>NC_083314.1:11940227-14415688 GCF_963455315.2 Globicephala melas | reverse complement strand
GGGGAAAATGAGTGACTTAAAAGTTTCTAAAGGTATCAACTTAGTAGAGGGGGCATTAAGGGTATAGGTTATATTGGTTTCTTGTTTTCATAAAATAAATGGACAAAAATATTTGATTTTAAATGTTGTGACAACAGAAAGTAATTACTAATAGAACGAAAATCGTTAATTGTTCCAAGAACAATTAACAAGATTAAAAAAAAGACTAAATGCTAAATTGTAAATATCAACAAAAACATAAAAGAAAGGAAACAATCCAGAAAAATAGAAGAATATCAATGAGAAAGAAAAAATCTGGTTCTGCTTCTTCTACCTCAGCCTGTTAATATCTAGGTATATTTGAGATCAAGCCAGATGGAGAAAAACTTTAATCATATAGCCATTTATTCATAGAGCTTTCAAAGTACGCAAAGTGGGTTCATGTGGATTGTCTCATTTCATTCTTGAAGTAGCCGCCTGAAGTAGGTATTGTTTTTTTCCCCGCTTTAGATGAAGTGTCTTAACTAGGGTCACATAGTGATCTAGTGATAGAACTGGCACTGGATTTAGTTTATTTCATTCAATGAAACATTGTTAAAAATGTGTCATATTCCAGGCACTGTGCTGGGCAGTTATGAGTTGGAAACACGGAAATGAGAAATGAACAAAATGCCGCTCCTGCCGTCCTCTCTCTAGATACCCCCCCTTCCAAGATTGGAGTAGAGTCCTGCTGGACTTGAACAGGGCAGTGTGCCAGGGTGGCTTCACGCTGCCTCACGCTTACAATACAATCGGTCACACCCTCATAAATGTCCATCCTGGTGTCTATGAGTGTGATTCCAGATGACCGTTCACACCCCAGAGCTACGTCTGTAATCATACAGTGGCCATGGGTTTGTTCACAGGTTTTGAGTATTTAATAAATGTGCCCTGCCTGCCCCCCGCCCCCCCCCCCCAATATCCTCTAAACATATGGGGCAAAGTCTTTGCAGAATTAATCCAAAAATGATTCCACCAGAACTGAAACATGACTGCCATCTCTTTGTTATTTCTCTTTCTAAAAGATGTGATAGCTTCAGATTCTGCAGAATAGGAAGGGGAAGAAGTTAAATAATGCTTAACTCCGTTCAGCCACATTATTGCCATTATGATCCTGAGACTGGCTGCTGGAAACCTCCCTCCATCTCATCTTTTTCATCGCCTTTTCAATGATCAGATAGACAGGCTGGTGTAGACCAGAGCAGAGTTCAAGGAAACATGCACAAGGGCATTGCCAACCACTTCCTCCCCCTCTTCCTTCAGACAGTGGCCTAGAGTGCTTCCCTCTGCCTGTCCCTGCCCTATATACCCAAATCGTAACCTGTATACAAAGTTGGTACCTGCTAGGCAAGCATTAATGAAATTGTTAGAGCCAAAGTTGGAGGACCAGGGGAATGCAGAGGGTTTAATGATGACTTACAAGTGCATTTTTTACCTGGAATAATAATGTCCCTCTGATAAAGCAAAAGTTACCTGCATTTTCAGGAAAGTGATAATTAATTTATACAAAAGAAAGTAAGGCGTTGGTTGAGCCGGACTGCCTTAAGATACATTTGGGAAAATGTGATCAGATGTATCACACTGAGTGCTTGTGATGCTGTCTATACATGAGCCCATGAGCTCAAGCTAGCCGGGACTGGTCCTTCCTCACCACGAAGGAATTTATCCAGGTTAACTGGACATATTGCTAACTTTTTAATGAAAGCCCAGCATACAGGCAAAGAGATTGTTGAAACTGAGGAATGGAGACTATTTGGAATATTCTTCCATTTTTTTCTCTTTTGGGGTAGGAATATGAATACAGCTTTTTTTTCTCTTTTTTTTTTATTGAAGTAGAGTTGATTTACAATGTTGTGTTAGTTTCTTCTGTACAGCAAAGTGACTCAGTTATACATATATATATTATTTTTCATATTCTTTTCCATTATGGTTTACCACAGGATATTGAACATAGTCCCCTGTGCTATACAGTAGGACCTTGTTTTTTATCCATCCTATATATAATAGTTTGCATCTGCTCATCCCAAACCCCCAATGCTTCCCTCCCCAATCCCTCACCCCTTTGGCAACCACAAGTCTGTACTCTGTGTCATAAATACAACTTCTTGAACAAAGTTAGAGCTACCCCAAGTTTAAAGAAGCTTAGGAGTTTGTTTTATACGTCCCCCATTGACATTTCAAAGTATTTATATTTTAAATAACTCAGGTACCACTTTAAGCCAGTTTTCTTTCCTTTTGTCTGTAAAGGATACAAGATTATCTAATGAACACCTTATTGTACTCATCAGAAAAGTAGTTATTTGCTCTTTGTGTCTTTCTTATCTGAGTGTACCATCCAGTGAGGGCAGGTCTGTCTATTAGTCCCCAAATACATCCTCGAGGCTCAGTACAGTCCTTGGAACATAGTAGATATACTCATAAATAAGTAAAGGTCTGTTGACTGATTGGTTGACTGAGTGGCTTGATAGCTATTGGTAAAATAGTACTCATGGGCTTCCCTCGTGGCGTAATGGTTGAGAGCCTGCCTGCCGATGCAGGGGACATGGGTTCGTGCCCCGGTCCGGGAGGGTCCCACATGCCGCGGAGCAGCTGGGCCCGTGAGCCATGGCCGCTGAGCCTGCACGTACGAAGACTGTGCTCCGCAACGGGAGAGGCCACAACAGTGAGAGGCCCGCATACTGCAAAAAAAAAAAAAAAAAAAAAGTACTCATAATTGCAGAAATTACCCATTTTCTAGGATAAAATTTCCAGTTCTTTAATGATAATTTAACAATTTTAGTTATTTGTTTTCATTTGTCAGATACTTTGACTTATACTGATGGTTATTTTCAAATTACTGTTCCTGAATCCATTCAAAATAATTAAATTTTGAGTTGTGGAAAGAGCATTTTGTAGGAATTTAAAGTTACTCTCTAACACGTAGTTTCAAAATAACTGAAGTCATTGTGTACTTTGTTCTTTTTAAAATATCTTAATAAACTTAAGTAACGAATTCTTTACGTAATAATATAATCCTACATAGAGGCGTAAAAACTTATTTGGCATTCCTTCCAACTATCCAATTCATTCTATGAAAAAATATTTGGGGGAAAGGGGGAAGATTCTTCATAATATTTAAAACAGGACATATGTTTGCCTATCATAAACTGAACACTTAGAATTATTGTTAAGAGTCAGTAAAGTTACTCCATTTTTTAATTGCTGTATTTTTTGTTCTCTCTAACAATTAGCTAGAGTCTTCCTATTTTCATTTGATTAATTTCAATTTGGAAATACTTGATCAGATGATATTTTATTGACTAGTAATGACTCGTGGTTCTCAGTTAAATGTTTTATGTTCAGTGACATTAACAGGAAATTCACATAACATTCTGACTTCACTGAGGGAAATGGTGAAAGTGAAATCTTTCAAAAAAAATTCCGAATAGCATCTATTTAACACGTCTGATATTTTCCAGATGGAAAAAATAAACTGCATCATATGACATCAGAATTGATCACAGAATTATTCTCTTTACATTGGTGAGGTAAAATAATCTTAAAATGATCATCAAAGAATAATACACTAAGTTCCTCTAAGTATGAAGAAAATTTGGCATACTGAGGCTGTGTGTTATGTACTTGAATGTGTCACCAGTCAATGTGATTTCGATGTAGAGAACTATTAATGCTTCAGACTATCGCCAAACATGATACGAAGAACCACTTACTCAGACACCTGATCTTTAGAATGCAGCATCGTCTGTAACAATTTTAACGCTAACTAAGTACACTTTGATGAGACAGCATTTAATAAAATGCTCATTAATTTCATCATTAGCAAGGGTATGCTAAGAAGTAAGCCAGTTTCTTATGTCACGCCCAATTAGCATCCCATGCTAGTAATCCCATTAGTATTGTTGAATTCACTAATGGAAAAACTAATGGGCATGCTACCAGGGCACATTAATTGGGCACGACACCAGTTCTGGTTTTAATTATTAAACTACGATAATGAAATGTGTGTTTGTAAAATATTAAAATGTTGAAATAGGGTTGAGGAAAATAAAAGAATATGTGGAGGAAAGAGATAGAAGGAAAATCAACCTACAAAGATTCGAGGACTTACCCAAATGGTCATCTTTCTAGCCGATTGAGTTGCCTGTAAAAGTTGGGATATTGTCCACGTGAGAAGCAACCCACTCCTACTCATGGGAAATTAAAAGCTCTTTTTTGGTAATATGAAATTCTGTATGTCACACATGTTGTCATGCTCTGTATGAGGCCTGACAGGAGCCAATTAAATGCATAGAATGGACATGGTATACTGCTGAAGCTATTTTAGGGAAATATAAACAGAAATGTTTTACTGAAGATGGTGTGATTAACGTTGCAATTTTTGCAACATAAATCTTCACCATATTGCATCAGATAATTATCAGCTTTATGTTTTTTGAAAAACAGTATACCAAGATTATTAGAATTTGGTGAAACAGTCCAAGTAATTTAAAAATATATTTTGTAATTTTTTACCAAATCTTATTTTTAGCTTAAAAAATTTTTATTGATTGAAGTTAAGTATTGCTAGAGATCTACTTTATTAAGAAAGAAAGAAAAAATTGTTTTCATTTAGAAGGTTTAGAGTAATTTTCTGGTTGTTTTTTCTTTAACCACAGTAGTAACAAATGATGATGGTGACAAAGTTGAAATATCTTTTACTTAGTCTTAAGTGTTCACTAACATTAAAAGAGTATCATTGCGCTAACCAGAATATACATATCTCTAAAGTGTCAAGATGAAATGTTTCTCTTCTACTTTTCTTTGTTTCCTTATCCTCACCTCCTTTTAGCTAGTATCTGTCCTTATTATCTGCCATTTCCTAGTCTTATCCACTTAGGAACTCATTTTTAACTATACTGTTACCTTAGACAAAAGTATAAATGCTAGAATTCAGACTACAAAGCATTGAGTAATAAGTTTAACCGCTATACTTATGTTCAAGGCATTAGTAACTGACTAATTTTTAATGTGAACCTTATTCCTTCTTGCTATACGTAGTGTAGTGAAGGTAAAAGAAAATAACTTGCCAGACATTTCCTTATCTTTAGAACAATATTATTTGAATAATATTTTATTAGTTTTAAATTCTTCTCTTTTTTATATTTCTGCCCCCAAATTTAAAATATTAGAAAAGAAAATTCATTACCTTTCTGATGAGTATAGTTACTCAAAATCCAAGGGTACTTGTAAGAGATTTTTATTCCAAAGAGAAGCTCTTTTCAGATTTGAGCACCGAGGTGACACAGAAGTACATCAGAGAAAAGCCAGAAGGATGTATCAACTTTAATTTTGAGTTCTGTTTGAAACGTGTACATGCTTGCATCTGGATCATGTTGAAATTTGCTAATTGGTTTTTTACAAATATATATGTATGTGTATGTAACATGTATACTCACTCATTGATTTTTTTCCCCTCATTCATTCCCTTAAGGGGTCTGCAGTAGAAGTTACCACAACTAATGATGATGGTAAACAATATAGTGATGGCAAATGGCATGAGATAATCGCGATTAGGCATCAGGATTTCGGCCAAATCACACTTGATGGGCAATATACAGGTAAGATCTTCTTTGACATATATGAAGGGCTCTATTGATGTGCTGATGTTACCGTACTCTTCTGTTGTTTATATTTGTTCGTCTCTTCTTTCACCTTTATCTCCACTCAACTTCATCTAAATTGCTGTTGAGTTTGCCTTTGGGGTGCTCCTAAAATGATGAAGTCTTGGCAACTATCTTCTCATCTACACAGGGTTTCAGTAAAGCAAAAATAAGAGTAAAGTCATCGATAGCAATTTTATATCTTTTTCAGGTCTTTACAATTTGCAAGGGCTTTTACTTTCCTTTTACTTATGTTTTACTTATGTTCTCTCCTTATGTTCCTCTATTATGACCTCAGTTATTATACTCATTTTAGAGATGAGGAAACTAAGCCTCCAAAAGGTAAACAACTTCTTCCAGTTAAGACAGTTGGTAGGCAGCGTTCTGGGACATGTATTTTTTCTTTGCAATTCTAAGTTTTTTTCTTTCTATCCTTCCCTATCTACCATCCCCATGTAATTGTAAAAGTTACAGTACGATGATGCAGGCTTTTATTAATTCATTCAGAAAAATATGAAATTTTAATGAGCACCTACTACTGCTCTAGGAACTCTGGAAACAAGGAGGAAAATTTACACTTTAGGTGGGAGAGGGGCAGGAAACAGAATAAATAAATATTGAACAAATATCAGGTAGTGGTACATTCTGAGAATGTATAAAACAGGATAAGAGGAAAAGGGGTGTGTGTGTGTATTGGGGAAGGGATGTTTTGATTTTATAAAGGACTGTTAGAGAAGGTCTTTCCGATAAGGTGACATATGAGCATAGACCTAAAGGGGATAAAAGGGCAAACCAGGCAAATGTCTAGGAGAATGTTTCAAGTCAAGTGAACAGTAGGTCCCAGGGCCCTGAGGTGGGAGCATATGATATGTGCCATGTCAAGGACCAACAAGGAAGCCAATGTGGGAAAGAGAGGTTACAATGTGAAATCAGAGAGGCCGCTGGGGCTGTACTACATAGGGCTTTGTGAGCTTTTACTTGAAAAGAGGGAAGCCATTGGAGAATTTTGAGAGAGGGGTAACATGACATGACTTCTTTCTTTAAAAGGAACACTCTGGCTGCTCTTTTGGAGATAAGTTTTAAGGAGAACAAGGATGGAAGTGTTTACCTAAAACAAATAGATTGCCATATGCTTTTCCGGCAAAGATGGGTTTATTCGGGATCAGTAGAAAGCTGCAATTCGGGGTCTGCAACCATGGTGAGCCACTTGGAAGTCCCCACACAGCAACGGAAGGAGAACGCTTTTATGGAGGGCAAAAGGAAGTTGGGAGGGCTGTAGTAAACAAATAGTCCATGGCTTTTCATTGGCTGAGTGCTTGCCAGGAAAGAGGAGGTGTCTGTCTTCTTCCTGTTGGGCTCTGCTGTCACCACAGGGCATGAGACCTCCTTCTGGTCTCCCAAATCTATTTATTTGAGGTTTCTGTTTATTAATTTTTTATATGTCCCCCTTTTGATCATGAACTTTCTCTCAGAGCATCACTGATCGAGTCAGCTTTTCTAATTTCAATGGCTTTTTGTTCCTCAGTGCCAGGAAGGACCTTTCCTGTGTGTGGGGTCTCATATCAGAAGGGAATGCACAGATTGGAAACCTACTGAGGTCATATTCGAGTAACAAGGGAAGGTAGAACGGAGAACTCTCAGACACTTTCTGTCTCAATTCCATATGTTATCAAGATCATAGACATTGGAGATCATCTGAAGCATTATGTCATTGTCAAAGATTTGGCAATACACTTCCTAAAGACCTGGTCCAGATATCTTCAGAAAGCTGCCTCATCAGGTGTTGTCTGCTTCAGTTCTGGGAAATATTTACTTTCAGCTCACCAGACTTTTTGAGGTCCCTTCAGAATTTGGTGCTTTCTTTAGGCATGTCACATGAGTCCAAGAATCTATTCCTTGGACTTTGGCGGCAGAAGGGTTGGTTAGCAATACCTGATAGGGGTCTCTCCAATAAGGTTGAAGAAAGTTCCTCTGGAGGTGTCTTTTCCAGTAAATAAAGCCTTCAGGTTGCAAGGTGTGATGCTTAAGGTCTTCGTCTCCTGAGAGTGCACTGTAAAAAGATTGCTCTACCAAAACATGGTTATTTTTAATAGGAGCAATTTGGCCCTTGTGTTATTGGAGTATATCTCCTCTTTTCAGTTGTAGGTCAAAAAAAAAGCAGTAACCAAGTGTGTTGGGTGTCCTGTGACTGTTTCAATGGGTGAGAATTTTTGAGTTACAAAAAGTGTGGATCTGAGATTTAGAGGGACCAATAGCAATGCTTTGGGCCAAGGTATTTGTATGACCTCTACAAATTTTGCCAGTTGGGTCTAATAATGCCATTACTGTGATCGACTAAATCAGAGGATTGATGCCACAGACTTGTTGAAGTACCTGGCCAGTAAAACAGGTTCCTCACTCACTATGAAGTCCATCTGTATCAAAGTGTAGCCCTTGTTCTGATACCAGATGCCCTAAATATCAAACCTGGGTTTGGGCAAGCTACAATTTTTTCCTTGGCAATCTTATGTCCCTTTAAGGCTAAAAGCTTTAGAAAGTGGATGCTGTCTTCCTGTGAGTAGGCTTTAGAAGATCAAAGAAGCAAACCATTCACATATGCAACAAAGTAGACCTGTAGGAAACTTTGTATCATCCAGGTCAACCTTCAGGATTTACAAGAAATAAGAAGGACTCTCAGTAAAACCCTGAGCATTACTGTCCAGGTGAATTGTTTTTCTTCCCAAGTAAAGGTATAAAGGTGTTGGCTGTCTTCATCAAGTGGAATACTAAGGAATGCACTGCATAAATCAATTACAGTAAAGAATTCGCTTCCAGTGGGAATGGATGTTAGAACGTCTGAGGATTAGGAACAACAGGGCGTCTAGGGATAACAATGTTGCTTATTGCTCAGAGGTCCTGGACAGACCTCTACCCTCAGCCCTTAGGTTTTCTCACAGGTAAAATAGCATCCTCACAGGAATTAGTACAGGCATAATGAGGTTTCGAGCCTTATAATCTTCTATTACAGGCTTTATGCCTTGAAGGGTTTCTTTACTTATAGGGTATTGATTAATTCTGGGAAGAGGTTTTGAGGGATCTATTTGAATCTTGATGGGAAGGGGTGCTCTTTGAAGTTTGCCAATATCAGTTGGAGATTTTGCCCATAAAGATGGTGGTGGCTGATTCAATAGGGACACATGATCAGTGTTTCCAAAATCCGCTCTAGAACTGTCGGAGACAGAACAAATAAAAGATGTCAGAGGGGTCATTTAATTTACCTGGTTGGTGATTTTGATGGCTACTGTCAAATTCTAGATTATCTCCTCCTTTTGGAAGAAAGAATTTCCAGCATGAGACTTCTCCAAGAAGTCTCAGCCCAATAAATGGGTAGGGGCAGAGGAACTAAGGAGAAAAATACATGTGTGTCTCTCAAAGGGCCTAAAGGAAAGGGAATAGGTTCAGAGACAAGAGCCTCTTGAGATTCGTTAGAGATTGCCACTATTTGAACTGTGTTGGTACTCAGAGGCAGAGGCTGCTTTTTAGTAATGGGTTGGAGCACTGAGTGTGTGACCATTAGGACTGGAAGAGATTCAACCCCAATCTTGAGAAACATTTCTTTAAGCTGATTAAGACGGAGAATTGGGAAGAGCCCCTATAGTTCCTCAGAGCCTGTCATTGAGTAGTTGGCGGATATTGGAAAGGTTAGTCAGAGGGCTGAAGACACTGAAAGCACTTAAATTTGTAACAGTCTCTTTTCCAATATCCTGGCTATTTTCAATAATACCAGAAACTAGGAGGATTTTAGTTTCATTTAGGAGCCTTCATTTGCGTAGTTTAAGTTTAAGAATTTAGATAGTCTTCCTTTTCGGTGATTCAGCTATAGTGTGAGAGAGCAGTTTTGACAGATTAATCAAAACTAGATGGGACAGAGTTTTCCATTCCATCCTGGTCCTTTTCATTAGAAAGGAAAGATCCCAGTTTGGCCCATTAATAAACATGGAATTAAAAGCTACCCAGGTGGAATCAACATCTGGAAGAAGACCAAAACTTTGCATAAAAATAATCTGAATTCAATTGTAATCATAATGAACAGGTTCATCAGAGTTTGGTGTGCAAGCCTGAATTTTGTTCCAGTTGACAGTCTTTGGAAAAACCCTAGGAATTGCTCAATGAAGTCACCTAGTGATTGCTCAAGCCTGATCATATAGTAAGTTAGAGGGCTGATCTCCTGGTTGTTATCCTAGAGACCTTTCAGGATTTTCCCAATTAGCAGTTCTGATCCAATGCTGGGTCTGGCCATCACCAACAAACCTATGAATTAGCTAAGGTACGTCAGAGAAACCAAGTTGATAAGTTTGAATGACTACATTAAATTCCTCAGCAAATCTGTGACAATCTTCAGTTACTTTGGGTATATTTTTGACTGTGGCTTGCAGTTCAGCTTTAGTCCAGGGAATATAAGAAATTAAGTGTTTAGCTTCTGGAACCTTAGAAGGCTTAATTTTAAAGGGACAGGTTCTGATAAGTTCAGAGGAAAAGGGAGTGGGGAAAGTTTCAGAGAAAGGGGAAGTTTGGTGAGAGAATTATTGTGGGGGGAGGGGGGACTGAGGGTCTGAGGAGGCATAGGCAGTAGAGAAGGAAAGGAGAAAGATGGTTCCAGATGAGTCTGGCCATGAGGAGCTGAGGAAGAGAGACAAGATGGTACCAGAGGTCGAGCCTGAGACAGAGAAGCCAAGGAAGGAAAACCTGAGGTGTGGAGAGCCACTTTGTCTTTCTTTATCCACATGTTTGCCTCAGTTAATCTTAAAATCTCATTTTGCTGACAGACAATTTTAAGCTCCTAATTACATTTAGAAACCTCAACATGCCAATCAAAATAGGCATACTATTCAGTTCTGGGAATTTCTGAGCTATTGTAGTCCAATTAACTTTGAGGATTCCAGAAATTCCCCATAATGGCCATTGATATTCTAAATTGCCTTAGGTCAATTTGGTCCATTTAGTTGGAAATGCACATGAGGAAAGACCAAACTTTTTAAACTTAAAATTGTCCAGAGTCCCTGTCGGCGGGGGGCTCGCTCAAAATATGTAGATAACTGGTATCTCATTACTCAGAAGTTTGTCTCCAGAGTGAAAGATTAATTTTTAAACAGCTCACAGTTCAAATCAAACTGCTCGCAACTCAAACAGCATGCAAATTAATACCAGCCAATTCTAGGGAAACAGTTTGGCCCTGTAGAAACCAGGCCCAAGGCTTTTCAGTCATTTCCAAAGAACAACCCTAATTCCAAAGGAATGGGCTGAAGCCTGAAAAACCAGCAGAGTTTCAGTGAAGCAGCCTCGTTCCTGAAGGAACGGGCTGATGACTTCTCAGCCAGTCTTGGTTGAAACAGTCTGATCTCAAAATTAGACTGAAGTTCCAAATGAGTACTCAGGTACAGAACAAGGCCTTAACCAGAAAAAACCTTTAAGCAGAACTTGCATAAAGGCTGGAGAGCTTCAAATGCAAAGAGGGTGTGAGCTCAGATCCAGGAGAAAGATTTACCTTCAAACTCCAGAGTTGGTAAGAGCAGTGAGCACAGTGGGTAAGCAGTGAGCACAGTGGGCTTCTTTGTGGGTACCACACCTGTTTGTTCACCAGAACTGGAGCCTTCAGGGGTTTTCTCTGGTCCCCATAGGGTCCACCAAAATGTTGACCTAAAACAAATGGACTGTCAGATATTTCTTCAGCAAAGATGGGTTTATTGGGGATCAGCAGAGGATCACAATTCAGGGTCTACAACCATGGCAATCCAAGTGCAAGTCCCGCATGGCAAGGGAGGGAGAAAACTTTTACAGAGGGTAAACAGGAAGCTGGGGGGACTATAGTAAACAAAGTGTTCATGATTTTTCATTGGCTGAGTCCTTGCCAGGAAAGAAAAGTCTTTCTTCTTCCTGTTGGGTTTGCCTTCATTACAAGGTGTGAGAACTCTACCTTCTGGTCTCCCGACTCTATTTAATTGAGGTTTCTGCTTATTAATTTGTTACAGAAGCATGGAGACCCAGCAAATAGGCTTCTGCAATAATTCTAAAATAATCCAGACAAGAAATGATCGTTTCTTGAACCAGGGAAGGAATTGTGGATATAATGAGAAATCTGGTTGTATTGTAAATGTTAAGGAATTTGATTGAGGTAGAGCAGGGGTTGGCAGACTACCACCTGTGGGCCAAATCCAGCCCATGCCTGTTTTCATAAAGCTTTATTGGCGACAACTGCACCCATTGGTTAGGTATTGTCTATGGCTGCTTGAGGCTGTGTGGTCTACAAAGAGGAAAGTACATACTACCTTGCTCTTTACAGAAGACTTTTGCTAACCCCTAATGTAGAGCATGACTGCAATGTTTGGGGCCTTTAGACTGTAACTACCATAACTAAGGTGGGCAAGTTAGTGGGAGAAGCAGATTCAAAGAGAGATGTTCAGATTTCGGTTTGAACATGTTAAGTCTTAGGTACCTATGAGGCATCCAAGTGGAAATATCAAGCAGATTCCTGGATCTGAGTTCAGGGAAGAGTTCCAGACTAGAGATAAAAAAATTGGGAGTTGTCAGCTTAAGATGGTATTTAAAGCCAAGATCCCAGATATAAGTAGGGCTAATTAGAGTTGTTTGGGCTCTGAAAAAAAAAAAAATCCCCCTTCTCCCAAAAAATGATGGAGTAAAATAAACATTTTAACGGATTTGCATTGTTATACAACACAGTCAAGGACCCAGGCCCCTTCTGATCTTTGGCACTGGGAATTAGCACAGGTACCCAGTTCTCTCATCATTCTTCTAGAGGGAATTAGGGTATCTGTGTAGGTGGCGAAAGAGATCTGAGAACGGAGGAAGCCTGGGTCATTCCAGCATCAAGATGTTGGGGTGATGAGGAAGAACCAGTGAAGAAAAGTAACCGATATGTAGAGAACCAAGAAAGAGTGGTGTCCAGAAGCCCAGGGAAGGGTTTAGTCATTTGTTAAATTTGTAGAAATAGATTATCCTGCTGAAGTTGGAATTCTCATCTCCTTTTCCATCCATAGGCTCCTCGGCCACCCTGAATGGTAGTACTGTTATTGGAGAGAACACAGGAGTGTTTGTGGGAGGGCTGCCGCAGGGTTATACCATCCTCAGGAAGGATTCTGGTGAGTTTGGGAAAGGTATAGAATTTATATGTTGTCACCACATTTTAGAATCAAGTTGCATTATTTTAAAGTATGGGTAATAGTATTACTTTCTATCTCATACTGTATTTCCTACATCAGTATGTCAAAAATTTCCTTTAGGTCTCTTCTTTTCTAAAGGAACCATGTACTACTTGGATTTCAATTCTTAGTACCCAGTTCTTGATATGTAAAAGGAGTTCATTAAACTTTTGCTGAAATGAATTATACTAATTTCAGTCAAAGCTATGATATTTAGGGATCAAAAAATTTCAGTGAATTTTTTGAGAAGAATATATTTAAATCCTCAAGACCGGTTATAGTTACCTCCTTAGAAATACCTGTAGAGTGAGAGGGCTTTCATTTGGCTACTGTAGACTGGTGGAGAAGTCTCTTGAAAACATTCACACACACACACACACACACATACACAGATTGAAAGAAAGAGAGAAGAGAGTCTTTGTCATAGTTATTTGCCCACCAAGCACAATTCTCGTCTCTGGTATATCCAGGCATGAGGAGGAGAGCATACCCCAATACCAAGTATCCCTCCTGTAGATGACATCTGTCCATTATAAATAAATAATTTGACATTGCGCATATAAATTGACCTTGTAAAACTTTGATTGCTGGTGAATACCCTCCCTAAGATCAGGTCATGAACTCAAAAGCTGAGAGCTAAGCTTTCCACTGACCTGTAAGGACACTGCCATATGAAATGCAACCTCAGCTTCAGGCGCCTTCTCGCCCTCTCTGCTTTTTTTTTTTTTTGCTCTCTAATTCTCTCATTTGCTCACTTTCTCTCTTTCCCAACCTCTTATGACCACCCTACTTACTGTGTTCTTAAACCCCACACTTACCTGGTCTGGGGAGTTCAAAAATTAAGCTTAACATTACATTAATTCCTAAAAATGAAATGAAATTATTGCTTTACTTGTGTAACAGACTAGGTCAAAATGGCGAGGGAACTAAACTATAAACTGTAGATTTAATAGATAGACTTCCTTTAAATCTTACTTTTAAAATGTGTTATTGCACATTTATTTTTAAGACTAGTGGCAGATGAGATCTCCTTGTTAGTTCAAGAGGCAATAGTCTTGCTATTACTATAAAACCAGGGTTTTTGTGCAAACATCTGTTTCTGCAGATAAGATGAGTCTGAACCAGAGCGAAACATTACAGTTGTTACCACCTACCCTAGCTGATGGTGTGGTGTTTACATGAGTTATTAAGAAGTTTGGGGACTTCCCTGGCAGTCCAGTGGTTAAGACTTCGCCTTCCAATGCAGGGGGTGCGGGTTCAATCCCTGGTCGGGGAGCTAAGATCCCACACGCCTCGTAGCCAAAAAAAACAAAGCATAAAACAGAAGCAGTATTATAACACACTCAATAAAGACTTTAAAATTGGTCCACATCAAAAAAAAATCTTAAAAGAAGAAATTTTTTTAAAATTTGTAGTAAGTAGGTAGTGAGAGCTATTGCCTATTTCTTTGATTTTAATAGCACATCAAATTCATTGCTTGAAAAGAATTTCTCAGAAAACATATTTCTTGATATCTCTCAACCCCTGCAGACATAATCCGAAAGGGTTTTGTGGGCTGTCTCAAGGATGTATATTTTATGAAGAATTATAATCCCTCTGCTGCTTGGGGGCGTCTGGTTTGGCAGAGTTCTGAAGAGCAAATCAACGTGTATAACAACTGGGAGGGATGCCCCACTTCATTACAAGAGGGAGCTCAGTTCCTAGGGACAGGTAAGGTTCTAAAATACACACTGGTCATTGCTTAGCTTGTATGTTCTATCTTTGGTGTAATTTAATCTCTCCTGATACAATTATTTTGACCTCATATGAACCTGCTATCTCAGAAATACCTAGTTACGCCCTGATACCCATACATATATTCTCAACGTCTGAATATATAATATAAATAGTAAGACTCATAAATACATATTCATGTGTAAGATCTCTGGCAGTTTGGGGTTTACCTATGGTAGTGCCACTAATGTCCATTTGTAAGTCCACTTTTTTATTTAGAATATAGTTTTACTCAGATGTGTCAAAGGAGTTTTGTCAGGCTAATCCACACAATATCTGTTTTATCCCATGGTATAGACTGACAGTGTTCCTAAGAGTAAAATTTCAGCTGCGTGATGGGGTAAGTAGGGCCTTAAGGGAGAGCTAGAGAATATGACCACCATCACTGCCATTGCTCCAAAGGCTGTGGCAAAGGTGAGACATAGTGTGCCCGGCATACGTGCCACCTACAGTCTCTGTCTAGCAGCCACCCAGGGTAAGGAGTGGAAGGGAATGTGGTGACTTGGCCACCGTGGCTTATTTTTGGAATAAAGGCCCACTATTGCCTGCTACATTTATAACGAAGTTGGTTAGATATTAGGTTCGTTAAACTACCTTCAGAACAGAAAGCTAAATAATATTATACTCTGTGCACTTTTTCGTTGCTTTTTCTCATCACTGTCATTATCCGGAGTTGCAACTACTTATTGTTAATAGATAAGCTAGTAATAGTCTTAATTGTATCCATGACTTAGTAACTCGCTTCCTCTTAAAAGGTATGTCAAGTTCATTCTGCTACTTCTGTACATTACAAGGTGAATTTCTTAACATTGATCTGCATCTTCTTTTGTGAGAGATTTATTCAACGACAGAATATGTCCTAACGTTGTCTTATGACACCCTTACGATGCAAACAGTATTGCTTGCAAATGCTAATTTGTACATGTTTTTTTCTCTAAAGGGTTCCTGGAACTTTATCCATATTTGTTTCATGGTGGAATGGACTTTGAAATTTCCTTTAAGTTCAGAACTGACCAATTGAATGGATTGCTTCTTTTCGTTTACAACAAAGATGGACCTGATTTTCTTGCTGTATGTTAATTAATTTACTTAAAAATGTTAGATCCAACTTTAAAATCAATAAACCATGTGTTTACATTATACTTAATTAGGGTTTCTTTCCAAATTCACTTTTGCTTTTATTTTTACCCCCATGTCATTTTCACTTTTGGAATCCTGTGAAACATTTTGTATTTTAGGACCATGATGATTTTTTTAAATGACCATTATACTTTGAAAGTTATAATTTTAACAAAACAGGCTAATTATTAGGAATTGAGGAAATGCAATTTACCTTCCCAATATACGAAAAATGTTCCTTCATTATCTTTTATGTAATAGTGAAATATATTTAATATTTCACACACACATATAAAATAAAATATAATAGTACAATGAACACTCATGAACCTACCACCCAACCCAAGAACTAAAATATTATCAAATTTTTGCATCTACCTCTAGGCCATCTCTTAGCCCATTTCCCTGTCTCCCTCTAGAGGTAATATGTAATCATAATTTTGTGTTTATTATCTCCTTGCATTTTTATAGTTTGAACATCATGAGTGAATGCCTAAAAATCTTTGTTTTAGAAATTTGTAAAAGTTTCTATCTTTAGACAATTGCTTTAGCCCTTGACATTGTTTCTGAGTTATTCATGTTCTCCGTGTATTTTTCATGGCTGGGTAATAATATATCTCTTCTCTTTTCAATGAAGTAGTGGTCGTTCCCATGTTTTTGCCATGGTGAATAAGGCTACTCTGAACATTTTTATAGGATGTACTTCTTATGACCAGCAGGGTGAACTTTTAGTGTAAGATATTAGTAGAAAGAATATGGGCTTTTGGCGTCAGACAGACAAGAGAAAAATGATTATTTTTCCATATCACTCAAAATCCTCCAAAATTTTGCTTCTGCCATACCTGGCAGAACCCTTTCTTTCTCTTTCCCCCATATGTATCCTTTTATCTAATTTTGTATCTTTTTCTAAACCTAATGTGCTCGTACATGTCCCCATGCCATTGAACACGTTAATCTTCCTGCTGGAAATTCTCCATGAATCTTACATACTTCCAAAAACCTTACTTCAAGCCTTTGCCAATTCCCAGGGAACAAAATGTGTTTCTTCTCTCCGATCTCTTTGCGCCCCATCCCCATCTTGTTTATAATATTACCGCACATGTTTGCCTCTGCTATTAAGACAGTGCAGTTCTTGGGGGCAATTTCTCTTGTAGTAGCAGGTTTTCAGAACATAGTAGGGGAATCAATATTTATTGAATGAAAGGATAAAAAAATGAATGACTGTTTACCCGATGTACTTCACAAAGATGATTTTTACATAGAAAAGCAATAATTTTTTATATATTATTTAATTTGTTTCATTGACATGATCTCAAATTTTTAAGTACCTTATGGTCACTAATTTGACTTCTAACAAAATAAAAGCATAGTAGGTAAAATAGTTATTGAGTAAAATTTTGAAGAAAAACATGGAGGCATTTCCTTTGCCATGAAAATGTGAGTAAAATATGTTCGTATTAGAAAATGGCACTTTAACCTGAAAGAATAGACATAGAAGCAATTAGGTTAGTTAGATTTAGAATAGTAACACTGAAATATTGAATCAAAATACATTTTACAAATTTGAAATTGAGTTCACCAGCCAGTTAAAATAAGCTTAATCAGGCTTGACATTTCATTTTCTTATTGTCTTGTCATATTTTTCCCTGAAACTAAATTGATATATGAAGTAGTATTTTCTCATTTTCTAAAGATTCAAATAAAAATAGAGTCATAGTTTAAACTGTTCTCTTCAGTCATTCAGTCACTTATGCTAGGGTTTAATCTGTTACCTATACTGCATCAAAAAGAAAAAAAAAATGGTTTTGCCTATGTAGTATTGCATTACATCGTATCATCATTACTGGGTATAAATTTGTTTGACTCATTACAACATCCGTCATGTCAATTATAAGCTTGCAGAGTACTTCATTATGTGTTACTCCAGTTCTGCTTAGAATAAAGTGGGACATTTTTATAGAGTTCTTTCAGGGAAATTTCTTGCTTCTCTTCAAGAAGTTGACCTTCTGTTCTCTTCCAAACTGCCATTCTGCAGTCCTTTTATATACCTATTTTCTTTTTAATATGAAATACAGATGGAACTGAAGAGTGGAATATTGAGCTTCCGGTTAAATACTAGTCTTACCTTTACACAAGTGGATCTCTGGCTGGGGCTGTCCTATTGTGACGGAAGGTGGAATAAAGTGATCATTAAAAAAAAAGGTTCCGTCCTATCAACAAGCATGAATGAACTGATGGAGCGCGTGTCAGAGTCCAGAGCTCAGCCACTGATGGTGAATTCCCCCGTCTATGTGGGAGGAACCCCACAGGAGCTGCACGAGTCTTATAAACACCTGAAGCTGGAACAAGGTAAACTCCATCGGGAGGAATTCCCAAGTTAGTACAGCCCTGGTCCTACCGGGTCTTGGTGGTTCTGTGTTTCAAGACAAAGCAGTCGAATCAGGCTGAAAGCAATACCTACTCACCCCTTTTCTGGAAGAATTTTAAGCTCTAAAAATAAAAAATAATAAAACACTTCTTCAAATAGTTTTGTATGTTGCCCTTAAGGGTGTGCTCTCATCTGTGTTTACAATCAATATATTTATTCTAACATATCTTCATCAAATATAATTGTAATTTATATATATGTATGTATGTGTGTACACATGTGTATATATATAAATTACTATTATATATTATAATTATTGTATATATTATATATATAATATATTTACTCGTATGTTTTTCTTGAACACACGTGGTTCTGGTTCTTTTAAATACTGATCATTATCTGTATTTACAGATTAAAAAATAAATTAGGTTGGTGTGTACAGCCAAGAAAAATGGCCTTAAATTCCCTGAGCTTTTTCTGACGTCAATGCTGTTTGTCTCCATGCATTTCCATGGAGCTCTCATGCAGCAAAGCACATGAAAGTGTGGGTTTACTTGAATTTCAAACACACTTGTGAAAAGTCTGTGTGTCATTTATTATCCATAACCAGCAACGAAAGGAAAAGTACGTGAATGTGTGACTTACGACTAAAGCAAGCCTTTAACTCATGTAAGGAGTTTGAACATAATCAGAGAAATTATTGATTAAAAAAGGCTAACAGTAAGTGAGTTCATACTGTGTGACAGGCATGGTTCTGAGAGCCTAATGTGAGAATAAGTGGGTCAGTTCTTCATAACAAACCCATGAGGCAGGTATTATTATCTGTATCCCCACTTTACAGATGGGGAAACTTGGGGGCAGGGAGGAAAGTAACTTGCCCAAGGTCAATGACTACTAAGCAGGTGGCGAGCCTAACCATCTCGGGCAGCCTGGTGTCAAAGCCCACTCTCCTTATTATAGTCAAGTGCTCTCTTTCATGGGCATTGGCCAATGTTCCTTTCTATCAAGTGGGGAAAGTACAGAAACTTCCAGCTTGCCACCAAGCATGTTCCTGTGTAGAAAATGTTCTCTCTGTATTTCAAAAACTATGCACCCTGAACGGTTAAAATTTCCACGAAGCAGTCTTTGACTATTTGGTAAGTACATAAAGATTTAAATGCCTTTGAATAGAAAATATATGGCAAGGTCTAAGGAGACGTTTAGAAGGGTACTAGTAGGAGTTAATGAATATCTGGGGTGGAAGACAGTAATGACATTTTCAAGGCACTTAAGATGTAACAGCAGCTAAAAATATTACATTCATATAAGGGCTTCTTCTGGTTTTCAGGCTTCTGAGGTTAGAAAGAGCTTGAAAACTCTTTATAGGAGCAAAATTACTTGATTCTGTTTACATCTAGGAAAAATCCCCTGTATGTTGGGCATTTTACTCTCAAAGTACACCAAAACCCATTGTTATGGTGGTCCTAGAGACATGGCTAAAATTGGAATTATAAGACGATAATGATGGAAGTTTAAAACATCAACATAGACCCAAGGGGAACAACATAATCTACACTATGACTAAGACTGTGATACTGAAAGATATTTTATTTATGGATAATACTAAATTTTTATCATTGCAGTATCATCCATATCAGTGGTTCTCAAACCACTTATAAAATATTGAAGTATAGTAGCTGGAATATAGTAAGAACGCAATAAAATTAGCTATTATTATTATTACTATTCAGGATCCATTGGAATTGCATGGAAAGGTTATTTAAAATGCAGATTTTATGCCTTTATCCTCTAAGATTCTGACTCAGATGTTTTGAATAGTAAGAGTTATGTAAATAACTGCATGTTTTTGCTTTTGTTTTTGTTTCTGCGGTACTCGGGCCTCTCACTGTTGTGGCCTCTCCCGTTGCAGCGGAGCACAGGCTCTGCACGTGCAGGCTCAGCGGCCATGGCTCACGGGCCCAGCCGCTCCGCGGCATGTGGGATCTTCCCGGACCGGGGCACGAACCCGTGTCCCCTGCATCGGCAGGCGGGCTCTCAACCACTGCGCCACCAGGGAAGCCCTAACTGCATGTTTCATACAGTGAGCAGGAGAATATTCACAATATAGAGGTGCTTCATGCACGTAGTAAATTGCAATTAAAACTAATCATGTTCACTTCCCTGTAGTTTTTTCAATCCACTATCAGTAGTCATAAAAACCTTTCTACGCTTCTCCATTAGCATCCTTTTTCAAAGGCTCTATTTTGTGGTCCTACTAGAGCTATTTTTTATATCCGTTAATGTTGCAGTCTTCCTTTAAATCCAATGCAAATGAATTTTCCTCTGTGTTTTAATTTGCTGAAGAGGTACCACCTCAGATCATGGGCATTTATCTAGGACTAACACTTGGGACAGCACTCACCTCTGGGTTGAGAGTGAGCAGGCCATGGCATGTGGTCTCCCAGGTTATGGTCTGTCCAAAGCCCTGAGCAGAGAGGTCAGGAGTGGGGCTGAGAGTCAGCCATCCTGTGAGCCCAAGTGTCCCATCGTTGGACCGCTTCCCCGTGAACAGCTACTGTCTCTCTGATCTGTCAACTCAGGGTTCTTGTCCACCTTCCAGTTACTTAGAGACCGGGGGTAGGATGGGTGTGGGGAGTCGCTTATGATTTTCCCAAAGGCAGGGAAGCAAGAAAAGGAGGCATCACTAGTCTTCCCACAGACAGGCCCTCTCCCCTGTTTTTATCCTCGCAGCCCATTCATATTTTAGAGGTCGTTGGGGAGTATTTCCGGTGGGAGGGTTTCTGACCGTGCAGAGTTGGGAGAATGGCGCAAACTTTGACCAAACCCTCTGACTGCCCTGAGGGTAGTACTGTGAGGACCCCACACTAGAGCCCAGGCATCTGCACCCCCAAAGGCCTGAGGCCAGAATCCCATTTCCTAAGGAGGATTCCTACTTAGAAACCTCATCCTGTCACTTTCTGGACTTTTTTTTCTTTATCTCCAGCGTGAAGGAAGCCTACCTCTGTGGCCTTTCCCAGATTTAAATTTGCATCTTGTGTATTAATGTTTAAGACCATTTCTTTAAAAAAAATTTTTTTAACATGTTTACTTGTAATAAAGTACGCCTAACGTACGATTTACCATCTTAACCATTTTTAATGTACGGTTCAGGCATCTAGTACATTCACGTTTTTGAGCAACCATCGCCACCATCGATCTCTAGAACTCTTCATCCTACGAACCTGAAATTCTGTACCTCTTGAGCCATCATGGGACATTTCTTATACGGGCACACTGACGTTTGCCAAAGCTATCTTTCCACTGTTCACATTTTATTGATAGGGAAACTCGAGGACAGAGGAGTTAGGTGACTCAGCTCTGGGCCATCAGAAGATTACTACTGGTAAAGAAATTAGCATCTGCATTTTCAAGCAGATGCTTTTATATTGAGCTTCATTGCTTTCAATTCAATTCACCCAACTTACTGAGTATCTACTGTGTGTTGAAGATAGACTAGCAGTATTGGTCAGTCGGGCCTAAAGGAACGTGAATAATAGCAAAGGCATTTAAAAGGAAATAGGCTTCGACTTAAAGTGTTATAAGACAGAATAACACACCATATAAATACTGAAGAGAACAATACGGTCATTGTTACCGTTAACTTATTTTACTGTTCGGCGTTGCATTATGTTTTATTTCCATTTCCTGCCGACGTGCTTTCATCTTGAAAAGAACTAATCGTGTGTTTGGGGCCTTTCAGACTTGACAGTGTTTTGTTCAAGAAAGAGAGTGTGTGCTCCAGCGATCTCAAACACAGTCTGTTTGTCCCTTCTTTGACAATTGTGGGCAGTTTTCTGAGCAGAGTACTGCCAAACCGCACAGAACTGATCTCTGTTTACACAAAATAGCAAGTTATTCAAAGCCACTGCTGTTCCCTGGCTGACAGGATGCCCTATGGTTCTCTAAAAAAAAAAAAAAAAGCAGTGCACACTTCAAACCCACCTCCTCCACATTCTCTGTTAAACTTCCCAGAACTGAATGCCCCGTGGTCATTCTAAAGTTGACTGAGTAGAATACACATTCCAGGAAACCTCCTGTGTTGCTGTTGCCACAGCTGAATTTGGTCCCTGTCATGAGAACATGAACCTAAAACTGGTGATCGTTTTGCACAGTCGAGATTATGGAACTCAGTGAAAATGGTAGAGCACAGTCGTAGCTCCCTTGTTCCCTGATTTAACTGAGATTCGTTCTCTGTCTATGAAATGATCGTTATGGAATTCATAGCAATATCTCAGGATTTTAGTATATTTTGAGACTGTATTCTTCCTCCTACTATTCATAGGAACCTCAAAATGTATATTTTCCCCAATAAGATAATCATGCTCATTAAAATACTATTTTTTGGCACTTAGACACTGACTTATACAGGTAACTTAATTTTCCAGGATGGAGGGACGTGTAGATACCCCCTCACGATAATGTGTACTTGCCTAAATTTTATTTCATGGGAATAAACGTAAAAATGTGTTCCTAAAGAGATATAATACATACTTTTCAGTTGAATCTAATTCAGTCGAATTACAATTATCAGCTTATATATTTTTTCAAAATAACATAAATATAACTATTTCCTGCAACAGCTTAGCCTGAAAAAAAAGCAGGGGGAGGCATAAAGGATCTCCCAAACAAGACTTGGAAGTTTAAAAATTATGTTTAAAGCCCCCCCCTTGCACAATTTCATCAAAACGTAGTACTACAGGAGGCAAAAAAATGATTGGTAATTAATGATTCAAGCCCGTTATGTGACATTCATCCCTTACTATTTGCTAGGTTTCGGTGGTTGCATGAAAGATGTGCAGTTTGCACGGGGTGCTGTCGTTAACTTGGCATCTGTGTCCAGCGGTGCTATCAGAGTCAATCTGGATGGATGCCTGTCAACTGACAGTGCCGTTAACTGCAGGGGAAATGACTCCATCCTGGTTTATCGGGGAGAAGAGCAGAGCGTTTATGAGAGTGGTCTCCAGCCTTTCACGGGTAATGTGGACATGCCCCAAATTCAATGTCCCACGTCCCCTCCTCGTCCCCTCTTCCCTCCCTGCCAGCCCACCACTAGCCTACACGAGTCGTATGTTAACCTTCTACTTCTTACTTCCATTGAAGAATACCTGTATCGAGTCACAGCCTCCCACGAAGGAGGTTCAGTACCTAGCGACTGGAGTCGGGGCCGTACAACAGGAGCAGGTAAATACTATTTATCTTAACACGTGTATGTGCACACAAATGCACACGTCGGTGCATGTATAGGAAAGGAAGGACTCTCACCCGTGAAGCCAGCAGTACGTTTATAATCTTGTGACAGAGCACGCCCTGGATTGCAAAGGCACCCGTCGTTGGTAAAAATGCTTAGCAGATCCTTGCTTTTGATTTTTCAAGTATTTAATAAGGATTTTTTCAGGCTTGATTCTTTCCTCTTCAGATGCAGAAGAAAGTAAGTTCAGGTTGCTCTTAAAGATGAAATAGGCCCACATCGACTGTAATTTATCTAAGAATAGGAAATCTTTCCCAACTGCTTAGACCCCGAAAAGCTAAAATCAGGATTACCTTTAGGTAGGGGTGATAGACCCTTGCCTCCCCAGTGGAGAGCACATTTGAAACCTGCACCCTGGTTGGAAGCGGATGTGTCTTTTATCACATCATGGCAGGTGTTTGCCGTGGTGCTTACTATTAGGGTCTTAGAATGACTCTCCCATGATAGAAATTGCTGAGTGGTCTAATTTTTGTTTGTTTGTTTGTTTTGAGTTGAATGCGGAAACAAAGAGGAAACAGACTACTATATTAGAGCTAATCTCAGATAACTGATTTGTAAGTGCTTTGTCCTTCTGACAGGGACCACAGAATCTGTTCCCATATTACCATCACAGGGAGGCATTCGTTAAAAAAAGTTTTGTGAAATCAGTAGCCTTCTACCATTTTGGAGAAAATATTTATTTGTCAGAAAGACAAATACATTTCCATATGATTGACACTTGTGCCTCTTGAAGAAAATTATCCTTAGCAAGTCACGATTTGTCTAAAGATGTGTTTTTTACCAAGATACCCTCTCATACTTATTATCAATAACGGGCTACTAATACAGGCACCCTTTGAGGAATCTTTTTAATCTAAGAGATAATTAAGTACTGAGATGGGCTACTAATAAGAATTTTCAAAGCTGTCTGCCTACAGATTTTCCAGAAGAGGCCAACTTGACACTTTTCCAGGATGATTTAAATCATCATCTATTTATAGGCAACACAATGCACGGAATGATCCCTTAAAATCCTTTTCAACTTTAGAGCTTGGAAAAAGCTCTGATGTAAAATATTCATTTGTTACTGGCATGTCCTCTGCCCCTATCTCACACTTCTCTACTTTATTAACAAATATACTATAAAGCCTGCTTTCAGTCTAATTCAACAACGTAAATAGGTGTCTAGAAAGTGCATCACTTACGTAGCTTAATAGTCTCCATTTTGAGTACCACCGAGAAAGTATGCAAATAGAGCTCTGAATTTATAGCCATGATCTGACCACAAAGTCGTATGCCATAAATTCATATTTACAATCTGACCACAACACCAAGCGGCTACATGCTCCCATGGGTTGGAGAATAATTGCACTATTTAATTATTTTTGAGTCAGTTTTGCTCTGTCCCTTATGAGAAGACCATCTGTTAGACAGGACTCTACTTTGCTCTGGACCACATTTCAGAACTAATAAAATCAAAATCACTCCCATTGTCCCATTACTTGCAACTTGATTGTGTAGCCTGTGTGTTTCCAGAAGCGCCTGTGGTGTTTTACCTGCTCAGACAGTGGTTCTCCGCCTCTGTGCTTCCTCACATCCCTTACGTTCACATTGTTTCCCTTAAAACTGTCCTGTTTTATTGGCCTGAACAGTAAAGGCAGAGAAGGAGGCTATTTGACGGAGGGAAACCAGAGTGATTCTCCATCGACAGGGCTCAGGAGTCCAGGAGCGGTCAGAGCCTGTCTCTCATCCATCATCCTGCCATGAAGTTCCTTGGGCTTTTTCTCAGTGTTCCCAGTGCAGTCAGCTGTGCTGAAGTCGTTACTGATCAGAACCATAGAAATACCTAATTAATAATTAAAGGTTATAGATTTTTTAAATGAGGGCATTTGGCTTATAAGTGAGGTTTCGCAGCAAGTTCCTTTAAACTTGCCTCGTTTGGTGGTGTTATTTTGTGATGCTCCGAGGAAAATGATTTTGTAGAATCTCAAGGGCACCAGTTCCTCTACCCCGCCTAAATGCAATTAGGGATATATCCTATCTGGTAGAACTTTGCTTTTTTAAAATTAGTTGGAAAAACAATTGAATTTGGCAAACGGGATCAGACCTTCAAGTACAGTACAATCACCACATTTGTGATATTTTTTGGCTAATACATCGACAATATAAAAGTGTCAAACCACTGTGTATAATAACAGTCTAATTATCTTGCTTCAAAGGGGTACATCATTATATTGTTTGAACTTGTTAGCTGCCTACCATCCACCTCCTTCTTTATGAGTGATGTTTAAAACATGTCGGATACATTAAATGTTTTTGGAAAACCTGGACAAGGCTTGAAAGAACGTGATGTCAATGGAGTTTTGATGGTTTTGAAATATCGCTTAAACTGAATGGCTCAAGATGTGCAGTCATATTAAATCAGTGCTGAAAAGTTACAACTCTAATAAATTGTATTTATGCTAATGGTCGAGTCTGATTTACTGCGGCCATTAAAAGTGAAGAATACGAGTGATAGTCTTCTCAGAACTGCCGTTTCCCCTATTTTCTCTTTTATCCTTTCACAGCTCCACAAAGTGTGCCAACTCCCTCAAGAGTCCGCAGCATAAACGGCTATAGCATCGAGGTGACCTGGGATGAACCTGTTGTGGTTAGAGGTGTAATTGAGAAGTACATTTTGAGAGCCTACAGTGAAGATGCTGCCGGTCCGCCCCGCCTGCCCTCTGCCAGCTCTGAGCTTGTTGATACCAGCACCTTCACAGGTAAAGGCGACTCCTCAAGGGAGTAGGTCTTATTAATTTTCTTTTTGGTTTGACTTTAGATAAAAACGTCCTTCAAGGCTTTTTCCCCAACGCATCAAAGATTCCTATATTTTGCCTGATTCAGAACAACAAGGATTGGGCTTCCCTGGTGGTGCAGTGGTTGAGAGTCCACCTGCCGATGCAGGGGACACGGGTTCGTGCCCCAGTCCGGGAAGATCCCACATGCCGCGGAGCGGCTGGGCCCGTGAGCCATGGCCGCTGAGCCTGCGCGTCCGGAGCCTGTGCTCCGCAACGGGAGAGGCCACAACAGTGAGAGGCCCGAGTACAGCAAAAAAAAAAAAAAAAAACCAACAAGGGTCATCTAATGATATGGACACCTCTATCTATCTCGGATGGAAAGGATAATTCTATAATGGTTATGGGCTCTTATGGATAGCTTCATTACAAGGATGATATTCTCGCCATCCCCAAAAGATTAGGTCACAGGGCCCTCATGCCCTTAATCAGGTCCTTGTACCTAGGATCTTTATACATCCTAAAAAGATGTATCTTTTAGCAATCCTACGTGTACACATGGGGCCAGCGACCTATTTCACCATGCAAAAGTTCGCTCGTTGGGACTAGCCCAAGTTCACAGCCCTGTTATTTATTGTAAAATTGTTGATTAAACCTAATTATGTCAAGGTAGAGGAGTACTAGAGCACCGGCAGTTTGACGGGCAAACCAGCGAATCAATTTCTCACGGTGTGGCACGCGCGCCGTGCAGAACGGCTGGAGTGAAATATACTCAGGCACGTCGCGCAAGGTGCCGTGCTCGAAGTCCCGCACGTGTAGTAAGACAGCAGTTTTCAGCCTCATGAAATGTTAAGGCCCATTTAAATGGAAAGTCAAATGTAAGCCTTTGACCAAAAAAAAAAGTAAAACGCATCAACAAATTTAATAGAAAAAAGTATTTTTCCTCTGTCAAAGACTTTCGTAACTTGACAAATTTGCTGGATTATAAAGTAGCCTTAATTGTCTTTCTAACACATCTGTCGGTCAACTCTCTCAAACTTTACTTCAGTTTTTTTAGATTCCTTAGAATCTACAGCCCAAATACACAACCAATTAAAAAAAAGAAACTGGTATCTTTCACTTCCTTCCTCCCTCATTTTACCCATCCAATGAAAACCCAATCTGATTAAGCCTTTGCCCAGGCTGTGCGTTGCAGCTAAGTGGGCTGGAAAACAATGAGCAATCTATCACTAAAATGTCTCAATCCCCATTTTCAGATGGACACTCAGTAATGACACCAGTCCTACCATATGTCTGTAATTGCCTTCTCCCATTCTCCTCATTAAATATTTTATATTTTTTCAAACTCTCTAAATGCTAACCTGTCTTCCTTATCACACTCAGCTGATAGTCTTACATACTAGATCATCTTAGATACCAAAAAAACTCCAGAATCTATCATAAAGAATTTCTGTCACTTTCTTACTACCAAATATATGCATTAATTGCATTTTTTTTTTGACTGACAGGGTTGTTATTAGGGGTTAAGTGAATTAATGAATGCTAAGACAGTTTAATGGGTTTTGGGCATATAATAGGTATTTGCCATCATTATTATTTTTACTTTTTACCTTCCTCTCTTTTCCTTCCTGTTTTCACAGAGCTTCCCTTATCCTATCAAAAATAAAATCTTCAGAAGTCCTCTGGACCCCAACTCCTCTTGCCTTTGTAGACCTGTTACTGGTGGTCTCTCTTCCTCTCACATCTTTTTAACCTCTGTCTCCTGCAGTCGTTCACAAAGTGTGGTCCTTGGATCTGTGTCAACAGCCTCACCTGGGACCTTTTTATTAATGCAGATACTCCAGGCCGCCCACACCTGCTGAATCAGAAGCTGTGGGGTAGAGCTCAGCAATCCCCATTTTAACAAGCCCTCCTCTTGTGATGCTGGTGCATGCCAAAGTTAGAGACACTGCCCAGCTGGATTCTGCCCAAGGTCATTCAGACTCCATCTGTCAACACCCATTGTTAAACATAAACAAACCCAAAGCAGTGACAAAAATCTTCCTTTGATCTAAAGTCCCATCCAGCTATTGTGCCTTCTCTCCTCTTCCCAAACGTGCCTCTACCAAGAAGCATCTGTGGCCTTGTTCCCATTTCTTCACACGGTCTGCCTTCCACTCGCTTGCCATGCTGAGGACACCAACAACTTGCATGTTTAGATATCCAAAGAACACTTTACAGTCCTGGTTCCACAGCTCGATAGCATTCTACACTGTGGATTTTTTTTACTGTCTCTTGAAATGTTTCTTCACTTCTCTGACCCTTCTGGTTCTGGGCCCCCTTTTCTCAGTGTCCTTTGCCCACTCCCTCTGAAGCTTAACTCTGCGTTTTGGAGAACCGCAGGGTTTAGATCCGGGACCTTTTCTCTCTTTTGCTAATTTTTTTTTTTCCCTACAGTCTTGCTCCAGGAAAATCATCGACTCACAAAGCATCCAGTATCCTACAAACACTGTTGACTCCTAAAGGCACGTCCTACCCAGACTTCCAAATGTGTGTATCCAGCAGACATTTGGAAAAATTGACATTTCCAATTGACTTCTCGTAATCTCTAAATTTACCATCTCCAACCTGAAGTCCTCCTCCTGCATTCCCAATATCAATAAATGACACCTCCAGCCACCCAGTTAATTAAGCTTGAGAATTTTTCTCAACTTTTACATTCTGTTCATACCTCATATATCCGTGTTGTTTATTGATTCCATTTTCTAAACTATGTGCTAAATTGATCCGTCTCTCCCCTATCTACTGTCCAAGCCAAACCATTCCAATCTCTTACCTGGACAGCTACAGTACTCTTCTATCTCATGAACACCCCCCCACCCATGACTCTAATCCACTGCACAACCAAACATCATGGCTCTGTGTTTAGAATTCTTCAGTTGCTTTCCACTGCCTCTCTCCCAAATTCATTTTGTCTCAGTCTCCTCTTATTTTCTGGATTTCCAACTGTTATAATTAATATGATTTTTTAGAAGTCTGTATGTAAATCTTTGGAAGAATTCCTGACAATGACGGTAGGATAAACCCCTTGAAATGGAACAACTAGGTCAAATTCTCTTAAAGCATTAGTCAGTCTTGGACTTTGAGGTCAAGCACACATTGATGCAAACCTCTGCTGCCTACCCTCCCTGTGACTTTGGGGAAATTATGTATTCTCCTGGATCTTTTTTTAGTGTCTTAACCTATGAAATGGGAGAATAATATTAACCTCAGAAAGATATTAAGTGAGATGATATTCCAAGTCTAACAATTTTCAGCTGTGCAAACTTGGACAAATTAATTAACATCTCTGTGCTTCTGATTCCATATGGGTAAATTGAGAATGAAATAACTACCCACCTCATAGGATACCTGTGAGGATTAAATGAATCCATGTATATGTAAAACACACAGGACAGCACATGACACACGGATCAGATTGCACTGTATAAATGTTAACTATCAGATGTTTTTAAAGCATGTAGCACAGTGCTTAACATATGGTAATTTCTTAACAAAGATTAGTTATTTTTATGTTGCCAAATAATTGCCAAAAAGACTGTACAAATTATACTCCCACCAGCAAGCCGAATGCAAGATTTTATTTTTCATTTCATCCTAGTTGACAAGTTTTACAGGTAAAAGAAACTTTGTAAAATTTCCAAATATATCAGAATATTACTTTAATTTGATCTTACCTCAAATTTAGATTACTTGAGGCATTAAGTATTTTCATTGTTTACTGGTAATTTGTACTTCTTTTATGACATACGTAGCACATTTCACCCTCAATTTTTCTATTGGAGGAGTCACATTTTTCTCATTGATTTAAATATCTCTTTATATATGAAGAATATTATACTTATGTTTGCCTTATGTGTGGGAATGCCCCCGTTTTTCATTTATTTTTATTTACATTTTTATGTGCAGATTTTAAAGAACATTTTCTATAGTTAATATAACACCTTTAAATGTTTTTGTTAGTTTTCTATGGGTAATATGAAAAAAAAAAAACCTATCCTCACCATTCAGGGTAGACTAATATTTGTTTATATTAGATATACCATATTGATTATATATATATATATATATACACACACACACACACACACATACATATATATGATGCATATCCTCTGAATTAGTAATTCTAAATTTGAGGTAAGATCAAATCAGAAACGGGACAGGGAGGCTTTTCTAATTACACCAGCCTTTCCCAGATTCTGAAGGGTATCTTTCTGGAGGACAGTACCCCTGAGATTGAAAACCAGTATAATAAACTATTGGATGTTACTGTAGGATATTTCAAGCATGTGAATGGTGTACAGAGAGAAGAAAATTAGAGCACCACTGACCAACTGTTATTTATTTTTATATACCCAATGTGTAAAAAACTAAGGAAAGGGCTTCCCTGGTGGCGCAGCGGTTGAGAGTCCGCCTGCTGATGCGGGGGTTGTGGGTTCGTGCCCCGGTCCGGGAGGATCCCGCGTGCCATGGAGCGGCTGGGCCCGTGGGCCGTGGCCGCTGGGCCTGCGCGTCCGGAGCCTGTGCTCCGCGGCGGGAGAGGCCGCAGCAGTGAGAGGCCCGAGTACCGCAAAAAAACCCACAAAAAACTAAGGAAAAACTCTCAATTATTGCAACTTGGTCAATTTCTTGGATTTGTCAATTATCAGTTTCTTTGGTAACTTGCTTTTTGTTTGTATTTTTCTTTTTCTTATTATTTTTACATTCATCATTTGTGTATTAACCTTTGAAGTCACATTGCTTTAAGTGTATCTCTGCAAACAGAATCTAGTTTGATTTAGTTTTACATTCAACTTAAAATTCTCTGTACTTTAGTACAGGAGTTTAACTCACATTTATTTTTATGATTTATACAATTGATTGCTCTTATTTCTGTCATCATATTTCATGCTTTCCAGTTTTGTTTGTTATTGTGTTTCAGTACTTTCTGTTGTTGTTATTCCTTTATTTCTGTTCTTGCGTGTGTGGACTATGAATTCTTTAACTTTTTTCCCCCCAAAGGGTTTTAAAGATGTATCTGTTGCTCACAGTTGTGAAATGAACAGAAAAGGAAGTACATAGGAGGTAATCTTAAAGATTGTGGAGAACTCTGGTACTGCCAGGTGGACTTTTATTGTGACGAATCAGTCTATTGAGGGAGGGGAGTGTGAATTGAAAAGCCCCAAAGCCAGGCTGAGTAAGTATCAAAGTCAGAGATTTCATAGTAAAGAAAGAAGAATACTAGAAAGTGAGGGGGGAGGGGGGAGAAAGTAGAGAGCCAGAAACCTGGATTTGGTGGAGATGTGAGGAGTGTGGAGACTGGTTAGTGGCGGCTGCTTTGCCAATTAGTTGAGATAACAAGGTACCAAGAGAGAGGACAATAGAGTAGTTCATGAGTAGTTTTGCTATTGATCTGGAAAGTAATCCCCCTTTAGCATTTCTGAGGTGACATTTGTTGAGATTTTTATGTTTAATTTTTGGTTGTTAGAGTGGTATTTATTTGAATGAACAATACTGATATTGGATGTATAAGACAATTTAGGTTTGTTGGTTCACATAGGGTCCTTAACCAAGTAAGTGATCATAAAATGTGTTGGTTTCTTTTCATGACATTTTTCTTCTGTTATATAATGAGCTCTTCTTTCTTCACAATTGGGTCTTTCTTTGGCTTGGAAAGTTTGCTGTTGTGTATATCATCATTACTTCTGGTAAGAAATAACAGTTTCCAATATTGTATATTTCTTCCCAGTTTGTCCTCCTCATTTTAGCAGTCCAGGACACAGCTTGCAGAGTCAAATCCATCTAGTTATGTCACTTATCAACTGTCTGATCTCAGGCAAATTTAAAAACATATCACTGTATTGGAGTTTCCTCATATATAAACTGGGGGTAAAAACCTTCTTCATGTTATGGAATTGTTGCAAAGATAAAAAAAAAAACAATGAATTACCTCCATAGAATATTTTGCTGATAAACAGGCACATAGTAAATGTTCAATGAATTAATTGTTATCTTTATACTATTCAGTTTCTGAATTCTGGGTTTTTGCTTCATAGTTTTTTTCCTTTTTCCTTTTCTGATTTTGGCAGTATTGATTCTGCTGTTTGAATCTTCTGAGATGAGTACTTAATTCTTCTACTTCAGTCTTTTTTTTTAAAATTTATTTATTGTCTTTTATTTTTGGCTGTGTTGGATCTTCGTTGCTGCACGTGGGCTTTCTCTAGTTGTGGTGAACAGGGGCCCCTCTTCGTTGCGGTGTGTGGGCCTCTCACCGCGATGGCTTCTCTTGTTGTGGAGCACAGGCTATAGGCACGCAGGCTTCAGTAGTTGCAGTGTGTGGGCTCAGTAGTTGTGGCTTGCGGGCTCTAGAGTTCAGGCTCAGTAGTTGCGGTGCAGGGGCTTAGTTGCTCTGTGGCACGTGAGATCTTCCCAGAATAGGGCTCGAACCCACGTCCCCTGCACTGGCAGGCAGATTCTTAACCACTGCGCCACCAGGGAAGCCCCTCCTTGGTATTCTTATAAGGTAGTAGTTCTCAACCATGGGTGCACACTGACCCACCTGGGGAGCTTTAAAAAATATTGATGTCCAGGTCTCACCTGCAGAGTCTGATGTTTTGGTTTAGAATATAGCCTGGGTATTGGTATTTTAAAAGTGTCAGCAGGTAACTCTGTTGTACAGCCAGCATTGGGAGACACTGTTCAAACACTGATCACTGTTTGACACCAGTGATCAAGTCTCTATTTTAACCAGAAGTTCTTATGACAACTTCCACCTCCCAACTGCAACTTGCAAATACAGGACAAAAAAAAAAAAAAAAAGAGAAATGCCTATATAAAAATGATGAGGGCTTCCCTGATGGCGCAGTGGTTGAGAGTCTGCCTGCCGACGCAGGGGACACCGGTTCGTGCCACGGTCCGGGAAGATCCCACATGCCGCGGAGCGGCTGGGCCCGTGAGCCATGGCCACTGAGGCTGCACGTCCAGAGCCTGTGCTCCGCAACGGGACAGGCCACAACAGTGAGAGGCCCGCGTACTGAAAAAAAAAAAAAATGATGAGCTATTAAAAGTAAGTAATAAAATTAGCAAAGGAAAATCATAGGACAACAAAAAATTAAGTGAAATGATTCTTGGGAAGAAGTGGGAAATTATGGTCAGACTTTGCAAAATGCAGAAGGCAAAAGAAAATAAAAAGATGAATATTAACTAAGAGAGCTGGAACACTAGAAGCGTGAGACAGAATATTTACCAATCACGAATTTGGCTACTGGAGGATTAAATGTGATAAGTCCCAGTAGCATGGAGAGTCCAAGGGTTAACAGCCCCACTCAGGTACAAATGGGCCCCTTTGGGCCACAGAGTCTGGATTCTGTGCCCTCGGAAGGCCAGGGTTCAGAGCAGGGAGTTCTTGAAAGTTCATTTCCTCAGCTGCAGCCTCAGGGTAGAAAGCCCTGCAGTTATCACTCCAGTGTATCTTTAGACTAGTTGCAAAGGGCTCCAATTAACTCTGCGTAGCTCCTGCTGATTTTCCCTCCAGCACTTTCAACGTCCAAAGCTGCTGCCCAGAGAGACAGTGCTGGCATTTCCCTTCAAACCCAGGGCTGCTCAGAAAGACCCCTCCCAGTCTGATTTGAAATTCTGTCAAGAATGAATGCATTCAAGAATTTGCACATATACAATTTTTTTTTATTTCTTTCTTGAAGATGCTTAAACATGTAGACTTAATTATCGGCATGATTAGTACAGCACCTGGCATAGTGCTAGGAATGTGCTTGGTACACAGAAGATATTTTCTCAGTTTTATTGTTACATTACATTGAGCTAAGCTCTAGGAGCTATATTCCTTCTTCCGGTAATGATAATCATATTTATTATTTACTATAGCTTAGCTGATGAACCAATAGTAATAATCTTTCAGATGACCCACATAAATCGAAATTTATGGAAAAAAAGAAAGACATTTTAATTTATCATGCAACTGATAATATAGCTTTTGCTGTGAAAACTGGTTCAGTCCTCATATACAGTAGACATTCATTTTCTTCTACCTGAAACAAGTGGGTTCCATGTTGAAAGTCTCTCATTTTTCTGTCTCTTCCACAGCTAGTAGTAATAATTAGTGAGTCTCAGCTCTACTGGTCATAAGGTGATTCCTGGATTGCTTATAAAATGCAGATTCTTGGGCTCCGTGCACAAGAGTCTGTGTATTTGGGCTAGGATTGAGAAATCTGCCTTTACCAAGTGTTCTAGTCCGTGCTCTTGCAGAGGTCAGTGGACCACATATTAAAAACCACTGGGGTGAGGGGCGTGGCCAGGTGAGAAGGGATCATTTTCACCTGCTGGGCTTGAATTTACCCCTGCTTTGTTTGTTCCTGCCCCTTGTTCCAACAGCATTAGCTTTGTGGGCAGAACGGTGGTAGGGCAAGTGAAGAAATAGAGGCAGTGTAAGTAGGGCCTCTGACCCTTAAGGGTGGTGCTTCTGAAAGCTGCTAGTGCAAAGGAAGTGAGAATTACTTGGGATCTCTGTAAACTGCAGATTCTGATTCAGTAGGTCTGGGACTGTGGTGTGAGATTCTGCATTTCTAACAAACCCAACCCTCTCAGCCCCCAGGCCACGATGCCCATTAGAAAGGCAGAGAGTTCTCTACTTATATACAGAATGCAAAATGCCCATTAGGTCCAGAGAAGAAGGAGACCAGTGCAATTCCACGCATGCAATATAATTGTAATTAATCTCGTAGTGAAGTCTCATCTGTGTATTTCAGTTACATACATTTAACCACACACCTTGGAAGTGGGGAAGGCATGAAAAAAAAGAGTGAAAAAACTCTTAAAGTAATCTTACAGGCAAAGGATGCTATCCAATCCCGAAACTATCGATACCTGTTAGAAGGAAAGAATGTGTGAATAATTTTAGGGTTTCCCAACTATTGACAGAAAAGGGAAACTCTTGTTTGTAGACACCATTGGGGTGTCTACAAAAAGAATGAAGAACTGAGAGCCATAGAGAATCATTGATTCATGAAGAATTAGAGGCATACACAAAATCAAATGCACTGTACTTTATGGGCAGTATAAGGAGTTGTCAAGGGGACTTTAAATCATGAGTGATTTTTGCCTTATGCCCGACTTTGGAACTTAACCCCAACCATTAGTCCATCCATAAGTAAGATTCTACTCTTTATGTGTATGTATATGCACACATATACGTATATATTATATTTGTTATATATTATATATATGTATAATTACTATACTTGCCTGAGAAGCCTGCAGAGAGATAACTGTAATAAAAACTTCCCTGCCCTGTAATTTTTTTTCTATTCAGCTGAGAAGTCTTACTCCACAGTTGTTAAAACTGCCTATGGCTGCTCTTGGTACACCCGTTCTATTTTTTCATTAGACAGTAAGCTCCCAGAGGACAAGTATCATGTTTTCTATTTATTTTAAGCCTTGTTTAGTAACTTGCTCAAGGTAGGTAATCCATACACTTTTCTTGAAGGAACGAAGGAAGAGATAAAGAAACAAATGCAGTGTTTTGGTGCTAACCCTGTAGTTAACGTAATGTTACTATTGTCTTATCATGCTGAGTTGAGTTTTGAACTACTGGTTCTGCAGTTCTATAGTTCTCTAATTTTATGAAATAATATGCAGAACTACCACAACTTAGATATATATTTGGAACTTAACATACATATTCCCAACGGGGAAAAAAATGTTGATAGGATGAATAGACTCTAAAAATTAGTTCCAAAACTTACACCTCATAATGAAGCTCAGGGACTATATATTTGCAATTTAAAATAATGGAAGCCATGCTGCTGCAAAGCTGATAATGACACAGAGCAGAAACTATTCATTTATTAAAAACAAAACCATTATCTGCTATGTTCTGGGTTAGTGCTAGATCCTACTGTTACAATCTGCTTTTGTTTTTTCCTGATTTTTAAAATTAATGGTAAAATATACGTAACAAGCAGTACTTTCTCTAAAGTATAATATTATATTAAAAATGAGTGTTTTATGGGGCAAAAACAGTAGAGATAAGTTTTTCATTTTTTATTATTTTTTTCTTGAGAGACAGAGAACCCCAAATAACAGTGACTTCAACAAAATTAAGTTTTTCTCTCTCTGATAATAGGTGTTCACAGTTGGTCAATGTAGGGGTGGATGTTCACAGTGCCAGGGATCCACACTCTTCATCGTTTTGCTATGCTATCCTTAGAGACAAGACTTCTGCCTCATGGTCCAAAATGGCTGCTGGAGCATCAGCCATCTAGTTTGGTTTCCGTTCAGCAGGAAGGTGGAATGGTTGAACAAGGATGTACACATTCACTTTAATGACATATTTTGGAAGTTATTCCTCCACCTTTGGTTACATTCTGTGGTTAGAACTTAGCCACATGGCTATACCTAGCTACACAGATTGCTGGAAATGTACTTATTCAAAGTGGCCATTTGCCCAGCTAAAAGGGTCTTTTTATTTTACTGTGGAGGAAGAGAATATACAATGAGAGGGCATTTAGTGGTCTCTGTCACAATAGGCAAACATCAGAGGTAAATTTGAAAAATTCATTTTGATGGTATTGTTAAAAGATGAATTTTGAGGAAGTCTCTGCTATTTTTCACAGTACCCCATAGATTAATATTCCGTATTTGTGGTTTATTACAAACTATTTCTTTAAATATAAATCTTGAAAGAAATTGGTCTGAAAAAATTCACAGGACAAAAATATGGCCTATGACATAAATAGTAAAAATAGAAATGATGTCATGTTCCTGCTTAGCTAATGTAGAAGAATTTCATCAGGTAATGCACTGTTGATGAGTTAATAGCTTTGTCTAACTCTCCTGAATATATAATGTGCCTGAACTCCTGGTACATTGTGAAAGCTTCAGATGGGGCTTTTTACAAGTTCCTCATTTTATTTTATGCAGTAAGAATTCGCGGTGCACGATTTGGATTTCTTTTTGGTAACATGTTGTGTGATGGTTAAAAATGATGGTAATACATCAATTTTGCTGTAGTGTAGTAATCAACTGGGTATGTTGGCCATGCTATAGTGTTGGATATAAATACTTAAGGGTTACTACTCACATTTGATAAAGAAAGGGAACAGTCACCTCAAGTTTTCTGTTTTCTAACTTTTATGACCATTTTATACTTGTATCTATATGTGGAACTAATCGAAAACATATATATATATATATAAAGTGTTATATATATATAAAGTTTTTGATTAGTTCCAAATATATATACATATAAAGTGTATATGTATATATACACAGTAACACACAGTAACAGTAGAAGTAACACACAGAAGCACATATACCCTGATGTAACACACAGAAGCACATATACCCTGATGTAGAGTTTCTTATGAATCAGTTGTTTTTGTAAGGGAATACTATAGGCATATACACTCACTCATTTGGAGGGATAAGCATTTTACTTTCTGTTTGTATACAGTAGGTTTTAGTAATAACTTTGAACCTATTAACACGTTTTCAGATATATTTAAATCAAGTATTTAGTATAAAAGTGTGCTATTATTTTTAGTAATATTTATTCAACACGCCTTCTTTCTTCTTCCAGAACTGGGGCTTAGGTCTAGTAAGCAGATCAGTGATCTTGGAGTCAGAAGATGTAGGTTCTGACCTTGGCTCTGCTGTGGACTTGAGTGACCTTTACACTCTGCCCAACGGCAGCCCCCTCTGTACAAGGGGCTCATCCTATCGGAGGCTTTCAGCAGGGGACCTAGGACACTGGTCAATAAGGGATGACTTTCCCTTCTCACTTATTTTTCTTTTCCTCCTGTCTCCTTGCCTGACTCCCTGCTTAGTCAAGTCTGATATTCTCTGGGAGAGTTCTAATGATGTCAGTGACGGCCCTTTATGCTCCATAAAGAGTTCCCATGAGTGGGTGGCTTCAAATCAATTGCAGAATTAGAAGGAAAATGACAGAGACTCTGTAGTTCTTACCAACCATGAAGGCATTGATGAAAAATGTGAGGTTAGCTATAAGCCTACTGAGAGAATCTTAACTGGATAATGCTTTGAGTTCAATTAAAATCACTGTTTCAACCATTCTCTAAGACTAGAATTAGACCCTATATTTTATTTTAAAAAATGAAAGAATAAACCATTTTGTTTTTCCCATTTGTAAACATTGAAATCCATTTAGTCTTTGATCCAAGGTGTTCCCTAGTACTAGAAATTTTAAGTAAGGTCAGAAAATCCATTTGCAGGAAATTATATGTAAAACATCAGTTTTAGTTTCCAAAGGGTTACGTTAGGTTTGGGGTAAGCTCATTTGCTGTTCTACCTTTTGATTAAAATGAAAATTGACTTTCATTTTATAAATCCTAGAGATCCTTATTTTTATTTAAACTATTACCCCCAAAGACAACAACAACAAATGCCACTTTCCTAGGCTACTAAGAACCAGAGGAGAAACATCCTGGGTGCGTTTCCAGATGTCTGTTAGACCTTTGAATTTTCATCCATATTTAACAAATGCCATTATACAGTTTCATGAGGTTACTGTGTCACAATGCCTGTGTTAGAACTTTATTTTCAGAGGTTCCTTTAAATGGGCAGAAATCACGGCATGTTGGATTGATTTAGTCTCTTTCATCCATCCACTGGGTTAGTTTGTGGCTCAAAACTCTTTCTGAGATGTAGGACACTTAAAATTTAGGATTTCTCAGCACTGCAGCAGAATCTTAAGCCAGAAAAGTCCCCTTCTCTTCAGCTCTCCTTCCCCTGGCTGGCTTTCTGTTAAAAGTGGGTTCTTCTACTGTGTCCCTAGGTAGCAGTCTCAGCTCTGCCTGTGTGGGATCCCTTACCAGATGGCCCTCTTAATAAATGCCTTGCTTTTCCCCACCCTCACTTTCTTGATCCAAATGTGAAATGCCAGCAAATAAATAAGAACATTGTACTCTGATGAGTTCTCTTGAGACGGAGGAAAGCCCTGGGGAGGGGAAGCTAGAGACTGCTTTTCTTTTTGCTGGACAGCTCCTAATTACTGGCCAGTAGGTAGAAGACACCGTTTAGACAATAGAGAATTTAAAGGTAAAGAGAGAGAGAGAGATAGAACAAATTCTCCATCTTATTCCAAATGCCTTTGCTAACAGGAAAGTACACTTGGATTGTTGAGGTCCGTTTGAAATATTCTGCGTGATCTTTGCACGGGGACCACGGACTTTGGACTCGGGGTAGGTGATGGCTGTGTGCGGATTTCACCGCCAGACTCAGAGTGCAACAGAAATGGGTGGGTAATGAGAGCAGAGCAGCCAGTTCTTTAATTGAATTAAAAGCTGGGTGACATCAATGCAGACACCTGTCCAATTACAGACAGGCCAAGGTGTTTACCGTTGCTGTACAAGCGGTTCGAAGATGACAGAAATCTTTCCGCCCACAGATTAACATAATGAAGGAGAACAGATTACAGTGGATGCCAGCCAAACACCTAGGTGGGCAGCTGAGGGTGGGGTGGAGGAGGGGGGAGGAGTGTGCTCAAGGATGTAAATAGACACAGAGTCACTTTTTCTTCTCCAAAACGTGTTGGGCTTTGAAAAGGATGCCATTTTGTCTTGTGTCTCAGGCTCGGTTTCCAGGCCGAGCATTTATACTTGTCTGCATTGAGTCAGAGTTAATCATAAAAATCTCAGTGTCAAAGCCGACTCCTCTGTTGTGTCCCTGCATCTCAGCATACAGTTTCATTAGAGGCACAAAAGCTTGCACAGCTGGTGTCAGCTCCACAATGATTTTCTCTTAGGTAGTCAGGCCACCTCCAATTGTTAATATTTCTCTTGCGCTCCTTTGAAACTCGAGGTTAGAGCACGGGAAACCAAGTGTTGGAAATAATCATCTATCAGTCAAAAGAAACAGTGTCTGTTCCTTTGCTAGCTCCCTGGAAAGGGTAGGACGGGAGTGAGCATCTCATATTGTGAGGCAGACAGCTGAGTGAGCTAAGAGGATGAAAGGTCTTTATGTTTTGGGCAAACATCAAGGGTCCACCTTTGGTAAACCATCGTAATAACTGCTGGAAAATAGGACAAGTAAAGAAGCAAAAGGTCATACCCTCTGCATTCAAGGAGCTCCCAAAATCGTTGCGAGGGGCGCGATTCTCGAGGAGAAGGCTCTTCCCCTCTGCTAGGCAGAAATCCTCAGAGCACACAGTTTGGAACCTAACGCACTAGGGCTCTTCGATTTCCTCCTGTGATGTGCTGCCACCCCTTAAATCACGTTCCTGCCCCTGCTCTTTCGGCTTGGGCTTTCTGCACCCGCCGAGGTCCACAGGACTGCAATTCAAAGGGACTATACTTACTTTACTTCAAACTCCCTTGGTGTGACCCATCAGGATTTCTCAATGTTAAGCATTAATGCAAAATGCATTATCGCTTAGCAGTGAGAGTTCTGGTCGGGCTGGTGCCAATGATTTTAATCCGGATACCAACACTCCTGTGTTTCATGGGATCCTAACACTTTTAAGACATCAATAATGCTTCCTTTATGCTTATGGAATGTGTTTTCAGCTCACCCTCTTCCATTATCAAAAGAGACTGGCAGGTTTCCTGACATGGTTGGGACCATTTTCTGATTTCACAGAGTTTTGCGGCTGAAAGGGAATTGGAGAGGTCATCTGGCCTGCCTCGAGGTAGGAACAGTCTCAAATTCAAAGGGTAAAAAGACTCCTCTGTGATGTCTGCCAGAGAAAAGGGGCTCATATCCAAACCAATCTTAAAAGTTTTCACTTCTTTATTTTAAACATCCTAAGGATCATCAAGGAGACGACCCCATTTTACCTTATTGGGTTTTCTGTGGACACAGGATACAGTGTATGTGCCATATTTTTCTCTCTGGGATTCCTTTATAAATATGTCACTCTGTACGTTTTTCAGTATTCTTTTAAGTAGAATACTGAAATATACTTTCAATGATTATCCCTTTTTTCTCTTTGCCTTTAATTAGATATAGATCCCCTATCATCTTGGACTGGAAGCCATGGAGCTTATAAATGCCCTTGTCCACTTGACATGTATGCAAGCATTTTGCTTTATGTATTTAATGTGTGTATTATCGTTATCATTAGGGTCCTTCTAGCTCTAATATTTTCTTAGATTAGAAACCTTGTAAAGATCAGCTGTGGTCTATAGCACCTTTCCCAGAAGCATATAGAAGGAAAGTTGATAAATAACTGTTTGGTACTGATATGCCGTCATAGTAGTACCACTTTTTCTTCTGGAGAGTATATAATCTAAGTCTGACTCTGACACTTAAAGGAAGACCATTTGGCCAATCACTCAATGGTCTCTAGGGATCTATCCAAGAAAGAAGGGCTACCTTGCCTAGTCTTGGGGAGAATATGTTTATTTTTTGGTAATAGCAGAACTTTTTATAAGCATTAACTTTAATCCATCCTGGTAAACGCTCCATACTGAGAAGCAAAAGAGAGAAACCGCATGTCTCAGGCAATAGGATGACTTGATCGTTATGCTGATTTAGTGAGGACCACCTGGTTGACCAGCCCCTTCTACCCCAACCTCAGTGTAACCTGACAAGAGGAGAGAAAATGCTCAATCATTACACTGCTCTTCTTGCCGAAGTCGATGATACTAACCCGTATTTAGGGGAAATTGTTCCGATGGTTTGACAAACTTTGTCTCTGAGACACAACATTATAAGCAAGATCCCCACTGCACATAGGAAAGAAAGGCCACCTCAGACTCAGAAAGTACGGCGCGTTGTTTGAAAATGTGACTTACAAACCACCCCAAACTTTCTACCTGCGATTCGAAGTTGGCAAGAGCCCAAACATCAGCTTTTTCTTCTCCTCCTTTTCTGTTTTCTATTTTGCAGCTCTCATTTCTCAGTGTTTATTATTATTGTTTCACCTGCCTGGAGATAGGAAATGTGAGCACTTTGATAAATGGCCTGAAAGATGATCCGGTTTCTCTCCAGCATCTTTCTTTCAGAATATTGGGATTTTTCTATGAAATACAATTTGGTAAACTTCTCTACCAAAGCACAAACTGAAGAATGCAAGTTTGCTGAGAAGAATATTGCCTGTTTTTTAAGGTCCTTAAGGTTAAAGGGGGGAAGAAATTAGCAAAGGAGTTTCATGAGAAACCTATACACACAAAGTGCCTCATTTAATGAAGGCAAGAAAGGTTAAACACCAAAGACCGTTTAGTGAACGTGAACTCAGTATCTGGGTTGACATGATCCTTCTTAAAGTCTCCACTAATAACCTTCTTGTTAAGTTGGTATAATAGTCACAATTCCAACATTGCTCTTCAGCTATGATTTGGAAAGAAAGAATGTCTCAGGGAAGGTATTTTGTAACACAGTGGAACTGCTTTTTATGTTTCCCAATGATAATTATCTGGATGTATGACGCACCTTCATGCTAAAGATTGCAGAGCATCAAACTGTATACAGCCACTGTGCCTTTTGTGACACAATATATCTGTGCCCCAGCTAGGTCAGGGCCACCTATGAGAGGCAATGCCACCTAGGTTTTTAGGTGATGAACAAAGGAAACATTTCATGTCCCAACATATTTTCCTTGCTCACTGTAGGATTAAAAATTTTATTTTCTGGGGGCCGATTCATTACTTGTTAGTATGGCATTATACTAATTCAGACATGCAACTCATCTTATTTAGACTTGCAGTATTGACAGATTTGAACTTGGCGATAGGAAAGACGTGACAAATGCCAAAGATTTTCAGAGGATAAAATGGCTGGGATATATCTCACAAGGACATGTTAGTTTTGAACCCGGAATATAGGGATCGTGACGGAGGTATTAAGAAATGGGAAAAATGGTAGTAGTGTGTATATGTTAATCCCAGTCTCCTAATTTATCCCTCCCTCCGCTTCACCTCTGGTAGCCATAAGTTTGTTTTCTACATCTGTGACTCTATTTCTGTTTTGAAAATAAGTTCATTTGTACCATTTTCTAGATCCCACGTATAAGTGATACCATGTGATATTACTCTTTTTCCGTCTGAGTGACTTCACTTAATATGATAATCTCTAGGTCCATCCATGATTAACATATACACACTACTATGTATAAAATAGATAACTAGTAAGGACCTACTGTATAACAAAGGGAACTCTACTCAATATTCTGTAATAACCTATATGGGAAAAGAATCTAAAACAATAGATATGTGTATATGGATAACTGATTCACTTTGCTGTATACCTGAAACTAACAAAACATTATATATCAACTCTACTCCAATAAAAATTGAAAAAAAAATGAAATAGGAAGAGGGAAGTTTGCAAAATAGTTTTGACTGTTGGGTCTGGATTGGGTCAGGTTGAGAGTGAAATGCTAGCTGAACATCCACATGGGATACACGGCCTGCAGGTAGAAATGCAGAACCAGAGCTTGGAGGAGAGATGTGAAGTCTGCAGATATAAATGAGAGATGAGGCTTGAGGAACTAATGAAGGCAAATGTTTAGAAGAAGTGAACTAACAAAGGCAAGTGTTCAGAAGAAGAAAGAAGCCTGAGGACCCGACCTTGTTAAAAAAAAAAAAAATTTAAGGGACTGTGAAAGGAAGATGAGTTGGTCAAGAAAAGCAAGGAGCCCTCAGTAATTTAGGAGGACTCTTTGGGAAAATTCTGTGGCCTAGACGGCAGCTGAACAAGGCAAAATCCAGGAAGTAGAGGAGAATAAGGACCGTGGAAGGGGTACTTGGTCTGGTGTGTAAGGGATCACTAGCGATCTTGACAAGATAAAAATCAACATTTAATAGTACAGTGCAGGCAGAAACTGAGTTGGAATGGTAGCATAGCTTGGGCTCCCAAGGCTCTGTGCTAGAGTTCTCCCCTTACACAGCTCTGCGTTGAGCATGTTATCGTCCCAAACTCATTTAATCTTGATAGTAACACTTCGAGTTGAATACGGTAGTACCCCCATCTCATATCCCCATGATACTATATTATCCCTGTGAGGCCTCTTCTTCGAGATAGATACGATCATTATCTGTTTACAGATGAGGAAACTAAGGCACAGAGGTCTGAGCAACTTGCCCAGACCCATACTACAAACCAGTAGTAGAATTGGCATCTGCACCCGAGCAATCTGGCGCGAGCATCTTTGCTCTTAACCACGACATCACTACATGATGAAGATGCATATGTGATGCCGTAAGCTCTCCTTTAAGACTTTTAGTGGAAGGAGAAATAACCTCTTTTTAAAAAGTGAGCTCAGAATGTGGGTCATGATCTGGGAGATTCAAGAGGAAATGACAGTCACAGTGGCAGGAGTGAGGGAAAGCAGAAGGTGACAACGTGAAGGTGTTTTGAAATTAGAGCTGCATTTGGCATGAGATGGTCCAACGTGTATGTGTGTTAGTTCATTGGCTTGCTGTCTTCTTTGGCCGCGGGCTAAGAGGCTGGTGCCAAGTGCAGCCGAGAGGGTTGGGTAGCCCAGGGGGATGCTTGGGGGAGCTGCTAGAATAGAGACTTGCAGGCAACACTGGGAACTGAGGGCAAGTGAGAAGGGCCAAAGCAAACAAGGGCTGTGGTCTTTGCTTCATCCTGATCTTTGCTCTTTTAATATTTTATCCTTTCTCCTGGGGAAAGGGAATAGGCAAACATGTATTTTAAAATTTGTTGTTGAATGATGCAAGCTGTCATCAATGCCAGTTCATTAAAACAATCAAGGTTTACTCGATAAAGGGATACTACGAGTAAGACCATCTTTTTATAAGAACGATGACAGTCTATGTGATTAGGGATTAAAACGGCTCTAAAACCTGCAACAGAAAACAATGGTGAGCAAATACACAAATTATATTTTTGATACTTCTTTAATTCATGGGATTAACTAAATAAAGAGCCTCTGCCTTGATTATAAACACCAGTAAACAAAATGTGTTTTAGTTTCTGCAGGCACCTTAAATTGCGGAACAAATCTTACATATCCACCACCAAGTCAGGTTAATTCAACACTTCTGTGGGCAGTGCTTCTGTTTAAGACAGGTGTCTTAATTAAACAAACTAATAATTTTGCAAGAAGTACAAAAGCATAATTATTTAATTGGCTAATTGTTCAACTATGTTGATTTGCATATTTGTTAGCTGCAACGTGAATAAATAGTTTGTATGCGTGTACCCTACCGTTAAAATAATGAAGTAACTCTTGGGAGTAGCATCTCCTAATGTGTGTTAATAGATGTCGCATAAGAAGGACTCTCTAGTTAAATAAGGTTGAAAAATGTGAGGTAAAAGAAAGTGAGATAGTTTTGTTTCTGCAGGAGGTCTAGTATCCTGAAATGGGATGATGGCCGTCTTCACTATCAGGTACACTGGGCTCTGCTTTACGAACGACATGTGGAATCCCCCATTTCTACCGGGGAAACATCTCAGGGGCATTAGCGTCCGAGAAGCACATTTGGGAAAATGCTATTTAGAGCTGTCTTAACAATAAGCAGGTCTCTCTCTTTTTTGTTTTTTAAATTTTTATTGGAGTATAGCTGCTTTACAATGTTGTGTTAGTTTCTACTGTGCAGTAAAGTGAATCAGCCATACATATCCATATATCCCCTCTTTTTTTGGATTTCCTTCCCACTTAGGTCACCACAGAGCACTGAGTGAAGTTCTGTGCTATACAGTAGGTTCTCATTAGTTATCTATTTTATACATAGTATCAATAGTGTATATATGTCAATCCCAATCTCCCAATTCCTCCCACCCGCCACCTTTCCCCCTTGGTATCCATATGTTTGTTCTCTACGTCTGTGTCTCTATTTCTGCTTTGCAAATAAGATCGTCTATACCAGTTTTTTCAGATTCCACATATATGTGTTAATAGACGATATCTGTTTCTTTCTAAATTTTTTCTTGCTAGTCACACCATTCTGCAATCAACACACAGGCAGGAAAATGAATTAAAGGAGCATATGTTTTTGTTTTCTACATCTCTGTGTCTCTACCCCCCTTTCTCACACACACACACACACACAATACTCTGTATAGCTTCTTCTGGTAAACATGCAAACCTCTTTTTGTCCCCTTTTATTACAGGCATATTGACAGGCTTGCTACCCTTCAAAAACTATGCAGTAACCCTAGCTGCTTGCACTTTGGCTGGCTGTACCGAGAGCTCGCACGCACTGAACGTCTCTACTCCACAAGAAGGTAAAGTAATTTCAAAGGTCTTGACTTCCACATTTCAGTCATGAATAATAAAATAGGAGAAGAGCTAAATGCTGCAAGGCCATTTGCTACAAAACCCCAACCTAATTTGATGACAAAGTGCATTGCCAGGCCATAATTGCTCCATTTTTTGGGGGGGAGCGAAAATGAATCAAACTCCATACCCTTTAATGACATGCATCTTTAATAGCTGTAATGCAGATTAATGGGCTTTTTAATTGCTGTTACATTGTTCATGCAAGAGCCTTGTCATTAATATGAAGCATCTGAAAGATTAATGAAAGCTTCCTCATTTTACCATGGCTCAGAAGTAAATCTAGAGACAGTCTGACTAAAAAGAATTGATTGTATGGCACAGTATGAAATTGAGAATCCAACGGTTGATTTCCATGGTCTCTTTTAACTGCTAAACCCCAGCGTGAGCAACAATTATTTCAGTGTGATAGAACCTCCAAACGCCGATCGAGGCATTATTAATCACGACCTGCTTCCTTCCGCCTCAAGTCGCACTTTTGTTGTACCTGGAACTTACAAACTGTTGGCATAAATTAATGTTTCAGAAAGCATACATTTAGGAAGGCAGTGGGAAAGAGAAAATATTTTAGCACTCTAAAGCGAAAGCTTTGCTCGAGCGTCAGAATGCATCTCTTCAAGAAATAACAGCTCTCAAAACATTTAAAGCGTTGTTACTTCGTATTTCTCCCTCCTGGATGAGAGGCATTAACATATTTCTCTTACTGTCTAGTTGTAAAGTGATTCAGGAGACTTAAAACCTTGATCTTTAGGGAAAAAGAGTCTGCCAGTCTCTTTCTTTTTCACTATCCCTCCACCCGCCCTTACCCACTTCCTCTTCTTCCCCCTTCCTCCTTTTAAATCCTTAAAGCAAGTACCACTGGCACAGAAAATGTGTAAAGAAAGACAATGGAGGCACTCCCCTGGCAGTTCAGTGGTTAACACTCCGCGCTCCCAGTGCAGGGGGCACAGGTTCTATCCCTGATCGGGGAACTAAGATCCCGCATGCCACACCAGGTGGCCAAAAAAAAAAAAAAGAAGAAGACAATGGGGCTCATCTGATGAAACCAGGACAGAAAACAAGAGTTTGTAAACTCCTTCTTGTGACAGTTTGTTCTTCATGCCTTGCACCTGACCTCACCAGACCACCCTCACCTGGGCTACAGCATTGGTGACCCATCTTCCGTGTTTTCTCAATGTTCTCTCCATCTTTCTTATTGTGTCTTTGCTTCTGCTGAGGCATATATCATTATTCCCTTTTCCAGTTACTTCCACCAACTTCCATATGGCACAGATTGTCCTGTATCTCACTCTTTTCTCCCCTCTGTCCATGTCTTGCCTGGTACCCTCCAAACCTACTTCACAGCTCAACCCCAGAGGGATTCTTGCTCATTCAGTTCACCATTTTCTTTCCATTATTTCAGGATTTCCCAATTTCTAGTTTTTCCTTAAATTTATTACTAATTTACTGAACGATAGGTATGTTTAGGATCAATTTCTATAAGTTTTTTTAGTTCCTGTGACTCCAGTTCATTGACCATTACAGAAAATGAACAGGCCCCCTTTACTAAAAAAAACCCTCACATACGTTGTAATTTTCATACGTAATTAATTCTGTATCTTCTGGCTATTTCTATGGCTACATATAGGTCTTTTTATATCGATTATGAACCGTTCTCCCTAGCATTGCCTATCTTAGATCAAAAGCTCCTCAAGGGTAGGGATTCTGTCTAATTTGCTTTAAAAGGCACAGCCCAAGTAGGGATTATGGGTTAATAATACTTGTGATGAAGTAACACAAGCATCAGTAAAGTGAACCAGTGTAATACTCCCCGTCCATCATTGAGGCAAGTTCTCATAAATTCAGGACAGGTATTTAGTTCTGTTCCTAAAGCAATTACTGACAAGCTGCCCACGAATCAGGAACATTTCCATGCATGGGATTTCTGGCTTATTCCATGATTTATTGATTTGGGTGTGAAAAGTTTGAATTAGAAAAGTAAACTAAAATTAGACTCTATATATCTTTTTAATTTTTCCCACAGCACCACAAGAGGTTCAGCCACCAGTAGCCAAATCCCTTCCCAATTCTTTGTTACTCTCCTGGAATCCACCCAAAAAGGCAAATGGTATTATAACTCAGTACTCCTTATATATGGATGGGATACTAATCTATTCAGGCAATGGAGAGAACTACACAGTCACAGGTAAGACTTCTATAGGTATCAGTAAATAGTTATAGTCTATATTAAAGACTATATATTAGTATATATTATATATACTTACAAATTAATATATATATTTCAGTATATATATTATATAGTATATATATTATATATATTATATATACATATATATATATATATAAAAAATAGTTATCTGAGAATGCAGTTTCGAAAGTTGGGTTACTTAGTTTTGTCTCCTGTTAAATCATTAGAATTCCATGACTTTTGTGGTTACATTACACTTACAGTGAAGTCAAAGCTGGAAAAATGGAAAAGGGCTCACGCTGGCTCCCTTCCCCCTCCCCCAAGGCTGTCTTACTGCATGTTCTCTACCATTGTCCCACCACTCCTTACCTGAATCCTTCTACTAATATACCTTTGCCCAGATGCAGAGGGGGGTTTGGAAATGTATAATATCAACACAGACAGCTCAGCTTATGACTCCTCTGCCTCTAACTGATCACAAGATTGAAGCTGGGACCCAGTGTGCTCCCCAGCCGTGCTCGCAGTACAGTGATGTCATTTCAATTCAGTTGATGTCATGTCAATCCAATTGAGGCGATGATGTCATTTCAAACAAATGCCACTGGCACATGAATTAACTACTTTAAAATCCTCATGAATGTGGAATAAGCTTAAGACTCAGAAGTGTGACTCAGTGTGGTTTGAATTTGAGACCATTTGGGAAGAAACATAGGATATCTGCCTAGATCATATTATAAAGTGTGATGACACTTAAGAAAAGTGAATTGTTGGAAACCTTGTGAAACACGAGGCCTGTATTACGTACGTTGTCTGGTGCCTGAATGGTGTTTACATTTGTATGGTAATAGTGGTTATATATTTTATGATATTTTAGATATTATATGTGACTATTAGGTGAGACATCATTAATCAAATATTGATTGATGAAAAACTGAGGCCTTAGAGAGTTTAAATTCTGCATGAAAAGTCATAACAGGTTAGCGTCAGAGACAGGATTAATTGTTTATGTATTCACTCCTTCACATTAATGCCAGGTACTAAGGTTGTAACAGAGAACCAGCCAGACACCGCCTCCCCTCAGCCCCTTGATGCTCATGATTTCATGGCAACACATAAAGATGCAGGAATGAGGCATATTGGCACAGGGCTATGGCATTCATCTAATTGAGTTCTCTGAATTTATATTTTTTGTATCCTCTCTAGTCTGAGAGGCTTCAAAGCACAAGAACTATTACTTCTGTATTTCATTCATCATGGTTGGATAGAATTCTGTAATACTTGTAATACTTATTCAGTGAGGTAGGTGTTATCGTTACCCCCATTTTACAAATGAGGAAATTGAGGCACAGAAAGGTTAAGCAACTTCCTTCAGGCCACACAGCCTGTGAGAGGTAGACTTTGATACCATCTCAAGTATTCTGACTAATGATGAGTATGCGGTCTTAAAACAAGTTATTTAACTTCTGAGACTTAGTTTCTGAAACAGTAAAATAGAATTAACTGCAATTTTCAGGATTTTGAAGGGAACTAGAACTAGAAAAACACCTAGCATGTCCTTAGTAAACTTAGTAGAGAGAACTAAACTAAAAAATAAATACTAAAACTAAAAATAGATTACCCCTTGGGCTTCCCTGGTGGCGCAGTGGTTGAGAGTCCGCCTGCCAATGCAGGGGACACGGGTTCATGCCCCGGTCCGGGAAGATCCCACATGCCGCAGAGCAGCTGGGCCCGTGAGCCATGGCCACTGAGCCTGCGCGTCCAGAGCCTATGCTCCGCAACGGGAGAGGCCACAGCAGTGAGAGGCCCGCGTACCACCCCTCTCGCCCAAAAAAAAAGTGTGGACCTTGAAGATTTCCAAAATGTGCAGAATGCCCCATGAGGTGACACTCCAAAGCCAGAAAAAGAACAGGGTGGGGAGGAGAGGAGGCTAGAATTCACACTGATTTCTCATGCCACCTCAAAAATGAAACTAATTCTGTATTCCATTGACTCAAATCCTTAACAGACCCATGTGACTATAGTATCTGCATTGAAAGATCATGGCAAATGTTAGCATAGTATAAGAGATGCCCCAAACACAATATAAAGGAAGTGGAACATTTTTATAGAGTCCTTAACCATCTTCTCTAACTACAGTGATAATGGTTTCTTCGGTGGTGTTTATCCTTCAGGTAGATTTTTAAAGATTATTTCTCTGATAAGACTCATAACATTTTTTCCTATGTCCTCCTTGGCATCTCAAAGGCAACTATACTTCTTGTTGCTTTTATCTCCAAATGGCAGAAGATATGAAGTACAGAAGGAATACAGTATTGGTCACTAAGGAGAGGAGCTAAGCCAAAAACGTTACGATGGGGTTCAGAGTTGTACATGATGATTCAAGTGTCATAGCCAGCATAGCTGAGGCCCAGAGATGCCAAGAAATCCTAGTCGGTAATTGGAAAAACTGATTCCAATCTGGGTCTCTCTGGCCTCAAAGTCCACACATTTCATCTCTACACATGCTACTTATTGAACACATTTTATTATTCCTCACAACAACTCTGAAAGGGATATGGAAGCTTGATTACAAACCCCAGAGCACCTACGTTAATCTTCTAGGGCTGCCATACCCAAATACCACAGACTGGATGGCTTAAACAACGGAAATTTATTTCTCATAGTTCTGGAGGCTAGAAGTCCAAGATCAAGGTGTTGGCAGGTTTGGTTTCTCTTGGGGCCTCTCTCCTTGACTTGCAGACAGCCACTTTCTCCCTGCATCCTCACATGGTGTTTCTTATGTGTACACCCCTGCTGTCTCTTCCTCTTCCTTTAGGGGCATCAGAACCATTGGATTAGGGCCCTATCCCTGTATCCTCAGTTAACCTTCATCACCTCTTTAAAAGCCCTATCTCTGTAAATCAACTATACTCCAGTATAAAATAAAAATTGAATTTAAAAAAAGCCCTATCTCCAAATGTAGTCGCATTGGGGGTTAAGGCTTCAACATGTAAATTTTGGAGAACACAATTCAGTTTGTAACCGCACCCAAAAGTGTTTTCTGAATGTCCACTTTTCTTGAGATTCTCCAATGGCATGCAGGTTAAATAAAATGGTCTTTTAGATCTCTTTCAACTCTTTCAAGATTTTGTATCTGTGATATACATTACATTTAGGTCATTTATGTCTTCAGAATTCACCTGTCCACTAGGAATCACAGAAAAGAAGAATGGGAAGGGGAATCTGGCTGGTTGAAGTCAGCCCAGAGAAAACTGATGGAGAAAACTGCTCTAGCATTGGGTCTCACTTTAGCCTCTAAAGACACTTTAAATCCTGCCCCTTTGCATCATAAAATGTATCCACGATGCTATTGGTACTCGTTGCTTGTCTTTGGGCCAGGATATTTGTGGCATAATGTCCTTTCCATTCTGAGTAGCTTGTGGATAGAACTTCTATTCAATTCTATTCTATTCTGTTCTGTTCTATTCTATTCTATTCTAGCTGGTGCTGTCAGTAATAGCAAGAGTTTAGGGTCAATGAAATGGATCTCTCCAGTGCTAAAATGTCAATTCATAGAGAGACTGAGAAATGAAAGATATAGTCTACTATTAGAGAAATAATTGATAGCATTTTTTAGTTATAAAAGTAACATATGCTTACTGAAGATAATTTAAAATATGCAGATATCTAATACCTGATAATCCCACCTTACAGATAGAAACTCTTAGTATTTGATGTAATTCCTTCCAGCACTTTATTCATTTTAACAAAATTGAGCTATAATGTATAATTTGGAATCCTTGCATATTCCCTTATTATGAATATATCTCACACCACAAGGATTTTTCTAAAATTATCTTGAAATATTTTAATAATGTTATATTCCATCTTATGAATGTACATTAATGCATTTAACCACTTAAAAATTCAAAATTTCTAATTTATCTCATTTTAAATATTTTGTGATAAATATTACTGTACATAAATATTTGTTTGCTATATCTCTAAATGGGGAATAGCTAAATCAAAGTAGCAAACGTTTTCAGAATATTTGATATACATTTTTGCATTGTTTTCCAGAAAAGTTCATAAACAGTGAATGTTACATCCTTACATCTTTGACAGTTTTACAACCTGAAAATATTATTTTTATTTGCATGTTTAGCTACTAGTTCACTGCATACTTTTGTATGATGATTAGCAATTTATATTTGATTCAGCTGATCATAGTATGGACGAGCAAAAGTTTAATAGGGGTAAGGATTCAGTTTGAAACTACTTTAAGAGCTGTGTTTCATACCCTGCTTTTCCTGGCTACAGTCACCTGCACTATTTACAGTTCTTTGTCTTCTACACCATCAAAAACTTCCTTAATGACTTGGCTTAATGTCCCCTCCTAAATATTCAAGGTGTCAACCTTTCTTTTCTCACTCCTACTCCATTTATTCATAGCTTCCTTTTAAGTTTCCACATAGAACAAACATTTTTCCGTTATGCGTAAAAAAATGGATCTTGCCTCCATGGTGGATACAGGTCAAAGTAAATGCATTTCAATTCAAAAGCCACTTAGCATCTAGGTGGCTGGAATGTTTTTCTTCTTCCTCTTAAATATGAAGCATTAAAAGTCAGAGGCAGTGCTGCACCTTGAGTTAGTACAAAATATATTTAAAAATGCATACAGTTCAAATTTTTGCCTTGCATAGGCCATAAGCTAGTAAAATGGTGGGTCAGTTATGACACTGAAAAATGAATCCAGTTAGAGAACCTCCCGAAGGCTGTTGATGTTCGCTATAATAAATAGCACACACTTGAAGTCAAACTTTTTCATTCTGTATTCAAAGGTAATGGATTTTTCGTAACCATAGTAACCTTGGGGTATTTCTGGATAAATACATGAGGTATATACATTCTAGTTTTATTTTTGAATATAAACTACCACATTATGTATTACTAATAATATGAAAAATAGGCTGTAGGTTAGTATAATGACAGCTTAAACTAGTATGCATTTTTCTCCTGCAAAAAATAAATATTTATCAAAAGTATAGGTTCAATTAATTTTCCCCCCAGTTTTGTGGTATTCTGGTGGTGTCATTTATCTTTTTTTGCAAGATCTCCATTAATCTCTTATTTCTGTCTTGTAACAGATTTTTAAGAATTTCAAGGTAAAAACAATTGTACTTTAAAGCTTATGATTAAAAACATTATTGAAAGATTGAAGGACCTATATTGATATCACCAGCAGAGCTACTGTGGTGCCGCTTAAGATGTGTGTATACCGTATGTTCATAAAGGGGGAGGAAAAAAGAAACCTTTTGTGAGTCTGTTCACAACATACTGGGATTGTTTCAAAGTTCAGGCTAGGTAGATTCCTGATTGATGATGACCATCCAAACTGTAGCCAACCAGATCATTCTCATTTTAAATGAGCACCCTACTAGAAACTGGCAATCTTTAAGAAGTTCGTGAGATAGTTCACAGAAGCCTACAAAGTTTTTGGAAGCAAGGATAGCAAGATGGTGGTAACCTGAAGAAGTATACTACGAGCGTGACAAGGAGGTTTACGTGAGTTGTGTTGACCAGTGAAGAAAGAATAGGGATCCCTCAGGACAACTCTTTTCTTACTATGTAAATGGTTCTTAGTTAACCCAACCTATACCTTTGCTGCTTACGAATACGAAAATTTCAAAGGGGGAAATGTCAAAAGGGATTCCCTACAAATTATATCTGACACCAAACCTTAAAACATGAACATTTTCAAGTGTATTATCTCATAAATCTATAGTAGTCTTATGATTGAATAAGAGTGACTGATTTCTAGCGCCATTGGTGGCATCTTCCCATCACCATTAGGACCTGAGATTCTATCACTAAGACTGAGCCAGTAAGACAAGGATAATAGTGGTATAAGGAGTGTGTGTGTGTGTGTGTGTGTGTGTGAGTGTGAGTGTGTGTGTGTGAGTATGAGTATGAGAGAGAGACAGACAGATAGAAAGACAGAGGCAGAGAGAGACAGAGGAAAAGCAGATGAATTTCTGGTAAAGTCACATAGACAGTAAGTATTTATATCTTTAACCACTAAAAGTGCTAAAACTTTTTTTTTGGTCTTATTTGCCAAGGTCAGAAAGAACCATGTATAAACAGCAAAATAGAAATGTTCATCTTGAAACTTCCAAACACTTAAGTCTTACGATGAGACATTTATGATAGAAGAAGCTGTATTGCTTATGGCACAATAAAGGAAAGTGTTCAAAGGTTAGGTACTTCTAACCAAGCATTATAAGAAACCTTATCAACACTCTACAAATTTGAGCTAAATTATATTCATTCACACTGATGGCTTACAAAACATCTTTTCTTAGCAAAACAAAACTTCACTTTAACCTTGATATTTTCTTTCATTTTGCATTTTTGAATACCACAATGCAGTGATTCTAAATCACTCTTCTTACATGAAGTAATGTTACTGAGGGGAATACTGTTAACATGCTTGTGTTCTAACCCATAAGGCAGAGTATTAATAAGACAGAGCATGTGAGGGTTTTCAGGTAAGGCAGTGATCTCATCTATGAGTGATGGTACCTTCTTATTACAAACTAATTCATACTTTGTGCCCTTTTGATGTCACTGACATATAGCGTTAAATTATACAAAGTCTAAGAAACCTTGAGGATACAAGGAAAAAAGTCCAAATAATGGAAAGAAGTGAAAGCCTTCAGAGGCCAAGTTACTAAGCTGCTAACTCTGTGATCAAAGACTCCAGAAGAGTTGCTTAAGGTTTAGCCACAGCCCTGATCCTTGGGTTAACAAACAATGGTTGCTTTACTTTAAAAAGCCCTGTTCACTTACTAACAAAGGGTGAAGTGAAGTGAAATGACTTGTACAGAATGTTTAAATATCAGTTGTGGTTGTAAACAATACAACCAAAGTGTCATTCTTACTTTAAGATGCTTCTCCAGTGCACAAGTATGTGAAGAACTTAAATACGTTTAAATTTATATTTTAAGATCTGTACCCAGATATTGCCTGTGATCTGTTAACCTAATTGATGAATATTATATACTCTTAAATGGTAGGAAAAGGCTCTCTATTTGAAGGGATTTCAGAGGAATAGTGGGAATCAGATCCAGTTAGAAAAGTAGTGGAGTTAAATCCTGAAAAAGGTGATGGAATGTCTTCTTTTAAAAAAAAATATTATTTTATATTGGAGTATAGCCGATTAACCATGTTGCGATAGTTTCAGGTGCACAGCAAAGGGACTCAGCCATGCATCTACGTGTATCCGTTCTCCCCCAGACCCCACCTCCCATCCAGACTGCCACATAACATTGAGCAGAGTTCCCTGTGCTATACCGTAGGTCCTTTTTGGTTATCCTTTTTAAATATAGCAGTGTGTACATGTCAATCCCAAACTCCCTGAGTATCCCTTCCCTCTACCCTCCCTGCCCGGGAACCATAAGTTCATTCTCTAAGTCTGTGAGTCCGTTTCTCTTTTGTAAAGACGTTCATTTGCATCATTTCTTTTTAGATTCCACATATAAGCGATATCATGTGATATTTCTCTTTCTCTGTCTGACTTACGAATGCTTACTTCCATGGAGAGCTTTACAAATAGAACCTGCCTGCTACTTTGAGCATTAAGAACTGCCATTATTTTAAATTTATTTCTTAAAGCTTCTTAATTGAATGATAAATTCACACCAAAAACATATCTTAAGTATACAGCTTGATGAATATTCTCAAACTGAACACATCTATGGAACCAGTGCCCAGATCAAGACACAGAACATTATTGGCACCCTAGAGGCCCCCCGTTTTTGCCCTCATGTCTTATCTCTTGACTCAGGTGACTGCTTTCCTTATCATTTAGCATAGATTTTTTGTTTTGTTTTGCTGTTTTGTATTTAATATGAATGGAATCAGACAGTGTGTTCTTTCTTCACTGGTTTCTTTTGGAGAATGGCGGAGGGAGAGTGAATCAGTGGAACAATCCTTTGTATTCCTGCACATATATCCTGAACCCTCTGACCTCCAAACTGTTGCTATGACAGTGTCAGCTGTTATACTGCTACCTTCCAGAAAGCCATTGGAATATTTGTAAAATGAACCATCTACCTCCCTCTCCAAGTCCAGAACTGGGAACTAACTATAGAGAAGCTTCATCTATGAAGTTAGAACTTAGTACATGGAATCACTGGCCTGTGTTCACCAGCAGAAAACTTCTGTGTCCACTAATGGAATATTGTGTGGCCATACACCTCAGGATGCTGTAGAAGAATATTTAATAATGTGGAAATGTGTTAAAAACAAACACTTCAGGGCTTCCCTGGTGGCGCAGTGGTTGGGAGTCTGCCTGTCAGTGCAGGGGACACGGGTTCGTGCCCTGGTCTGGGAAGATCCGACATGCCGCGGAGCGGCTGGGCCCGTGAGCCATGGCCGCTGGGCCTGCGCGTCTGGAGCCTGTGCTCCGCAACGGGAGAGGCCACAGCGGTGAGAGGCCCGCGTACCGCAAAAAAAAAAAAAAAACAAAAAAACAAAAAACAAACACTTCAACAGCACGTAATATGTGAATCTATTTTAGTAAAATATATGTGTGTACACATGTGTATGTATACATGGATGTGAATGAATGAATATGTATGTCTAGGGATATACACCAAAGTCTTAACAGTGCTTATCTCCCAGTAATGGGATTCTAGTGTTTTCTTTCTTTTTTTTGAAGGGGTCTTTTTATCTTTTAAATTTACTACGGTTTGGATATCATCTGAATTTTTGTAGTATTTTTCCCAATTTTAATATATATAACAAAATTGGTACAATGGATATTTCAGGAATCTGATTGCATTCACCTATCAGTACTTATCTGTTAGTTCTCTCTACTCTTTAATTTGATATTTAATCAGGTAGATCGCCTTACTCATTTCCTTCTAGCCAGTATCAAGTGTGGTATTCTCCATACCTCTAGCATGATCTACCCCCATTAAAATGTTACCCATATATGATGATCTAGCTCAATTCCCACATCTTCCTTTGATCTACAGATTCTTATCATTTTCCTCCAAATTTGTCACTTGAATACATTCTGTCTTGCAATATTAACTTATTTTACAGTACGCGGGCCTCTCACTGTTGTGGCCTCTCCCGTTGCGGAGCACAGGCTCCAGTATTAACTTATTTTAAAGGCGATAAATCTCGATTCCAAATAAAAGTGTAGGTGCATTGAGTACAGTTATCATGTTATTTATGTTCATGATCGCTGTAGTAGGTAGCCTAGGAATAAGAACCCAATTGGCCTCTAATAATCTCTTATTGGATTGAGTTGAAATGAATTGAATTAAATTGACGAACACTGAGAATCAGTAAATTAATACTTTAAAGTAAATGACAACAAACACCGATGCATAATTCAGAAGTAATTAATATGCTAAATGTGGCAAACAGTTTTAATGAGGTAGGCTGTTCCTGTAGCTTCCTAGAATTTTTCATTTAATTATCCAATATGTGGTGAATTCTGTTTTGGCTAAACTACTTGTGTAAATTTGCTAGGGCTGCTAGAACAGAGTATCGCGAGGTGGATTAAACGACAGAAATTGATTGTCTCACAGTTCTAGAGGCTAGAAGTCCCATATCAATGTGTTGGTGAGGGTTGGTCCCTTCTAGGGGCTGTAAGGGAGAATCTGTGTCATGCCTCTCCCCTAGCTTCTGGTGGTTTGCTGGCAATCTTTGGTGTTCTGTGACTTGTAGAAGCATCTCCCTGATCTCTGCCTTCCTCTTCACATGGCCGCCTCCTTGTGTGCTGCCTGTGTGGAAATTTCCCCTTTTTATAAGAACGCAAGTCATATTGGATTAGGGCCCACCCTGGTGACTTCATCTTTTTTTTTTTAACTTTTACGTTGGAGTATCGTTGATTAACAACGTTGTTAGTTTCAGGTGTACAACAAAGTGATTCAGTTATACAAATACATGTGTCTATTCTTTTTCAAATTCTTTTCCCAGTTAGGTTGTTACAGAATACTGAACCAAGTTCCCTGTGCTATACAGTAGGTCCTTGTTGGTTATCGATTTTATTTTTTTGAATTTTATTTTATTTTTTTATACAGCAGGTTCTTATTATCTATTTCATACATATTAGTGTATATATGTCAATCCCAATCTCCCAATTCATGGCACCATCACCCCCCACACCCGCTTTCCCCCCTTGGTGTCCACACGTTTGTTCTCTATATCTGTGTCTCTATTTCTGCCTTGCAAACTGGTTCATCTGTACCATTTTTCTAGATTCCACATATATGCGTTAATATATGATATTTGTTTTTCTCTTTCTGACTTATTTCACTCTGTATGACAGTCTCTAGGTCCATCCACATTGCTACAAATGATCCAGTTTTGTTCCATTTTATGGCTGAGTAATATTCCATTGTATACATGTACCACATCTTCTTTATCCATTCGTCTGTTGATGGGCATTTAGGCTGCTTCCATGACCTGGCTATTGTAAATAGTGCTGCAATGAACATTGGGGGTGCAAGTGTCTTTTTGAATTATGGTTTTCTCTGGGTATATGCCCAGTAGTGGGATGGCTTGGTCATATGGTAATTCTATTTTTAGTTTTTTAAGGAACCTCCATACTGTTCTCCACAGTGGCTGTATCAATTTACATTCCCACCAATAGTGCAAGAAAGTTCCCTTTTCTCCACACCCTCTCCAGCATTTGTTGTTTGCACATTTTCTGATGATGCCCATTCTAACCAGTGTGAGGTAATCCCTCATTGTAGTTTTGGTCTGCATTTCACTAGTAAATAGTGATGTTGAGCAGCTTTTCATGGGACTATTGGCCATCTGTATGTCTTCTTTGGAGAGATGTCTATTTAGGTCTTCTGTCCATTTGTTGATTGGGTTGTTTGTTTTTGTGATATTGAGTTGCATAAGCTGTTTATATATTTTGGAGATTAATCCTTTGTCCATTGATTCGTTTGCAAATTATTCGCCCATTCTGAGGATTCTTTTTTCGTCTTGTTTATAGTGTCCTTTGCTATGCAAAAGCTTTTAAGTTTCATTAGGTCCCATTTGTTTATTTTTGTTTTCATTTCCATTACTCTGGGAGGTGGGTCAAAACAATCTTGCTGTGGTTTATGTCAAAGAGTGTTCTTCCTATGTTTTCTTTTAAGAGTTTTATAGTGTCTTTAATCCGTTTTGATTTTATTTAGGTCTTTAGTCCATTTTGAGTTTATTTTTGTGTATGGTGTTAGGGAGTGTTCTAATTTCATTGTTTTACATGTAGCTGTCCAGTTTTCCCAGCACCACTTATTGAGGAGGCTGTCTTTTCTCCATCGTATATCCTTGCCTCCTTTGTCATAGATTAGTTGACCATACGTGCATGGGTTTATCTCTGGGCTTTCTATCCTGTTCCATCGATCTATATTTATGTTTTTGTGCCAGTACCCTACTATCTTGATTACTGCAACTTTGTAGTATAGTTGGAAGTCAGGGAGTCTGATTCCTCCAGCTCCATTTTTTTTTCCCCCTCAATACTGCTTTGGCTATTTGGGGTCTTTTGTGTCTCCATACAAATTTTAAGAATTTTTTTATCTAGTTCTGTAAAAACTGCCATTGGTAATTTGATAGGGATTGTATTGAATCTGTAGATTGCTTTGGGTAGTATAGTCATTTTCACAATATTCGTTCTTCTAATCCAAGAACATGGTATATCTCTCCATCTGTTTGTGTCATCTTTGATTTCTTTCATCAGTGTCTTATACTTTTCTGAGTACAGGTCTTTTACCTCCTTAGGTAGGTTTATTCCTAGATATTTTATTCTTTATGTTGCAATGGTGAATGGGATTGTTTCCTTAATTTCTCTTTCTGATTTTTCATTGTTAGTGTATAGGAGTGCCAGAGATTTCTGTGTACTAATTTTGTATCCTGCAACTTTACCAGATTCACTGATTAGCTCTAGTAGTTTTCTGGTGGCATCTTTAGGATCCTCTATGTATAGTATCATGTCATCTGCAAAGACTGACAGTTTTACTTCTTCTTTTCCAATTTGTATTCCTTTTATTTCTTTTTTCTTCTCTGTTTGCCATGGCTAGGACTTCCAAAACTATGTTGAATAATAGTGGCGGGAGTAGACATCCTTGTCTTTTTCCGGATCTTAGAGGAAATGCTTTCAGTTTTTCCCCATTGAGAACGATGTTGGCTGTGGGTTTGTCATATATGGCCTTTATTATGTTGAGGTATGTTCTCTCTATGCCCACTTTCTGGAGAGTTTTTATCATAAATGGGTGGTGAATTTTGTCAAAAGCTTTTTATGCATCTATTGAGATCATCACATGGTTTTTCTTCTTCAGTTTGTTAATATGGTTTATCACATTGATTGATTTGCATATATTGAAGAATCCTTGCATCCCTGGGATAAATCCCACTTGATCGTGGTGTATGATCCTTTTAATGTGTTGTTGGAATCTCTTTGCTAGTATTTTATTGAGGATTTTTGCATCTATATTCATCAGTGATATTGGTCTGTAATTTTCTTTTTTTTGTAGTATCTTTGTCTGGTTTTGGTGTCAGGGTGATGGTGGCCTTGGAGAATGAATTTGGGAGTGTTCCTTCCTCTGCAATTTTTGGAAGAGTTTGAGAAGAATGGGTGTTAGCTCTTGTCAAATGTTTGATAGAATTCACCTGTGAAGCCATCTTGTCCTGGACTTTTGTTTGTTGGAAGATTTTTAACCACAGTTTCATTTTCATTACTTGTGATTGGTCTGTTCATATTTTCTCTTTCTTCCTGGTCAGTCTTGGAAGGTTATACCTTTCTAAGAATTTGTCCATTTCTTCCAGGTTTTCCATTTTATTGGCATAGAGTTGCTTGTAGCAGTCTCTTAGGATGCTTTGTATTTCTGCAGTGTTCCTTGTAACTTCTCCTTTTTCATTTCTAATTTTATTGATTTGAGTCCTCTCCCTCTTTTTCTTGGTGAATCTGGCTAAAGGTTTATTAATCTTGTTTATCTTCTCAAAAAACCAGCTTTTAGTTTTATTCATCTTTGCTATTGTTTTCTCTGTTTCTATTTCATTTATTTCTGCTCTGATCTTTATTATGTCTTCCCTTCTACTAACTTTGGGTTTTGTTTGTTCTTCGTTCTCTAGTTCCTTTAGGTATAAGCTTAGATTGTTTATTTGAGATTTTTCTTGTTTCTTGAGGTAGGATTGTATTGCTACAAATTTCCCTCTTAGAACTGCTTTTGCTGCACCCCGTATGTTTTGGATCATCGTGTCTTCGTTGTCATTTGTCTCTAGGTATTTTTTTATCTCCTGTTTGATTTCTTCAGTGACATATTGGTTATTTAGTAATGTAGTGTTTAGCATCCATGTGTTTGTGATTTTTACTTTTTTTCCCTGTAATTTATTTCTAATCTCATAGAATTGTGGTCAGAAAAGACGCCTGATATGATTTCAATTTTCTTAAATTTACCAAGGCTTGATTTGTGACCCAAGATGTGATCTATCCTAGAGAATGTTCTGTGTGCACTTGAGAAGAGAGTGTGATCTGCTGTTTTCAGACGGAATGTCCTATGAATATCAACTAAATCCATCTGGTCTATTGTGTCATTTAAAGCTTGTGTTTCCTTATTACTTTTCTGTCTGGATGAGCTGTCCATTGGTGTAAGTGAGGTGCTAAAGACCCCCACTATTACTGTGTTGCTGTCTGTTTCCTCTTTTATAGCTGGTAACAGTTGCCTTATGTATTGAGGTGCTCCTATGTTGGGTGCATATATATTTATAATTGTTATATCTTCTTCTTGGATTGATCCCTTGATCATTATGTAGTGTCCTTCCTTGTCTCTTGTAACATTCTTTATTTTAAAGTCTATTTTATCTGGTATGAGTATTGCTACCCCTGCTTTCTTTTGATTTCCATTTGCATGGAATATCTTTTTCCATCCCCTCACTTTCAGTCTGTATGTGTCCCTACGTCTGAAGTGGGTCTCTTGTAGACTGCATATAGATGGGTTTTGTTTTTGTATCCATTGAGCAAGCCTGTGTCTTTTGGCTAGAGCATTTAATCCTTTCATATTTAATGTAATTATCATTATGTATGTTCCTATTACCATTTTCTTAATTGTTTTGGGTTTGTTTTTGTAGGTCCTTTTCTTCTCTTGTGTTTCCCACTCAGAGAAGTTCCTTTAGCATTTGTTGTAGAGCTGGTTTGGTGGTGCTGAATTGTCTTAGCTTTTGCTTGTCTGTAAAGCTTTTGATTTCTCCATCGAATCTGAATGAGATCCTTGCCGAGTAGAGTAACCTTGGTTGTAGGTTCTTCCCTTTCATCACTTTAAATATATTGTGCCACTCTTTTCTGGCTTGTAAAGTTTCTGCTGAGAAATCAGCTGTTAACCTTATGGGAGTTCCCTTTTATGTTATTTTTTTGTTTTTCCCTTGTTGCTTTTAATAATTTTTCTTTGTCTTTAATTTTTGTCAATTTGTTTACTATGTGTCTCAGCATGTTTCTCCTTGGGTTTATCCTGCCTGGGACTCTCTGTGCTTCCTGGACTTGGGTGGCTATTTCCTTTCCCATGTTAGGGAAGTTTTCGACTATAATCTCTTCACATATTTTCTTGGGTTCTTTCTCTCTCTCTTCTCCTTCTGGGACCCGTATAATGTGAATGTTGGTGTGTTTAATGTTGTCCCAGAGGTCTCTTAGGCTGTCTTCATTTCTTTTCATTCTTTTTTCTTTATTCTGTTCCATGGCAATGAATTCCACCATTCTGTCTTCCAGGTCACTTATCTTTCCTTCTGCCTCAGTTACTCTGCTTTGGATTCCTTCTAGTGTATTTTTCATTTCAGTTATTGTATTGTTCATCTATGTTTGTGTGTTCTTTAATTCTTCTAAGTCTTTGTTAAACGTGTCTTTCATCTTCTCAGTCTTTGCCTCCATTCTTTTTCCAAGGTCCTGGATCATCTTCACTATCATTATTCTGAATTCTTTTTCTGGAAGGTTGCCTGTCTACTTCATTTAGTTGCTTTTCTGGGATTTTATCTTGTTCCTTCATCTGCTACATAGTCCTCTGTCATTTCATTTTGTCTTTTTTTTCTGTGAATGTGGTTTTCTTTCCACAGGCTGCAGGACTGTAGTTCTGCATTCTTCTGCTGTCTGCCCTCTGGTGGATGAGCTATCTAAGACGCTTGTGCAAGCTTCCTGGTGGGAAGGACTGGTGGTGGGTAGAGCTGGATGTTGCTCTGGTGGGAAGAGCTCAGTAAATCTTTAATCCACTTGTCTGATAATGGGTGGGACTGAGTTCCCTCCCTGTTGGTTGGTTGACTTGAGGCGACCCAGCACTGGAGCCTACAGGCTCTTTGGTGGGGCTAATGGTGGACTCTGGGAGGGCTCATGCCAAGGAGTACTTCCCAGGACTTCTGCTGCCAGTGTTCTTGTCCCCATGGTGAGCCAAAGCTGCCCCCCGCCTCTGCAGGAGACTCTCCGACACTAGCAGGTAGGTCTGGTTCAGTCTCCTCTGGGGTTACTGCTCCTTCCCCCTGAGTCCTCATGTGCACACTACTTTGTGTGTGCCCCCCAAGAGTGGAGTCTCTGTTTCTCCCAGTCCTGTCGAAGTCGTGCAATCAAATCCCAACTAGCCTTCACAGTCTGATTCTCTGGGAATTCCTCCTCCTGTTGCTGGACCCCCAGGTTGGGAAGCCTGACATGGAGCTCAGAAGCTTCATTCCAGTGGGTGGACTTCTGTGGTGTAATTATTGTGACTCTGCCCCTCCCACCATCTCATTGCGACTTCTCCTTTGTCTTTGGATGTGGGGTATCTTTTCTGGTGTGTTCCAGTGTCTTCCTGTTGATGATTGTTCAACAGTTAGTTGTGATTCCAGTGCTCTCTCAAGAGGAAGTGAACGCACATCTTTCTACTCTGCCGTCTTGAACCAATCTCCTGTTTATCCATTTTAAATATAGCAGTGTGTACATGTCAATCCCAAACTCCCTAACTATCCCTCTCTGCCACCCCTCCCCCCTGGTAATCATAAGTTTGTTCTCAAAGTCTGTGAGTCTGTTTCTGTTTTGTAAATAAGTTCATTTATATCTTTTTTTAGATTCCTCATATAAGCGGAATATCATATGATATTTCTCTTCCTCTGTCTGACTTACTTCACTCAGTATGACAGTCTGACCCTATTTCCAAATAAGGTCATGTTCTCAAGTACTGGGGGCTAGGATTTCAACATATGAATTTTGACAGTACACAATTCATCCTGTAATTCTGTTCTATTTATTTGATGCTGTGATTAATAGCATTATAAAACTTTCCTCAAATACCTAAAAAATATTAGAAAATATAAGGCATCTGTTCAAAATCATTTTAAAAACTGATATATCCCATTACAGTAATAAAAATTATTTAGAAAGGAGATAATCACTTTTATCTGGAATCATCATTTATTTACTCAATATTATTGAGTAATACTCATAATAATATTCATTAGTTGAATATTATTGAATATTATTGTGAATATTACTCTGTAGACACTATGTAGACACTCAATACTTTTCTAAGCATTGAAGATACAATAGATAACAAATGATGCAAAGGCCCTGCTCTCATGGAGATTATATTTCAGTGGGAAATGGTTAGAGAAGGCTTCATACTCTTCATGTTATATTTATTATATCTTCTTGAAATAAATGAAAACTGACCCTCCCCTAAAGCTAGCAATTTCTTCTTCAGCCATTTTAAGTAGGTGTGAATCAGTCTTTGATGTCCCATGTAATGCAGAAATCAAGGGGACAGGGTCAGCATCCTCTGCTTCTCCTACCAAACAACATCCCAGTTTTTCTACCTTCCTTTAATACTCATTGATCCATGAGACCCATGCTCTTTGGCTGTAGAAGTTTTCTTTGTTTTGATCATCTTTACTAACATCTTACCCTTGTTCCCTGATTCAGTAAAGACTTGAGCACTTAGATTTTCCTCTTTCTTCTTTCTCCACCCCAAATCTGCCAGCAACCTGTGTTGTTTCAACTGTCATGGGAACAATCCTTTGGCAACTCAGCCTGTCAGATCCTTTACCTTCTCATCTATAGGAAACTTGATTGCACTCTTAAGTTAATTGCTTTCATTTTGGTACTCTGGATGTTGCCATCACTTAGAAATGCTCCATGTCTAACACATTAAATCCACATATTCCACTATTCAACTACAAACAGCCGTTTTCCAGCTCTTTCACTCATTTACTCACACTGAACATATCTGTGGTTCTTCTTTGAAACTCTCAGTTTCTTAACCCCTCCATCTCTTTGCTTTATTAGACCCTGTCATTCTTTGCCTTCTGAGGTAGCTCCAGAGTATAGAGCTTGAATTGTTTTCTTTTCAATTCTCTCAACTTTCTTGCCCCATTATTATTACAATATATTCAAGTGAAAACCCACGAAAACTAGATCAATATATTTGTCTGTGTTTTTGACACCCACACTGGGGCTTCCTGAGCTCTAACAAAGAGAATTGGTTAAGCATACAGATGGGTGCCATTCTGATAGCTAGTGTTCTCCAGTTGGCTTCTAAATACTTTCTCTCTAACTTTCTTTATTTCCCTAGTCTCACATTTGCCAGTGCCAGTTCTTCAGTCATTGTCCACAGTTCTTCAAGCTCTGATCTCCCTGAATGTCAGCAGATGGTGGCTTTTCACCTCAAATTGAAGCTCTTGGATGGGGTTCCTCAGTTTGCTGTCATGGAACACTTCCTACATTAGAACCAGTGTTTCCCTCCTTCTCTCAGGAAACAAAGGAGTGTTCATTACCCTGTCGAGGACTAATTCCCCCTCTAGATCATCTTCTCCTACCTTTGTAAGGACCTCTCTTTCAGCCTTACTTTTCCTGTATCTTTCTCTCTCTTCCTGTACTAACTCCTTCCATCAGCATTTGATAGGCTCAACACTCTTACATGTGGAGGGAAAAAAAACATGGGAAAAACAGACTTTGAGTTTCATCTCCCACTTATGGTCCCAGCCTTGCCTTTCTCACCTTCACAGTCACATTCCCTACCTCCACTGGCTCACTTGCTTTGCCTCCTAACCTCCTGTATATTTCTTAGAGCTACCATTACAAAATACCACAAATCAGATGCCCAAAACAACAGAAATTTATTCTCTCATAGTCTGGAGGCTAGAAGTCCTAAATCAAGGTGTCAGCAGGGCTCTGCTCCCTTTGAGAACTCTAAGGGAGGCTTCTTCATAGCCTACACCAGCTTTTGATCGTCACTACAGTTGGTGGCATTCTGTGGCTAATTGGTGATATTCAGTGGCTAATCCGTGACATTCCGTGGCTTGCCACTGTCTCACTCCAGTATCCACCTCTCTCATTCCATGGGGCCCTCCCTGTGTCCAGATTTTTCTTCCTATAAGGACACCAGCCATGTTGGATTTAGAACCCCCCCTAATCCAGTATGACTTCCTCTTAACTTGATCACATCTGCAAAGACCTTACTTCCAAACAAGGTCACATTCACAGGTACAGGGTTTAGGACTTGAACATATCTTTGGGGGGACAAAGCTCAACTCTCTCCCCCTCCATTGACTCCACAATGACTTCACCACACAATTGAAACCATTCTTGCTGGGCTATCAAAATTCTTGTAGAGCCAATTCAGGGCCAACGTAAAGGCCATACAGTTCATGACACTTGGACAGATTGTTGATCATTTTTCCATCCCAGAACATTCTTCTCCTGGTGTCTGTGACACCCGCCATCTCAATTTCCCTCTTATTGCTCAAGCTCTGGTTGTTAGCCTCTTCTTTTCCTTCCACCCACAAATGTTGGTTTATCTCAGGGCTCTTCTTGGAATACTCTGCACAATGTCTCTGTGATGACTCAGTCCTCATCTCCAATTCAGACACTCTTCTGAAGCCATGGACATTTTTTCTATCCACATATTGGACCCTCCTGCTCCAGGCATTTTACTCCAACTCCCTAAAACTGAATTCACTGTATCTACCACCTCCCATAAAATGCATTCCTTTGCCTGAGCTTCCTATCTCAGAAACACTACTGAGAACATAAACACTATTAGTATCAGTGTTACTAACAATAATGTTCCTCACCCTTTTGCCAGAAATAAAAACCTGGATTGAATCTTGGACTCCTTTCATCTCTCACATCCAATCTTTTTTTTTAATTATTATTTTTTATTGGAGTATAATTGCTTTACAACATTGTGTTTCTGCTGTACAGTGAAGTGAATCAGCTGTATGTATACCTATATTCCTTCCCTCTCAGACCTCCCCCCCATCCCACCCATCTAGGTGGTCACAGAGCACAGAGCTGAGGTCTCTGTGCTGTACCGCAGGTTCACATCCAATCTTAAAATAAAATCCAAAGTCTTTTTCTTGGCTTACAACACTTATCTGGCTCTCATCTACTTTCTTAGCCTTATTTCAGATCATTCTCCCACTACCATTTATTTCTGTAGTGCTACATTGGTTTTCTTTCGGTTTACATTTGTTTGTTTAAATACAGCAAGCCTTCTTATTTTTCCAGACCTTTGAATTGGCTGCTTACTCTGACTGGAGTTCTCTTTTTCCAGGTCTTTATATGTCTGGATCATTCTCCTTGAGTTCTTAGATAAAACCTTCTCTATATTAGTTAGAATAACCCTAGATGATGTAAACACACACACACACACACACACACGTTAGTTTCTAATAGCAGAAACACAATAGAAATTTATTTCTTGTTCACTTACCGGCCAAAGAGTTTCGTTGCTAGAGCTTCCTCACTCTACACATTCGAGGACACAGGCAGATGAAGGTTCTGCCATCTTTAACACGAATCCCAAGGACGCTCTGGAGTTCTCTCCATTGCTGTAGTAGGTGAGAAAAGAGAATGAAGGATAATAAGTTGGAGATTTTTGTGGGCCAGACCTGGGAGTGACATATTTCACTTCTGCCCACATTCTAATGGCCATAACTCAGTCTCACAGCAGCACCTAACTGACAGGGACATTCAGTAGACAGCCTAAGACAAAACTCATTTGCTGGCTCACGGTTCTGTAAGTAGGAAGTTTGGGTGGGTTTAGCTGGGTTTCTAACTAGGGTCTCACAAGGCCAAGATCAAGGAGTTGGGCAGTTTGGGCTCTCTTTTGGAGGCTCTGGGGAAGAATTTGCTTCCAGGCTCATTCAGGTTGTTGACAGAATTCAGTTCCTTGCAGTGGTAGGGCTGATGTCGCTGTTTCCTTGTTGGCTGTCAGCCTGGGGCTGCTTTTAACTTCTAGAGGCCGCACTCACCTGGCCGCCTTCATCTCAGTAATGCAGATCATCTCTTGCATAAAATCCCTTTCATGCTTTGAATCTCTCTGGCTTCCACTATTAGCATTTGGAGGAAACTCTGATTTTAAAAGGGGCTCATAATGAGATTGGGCACACCAGGATCATCTCTTTTTTCCATATAAGGTGAGGTAATCATGGGAGTGGTATCTCCCCACATTCACAGCTTCCACCCACACTCAAGGGAGAGGAATTCGTACAAGTGTGAGAGTCAATGAGAGTCATCCTTAGAATTCCTACAGCAAAGTTCAGAGGCCTAATCATTCAGGTGTGACTTTGCTGAGCCTTACTTTCCTGGTGAAATAGAAATAACAGTACCTACTTCAGAGACTTAGTGTGAGAATTACGTGTGATAATACACGTAAAAATGTGATAATACACGTAAAAATGTGATAATACACGTAAAAATGGTTAATGCTCACCACTCTTTTGTGGAAATAGTAAATGATCGATGAACACGTGCTTTTAGTTGTAGAAATAGTACAAGTATTGTTAAATCATAAGGACTCTTAATACCAGACATCCCTTGCAGGCATGTCTCTACAGTACATATTCATTTTAATTCAGGAAATATTAGCTGAGCATCTACCGTGTACAAGTTGCTACACTGGAGGTTGGATGTTACATATGTGATTAGGATATTTTCATCTTTCCCTCAAAACATTCCCAGTTCAATTGCTTTGATGGAAACATACTCAACTAAACATGAAGCTGTTCACTCTGTGGTATTTTCTGTAACAGGTGTGAGAACAAAGAAAGAGGTAATTCATCAGGAAGATAAAGTAGCATGGAGGAGGTGAATTTTTGCAGCCTTTAGAGTAGCGTTTCAGAGCTGAAGGACAGGCAAACCTAAGAACCATAGTGGAATAGTCAGTGACACAGAACTGTGAATGTGCATCTCATGAAAATTAAGTTAGCCCACAGTTTAATATGACTGAGCACCCTGGGTAAGTGATCAAGAGTAGTGAGAGGCAAGGTGGCAGTCAGATCATCAGAGGTGCTGTAGACATTGAAGTAATGATATAGGATGAGCTAACCCATTTTAGAAAGTAAATGATTGAAATATGACTTTACTCTGAAATAGTCACAGCTGAACCTATGCAACCATTGTCTCCGTTCAGTAGGTGAAGGAACTAGTAATTTAGAACTTTAGATGCAAAAAGCTAATTGGTCTTAACAATACAGATGGCAAAAGGATGAGGAGAAGAGAAAAGCATTAAGTTTATTTGTTAACAGCTCTATTGTATTATATTTCTGTGCATTAGTCAGTGTAAAATAAAATCTACTTATTTTAAATCCTTTTAAATGGTGTTTATTTCCTGATGACACAATCTGCTAAAGTATTTACCCTTGGTGCATATTTCCATTAACCTTGTTGCTGATACAAAGGCTAAAACTGTATATTTTTAGGGGCCTGATTATGGAATAAAGCCTAGTGACATCATTATAAAACCACATCTGGATAAGCTTTAGAGTCTTTGTCTTTCTATCTGATTTAGAAAATTCAACAAACTGGGAGAATACCTCTATTAACAGGCACTACATTCTCAGATTATTAGGGTGTCCTTTCTCTAAAAATAGAGACCAGGAGGGATTAAAAGCTCTAAAGCTGTAAATGCTATAAAGAAGTACCCAGTACACAGACATCGGGGATATTAGGGGAATTTAGTTGTATTGAATACATATTAAGAAAAAAGAGGCAGAAATTAAATTCAAAGTACTCTTTCCTCATCTTGCCTCATATTGTCAATATTTTTCACTGTCTATATGAATGCTTCAGTTCCCTAAAGGATAAAATTCCCTTAATATTTTTATAAATTATTTTCAAAATAGTATCTTTGTATCACAGATACAAAAAATTAATGCCCAGGAAAGCTTAATGTTACTTCTCTTAGTAAATGACTCAGTGATGCAACTGGAAAGAAAATGCTTTTATTCTTTCTCCTAAGTGCTTGATAGCTATCTTAAATTGGAAAAGAAATGCCTTTTACAATATATTTGATTTTATCCACAGCAAATGTTTGACTGTTTCAAAAACAGTGATTATTATTCATTCTTGGTTTTACAAAGTAAGTATATACTTGAGTCCTGAGTCCTGAATCTTTCCATTGCAAATGATAAAAGTCCAACTATTTCAATTTTGTTTCTTTCTGGAATGGGATTCTTTCCCTTTTGTAACTGTGGGCTTTCTCCATGGGCTAGAGAACATAGTCAGCAGCAGCTCTGAGCTCATACCATAATGCCTGGAGAAATTCCCTGACCAGATTGAAAAATACTGAGGAAGGATGCTGGTTTTTCCATCTTGGATCCTATGTCCAACTTTGGGACCAAAGAGGCAGGCTATGCGTACTAGAAGAAGAGAAGAAAGAACAATACAGCCATAGGGCTTCCCTGGTGGCACAGTGGTTGAGAGTCCGCCTGCCGATGCAGGGGACACGGGTTCATGCCCTGGTCTGGGAAGATCCCACGTGCCGTGGAGCGGCTGGGCCCGTCAGCCATGGCCTCTGAGCCTGCGGGTCCGGAGCCTGTGCTCTGCAGCGGGAGAGGCCACAACAGTGAGAGGCCCACGTACCGCAAAAAAAAAAAAAAAAAAAAAAAATGCAGTCACAGGGGAAATCATTATGAGCTTGAGCACTACCCCAAACGTTGACTCTTAATAATTCTAAAATTTGGCTCCAATATTTGTTGTACTTACAAATATTAGAATCTTACTGCCAGTAATTTTGGTGTGAATGCAGTTAGTAATACGTCTGTCTCCTTGGAAATCATTCAGCTCTGCTGTCTTCCTGTGTTCTTACTTTTGAGAATTTCCCTGAAATTCTATTTTCTTTTTTTTTAATTTTTATTTATTTATTTGGTTTTTTGTTTCTTTCTTTATTTATGGCTGCATTGGGTCTTTGTTGCTGTGTACGGGCTTTCTCTAGTTGCAGTGAACAGGAGCTACTCTTCGTTGCGGTGCAGGGGCTTCTCATTGTGGTGGCTTCTCTTGTTGCAGAGCATGGGCTCTAGGTGCACGGGCTTCAGAAGTTGTGGCATGCAGGCTCAGTAGTTGTGGCTCGTGAGCTCTAGAGCTCAGGCTCAGTAATTGTGGCACAGGGACTTAGTTGCTCCACGACATGTGGGATCTTCCCAGGGCTCGAACCAGTGTCTCATGCATTGGCAGTTGGATTCCTAATCACTGCGCCAACAGTGAAGTCCTGTCTGTTTTCTTAAAATTGAATCTCTATTTTGTCGATCTATTCCCTCCCATTTTTGAGACCCTCAAATCCGTCAGTGCATGGATTTTTTTTCCAAAATAAGAAGTGAAATTTTAGAATATTTTTCTATCAATTTTGTATTGAAGGAAGGCCATTCGTTTCTTGATTTTTATCATCTGCATAGGACATCTCACAGCCCTCCTAGTACCATTAACAGAGCATCACACCTGTGTTATCAGTTTTTTAGCTCAAGTCTAAAAAGCTTAGATGCCCTATCTCCATTCATTTGTGTATATTCAATGTATATACTTTAAAATGTCACCTATTTTTTTCTGGCACTAAAAGAATTGCTGAAGACAGAGTGGTAAACTTCACAGAACCTTTAAGTTCTCAGTTATACATTGCCTTAACTTTGGTTTCAGTTAGCTAGTTTAAACCTAGTGGCTATATAACACTAATAGAAGTAATCAAAACATAGTAATAGGTAGTCTCCAAAACATCTTGAAGACTTTTACATTTTATTACACTTAACATTGTTCCAAAGTTACGGATTTTTCTAGCCACATGCAAACATACATACTAATATAATATAATGTAATATAACATAACATAATGCAACACAATATAATATACATGAAAAGGCTAATGAACATCAATAGAAGACTAGTTAAAGAAGTTATGACTAATAATAATATGTACACTGTTATATTGTATGGTCATTTAATGGAAAGAGCAGATCTTTACCAATAGGGTAGCTTCTTCGAAGTATAATGTGAAGTACTCACGCAGAAAAGCATATCTATACAAACATTTGTATATTTGATGATATATTTAGACTACCTCTGGAGGTACACATAGATGTGTAATAATTGCTAAGCTCCTGGAAGGAAGTGGATAATTGGGAAACAAGAGTAGAGGGAGACGATTTTGATATAAGCTCTTTTCCATCTTTTAGATTTTGTATCATGCATATATATAAATGGATAACATTCAAAATTAAGTATAATATAAAAATAAAATAATTTAAAAATGGTAACTTATAAATACTAAAAAAAATTTGGAAAAAAATGTAAAAGAAAATTTGCCCACAATTTCACCTACCAGAGACAATGACTAATTACATTTTGACTTATATATTTGCTATTTTCTAATCTTGTTTTGTTAATGCACATATATACACATATCTTCGGGTCAGACTGTTTTGTAGTCTTTTACCACTATAATACATAGTGATCATAATACCAAATTACTAAATTCTTTTCTAAATTATGCTTTCAATGACTGAGCAGTATTTTTACATATTTCACAATGTGTTTAAGTAAATCATTACAATATTTGGATTATTTCTAATTTTTCTCTATTGTAAACAACACTGCAATTTCAACATCCTTTTATGTAACATTTTGTATGTATGCATTTCTAATTTCTTACAATTAATTCCTCAAATGTTTTGTGCGTTGTTTAAAGTTAAAGATTCTTCTTCATATTTTGTTAATATTTTTAACATACATTAAGTGTGCTTACCATTTTCATGGCACTATAATTCTTTTTTTTCCTACTTTTATCATTCATATTTTTTTTTACCTCATTTATGGTGGTTTTTCAATGAAGTCATTTTTGCTTGAACTTGTAGTAAAATCTAGAAATACCTTCCTTCATAGTTTCTTCCTTAGATAAGAAAACTAGATAGATTTTCCTCATCCCAAGAACAGATAAATTTTTCCTGATATTTTTCTTGATAGTTTATATTTTCAAAATATTTTTGTATGTACCAGTTTCTATGAGCCTTTTCAATTACCTAATGATGTATAAAGGTTAAAGTTTTATTCCCATTTGGCAGATGAGAAAATAGAGATTCTGAAAACTGAATTGATTTGCCTGGAATCATAAAGCTAGTTAATGACAAAGCTAGGACTAAAATTTTGGTGCTGTAACTTTCTGACTCCCAACTCACAAATCTTAGCTAGCTAAGTTTAAAGTAAGAGAATGACGGGAAATTCTATTACATTATTAATAATATTCAGTGGTGTCAAAATATTAATACAACATTCATATCTTTATCACATTATCAATGTATTCTTAATGACAGCATGTCAATTAAAATGTGTCATCAGATGTTAGCTTTAGTTTTTAAAGTTTAAAGCAAGCCTACTTATGTTAAATGGGAACTGTCTAATTTTGGGGACTCATAAATTGAGGAGATAAATGTAGAAAATATAGGTCTGCAGAGTGTAGTATTGATAAAAGAGGGGCCATTTCTTCAAAGTCAGTAATGAAAAGTTACGCGATGTAAACCGGGATTTTTATGACTGTCCTGCTGCATGACCTCATGTCATTCCTGCTTCAGTTAACTATGGTCATGAAAGAATAATATATCCTTTTAACCCACTCACAGAAATGGTAGTTTGCTAGAGCTGCCATGACAAAATATCAGACTGGGTGGCTTAAATAACAGGAATTTATTTTCTCACAATGCTGGAGGCTAGAAGTCCAAGATCAAGGTGTCAGCAGGTTTGGTTTCTCCTGAGGCCTCTCTTCTTGGCTTGCAGATGGCCACCTTCTGGCTATGTCCTCACATGTCTTTTCTCTCTACACATATATCCCTGGTGTCTTTGTGTCCAACATTCCTCTTCTTATGAAAACACTGGTCAAATTGGATTAGGACCCACACTAACAGCTTCATTTTAATGTAATCACCTCTTTAAAGACCCTGTATCCAAATGTATTCACATTCTGAGCTACTGAGGTTAGGGAGACAATGTATGAATTTTGGAGGGATATCATTCAGCCCATAACAGTACGTATACTTTGCAATGATTGTATTACAACTGTGCACCAAGGTAGTTAAAATTAAACAGACAAATATCTATTCCTTCCTCCCTCCCTCCTTCCCTCCCTCCCTTCCTTCCTTCCTTCATTTTTTTCGGGAAGTAAAACCTAAAGAATATTAGAACAAAATATTTTCAAGGCTGTTGATTTGTGGTTCTTTCATTCATTTATTCATTCGTTCATCCATTTATGCAAAAGACCCAGACAATATAATAGCGTTTGACTAAGGACTGACCTGGCACGTATAGACATGTAGCTTACAGTTTTCCTCTCTGGGTTCCCGTCTCTCATATCATTTCGCCTACTCTACTGGAGTTATTGGTTGACTTAGTTGTCTTCCTCACTAGATTGTGAGTGCTTTGAGGGCAGGAATTCTATCTTTCATGTTCTATCCTGAAGACATGGGAGGCTATCAACATATAGTAAATGAACAATAAACATTGTTTTCAGGGTGAAGAAATCAATTTTTTCATTTATATGAAAACTAGATATGATTATGCAGACAATGTGTCAGGATACCAGACTGGTATTCAGAGGGATGTTCAGAGACAGACTAATTTATCTGAAACTGACAGCCAGACAAGTTGATTGGTATCAGAGAAGTGACACATGACCCCAGTGCCTGACATCCATTGGGTAAATATTTGCTTCTTCTTTCACTGTATCACACAACTACACAGACTATGCAAAGCTCATAAGCACACAATTTATGCAAAACCCCTGAGAGGTGCCATCCCATGGCTATAAATATGACTCATTTGCTTATATTAAAAGATGTAAAAATCCATCATTTTAAACCTTTGAAGTAGTTATGCAATTCAATTCCATGTAATCACAACAAAAGACTGATATATATATTTTAAACATAAAATTGTTGTTTTACAATGAGTGTGAAACTTCATATGAGTGTTAGTACATGACCTATGACTTAAACAAAGGCATCCTGCTTGCTTGACTAAAAATCCCATCCCTGTGTTTACTGTACTTCCCAGTTGCATTCAAACCTAGAACCATAGAAAAAAAATTGCCAAAAAATAATTCCAATAGTTTAGGGAAGTTTGTCTCATATATACCAACTTTTAAAGACTGTTTTGCAAAGTTGATATCCTTGTACTGCCCTCTCTACTTTTTCTCCACCCTACTGTGGAAATGTGTACAAGTCTAGCAACTCCTAGGGATATACTACCAAATATGCAAATATTTGGATATCTATTTCACGTGGGGAGATTAGAAAGTCACTTTCTGCTGCTCGTGTAGCTCTATTACACAAAAATCAAGAGGGTGCTTATCATAAATTCTATTAGGTTGGAACTCGGGGTGTTGAAAAGACTACATAGATAATTTTAAGAGAGTTCCCTTGCAGCCGAATCACTGCTATAAAGTTAAGCTTGGTTTTTAAAATATAAATCAATGTTTTTCATAAAACTACATACTTTTAGTGTAAACTGAACTACCACAAACTTTTGAGTAGACATTCCACAAATTCAGCATCTATCAAATTCTTCCTCTGAAAAAACACTTTATAAAAATTGAACTTTGGCTTTCTTATTTTTTCCATAATTTCGTTTTAATGACAACAGTATTCTGATCTGTCATTGTAAAGAGCTAGACTATTTTAAAAGATGTGCTGCAAATAAAATTAGCTCATAGATACTAACATGAACCAAACGTAAATCAAGATATTTAAGGAACATTTCAGAGCGTAATTAAGGAAATAGAAATCTTGTAAAATTACTATCACGAAAAGTCTAAGAAAAGTTCATTATAATTTCAGTGATAGTGAAGCTGTTCACCAAAATAAAGAGACAAGGAGGTGATGGCTCTAAGAAAAATTAAACAGGTACATAGTAATTTATTTTTTCCCTTTGTCTGATGGGTACAGTAGCATGAGTAAACAAATACCTGGATTTGCATTTTATCAATACTCTCATAATTAATTTTTATATGTGATTTACTGTGTAATATGAAAAATTAAGAGCCTGAAAATGTGAGCATTTGGGAACTGATAGTCAAATATTAATGCTAATACATTATCTTCAATTTTGTGTCTGTAAGTGTTTTGGTGCTAATATCCTCATTGTAATTTGTTGCTAATCAGTGGAATTTTAGTTCTTCCCTAAATTAGTTCCTCTTATAAGTATCTGTCTTCATCGCAAGAGAGACACTATCATTTATAATTTTGCACAAATATTCTTCTCAAATCACTTACCGTTTTATATTGTAATTTATTGAAGCAATAAAAAAGTGGTTTGGAATCATGGGTATATAATGAATATCTACACCAGAAAAAACAGCATCTTTGAGGTTTGAAAAACATAACCCAAAGCAATGTGTAGTTCAGAAGAGATATCTGAAAATATCTTGTACACATCTTACCTGCTGTTTCTCAGCATATAAAACACACAGTAGATGCACATAGCAGGTGATGCACGACAAAAATTTATGGAATGAATAAAGAAATGAATGACACAAAAGCTATTTCTGAAGGTGTATATTGTCATATAAATATAATTTCTTTCCCCAAAATTGACTGTATGTTTTAGATTTAGCTGAAAATTTTTATCTGACCTTTAGATAACTACAGGATAAACATTTTTAAAGTACATTATTTGCAGTATGTATGAGCATTAGTTAGTGGAAGTGCATTTAAGTTAAAAGAATCTGTTAGCCTCTGCTGTTGTTGATGGTTTAAAATTGTTTGGTCTTACCTGTGTAATGCATTGTCCTTTATAAAATGCTTTTGTGGCTATTTGTCTTATTTTATCTTTAAAATAATTGTAGGTAGAGATGTTACAAAAATATACTATAAAGCCCGAACTTCAGTGATTCACTCATATTTATACAAATCAAGACTGTAAACTCAAACCCAAGTCTTTGCTGATTTCTTTTCTCTCTATTTTTTGTTTCCTTGCACCATAATGCATCCAATAGTATTTCAAGTTTTGCCTCCCTGCTTTTGTAATGGGTTTTAGCTTTACACAATAGCAACTATATCAAAGAAAAAAAAAGAAATTGATCAGATGATTATTAACCAAACTCAGGTACAGTTAATACCAGCTTTACCTGTGAAATCCACCATAACAATTTTGGTTTGTTCCACAGTCTCTTATCCCAGTGTTTAAAATTTTAAGTACTATGAATTGGAAATGTGAGGGAGATTTCGCTTTTCATGTTGTACTCTTTTGCAGTGTACTAGTTTAATTTTTTAATATGTGAATACATACAATTACCCCCAAAATGTAAATAACTAGTTCAATGAAAAAAACTAGGAAAATGCAAATTATATAAATAAGGACATAATCATGTTTATTAACATTGTTTCTAATTATCAAATAAATACTATTCTATGTCAGGTATTGCTTTAAATGATTAACATGTAAATGTAATACTAATGTATGTTTTTGCTGTATTAGGTATAGCCAGGCCATCCTGGGTTCAGATATATTGCCTTGCATCTGTATCATTATATCATATTTTCTAACTTTTATAAACTATGGTTAAGTTGTATCTGTCTGTCTGTCTGTCTATCTGTCTATCTTATTACCCAAATAAGGTTTTGTTATTTTCTCTCCTCAAGGTCAATAACCATGTCTTAATCTGTTTTCTTTGTTTGTTTGTTTGGTTGGTTGGTTGGTTGGTTTGGTTTTTCATTTGTTTTGAACAGTCTTTGAGAGGAAAAGGGGAGAAGGTTGTTTGGGGGTTATATAAAAGAAGGAAAGGGATCCATTTCTCCTGTCTTTTATCACCTGTAAACTGTACCATTTTTCACTTTCCTCTCCTGAATCCATGCTCTAAAGACATTGTCCATCTAAGAAACATACAGATTTCCAAAGCACAAGGTTTGACACAGTGAGCACCCGTTGAGTATACTCTGAAGTGGATATAGGTTAATGGATGATTGGGTGGATGGATGTATACATAGGTAGATAGATAGATTTAGCTCAGATTTTCACAGATCTCATTAACCTGAATATACAAATAATTCTCATTAGTTCTAAGACTCATATTTCATTTTTTCATTGCGCTCACCTCTGGTAGATGATCTCTGCCTCCTGCAAAGTAATCCGCATGCGTTTTTGTGGAGCCATATGGATTTTCTCACATGCACTTAGGATCAAGCCTGACACCAGTTGGTCGAGTGCCATAGTAACTCCATTAGACGTTTCCATGGCCCTGATCTAGATACCCCGTGTGCCCATATCCAGGCATCAGGAACACTGCTACTCTTCCACTGCTCTTCTACCAGGCACCTGAGTCTCTCCCACTGCTATGCCAGGGAGGGTAGTTTCCCATCAGGGGCCACCTTAAATTACCCCAGGCCAGGTGGGCCCTAGAATTGCTCTTCCAGGTAGGGCTGTCCGGCTGGATCCTATACCCCTCTACTACTGTACTTTGCTGATGTTCTCCATCCTCCTGGTATCAAAGTGGTGGTAAAAGAATGGCTTGCTTCCTTGCAGTACTCTTTCTTGAGTCCTAAAGGAATACTGAATGCATTCCAGTATCTTAAAAAGTTTAGCAAAACAGGTCTTTTTGCTTTTACTCTCACCTGGAAGACATCTGAGCAAACAAACACAAGGCTCTTCTTAACATGACCTCTCTCTTCTGAGAACCAAAGCATGCCCAGCCTCTTCTTTAATGGTAAATTCTTCAGAGTGTTTCCCAGTTTTCAATACAGACAGACTTCTGTTGGGCCATCACATGAGCTGTTCTGAATTCTCTGATATGTCTGAATCCGTAGTCCACACATATTTGCTCCCTCTTTCCGTGACTGCCAAACCCGCCTCTAGTGCTGGGAATGTTCTCATGGAGTGCTGGCTACCCGCTTGGCCAGATATATCCAGAGAAATCTAAATGTATCTCATACTCCATTTGAGGCCCTCCTTGTATTAGGGTGAGAAAAAGAGAGAAAATGAATGAGGGAAGGAGGGAAGGAGGGAGGGAGAGGGAGGGGGCAGGGGTGGAGAGAGAGAGGAGGATACATTTTTATTTTAAGGAATTGGCTCAGGTGATTGTGGGCAAGTTTGAAATCTGTAGGGCAGATCAGCAGGTGGGAGACCCAAGGAAGGGTTCGTGTTGCCATCTTGAGTTTAAAATCCAGCAGGCCGGAAGCTCAGGCAGAATTTTTATGATGCAGTTTAGAGGCAGAATTCCTTCTCATTTGGGAACACTCAGTCTTTGCTCTTAAGGCCTTCGAATTATTGGATGAGGCCCACCCACATTATGGAGGGTAATCTGCTTTGCTTAAAGTCAACTGATTATAAATACTAATCCCACTTAAAAAATACCTTCACAGCGACATCTAGACTAGTCTTTGACTAAGCAAGTGGACAACATAACCTACCCAAGTTGACACATAAAACTAATCTTCACAGATGTACAACTTTTAAGAAATCATCAGTAAAATATCAATTAATTTAGGGAAAAAGTTAGACGCTGTCATAATGTGAGCACTTGCAACATAAGTGTTTTTCTGAAGGAATGTCAAAAGACTGTTCTTTGATAATTACTGTTTTAAAAGAGAAAAACCTGTCATTGTATGGAAGTGATTCAAGGATAGACAGTTCAGTAAAATGGGCCAAAGGACATTTAGACAGTTCTTATAGACAGTTCTTATAATGGGCCAAACTACTTCTAGCTGTGAAGACTAGACTTCATTGAAGACTTCATCAGCTTCTAAAAATGCAGTGGTTGCTTTTGATGCATTGTATTTTCACAAGTTGATGTTGAAACATAATTTTAATAAGGTATTTGCACCCTAACATTACAATTTATGTTCTGGGAATCCATTGTGCTCATGTTACCCATTCTCTTCTTATATGCAGGACAATTTGCTTAGTATTTCTTTCCAAATGAAATTGCAAGAGCATTTTATGATGAATTAAACAGGTGATCATCTCCAAGCCTCTGTAACTATTACAGCAAATATCCAAGAAGGAAAAACTTTTATCACAATTTTCTGAACGTCAGTTTTCTTAGAAAAATAGACATTCAGTAGAGAGTTTAACCTCTGAGAGCATTGAACACAAACTTCTCTTTTTACAGATGAAGAAACCAAGAGCCAGTGAGGGCAAGTGTTTTGCCCAAGTTCATGCAGACTGATGGCAGTTCTTAGTTCTTTAACTAAGAACTAGATAAAGATTTCCTAACCCCCAGTTCCATTATATTTGGGTCCATTGCATCATCACTGCAAAGTTACCAACCTGGAATCCAACGGTCTTTCCAATCTGGCCCCAACCTGTCTTTCTAGCATGATTTCCTTTACTTCTTTCGTGTGTCCTGCACCTGAGCTAAACTGAACTTTGTTGACCTAAGCTAAACATTTCTCACCAAGCTTGTGCTGAATTATTCTACAACAACGCCGTTTGCCAACTCTTCCCATCCAGGATGTCTTCTCCCTCTGTCCCCACTGCTTGAAAACCAATTTAAATGCTATCTCCTTTTTGATAAATAGATGGATATAGATAGATTTATCTCAAAATTTCACAGATCTCATTAATCTGAATATACAAATAAGTCTCATTAGTTCTAATACTCATATTTCTCTTGTTCGTTGCCCTCACCTCGAATAGATGATCTCTGCTTCCCAAAAACTAATCCACACACATTACTAAAGAATATGAGAGTAGCAAATTTCCACCTAAATCTGGGGGGAAATTCCCCAGTGTGGCAAGAAATATTTAGATGTTATATGTCTAAACTTTTTCAAATAATATTCCTGGAATCTTATCTCAAGTCTCTCTCTTTGGTTTGTGAGTTAAAAGCATTTATGAAAATTGAAAGCCGGATACTGACTTCCTAATTCTGTCTCTCACTCTCCAGAGTCAAAGTAGAGGAGTGGGTGGGATGTCAGTGTGGAGCAGGGATGTGATTCTGCTCTAGGTTATATTTTTATAAAGGTATAAAGGTATCTCATACTCCATTTGAGGTCCTCCTTGTATTAGGGTGAGAAAAAGAGAGAAAATGAATGAGGGAAGGAGGGAGGGAGAGGGAGGGGGCAGGGGTGGAGAGAGAGAGGAGGATACATTTTTATTTTAAGGATAAAATAGCCCCTTTTATTTTAAGGGGCTTCCCTGGTGGTGCAGTGGTTGAGAGTCCGCCTGCCGATGCAGGGGACGCGGGTTCGTGCCCCGGTCCGGGAGGATCCCACCTGCCGCGGAGCAGCTGGGCCCGTGAGCCATGGCCGCTGGGCCTGCGCGTCTGGAGCCTGTGCTCCGCAATGGGAGAGGCCACAACAGTGAGAGGCCCACGTACCGCAAAAAAAAAAAAAAACAAGAAAAAGAAAAACAACGTTGGGCTAAATATACTGTAATCTGTTACAAATTGAGTAGTAGAGAGACTCAGATCTGTCAACCTAAGGAGTTTTGCATGGAAGCCTTTTGTTCTAACCAGCTAGAGAGAAAGAGGAAAATGAGGATGCATCATCCCTCTTTATCATAGACAAACTAGTGTCTGACAACTCCCAGCAGGCTGGGCTCCTCCACCACATGCCACCTGCTGCTATCCTGATGGCATGTGGTGGGAGAGCCCAGGTCTTCCTCTGTTCATTTCCAGTTGTCTTATTGCGATGAAGTTTTCACTCTTCAACCATCAGGAATGTCCAAAGTATTAGGAGTCATAAGGGGATGCAGCCTTGTTCTCCAATAGAGTGTAATCCCACCCCCCACCCCCCCACCCCCACCCACAACCCCAACACCCCCGCCACTGTGAATACCTATGACTGAGATAAAGATGCTCACAACAGAGATTTGTTAAAAGGGCAAATAGAGTGTAAACAAAGCACCTGCTGAGAATCAGGAGCTGTTCCATGAATAATATCATCTTTGAATAGGGTTTTGATGAAAGGGAGGCATCTGTGCTTTTCTCTGATGAAGTGGGAAATATTGGAAGCACATACAGAAAATGTGTAGAGCTTAATAATGTAGTTTGGGTGCGGTCTTATGTCTGAGTCATTACCAGGGCGAAATGATTCCAGCTCTGCGAATTAGTTTGAAAGCACAGCGCCGGATGTTGATCGTGGTTAATTGCTCACCCGGCCAAAGAGAAGCATGTTTCAAGTTAAGGTTTCTATGAGGAGCAGAAGAGCAATGATGTTCAGGCTAAAGAAAGCCTCTGCTTTTTATTAATTATAAGGTCAGAATCTGATTTTTCTGGAATCAAAAGAAGCAGGAGTGGAGCAGGGTCTATACACTGGCAGAGATGCACGCACCCTGATATACCACGTGCGCTCTGGTATAGCTCACTGCTTTGCAGGCATCTGTGGAAAACACAGCACCTTTTAGGTCTTGCTGCCTAAGATGTGTTCTCACTGAACGATGCCCTAGCGCTGGTTTTCAAGTTGGAATACCAAATGACAGAAGGAGAGGTGGTCAGTAACTACCAAGATGGTTCCCACATTTTTCAACATCCAGGTGATGATCTGTGGGCAGGATGCACAGAAAGAAGAGAGAAAAATCAGGGAAAAGTTGTATTTTTCCTCTGTGAAATAATACTAGGAAGTTCTCAGAAAAACAACCAGAGAACACGCATCAGATGATAAAGAAGCAAAAACTGCTTTTTAATTTTCTGATGGGAGAAACCAATGAGAAGATGGAAATTCCTCACTTTACACCAGGAGTTAAAATCATTGCCTATTTATTGGTTCATTGTGTAAATTGAGATCAATGAAATTCTCCGAACAACAGCATGAAATCAATGGTAAAACAGCATATAATTCATGGCCAGTCTTGTAAATTATAGTTTGCTTGACAGTAATCGGCGAGGTTTCCATGCACCAGGATGCGTTTCCTTGTAACACGTCTCAGGGTAATGCCTGTGGATCCATTTCTAATGCATAGTAGAGTGATCTGTTTTTCCCTGTCCACAACTCCCTGTGTTTGATCTTATGCAAATGATGCAGTCAAGCAAATGGGAAACAAGATGTTGTTGCTAAGGGGCTCTGACAAACAGTGGCCTTATGTTTTTAGGGTTCCCCCACCCTCCATTTACTGACTCAGATTTGTGTACATACCTGCAATTGTTTGAATCCATTGATCCATTACGTTGCCCTTGAAGGACCTACTCACGTCTCTACAGACATGTTACCAAATCAGCTGCAGTCACGCAGGGAGGAGAGAATTATCATTATATTCCTCTTTGCTTTAAATTTTAAATTGGTGGTTTTGTCTATGGCTTCACTCCCAAAGAATGCCTTAGTCTGCTTCCCCTGGAACTTTTTCACTTTTTTAGTTGATTCTTTTTATAAAAATCCCCCATTCCATTTGTTCCTTTTTCACACAGCTACTCTTTCCCCCCACCTGATGCTGTCTCCTTTTTTCTTTCTCTAATTTTTTTTTCCCTCATCCTCACCATCTCCTCCCATTTCACCAAGGATTTCCCAACCAGGTCACCTGGGCAGCTTCTTCTACCATGTATCATGGTAGGTTCTAGCGCCTTCATTTTTGTCATCCCTCATCATACAAATTACACTAGTGACACTTCATCTTCTTATGGAAATACATTGAGAATAATCTACTTTGGGGTGGAGACAGGACAAGCATAAAAATGACTGGAAAGTCAAAAAAGCTGTTTAATCAGACTGGCTCTCTTTGTACTATTGAGTTGATATGTTTTAACGTTTCAGAATCAAAATAAAAGCGTCAGTTCCTATTGTAGCAAAAACATAGCAATCATATTTCCCAAACCAGATATATGATCTAACAAATTATTTTGTGTGTGAGAATTAATATATCTTAGAAAAATGGAGAACATGTTAATTCTGCCTAGGTTTGAAATTCTTAGCTGTATGGTCGTCATAGGCATAAATGAAGTACCAGTTGAGCGTGGAAGCTTTATAAATCTCAGTTGATAAGACATCTACCTATATAGCTCTATTTCTGTGAATATCTACATATTTATTTCTATAGCTCGACTTAATATCTGACTTACTCCCATACAGTTAGTAGCAAATGAACCACAGTCACTCGCAGGGGGTCCCCTCCCCTCCCGTTATGGTGTGAAACCTTCCAGGGTCTTCCATAGTTTCTTGGCATTTAGAGTGTGACCATACATGGTGCATTCCTCCTCTATGCAAAGGGATCACTGTTGATACTACCCGCTCGGGTCTAGTACATATCTTCAGTGCTTCTGTGTCACACCTGGGAAGTTGAAGTCTGCAGTGTTTTCTTGGCACCGCCTGCCTGCAGACACCAAGGTCTTTACTTTGGCTGGGGTCTCTCTCCACCCTGGAACTCTATCTTGGAAACAGGGATCAGAGCCCCTCTTCCCAAGAGGCTGCACATTTATTTCTCCTTCCTTCTATCTTTATTCCATCAATATGGGGAACCCGAGGTGGAGAAGAGGAGGGTCTGTGCACTTCTTGTTTCTCCCAAACATTGTATCTGAACCTCAAACCCTCTCTGTTCCTCTCTGTCCAGGAGGGCTCTCTTTCTGCTTCCTGAGCAGACACATTCTGTTTTATAAAGGAGTTCATATTTTGTAGATAAATTCTGAAGGTATAATTTTTTTTTTTTTTTTGCGGTACACGGGCCTCTCACTGTTGTGGCCTCTCCCGTTGCGGAGCACAGGCTCTGGACGCGCAGGCTCAGCGTCCATGGCTCACGGGCCCAGCCACTCCGCGGCATGTGGGATCTTCCAGGACCGGGGCACGAACCCATGTCCCCTGCATCGGCAGGCGGACTCTCAACCACTGCGCCACCAGGGAAGCCCCTGAAGGTATAATTTGATTAAGGAAAATTTAAATGAGGGTCAGGGGTAGAGAAGAACAGAAGAAAGAAAGACACAGGTTAGGATGGCAACCATATTGATCTCGGCTCCTGTGGTACAGATACCAAGCATGACAGAGGCTCAGAGGAGGAAGTTATCCCTGAGGGCTCCAATTTTAGACCCCACTGGTTCCTCCAGAGAATTGGCCAAACCATGAAAGGAGAAAAATAAAAGGTCAATGCGATGAAGGGAGAAACAAGGCAACAAGACAGCTACTGCTGAGGAGTGATAAGGATCCATTTCAAATTGGAAAACCTAGAATTATAGTAGCTTCTTTCAGCAGTGCCTCTCAGTCACATCTCAGGGACATGAGAAGTGTTAGAGAAATAAGATGATGAGATTTATCCAGAGCTAGGAATTGGGAAAGCAGATACAGAAGAGGACTGGGGAGGTGGAAACCTCTAGGGACCCAAGAGAGTGGCTTTCAAATGGGTGATCAAAGGTCATAGCAAGGAAAATGCAAATATTCGAATACTCTGGAAATAAGAAGATACTAAGAGGCTGTACATGATGTGGTGGCAAAGGAGTGATTGTAGGGATATGACCAGTGGAAGAGGCAGGAATTTAACAATCTGTGCTCAGAGAGGGCATAGTTCAGGTTAAGAATCTTGGAGATAGTTCCAAAGATGATCAAGTAGTGGGTATAACTATGCTGCCTGTTGAATAAATGAAGCAGAAGTGAAGGGCATTACATCTGAGGAAGTTAAGTGCAGCCAGGTCCAGAGATGAGTCATCCTTGAGGATGTTGGAGCTGCCAAAAAAGGGATTATGATTGAAAAGAAAACTGAGCCAATGCTGAAGTCATTGAGGAAAGGAGAAGTATGATGACACAGGAAGTGTAATAGAGCATATGTCAACTAGGTCTTGGGCATACATCTTCTTAAATAATGAATTGATATTGGTAAACTATGGCTGTCTTTTCTCCATCTAATATATACATGTATATCACAGAATTTGAAAAATATATGTAACCAAAAAACTTAACTGATCTGCATGCCCTCACTTTGAGAAAAACACTGTTAATATATTAAAAAAAAATTTTCTCCATAATAGATTGTAGTTTTTTTTAATTTTTATTTTATATTGGAGTATAGTTGATTAACAATGTTGTGTTAGTTTCAGGTGTACAGCAAAGCAATTCAGTTATACCTATACATGTATCTATTCTTTTTCCATTTAGTTTATTACAGAGTATTGAGCAGAGATCCCTGTGCTATACAGTCGGTCCCTGTTGGTTATCTATTTTAAATACAGCAGTGTGTACATGTCAGTTCCAAACTACTCCTCCACCCTTCCCCCGGTAACCATAAGTTCATTCTCTAAGTCTGTGAGTCTGTTTCTGTTTTGTAAATAAGTTCATTTGTATCATTTTTTTTAGATTCAGCATATAAGCAATATCATAGGATATTTGTCCTTGACTGACCTACTTCACTTAGTATGATAATCTCTAGGTCCATCCATGTTGCTGCAAATGGCATTATTTCATTCTTTTTAATGACTGAATAATATTCCATTGTATATATGTACCACATCTTCTTTATCAACTTCTCAAACTTGCCATGTCTAAAACATGAATTATTTTAAACTGAAGTATAGCTGATTTACAGCGTTGTGTAAGTTTCAGGTGTACAGCACAGTGATTCAGTTAAATATATGTATATGTACATATATATTTATTTATTCAGATTCTTTTCCCTTGTAGGTTATTATAAAATATTAAATATTAAATAAAATATTAAGTATTTCCTTGTCAATTGCATCATTTGCAAATATTTCCTCCCATTCTGTAGGTTGTCTTTTCACTTTGTTTATGGTATCCTTTGCTGTGCAAAAGCATTTAGGTTTAATTAGGTCTCATTTGTTTATTTTTGTTTTTATTTTCAGTACTCTAGGATAAAGGTCCAAAAAGATATTGCTGCAATTTCTGTCAAAGACTGTACTACCTATGTTTTCCTTTAGGTGTTTTATAGTATTTGGTCTTACATTTAGATAGTTTGTCCATTTTGAGTTTATTTTTGTATATGGTGTTAGAGTATGTTCTAATTTCATTCATGTAGCTTTCCAGTTTTTCCAGCACCACTTATTGAAGAGACTGTCTTTTCTCCATTGTATATTCTTGCCTCCTTTGTCATAGATTAATTGACCATAGGTGTGTAGGTTTGTTTCTGGGCTTTCTGTCCTGTTCCATTGAGCTATGTGTCTCTTTTTATGCCAGTACCATACTGTTTTGATTACTGTGGCTTTGTAGTATAGTCTGAAGTCAGTAAGCCTGATTCCTTCAGCTCCATAAAACATGACTTTTTAATCTTCCCCTTCAAAACCTGTTTTGTATTTGTTCTTCAACCCAATAAATGGTTACTTTGTCCTTGTCTTTGCTCAAGCCACAAGACTTGGAGTCAACTTTGACTCTTCTTTCTTGCCCTCTACCTACAATGCACTGAGGAATCCTAATACCTTTGCCTTTAAAACATATCCAGAGATCCTCTTGAAGTGATGTTAGCAAAATGGTGGCACAGGGCTTTCTTGCCTTTCCCCCTGCAAGAAATATCACAACTATCCACACACAGAAATACCTTCATAAGAGCCAAGGATTCCCGGTTAGGGGTTATAGCACATGGGTGAAGCACAGAAATAAGAAAGATGCATTGGGGAGGGCAAGAAAGATAGATTCACATTATCCCCATCCCTCCTCCCCCAAGCCCAAGCAGCCCAGCATGGAGAGAGACACTCTCCCCATGGGAGAAGGAGAGTAAAGTGAGCATCTGACTTCACCACAGATCCTAGATCTGGTCTGTCCCAGCACCAGGCTGACTCCTAAGGCCCCAGGTAGCTCCATGTGTACTCCCATGAATCCAGGCCCCTGATTTACCCTGCACCTTCTGGCTCCAGTAGCCCCAAGCAGGTTTTGTAGCACTAGGCAATTTCTACAACACCAGGTTCCTAGCAGGCCCCTGCAAACCCAAGGCCCCAGCTCAACCCTGCACCAGGCTCCAGTGGCCCCAGGTGACTCCTCCAGTTCCAGATGTCTTCCCTAGCTCCAGGCTCTCAGCAGTCCAACAGGAAACCAGGCCACTGGTCCACCCATATGCTAGCCAGCTCCAGTGGTCCCAAGCAGATCCCGTTTACCAGGCCCAGCCTTTACAGCCCCAGTTTTAAGTCCAGCTCCAGCACACATACCCAGGCCCTTGGCCTGACCATGTGCAAAACCAGCTCCCAACAAGTACGAGCCAGCTCCTGAGGCCCCAGGTCACAGGCTGATTCATGTAGTTCCAGATCCAGGCTTGCCCTAGCTCCAAGCCAACCCTCATGCCATCGGGCTCCAGGTCTGCTCTCACAGTACCAGGCTCGTGGAATATCCAAATGTTGGATCAGCTGCTACAGACCCAGATGATGGGCCCACCCAGTAGTTCATGGCACCTGGTTGGCCCCCTGGAACCAGGATCCATGTCAGCTCACATAGATACAGGTCCCAGGGCCATCACCACAGACTCAAGTGCCAGGCCTGCCCCAGTGGATCCAGGCATTAGGCTGGTCCTAGGTAATTAAGAGATGCCTACTTCCTTCAATGAGCAGACAACGTGATCCATAAGGATCATGAATAATCAAGGAAATATGACACCACCAAAGAAAACTAATAAAACTCTAATGACTAACCCTAAATAAATGGAGACCTATGAACTGTCTGACAAAGAGTTCAGGATAATCCTCTTAAGGAAATAGAATGAACTACAAGAAAACAAAGATAGAAAACTAAATGAAATTAGATAAACAGAATAGAAAGCTCAGCAAAGAAATAGAAATCATTAAAACAACAACAACAACAAATGAACAGAATTCCTAAAGTTGAAGAATGTAATGACTCAACTGAAAAATTCAATAGAGAGATTCAAGAGCAGACTCAACCAAGCAGAAGAATTCGTGAACTAGAAGACAGGTCATTTGAAATCATCTAGTCAGAGGAGCAAAAAAGGAATGAAAGAGAGTGAAGAAAGCTCACATGAATTATGGGATACCATTAAAAGAATCAATTTACACATCACTGGAGTCCTAGAAAGAGAAGAGAGGGAGAAAGGGGCAGAAAGCTTATTAAAAGAAATGATAGCTGAGAACTTCCCAAATCTGGGGAGAGATTAGAACATAGAAGTTTATGAAGGTAATAAGTCACCCCAAGTATTCAATCCAAAATGATCTTCTCTGAGACATTATAAATAAAACTGTCTAAAATCAAAGACAAAGAATTTTAAAAGCAAAAAGAGGAAAAATTTCTCACAAATAAAGGAACTTCCATAGGTCTATCAGTGGATTTCTAAGCAGTAACCTTATAGGTAAAGAGAGAGTTGGATGATATAATCAAAGTGTTGAAAGAAAAATAAAATGCTGACCAAGAATATTTTTGCCAGCACAGTTGTCTTTCTGGAATGAAGGGCACAAAAACTTCCACAAACAAACAAAAACTGGAGTTGATCATTACTAGACCTGCCTTATAAGAAATGATGAAAGGAGTTCTTCAAGTTGAAATGGAAAACTGCTAACTAGTAACATGAAAATATATGAAAATATAAAACATACTGGTATAGGTGAGTATATAGTCAAATTGAGAATACCCTAATACTGTGATATGGTGGTGCATTAATCATTTAACCCTAATATAAAGGTTTAAATATCAAAAGTTTAAAAAATAACTATAGCTACAATAATTTCTTAATGGATACACAATATAAAAAGAGGTAGGGCTTCCCTGGTGGCGCAGTGGTTGAGAGTCCGCCTGCCGGTGCAGGAGACACGGGTTCGTGCCCTGGTCCGGGAAGATCCCACATGCCACGGAGCGGCTGGGCCTGTGAGCCATGGCTGCTGAGCCTGTGCGTCCAGAGCCCCGCAACAGGAGAGGCCACAACAGTGAGGGGCCCGCGTACTGCAAAAAAAAAAAAAAAAAAAGAGGTAAATTGAGACATCAGAAACAAAATATGGGTGGGTAATAAAAGGGTAGAGTTTTTGTATGTGATTGAAGTTAACTTGTTATTAACTTAAAAGAGACTGTCATGAGATGTCTTATGTAAGCCTCATGGTAACTACAAAGCAAAAATACACAAGTAGATACACAATAGTTAAGGAGAAGAGAATCAAAGAATACCACTGTAGAAAATCATTATCTCCCAAAGAAAGGCAGCAAAAGGGGAAGAAAGGAATAAGGGAACTATAAAACAGCCAGAAAACAGTTAATAAGATAGTATTAGTAGGTCTTTACCTATCAATAATTAACTAAATGGAATAGAGTGGCTGAATGGATTAAAAAACAAGATCCTACTATATGCTGCCTACAAGGGATTCACTTCAACTTTAAGGATACACATCAATACACATAGAGTGAAAGTGAAGGGATGGGAAAAGGTATTCCGTGCAAATGGAAATCTAAAGACAGCAGGAATAGCTATCAGAGAATATCAGACAATACCAGACAAATAATATCAATATCACACATAATGGACTTTAAGTCAAAAACAGTAACAAGAGACAGGGTCATTATACAATGACAAAGGGTCAATCCATCAACAGAATATAACAATTATGAATAAATATGCACCCAACATAAGAGCACATAAATACATTAAGCAAACACTAACAGATCTGAAGGGAGAAATAGACAATAGTACAATAATAGTAAAGGACTGCAATAATCCACTTTCAACAATGGATACACCAGCTAGACAGAAAATCAAAAGAAAAATATTGGACATGCACTTCACTTTAAACCAAATAAGCCAAATAGACATATCCAGAACATTCCTCCCAACGGCAGCAGAATATACATTCTTATCGAGTGCACATTCTCCTGGATAGAGCATATGTTAAGTCACAAAACAAGCCTTAGAAGATGTAAGAAGACTGAAATCATACCAAATATCCTTCCTCTCCAAAATGGTATGAATCTAGAAATCAATAACAGGAGAAAAACTGAAAACTTCACAAGTGTGTGGAAATTAAACAATACACTCCTGAACAACCAATGAGTCAAAGAAGAAATCAAAAGGGAAATCAAATAAAATCTCAAAACTGATGAAAATGAAAATACATCTGCCAAATTTATGGGATGCAGCAAAAGCAGTTCTAAAAAGGAAGTTTATAGTGATAAATGCCTACATTAAGAAAAAAGAACTATCATAAATAAACAACCTCCCTTGACACCTTAAACAACTAGAAAAACAAGGACAAACTAAGCCCAAAGTTAGCAGAAGGAACGAAAGATAAAAGATTAGAGCATAGATAAATAAATAAAAATAAAAGAGATTAAAAAACAGTAGAAAAGATCAACAAAACCTAGAGCTGCTTTTATGAAAAGAGAAACAAAATTGACACACTTTTAGCTAGACTAACTAATAAAAAAAGAAGAAATATCAGAAATGAAAGAGGAGATATTACAAGTAATACCAAAGAAATGTAAAGGATCATAAGAGACTACTATAAACAATTATACACCAACAAATTGGACATCTTAGAAGAAATAGATGAAACATATAACTTAGAAACATATAATTTACCAAGACTGAATCATGAAGAAACAGAAGATTCGAACAGACCAATTACTAGTAAGAAGATTGAAACAGTAATCAAAAACCTTGCAATAAAGAGAAGCTCAGGGCCAGATGATTTTCCTGGTGAATTGTACATTTAGAGAAGAATTAACACCAGTCTGTCTCAAACTCTTCCAAAAATTGAAGAGATGGGAACACTCCCAAGCTCATTTTACGAGACCAGCATTACCTTGATAACCAAAGCCAAATAAGGACACTACAGGAAAAGAAAATTATAGGCCAATACTCCTGATGTATAGATGCAAAATTTTTCAACGAAAGAGTAGAAAACCAAATTCAACAGCACATTAAAAGAATCATACACCATGATCACGTGGGATTGATCCCTGGGATTCAAAGACAGTTCAAAATATATGCAAATCAATAAATGTTATACACCACATTAATAAAATAAAAAATAAAAATCACATGATCATCTCAATAGATGCAAAAAAAATTTGGCAAAATTCAACAAGACAAAAACTATCAACAAATTGGGTATAGAAGATATATTCCTCAACATAATAAAGGCTATATATGACAAATTCAAGACTAACATCATACTCCATGGTGAAAAGTGAAAGCATTTCCTCTAAGATCAGAACAAGACAAAGATGCACACTGTCACCACTTTTATTCAACATAGTACTGGAAGTCTTAGCCAAAGAAATCAAGAAAAATAAATAAAAGGCATCTTAGAAGGCAAGAAGTAAAATTGTCTTATGTTTGCAGATGACATGCTACTATATGTAGAAAATCCTGAAGATGCCACCAAAAAACTATTAGAACTAGTAAACGAATTCAATAAAGTTGCATGATACAAAATCAGTATATAAAATGCAGTTGCGTTTTTGTACACTAAGAATGTATATGCTCTTTGCTCACTGTAATCTATACCCAGCACCCAGAGTGATATTCACGAAATCTATATCTGACTGCTCTGTTCAAAATCTTCTCGTGGCTTCCTAAGAAGGTTATCTCAGATTAAAACCCAAAATCCATACAAAGACTTATAAGGCTCATGTGATCAGGTCCCTTATTAATTGTCTGATGTCATCTCTTCTTTCTGCCTCTGCTCCAGCCTCACTGGCCTCCTTGCCATGTCCATTCTGGGGATGTTCCTCCTTTCAAGTCTTTGCTCTCCTTGTTTCCTCTCCTGGAATGGTCCTTTGCTTAAAATCCCCACAACTTTTACCCTCACTCCTTCCAAGTCTTTGCCAAAAATATCATCTTGCTGCTGTGGCCTCCACTGTTTCTTGCCTTTCTTTTTCTTTCAGTTTTATTGACATATACTTGATATACAGTACTTCATGAGTTTAAGGTATACAGCATAATGGCTTGACTTACAGGTATTGCAAAATGATTATGACAATAAATTAGTTAACACCGCTGACTCTCGCCTTTAAAATTACTGAGCACTCCTGATTCTTCTCTCTCTGTTCTTTGTTTTCTGTGGCACTTTTCATATTTTATAGCAGGAACAGCCTTAAACCCTGGTCAACATTCAATTTAAAGCCATTTTTTTTATTGGCGTATAATGGTTTTACAATGTTGTGTTGGTTTCTGCTGTACGTTGAAGTGAATCAGCTATATGTATACATATATCCCCTCCCTCTCGGACCTCCCTCCCACCCCACCCCTATCCCACCCATCCCCTATCCCACCCATGTAGGTTGTCACAGAGCACCGAGCTGAGCTTCCTGTGCCTTATAGTGGTTCCCACTAGCTATCTATTTTACACATGGTGGTGTATATATGTCAGTCCTAATCTCCAATTCATTCCACCCTCCCCTTCCCCGCCACGTCCACATGTCTGTTTTCTACATCTGCATCTCTATTCCTGCCCTGGAAGTAGGTTCATCTGTACCATTTTTCTAGATTCCACACATATGCATTAATATATGATATTTGTTTTTCTCTTTCTGGCTTACTTCACTCTGTATATCCGAAAATGCAACAACTTGCTCACCCATAAGTAGTCTGGGGTAAACCCTAACTATGAATGGAGGACTTGACAAGATTTGGTATTTTCTACTTCAATCCTGGGTCACCAGTCATACCGGCGCTCTCTAGCAACATGGCCCTTCTAAGCATGCTCACTTCCTCATCCTGGTCTCCCCCAGTCCTGACTGTCATATACATGGATGCTTCCCAATCTATGGAGGAGCTTATTTTTTCAGAGTAGAATCCCGGCACAGACAGTAATCCTGGAACTAATACAGGAAGATACTCCCATTCTGGGTGAGTTTAGGAGTAGATATTCTGCGTGAGTTTAGGAGTTCCTTGATTAAGGTCACCTTCAAAGCATGGAGGCTGTAGTGTAAAAGAGAATGGGGCATTCTATGATAAGGAGATACTTGATATGGTGATACTATGATGATGCTTTCTGACCCCACCAGCTCAAGATAACTAAGGACTCCCAGATACGCAAGTCTGCCCCACATACGGGTAAGGCTCAGGCCACCTTTGAACGCTACGACTTCTTCACCACCTGCAAATTAGGTAGCCAGATCCCTGCCTCCACAAGCTAGAATGCAAGAAAGCAAGAAAACTGCCCACCACAAAGAGTTCACTGGCAAAAGAGCATTGTAGCATCCAGTCAGGTTTGCAGCTGACCAAGACACTCTGGTATGGCTGGGAGAGATTCTCATGTAAAATATTCCAAAGTCACTTGGAATCAGCCCCATGGAATACAATTTCTTGCTGGGGCATGTCCTTTCAGAGAAGATTGTTGTATTCTCATATTCAAATACTACAGCTTTTCCCTAGTTGCACTGACTTACCCATCTGGGATTCCCCCTTTCCCCTAGGCTCTGTGTCCTCCTTGGTTTTGCTCCTGAAACTGGCTTTTGAGTCAAATCCCCAGCTTCCCTTTCTCAGGAATGCAAGGAATTCAGACAAGTGGGAGGGACGAGAGGCTATGGTCACCAAGTTTCTGAGAATCAGAAGGAGAAGATGACGAAAACAGGGAAATGACAGATATAACATGTTAGCATATTAACACATTATAGTTTTGGCCAAGATTGGACCTGCTAGTAGGACATGTTTTGTGCCTGAAGTTATCCCACAGTAAATAATAGTTTGCTCTCTTTGTAGCATCTGAGGCCACTGTTCTCTTGATTTTTAACTTTATAAGTTTCATAGAATGTTTCTCCAAATGAAAGTACCCCAGTTCTGTCTAATTTGTGCACACAGGGCGTAGCTGTTCCTGCCATCTCTCAGAAGTCCCTGGCAAGCCCAAAGTTTTAACACCAACTTCAAAGTGTCCTTATAACTTATCTTCTGACCCCATTGCCTGAGGGTGCCCCCCCTTAACTTGATACCATCAAGTACTTGTAGGATAAAGTTGTGAAGCAAACAAGCCTTAATCAAAGCATTGCAAGTCTCTTCTTGATAATCACCTTTTGTTCTAGAGTAACTATATTTAGTGTAAAAAATGTTTTTGCCTTTCTTCTGATGGCCTACATGTTTAACCAATTGATTATACTTTGCATGAAAATCAAAGTGTTCTCTTCCCAGTTTACTTTTGCTGTCAGTGCAATGCAGTATCTATTTCCCTGAATTAGGCTGCATTTCATTCATCTTTTAAACATGAAATTGTAATGGTTCAAGGTTAATGATCTTTAAAGAAGATGTGTTGCTTACATTGTAACTACCTTATTTCAAAAGTATTCCGGAAAATAATGATTATTTCTAGTAGTATAAAAATGTGACTGATGTTTAAATCTTGGTAAAGTTGACTGAACTTCGCTTAGATTCATTCAACAAACTAATTATTGTGTACCTTTATAAAAGGAGTGTTTGGGGTATTTTAGAATTAAATTAGTAAATTACAGATTAGTTTCTTTTAACACAAGGGAATATGGTATCCATTAGAGAGGCAGATAGGTATAAAGTACCAGGGAAGTTCAGGGGAGGGAGAGATTATGCTGGCTAGGGTACTAACCCACTCTCTTGATCAACTATACCTAGCTCAACTATATCTAGATCATCTCATTCATTAATTCTTTCTTCATTTATTCAAACATATATTCGAACCTACAGTGCTCCAGACATTGTGCTAGGTATTGAGGATGCGAAATGAATATAGCACCATTGCTTCCTTTACAGTGTCCAGTCTGATGGATCAGATAGTCATGGAAACAAATCATTATGACACAGGGTTGTAAGCGCTATGCCAAAGCATGTGCGAAACCCTGGGAGACAAAGGAGAGGATGATAGCTCCACCTTGTGCCAGGGGTCACGGCCCAGTGCGTTTGGGAAATCTTAAGAAAGAAATTGTCATTTGCACTGAGCCTGGACAACTTGAAGGTCAAATAATACGTAGTTGGTCAGGTGGACAGGAGAAGAAAAAAATTCAACAAAAGGAATTACAAGAGCAAAGTCACTCTTATAAGCTATCTATTTGCATTTCAAAAGCCAGACCTGTTGTCTTCAAATATGTCTTTAAAATAATTTAAATGTCTCATTTATTTTTGAACAGAGCCCTTGAACTAACTCTAAACTCAGAAAATGATTTACCTGGTCACAGACAATCAAGAAAACAGTCAAATTTGTTCAAAGAAAAAGTTTGACTGACACTTCTCTATTTACAACTGACCATAGTATGTTTAAAGGATAAAACAGCCTATATTTTATTGCTATTGATTTGTATGTCTATTGATTCTTATTTTAAACTTTAACAGTTCTAAGAAGTAGGAAAGTAGAGAATAAGTGAGATCTCCTGAATCAAAATTATGACGGTAAATACATTCTTGTTTCCTCCACCCCCTAGATTTAGTGGCCTTTACGCCCCACCAGTTTCTACTCAGTGCTTGCACATGTGTGGGATGTACAAACAGTTCCGTGGTCATACTGTACACGGCACAGCTGCCACCAGACCATGTGGATCCCCCAATTCTGACCGTCCTGGATTCTAGAACTATATCCGTACAGTAAGTAGAAATGTTGTCACTGTCACACACTGGTTCATGCAAGAATCCCAGTGAGTTCAATCAAGGGAAGGGTTTGTGACATAAAATTAATTTTATTGTGATTAAATGCATAGAGCTGATTAGTTCAGTGGTTCTGGGAACCTTTGATTATCACTTGCCAACTTAATTTCCATTTTGTCTTTATGCAATCAGGCTGAGCTACACATGTATGCAGATTCTGTGCAAACTTCAATAAGGGAAAAACTGACCACTTACTTACCTTGGGCTTTTTATATGTGAGGCATTATTTGCAATGTTTTGGAATTAGAGAGCACAATTATATTTCTTCTTTTTTTTTGCGGTATGCGGGCCTCTCAATGCTGTGGCCTCTCCCTGCTGTGGCCTCTCCTGTTGCGGAGCACAGGCTCCAGACATGCAGGCTTAGCGGCCATGGCTCACGGGCCCAGCCGCTCCACGGCATGTGGGATCTTCCTGGACCGGGGCACGAACCCGTGTCCCCTGCATCGGCAGGCGGACTCTCAACCACTGCGCCACCAGGGAAGCCCATATTTCTTCTTTTTGATTACAAACTAAGACTATCTTGTTCCCCAGCATTTGAAGTCAGAAAGAAGCTTTCGCATATTGGCACGTTCAGATTATTTTTGATATTACTGATCCATTTGCTAATACGTGAGGTACAAGGTATATTGCAGTACTGAATTAAAACTCAATAGACCTCTCTTCCCACTAGCTAATACTTGTTTACTTTCATTGCTCTTGGTCTCTGTTTTCTCATCGGTAAAAGAGTTTGAACTGAAGAAATTATGATATTCATTTAAGCTGAAAAACACTGTGATTTATATCCCATTGTTCCAGGTCTATACTCTTCCATTGGCTTTCACAGCGTCCCAAGCTGAGCCCACTTTATTTACCTTAAAAGATTTCCCACTATGATAATTATTTCTCAATTTACCAATTTCTGTCTGTTCCATGACTTGTCCTACTCATTCCCACTGACACTTTGTAACCCTCATCTGGAGTATTTTTCCTTCTGCCTACCAATTCCCATCCATCTATCAAGTATACAATCGTATGTATCCAGGCAGTGTGTCACCTCATTCAAGAAGTCTTATCTGAGTACTTCAGCCTTTCCAATCTCAGCTTTTCTTCTATAGTTGCATATTACCTCTATGTTAGATTGCTGCATTTCTCAAGACAATTATGGCTTGAAAATTATGCAATTATCTCTCCCTCTCATTTCTCAGAAGTTCTCAGTACTTTTCCCAATTCTTGTTCTATGGCTTAAGCTCAAAATCAAGTGCTCACTCATACATTTTTGTATTATTAGCTAATTAAAAATATAAATAGCTAGAGAGCAGGTACTATGTCATATTTTTATACCATTCAGAATAGACATTTAATGACTACTTGGGTTTTTTAAGTGAATCACTTTTGAGCTCTCAGTGTGTTTCTTTACAGTGGCATAAATCCAAGTTCATATGTGTCCTTTAAAAATCCCGCACATTTCAGATTGGACTTGAAGGTATGATGATAATAATGCTATATTTTTTCATTCCCAGGTGGAAACAACCAAGAAAAGTAAACGGAATTCTAGAGCGCTATGTACTATATATTTCAAATCACACGCATGATTTTACAATTTGGGATGTCATCTATAATAGTACAGAACTTTTTCAGGATCATGTGCTGCAGTACCTTTTCCCTGGTAATAAATACTTCGTCAAGCTGGGAGTAAGTTCACTTTACTTTTATCAGTTTCTCTGTCCCCATCATTCCCCTTGCTGCTTCCCTTTCTTTTGTCTCATCTTCTCTCCATGCCTCACTTAAAAATAAACAAAACAAAATTCTCTTGTATTGCTATTTACACTGAAATCTCACTTCAAATACAAAGTGAAAATTCTGCTGATCTGATACCTACATATTTATTTTATATTATGCCAAACAATAGAATAACCATCTGAATCAGTAGGTTTTTCCAAATCTAATTTGGGATTATCAGAAATTATTTCTTTTTTATTGTTTGTAGAATGTCATAATTGTTGAGAGCTTTTTAGAAAATGCTTGGATTAATAAAGTTATTTCCCCATGGGGCTTGTATTCATTTGAAAAGCAATGTGCAGTATGAAAATATAGGTCTTATATTTTTAAATGAAGGTTTAAATGACCCCCAAATATTCTTGATTATTATTATACCCTGGTTTACATTACACTTCTGTCTCAAAAGAACAGTCACTTAATAAAACCCTAGAATCAACACGGTTTAGACAGGCAATAGCATTTTTTAATGCAAAATAGCACGTTTACACAAAGGTCTTTTAAAAGACCTTGATATTACTGTGGAATTTATACTCAGCAGATCCTTTTGTTTTTTGATGAAATATAATCTTTTTTAAGTTTAATAGCACATCTGAAAATAACTGAATATAAACATGAGATTGTCCCTATTTGTTTTAAACACACTCTTCATTTTATAGTAATACCTATATAAGGATATTTGCTTTGATAAATGCCATAGAAAATATTCTGCTCTTGATTATGAATAAATTTACATTTATGTAGACACTGTGTATGCATTCATTTCACTTAACATGCTCTTGAATGCTCTAAATATTATACCACAAGAAAATAAACTACATTCAACTGTTGCTGTCTGACCTGACACCATCAAACAAGGGCAATCAGACAATGTTAAAAATCCTGTTCAGAACTGGCTTCATGTGCCTAGGTGTTCAGCACGCAGATGGGTTTCTGAATCAGCGATTGGATTACTTAGCTTTATTACCCAAGATATAAGAAGTGTATGAACTTGCTTTTCAAAAGCTAATACAGAAATCCACACTATTTTCAAAACAGTGGTGATATCAAAATAAGAAAAGTCCCTATGGTTTAGAAGCAACTAAAATTAAACAGAAATTGTGTTGCTCTTGGTTTGGATTAGAAGGAAGCAGAGGATAGGAGACAAATTTCTACTTCCAAGGCGATTTTTAGGCTATTCTGCGCAGTCAATGAAAAGCCACCTGAATCTTCTATGTTTTATAAACCTGTGATACCTTGAAAAATAAATACCACTAGATTGGGAGTCTGCTCTCTTGAGTTTTAATTCAGATTTTGCCACTAACTGAATGACTTAAGACACATTCACTTAACTGCACTGAGTCTTAGGTTCTTAAAGCCTAAAAGTAAGACTTTGAATTAAATGATTTTTAATGTCTCTTTGAGCCCTAAAATTCTATGATGCTAAAAAGGTGACCCCAAATAATATTTTGTGAAGTCAAAGGAGACCTGTCAGCCACTGAATGATGTTGGTGCAAGATGTCATAAAGACGTGGACGTCTTTGCCCCAACTCTTGTTAGGGAAGTAAATTTGCTCATATTATTTTTGATTTCACTGTATTTGTTAGGGCAGAAAATACACTGATACATCTTCAGGAAGTATTCAACTAAAAGGTTTTTTACTTTAACTCTGTTAACCCATAAATTTAATGAACCAGAACGTTTTAGGTTCATCTTGGTTAATTGAGGAACTCGTGTATATTTACAGTTTCAACATAATAACTGGCTTTCAAGGTCATGAGATTAATAGGTGGAGATCAGGTTCTCAGCCACGTGGAGTTGCCTCTTAGCATGCTAAGTACTAAGGAACAAAACATACAGATAACAAAGCATTTAGGCAGACATTAGAGAAAAATACATGGGCATTCCATATGATTTACTCCAGACTGGAGCAGGTGTGTTACTTCATGTGGTTTCGTGTAATTTCCCCTGTTGCCTGCATTAGAAACTCCTAAAGCGTAGAGACTGCATATATCGGCGGAGTTAAACAAGGTTTCCGGAAACTGGAAGCTTACAAACAGTTCTTGAAAGAATGAATGAATGAGTGAACACTGAGTACATTTATTTCATAAAGAATCTGAGACTTCCAACGTGAATCAAATAACTTGCTGTAAAATGTCAGAGTTAGGGACTGTGTGGTTCAAAATACAAGCTCTTTGTCCTAGAAGAAACAGTATAATATTTTTTTCCACTCAACAAATGGTATTGCAAAGTGTGGTAGCTCCTGGTTAAGATAATAAGCCAGCAATTAAATAAGGAAGCTTGTAAGACAGGTATCGAGATATGTATGGTTTGATAATATTCATATTACTTTGATCGTTCGATAAATTCATATTAAAAGTATTCACATTTGCCTCTTGATGAATGTTAAGTATATTTCCTGGAAAGGTTCTTGGAACTGATGAGCTTTAAATTTTCTAAAGATCATTTCTAGATAACATGGCCTTGTTCTTTTTCTTCATACTTTAAAAATATGCTGCGTTCTTAACATCATCAGACGCTACTTATCTGAAAACAACCTCTTAGAAAAGAGAATGCTAGTTTTAGGTGTTCTTAATAGTCATGATTTCAAAAATAATTGATACACTCTTATTAGTTATGCATTTTACTGTACCAAAATTGAATCTCCTATTTGGACCGGTTACTCATCACTTCAGGGTGGTAGTATGACTTCTCAGTTTAAAACAGTATATTTGTAATTGATAAAAGCTATACCCAGAAGCAACTTTAAGAACATTTATTACCTTATTGAAGGAACTAAGATACTCACCCCACTCACCTAGCGCCTCTAAATGCATACAAAAAGAACGTGGGAAAAAAAGAACAAAATAAAATATGTTGCAGGTGATTCTGTTGTTTCAGCAACCCCTTTGTAAATTTGGGTTCATTTACAAGGAAAATTCTCTCATAAACTCCTTGGACCCTTAAAAGGCTTTTTATCAAGTTGCTAGTTTATGGGTCTTCCATGACACAGCCCAACAAACAGTCCTTCCAAACCAGAGGATGTCTTTATTTATTCCAGAATTCCCCATCCCATAAAATTCTCAAAACGAAGTAAATTTTAATTCACGCTCTGTTTTAAAAAATACATAGTGAAATGTCACATAGTACATACAGTATTTCTCTGGGAGAGATGGCGGGGGGAATTCTTAGGCCACAAATAAGAAAAACAATAGTGACAAAGAGACTATCAGAATTACATCCCAGTGTGGTTTGAGTTTCAGCATAACATGCTGCAACATTTTTCCCCTCCTAAGGAAAAAAACGTCTATGAAATGCCAGTGGATGGATTTATCTGTCTCTAAGGACTGGAAAGTATGCTCCTTTGAGCATTTTCCTTCGATAATTCAGCTGTCTCACACAGCCTCTTTTCCTGCCACGTTTTCTGGTGGACTTTTAGCACGTTGGAAATTTTTTTTTTTTTTAATTCTTCTGTTTTAACGTTCAGGTAGTTATTTCTTGGGCTAATAGCAACATGTCCTAGGGCTTCGAATCAGGAGCTCAATTGATTTCTCCTTATTTGCCAAGATTCTGTTCTCAGGAGGAGTATGGTTTATCTCTTAAAGAGATATGCACATGCCACAGCTGAGCATTAGAGGAAACCCGCAGAGGTTAATTAGGTCCCCAATCTTAATGCAGTTTCATGCCCAGGCCACAGTTTAGCCCATCTGAAACTTGCTTAACGCTGAGAAATTATCCTGAAGACATGGGTTACTGTTGTCTTCTTACAATAAGAGGTAAAATTGATCTCCGAGTCTATGGACCATTTATTGTTACTTAGAGGGAAGAATTTGAAGCTCTTTTGCAGCAACTTTACAAGTAGTATACTTCAGTATAAGAAAATACCTTTAAAATCAGTCAGCTTTCTTCTATTTTTAGGAAAAAGAATACTAACTGCTCTAAGTATCAAAAGGTCATTCCTTCAGTATCAAACTGGAAAGCTTGGTACAGGCCCGAAAAAATAGAGAGGGCTTTCGGTGTTTTACTATTAGTCATATCTACCTTCCATGAAAATGAACTGAATAAACTGCCTGCCTTTTACATTGTCCTAGGATTTCGCTTCATTTTCTTAATGCTCGTGGTAAAATGTAATGCTTTTTGAAAGATCTTTACATCTTATTTTGTAAATTACAGTTGTAACTTAAAGAGGTACTGAGCAAAGCTTTAGCGTAGTTTTCAAATAGCTGCGTTATATAAAGACAGAATTGCTGATATTTACTAGCAGACATAGGCTGGAAAAACTGTGTGCATGTCTCAATTTCCTGGAGAAGTGCTTATCTCATATGTTAGGTAGGGGTGATATTTTCCTCACATGCTGAAACATTTATTTGGAATTGTTGGCAGTTTATGATGGAAATGTACACAGAAGTTTCTGAATATCCCTAATATCCATGAATCCATTTCTGGAACCCTCCCTCCTTTGAGAATTTGGGGGTTCTGTGAGCATTTTAAGTTTGTTGGCCACGTATTGAAGCTCAGTTCCCCCGGCACGTAAGTAAATGACTTGACCCTTAAAGCCAATGAACGTTCACTCAACAACTGCTTTGTTGTCAATTTATGAGAAATATTGTTTTATTCCATTTCACATTGTGTTCTACTTTAAACGTATTGCTCACGCTACAGTAAGTAGAAAGTGATTATATTTTCTGTGCTTTTTTTTTTTTTCTAGGAATCACTTGTCCTGAAGTAGTCTTCAATCTCTAGTACTTTTCTCATATGGTGTACACAGTTGTGTGTGTGTGTGTGTGTGTGTGTGTGTGTTTAATTCATTCGAAGAACCTTTGTGTGAGGATAATTTCATCGTGGCTATTCACACAGTCAATATATGCCCCATCTCTAGGCTCTAACTTAGGACGTATTCATAATCCATATATTCTTTCATTCTGGGTTATTGCTTGATCGTTGGAGATGGATGTCTCGTGTCCTAAAAAGCAAACAAATTAAATGTCAAACCTCAACAATGAAACAAATTTATTTGGGGGGTGGGAGGTTAAGAGAGCATTATTTTGAAGGATCTGGAACTCTTTATGGTGAACTCTCTTTCTTCAATGCTCATCTAAACTTTGGGGCCCCAAAGTGAAATGTGCTCTTTTTGTCTCTCTGTCCAGGCTTGCACCGGGGGTGGATGCACGGTGAGTGAGGCCAGCCAGGCCCTGACTGAGGAGAGGGCCCCCGAAGGCGTGCCAGCCCCCAGAGTGCACCCGGATTCACCTCACTCCTTTAACATCTCCTGGACTGAGCCTGAATATCCAAATGGTAAGTGAACTCTTTTAGCCTCAAGTTAAAAAGATGATTAGCAAAAGTAAATTAATATTCTAAATGGCAGCTTATATGTGGTGCTTAATTTTTAATGATCATTTTAGCACATAAAATACCTGAGATAGTATCATTGTCTGTAGTTTAGGAGATTGTGGTTTTTAGGTTAACATACAATTTTGGTGGCTCAAAAGTGCTCCCTTTTGATAGTTCTTATGTACTGCATCTTATGGTTTAATATGTTCTGGGAGAGGTGAAGAGAACAAACCGGGATTCCCAAAGAATGGCCTTGTGAGAGTGACATTATATTTTCAATGACTTTTTGTTTTTGACTGTTATTCATTCTTTCTTATAGAAGTAGGGAGATAGAAAGTTCGTACACATACTGTATTTCAAACTGCTTTTGCTTTAATAAGTTTATCTTAAAAGGGACCATTTGGAACTCTGTATTTTTAATATGTTATTTATAAATAGTTCAGCATGCATACATTAAATATATATTCATTTATTCTTGTTTAACTTGAAATGGATTGTATATATTTCTAAGTGATATGTGTATATATCACATATATATGTGTATATATACACATATATATATGTCTTTGAATAGTTTAGAGAGTTAGGTTAGCCAATTAAAGTTTGCTAAAATAAAATCTTATAAAGAATTTGTAGTAACTTGGGACAGAAATTGCTTTATTCATTTACTGGAAATATCTTTAAGTTCCATATAACATAGTGTCATTTTTCCACACTGGTCAAGCTTACATCACGTCAAATTTTGTTCCTCTTTAAGACAAATATCAAGAAGACTTTTAATATCATAGAAACTATTTTAGGAAACTCATTACTGAAAACTGAAATGGCCTCTTTTAGCATAGCCAGAAAGAATGAAAGAAGAAGAATTACAATTTTATTAGTTTGTCTTATGTTTACTATGATATTAATTACTCCAGTCATCTCATTTTAATTAAACTTTTGGCAAATGCATGAGATATATTTGAGGTAAGGGAGAGTGATCTAGTAATTACAGTGAGTGATTATCTCTGCTATTGAAGTTATCCCTGAACTATTACAAATTTCCTAGTAAAAAATAAATGGATAGCTATTTGATACTTAAACAGTCAACAATCTTGTCATACTTTGTGCTCCACAAAGGAACCTAGTCTGTAGGTAGCAATGAAAATGCGAATGATTTATTTCAGTTGGATTGCTCTTAACTGCTGTTACATGATTTGTTTAGTAGACATTTCCCTTCATCCTAATCAGTAGTTGTAACTATAACTGCCCCCAGAATCCTAGGTGGACGAAAGAAATACTTTCGACATTTCAAAGAATCTTTGTGTATTATGTGTTATATATTTACAAGCAGCTTTAAAATATATTCATTGAACCATAAGAATTTGGGAGATTTAGAAGATTGGTGTTAACACGTTCATTTATTCTAAAATCTTGTGTTTAATCACATCAGAGTTTTCAGAATTTTTACTGTGGGGCAATGGTTAGACATTTTTTAAGTAATAGTTTCATTAAAAAAAAAAAAACTTTCTTCTCTTCATTACTTCTCTCTCCACTTTCCTCAGATATTCCAGTGTTCAGTTTCTATCCTCCATTGCCTAGAGGAGGATCTGATCGTTGGATGTTTATCTTGTCACTTCATCTGTTTTCAAAGCTCCCATACTTCCCTCTAAAAACCCAAAGAATAAAGTCCAGATTCTTTAGTCAGGCATTCACATCAGCCCCAACTTGTGACTCGATCTGCATTGCCATAGCCTTGTAACACACTTTCCTTTTTAGCCTCCTGAAATACTTACGGCTTGGTGCAGGGTTGAAAAACATGGGTATGGAGTCAAATAGGCCTAGAGTCAAATCTTATCTCTGATGAGCAGTAACTGTGTTACTCTGGAAAATTGACTAAATGCCATGAACCCCAGTTTCCTTGGATTATAAAATTGGAGTTAATGATCCCTACCATCTCTCCAAATCTAACTCATTCCTCAGGACTAAATGTTAAGCCTCTTATTTTATGAAATCATTTCACTCTTTCTTGAGTGTAAGTCAAGCTTCCTCTCTTCTCTTGACCATATATCCTCTTCCTATGCCATCATCATGACACGTACTTCATTCATCCTTGGCCCAAATTTATTTGGGTACATGTCAAACATGCCCACCAGATGATAAGGACCACAAATCATTTATTTCTCTTTTCCTTCATGGAGCCTAACTCAGTGGAGTAGTTTCTGCTGATACCTAATAATACTTAATTTATTTAGTTGTGTCTTGTGAAAATTTCATTCAATCATTAGTATATATGTTGTAGAGTCCTGACTCTTTAATGATACCAACAGAGAGGATAGAAGTAGTTACAGGCCAGATCCTGGGGTATGTTTGTTTGACATGTATTTGTTTCTGAAATATATTTGTTCAGCTGTGTGGGGTCTGGGACTAGGTGGTTTTTTTTTTGGAGTTTGGATTTTGCATTTGACTTAAGAATTTTTAATTTTCTCTTCTTGAGTATGCCTAGTTCGAATTTAATGGAACTAGGCCCATATTACAGTACAGCTGCACTGTGGTTGCTTTCTAATTTCTGAATATGCTGAGGAAGAGTAATACAATTGGAAAATAAGATAGGTTTCAGCCTTATATTACTACAGATACCCTTTCAAATGATTTTAAATTGTGTTTCTCAAACATATCTGATTATTAGAACCATCTTGGGAGCACTGATTAAAGGAGTAGATTCTAGTGCTCCAACCAAAGACCTGAAAAATATCCCATTGATTTGGTTACCATCAAAAGAAGCAACCTGAGGATGTGGGAATGTCTTCCCTCTGGGTCTTTATTAAGATGTAGCAGGTCCAGAGGTATTTACACATTTAGACTGTCGTATTCTGTAAGGGGTACTGATTGTCTGGTTTTGTACACTCTAGGCTCCAAAATCTTGACTCTTAGTCAGCTATATACATAAAGGATTATTTCATTAGGACCTTATAAACATGAAAAAAAATGTTGAGAAACAGTAAACCCACTTTCTATAAGAAGTATTTCCAAATGCATACCTAGATGTGACAAAATATGAAAGGTATAAAAGGTTCATACATAAATATCCACTTGTTGCCTATCAAGCAATTGGTAACCTGTAGCCAGCATGGTATAGGAAACACGCTCTCTGCTTTATAACTGATTCGGATTTAAACTGTCAGCTCCTACTCATTAAACTTGGGATAATCTTTTTTTTTTTAATTTTTTTTTTAAATTTATTTTCGGCTGCGTTGGGTCTTCATTGCTGCATGCAGGCTTTCTCTAGTTGTGGCGAGCAGGGGCTGCTCTTCATTGCGATGCGCAGGCTTCTCATTGCGGTGGCTTCTCTTGTTGCAGGGAGTCTGGGGATACTCTTTACCCAGGGACTAGGAGCTTGGCCTCTTGGTTTCCGATTCCTCTCTTTCCTTTGTTCCCCAACCTGCTCCTGCCCCACAGCTTGTGCTGGGTAGCTTGTTCTTTGCTTCAGGACATGCTTCACATGCTCAGAGAATTTCTCCTGTTCTAGCATCTTTTGTTCAATGCTGTACCAGCAGCTCTAGTGCCTGACACATAATCGGTGCTCAATTAAAAAATATGTTGATTATCACTGTCAAAAAAAGAAAAACACACAGAAAATAACAAGTGCTGGAGAGGACGTAGAGAAACTAGAATCCCTGTGCGTCGTTGGTGGGAATGCAAAATGGTGCAGCTGTTATGGGAAACAGTATGGAAAAATCTTCAAAACGTTAAAAATAGAATTACTATATGATCCAGCAATCCCACTTCTGGGTATTTATCCAGAAGAACTGAAAACAGGATCTTGAAGAGATATTTGTGCACCCATGTTCATTGCAGAGTTATTCACAATAATCAAGAGATGGAGGCAACCCAAATGTCCATGGATAAATGAATGGATAAACTAAATGTTGTATATGTATACAATGGAATATTATTCCACCTTAAAAAAAAAGAAGGAAACTGTCACATGTTACAGCATGGATGAACCTTGAGAACATTATATGAGTAAAATAAACCAGTCACAAAAAGACAGATATGACATAATTCCATGTATACGCGGTATCTAAAGTAATCAAACACAGGGAGACAGAATGTGGTTACCAGGGGCTAGGGGTTGGGAGTAAGGGGAGTGGAGAGTTTCTGTTCAGTGGATATAAAGTTTCAGTTTTGCAAGGTGAGAAAGTTCTAGAGATCTTGCCCAACAATGTGCCTATAGTTAACACTACTATACTGAATATTTAAAATGGTTAAGATGGTAAGTTTCATGTTATGTGTTTTTCGCCACAATGAAAAAAAAAAGAGAGATGTAGGGAGGATGTAATAGAATGCAATAAACTTTAAAACCAGAAAAAAATCAAGGTTAAGGACTGTGTTAGGTTAAAACAAACAAAAATTTAAATTAGTAATCACAGAAAGATATATGCATAAAATATACATCTGTTAAAAAAGAGTGAGTTCATCTCTTTTTGTGCAACTTCCTTTTCTCACTTAACAATATGGTGGTAACATCTTTCCATGGCAGTTACGTGTAGCTCAACTTCATTCTTTGGAAAGGCAGTGTAAGCTCCCACTGAGTGAAACCACAGCTTATGTGACCCATCTTTTATTGATGGACACTTAAGTTTTCATGATTTTACTATTCTAAAGAATGCTGCTTGCTATGCATTGCCTTAGTCTGCCGAGTACTGGGTCATTATCACTTGATTAACACCTAAGGCTTTGCTTCCTTCAAATATGCCCTGCTTAATCCTGGTGACTTGCTTCACACACCTGCAAAAATGGTGGTGTGACGCTCCACCTTTGTTTCTCTATTCAAGAGTGCTTCACATCCACATTCCCTCTGGCAAAGGTGTTCTTTTCAGGCTGCAATTTCAGGCAGGATTTTAAAACCTCCAAAAAGAGCTACTTTTTAGGTCCAAGGTGGATAAGAACCCTTTATTCTGTAGGACCTTGGCTCTTCCTTTGTCATACCATTAGCCAGCAATGAGACGCAGCACAAAGGATTACTGTCTAAGAAATGTGTGACCTGTATTGTGTAGATTACAATTGCATAATTAGAATTACGCTTTTGAGAGCTTCCAAATTCTCACGAGCTTTATCTCCTTTCAGAAGCTTTGGTCTTAGAAGCTGGAAATATGATTATTCCTCCCACTTGAGGTCTACTTTGCTAAAATCAGCATAGATATCCGACTCCACCAAACTTATTCCTCCTTGTCTAGCATAATATTTAGTAACATTTTCAACTAATTAGAATATATATATATTTAAAATACTAACTAAAACTATGAAATTCTTATCCTTTATTAATACTTAGAATTTCTTGTAACTCTCCACTATCCTTACCTAAGTAAATTTACCTAAAATAGTTTCCCTGTTAGACTGTGACCCACATGAGGGCAGGGATTCTATATGCATTGTTTGCTGTTCTAGTCCCAGCATTTGGCAGGGTGCCAGTCATGGAGGAGATAAGTATTAGACAGCTGTTGGATGGATTAGTGTTTACTGATGCCAGGGACAATAATCAAATGGTAATTGTGTTGATGTGAGAAGCATAAGCATATGCAATCATACAGTACACATAAATGCACATTTAGAGCATGTCATAGTTAGGTAATACAGGTGGGATGATTTCAAAGGCAGTGGAAAGGCATCTCCGTCTTGGCTTACTGAAGGCTCAAAGTACATACTTAGAGACTCAGTCATTTGGCAGACAATTTCCTCAGCCTGGTAATTCGTAGACGTTCTAAAGAGAGACAGCATGCCAAGCTGGGTCTGCTTTGCATGCCTCACTGTGAAAGGCTATCTTGTTATAGCCGTCAGGATTCGCTAATGTCAAGATGGGCATGAGAGCTGGGCACCCGTTAGACAAGGGTCCCAGGGTCTCCTTGAGAAAGGAGAGAATACTTGAGGAGCCTATGGAAACATTTTCCTAATTTAGCCTTTTGTATTGATCCAGGGTTGTGAGAATTCATACGTGGATATGTACCAAGGAAGTGACAATAATTTCAGTAAGAATAGGAAAATTTTAGGAAGTTGATTATTTTTGCAGACTTATACATAGTACCATGAAGACAACAGAACATTATTGAAAGAAAGTTTAGTTCAATTTTTTGAGCACATATATTATTTCAGGAATGGGTGGTAAACACACTAATTAACTGTAGACATTTATACACACTCTGTATATGCTGTCCTTCACATTAAGAAAGGATATAGAGAAATTTTTAGAATGTATGTACATGAAGGTGTATGTGTAAATACTAATTAAGTGCTCTACCCATGCAGAGAAAGAAATATTTGATTTTCTGCTAATACTAATAATAGTAGTAATAGTAATAGCTACAATTTATATGTGCCAGGAGCTTTCAATCTCATAACTAGCCCAGGAAATAGGTACTGTTATTCCAACATTCAGATGTGGAAACTCAAATTTATAAGTATTAAGCAACTTAATTACTCTAGGCAAGACAGCTAGTTAAGTAGGAACGTAATACAAAACAAGGTGTGAATGACTCAAAATGCATGATTTTATTCACTGTAATCCTCACCTCTACTTTGTGCAGAAAGGCTCATAATGTAGGATTCCATGTAGCCATGTGAAAAAAAGATTTTTTTCAGATACTTTTACGGGTTCAGTGTCTCATTCTCAGTGCCAAGATTCAACACTTCTAAGATCTCTGTCCTGATTTTTCTCTGGTTTTAAAGGAATGACTATTTTTTTTAACTTTTTATTTTGAACTAACTCTCTTTTTAAACAGTCAAAATGTGAATCTATTTTCTTTCCTGGAGATACTCAGATTTCTTAGAAGAAACAGATTATAGAATTCGGTGAATCACTTAGGAAAATGGCTTGACAGTTTGAAGCAAACCTTGTGTAACTTTTATGAAACACCTCCCATCCGTTTGTCAGGTAGAATTTCCCAAGCACATTCTTTTTTAGATTCCGTTGATTCCGTTTTTAGGCAATCATAACAGTAATAAGGCATTCTTCCACGTTGTGAAAGCTGTTCTCTCTTTTCCTTTTTAATTGAAGGATCAAGTATTCACACAGGGAGATATCTGCCACATTCAATCATCATCCAGACCTTGGGGGGGAACCTCGGTTGACATTCACATTGCCACACTGGACTGGAAAAAACAAACAAATATGTTTGGAGCGTCTATATTCACTATGCGTGCTATTTTTATGACACACCAAAGCATTGTTGTTTAATTCTTACAGTAAACAGAATTCTTCAATGTACATAGAGATACCTTGTATTAAATGTACATTGTATTGTACTGGTATTGAATTTCCTTGGTTATATATGACAATCTATTGGGCACCTTAGGAAATACAATTTGACATAACCTGATGAAGAGGCACAAAGATACATATCCCAGTGGATGTGCTTTATGGACAATTATGATTCAGCTTCCCTGTGAAAATTAAACACCTTAAAAATTCTACCATTATGGAAGGAGAAAGGTGATAAACTTCAAACTGCTTATGATAGAGAGCCAGTGGGAATTAAGGATCCATTTTGTGGATTATCCACTGAAGAACTGAATTTGTAGAACTGGATGAAATAACCTGATCCCCCATACCCCATAGCATAATATTGTTTTATTTTTTTATAGCTATCTTAACTGATTATTAGCACAAGAGGATAAGCAAGAGAAAAGCACAAAAAATACAATACGGTGCAATATAATAATTCCCTGTAATTTTTTACGTTGTATATTTTTCTTTTCCCTCTTTAGATCCTCTCTCTACTCTCCACTCAGCCCTGCATCCTACAAGGCTGACCTTTACTCACAGCATCAATGGGCTTCCTCTCTCTCTGGCTTCCTTTTGGTTTGTCCCTGGGCAGCAGCAGCAAGAGTTGAAAGAGTCAGAGGAGGGCTTCCCTGGTGGCGCAGTGGTTGGGAATCCGCCTGTCGATTTAGGGGACGCGGGTTCGTGCCCCAGTCCGGGAGGATCCCACATGCCGTGGAGCGGCTGGGTCCGTGAGCCGTGGCCGCTGGGCCTGCGCATCCGGAGCCTGTGCTCCGCAGCGGGAGAGGCTGCAGCGGTGAGAGCCCCGCGTACCGCAAAAAAAAAAAAAAAGAATCAGAGGAGAAGGGAGTCTCAGAACTTTCTGCCGGGCTCTGGGCTCCAGGGCTGCCTTCCTCCACTAAAGGCTACAGCTCCTATCCAGTGGTCCTTCCCTGTCGCTGCAGCTCTTTCTCCAGCTTCCTGAATCAGTTTTCATCCTTTCCCCTGCAAATTTAAGGATGCTTACTGGCTCCTAGGAGACCTGATGATTTCTAACCGGGGATGCGTTATTATCACTTGGTGCTTTCCATTAACTCTACCCATATCCTTGTACATAGATCCTTCACTAAACTATCCTCATTTGTTCATTTGAGTTTCCATCAGGTTCCTACTGAGACCCTGACTCATGTCTAAATCTCATTTAATCCACAGTTAACACACACAATTTGGGGGGCTGGATGTAGAGTAAAGGTAAAATACTTCCTTTCATTCTGAGACTGGAAAAAGGAAATAAGTAAACAAACATAAATTCTATTTTGTTGCACTTCGTTTTGGCACATTAGACATTTTTAAAGCAAATAAAGGGGGCTGTGCTCAAAAGTTCTAGTTGCAGATTGTTTATCTAATACTCCTGTGATATTTCATTTTTAAATAGTAATCAACTTACTGATATCTCATTGAAAGCTTTCGATTTCTTATTATGAAATCTTTGTTATAACTAACCAAACAATGGTGTACGAAATTTTTCCTCTTAATGAGGTAACTCCCAGTGCAAGTCAGTTTAAAGATCTGTTTCTCAAATAAGCCTTATTCCCTAACGAACCTGGACTAGGTTAGCATCTGCCTTCCCTCCCCCACCCCCCCCATGTTTTCTTCTATTCCCTCTGATTCTCCTTTAATCAACTTTACGTACAAATAATGCACTTAGTCTGTCTTCTCACTTAGATTGAAAGTTTTCTGAAGGCAGGTACCAAGGCTGTTTTGATCACTTCTGTATTCCCAGCATGTAACACAATGCCTGGCACATAGTAGGTCCACCATAAATATTTTCTGATGAATCAGATTACTATGCTAGTAGGTTACCAAAAACCAAAGCCACTAAATCCAGTATATTTTTTTCAAAAATTATTTTATAGTATTTAGTAAGTAGCTATGTTTTCACACTGTACTCTCTGGGCTTGATTGGAGTAGGGGAGGAATCTTATGTAAAGACTTAGCAAACACATATAAGAAACTGCTAGGTGGTAGGATGAATGAATAAAGAAGATGTGGTACATATATACAATGGAATATTACGCAGTCATTAAGAAGAATGAAATAATGCCATTTGTAGAAACATGGATGGACCTAGAGATTATCACACTAAGTGAAGTAAGTCAGAGAAAGACAAATACCATATGATATCACTTATATGTGAAATCTTAAAAAAGTGATACAAATGAACTTATTTACAAAACAGAAACAGACTCACAGACTTAGAAAACGAAGTTATGGTTACCGGGGGAAGGGTGGGGGAGGGATAGTTAGGGATTTGGGGATTGACATGTACAAACTGCTATATTTAAAATAGATAACCAACAAGAACCTACTGTATAGCACAGGGAACTCTGCTCAATACTCTGTAATAACCTAAATGGCAAAAGAATTTGAAAAAGAGTAGATACACGTTATGTGTATAACTGAATCACTTTGCTGTATACCGGAAACTAACACAACATTGTTAATCAACAATACTCTAATATAAAATAAAAAACAGAAAAAAGAAACCTGCTAGGTGATGACAGCATACAAGTAAGGAATACAGACCTGTCTCAAATGTGTTTTTGAGAGATGTGCAGACTATTTTTTTTACAAGAAACATGCAGTTCGTGACATAGATCAGAGTAGGAGGAGACAGTCTCAGCTGACATTCCCATAACAAACCGGGCTTGAACTTATCCTGGAAGAAAGGGACAGCTCTAAGCTCATGCCTTTTACGTGCAAAGCACCTAATTCCTTGGGGACTTTCATATATGCTCACTCATTTGGTACTCACGTTAACTCAGGCCATCAGGGCAAGGAATAGTGTCCCAATTTTATTGGAGAGGAAATAAAAGCTTAGAAAATGTGAGTTCCTTAGCCAAGTTTTAAAGGTGCGTAGTCGCGAGAGAACAGCCATATGCAGTGAGAGAAAGTTCTTCAAAGGGCAGCCACCAGCTGGGAAGTCTTCCACTTTGCCCCCTGATTTTGTGTCTGTGGCTTATTTTTTCTCCACCACATTTAAGAGAGTGCCCAGAACATAGTAGGCACTCAATAATTACTGTGCTGATTGGATGAATAATCATTTACATGTACAGGCATAAAATAGACACTTAAAAATAATTGGCCATAAGGTAAAATTCTGCAACTCTGTTTTTTTCCTCCTGATAAATATGGAGCAGGCATATTTTCATGTCAGTATATATAGCTCTCCCTCATTTTTTCTAAAAGCTTAATCGAAAGTCATTGAATGAAACCACAGCTCTATCCCACCATGAGGGTACCAGGTACATGACTAGTGTGCATTCTTTCATGCAACTGCATCTCATCAATGCCAGCTAACCATTACTTATAAACAACATTGACAGTGAGGTCAGGTGCTTGGTCCGGTACACAGTGCTCAGATGGATTCTGGTTTAGCTTGAGGTAGTGTAGCAAGAAAGATTCAGCCGAGTTAGAGCCTCAGGAGTCCCCAAGGCTAGGGGAAAGGCCCCTGAATCAGCTGTTAACCCCTTCCTTCTCAAACTAAAGCAAACTAAAATGTAAGGAATAAAAAAAGAAAAGAAAGCTGGTATAACTACTTTAATATCAGACGAAGGAGATGTTCAGGCAAACAGGGTTATTAGAGATAATTAGGTAACTTCATATTGATAAAAGGTTTACTAAAATTAAGGACTTTTTTTTCATCAAAATGTGCTATAAACTAAGTGCCTGAAAAGATAAGTAACAGAATGAGATATGATATTTACAACACATGTAACTATCAGAAGACCAGTATCCACAATATATAAAGTATTCCTAGGAATCAATAATAAACTGGGGAAAAATCTGGAAAAGCATTTCACAAAAGAAAAAAAAATGGCTGATAGACATAAGGAAATGTACTCAGTCTCTTTAATAAGCTGGGAAATAAAATAATACCAAAACAAGGCCCCATTTTATGCAAAAAAATACTGGCAAAAATTTAACAGTGGGGGCTTCCCTGGTGGCGCAGTGGTTGAGAGTCCGCCTGCCGATGCAGGGGACACGGGTTCGTGCCCTGGTCCGGGAAGATCCCACATGCCGGGGAGCGGCTGTGCTCCGCAGCGGGAGAGGCCACAACAGTGAGAGGCCCATATACCGCCCAAAAAAAAAAAAAAAAAATTAAAAAAAAATTTAACAGTGACTATACAAGGTCTTTTTGAGGATATGGAACCATGAGGACTCACAGGCACTATAGGTGGTAACGGGAATTGATGTACTTTGAAAAGGAGTTGAGCATTGTCTTACTAGACAATTGAATATATCCCAACAACTCCACTCCAGTATCTATACCCTAGGAAACTTGTACACATGAGACTCAGGACACATGTGCAAAAATGATTATAGCTACATTGATATATCAGCCAAAATGTGGAAACCATCTAAATATCAACAATAGAATAAATATATAAATTGTGCCGTACAAAAATACTATACAGCCATGGAAATGAGCAAAGTATGGCTACCCTCAACAACATGGATAGAACTGGTGCGTATTATGTTGAACAAAAAATGATGCAAAAATTGCATAAATATGATTTTATTAATTCAAAGTAGAAAACACACAAAACTTAATTGCTTTGTTTAGGGATGCATTCTTAGGTAGAAAAGCAAGAAAATGGTTCTTAAAGTCAATCTAGTTGTCTGTGGTGGGGGGAAGGGTTGGAATCATGAAGGACTCATAAGACATTTGCAGGGTGCTGGCAATATTCTATTTTTTAATCTTGGCGATGGTTATAGGAGTTTTGCTTTTAAACTTGTTTTAAAAATATAACATATTTTACACACTTTTCTATATTATGTTTTATTACATAATTTTTAAAAGATGGAAAAAAATAGATCCACAGAAGCTGGCGAGTATCCTGTTTGGTGCCCTGTGGAGTCTGAATGCTTCAGTGCCAACCATCACGGCCAAGTTAGCAAACCTCTCTCAAACCTGTTTTTCTCATCTGTAAAGGAAAAGTGAAACTCTTTCTGCTTTCATGGGTATTTCCTGAGGACTAAAGTATCTGATTAAAACATAAATACAGTTATTTTTTCAGCATCAACTTGCCCTGCCTTTCAAGTGTTTGCCTCTTCTGTCATGCTTCCCTACACAACAGTTTTTGTTTTCTATTTTAGTTAAATGTTGTTTTCGGAGATAATTCTAGATTTACATGCAGTTGTAAGAAATAATGCAAAGAGAGTCCATGTGTACTTTGTCCAGTTTCCCCTAATGGCCAACATCTCCCAAAGCTATAGTACACTAGTGCAACGAAAATTTTGACACCGATACAGTCAAGATACAAAACAGGCCCATAACTTTCTTTTTTAATCCTCAAATGAAAATCAGTCCCTTTTAAACCATTAGTATAGAGGCAAGCTAGTTCTTCGGTAGCAGATTTTTATGAGATTTTTTTATTGGGAAGTTCACAGTCCATCTCTGATAAAGATAGATACCTCTCTCTTCGACTAGTGACGTTGTTATACCGTATTTAGTCTAACACATCCCAGTCCTAAGCTCATGTTTGTTTTATTAAAAAAGAGAAAGTACAGTTGACCCTTGAGCAATAAGGGTGATGTGATAGAAAATCCACGTGCAGTCCTCCCTCAGCATCCATGAGGGATTGGCAGGACCATCTGCAGGTACCAAAATCCGCAGGTGCTCAGATCCCCATAGTCAGCCCTCCCTACCTGCGGTTCTGCATCTGTGGAATCAACCAACCTCAGAATGTGTAGTTTTGTATTTACTGAAAAAAATCCACATATAAGTGGACACATGCAGTTCAAACCCATGTTGTTCAAAGGTCAGCTATATATAAAAGTGTTAAAGATATTTCTCTTAGAATATGCCACGCACTACTGCTGAAATGTGGCATTTCCACATCCCTGCCTGGGTTACAACTAGTTATGATACATTCAAGAAAATGTGGCTTTAAAAATTATTAATATTATTTTTTCTTTTTGATATTTTCATCTGTCCTACTGTTCCCTACCTCCATGCTCTTCCCTACGCCAGTATTATATATGTCATTCTAGGTTAATTTTTCTAAATAAGACTTTCATTATGCCCCTAGTCAGTACATAAAAGCATCAATGATTCTCCTGTGCATCATAAAATCCCAACTTGTTGGAGCAGCATTCAGGCCCTAACTCCCTTTGAATCCTTATTTTCTATTAGACTTTAACCAATTACAGCAACAACAAGAAAATACTGGTCTATTCAGGATATCTTCACTATACCTTGCACTTGCTTCCTTCCACACACTGGTGAATATCATTTCCCTACCAGGGGCATCTTCCTGAGTCATTGTCTTTTCACCTTGTACCATTTACGGAAGAACCTATGGAAGATGCAGCTTCCTTGAAGGGAAGACATGGCTGCTCTGAAAAGCTTTTAGTACTCGCTTTAGCCAGAGTGATTGTTCCCTGCTAGAAGCTTCTGTACTTACCGTCTATACCATTTTTGGGGCATAAAGGTTTTGTGGCGCTTATTACTCATCTAACTGTTGGATTGTTATTTAGTTAGACCTGTGTTTAACCCTTTTCTTACTTCCATAAAGGTAGATACTATTTCTTCTTCTTTCTGTGCCCCAAAGCACCAAGCATAGTACCTTTCAGGTAGTTGACTTTCAATAAATATATGTTAATTTTTTCATCAGGCTCATCCTCATTGCTTTGAGGGCTAGAGCATGTTCATCAGTTCTTAATTTGAGTGGAATTCCTTCATATTTTAGGAGAGAAAATTAGGCTGGAAATGGATAACAGGAGTAGTGGCAGCAGTGGGTTGAGATTGCCAGATCCCACCGCTGAATTTATCCTTGTATGACTTTGGGAAGTAGCTTAGCCTCTCTAAGACTGCATTCCCTCATCTCCACAACAAGGCAAATAACAGTTCTAACTTCTTGGTGTTGTCAAAGTTAACAGGAATAATTCATGTTAAGCCTGCCGCCTATTGTCCGACTCAAAGTAAGTGTTCAGTACATTTTTTAATAATTGTTTTATAATTTCAAAAATACTTACATGGCATTTTAAGAACTTAGCATTTTCCTTTTCCCAAAGCTATCCGTACATGTCCTGTGCTCTAGTCAAAGAAAGAAAGTATCTTCTTAGGCTATGTTTAAAATGGCCACTAGATTATATTCACTAGTTTTTGTACCTCTCTTTGGGAATCTGAGGTCAATAAAAATTGTTGTGTTAAGAGATATTTTAGACTTATTACTTAATGTATGTTTTGAGAACTGAATTATACAATGTTTCATATCATACTAATATTATTTATATCAAAACATTTGCTAATAAAAACAAACTATGAACTTTGCTTGCCTGTCTTGACAAGAAATGGAGTGTTCTTCTCAAATGGTATCTCTTATTGTCCACAAATTTACCAGGAAATTTGACTCTGTGTCCTTAATTCAAGAATTTATAGTTAATGGCCTTGCCCAAATCAGATCAGAGGAAACGCCTTGTCTTAGGCTCTTTTGGGGGAGGGGGGCACAGATGGATTCCAGCTCTAAACCACAGTAGTATCCCACTTTGGTCTGACCTTAGATCTGGTGATTGGCTGGCAAGACCTGGACCAAAAGGCAGAAAACCCAGAGAGGTCAGCACCGCTAGTCTGTTTCATCCTCACAACATGCTTATGGTGGCCCCAGCTTCCTGGTTCTGGGACAGGAAACTCATCTTGCTAGTACTGGCGAAGACCAGATTGATCACTGATTGCATGTGACGTGATCAGATATGTGTTTTGAAAACTGCCCCTCTGACTATATTATCAAGAATAAATTTTGTGGGAGTATGAATAATGCATCAAAACACTTAGGTGGCTATAATTCTTAGGTACGAAATGGTGGCAGAATGGACTAGATGGCCGTGGATACAGAGATGGGGAAAGATCAATTTGGGATGTAAGGTCTACAGGACTGAGGATGGAGTTGGTGTGGTGGATGAAGTAGAGAAGAGTGTCCAAAATGACTTAAAAGGCGAACTGTATTTATCCAGTGCACACTGGTTCTACAATTGATCTTTTAGCCCTATAAATCTTTTAGCATCCTGCAAATACTGTTGAATATTGGGCACCTAAGAAAGCTGGGTAACTGTTTGTGTGTAAGAGTGTGAGATCTCACCTGCCCTGAGTCTGGACTTCAGTCTCATCCACTCCTTATGCATCATGAATTGTAAAAAAGTGAGCAGTTGAATTAACTGTCACAAATGTCACTTAATTTCATTCTCAGCTCATTTGCCATGTGCTCATCTTACTCTGAGCTCTTCTCTCAGTAACTGTCTATTATTTCTTTATCCAAAGTTCTAAATGTCATGGTTATAGTTTCTCAGCAGAGCTTGCTAGGGACTGACTTGTTAGAGTCCAGTAGACAAAACAAAGAAGTTACTTTTGAGAGCCTGTCACTGAGGGAGAGTGGAGAACTCAAAATGGAGACACTAGACTTGAAGTGTAGCCACTGAGTGACGTTAAGGGGAAGAGCTATGTAAGTATCCTCTATCTCCTCAGTCCAATCCTGAAGGGTATCATTGAATTAGCGAATACAGTCTCTGATGTCTGTAATGCACAGTTTGAATCATCACAGAATGATTCAGTTATATTCATTATTGTCTGTGTGAAACTATAGGAAAGTGTGTAGTGCTTGCTGGAAAGATTTCCTCCAAAAATGGTTAAGATTTTTAAGTTTGTGCTTCAGGGATGAGATTGAGTTATAACAAAAATTAACTCCTATAAAATATCTCATTTCCCATTATGTCAGATAAATGAGATATTATGCACATAATCCCAGCAAGAAAGAAGTTCTCTGTTCCCCAATTACATAAGAAAAGGGAAATATTGATTTGGGTGCTTTCTGTTTCAATGTTGAAAAGCAGATCAAGAAGATAGAGTTTCAGGAGTCTTAAAACTTCTTTAAGAGCTTCTGCAACATGTGATTTGCACATAAGTGCAATAACATAAGTGATTTGCACATTGTGTGCCCATCACATACAATGATTGCTTAGCAAAGTGCCTGGCATATAGTAATTTCTTGTCTTCATTATTATATTATTAGTGTGATTTTATCTATTTTTCTTCTCTTAAATTTTCCATATGCTAATTGGTTTCTCGTTATGTACCTCTCATTTCTTAGCTTTAATTCACTTGTGATTTTGTGTGTCAAGTATTAAATGGCATTAAAGCAAATACCCTCTATAAGTATTCTTTGAGTTACCATAGATGGTGACATTAGAATAAAGAAGAACAGATGCTGGTAGCTGCACTTTTTTTGTGGAGCCAGAGGGGCACCTGATAGTAAAATGAAGACACTTTCTCAAAAATTTGGGAAATAAGGGAAGTGGACCTGCTTTCGGAAAGAGACATGGTACAGAGTTATCTTCAGAAAGGAAAATGGGTCAAAGCACTAGCTTTTTAAAGTAAAAGCTCATTTAAATTTTAAAAAGCTTTCATCCTAAAGGATGTATTGATCAAGATCTAATTGGTCAAGTAGAAAATGCATTAGGTATTCAAGACAGACTATATTTAATATTGTACAAGGAGTTGGTTATAAGAGCATTGGAAGGACTGGAAGAAAAAAAAAAAAGGGAGAAGGAGGTGGATACCAGGAGAACAAAAAGCGTGATTGCCAGCAAGGTGCTTAGTTCCCTGGGTAGGAGCTGAGCTGTGGGCCCGCTGCTGGATCTGCTGATTTGAACTGGTTGCTTGAACCATCAAGAGCCACCGAGATTCCACTACTGAAGAAGCTGCAAATGCGGAAGAGGAGCTTGTGATGTCCGGACTGCGTGGTGTGGCCCCTGCTTGGCTGTGTAGTGACAGTCAGCAAAGGCCTCTGCTCTTGGAGCTGGAAGCTGGATGTTTTCTTTCTTCCTGCTTCTGCCCTTCTAGCAATGCCTCCTCTTGGTGAAACTTACTAGAAATTCAACCAGCAAGAGAGCTACAAATGTAATGAGCTGACTGTTGGGCTCAGTGCACAGAGCAGACTAGAAGTGTGGATGTAGAGCTGTGATCAGATGACTTAGATGAATAAGCAGCTGAGCTATTCAGCCGCCATGCCCACTCTTCTACCTTCTATTACTTTCCACTACTGTTGATAATCACTGCATGCTTCCACCCCAAATGATACTACTCTGCTTTGGACAGATGAAGATGCTCTTACCCTCTGTCACTATAGTCATATCTGGGTGGTATTAATTCCCCTTTCAGTTTAGATACAACCCACATGGATATTCTACAACTTAAAAACTAAACTATAAACTAAAACCCACAAACTTTTAAAATATAAATCAATAGGGAAAAGGAGGAGGGAAAATTAGTTATTATATACAAATCTCTATGTAATAAGCACGAAATAAAAAATAACGTCTACAATTCTTGTTTCTATAACTAGTCAAGGCCATAGTTGATATTCAAAACTTCTTCCCCTTGCTCTCAGCCAGTTGCCCATCTGTTTGGGTTTCTTGACCTAGTGATGCAACCAAATGTGTACTATTAAAAGGTCTGTGTCCTTAGTGGTTGTGGCTTAAGTGACTTTAGACTTTTAAAAGTTACATGTTCAGACCTGGTCAGACAAAGGGATGTCCTTGGGAAAGTCTGGAATGTCAGCATGCGAAAGGAAGCTAATTCCTCCTTCCACATAGTAATTTTTTCTTTGCCTGTTGATCTAGTTGCACGAGGATCCCAAATTGCTGGGTATCAATAATATTCTCAGTTTCTAATTTACTGGTACCTTGGTGATGCCGCATGATATAAGTATTCCTCTTTGTGAGTAGAGAAAGCACGAATAGTTTCTGTAGCATATGAAGTATAATAGTGAGAGGTAATACGCTGACTACCTTCCCTTGAGTCCAACATTTTCTCACTATAGAAAAACCAGCATCCAATACAGGTTCCTTGTTCAAAGCAGACGTAGCATCCTATAGGAACCCCAGATCCACAGGGTGTTATCTCTCAGCTTGGGCTGTGAGGTAGGCTTCCAGAGGCCATTTCGGCAATCTCCCAGACTATGGGTTGATGAGGTATATTGTAAGATGGATAACTTCCATAGTTATAGTTAGTTCACTTCCTCCTTCTTTTGCTATAAACTGATTTCTTAATCAAAAGCAGCATTGTGAGAGATATTCTGACAACCACCACAGCATTCCATAAGTTCACAGACGATGGAGCTGCCAGACCACTGTGAACAGGTTCTAGAAGTGAGCAACTCCTTCCCAGGAGAGAGGGACGCTCGCAAAAAGTCTCCTGGTATAATGATTCCCAGAGTGAAGCTGTCCCTAATATGGTGACGGATGAAGGTTTGATCTACTTTCAGGACATTCACAAGACCAGATCTGCTGTGCATAAGGCTGAGAGTCAGGCATCCTGGAAGCCATCTCTCAGGGACTCTCTTGATGACCTTTGATTTTGCTAGAGTCTTTGTTTCAAAACTCACTCCTTCTCTAAATCCTGATTTTGAGCTATTCTATAATATCAACCTTCTAGCAAGTTTCTTTTCACATTTCAGGTATCTAGGTATCTTTTTCCTGTTGTCTTGAATTTTCACTCTGTATTGGATGCTGGTATTTTATTCCTATGCTGCATATACTTTAATGTATTCATTCAGTCAATATTTTTTAAGTACCTACTGTGTTTTAGTCATAGTGCTAAGCTCTAGAAATACACAGGTGAGGAAGAGTCGAGATTGCCTTGGGGATCCTGTAGCCCATTGGCAATGTCAGGCAATTAAATAAGGAATAATGTCACTAATAATGTGAGAAGTGGGAAAGTAAATACTATGATGAAGATGTGCTGTGCGCTAGTGGAGAGGCACCCAACATCTGTCCTCAGGGAAGGCTATCTGACAGATGAACAGTTAAGTCCTCAAGGACACACCCAGGAGGGCACTGTGAAATTAATTTTAGTTTGAAAGAGTTTCTAATTTAGCATGCAAGCAAAGTTCTGTTTCCCCCAGTATAATGTTTAATGAGTGTGGGGATGCTGTATTTCCAGTGAACAGAGATCCCTAACTTCCTTTTAATGCATGTTTGGATGCAATAAATCAAATGATTATATTAGCCATATAAATGATTATATTAGCCATTCAGTCTCTCACATCTCTGTTAGTTGATTTCATGAAAATGCACATAAGTTCTGAAATAAATTTAAGTTGATCATTAAATCTAGCAAATCATAGTTTCTCTAACCCATTCATGAGTGTCTCATAAATGCAATCCGTGCAAATTGCCAAGGCTTTCTGTTTAGGTAATTCAGTGTTGTAATTGACAGCATGGGCTCTGGAGCCAGACCGCCTAGATTCAAATCCTTACTCTGAAACCTGCGAGCTTTGTGACCTTGAGCAAGTGACCTAAGCTATCTGTGCCTGATTTTCCTCATCTATGAAATGGTGATCATAATACTGCCTTTATTATAGTAATGCTGTGAGGAGAGAGTTAAAAAGGAGGATGCTCTTGGAACAATGCCTGACACATCCTGAGTCACACACAATGCATTACCCAACAAGGTCATTGGACTTCTAAAGCACATCTATTAGGATATCATTTTAGAAAGCAATACAAATTATAAATGTACTTAATTTATTCATTTTTTATATGGAACACCAATGACAGCAGATAACGTGATGCAATAGAAAGATTCCTATACCGGGACTCTTGGGTTCTATTTGTGTCTCTGTACTAATTAGCTTAACATTTTGATATTCAAGAGTTTAAAGCCGGTTTTATCCTTTGGAAAGAGGCAGGGTTTAGACTAAGGGAGAGACTGTGATTCCACGAAATTAGAAATCATATCAAGAAGTGCTGGCTTCTTTTAAGACATTCTTTGCTGTTGTCTAACAATCATACTAAAAGGCAGTTATTATCTTCCCAGGTGTTATCACAAGTTACGGACTATATCTAGATGGTATATTAATTCACAATTCCTCAGAACTCAGCTGTCATGCTTCTGGATTTGCTCCTTGGAGCTTACATTCCTTCAGAGTCCAAGCCTGCACGGCCAAAGGTTGTGCTCTGGGCCCACCGGTGAGTGTATGAATTCACATTCCGGAAATGTATTAAATGTCAGATGACAATGAACAGGCAACTCTGCACAGCTAGCCTTTCAAGTTGGATGGGAGAGTTTCTTTTTATAAAATTGCAATTAAGGGTTAGTAGGATTTTATATTCAACATAAATTTCAAGACGGCACATAGGTCTAGTGAAGGACAGAAGGTACATTTTACTGAAATTTCAAACGGTAAGTTGACCAGCTGAGCAGGCATACATGCGATTTTGCCCAATTTAGTGACAGAGTTACAGTGGATGTTTTTCTTCCAAGTAATGAACTCGACCACTTGAGTAAGTTTATGATTAAAAAGTGAAAAAAATTAAAAACGCATAACTGCCACAATATGTCAACACTGCTTCCCAACAAGTATATTCATCAATTAAAAGATTGTTTGCCTCATCCATTAGAATAATATATTTTAATTTCATGAGTGTGATATATTAATAAGAACAGTATTTAAAATTACATTAATATCAGCTTTTGATATCCACATTTCAGTAATCTATATCTACCTATATTTCATTTGTAGTTGAAAGATAGACAAAAGTGTGCTTTTTATTACTGGTATAATTTTCAAAACCCAATTGATTGTACATAATTGTCATAGACCAGCATGACATTCTTTAGTTTCAAAACATAACATTTGACTCTTGTGCATATTTCTTGATTGATTAGATTAAGCTTCTTTTAAGGGAAATGCTCATTCATTTTAGATATTTTTTGGCAGTCTTTCCTAATGGCCTATCATTTTAATGCGTTTTGTCTTCATTGAAGAGTGTATTCTATAAATATTACCTTGAAAAACAGCTCTACCATTTAATTTTTTGCTTCCTTATTTTTGCTCACACCTCCCGTTTCGCTTCAGAGATTGGTTGCTTTCCAAGCTGCTAACATCATCTATCAGTGGAGCTGAGCTGTAGTCTTTATTGCCATTAAGTATTTTATAGCCTGGACCCCTCTGATGGTTACTTACTCTTAAAAGCAGGAATGGCAATAGGCCAGCCTTTCTTCTCCATTCAGAAAAGAAAAAGAAACAAAAGAACACATCCCATGAGCTTGAAACTGAGACTTTTTCAAAAATATAAAGTGCATATGGTGGTCCTGGCTACTAAACTGGGTCCCACTCTGTCTCCTGATGTTCTGGTAACTTTAAACAAGGGGGACATGGTTATCAATCTACGTCTTGTACAGATAATAGGCGATGTTGACCTGAAGGAATCAAATTCCACAATGCCTGATGGGAAGGAGGAAACCGAATTGGATTGTAAAACCCTACTCTCCCACGGCCTCACACATCCTAGACTCAGTTCTGACTTAAAGCGCAGAGTTATTTTCTCCCTTTCGTCTTTTTCTTTATCCTGTGCTCAGTATACAAACACTTTTCCCAAGTCAGTGATCCATCTCTGATTACTGGGATTGAATAACAATGTCTTTATTTAGAACAAGTCAACTCTATGTTGCCAAGAAGTTAAAACCCATGGTCTTCAATTGATTTCTAAAATATTTTTTTTACCAATTACAGTACATGTTATGCCCTTAAGAGATTACATATTTGAGTGTTCTAGATAGCTCTGGATGTCTATCACAATCATGAAAGATATTACAGATTCAACTCTTTTTGTTGATGATGATTCTTTTGAATGTGTCCTTGATTTAAGGAATCTAGGAATCAATCTTAAAAGCCAGAATTATCATTAAATCATAATATGTTCAACAAAATCCAGCCAAATTGCGTGTATATATATCACTTAAAGGTATTCTTTATCTGAAGCCCAGTGTTATAGCAAATATTTCATTGAAACAAAAAACTTTATGATCTCTATTTTTAAATCTTTTGCTGGAAGAAATCAAAGAATTAATTTTTCAGAGTCAATTTTTTTTTTCTTCACCTAACAACATTCCATAATGATAACTCTTGGTTTTTAGAAAGAGAAGCCTGTTTGTTTCACCACTTACGTATTTAATATCATTGTTTTTCATGCACATAGGGAAATACCGTTCAATGTTTCCTATGACAAATATGCTCTATAGTCTTGAATGTGGTCTGGTTCACCCTCAAAATTTTCTAGGTTGCTCATATAATAAACCAAAACAAAAAAAAAAGGACAAATTTGATAAAATAGAATATTTTTAAAATAAAAATACTTGCATAAATTCCATATTCTTAACACCTTAATTAGCATTAGTACAATATTTTTTGTGCCCTTAGCCTAGCCAAGTTTATTCCCTGTTATTCATGATTCAGAAGAAATTGCTCTGTACTATCTGAAAAAAAAAAAAAGATTTCTGTGTGTTTTGTTCAGTTCTTGTCCATTTACACAATGTATTTGGATTTTAAAGAAATGCCAACATAAAAAACAATTTACAGTGCCTTTGATCTTAATTTTTTAAGATGCTAATGTGCATTGTCAAATTAAATCCAGTAATTGAGGTTTCATAAATGTTTGAAATAATGAAAAAAAATGAGCAGAAAATTCAGCACCAGAAGAACTATTTAAATGCTTTCCTTTTTTTCAATTATATTGTTGAATTGCAATTAGAAACCCTTCACATTTTGTGTTTCTTTAATAATATGCAATAAATTTGTCCATAGGAAAATCACTTTGCTTTTGTTTGTTTGTTTTTCTCTTATCCACTGTTAGGTAACACTGGTAGAGTCTAAGACGGGGAACTTTATGACTGTATCTGGCCTTGGAACATTCATTAGATTCAATTCTCCAAGGACCCTTTTAAGGATGAAGTGTGAAACTATAGGCCACCGCTGCATGATGTGGTTAAAAAGCTACCTTGGTTTCTTGGTGATGGCATGCTTATACAGATAAACACACCCAGACACACATGTACACATGCTCATATTTTCACAGCCATTTTTTAAATAAAGAAACGAATAAATTTCGTTATTTAAGACATCTAAATCTTAATGGCAATAAATGTTATGGTCAAGAAAATCCCATGTGGAATATCTATCCTACACCTGCTATTTTTCCCCCATGCCTCCTTGGAAAACATGCTTTATTCTATGAAACCTGAGCTTTCTCAACTATTACAAAAGGAAAATGATGCCTACTTTACAAGGGGCTGCTGTGAAAATGTAAATGAAATATTTATACGAAGTTTTCTGGTAGGGGTAAGAGTTGTATTAAGGATAACAATTTTATTAAAATGTTTGTTTTCATTGCATATTTCTTCTCAAATATTTTTTTTTTCTGTGTCAAGGGAGTTTCCCAGGTGAAAGCCAAGTCAACCTTCTAGAATGCCTTTTGCTTAGCATTTTTTAAGGCAAGGTTGATAGAGAAAACGGTAATTAAAAAAAACCAAAACAAGTCACAGAAAAATAGTACAACTGCCAAATTTAATATAGTGTAAAAGCCCTGAAGCATTTATCCATATGCGTAAGGAAATTTTCAAATGCTATTTATTTCAAATTGACCAGATATTTGAGAATAATAATATAATTATCTGGATTTTCCCTTAATTCTTCAGCTTCTTGAGTCTCCTTTTATTTGGAACCCTTTAAAATAATTTTCTATACAATAACTTGAACTACATACATAGATATAAACCAATTGTATTGGTTATGAAATATTAAAATGAGGAATTGATATTTTTCTAGTCAAGTTTCTTTATCCTTTCTTGTACATAGCTATTAGACTAAAAACATGACTAGGAGTTATAGATCTAAAGAACCCCATAGCCTTTCTCAGATGAAAATAAAACATGTCATGACCTCATACTTATTAAAAATTAACACATTGTCTTTTCCACATTTATTTTTATAATTGGGAAAGTGTATTCGTCCTAACAAATGAAGGCTACATAATTGAGAATATTTGCCTGACTAAGGATTTCATGTTTGGTCGGTCACCTTCCTGTGAGGCGTGAGCCTGTATTTTAAGAATAAGGTCAACATTATCAACATATTCAGTAAATCTGAAAAGGCCAAACATTTATGAGGGATGCTTATGAGTTTGTGGTGATTAGTTAACAAATTTAAGCCAGTTATTAAAAGATGCTAAAATATCCTGAACCCCTTTCTGCTTTCTTTCCAACTTCATCTTCTTCTGTTCTCTTATTTTACTTATTTAGCTATTAAAATCTTTCTGGCCCCTGTGTAGTGAAGGCTTATATTTATTTCAGATTCCTTCTCTTCAAATAAGTCATTTTTTGTTCTTTTCTGCATACACTCATTACTACTATATTAATGAAATTTCAACTTTTTGTGATTATACTTTAGGGATAGAGTCACTCAGGTACATTTCTCTCTTGATGTCTGGCATGGTGCCGTTTGCACATACCTGGTAGCAACACAGCTCAGAGAACTCTGTGTGTGTGTGTGTGTGTGTGTGTGTGTGTGTGTGTGTATGAGTCAAGATGCTTGGTGTGGCCTTTGACAAAGCCCAGCAGTCTATCACTGCAGTCAGGAGCTTATGAACACAGACCTTACTCAGTTCTTCTGTTTTGCAATCATATAAAAATTGTTTTTAAACCATCCTAGAAGTAGCCCATGGATATGCACCGCCATAGGCACAATCGCAGTGGGAGCTGATCCACATATTCTGGAAATCACAAACTGCCTTGGTCAGGAGCTCAGATTCTAAGCTTTAACAACAGGAGGAAGAAAACACGAGGTATGCTTTGATCCTGCTGACAAAATGAGGTATTCGTACAAGATGCGACTGTCAAAATAGTTTACTTCACAGCAAAGAGATTCTTTGAAGAAGTATGCTCAAAGTGAAGCATGTACTTATTTTATTTGCAAACAAAAATAAATCTTTTTATACTCACAGGTGGAAAATCGAACTCTAGAAGCTCCTCCTGAAGGAACAGTAAATGTGTCTGTCAAAACAGAAGGATCCCAAAAGGCCCATGTGAGATGGGAAGCACCTTTTCACCCTAATGGACAATTAACGTACTCAGTCCTTTTTACTGGCGCTTTCTATGCTGACCAAGGTAACTTGTTTGTCATTTTTAAACTTTCATAACATTAGAAAACAATGTATTTTCTTTTGAATTTTTTCTTTTAGCCACAGATTTTAATTTCTTTTTCTTTCCTAAAAATAACCTATATTGACAAACCAATTCAGCCATGCTTATTTTGGGGTCCCCAGCACAGCTGTAAAAGCTTCATCTGATGAGTTGCAGGAAGGGCAAACTCTCCACACCCACGCCTGATCTACTCAGCTCCGGGGAGGCGGGAGGCAGCACTCCATGTTTTAACAAATCCTTTAGGTGGCCCTGAAGGTCACTCAACTTCGAGAAAGATTGGCCTAGTATAGATTCTATATTCTTTTCCCCTTGCTTAGTAAATGGTGAAAACCTAAACGATTATTCCTGCAAAGAGTTGAGTTTTAATTTTGCAGTCCGTCTTCAGCAAACTCTTTTTGTGTGATCATTTTAACATTGCTAAAGTAAATTAGGAATGCTGGTGTGTGTTCCAGTCAATTCACTGGACATGGGTTACACTGTATAGGCTTCCTTGAAAGTATTATCAGAAACGATCTGATTCAATAAGTTAAGTTAGGGCTGGTTAGGTATGATGCTCACGTGAAACAACCCTCACCATAGAAAAAAATGCAGCTTTGTATTTCACTGGAAAGCTAATTTTTGTTTTATCCAGTGTTTACTTTTATCATTTCCACGAGTGGCCTATTTTTAAAGGAGGTGTTTTCAACATTTCTTGTTCTGTTAGTAGCAAATATGCAATAACGTTGATAGGGTCACATATAGTATTAACAGGAAAATGATTTTCCTCAGACTTTAAAACTTTAAAATGTTTCTTTTCTAAAAATTTTTATTTTATACTGTGGTTTAGTTGAGTAACAATGTTGTGTTAGTTTCAGGTGTACAGCAAAGTGATTCATTTATACATATCCATGTGTCTATTCTTTTTCAAATTCTTTTCCCATTTAGGTTATTACAGAGTATTGAGCAGAGTTCTCTGTGCTGTACAGTAGGTCCTTGTTGATTATCTGTTTAAATATAGTAGTGCATATATGTCAATCCCAAATTCCCACTTGATCCCTCCCCGCGCCCCACCTTTCTGGTTCTGCATCATCTACAGCTATTTGTAGGACTTAATAACATCCTCAAAGTGGAAAGCAGGTGAGGAAAGAGGAAAACAGACTTTGCTGAATTTGAGGAGGGCATTCTTATTTGTGTTCTGTGTTGGTACAGCGAGTTGAGTGCGTGTCAGTGTCTGAGTTGATCCCATCAAAGATCGGTGTGTCCCTCTTTTATGCAATCAGGGCTTTGATGTATTCTGCGGTGAAGCACTTGTAAGATTATGAGGTGAAGGAGTGATGATCGATTTGAAAAAAAAGCAGCAATATTTAGGCCAGACCCGTGACAGCCCAGCTATTTCCGCCAAGGCAGCTGGGTGAATAATGTAAGAGCCATATTCCCCCTTGTGTTTAATCTTGCATTGTTTTTGCAGAGAAAATTTCTGCTTGCCTTCTAAGTCATGTCATCTTCGGTTGTCATCCCGTCTCTCAAACCATCAAAACGGTATTAAATGTTGCAAAGCTGCGCAGCAAGAGAACTTTCAAAAGTCAGAACCCATTTGCAGAGCAGCCCTTGTAGAAAATGTATTCTGTTCTCGGCAGAATTTTCCTTCAGTTCTTTCCACTGAGAAGTTTACTGATTTCTCCCAGTGGAATCTGCTGGAATTTATCGGTTCATGGTTGGCAGTCACAGATTAAGGTAAATGTCGATCCGTAATGACCCTCTACATGTTAGTATTGCAGTAAAGCTGGGCTTTTATGTCAAAGATATCGGAGAGGGAGCTATTACACATGACAGGGGTGATCAAGGGACTCCAGACCAAGGCAAGCATTATTAAATATTGACTAGTTCTGTGATTTATGTCGAGCTGGAGGGAAAAAGTGACTTTTTAACCATTATATATTCTTCAGCAACGAAAACCAGCCATTTATCTCCTGCTGGTAATAAAGAACAGAGTGCCTGCATATTTTCGTGGAGGGAAAACCTGGTCTTACAAATGAGATGAACTCCTCCATGATAACATTTCAGTTTGTTAATTGCCAAAAGCAAAACAGACAAATTGGAAGCAATTACAAGATTTGACTTCAAGAGTTTTGCGGTGTGCGTTCAACTCTAGGGTTGAAAGGGGGTGAGGTTGGAAGCCAAAGGATCATCTCAGGATGGGCCCCAGGAAATTCCTTTCGTAGGTTCACTGTCACTGGAACTCTGATGTCCAGTGTTAAGTAAAAGGCTTTCAAATATTGTCTTGTCCGGACACCCATCAACAGCTCGGTGACCTGTACACTGAGGGTAGGGAGATCTGCATGGCTCTACAAGAAACGAATTAAACATTAATTCCTCAAACTTATTTAAGATATCATCTGTTCACAAGATTTATACAAAGCTTATTGAATTGTCTAACGGCTAATTGGTTATTTCCTTGACATAATGAACAACTATATTTCATCCTTTTCTGTGATGGCTACTGAAGAGGTGGTGGTTAGAATGTACAAGACAGGAGAATCCAGCCGTAGGAAGCAAGCCTAGCTTAGGAATAAATGCGCCTGCAGCCAGGTCACCGTTCTGTAGGGCAGGATATGAGCTGTCTCTGTAAGACGCTCATGCCGGACCCCATCGTACATGTCAGTTTAGACCCTAAACTACATACTTTACAAAGTCAACATTAGGGGGCTTCCCTGGTGACGCAGTGGTTGGGTGTCTGCCTGCCGATGCAGGGGACGCGGGTTCGTGCCCCGGTCCGGGAGGATCCCACGTGCCGCGGAGCGGCTGGGCCCGTGAGCCGTGGCCGCTGAGCCTGCGCGTCCGGAGCCTGTGCTCCGCAACGGGAGAGGCCACAATGGTGAGAGTACCCCGTACCGGAAAAAAAAAAAAACCCAACAAAACAAAGTCAACATTAGATTTTGTAACAACAAATGAGGCAGCACATATCAAAGTGTGATTCCTTAAAAGGTATTTACTTGTGACCAGGTATTACATTCTCATGAATCAATATTTAAAAGACAGGAAAATAATAAGCAGTTAAAAGTGCCCAAACTTTTCTGTAGTTTCAAAGGAAACCGAAGTCCTCCATTTCTTATATCCTAATAGAAATATTTTATGTATGTACAAGCAAATATATGTATTTCCCCCTTTTCAAATGTATCTGCCACGCATACATTTTACACAAATGTTACCAAATTGTACACACTGTGTACAAAAAAATGTACTTTTTTTTCACCACAATTGTAGACACCTTGTCCCATGAGTAACCAGAGAACGTCCTCAGTGTTTATACACCTTCATAGTATTCAATTGTATAGATTATGCCATCACTGGTTTAACCAGTCCGCTATTGATGGGCATTTAAGTTATTTCCAATCTTTTGCCATTTCAAAGAATGCCTTAATGAATAAAGATATAGGTATGCCTTTTCACACTTTGGCAGCACGTTAGTCTGATAAATTGCTTGAAATGATTTTTGGAACTTTGTAAGATATTGCCAACCTTCAGTCCACAGAGGCCATACAATCTGTGCTCTCATGGGAGTGTTATAGTGTGCCTGTGTGTCTACAGCCCTGTCATCTGAGCACGTGGCAAATTGATTATATTAAAAATGATGGCAGATAGGATCTTGAGTATGCATTTCTCTTATTAGTTAGTTTCAACTTATTTTCATATGTCTAAAATCGGTTTGTATTTCTTTCTCTGTGAATTCTCTGTTTGTGTCATTTGCCCATATTTTAACCAAACTTAAGGAACTCTTAAGTATTAACAAAATCTGTTATGGTGAGTAGCAATATTTTTCCCTCTCCTCAATGGTTTTCTTTTTTCTAGCACTTTAATGCTTTTTAAAAATACATTTATATTCAATCAATTCAGAATTTATACAAATAAGTAATCTATGGATCAAACCTTTTTTCTCAGAAAATATTGTACTATCTCAAACCATTTATTAAATAAACCAGATTCTTTCCCACTGGTTTGAGTTGCTGTCTTTAAAAAGTCTTAAATTTCTGCATTTATTTATAAATATATTTGGACAGATCTTTACCTTAATTTACATTATTATGGTAATTTAATTATTAAAGCTCTAGAATATTTTTTAATTCCTAATAAATGAGGACTAATCTACCTCATTATTTTTATTGTATAGAATTTACCTACTTATTTTCCTTATTTATTTTCTTTCAAGCAATATTGGTAATTTGCTACTTCCCCCCAGAAGTCCCGATGCTATTTATATAAGGATGGGATTGAATTTATAAGTTAACTTAGGTAGAATTAATATCTCTGTGATATTGAGCTTCTCTAATCAATAATATGATTATTATTATTTCTATCTGTCTTCTCTCTCTCACAAGACGTTAAAGTTTTCTTCATATAGATTTGTTCATTTTTTGTTTAATTTGTTCATTGATATTTTATAAATATAAATAATTTTATATAATTATAAATTATATTATATCTGTTAATAATTAAGTAACTTAAAAGAGCTAAGTTTTGAATAATACATAGAGTCCACTCTCAGATACCTGTCTTCAGAAAGCCATACTTTCACACTTCTGTATCTATTGGATGATCTAACCACAATAAGCATCTATGGCTTTTTTGATACTAGGATTTGTTGTCATTTTCTGAAAAGCACAGACATTTTACCAGGGAGAACATGATAACCTGATTAATTAGACTGTCAACTAGTTTTTAGTAAACCAGACCTGAGATGTATAAAATGGCACCAAAGATTGGACCTGAAGGGTCTCTGAGCCCATAGAATTGGCAAACAAATAGAGAAGATAAGACAGGGAAACCTAGCAGGGTCATTCTCAAGTGTGTGAGGCTAGAGAGAAACCAGAGACCAGGCAAACCAAGCGGAACAGAGCTAACTGGGGGTAGATTTTGGAAACAGTGGCCCTTACTCTTTGCTTCAGTGATGGGTTAGAATAACCTGAGTGTGAAAACACACAGAGGGAATGACAGAGCGAGCACAAACAAATGTGAATGGCAAAAATTAACAGATTGCCCAACCCACAGTGGGAGATATGAGAACATATTTTCTGCTTTTTCTTAATGTCTACCATAAAAGTAAGGATGAGCACTTCCTTCTGTGGGATTCTGCCTGATGTGAAGCATCCATTTAATTATGAGGAACATATGACACAAATTAGCTTTTTCTCGCAGCTGAAAATGCCACTTACTGACCTGGAATAAGTGCTGTGCTCTATGGCTCTCCAAAGCCTTCCACTCACCTTGCACAGGTGAACGGCCAGCTCCCCAGGATCAGTTTACAACATCGCCAAGATTCTTTTCCCTTCACATATATGAATTAACTAACACATTTAATGGTAAGTAATAGGTTTCTAAAACTTCCTTATGAAACATACTGAGTGTGTGGGTTTTTTAAATAAAAGAAATGTGTAAATTTAGGAATTAAAAACTAAAATAACTGACAGCATAGTAGTAAAAAACATGGCTTATGTGAAACTGGTTTTAAAATTATAAATCTTTTCTCTAACTGGTAGGTGAAAGTAATATGTGATGAGAATTTATGGTTGTATAATTCTTTTATTAGGTTTCAAAAATATTTTCAACTCAGAGTATTATGAAACCATCTAATTGTCAAGAAGGAATGTAGAGAATAATATTATTAAGAGAAAAAGAAAATCTTCTGAGGTCCTATCGAGTATTTTCACAAATGCCAGGCTCTTTACTACTAAACCAGATTCTTTAGATGCTTTACACAGATCCTCTTCTTAGTAGACAAGACCACGTCCTGCTTTCTTTCTTAAGCAGTTACTGCAGAGTCCTATGCGAATAGTTTGAGTCTTCATTTTGCTTCCTTTTGAATGAATCGGGAAGTGATCTTCCTTGCTGGATAACCTGACAGATTGTTTTGTGTCTGAGTTTCTCAGGCAAAGCACCAGGGTGTGCTAATTGCCAAGTCCTTTGTGCACTGTTAATTCTCACCTGCTCTGAAAAATTGGATTGCAGCTTAGTTTTCATCTTTAAATGCCTTTCTCTTAATCCCCTATTTTGTGTTGTGGCACAGAATAAAGATGTGCATGTGAGAAAGAGGGAAATGTGGATTACTGAGAAAAGAAAGACAAGAAAATGATCCTTCAGCATTTGCAAAGGGAAATATCATTTTAGTTTTAATAAAAAGCCATTTAATAAATTCATCATGGCAAAATTGAGTCCTTTTATAGAAACCTGAAAATTCTTTTTCCTGAACATAGAAAGATGAAAGGACTAGATTTTAGGAGGGTTTTTTCCCAGTGTGGATACCTTCAACCAGGAATGAATCTTTAAAAAGGAAAAGTGAAAGGAAAGGAGAGGGAAGGGAAGGAAAAGGGAAAAAGAAAGGAAGGAAGGGAGGGAGGGAGGGGAAAAGGGGAGAGCAAATCATCAAATTAGCATTAATCAGATGCTTTCTTTGCTTGTAAGAACAGGTGGGCCTGAAAAAGAATTTGATTAATTTTGAACACTATTTTTAAAAAGAGAAATGTAAATTTGGAAAAAAATATCATATATACATATATATATATGTATGTATATATACACACACATAATAGTTGTTAATTCTGGGTGGCTGTATTAAGAATGGTTTACCTTCCCATTTTTCCTGTTTTAAACACACAGTTCTTAAATCTTCTACAACAAATACATATTATTTTTTGCAATAAATGTTTAAACAGAGCTGGTGAAAGCAGACTATTCCAAGGCAGAGTTATTTGGAATAATCACAGCTGGTTCCGCTTAGAAGGACTAGGTCTGAGGGCTGAGTCAGAAGCTCTAAGGTCGAAGCCTACAGAAGGATGAAAGGGCATCTTCGTGTAAATTTCAGTGATTATCCGAACACCCTTTGGGTGGCATGTATAATGTTAAATTTTCCTTCTCATGTTTTGCCTGCGTTTCTCTCTTTGGCAGTAGTTGCCAGTGGTCATCAAACAAACAAAAACCCTGAGGGTATTGCAAAACAAAGAAGGGAACTACGCAGGACTGGTCAGAGAAGCAAGTGAGACTATGTATGACTCAGTTGTTAAAGAGAGTCTTAGGGAAAGAATGAGAAGTGGAAGATTCTCGTTGTTGAAGTTAGAGGATAGGGAACAGGGGCGAGAAATTCTCCCTACAGTGGTCACATCTGGAAGGGGAGTGGGGCGGTTTAAAGAGGGAAGAGGATTTTTCTATGTAGAAAAGATACAGGAGCATAAATATGATTGCCTTCCTCTTTCCCCATTCTATGAGCATCGACTTTTCCTCCTTTGATTAAGTAGCGTCAGTATCTCATTCCAATGTCAGCATCAAGTGTTTGCTCCTTGGCACACGTGCTCATCTAGAAACAAAAGAAAATAAAGGAAAACTGAAACTGCACAAGTGAATTAAGTACTGCTGGGTTTCAACTAGACAAGTGCACATTTTTAACTACCTTAAAATACCAGCACCCGGAATAGGCTTACCGTCTCCAGGAGCCGCTGGTCACCAGAAATAGTGCTTTAGACTGTCAGTAGATTCAAGCACTATTAATCTCTAAAAAAAAAAAACTCAAAACAAACACAAAAAAGCAGTCCATCTTTCAAGGTTATCTAGAGAAATTCAGAGACCTTTGCACACAATCTGATTCTCTGGATGCCTTTCCTCTCAGAATAAACTGTGTTTTAGAAAAAGTACAGAAAAAAAAAAGGAGAGAGAAGCATTTGGTTTTTTTGGGAGGTAAAGAAAATAATTATACATGGGAACCTCTTAGATTTTCAAGGAGTCTGCAGGAAGGCTAATGCTGTTAGGAAAGGGACAGCTTTGTTTTATAGTCCCTGATGTCTGTTTTTCAATGTGGTGGAAAGTGTGCACTTTCAGGGCTGCGCTCGCAAGAAATGCAGTGTATTTGACACGCTTCCCTCTGGGAAAAGCCGCCAGTGGGGGAATTGTTGCAGTGATGCAGTACAGCTTGTAACTTGGAATCCCGTCGAAGAACTTTGTAGTTGCTTGTCAGTCAGTGGGAAGATAAAAGAGGCAGCTTCTTTTCAAGCAATTTGAATTCATTTCTCTGTAATGAGTTAGACTGTCAGGCAGCAGCAGTGAGCTCGCCCGAGATCTTATAAAGTGTATTTCAGGGTGAAGGAGACAGTGATGGAGAAAAGGAAGCATGAAGTCTGCCTTGCAGACGAATCAGCAGAGTAACGTGGCTTGTCGCTGGTCCACTTCTTTGCAGGACTCCTTTGCTGGAATCCCCATATCTTTAGAAGGAAAGGTCAGAGGAAGTCCAGCTCTATCCCAGTTTATTAAACAAAAACCCAATATAGGAAAATTAAAACTCAGAGTCTAAAGTAGCAGGCAATAGTATTTCATACACAAATACTCATCAAGCGTAGACATTAAAAGGCATTATACTGTGGGCTGTTTTAGGGTTTTTCCCACATTATACAGTTATTCACCATACAATTTCTTTTAGAGACGGAGAAGAAATTAAATAAGTGTCACGTTAGGGAGTTCTTTTGGTTATAGACAATAATCCTGGACCTCTCTCCCTGACCATATTAGGTGTTTAAAATCAACACAAGAAATATCAGGAATGGTGACTGGGGGAAAAGGTTATGTTCGAAGCAAGTATTAATTTGAAGAGCAATGAGAATATAGAGGACCTAGATAAAATTACTTTCTCCCTATTTCTTTGGGAAGCAAATTTCTCTTCTGCAAAAAAGAAATTATCATTAATATACTCTTGCCTAAAGTTCCAACGCATTTCCAGGGGTATAAATGCACACAAAAGAAGCACACAGGAAATGAAAACGTTTTACTTGGAATTAAAGTAAATCATTGCTGCCTTGTTGGTGAAAATATGAATGGACACTAATAAGATATATGTCATTTCAAACACTGGGCGATAGAACATATACCCACTGAATATATGGACACCTCTGATTGTATATCATGTCACGGCCAATAAAACTATAGAAATGTATAATTAGGACACATTCTTCCATGAGAATGGAATTAAGCATTAATTTATCAAACTTACTTAAGAACTCATCTGTTCTCAGCACTCACACAGCCGCTTATTGAATTTGTGTCTCATATCTAATTGGCTATTTTCTTGGCATAATGAACAAGTGCAGACTCTATGCTGTTGTGTCTTTTGCAGAGACGACGTAATGATGAAATGCAAATTCTAACCCTGGGCTGCACACGGAGTCGGGGGTGCAGCCCACAGAGGCAGGAGAGAGCACCGTGTTTCTGTGTTCTCGTAGCTTAAGTTCATGCTTCAAATTCTGCAGGCCATCTTTGTGCCATTCTACCTCCTCATGAAAGGAGACTGTCAGATGAGGAATATCATCTGCAGATCACTCCCAAATGATTTACCTTTGTCTTTGGAAGACTTTTACATCCTTTTTTAAAACAAATCAAATTCCCCTTTTCAGAAGGGGAAGGATTTAAAGCATTTTGAAAAACTCATACCATTTTCAAACTCATACCAGGGCAGACTTGGGGGTTTCCAGTACAGACATGGCAAGGTTCACAGGGGGACGCCAGCCATGGAACAGATATGTAATAATTTGAATCGATAGCTGTATACCACAAATACACCTGTCAGGCGTTGGGTCTGGTATGCTTTGTCATGGCAAGGGCTCAATGTTTGCTGAATAAATAGCAATATTAGAGTCAGTCTGCAGATATTTCTTGACTGAAAGTAGAACCATTATACTTAATTATCTGGATTTTGAATAAAGAGGCTTTCAATAGGTGTGTCAGCTATGAATTAGTATTAGAGGGAAATGGAAGAGTGGGCTACATAGAGAAATAGGAAAAAATCTAGTCCTTTAGGGCCAGTGTCCTTCCCAACCTCTGCGACACAGTCCTGCAGCAGACGATTTCCTCCTCCGGTTCCTGAGCTGCTCCTGCGGGTGTCTAGGAATGGACCCCTTGGACGATGACAAGGCTTCACCATCATACAGAGTTACAGGGATCACAAACCTTACACTTTAGCCCCTTAGAAAATACTATTAGATGAATCTGTTACCATAATGCCGTATACCAAGAACAGCCCATGGAGAACTAATATTTCCTAACTTTTTGTGAGAAGTTCTTATGATCAATGAGTTACTTCAGTCAACTCAAAAAACAGAATCTGAGGTTGCTAGCAGACCATTTAAGAAAGCACCATGGTTTTATACAGTTTTCTGAGAATTTGGATTGTTTGTAAATAGGGTTGCATGGCTATCTTATTTTTTATGTGGTCATATACCTTTGGGGAGATATCAGAAGAACTTTTACATCTGAGGAGTGGATATCTGAAAGCATAAAGTAAAATGTAGCTATTTCTTCATTTGTTCATTAATTTGTTCATGCCACAAACATGTGTCTAGTTTTAATGGAGCAAGACAGAAATGATAATAGAGACTAGGGTTATAGTGGTGAATTAAGGAGCATGGCCCTTCACCAAAGGGGCTTGTGGTTTACAACAGGAGATGGAAATTAACCCAATAATCACATAAAAACATAAAATTGCAAACTTTGAAAAGCATCAAAGTAAACATATATATCACTAAGATTGCATAATAGGGACCCTAATATAAATTGGAGGATCAGAGAAGACCTTTTTAACAGATGACATTTAGGATAACATTTGGGCACTAATCCAGAGAAGAATACAGGAAAGAGGACTCCAGGGGGAGTGGCATTTGTGAAGGATGTGAGAAGCATAAAATTTTGGTGTGATTGAGGAAACCAAGGAAGGCCAATATGTCTGGGACAGAGTGGATGAGGAAGAGAATGGCATAAGGTGAGACATAAAAGCTAGACAAGAGCTACCTTAGGAAGAATCCTGTAGGCTACTCAAGGATTTTGGCATGGAACTACAAGGATTGTCTATATCTTTCAGTTGTATAGCAGATGAATATTACTTAAATTTAATAGCGGTAGGCATAGATTAGAACACTTTTTTTCCTGAAATATTTTTGTCAAAATGATATTAATTGTAAATGGGTAATATTTTTACATCTGGCATCCAGTTATTTTCCTATGGAGATAAATATATGTGTATACAAATATGTACTGTATATATAGTATATTTGAGATCCTACTAAAAACACACCTTATATCCTACTTTACTCATTTAACATTATATCATGAGTATTTCTCATATCACACAAAAAGCACTCACAAAATGCATTCTCAATGGATACATAGTATCAGTAGTATGGATATACCAAAATATATTAGCCATCCCTTTATTACCATTTCATTATTTGGTATTATAATACCAAAACATATTAGGTGTTCCATTATTGTTGGATGTTTAAATTTATTATTTTTACTATTAGAATATTTTTATTAACATATAACTCACATATATCATTAATATGTATTATTAAAATTTAAATTAAAGGTTGGAATATTTTTTAAGATTCGATATGCATTGGAAAAATGCTTTCAAGAAAAATCACATCAATTCACATCTCCTAACAGTATACAGATACGTTCATATTTCTGTAATTGTGTTAATTTGATAGATAAAAAGGATAGTTTGCTTTAATTTGCATTTCTTTTATTCTTACTGACATCAAACATTTTCCATAGGCCTATTTTTTCTTTTTTTCTTATTTGTTCACACACTTTGCCAGAAGATTTTAGAGATTTAAAACTAGGTTTGGGGCTTCCCTGGTGGCGCAGTGGTTGGGAGTCCGCCTGCCGATGCAGGGGTCACGGGTTCGTGCCCCGGTCCGGGAGAATCCCACATGCCGCGGAGCGGCTGGGCCCGTGGGCCATGGCCGCTGAGCCTGCGAGTCCGGAGCCTGTGCTCCTCCGCAGCGGGAGAGGCCACGGCAGTGAGAGGCCCGCGTACCACCAAAAAAAAAAAAAAAAAAAATAGGTTTGATTGGTATGGCAGTTTAAAAACTATGAGTAATAATTATCAGTCATTACAGTGCCAAATATTTAACTTATCTTTTTGGTGTATTTATGAGGTTTAAGAAATAGTGTTTTCGTTTCTTTATAATGACACTTCTATTTATTTTTGTCAAAAACATTTTCTCTATCCAGAGTTGAAGCATATGTGTTGCATTATTTTGCTAAATTTATCAGAGATTTAAATTCTTATGTAAAACGGTGCTTATCTCTGGGCTATTTATTTGTTCTATTTATACCTCAGTTTCTGTTTGAATCAACATCACGACAGTTTGATTTCTATGCTTTCAACATGGTAAATATTTAGAAAATATTTCCTATCTTTTAGGTAAAGTTCCCATCTCCTCCCTCCTGCTTATTACTCATTTTTGTTAAAAGGTCTTATTTCTTTATGTATATTCTTCCAACTCAACATTAAATTGATTTGAAAACAAAATGCCACTGATATTTTTAATGAATCTTCATCTTATAAATTAATGCATGAGGAATTTACACCTTCAAATATTTCTCATCCGGAAATGTGTTATGATTCCATTTATTTAGGCATTCTATATCTCACAGAACAGTTAGGATGGATGCTTTTACTCAGAACAAAAAGAGCTCTGATTTCAGCTCCAATCACAAATATAACCCATGCAATATGATTATTTTAAGTAAACCACAGCAAAACTGTCTAATTTTTGCTTCCAAGAATTCGTTTGAGATAATTAAAATAAGCTTATAAAGTAAATATAAAAGGTTTCAAATATTTGTATCCATTTGTGCCCATTGAGAAAATGAGCAATTCTCCTTCTTGGAATTTTTTTTAAGAAATTGTTAGATAGGTACACAAAAATACTTGCAAAATTATGTTCCTGACAGAGTTTTTTGTATAACAGAATTTGAGGGCTGTGTTCCTAGAAGTCCAACTATATGGATTGACTATATTGTGGTGAATTCATTAAAAAGATGATGCAAAAGTATATTTAGTGATAAGAAAATATACATTATTACAGGTATAAAACAGCATTAGAAATTTCTATAAGTGTAAAATATAATATATTTCTATATGTGGTAAAAATGTGAAAGGATACATACCAAAATGTTAACACAATAACAACGATTAGCTTGAAATTTTAGATAATTTTAGCTTTTCTCTTCATAATATCTGATAATAATCTTACAATTTACAATGAACAAGTATTTCTTTTCTGGTCAGACAAAGAAGGAGTAGATGAAGCCAAGAGAAACAAAAGAGGAGAGAGTTTGTAACATTTGTCCTCTTATAGCAAAAGTATTGGAAGGTTTTAGAAAACAACAGACTTTAAAATTCCAAATTCTCGCAAGACCTTAGGAACAAAAAGACTTGACTTCATTAAGTCTGGGGTGATAGACCTGAGGCCTCAGCTTCTTTCAGAAGCCCAACCAGTTACAATTACTGTTTATTATCATCTTGCTTTTACTTGAATCCCTTAAACTTACAGTGCCTCACTTTCACTTTCCCCTAATAATTTATTCCTTTAAGATAATAGAGTTTCTTATTATCTTTTTGATTTGTACTGTTTCCTGTTTAATGATTTACTCTGTGTGGCACAAGTGCAAAAGTTATCATATTAGAAAAATTATTATGCTATAATAATTATGGTACCATCAAACTGAATTAAATTATGTTTCATTGTAAATAGTAAAATGTATTAATTTTTTAAAAGCCTTTTTAGGCCAGTGAGGATAAATAGTTACCTTCATATACTTGCATTAAACACCCTGACAGTACAAGTCAAACTGACAGAGCTGAAAACAAATCAACTCACCCCTATAGGAGTCCCTTCCAAGTAGTTGTGAAATTAGCTTTCTTAGGGCTATGAATTAAATGCAGTGTATTAAACAGAAACTGTGCATTCTACGAATAAAAGTTTCACCTTCATTTTGTGTGTATATATGTTGGCAGATCTTGGAGCAATAAGATTTTCTTTCTTCCGTCGGTTTAAGATAAAAATGAACCTGCATTTTAAGTGTGCATTCTAATTTTCCCTTTAGCACATCATAACAGTGCTGTCCAATAGACATATACAGTGAGCTACATATATAATTTTGAATTTTCTAGTATGCACATGAAGAAAGAGTAAAATAAACAGCAAAAATCAATTGAGTAATGTATCTTTTGGGAATCAGTCTACCCCAAATCTTATCATTTCAACATGTAATCAAATCTTAAAGTGATATCTCAAATGAAATAGCATATTCTTCTTTTCATACTAAGTCAATGTGTATATTTTACAGGACGCTTCAATTCAGATAATAATTTTCATCGGAAATATTTGATCTCCATTTAGGTTTCATGAGGTTTTCAGTTAAAAAATAGACTCACCAACATATTTAAATTTTTTCCAGTAACTAAATTATGTTTTTAATTTAAATTAGTTAAAATTAAATAAAATTGCCACTTCAGTTCCTCAGCTGCACCAGCCGCATTTCAAGCGCTCAATAGCCACGTGTGGATAGTGGCTATTGTATTGGACAGCCCGGGTTTAGAACATGTGTATAAGATGTCAGCAAACTGGAAAAGTTAAAAGTTAAATTGAAGCCAAACTATTGGGGATGTTTTGTCTACTGAGTTTCAAAGAACAGGAGCTGAGTTTTTTTCTCATTCAATCAACTGGTTGGCTGGTTGGCTCAGGTGATAAGAATCAGTTGCTTTGGTTTTATGTACAAATCGTCTCATTTTTTCCCAGGTTCTTTACTTTTCCTTAAGGCAAATGTTTGTATGGACCTTAATTATGCTAAAATCTGTCTCCCCTGGATATCCTTATTATCCTAGAGATAACCCTTGATTTAACTGTTATATACTAACTTTTGAGTAAACTAAAGAACATCGATATTGAGAGAAAAAAATTAAATGTAGTTCATGTGCCACCATGTTTACTCTTGCTTCTCAGCTGTCTTATAAATCATGTAAATAAGTACAATAAACATTTATCAAGGGATTCCATAATACTTTGGATCTACAAGTCCATCCTTTGTGATGAGGCATCGAAGTTGGCCCAGGAAAACTAGAAGTATGTCAAATGACGCCTTCCATCAAGTTTAGAGCAGCATTTCCTTCCCAGCATTACAACTTCGCGTAATGGCACTTGGCAGTATTGGCATTTCTGATATGACTTCTTTTGGCTAGCTCAGCATTTGTCAAAAATAAATAGTTTTTTCACTCTGTGATTGAAAGGGTTAAATAATACCAATTCATTACCTCTCACAAAAGGATTTATTTTGTTCTCATAAATCAGTTTTATTCCCCATTTTTATTATTCCATTGGGTGAGCTACTCAAATTGAAATCAATACAAGTGCAAGTGACACAATCAATCTAGATATTTGATTATGGATTGGAGATCCCCAGGTCTGTTTTTTAGCCAGTTTCTTTCGGATCATCTCGCTAAAGAACTGAATATTTTATTGGCATCTGTGAGTTATGAACATGTTTAAAAAGCAGTAATAATCTTCATTTCTATATTGACAATGGAAGCCTGAAGAATGAGCAAGGATTAAAAGATAAAGACTTAAAATAATAGGTAACTAGAACATTGTTAATAAACTGTTCACATTTCTCAATATTTTCCTTAAGATGAAGTAAGTTTTAAAGTAACTTTATTCTTTCTTTAAAAAAAAAACAATCAATACAATTGGTGGCTATAAGTTGCATTCTTAGCATTAGGTAAGTGATTAACTATTTGTCATGACAGAGATGTTACCTGTTTTCACACTATTTTATAGCCGAAGCACATTAACTGATCTAGGTTAACAGTAAGAAAACAGTTAAGGTGGATAAAACGCCTTTGAAGGTTCTCAAACTGGTTCTTTTCATTTCTAGAATTATCCAGGCTACAAAGCCACTATCTGTGGGACTCAAAAGGGAAAAACAGTTCAACTTTAAATTAGGGAGCAAAATTGATTAAGCTGTTGCTCAAGAGGGCAACATTTATATATCAAACTCTCTTTGCTTTACAAACAAATTTATGTCTTACGATCCTTTACGTATTGAATGCTATTCGGGGACTCGTGGTACCACGTTATAGTTCTCTTGCCTCAGACTCCAGCCACCTGTTCTTGGTTCTTTAGCCAGATCTTTTCACAGGCACACTTAAACCATTTAGTAATTCATTTCCTTATATTTAGAATAAGGCAATCAAATTCTTTCTTTAAAATAAATTCCAAGGCAATATTAACACTGCATTTGCCTCCTTCAGCAAATATTTTAGCCTTATTTAGCCATGTACCTTGTTTCATTAAGATTTGTAGGAAGGGGTTGTTTTATGTCTGGCAAGTGACCTCTGGCAGGCACAGAACTCCAGAAGGATAAAAAAGCCTTTCAGAAGCAGTTGAAATAATAAACCCTTCTTTCTTTCATCCAAGGAGCATTAATTACTCTTCATTTACTCCTTTTTTTAAATTTTATTTTTATAAAATTTTTAGGATTACTTTCTGTTTACAGTTAGTATGAAATATTGGCTATACACCCCGTATTGTTGTTTTTCAATATTTATATATTTATTTATTTGGCTGTGCCAGGTCTTAGTTGCGGCATGTGGGATCTAGTTCCCCTACCAGGGATCAAACCCAGGCTTCCTGCATTGGGAGCGTGGAGTCCTAACCACTGGACCCCCAGGGAAGTCCCTCCCTGTATTGTCTAATACATCCTTGAGCCTGTCTTACACAATAGTTCGTACCTCCCACTTCTCCACCCCTATGTTGCCCCTTCCTCGCCCCACTGGTAACTACTTGCTTGTACTCTATATCTTTGGGTCTGCTTCTTTTTCCTTATATTCACTAGTTTGTTGTATTTTTTACATTCCACATATAAGTGATTTGTCTTTCTTTGCCTGGCTTATTTCACTTAGAACAATGCCCTCCAAGTTGATCCATACTCTTCAGTTATGCATTTTTCTTTTCTTTTTTAAACATCTTTATTGGAGTATAATTGCTTTGCAATGTTGTGTTAGTTTCTGCTGTATAACGAAGTGAATCAGCTATATGTATACATATATCCCCATATCTCCTCCCTCTTGTGTCTCCCTTCCACCCTCCCTATCCCACCCCTCTAGGTAGTCACAAAGCACCCAGCTGATCTCCCTGTGCTATGTGGCTGCTTCCCACTAGCTGTTTTACATTTGGTAGTGCATATATGTCAATGCTACTCTTTCACTTCATCTCAGCTTACCCTTCGCCCTCCCCGTGTCCTCAAGTCCATTCTCTACGTCTGCGTCTTTATTCCTGTCCTGCCCTTAGGTTCTTCAGAACCTTTTTTTTTCTTTTAGATTCCATATATATGTGTTAGCGTACAGTATTTGTTTTTCTCTTTCTGTCTTACTTCACTCTGTATGACAGACTCTAGACCCATCCATCTCACTACAAATAACTCAATTTCATTTCTTTTTATGGCTGAGTAATTGTCCATTGTATATACGTGCCACATATTCTTTATCCATTCATCTGTCGATGTACATTTAGGTAGCTTCCATGTCCTGGCTACTGTAAATAGTGCTGAAGTGAACACTGTGGTACATGACTCTTTTTCAGTGATGGTTTTCTCAGGGTATATGCCCAGTAGTGGGACTGCTGGGTCGTATGGTAGTTCTATTTTTAGTTTTTTAAGGAACCTCCTCCATACTGCACTCCATAGTGGCTGTATCAAATTACATTCCCACCAGCAGTGCAAGAGGCTTCCCTTTTCTCCACACCCTCTCCAGCATTTATTGTTTGTAGATTTTTTGATGATGGCCATTCTGACCGGTGAGGTGATATCTCACTGTAGTTTTGATTTGCATTTCTCTAATGATTAGTGATGTTGAGCATCCTTTCATGTGTTTGTTGGCAATCTGTGTATCTTCTTTGGAGAAATGTCTATTTAGACTTCTGCCCATTTTGGGATTGGGTTGTTTGTTTTTTTGATATTGAGTTGCATGAGCTGCTTGTATATTTTGGAGATTAATCCTTTGTCTGTTGCTTCATTCACAAACATTTTCCACCATTCTGTGGGTTGTCTTTTCGTCTTGTTTATGGTTTCCTTTGCAGTGCAAAAGCTTGTAAGTTTCATTAGGTCCCATTTGTTTATTTTTGTTTTTATTTCCATTTCTCTAGGAGGTGGGCAAGGTACCTGCTGTGATTCATGTCAAAGAGTGTTCTTCCTATGTTTTCCTCTAAGAGTTTTATAGTGTCTGGCCTTACAGTTAGGTCTTTAATCCACTTTGAATTTATTTCTGTGTATGGTGTTAGGAAGTGTTCTAATTTCATCTTTCACATGTAGCTGTCCAGTTTTCTCAGCACCACTTATTGAAGAGGCTCTCTTTTCTCCACTGTACATTCTTGCCTCCTTTATCAAAGATAACGTGACCATATGTGCACAGGTTTATCTCTGGGTTTTCTATCCTGTTCCATTGATCTATATTTCTGCTTTTGTGCCAATACCGTACTGTCTTGTAGCTTTGCAGTATAGTCTGAAGTCAGGGAGCCTGATTCCTCCAGCTCCATTTTTCTTTCTCAAGATTGCTTTGGCTATTCGGGGTCTTTTGTGTTTCCATACAAAGTGTGGAATTTTTTGTTCTAGTTCTGTGAAAAATGCCATTGGTAGTTTGACAAGGATTGCATTGAATCTGTAGATTGCTTTGGGTAGGAGGGTCATTTTCACCATGTTGATTCTTCCAGTCCAAGAACACGGTATATCTCTCCATCTGTTTGTATCATCTTTAATTTCTTTCATCAGTGTCATATAGTTTTCTGCATACAGGTCTTTTGTCTCCTTAGGTAGGTTTATTCCTAGGTATTTCATTCTTTTGTTGCAGTGGTAAATGGGAGTGTTTCCCTAATTTCTCTCTAAGATTTTTCATTGTTAGTGTACAGGAATGCAAGAGATTTTTGTGCATTAATTTTGTATCCTGCTACTTTACCAAATTCATTGATTAGCTCTAGTTGTTTTCTGGTAGCATCTTTAGGATTCTCTACGTAGAGTATCATGGCATCTGCACACAGTGACAGCTTTACTTCTTATTTTCCAATTTGGATTCCTTTTATTTCTTTTTCGTCTCTGATTGCTGTGGCTAAAACTTCCAAAACTAGGTTGAATAATAGTGGCTAGAGTGGACATCTTTGTCTTTTTCCTGATTTTAGAGGAAATTGTTTCAGTTTTTCACCACTGAGAAAGATGTTGGCTGTGGGTTTGTCATATATGGCCTTTATTATGTTGAGGTAAGCTCCCTCTATGCCTACTTTCTGGAGAGTTTCTATCATAAATGGGTGTTGAATTTTGTCAAAAGCTTTCTGTGCATCTATTGAGATGATCATATGGTTTTTATCCCTCAGTTTGTTAATACGGTGTATCACATTGATTGAGTTGCGTATATTGAAGAACCCTTGCATTCCTGGAATAAACCCCACTTCATCATGGTGTGTGATCCTTTTAACGTGCTGTTGGATTCTGTTTGCTAGTATTTTGTTGAGGATTTTTGCATCTATGTTCATCAGTGATATTGGCCTGTAGTTTTCTTTCTCTGTGACATCTTTGTCTGGTTTTGGTATCAGGGTGATGGTGGCCTCGTAGAATGAGTTTGGGAGTGTTCCTCCCTCTGCTATATTTTGGAAGAGTTTGAGAAGGATAGGTGTTAGCTCTTCTCTAAATGTTTGATAGAATTTGCCAGTGAAGCCACCTGGTCCTGGGCTTTTGTTTGTTGGAAGATATTTCATCACAGTTTCAATTTCAGTGCTTGTGATTGGTCTGTTTATATTTTCTATTTCTTCCTGGTTCAGTCTCAGAAGGTTGTGCTTTTCTCAGAATTTGTCCATTTCTTCCAGGTTGTCCATTTTATTGGCATATAGTTGCTTGTAGTAATCCCTCAGGATTCTTTGTATTTCTGCAGTGTCAGTTGTTACTTCTCCTTTTTCATTTCTAATTCTGTTGATTTGGGTCTTCTCCCTTTTTACCTTGATGAGTCTGGCTAGTGGTTTATCAGTTTTGTTTATATTCTCAAAGAACCAACTTTTAGTTTTATTGATCTTTGCTATTCTTTCCTTCATTTCTTTTTCATTTATTTCTGATCTGATCTTTATGATTTCTTTCATTCTGCTAACTTTGGGGTTTTTATTTCTTCTTTCTCTTAATGCTTTAGGTGTAAGATTAGGTTGTTTATTTGAGATTTTCCATGTTTCATGAGGTAGGATTGTATTGCTATAAACTTCCCTTTTAGAACTGCTTTTGCTGCATCCCATAGGTTTTGGGTCATCGTGTTTTCATTGTCATTTGTTTCTAGGTATTTTTTGATTTCTTCTTTGATTTCTTCAGTGATTTCTGGGTTATTTAGTAGCATATTGTGTAGCCTCCATGTGCTTGTATTTTTTACGGTATTTTTCCTGTAATTGATATCTAGTCTCTTAGCATTATGATCAGAAAAGATACTTGATACGATATCAATTTCCTTAAATTTACCAAGGCCTGAATTGTGACCCAAAATATGATCTATCCTGGAGAATGTTCCATGAGCACTTGAGAAGAAAAGGTATTCTGTTGTTTTTGGATGGAATGTCCTATAAATTTCAATTAAGTCCATCTTGTTAAATGTGTCATGTAAAGCTTGTGTTTCCTTATTTATTTTCATTTTGGATGATATGACCATTGGTGAAATTGCGGCGTTAAAGTCCCCTATTATGATTGCGTTACTGTTTATTTCCCCTTTCATGGCTGTTAGCCTTTGCCTTATGTTTTGAGGTGCTCCTGTGTTGGGTGCATAAATATTTACAATTGTTATATTCTTCCTGGATTGATCCCTTGACCATCATGTCGTGTCCTTCTTTGTCTCTTGTAGAAGTCTTTATTTTAAAGTCTATTTTGTCTGATATGAGAATTGCTACTCCAGCTTTCTTTTGATTTCCATTTGCATGGAATAGCTTTTTCCATCCCCTCACTTTCAGTCTGCATGTGTCCCTAGGTCTGAAGTTGGTCTCTTGTAGACAGCATATATACAAATCTGGTTTTTGTATCCATTCAGCTAGTCTGTGTCTTTTGGTTAGAGCATTTAATCCATTTACATCTAAGGTAATTATCGATATGTATGTTCCTATTACCATTTTCTTAATTATTTTGGATTTGTTTTTGTAGGCCTTTTCCTTCTCTTGTGTCTCCTGCCTAGAGAAGTCCGTTTAGCATTTGTTGTAAGCTGGTTTGGTGGTGCTGAATTCTCGTAACTTTTGCTTGTATGTAAAGGTTTTAATTTCTCTTTTGAGTCTGAATGAGATCCTTGCTGGGTAGAGTAATCTTGGTTATAAGTTTTTCCCTTTCATCAATTTAAATATGTCCTGCCACCCACTTCTGGCTTGCAGAGTTTCTGCTGAAAGATCAGCTGTTAACCTTATGAGGATTCCCTTGTATGTTATTTGTTGCTTTTCCATTGCTGCTTTTAATATTTTTTCTTTGTATTTAATTTTTGATAGTTTAATCTGTGTCTTGGCATATTTCTCCTTGGATTTATCCTGTATGGGACTCTCTGTGCTTCCTGGAATTGATTGACTGTTTTCTTTCCCATGTTAGGGAAATTTTCAACTGTAATCTCTTCAAATATTTTCTCAGTCCCTTTCTGTTTCTCTTCGTCTTCTGGGACCCCTATAATTCAAATGTTGGTGCATTTAATGTTGTCCCAGAGGTCTCTGAGACTGTCCTCAATTCTTTTCATTCTTTTCTCTTTATTCTGCTCTGCAGTAGTTATTTCCACTATTTTATCTTCCAGGTCACTTATCCGTTCCTCTGCCTCAGTTATTCTGCTATTGATTCCTTCTAGAGGATTCTTAATTTCATTTCTTGTGTTGTTCATCACTGCTTGTTTGCTCTTTAGTTCTTGTAGGTCCTTGTTAAACGTTTCTTATATTTTCTCCATTCTATTTCCAAGATTTTGGATCATCTTTACTATCATTACTCTGAATTCTTTTTCAAGTAGACTGCCTGTTTCCTCTTCATTTGTTTGCTCTGGTGGGTTTTTACCTTGCTCCTTCATCTACTGCGTATTTCTCTGGCTTCTCATTTTGCTTTACTTACTCTGTTTGGGGTCTCCTTTTCTCAGGCTACATGTTCATAGTTCCCATTGGTTTTGGTGTCTGCCCCCAGTGGCTAAGGCTGGTTCAGTGGCTTCTGTAGGCTTCCTGGTGGAGGAGACTGGTTCCTGTGTTCTGGTAGGTGGAGCTGGACTTTGTCTTTCTGATATACAGGACCACATCTGGTTGTGTGTTTGGGATGTCTGTGAACTTAATATGATTTTAGGCGGCCTCTCTGCTAATGGATGGGGTTGTGTTCCTGTGCTGCTAGGTGTTTGGCCTGGGACATCCAGCACTGGAGCTGGCTGGCCATTAGGTGGAGCTGGGTCTTAGCCTTGAGACAGAGATCTCTGGGAGAACTCTTGCTAATTGATGTTACGTGGAGCTGGGAAGTCTCTGGCGGTCAAGTGTCCTGAACTCGGCTCTCCCACCTCAGAGGCTCAGGCCTGACACCAGGCTGGAGCACCAAGACCCTGTCAGCCACATGGCTCAGAAGAAAAGGGACAAAAAAAGAAAGAAAAAGTAATCATTTTAAATAAATAAATAAATAAAAGAAGTAAAATTACAAAATTAAAAATTGTTAAAATTTTTAAAAAGTAATAAAAAAAAGAAGAGAACAACCAAACCAATAAACAAATCCACCAATGATAACAAGCGGTAAAAACTATGCTAAGGTAAACATAAAAATCAGAAACAAGTCAGTCACAGGCAGCAAGCCCCAAGTCTACAGTTGCTTCCAAAGTCCACCACCTCAGTTTTGGACTGATTCATTGTTTGTTCAGGTATTACACAGATTCAGCGTACCTCACATTGCTTGTGGGGATTTAATCCGCTGCTCCTGAGGCTGCTGGAGAGATTTCCCTTTCTTTGTTTGCACAGCTCCTGGGGTTCAGCTTTGGATTTGGCCCCGCCTCTGCGTGTAGGTCACCCTCAGGCCTGTGTTCCCACCCAGACAGGATGGGGTTAAAGCCGTGGCTGATTAGGGGACTCTGGCTCACTCATGCCAGGGGTGGGGGGAGGGAGGGGTACGGTGCTTATAATTGAAATGCAGGATGAGCCTGCCACGGCAGAGGCCGGCGTGACATTGCAACAGCCTGAGGCCCACCCTGTGTTCTCCCGGGAAAGTTGTCCCTGGATCACAGGATCTTGGCAGTGGCAGGCTGCACAGGCTCCTGGGAGGGGAGGTGTGGCTAGTGACCTGTGCTTGCACACAGGATTCTTGAGGGCTACAGCAGCAGTGTTAGAGTTTCACACCCATCTCTGGGGTCCGGGCTGTTAGGTACGGCTCGTGCCTGTCTCTGGAGCTCATTTAGGCAGTCCTCTGCCTTCTCTGGGCAGACAGGGGAGGAATCACCGCTCCTCGCACACCCCGCAACAATGGTCTCTTGCCTCTTAGGCAGGTCCAGAGTTTTTCCTGGACACCCTCCCGGCCAGCCGTGGCGCACTAGCCCCCTTAGGCTGTGTTCACGCAGCCAACCCCAGTCCTCTCCCTGGGATCGAACCTCTAAAGACCTAGCCTCAGCTCCCAGCCCCCACCCACCCCAGTGGGTGAGCGGACAAGCCTCTCAGGCTGGTGAGCGCTGGTCAGCACTGATCCTCTGTGGAGAAATCTCTCCGCTTTGCCCTCTGCACCCCTGTTGCTGCGCTCTCCTCCATGGCTCTGAAGCACCCCCCCCGCCACCAACCCCCATCTCCACCAGTGAAGGGGATTCCTCGTGTGTAGAAACTTTTCCTCCTTCACAGCTCCCTACCAGAGGTTCACATTCCATCCCTATTCATTTGTCTCTGTTTTTCCTTTTTTCTTTTGCCCCACTCAGGTATGTGGGGATTTTCTTGCCTTTTGGGAAGTCTGAGGTCTTCTACCAGCGTTCAATAGGTGTTCTGAGGGGTTGTTCCACGTGTAGATGTATTTCTGATGTATTTGTGGGGAGGAAGGTGATCTCCACGTCTTACTTCTCCACCATCTGGAAGATCCCCTCTTCAGTTACTCTTATCAAACCTTTAGAACAGCAGCTATCGTCACTATGATGTACTTGGATTTCCATTTGCAAACTTCCTGGGCATGTGGAATTAGGGACTTTCGATAACATATTTTCTTCCTGCTTTTTTTCTCCTTTTCAGAAATTTGCATTTATAAGCACTGGATAGTGAAAGGCCTTCAAAGCATCAACAACAGTACAGTGCAGCAATGTAAGATAGGGCTCCATCAATACAGTATTGTTTCCAACATACCCTGTTCCACTCTTTAAAGAGTTTACTCAAGAAAATCAATGTAAAAATTGTAAATCTCATTATTCAGGAAGGCAGACCATTTTTAAAAGGTTGTCACTTCAATTGTTTAATTCAGAGGATAGCAAACTTTTTCAGTAAAGGGCCACATAGTAAACACTTTAAATTTTACAGGCAACATGGTCTTACCATAACCGCTGAATTGTGCAGTTGTAACATGACAATGCCTAGACGTGTAATTTTCTGTGTTCTGATAAAACTTTATTTACAAGAACAGGTTTCTGGCCAGATTTGGCTTGTAGCCTGTAGATTGTGGATCCTCATTTATTTATAAATTTAAATACAATTCATATAGTTTCCTTGGATATTTCAACCCTCTCATGATTCTCTGGATTTCACAAAAATTATGCATGCTAACTTAAAAATTCATGTAATATAGAGTAATGGCATTCATGAAAATCCCACTACCTATAAGTAACTAATGTTAACAAATGACAAACATCATTTCAGACCTTTCTCAATTCATGACTGGTTTCTTGGTAGCAAGCAACAGAAACAACTCTGATTAATTAAGCCAAAAATGAATTATTGTAGGAGAACTGAGCAGTTCAAAAAGTGGACAAGAAAATGGCAGAGTCATACTTGTACAGAAACTACAAATAGCTTGGCCCAGACAAGCTCGTGCCTCAGGTTACAGACAGGAGGACACCCCCACTGGCAGCAGCAGCACCACCACTTAGCAGCCCTGGACAATTGCAGCTCTGCTTCTGCATTCTCAACAATTCTCGAGACAGCTAGAAGAAACCCTAACTGACCCTAAGCCATGCATTGTTTTGCCTCATCCTGCTTCTTGGTCCCAAGGTGGAAGCATCCAACTGGCAATCTTGTGGTCAAGTGCCCATGTGAGCTTTAGCTATCCTTTCATTTACCAAAATAATAATAATTAATTAAATTATATTTCTGATCATTTTCTCTCCACATCTCTATCATCTTGATCCACATCTCTGATTTCTTGATCTTTTTTCTTATGCATTGATGATGATTATCTCGAGGCTTTCCATCATGCTATTGATTTAGATTTTAGCTGTTGCTATTCTGTTCCTTGCTTTTTTCTCACTTGTCTATTAAATCCTTCATGATTTTTTTTTTCTAATTTCCAATTTGTTTCTCTGCCTCTGCAATATCCTTTTTTCATCTTATAGGGAATACATATCTTTTTTTTCCCCTGGAGCTGTGTGGTTGTCTTTTTATCTTGGGATCCTTTCTTTCCTTTTGGCTATATGTAAGCATATTTTGTATTTCTTCCTTCAAACTCATCTGGCTTATGCCTAGTATGGGCAGCTCGGTCCAGACTTTTCATTTGTTCTGACTGTGGTCCACGTCTTTTCTTTCTGGTGCTAGTTAGTCTTCCTTCAACCTAAACTTTGAGAACTGGGTGTTGCTGTTAATGTACTTGTCCGTAGCCTTGGAGTAAAGGTGGGAGGAATGGGATTGAAATAGAGGATATGGATGGATGCATTGAACAGGATTCTAGGACATCTAGTTTCTCTGTCTCTTCCGAGATCCCATTAACTGTCCTTTGAAGCAGCACCCCCTCCATTTATGCACATGCATCTCCCACTCCCGGGGACCTCAGCTTCTTCCCCCAACTCAGCACAAGCTTAGCAGGGTGGCCAGCCCTGACTCCTCTTCCTGTCTGTACAAACTCTACTCAGGTTCACTTCATTTCAAATTAGAGAAGATTCCTTGGTTTATATTTCTTTCTCCAGGAGCAAAATTAGGAACTTATTGTGAGATTTCAAAGTCAATGCCATTTATTTGTTCCTTTGCCTTTATATGTGCTCCAAGATTTTCAGCTGGTCTTGTTAATGTTGTTATTTTTGTTCTAATTTTTCCATGTTGTTAGGTATTTTGGAAAGGCAATTCTGTTGTACTAATTGATCTATTCTTCTCCAAAAACATAAACTTTTTGTTTGTTTGTTTGGGGTTTTTTGCTTTGGTTTTTTGTTTGTTTGTTTTTGTTTTTTTTCTTTCAAATGTTTATTTTATATTGGAGTATCGTTGATTTACAATGTTGTGTTAGTTTCAGGTGTACAGCAAAGTGATTCAGTTATACATACACATATATCTATTCTTTTTCAGCTCCTTTTCCCATATAGGTTATTATGGAGTATTGAGTAGAGTTCCCTGTGCTGTACAGTAGGTCCTTTTTGATTATCTATTTTATATATAGTAGTATGTATATGTTAATCCCAGCCTCCTAATTTATCCCTCCCCCCGTCTTTCCCCTTTGGTAACCATAAGTTCAAAAATATAAACCTTGAAAGTTCACAATTTATTCCTAAATCTCTTTCCAGCAAGGTGATTCATATCCGTAGCTTAGAACCTGTAACACACAGACTCTAAGATGGCATCTGATTATCTCCTCTTCCTGGTACTTACATCTTTGTCTAATCCCCTCCCCTTGCATGTGGTCAAAACTTGTGACTTGTATTTAACCAACAGACTATGGCAAAAGGGGATGGGCTGTTAGTTCTGACAGTGATACCTAAGATTGTAAACCACCTTGCCAGGAGACTCTCTCCCTTGTGGGCTTTGATAAAGCAAGCAGCCGTGTTGGGGAGGCCCATGTGGGAAGGAATAAGGGCAGCCTCCAGGCAATAGCCAGCAAGAAAACAAGGCCCTCAGTTCCAACAGCCTGCAAGGAACTGAATGCTGCAACAACTACCTGAGCTGGAGGAGATCCTTCTCCAGTAGAACCTTGAGATAGGGCTATAGTCCAAGGCAACACCTTGTTTGCAGCCCTTTTGAGACCCTGAGCAAGAGGACCCAGCTAAGATCTGCCCAGACTCCTGATCCACAGAGACTATGAAATAAGGAGTGCATGTTGTTTTGAGCTGCTCAGTTTGTGCTAAGATGATGACACAGCAATAGATAACTAGCCCAGGAACACGTGACTCCATGACTGCAGTGAATAAAGCTGATAGAATCGCCAGCAAAACATGGCATAATTCTCACCCAAATACCGTGCTCCGAAAAATCCATGTTCTCCTTTAATGGAGGCTCTGTCTCAAGCATGTATCTAAGCATTGAAACTAAGATTCCAAACATTTCATTAAGAATTGGTGACTGACTCTGTTCTGTGATTGATGCCTGTTAAGTTCTCCATCTGATACCAGTGGTACTCAAGGCTCAGCATGGTCAGTGTGTTTAGTAAGGCTCTCCTACAACATCTTCTGTTCATTGATTAGTCAAGCTCATGTCTGTCCAATGTTTAGTTTGGAATCTAGAGAACACTTTCTGTGGGAGCGTATTTTCCCAAACGGCTCTTGGCTAATTGAGATAATGGCAATTGTTTGTTCATTTTGACAGTGTGTCCAAATGGGGGGAAAAAAAGGTTAAAGGAGAAAAAAAATCTGACTTTTCAGAGCACAACATAGTTGATAAAAATGGACCATACTTCCCTAATTTACCACACACATAATCAATCTCTGAATTCACTGTTTATATATAATTATTTTCTGTTGTTAATAAAATAAGAGCATTTAGGAAATCTGACTGTGGTACATAGAGCAAACTTGATGAAAAGACACCATGCCCCAAAGGACTTTAAAAAATGGTATTTAAAATATTTAGAAGGGTAGTCATGCAACTTTGGTATACCCTTGCCCACACATTAAAAAAAAATCAAAACAAAACAGAAAGATCCTTAATATCTATAGAACTATTATTGCTCTTGTATGAGCACAGACTCAGGGCAAATGTTTCTGAAGCACCTTGTAGTGAATTGATGAAATACTCTATGTATTTATTCCCTGAACTACAGTTGTCCTAACAGTAGAATGACAAATTTAAAAAGGAATCAAAGAAGTACGGCTTTTACTAGATGACAACTAATTAAACATCCCATTAGAGTAATTACAATAATGGTAAAAGTATGATGCATTCATAGAACACTGTCCTCAGATCCCTAAGTGCTTCACAGGCTTTTTTTTCTCTTTCAAAATATTCTGTGGAGAAGGCAGCTATGTAGGTAGAGATCTATAAAGGTTTTCTACAGTGGCAAAAACTTAAAGACAGGAATAGGTCCTTTTACCTATATAGTAACTTAAACAAATACTTTCAGATTTCTACCAAAGTAAGATCTATTAGAATAATGAAGTCTGGAGGATGCAATTGCATCATGGGTAGAATAATTTGAAATAATCTCCTTAGAAAGAAGAAAAAAAAGTGACTTAAATATTAATATGTGTTATCTAGATGACCTAGAATTCTTAGCTCCCATTAAAGGGCGTTTTGGCCACACGGCCCTAATCTGTGATCTGCCATTCAATGTCTTTTGATTTGGGGATTGGCAGAATTCTGTAATGGTGAGGTGAGGCTGAACAACACTAAAATTGAGACCCCAATACAGGAAATAATATAGCATTTTCTTTTTCCAGCCAGAAGTGGGAAAATTAGTCAACACCTTTTCTACCATAAGGTGTAATTGGATTCAGAAAAAGGCTAACTTAAACAGGACCAGGTCTGACATGCAAAACCTCACACGATAACAAGAATGAGTTTGGTTTGTTCGCTGTCATTCCTTATTATGATCTTTGTCATGAGAATGGATTCATGTTGTGCCATTTTCTGTTCTTGTTACAATCTTTGTCACATGAATAAGATATCAGGATGTTAATGCCTGGCATACAGTCTTCTGTGTGTGATGATAGTTACAAGACTACGCTGACCTTTGCAGTATTATGTATTCTGATTGGCTGTTCATTTCACCTCTTTCCCACAAGTTAATAAGGCTGTAAAAAGGAGAGAACTGAAACGGCCAGCCAGTTAAGTTATAGAATATTGAAAAGGTCAGAGCAGTACAGCACAGAGGAAAAAAAAAATTATGGAATATATGGTGCATTAAGATGCTTGTGACAGTGATTATAACAAGAATCGGAAAGGATACCCATTTATGTTATTTCAATCTAGAGAACCCCACGGGATGATATTCCCGGAATAGCCATCACTTACGCATCTGTGAATCATACGTGTGAAAATATCTGTTTATACTGGTTTTGGCTTAAAAACTAATTATATAGAAAATATCCTACTATTCAGCAATAAGAACATTAAAAGTAAGATTTTAGCCTTAGAAATGGGCATTCATGTTGTCAACATTTTAGTAGGTCTTTGTATTTGAAACTGAAGGAAAACTTCCTTACATGTGAAATCTGTTGGGCATGTGAGATTTATTTCGATTGTTTCTTCATGTAACACTTTTTTTCCTCAAAATAAAATAGAAAAGTAGGACTGGAAGAATTAACCTTTTTGGAAGTCCTTTAGAAAGTGGAATATTCTGAAATAGCATTGAGGATTTTATTTTAAAATTTTGTGTGAGCTATGTGAAATATGTCTCTTCCTTGTGATTGCATGATACTGGCCAGTGTACAAAGAATCCTTCCTTTCCACTGAGTCCTCAGTGGAGAGAGAAACAAAGGGAGAGAGACTTTTAATTCAGAATTTCTTAAGTTATGGTTCTCAGGTGTGCAATAATGTTTATTCATTTTTTACACACTTCATGGTTTCATTTATTATAAAGTCTAGAATGAGCAAAAAAAATTTATTATGATCAAAATCAGAAATATATAGGTGCATATATGTCCATAATTATTATATATTCCCGATGGAATAACCTGTTATCATTTTTAAACATCTCTCTTTATCCCTAATAACGGTTTTTGTCTAACAGTCTATTTTATCTGATATTGCTATAGCCAGTTCTCTTAGGGTTGCTGTTTGCATGATATAGTTTTTCCTTTTCTTTCCTTTTTTTATTCATTTAAAAAATTATTTTTATGCATGTTTTAAGTTTTCTTATAGAACAACTGTACTAGATTTTGTAGTCTGTTAAGACAGTCTGGTTTAAAAGTCAGGTTTACACTTTCTAAAGATGCATTGTTTCACTAATCGAGTAAACATTGTACAGCCCAAAGCTAACATCTAAATGCATCATTAATAAGAATGTCAAATGCAACCTCATTATTTTTGCCAGCAAAGAAAATGAATTTTGATCTTTACTTTAAGACCACCTTGAACATGGGTCAAATAACCCTAAAATCAGTAGTTCTGCATACTTCAGAAGAATCTCCACGTGATTCCTGATACCCTCTGATGTTATACTTCAGTAGTTCTGGAGTGGAACTCAGGTGTGTGAATGTTTATGAAGTACCCCCCAGGCGATTTTGACGTGGGTGAGCCCTGGAACACAGGTACAGACAGTCCCACTGTGTAAAGAGTTTAGTGCAATCCCCACTTAAAGCCCGATGGCACAGACCACAGCCAAAGAAGGTGGACGATGGGGGGCTCTGGTTCCAGAACACAGAATCTTAACCGGGCCTGCACCATCCACTGATACTCACAAATAGGGTCAGCGCTGAGGCCGACCAGACAGGAGTGGTCACCTGTGATAGGACATGCTTATCGCTTGAACATTTTCTAGCTTGATTCTTGAGGCTGAACCAGCAGGGCTGCCTTTTCCAGCCCACTGAAAACAAAGTTTATGCAGAGAAAAGTGGTAAAGCCCAACCCTCTCAAAAGGGAGGATCAGAGGACCTGCATTTCTAAGATTTTCCCCCCAATATTTAGGAGCCCAAATTGGGAAAGTTCAAAGGAAGAAAGAGAAGGCAGGGAGAATGAAGTGGAGAAGAGCTGAAACCTCTGGGTCCTGTTCTGGTTTTGAATCTGGAGACTTTTGAGCTTCAGCAAGGGTTGAAATCCTGTCATTTGCTTCAGGTCTGTGAATTGAGTTGTATGTTAGTGGGGCTGAGAGAACATTTGACTCACTCAGCTGCATGCTTCCTGGAGATGTACACGTTCTTTTTTTCAGCTGAACGAAACGGTTATGTAATTGCATCCTTCTCATAATTATTGAGTAATTATATACTTCTTATAATTACTGAGTAATCATTGTTCTATAACTAGGACTTAATGTTACAACTAATTGTATAATTACCATGTATTAATGTTATCTGGGAAACTTAGAATAAAGTGGTACTTAATATATTTCCCCCTGCCATGCCATTTTCAAAGCTGGCAATAGCGTTCGTTTTACAGCCTGAAATTTGCTTCAAAGACAAACAAAATACAAGGGAAAAAAACCGCACCAATGTTTTCATAATAGATGTTAACTCATTGAGCTTACGATTGCACCAGGCTTAAAATGTGTAAAACTGTATTCTCCTGGCTTATTTTTATAATTTTCATTGTTGTTTTGCAGCTTACCATCTTTTGTAAGATGTGTACAGTTAATACTACTTTAGAAGCAGTAGAGCATCTGTCTGGGTCTCCTGGGATAAACTGACCTTTTTGAAATTTTACAGCTGGGCATGTGACAATAGCAGCAATTGTTTCAGCTATAACTGAAAATGTTTTTAAGGAGCTAGGCATTATGGGAACTTGAGAAGATCTTCAGATGTGGATAATGAAATTTGTCTTAGACCATGGTTAGAAGGGATTCATATTAATCTTAACCAAGTTTCTTGAGTGTAAGAACTAGGTCTTACTCGTTTGGTGCATACCGTTATCAGCACCTAGCAAAGTCTACTCCCTGCGTGCAGCTGGAGCTCAATAATCAAGTTGACCTGCTGTAAAGAATCTATGGAAGCTAGTGTAGCGTAATTTGGAAATGTCTTTTCAATGCATTAGGAAATTAGCAACAGCTACTTGTAGGTTTCATAACTTCTTCACATATATATTTGTGTTGTCTATTCAAATTTGGGGAACGTAAAACCATTCTTAAGCTGTGAATATGTCTTTATCTTGTTTTACCAAGCATGAATAGAAATTATTAGTCCCATGTTTTAGCCCATAAGTACCATTTATTTTCTTTGGAACAGACCAGTCCTTTGCCAATTTCAAGTTCAGAGTAATAAATTCTTGCACTAACTAGGGGTTTCTTCTGTTCATGAAAAACACTTAACCTACCTATGTATTTTGCAGCAATAAAATTCTCAGCTGAGTTCTCCAACCCAAAGTTATTATAAGTATCTTTTAAAAAATTGATATATTTTTAAAGTTACCCTCACCCGTGCTCATAACTAGATATGAGTTCCTCTTTTTATCATTTGATCTTTATTAATTTTAGAGTTTGAAATACAACCTGATGGAACAATTGCCCAGTGGTAGTGAATGAGATTAGTGTTGTTTTATTAATTGAAGAACCTTAGGATTTTGATTAATAATATATTGTTGGATGGATGTGGGGGGGGATATAGTAGGTAGGTAGTTGAGAAAGTAAAATACAGAGTGAATAATTCTTAATCACTTGCTAGTTCTAAACATCTGTCTGGAATGTATCTGCTGTATGGATTACAAGAAACAGTAATATTCTTAGCTGCTGTTGATGAACATCTGCTGTAAAGGAATCCCACTTGACCTTGGTAATAACATGGCAATTGAAGGAGTACTCTCATTCCTAGTTCACAGAAGAAAAACCTGAGGTTCAGAAATATTAAGTAACTTACAAAGAGCACGCTACTGAAGAATAAGGACAGGCTCAAATGCAGAAACTCTTTGATCACCAAATTTATGTACTTTCCTTTGCGCCATACTCTACTAAACTATGTAAAAATATACTATTTTTGTAAATACTGTAACTATTAAATTTTGTCTACTGTACAATGCAAGATCACTTTTCATATGTGACCATATTTTACCTTTTAACACATTTAAACAATAAAGATTATATCAGTATCCAGGGATCTTGAAAATATGCTTTCCCCTTGAAGTCCAGCATCATGTGTGTTTTCTGTTTGCTTATATTTTGTAGAATTTATGTGGGAAAAATTAAAGGTACATAGTAAAAAGTGTTTTGGCAAAGGAAGAACGCTACTTGAAGTAAATATTGCTATTCTTAATTATTTGTTCTGTGTTTTAAGAGTAAGTATAACTACATTTTACCAAATTAAGCAATATTTTGAAAAATTTGCCTCATGGAAACTTTTCAGGAAAGCATCTATCATAGAAAGTGAAATAAATGTTACAATACAGTTTTCGGTTGTAGCCCTATTTTTAAGCCTAATTTCTAACTCTCCTTAACCTTGAATGTAACCCAGTTGCCTAGAAGAGGGAGATAAAATATTGTTATCAGACAGCAGTATTTTCCTATGTCCTAGACATGCTAAGATTTGAGAATGGGTTTGCTGAAGTTTTGGAAGCATGGTAGTGGTAGGACGTGGTGATGCCTTGTTTATGGTGATTCTTATATACAGGTAGGCAACCTCTGCATTTACCCATAGAGCTAAAAAAATAGATCTTCTAATCAAAGTGGGCACATATTAACTTCCCATCCCTAGTGGCTTTTCAGGATATTTTGACCGAACCTGATTTAGAGAGGCATTAGATAGAAAGCGGTCAGCTCACCTTTCAAGCGAAATGAGCAGAAAATACACCAATTGATAATAAATGAAACATATAACACATGCATTTGCGTGTACTGTTTATATCCAGAACCATTCCATTTGGGGGAAAAGAGTATGACTTCTTTCCCGTCCGCACATCAAAGAAAATTCAAGGATTTAAAAAAAAAATCTCAAACAATTGTAAATAATCCATTAAGTGATCAATTTATATATCTGCCCGTAGATTTACTTATAGGCATGATACTTGTGGTTAGGTTTCATACTGTCTTAGACTATCAGTCCAGTTATTTCAATCCCTGTGCTAAACAGATTAGAAAACATAATATTAACTGAGGTAACACTTCGTTCACAAAATAATAAAAGTATGCATGTTGATAATAGCACATGTAATGTCTCTCGGGGCATTGATACATAGTTCTGTTTAGTACTGTATATTTAGAAACCCAAGAAAATATTCAAATAATAGCAGGAAAGAATCCTTAAGTATGCACCAATTTAAATATTTTTCTTTTTTTAATCAGCAGACGACAACTACACTCTTCTGAATGGCACACAAGTCATGTACAGTGGTGAAGAGACCAGCCTTTCGGTGCTCATCGATGGGTTGGTTCCTTTTACTAACTATACAGTACAAGTGAATGTTTCAAATAGCCAAGGCAGCTTGATAAGTGATCCCGTAATGATTTCAATGCCGCCAGGGGGTAAGTCTATGAACAACGTTGGTATCTAAATGTATATAAATGCCCTAGAACTAAGTCTCCACTGAACACCTTGTTTATTGTTAGAATTAACTTTTTTTAGAACTTAGAGTCTCAGTTGTATTTCTGGTTGTTTTTGTTCTTGTTTGTTCTATTGAGACCCTTTTATTGATGTTGTTTCATTGAGACCACTTTCATCTCGCACTGAGTCTACATGTATGTGTATGTACACACACATGTGTCTCTTGCTTTTGCATGTTAAGAAGACTGGGAAATGCTTTTTTGTCTGAGACTTCATTTAGATTCAAAATTTATGTTTTCCATTTGTGGTTTAATTTTCTCATACAAGTGGTTCTCATTCCTGGTTTTTTGTAGAACTAGTTTAGAAGTATATCTAAACCTCTCATTTGACAGAGAAAAAAAAAAGGCAGAGTGAGGGTAATAGAATAGGAAAACTCTATTCACACCACTGGAAAAACACCTTTAAATTCCATGTCCTAATGATTAGAGTTCAATAGCGTCATTTTCACATGTGAAATGCGACACAATCTGGCTATTTTTAACTATTTCTATGAAAAAAGATTGACTTATTCAGAATTATTGTGATCTGCAGTCAACTCCACCCTTGTTCTAACTATTTATGGGAACTGATTATTAAGAAGAAAAATCTCCCTTAGATTGATATGTACAGCCCTTGAACAGAAAGCATGCCTCAAACTAATAAGAACACGATTCTCGATTTGGTGTTTAGAACTGTATGTTTTTTGAAAATACCAAAGGAAAAGGACCCTAGGACACCCAGTGTCGGCCTGTAGCCCAGCTTCAGGATCCAGTGCGTTCTGTACTAAAGGATAATGTCCTTACCACATTAAGAGCATTCTGCAGGGCTGGATAAAATCCCTCTCCAGTCGTAAAGAGCATAAGAGCAACAAAGGTCTCATCACCAGAGGAAAATAAGGGTTAATCTACAATTCGTATGGAACCTCTCTTCCAAGGAAGAATTCATTACCTGCTGTGTCATAAAAACCACTCACTATTATCTACCTTTTATGACATTATAAGAGTTAATGAATGGATATTTACCAAACAATTGAAACTCTAAATGGCTGAAGCCACATTGTTTAAGAAAAGAACACTTTGAGAGCGACTTTTGGGGCAGATCAACTCAGTTGCATATTGTATGAACAAATAATAAAGAAGGGAATTGAATTTAGGTGGGTGCCTGTTTAAGAACTGAGACCAAAAAATCAAAACAAAACAAAAGAAACTTTGGATATTCCTATCTTCATTTTTCACTGTAACCCAATATGCTTGAAGGGATAAAAAATTGGGATGACTCTATACCTTAATATATAATACCCCTTGTTTATATTTAGGTATTAAAGAGTGATTAGTGCTTTAATGGAGATTTTTCCGTGGCATAGTGACATCTTAACAGAGTACGTGGCATATTTGAGTTACATACTCATTTTCTGGCTAAACACTGATTTAGATAGTTTGTAATTTACAGCAATTTACATTGCATTCATAAAAGGGGTGAATTTAATCCATTGTCTGTATGTTTAGGAATGTATGGCCTAATAATTTATAATATATGCGTGTGTGTATCTACGATTCAGTTAAACACAGCAAGCTGCCATTATTAACTCAATATACACTGTGCGAATATGTCTGTCAGTGGGTTACTAGAAGGGTTAATATTGTGCAAACAGGAGGAAACTGAATATTGTTTTACGGTGGTACAGTTGGACTGAAGTCAACTGCTGAGTCTTATCTTCATCTCTGCTCTGTGGTTGCTTACCCATGTCATTATCATAATGCTCCGGAAGCCAGCACTCTCTGGGCCTCATGCGATCGTTCACTTCATGTCCTCAGAAATCCAGAATTTGGGAGATGACCCTTCACCAAAAGAGGAAGCAGAATGTCTTCAAAGACAGACAGTGATTTCCTCAAGTTTATTACAGCCATTAGGACATACTTCTTTTCATCCTTAGATTGTTGTTGATTACAATTAGGAAACTTACAGCTTTGAAATTATCTTTTTTATGACCTTGTGGCAGTTTAAAGGTGATACCTCATTGATTAAATAGGTTTTAGTTCATGCTTCCTTTTACTTAATGATCTGAAAACATATTATCCTGATTTACACATAAAATCATGCTGAAAAGCATGTGGCATTCACTAGAATATGTGTGTTTAAGTAGAATTAAATTAGTACTGAGAGTTATTAAAGAAATCTTCCATGCCTTTATCCAGTGGACTGTGTTTCATACTGAAATGAATAATAAATGAACCGACGCACAGAAGCGAACCAACTTATGGGCAGAGAAAGTTCTATATGCTATTTACTTTTCCATTATATTTGGATTGTTATCATTATTGCCATTTCCTTGATTTCAGTATTAGATCTTTTTTATGGTGATGTTGAATTCCTACTATCTTTCAATGCTGAGTTATGCAAGATCTGTAATAACACCCTTAGCTATGTTTTCTTTCTAGTGTAGTTTAAAAACATAAGAATAGAAAGTCTGGGCAAGGCAGAACTGCTAATTGTTTTTCTTTATCAAGTGTTTGCTCTCAAATGTGGCTCAGAAAAACTTCTTTTACCCCCTGCATCTGGCCAAGTCCTACTCATGTTTTAGGTTTCAACTTGGAAGTCAATCCATCGGGAAGTCATCTTTTACCAACCAAGGCTGAGATAGGGCCCTTCTGTATCCCCAAGTTCAATCACATTATATTGAAATTGCCTGTCTCATCTGACTGTCACAGTCACTGGTTATAAGAACCCACACAGCAGGGACTATTTCTTATTCACATTTTTACCTTCAATGCCTAGACCAAACCTGACACATGGTAGGTGCATAATGAACAATTAGTGAGTGAATGAGTAAATAAATAAATCAGTCGAGATAGCTTAATTACCAGTTTTAAGCTGTAAGCTTATCATTGTTCAGGTCTGCTCAGACCTCATCTTCTACGTGAGCAACCTTATAGCCAGCTGTGGAAAAGGTGACCTCCTCTGTATAAAATTGTCCAGTGCAGAAATGTTGCGGCCATGCAGATGTAATTGTTAGCCCAGGCTATAAGAAGGGCAGGAGTATTAGAAGTAAGAAATATTCTCAGATTGTACTAACTCATCACTCTGGTTCCTTTCCTATTGTAGTTACTTTACTTAGGTAAATATAGGATAACAGACGTTGGTTAACACTGGAATTTGGGAGAGGTAAGGGGACATAGCACAAAGAATTTTACCCTGGTACATCATCTCTTAGTTAATGGTTATGAAACATCTTATTTGATACTAGCTCTCTCTGTTTTCTTCTGATGAGAAAAATGATGAGTAACGTGCAGTTTTGTGTCTGCCAATTATACCTCAATAAGGCTGCGGAAAAGAAGTCCAACAATACCTAATTTCAAACCCTCGTTAGTTCTGTCAGATCTTCCTTGTTTTGTTCATGTTGTTTAATCAAATTAATCATATTAAAAAAATAAAAGTCTTAACTTTGACCAAAGAAAAGGAAAATATGATTAAACAATATGATAAACACAAGTTATTCTGAAGATGGAAATTAAGACAAGTGAGATCATGAGACCAATAGCTCAGCACATAGAAGGACAGAGGCAAATCCCTATAGCTCGCATTTTTTATTTTAAAAATTCACTTGAAATATTATTTGGTCCACTGGAGGAGTTTGGTCTTTTGTTTTGTTTTCTTCTTCAATTATGTAGCGTATCCTTACCCACTTGTGTGTACTCAGGCTTTTGTATTTCTACAATTACTATATTTTTAGGTTGTTTGTAATAGCGTAATGCTCCTATTTACCACTAAGATACTCTTAGAAATGAAGAATATATTGAATCCAAGCTCTTGAATAGCATTATACTGCAAGTTCAAAAGTTCCAGGAAAAGAATTAAAAAAATAAAACAGACTCCAAATGTTAATCCATAAATATGAAACTTTCTTACGACCTTTACCCCTTCAAGGTCTGGAGTTACTAATGGGGTTAGGATTTCAACTCTTAATGGGGCTCAGTGCATTAGTGTTTTGTATGCATGGAATTCAGCATTCAGTTTAATAAGTGGTTGACATTGGTGATGTCCCTTAATTTGCTTAAATCTAATTGGCTCTTTTATCAGTCAAACCTGTATGGATTGGCAATTGATCAGAAAGGGTCAGCCATGACTCTGCATGTAGTTAAACGATGGAACCACTAGTTAAAGTCACAGTTGCATGATAATAAGCCAGGGAAGAACAAATGAGCTTAGAGGAAGAAGCCAAAGAAGCTTAGAAGTTTTGCAGGATCTTCAAGTTCAGAACAAAGGCATTGTAGAGTATATAAATTTTAAATACACTGCATTTTGCCTCCAGACTTAAACCTTTTTTTCCAGATGAACTGAAATCTTGTCTGAAACTGTCTTTGTTACATCAAAGAACTACTCAGAAAGCTAAAAGAGACAGAAGAAGCATAAAAGGGCATAGTTTAAAATGATTAGTGACAAATTCCATACTGACGGGCTAGAAACAGATTTTTAATGAAAGTTTTCTATTTTTCCAAAAGAAATATTTTTCTTCTGTTTATCTTTTTCTGAACTGCTTTATTGTCACAGTGAAAGGAACTCGGAACTTAATCCAGTTTTCTATGACAGTAAACAATTTGTCATTTACACCTTAAAATTGGTAAGAATTATTATAATCTACAAACTTCATAAAAATACTAGGCTTGAGGAATGTATTCCTTTTCCAACGATGTGATATTAGAAAAGCAAACACTAAAAGAAGCAAAATGGTTGTGAGTGGTTTCTCAGAGTTTTAGTTTCTCTCTCCTTGTCTTGACCTCCCCTCCAACCTAAAACATCCATGAAAGAAAAGGAGTGAAATCCATTTGGAATTAACACTTAGACACATTGTAAAAGCATAGACTTTGGAATCCTGCAAACCTGGATTTGATTCCCCTTCTTTCACTCACTGGCTGAGGGACTACAAGCGAATCCACAGGCCTCTCTAAGCTTCATTTTGTTCCTCTGTTAAACAGGCGTGATGATAATTACCACCTGATAGAGGATTCAACAACAGTTTATGTAGCACGCTCAGCACAGTGCCTGTCTTGATGAATATTTGGTGCTTGCTATTTTCTTTGTTCCTACTAGGACTCTTTTCTGGCCTCTTGCAATATTGTGATCTAAAGTAAGAAATAGATAAGTGGGCTTGGTACCTGTTTCTGGCACAGAGCTCCTAAATCCCTTGGAATTTCCTAAGCACCGAGAGCCATAAAAGTCTCTTTTGTTATGCTGATGAGATGCGTTCTGGAAAGCGCCCAAGGACAGAGGCGTGTTGCCAGAGGAGCCGACCACGTGGTTAGAAGATTGGAACTTTCAATCCCACCCACTCCTGACCTCTTGGGAGGGGAGAGGGACTTGCGATTGAGTTCAGTCCCAAATGGCCAATGAGTTAATCAGTCACGCCGCTGTAATGAAGCCTCCATAAAAACCCAAAAGGATGGGGTTCCGAGAGCTTCCAGATTGGTGAATACGTGGATATTGGGGACAGTGGGGAGTTCAGCAGGGCATGGAAGCTCCGCGCCGTTCCCCACATTCTTTGCCCTGGTGTCTCTTCCATCCGGCTATTCCTGAGTTGTATCCTTTGTAATAAATCAGAAACCTAGTGAGTAAAAGGATCTCCTGAGTTCTGTGAGCCACTCTAGCAAATTAACAGAACCCAAAAAGGGGATTGTGGGGACCTGATTTATAGCCGAAGTATAGGTAACAACCTTGACTTGCCATCCTGAGTTGGAGGGGGATCATTGGAACCTTCCATTTGGTCAGAAGCACAGCTAACAGTCTAGGCTGTGAATGGCATTAGAGGTGGCAGGCAGGGGGACTGGAAACGAGCAGTCTTGCGGGACTGAGCCCTTTCCCTGTGGAATCTGATGCTATCTTCCGGTTGATAGTGTCAGAATTGAGCTGAATTGTAGGACACTCAGCTAGTGTCCAGAGCTTGGCTTAGTGACATGCGGGAAACCACCCCGCCCCCCAAACACTTTGGGATTGAGTGTGCAGAACCCTTTTACCTCCAAAGGCTGGAAAATGCCCTGGAGGGAGGGCAAGTGAAAATCACAGTTTTTGACACATGCTGGGGAGACCAGGATAATTTTGTCTGGCTACATCTCTATCCCTTCCTACTTTAAGCCCTCAGAGTGACATAGGTGACATAAATATGGCCAGCCCGATAGCCCTGCTCAGGGGTGGTTGTGATGTGTATTGGATGATGAAGCAAGAAGGATGAGAAGTGATTTTCCATTTGAAATAGCTTAAATATCTACCTCTATGACCTCCGGATCATAATTTTCAAGTGATTTTTTACATCAAACTCTCATTGCTTATCTTGGGATTTCAACGGGCAGAAAAGCAGCACATTTTTTCTTGATAGATTTCTCTTCTGTATTCATACTGAGCCACTTATTAAATTCAATTTTTCGATTATTTTTTCATTTCCGTTATATGTATATTTTTATTCATAAATAAATGCTTTTATAACTTTGTTAATGCTAGGACAAGAGAGAAGAATTTTTTTGGTAATGTTTTTTCACCTTTTCCAAATTTTCCTCATATACATCTTTTTTAAAAAGTTAAATCTTGGAATTTATTTCATTTTCAAAAATGAAAAAAAAAGTTTATTTCATTTTTCACCAAATAGGAAAGCATAGTAATTGTTCAGTAAATGCACTTTTGAACAACTAAGTGAAATATTTGCTTTTTAAAATGTAACATATATTTTTTGCCCAATAATATTGCTAAAAGAATAATGTCACCCACTGATTTTTCAGAGATCAAACTGCTGGATTAATTTTCTTTTAGATTTTAAAAGACTGGAATTCTCTTTCAGTTATGTATTACTGTGTACTCAAACCATCTCAAAAACTTAGCAATTTAATAAATACAGCCACTCTATTATTTCTCGTGAGTGTAGGTAGTTGTCATTTGGGGAAAATACAACTAAGTCTACTGGTGACCGCAAAACTTAGCCTTTGGACTAAAACAGTTGACTATCCTTCCTGGTATGTTACAGAGTAAATGGAATTTTTTTTATTAATCCAGCAAGTCAGTTAAGAGTAGGTAGGTCAAGAGAGTACCAACTATGCAACAGAAGGAAAGGAAATGCTTTAAAGGAAGCAGAATGATGATTGCCCTGGGAGCAGCCTACACTCTTAGGAGGGGTGGGACAGTGCTATCAAATCTCTTAGGTTAAATGTTACAATAGCTTTGCCTTTAAACAAAAGAAAAGAAAGGAAAAATAAATCATTGACTATAGTCCTTCAATTGATTAGGGACTGAGTCTCAGACTTGTGGTATGACTTGCACAGTAAACTTATTTTTCTCCTTCACTTTCTAAAGGAAAGAACTGAATTTTCTTTCCTTTTTTCTCATCTCACCTGAAAGCCCTAAGACCTCAGGGGAGTGGACGGTAGGTAGCGCTATGGAGCAACTATAGGGAAAAAGATGTCATTTTTACGAGAGGATGCCCAAGAGAATTAGGAGCAATTAGGAGCTCAAAAATCAGGGGTAGGCCAAAAAATAAATAAGTAAACAAGAGTTGCAAATTCAAGCTTCATTTTATCTTACACTTTCTCTGTAGCTGTAGCAATGAGAAGTATAAAATATTGCCATGCCTTTTCAAATCTGTTCAGTACAACGTGAAGATGCTATTTTTTGTTTTTTTTTTAATGAAATTAATAATCCTCCAAAATATAAAGTTTGCTTGGAGTGTGCAAATATAGATACCATTAGCACATGTTTTCCATTTTTCATCTGCTCTGAATCTACTTTGAATTATTTGCAAGATGTAAGTTGAAACTTCAAGGTGCAAGTGGCCAGGAGATACTTAAAAATGGAAAGAATGCAAAGGGCTCTAAATTAAAAAAAAATAAGCTGTAGGTTAGAAATTGAAATAAACAAAAGGCCAAGATGGTATCTTACCTTATACAGAGGGCAGAAGGAAAGATGAGTGTAGCTGCCTTTTATGATGTAAAAGCCACAGTGAAGACGTAGGATTGTGGGGAATAGCATTCGTTACAAGAGCATTCTACAGCATAAACACACGGTTTGTCTTTACCTTCAGCATACTAAAAGCTACACGATTTATATTACAATCAGTTCATATGAATCTTTAGAACAGTTGTACAGAATGTTCTACTTCTGTGTGTGTCTTCCAAATGTGCTCTTTGTCCCCTGGAAAAATCAACCCATTCAAAGTGATGAGAGAGGCAAATTCAATGAATAAAAACTCTCTAAATTCTTAGTAAAAGAAACAGTGTGCTTTTGGAAACACATACCAGGGCCATTTAGTTGAACCTGTGCTTTCTCCCAAGTAGAAGAATAAAACCAAATGTATAGTTGCCCCTATTTATAACTGTCTTAAACAAGCTCTCATCCCTTTGTGAAAAACCTTACCTTTACCTTCTTAGAACTGATAGTTTACTTACCCTGCTCTGAGTCTCCGTGTGTGTTTGTAAAATTACATAAGCCAAAGAGAAGGAAACATTTCTATTTTACAACTTGTGGAATTTTCCTCACTTTCCATATTCACCATCTTGGCAACGAACGTCCTGCTTATAAAAACATTGTAGAAAGAAACTACCTTCTGAGCCAGGAAGAAGACGAGGGAACTTTGAAGTGTGCTTGCTGTGGACTCAACAAGCCTCTAGCAAAGGGCTGCCAGCCTCCCACATTTGCATACTCTCCTGTGGTTTGTATAGAAACACACAGGCCCACACATACAATTAAGTGCCATCTTTGGAGCATCCTGGCGCAAGAGAGAGACGAAAAAAAAAAAATCACACTTCTACTTTACCAGGGGAGAGGGATGGGAAATATCCCTTTAAGTTCCATTGATAATTGAAAGATCATATTTTTAAAAAGAATAAGTACAATTCCCCTTTCTGTTTTTTATTTTTCTCTTGGAATAAAGGTTTATCTATAACTTTAAGGTTAAAAAAAATCATGTCTGTCTGACTGGCTCTGCAGTTTGAAAGCAACTTGAAGTTTTATTTGAATTCTTATAGTGCCCTGAAGAAAGTTTTGCTTTTTTTTTAAAAAATAATCTCTTACTCTTTTCTTTTTCCTTTGTTATCATAGATGGACTCTATGCCTGTCTTGCATAAAATTCTATGAGCATTGACCTGTCTGCATAATTTTTTTTTTACATCTTTATTGGGGTATAATTGCTTTACAATGGTGTGTTAGTTTCTGCTTTATAACAAAGTGAATCAGTTATACATATACATATGTCCCCATATCTCTTCCCTCTTGCGTCTCCCTCCCTCCCACCCTCTCTATCCCACCCCTCCAGGCGGTCACAAAGCACCAAGCTGATCTCCCTGTGCTATGCGGCTGCTTCCCACTAGCTATCTGTTTTACGTTTGGTAGTGTATATATGTCCATGCTACTCTCTCGCTTTGTCCCAGCTTACCCTTCCCCCTCCCCATATCCTCAAGTCCATTCTCTAGTAGGTCTGTGTCTCTATTCCTGTCTTACCCCTAGGTTCTTCATGACATTTTTTTTTCTTAAATTCCATATATATGTGTTAGCATACGGTATTTGTCTTTCTCTTTCTGACTTACTTCACTCTGTATGACAAACTCTAGGTCCATCCACCTCATTACAAATAGCTCAATTTCATTTCTTTTAACGGGTGAGTAATATTCCATTGTATATATGTGCCACATCTTCTTTATCCATTCATCCGATGATGGGCACTTAGGCTGTTTCCATCTCTGGGCTATTGTAAATAGAGCTGCAATGAATATTTTGGTACATGACTCTTTTTGAATTATGGTTTTCTCAGGGTATATGCCCAGTAGTGGGATTGCTGGGTCATATGGTAGTTCTATTTGTAGTTTTTTAAGGAACCTCCATACTGTTCTCCATAGTGGCTGTACCAATTCACATTCCCACCAGCAGTGCAAGAGTGTTCCCTTTTCTCCACACCCTCTCCAGCATTTATTGTTTCGAGATTTTTTGATGCTGGCCATTCTGACCAGTCTGAGATGATATCTCATTGTAGTTTTGATTTGCATATCTCTAATGATTAATGATGTTGAGCATTCTTTCATGTGTTTGTTGGCAGTCTGTATATCTTCTTTGGAGAAATGTCTATTTAGGTCTTCTGCCCATTTTGGGATTGGGTTGTTTGTTTTCTTGTTATTGAGCTGCATGAGCTGCTTATAAATTTTGGAGATTAATCCTTTGTCAGTTGCTTCATTTGCAAATATTTTCTCCCATTCTGAGGGTTGTCTTTTGGTTTTGTATATGGTTTCCTTTGCTGTGCAAAAGCTTTGAAGTTTCATTAGATCCCATTTGTTTATTTTTGTTTTTATTTCCATTTCTCTAGGAGGTGGGTCAAAAAGGATCTTGCTGTGATTTATGTCACAGAGTGTTCTGCCTATGTTTTCCTCTAAGAGTTTGATAGTTTCTGGCCTTATATTTAGGTCTTTAATCCCTTTTGAGCTTATTTTTGTGTATGGTGTTAGGGAGTGATCTAATCTCATACTTTTACATGCACCTGTCAAGTTCTCCCAGCACCACTTATTGAAGAGGCTATCCTTTCTCCACTGTACATTCCTGCCTCCTTTATCAAAAATAAGGTAACCATATGTGCATGGGTTTATCTCTGGGCTTTCTATCCTGTTGCATTGATCTATCTTTCTGTTTTTGAGCCAGTACTGTACTGTCTTGATTACTGTAGCTTTGTAGTATAGTCTGAAGTCAGGGAGCCTGATTCCTCCAGCTCCATTTTTCGTTCTGAAGATTGCTTTGGCTATTCGGGGTCTTTTGTGTTTCCATACAAATTGTGAAATTTTTTGTTCTAGTTCTGTAAAAAATGCCAGTGGTAGTTTGATAGGGATTATATTGAATCTGTAGATTGCTTTGGGTAGTAGAGTCATTTTCACAATGTTGATTCTTCCAATCCAAGAACATGTTATATCTCTCCATGTGTTTGAATCATCTTTAATTTCTTTCATCAGTGTCTTATAACTTTCTGCATACAGGTCTTTTGTCTCCTTAGGTAGGTTTTCTCCTAGATATTTTATTCTTTTTGTTGCAGTGGTAAATGGGAGTGTTTTCTTGATTTCACTTTCAGATTTTTCATCATTAGTGCATAGGAATGCCAGAGATTTCTGTGCATTAATTTTGTATCCTACTACTTTACCAAATTCATTGATTAGCTCTAGTAGTTTTCTGGTAGCATCTTTAGGATTCTCTATGTATAGTATCATGTCATCTGCAAACAGTGACAGCTTTACTTCTTCTTTTCCGATTTGGGTTCCTTTTATTTCCTTTTCTTCTCTGATTGCTGTGGCTAAAACTTCCAAAACTATGTTGAACAAGAGTGATGAGAGTGGGCAACCTTGTCTTGTTCCTGATCTTAGTGGAAATGGTTTCAGTTTTTCACCATTGAGAATGGTGTTGGCTGTGGGTTTGTCATATATGGCCTTTATTATGTGGAGGTAAGTTCCCTCTATGCCTACTTTCTGCAGGTTTTTATCATAAATGGGTTTTGAATTTTGTTGAAAGCTTTCTCTGCATCTATTGAGATGATCATATGGTTTTTCTCCTTCAATTTGTTAATATGGTGTATCACGTTGATTGATTTGCGTATATTGAAGGATCCTTGCATTCCTGGAATAAACCCCACTTGATCATGGTGTATGATCCTTTTAATGGGCTGTTGGATTCTGTTTGCTAGTATTTTGTTGAGGATTTTTGCATCTATGTTCATCAGTGATATTGGCCTGTAGTTTTCTTTCTTTGTGACATCCTTGTCTAGTTTTGGTATCAAGGTGATGGTGGCATCGTAGAATGAGTTTGGGAGTGTTCCTCCCTCTGCTATATTTTGGAAGAGTTTGAGAAGGATAGGTGATAGCTCTTCTCTAAATGTTTGATAGAATTCGCCTGTGAAGCCATCTGGTCCTGGGCTTTTGTTTGTTGGAAGATTTTTCATCACAGTTTCAATTTCAGTGCTTGTGATTGGTCTGTTCATATTTTCTATTTCTTCCTGATTCAGTCTTGGCACGTTGTGCATTTCTAAGAATTTGTCCATTTCTTCCAGGTTGTCCATTTTATTGACATATAGTTGCTTGTAGTAATCTCTCATGATCTTTTGTATTTCTGCAGTGTCAGTTGTTACTTCTCCTTTTTCATTTCTAATTCTATTGATTTGAGTCTCCTCCCTTTCTTTCTTGATGAGTCTGGCTCATGGTTTATCAGTTTTGTTTATCTTCTCAAAGAACCAACTTTTAGTTTTATTGATCTTTGCTATCGTTTCCTTCATTTCTTTTTCATTTATTTCTGATCTGATTTTTATGATTTCTTTCCTTCTGATAACTTTGGGGTTTTTTTGTTCTTCTTTCTCTAATTGCTTTAGGTGCAAGGTTAGGTTGTTTATTCGAGATGTATCCTGTTTCTTAAGGTAGGATTGTATTGCTATAAACTTCCCTCTTAGAACTGCTTTTGCTGCATCCCATAGGTTTTGGGTCATCGTGTCTCCATTGTCATTTGTTTCTAGGTATTTTTAAATTTCCTCTTTGATTTCTTCAGTGATCACTTCATTATTAAGTAGTGTATTGTTTAGCCTCCATGTATTTGTATTTTTTACATATCTTTTCCTGTAATTGATATCTAGTCTCATAGCATTGTGGTTGGAAAAGATACCTGATACAATTTCAATTTTCTTAAATTTACAAAGGCTTGATTTGTGACCCAAGATATGATCTATCCTGGAGAATGTTCCATGGGCACTTGAGAAAAATGTGTATTCTGTTGTTTTTGGATGGAGTGTCCTATAAATATCAATTAAGCCCATCTTGTTTAATGTATCATTTAAAGCTTGTGTTTCCTTATTTATTTGCATTTTGGATGATCTGTCCATTGGTGATAGTGGGGTGTTAAAGTCCCCCAAAAGTGAATGTGTTACTGTCGATTTCCCCTTCTATGGCTGTTAGTATTTGCCTTATGTATTGAGGTGCTCCTGTGTTGGGTGCATAAATATTTACCATTGTTATATCTTCTTCTTGGATCAATCCCTTGATCGTTATGTAGTGTCCTTCTTTGTCTCTTCTAATAGTCCTTATTTTAAAGTCTACTTTGTCTGATATGAGAATTGCTACTCCAGCTTTCTTTTGGTTTCCATTTGCATGGAATATCTTTTTCCATCCCCTTACTTTCAGTCTGTATGTGTCTCTAGGTCTGAAGTGGGTTTCTTGTAGACAGCATATATATGGGTCTTGTTTTTGTATCCATTCAGCCAATCTGTGTCTTTTGGTGGGAGCATTTAGTCTGTTTACATTTAAGGTAATTATCTATATGTATGTTCCTATTCCCATTTTCTAAATTGTTTTGGGTTCTTTATTGTAGGCCTTTTCTTTCTCTTGTGTTTCTTGCCTAGAGAAATTCCTTTAGCATTTGTTGTAAAGCTGGTTTGGTGGTGCTGAACTCTCAGCTTTTGCTTGTCTGTAAAGGTTTTAATTTCTCCATCAAATCTGAATGAGATCCTTGCTGGGTAGAGTAATCTTGGTTGCAGCTGTTTCTCCTTCATCACTTTAAATATGTCCTGCCACTCTCTTCTGGCTTGCAGAGTTTCTGCTGAAACATCAGCTGTTAACCTTATCAGGATTCCCTTGTGTGTTATTTGTTGTTTTTCTCTTGCTGCTTTTCATATGCTTTCTTTGTATTTAATTTTTGACAGTTTGATTTTATGTGTCTTGGCGTATTTCTCCTTGGATTTTTCCTGTATGGGACTCTCTGTGCTTCCTGGACTTGATTAACTATTTTCTTTCCCATATTAGGGAAGTTTTCAACCATAATCTCTTCAAATATTTTCTCAGTCCCTTTCTTTTTCTCTTCTTCTTCTGGGACCCCTATAATTCGAATATTGGTGTGTTTAATGTTGTCCCAGAGGTCTCTGAGACTGTCTTCAGTTCTTTTCATTCTTTTTTCTTTATTCTGCTCTGCAGTAGTTATTTCCACTATTTTATCTTCCAGGTCACTTATCCGTTCTTCTGCCTCAGTTATTCTGCTATTGATCCCATCTAGAGTATTTTTCATTTCATTTATTGTGTTGTTTATCATTGTTTGTTTCATCTTTAGTTCTTCTAGGTCCTTGTTAAATGTTTCTTGCATTTTGTCTATTCTATTTCCAAGATTTTGGATCATCTTTACTATCATTATTCTGAATTCTTTTTCAGGGAGACTGCCTATTTCCTCTTCATTTGTTAGGTCTGGTGGGTTTTTATGTTGCTCCTTCATCTGCTGTGTGTTTTTCTGTCTTCTCATTTTGCTTATCTTACTGTTTTGGGGGTCTGCTTTTTGCAGGCTGCAGGTTCGTAGTTCCTGTTGTTTTTGGTGTCTGTCCCCAGTGGCTAAGGTTGGTTCAGTGGGTTGTGTAGGCTTCCTGGTGGAGGGGACTAGTGCCTGTGTTCTGGTGGATGAGGCTGGATCTTGTCTCTCTGGTGGACAGGTCCACGTCTGGTGGTGTGTTTTGGGGTGTCTGTGCACTTATTATGATTTTAGGCAGCCTCTCTGCTAATGGGTGGGGTTGTGTTCCTGTTTTGCTAGTTGTTTGGCATAGGGTGTCCAGCACTGTAGCTTGCTGGTCGTTGAGTGAAGCTGGGTGCTGGTGTTGAGATGGAGATCTCTGGGAGATTTTCGCCCTTTGATATTATGTGGAGCTGGAAGGTCTCTTGTTGACCAGTGTCCTGAAGTTGGCTCTCCCACCTCAGAGGCACAGCACTGACTCCTGGCTGCAGCACCAAGAGCCTTTCATCCACACGGCTCAGAATAAAAGGGAGAAAAAGTAGAAAGAAAGAATTATTAGAAGTAGAAAAAAGAAAGAAAGGAGGGAGGGAGGGAGGGAGGAAGGAAAAAAGAAAGAAAGATAAAGTAAAATAAAATAAAGTAAGATAAAATATAATAAAGTTATTTAAATAAAAAAATAATTATTACAAAAAAGAAAGAAAAACGGACGGATAGAACCCTACGACAAATGGTGGAAGCAAAGTTATACAGACATAATCTCTCACAGAAGCATACACATACACACTCACAGAAAGAGGTAAAGGGGAAAAAATCATAAATCTTCCTCTCAGAGTCCCCCTCCTCAATTTGGGATGATTCGTTGTCTATTCATGTATTCCACAGATGCAGGGTACATCAGGTTGATTGTGGAGCTTTAATCCACTGCTTCTGAGGCTGCTGGGAGAGATTTCCCTTTCTGTTCTTTGTTCTCACAGCTCCCGGGGCTCAGCTTTGGATTTGGCCCCGCCTCTGCATGTAGGTTGCTGGAGGGCGTCTGTTCTTCGCTCAGACAGGACGGGGTTAAAGGAGCAGCTGCTTCTGGGGATCTGGCTCACTCAGGCTGCGGGGGGGGGGGGGGGGCACAGAGTGCGGGGCGAGCCTGCGGCAGCAGAGGCCGGCGTGACATTGCAGCAGCCTGAGGCGCGCCGTGCATTCTCCCGGGGAAGTTGTCCCTGGATCCCGGGAACCTGTTAGTGGCGGGCTGCACAGGCTCCCCGGAAGGGGAATGTGGATAGTGACCTGTGCTCGCACACAGGCTTCTTGGTGGCGGCAGCAGCAGCCTTAGCGTCTCATGCCCGTCTCTGAGGTCCGCGCTTTTAGCCGCGGCTCGCACCCGTCTCTGGAGCTGCTTTAGGCAGCGCTCTTAATCCCCTCTCCTCATGCACCAGGAAACAAAGAGGGAAGATAAAGTCTCTTGCCTCTTCGTTAGCTCCAGACCTTTCCCTGGACTCCCTCCCGGCTAGCCGTGGCGCACTAGCCCCCTTCAGGCTGTGTTCACGCCACCAACCCCAGTCCTCTCCCTGCGCTCCGACCGAAGCCCGAGCCTCAGCTCCCTGACCCGCCCGCCCCAGCAGGTGAGCAGACAAGCCTCTTAGGCTGGTGAGTGTCGGTCTGCACCAATCCTCTGTGCGGGAATCTCTCCGCTTTGCCCTCTGCACCCCTGTTGCTGTGCTCTCCTCTGTGGCTCTGAAGCCCCCTCCGCTGGCCGCAGTCTCCACCTGCAAAGGGGCTTCCTAGTGTGTGGAAACCTTTCCTCCTTCACAGCTCCCTCCTGCTGGTGCAGGTCCTGTCCCTATCCTTTTGTCTCTGTTTATTCTGTTTTCTTTTGCCCTACCCAGGTACGTGGGGGGTTTCTTGCCTTTTTGGAGGTCTGAGGTCTTCTGCTAGCGTTCAGTAGGTGTCCTGTAGGAGTTGTTCCACGTGTAGATGTATTTTTGGTGTATCTGTGGGGAGGAAGGTGATCTCTGCTTCTTACTCTTCTGCCATCTTCCCCTCGTCCTGCATAAATATTTTTACAAAAGTGAGATAACTTCTTTATATATCTTAGGTACTTAAAGACCATATTTCCAATCTCTTTTCCTTAAGAACTTCAAGAAGATTCTTACTGTATCTCTACAAAGAGATATAGATCAGAGTCTAAAGGTTCTCTACAAACTTAACGAAGTATACATTGTGATGGCAGTGAGCAAACAGCCACTATGATATTCATGATTATGAATTAACTGAGCTAAAGGAAAATAGAAATGTGAGGGCGTCTAGCACACATTTTTTGACAGCACTCCTCTTTACACTTTGATCATCTTGGAACTTACACCATCTTCCATTTTTACTTAAATGTTTCATGTGTATGTATCATGCTTATCTACTGGAGTATAATTCCTTGGCAAGGACAGAATGAATGGATGGGTGGTGATGGATAGAGGACTCATAGTTGATTTTCTCTCTCTCTTCTCTCACTTGCTCTCTCCTCCCTCCCTCCCTCCCTCTCTCTCTCCCTCTTTTTCTTTCTTTCTTTTTCTTTTCTTTTCTTTTCTTTCTTTCCAGATCCCTCTCACCATTTACATTGCCTCTGGGCACATTCTACTAAATTAGCAGTGCTGTAACAATGGCCTTGTGTTATTTTTGCATCCAATATGCCATCACCCTTTCCATCCTCTTTTGCTTACAGTGCTCCAGTTTCCCTCTGGGCACCCTGGACCCTCCCATGCTAAGAACATCATAAGCCCCTGGCCACAGTAATTGTTTTCAGGGATTACAGATGTTCCAGTCAGAGTCAATGAGATGCGGTATAGCCAACAGAGGCATATGTCATGCCCTGGATTTTAACCTGGGATTCAGTTGAATCTGCCACCAGTCGTATTGCCCCTCAAAAGGTCTGAAAAGGTAGCCAACATGGAAAAAGGCAGAGCAGATCTGAGGGAAGGAGGTAGACGCGATTCTGGTGATACCATTTGATCTCCTGAATGTGATTCTGCCGAAAATCAACTTTTTCCCTGGATTATTCCATCACAGGGGCCAACCCCTTTCATTATTTAAGCCTGTGTGTGTTAGGTCTTCTGCCACTTGAAAACAGAGGAGTTTAAATCGCAAGATGTTTGAGAGAAAGGAAAAGGTAGTGAGCTTTAGAGAAATTTCATAACTTCTTGAAAATCATACCAAACTCTGGCAGCTCAACATGTGTGTTTGCTTTTGTTCGAGCTCTCAAGTGTGTAAACCTCAGGAAGCAAACCCGATGTGAAATGAAATAACGACCTTGATGATGAAATTGAGGACACCATTCCAAAGGTGTTCCTCTGAAGCTCTTCATCTGGCAATCTTCTGAGACCCTTCTCCGCTGCTTTCAGCTCTAGCAATGATGATTCTTGCAGTAATTAGCTCTTTGGGCTGAGTTAAATAACTTTACGTGACTATGATGCAGGCTTCTCATCTCTAAAATGACAGACTTGACTTAGATCAGTGGTTCCTGTAGTGTGATCCCAGACTAGGAATATCAGTGTTCCCTGAGAACTTGTTTGAAATGCAGATCTGGAGCCCCATCTTCAACCTACTGACTCAGAAATTCTGAGGCTGGGGCCAAACAATCTATATTTTCGTAGATGACCCCCACCTTGTGTTGTTGGAGTGCATGCCCAAGTTTGAAAACCACTGAACTAGATCATTTTTAAAATATCTTCAAATAAAAAAATATGACGTGATCCTATCTATGGCTCTATGCCACACTTATCACTGGGACACAGAATTACTGAGGGAAAATAAGTGGAACGGGCCCCTACGCTCAATGTGTCTTTGACTCTAGAAGCTCCATTCTCAAGACCTGAGGCCTTTCCAGTGGATGGGAGCCAACATATTGCTCCCAGTCTCCCTGAGTGGGGCAGAAAGAGATACCATGGATGACCAGTTTCAGAGGCTGAGTCCTCCCTGTGGCACAAAAAGCAACAGGTGTGGAGTTTTGTGCCCTAAGGGGCACTAACCGGCCCTACCGTGAAGACACTGTCAGCTGAATTTCCTCAGCTCTTGAATCCCTACGCAGAACATCTGCTGGAAGGAACCCCATGTAACTAAAGCCTGAGTCTGCTTCCTGTGGGGAATTTTCCTTAATGAGCGTCTTGTGGCTTCCCCTCCTCTGTGGGATTTTTAAATGGGTTTCCTCAAGTCAGTGACGTCTTTATCCTGGATTCCAGAGTTTGCTGGCTATCAGACCTCATACTTAAGATTCTGCCTTCTAGGAGTTCACAAATACAACTCCACAAAGTTGGCTGAATTTGTTTTCCAGGTGCCTAGACAACAATTAAAATGATGTGGTATTTTATTTGATAAAAATTATTTTCTTTGATATAATGACTTCTCAGATAGTACTTTCTAGATGCAGGTGTTGTTTTACATATATTAACTCATTTATTTCTTGAAAATTTTATGAGGAAAGGGATACTATTATCCCTACTTACACATGGGGAAGCTGAGGAAAAGAGATTGGCTTGCAACTAGTTCATTACGGTCAGGCAACTAGTAAATGGCAGAGACCGTATTCAAACCTAGAGACTGGCTACAGAAACCTGCTTCTGAGCCACTGCACTCTTATCTATCTGAAACACCTTCCACTGACCATTTCTACGCGACTTGACTCTACAGTGGTACCAAATATAATTTCAACAGAATTGTTTGGTTGAAGGATCAGGTGTTCAGAACCTGTTGCCAGTGAACTAGAGAGCTGTTCTCACTTGGCTTCATGACCCAAAAATGCTTAAAGTTTACAATCTAATGAGAAGAAGAAAATTCAATTAAAACAGACTTTGTATAGCCTTACAAAGAAATAAGCAGAAGCAAAGTTATGGAGTTGACCAGTTGGAACATCCTTTCCCAGCGTGTGGATACAGACACTTACTTGCCCACCAAATATTTCGACCAGCTTCTTTCATATTCCCCCATGACTTTATATCTAAGGTAAACTCTAGTTAGAAGAAGAGAATATTAAAATAACCTCATATTTATCTATTTAGTAGAAAAGACGCTTTTAACTTTTCTGAAAATTTTTCTTTTTCTCAATTTTTAGCTCTCAAGTGACATGAGTGAAAATGTACACTTCTTTCTTTGGCTCGTAATAGAAAATTTAAGTTTTCAGATTTGAATTGCTTTTGTGTAGGTGTACAACAGACAATCTCATTAGAACTTGTGAAAATACATTTATCCCAAACACTAGTGTGTAAGAATGGTGTCATTATTGCTAATGACTAAATTGTCCTCTCTTTGGGCCTGTATTAAAATTGAATTTCCTGTGTTAATGCTCACTATATATCAAGGGAAAGGAATAGATGTGATCTTCTGATTGTACATAATTTACACTCTTATAAAGAGAGTCTGAATTTATCTAATGATGTTAATTTTGGAAAGATTTTCTAAATTCATAGAAAGAGCAAGAAAACTCATATTTGTAAAAAGGAATGACTGACTGAGTGAATCTTTTTCTCCCCGTGCTAAAACAATGTTTCAAGAACAGATTAAAAAGCACATCGGTCAGATGAGGACACTTAATTCCACGTGGAATATTGGCGAACCCAGGAGTATGAACAGTATGAGCATGTAGGGGGCTCGTTCCCTGGCATGGTCTCAGGAAGGACCTTCTGTGTCTTCCTGGCCCTCAGGAAGGAGGACCACCTTCCTCATGAAAGCCTGAGGTTGAGGGTATATCCACAAAAGAAGGCTTGAATCTCGTTCACATGTTTGACTCCCTAAATCAAGAAAGCGTGTGTCTTAAACTGCGTATCTGTTAAGCACATTGACTGCAGCATCTGTCAAACTATCTGACTTTGAACTTCACCACCACCCACCATCCCCAGCATGTTCATTTATTGATCACGTGACCCCAGGAAAGTTATCTCCTCTCGAGGCCTCAATTTGTTCATCTGAAAAGTGATTTTGTCATCACATAACCATCCTCAGTGGGTTTTGGTTAAGGGAGAAAGGATGTGTGTGCCCTGGGAAGATCAGCTGGCATAGAAGTAAGTGCCTGACTATTTCTTTAAAGAATCGAAAGCGTGACATATAATAAGCACAAAATATACATAAACTATCACTAGTTAGGTTGAAAATTAAACCAAGCCCCAAACATCGAAATGTTTATTTTCCTTGATGATTCCAACCGTCGCCTCTGAAAGCCACATGGAAGGAAACAGCAGACTGGTTGTGGTATATTAAATTATAAGTGAGGACTAATTTGAGAATCAAAGATGCTCTCTGGGAGATATCACGCCACTGATAGGAAAGGCATTAGCTGTCTCCCTCTGTCTCATGTATTTGTACTCTCTGTCTTGGAAATCTCCTTCCCCACAGTTTCAGGATCTTGATGTTTAATTTAACACAGAGGTCTCAGAGACGCACAGCGGGGGGTTGTTCCTGGTATTTCTGGCATTGAGGAAATTGAAATGTACATGTTTTTTCTCATGTATCAAAGACAGGCAAGAATCTAAACTGACATTTTATATCAAATGAATTATGAACTGTGTACTTTGTACCTAAGGGACCAACAACTAAATTAGAGTTTAAGATTAAAAAACAGAGAGAGAGACAAAAATAGGTTTTTAATAAAACATACAGTTATTTCTGCTATTCTGTCTCTTGGTGACATGGCCAAACACAGTCCTGACTGTAGAATCAGTGAATTGATGCTGGCTAGGCTAAAATCTCTAAATGTTAAATACATTTGTGTTTAATGTATTTAAATACAAATGTATTTAAATCTTTAAAATTTAAATACATTTGTCCGGTGAAACATTCTTGATAATCTGAAGTTAACTTTTCTCTTTTTGTCAATCCTTCCTTGCTTAGAAAAAAAATTAAAAAGTAACATTTGCCAATTCTTACTTCCTGAGAAAATATGAGATTAGAAGTTGCTTGAGGGGAAAAAAAATTGTATACAGGATAAAAATGGTACAAAAGTACCATATTCTTTATCTCCTCTGTTTACCTGTAATTCCTACACACATATACACTCACACACAAGCAAATTAACCTTGTGATTAAGAGCATGGATTCTAAAATCAACCAGATTGGGTTCAAATTAAGGAATTAAGTTATACAATCATATATGCTTTGCCTCATTTTTTTCTTGCCATAAAGCGGGAGAAATGGTAGTAAGTACCTCATAAGTTTGACACTGAGGGAATTATGTATGATAAATGCATGCAAAGAATATAATACAGTGCTGGTCACATAGTAATTGTGTATTACTTTACAAAGGTATATCCTCCAACCATATGTGACCAGAATGGGTAGCAACAAACTAGCACCCCCTTTTTAATGGCTACTGATTGCGGAAGTACAGGAAACATTTGAATTAAACTTTTAAGGTAAAGGACGATCCTGTCATGTTTATGCAATATACCCAATAATCATTTTTGAAATTACTAATTGAAAAATCTTGGGAATTGGGGATGATCTATGCTTTCTTTTCCTAGGCAAAGCTCTGTTTTGATTACCATGCTACTCTTCAAAAGTAGGTATTGTAATTTGTGCTACATATACATTAAAAAAGTGTTATTAATATATATATATATATTTTTTTTTTTTTTTGCATTACGCGGGCCTCTCACTGTTGTGGCCTCTCCCATTGCGGAGCACAGGCTCCGGACGTGCAGGCTCAGCGGCCATGGCTCACGGGCCCAGCCGCTCCGCGGCATGTGGGATTCTCCCGGACCGGGGCACGAACCCGTGTCCCCTGCATCGGCAGGCGGACTCTCAACCACTGCGCCACCAGGGAAGCCCAAGTGTGATTAATATTAATACATGTATTTTCCACTTCTGAATTCCCCAGGTATATAAACCTAAAACTGACAAAATTCCTTGATATTAATTCCATATACTTTCTGATACCAGCGCTGTACAATTTAGCACTTGTGTGGCTAAATTACTAGAAACAGATAACTCACTAATAGTCTGATTATGGATTTTAATCACATAAACTAAGTTACACATAGTTATTGATCATGATTGTGGTCAAATGAGCATCGTTTTATATTCTCAGATTCTGATTCTAACTCTACTATTTATGATCTGAAATCAGTTCTTAGAAGTCTCAGCATTTTTTATCCTGCTGATGACTATTGTTTTAGTCTTCCTAATAGAGAATGTGAAATTAATGGCCCATTGAGGTAAGGGAGGCCCAATATATAATCTGAGTGTTTTAAGGCTAGATCTAGTTATTATTTGAGTAATTAATTAATCAACTTGCATACTAGGTCCAATCCCATTGTTAAAATGACCTTTATAACCAATCCTCTACACAAAGGGCCCAAGTAATCAGATTTTCAGGGAAAAATAATTTAATCTGTGCTGCCTGGAAACTAATTTGGATGAGTATGATGGTGTTCAAGATCATAGGAAGACTAAGAAATACTCTTAGGAATACTAAGAGGAACTGAAATGTCAAAAGCAAAGGCTGAAATAGAGTGTCTAAATCTAGAAAGTCTCTCCAAGGAAAAAGAATAAAATCTGGTTGGTGGCTTGAGATGTAACAAAAAAGAAATCTTTTGGACATTATGACCACCAACGTTAGGGCCTCTAATTAGTCTGACAAAGAGACAGTTCCACTCCCAGTTGAACAAATAACGTATCTAATGAAATTCAAAGTCCGTATTTTCCTCTGAGTACAGTGAACTGCATCATTCGCAGCTTTGGGGTATTTCAAAATCCACGGAGGATGACTTCCGTCTGTCTGAGGTTTCCTGGTTAACAAATTCACTGAAACTGTCTTGCAGAGTAATCTTAAGCAATTCTTTAATCTTAAACCACAAAGAGAAATGAAGGTAGAGGTATGTTGCCTTAGTTCTGTGGATGCTAATATGAAGTGGAATCTTTCATTTCTCAAAATGGTCAACAGCAATTAGTATTCAGTGGTGTCTTTTTATTCTGGTGCCCTTGACTCACCCTTGCTGCCCCTTTCTATATTACTCTTATTATAAACTGTAACTGGGAATATTCCTGCTTCTTTTCCATTCTAAATAAAGCATTCTTAGTGAACATGGGGATAATTTTTCATTTCATGAAGAACAATTACTAGAGCCACGTGAGATCTGCCAGTTGGGTTTTGTGTAACTTTTGACAGATATTTGCACCAATTTTGATTGAGGTGGTCTCACACCAGTAAAATGTTGGTGAGGTTTTGGGTTTCCCTCAGAAATGTAGACCCAAATGAGTCAGTGAAAGACCAAAGATAAAAGTACCGTCTTCAGGCTTTATTCAACGACATACTCCATAATGTTTTGTCACTGGGCTAAGAGGTAAATGATGGTTTTTTTACAAAATTTTTATTTTATGCACATGCTTTCTAGACAGGGCTCTGTCCTAAATACTTCTCTATGACCCTGGTGACAACCTTGAGAAAATGTCATCATTTCTTTAACTTGGATCCATAAAACCTGCAGCCCTTGCTAAGCATCTTGTTTTTCTGTTTTTCTCTGGAGACCTTTCTGGGAGATCTGAGAGCCAAAGGTACCTTGAAAAGAGAGGGGGAAAAACGTCCTTGAGAAACTGAGACAGACTGAGGAAGACAGGCAATTTTTCCAAATCTCTATCCCCAAATAAGCCTCCTCAAGGTTTAAATGACATAATCATTTAAAAAAAAAATAAGCTTCAAAAATGACTTCATTCCAAACCTCCTAGCTATAAGATTTCTCCACTCCTCAAAGCAATACCCACACTCAGAATTGGTTCTTTGGACTCCTGAGGACAGATGGGAAAGAAGCAGGGAAAGGAGGCAAAACCCTTTCTGTGTGTGTGAGTAGGGGCAAGATTCTGGCTTACTAAGTCACTTTTTTTTGTTTTTTTAATTAATTAATTTTATTTATTTATTTTTTTTGGCTGTGTTGGGTCTTCATTTCTTTTTTTTTTTTTTTTACATCTTTACTGGAGTATAATTGCTTTACTATGGTGTGTTAGTTTCTGCTTTATAACAAAGTGAATCAGTTATACATATACATATGTTCCCATATCTCTTCCCTCTTGCGTCTCCCTCCCTCCCACCCTCTCTATCCCACCCCTCCAGGCGGTCACAAAGCACCAAGCTGATCTCCCTGTGCTATGCGGCTGCTTCCCACTAGCTATCTACCTTACGTTTGGTAGTGTATATATGTCCATGCCTCTCTCTCGCTTTGTCACAGCTTACCCTTCCCCCTCCCCATATCCTCAGGTCCATTCTCTAGTAGGGCTGTGTCTTTATTCTTGTCTTACCCCTAGGTTATTCATGACATTTTTTTTTCTTAAATTCCATATATATGTGTTAGCTTTAAAAGGCATTGCTTAAAATAACAGTTAGGAGTTCAGGTTTTAGAGACAAGTTGCTAGTTTCAAACAGCAGTTCAACCACTTATTAGCTATATGCACTTGTGCAAGTCACTTATCTGCTGTGGTCTGAATATTTGTGTCATCCTCAAGTTCGTAAGTTGAAACCTTATACCCCAATGTGATGGTGTTAGGAGGTGGGACCTTGGGAAGTCATGAGGGTAGGGCCCTCATGAATGGGATTGGTACCCTTATAAAAGAGACTCCCCAAAGCGCCCTTGCCCCCTTCCACCATGTGAAGACACAGCAAGAAGTTACCACCCATGAACCAGGAAGTGGGTTCTCAGGAGGCTGCATGGTAAACAAGAAAAAAGATGGAGTTTTAAATCAAAATACCCATGACTGAGTCCCAGCCTGGCACTTAGAGCAATCACAAGGAAGTGTAGAAGTAATGCAGTACTCACACCTTCTAATTCATGGTCCAATTATAAGGGCAAATGAATGCATACCAAACACTCCTTCCCAGTAGACCCATCTCAGAAAACGATCTCATCTTAGTCACTCTGACCTGAAATTTAGGATCCAGGCTTCTTTCTCCCTCTGCATCCCCACCTCTGTTCCATCACCAAATCCTCTGGACATTTTTCTTCCCAGTTTCTGCCTCGCTCGCTGTGCTCAAGCCACACCACCTTCAAGGCTCAGGCCAAGCGTTCCCCTGTCTTGGGCCAGCCTGAGATGTGCGTCCCCCAGTGATTCATAAGTCTCAGCTCAAATATGATCTCCCCCCTACCCCACCTGAAGTATCAGCTTTGCCCTCACCTCCTCCCTCATCACTCCCAATCCCTTACATTAGAACTACTTTTTATTTGCTAAAATGTTCTCACCACACACACACACACAAAAGGTAACTGTGAGGTGATGGACGTGTTAATTAACTTGTTTGTGTTAATCACTTCACAGTGTCTACATCTGTCAATTCATCCCACTGTATACTTTAAATATACAGTTTTATTTGTCAATTATACCTCGATAAAGCTGGGGGAAAAAAAGAACTCATAAAAAGTGCGGGGGGAAAAAGAAATGATTCTATTTCTTTTTTTTTAATTGTCTCTCTCTCCTTAATAAAACTGTTTTAATTTGTCCATCACTATATTCCCAGAGCATAGGACAGTGCCTGGCATATAAGTAGTTGCCTTTTAATTATTTGCTGACTTAATAGGTTATATATTTTATATATATACATACTTTATATAAATTATATGTAATTATATCATATCATTATCTTATAATATATCTAAAATATTAAATTTGTATATTTTATGTAATTATACAACATAGTTATGTAATATAATTTTAAATGTATCTATTTTGTATTATTATAATATGTGTATTTTATATAACATATAATTATATAACAATGTTTCTAATGCTATAGTTACATTATTGTGTATTATATATGCATAGGTATACATAAATACACACATATATGAAATACTCTCTTCGATGGGGATACTGGGAAATGAATCATTCATACCTTACTATAGGAGTATAAATAAACACAACTTTCTGAAAAGCAGTTTGTCAGCTTATATCTGAAATGGTGGTAATATTCATTCCTATTGACTCAACAATTCTAAAAAGCAAAACAAAATGTGCATTTATTAGGATACTCTGAATATTATTTATGATACTGAAAATGATATCATTCTATATCAATATCAGCTTTAAGTGAAAACTCTACATTTATAAAAACGTTACATGCAATTATTTTGAAAAGTTATGTTACTAAAAACTAATGACAGAGGGAGTTTTCACTATACACTGTAAAGTGCGCAGAGTTTACAAAATAACATATTAAAAATATGCAGCATAATCATTTCAAATGATATGTTATATATATATTTAACTATATATACAGAGAGAAGAAAGGCATCTATAGTAGTATAACAATGGCTCTTTCTGTGTAGTGTAATTATGGATAACTTTTCTTCATTTGCTTGGTAATTTTCAAATTTTCTACCATGAACATGCGTTATTTTATAGTTAGAAAAATACATGCTTTTAAAAGGGGGCTCTGTTCTGCAAGAACTAAATTTTAGCATTTCTTTAATATTTATTTGATGAGCAATGTTGAATTCTCAAAATTTAAGTGCTCTAAAGTTTACAAAAAGAAGTGAAAAGATCTCTGCTCTCAAAGTAGCTTACTTATATTACCATTACTTTGGCGTACTACAGGGAAAAGCAATGGCTAGACTTAAATTTAAGCTTCACCTTGGTGTTGAGAGATGAATTATGGTCTTGGAAATGAAAGAGACATGTATGAAACTATAGGATGCTGTTTACTAGTCATGTACTTCAGACGTGTTGCTTAACTTTTTCTAACCTCCGTTTTCACATCTGTGAAACAGAGACATTGACAGCAATCAGTGATAAAATGAATGTTTTGTAAAGTGGTATTTCATATCTAATTTGATGTTTGCTGTGTTAGTTATTTTCCAAGCAATTAATCTCTTTTATGTTGAAAAAAGCATTCATTTTCAGATAATTGAGTCTGTATTTGTAAATGGGAAATACGGTCTGGATCCTACCAATTATTAGGGTCCTAGGTTAAAGATGTCTTCCTGCACATCTTTCTTCTTACCAACTCATCCATTATCCATTTAGTCACCCATTTATTCTGTCCATTTTTACAGGACGTCTTTCATATACAAAGCACTGTCCTAGGCACTATGATATCTACTTAAATACTTCGCTTCTTTAATAACATTCCTCCGAGATTCTATGTGTCCATTGAAAAATCATTGATCTGACATCTTTAGCTATCCGAAGACCATTTTGAATCAACCACATAGCCAATCTGAATGACAGTGATGAACTCCAGTGTCAAGCAGAGCACTGAGCATTCAGATGCTCAGTGAGGTTTCAGCCACGTCACTTGAAGGAAGGAAAGTCAGAGTATGCCTGTGTCCTGCCCTGGTCACGATGCACAAGGGAGGGTTTAGTTTAGGTATAAGCCTTGATGGTTTGAAAGGACATTATCAAAATGGAACACATCCAAATCAGGTAACAAGGCTAGATAGTGGTTGAGGAATCCTCTTAACATGAAACTCATTGGAGGGAGCAGAGATGTTTAACCGGAAATGGGGAAATGTAGTGGAAAAGAGGATGACTAGTTAAAAATGCCTGAAGTTCTATCCCTAACGGTAGTGATGGCTTGTTCTCGGGGATCAGCGTGACTCAGACAAGGTCCCAAAGAGTTCAGTGTCATTAGCACAAACAACCACATGTACCCACTGCCCAAGATGGTCCCAATTCATGCTGCTGCCGCACAATTCACCCATGTTGGTTATTTACAGTCCCCTGTTTTGCTCTCAGAAGGTGCCGATATGGGCAAAAGATTATATTCAGCCTAAGTTTTGTAGAAATAATATAGTTTCTAGCTCTCCCTCAGAAAGAACTAGCCAACAAGAAGAACAATAATATAATGGGGTGACTTACGAAGCAACTATCTTCCTATCAGTGGTAATGAACAGACACCTGAATGTCACTTGTTTGGGATGTTTTAGGCAAGAATCCTTTATCTGGTGGGAAGTTAGACTTGGTAGCGTTTAAGCTATCTGCCCTCCAAATTTGAAATGCTTTGACCATTCTGTGGTCAAAGATCACTTCCATGACATGCCTCTAGATAACATTTAATTTTCCAAAATCTATTTCTCTTACTAATGTAACGAGCTCTCCATTTTGCATTTCATTGAATTTCTGTGGGCTTTGACTCGTTCTTGAGGACTAGCAGATTCATACTAGTAGTTCTGTGTGAAGTTCCTCATAGATAATGAGATGCTATGATAAAGAAAGAAGACCAGAAAGTACTTCTGAAGAATATGACTTGGACAGAAAATAAATCCAACCTTTATGAAAACGAATCTGTTTAATATTGTAAATGGTTTTTTTCCGATTTATTTAATGTGTTTAATATTTATTCTCTCTTATAAATCACCTGCTATAACATGCTGTTTTGTGGTATAAAATTAAGAGCACTGCCCTTGAACTTAACCAGTCCCAGTTTAAATCCTCACTCTGCCAGTAACCAGTTTTGTGATTTGAGATAAAATATGAACCCCTCTGAACCTCAAATGCTTTATCTAACACTACAGAGAGATAACACTACAATTTTGTCCTGTGATTCTGAGGATTGGAAATAATCATGTAAAAGAACCTGGCACACAGTATGTGTTCCAAAAGTTAACTCTTATGAGAGTCTCTTTCGCCGACATTAAATCTGCTTTAACCTACTTGTCACTGTTTAATGCTGCTCTATTTGTGCATCCTTGTGCTCAAGGTTGACTGTCCATTTGTTAGCACATCTGCATATTCCTCATAATTAATATCTTTTTTAATGACATATGGTTTAGTGACGGGAAATGGAGTCTTGCCTTCTGTTTTCAATTTGTTTATGACTCAACGACTCAATAGATGTGTCTGAACTTTAATTTTCCATTCTGGAAACTAGAATTTAAAATCCTTGCTCGTATGTAACTATTTCAGAAAATGAGAGGAAAATGTGTAATCCAGGGATTTTTGACCATGTGCCAGGCTATTCAGTGATGCAGCCAGGATGTATATAGATGAAAGGCCGTGGTTTCTCTTATGTTAACAGGGAAACCTAATTGAGGATGCCAGCCATCTAATCTCTGAAATGAGAGAGTAGTGTGAGCTGGGCTGAAGTCAGATTTTAAGTGAAACCAGTAGAAAGCATGACATCTGCTTGGAAGGAACACGAGCGGAGGTGATGAGAGTCTTGGGCCCTGGAATTAGGCTGAGGACATGGTGACTCCACGTGACCTACTTACCAATGCCCCATGACCCTGTCTGTTCCTCTGAAAGCCAAGGTCCAGTGCGTATTTGGTTGTGAATTTCTAACTTCTAAAACTCCTGAAGCACTTACACCTCTTTTATGCTCTGTACACATTCTGTGTTATTTGACTCATGTCTTGTCTCTCTGTTAAGTAAAAAGTTGGTGATCTAATCCCCCTTTCTATTTATTCTGCCCTTTCCCTACGCCCAGCAAAGAACCTTGTGCAGAGTGGCATTCAATATCCTTTATTACAGGTGTGAATTTCATACAAAACACTATAGACTTCTTTGATACCGTAATGCAGCATCTTATTCCAGTATTTTGAAATGCACACTCATACACCCCCACATCACACTGTAGTAGTAACAGGTTGGTGGGCTGTCCTGAGACATTGGTGTGTGTGTGAAGCATATTTGAAGGTGAATGTGCAAAATACGTGAATTCATTTTTTCCCCACAAATTTCTTCTTCTGGTCACTATAGCTTTGGTAGTCACTGGCCACATGAAAAGAAAGCCTCTGTTTTTGCTTTCTAGAGTTCCTCCCAAGAGTTCTATAAATCTGTATGGAGCAAATGTTTGGGGCATTTTGTTTGTTGGTTTAGGGAAGCGTCTACAAGTGTACATCATACAAAAGTTTAATGCAATCAGACATTCAAAAGATTATACCATCTAGACTAGTCCACTCTGTGATTTAATTTATTGCTTCATGTTCTATATGCATTTTGCCTTCCAAAAAAGGTTAAATTTGAAATTTTAGTAAAAACACCCTTCCTTTGAATTTATAGATTGAGGTAGCCCAGTTGCGTTTGTAGAATTAGTATTTACTGGACAAGATGTGTTGATTCATGAGGTTGTGGAGTGCTTGCCTCGCGAGGGTCGTATTAAACTTGAGAGAAGCTTTTTGAGCAACATAGCATCTTGGAGACAGTATATCAAGCTGATAGATACATGGCTCTTGCGTTAAGAAACCAGGGGTGGAATTATGGCTAGTTCCCAGTTATTGCTTTGATGCTAAAGACCCTCAGAGGAATAGATCTAGGATAAAAGGGGTTAACTGGAGGGGAAAAAACGTTGCCAGAACTCAGTGTTACTGAAAGCATGTAGAATGAATAGTTATATGTCAATAATTGAAGATGATCACTTTGTTTGGAAATATTTTGGGATTTTATATAATTGGAGTGTGACCAATTTAACGGAGCACATTTTCTTGTTATCACTCAAAAGAGAAGCCAAGATACTTTATTATTATTATTATGGAGCATCTTCTGGGCATTTTTTCTTTCCCGACAGCACGGTACTGCAGTTTTTAACACTTGAAGGAGTTTTGTGTAAATATTTAACACTCTGATTTTTTTCATGCTGATGACTTATCAGAGCTGATTCTTATTCCGAATTTGGATTGTCAGTGATATTATATTCCTTGACAGAAAAGTTAGACAAAAAACAATCAAATGAGGGACATGGTTTTATATGTTATACATTATATGCAATTTGCACGTTACTTTTTGCCCAGGCTCTTTTGATATGTGTGCATTTGTTATACATCAATGAAAGAATATATATCAAATAAGAAATCATCATGGTTATAAGTATTTGTACTCACAGACAAAATATCAATTAAAAAGTCTTTGGCAGCGAATGTCCCTCAATCCAAAGATTTATAGTTAAGTTACTGGGTATCTGGCCCTGGACAGCCACATTATTGCCTTTCCTAGGTATGTCCTATTTCTACTACCCGAGAGAACTTCTTCATACCATTTCTTCTCTGTTCAAGCAACCAGTTCACTCCCACACCTCGGCACAGAGCAGACGCCTTTGCTTTTATTTTGCTCCCTGGGAAAACGGATGCCATCAGAAGAGACATTTGCTGTTTTCCCATCACCAGATCTACCTAACTCTACATCTGCAGCCTGGGTCTGTATTCACTTCTGCACAGTGGTGGGCTGTCCCTGCTCTGTTCGACAGCCCACGTGCACCGGCTCTCAATTCAGTTGGCTCGTGCCTTGGCTTGCCTCTCTCTCTCACACACACGAGGACTTTGCTTTGGCAATTAATTATTCTTCCTTCTCCTACATCATCATTTCCCCTAATCTCTTCTGGGTCATTCCAAGAAGCATGCAAACGCTGCAACCTCTCCCAGTGTTTAGAAAGCCTTCCTCTGATACCAGAAGCTTCTCTAAGTGTTTCCGCATTTTCTTCTCCCCTTTAGAACAAAATCCCTCAGGAGTCTTCTAGGCTCACTCTACCCACTCATTGCCTCCTCTCTCATTCCCTTTTCAGTTTTTCCCGAATCAAACTGCCACGCCCACCACTGAACTGTGTGTTCTTGACAAGGTCACGTCCACTTGGCCAAAGACAAAGCTTAATTCTTAGTCTCTTCCTTCCTGAAACTCAGCACATATGACGGAGTCGATCAGGCCTTCCTTTCTTCACTTGGCTCCCAAAATGCGTCTTCTCTTAGCTTCTCCCCTACCTCAGTGCTCACTCCTGTAAGTAAATCTCCTTTGTTGCAGAGACCTCCCCCTCCCCCAACCCCTCAAAAGTTTGGAGGACCCCAGACCTCACTGCTCAGACCTCTTCTACATTCGCTCTATTTACACTCACCCTCTCGTTTATTTCATCACATCTCGGCCATGAAATACCACACGGACATTGATCCACAGTTCTTATCCAGACTCATATCTGCCACTTCGTCCTTGGTGTAGCCACTGTAGTTGTGTAATAAACCTCTCAAATGTAATGTGGACGAAAGAGAACTCTTGATCCCCTTCCTATCCCATTTCTCCTCTCAGGTGCCAGTCACCTGGGTGCTTGGGCCAAACACATTGGCATCACCTTTGACTCCTTTATTGTCTATCAGCGACACATGCCACAGTCAACTGAACCGCAAACTAACGCCCCCATCTCCACTGCTGGTACTTGCATGTAAGCTGCTGTCATCTGCTAGCCTGGATGACTGCAATAGGTAACTTCCCTGCTTCCAACCTTCTCCCCATGCCTCCCTGACTTAGCTTTTTGTGTGTAAAGTGGTATTCTGACAACTCAAGCCCGATTCAAACTGAAAGGTTATAATTTAGGGAATGAGTAAATTTATACCTTGTAAAATTAAGATTATACATTTTTCTGAAAATTTATTTTGTCATAAAACACTATATCCAGTTTCCCTACCACATGTGGATGTGAAAGACATAAAGCTAATAGCAAGTTGAAATAAATTATATGTATCTTAAAACCTGTGACCTCCTGCAACACATTTTTATTTTCCCTAAAAATCATAACATTTAAAAAGAATTTTCTTTAAGATATTTTAAACTTATTGCAGGAGCAAATATTCTATTAAATTGAGTTCCTATTACCTAAAAATAATTTTTATTATGGAAAATTTTCATAAAAAGATTAACAATTTGTATTCACTGTCTCTAAACATTTAGTTACTCTAAAAAAAAGTCCTTGATCTTGCCTTTCTGAAGGCAACTTGAAGGTTATTTGAAATTAAGAAGCATATGAAGTTTTAATTTATTGCAAGTTCAGATATTTAATTGGTTAGCCACACTATCATAATTCATGGTTTATGAATATTTGATCCAGTGTTTAAGGTAGAGGTTGTACCATTATAAAGAAATCTCAATGAAATTATTGCTTAAATGTTTAAAGAAATTATCAAATGCAGATTAATTTTTCATTAGCAGGTAACTATTCTCTTGGCATTTATTCTTACTGATGAGCATTTAATTTATTAATCTGTGCCTGGACCAAGAAAAACAATTTGCAGATTCTTTAAGTGTGGCTCTATTTAAAACTTCTTTTGTTAATTTTACTCATTAATTTCACTAAAACTTATTACCTTGATCTATCTATCTACATATCTATCTATCTGTCTATCTATATACACATTACCGTCCTGGGACAAAAATCTGTGACTTCACAAGTGTACACACACCAAAATTTACCAAGAAGTAAACTGTGCTCCTTGCACCATTTTAGTTAATTGCTACAAATTTAACTTCTTTAAAAACTCTACAGAGTCAGTATTATTGGACATACACTTACAAATGAAATGACTTTACATCAGTGAGGTTAAGAACTTGCCAAAATGTAATCAGCTTTGAATTTTGTGAACTGAATTGGTGAGGATGAGATTTGAAACTTTAGCTATCTGACTCCTAAATCCATTCTCCTTTGGAAAACTAACATTATCTAGCTCCCTAAAATATTTAGATTTATGTAAGAAGTGTAAATTTTTTCAACTTACTAACCAAAATAAATAATTTTTTAATTGTAAATTTAAAAAAAGAGAGAGATTTGTATTTGTTTATTGCTTTTTTTCCACAGGGAATCAGAGTAGACATTTTATTTTAGTTCAGTTGTGTCTGTCTCTTTGCTTATCTACCCTGATCAATAATTACCAAATCTGTATAATTATATGATTGTGATTGAGGAATAATTGTGATGAGTTGTAACGGATGTTAAAACTATACTTCCAAAATTTAGAAAGAAAAGCTTTTGCTTGTTAAATAATTCCCTCTCTCTTCAACTTAGAAAGTCATTCTTACTTAGCCAGAGTGGTCTTTATTTGTTTAGAATCATGACATTTCCTTGATTAAGACCCTGCCGTGGCTCCCAACCCCATTTAAAATGGAGTCCAAAGCCTTTGACTTTGACTTTCAAGGTGTAGCCCTAAGAAGGCTCTAGAGGTATCTAGACCGAGCCTAGCTCTCCAGCTTTTCCTCTCTTCTTCTTCCTCTCCTGAGTTGGTTTCAGTCGCGCTGGTTTCTTTCCACTGTTCCTTACACACAGCCAGTGCTTTCCCTTCCTCGCTGCCTTTGCCCTGCCTGCTCTTTGGCTGGATTGCTGTTCCTCTAAACGGCAGGTAGACATTCAGGTAGACATTCTCATGACCACCTCCTTACGTTACTGAGGTCTCTGCTCTAATGTCACCTAATGACGTGTTCTTCCTATGGCTCTCCTGTCTAACCTGAATTGTTGTGTAATAACCAAAATCTTCACTCCTTTTCACTTTCTCTCCACTTACCCTGCGTTAGTCTTCACCTGAGCACTTAGTGCCATCTGGTAGGGTCATCGGTATCTATTTGTTCATCGCTCGCTCTCTCCGATTACATAAGTTCCGTAGGGTCAGAGGTCATGTCAACTGAGGGTTGACTCAGTGTTATTAACCCTCCACACAAAGAACACTACTTCGCACAGAGTAGAGACTCAATAAATGTTTACTGAATAAATTAGTGAAGTATCGATAAATTCAGAACCCTTACAACAGACTGATGAGACACGGAATCTAATTCTTCCATTCTCATCAATGGCCATTCACTAGCTTCATAGTTCATAAGACAGTTCTCCCAAATTGGAGGGTATATAAAAGTCACACACTACATCAAGTTATGTATAAACGGAAGTTGAAAATGAATCCTGATAGCTGTTTTCATTGTTTTGATTCCTTCTCCTCCTTCAGCAATGGCCTCTAGTAATCCTTGGTCAATAAGAACTTATATTACTATAATCAAAAATTGCATTATAGTAGTACTTAAATTATGCTAAGGGAAGTTCGGATTAGTCCAGTAGAATAACAATAGCTAACAATTAATAATTACCAGGACCCCATAAAAGGTCCTTTATTTACATTGTCTCTGGTCTTCACAGCAATCCTAAAAAGGCAAAATACTATCCCCGTTTTAAAGACAAGAAACATAAGCTCAGAGTTCCCTGGTGATTTTCCCAAAGGCACAGAACTGTGCTTAATTTGTTTTTGAGTTTCTGACTAGCTTTGGAACACACTCTGATATGAGAAGTTCATTCAAGTTATACCTGTTGGAAAAATTTATTTAATAGCCAAAGTCTTCTGGTCCATTTTTAAATTTTAATTTCTTAATAGAATAGGCTTCACTCATTTCTTTTAGGCCTTCTACAGCTATCCAGATAGATTTCCCTAACAGATTATATCAAGCAAGTATGCTGACTTCAGGAAGAATTTGCCAGAGATTCCACTAGACTAGAAAAAGTCTATGCCCCAACTTGTAACATATTTGAATAAAGGCAGCATCACTGTGAGAACGGGCAACCAACTGTATAAAACACATGAGGAAAGAAGCTTAGTTTTTATATTTTCATAAGTGAGAATTAAGGCTGGAATGTGCTACTTTCTTTGTAGAAAAAGACAATTTTAATAAACCTCCCTCAAAAAAAAAAAAATCCAGTTGTGTTCATGGTCGTGGTGTGATTAAGGAAACAATGGGTGACATCAGTGGAAGAAATAAAAGATCCGGACTCCTTCACTGTTCAGTTGCTTGATTATTGAACAAAGAGTTAAATTAAAAAGGTACTTTAATATTTGCTTCATTAAATCCCCTCCATGTTTTCAATTAGGGAAACAGAAGTACAGGTGGGGATGTGCTGCCTGCTCATCTGTCTTGCTGTTTGCGGGGGGGGGGGGGGGGGGGGGTGGCTTTTAAGATGGAAATACTCATGTAATTGTGTTGAAATGAACAATAAGGAAGTACAGTAGTTCCGGAATGAAAATGTTAAATTAAATGGACCATGTTTAACATTGTTGTTGATCCTGAGGAACAGTTTTTCCAGTATATGGAGCATTTCGATTCCATCCAGCATATGTTCTCCACAGTTTTCTCTGCTCTAATTCATCTGTGTTTTTCGACAGCTCCAGATGGCGTGCTGCCTCCGAGGCTTTCATCTGCCACTCCAACCAGTCTTCAGGTTGTCTGGTCTACACCAGCTCGGAACAACGCCCCCGGCTCTCCCAGATACCAACTCCAGATGAGGCCCGGCAACTCCACCCACTGGTTTCTAGAGTAAGCATTCTACTTCGTCCATCCCTTCTAACAGTCACCCGGGTTTTACAACGTAGCCATAAATTCACTATATCTTAAATTTTTAACAATAGGTCAGTTCTTACTGGCAACAAATAAAAACCTCCTTTCCAAAGTTCAAACAAACAAACAAAAAGCAACACCCTAGGAGATCATTATTTGCTTTGCAAATTTTTCATTTATAGAGGCTTAAAGTAAGATTCCTTCACCCTTAACTTTTCATGAGCACATGTATTGCCAAGAGCAGGCACACACCTGAACCCCACAAAATCTGCTGTCTGACTATGGCTACAAAAGTATAATACTTATTCTACAAATTCCATGTGGCAATCAGTCTCAATACTAGACTAGAATTCACTCCAGGCTACTACTAGAATTTACATCTCATATAAATGCAATAATACAAACCCTTAGCCAAAGGACTGCTTATTTTAAAAGAGATATCACGCGATGACAGAAAATTGCAGCACTGAGAGGTATGTTGACATTCCCTGAAAATTCTTTAAGATTGTACTTGTTTTTTATTCCTTTGAATGTCTAAAGCTTCTTAATTTTAGAATTTCTTTTCCATATAGGTTGTTTTCCGGTCCTTCTGCATCGTTAAGCTATGAAGCGAGAGATCTCCAACCGTACACAGAGTACGAATTTCGGTTGGTGGTCTCCAATGGATTTGGCAGTGCACATAGTTCTTGGATTCTGTTCATCACCGCAGAGGACAGTAAGTGGTCTGAAAAACACACAGCCAGATATTCTCTATATTAGGAAGTCTTAAAGTCTTCAATTTTTCCAAAACAAAGAAATAAGCCTCCTCTATTTTCTTGATGTTGAGGGACAGTAATCTTTTCCAGGAAAAGAACGGTCATAGTTTCCAGAAAGAAGAAAAATGGGGGCTTGGAGGGTTAGGCCTACAAACAGGAATATGTAATTCACAATAAATTATGATATGGACCCACTCAGTCCTTCAGGGTACATCTAGGTGTCCTGAAGGAGAAAGGTTATCCTTTTCTACTCTATGACCGAATATTACAAGTGTTCTCTGCAGAAGAACGTGGAATATGGACCTTATTTCATGAAGTTACTTAGAGGTCATTATACTTTTTTTCTGGAAACAGATTCCATTGTACTTTTACTCATACCTGAAAGACAGCCTCCAGAATAGAGGAGTATAATCTGATAACAGTCATTCTGCATGTATTACAAAGAGTACATTGGGATTGTCTTATTCAACCAGTACAGAGAATTTTCTAGTTTTTCATGGAAGAGTTTGTTTGCATATGTATGTTTTTTCTCGGTTATATAGAGAAAATAAATGCATGGCAATCATATTGAGTTTTATACAAATTACTTCTTAAAAAGTATATATATGGAAGTATAATTTTTTAGAAAAGTTAGAAATTAAATCAAGCTACACAGAGTGAAGGAGGACACCGTATCTTTGAACAATGAGGTTTTTAGGGTTAATCTTGTCAAGTCTTTTAATCAGAGGCCTCTTAGAAGATGTTGCCCTGTTGGCCAATTGCCATTCTGGCTCTATATTCAATGAGGACCCAAGTGACTTTCAAAAGGCTGGATATTAATCTCAAAAGGCACGGTATTTGCAACAATATCAATTGTATATGAAATTGATTCTTTTATGTCTACAATATCCTTAATTATATTATTTTAGTGAAAACTAGATATCAACTGAGATGGAATCAGGCCTATCTACCTTCCTTAATGCTTACATTAAAAAAATATATGAACAATAATATATAATAGTTCATCCATTTCTCCCAATTTGTAATTATTCCCAGGGAGCAAGTTTGGTACTTTACAAGGACACATCCAGTTCTTTCCTCTCAAGGGTACCATTTAGTAAATTATCAGCAGAGTGCAGTAAACGACACACAAAGCCCAGAAAGCATTTATGCACCACTCAACGCGCCTACACCCCTTTTAGAGGGAACGTTACCTTCGTTCTGGGGACTCTGACAGCATGAACACCAACTGTATACAGATGTATGAACCAGAGAGCTCCCACCCAAAATAGATTTTTGAAGAAACATTTAAAAAAAAAAAAAAACTGAAGATAAGTTTCTAATCTCCTTAGATAGAGCATACTTGCTTGGCACTCAGTAGAGGTTAACTAAAAATAATTATTCACCCACTGCAGAGGTGATGACTCCATAGAATGCCACACTGGAAGAGGAGAGAAAATGTCTCCTTTTTTTCGCACCACAATTTCTATTCCCATAGACAGGGGGCAACACTCGCATTTCCTCCGTGGTGATCTTTATTGAATAGGGGTCAGGATCTCCTACATAAATAAATTCCCAAACATTGTAAAGTACCAATTAGTACCGCAGCCTCTGTTGAGCAAATTTCTCTCCTGCCTCATCTTACCACAAAACAAGTCTTACAGACTCAATGTGGTTAGAATTTTCGTGCATGGAGACACTGCTGTCTTTGTGATTTTTTTAGGGCCTGAGTTCAAAGGCAATAGTGTTAACCCTTCATCTTCCTTCATTAAGAATTAGTAACACTTGATTGTGTAGCAGGTATTAACCCAGTCTTCATTTTCATTGAAATCCTTTCAGCAAGACAGATGACTTCTTCCTCTGCTTCACGCGTGATGTCACACACATCAGCAAAGGGCCAAAGGCTGGCTGGCTGCCCCTCCAGGTTAAGTTACCAGTGCATGCTCGCCCCTGAGACATGATAACAGTGTCCTATATATTTTGGGTGTCAGTGGAGATGGATGCCATCTCTGAATGGATGTGCAATTGAGTTGACAAAGACCGAGTGATTGGCACTGGGCACAAGCAGTTTTTCTGTCGAGGCTTCAAAGCCTTGCTTATAAAACCACCCATGCTGGGGCTTCCCTGGTGGCACAGTGGTTGAGAGTCCGCCTGCCGATGCAGGGGACACGGGTTCGTGCCCCTGTCCAGGAGGATCCCACATGCCGCGGAGCGGCTGGGCCCGTGAGCCATGGCCGCTGGGCCTGCGCATCTGGAGCCTGTGCTCCGCAACGGGAGAAGCCACAACAGTGAGAGGCCCGCGTACCGCAAAAAAAAAACAACCACCCATGCTGACAGCTCCATGCTGGTATCACACTTCATACTTGATCCTAACTACCACCTCCCAATTGGCGAAGTGCAATTTCCAATGTAGAATTTGACATATCACCTTACAGAATGAAACAGAGAGGTCACCTCATGCCCACATTTAAATTTCATGCCATCGCTAGGCACCTTTCCGCATCAGCCAAAGCCTTGAAACATTTGGTGCCAAAAAAAAACGGTCACCAATAGCAATATTTTTCATATGATACCGTGAGAGCATGATATTCATCAAGCCTGTGACCCAGCTGAGAGCAGAAAGAGAAACCTAGGCAGGAAGGTACCTAGAGCCAGAGAAACAAATGCTTGGGTACAAAGAGAGTTTCTCATAGATGGAGAAAAAGGCTGTGAGGAATTTATTTTTTTTTAAATATTTCATTCTTCTGTAATCATTTTCCTACCATTTTTTTTAATTAATTAATTTACTTATTTATTTTGGGCTGTGTTGGGTCTTCGTTTCCGTGCGAGGGCTTTCTCTAGTTGCGGCTAGCGGGGGCCACTCTTCATCGCGGTGCGCGGGCCCCACACTATCGCGGCCTCTCGTGTTGCGGAGCACAGGCTCCAGACGCACAGGCTCAGTAGTTGTGGCTCACGGGCCTAGTTGCTTCCCGGACCAGAGCTCGAACCCGTGTCCCCTGCATTGGCAGGCAGATTCTCAACCACTGCGCCACCAGGGAAACCCCCTGTGAGGAATTTTAATAGTGTTTTTTCAAATAATTTGTTATTTACATCAGTGGGCCACCAATATCCAGTACCATGCAGTTTTAAAAATCTAGCGTGGGGGGCTTCCCTGGTGGCGCAGTGGTTGAGAGTCCGCCTGCCGATGCAGGGGACACGGGTTCGTGCCCTGGTCCGGGAGGATCCCACATGCCGCGGAGCGGCTGGGCCCGTGAGCCAGGGCTGCTGAGCCGGCGCGTCCGGAGCCTGTGCTCCGCAGCGTGAGAGGCCCCCGTACTGCAAAATAAAAAATAATAATAATAATAAAAAAAAATCTAGCGTGCTGCATGCCGCGGAGTGGCTGGGCCCATGAGCCATGGCCGCTCAACCTGCGCGTCAGGAGCCTGTGCTCCGCAACAGGAGAGGCCACAGCAATGAGACGCCCGCGCACCCCCCGACAAGAAAAAAAAAAAAAAAAAATCTAGTGTGCTGATGCCAGATAATAATAATGCACATTTCCTATGAATATTTTAAATCCAGTTAAACTTGTGTTAATAACAGATGTTTTTTCCATCCAACTTGGTCAGTGTAGTGTTCGACTATTTGCAACCAGATAAATACAAAAAACACGTGATTTTTTTTTTTTTTTCCGAACAAGCTGCTGGCAGTCCAAGCACCTAGAATGTCTGCAGCCTACAAAAATGCATTAAGATTGTGATAGACTTGGGAGCATGGGATTAATAACATGAAGACACTTACCTATCAGCTGAAACTTTTTGATATCTTTTAACCAGAAATAACCATCTCTTCTGATTTTATTGTTTGTCCCTCTCTTTTGTGTGCTTAAAATTGTTTTCCGTGCAGTATAGGCATGTGAAAATGGTAGCTGGCTGGAAGGGAAAGTCTCCTTCACCTTCAGCTTAAATGTGCGTGTGCTCTTTTGCCTCCTAAAATCCTGCCCTGTGTAAAATATAAGATAACCCACTTTTCTTGAAAAATGTAGATTCCCTAGACTAAGAAAATTCAGATTTCTCCCAAGGTTTCTTAGCTAACAAGACTGAAATATGGACTGTCTCTTTATTTGAGTCATTTTAACAACAAACATATAGGTATACACGATTAGATCAACCTGATGAAAATGAGATTCTTTTCTAAAAATCACTTCTCTACCCCCAAAACAAAACAAAACAGAAAATCCAGATTGCTTCTAGGGATGACCATTGAGTTGTCAAATACTTTTCAAAGACTAAAAGTTGAATCATTTCACTAAATTTGTAGTTAAAAACTCCACATTTGTATTTCTAACCATTAATCTAAGAGGCATTATTAAATAAAGTTTGTGGGATTTGAACAGTTGTTTCTGTAGATTTACTTAGACAAGTTTTTCATGTGTTCATTATTTTGCTCACAGACTGATTGTTCATGAGTTTTGACTGGCGTCTGCTAAAAGATAGAAAGATGTATCTTATTACTTACACGGTGAGATTTTCAGTACTATTAACATATTGTATTCACTCATAGTATTAGGTTTTACTGTTATTTTTTCCGTACTTAAAATTGCGCTGTGAGCAAAGGATGAAGCAATGAGGGAAATTATCATAGTATCTGGGTCCTGTTTTACTTTCCTCATTAGCAGTTGGGAGCAGTTTTCCCCTTTCATTCATCTTTAAGATTCTCATAGCAGTTTACAAAGCAACAGTTGTTCTTCTGCAGTAAAAGAGAAAGATCTTGCAATGTTCATTGAAATCAGTATCAGAACACATTTCTGCCTCGTTTGTTGTCTGACAACATTCTAGTCACCCATCAAGCCCCAGCTCATACGTCACCTCCTGTGTGAAGCCTTCCCTCCTCATATCTACCTTAGAATTTTGGTTTGTGTTTACTTGTGTACCATCGATATCTCCTTCTGAATTGTAACTTCTCAGGACCTAGGGTTCCATCTCATTTATCTTTGTAGTTCCAGTGCCTGGTGGAGGGTCTCATATAGAGCAGGTACCCAAAATTGTTAATGGACTGATGAAAAAGAGTCTCACGTAAGCAAATCCATGAAAACACAACCAAGCAAACCTTAACTGGGTAACTGCCATGTGGGAGGGACTGAAAGAGACATGAAAATTACAAGGATGAATAGGAGAGTTTTCTTTACTTGAGGCATCCACTGTCTGGTGGCAAGAAAGACATAGAGTAAAACCATAGTTAGAGTGTTCAAAGCTGAGAGCAAGCCCAGAGGAGAGCATTTCCCTCAACATGGGGTGTCAGGAAAGCCTTTCTGGATGAGAACACCAGGAGAGGAAATAGGGAATGATTTCTATTTGGAGTTCACATCAACATCAGATTTCAAATTTACTTCCTCATCATTGGTTCAGAAAAAGGCGGGAAAAGCAATTGCTGTAAGAGGTGTCCACTGACACTTGAGACAGGCAGGGCGGCTTGCAGGATGTTCTGCCCGTGGTTCCAGCCTCTGTGTATGAGCCAAGGAGGGCGAGGATGAGAGGCAGATGTAAGAGAAGGAAATCCCAAAGGCAGTCCTCATTCTTTGCCTTGGTCAGAGGCAGCCTGCTGGCTGGCCCTGTGATTCAACCTTAGCTGCCTTGACTAGGATAGTGAATGTTCTAATTAGAGAGACCTCTGCTGGCCCAAAACCATGTGCTATTTCAGAATGAAGGGGAACAGATATATAGAAATAGAATTCCAGAAGGAAAACACGTTTCCTTCTTATTCTCACAACCTGTAATGAGTAAAACACCGAGTCCTTGTGACAGGGAGGGGAAGGAAACTTGTGGTATGAAATTTGATCGGTTGATCGAGATACTTCTAGAGCAGGATTTTCCAATCATTCAGTAAGTATATTTGTATCCTTAAGAGTATTTAAATTTTAGAACTAATATTGCATGGTAGAGATCTTTTTTATCAGTGTGCTTTAGAACTGAAGGTCAACCTGGATCTTGAGTGTTCTATGTGAGAGAAAAACAGAAACATTTGTAAATAAGAGTGACACAGGTTTGTAACAGTAGATTTTATTTTATTGAATGAAGAAATGTGAACTGTAAGTTTCGGTGGTGCTGCACGATGATTTTGCTTTTCTATTCCAAATACATGTCCTAATTGCTTTAAATACTAAGTCGTGAATGCTTATCCTCTCAAGCAGTGATGTAGGTCTCTACTTTACCCACAATGGAAGATCCTTGATGCAAAGTAAGTAATGTAAACTGCTGATTTTGAGAGCGAAGTGGCCCTGTATGTATGTGCCTACATACTTTGTTTCCTGTTGCATAGATTCCACCCCTCAAATCCTTGCATTCCCAGAATTTATAAAAACAAATATTTATTATCTTTACATTTTCATTTTTATATCCTAAGATCAGAAGCTGAAAGTGACCCATAGAAAATCCTTTGAAAGGATGGATCGATTCATGAAAACTTCTATCCACCTGGCCTCAATTTCCCTCTTGAGCTCTTGAATCTCTTTTGGGAACAGAAAGCCCACTGTTCTTCCAAATTTGGAACCTCTAGTTCTTTTAGGACTTTTTTCTGCCATCATGAATTCTCACATCAACACATTTCATCTTCTGTTCCAAACTTTCAAGGAAAAATCCATAGCCATTCACCATACAACAAATCCCAAGTCTGGGAGTCAGAACACTCTTCCTAGCCTTCCTCTGCTGTCCTGGTCTCGGGAGAAAGAGAGAAAATAGTTCCCCAGTATCGGTTCACCTACTTGCAGACGATACATCATATCCTTTCAATTTCAACAACCTTCTAGTCTTCAGATGTTTCTTTTATTGAGCAACGATGCCTATGTTACACAGCTCTTTTCCTGTTTCATCAGTTGTCAAGAAGCTGAATGTTCATACTTGTGCCAAGCTGCGGTGCACGTTCTTAATATTTGTTTTGGGATACAACTATTGTACCCTCTTCATCATCAAGAGATTAAGTATTCTTTATCATTATTTTACTTGTCCTATTGCTTAAGTCTTTTATTATGAGCTGTCAAAAAATCTTTTGGGGAAGTAGTTGGGGTATAAATAATAAATTGATAAAAAAACTCATGATTAAAGATGGGATAGAATCCATCACTCCACTCTTCTGCTAACATTTCAGTAGTGAGTATCAAGAGGCTACAGGAACAATTAGCGTAGGGTATATACTACTCCGTATAATTATATATCCATCTATTTGCCACCTTGATTTTTAATTCATTGGCAGATTTAGAGGATATCCACTTATGGAGTTAATATTGCTGAAAAAGAGCTTTTGAACAGAGTGAGTTTTTAATTAGAATGGCAAAAAGTTGCTTCAAGGCGGTAATAACATACCGGGAAAACTGAGCCATCTTTGGTAACTCTAGTAGCAAACAAGTTGTAGAAGACCCAAGAAAACGACTGAAAAAAGTTATATACACACTACAGATGTGAGTCATTCAAACCATTTATTCACACACACACACACACACATGCCTACGCGCCCATCCTTCCCAGTATACACCCCTGAGTATAAAAATAAGCAGGCCCCTCTGTGAACAATCTCATTACTCTCTTTTAAGATGGGGCTGAATTTTTGAAGCTGATGAGCGAAATCGTTTCCCATAAAAGATAATTTCATTTGCCAAAATGAAACTACTTTCTGTTATTAATGCTGTAATGAAACAGCTTGAAATATGAATCAGTGATCTGAACAGAAAGGATGTTCCCCGTTCCCCGCTCCAGGAGGGGAGTTCTCTAAACAATTACACCCACGGAGAGGGCTGTTCGGTTGTATTTTCATCACTAGCCAGCTGAGCTGTGTGGCTGTCATACTTGCCGGTCTCCCCTCCAGTGACAGCCGCATTGACAACATGTTATACTCCACATTGATTTTACAGTTAAGGAGCTGATTGTGATATATAGGGATTTTAAGAATTCAGCTGAGAGGCTGACTTTTGCCTTTTATCATTCCATTAAAATTTTATAACCATCTTTTTCATGTCATTTCATCCATGAATTCTTACTTTAGAAGTGATAGCTACTGCTGTGAGCATAACTTTTCTCATGTTCGGAGCTTTTTATTGTATTAGCAAACTACCCCAATTATAGTTATTACTCATGTTTTACATAATTGTGGTGACCCTTTCAGCCATGCAGTAGCATGCCGGTTGATTTGTATATAGAACTAGACGATTCGGCTTATCATTTTAAAGCACTAAATTGAAAGCGTGCCAGGAGTCAGGTTTTAACACTTCCTTAGCCAAAGCAGCTAATTAAGCTGCATTCGGCGTCCTCTCCTGAGTCGCGTGCTTCAAGGACCCTTCCTGCAGCCAGTGCTGGGGCCCTACTCAGCTAGAGCCGGAAGCTCATAAAATGTATTCTGGCTTTCAAGGGGGGGAAAAGATCGTGCAATTGAAATTAGACATCTCTTCTTTTCCAAGATAGGAGATCATCTTTAAGGAAAGGCTGTGTTCTGTGGAGGCTTGAAGTACCAGTTCATTATCCTGGATGTTTCCTTGATAAGACTATTATCGTAGTCAGGAGGAATAAAAGGCTTATCCCCATCAAAACAGAGAACAAACTGCATCATTCTTGTTACTTTTCCCTGAAGAAGCTCACAGTTTGAGATAATGCACAGATGAGGGATAATTATGGAAGACCCGAGTGAAAACCCTAATAGAAAATATTCTGATTTGTAAGCATATGTTATTCTTTTTTCAGCGGGGAAGGGTGAGTTAGGGTTAGACTTGAAAGGCTTGATTCTCCACCATTGATTTTATGGACCCCAATCTCAGAGGATTTCGTTTTACAAGACAACATTGATATCTTACAAGACTTGCGCTTGCTTTTCTTCAGGAGAGAGCCAAACCTAGATGACAAGTATAAATAAGAAAGGATCCGCATCCCTATTTTGATATAATAATTGCTACCGCTACTGTGTACCGGAGAGCAAAAGTAAGAAATGTCACAGTGGTTTGACGAAAGCTTTAAAATGAAAGCTAACAACAGACTAAAATGAAAAATGTGATCCGTATCGAGATCACTGTACTTTTAAGCCTTCTTCTCTTCACATAGGATGCATTACCAAATTGTCAAAAATGGCTTGATTTCAGGGTTCGTGTACGGTAACAGCTTTCCTCTCAAAAAGTAGTTATGATTCTACCATCAGTCCAGTTGGTGACAAATACGTGGATCATGTCGTGTGAAAATACGCTCCTATCATCAGCTATTATTGTAGTCACTGGCTCTGCGAAGCAGTGGTCGCGTTTAAAATTTAAACCTTGGGTATAACACTGAATCACACACACGTAATCAACGCTGTTTTAAACAATTACTAAATCCAAGTATATCTTTTTTAAAGATTCTTCCATAAAATCTAATGTTCACGGAAAAATCACATAAATGTCCAAATTGCTGTGGGCAGAAAAGGGGGATATAGGATGTTTCTTGATCTGTTGTAGCAATTTATAGATTTCGGGCCGTGGTTTATAAGAATGCTAAATGTTCTGGAATTACAGCTGTTACTGATCAGTGATTGAGCCAGATTTGTGTTATTGCACCATGTTCTTGCTTGTACCCAGAGAGCAGTAAAGCCTCAATATAATAAAAAGCACCTGCATTTTAAATGAAATTTCAATTGAAAAACTTAACAGCCCTTCAAATTGCAGAATTTAACGCAGCCCAGTAAAGCTTAAATAACACTTTGCCTCCGCAGGCTGAGGGGTTTGCATTCAAGGTGACTTGAGTGTGTCGCATGGTGAAATTATTTACAATTAAGGGATTTCTCTGGAGGGCTGCAGGATATTTGCTGTTCCACAACACCTAGGCGGGCATATGGTGGGCCTTTTTCAGTATTCATGGAGCCTCCTGAACCTTTATGATAATTGAATCAGTTAGAGTGCTGAGTGGAGCAAGCATTAAACCTGTTAACCTAAAGGTCAGATCTGTGCATTGTTTATTTATCAGTAGGTGAAAGAGCTAAATCGGCAGCTTCTGTCACAGTCACAGTAAAAAAAATCACCTATAGTATTAACAGGGAGTAGATAAATTACAAAACATGGATTAGAATGATAAACAGACCCGGGGATAATATGGAATATATAATGAGAGATGCTGAAGGATCTTACTGGGCTGTGAAATATGCAGGTTTGTTAAGACAGTGTTATTGATTATAATGAGTTACTGGGGTTCTAGAAAAATGGGGCGGAAGCTGCAACTTTGGTTACAACCGCCCTCTTGTATCTTTCTCTCCTAAGGTCTTTATTTCAGGTCCTTGTGATATTTTGAATCCTTAGCTTTAATAAAAAGAAATGATTTTAATAAAGCTATCTTAGAGACAAAAATGACAATTGAATTTGATAATGTTCAACAAGTACATATTTCTGACACATTTAAGAGTAAATGTGTAAGAGACACTTGGCCACTTACTCAGTGGCCTTCACCAGGTGTCCAGTTTCATACTCTGGTAGGAGAGTTACCACTCATTTTAGTTTTGTTCTGAGGAGATGTGGGGAGTTTCTAAGAGGTATCCTGTCTTACTTTTTTTTCTACTTTGTAGAACCTGGACCTATAGACCCTCCGATTCTTCGGGATGTGAAGTCAAGAATGATGTTGGTCACCTGGCAGCATCCTTTAAAGCACAATGGGATCATTACCCATTATAACATTCACCAACATGGCCGTCTCTGCTTAAAAACTTCTGGAAATGTCACTAATGGCACAGTGGTCCATTTGCACCCATATACAGCCTACACATTTCAAGTAGAAGCTTGTACTTCAAAAGGGTGTTCCCTGTCACCAGAGTCTCAGACTGTATGGACACTCCCAGACGCACCAGAAGGTATCCCGAGACCAGAGTTGTTCTCCGATACCCCAACGTCCGTGATTATATCTTGGCAACCCCCCACCCATCCCAACGGCTTGGTGGAGAACTTCACAATCGAGAGAAGAGTCGAAGGGAAGGAAGAAGCTACTACCCTGGTGACTTTCCCGAGAGGTCATCCCATGAGGTTTATCGACAAGACTTCTGCTCTTAGCCCATGGACAAAATATGAGTATCGGGTCCTGGTGAGCACTCTTGGAGGAGGTACAAACAGCAGCGCTTGGGCAGAAGTGACCACGAGACCCTCACGACCTGCTGGGGTGCAGCCCCCCGTGGTGGATGTGCTAGGACCCGACGCAGCCAAGGTAAGATACGGCGTGTCTGTCTCCACTGCAGACATGGGAATTTACCCTGGATTGACTCTGTGTTGAACAGAGCCATCTACTGACAGAACGCACACATGTGTTGTTTTAGGCATTCACTGGAGAAACTGGGTTTTTGGCCTTTGGCCCAAGCTATCTTGAATTTGATGTCAGTTTTTTATTTCTCCCTGTAACCCCTTAATTATATTGTTGAGATGCTTCCACTTGCCTCACACACCTGAAATCCTTTGAATGCCACCGTGGGATGCTTAGCTGAACCACCACGTCAGATCTAAATAGATCAGAAAATGAGAGGAGGTGGGGAGATACGGGGGAAGGGATTAGTGTATTAACAAAAGTTCCAATTACCGATATTCTGATTTTTTTTTAATGATCAAAGGATCAAGATGATGGGGAAAGAAATAAAAATCGCCGATTACGGGGCTATCTAGGAACTGTTCAATTATTCACTTCACACTACTGGGAATGAACCCTAGAGCACAGGATAACTACCATTGTTTTGGCTTGCATACAAACTTCATTCAAGGGAAATTAGTGTAACCAAACAGGAGGGAGTTTTGTAGCTTAGAAGCCTCTTTTGTGTAAATACACACATGCTTCCATGGATTCAATCTTGTACTACTGCCAAAAGCATTGGTGTAGCAGCTTGCTCACCAGAGCACAAAACAAAGGGCATTTGCATAACAGCAGAGTTCATCTGCTGAAATTATTACTTGAATCTCTGTTGTGCGTTCTCTCGTCCCACCAAAAGCAAACACTGGGTGATGCTAAATAGTGTAAATTCTTGAAGAAATTTAATTGAACCTACAAACTGAAATCGATTTTTATAAGTCTATCTTAGTTTCAACATGAGATCGGTCAAAGCAACACGCCTTCTTGATAGAAATACCACAGATGTATAGAATCTTGTTGATAAAACACTAAAAGGAAATCAATTTGAAGGACATGAGGTACGATGTTTATTGTATGAATTGGGCAATCTTAAGAATTGTTCTTCATTCAAAGGAAAAGCAAAACGAACCAAAGGAAAACCCCAAACAAACCTAGAGTTATTCATCATTTCAGAAATGACTTTTCTTTTCAATCCTAAGGGAATTTTGCAAAACTTCAGTAGCAGTACCAATCAATATGATGTGACATAAACACAGTCCCTTCACAAAGGCAAAGCTAGATAATGGACTTTTTTCTGGATTCTTTCTAACAAGAATTTAATAACTAGGCAGATCTGAAAAATGATAAATATTTTCAGAAAAATAATGGCTCAGTGCCCAAGTCTATGTGATTCAGCATCCATAAACGGTGATCAAAAGTATTCAAAACAAATTGCCTGACTTTTTCTTTCATTCTTTTTTTTTTTCCTTCCTCTTTGCATTTTGTAACCTCATCCAGGAATAAGACAGTGTACATGGCTTGTCAACCTGCTAAGGTAAAGTTTAGATTAGCTTGGCTTGGGAGCAGAATCTCACAGGCACTCACCAGGTCAGGAATCTAAAAGTCTCTAAGAAGGTGCTTGGAATATGCAGACGTTGGACATTAGTGATAGTTTTTAAAAATTCGCACCTTTTATTAATTCTCACTTTATAACTAGGAAATCAGAAGTTATCAATGAAGAGAGTCATCAGGAATATTCAACTGAATCTACTATTGGATTACATGTGTTTAAATAATATCAAAACAACATATTTACGCTTCAGAATTTTGGGCTCACATTAGGTTCAAAAAGATCTTCAGACTCAAAGTCAATGTGCTCGTGATATGCTTATCTGGTAAACAGAGGCAATGTGACAGCAATACAGTGATTTCTCTTTATGAAATATAAGATTTAAAAGTTAAAATTGCAAATGGATAAAATATGAGGAAAACAGAAGGATGGTCATGAATGCATTGGTAGAGAAATTTATTCTACATTTATTTCATAGTCATTGCAAATATTAGGATGAAGAGAATTGTCAGTAATATTATTGACAAAATAATAATAATTTCAGTTCTACTAACCTTTATTGAGCACCTATCAATCTTTCTGAGTGCCTCTTTTAGACACTGAGGATACAGTAGTGGCCAAATCAAAATCCCCGCCTTCATGGAGTGTACCTTTTAGTCAAAACAACATAAACAGATATATAAAATGCCCAGAAATGAAAAGACTTGAGGGAAGAAACAAATCAGGAATAAACACTACCAACTGATAGGTTGGGGAATAATAAAGGAAATGGACTGGTATTTCACCCTAGTTCTTCCCATTTTGTACCATGTGGTCTTTTCACCACCCCTCCACCTGTAAGAGCTTGCATCTAATAGGGAAAGCAAGGAAACTTCACATACTTAGGCCAACTAGAAAATAACCCAAAGTAGCATCTTAGTAAGTATAAAGAGATAACTTGGCATAGACATGAGCATTAGGAAGCGAAAGTTGCATTAACGACAAGGTCCTACTGTATAGCACAAGGAAGTATATTCAGTATCCTGTAATAAACCATAATGGAAAAGAATATGAAAAAGAACACATATATATGTATATATATATATATGTATAACTGAATCACTTTGCTGTACTGCAGAAGTTATAGTTGGTTTAATATTGTAAATCAACTATACCTCAATAAAATAAATTTTTAAAAAAAAGAAAAAGGGAAAGTTGCATATCAAAATTACATTCTTAATATCTTATTTGATTACATGGAAAAGAATATATATTGTCAAAGCGGTTGTGTGAAAGCCACGCACTTTGATGTGATATCTAATAACTTTAAGAAAATTCATTTCATTGTATAAAGTTGGTAAAAAAATACCAAAACCTGAAAAAGATAGTTCAGTAAAACTATAGACTACTTTCATACTGCGACTATAGAGCCAAAGCTTCTCAATAAAATATTAGCAACTTGAACTCAGGAGTATATTAAAAGAATGGTATACCAGGACAAATCTGGTCTGATTCCAAAAATGTAAGGTTGGTTCAACATCAGGAAATCTATCAACATACTGCTTAAATCAACTGATTAAAAGAGAAAGCCCTTTTTTTTTAATCAATAGATGCAGAAAAAAGACGTAAGATTCAGTAGCCATTTCTAACAAATATTCAACATAAAACCAGATTAGGAAAAAGTCAGTTTATAAATTTATTCCACTGGAGTCTTGAGTACGATTGAGGACTCATAAAAATAAAACATAGAATAACTAAGTTGTATAACTCTGACGCAGCAAAAAAAAAAAAAAAAAAAAAAAATTGCTTTTTGGTGATAACATGAGCCTCTGAACTCTGATGGCCCCATTCGCAGGCCCACCTTCCCACGGCTAAAGCAGAATGAAAGAGCAGGCCTGCAGCTCTCAGCTTTTCAGGTAGAAGAGTCCTCTCTTGGCTCAGATCGCCAAAACCACCAGCCTTGGTGTGTGTGCGACAAGGAACAACAATCCTGTCCCCCAGATGGTGTCCACGCACAGCTTTGCTATGGTGTGTACTCTTAGCATTGCTCATTTACAGGTTGATAATAAACCAAAGTAAAAATAATTAAGTCTTAGTCATCATTCTCACCTGTTTTTGAAGATGGGCTGGTCTTTGATAGCTGCTTAAATCAAACCATTAAAAAATTATAAATTCTTTTTTTAATTTAATTTTTATTTTATATTGGAGTATAATTGATTTACAGTATTGTGTTAGTTTCAGGTGTACAGCAAAGTGATTCAGTTATGCATATACATATATGCATTCTTTTTCAGTTTCTTTTCCCATATAGGGTATTACAGAATTTGGAAGGAAATAAAATGACAACTAATATTCACTGAGTTCATATTAAGTTCCAGGAATTGCTCTCACTGAGTCCTTACTACAACCCTGTCAGATAAAGGCTATTATTATCCCCATTTCACAGGCAAACCCTGCAGCCTTAAAAGAATAGATAGTTATATTTAGCTAGAAAACAATTTTGTTTTTGCAAGATATAAGATTCCTCAAAAAAAAGTTAAACTTCAAAAGATAGATTGGGGAAATACATCTATAAGACATTATAGAAAAATAAATTATTTCCCCATAATAAACAAAGAACTTCTAATAACTTATGATAAAAAGACAACTCAATAGAAAACAAAGTATAAAATATGGATAAAAAATGTGATAAGAGGATATACAAAGAGTTAATAACGTTTGAAAATATTTATATCTTAAAAAAGTCAAGGGACTACAAATTAATTAAAGAAATAATAAAGTAATACTGGCAAGACCAAAAGGATTAGTAATTTCTTTTTATTTCTTCCAGTTTTATTCAGATAGAGTTGACCCAAAGCACTGTATACATTTAAGGGGTCCAGCATAATCATTTGACTTGCATACATCATGAAATAATGACCACAGTAAGTTTATTGAACATCCATCATCTCCTATAGATACAAAATAAAAGAAAACATTTTTTCCTTGTGATAGCACTCTTAGGATTTATCGGGTTGGCCAAAACATTTGTTCGGGTTTTTCTGTAACAACTTATGGAAAATTCCAGACAAACGTTTTGGCCAACCCAATACTTCCTTAACAATTTTCATATGTAATGTCAGCAGTGTTCATTGTATTAATCGTGTTGTACATCACAACCCTAGTACTTATTTATCTTATAACTGGAAGTTTTCATCTTTGACCACCTTCACCCACCACTGCCTCTGGTAATCACAAATCTGATCTCTAAAAGGAGCAGTAATTTCAAGAATTTGTGGGGACACAAATCATGGACATTTTCTTTCATTGTTTGTGATCAAGTGAATTACTTCAAACTTTTCAGAAAGTAATCCATCAGTAATGATTAAAACTAAACATACATTTTGATATAGCAATTCTTGCTAACCTATACAATAATAAATAAGTACAGGGACTTCCCTGGCAGTCCAGGGGTTAAGACTCCACACTTCCAACACAGGGGACGTAGGTTCGGTCCCTGGTCGGGGAGCTAAGATCCCACATGCTGTGCAGTGCAGCCAAAAAATTTTTTAAATAAAAAAAATGTACAATCGTATGTATACATACATTTTCAAATATGGTTTTTAACAATAAAGTCAAGTCAGTAGGATAACTGAATAGTCTGTTTTCAGCCATGAAAGGAATATTATGCAACATAAAACATGATAGGGTGTGTCCCATGATCTCTAGTTGAGTGTGAAAAGCAAGTTACAGATTAATAATGGGTATAAAAATGGGTATAAAAAATAAAATTTTTCCTGAAAAAAATTTAAAAGAGAGAGAGAAAACGTACCTATGTGTGGATATATTTGCTGTGTGAGAAAGTATGGCAGAATAGATTCAAAGCTATCACCTTTTCACCTTTACAGGGTGGGAATGGGGAGGGATAGGAGGAGGTCGAGGTGAAGGACCGTAATTTATTTTCCTGTATGTATCAATATCTTTGGTTTTTTCTCTGAATACAAAATGCAAATCAAATATCCGAAGTAAAAAAATTAATATTAACAACTTTAAAAGAAAAGGAAGATATCTTAAAGGAAAAATTTAATTTCATTTCAACAAATACTTATTGTACACCTTGTTCTGTATGAGAAGATTTGCCGGGGAGTCAGTTGTTGAGAGGAATTACCATATGGAGTCAAATGTTACCACACTCTCATGCCCTGTGGTCATTCATATTCTGTATTGATTAAGTAGTCTTAGAATTATAAAATCTTCTATGTAGATATGAGGGCGAGGATTGTCTCTTAACATTAGATACAAGGAAACTGAGGCCCAGAGATGTTAAGCGTTTTGTTCCAAGTCTCACAGCGTTGGTTGAGTAACCTACATCAAATATCAAGGATATTTATTCTTAGCCCATTCTCAACCCATTATATCAATCTTCATAAATCCTCTTATTCATAAAGTTCTTAAATATGGTTTGATGGAGTTAAAGAAATTAGAAGTAAGTTACAATGTTTATGTGTGTTACAGTTTTCAGTCCCGAAGCCAAACATCTAACCTACATTCCCTAAATTTTTGCTTACAACCAGGATCTTGTAGGTCCCTTGATTGTTTAGGGCCACTCTTCAGGGATCTGAACAAATAGGTAAAAGTCAGTAGCTCCTTAAACACCTACCCACCTGTCCTATTTTTTGCAAATTTACAATAACTAAACAGAATGGTAATCTAAGCAATTAAGAACCACTCAAATAAAAGAAATCATCATTGTTGGCAAAGCAACTCCAAAATAAACATTTTATTCCCAGCCAGAAACTACAATTCTGTTTAGAAAATTTCAATGTAAAAGTCTTGTTTTAGAGAACATACCTTTTGCTTATTAGGCCAGGAACATGCTGAGTTTTTTGGGCTGCAACAATATTTTATAATCCTTTCTATGAACAGTAGATATATAAAAGGCCATGGAAAATTAAACGGAATGAAAGTTTTAATCTCACATATTTTAGCCACACTCTAGTAAATGTAGTCTTAGGCACTGGAAAGAATAGAATCCAATATTTAACTAACTGGCTCTTTAAAAAGCTTGGACACATTTATTTTTAGTAATAGCTCCAGGATATTTTCAGGAGGATGATCAAATTAGATACCATTTCTGATAGCCTACTCACTATAATGACAATGGCCTTCTCCACCTTGCTATAAAATTCCTTACAAAAATTTTCTGTGGAAGTAGATTCATGTCTTCCAACTCAGTACTGTCAAAAGGATATATCTTCCTGGGCGTCCCTGGTGGCGCAGTGGTTAAGAATCCGCCTGCCTGGGCTTCCCTGGTGGTGCAGTGGTTGAGAGTCCGCCTGCCGATGCAGGGGACACGGGTTCATGCCCTGGTCCGGGAAGATCCCACATGCTGCGGAGCGGCTAGGCCCATGAGCCATGGCCGCTGAGCCTGCGTGTCCGGAGCCTGTGCTCCACAACAGGAGAGGCCACAACAGTGAGAGGCCTGAGTACTGCAAAAAAAAAAAAAAAGAGAGAATCCGCCTGCCAGTTTAGGGGACACAGGTTCGATCCCTGATCCGGGAAGATCCCACATGCTGCGGAGCAAGTAAGCCCGTGCACCACAACTACTGAGCCTGCACTCTAGAGCCCACGAGCCACAACTACTGATCCCGTGTGCTGCAACTACTGAAGCCCATGCGCCCAGAGCCCATGCTCTGCAACAAGAGAAGCCACCACAGTGAGAAGCCCATGCACCGCAACGAAGAGTAGCCCCAACTCGCCGCAACTAGAGAAAGCCCGTGTGCAGCAACGAAGACCCAACGCAGCCAAAAATAAAATAAATAAATAAATGTATAAACTAAAAACAAAGATGTATCTTCTTATGTCTGTAGCTTTTTAAGTGAGAAAAATAGCCAATTTCTGGATGCAAACGTTTATAGTTAGAGAACACAGGGATTTTTTAGCTCTTCAAATGACTGTCTCCAGAATCATTACATCACATCGCTTAATCTCCGCTGGTTGAGATCTTATTCAAGGTTTATTTGATGAATGCTTTTCTTAGGCTCAACAACTGAGTGCCAGATCAATTCACTCTCAGCTCAACTGCTAACACAGACTACCTCCAAAGTTTGGATTCTTTCAAGGACTGCCAAGCCTTGACCTGAACTCTCAGAATATTCTAGTTCCAGAGGCAAGTGGTATTCCACATGTGAATCAGGTAGAATTGAGCTGTGATAACCCTTCCATTTTCCATTTGCATGACAAGTACCAGGAAGCCCTGTAAATATGACCTTGACTCATTTCTGAAGTCCACAAAGAGCGCTGCACCCCCCAAGCAAATAGAATCCTATGTCCGCTCTATAAACTTTACTTGCGTTAGGCTTCTTTGATCTCTCCTCCATCCAGGCAAATCCTCTGTGCTCATAAGGAATTCATCTAAAATTTCTCTTCACCAGCACAGTGTGGAACTCTCTGAGAAGTGTTTTTGGTTTTTTGTTTGTTTGTTTGTTAATTTTTATTTATTTTTGGCTGGGTCGGATCTTCGTTGCTGCCCACTGGCTTTCTCTAGTTGTGGTGAGCAGGGGCTACTCTTTGTTGCGCTGCGGTGGCTTCTCTTGTTGCAGAGCACGGGCTCTAGGCACATGGGCTCAGTAGTTGTGGCTCACGGGCTTAGTTGCTCCATGGCATGTGGGATCTTCCCAGTCCAGGGCTCAAACCCACACGTGTCCCCTGCAATGGCAGGTGGATTCTTAACTACCGCACCACTAGGGAAGTCCAGAAAAAGATTTTAAGATTAGCAACGATTTCAAGCTATGTAGTAAAATTGGAGTAGATGTCAGGTCCTTGTTAATTTTAAGTTAGGACCGTAATCATCAAGCAACTGCCCAGTGACATCTGGTAGAGGCCCATTTTGTCACCAAGAATTAGAAAGAATACCCTACAGATATCTCAGGTCAGATTCCTTCTGGAGGAAGTTTTTTCTCTTTAAGATAGAAAATTTTGGTTCATCCTTTTCCATTCTCACTTTTCTATAATGCCTCTAAGACTTCGAATTTGTATAGAACTATAAATGGAGGTATCAATATATCGCCTTGTGGAAAACTCTTTGAAAGTTTCAAAATAGCTGTATGCTAAGGAAAAACATAATGGAGACAGCCATGACTGCTGTTACTTCTGGAACTCCATCTCTCGGTGTATGGCACTAAATGGGCATACAATTTAGGCCCTGCTATCAAGAAGCTTACAGTCTATTGGGGAGACGGGATATACACTCCAAAATTTAAGGAACATTGCAAGGCAACACAAAAAAGATGACCCATGATAGCATATAAATAAATAATCTTTTAACGACTAATGCACATTTTTCTAGGGTCCTTTGTCCCCCATAAGAGCATGAGTGGGTTAGCACTATGCCCTTACAGTATTTAGCCAGAAAAGAAAAGCAACATTAAACATTATTAGAAAATGGTGTTTCTTTCTTCTGATGTTCATGTCTATGACTTAAACAGGATCATTCTTTGCTTGCCTTTTCAAAGCTTTCCACATGTCTCTTGTCTTTGAGAACAGGATGTGTTGTTATTGCTTTACTTGTTACATTATGCACTAGTGAGATTCAGGAACTCAATAGGGCATCCTCAGAAAATGCAAAGAATGATTTCTGCACCCTCCCACCACCATCCCCCCCCTCAAAAAAAAGAGAATAGTGATATATTTAGAGTACCCGCTAATAATGCAAAGCAAGGAGTTCTGACGTTTCATTTAATTGAGTTATAAACAAGAAAACTATTAAATCCTGCTGCCGCCCCATGGGTGCGTGTGGATGTGTGAACTCTCTCCATGTGTGTGCTCTGTGTCCTTCAGGGCACCCATGGTGGAGATGAATCACTAAGGTGTGTACTAGTCTGACAATCTTAGAAAGTCTCCAGACTGAAAGCCCAGCCCAGGAAACAGCATTTCATCTAGTTCCTGGTGTACTGCTAATTGATCCGAAACCCTTTGTTACTGTCTAGTGCAAAGGGCGAAGTCGAAAGTGCGTATTTAGGAAGTGACTTGACTGAAAACAAGGCAGAGCAAAACGCCAGGCCTTGTGAACTGCAGTTGCTCTGTTCCTGTGTTGTCACACTGGTGCTAAGCTTACATTTTATTTCAGGTCACTTGGAGAGCCCCACTTATCCTGAATGGAGACATCCTTACCTACGAGATCCGCATGCCTGACCCTCACATCACGATCACCAACGTTACTTCCTCTGTGTTCAGTCACGTCGTTACTCATCTGATTCCTTTCACTAATTATTCTGTTACCATTGTGGCTTGCTCAGGGGGTAATGGGCATCTAGGGGGGTGCACAGAGAGTTTCCCTACCCATGTGACCACGCATCCCACCCTGCCTCAGGGTCTTAGCCCGTTGTCCGTGGTCCCACTGAGTGAATCGTATGTTGGCATTTCTTGGCAGCCACCAACCAGGCCAAACGGACCCAATTTGAGGTAAGAGAAAGTGATGGTGCCTTTGGATTTTGTTACCGTCTTATCTCTCTGGGAAGGAAGGGAGGAGAAGGAGGCTTTTCCTCACACAGGAACATTGAACTAATTCCTTATTGGATATTCCTCACTCATAACATTTTTTTTTATTGAAGTGTAGTTGATTTACAGTGTTGTGTTCATTTCTGCTGTACAACAGAGTGACTCAGTTATACATATATATATATATATATATATACATTCTTTTTTATATTCTTTTCCATTGTGGTTTCTCACAGGATATTGAATATAGTTCACTGTGTTATACAGTAGGACCTTGTTCTTCATCCATTTTGTATATAATAGTTGGCATCTGCTAATCCCAAACTCCCACTCCATCCCTCCCCCAACCCCCCCCCCTTGGCAACCACAGGTCTGTTCTCTATGTCTGCCTCACTCATAATTTTCATACAGTTTCACCTTCTGTATCTTGACTTATAGGGAATCATAAAAAGATCATCAAGGTAAAAATAGCATATGCTATTGTGAGGAACTAAAAACCCTCGAAACAACAATTGCTGTTCTCTAGTGCATCTCTACACAGCCCCTCTCTTGATATTCAAAGTATATCTTTATTATATGTTAAGCAAGCTTGATGCATGTTCTAAATGACACATTTGCACAAACATGCCTCAAAATTCTAAAGATAGCACAATTTTTTGGCATGTTATTATTATCTGGAAACTTGTGAAGCATGTGGTCAGGAATATAGATAAGATGAAAGAAAAGAACTGTGATTCTGAAATGGCTTTATAACAACTTGACACTTAGGCAAGACTGTGGAGTCGATAATATTATCATTGTTTATAAAGTATTGATGGTAGAAGTTTTAGGAAATCATTAACTTTATAAGCTTTTTGTAATTCTATTTTGTGTGAAACTGGCAATAAAGTTTTGGCACATCTGATATAGAAGAAATCTAAATGTTATCATTTTACTGATAGTAGTAAAATGTGAATGTAGCTAATTGTTCCAGTTAGCTACGCGGATGACACTTGTGCCAAAAAAAAAAAAAAATGATTATCTGGAAAAAAGAAAATTAAGATGTTTTCTTTACGTTTACACATACACCCCAAACACTCGTACCGTGAGACAACCTGAATTTTGGTAATAACATTAGTTGAGATAATCCTGATCTTTCTGCTTATCTTTTGCTTTAGATATGAGCTTCTGAGATGTAAAATCCAGCAACCACTTGCATCAAATCCCCCAGAAGATTTAAATCTGTGCCACAATATTTATTCAGGAACTCAGTGGTTTTATGAAGATAAGGGTCTTAGCAGGTGAGATTACAAAAACTATAAAAACAAATGCTGACATTTAGTTTGGGGCATGTTGAATAGTTCAAAGAATCTGAGTGTCTTCATTGTGTGAGCCAGTTATGCAATAAAACATGTTTGGTTATTATCTGTGGCATTAATCATCGAGCTGCAACAGTCAGCATGTTTAATATTTGCCATCTTAACTGCACGCTTCAAATAAGCCTTTTGAAGTCAAGTTTGTAGGTGTTTGAGCCTTAGCCTCTTGCCTTTGTCACAGCCCTAGCCAGACACGTAATGGCGAAATCTGGAAATGTTGAACATGTTCAAAACTGGGGAACGTTTGGGCCACTTGTAGAATGCTTGCTTTTCCAGGAAATAATTTGCTATAAATCATTGGTTCAGTTCACAAAAATTATTTAGTTAACAGGCTTGGGACTCAAAAGAATTCCATCTGTAGTTCGAAGAGATCAAGAAATGGGCAAATGGGCAATGTCAGAAAAGAGTACCCCACGGGAGAGTAAGGAGGCGTGGGTTTGGTTTCATCCTGTGCTGGAGGACTAGCTTTGTGGCCTTAGGGGAGTCACTTAACTTCTCTGGGCTTCACTTTTGTTGTCTATAAAATGAGGAGATTGGATGGGATTAAGTGAGGTCTAGACCTTCATGAATCAAGCAATGTAATCAAATTTCAAAAAATCACAAGTATTCCTTTAGGAAAAGTTTTAAGACATATTGCTCAATGACTTTTCTATCAGGTGGGTTATGCTTCTAGACTCACACTGACTAGCTCTACTCTGAACTCCGTTTACAATCTGGTCTTGTCTCCCCTCTTCCTCTGCTGGGCCTCTGCGCTTCAGCCACGTTAGTATTGAGTTTGGCGCCTCTAACAGGCAACACCCACCCCTCAGCTTCTCCCCATAGCTGCCATTTCCCTCTGTCTACCGTCCTTCAAGTCTTGGCCTGCAAGTTTCCTAGAGCACCCTCTTCCTGGTCTGAATCAGCTGCCTCCTTAATGTATTTCCGTAGCACACCCCTTACAAATCTCTATTGTCTTTGTACTGACCTGGCTACCTGTCTGGACACCCCATTTTACTGTCATATCCACCATGAGCAAGGCCTTGTCTTCATGATTTCTCTATCACAATCCCCACCGTAGTACCTGGCACACAGTGGGTGTGCCAATAGATGCTAAATGAAAGAATACTTTTAGTAATGTGTAAAGGGTTGGGTATTCATTGCTCTGTGCCCTAGGAATATTAACTGTGATGTTCTTATCTTTGGGGAATGAGGAAAATTCTCCTGTCCATCTGAAAGGGTCCTGGTGGGAAAACATTACAGATATGGTGAGGTTCTTGAAGAGAGGCCGCACGTAAATCTAAGGAAACGATAGAATGAACCATGTAAAATTGCCATTTTTGTAAGCTAAAAGGGATCGATTACTAGCATATCCTTTTGGTTCAATCTAAATTATCGTGGTCCCTAGACTCTTCTCCACTATTTTCAATTCATTAGTTACTTAATCCAGCATTGCTATATAATGATGACTTCAGTTGAAGAAATTCATTTTATTCAGCAATTTCTTTTTGTTTACTATGTGCTGACAGGCATTGTGCTAAGGAACAAAAGATGAATAGCATAGCCCTTGCCCTCAAAGAGCTCACAGTCTAGTGGAGAAAACCACACTCACACACACACACACACACACACACACACACACACACACACACACACACACACACACACACTCATACATGTATCAATTACTATCATCACAGTTAACTACAGATACACCATCACTACCTAGGGAAATCATATGGAAAGGTAACTATCTGTGAACTCTAAGTGCCTGAAATATAGCAATTTCCAAAATAAAGAGGACTTGACTATCTAACATTACTGAATCTAACTTTTAACCATGAGGTAGTTGGCAGAAAAACAGAATAAGACGCAGAAAGTTAATTTTCTTTCTTCATAGAAGCAATGAAAACTTATTAAGGAATTAGGACCAAGGCCAAAATTTTATTATTGAATTTTTAATGATGCTTGTAAGGATTTTTAATAAGTCCAAATCGAAGATGTAAGGAATGAAATTAAGTTAAATCCCCACAAATTAGATTGAAACATAAGTTGACATAAACATACTGATGACAGCTGCTTCTAGAAAGGAAGTATACATATAACAAAATGTGCTGAGGTGATATTTTGACTAGCCTCATAATACTAAATGTCAAGAGATTTTTTTTTTTCTGCTAGCACTAGCAAAGATTTTTTCCAACTATTCAGATAAACCACTTTGTCCCATGTAACCAGCTTGTGAAAAAAACAAAACAAAATAAAACAAACAAAAAACCCCCACAATATGCATTTCTTTATGGTTTTTATTTTTTATTGTTTGTCTGCATCACGCAGCATGTGGGATCTTAGTTCCCCGACCAGGGATCGAACCAGGGATCGAACCCGCGCCCCCTGCATTGGAAGCGTGGAGTCTTTACCACTGCACCGCCAGGGAAGTCCCTGCATTTCTTTCTAATAGTCAAAGTGAATAGCATGAGTCTTCATATTGTGAAAAGAATTTTTCTAGACATCTACCCTTTGTAAGTCCAAAAGACTAGGGGCCCCTCCTGCCCAAGGGGACTTGTCTCACAAATCTGAGAGAAAACTGGAAATTAGACCACCTGTGGGTGCTATGTGCTGTGCCAGTGTTTTTGTTCAAAAGAAGCGATCTTGTCTGGAAGGTGCAGTCAGCACCCACTTTAACTTCTGGCAGCCAGGCTTGCTGTCCCTGCTGTAGAGGGAAGGATGGGAGCAGTCAGCTTACCTTCCTGCACACCTGTGTTGCAGCCCCTTAATGAGCCTCCTCTTTGACATATTTTGTCTTACTGACGTATTTATTTGACTGACTATTTGTGGGTTTCTTTTGGAGGGGAGGGCGGGAGAGGATGGTCATTGAATTCTGATGTCTTTAGGAAAAGTATTTAATTTCCTATTCTTCCCAGACTCACCATTTCTTATTTCCTTCATAACTTACATCTACATAAACAAAGGAACCATTGAAGGGTTTCTGCCCATCTTGATCTGATCTCACCAATAGCTACAGCTAGAATCAGCTTTTTAAATGGTACTTCTCTTGATATAAAAAGTAAAATTAACTTAAGTTTCACTGGGCATCCCTTTATGAATACATTTGTGAGAGTAAGTATAAATTGAAGTCAGTTTCCTTGGGCAGGCGGTCTCTTTTGGTTAGCTGTATGTTTCTAATATATAGAAAACACACCACTTTCATCTCAAATGTTATTATGTTCTGAAATTCAGATCATTCTAGTCGTCATTTTTTCCTTGATAGCTCCATGTACCAAGTAAAAGAGTGAGCTCACTATCCAGATAATTTAGTTTCAACAAAAATACTTCTGTTTTTTATGAATATCTTAGGTAAGGGATGATTTGGTCTGAGTTACCCAGCTAGTTGCCTAATTATTGAATTTTGCTCTGTCTGTGTAGACACAAACTCAGTGTAACTGTGGGTTTATACTACTTGTCAGTTTCGCAAAGTGGCCAAGTTATGGTTGTTAGGGGAACCATAACGTTGGGTTTCCTGACATTTTCATCAATTGGAAAATCTGGAAAATGTGCTGTTGTCATCCGATGCTGCTGTGGTGAGTCAGGCTGGGTTTAACAAAAGGGTAGCGACCTTCATTTTAAGCATCAATCCACCCTTAGGATTTTCAGGATCTCACTGTGCCTTGGTTCCTGGGTGATCAGGTAAAACTTCTGCAAACACAGTGATGGCATGAGCGCCTCTCTGTCCTGGATCTGACAAAGGAAGAACAAGCTATGAGAAATAATAGGCTCTATTTTAAGGAAAATGTTGACTTGTAGATTATAATAACTTAGCTGCCATTGAGTTTATGAAGGGAGGCATGTTCTCACTCCTTTTCCTTTCAATTATTTAGGAACTCCTACAAGTATTTCTTTATCAGTCTGGAAAGAGACTTTCATATGAGTTCTCAAGAATCCTCTAATTGCATTATCTTTAAATGAAAGCATTCAAAATTCATAGACCTTCATCTGGTTTTCAAAGAATGGTTGGACTTGACTCTTTTCAAGTTTAAATGCTTAAGATAAATATACCATAAAATCTAAGTTTGAGTCTTACTGACATGGATTCTGATTTTTTAACCTACAAAAATGAAATGTTTCAAACCCTGAAAGAGGACATAGTTTCTGGAGAATGATATTCAAGAGTGTGACGTTCATTCCCCTTCTTTGTAATGAGATTAAACGTGCCCAAGTAACATTTTCTGCTTTGCTAATAGGGAAAGACTGGGGCAGCTCCATGACACGTGTTCTCCTATAACATAAACATGTTCAAGTTGTAGCTGTTAGGTAAACAAATTAACTTCATAAGCATGGAGGGTGAGTTAGAAGGAAGGCCTTTCTTCCATGACCACCAATGTGAGGTAGAGCCTGGTATTTTCTTGCTTAATACCATACTGTGAGTAAAAGTTGGGTCTAGAAATGAAAGCCAACTTCGGTCAACATTGGTGTACCATTTCCTAGCAAAGTACTTAATTCGAAATGAGCAAAAATATATCTGTTTCGCATTTAACATGGGAGAGTCACGGTGCTCTCTTTTCATTGCTCTGAATTTACTTCATGCTGTCCTTTTCTAAGTGTCATCATATGAAAACTTACCTCAAAAAAGAAAATGAACCTCTAAATCTGGGAGGATGCATTTTTTCATAGGAGGTTTCATTGCCTAATGCTTTCTTAAAAAAGAAAGAAAGAAAGAAAGAAATCTAGTTTATTTGTTTACATTTCTTTTTCATGTTGATGATATAGTAGAACAAAGACAGAAATCACAGCAAAGTTATTTTAGGTGCCACATTCTGGTGGCATAAGTACAGATAGCTACAGGAGTAGACAGCTGCAGCTTTCACTCACAATCTAAAAAGTATCATAAGAACTTCCAACAGTGATTGATCATCTTTACTCTTCAATTTCCAAAAGCAAACATTTTCAGCAGCATTTTTAGGAAAACAAAAATCTTTCAGCAACAAATGAGTGAGGGAAAGAAAAGGTATCCACCATCAATGGAAAATTGAAACAATTACAGATTTAAGCAGTGGAAACAGTGTTACCTTTTTGTTTGCCTATTTATTTATTCCCACAAAAGGATCTGAGGGTGTAAGGAACAGTATGCTATCAGAGGTTTCTCAACTCCTCTGGTGTATAATGTTGTACTCAAGCATGTGTTGGATGGTGGTGGATATGAAGAAGAGTTAGTAGAAGGAGGAACTGAATAACCTGCATTTTCGGAAGCATGATTTATATTGGTGACAATATTGACACATGAATTCTGTTAGGACATCAATAAAGTTGACACATTTTTAATTCTGATGAAAATAACCTGAGGCATTCTGTAGCTGCACTGAAGAATTGGTCTTATTGGTTCCCAGAACACATCAGACCCTTTCAAAGTACAAGCCTTCCACACATTTTTGCCCTGAATAATGCTTCTTACTGGCTAAATTAATGTCTCCACTGGCCAAATTACTGTTTGTCACCAATACCTAGCCCAAATGTTATCTCCTCTGTGAAGACTTCCTGACTAGATTAGGTTAAATTAGATGCTCTGATGTATGTGGAAAGAAAAAGGAATAAATGAATATATGTTTTAGAGGTTCTCATTTAAAAACATTTATCTGTAAATGTGTATATAAGTATACACACGTACACACACACACACACATACACACACACATACACACACTCCAATAGGACAGACATTACATTTACTATGTTTAGTATCTGGCATGCTGTTAGTGCTAATAAATATTTATTAATGAATGAATGAAGTAATGGTGTATCAAACATAAAAGAGCAATGTAATTTGTAAGAAAAAAACCATCTTTCTAAGTTTCAGTAGGGATCATTTCTCTATTGGACAGGTAGATTTTCGTGGCACTAGCCAACCAAATCATATGTGACCTGAAAGTTATGAGACTGAATGCTTTAGGAACTATGAAGTAGCCATTCATTTATTTATAAAATCAGCTAGTCAATAAACAGATTAAAACCTTTATCATCTGAACAGAATCTAGTTTTCTAATTCGAGTAATAACAACGGAACCTTGAAATGAGTCTCATTCCATAAATAAGATTTTAATATATATGACCTTTTACAAGGAAGAAATACCAGAGTCATGTCTATTACACAACGAATTTACCATTTTCTGTGTGTGGATGAAAGAAAGGAGGGGCTGGAGAACGGTCTCAAAAAAATTAATCAATTAGGGGATAACTATTGTAACAGCCTCGTATTCCTAAATGGACCTTCAAACAGTTGGTTTTACTGGTTACAGCATAGACTTAACATAAGTTTGCATTCACTTAGCAGATTTCAAAAGCTATATCTTAAAGGGTTTGAAATGGTACATTTTTCAAAATATACCCAAGAAACACAATTAGTATTTAGGGAAGATATTGATTGATATACATATGTTTTGCATGAGTATATGATTTCAACTGATGGAGCATTTTTCTCTTAAAAGTATTTTATTATTAACTAAATGGAATGTCCCATCTGATACCAACACCCAAGTCTACCTAAAAAACAACATACTAGAGCAAATGAACAAAATCCGTTAAGCAAATGAATATTTTCTTTTTTGACATGAATTGGTGAAAGATATACCGAGCCATGTAGTCAGACGTATGTATACTTACTGACAAAGATTAGGTTTCAGATGTCATGAAAACAGTACATTTTAGTTCCTTTAAGGGAGTTCAAGATCCTATTCCTTAAAATTTTAACTTAACCGTGAAAATTAAAGAAAATGCAAAAGACAAATGCATGACATCAAGTGAAATGCCTACTGATTTCTCAATTCAATAAAATAATAGTGAATAGTGGAAAGAATTTAATATTAGAAATGAATAAACTAGAGGCCCACCTAATCCTGTTAACTAGCTGTGCGACTTTAGGCAAAGCCCCTTAACTTCTCTGGGTCTCAGGTTTCTTCTCTGTAAAATGTAGCAGATATTTCATTATTTAAAGCAGATAAACTCTAAAGTCATCTTTCACTCTAAAATGTTAATATTACAGTCAGCCCTCTGCATCTGCAGATTTTGTATCCATGAGTCAACCAACTGTGAATCAAAAATATTTGGGAAAAAAATTCCAGGAACTTTCAAAAAGTAAAATTTAAATTTGCTACATGCCTGCGACTATTTACATAGCATTTACATTGTGATTTCAACTATTACATAGCATTTACATTACATTAGGTATTATAAGTAATCTAGAGATGATTTAAAGTACAGAAAATGTGCGTAGGTTATATGCAAATACTATGCTATTTTATATCAGGGACTTGCGCATCCTCAAATCTTGGTATCCACGGGGTCCTGGAACCAATCCCCCTGCAGATACCAAGGGGCAACTGCACTTTAAAAATGGACATTCCAGTTATATGTATTTATGTGGCCTAAATTTCTTCTATGCAGACATAAATTGTAGCATTTCACTATACCTAAACTATGATCAAATAGCTTAAAGTATCACAGTAAGAACTAAGACCCCACGGAACTTACTTACAATTCACCATTTCAGGGCTGCGTGATGTTTTTAATTCCACTTGTATAAAGAACCACAAAAATGGTATCACTTTGAAGCCATAAAAGTTACTAAATTTATCACAGAGTAAATATGTGGAAGAAAAATTCAAATATTGCAGGAGAGGTTAGGCATCCGGACTCTAGCTAAATTTCTTTTAAGCCATTTTGGGAAGTAAAACACAATTAAAAGTATTTTACCCAGGGAGAGAGCTAATGAAGCCAAGGTCACTGGTTCAGTTCCCATGTGAGCCATTAGCCGTGTTTCATTTGACGGTCACACACTTGCTACCCTCTTAACCCCGACTCACCATCCTTCACAATCGTGCTAGTGGTCACAAAGGAAATTTGGCGAGACTGTTTGGATGCATAAGCCAAAATCTCTCCCCTTTGCCAGAAAAATAACTCAAAGGTCAAGCCTCAGTGATATGACCTCATCCAACTATAGATGGATCAGCTGACCATTGTGTTTTTTATTATTTTTATCATCATCACCATCATTACGATGCTGGCAGCGTAGCATCATGGCTAAAAGAGGAAGCTCTGGAATCAGACTGTCTAGGTTTGAGTCTTTACTCTCCCACTTACTAGTTCGATGACTTGGACAAGTGGTTTAACTCTTTAGGCCTTATTTTCCTAATTTTCAATGCAGGTATTATAATAGTATGGTGAAGAATGAATGAGTTAATCATATAGAAAATTCCTGACACATATTAAATACTCAGTAAATACTGTTATTATTATCTTTCCATTGTCATTGTCATGTAGACTATTTAGCACTTTCTAGAAAGCCTATGTATGAGTTTCCTAGGGCTGTTGTAAACTAACTGAGTGGCTTCAAACGACAGAAATGTATTCTCTTACAGCTCTGGAAGTTGAAAGTCCAGAATCAAAGTACTGTCAGGACTGTGTTCCCTCCAAGGCCTCTAGAAAACAATCATTCCTTGCCTCTTCCAACTTCTGGTGGCCAAAGTTGTTCCTTGGTTTATGGCGGCATAACGCCAATTTCTGCCCCCAACTCCTCACAGACGGCTTCTCCCTGTGTGCGTCTGTGTCTCTGTAACAAAATTTCCCTCTCCTTTCTTTTATAAAGATATCAGTCCTTTGGATTTAGGCCTGTCCCATATCCAGTATAAACTCATGCTAACTTGATTACACCTATTTCCAAATAAGGTCACATTCACAGGAATCTAGGGGTTAGGACTTAAACATACCTTTCGGGGGGACACAATTCAACCCACTATAGCATCAAAACCAAAAGAAAAGAAAGAAAGACACAAGGAAAGGGGGTAAAGCAGAGAGAGGTAGAAGATCTGTTGCTAGTAGTTATTTGGGGGAAATAGAAATAAATAGCTTCAAGGAAATCACTAATTCTTTACCTATAGCTACACTGTGGCCGAAGCCAAGCCCTGCAAAAATACCTTTGGGCCATGAGTGAGAAACAAGGTAAGGCAAGCAGACCTCTTCTACATGGGTGGTGGCAAAACGCTGTAAAACTCCTGTCATAATTTTGGCTAAGTTATTTAGCACAGTCCTGCAAATGGCGCCCTCCCTCTGTTGTCATGACTAATAAGTTGTGACTTACTGAGACAAATTCCCTGGGCCCTGCACTGGATGTGAGGCATCCTTGATGATCTATTAAAACCCAAAGAAGGTGATGATCTGAGACTAGTGTTTTCCCTGAGGACTGGATGCCCCACAGGGAGGGTCATGTGTTGTACAATGTGCTTAAGCAAGTTCTCAGTCTAAGCTGTTGTCCAGTCAAAGCTTGCCTGCGTCTGTAAATAGTATTTTCCTCCCCAGGCAGTCTGACCCAGAAAAGATAGCCTGATAAGTCTTCTTCCCAAAAGAGCCAAAAAGGATGAGGAATCGGTGGCTTTAGCCCATCACTGATTTAATATATGGCATCACCATGACGTCACCATGTCCAGTTTTCTCCTCCCAAAAAGCAGTGCTCAGTTTCTACTATATTGACTCAAGTAAATATGTTCTCACAATGGCAAAACACAGCTCACCATAGCAAAACCCTCAGTGGGAGAAGGCTGTATACTTGGTCACAGTTTTAGGCTTTAATTTAGGGGTAGGAAGCACAAGTATAGGAAGAAACTGGTGATGAGGGATTCTGATATTTGAAAATGGATGAGTTTCCCAAAAGAAGAACATAAAACTCACTGGATCAAATTCAGATAGAAAGCTGGCAGGTTACCAGATGCGTAATTGCATGTTGAATTGAGCTATAATCCTCAGCACTTCTGAAAACAATGAAGATGTGCAAAACGATAAACCACATTTGTTTTAAATAGCAGTATTTGCTTAGCATTGCTAATAACATCTTTTCTTAACACTCTGGTTAAGGCTTGAGAGTTACAAAAATAATGCTACCTTTTTTTGTGCAGGGAAGAAAAAAGAAAATGTATTGGGGGGAGAAAATGGTGCATCCTATGGGGGAAAATCTGTATTTTGCGAGGAAAAAGAAAATGTGTTCGCTGTCCGGAAAGATAAATTTATATATGTATTTTTTAAAAACAACCTTTTAGGTTTACAACGTATGCGTATAAGGTCTTTGTACACAACAGTGTGGGTTTTACACCAAGTCAAGAAGCAACTGTGACCACGTTAGCCGGGCTTCCGGAGAGAGGAGCTAACCTCACTGCGATTGTTCTCAACCACACGGCCATAGACGTGAGATGGGCTAAACCAAGTAAGTCAGCTTCTTACATCTTTATTTCCCTTTCCCATATGTGTACCAAAACGAATTTAAAATGGACACATTAAAAAATGACAGAAACAAAAAGCCAAGTTCCCTGTGCTATTCTTCCTCAAAGGAAGTTCTCTCTCCTACTTGTCCATCCTTCTTGGGCCTTCTCTTCCTCCTTCCATTCCTTTTGGATGGGGAATGTAGTTTTTGTCACACCAGTTGTGATAGAAATGTCCATATGCTAATTTGATAGCGATATAATATCGTGCGCTTTCCTGAAGAGAGCTCTGCCCCATCTCATAATTCATCACTTATCAGCAAGATCCATTCACTAGGATTGCAGAAGTATGATGGTTTTTTTCCAAGTGAATTGTCTTCAGCACTGGTAACAGCCAGAATTCCAGCTTGATACAGGAAAAGGAAGCCTGGCCACCATCCCTGGACTTGCCACCATCACTGTTATTGCTTCAATAACACTGCGGTTCACCCTGGGCGCATTCAGAACACAACTTTATAGGCAGTTAGAAGAGCTCCCATATGGATATAATCTGTTCCTGCAACTTTAGAAACCACAATAATTGAAATTTCAGATCTGGTCGGTCAGTAGAGCAGCATTTCCCAGCTGATCTGTTAATTTGTAGTGATCCATTATCACAATCAGAAAAAACCAAGACTGACTGTATCATGGAACTATGTATTGTAATCCTCCTTAGAAGCATCACTTGAGGTCTGGCAAATCGTTGAATCAAAACTTGCTAGACTATTACCAAATACTGAGAAATATCTGATTTGGAAATCCCCAATGAAAATATTCGTTTTGTAAAAGTAAACTGTATCTACTAGGATAATCATCTACTAGTACATAAAAAGTTGTAAAATGACTCCAGCTTGGGCAATCGTAACCTTCTGATTTTGATTTTGTTATCGCTTAAGACGAGAAGTGCTTCCTATTTCACTTAGAACATCTTGAGGGAATTTACCCCTGTTACGTTGTATCAATTGTTGATTAAAACCAGTGTTAGGTGACATTAATTGTAAATTAAAACTAGTACTGGTTATGTCGATCTACACTGCCACTAAATAAGCCATTTTTACCAAAAGACTATCGCTCTAGGGTTTTTGTAAGGTTGCAGGTTTCTAATGATCTGTGTCACCTCTACTGGGATCTCTTAAACCACTTACATGGAAGAACATAAGTTAATTGATGGTTATGATTACCTTCTGAGACACCTCTGTGAAAAACTACAAAGTTTTTATCTGGAGATGGATTTTTATGTATAATATATTTTCACTCATCTCCGTCTTTCTATTTCACCCTCAATACCTGATTCATCTTAAAAACCTACTTAGAAAGGTGGACGCCCTCCCCCGTATCTGACGTTTGAATACTTCTGTTAAGATCTGGCGGCTGAATTATCACCAGTGTAGGTCCTTTATGTTATAATTGCATGCCTGAAGTAAGCGTGCTTATAAAAACTGACAAACCTAATAGATCTGAAGCAGCTCACTGAAGTTTCATTACCTTGGTAAGCTGAACCTCTGACCTTCAGGATGTAGGTAATGCAGTCTGCTGTTATTTCCATTCATACCTTAGAAATTTTTCAGATAACTATTTGTGAGCACAAAGGTTAACTCTCAGAAGAGGGTCAGCTCTGTGAAAGTGTGTTGCATTATCATTTTCTTCCTTCCTGCAACCTGCTAAACTAAGTAAATTAAGTAGTCACTCCACTGTGAAAGGGCCACCTCTTTTTTGCAAGTTTAATTTCAATTGTTTTCTTGATTTGTAGGATAAAGTTGGACCTTGTCTAACATGCTAAAAGGCACAAAACTATAGGTTGAAAGTCATGAATAAGCTTATGAATATTTGCTTATTAAAAACCATAAAATATATTTTTAAAACATATTCTTTCTTAACTATGACCCTCCACATGGGCACACCATTTGGATAGCAAAATATCTCTGATAAATTTTTACCAATCACAGCTTAACAGAGATAGGTATTAAAGTTTTAGAAGCACCTATTTTAAATGTTTGCATCTCTGTGTTGATATCATGTGAGGAAAAAGCATCCCTGCATCTGTTCAGTTCATTTTTATGGCAAATATTACAAACTGGCAGCACATGGACCATACTTACTCCCATCCTCCATGCATTGTTTTGCCAGCAGCATTTGAAAAAAAAATATTTTGCTAACATTTAACAATTAGAAGATTTCACATAAAGATTTTGGATTGATCTGAAAAACCCAATGATTGGGTGAAACTCTTCCCACATTGCTGAAGGGAAAATAATCAGCTGGCACTGGTTTCCCCTTTACACAGGCTGCACCCTCCTATCTTCCTGGTCCCTATATAGACATGAGGTTCTTATCCCTGCTTTCCATAATGAAAGATAATAGTTCAACCTAAGTGAAACACCATGAAGATAAATGACATAGTGGGGGGAAAATCCCACTTTTATAAGAAAAGATACAAAAATACCTTCACTTAAATTGTTTATGTAGCCCTAGGAGTTAGAAACTGGTACTTAATAACTTACCACAAATTACAGTTAGTCAGTAGCACTTCTCACACTCAGACTTCGAGCTCGAGCATCCCATTTTCGACTGTTTCTCCTGCATTTGTCCTTAATGGTTATTAGCACTTTGTCAAGAGTGATTTAGTGAGATCCTTCCCATTTTGACTGCTCACTCTAAAATAAATGGTGAAAAATGCCCACGAGGGAAGGGGGTAGAAAGGCAGTGCCGCTTCTGAGGTCTCCTCGCTAACGAGGTCATTGACAGCCGGAAAAGAGCAAGAAAACACTGGAGGTGGTGAGAGAGGAAGGAACTGAAAAAGAGGAAATGGAAAAAATCATCCAGAACTCTCCAGAAAATTTGTAAAGTATGAAGGCATCACCATTAAAAAAATTGAAATCCACATAAAATTTAAATCCACATAAAAAGCATCTGCCTCATCTTGCTCTCTTAACCAGAAACCGCTAGATTTTGTAGCTAGAATTTTTGACTTGTCGGAGCTTACCTTGTTCAGGTGGCAATACATATACATCATTCCAAATCTCACCTCTTTTGAAAGCACCCACCATCATTGGCTCACCTTGTCCCTCTGCTTCCCCTCCTGTCGCTCCAGTTACCAAAGCAAATAGACTGGATGCGCCTTTTCCACTGGCTTTCTGCCTGTTCACTTGTGCACCTTCTGTAATCTGACCTTCCTCCCTTGCATTCTACTGATTTGGTCATCTTGAAATTATTCCCATAATGACCCAATCCAATGCTCTCTTGTTAGTGCCATCCTATTCTGTTTCTCTGTGGTAGTGGGTCCATAAATGACCCCTCCTTACTCAAATGCTCCCTCCTGTGTCACCAGCTACTCTTGTTCTCATCCCCTAAAAGCTTTTTTTTTAAGTTTTTACAGTTTTATTGAGAAAGAATTGACATACACCACTGAATAAGTTTAAGGTATACAGCATGATGGTTTGATTTACATATATTATAAAATGATTACCACAATAAGTTTAGTTCTCATCCATCATCTCATATAAATATAATAAAAAGTATTTTTTTTCCTTAGGATGAGAACTTTTAAGACCTGCTCTCTTAACAATTCTCCTATATATTATACAGCATATATAACAATTTTCCTATATATTAAACTATCATCATCATGGTGTATGTTGCATCCCTAGTACTTATTTTTTTATTTTAATTTATTTTTTATACAGCAGGTTCTTATTAGTTATCTATTTTATACGTATTAGTGTGTATATGTCAATCCCAATCTCCCAGTTCATCCCACCCGCCCCCCCCAAAGACTTTCTCAAAGTTCCTCCTATTTTTCACCCTCTAACTCTCTTGTTGGTGATTCCATCTAAGTGTTTTAAATTCTCCTAACTAGAAAAGTGGCAAAACTCTGTGAAGCCATATGAAGGAATAATTTTTAACATAGGCTTTGGAATCAGGGAAACTTATGTTTGACTCCCAGTTGCAGTATTTTCTAGCGCTATGACCTAAAACGAGCCACTTAACTTCAGTATATCCTAGTTTCCTAATTCAGAATACAGAGATAATAATAATAACTGCCTTAAAATATGATGATAAAGATGAAATAATATATGTTTAGCACTTAGTAATCATTTAGTATTGGTATAAAGTATTGTTCTCTCTGTAAAATGTTTACAGTGCTTTCAGCAGCATTTTACCAAAAAACTTAGGCAGCCATTTCTTTTGTTTGCCTGCTTTGGGTTTTGTTTTGTTTTATGTTAATCATTTAGAGTCATTTTTTTTTTTCAAAACAAACTACTTTATATAGATGTATAGTCGATTTACCATGTATTAGTTTCAGGTGTACAGCAAAGTGATTCAGATAGATAGATACATAGATTCTTTTTCAGATTCTTTTTCATTATAGGTTATTAGTGAAGCCATTTCTAATAAAAAAATTGGGACATAATTTTGCAAAGCATTCAGGTAAAAGCATGTCTACAGTAAGCTGAAGATGGATAAAGACCAAATCTCACTTTATAATTACCTGACTTGGGTAGAAGGTAGAACTACTAACCACTGCTAACTCCCCTTTTCCTTTTAGTGGTGGTGCCACATGTCCACCAATCTAGACTACCTTTACTAGCCTCCTTTGCAGTTAGTTGTGACCATGTGACTGTGTTTCTGCCAATAGAATGTGAAAAGAAATATGAGTCTTTTGGGGTCATAACCACAAAACACTAGGTACATGCCTATCTGTTCTCTGCTCAGCCTCTCCCTGGACTAGACTGTGGATGCTACAGTGTTCTCAGTTTCAACTCTGCAGGCATGGCCAACACCCTAAGAGATCCAAAGCCACATAAGAGAAAGAACCTGGGTTCTCGAATGACCACACAGAGCACAATCTGATTCACTTCCTTTGAAGCTATTGTGTGAGTTACAGATTAACATTTATTGTATTTAAGTCACTTTATTTAAGGGCTTCTTGGTTACAGTAGCTTAGCTAACTAACTCTGTCCCTGTCTGCCCATATCAGTTCACTTTAAGAGCAGGAATGATCTGTCCTGTTTCCATGGCCAAATATAGAATGATGAATAATTAACACATTTCATATACATTTCCTTTAAATACAGTTTTCTCTGGAAGGTTATTGATTGAAAGGAGCTGGAACACAATGAGAGGCTAAAGGAGCTGGGGGCAGGGTGAGTTCCAAAATGCAGGTATTTGTTTTAGTTGCATAAACTAGATAGAAGGCATCTGATATCTTGCTGGGAAAAATAAGGAGCCTGGCTTGGATCATAGCTCAAGAGACTCTACCCACTTCTTCATGTGAGCAGTTTTACCCTCAGGCAGAGTAAAAATTTTCTTAAGAAGTAGTTGTGATAAGTTCAGGTTTTCCAAGAAGTGCTTAGTTGATGACAGAGAGCTCTGCACAATAGAACTTGGGGAACTGGACTCTAGTTTGAGAATCTGTGAGCAAGAAAAACACTTCTATTATAAAATAGCCTTAATAGGATCCTTCCAAGTTTCTATATAGGAACGAAGTTACCACCCACTGAGCCTGCTGAAGAATTCCATCCTAGACAAATCAATTAGGAGACCTATTGGGCTTCCCTGGTGGCGCAGTGGTTGAGAGTCTGCCTGCCGATGCAGGGGACACGGGTTCGTGCCCCGGTCCGGGAAGATCCCACATTGCCGCGGAGCGGCTGTGCCCGTGAGCCATGGCCACTGAGCCTGCGCGTCCGGAGCCTGTGCTCCGCGACGGGAGAGGCCACAACAGTGAGAGGCCCGCGTACCGCCAAAAAAAAAAAGAAAAAAAGAAACAGCAACAATTAGGAGACCTATTAAATGGAATGGTTTACTGTAATTGCTCTAGATCAGGGCCACAGACTTTTTTGTAAAGGCCCGGAGAGTAAATACTTTAGGTTTCGCAGGCAATATACACTCTCTGTTGTAACTACTCAGTTTTGCCATTGTGGCATAAAAACAGCAATAGATAACTCTTATGGGCACTGAGATTTGATTTTCACATGTCGTGAAACACTATTACTCTTTTGATTTTTTTTCCCAACAATTTAAAAGTGTAAAAACCATTCTTAGCTCACAGGTTATATACCAAGAGGTGGCAGGCCAGATATGGCCAACAGGACAGATTTTACTCATGGTAAAATCATGAGTTTGTTGACCCCTGATCTAGATGATAAAGATCTAGAGGACATAACTGATGTTGATAACAATCTCTAAAAATAATCCAACAGCATATACAGAGTGTAATCCTTTTGCAAGAGGACTTCAACCAGCCCATCTAATAACTGTTTTAAATTATTTGGAAATCCATTAACCAAGAAGAGGGGCTTGTTTTAGATTTGAGAATTTTCTATGCCTAAGACCACATTTCTGACCTGTACATGGAGAGCACCAGCAAAAATGTCATTTAATAGCAAAGATTTTATCCAAAGCTTATAACTCTCTTCTTCAACTCACTGAGGTTGACCTGATATGCTACAGTTAGGACAATACCTACTTATAAATGTCTGTGGTCTATAAAATATGGGTTACTGAGAACAGGATTAGAACACCTGAGAAATATTTCCCAATGTACACATTTAACATAATCTCGTAGGAAATCCTCATACCATCCTGCTGCTTCAAACACAAGTTAGTATTCATAGCTTAACTCCAAAGTATATGTATAACTCTACTTCAGATATTCACACTTTAATTTTGAAGTAAACCTGGTGGCCACAAAAACACTTCAAACTCAAGAAGTCTCAAGTGAAACAATACCTTTCAAATCCTCCATCCCATAATTACTCCTATGTTTTCATCTTGATTCCTAGGATTCACACAAGACCCAAGACCAAGACTCAGACTTTTATCTATAGCTCTTCCTTATCCCTTTCTAAACTCTCCTGGGTCATTTAAGGACCTTGGCTCTTTCCATGTGGTGCATCCACATTCCTTCAGGCCTTGAGATCCTTCTCTTGCTGGGAAAACTAGAGACAATCAGAGATGGTCAATTGGTCTTTAACACCTCGGTCCAAAAATGGCACAAACTGGCCACATGACCTCACCCAGATGCAAGGAGCCCAGGAAATGTAGTCTACCTATTTGACAAGAAGAGAGACACATGGGTCTCGGTGAGTGCTAGGGATTTTTACCACAACTTTTCTGTAGTGATTTTTAAAGTTTAATTGCTATTTAGCCTGTTAATGCTGCTAGTAGTTAGTGATGTCTTTCTTGATTTTTCTGTGTCTCTCTATTTTATGTATGATCAAGAATTTAGTGTAGTGTTACTTTCCTTGCCCTTCTCACCTGCCACTTTCAGTGTTTGGTCTATAAATTATTATATAATCATTTTACACAACTAACTTCTCTAGTTTTGATATTTTATCATCAATTCTTAAACTTCATGAATCTTAAGTTCTGGATCTTGATTCACCGTTTTGTCTTCTAGATAACATTATTGGAAAATTTTTATAATTAAAGTTAAATAAGTTAAATAAATGAGCTATATATTCTCTTAACTTCTGCCTAAATAAGAACATTTGTCTGTTGTCCTTGCACATTCTCTTAATTTTTACCTATATAAGAAAATCTTTCTGCTGTATTTGCACATAAATAATGACTTAGCTGTGTATGAATTCTTGGATCAAAATATTTTCCCTCAAAACTTCTTGAAATTTTTCCATTGTCTTCCAAATTTGTTGTTCCAGAGAAGTCTGAAACTTGCCTGAATTTTTTTTCTCCTTTGTAGACGATATTTTAATTTTTAGTTTATTTGAGAAATGTCTTAATGATCCATGATATGCCTGTGTTTGGATATATTGCCATTATTTTAGCCAAAACTGTATTAATCTATTCAATTTATAGACATAAACCTTCATTTTGTGTCAGGTTTTATGGGATATTTTATATCCTTGATTATTTATTCCATTTCTTTTTCAAGTTAGTTAAATTTTTTTCATTCTCTGTTCTCAATATCTATAATTTTGACACTGATTTCTTCTTAGTCATTTTCCTCTTTATTTTTTTCCTGTCCTACCTTTTTAACTCTGTCCTTTTCTGCTTTCAATGTGGATTTTAATTCTGCCATTGCTTCTTATGTTTCCTTACTTTCCTTTCTTATTTAAGAAGGTCATTTAATATCTTCATGTCTTCATGTCTATCTTTCCATAAAACAGTCACCTGTTTCCTAGAGCATCTTTTGCACAAAGGCATGTCCCTTTCGTTATTTTTAAAAACACCATGCAAATGTTTTATAAAGCTTTCATCTTATTTGTATAGAAGTAGTATATGAAAGACAAATTCTACTTTTGGAAGTTCTGGACAGTGTTTCCCTTATCTTATGCTATCAAGAACCCTTGTAATTCATGTTTTTCTCTTTTCAAAAAGAGAAATATATTCAGGTCCAGTTTTTACCAATCCACAGGGAGGGTGAAATTTGCTCGTCTCCTTATTCCAGCTATTTCAATTCTAACAGTGTTCCTCAAGGTCAGCAACCTTGAATTGTGTGTTGGCCAGTGGAACTGAGGATGTATCTTCTGTTTCTTAGCTGGTTCACTGACTTAGAGCCCACTGAAATTTGAAAACCTTGTTTGAACAATGTAAAAAGACACTCCTTTGCATGTACTGCTCCCTGAACTTCTCACAGTATGACTAGGAATATGAAGATCATTTAATCTATTTAATGTGTTTCTACTGTTTTTCTGTGTTTTGGACTCTGCACTGTAATGTCAATGAAGGAAGAAAGATGAATGTTGAAGCAGATGGCGAGAGGCAGGGCAGTGCAGAAACCTGGCCCGTGTTGCCTAGAGATGCTGCCTGTTTCTGGTTAGAAGAGTCTCATCCCATGGAGTAAGATGGAAGCAATGGAACTGAACCCCATCTTTTCCTTTCTTCTTTGGGACAAGATTCTGTTCTATTTCAGGGGGTTGACGTATGGCGCATGGCTAAGAATGGACATTTAATGACATTTCATCCAGATATTGTCATATGATCTTTGCTCATCTTGAACTTATGGTGCTAGCCCCAATATTTTCAGTGTATATACACAGGTCCATTCCCTGGAACTTGATAGAAGAGATATCAGGCACATTTAACCATGGTAAAATCCATTTATATTTCTGAGTAGAATTTGAAAGCATTTCATTAATACTGTATCTTTAGCACTTGAATTTCTAACCGGCATGCTTATGTAACAAACTAAAATACAACAAGAACTTCAAATCTAGCAGACTTTCTATTATATCTTAGCTGCCATAAATTAATGAGGAATCATACTGTAGGGCAGCAGAAAATAATTCTAATGATAGAAGGAACTTTTGCCCTCACAGAACCAGTGACTTTGCTGTACTCGACAAATATTATCATTTGGGAAAATATCAATGGACACGAAGAGCCAGTTCCCGACAATGCATTATAATGACCTCATTATTAAAGGTGCTTACGTTTTGTGACATCAGAGAAAAGAGACATCTCAATCTCCAGCGTTTTCCAAAGTAGTTGCTAAAGATCTCTTACTATAAACTCTTTCAACTCTACTGGCATACCAAACGTTTATAACTATTGCTGGATGTTAGGCCAAAGTGGTAGTGCGCTCAGGAAACAAACAAAAAATAAAAATCAAACCAGCATTCAGTTTTGATGTAAGACCCCCCCCCCCAAGATCTTAATGAACAGGGGTTCTTAAAAGAAAGTCATGCAGTTCCCAAAACCATATTCCTTTTCATGGCCATACGCCAGGATCTCACATATTAGAGACACTGTACTTCAATAACCATAAAGAGAAATGCCACCTTTCCCTCCCCATCCTTGCTTAGTGCTGCAGAACAGTGTTAACACAAGCTTTTACATACAATTTTTGGAGCATTTACATACAAAACTCCAACCCCCAACCCTAACACAAATCAAGGTAATAGATCCTGCTTAAGGTCTTCAAAAATAATGCTAATTGAAGCAGAGCAGTATACTATTTTGTACCTAAGAAAATCTGAGTGTTGTGTATCTTCTTTTTAAAGCATCGTAATAGGAAAATCATGAGAAGAACTTAGTGCAAGAATGGAGAAATTGGGTGAAAGGAAAAAGAAAACAACAAACTGGTCTTTGAAAGGACAAGGGCTGAGGAATTGCTGAGTTATATTTGTGAGACAGTAAGCGATTCCTTTTAGCATCCTTTAAGAGCTTGTCTACATCTTACAGACAACAGTGAACTAGGAGAAAAGGATGGGAGCCTTGATCAAAATTCAAATATCATCCTAGGATCCTACTGAGTGAATCTTTAAGGAGAGCATACTACTTCACTTTGCTACATCAACAGTGCACATAACAGGGTATCTGTCTAAACATTCTTCCAGGTATCATTTAGCAGATTTTGTTAGCAAGTGAAAAAATTCCTCAAGTTTTAGAATCTGTGTCAGGACATGCCCTCATTTATATTAGCATAGAGTTCTCTCTAGAACTATTACTTATGAACAGAAGTTTTTCCCTGTACTGCATATTTTTATTTTACTCAATTTCCTTTCATAAGTATTATATCAAAGTTTTGAAGATTAGTTATATACTTATAAATATTAGGTTGGCCCAGGAGTTCATTTGGTTTTAAGTGAAAATAAAAGACACAGTTTTCATTTTTACCAAGAACTTTACTGAGCAATGTATTCACTAACCGAACGAACTTTTTGGCCAATCCAATAGCATAATTAACATATTTAAAAGCAATTTAAAAGTTTATTTTCCTGTGAAGTTAAGACGCTATGCAATTAATTATGAGATGGGGGTGGAATCACCTTTGTTTAAAAAAGGTAAAACCCAGCACCCCTCTAAGGAAAATTCCATAAGCTTTCCCTTTTCTCATTCTAGGAATAGCTAATGATAGTGTATTCTCTGTCTTTCCCCCCCGAGACCCTTTTATATCAGCTACATTTACAGTGTCCTGTGTTAATTGTTAACAGCTTTTCAAGACCTACAAGGTGATGTTGAATATTATACACTTTTTTGGAGTTCTGCTACCGCCAATGAATCTCGAAAACTCCTCCCAGATGTAAACTCTCATGTCATTGGCCACTTAAATCCAAACACAGAGTATCGGATTTTTATCTCTGTTTTCAACGGAGTCGCCAGCATTAACAGTGAAGTGCTGCATGCAACCACTTGCGACGGCGGTGAGTCCAGATTTCAAGGGATGCTCGGCTTCAGAGATGCGAATGAAATTGATTGATTCTCGCTGAGGCTGAGATCAGTCATCCTTCCATTATAAAATTTCCGGTGTTGGAGGGAAGGGGGTCGGAGCTAAAATGCTTAAGTGCTAGCTGTCGTCAAGTGGCAGATCAATAAGTGGTCCCGTGGAGACAGCGACACAAGGCTCCAATCATGGAATATTAGCCCAGTTTGTTCCTGTTCTTTTCAGTGTATGCTTAGTTGGGAGCTGAGTTCACGTCAATACATGGTGACATTTAGAAACATTTTTTTTTAAGAATTGCTCTCAGAAGCAGGATGCTGTTCACAACGACAGCCAAGCACAGTGAGGGCCCTCCCTGAGTCACCAGAAATGGTAGGTGGAAGTTCAGTCACTGAGAAAAATTGCCTGTGACTCATTTCTAAGCCAGTTAGCAAGGGGATGGAAGCAAGGGAAGCAACTTGTGAATCTGAAATGTGTTTGGAATGGTCTTTCTAATCTTTTTGGCTTTCTAAAGTCTCATTATAAACATTATAATATCATTACCTCCAAGCAAGCGTTCCAGGTCATTAACAGAGCACTTTAAGTGTGGAACCCATTTCCCTTCGTGGTGCCAAAGGTTGACACCTTTTGTTTATAAAATGGAATGGATCACAAGGACAATTTTTCAACTAGTTAAGATGAGCTCTTATGATAAAAATAGGTCTTTGCATAGTTATTTCTGACATGCTTGAATAATTGTATAATTTAACGCCAAGCAAGATTTTTTTTCTAATGTTAGATTTCATCATTACCTATGGTAATCAACATTCCAAATCATTTACATAATGACAATATTGCATTATTGCTTCATATTGCTTGAGTTACAAGCTAGTAACATCAAATGATTTTTCACGTTCCACCAGCCTCGATATATTTGAGTTATGTTTTTTTTGCTTAAGGAGCAAATTTTCATTCTTTTTTTTTTTTTTTTTTCTTCCCTGAGAGGTTTGGAGGAGTGCAGGGATGGGAACAGAGACAAATAATAGATATGTGTTAGTGGTGCAGATGGGTGAATAATTTATCATCATATCCCACTGGTCACATAGTATTGAAGATTAGCACTACGCTGGTGGTATAAAGCATTTTACCACCAATTCTCATGGTTTCTAACTGAGAGTATAATAAGCCAATTTACAGAGGACTACAGACTGTGATAACTTCATCAGAGGAAAGCAGATAAGCAACAAACCCTTCACTCAACCTAAATACTAATCGGCATTTAGTTTAACAAGTGCTTTTTCAGAGGCAGCTGGAGTTTATTTGGTTTCTTCCTTTAATTCCAGAGCCTCAGGGCATGCTTCCTCCAGAGGTTGTCATCATCAACAGTACAGCTGTACGTGTCATCTGGACAGCTCCTTCAAACCCAAATGGTGTTGTCACTGAATATTCTGTCTATGTAAATAATCAGCTCTACAAGACTGGAATAAATGTGCCTGGGTCTTTCATTCTGAGAGACCTGTCTCCCTTAATGATCTATGACATTCAGGTTAGAACGTTGTTTTTTTGAAGGTTAAGCTTATGGGTGTGTTAAATAAAACATGCTGGGTTATGTCTCTTAGTGGATACCTTCCATCTTGGTTACACATGATTTATTTGCTGGGGAAGGGGAGAGAAAAGAGGGAAATTGATCTGGATTAAATCTGTTTGGGGCGGGCAAACACACGAGTCACTGGAGAGGGGATAATGGGACTGTGGAAAGTGATGGTGATGAGGATGGTGATGATATTGTCACTGGCAAAAGGAAGCAAATCATGTGTTTGCAGTCAGTCTTGCCAAGCAGCTTGCCTTTTTCCTGGTTCTTTTACTGATAACAAAACCAGAATTAGCCTATAACTGTGGAGATATTCTTTCTACTCCTATTTCTGCTACTTATTAAATGTCATAACTTTAGGGAAGTTACGTAACCTCTCTTGGTGTTGATTGTCTCTTTTGTAAGAGCAAAGGACTAGATGACTTAAAACATTCTATCCCCCTCTAGCACTCTGTGATTCTGAACCCAACACCAATAGCAAAAATAAATGAATGTATGGCAGACGAAAAATATTAAAAGATTTTATCTGAGGATGAAAGAAATATATCTGTTCATCCTTCAACAAATGTTCAATGATCCTCACCTATATGAAAGCAATTGTATTTAAGTTTTTTGCCCTTGGACCTTTTTGAGAATCTGTTGAAGTCAGTGCACACTGCCCTAGAAAAATGTGTATATTTTGATGTTCATACGACAAAAGTTAACATGCAATTTCAGAGAGTGCCTTGACCATTTGAGAGCCAACTCCTAGATCTCTTTGAGATCTACTGATCTTAAAAGTAGAAAAAATATAAAGAATATTAAGGCATATAAAACAAGGAACTTACCTTCAAGGAATTGGAAACCTTGTCAGAGCGCTAGGATATAAAAGATAACAAGGCCAAATGCAAAAATTAATGATAAAAACAGGATTTTTCAGAAGCTCAAAGTTTAGAGAGAAGGGTTGCCATATGGTAAATTTTTAACTAAACTATGCTCCTTCTAAAATTTATAAGAGCTTTTTAAATATTTTTCAGAAGATATTAAGTGCGGAAGTTGTATTTGACCACAGAAAACTTCACTGGCTCTGTTCATTAAGTGAACATTTCCCCAGCCCCTTCTTTCCCACACATATGAAGGTGAAACATATGTAAGCATCTAGCTACAACCAATGCATTAGCCTCTCCACTACTAGGCCTAGCTTCCTAAGAAAATGACATAAAAAGATATTTCATAAAAGAAGAAATGTGCATTGATTATTTTTCATTATGTTCCATGATTCCCGTCTACCCACCTGAGTTACCTTAGCCTGGACCAGTGGACTGATATTTTTGTTCATGACTCTTAGAGTGAATCTATGTATATGTGTAGCTCATCGATCACATCATAAAATGAAAATCACATTCAAAATAAATAGAAATATAACCTTATGAACAAGGTTAGCATAGGAAGGTGATGAAGGATTTGCTGTATTTTCCTCTTCGGGACGCTGGTGGAGAAAACCAACTGAGCCCTTGAAAGGCAGCTTATTCATTTGCTTTATAGGACTCAATATACAGCCTAGGGGTGAGATCACTGGGTGCTGTGCATGCATATGCAGTATCAGCCTTCCAACCATAGAGCAAGAGTTGACATGTAAGCGTTCCAGGCATGTTCTACTCTGACAGGCTTCACTCAGACCTATTGGTTTGAGTCACTAATGGCCTGAGGAGAGTGCATTTTGATCCAATTTGGGACATGGAAACAGATGAGGAGACAAAAGACCAAATTAGAATCTAACACTTAGATTTTGTTATAAGATGTTCTTATTCTTCATAACTGTATTTTTATGAAGCTCCTCACTGTCCAGAAATGCTGCACTTGAAATAGTTGTTGCATTACTGGGACTTTGAATATCAAATTTCAAAGATTTTTATTTCTGATGTGAAGGGTGATTTGGTTCCATTTAAAATGTGCACTTAACTGATATGCCTAATACTTTAAAACTAAGATTCCCTATACTAACACCCTCTGTGAAATAGCCACTGATTTTAAAGCAGACATGTAGACGCACCAAAGCATCTGCTTTTCTGAATGAATCATTTTACATATCCCTTTTTAAAGGGAATAAGCATTTCCATTTTTAATTCAATTTTATCTCTTTTTGTGCCCCAAAGATGGAGACTTGGAATATTGCATTATCAAGGAAGTGAAAATATTGACACATTTCTCTAAAGTCAAAGTGAAAGCTTTCTGGAGAATCATTTAAATACACTTAAGTGTAGAACTTAAAGCTATGCTTATTATTTAGATAATAAGACAGTAGGGTACAGTAAAGCCTGAATCAGATATTTCATATCTTATCAGCTTGATCATATTCCCTGATTTCTCTGACCCCTCCATTTACAAACTTCTGAACGTGGAGTTGTAAAGATTCAACAAAATTATCTGTGCAAGTACCCATCATAATATTTGGCATATAAAAGATTCAGGTGAGTCAATTTTGAGTTATCTCACTATGCATCATATAATCAAATATTTCCCAATATGCATGAAGTTTTATTGTCCTTAATTCTATTATAGCAAGCATATTTTAAGTTCATCTGCCTGTTAAGTTTTTTGAGGTTTCATTGGACATATTCAGAGTAAACAGCCTTGACAGTGTTTAAATATCTACTAAATATTAGCTCAAAATGCTATGTGGCATAAATAAATCACACAAAAGCATTATAAAAACTCCCATTTAGGTGCAAACTGCCCCATGAACAAAGCGACATAGCTACTAAATATAACACATAGCACATTTGTCTTTCCTCAAATGCCAGTTGAAATTCAGAGAACTGTGTTGCTTTAAAGGCTCAGGATTAGTGTTTAAGATTCATTGGTATCTGGTATCCTCCATTTATGTATTAAATGCTGAAAGTAAATTAGCGTTGGAAAAAGTGCAGTTCCTCTTTGGTTTACATGTTAATGGAAAGCAGAAGGGTGTCGCTTCGTAGATTGTCCACGAGCAATCTCCTGTATGTTCATCTGTCTCTCCCCCCTCTTATCGAATATGTTCCTTCTGTGTTACTGATACTTGATGAACCTGATTTCTAATCTTTAGTTATTCCACCCTTCTCGGTTTTTATTCAGATTAGGTGGCAGAATTAAAGGGTGAGTGATGAGTTTCTGCTGTGATTAAGGTAAAAATACAATTGCAGCTGGAACAAATGGATATAAAATAGCTCAGCCATATTGGAAAGCTTCCCTAGACCTCATTTTTCTTCCATTAGACATTAGCATTGAGGCTATTTGCTATAAAGTGTCAAGACTTCCAGAAGATATCATCATTACCCTCTCTTGTTATAGATCCAGAGAGCAGTATGCAGTGATAACATATTATGCTTGCCAACTGTCACCTAAACATCCTCCCTTCCTTAACTGTGCTCCAAATAGACGAATATGTCTGTCTCTTTCTGAATGGTTGGAACCAGAAACTAAACATCACCATTTGAATCACTAGATCAATTGTTCTGAGCTCATTTCTGTGCTTTATTTTGACCTTTCCCACCAGACTCAATTAACGTAAAAAATTAAGATTGATTAAACCCTAAGATGCTGTAGAGAACTATGAGACTCCTGTGAAATGAGGGTGGATGAGGTTCAGTCCATCAGCAATCTGTATTTTGAAAGTATTTGCAATAATTCGTTTCTAAACTAACATTTGCAGGTTGAAGCCTGCACAAAATATGCCTGTGTGAAAAGCAATGGAACCCAAATCACCACCATGGAAGATAGTCCAAGTGATATACCAGCTCCCACAATTCATGGCATCACTTCAAGGTACAAATTTTTTGTCAATTAATCTAAAGAACTGATCATAAACAATGAAAATAAAAATCAAAGGTATCATCCCAGCCATGATAATCTCATTTAGTAGATTACTATAAATATGTGTGTAAATCAAATGTTTGATATTATTAGGTATTGATCTCCAATAGACACGTCCCCTAACATTTAAACTTTGATATCCCTGATTGCCCAGCTTCACTTCCTTTTACTCAGTAATTGTGAACAAATGCTGAAGTGCATGGAAAAGTTGTCCTTCAGTAAATCCTTTCGTGAGGCAAATAATACAACTTTAACTAGAATGACTACCTTCTAACTTAATCTCTTTGAAAAAATTAGATTTAGAGATATCAGATTCCGCTAAAGCTAGAAACATCTGTAAAATAATTACGGGAGATAAATTATTGAATAACTGTTACCAATTTTACCAGATTCTTCATAGAATCCTTTTATTTTTCTGTATACTTTTGTTGCTGAGTGGTGATCAAAGTTTGAAAGTGAGCCTCTTTTCAATTCAAAATAGCAATAAGAAGAAAAAGATTTAACATCAAGTTTCCCAAGCCAAAAGTGATATTAAGTTTTCATCTCTCTGTATCAAGCCAAGGCTAGAGAAAGAAACCTGAGTATTCCCATATCATACTTTTGCCCCAACCAAATGAATCACCCTTCATCTACACACACATACACACACCCCATGTACACACATGCACACTGGCTAAAATAATCAACCTGTTATAAAATATTTCAATTCTGAAGGATTCCTTTATGACGTATTGAAATTTCTAGGTCTTTTTTTTTTGTTAATCAGTTCAATAGTACCTGTACTGATTTGGGGAACTAGTGATTAAAATAATTAGAAAAACTCAAGTAATTGTATTCTTAGATGTTCGGAGCAAAAGTCATATCTTGTTTTCTTGAGTACATCTATAAAACACATGATGATATCTATCTAATGTAGGATATGTTCATTAATCGATAATTCCCTCAGCAGATTTTGCCCACCTTTCCACAGGATTGCCTACCTTGTAGGGGGAAAATGGTCAAGTTTAAGGGATACCAAAAAGCTTTATTTAATTTTTCAGCAAACACACTTGTGGGTATAATAATATAAGAAGTGAAAGTAATACAAAGAAATATAAGACATGGTTCTAAATGTTCACAGTTCCAGTCTACTGTGGCAGACACTTCCCTAAACAAATATTTATAGAACAGTGTGAGAAACACTACAACAGAAGCTTATAATGTGCAAGAAGTGCATTAAAAAAATACCAAGCTCTACCCATGATTATCAGTGAAGGCATCATGAAAGACGTGACATTTGAGTTCCTTCTTAAAGAACTCAAGGAAGAAGTATAGGTAGGTAGGTGGATGTTGTCACATTTCTTGCCTATTAGCATCCTTATGACTCAAGCTCAGGTGAATGGCATAAGGGAATATGTCTTAGATTACATATTTACATGTAGCTAAAAATAATACGCAGGCTTTTTTAGAAATAGAGCAAATACCCATATGTTTCTCTGCCTCTAAGATATTTTTTAAGAAGATGCTTGCAGATGATAACAGAGAAAAAATATTTTTTAGTTGTGGTTAAAGACTGCTTATCCCCAAATATAGTAAATTGGTGGCAAAAACATTAAAAAGGGTATACAACAAGAGCAAGGAAAATAGCAAAGCAGATGACAATAACAGAAGAGAGATTTTAATACAATTTTTGAAAGCAGTATTTGGCAGGGAGAGGCAAATGACTTTGTACAGTGGTGAAATTTACAACCAAAGTGTTGGTTGGCAGAGGGAGATAATGACATAAAACAAACTAATTTGCTCTGCCGGGAGAACCTCAATGGCTGAGCACTTAACAAGCTTTCAGAATTGTGAAGAAGAGGAAGATGGGGTAAAGTTCAAAGCTGATAGTTTACAAAAGAGTGGTTGGGACCTGTAATTAGTCAGGGTTCTCCAGAGAAACAAAACCAAAAGTGAAGACTCAGGAAAGCTGGGGGTGTAGTCCCAGTCCGGGTCCAAAGTTTTGAGAATTAGAGGTGCCAGTGGTATAAATCCCAGTCCAAGTCTGAGAGTGAGAGAAGACTGATTAGATCAGGTAGTCAGGCAGAGAGAGGAAATTCTCCCTTCCTTCACCTTTTCATTCCACTCAGACCCTCAACTGATTGGGTGATATGCCCACCTACATTATGGAGAGCAATCTGCTTTACTGTGTCCACAGATTCAAATGCTAATCTCATCAGAAACAACCTTGCAGATACACCCAGAAATTATGTTTAGCCAAATGTCTGGACACCCTGTGGCCCAGTCAAGTTAAAAATTACCCATTACATAAAATTAGCCATTACAGAATGAAAGGTTGCCTACCTCTGTATTATTCATCCATGTGTCTATTTCTCTTCCTCCATGTGGCATATTCCATCACCAGGAGATTAGAAGTTTTTTTTCTCAAGAAACTGAACAGAGGTATTTAGAAATTAGGGCTACTAGGCACAGTGGAAATCTGGGATGAGGGGCAAAGGTAAAAATCATGTTAAAGTGGTTAGACTACAATTAGAATGATGGCACCTCAGTGGCTTTCCCCAGCTCTGTTCTTAGAAACAAATATCTAGTCATAAATGTTTCCACACAGGAAGGGCATTCTTCTCTGGAAAAGTTTGAATGACTCCAAATAAAATACTTCCGGGAACTAGCAGATAGGGATCACCTAACAGAAAAGGTAGCTAACCATCTGGTCACACAGTAGTAAAGCACATCAGTCAAGAAGCCTCACTCATATACAATATAAAGCTTCTAGTCATCTTTTTTTAAAATCTCAAAGATGAAAAGAAAATTAAAACAGAGGAATAATTCAATAGACACAGGGACAATGCAGGATGAGGAAAATATCCATAACAATCTCAGAGGGATAAAAAGACATCCTCTATCTATAAAACAACACCAAAAAATCCTACTTGGAAGAAAGAATCAAAGTAAAGCAGGATGTGGGGGGGGGGGGGTACCTCATGGAAATTAAAAGTGTGAGAGCTGAATTGGAAATTTAAGGTAAAGTCTCTGAAAGTGCAATAAAAAGTAAATATGTTAATACAAATGAAATTTTTAAGAGAAAGTTTTAAAATCCAGGAAATCAAATATTTGGATAATAAGAGTTCCAGAAAGAGAGAACAGAGGAAAAAGAAGGGGGAAAATAATCAGAGAAAAATGACAAGAAAATATGCCCCCCCCCCACCAGAAAAAGGAAAAGACAATATCCCAGAACCAAAGATACCAGTATGTAGATTAAAAGCTACTATAGATACTAGCACAGTGATTGAAATAAGAGCCAATAAAGGGATATCATCAGGAAATTTCAAAATACCAGGTTAAAAAAAGCACATCCAAAAAACTTCTAGGAGGAAAAGACAGATGGTGTACATACTGCATTGGGAATTTGAATGGCATTATCAGACTATAAACAGTAACATTCATTGCTAAGAAAACAATGAAACAATGCCTTAAAATTCTGAATTAAAAAAAGAACCTTTTCGTCTTATAAATTCCATACTCAGTCACCTATCAACTGATATTGTTTTGGATTAGCAGAGAGGCAATTTAAGACAGGTGAAGAGAAAAAAAATATAGATTCTGTAAAAACTGACAAGGGTGTGAAGAGAACTGCCTAATTTTAACAATGAATTAAACTTCCAAAAAGATTCTGGGTTTGCTAAATTTGTTTACTTTTTAATTATTCTCTTAATTTTTTTATTTTGTTTTTAATTTACATATAGTAAAATACACTCTTTTTTGCTTCACAGTTTTATGAGTTTTGACAAGTACATATGAACTTGTCAAACATATGAACACCACTACAGTTAAGATATAACACTGTTCCATTATGTCAGAATATTTCTTCACACTGGCCCCTTTATAGCCACTTCCTTCCTCCTCCACCCTCCTCCAAACTGAGCAAACACTGCTCTGTTCTGTTCTCTATAATTTTTCCTGTTCCATGTTGTCATATAAGTGGAATTATACAGTATGTAGCCATTTAAGCCTGGCTCCTTTCACTCCGCATAATGCATTTAAGATTCATCCATGTTATTGCATATATTAATAGTTTGTTAATTTTTGTTACTGAATAGTATTCCATTGTATGAATATACCACAGTTTGCGTACCATTTGGGTAGTTTCCAGTTCTTGGTGACTATGAATAAAGTTGATATAAACATTATGTACATAATGTGAACGTAGATTCTCATTTCACATGGGTAAATAACTAAGAGTTGGATTGCGGAATCATAGCATAAGTTTACATTTTACTTACTTTATAAGAAACTGCGAGGAAAGGTGGGGAATGGGATGAATTGGGAGATTGGGATTGACATATATACACTACTGATCCTACGTATAAAATAGGTAACTAATGAGACCCTACTGTATAGCACAATGAGCTCTACTCAATGCTCAGTGGTGACCTAAATGGGAAGGAAATCCAAAAAAGAGGGGATATAGGTATACTTATAGCTGATTCACTTTGCTGTACAGTAGAAACTAACACAACATTGTAAAGCAATTATATTCCAATAAAAATTAATTTAAAAAAAAGAAACTGCCAAACCAATTTCCAAAGTGACTGTAACATCTTGCATTCCTACTAGCATTGTATGAGAATTCCAGTTGCTTCTCATCTTTGCTAGAACTTGATATTCTGCAAGAATTTTTCCTCTCTCTCTCTCTCTCTCTCTAGCTCTTTTAATAGATGTTTAGTGGTGTGTCATTATGGTTTTAATTTACATTTATTTCCATGATGATTAATGATATTGATCATCTTTGCAAATGCTTTTTTGGCATTTGTTTTCTCCTTTGATGAAGCTCTTTTTCAAATATTTTATTAATTTTTTACTTGGATTTGTTGCTTTCTTATTGTTGAGTTCATATTTTTGAAGTATATTTTGGATTTGAATTTTTGTCAGATATATGATTTGCAAATATTTTCCTCTCATTTATGGCTTGTCTTTTCATTCTCTTAATTGTTTTTATTTAGAGCAAAGTTTTAAATTTCAATAAAGTTCAGTTTATCACTTTTTTCATTCATGGACTGTGCATTTGGTGTTGTATCTAAGAAATCCTTACCTGAGTCAAGTCACAAAGATTTCCTCTTATTTTTCCTACTAGAAGTTTCATATGTTTACATTTTGAATTTATGTCTATGATTCATTTTATGTTAATTTTTCTATAAACTGAGATGTGGGTCAAGGTTAACATCTTTGCATAGGGATATCCAATTTTTCCAACACAATTTGTTGGAAAGACTATATCTTCTCCTTTGGACTGCTTTTAGACCTTTGTCAAAATCAATTTAACACATTTTATAGATCATTTTTGAACTCTCTGTTCTGTTCAGTTTACCAATGTGCATATTCATTTACCAGTATCATACAATCTTAATTACTGTAGCTTTACAGTAAGTTGTAAAATCATGTATTATGAGTTCTTCAACTTTAAGCTTTTTAAAAAATTTTCTGACCTTTCTCATTACTTTGCTTTTCCATATAAATTTTAGAATCAGCTTGTCAATATCTATAAAATCCTTCTGTCATTTTGATTAGGACTGCATTTAATCTATAGTTCAATACAGGGAGAAGTGACACCTTAACAATACCACATCTTCCACTTCATAAATACAGCACATTGCTCGTTTATTTGCATCCTCTTTCATTTATTTCATCAGTGTTTTGTAGAATTCAGTGTTCAGATCCCACACATATTTCATAAGATTTATACCTACTATTTATTTTGGGGAGTACTACTCTTAATGGTTCTTTAAAAACATTGAAATCCAATTGTTTATCGCTAGGGTGTAGAAACACAATTAATTTTTGTATAATGACCTTGTATGCAGCAACCTTGCTAAACTCATTATGAGTTTTAGGATCTTTTAGGAGCTTTTTTTAGATTCCCTGGGTCTGCATAGATCCTCTGCAAAAATAAACAATTTATTTCTTCCTTTGCAATCTGTGTGTCTTTTACTTCTTTTTCCTGCCTTATTGCCTTGGCTCATTCAGTAAGGCGGACACCCTTGACTTGTTCCTGTTCTTTTACCATTACATGTGATGTTACCTATGAATTTTTTAGAGATACCTTTTATCGGGTTGAAGTCTTCTCTTTTATTTCTAGTTGCTGAGAGTTTTTATCATAAATGGATATTGAATTTTGTTAAATGCCTTTTTTGCATATAATTTGTTAATATGGTTAATTATATAGATTGATTTTCAAATAATTAACTAGTCTGTATTATCTGGATAAACCCCACTTGGTTGTGATATATTTTCCTTTTTATACATGCAATTTGCTGTTATCTTATTGAGAATGTTTATGACTATCCTCATAAAATATATTGAACTGTTTTTATTTCTTGTAATGTCTTTGCCTGGTTTTGGTAACATGGTAATTCTGGCCCCATAAAATAAGTTGGAAAATATTCCCTCCTCTGCTATTTTCTGGAAGAGATTGTGTGAAAAGGTATTTATTTCTTAAATGTGGTAGAATTCACCAGTGAAACTCACCTTTGCCTAGAGTTTTCTTTGTTGAAAGGTATTTTACTCAGAATTTAATTTCCTTAACAGTGTAGGATGATTCAAGGTATCTATTTCTTCTTGAGTGAGATCTGTAATCTTGTGTTTGCAAAGAATTGGTTAATTTCACCAAATTTATGGGCAGAAAGTTGTAATGTTTGTAGAGTCTGGATTTATTTACATTCTTTCATTTCTGATAACAGTAATAAGTGTCTTCTCTCTTTCATAGTCAATCAGTCTAGAGTTTTATCAATTTTGTGGATCTTTTCAAAGAACCATCTTTTGGTTTTATTGTTTTTTCTCTATTGTTTTATGTTTTCCATTTCATTGATTTCTGCTCTTTATTGATTTTTTTCTTCTTCTTCCTTTGGATTTATCTTACTCTTCCAGTTTCTTAGAGAGGAAAGCTACATTATTGATTTGAGATCTTTCTTCTTTTTGACTAGAACCATGTAAAGTTATGAGCTTTCCTCTAAGCCCTGCTTCAGGTGAATCTCAGAAAGTTTGAAATGTTGCATTTTCTTTCATTTAGTTCAAAATACTTTTTAGTTTTCTTAATACTTCTGCTTTGACTCATGAATTATTTTAGAAGTGGTTTGCTTAATTCCCAAATATTTTGAGGTTTTTCAGATAAGTTGTGAATGTAAATTTCTAGTACTATTCTGTTATGATCTGAAACATGGTTTTATAATTTCAGTTCTTTCACATTAGTTAAGGTTTATTTTATGGCCTATAATATGATCTGTCATGGTGAATATTCTACGTGTACTCGAGGAGAATGTGTGTTCTGCTGTTGTTAGAGCATTTTATAAATGTCAATTAGGTCGAGTTGAGTGATAGTGATGTTCAGGTCATCTATACACTTAATGATTTCCTGCCTGGTTGTTCTATCAATTATTGTGAGAGGCATGTTGAAATCTCCAAATATAACTGTGGGCTTATCTATTTCTTTTTTGGAACTATCAATTTTTGCCCCGTGTATTTTGTTGGTTTATTATGAGGTGCATATATATTTCAGATTGTTGTGTCTTGGTAAATTGATCCTTTTGTCATTGTGTAATATTCCTTTTTCTTCCTGATAATTTTCTTGTCATCATGTATATTGTGTCTAATACTAATACAGCCACTCCAGCTTTCTTTGGATTAGTGTAATTTTGAGTGATTTCGGATTGTGTCCTGAACATTTTAAATATCAGGTTGTGATCTGAGTCCTGTTAAAATCCTCTGAAGAAGGTTGGAGTTTTTTTTTCAACAGGCAATCAACTGGTTAGCTTCAGACTGAAAATTCTGTCTTGGCTTATGTGGTCAATGGCTGTAATATCAGTTCATCTTTCAAAAGCTTTGCTGCGCTGCTTTATATCTGCCCCACGCATGCACCTCTCATTGGCTAATCTGGTATTTAGTTGGGGGATTATGTAATGGTTCAGATCTCAAAGTCTTTGCTACAGTGCTCAGATTTCCTTTGCCTGTGAGGCAATCATGCATGTGCAGCTTGGAGTTGAGTTAGAACTTGTATTGGTTCATGTATAGAATTAGTAGACTGCCTAGCTTTCTCTTCTCTGAGATTTCCCCCATGTTTTTCACATCACTTGGACTTCCTTTCCCAAATCTTTGGCTAGAAAGACATGGTTTCTCTTGTAATTTTAGCTTCCCAATATACCTCACAGTTTACATAAATGGGGTTGTTTGGGGGGCAGTGAGATTAGAGAGAAAATAGAGGAAAAAATAAACGAGATTTTGGACCACAGGGGTGCTTTCCCCGATTCCTCTGGTCAGACAGCTTGTTTTTTCTCAGGATTTTAGATTCTCATTTGGCCAGGACTGCCATCATGCAGCTCCTTGGCTGGAATCATCCTCAGAGCAGGAAAAAAGAGAGGAAAAAGAGGAAATAAAATGAAACAGGAATACCCATCATACGCTTTGGCTTGCAAGGCCTTCTTGTACTCTGGCCAGAAAGATTGGGTTCCTCTCATAGATTGTGCTTGCCCAGTGCTCGGTTCCACACTGGGGCTGCTGTTGGGTTAAAGATGGGAGACAAAGGGGGGAAATGATGGTAAACGCATCCTGTAATGTTTGCTCTTTAAGTTTTGGCTCCCCTCCCGATCTGCCTCTATTGTTAACTTTTCAGAGTCCTTGAGTGATTGCTTTTTGTAACTAGAGCAGACTTTTTAGCAGTAATCAGTGGGAGAGAGAGGCTATAACTGGCTTTCTCCATGTTGACCAGCACAGAAAGTACGAACCCCTCCATATTTTTCTTTATTCCCATGCCTTTGGCAACTTTATTTCCTTTTTTTTTTCTTTTTGGTCAAAGATCTGGCAAAAAAACTGATGGAAATCATTCACGACCAAATATTGGCATGTACAGTCTTTCCTTTCTTAAATTGATCTATCGTAGCACGGCAACATTTTCCAAAGGCAAGACCCTAATGAGCAGATATAGGCGCCAAGCCATTAATCAAAATTACACCAACACCAAAGCAGTTAGCCTCCTGTGTGCATGTTATTGTTTGTGTAATTTCATTATACTTCTGGCAGTGTATACTTGTTAGTTATGTTTCTATTTTGGTTTAAGAAAATCTCTTTTATATTAGCAACATGCAAAATCAAATGTGAAATCCTTCCAGACAAATGTCAGTAGACAGGGTTTGCTTCTATAGCATTTAGAATATTTGGGGTTCTAATAAGACACATATTTCTTAGAATCTTTGTTTATTTTTGGTAAAAAGCAGTCATCAGCAAATTTTAACTTTTATATATTTTCGTAACATATACCAATAGCCTACCAGCCTGTTTGATTATAAGCATGGAGCATGTCATTTTCGTCTTTGGCCTTAACTTATACCTTGCTTTTGACTACAACATCTTCAGTACAAGCACTTACACATGTTTTTTCCATTATATATAAACCAAAGATGCCATAGCACACAAAGTTATTTAGAAAGATCAGATGAAACCTTCTAGTTTTATAAGCTACTCCTCCAGAAACAAGCTCTGTCTCTACATCACATTTTCCATACTTGTCATATTATCATCAGCTGATTCTATATCCCCAAAGAATGCTAACGACTGATCGATAACCCAGACATGTCTGGCCGTGGCCTACACGTGCCCTGGGTAGTTCATTTATTTGCCTTGGTGGATTTGCTAGAGTAGAATTTAATCAATAGCTAATTCATTAATTCTGGTCCTCGAGAATGTAGAGACTGCACTGGCTGAAGATAGCTAGCTGGCTCTGGCTTTGATTGAAATATGACAAACACTGCAACTGACAGCTTTACTGGGTACTGTAAAGTTCGCTCCAATAAGTTCACTTATTTATTCTCCATAAATGGATACGCTAAGAAAAGAACATAAACAAGGAAGAGTTTTTATTACATGACTGGACTGCTATTCCAAGATGCATGATTTCCAGGCATGAAGCTCAAGGGAAAGCAGAAAGAGAGAACACAGATCATGTCTCTCATTGCCTTTAATGGGATCCACGGCAGTTTTTACAGTTCCAAATCAGTTTGGGGCTGTATTATTGATGAGAAGGCTGAGGCATAATGTCTTTGTAGCATTCACAAATAATTGTTTAAATGTTTGCTTCAAGCTCCTGAATGATATAAATGATATTTTTACACACCAGCTTCCTTATGATAGCAGCACGGGGTCTGTGTCTCTAAATGAAGGTTAAACCACTATCTTCATCTAGAAAGCCCCCTAGCTTTTCAAAGTACATAGCTGGCGGTTGAGGATGGCATGACAGGTCATAGCTTGTGGAAAAAGAACTTTCCCCTTTTTGCCTCACCAAATTTGGGTGAAACTTTGAGGCCTCTATATTTTTATACTATGACATTGGATATCAGGAAATCTCTTCTATCGTTATTTTCCCTCTCTGATTTTTTTCAGTGACTGATAGCTTGAATACTGAAGTAATAATTTTACAATTAAAAACAATTTTTTTGAGCCATGTTTTATTTTTTTAAATGGGGAGTGTGCTGGGCTGTAGATGTAGAATGTCAGATGACTTCTTCGTCCATATTCTCAACTCCTCTTCTCGCCAGTATGGTTAACTTGAGACAGCTTTTCATTTGGACTGGAATTGTCTACTTGAGTCTTTGAGGATATGGGAAGACCTCTCAAAAGAGATCATTTAGAGTGTATTTAGAACTGATGTACACACCCAGTCAGTAGTCTGATAATCATAATGGCTTTCAGGAAATAGTAGTTCTGATGGCCAATGAATTCTGATCATCAAACTCAGTGTTTGATTAGGAGACCTTACAGAATATTGAGCTTATTCTTAAGACTCTGCCAGCACTATTTCCATTTTCTCACTTCCCTCTCTTTCCCAAACTCCTTTTAACTTCTCCACTTCTTTCAGTTCCCACAGAAGCAGCTCAATCACTAAGCATTTGAGAGGCCTTTGTATGCATCTCGACAAAATCCAGTTTTTCCCCCCAATTCACTTTGGCCTTTAACTGCCGCTTTATCCCTGGCTCCCTGATCACTCATTGGTTTCTTTTATTGGTTTCATTCTAATTCCATTCATTAATTGTGGGTGTCCTCAACAGAAAGAATCCCTCTGCTACTCAAATAGTTCAAATATTCTCACAGTTTTCATCATACTGATGTCTCAAGATCTCTGTCCCAGTTTTCTCCCTAAACTCCAGTCCCATATATTCAATTGCCTATTGATTTTCTATAATGATAGGCACCCATCACTTCCATAACCTCAAGCCTTAATTCTCATCTAACCCAGTTTTTCCAACATCCATTTCGGCAAAGGCACCACCGCCTTGCATATGATCGCAGACATCTAGCTTTGGTTTTTTTTAATCCCCTGATTTCACTCAATATCAATTTTAGTCTATTTTCTTTTGGAGCATCTTCTCATAGCTGTTCCTCTTCTCCATTTCCACCACTGCAACCCTAGCTCATGCTTTATCATTTATGTTGATGTACTTGTCTTAATTCAGTGAGATACAAGGAGGAAAGGCTTTACTTTTTTCCCCAACTCTTGAAAAACCTTTCAGGAATACCTTATGGCCTTCACATTATTTTTTAGTTATGAGTCTCATTTTAGTCATTAAGATTCATGATCAAGTATTAAAAAGTCCATTCTGGGAATTCCCTGGTGGTCCTGTGGTTAGGACTCCATGCTTCCACTGGAGGGGGCATCATAAGTTCGATCCCTGGTCAGGGAACTAAGATCCTGCATGCTGCACAGTTTGACCAGAAAGAGTCTAGCAAAAATCTAAAAAAAAAAAAAAAAAAAAAGTCCATTCCATCTCCAGCAAAATATTAAGCTCACATTAGTTCAAATATTCCACCATTTCTCAGGCTCAGACCTGATCCCAGTTTGCCCTTTCTCCCTCCTTGCTCTTTCTTGCCTATTCCCTTTCATTCAAATGTGCCTCTTCCCAATGTTACTATTTTACTTCCATCACTGGATAGCCATCCAAGCCCTCTCTGTGGAAGGTGGCACTTTTTTGAACAATTGTGTTTTCCTTGAGAGAACCCATGAGGATCTCCCCAAAGCCAACTTCTCTCACATGAGTGTTGCCCTCTGCAACTGATCTATGGTGCCAACAGAGCAGGACACACCAAACACTCTTCCTGCTGGAGCCCCCTCCCCCAAAAACCCACCATCATGGTCAGTGTAACTTCAAGGGAGCTCAAGCCTAGCCATCTTGCAAGACATCCACTGGCTCATAGGAAATGCACTCATGTGCGCCATGCTAAAGATCGACGGTGTGGCAATCTTGTCTTACCCTATCATTAGAGCAGCTCCAGACAATATCTGGCCATTAGAATTCTCTAACTGAGAAGCAAGCACCTTTTCTTGTGGTCATATAGGCTGCCAACCCCCATGTCAGGCTGCCCCAAACTCCTTTCTATACTTCCCTCCAGGGACAGTTGCAAATTGGGCTTAGATATTTCTGCATCTCAGGAAGTACCAACCAGGACAAGCAAGTGCTTCCAGTTTCTCTGAGTGATGTATTTAGAATTCCTTCCTCAGCCTTGAGAATGTTTAGGGGTGGACTGGGGGTGGATTTTAATGTCACTCTTCACTAAGTAAATCATTCCTCTTTCACTCCATGGCTCAAAAATCTACAGTGGTTTTCCAATGCACTCAAAAATGAATCCAAAGTTATTTCCATGTTCTATAAAACCCTACAGGATCTGCAGTCCCCAAACCCACACTCCCAACACCCACCTGATTCATTTTCCATCATTCTCTTGCTCAGTCCAGCTCTGTCCCACCAGATTCTTTGATTGTCCTTCAACAAGCCATGTGCACGGATGTCTCAAAACCCCTATACCTCCTGTTCCCTCCGCCTAGAAACTCCTGTTCACTTGCTTCATCCCCTCTTTCGGATTTCTGCACAGAAGAGCCAGGCCTTCTCAGACAACCAATGTAACATATTGTACACTTACGTGTTTGTTTACTGTCCCACCTTCCCCCAGCAAAATGTAAGTTTTATGAAAGAAGGAACTTTGTCTTGTTTATTTGTAAGTATAGAACAATGCTTTACATATAGGAGGTACTTAATAAATATTCATTAAAATTCAAAAACTCTCCTAGAGTTCTGTTTATTTTGGGTTGGTTTGGGTGATGGGTCAATGTTAAAAGGCAGCTTTATCCTCAGAACTCAGCAGAATCTTTTTATTTGGGGGGGGGGTGTTATTTTTTTAATTTTTTAAAAAATTTTATTGGAGTATAGTTGCTTTACAATGTTGTATTAGTTTCTACTGTATAGCAAAGTGAATCAGTTATATGTATACATATATCCACTCTTTTTTAGATTTCCTTCCCATTTAGGTCACCACAGAGCACTGAGTAGAGTTCCCTGTGCTAAACAGTAGGTTCTCATTAGTTATCTATTTTATACATAGTAGTGTATATATGTCAATCCCAATCTCCCAATTCGTCCCCCCTCTTCCCCACCTTGGTAACCATAAGTTTGTTCTCTACATCTGTGACTCTATTTCTGCTTTGCCAATAAGTTCATCTGTATCATTTGTCCAGATTCCACACATAAACGATATTATACGATATTTGTTTTTCTGATACCAGTCAGAATGGCCATCATCAAAAAATCTACAAACAATAAATGCTGGAGAGGGCGTGAAGAAAAGGGAACCTTCCTACACTGTTGGTGGGAATGTACATTGGTACAGCCACTGTGGAGAACAGTATGGAGGTGCCTTAAAAAACTAAAAATAGAATTACCATACGACCCAGCAATCCCACTCCATATCCGGAGAAAACCATAATTCGAAAGGATGCATGCACCGCAATGTTCATTGCAGCAGAATCTTGCTGTTTGTTCCCTTTTAGAAGCAAGATACTTAACGGAGGAATTCGTCATCAGTCATCATCAGTTTGGGGCTATAGTTTTAAGTTCCTAAATAAGAGAAAACCCCATTAAACCGTCTTTCATAGTTAAGTTACTGCAGAAGCTCACTGATATTTCTCCCTACCCCTAGTCTCTTCTACTCTAATCTGCCAGGGTATTACTTCTAAAAGGACTTTATATTCTGCTAGTGATACCACTGCACAATCACCCTATTTCACCATCAAATTCCTCAACATAGTATTTGAGGGACTTCATAACGTTCTTCTTAAGTTCAGACTGACCTTCCGTTATTGCTGGATGTAAATCATTCGCTCGTCAAGTTGGTCCCATTACTCTTCTCCATATGGCTAGGCAGCTTCTCCCTCTTATTTTTGCCTATATGAATCTTCCTTCTCAGAATTCTTCCCATCCTCTTATTCCAATTCAAGTCCACATCCACTTCTCCCATGAAACCTTCGTTGTTCGTCTAGACACAGTGATCTTTGTTTATGTGTTTCTGTAATACCTGTAGCCTCAACTACACACTTAAACACTTGATTTTACGCTGCTGTATAATAGTTGACATGCTTCAGGTATGCATGTTTCACATCTCCTCATACTCAAGGACACAGAGTTTTTACCTTTTGATATTTTACTGACTCCAAGTTATGCTAAATATTCTAGTGGATAATTAAACATTCAATTATTTGATTTGAGAGCAGAGAATTAATATTGTTATCATATTACATTTATTTAGTCTTATATTAAAAGTGTCCTGATCATTTTTGATAATCACAATCTGGAATAGTATTGAAGAACTTGAATGTTATATAAATGATTGACAAAAATGACCAAGCTGAATAGGAATTTTTTTTTTTTTTTTTTTTTTTTTGCGGTACGCGGGCCTCTCACTGTTGTGGCCTCTCCCGTTGCGGAGCACAGGCTTCGGACGCGCAGGCTCAGCGGCCATGGCTCACAGGCCCAGCCGCTCTGCGGCATGTGGGATCCTCCCGGACCGGGACACGAACCCGTGTCCCCCGCATCGGCAGGCAGACTCTCAACCACTGCGCCACCAGGGAAGCCCTGAATAGGGATTTTTAAAAGGCCTCTGTAAACATGATCAGGGAATGTACAGCTATTTATAACAATTTAGATGGATGTCTTAAAGTAATATGAAGATTTTTTCCTTTGGCCCAAACAAGAACATTTTGACAACATTGTGATAAAATGTTAGAATAAAATGTAGAGCACCAAGGGAACTGTAACTGTCCATAGAAGTTTTTTCTGAACTGTATCATTTTAATATTTACCAGTAAAGGTAAGTGATAAAGAAATGATTTTCCCATAATTATTTCTTTCTTCAATGTTATTTTGTACTTCTTGAGCTGAATGTGATGATTATTGTGGTGACGGTGGCCACAGGGATATATAGCAGTAACAAGTAGAATAGTAAATCTACTAACAATATGACAGACTTAAAAAGAAATAGTCAATAGCTCTGACTAGACTTTCTAAACACCCAGTGAATCATGCTAAAATGTGTGTAAACATTGTGGCCTTTATTAGAAGCTCTATGAAGGTAGCTTAAATTTTATTCCTTAGTGCTGTGGAAGCTAAGTGAACTCTAATTGTCACTTTATGAACAAATCTACCCCCCAAAAAGAAGATCTATTTGAGGATTCACGATCATGTTTCTGCATGAGCCTACCTTTACTGATGTATTAAAACAAACAAAAAGAAACCCTTCAGTTTGTTTCCCCAATATTTCACATTAATTCCTGTGGTTTAAGGATGTTCCTTCTATTTCACTCTTAAACATCAAAACAATGAAACCATTAATCCAGTTAATAACGGTGTGCATTTCTCAGAGATGTCTTTCATTTTAAATCAACAGCCAAAAGATTTTTCAGTGTTACTCCCATGGGTTCTAATGAGAGGTGGACAGGTGTTAAACACCCTATTCTTCTTTGATCACGTACATTAGTGTACCTGACTCAGATCCTCAACATCAAAACTGTTCTTGCTATTATTAAAAATATAGGTGGTCTCACTTCACAGTTCTTCCGTGCAACACAGAGAAGTTACAATGGCATGGTTCTACATGGTGTTTTCTAGACTTTACTAGTTTGCCAGCTTTTGTGGATAAGTCCGACCTTTGAATGTCACTTAAATGTAGTCTTTCCTGTAGTTGGTTATGCAATGAATACAAAAGAGGTATCTGCAAAACGTGGAATTAATTTTGAGAGTTGGATAAAGACCTTGGAATAATAATGGTGACTATACAAGTCACCTGTGAAACTGTTCTCTCATAGGTGACATTAATTTCTTATCGATAGAGTCTTATTAGTGAAAGTGTTATGTTTGTACCTCCAAGAAAAGGAAATAATTTTCTTTTTTAGCAGTCTATTAAAATGTCAAGATTTATCTTGACTGCGGCTTTTGAATGTAAATGTTTGGGCCTAATTGAATTCCTAGCATGTGATGTCACCTAGAATTCTGATAGGGTCCAGTAAAATTTGGCCTGTAAAGACATACTTCTCCTGAAACTAAAAGGTGTAGCAAGAATATTATTTTACACAGTGGCAGAAAGATGGTCCACATAAGTTATTGTGATAATTTTATTTTAAGATCTTAAAGTATAGGGACTAAACTCATATGTGCTTACTCTTCTCCAGAGTATTTACTGGAAGGTTTTATATAAAAAGCTAACCTCTAAGTATTTGTGAATGGTTGTTATGGTTGAAAATTCTAGAATTCAAACAATAAAAGTAATCTTGAGTATCAGAGTTCCATCCTCTTTTTTGAAAATAAGAAGAAGAAAAATAATTATTTTACATTTACCTAGTGTTTTGCAAATAACAGACTTTCCTTGCTGTGCTGAAATGCAAAAATATGTCATGTCCAAATCTCTGGGGCTTTATTAAAACTTTAACTACTTTCTTCTTGTAGACTTCTTAAAAAAATACTAAAGATAGTACAGGTATGTCATCTGGACTGTGTCATTCTGACAAGTAGACCTAAGTGCAGAATTAAGGTTCTGCACATTAACCTGAGAGTAGATCATTTTATTCAGGATTCACTCTTCTGTGAACAGCTTTATGTTATGATCTCACTCAGGATAGTAGATGAAATATTAATAGACCATTGAAAATGCAGTAAAGTTTTGGTGCCGTGTTATGCCTTCATTGTATACCAAACCACCCAAAACAGTATATTTATATGTTTAGAAAAAACCGTGGCTCAATTTTTAAAACTCAAACATCTTCAAGAACATAATAATATAAAGGAGTTTGTTATGGGAATCTCTAATTCCACTATTTCTGACCACAAAACATATTTGATCATGGTATATAAAGAACTATTGCAGAATTAAATCTGTTTCTATGAGTCAAAAAATTAAGATAAAGTATATTTGGAGGGAGCTTATCAATTTTATCAATTGTTAAAATTGATAAATGTTATGTATCAATAAATAAATTCATTGATAAATTTTATCAGTTGATAACTGATAAAAAGATTTTATAAATTTGGTCATGTACTTTGGCTATAAGTAACAAAACAACCAACAGTAGAAGCTCAAGTAAGTAGCTCTAGAGGTAGATTGTTGTTGGCATTGGTTCAGTTATAACAAATACCGCAGAGGCGTCTTTGTGATTCTTATGGTCTTTCCCAAATGGCTGCCAGAAGAATGAGGTGATTGCCAAAGTTCCAGACATCATGTTTAGCAGAAAGAAAGAAAAGGGGAAAAGGCGACAGCCACATCAAGGAAGCTAAAATTTCCTAGGGACCTTTGTTAGAATTGCACCATCTTCTGGTTGCATCTGTTTGAGCAGCTATGGGTCACGTGACTAGTCCTAGCTGCGGGAAGAAACGCAAAGGAGAAGGGGATTATAAGTAGGGATTAGGTCTGACACATATTCTAATTTCCACCCTATTTACTAAGTCAAATTATTTGTGTCTTGTTTTTACTTATCAACCAAAATTTCTGTTGATTTTCTGACTAGCCGCAAACAATGACAGTTGCTTTTTGCCTCTGCAATTTAAAGTGGGGACCATCGGACTCATGTCATGTGTTATTCTCCCAAAAGCTTAAATGGTTTTGATTGATTCTCAAAACATAGTCTATGGTAGTAGCATATATCAGAATATATATTAGGATATGTATTCTTTTGCTCCAGCTTTTTCATTAGGAAGTTGTTGATGAAATAGACCAAACTGGAAGGCAGATGAGACTGATAACAGCAATGTTAAATGTTGTCTTTTCAGAAGTACTGATTATTCTGTCCATTGCAGATCCCTTCAGATTGATTGGATGTCTCCAGGGAAGCCAAATGGCATCATTCTGGGTTATGATCTCTTACGGAAAACATGGCGTTCATGCCTTAAAACCCAGAAGTCAGTGAAGGACCACAGTCATGAACTCTGCAGAGCAGTGAAGTGTCAAAAACCTGAAACTATCTGTGGACCCAGGTGCTACTCCCCTGAGGCTAAGGTATATCTTTTCAAACTAGTCAGTGAAATATGTTTTTCTCACTAAACACTCCAAGTGAAATCACCTGCTTTTTTTTTTTAACATATATAATTTTATTTCTCAAGTATACTTCAAGAAAGCTGGGGAAAAAAGAAATTACTATTCAACATAATAAATTAAAACTGTGGCTTAATTTTTTAAAGATTACCTGCTATGTCTATGATAAATGGTATTGCTATCAAGTGACCTCCAGAAAAGTGAGAGGATACTTTTAACATTTTACATTTGTGTCTGAGGAAATCACTTGCTTCTTAAACCATGATTTATCATGATCAAGATTTCCACCTATCAAGAAGATCCCATGGAAAAGGAAGGATGCTTATACAAATCCTATCTTCCTGATGAGCATTTTAGCCTTCTCATTTTTCATCACCTTCACAGGAAGATGAGTTTATTGAAATGATAAGGAACCTCCCGAATTTGTTTGATTGAGTGAGTTGAATTTTCTTTACAACAAATCCATTCAGCTACAAGTGGGTGTTTGTTTACATGACACTGATGAGTAACTGTGATTGGGACCTTTCATGGTTTGACTGAAATATTTTTAAATTATGGCCATTTGCCGATTAGTGTTCATATTAGTTGCAGTTTAAGAATCAGATCAATAATACAGCCAGACAGAGGGGTTTGTAAATGGTTTTTATTGATAAATGATGCAGAAAATCCTTAGTTTGAAGATAGGATTTCACATAATGAAATAATGTTCCTATTTGTCAACAACATCACACATGTAATGACTAAAGCTACGACTAAATTCAAAAGATTCACTGCAAAAGGACATAGTAATTATGAAAGTGAGTTGTTGAAGCAATATGGATCAAAATACAAATTATTATGGGGCTTCCCTGGTGGCGCAGTGGTTGAGAGTCCGCCTGCCGATGCAGGGGACACGGGTTCGTGCCCCGGTCCGGGAAGATCCCACATGAAAAAAAAAAAAAAAAAGATTATCCCTCCAGAAAAATGAAAACAATATTTAAAAACAATTATTATGGCTGACACTGGCTAAGCAGTTGCTATCATCTAAGAAATGTCATAAAGCTAGTAGTTACTAACTGTACTTTTTTTTGACACTTAGGCTCCAGAATTGTTATTATGCCTAAGTTTTATGTCATTTTAAGGCATTAAATGGGTGCCATCTGACGAGCACACTTTCATAAAATGAAATGAAATTTAGGATTTCTGAGCGGAAAAAAATTGCTAGAATAAATTTTCCCATTAAAATTCTCCAGGAGAAAAAAAAAAACTTTGATGCATTAAACAAAGTCATTTTGACTTTAAGGATTAAGGACACACACAGGTATTGTCAGTGAAAGATGAAGTCAATTAAAATCTCAGGAGGAAAAAGGTTGTTTGTGAATTTTGTTTGGGGTTAACTATGAATATATATTTCCTGGGTGAGAGGCTGGAGAGAGGTAGAAAATAGACTTATTGTGAGTCCAAGAGTCTTTTGGCTAAGTCACTACAGGAGCATCTGTAATAGCTATACAAGCTTCCCCGTGTGATTACAGCCATAGGTGTCAAACCCCAGTGAGTATCACACCTGGAGGGCTTGTTAAAACACAGCAGGTCCCACCCTCAGAAGAAGTCTGGGGTAGAGCAGGAGAATTTGCATTTCTAACATGTTGCTAGGTGATGCCTCTACATCTGGTCCCGGGACCACACTTTGAGAATCACTAGATTACAGAATTACTTTTGGAAAACAGAGAGCAAGGAACAGGCTGCCTATCTGAATATTAGCTACACACTTACCAGCTCAAGTTATTAAAATTGTTTTCTGAGACAACGAACTTGAAGACTGAATTCGAAGATTAAGAAATACTCTGTTGGGCTTCCCTCGTGGCACAGTGGTTGAGAGTCCGCCTGCCGATGCAGGGGACACGGCTTCGTGCCCCGGTCCGGGAAGATCCCACATGCCGCGGAGCGGCTGGGCACGTGAGCCATGGCCGCTGAGCCTGCGCGTCCGGAGCCTGTGCTCCGCAACGGGAGAGGCCACACAGTGAGAGGCCTGCCGTACCGCAAAAAAAAGAAATACTCTGTTCAGGAGGAGACCTCTCAAGAGAAATAATCTCCTGAAAATGTCCCCTTTGGGGACCCATCGATGATCTAAACCAGAGTTGGTTAGAAGAAAGGCACAAGTTTCACGTGACTGAAAGAGCTTGAGAATGGCACTGACACTGAAAGTATGGAAGGGAACCAGTCCTAATGGCCCATCACTAAATAAATGCTTGAAAATTTAAAAGGATGATAAGTCCTAGCGAATCTTGCTGAAGGAAAAGCCTGGATGTTCTTCGATGTCCAGAAACTCACTATATGTGAATGGGACTTGAATAAATTCTTTAAGATTGTACAACAAAGGGCAAGATTTTAGGTCACTGTCATAAAACAAGAGGAAGGTGTGTATTGCTTTACCCTGAAAGCAAAAATGACCAGCATTCCTAAATCCCACATAAACACAAAGAGAAGAGTTTTTGCTTAACTCTTTTAAAATGGGGCATAATTTGAAATTTTACTTGTCACATAGAATCTGTCATCAAAGCAAGGAGTCATGCAATTTAACCTTGGAATTAGACTGATTGTGGACCCTCATTGCTAATAACCTGACACAGCAAAGCCAATTTATTGCAGTTCATTTACCAGGGCTACCTGAGGAAACATAGAAGACTTCTGCCCAGTTTCTTTGCTCTTGGGTCACTTTTGAGAAATGAATGAAGTACTAAGCTAGTCTTCAGACTTAGAGATTCCATATTTTACTGCCCTTGTATTAAGCATGAATCAAATGTCGGTGCAGGCTGGAAGTAGCAATGAGCAAAAAAGTAGAAGAGAAGCACCTCTTAAACAGTGGTCGATTTTGTCTGCCACAGGAAGCATCTATCGAATTAATGCAACTTATGCCGAGTATACGTTCTGAGGCTACATCTCAGCACTGTTCCGTGTTTCATTTGTTCTAGATACAGAGTGTCAGTCTCTCAAGTGAGGATGCAAAATAATTATTTGATTGCTGAAGCACATAATTTCTTCCACAGCTCCTGGAGAAAACACTGTTAAAAGGGCTTTTCAAAATTAATTTCCATATAAATTTCCTTTTCTATACACACACACACACACACACACACACACACATATATAAATGTTGGACACTGTTGAGATTGCCTTGTCTGAAGATTGGGTTCATAAATAAGTGATCATATAAATTAGTGTAAGGAAAATGCAATGTATTAAAAAAAAGATCAATGAGAGACAGGTTTCCACAGATGCAATGTTTTTAAATTAAACAATCATTAAAATAAAAACATATATATGAAGGAAATTGTTCATTTACAATTCTAAATCATCTTCTCATTGGAAGCACTGACATTCAAAAGATAATTCATATTTATAGAGTATTATGATAGAGCACAAAGCATGGTTGAAGGCTAAAAGAAGCTACATTGTATCAAATAGCATTGGTAGAATTTGAATGATACAGAGAAAATGTACTTTTTAAACCTTTAAATTTTTATCAGAAATATGCTACATTTGGTCTCAGATCAAGTCCTTATTAAATAATAACTGTATCACATAAGATATGGTGGTACAATACTCTCAATAAAACGATTTCTTTATACCTGATTCTCAAATTTCAGGTGTGTTGTAATGGAGTTCTCTACGACACCCAGCCTGGACACCGCTGTTGTGAAGAGAAGTACATCGCATTTGTTTTGAACTCAACTGGAGTTTGTTGTGGTGGCCGAATACAAGAGGGACAACCGAATCATCAGTGCTGCTCAGGGTATTACGTTAGGATTCTACCAGGTGAGGATCATTTCCAGTAGTACTCGGTAATCTTGGGAACCAGAAAAAACAAACATGTGACTTGTGTCAGTGAACTATTTGAAGCACCTCCCCACCAAAGATTAAACCACTAACACGTAGCCAATGGCCGGCTTTAGGTATCATTTCTTCTCTCCACTTTTTTGAAATATAAGCAAGACTAGGTCCAAACTGGAGAGGGAATAGAGACTCATTATATGTATTACATAAAGAAATATATCTGGAGAGCTGGATAATTCCCTTTTTTGTGACTTTATTTTATCCACATGGCTGAGTATTCCACCATAAACTCTGTGAATTGCTTCGTGTTCCACTCCATGACGCTGTTCTCCATTTTCTCCATTTCTGTTCTGAAGGATGTACGCATTGTTCCTAGTGGGATCATAACCACAGATTCCATTTATCTGAGGCCCCCTAGTTGCTCTAGGTCTGGCAGGGGAGGGAGGGATGTAGCAAAGAGAAGCAATCAGGAATTTTTCCCTCCTCACCTTCTTTTCTTTCTGTCTTATCAGCCAACCGAATAAGCCATTTTCCAAATTCACCTACACAAAACAACGTCCAGTGAATATAACTGAAAGTAAAGATAACAACAATTGGCATTTATAAGACAACAAGTTTCTGGCACGCTCTGTATTCAAGGCTTTACATATGATATGATACCTTATATTTTTTTCACAACTGTAGGGGACTGGTATTTTACCTTAAGTTTACAAATAAGGAAAGAGGTTCAGAGAGAATCAGTAACATGCCCAGATCCACACAGATGGGAGTAGAAGAGCTGAAATGCAAATCTGTGTGTCTTTCCAAAATCCATGCTCTTTGGAGCAGTCTACTTAATAGGTGTTAATATAATTATTAAACAACTATTCCAGACTTCTAAAAGCTTCATTACTGTTACTGTCAGTTACTAATTATTCTAGAAAAGCCATTGAGAATACAGATTTTTTTTTTCCTAGTACCTAAGTTTAATGCCTATTTCTTCTTTAAAAGCACAGCAAATAGATATGGGAGAAAGAGAAGAAAGCTAAACGTTTGGATGCCCAGTGCTTTGAGATATCTAGTTTAACACGAAATTTATGCCAAACATGTAGTAAATTCAGGTATTGTTCAGTGTACCTTGTGTTTGGTACAAATATATCCATCCAAGATATCTGTGTCGAGAAATTGTCTCACCCAGTATATCCTTTACAAAACACTGGAGCAAACAGGGAAGGTGAAATGATTAAATACTATGCAGGTTTATTCAAGGCAGAGATCTTCTATTCTTCATAATTTGTCCTTAAAATTAATAGAAAACTCTGCCCTTGTAAAAGTACAGTTATTTCTGATTCTTATGCAAAAATACTTTCATAATTAACTCTTAATCAACTGGATTTTCCAAGTAAGAAAATACAACGGTGACAGAAACGAAGATTTTGCAGAAAAGCCTTAACTTCGTTATACTACAAATCATAGTGTTAGGCAATGAATTAAACACTGTCAAATGCTTTACTCTCTCAAAATAATTTACACTTTGCGAGTTTTCAACTATATTCCACATCTTCCCTCCTTGCAAAAAAATCTGCCTTGAAAATTCTAACTATAGAGGTGAGATGGAAATCTTCTGTTGTTCCGTCCTTCCCATTCTTCAGACCAATAGGTCATATTAGGCTTTTCTCTAAGTCTAGCATAGAACTAAACGATTGCGTTTTCATCTCCAAGTCACATTAAAATTTTTGTTAAGTTATGATTTGCCATGAACTGTCCCAACTCTGAAAAATATCCACTATGCTCAATCCTAGCACAAAGTGTCAGATCTCCAACGAAGAAATCAATCTACTCTTGTTCTATTTCCAGATGAAATTCAACTTTTTTTTCCCCCAAAACTGAAATAAGTCATGGAAGCTCAAAGGTCGTTTATTGATACTATACAAAACTTTTTAATAAGTAATTTTTAAAACAAGAGTTTTTAAAACCTCCATGATCTGTATATTGACACATGCTCTTTCAGACCTCAAGCATTTTATTTTTTTATTATATATTTTTTATTTAGTTAGTTAGTTATTTACTTTTGCATCTTTATTGGAGTATAATTGCTTTACAATGCTGTGTTAGTTTCTGCTTTATAACAAAGTGAATCAGTTATACATATACCTATGTTCCCATATCTCTTCCCTCTTGCATCTCCCTCCCTCCCACCCTTCCTATCCCACCCCTCTAGGAGGTCACAAAGCACCGAGCTGATCTCCCTGTGCTATGCAGCTGCTTCCCACTAGCTATCTACCTTATGTTTGGTAGTGTATATATGTCCATGCCACTCTCTCACTTTGTCACAGCTTACCCTTCCCCCTCCCCATATCCTCAAGTCCATTCTCTAGTAGGTCTGTGTCTTTATTCCTGTCTTACCCCTAGGTTCTTCATGACATTTTTTTTTCTTAAATTCCATATATATGTGTTAGCATACGGTATTTGTCTTTCTCTTTCTGACTTACTTCACTCTGTATGACAGACTCTAGGTCCATCCACCTCATTACAAATAGCTCAATTTCATTTCTTTTTATGACTGAGTAATATTCCATTGTATATATGTGCCACATCTTCTTTATCCATTCATCGGATGATGGACACTTAGGTTGTTTCCATCTCCAGTCTATTGTAAATAGAGCTGCAATGAACATTTTGGTACATGACTCTTTTTGAATTATGTTTTTCTCAGGGTTGGGTCTTCATTGCTGTGCACGTGCTTTCTCTAGTTGTGGAGAGCGGGATCCACTCTTCATTGCGGTGACTTCTCTTGTTGCAGAGCAGAGGCTCTAGGCACGCAGGCTTCAGTAGTTGTGGCTCACGGGCTTAGTTGCTCCATGACATGTGGGATCTTCCCGGACCAGGGATCGAACCCGTGTTCCCTGCGTTGGCAGGCGGATTCTTAACCACTGTGCCACAAGGGAAGCCCTCAGACCTCAAGCATTTTAATATCTACCAATCTGTTGAGCATGGCCCTCATTTGGGTCTTTTAAGTGGTTAATTTTTCACAGGATTAGAATGCCTACCTTGATGTCAAAAGGAGAAAATGCAATCTTACTGGATAATCAAAGAATCTCAATATATCAGTACCGAAAAGAAGAGATTATATTGGGACCTCTGTTTTCAGCCAATGGTCTTTATTAACTGGTTTAACACTGTTTACATTAAGAAAGAAAGCATATTGACCCCAAACCATCTTATATTTCAATGTAATTAAAATTCAGTCAGTAGTCTGCCAGTTCAAGGCTGAGACAGGTATAGGCATTTGGTATTTCTAGACAGGTCTGAAATATTGGTGAATAATATTTACTTCATTTTGTTGGATAATATTGACTTCATTTTTTCTCACAACTTTCCTCCATAGAACCCCTATAACAAAGAACAGCAGAGGAAAGAATGCTCTTTCCAGTCCCCTTTTTTTTATAAATGCGCTAATGACCTCAAGCTAAATGTTAATGCGGGTCATTCTTTGATAAGAATAACAATTAACTGTTAAGACTGCATGGTAGCTTTTAGAGAGAAAACATTTTCAAGCCTGTCGTGAGATAGATTCATTTTGAGAGGTTAATGAGAAGGTGACTGATCCTTGTATCTTATGTCTAATAGCCCTTTTTTGAGCGGGGGGAAATCAGTTTTACTTCTCATTGATATAATCCACACCTCTTGTTATGAAGCCTTCTGTCAGTAACTGAATAACATTCTGAGGGATTCCAGAAAATGTGACTAAAATATCCAATCGATATTTGTTATACTCAAAAGTGGAGGGTTTTTTCTTTAAAAAGGGTTGGTTTACCCCAGTATAGGTGTGTACACTGTTCCTCTAAGCCCACCATTGTCCTAAGTGATGTTTAATTAACTGTTGCTGCCCTTGGACCTTGTGACACATTATGTTAAAGAAAGTTTGCCAACAAGGGACACTGAGTTCTTTAGCCGTAAAGATTTAAGAAATGGGAACTACATTGCAGACCAGACAGAAGAAACCTCTCACCCAGAGAAATGTAACAAACACAGCAACTGCACTGTTCACAGTAAGATCATTTCTCCATTTCTCTAGGTACCTCATGTAAGTAGAATCATATAATATTGGTCCTTTTATGACTGGCTTATTTCACTTAACATAATGTTTCCAAGGCTCATACATGTTGTAGCATGTGTCAGAACTTCCTTCCTATTTCAGGTTGAATAATATTCCATTTGTGTGTATATACAACGTTTTGTTTATCTGTTCATCTGTTGATGGATATTCGGGTTGTTTCCACCTTTTGGCTATTGTGAATAAGGCTGCTATGAGCATTGGTGTACAATTATCCGTTCGAGTCCTTGCTTTCAATTTTTTTGGCTATATACCCAGAAGTGGAATTCCTATATCATATGGTAATTCTATGTTGAATTTTTTGAGGAACCGCCGTAGTGTTTTCCACAGCAGCTGCACCAACAGCAATGCACTGGGTTTGAATTTCTCCACTTTCTTGCTAACTCTTGTTATTTTTTGTTTTGTTTTTTATAATAATCATAACTGGGTGTGAAGTGGTATCTCATTGTGGTTTTGATACACATTTCCCTAATAATTAATAATATTGAGCTTATTTGTGCTTATTGGTCATGTTCTTTAGAGAAATGTTTATATGTATGCTTTGCCCATTTTTTAATTGGATTGTTTGTGTTATTGAGTTGTAGAAGTTCTTTATATAGTCTGGATATTAATCCATTTTTAAATATGTGATTTGCAAATATTTTCTCCTGTGGGTCACAGCTTTAATCAGTTGATAGTGTCTTTAGATGCACAACACATTTTAATTTTGATAAAGTCCAAATCATCTATTTTTCTTATTGTTGCCTGTGCTTCTGGTGTCATATTCAAGAAATCATTGCCAAATTCAATGTCATTAAAATTTTCTCCTATGTTTTCTTCTAAAAAATTTATAGTTTCAGCTTTTATATTTAGGTCTTGGATCTATTTTTATTTAAATTTTGTATATGGTATAAGGTATGGGTTCAACTTCATTCTTTCCATTTGGATATCCAGTTTTTCCAAAAAATTTGGTCCTTTCCCTATTGAATGGTCTTGACATCCTTGTTGAAAATCATTTGATTATACACCAAAGGTTTTATTTCTGACTCTCTGTTCTATTCCATTGGTCTATATGTCTGTCTTCATACTAGGATCACACTGTTTTGATTCCTGTAGCTTTATAATAAGTTTTTCTTTTTTTAACCTCTTTATTGGAGTAGAATTTCTTTACAATGGTGTGTTAGTTTCTGCTTTATAACAAAGTGAATCAGCTATACATATACCTATATCCCCATATCTCCTCCCTCTTGCATCTCCCTCCCACCCTCCCTATCCCACCCCTCTAGGTGGTCACAAAGTACTGAGCTGATCTCCCTGTGCTATGCAGCTGCTTCCCACTAGCTATCTATTTTACATTTGGTAGTATATATAAGTCCATATAATAAGTTTTGAAATTAGGAAGTGTGAGACCTCCAACTTTGTTCTTTTTTGAGATTGTTTTGCTAGTTGAGGTACCTGGAGATTCCATTTGAATACTAGGATGGATTTTTCTGTTGCTGCAAGAAGTATTGTTGGAATTTTGATAGCAATTGCATTGAATCTCTATGAGGCAGGAGATAGATGGGCCCCAGGCTGAACAGTTTCTCCCCTGTGGACAGAAACTCCATAATAGCAGAAACTCCATAAAAGCAGGATGGAGAAGGCTGGGCCCCACCCAGAAAAGATATAAAAGACCACATATTCCTCATTCTTGAAGTCAAGGAGACCTCCCCAACTACACATGTGCAGAAAGGCTCCTTGGAGGTCAAAAGAAGGGGGAGCCACCCCATAGTAAGTGATGTCAACTACCCATAGGCCTCTTCATTAGAATCCATCTTGACTAGGAGATGCTCACGCACACGTGAGAGGACCCCGAGATAAACCATATATGGACTCAGAACCAGGCAAAGCAAGATGAGTGGCCAAAGGAAGCCTGGAAGAAATGCCCCATAAAAGTGATTCCAACTACCATGAGGATGAGACTCTCTCTCTCTCTCTGAGCCCTCCCATGTGTCTATCCACACATACTGTACTCTTTTTCCTCCTAATAAAGCCTTTACTTGCTTGACTACTTTCCGTCTCTATGTGGAAATTCATTTTGACACAGCTGACGGACCAGGGCCTTGTCACTGGCCACTGGTCTAGTGGCTAGGATTCAGTGCTCTCACTGCTGTTGACCAACCTCAGTCTCTGGCCAGGAACTGAAATCCTGCTTCAAGCTGCTGAGTAGTATTGACATCTTAACAATATTAAGTCTTCTAATCCTTGAATATGGAATGCTCTTCTATTTATTTGACTCTTCTTTAATTTCTTTCAGCAGTTTGTAGTTTTCACTGTACATTTTCTTCACCTCCTTGATTAAGTTTATTCCTAAGTATTTTTACACTATTGTAAATGGAATTGTTTTTAAATTTCCTTTTCTGATTTTTCATTTTTGTTTTTTATAGTGTATGAAAACACAAGTGATTTTTGTATGTTGATTTTGTATCCTGCAACTCTGCTGAATTCTCTTATTAGTTCAAATGGTGTTTTGGGTGTGGAATCTTTAGGGTTTTATACACATGAAGTTATATTGTCTGTGAACAGAGATAATTTTACTACTTCCTTTTCAATATGGATGCCTTTTATTTCTTTTTCTTGCCAAATTTCTCTGGTTATACTTTCAATATTATGTTGAGTAGAAGTGGTTAAAGTCAGCATCCTTGTCTTCTTCCTGATCTTAGAAAAAGAGCTTTCTTGAGTATAACATTGAGTATAATGTTAGTTGTGGGTTTTTCTCATATGCTCTTTATTATGTTGAGGTATTTTCTTCTACTTCCAGTTTGTTAAATGTTTTTATAATAGCAAAGTGTTGAATTTTGTCAAATGCTTTCTCTGCACCGGTTGAGACAACCATGTGTTTTCCTTCATTCATTCTGTTAATGTGGTGTATTACATTGATTGATTTTTGTATGTTGAATTATCCTTGCATTCCAGGAATAAATCCCACTTGGTTATGTTTCCCACTTGGTATCATTTTAATGTGCTAATGAATTGAATTCAGTTTGTTAGTATTTTGTTGAGAATTTTTGCATCAATATTTATAAGAGATATTGGTCTGTTGTTTGCTTTCCTTGATGTGTCTGGTTTTGTTATCAGGCTCATATATTTGTTATTCTGGCCTCATATATTGACTTAAGAAGTATTTCTTCCTCTTCAATTTTTTGAAAGAATTTGAGGAGGATTGATGTTAACTTTTCTTTAAATGTTTGATAAAATTCACCAGTGAAGCCGTCTGGTCCAGGACTTTTCTTTGCTAGGAGGTTTTGATTAGTGATTCAATTCTGTTACTAGTCATAGGTCTATTCAGATTTTCTATGTCTTCATGATGTAGTCTTGGTAGGTTATAGTAATTTGTCCATTTCACCTAGTGGGATGGGTTTTTGCCCAATGAATTTTGGATAAGAAAGACCTCAGGGATAACTGCTAAGAGTTCTTGCCCTACTTTTGTACTCTTTCTATATCTATCTGTAGTTAAATATTGTCCCATATTTTAAATATCATTTTGGTTAGCAGTTTATCTGGTTTTACTAACCAAGTTTTGGCATATCCTGTCTTCACAAGAGGATGAGCTAATTGACAGAGATCAGGGAGTCCAGGACTATAAATCGCTGAGGCAATCCTAAATTCTTCAGGGAACTTGTGCCTTTTCCTAAGAAGGTTTGGCAAGTCATTAACTAGATTATGTAAATCTTATCTGGACAGTGGTTTAAAGCTATAAAACCTGCCAGGTTGGCCATCATATTCACATACCTCATAAGATTTAATGAAGGGATAGTGTCCAGGGAGAAAGATATGTTTAAGAAGGGGCAGTGGAGGAAATAGAAGAGGGTCTCTTGAAGGTGTAAGAAGAAGAAGAGTAGTAAGGCAATGGGAGGAGGAGGTCAAGGTTCCAGGGGCAAGGAAGGCGTTGGTCATGAGATAGACAGGAAAGATGATGTTTGATTTTTACATCTTCCAGGTTCTTATTAGTCCTTTCTAAGATATCCTTAATAAAAGCAATTAAAATTTTTTTGTCTTTTAGAAGGCACTTCATACAAAAAATAATGACTACTGATATTTAGAATATTTGAACCCTTTGATCCCAAGGCACTAGGCAAAAATTATTCTATTCTTGTCTCAAGTTTCTCAGAATATCATATAAAGGGGAAATGTGGGTGGAACTCCATCAGTGAAATGCAGTGTCTGCCATAGCTCAGCAAAATACTAGTATGCAGATATGAATATAGTATTTTTACCTCCTTTCATTTAATTAAGCTTTCCATTGGAAATCTTTTGTTTGGTTAAAGAAATGTAGTTTGGTTAAAGAAATTATAATCAAAAGCAATACAAATTTATCAAGAATTGATTTCTGAGTCCATCCCACTTTCCAAAAATATATATATACATATATATATACTAAATAGATAGAAAAGTAATTGTAGACAAACTTTTTTTGTTGCCTCTAAGTTGGCATAGACCCATGTTTATACACGTGTTTATACAACTTCAATGCAAACATTTTGAAGCGGTATTGAGATTTTGCAACTCCAGTATGACGATACCCTGTCAACCAGTTGGCATCTGCAAGATCATTGTGATAAAATTTAGTCGTGAGTCAAAGCATATTTTTTTAACTCATGCAATGATGGTTATTGTGCTAAATTGACAGGTGAAGTATGCTGTCCAGATGAACAGCACAATCGGGTTTCCACTGGCCTCGGCGACTCCTGCTGTGGCAGACTGCCATACTCCACCTCCGGAAACCAGATTTGCTGTGCTGGGAGGCTCCATGATGGCCATGACCAGCAGTGCTGTGGTGGACAGATTGTGAGCAAAGATTTCGAGTGCTGTGGGGGAGAGGAACAGGGTGTGGTGTACAGTCGCCTTCCAGGTAAGGGAGCCTCATCTACCTTTCAGTAGAGGGAGAATCTCAGAAACAGAGACATTGAGAAATTTGCCCTAGATATAAAACACATAAGTAATGAAAGCTCACATTAATTACATCTAATGTGGCAAATAGCTACACATTGTCTAACAAAGAAAAATGTAACCTCACTTTTTTTATGTGCATGTGATGCGTTTCATAAAAGCAGACCAAAACTCTTTCTTCTTGAAAAGTGTCATGTCCACCAAAAAGCAAACAAACAAACACATCAATGCATTGGTTCTGGACCAAGAGAATAATTCATAGCAATACTGAGAGTATACAAATTATTATTGATGATGTTGTGCCATAATTCTTTTACTCCTTTATTTTTCTATAGCTATTAAATTAGCATTAATAGCTATCATTATCATTAAATGAGTACTTACTATCTAGGAGGTACTATGCCCAATGTTTTATACATTATTCCCTCAATTAATCTGTACAAAATAGGTACTATTATTATTCACATATTTAAAATGAGGAAGCTGAGGCACAGAGATTAGACACATGCTCAAGATCACACAGTCAGATCTAGATTTGGGGGTGCCAAAATTTATAAAATTTGGGAGATGCTTTTTAAGAAAATAAAACCAAATGATGAAGACAAGATAAAATATAAATATTTATTTATAAGGGGAAAAGAAATGACAAGAATTATACATGTAGAAGGATAAACCTGGCAGATTCCACTAACATAAAAATAGTATATTTGGATTATATAATTTCTGACATCCCTCTATATTTTTTTCCCTGACATGTTTAACTGACACCCTTGGTCACCTCTTCATACAGCCATGGCTTTGTACTATAATTATCTGTAGAGAGAATAGAAAGATAATTCATTCTTTCCTGTCACATAGTTAATCAAAAATTTGTTTAATTATTTAAAGTTTAGAAAAGTGACTTTACACTTCACAACTCATTATTGTAATATTATGGAAATGTAGGTTATTTTCAATTTTAGAGAAATACCTACAAAGGGTTTTTTAAGATTTTAGGGCATTTTAAGTTTTCTTGTCTTAAGGTGATTTGCGGTGACTTGTCTTAAATATTTGTTGAATTGACAGCATCGTTACCAGTTTTCATGGATATCCTTATTGTAGGACTGAATTTAAGTTGTATTTTATCATAGATGCCACTATTTTATCTACAAATCAGTAAGAAGTCTAGATTTTTCCAATATAAGTTACTTCTTTTCATAATTTATCAAAGTAATCATATTGCTTATGCATTGCTTCAATCCTAGATCCATCATTTTCTTTTAATAGTTTCCTACTTTGAGTATGATTTGAAATTTATTTTGTTACAATTCTCTTCTTGATGTCAGAATATTTCAGTTGATTTCATTTTTCATTTTTACAGCTTTTATTTCATATTATATTAATTTTTCTAACTGATCTTTTTCTTTAAACCTTCCCTTTATATGCATACAAATTAAGAGTCTATAATTTCTCACATTCCTTATCTTTCCAAATTGCAGTGAAAATGACATATTTAAGCCTTAACAACTTTTTTATGAAAGTGGCTGAAATCATATAAATTTAGCTACTGAACCCAAACTAAATATTCCCCAGACTCAACTTCCCCTTAGTTTGAGTCCATAAATGTCCATGGTTACCCTAATCTCAATCAATATGAGGCCATGTATAACAGAGGACAAGTTAAAAGGGCAAGAGATAGTGGCCATAACAAATTGTAGTTAAATATTATACATTCACAAATTTTATAAAAATATATCTATGCTTGCCTTGGAAGGGGCTCATGCAAGCGAAGGGCCTTGAAGATCAATTTTCCTGAACTTCAAGATAAACCTACCCCTGCAACTAGTATGCATTGGAATCCCAGTCCCTCCAAGTTAAAATTTCAGGACATCATAATATCTTTTTTCTTTTTCATCATAATATCTTGATGGAGATTAACTATGAACTCTCTGCTGTCTTTCTTTAATTTCTTCTCAGAGTTATCCATAATACAAGTAACAATTATTTAAATTATTATAGTGTTATTGTTAAATACCATGTTCTTGTACACATTCTCTTCTGTGTAAAATTCTGATGGGGAATTCCCTGGAGGTCCAGTGGTTAGGACTCCGTGCTTTCATTGCCGAGGGCGCGGGTTCAATCCCTGGTCAGGGAACTAAGATCCTGCAAGACACACAGCGTGGCCAAAAATAAAATAAAGTAAGTTCTGATGAGAACTATTAAGAAGAGCACTTCAATAATAAAACTAAATAATCAAAGCATATTAAAAGTATCAATCCTGGATGTACCAGAATCTTGTGCCTTAATAAGGATACTAGACTCTCAGTATTTTGATAGCCCTTAAATAAGTAAGAAATGCCAAATTAAGTTATTCATAACTAAATTTCAATCCTCCCAGTGTGACAAAAATTCATCTCCTTCTTTGAGTCAAAAAAAAAAACCTGATTTCTAGTTTCTTATTTTATCTTTGTACGACCATCAAGTGTATTTCCAAGGCATTTACTATTCTGTGAAGCTATAAATCACCTTTCTGGATCCACACTGTATCCATCTTATGCCTTTTTTCATCCAACCCAGTAGGACATATTTAAAGGAAGATTTTAATGTATATATTGTCAAAGTGGTTGATAGTCCCATGTCATTATGTTGATCTCCATCAACTGTCCAGAAAATAGTAAGAGTGGCTAGTTGTCCTATATACAACAGAATTAGATTTCAATTATGACATTTTCATTGACCTAAGGAATTTAAGGATTATCTCCAAGAAATGGCACAGGGCACCTGGATCTGTACTATAAGGTAACAAGAAAGTTGAGTTTGCCAGGTAAGACCAAAAAAACAAAAACAAACAGCAAAAACCAACCTCCCAAGATCTTCTTAAAAAATGAATGATGTATTAAATCATATAATACACAAGTGTCCGGTATAGACACAGAAGCCATTTCAGAAATATCCCCTATGGATTGTAGACGTAAAGGTTAGCATTCTAAAGATAACTAAAGTCCAGTCAAGAAGTCCAGCTCAGTGTTTCCTGGACACTGTTTATTGGCTAGAAGATGTATACGAGCAGCAGGAGACAAATCACAACAGCAACACGTAGGCAACATTCCACGTTCACTATTTGCCAAGCGGAGTTCTGTGTGCTTCACACACATTAACACATTTAAACCTCACCACAACCCTAGGAGGTAGGTACTATTATTATCTCCATTTTACAGATGAGGAAACAGAAGTACAGAAGTTAAAAACTTTTTCCAGATCACACATCTAGTAAGTGGCTGTTTTACTTCAGGTAACACTGTTACTGTAAGTGAACCTCAAAATATATAAAGGCTCAAAGATAATAGAGGTTCATTTCTTTCCCATATAATAGTATTGTGGTGTGAACATATCTTCAGGGTGAGATCTCTTTCCCACAGTCATTCTGGCTGTTGGAAGCGCTGTCATTTTCAACGGGTAGCTTCTCGGGTCACCTGGGAGTTGTCTGCAGTCAGAAGAAGAAAAGAGTATGAAATAACAGGTGTGGGTTTTTTTTTTTTTTGGTTTTGTTGTTGTTGTTGTTGTTGTTGTTTTTGGCCAGGCTAGAAATAGCAGATAGTTTTATTGACATTTCATTGACTGGAACTCAGCTATCTATCGATACCTAAATACAAGGGAGTCTGGGAGATCTGCCCATGAATTTCTTGCCACTGTGACTAAGAAGAGTTTCTAACTCCATTCATAGAGTCCATGCTCTTAACATTCCTGAGCATTCTGATACCTGAACAAGCCCTGGATACTCTCCAACCCAAACCGTATCAATGTTTATCAAGTCTGATGAACAGGCCCAGTGTAACTACCAAGTTGCCAACATTTTCTGATGACCAGAAAAAAAATGAGACGTTGACTACACACCACAAGTGTGCCCAAGTTAGAAGAAAAGGTGCTGTGTATGTGTGCTAAGCTCTAAGGCAGTGACTTTTAAAGTATGTCTCGGGGATTTCTGAGGGTCTCTAAGACCTCTGGTGGTGTCTGTGACATCAAAACTATTTTCACAATAATACTAAACTATTATACGCCTTTTTCACTGTCATTCTCTCATAAGTATCCAGTGGAGTTTTCCAGAGGTTACATGACATGTAATATTGCAACAGATTTTTTTTTAATTGACGTATAGTTGATGTACAATATTGTATAAGTTACAGGTGTACAATATCACGATTCACAGTTTTTACAGGTTGTATTCCATTATAGTTATTATAAAATGTTGGCTATATTACCTGTGCTGTAAAATCTATCCTTGTAGCTTATTTATTTTATATATAATAGTTTGTACCTCTTAATCCCCTACCCCTACCTCACTCCTCCTCCCTTCCCTTTCCCCACTGGTAACCACTAATTTGTTCTCTATATCTGTGAGTCTGCTTCTTTCTTGTTATATATTCACAAGTTTGTTGTATTCTTTTAGATTCCACGTATAAATGATAACATACAATATTTGTCTTTCTCTGTCTGATTTATTTAGCTTAGCATAATGCCCTCCAAGTCCATCCGTGTTGCCACAAATGGCAAAATTTTCGTTCTTTTTTATGGCTATGTAGTATTCCATTGTGTATCTGTACCACATTTTCTTTATCCATTCATCTGTTGATGGGCATTTAGGTTGCTTCCATGATATTGCAATAGTTGAATGCAGAAGCAGGTAGGAGAATTCAGTTACTTCTATTAAGCTAGACATTAAAGAGGCTTGCAAAAATATAAACAGTGTCATTCTTCTCACTAATTTTTCTCAGTTTGGAAATATGTTTATTTTTTCATAAATATTTATGTTAGCATGTTATATGTTTATCATTATTTTAAATGAATTAATGAATATCTATTTCAAACGTTTCAGTTTTAGGCTCTAACCCAGTAAATATCAACAAATCTTACCCATATAAACAAAAGCTATTTGGGGTCCTCAATTATTTGTGAAAGTATAAAAGGGTCCTGGCACCAAACTTTGAGAACCACTGCTTTAAGGCCTAGTAATCAGGTCTGCTAGAAATTCATGGCCATTAGTTAGTTATCCTGTACTATGACTAACCAGTTGAGTACCTCTTTCTCCTTTAGATGTGTTAGCTAAAAACAGGTCCATTCAAGACAGAACCATGGGGCTTCCCTGGTGGCGCAGTGGTTGAGAGTCCACCTGCTGATGCAGCGGACACGGGTTCGGGCCCTGGTCCGGGAGGATCCCACATGCCACGGAGCGGCTGGGCCCGTGAGCCATGGCCGCTGAGCCTGCGCGTCCGGGGCCTGCGCTCCGCGGCGGAAGAGGCCACAGCAGTGAGAGGCCCGCGTACCGCAAAAAAAAAAAAAAAAAGACAGAACCATAGTCATGGAGTAGTGGAGATGCAAAAGTGCTGCCCGCCCACCCCAACACCGTAATGAGTGAGAGTTTGAAAACAGCAGTAAGCTGTCTCATTTTAGCATTGTTGCTCATCTGTTGCTTTTTTTAAGTCAATTGCCATATTCCTTCATTCAATAAACATGTACCATGTAGTGACTATATTCGAAATATCATTCTTAGTGCTTTGTGAGTGTAAAAATGGCTAAGATTCCATTTTTACCCTTAAGGACTTGCAATCTAATCAAGGAGAAGAGTGCCTGTAAGATTAAACACAGGCATAAGAGAGGGATGAATACAAGCATAATCTTAAGACTGAGTGATCACTCCAGCCAAGATGATGAAGAACGCTAAATCGCTGATCGGAACCGCAAACGACGAGTAGGATTTTGAGACACGTGGATGGAAGAAGGACGTTTCAGCTAAAGGGCATGGCTTGAGCTGAAGTGTGAAATTAGCAGCCTGCAAAGCATGTCTAGGTAGGAGTGAGCAGTTGGGTTGATTGGAGGAAGATGCCGTGTGTAAGGAAATAGAGGGAGATAAAGCCGAAAAGCCGAAAGGGTTTGAACGTTATTTGGTACTCAGGGAAGAGTCAATGCGATGATGAGAACTGTGATTTATGGAGATAAATTAGATTTGGGTGGCAGAATGGGTGTGAAGGAGAAGGAAAGATAAGTCAGTTAAAACTCTTGCCAAGGGCCTCCCTGGTGGCGCAGTGGTTGAGAGTCCGCCTGCCGATGCAGGGGACACGGGTTCGTGCCCCGGTCCGGGAAGTTCCCACATGCCGCGGAGCGGCTGGGCCCGTGAGCCATGGCCGCTGAGCCTGCGCGTCCGGAGCCTGTGCAAAAAAAAAACTCTTGCCAAAAGTGCCTGTTCTAAGAAATGGAATAGAGGTCACTGTCCACTAGGACAAAGACCCTTAATCTTTTGGAGGTCAGACACTCCTGGTAGAATCTTTTGAAAGTTACAAACCCTCACTTCAAATAATAATATGTAGGATACACACAACAATTTTTCTGCCATTTCATACACGCTTGAAGTCCGTCCATGGGCCCAAATTTCAGAATCACTGGTGTACTTCAATAGGATAGACACGCTAGCCAACTATTTCCTAAGGACACTGCGCCATTCCTCAGTTCCTGTGAATCAAAATTAGCTCCAGAGTTTCCCCTGACCTTCAACAGTTCCACCAACTCTGGCAATCATGGTGGACTGAAAGAATGAGCCTTTTAAAAAGGCAAAAAAAAATCTCTTTTTAGTCTCTTGACCTCCCTGCAGGTTTCACTGAAAACAGACACGTTCCACATGTCTTTTTCCTCTCTCTGTTGCCGCGCCCTCCTGTCGCCCCTAATGATCGTGACCTTCGTGACCTTCCAGAATATCCATATGGCCCTTTCTTTCCTCGGCCTAGCAATACCGTACCTGCTGCTTGAGGGTTTGGATCTCATAATATTGTTCCTAAGCCTGGCCTCTCTCCCTGCCTGGCATTGTGGGCCTGCCACGACACCGGGCTGGCTCGTAAAACATCTCTTTATGTACTTTATTACTTAAACTCTTTTATTTGCCTGCAGGAGCCCTTTAACAAAATCACATTGAATTGACTTTCTCACACCAAATCAAATCTCCCTGGTCCCAGTTCAGTTGTCTTTGTCAATATGTATTTTATAAATGGAGTGAATTAACAGATGCTGTTGGAACAGAAGTGCTGGAGTAGCGTTTATGTTTTTAGTGCTCTCTCTGGGCGGATGAGTTGTGTAGGAGTGTTACACAGGTACCTCGGGGTGGAAGTCATGCTCGTCATTTCAGTGGCTATGTATTCTTAACCATTTTCTTTGAATATATTTTAAACCCCTTTATTACTCTTTTTATTCGTAGTGTTTGCTTATATGGTTTTATCATTTGTGCCATCAGTCTTAGATTGGACCTGATTATACCCCTTCATATTAAAAGATGAACCTTAAAGCCTCTCTATCAGGCAAAGAGGACAGGATTTTCTGTTAGCCATGAGGAACTAATCATGACATACCTTTGGAACATATTGCTTTATTTCTATTATCTGTGTTCTCCATGCAACCTTGGATATGAAACTCTGGGATGAAACTGTTCTAGAATAAAGTACTGACTTTCCGTGTCCTAGATTCTGACATCAGTCGAATGAATGACTACCCCTGTTACATAAGATGGAATGTGGGGACTTTTGCAGAGAGGAAAATACATCATAGAAATCCATTGTGTAAGATGTGTATTGAAAGATTTCCCAGGAAGATTTCCATGTGATATAATGACCTTTTGAAACGTGTAAAGTATAAATGCTATAAAATACATTGCAGTGATCTGGGGAACATTTTCACCCTACCCTGTCTCAGTTTTGTGGTGGTAGCCATAGAGCCAGCTGCTAGTGAAGACAAGATGCATTTCTTTTCTTTCATGCTCTGCCATCAACTTTGTTTGTCCTGAGAATGACTAATCACAAACCTGGTTTTTTTTTTACATTCTTCTAGGCCTGAAATATAATTCCCCATGGTCAATCCCAGAGTTCCACAATGATTTGTCATATTCTAGACTCTGTTTTTTATGACTGTACTATTTTTAACTCAAAAGCATGATAATCCTTGGATAATTTTTAGAAAAATGGCACACTTGTTGTACAGAATTAACAATTTAGAAATTCATCAGGACTGTATGTTTATAAATGCTCTCCTTTCAGCCATGGACATTAAGTAAGTGTTAGTAACATATTGGAAGTATTCATAATATTATGAGTCAAAAAATGCTTTCCTTCACTCTTTTCTCAGTTGTATCCAATGCGACGAAAGCTATCCATTGGATATATGCACTATTTGGAAAGACAATATAGGCTGTTTGATCTCAGAAATAAATATCTAATAGTTCAGTACATATTCTACCCCTTTAATAACATCTGCATCTTGTTCAAAGAGAATCTCCACCTTTGTACAAATTTAATGAAGAGCCTCTGGAAGTGTAGATCAATCCATCAATAATACATGACCTGTTTTGTTTTTCTTTGGGCATATTTAAAACTGTGATTTCTGTGTGTCACAGGTCAAAAGTCAAGTGCTCCATGTGATAAATTAGGTAGGGTCAAAAGTTATTGCAATGCAGTTTCAGAAGATTGTCTGTCTCTGAATTTGCAGCTCATTCATGCTGAAGTGATGCACTATGGGAATTACTACCAAGCTCTGCTCGGCAACATCTGCTCTCCCTAAGTGAGTTAGTGCACGTCAGACATCTTTATGTCAGAATATTGCAGTGATGGATGCAGTCTTCAGAAAATGCTGCATAAAAATCTGGTGTGCCGTTCTGGCCATTAAGTGAAATTACTATTTAAATTAATGGCACTGTCACAGTTTATCTGTGCAAAGAATGAACACTGATTAGGGTATTAAGTAATTAGCAATTTATCACGCTGGAACAAGGTTGATAATAATTAAAGAAGTAATGGTTTACCAAAGAAACTAGAAAGGGAGTCACTTCTTGTTATGTGAGTGAAATCTTGGCTTTAAATTTTAATTCAGTGAAACAAAGATGAAGCTCTTTGTGAAAGAAAGCATCCTTTTTTTCTAGTGTAAAAACAGTTCATTATCAAAATTTTAGTTGACCTGTCAAAAGTCCCTCAGAGCGATCAGATGACTGATTAGGAGTTTGGAATTAGGTCAATGTCTGCATTTTGATTTTATACTTAAAGCATGGTGAAACCATACAGTAATTTGGGAGTAGAGGTGGAGAATGTATTCTGCTCCCTAAAGGGCCAGTGTTCAGATTTTGATTGCTCTTTAAAATAGAAACATGAATTATTTTAAGAAAACTGCTGGAGAAAAAAAAAAATGACAGCAAAGAATCCAAGGTTGTATTTAAATGTCTGATCAGAAAGCAGCAGAAAAAAAATGCCCAGACAATATAAAACTTGAAGCTGTGGATTTTTCTTTTGTGTGTGTGTGTGTGTGAGAGAGAGAGAGAGAGAGTGTGTGTGTGTGAATTTTACCCATCATAATCAAAAGTCAGACTACAATGATAGCCCTGCTGTGTGTATCTATTTGAAAGAACTTTCCCTGGCAATGTTAATACAACTAAAATTATTAATAAAGCACCAAAGAAAACAATTTACTTTTTTTTTTTTTTTTTTTTTTTGCGGTACGCGGGCCTCTCACTGTTGTGGCCTCTCCCGTTGCGGAGCACAGGCCCCGGACGCGCAGGCTCAGCGGCCGTGGCTCACGGGCCCAGCCGCGCCGTGGCATGTGGGATCTTCCCGGACCGGGGCACGAACCTGTGTCCCCTGCATCAGCAGGCAGACTCTCAACCACTGCGCCACCAGGGAAGCCCAACAGTTTACTTTTATACCAATTACTTTGAACCGTTATCACCTTTAAACATGATGTCAAAATGCAGTTATGATCAATGTATATCATTAATCATAAATAAAAAAATTTTAATATTGAGAGATATGTTTTTAAAATGGAAAGATCAGTGAGAGTGTTCTTTGGAGTCATGTGTGGATAAACATCTTTCTTAAGGCATGTGCCAAGTCAGTGTCTACTTTCAAGGATTTTTTTTATAAACTGGAAAGCACTTAAAACTCATTGGTCTATTATTAGGAGTGTCTTTCATAATGTAGGTGTTTGTACAGGACCAGATTGAGCAATTCGGGACCCCAGGGCCCTTTGAAGTTGAGGTTCTTTATGTTATCAGTCAGGACTAATAATAAACAGACAAAATTCTAATTAAAATAAATCATTCATCACATTGCGCTGCTATATAACTGGATATAAATTCTACTATGATAGCCCTGTGACGTGGGGTATAGGCATCTTAATTTCTAGCTTAATCTGACTCTAGTACATTGTTCATTCAGCCTTTTATGTCTATATTCTGCTGTGTCTCTTCTACGGCAAGAGCTAAATGATGTGAACACAAGCAGTTAACACTGAATTGGGTGGGAGAAAGGAGGCTGTTCGGTATCTCAGGGACACCTGTCTTTCAGCGAGAAGTGGAGATCAACGATCTTCCCTGCAAGGTCTTTCGGCCACCACCCCAACCTCTTACCCACGTCCAGTGATGGGTCTAGTGCAGCTTGAAGAATGGTGGCCAAATGGTTCACCTGATCCGTGAGTGCACTCAACTGGTTCTGAATACAAATCTATCTCATGACCAAAGAATGGTTACAGTTGCTGCTGGATTCACAAGAATCAAATATCTGTATCTTAGACAAAGGCAGGCAGAAACTTACAAGATGCTTACGCAAAGTCTCCAGTTCTAGCATGGCGCTACCTCTCCACTGTCTAGCCTCTTATCCCAGAGTGCTTGGGTGACCTCTTCTCCCTTGTGAATTTCTAAAGATTTCTTCTGAGTTCCTGTGGTTTAACTACCCCTTCTTCTGCAACAAGATGTTATCATCACAAAATGGGCAGGCAGTTCTTATGACAGAAATCAGATCATTTTTTATGGCGCTTAGGAGAAATTTGGCCCCCTGCTGAATGATTTTAGAACACTTCCTCTCGTGTGTTCTTTACCTAATTAGTGTCTGGTGCTCTTGGTCAGAAGGACCCCTCCCTGTACATTTAAATCACCTTGGTAGGGAAATGCTACCTGAGCTCTCATATCCTTTCAGGAACTGCCTGAGTCTGACATTTTTATACCAAACTTTATAGCAGCCTCAGTCTTCTTCTCTTGTTTTATTTCATATTCATATATAACATTTTATTGTTGCAGGGATGTTCTGCTGTGGGCAGGATTATATGAATATGTCAGATACCACATGCTGCTCTGCTTCCAGTGGAGAATCTAAAGCACATGTTAAAAAGAATGACCCAGTGCCAGTAAAATGCTGTGAGACTGAACTTATTCCAAAGAGCCAGAAATGCTGTAATGGAGTTGGATATAATCCTTTGAAATATGTTTGCTCTGACAAGATTTCAACTGGAATGATGATGAAGGTAATTGATAGAAAACCTCTCGGGCTGATTTGACAATGGAAAGAGAAATACATTGTTCATAACTATTTTTCTAAAATAGGAATATAAAAACTCCTGTGTGCATTATTCATTTTCACATTACATCCATATTAATACCAAATGAGTTCGCTATGATTGATGTTATTGCAATGAATTCTAAAGGAATTAATAATGATTAGCTGTTCTCAGGAAGCTTTACCAGCACTTCAGATTACTGCAGACAGAAAGTCTGAGCCGGCATGTTGCTATGGAGGGAGATGAAGGGAAATTCAGCTTCTTTTCTCTAGCCCCTCAACCATAGACCATCGCTTTCCTTTCATAGAGAACTTACATACAGCAGATTCACTTCACTGTGTTTCTATCATATTCCTTAAGACAGTGCAAGATCAGCAAAAGCCAGCCAACCACAAAAATGAATAGGCCTGTGGGTGCACCATTTAGTTTGTACGTTGAGATGCTCCACATACAGCCATGCCGTGTTTGTTAGCATTAAACTTGACCCAGCACTCTAGAAACCTACCAGTTTAAGGAAAGGATTATGGGCGTTTCAAAAACAAACACCCTACTACGTTTGGTAGTAATTTGTCACTAAGAGGTGGCTAAAAATCGGTGCTTTGGTCACAGACAATAGAAGAGCTCTTGCTGAGTGAGGCAACTACACAATCATTGTGTGGACATCATGGTCTGTCGAATGGACCATAAGTCTTGAGATTTTTAAGGCCCCAGCAAGCACTTTGTGGCAAGGAATATTAAGATATGCATAACTGAATCACTTTGCTGTATACCTGAAACTAACACAACATTGTAAATCAACCATACTCCAATAAAATTAAAATAAAAAAGAGAAAGGAAAAACAGATTACACATAAAATTGTGGAAGAGAGTAGGTACTTCATGAAGTGAATAACCGTACAAAACACCCAACAAAAATAGTAAGGTTTTGTCTACAAAATTTTTTAAGAGTCGATCTGATTTGAACACAACTTCAGTCAGTTCTATGAAAGAAATCTATCCGACACTATGTTCCAAAATTTATTCCAAGCCAGTGTTTTCAGAAGTTTAGACTAGGATATTTTTCTTAAATACTTAGGTTTTTTTGGTCTTAAAGAGCTGGTGATGTTGCAAGAACGTGCCTTTAAAATAACGAGTTAGGAAGCATCTATAAAAAAACTCTCCTTAAAGGGGCACTCATATTTGAAGAATGAAGATAGAAAACCTGTTAGTTTCAGAAATGACACCATCACGCACAACTATGTGTTTCATTATTGCCTACCTCACATTGGATTCCCAGGCATCTCATTTTGGTCAAGAAGAGAGAGCTTCCATTATTTAAGGAGGATGTTCAAGATATAACCATGATCTTTTAAGTTGGCTTGAATTGGCTCTATGAAGGCCAATTAACAGTTGTATTTAAAATTCATATTTAAATGATTATGATTAGGAGATTTTCTGAATGCTGAATCACGCAGTGTGTTATAGGTAAAGTTCAATCCATAGATTCCATTTTGTTTCCTGAAGACCTCTTTCCTGGAGTCTTCCAGTTCCTGCTCCAATCTGGACTGGATCACTGTGGGATTTCTGCACAGCTGTCCCAGCCCTTCTTTCCTAAGCTATCAGTTTGGGAATTCCTTTCACTCCTCCTCTGTGTTGGTCTTTCTGTGTTTGAACCCCAGTTGTCCCTTTTTGCCACCTTCTTTTGAAAAATTATCTCCCTTGATACAGGTGCATGAAAGGTAAATGTTTTGAGAGCTTGAAGTCTGAAATTATTGTAATTCTATTTCCCATTGGATTGATAGCTTAGCTAGGTATACAATTCAAGGTCAAAAAATATTGCTACACAGGATTTTGAAGGCATTTCTGCATTTTTAAATTTTCATTGCTACTCTGATTCCTGTTTCTTTGTAGGTAACCATGTTGTTTTTCCTATGACAGTTTTTAAGACATTCTCTTTATTCTGCTTTTCTAAAGTTTCATGGCAATGTGCCTCTATGTAGATGTTATTATCATCATTATTATTAATATTCATAATGATATACTTTTTGTGGACTTTTGCAGGGTGGGGTCTACGGCCTTCAATTCCAGGGACTGATATTTTATTATGTCTTTGATAATTTGCCCCTTCTTTTGTCTGTTTTCACTGATCACTTTGGTGTTGGACTTCCTAAACTGATGTTTTAATTTTTTCTTCTTGTTTCTTGCCTATTGATTAACTCCTCATCTTTTTCAGTGTGATGAGATATTGCCTTAACTATATCTTTCCACCTTTCTATTGATTTGTTGTGGGGGTGTTTTTAGCTATCATATGATTTTTTAGTTTTTAAGTACGCTTTCTTGTTTGCTGATTATTACTTATATCATCCTACTCTTGTTTCATTTGTGGAATGTCATTTTTTTAATCATTCTGGAAATATTCATTCCATTGTTGCTTTTTTTAATTGTTTGTTTGCTTTATTCTTTGAATTGTCTCATTTGTTTGGTATTATTTTTTGCCTGTAAAATTTTAGTTTTTTAAATTTATTTTATTGAAGGATAGTTGATTTACAATGTTGCATTAATTTCTACTGTACAGCAAAGTGATCCAGTTTTATATATATGTATATATATTCTCTTACATATTCTTTTCCATTATGGTTTAAGATTGGTACTATTTTAATACTCAAAGAAGTATCCTTAATACTCCATCCTACATCGGGATGGCATACATGCCTGGCTGCCATATGGAGTATCCAGTAGCAAAGAGGGCTGGGGTTCTCACTATGCAATATGCAGAATTGCGTTTAGCTTTCCCACTCTGGCTCCTGGCTTATATCTTCCAGTGGACCCTCTCTTTTTTTTATTTTTTTAGTTTCACCAATTATTTTCTACGTTTTTCTCATTTTTCTAATCCTTGGCCAAATGCAGCTCTAACAGCACACATACTGCTCACGTTCTAAGCTATGATGTCTTCCCCAGAGTGGTGAGCTCAGGAGCACTTGGCTTGCTTTGACAGTTATCCCAGGGCAGAGTCTGCAGAATATTTAGCCATAGCACAACAGACCTCCCCAGCTTCCCAAAGCCCAGTACGTATTTCTTTGCCATGGCCTGCTTAACCCTAAGCCAATGCCACATACGTTAAGGTTTTGTTATTGTTGTTAAGACAACACCCAACTTCAAAGTACTAATTTGTGTTTTTGCCAGAATACACTGGACTATGCTGAGGTGAAAACAGACATACTCATGTATGGAATGGGTCAACAGAATGAATTTTTTTAAACCTTTCTTGTGACAGTCCAGTGTGAGACTGGCAGCTCTCCTCCATGCATCATCTCAGGAACCCAAGTCGCTTCCATCTTGTGGGGCTTCACAGTGGAAAAAGGGAGAGAGTGGATGATTGCACATGTATGCGTCTTCCCTGGATGCAGAAGGCATCTCTCCTGTACACAGTCACACAGACATTTCTAGTCACATGGCTCTTCTTATTGTAGCTGGACTTGAAAATCTAGCGTTCCAGGGGAGAAAAGGCAAAAATGGGCACTCCTGGGCACATAGCCTTGTCTCTGCCACATCCGTCCACTTCCCAGCTTCCAAAAACGTGTGTTACTTCCCTTCCTGTTTCCTTGGACTTTCCATATTCCTTTATTTTCATTTGGTTGGGCTTTGGTTGGGCTTTAAGAGGAAATGACGATAAATGCACATGTTCGATCCACCATACTTAAATGGAAATCCAACTATATTTTTCTGAAGCAGCTTTACTTTGATGATCGTTGGGAAAATAATTTAACTTATTTTACGTAAAGAGACAGATTGAATGTAGATCATTTATAAATAACAAAAATGATTTTAAATAAGTTATGCTACCTATATAAAGGGAAGATGAAGTAGAGCTTTGCCTTATAAGAATATTGCCTTATTTATATCTCCTGTAATTTGGGATGATGAAGTATTTCATTTTCTGAGATTAGAGCCTACTAGTATTTATCAATAGCTATAAAATGTCCAGAGATTCACCAGAGAAAAAGTTTATAAATATAAATAATAATGATTATAATGACAGTTCATGAAATATTTAAATTTTCTAAAACTTGGGTGCAGAATACTTCTTATTAGTCCAAATTTCCCAAGAGCACAAGTGCAGATTCTCAAATTTCACATTCTTTATTTTGTCTAAAACTCCATTAGGAAAGTGTCAAAGTAACAATAATAAAATAACGACTCTTGTTATTATTTATAGCATATCTACTAAGTGTAAGGCATTTACGTTATCTCATTTGGGTCATTCAAACAAACCCGCATAGTAAATTGAATTTCCATTCTTTCACGGAAGAAGCTGAGGCTTTGAGCGGATAAGAGACTCGTTCAAGGTCACAACACCAACAAGTTGCAAAACTGGATTTTGAATCCAGATCTGTGTCATTTCAAAGTAACTGCTCTTTCTAGTATACACACTGCCCTCATTTCCTTTTATGAATTTTGAGGCGTTCATTCATGAACTCAGCACAGGAAAATTTCATTTGAGAGTCGTAAAAACCTATGCCACACGTGTCTAAATGAGCGCTTTCAATTCCCTTCCCCCCCGCCCCACCTCTACCGCTTGACTTAGGAAACCAAAGTCTGCGGGACCGTCTGCCCGGCGTCTATGGAAGCCACAGCGCACTGCGGCAGGTGTGACTTCAACTTTACCAGTCACGTTTGTACTGTGATAAGAGGATCTCACAATTCCATCGGGAAGGAATCAGTCGAAGAAATGTGCTCATCTGCTGAAGAGCCTGTTCATATGGGAAGTGTAAACACACTCTCCTTCACAGGTAACAGAAAGGGAGCCACCTGCCCGCGGCTTAGAAGGGGGAGTGAAAAGCTGCTGAAAACGCAGATTTATTTCACTCTGACCTCAACTCCCTCCTTCACCTCATATCAATTAATTCCATCATACTTATGAGCCAGAGAGTTACCAGGCAGTTAGAGGCACAATCTGGATCTGGTCAAAGTTCGTAGTTTAAAGTTTTTCAGAGTCGAACTTTAAACAAGGATGTGCTCTATTTTAAAGTGAGCCTGTAGAGAATGAAGAACAGAGAAATGAATTAGTTATGTGGCCTTTAATGGTATATCCAGTTAATTTGCAATGAGCCTACTTTTCTTTCTCAAAAGTTGGAATGCAGGCTTTCAATAAGTGTCATGAATGAATGTTGTTATTCTTCCAAGCAGAAAAGAGGTAGAAACCTGTCTGGTCACTAAGACCCGGCGGCATCATTCCAAGGAGGAGACAGACTGCGCAGTGAAGTCAGTATCACTTTCCTGACCTTGGGTCTGGGGCCAGAGACTGTGCTCTCCTGCAGCCTGGTGTTTCCCCAAGATGGCCATCATCTTGGGAACAAGAACCTTCATGGTTATTGAAAATAGTCATTTCCAAGCCCCATCTTAGTCCCTACTGCATTAGTCCAAAATAGTGATTCTTAGGCTTGGCTAAGTCAGGTGAAAGACGCTGTAAATTTTAGGATCATCTCCAAAATAGTTCTGCCAGCTATTAATTTTTATTATTCATCCACTTACTTAAGTCCCTGCTTAAGTTTCTGTTTTTTGAAAAATTAGACATGCGTGTGTAACTGTGTCTGTACACACACCTATTGTTTACAGTCAAATGGAATACATTTAAGTGACATAATTCAAGCCAGCTGAGGTCAAATAAACAATAAAACCACTGTATTCCATCATGACTCATCACTCTGCCTTACCCAGCCAATGGGGGGTGATAATGACAAACCTTGAGAAGGAAAACAGTAAAGCAGGATACTGGGATGAGAGGAAGTAGATTAGGAAGGGAAGGAAGGAATAGAGATAAAGTTTACTGAGTATTACTTAGTTCCAGTGCTGTGCTACACAGTTTTTTTTTTTTTTAAGTACAGTTGATTTACAGTGTTGCGTTAATTTCTGCTTACAGAAAAGTGATTCAGTTATACATCCATACATTCATTTTTTACTATTCTTTTCCATTATGGTTTATCACAGGCAATTGGATATAGTTCCCTGTGCTATGCAGTAGGACCTTGTTGTTTATCCATCCTATATATAATGGTTTCAATCTGCTAACCAAACTCCCAGTCCCTCCCTCTGCCACTCCCCCTTTGTGCTAAACATTTTTAAACCTTATCTTAAATTACCCATAAAGCAATCAGGTAAGTATGATCATTTCACAGATGAGGAAACTGAAGGTCAGATCTGTAAAAGTAACTTGTTGTGGTAATAGTCAGGTTCAAATCATGTCACCTTTAGGAGCTGCGGATGTAGTGGACTCCACATGGTATAGGGCTCCTTTCGGAGGGCTCCAAACCTCCCTCAAGCAGTTCCTTCCACCTGCAATGTTCTTCTTAACCATCACACTCAAGGCCAAGGTCAGAATTCACGTTCTCAGTTTAGGCTTCCCGAGGCCAGCCCCCTCTCTCCTCTGTGCTCCTGTGACACACGGCCATGCCAGTCACCACTTTTACCACGTATGTGTCATAGGCATCTGGACACTTGTCTCGTCCCTCCTACCAGATTGAAGTATCCACGTGAATAGAACATCCCTGTTTAATTTTACCTTATTTTTAGATTTAGCACACTGTAAGCAAAAAAAAATATTTATTGGAATGCCTTTAGGTAGCCTTGGATAGAAACAATTGGACCACAATTGGAAAGCCTCGGATAGAAAACAATTGGACCACTAATCTCTTCCCACTCCCAGTTATAGATTTAAGTCATGAACCCTCATCTAAAAATTACTTGGGGGCTTCTCTGGTGGTGCAGTGGTTGAGAGTCGGCCTGCCGATGCAGGGGACACGGATTCGTGCCCCGGTCCGGGAAGATCCCACATGCCTCGGAGTGGCTGGGCCCGTGAGCCATGGCCGCTGGGCCTTACGTCTGGAGCCTGTGCTCTGCAACGGGAGAGGACACAACAGTGAGAGGCCCGCATACCGCAAAACAAAACAAAACAAAACAAAATAAAAATATTAAAAAAAAAAAAACCCAAATTACTTGGTTTTCTTCTAAGACAGGTCTCTGCTTTTATCTGCCCTTGGTAATCAAGGTCCAGATTTTGAAGGGTTTTTAAGACATATTTGCAGTAGACCTCTCCAGAAGAGAATAGCTGTTTCCACCCACTGATATAATGTTGCAGGGGCTTTTAACATCCATATTTCAGATCGGTTTGCCTACCAGAAAACACTATAAATTGAATATGAAAAATAATAAAATTTTACTTTTCATGAAAAAAAATTAAGCACTCAAATGACGCTCAAACAAATTCCACTGCGACCAATTTAGAAGAAAAGTCAACCATTTTTAAAATTGACAATTAAAAGCTACAACCACCAGTGCTGACCAAAATTCATTTGTTCTTACAATCATTTATTTATCAAAAATATTTATTAAATCCTTACTCATAACCAGTCAGTACATGAGGACCAATAACTTGAAAACTAGTAGGAAATTCCATCAGGATTTGAAGCTAATATGAAGAGATAGGGAAATTAATACATAATTACCTCTAATATGAGAAACGATGTGCAGGTAAGTTCTATGATAGAGGTAAGCATAGGATGCTTTGGAAGACTATTGCAAGGACACCTAACCCAGACTGGAAAGACTTCAAGAAGGATACTGTGCCCAAAGAAAGAACTGAAGGGCAAGTTAGAGCCTATCAGTTTAAGGGGAGGTCGGCCAGGCAGAGAGAGCAACACATGCAAAGTGCAGGAAGCAGGAGGAAGCCCAGCAGGTCTGAAAAGCAAGTATCTTGATACGGATGTAGCACATATAAGACAGAGAAAGTAATGGAGAGGAGGCCAAAGAGTGGGGGTCTGATTATGAAGGCATTTTAGGCCACACTGAAGAGTTTACCTTTATACCACAATGAATGGATAGTTAGTGAAGCTTTTTAAGCAGTGGAACGACACAATTATATACACATTTTTGGAAGGATTGCTCTGTTAGCTAAAAAAATGATTGGAGACAAATACATATGGGACCTTTCAGCAATTAACAAGTAAATATTGAGCAAACATACCACCCCAAAACCCAACACCCTCATTTATCAGAATATTAGCCCCATGTAACATGTAGAATGATTTTGAGATAACAAGTTAAAAATAAAAGAAGAAGAATAGTTGGAAATTCTGGCAAAGAAAAAAAGAGCTCTGAGAAATGAGAGAGATGATTGAGGAAAGGTAAAATTTCAACAAGTGATTCCTTATGTTAAAGCAAAAAGAATGGTTTTATGGGCTGGGAACAACTTTGAAAGACCAGGCCTCACAGGAAAATAGAGAAGTAAGGCTAAGACTTGAGAGAGTCAAAAAGGAGAAGAATGAAATACAGTGGAGGAAAGAACAGGAATAAAATGTGGACAGTTGCCACAGCTGAAGTTAGAAATGGCAACATGGGCTTGAAGGCTACACAATAACAGTTATTCGCAGTGAATAGTTTAATCTGCTATAGCAAGAGGTTCAAAAATATAGTTACCATCTGTGGGTGAGTGGACGGACGGTCTGGGCAGCTCAGCCCCACAAGGTCATTCAGGATCTGGTTTCCTCATCATGCTTCCAAGTGGTACAGCCTGAGTTGTCCCAACACCTTAGTTCCAGCCCATCAGAAGGGGTAAGAGTGCTAACAGAAGGCAAATGATTTCCTCTTCAGAAAGTCGTGCACAAATTACCCACGTCACTTCCACACTCCTTCCGTTGTTGAGACCAGTCGTGTGACTACACCAGACTGCAAAGAAAACTGGGAAATGTAGACTCTGGCCAAGAGGTCTCTGACCAGGAAAGAAGGGGGATTTGAGGACCCACTGGTGGTCATCACAGGTACAAAGCAGCAAATACCCTCTTACTGGAAAAAATGAAGACAGAAATACATTTGTATAGCAATTTACATTTTATGAAGTTCTGCAGCATAACTTATTGCATTTTATTTTCATACTAACTCTATAAAAGAGGCAGGGCAGGCTTTATTGTAAGGAGACGCATGTAAGGAGAATGTGGTCAAATAACCCAAGTGGATGGAATGAGAATTAATGCTGCATCCAATGGAGATAGAGCAGGTGGCCAGGAAGTCAAGGAGGACCTCTTCTGATCCCCCTGTCTGATTATCATCCAGAAACTGCCACACAAAAATACAGATGTAGATCTTCGAAATTCACAGAACTAAATAAGTGGAAAGCAGATTTAAATTATTAAACTTTCAAGGAATATTTTGGTAAATTTGTAGCATTTGTACTTCCGAAGTTATTAAAGCTCAAAACTGAACTAAGATGTTTGGGACACCGTTGAATTACGTGGATGATTATCTAATAAAAGTTTTGCCAGGCCAAAAATCTCAGCAGGTTGGTTTTGTTGTTTTAATTAGATTGGTTGTTTTGGGGTTTGGTTTCAGTTCTGGTTTGGTAGAAGATGAAGGAAGTGTATATAGTACACTATACATGGTACATATAGTAGAGTGTGAATTCATTTTTATTCATTAAAATTGTACTATGATAAGCTAAGTTACAAGTCCTGTATCTCATAACAACTACATTATAATTCATGTAATAATTTAAGTAATATTGACAATGTAATAATTGGTAAAATTTATAATAATAAAACTATAAAAGAATCTTGCCAAACCTGCCTCATACAGAAGTAAAGAGGTCATGAACTTGGGAAGCATTAACATCTAATGTACATTAGTCTAGCACTTTTACTTTTCAATCATTTCTTTAATGTATCCATATTTCTCTATTCAAATAGGTGAATTCTGTTCTGTGCAGTTTCATATCTCCGAAGCTAATAAGCACTTGTAATATTTTTTATGACTCAGAAAGTAAAGATCTTACAGCTTTATTTACATACAATAGGATTAGTGCATTGAGCATTTATTTTTAAATGTTTAAGGTTTTGATATTTATTTTCGATATGATGGTAAGAAAATAAAAATTTTTAAAAACCCCGCTGTCCGATTCTCTGTCTTTCCAGATGTGAACCTGGAGCCCTACATGACATACGAGTATAGGATTTCTGCGTGGAATAGCTATGGGCGAGGATTCAGCAAGGCTGTTAGGGCCACAACAAAAGAAGATGTGCCTGAGGGAGTGAGCCCCCCCAGGTGGACCAAAATGGATCATCTTGATGATGTAATAGTCCTCAACTGGAAGAAGCCTATACAATCAAATGGTATTAAGCTATTTTTAAAATTCAAATAACATAATCCCATAAATCCATAAGGAAATTGAAATTAGTGTAGTCTACGTTTAATTGGCATGCATCTAACCACTAAAAAGTATTTGCTAGGAAACTTCAGGTATGTGTCAACCAATCATTCATTTTGTGAAATAACCCTCACAAATTTTTAGCCAAAAATTATTTTCCTTGAATCCCAACATATGTCTGAGCTGCTTTTAAATAAGCAAAGCATATTATGGGAAGGCAGAATAGTTTTGAAAGTAAATGTTTGATAGGGGAAAGAAACAACTGACTGATTATTTATGTCAAGAATCCATCTCCTCCATAAGAGTGAGTGTAATTAAGAACTGCTTGAATATAGCAAAATAATAGCAGTTTAAAATTAAATAATGCAGGCTTCTCTGGTGGCGCAGTGGTTGAGCGTCTGCCTGCCGATGCAGGGGACACGGGTTCGTGCCCCGGTCCAGGAAGATCCCACATGCCGTGGAGCGGCTGGGCCCGTGAGCCATGGCCGCTGAGCCTGCACATCCGGAGCCTGTGCTCCGCAACGGGAGAGGCCACAACAGTGAGAGGCCTGCGTACCGCAAAAAAAAAAAAAAAATTAAATAATGCTATATTATCCCATTTCTTCAGAACTCTAAGCCATCTGATTTGTTCGAAAACACTTAAAAGAGTCTGACACTCAAATTCAGGCCTTCCTCTGCCTCTTTTAGGTCCTATTATTTACTACATTCTTCTCCGAGATGGAATTGAACGTTTTCGAGGAACATCGTTGAGCTTCTCTGATACGAAAGGAATTCAACCTTTTATGGAATATTCATACCAGCTGAAAGCTTGCACGGTTGCTGGCTGTGCCACCAGCAGCAAGGTAGGAGGAGTTTGTCTAAACTCTGGACAGAATCATCCAATGTTAAGACTATATGAAGGTCCAGGTTGTAATGCCAAAAAAGTAGGGCATCCATATGGTGTCTCAACTGAGTACCAACACTTCCTCCTGAAAGGAGAGATCACCACAAGAAAAATTTATTCAAATATCAATGTTTCATTCATCAAAAGAAAAAACTTGAACCAGCATAATCCCCTTAATCCGCTTTTCCCCCACCAACTATTTTTAGATGGTCTTCTATAAATCCATAATAGTTCCCAAGCCATTTCTCAGTTTAAAAGCTTAGAAATTCTATTTAAATATCATTTCAGCAAAAATTGCCTGCTCTTGAGGAACAGAGAAAAGGACAAAGGAGCCTGACATAGAAAATAAAATAGTTCCAAGGCTTCTGCAACAGCCTTGACAAGAAATAATGAAGATCTGAATTCATGCAACAGGGGTCAGATGAAGAGTATCTGAAAGATACAACAGATACCAGGGCACAAAAACTACAGGACCCAGTAGTCAGCTATATGTAGGGGAATAAAAGGAAAGTATTATGGGTATTTTCAGGGTATCTGGCTTGACCAGTTTGTCAGTCATGGTGGCATTCTGCAAGCAAATCAAAAAACAACAGAGGAATACATATATATATATATATATATATATATATATAAAATGGAATATTACTCAGGCATAAAAAAGAATTAAATAATGCCATTTGCAGCAACACAGGTGGACCTAGAGATTATCATACTAAGTGAAGTAAGCCAGACAGAGAAAGACAAATATCATATGATATCACTTTATGTGGAATCTAAAAAAAAAAGAATACAAAGGAACTTATTTACAAAACAGAAATGGGCTCACCGACATAGAAAACAAATTTATGGTTACCAAAGGGGAAAGTGGGGAGGAGGGATAAAATAAGAGTTTGGGATTAACATATACACATGACTATATAGTAAAATAGATAAACAACAAGGACCTACTGTATAGCACAGGGAACTGTGCTCAATATCTTATAATAATCTATAAGGTAAAAGAATCTGGAAAATTATATATATATATGTATGTATAACTGAATCATATTGCTGTATGCCTGAAACTAACACAAGATTGTAGATCAACTATACTTCAATTTAAAAAAAAAAGGAGGAAAAGTTAAAAGTAAAGAATAGGATTAACATTTTTAAAGCTTTTAAAAATATATTCAAGGGGCTTCCCTGGTGGTACAGTGGTTGAGAGTCCGCCTGCCGATGCAGGGGACACGGGTTTGTGCCCCGGTCCAGGAAGATCCCACATGCCGCAAAAAAAAAAAAAAAAGAAAAAAAATATATATATATATTCAAGAGGAGGAGCAGATAGCAGAATTGCGGAAGAAAATATTATTTGGCACTTTAAGTGAAAATGTCTAGTCAGAAGCTGGAATAAGAAGTGACTGAAATTTTCTGGAAAGATCTATGAGGGAAGTTGAAGCAGGGAGTTTGAGTGTGGTCATGTAAGGAGAATAGAGAGAGAGGCAAAAACCAAAGACCACAGATGACCAGCCCCCTTGGGGATGCTACTAAGCGAAAAATGGAAGAAACAATCAAACAAGTTAGGAGGAAAATAAGGAAAGAGCCATTTCACAGATGCCAAGCTAGTCAGAGGAGACCCAGTTTTCATATGGTTTAAACTTGAGAAGTGCAGCATCTTCACACACTGTGCAAGAAGCATCCAAGTAAAACGTTCAATCACACACATCAGCCGCAGCTCATGTGAGCTGCTTTTTATTCAACAGACCCCAGAAGCATCTCTGAGTGCCCCACCCACTAAACAGAAGGCAGCTGATTGGCCCAATCAAAAGTTAGGGTCCGGGGCTTCCCTGGTGGCGCAATGGTTGAGAGTCCGCCTGCCAATGCAGGGGACATGGGTTCGTGCCCCGGCCCGGGAAGATCCCACATGCCGCGGAGCGGCTGGGCCCATGAGGCATGGCCGCTGAGTCTGCACGTCCAGAGCCTGTGCTCCGCAACGGGAGAGGCCACAACAGTGAGAGGCCCGCGTATCACAAAAAAAAAAAAAAAAAAAAAGTTAGGGTCCGAATGGTCCCAGAGCCATTCCGTGCTTTCTGCATAGCAGAATTCCTGCCTACCAGATGCCAAAACAGTTGGTGAAAAAGTGAAATCAGACTTCATTCTGTGAGAAAACAAAGGCAGCCAATTTTCTCCCAAAAATATATTTTGACAATATTGAGTAAATCACTGGTTGATTCTTTTTTTCTTCTCACTTGGTTCTCTTTCTAGAACATTGGTGCAGACACTGTAAAGTCATCCTGGGTATCATAGGAAGAGTACAGAAAAGGCTGCCCATTTATACTGTTCAAAGTGTATTATATGCAAGCAAGTTCAGATGTGGGTTTTGCTCCAAATTTACTGGTGCTTAAAATGTACAAAATCAGGCTGTTAAAATGCAAAGACACCGATGGGCCATATGGAAGTTATCAAGTACTAGTTCTCTAGTAAGACAGTCTGCCAGCCAGCTTTTACTTGTTTAAACTGAGAGCTGCAGTCTGCCATCAAAATTGTTGTTGAACCCGTGGTGATAAATGGTAGTCGAAGACTTATAGGATATATTCAAGGTCAGATTTCATTGTTTGAATAGGATGCGAGAGAAAGAATTTTAAAAAAGAGGGAGTGCTTCACCAAGCCCTGCTAATGATATGCCAGGCCAGACAACAACATTTTAAAACACAAGTGACATTCTCATTGATCAGAATACCTAGTGTACTATTCCAAGAAATTGCTGTTTAATTCCTGTGTTTTCAGGTCGTTGCAGCTACAACCCAAGGAGTTCCGCAGAGCATCCCTCCGCCAAGAATCGTGGCCCCCAGTGCGGAGACTCTGCATGTGAGCTGGGATGTCCCTCCTAAGCCAAACGGTGTCATTAAAGAGTACCAGCTCTGGCAGGTTGGGAAAGGTCTCATCTACACTGACACCGCTGACAGGAGGCAGCATACGGTCACAGGTGAAAAAAAAAAAAAAGAGGAAAATGTACCGGAAGAGTCTGTCATTGTGGTTAGGGGGGCAAAGCCTCCCAGGGGTGTGCGTTTGATATATGAGGTCACTTCAAAAGGACGTGTTCTCTTGACATATGGTCAGGTCCCACTTATCCATGCTAATAGAAGAGCCCACACTGGCAGCAATAAGCCACAACAGCAGATAACTTCAGAAATAATTTATAGTTGGCTTTGATATGCATTATGTGTAGGGTTTTTGCATCAGTATTAAGTTCTTTTTCAGACAAACAGTAAGATGCATTTTCATTCCCCAAGGATATACTCATAGATAATGGTGCTAGGATAGCCAAGAATGTACTGGAAGGCAGTAGAAAAATCAGCCAGAGGCTAACAGTTGTCTGCTGCGTGGGTAATTAATACACAGAATAGTTGATAGTTGACTGGTTATGACAATTTGTTGTTATTATTAGTAACATTAATTAATAGTAATTGTATTAGTTTTGTTGCTTATTATAACATTAGGTATTATAATTAGCTTTAATACTATAATAATAGTACAGTATAATAGTATAGTGTCAGATAATTACTAGCGATGATTATAATAATAATTAACATGTTTTAGTCTGAATGTCATTTCTGAAGGGAAACATCTTCTGACTCACCAAGTCTAGATCAGCTTTCCTGATACGCCATCACATCACCTTTCACTGCCTGATAGTGTTTGCTTTCTATTTGTCTCTTTATGTCCCCCTCCACTGGAACGTAAGCTCCAGAATCGCAGAGACCGTCTCTACCTCGTTCAATGCTGTATCTTTAGCACCTAGAACAATCCATGACATTTCAGTGAGTGCTAAATAAATGAGGAATAAGTGAATTTAATATGTATCAAATACTGTCCTAAGCCCTTGACATTTACGATCTAATTTGATCCACATCACAAACCTATGGGGCAGAGAGAATTATTACCCCCATTTTACAGAAAAGAATATTTCAAGAGATTTAGTAACTTAGCTCATTATTTAGATCTACTGAATCATTCCAAACAGTGGTGTACGTTTAGATTCTGAGAACACAGAGAAGAGTTTACAAACTTTTACTTTTTCCCTATTGCCAGGAGCCTCTCTCCAAGGCCTCCTGAGTGAATGCCTTCCTTCCATTAGACCCTGTACTTTGCAGGGAGCAGTGATACCAGAGATAACGAAACTCACATAGAAGTGCAGAAAGGCCTGGAAAAGCATGCCTGATTTTTCCTTAGAGGAGGCACCGGCCTTGCTACACAGGTGGAAAAATAAATTCCACAGTTCCCTGACACACAAGCAAGTACTCATGGACAGATGTCCACTGTTTTCCAAAAGTGTCATGAGCCTACAGAAGGTGCTTAATAAATATTTGCGGACCAGCACATGGTGATCGTGATCTGAAGATCCCGAGCTAAGCCCAGGATAATGGGGATGGAGAAAGCCCTCATCCATTTAGATGATCAGATTTGTTCCTTAGATCCTAGTTCACTAAAAATGAAAATCATCACAAGCCATTGAAATGATGTTATTTTCCATAAAAAAAACTTAGCATGTATACGGTGCTTTATAATTTTAACAAACCATTTGCATTTTGACTCCTGTGATTCTCATCACTTCCCTATAAAATGAGGGATGTTTTTAATATCCACATTTGAAAGATGAAGGTGATAACTGGCCTACTCGGGGTCCCCAAGGCATTCACTGCCTCCATCTATAAGGAAATCAGAATACCATTTAATTACAAAAAAAAAAAAATATGTAGCCTGCTTGCTGTGTTCTAGATAGTATATTAAGTGCTCCAAAATAAGATTGTTGCTCTTAAGAAGCTCCCAGTACTACTGACAAGTTAAGGAATAGCTTGTGTAATGATACACCAACAGAACTTCGTACAGAATGGAGTGGGAGAAATCAAAAGAATGACTGAGGATGGCCATGGAATGTTAATTACAGAGTTTTGAAAGCCAAGTTAAGGCCCATTAAGACTTTGTAGCAGTAAAGGTTTCACAATAAACTGGGATACAAGGATAAAGAATTCTTTTCTTACAGAATCCGTCTACTCAACCAGCAAGGGCTTTGAACTGTCGCCAGCTGTACTGGTTTGCATTTTTTAGAAAACCAGAATTTACGTGCCGACGTACCAAATTCAATTGTGAGGTTCAAACCAACAGGATTGATAGCCTCCTTAATTATAAAAGTATTGCAAAGCTTTTTCTTTAAATACCTTCACTCTACCAGCTCTTCCTTTCATTATCATTTTTAATGGATATTTTCATGTCAGAGGATTTTATATGCATAACGTAATGGCAGAATTCCTCTTTTATTAGGATAAACATTTTAAAGGTTTTCTACCTAATTTTATTTTTTGTAAGATTATAAAGTGAAAAAATAATCTGTTAGAATTCATTTTAAACAGATTTAGAGAGTACTTCACTTGAGCACTGTAGCCCTAAAGAGCGATTTCTTTGTTAAATGAGGAAATAAACCTTCATTCAACAAAACCTTACCAAGTATAGTATCCTAATATGCAGTTCCTATGGGACAGGAATGGTGCCTGGCATTAGAGGATCTAAAACCCAAGCTCTGTGTAGTGTTCACACATTTTATCTGCCAGGGAAAGTTCAGTTCCATGGTTAGCTGACTGATCAAATTCAGTAGGGAAGTATTTTATGATGAGAATGACTATTTTATTGAGTTCATGGAATTAACTAAAATAATCAAATTTATTTCACATTCCGTCTCAAACATTTGATCCAAGAGCTGCCTGAACCCTCTGGAGATAAAGGTTTTGCTTTTCTCATCATTTCCCAAACCTTGGCATTCCCTAAGTTACAGTCGAATACTGATGAAGCCGTAGCTCTAGTCATCCAGGAGCCTGAGAATCTAGGTCCTTACAAATGACAGAAGGGAGAGTGGGCACCTAGCATCAGCCGCATTGTCTCCATACTTATTTTTAATTACCTCAAAGCTTTAGAAACATGATCCCGTAAATGCTTTGTGGGAATAGTGGCAAATGCACTCATCATGTGAAATCCATAAATTGCTTATAATCCTCTCAAGATGTTAAAAAAAAAAAGCATTAAGTAATTGAAGACAGGAAGTCCTCAGTTAATTATTTAGAGGTGTTATCAATGCTCTAAGTAAACTGAAGCGTTCTCTGCTATCTCACGGAGCCCAATGCCATGGGGACCAAGGGGTAGCAGCCATCATCTTCTCATATTCGCTAATGCAAACAGCGCGTGGCAGCTTGTCAATAAAAGACCTTTTCATATCATTTATTACTAAACATGCCCACGGTCCTGCACAGAGCAATCAGGATGTCAGTGACGGCATTGTTTTACTTGGGTTGCCCCGTATGAAACGTGGGCCTCCTAATGTAGCCATCGGGATAGAGGAGAGGAGGAAAGGATTAATGAAATAATTGGGGCCACCGAGAACAAAATGAATTAATCATGTCGTCTTTAGCAGCAGACATGATAAGAGCTTATGTGTCTCTTAACTCTGGGGGAAATGTTTTCCAAATAATTCATTAAAAGTTGCTTATCGTTTCATTGCACTTAAAGGGGAAGAGTCACCAGCATTAAGTCAACAAGGAGAGAATACTTTGTCTTCCTTTCCCATCCTGTTAGAAGCTCATGAACACCTCCTGTGATAAAATAGCATAAATCCTAACAAGGCTAGTTGTAGCAGAAAATGTACTATTATTGCACTAAAACAGATATACTACATACCACTTTTGAAAAAAATGAGGACATAGTTTGACCATCAATATCCCAAAATGTGGACATTTTTACATGAGGATTTTACATTTAAATAACTCTACCATATGCTCCCATCGTGTGCTACACTTGGCTCTCATGGTATTTATGATACTTTATTGAATATCCTTTCTCTTTGTCTCTGTTCCTCAACCAGGAGTTAAAGCTCTTTAAGGACAGAGGCAACAGCTTCCCGTTTGCCATTGTGTCACCTGTACTGTGATCTATCACAGAACCTAACATATATTAAGTTTTTGAAAATCTTTGTTGAATGAATAAATGTTGACTAGTAAACTAGTATCTGAGTGACTAGATTCCATGTTGGTTGGATATAAAAATCACATTGTCAAACACAGCTAAATCTCAGCCAGGATGGGTGACAATTTGAGGGAACCAGTGCAAAATGAAAGCATGGGGCCCCTTGTTCAAAAATTATTAAGAATTTCAAGACGATAAGAATAGATTCAAGCACAGGACTCTTCTAAGCATGGGAGCTGGGGTGACTCAGCTTAGAGCATAACTTGTGTGACCATGAAGCCAGCCCTGGTCTCTGGCAATCTGGATTTATTGGCAGTATGATTCTTTTTTTAATTTAATTTTTATTTTATATTAAAGTATAGTTGATTTACAATGCTGTGTTAGTTTCAGGTGTACAGCAAAGTGATTCAGTTATACATATACATATATGCATTCTTTTTTCAGATTCTTTTCCCTTACACGTTATTACAGAATACTGAGTAGAGTTCCCTGTGCTCTACAGTAGGTCCTTGTTGATTATTTATTTTATATATAGTAGTGTGTATCTTTAACTGAAACAGATGGGATGAAAACTGGGATGGCCCTCGTGTCCTCAGAACAGCTTTGGGAGCTTCTGTTGTCATGTGTGATGCTCTAGGCTGCATTTCCCCTACTACCACCTGACCACTGACCGCCAAGCATCAGACCTGTGAAAGTAGATGGGAGAATTCATTTTATTTTCATTTTTCAAATTCCGAGGAAAACCTTGAGCCTAAATACTTGCAAAAATAATAGCACAACATCAACCACTATTTCTCCCTTTCTTTTACCTTTCTTACATATATAATATTATAGCCAAAGAATAACAAGCAACAGCTGCCCAGACACCAATATTTAAAGGAAAAAAAAATTCCCCCGGAATCCCAGATATTTCAAGGTACTTTGCCTGGGCAATCACTACTTCTGTTTAGTCATGACAGTTCTAGCCAACTCCCTTCCTCTGAGATGTATGTCCTTGTTGTGGATCATTTGAGCATCAGACTTTACTGCCACCTGATGCCACATTCGGTTTCTAGAGCAGACAACTCTGCTTGAAAATGTAGGGTAAAAGAGGCTTCAGTCTAGTACGACACCAGACTCCAGGGAAGAAAAATATGTATCAAAATAGTGTTACAAAAATCAAAAGCACAAGGGTCTTTCCTTGGATTATCTTAATAATAGTCTTAATGTTAATATATTTGGAAAGAGAATCTGCCAAAGAAGTAACTCGTTCAGGAAGTACTTCTTGGGATGAATCTGATCACTATTATATTGGGAAGAGGAACCAAATCTTTGGTCTAGAATTTCACACCAAATACAGAATTAAGAATGCAAATAAGCTTGTAACAAGTAGTCAGAACTGAAAGCCGTGAAGTTGTTTCACTGGCATTTGCAGATGCAAGAGCCTCTTGGTTTGGATGTTTTGACGTCCAATCATATGAGACATCAACTGAACTCCTGTGTCAAAGCCTTGATACAAAAATGGACAGTGCTGATGGCTCCTCTCAAAGAGTCAAGAAATTGGCTTGACTAATCAGGATGGGGAACTGCTGAGGTCGTGCTGGATGATACTATCAAGAAAAGGGGACTCTAGCATGTGAGCTCCTGAAGTATTTTACAATCAAATTTTGTAACACAAATCATAATTTAAATCACCTTAGAGGTCTCTAAAGTGATTCCATGATGTCTTGGTGTACCAGTTTTGAACATTCCAGATTTTCACATAGAATGAGATTAATCTAAAATCGAACCCTGGTGTAGCTCTATCATCACAGACAAGGTTGCTGGTAGATGCTGGAAATTCCTGGGAATCTCCATGAGCAGAGATCACTCTGGGGGAATGAGATCCTGGGGGGAATCACTCAGTGAGATCCCAGGCACGTGGGAGCAAAAGGGAGCTCTTTTCAGCAGCAAGACTAGATGTGTGGTTCAGGTGGGCCGGGGCAAACATCCAGTTTGGGTGAACTGATGCCAGGACAGGTAACCTGCCCACCGGGTGGATAATACTTGGTAACCACCTAACAAAACCTTTTTGAAGTAACTCAAGTCTCTCAGCACTTGACCTAATTATTAACCAGGTTGATTGAGGAACTTGTGAAATTACATATTCATTGGGATTATTTGATAATCCTTCAGAAAATAACAGATGATACTTAGAATAACTGGATGAATGCTTTCAGGTAGCGCTAGCTATCTGAAATTGGAATGGACAAGAAAGCCTTTTCCTGACTAGCTGCAGATTAAAAATTAGAAACAAGCTGTTCTTTATAGAGTACATCCAATGTAATTTACATAGGTATGGATTTTGTTTTCCAGATCATCTTTTTATGATCCATAGGCAGACTTTTTGAGGTCCCTTTTTAACACATATTTAGTCTTGAAAGGAATGTTACTTGAAAGTGTAATTGTAACGAGTTTGGTTATAGTATGCCTCTTTCCTTTATAAGAGAACACGATTTCCTTTAGGGGAGTTCAAGTAATTGGCAGCCACAGTAATCTCCACTCCACTGAAATGTCAAATACTTGACTTTTCTCCATGCATTTGTCTTTCTCAGTTCTACCCCCGCTATTCTTACTCTTTTAGTTCAATGCTGAGCAGTTGAATGATGTTTTCTTTTCTCCTTCTACTCTTTGACTTTAGGATTAAGTTACAGTCGGAACAGTTCCTTGGAGACATCTCTTTATTTCCCTCTTCTCATCCTGATCAATTCATGAGTAGTTTTCAATTGTTGTGCCCTTTCCATTGCCTGTTGCTAATATGTCATATGTATCTCATTTTAAGGACTACCAATAGGGGCTTCCTTAAAATGACAGCAAATTCCAGTTGAAATGTGTTGATTTTATTGAGTTTTACAGAGTCATATATATGAAAGGTCATCCAGTTCATGTAAATCATCCATGCTTCCTGGCAGTCCATGCTTTCCTTACCGACTGTTTGAACCAAGCCTACTAGTAATCCAATCCTCTAACAATAGGAAAAACACAACACCCAAGAAAGAGAATATAGAAAATAATGGATTCATCTATTGCCTTCCCTCAAGTTAGGCTGTAGTCCAATTTAGCAGTCTGTACTCCCATGCCTGCAGTTTACAGATATGGAAACTGAGGCACCTAGAGGTCAGAGAACTGGCCCATGGTAGTAGGTAATAGATAGGTAAGGATTAGACCCAAAGAGTCTAACCTCAGACTCTGTTCTCCTAACAGCTATGCTGTACTGCCTCAGTACATGAATTGTGGTCATATTCCAAATGAAAATATTTAAATACCTAGTCCCACATGGATTTTTTGCATTACTGGAAGTGTCACTGGGCTTTGAGCTACCTATGTCATTTTCCTTATAAGCCTCGGAAGACTGACCCAACTGTTCTGGGTCACATTTCTCAGCCCAACTGCCCAGATTTGTATCCTGACCTCACCCTTTCTTATCTCTGTGATCATATTGAATACAGTTCCCTGTGCTATACAGTAGGACCTTGTTGTTTATCTATTTTATATATAGTAGTGTATATCTATTCATCTCAAACTCCTAATTTATCCCGCTCCCACCCTTTTCCCCTTTGGTAACCATAAATTTGTTGTCTATGTCTGTGAGTCTGTTTCTGTCTTGTAAATAAGTTCAGTTGTACCCTTTTTTTAGATTCCCCATATAAGTGAAATCATATGATACTTGTCTTTCTCTGTCTGACTCACTTCACTTAGTATGATAATCTTCTGACTTCTTGACCAAGGCTTTCTACTCAACACTCAGTTCTACATCCTACCCACCACCCTTAATTCTAGTACTCCAATAGCTCCAAGAGATACATATTCCTCCACTAACTATGGCCCCATCCTCTGCTAGACCACCCCACCCCACCAATCTAAACACCTGTAACAAACTCCTTGGTACACCTTCCTTGGTCTACCAAAAATCCCTCAAGGGCTAGTTTCTCCACTGTGGTACCATTTCCAAACATCTGTCTTCTAGTGTTCTGGGCTATTTATAAAATGGATGGCACTCAACCCCCTCTGAAAAATTCTGTTTAAAAAAAGACAATCACTACTTTTTTTAAAAAAGTATTCATTTATTTATTTATTATTTATTTATGTATTTATTTTGGCTGTGCCAGGTCTTAGTTGCGGCACATGGGATCTTCGTTGCGGCATGCAGGATCTTTAGTTGTGGCATGTGGGATCTTTAGTTGTGGCATGTGGGATCTTTAGTTGTAGCACGTGAGTTTCTTAGTTGCAGCATGCATATGGGATCTAGTTCCTCGACCAGTAATCAAACCCGGGCCCCCTACATTGGGAGCACAGAGTCTTTCCCCCCGGACCACCAAGGAAGTCCCTCTACTTTTATGTACAGTAAATTTTCTTTTTAGCTACTGTCCTCGCTGCAAATACCCTCAATCTTCTAATCAATCTTAGTACACCTCTGCAATGACATTTTCTTTTCCTTTCCTAAAACCCATCCTAAAATGTCCTTCAAAAGTCTGAAACCAGACCAACAAGAACACAAAATGAGAAGCAGAATGAAGGCTTTTTTTTTTTTTTTTTTGGTTAGAATATGCTGGAGAAAAAATCAAGTATCGCTTCACTTTTACTAGCCATACTTAAGTCTGACGTTCAGGAAAAAGATCTGGAAAATATTTATTGTTCATAAATTATATTAACTTTTTATATTATTTTAGTAATATTCTGCAACTAGAGAAGAATCTCCTACTCAGTGAAATAGATACTGTGGGCAGGAGTCCCTATGGAATTATGAGGAAGGCCCTGTTTGGTCAAATCACACTTGTGATGGATACATGGACATCATCGCATCATAGCCCTGCCATCCTTATTGGGTACTTTTATGCCTCGGTCTTCCTTAAACAATATTTAACAGACATTGAATACATCAAATAGGCACTATTGGGAAAAAATGATTTAAATAAGAAACACTCAGAGATACCATCCTTACTCTCAAAGGGCTTACATTCTAAGTGTGAAAGTAAGTTATTCAGATAAAACGGTGTGACAAGGGTCAAGACCCCTTTTTCACTAATGGAAGTAAAGAAAGGGACATCGTCAGACTACACCAGCCACTGCAGTCTCTGACCTTCATTCTTGAATATTTCCTTCCATTTTCTCTTGAGCTCTGTATTCTATCATCTTTAGCCTTTTCCCATAAGCTTTTATCAAACACACAAGGCTTGGATATGGCTTAGATCTTTCATCATATTCCTCATCCCTAAATCAGGTAAATATCACAATTATGTAAATCCTCCATAGCAACCTAATGGAAGATTATAATCAAATAAGTATCTACATCTTGTCATTAAATTGATAAGGAAACACAGAGGGCTTTGAAGCTGAATCCTGGAGGTGCTCCAGCTACAGAACATTATGGCTTTAGCAGAGAACCCAGACTACTGCTTCAATTCTAAATGAACCAGTTAATTAATTTTTTCATTGACTTAACAAGCACCTCCTTTGTGCCTGTCACCATTCAAAGGATACGGTTGTTGCCAAAACAAAGTCCTTGCTCTTTTTGAGCTTACATCATGGAGGTGGAGACAAACAATAGATAAACAGACATATAATCAAACATCAGATAATGTTGAAGGCTATGAAAGAAAGTAATTTGAGAGGATAAAAAGTGCTGGTTATGGTGTGTAGATAGAGCGGTCAAAATCTTTTAAAATGTAGCATTTGAGCAGATCTGCATAAAGTGACAGTGTGACTTTATAAATGTCTCTGGAGGAAGAGTCACCTCACCAAAAGAACAAAATATGTGAAAATGTAGTTCTAAATTCATGAAAAAATAAGTGTAGTAATTATTGGATCCATGTTATAACTTAGCCCAATATTTGACATTAGAGATTAAGTCCTATTCTTTTTTTAAGAAAATATTTGTAAAGCATTGTTTGAGTTTTCCCAAGAATCAAGTCGAGAAATGTTAACCTCTATGTATCCTTGTTGAATGCTGCTGAGTCTTAAGGTTGCTTCTGCTAAAATAAAGTACTTCTCTAAGTAACCCATCCCATCTGCTTAACAGCCTTAGAAGCTAGATGCAATGGTTCCCCATTTTACAGATCAGTAGATGAGAGCAAAGTGAAGCTAAGTAACTTGTCCAGGGTCACTGGCCACAGAGCAGTGAAGTCTGACAATACGTAACTTCTGTTGTAAATGGATTGCCATTCTTTTTTCCCCTGAGAATTTATTGAGCTATTATTGTGCTACACCATACATCATACATCTGAATACAAAAGAGTTAGTTGGTGTTAATATGAGCTGAATATGGCTTGGGGCTAAAAAATGTTGACTCTAACCTTCTTTTTACTTTTTTTTTCTGCCCCTGTTCATATAAGAAGCAATTGAAGAAACTGGGGTGGTTCGCCTAGAGAAGAGAAAAGTCAGGGGGGATTTGATAACTGTCTACAAATATTTGAAGAACTGTCATGTGGAAAAGAAATTAGATTTGTTCTATAAGTCCCTAGCGGGTGGAAGTGATAGAAAGAGTTCACCACAATATAAGGAAGGACTTTCAAACCAAATAGAGAACTGTAGAGCTCTCTAAAGATAGAGGGGGCTATTTGGGAGATGGACTACTTTGATCCTCTAGCCAGGGGAGCCCCTTCAATGACACCTTGTACAGGGGAATCAAGGGTAAAATGGGTGGATGGATGACATGAATTTTCAGATCTCTTCGAAGGCTGAGAATTTATTATTTTACCAGTGAGAAATGAAATTTCTATTAATACTGAGCTGCCTATGAAGTTCCTCTCTCCCTTAGAGAGTGTTTTCTGCTCTTAAAATTTTTGGATATCGTATCTACAGCTCTGCATGTGACTGCTCGTGCTTACCTGATAATAAATAATCCTCTCAAGAGGTACTTGATTTCTTTTTGCTCTTTCTAGGTCTGCAGCCATACACCAACTACAGCTTCACACTTAGAGCTTGTACATCTGCTGGATGCACTTCAAGTGAGCCTTTTCTAGGTCAGACTCTGCAGGCAGCCCCTCAAGGTAATTAAAAAATACCCATGACTGGGGAGAAGAAGTTTTCATTTGGTATTTTGATGTGAACTCTATAAACTCTTTCCTAACAAACAAGGAAGAAGGAATAAAGTCTATAAGTGCAAAATTAAATAAAATTGTAGGTTCCTATTTCTCAAGTTTAGTTAAACTATAAGCTTCCCAAGGCAGTTTGCCTTCAATTCCTTAAACCTTTTAGATGTGGTTTTACATGGAAAAACACTATTATCTACTTGGATACGAAATGCCTCCCAAAATCAAGGATTAAATATTCCCAGAGCAGCTAAAATATAACAAGCACCATGCTCCCTATTGAAGCTGATTAAAATATCACTGCCCTCAAGAACTTACAGTCAAATAGAAGTGATAGGACAAGTACCCAAGTCTGTATGAAGAGAGAGAATCTTAAAGGTGATGTGAAGAAAGAATAAATGAACAGAACGCTCAGGTTAATCTATGAAGGGAGAAATTATAACCCATCACAGGCATCAAGAAAGATTTTAGGGAGCAGATGCCTTCTGAGATGGACCACAAGGAACAAGGATTTTGACAAATGAATGGTAGGAGGAGAAATACACAGCTTGAGGGAATGTAAAGTGGGACCATCACCTTGGAGATCAAATTGGTGATGTCTATTAAACATAAAATGTTTCCCCATGACACAGCAGTTTCAATTTCATTATCTATGCCAGAAAATAACACTTCCACAACTGCACAAGGAGGCATGCACCAGGATGTTTATTGAAGCCTTTTTTGTCGTTTGGTTAATGGCAAAATACTGGAAGCAATTGAAATGTCTTTGAGTGGGGGCATTGCTAACTAAATTCAGGTATATTCACATTATGGAATTCCATGCATCAGTTTAAAGGAATGAGATGATCCATACATATAAAATAGAAGTTATAGAACTACATTCATGTATGGTGTCCTTATAAAACAACACATAGAAAACGATATTCATTTCTATAGATAAATAAATAAATGCATAGGAAAGATTCTGGCAGCATACGCACCCAAATAATAACAACGGTCTGTGCGTTAGGAAGTGGGATGGGTAGTATCATTTACTTGCAGGAGAAAAATGTGTGCAAAAGCTTGGGCTAGTGATCAACTAATTCTTGTGTTAATCTCTACTATCTGCCTGTTTTCCATGTGGGGAAACAGAGGCATAACTAAGTTTCTGAACAGAAATATAACGTTAATGATCATCAGACAGTCCTGAACTACTTGTCCATTACTCTTCTAATGAAGGGGTTGTTGTACCTCAGAATATTAGACCTGAACTTCCTACCAGTAAATGGGGAATAAAATGGAAAATTCCACATATGGGGCATATGGCTCCTCACCAGGAATTCACTAATGATGTTTTCTATATAAAGAATGTTTCATGTCAAAAAGCTTAGTGTTCCTATGAAAGGAAGAAACCAGCAGTGGATTTTTTGGAAAGGTAAACTGTCAAATGGATACTTTGATGATAATGGATAATTTCTAAAGGATCTATCAACCAGTTTTGGCTGAAACTCAGCCAGATGAAAGAGCAGGGTCTCTCCAGTTTACTCATCCAATCCATATATTTAAATTCTTAGAAAATATGCATCTCTATTCTCACTTTGTCCAAAAAAAAGAAGATTTCTTGAAAGAGCTCAGATTTCATGACTTAAACATTATAGCTTTCAGCAGTGCTGGGGAGTATGAGATGAGAAATGTTTTACTTGATTTCTGTTTTTAACTTTATGCACCTTTACTTTAACACAAATAACTGTGCAAAGGAACAATAAACTAAATGAGCTTTCCTCTGCAGAACGGACATGGATTTAGAATCCACTTTCTGGCTGTGTAAGTGCCAATTGTGAATAACTTGTATGAGAAATAAATGTAGTCGGAGTGCTTAACTTGGAGGTTGTGAGGGAACTAATCAGCAGTAACATTAAGTTGTGTTGTTTTGCTAAAGTGGAAATAAACATATCATTTTAAATTAATAACCCCAATATAACTAATTTTAAAAGGTCTCGTTGAGTGAATCAGCCATAGTTTGAAGGTCTAACATTTGGGTGTCTAAGTGGATATGGAGAGAATTAAAAGAAGCATTTGTTCCTAGCTACCCTGAGAGCTCCTCATTTCTTTCATTTTCAATCTAAAAAAGAAAAAAAGAAAAAAAAAAAGCACATTATGACCCCATTGGTAAGTTGGACCTAATTCTCTCCGATTTTAACCTACTAGAAAAATGGCGTTTCCATAGTCAAATAGTGGGAAGAGCTTGAACTGGATTATTGCTCTCTTTCAGGATTGCTGCCGTACCGGCAAGCTCTCGTTCATTTTTAGAGTTCAAGCATGCAAAATTGCAGGCATGCGTTCCTCTAGCATTGATAATATGCAAAAGCAAAAGGAAAAGAAGACCAGTCTTTTTCAGTTTCATTCCAGATTCCTCTTCCTCTGCCCTTCTTTTATCTGTTGATGCTCTCCCTTGGAATTCTCCAGTACTAGCTGGAATTCCTAATGAAGGTGGAGAGCTCCCAAATTCTAGAGCTTTCACAAAGCCTACACTCGCAGATTTAAGGCCTGTCTATCTACCAGTCTACGAGATGTTTATATTTAAGTGTTTTACAAATATTTCAACCTCAGTATTTCAATGTTTAAAATCGCTCTCCCCACTAACTTTCTTTTCTTCCCTTTTCCCTCTCTCAAATACCACCATCTAATCATCTAAGCCCCCAAACTGACATTCTTAATGCTTCTCTTTTCCTTAAGTTATAGTAGACAATTCTTCATAGTTTTATTAATTTTAAATCTTAAGGATTTTTAAAATGTTGTTCTTCCTTTCCATCCCTTCTGTCGTTGCCTTAGTTCAGACACCTACAACTTCTCCAGAGCCTCCTAACTAGTCTCCCTGCCTCTGGCCATTTCTCCTCTTTCTCAAATCACCATCCCAATTCTTTTTTAACAGTTTTGCCAAAATAGGCATAACTCACATTAATTACCTCCATAAAAATCCCATTTCTTTCCAGGAGGAAAGAAATCCACATCTTCTTAGTAAATCAAATTAGACAGACCCCTCAAGTTTTAACTTCTGCCAGTCTGGCAAGTCTTTTGGTATTTCCCACATGCAATTTAATATACCAGTCATGCCAATATACTTGAACTTGTACCATGCTTTCCCTAGCTCTAGGACTTTGTGTGGGTTTCCCTCAGCCTCTAGATACCCTTCCCTACATCCTCACTCAGCTAACTCCCATTTTTTCAAAATTTGGCTCAGATATCTCCCATTCTGAAAATCTCCTCTGACCCCATCCCCTTCCCATCCATCCCCATTTCACTCCCAGCCTGTATTAGGTACCATGGCTAAGTGCTCTAATAGCACACTAAGCTTCCTTTTCTTAAAACACTTATCAAACTGGACTATAAATTGTTATTTACCCATTTTTATTCATCACGATACTATAGGTTCCTTGGAGGATAAAGACTATATATCTTTATCCCCACATTCACAGTGCCCAACATAGAAAATGACTAACTTGAGTAGAATGTTGAATCCACAAATGAACAAATAATAAATGGCCCAGAATTCAATGCACTTCCGACATCAGCCAATACAAAACTTGTTCCTTTGATTAACTTCCAAGGGAAAGCCAATCCACAAAAAGTGTTGGAATTTTTGACTTGGAATTTGTAGGGACATAAGGAATGGGTAATACTGCATGACACTCAAGACAAGTTAAAACAAAGCCAGTGGACATGTTCCTTATTTAGTAGCTATTATGTCAAGAGACCAACCAAGGTGTCCTTCTGACCTTTCCCTCTTACACCTCTCAGCTAGTTTACCTGCTCCCCACCCCACTTCTAGATGATTTCCCTCATGACCATCCATTTCCTTCCCTCGAACAGCCTCAGTTCTGCCCTTCCATTACGTAGAATAGGTTTTCTGATGTCACTGAGACCCAGGCTCAGCGAGGGAGGTAGATTCTTCACCTGGGACTTACTAAGACCTCTCACCAAAGGCGGGTCTTATCCTATCAAAGATTTCTTGCAGCTGCCAAGATAAGAGAGTCTCCATAACATTATGTAAGTGAAAACACAGGGCTTATTAGTTTTTTACACATTCCAATTTCATCTTATAAATCAAACCAACGGACACAGGGTTATTGCCAACATGAACAGAGCTTTCACCAGCTTATCTAAATATAAAACTCAACTTTTATTTAAAACACAAAGCAACACCAAAATGTGGCTTCATTTTATCTCATTAACTCCTGCATTTCCACAGACTGCATTGGCTGATTCAAAGCAGAAACTAAGCAGTAGCCTTTCTCGCAACTTGGTGATTTTTAATACATCCTTCAAGGTAAGGAAGACAGGACTGCAGGAAGCGGATTATGAACTACAGCCTTATACTTTATCTTTTAAATCAACAAACTAATATCACGTTTAAATCAGAGCTCTAATTAGCTGGGTGAGTCATCCAGCAGCTGTTGGCAGAGAGACCCAAACATAAATGTATATTATGATTTGTGGATTTGTTCAAGTACCTAACATAGGGTGAGCTTTCAGAACAAAGTGAACTACTCTCTTCTCAGGATTAAGCTGTTCTTTAGAAAATCAGTAAGTTTGAGCCATTTTTAAATCGATCTTGATTCTTTCAGAATGCTGCTAAGTAAATAGCATTTGAATGTCCTTTTCTTATAAAAGTGTTGAAATCTTACGCTTTCCTGAGTAACTTACACAGGAGGTACAATCAACCAAAAACTATTGATTATTGAGAACTTAATATTGAAATGAGTTTTTAAAAGCTGAAGAAGAGAGTTACAGAGTCTATTCAGAGCATGACCAGATGACAACATGAAAATCTTTCTCATCGCTAGGTTCTCCATCAATACATTTTTACATTGATAAGACTACTTAAATATTTGACCTTGAATTACAGTTGTTTGTGTACACATTTTATCTTTTATACAGAGGGTATAAACTCCTCATAAAAATGAGCCATATCTTAGTCGCATTTGTGGTCCATAGAATACTTAACATAGTAATTTGTGGGACATAAATTTACAACAAAATTATTCAATATTTATGAGGCATCGTGCTATCCATAAAGATACATGGACTGGTAATACAGAGTAGACCCCTGCCCTCATGCAGCTAACTTTGTATTAAAAGCAGGAGAAAGAAATAGACCACACAGTCATAAAAACAAAAAATAATGATGATATCAAAGAAAGAAGATGATTATGATGTTATGAGCATTGAGAGGAAAATAGAAAAGGGCATATGATAGAGAGGAACAAGGTTGGGATCACTTTAGATAGGGTTAAAGTTATAGTTAGGGAATAGTGGTCAATAAGACCTCCCTGATAAGGTGATATTTACACGGGTCACTGAAATCTGAGAATAAAATGCACAGTTGTCATGGTGTCACGAACAAAAGTGTTCCAGTCAGAGGGAATGGAAGTGCAAAAGCTCAGAGGTGAGAAAGAACTTGAAACATTCTGAGGCTGGAAAGGAGTCTGGTGTGGCTGGAGCTTCGTGAATGATGAAGAGAATGGTGCCAGGTAGTCCAGAGCCAGAAAAATGTAGGGCCGTACAGGTTATCGTAAGGAATTGGAATTATACTATATGAATAATTTCAAAAGGGCTGTATATTTTATGAATATTATACTAGGTTACATATATACTATATATGCTTTTATAAGTGATAGAGAGAACGACAAGATTTAAAACACAGACACTAGTTTAGAGGCTATCACAGGAGTCCATGAGAGGGAGAAATGTAGTTTGGATCAGGAGAGGTAAAAATAGAAAGGACTATGCACATTCAGGGTAGAATCTGCAGGACCCGATGATAGATTATATTTAGGGGTGAGAAAAGTAAGAGCCTCAGGGATAATTTTTTTGTGTTTTGCCCAAGAAAATGAATAGTTGGATAAGATTTGGAGACAAACAGATTGTAAACCAGAAAACCAAGAGTTCTGTTTTAGATGTTTTAGGTTTTTGATATGTTATTAGTCATCTAAATGGAGGTAGGCAAGTAGAGAGTGGAACTCATGTGTCTGAAGCTCAGGAGAGAGTTTTAGTATAGCGATATGTATCAGGCAGTGTTCAACATAGAGATAATGTTTAAAACTGAGACTAAATGGAGATCAACTACAAAGACAGTGTTGCCAAACAAGAGGAGAGGAAAGGAGAAGAAGGGAGGGAAGGGTAGAGGAGAGAGCCTAGTTCTCTGAGGCACTATATCATTTTGAGGTCCGGGAAGGGAAGAGAAGCCAGTAAATGAGGCTGGAAGTAGCCAGAGAGAAAGGAAAAAACAAGCACAGCATGTCGTGTCAGAGAGGCACAGGCAAAGTATGTTTGTTCATCGAATTTGATAATTCAGGCAAATACTAGATTATGATTCCAAGTAAACAGGCATCAAATTTGAAAATTCCTGGATATTTTCTTAGGTCTTGATTACACTCAGAGTAACAGCCAAGATAGAGAAAGTCTCCGTCACTAGTTGTCTGGCATTCATTTTCTAAAGGCAATTCAAAACTAATAATAATTAAAGCATTAGTAAAGTATTTATATATTTATACCCAATTATATACTTTACCTCCAAAACAAATAAAATGTATTTTTGTTGCTCACCATGAGATTTTTTTATCAACAGATAAAAATATCATAGCATGTGGAGTGATGGTATGACTTTTGATATGGTGCTTACTGTATCCTAGCAATAAAACTTCCTTGTGTTATTTTTGCCAGGAGTTTGGGTGACACCTCGACACATTATCATCAATTCTACAACAGTGGAATTATATTGGAGTCTGCCGGAAAAGCCCAATGGCCTCATTTCTCAATATCAATTGAGTCGTAATGGAAGCTTGGTTTTCCTGGGGGGCAGTGAGGAGCAGAACTTCACTGATAAAAACCTGGAGCCCAACAGCAGGTAAACTAAAAGAAAACTTCACCAATCGTACAGTGAGAATTACAGATTTCTCAGGGTTGAGAAAGAGGCCATCTCCAACTGAAACAATATTAAATGAATTGGTTAATTAATCTCATATATTAGCCATTCCATAGCTGATGAAATCTCTTAATCCATTTCAGATGATGAAGATCCAAACACTAGCTCATTACAGTAGTCTTCAGAGGACATGATATTCCTTAGAACTGTAAACAGCCTTTTATTTGACATGAGAATTTTTTCGTATATGAAATACACAAAGTATTCAATTTTAAGAATTATCAAATGATCTTCAAAATCATGCATCCCTAAACTAGCAAGAAAAGAGATCTAAAGAGGTGTGTTTTGTATCAACAACCTTTACTTCTGGGATAATGTTTTCTCTACTTGCTATACTATATATAGACAGGAGTGGTTTGAGGGGGAAAACTTCCACATATTTGCAATTCAGTCCCATTCATTTCTCAGCAGAGATCGAATGTATCTTAGATCAACAGATGTTTTCTTACAGAGAGTAGAGATCAATTTAGTTTTATTGTAGAGAGTAGCAGATCAATTTAGAGACATCTTTCTCTAAACATATTTCCCTGAACTCTAACCCATTTAAAACTGGAGAACATTCATTTGAATCCTCCACAATCCACCGGCACACTCCAAGACTTTCCTGAAATCTTTAAGAAAAGCAATGAATTACTCGACGGTTAAAAATAAAATGGGGGGGACTTCCCTGGTGGCGCAGTGGTTAAGAATCCACCTGCCAATGCAAGGGACACGGGTTTGAGCCCTGGTCCGGGAAGATCCCACACGCCACAGAACAACGAAGCCTATGCGCCACAACTACTGAGCCTGTGCTCTAGAGCCCTTGAGCTGCAACTACTGAGCCCACATGCCACAACTACTGAACCCCGTGTGCCTAGAGCCCATGCTCTGCAACAAGAGAAGCCACTGCAGTGAGAAGCCCACGCACCACAACGAAGAGTAGCCCTGCTCACCACAACTAGAGAAAAGCCCACGTACAGCAACAAAGACCCAACGCAGCCAAAACTTAATTAAATAATTAAAATAATAATAATAAATTTACATTTTAAAATGCCCATATTTAAAAAAAATAAAAAATAAGAAAAAATAAAATAAAATGGGAAAGGGTCCGAAATAGTGATGTCCTGGAGAGAATGTTCCCTGTGCTAGAAAAATTATAAGGTCTATGGTAAAGTCTCTGGATGGGGAACAAAGAATTTGCAATTTGTCACAAATTTAGAACCAAGCAATAGATAGAAAAGCCAGCAATCACTGTCCAATTATCGTGTGCATTGCCTTATCACAATTCTTTCTTTTTTAAATATAGGTACATTTATAAGCTGGAAGCCACTACTGAAGGTGGCAGCAGTCCCAGTAATGAGTACATTATACAGACACCTATATTAACACCAGAAGAAATCCCACCTCCATATAACATCACAGTAATTGGGCCTGATTCCATATATGTAGCTTGGACCCCACCAGGTAAGAAATAAAACCTGTGTGTGTGTGTGTGTGTGTGTGTGTGTGTGTGTACACGCATGCGCACGCACGCGCATGTGTACATAAAACATTTCAGAGGAAATTAATTGGAGATAGGACTGGAAATGTGAATTTAGTAAATCAGAAGGACATATTCTGTCTCCTGGATAAATATAAACAGAATAAACCAAACTACACTCACGGGTGAATACATGTGTTAGCATTTATGTACATACATATAGATAGATATAGGTGTATAGATAAAGATATATAGATACCTAGATGTATACTTTTCTATCAAAGCAACGCTTTCTTTCAAGTACCAGAGCCTAAAAATCTCTTTTCTTATTCATACGTATGCAAGGTAAGTCACATAGGTCTGAACTACCTTGAGCATCCGTTTCTACAGGATCCCCTAGATTGAATCATTGGCATTATATTATAGTAGTGAATGGAGAATTCAGAAAGAAAATAGACCACTCCACCCATGTATCTTGAGTTGTGACCAGTTATATAGTAGCTGAATTTTACCTCTCTGAGCTGTGTAGCCTCCATCAAACCATTGAGTCCCTAGTAGGTTGCTTTTGTGGTTTAGTGCAATATTATATTTGGAATATAATCACCATCCTCAGGTCAAACTCTGACTGCATTAACACTGTGGATTAAGGATTAGAGTGAAATCTGCTTGCTCTGTCTTTTAACATTAGGGATATTTGGAAGTTTTGTTTCAGTAAAATTTAAAACTGATTAAGGTATTAAATGAACTTCAAAGATATGTGAGTTTATTTTTAATATCTAGTCTTAACATGAAATTGAAACATGAAATTAACACAAACCCCTGTTGTCCCCATCAGATTAAGTTTAGCCACATTTCAACATGGTACTGAAAATAATTGGTTAACAGTCATTTGGGCTATCAGCAGATCCATTCCATAAAATAATTAACAGACATATTTTGCATTGAACTGAAAACATAACTCAGTCAAAACATGTAATTTAGGCATAAAGATAACATAAAGGCATAATATTGGATTGGCCAAAAAGTTGGTTCGGGTTTTTCTGTAAGATGGTATGGAAAAACCTGAACGAACTTTTTGGCCAACCCAGTATATAAAACTTAAATTCTCATGAACCAACATCCTTCTGATGTCATAATCTCAGATCAAAGAAAAAAAGGATCTTTTGGGGGACAAATTTGCAGGAGAAAATCTCTGAAGAGCTTTCTAAGCAAAGAAAAACTTAAGTTGCTCTAAGATATAAAGTATAAATGATTTCATCCACCTTTGTATTAAAATGAACATGCAACATATTAAATTAAACAAAACAAGAAAGAATAATCCATAGCGCCGGGATGTGTCATAAAGTACTATAATTCAGATCTCAGTATTAGAAGCATAGCTGTTCTTGAACTCTGCTCTTAATTTTAACAGGAATAAATACAAATCTCCTGCTGTGAAAAATATACAAACTTACATATCCTTTTATGGAATTGATTTCTACCTTCATGGAAGAGCATGGCCAACTTGCAGCCTTTTAGTGTATTTCTCCTTGGCATTCTTATAGTACCGTGGTATTTTTGCTCCACAAAGTAAAATGAGGCATCACAGAGCCAGCCTGAGACCAGATTCAGCCTATTGACTGGAGACTTCTCAGATTCAGTCCAGGGTCTTTTACCATACAAGTTTGCAAAGAGCAATAAAGAAAATCCAGGGCGATACGCAAAGTTGATGATTTTCTAGCCAAGTGACCAGGAAGTTCCATGGTTTATCACAGAGGTCCCCAGCCTTTTTGGCACCAGGGACCGGTTTCGTGGAAGACAATTTTTCCACGGATGGGGTGGGGGATGGTTCAGGCAGTAATGCGAGCGATGGGGAGCGATGGGGAGCGGCAGATGAAGCTTCACTGGCTTGCCCACCGCTCACCTCCTGCTGTGCAGCCTGGTTCCTACAGGCCACAGACTGGTACCATCTGCAGCCTGGGGTTTGGGGACCCCTAGTTTATCAAATTACATGTCATTTTCATATTATTACACACCTAAATTGTCATTGCTAATCCGAAGATTTCACACTTAGTAAGGATTTGAAAACATCTTTCTTTTTAAAAAAATTTTTTATTGGAGTATAGTTGATACAGTGTTATCAACTATAACAATGTTGTGTTAGTTTTAGGTGTACAGCAAAGTGAATCAGTTATACATATACATATATCCACTCTTTTTTAGATTCTTTTCCCATGTAGGTCATACAGAGTATTGAGTAGAGTTCCCTGTGCTATGCAGTAGGTTCTTATTAGTTATCTGTTTTATATATAGTAGTGTGTATGTCAATCCCAATCTCCCAATTTATCCCTCCCCCGCCCTTTCCCCATAAGTTTGTTTTCTATATAAGTTTGTTTTCTACATCTGTGACTCTGTTTCTGTTTTGTAAATAAGTTCATTTTTTTATATTCCACATATAAGCGATATCATATTTCTGTGCCAGCTATTAGCTGACTTTAAATAAGTCAGTTTCTTTGAGTCTCAGTTATCTCCATCTGTAAAATCAATCAGAGAAGAAATCAGAGAAGAAAAAGAAATAAAAGGAATCCAAATTGGAAAAGAAGAAATAAAGCTGTCACTGTTTGCAGATGACATGATATTATAGATAGAGAATCCTAAAGATGCTACCAGAAAACTACTAGAGCTAATTAATGAATTTGGTAAAGTAGCAGGATAGAAGATTAACGCACAGAAATCTCTTGCATTCCTATACACTATTGATGAAAAATCTGAAAGAGAAATTAAGGAAACACTCCCATTTACCACTGCAACAGAAAGAATAAAATACCTAGGAATAAACCTACCTAAGGAGACAAAAGACCTGTAGGCAGAAAACTATATGACACTGATGAAAGAAATTAAAGATGATGCAAACAGATGGAGAAATATATCATGTTCTTGGATTGGAAGGATCAACATTGTGAAAATGACTATACTACCCAAAGCAATCTACAGATTCAATGCAATCCCTATCAAACTACCAATGGCATTTTTCACAGAAAAAGAGCAAAAAATTTCACAATTTATATGGAAACACAAAAGACCACGAATAGCCAAAGCAATCCTGATACAAAAAAACAGAGCTGGAAGAATCAGGCTCCCTGACTTCAGACTATACTACAAAGCTACAGTAAGCAAGACAGTATGGTACTGGCACAAAAACAGATATATAGCTCAATGGTGCAGGACAGAATGCCCAGAGATAAACCCATGCACATATGGGCACCTAATTTACAACAAAGGAGGCAAGAATATACAATGGAGAAAAGACAGCCTCCTCAATAAGTGGTGCTGGGAAAACTTGACAGCTACATGTAAAAGAATGAAATTAGAAGACTCCCTAATGCCATACACAAAAATAATCTCAAAATGGATTAAAGACCTAAGAGTAAGGCCAGACACTATCAAACGCTTAGAGGAAAACATAGGCAGAACACTGTATGACATAAATCACAGCAAGATCCTTTTTGACCCACCTCCTAGAGAAATGGAAATAAAAACAAAAATAAACACATGGGACCTAATTAAACTTAAAAACTTTTGCACAGCAAAGGAAACCATAAACAAGACAAAAAGACAACCCTCAAAATGGGAGAAAATATTTGCAAATGAAGCAACTGACAAAGGATTAGTCTCCAAAATTTACAAGCAGCTCATGCAGCTCAATATCAAAAAAAAAAAAAAAACAACAGCCCCATCCAAAAATGGGCAGAAGACCTAAATACACATTTCTCCAAAGAAGATATACAGATTGCCAAGAAACACATGAAAGGATGCTCAACATCACTAATCATTAGAGAAATTCAAATCAAAACTACAGGGAGGTATCACCTCACACCAGTCGGAATGGCCATCATCAAAAAATCTATAAACAATAAATGCTGGAGAGGGTGTGGAGAAAAGGGAACCCTCTTGCACTGTTGCTGGGAATGTAAATTGATACAGCCACTATGGAGAACAGTATGGAAGTTCCTTAAAAACTAAAAATAGAACCACCATACAACCCAGCAATCCCACTACTGGGCATATACCCTGAGAAAACCATATTTCAAAGGTGTCATGTACTGCAATGTTCATTGCAGCTCTATTTACAATAGCCAGGACATGGAAGCAACCTAAGTGTCCATTGACAGAAGAATGGATAAAGGAGATGTGGCACATATATACAATGGAATATTAGCCATAAAAAGAAATGAAACTGAGTTATTTGTAGTGAGGTGGATGGACCTAGAGACTGTCATACAGAGTGAAGTAAGTCAGAAAGAGAAAAACAAATACCGTATGCTAACACATATATATGGAATCTAAAAAAAAAAAAAAAAAGTTCTGAAGAACCTAGGGGTAGGACAGGAATAAAGATGTAGATGTAGAGAATGGACTTGAGGACACGGGGAGGGGGAAGGGTAAGCTGGGACGAAGTGAGAGAGTGGCATGGACATATATACACTACCAAATGTAAAATAGATAGCTAGTGGGAAGCAGCCACATAGCACAGGGAGATCAGCTTGGTTCTTTGTGTCCACATATAGGGGTGGGATAGGGAGGGTGGGAGGGAGGGAGACGCAAGAGGGAGGAGATATGGGGATATATGCATATGTATAGCTGATTCACTTTGTTATAAAGCAGAAAGTAACACACATTGTAAAGCAATTATACTCCAATAAAGATGTTAAATAAATAAATATGTATTTGCCCCAAAATCTGCTAGGTCCCAAGGCCTCCACTTTCAAAATCATAAAACTGCATATTGCAAGATTGGGTTTGTAAATTTTTAAGATTTCTTTCAAATTTCCCAGAATTTTGTCTTTTTTTTCTTTGAGTTCAATATCATATTTTCATGTTTAAAGTATAATGTTTCTATTTAGAAAAGGATCATTGTGAAATAAGGCATAAGTTTTGCTTTTTTAATGTCACCTTAACTCTTGTCTACCTCAATTTTGTAGAAATTGTTCATTCCAGTCCAGCCTAAGGGATATTGTAGAAATGCTTTACACACTAGCTCTGACCATGTAACCAGCGGTTAATAAATCCATAATATCCAGGCCTGTCAATCTTTTAGTTTCAGATGCACAAACTCCATGACAGAAACCCTGTAATATATGGAAAGATTAAAGTCTTAAATTAAACTTTTTTCCTGGTGCCTAGAAGGATTTTGAACTTAGTAAACAGGCAGATGATTTTGACTTGTGTATAATCTACAGTTGATTTTATTGGAAAGTACCTCATGCTGTGTTTTGATTTGGATAATAAAAACATTTCCTGTTCCTGAATAGTCACAAATATATATTTTAAACAGGAAGAAAACAAACTTGTTATAACTTGAGGTTGTTTATTTGCTGACAGTCGAGAGCTTTCTAGGTATTCATCATACCCTCCTGCCATTGCAAAGTGATTGTATCATACACAGAGCTGAAAAATGGACAAAACAGTCCATACCTGTAGTTCCCAAACCTGAGTGAACATTAGGATCACCTGGAAAGCTTGTGCAAAGACAGATTCTCAACCCCAAGTTTACTGAATAAGAATGTCCTGGGCTAGAGTTAAGTTCGGCAGATGACACTGATGTGCTCCAAGTTTAGTAACCATGGATCACCCACATCATGGGTGGTCAAAAGTGGTCAGTTACAATAAATCTCTGAAAATGCAGATCAAACCAGTTTCCCTTGAATGTCCAAAGCCAAAATAGTGGTTAACTGATTGTTTTTCACACGTATTTTGTTTCGTGGTCAGTAAGGACAGAGTGACCTTACACAGGTAAGTTGCTGGGAGAAAACTATCTCTGTGGTTGCCTGGCAACAGAAAATGACCCGTGCAATTATGTGGGCTTTCAGTTTACACATTGTTAATGATCAGTGTTATCTATAAATTGCCTTATTGTTTATAAATCCTGTTAGTAAAAGGGGTTCAGGCCAGAGAGTATATGAGAATATTCAGGGGAAGAGAAATTGTGATAAATATCATTATTCATTAACATTACTTGTGTATATTTGCCATTTTTTAAATTCCTAGTATGTGCCAAACAATTTGATAAGCACTTTCCCTGCCTTACTGCAGTTAATTCTCATGCAAACCCTGGTAGACAAGTAATATCATTATCAAAATATTAAGATAAGAAACTTGAATCTTGAAGAAGTAATATAATTTACTCAAGGTCACACAGCCTGAATTCAAATTCAGGTCTGCGCTCTTCTGCTGCCTTATAAGAGCAATTCCTTCCTGTCTTTGGCTTAACTCTTAAATCCAAATCCTACTTTCCATTTACTGCCCAAAGTCTTTTAGATTTACAATAGAGCAACTAGGTTTTCTGAAATAGTAGCCTAGAGGGCCAAGAAGCAGAGCTAGGTGTTGGGGAAAACCAAACGATTTGGGGAGAAAATTTTTTGTGTGGGGCGTGTCAAGACCAGAAGAATTAATGGTGGAAAATGACGAGCCCCTGAAGGGAAAATATCTACCTGGCAATAGTTATCTCCTGAGGCGTGAGGGAACTAGTAACCAGAAGCCATTACTGACCCATCTAGAAGTGCAGAAAGAGTAGACGTGACTTAGCAAAACTAGATTCCAGGTCCAGGAAGATTTTAATTAGGTGGGAAAGGAAAAGAGTCATTTCTCAAATAACTACAGAGAGATTATTCAAAGACTATTTTAAGCCCTTTGTAGACTGTCTTTTACCTCCCAAGTAAATCCTGGTTTACTTTCTCTCATTATTACTTGACAAAAGTTAGCGGTAAGATTATCAAAACTCTCCGAACTAAAAAAAAAAACAAGATTTCCGCTCTTCTGTACATCATTTGTACTTTCAAATCAGATGATACACAAACAACATGTCCTTATAAAATGTTTGCTAAAGTATTAAAGGAACAAAAATGTTGAGTAAGCTTCTAAACTTTATCATTCAGGCAAATATAAATAAATTTTGGATTTTCTGCTGTTTAAAATTATTCAAACACTTGATTTCCTATAGAAGCCCACATTCAGTGGGCACTGGGTATATGCTGGCTGTTCTTATTTGAATCTACAGACAACGTAAACCAGATTAGTTTATTCCTAAACATTTCTTCTCACCTTTTACAAGCTCTGAACCTTGGGTCAGAATTTACACATTCATATTAAAGAGAAAAAAGGATATATGCTACCTTAGTGGTTGAAAATGTATAGAAAAATGAAAAAGAAAATACTTCATGGGATGTAAGTGGTTTACTCAGATTAAGAATGGAGATAGGCATCCCTGCCATTTCAGAATCCAAACATTCAAAATTATTTAAACTCTGAAGGTAATAATGGGACTTTCTAATTTATCAAGATGACGACTCTGTTTTGATCTATCCTAGCCCTTAATCATCTTCTAATTAACAATATCATTGGATTCAACACCCGCTTTTTCTCACTAAAGATGGTGAGTTATTTAGGCTTAATGCATAATATTGAAATAATGGTGCTTTTCCTGTCACATTTATCTCTTAGTCCATTAAAGAAAAGAATTGGCAACAATTCTTCTACTGAGAAATCATTTAAATTAATATTGCTTAGGAATATAAATGATTTTTATTAATCAAGTTTTGATTAAAGGGTAGCTAGCCACAATATGGCCTGCGGGTAGACATTAAGCATCTTGGTGTTCAGTGAACTCATCAACTGCAGTGTATTACATCAGATACTATCCATTTAAAGTCAAAATTGGCATTAAGCTTTTTAAAGAATTCACGTTGCATTAATTGGGATGATTCAACATTGGTAATTGTTTCGGGTTTCTTATAAGGGTAATAGCCAAGTGACAAGTAGTGGTGAGTTTCAGAAGAAAATGTAAAACTCATTTCAATGATTTGTAGTTTATTTTGCATATTACATTACTTCACTTATCTTTTCACTTTTACTGAGGTATAATTGACAAATAGAATGGTGATATATTTAAAGTGTATAACATGATCACTTGATACACGTATATATTGTGAAGGGATTCCCACCATTGATTTAATTAACACATTCATCATCTCATATATTTCCTCTTTTTTCTTTTCTTTACTATAGTCACCGTGTTATACAATAGATCCTCAGACCTTATTCATCTTATAACTGAAAGTTTGCACCCTTTTACCAACCTCTCCCTATTTCCCCCATTCTCTCAGCCCCTGACAACCAGCATTTACTGTTTCTATGAGTTCAACTTTTTTTTTAATGATTCCATATATAAACGATACCATTAGGTATTTGTCTTTCTGTCTGTTTCACTTAACACAATGCCCTCTAGGTTCATCCATGTTGTAGCAAATGGCAGGATTTCCATCTTTTTTAAGGTTGAACAACAGTGCATTGTATATATATCACATTTTCTTTATCCAGTCATCCATTAATGGACATTTAGGACATTAGTTGTTTCTAATCCTTGACTATTGTGAATAATGCTGCAGTGAACATAGGCGTGCAGCTATCTCTTTGAGATAATGATTTCATTTCCTTTGGATACATACCCAGAAGTAGAATTGATGGATCATATTGTAGTTCTACTTTTAATTTTTTGAGGAACCTCCATACTGCTTTCCATAGTGCCTGTACCAGTTTACATTCCCAACAGTGATATACAAGGGTTCTTTTTTCTCACATTCTCATCAGCATTTATCTCGTCTTTTTGGTAACAGGGATCCTAACAGGTGTGAAATGATATCTCACTGTGGTTTTGATTTGCATTTACCTGATGATTATTGATAGTGAGCATCTTTTCATGTACCTGTTGGTTGTTTGTATATCTTCCTCGGAAAAATGTATTTTTAGGTCCTTTGTCCATTTTTCAATTGGATTTTTTTTTTTTTTTTTTTTTGCTGTTGCATTGTAGGGCTTCCTTGTATACTTTAGATATTTAATCCTTCATCAGATATGTGGTTTGCAAATATTTTCTCCCATTCCATACGTGGTCTTTTCATTCTATTGATTCTATTCATTCTTTGCTGTGCAGAAGCTCTTTAGTTTGACGTAGTCCCATCTGAGTATTTTTGCTTTTGTTGTCTTTGCTTTGGGTGTTTAATAAATTTATCTCACCTTATTGAGTTCTAATATGTGCTAGGCATTTTGCAAGAGATTAACACATATCTATTTAATGTTCATAACAACGTGTAGTACATCCAATGTTCTCCCTGTGTTGCTAATGAGAAAAGTCAATTTCGATGTTAAAAGCTTTTTTCTCTAGGTGATTCATCACATAGGTGTCAGAGCCAACCCACAATGAATCTGACTCCAAATTCTATGAGCAAACCCACTGTACTATATTTTTTCACTAAACAGTACATAAAGCAAATGATTTTTTTTCTGCATTGTACTATGATCCAGTTCAAAACTTAAAAAAAGAAAAATGGCCATAGATACAGCAAACGTAAATGAGGACAAAGTAGTTCAAGGGCAGTTCATCCAGTAACCCAGTAGAATCATTCTGTTTGCAGCTTAAAATTTCAAAGGATGTAATTCATTTACATTTGAGTGGATTGATTCATCTGTTCATTTTAACAAACATGAAAATGTTTACTGGGACCCTCTCAGGAGTGAGGCATGATGCGACATTTTGAGAGTTAAAAAGAAGAATGAATGAGGCATCGTCCTTCTTGTCAAGAACCCTACCATCTAGTTGGGTAGAAGAGGCATAAAATGATAACTATTATACAAACGACGTAAAATTTCCATACAGTTGGTATGGATGTGTGTTCAAGAGGGTCTGGTTTCACTTCCATGGCCCCCAAAGGACATAACCAAGATACCCCTATCTCTACAAAGGAGACATTGGGCTAATTTGTTAAAAGCATTATGTGAAGCACAGCCCGTGGTTTGAAGCAAACGTGGCTATCAAACCGAATTAATAGTTTTCCTCTTAGCATCGTTCTTGTTCCAGCTCCTAAAAAAGGATTTTAGAAAAGCTTTATTTGATTGACTTGTCCCATTGTGAAGTATGCACCTGCTGTGAAATGAAGCCAGAGAGGAAAAAAAAAAGTTGAATAATTTAACTTTTTTATTTGTAAAGATAATCAGGGTTTTTCTGATTACATCTTAACTTCATAAATGTTAAATAACCTATCAGCATCTAGTTGTTGTAAATTATGAAAAGGAGCCTCGCCAGGAATATTAACCAACGAAATCCTTGTTCTTTAGCGAACAGGAAAATGTGTTATGGCAGCTTGTCATCGTGCAACTGGTAACTTTGACACCAAATAACAAAACTGCCATTTGCACTTCGGGTAAATTGGTTCACGTGAGTTTCCACTGCTCGTCTTGCTCTGACATAAATTTATGAACTCAGGAACTCACCAAGTCGTGTGGCTTGCCAGCTGACTTTAACAAATATGCCCATTTCATTGCATTTAGTCATCAGAATACCAGGGGGCTAGGTCGTTTCAGACTCATTGCAGATGGTCTAGGGTTTGCAGGAACACAGGAGGCTTTCATGTCACTGTCCTATAAAATATGACAGTGGAGGGGGCCCTCTTCCTAAATAAATGCGTGTCAGTGCTTGACATGTTCACAGCTTCAAGGAGCGTTTTCTGTTTCAACACCTCATAGGTGTATATAAAGGACATTTATTAACCAAGATGTGGAAAATTGCCTTTTCTGGGTTCATGCTTTGACCAGCCATGATCAAGATTATGTCTATATTTGAGATGTGGTGGAAGTACAGTTTTGTTTCCTGACCTCCTAGGAGTCCTGTCCTTTTAAGCAGAGAAGTTACTGGAAGCAGACCAGTAGGTACAGACTAAAGACATATAATGAGGTGCAACCTCAGACAAATCAAAGGGAAGACCACTCTAAATTACTGCTGAGAATAAAGACGAGGATATCGTTACAGGAAGACAAGTTGACCACATCCAAGTATATGTAAAAAATAAAACTAGCATAACAAGATAGTTATAAAGATATTTACTTGATTCAATATAGCATTGCTGTAATTGTAATTAGAATAGCAGCTTTATATAAAGATGGGTTCAGAAGTGTTAGAAGGCACATGAAAACAGTGTCATAACTGTGGGTTTTGGGGGGGTTTTTTGCATTTCGTTCCATTTCCTTTTGTGGAGATGTCTGTCATTTATTCAGTACTTTCTATTTGCAGTAATGACCTAAAATGCTTTACATAAATTTTTTAATTTAATCCTTTCAGCACTTTAAGATGTGGCTATTAGTGTCATCATTTTACAGCTGAAGAGACTGGCATCCGTAGAGGGTGGGTAATTTACCAGGGACAAATGAAGGCAGAAGAGGGATTTGATCTGACTCCATTCTGTGGTTTATCTAGTTCAAGACTCATGGCATGTTTTTCAAATGTGTGTTTGTCAAACTTTTCTACAAGTTCTACCCTAAAATCAGAGAAGACAGAATGAACATGCAGTCCCAGGAGGTTTGGAAAAAACCTGAAGCAATCACCATAACCTTGCAACTTTTTTAAGGTCTTGCTTTTTATCTTAAAAATTCATGCAAATTTGGCATTGAATTCCAATGTGTTTGTCTCCATCCCCCAAATAATGTATTGTATAATTTATCATTCAGGGGTACATTTTCTATTAATCTCTTTAGTTAAAGCGTGGTATGCTGTTCTATTTCAGGATATTAAGTCAATCTGAAGAAAGCCGACCCCAATGTCCAGGCAATTCTTCCTCTCTTCATTTCATCATATATATGTGTGTACAAACAGCAACCTTTTCTTCCCACTGCTTTATAGACTATGTCAGGGTAACGATAAGGAGCAATGCCCCAAATCTGAGGTGGGATGCTGTGACATGCCAAGATACTCTGGATGGATATTCCCATAAGCATATCTTCCTGCTGTGAAAGGTCAAATTGCAAACCAAGAGGATACTGATTCACTCTTCAATCTCTTTTACTACCTCGAGCAATTCTCCCCAAAGAACATCTTTAGTGGGGGGAAGAAAAAAACCTGATTATATTGCTCTTTATTTTACCTCTAATACAGTACTTAAGTTTTCCTCACCTATTAATACATTCAGAGTCTCCAACGCTCTCTGTAATCAACCCCCTTCATACAACTCTCAAACTTCGTAATTATAGCAGTCTTGTTGGGAGCAGTAAAAACATTCCCAGTTTTGTCTTGCAGTTGAGAATTAAGCCTTGAAGAATATCTTCTAAATGAGCTCATTACATGTACTCATTATACCATTAAAGAGAAAATGAATTTACTTAAATTTTCTAGATATTAATCTTTGTTGTGATATCTGAAAAAAATAATATAGAATTGTCTATTACCTGACACTAAGCAGAAGCATCGTGGTCCTAGCCAACTTCTCATCCCATGTCTGAGGAAGATTACGCATAACAAATTCATTTTAAAGCAATAGTAAGTGACAAAAATTAAATTGTGTTTTGACTGCACCGCGAATAGGATCTGTACGTGTTCAACACACTGGTTATGTCTGCATAAACGTTTTCGGCTGGTGTACAGTTCACTCTGAAGTGACGATAGAGTTAAAAAAACTGAGTAGAGAAAGTTCCCATCACTCACTACACATAAAATTTCCTAGTCTTGTGCTTTTTAGGGAGAAAAATCCACACCCAATTTTTGTGAACAAGGGATAGCGGGATTCTGCTGGTTTTCCCTAGCTTGGGCAGGAGAGTTGTGTATTTCACAAATTTTACAAGTCAAATTGATTTTGGGAAAGAGGACATGTTTGTCCTTGTCTCCAAAAATACTTGGACAGAAGTCCACAAATGTCCAGGGTGTGTGTATCCTGGTTTGGGAAACCTGCTCTTCAGAACTTTAAATATTTACCTATAATTTCGTTCCATCAGTGGTCATTCTAATTCCTCCATCACTTTTTTCGCTGTATCTAATCAGTGTCCAAGACCTGTTCTGCCTGTCTATACGTGTTCTCTCAAAATTATCCTTTCACTTTTTCCCCCGATTGTCCTAATCCAAGTCTTTATTATCAAGAGACAGCATAAATATAGAGATAAGCTTTGGTATCAAATGGGCCTGAGTTCAAGTCTGGCCACCCCAATTAATCTGTGTGATATCTGCAACAGGTTTCTCCTCTGGCCCTTGGTTTTCTCATTTTAAAAAATGGTAGTGATATTTACCTTACAGTATTGTCATGTGGTTTCATTCATTCATTCAATCAACATTTGAGCTACCGCTCTGTACTAAAATCTAAGCACTGAAACTACCTTCAAGAGAAGAACAAAGTCCCCAGCTGTATGAAGTTGACATTCTAGTGATGTGAAATGAGATAATGTATGTTGCCTGGCATAAGACAGGAATGCAGTGAAATGCTGTTCTTGTTTTGTTATTGCTACAACCATGCAACCGCTTTCCAACTGGTAACCCTACTTCCTGGCTCACATGTTTTCAATCCATTGTTCACTGATTATATATAAAACCCAAACTTCTTGAAGAAACAAATGATAGAATATACTTGTCACTTGAGCTTGAGAGTGAAGAAGGTAGGGTCTACTCTAAGGGTCTTACTCCAAGGCCTCCAGCATAGGGAAATGGAGAGAGGAAACCAAAGAAGAATAACAGGTTTGGGAGTGGAAAATAGTGTAATTCTTTTTTGGACCTGTTAAGATTGAGGTCTCTGGGAAGGAGGCTGTTCAAAATACAAATCTGGAACACGAGGAAGGGTATAAAGCCAGAGAGAAGAATTTAGGAATCGATGATAGAATAACAGTAAGTTAAGCTGTAAGGACAAAAGCAACAGTTTCATTAGGATGCTCTAAATTTAAAATTAAAATTCTCAGCCTGGGTTGCCAAAGTCAGCACCATCTAGCACCTTTCCAAAGGAAACGATTGATGAGTCCTCCTGATGAAGATCCTTGTTTTCATCTATCCTACACAAAATACTGAACACCTCTGGTATTTGCTAGCTCTTCTGCCCCTCATACATTGGAGCTGTAGCTACAAAAAGCAAAACCACATTTCATTCTTTAGACCTCATTCTTTAGTCCTGTGCTGTAGATTTCCTTGTTTCTGTAGCAAAGAAACTTACTTAAGCATTACAAAGGTAAGTAAGGAAGCCCACATGTTAGAAGCTGTCAGATCAATGAGAAACTTTAGTGGGCCTAAAGTTTCAATATATTCTTCATTCAAGGCTTATAATCTCTCCTTAAGAAAGTGTGTGTGTTGTTCATGGCCAAATAAAACTTACAGGCACTTAATTCTATGAATAGATTGTAAAGAGGCTAAACTGACAGGACCTTCTTTCTTTAGGAGGCATTGTGAAAAATGACAGTTTTTGAACCCAAACTTCATATACATTTAGGTCCGTAAGTCTCACTGACAGAGTAGACTGTCCTGACTCAATAATTAATGCACTGGGAATTCTCTAGGTAGACTATGATTTGGATACTTTATGGGCTATTATGTCAAGGATCCGTGTCAGATGAGATGCATACACAATGCCTACAGAAAAATTACTGTCACAAGCAAAACTGGTGGGGTTTTTTATGTACTTTAAGAGTAAGTAAGCCTAGGAAAAATATATGACCATTTCTAATTGCCTTGTATTTATTTGCCTTGAAATATGCTTCCGTTTTTATTTGCCCGTAGAGTATATCTTTGAAGAGAATTATTGTATTTCATTTGTTTTCAAAAATGGGTGATAAACATTTCTTAGTTTTGGAATAGGCATTCTAATATTTTCCAACTTAAGTTTCATGCAGTTATTAATCACTATATTAAGCAATAGTATACATTTAAGTTTAAAATTTGAAACATACATTTTTCTTAAAAGAGGAACATTAAAAAAAAAAAAGAGGAACATTTGTTGACCAAACAGACATACATGTTTTTATTCTCTCTCTCTTTAAAGGGATCCTCACCCCCAAAATACCTGTGGAGTACAATGTCTTACTCAACGCTGGAAGTGTAGCACCTCTGATCTTCTCTGCTGGTCATCATCAGTCCATCCTTCTGGAAAATTTGACTCCATCCACACAGTATGAGACAAGGATACAAGCATGTCAAAATGGTGAAAGTCTTTCAGCCACTCGTCCAGGGTTTTTTTTATTTAAAAGTATTTTATTTAAAAATAAATTCCTTAAAAAGGAAGAGATTCTCAATTCAAATACAAAGACTAACATTTCATTTCTTATTGGTACTGGACTGTTTACCCAGACAAATCAGAGCCTGGCATTGAGTGAAGCATTATGCATTTCTGCACATTAAATCATGAATATTTAAATATAGGAAAATGGTGGTTTTGCAAAGTCTTGTTTTTTGTTGTTGTTGTTGGTTTTTGCGGTACGCTGGCCTCTCACTGTTGTGGCCTCTCCCGTTGCGGAGCACAGGCTCCGGATGCACAGGCTCAGCGGCCATGGCTCACGGGCCCAGCCGCTCTGCGGCATGCGGTATATTCCCAGACCAGGGCACGAACCCGCATCCCCTGCATTGGCAGGCGGACTCTCAACCACTGTGCCACCAGGGAAGCCCCAAAGTCTTGTTTTATAAGGCCCTTTAAAAGAAAAGCACCTAGAGCACATACAATAATCATTGGTAATATAAAACAAAATAGGCATTACAAAAATCTCATAGGAAATGTACTCACCTTGGTTCTATTTCAGTTTTATTTAGGGGTGGGAGAGTAGGAAGGGAGACATTATTTAGAAGTTGAGTTACACTCAAATGAATCAACATATTTTACAGTGCTTCCCTGATACCTGTCTCGTGTACCTAACCTGTCACCTTGAGTGTCATGGCTTAGGCTAGTGGTCAATGAAGTCGTCATCTATCTGTGTGGTCTTAAGGAAGAGCCTCTCTCACTTCCTAGATACCTCCAGGTGTTATATAATATGTAACACCCAACTGCTAAGAGAGAAGAAGTATAACTCAAAACAAGTTGCTTCACCTTAGATTAAAGAAATTTACCAACCTTATACTCAACATGAAACTCCTGTCCTTAGGAACTTCTGTTTCCAAATGAGTACTATTTCCCGTAGAGTTGGTTAGGACTAGGGGGTCTGCGATTTTCCTATGCTTCATCTCTGAAATTGAGTCAGTTTGCCCACTTGTCTCTACAAACCAGACTCAGACATTTTGTTTGAAGAGTATTGCTTTACCTGATCCACTCTTCAGCTAATCCACATGGAAATAGCTTTAAATTAAGGTTTTCTTGATTTAAATGCAAAAATCAACTTCTGCCTCTCTGTGTCCCTAAAGCTATGCTGTGAAGAAACAATATCCTTGAAATTCATTGTTTGACTTTTGTGTGTTGAGGGAACAATCATTATTTTTAAATATTAGCAAAAATAAGATACTATTAAGAGCATACATGATGTTCAGGTCACATATACAGTTACGAAATTGAAGCACATTTTCACTTTCTGGCTAGAATAACTGCAGTAAATTAGAGAAACCTCAGTTCAGACAAGCATAAGCTTTATTGTCTATGCCTGTGTAAAAAATGTGGTTAATTAATGGATTTCCCAAATCCCAAATTAATGGATTTCCCAAAAGTGATTCCTTATTTAAATGTTCAAATCCTGAAGAGATTTAAATACTAGTCTAAAGTATGTTTACAAAATTTGTGTGTATACTAAATTTCAGATAAAATGATTGTCATGATATTCGTACCCTTCTATATGTACATATAATTCTTTTCGCTGCTTGACAAGTTATTAAAGGTCTTGGGTTTCTTTTTTTTCAAGGAGGTTGTGGAGTTAGCAGTAGGATATTTGTCAAAACAGCTGAAGGAGCCCCCATGGATCTAAATTCTCCTGTTCTTAAGGCACTGGGATCAGCTTGCATAATGGTTAAATGGACGCCACCTAAAAAACCAAATGGAGTCATCATCAACTACTTTATTCACAGGTAACATTGATTATTACTATTATTGTTGATTATTTAAGAATGTGTACTATTCCAGGACTGTAGAATCAAATACATTTTCTATTTCCATAAGAGAATTGATGGGAATTCATGTGTTTTGAAGCACCTACTAGAAACTAAAATTGGTATTGGAAACTTCTACACGTTATCCAAGGAAAAAAGCCACAACTACCATGTAACATTTTTGTTTGAGCCCTCTTTGAAAGATGAGACCTCATAGCCCAGGAAGCCTTACCTTTGATAGAAGGGTAGAGCTGTCCTCTGGAGGTTCATTGACCAAGAGACATACTCATTCCAGAGGAAGAACCAGGTCTAGGACAAAAATTCTAATTATATCCCACCACCTAGTATGTGGAGATTGGAAAGGCTTTTTCTCATCCTTAAAAGATGACACTTTTCACTTTGCAGTTCCCCTTCTGTTTTGAGGTTTCCACTCACCTGGCTAGATGGTGTTAATGCAGCTTCTTTTCACCATGATACAGAGTTAATTAAGTGTAACCACCTAAAAGGAAGAAAAGAGAGAAGGGAGGGGAAGAGAAGGAGAAAAAGTGAGGAGAGTGAGAGTGAGAATGAGAGGGGGAGAAAGAGAGAAAGAGAGAGAGAGAAAGATGGTGGTTCCATGGGCATTTTGGTTTGAAGGGTATTGTGCTACTTGATCCAGTTTTCATTTGATCAGCATGGACATAGTTTTAAATTAATGTTTTCTTCAAATATATAATGAGGAGAAAGAGGAAAGAGAGAAAGAGACAGACAGGGAGAGATGGAGGGAGAGGGAGGAAGAGAGAGAGCAAGAAAGGAGAAAGTAAAACAAAAACAGAGGAAAGGGACCAGAGAACCTCTCAACTGAGAGTTTGCTATTCAGGCTGTTATAACAGAAATACCATAAACTGTGTGGTTTATAAACAACAAACATTAAATTCTCACAGTTCTGGATTCTGAGAAGTCCAAGATCAAGGTGCTGGCAGATTTACTGTATGGTGAGGGCCCACTTCCTGGCTCACAGATGGCCATCTTCTCACTGTGTCCTCACATGGCAGAAGCAGCAGGGGCCGTGTGGGGTCTCTTTTATAAGGGCACTAATCCCATTCATGAGGGCCCCACCCTCATGACCTAATCACCTCCTAAAGGCCCCACCTCCTAATACCATCCCCTTGGAAGTTAGGATTTCATCATATCATTTTGGGGGAAACACAATCGTTCAGATCATAGCACTGAGATGGAAAAGACACTTTCTAAGAAAGACACCGGCAGACAAAAAATTTGCAGCTGAAAACCCCATTCCAAAAGCCATCTATTTAAATCAGGCATACAAAGCCCAACACATTTTTTTCTCAGATCCTCATCCCACTTCAGCATCCTTTGTTAGTCTCTCCTGCAGCTTCATGTCTTCCCTTGTTTAGTCCTACACCCTGGACACATTGTGAAACTTAGTTTAGGCTCGTCTTACAACTTCAGATATTGAAACCCTTTCATTCAGACCAATCTTCAGCTATGGGAATGTAAGGAAAATTATGAAGGGAGAAAGTATTACTGCATTTCTGGTTTTGTAAATCACATTGCCATAAATGAGCAAGCCAAATGTTTTCTTCTCAGCAAACATTAATTTGAAGAATAATATTTCTGATTCAAATACACATGAACATGTAAAAATGGCTAATGTGAATTTACATTTTACATTAAACACATTAGTGCAGCCTTTACAATGCCCATCTTTGGAATAGTTTTCTTTCATCTACTCAATGCTAATTGTATGAGAAAAGCACATCAAATTCCTATTCTGAATAAAGGGAAATAAAGTATCTGTTATAGACCAGGAAGAGGCTTCTCTCTGTTGGTTTTGTAAATAATGCTCATGATTACAGTGACTATTCCATGGCAGCTATAGAGAGGGAAAACAAGAAATATAATGCAGAAAGCCCGCTTCAATGAAAAATACTGTAAATTGAATTTGACAGCATTTGATGGCATTTGATTATTCTAGTCACAGCCAAACAATGATATAAAGAGTAATATGAAACAGAATGTGTTACTGCCTAGCAGACTCAAAAGCAATAAACCTTCCTCCAGTGTGACACAATCATTTCACAATCATAATTGTAGCCTGTTTGATACCTCTGAGTACAGGAGAAGGGCACTGGCTGACATAGATACATTTTGTTTTTTATTTAAAGTGAAATGAAAATGGTGCGCTGGGGCTCCAGATACAATCGTTATATTCACCTACATAGGCATGAATCACTTGGCAGTTATTTCAGCTGAAGTTTAAATGTGCTTAGACAACAACAATATCAAATTTTTCTTAGATAGCTGCAAAAAAAAAAAATCAGGAATTTGTAAGGACAGAAATAGAATGTAGACACAGAGTTCTTTTTCATTCTGGGACTACATAGAGCCCCACGTATAGTTATAGACACAAGCCTACGGTATTTCTGGGGAGGTTAGGGCATGTAATTTCTGTTTCATCATTTGCCTCCTCTTTCTTCTATCGCCACCAAAGGAAATCTATTTAGCTCAAATCAAAGACAGGGTTTGACCTATGCAGATATTTTCATTAAATTGCGGGAAGCCAACTTGCCAATCCCATCTTGAAGATGTTCGTCTCTGCTCTCTCCAAGCCCCCAAATCATTTCCCCTCAGTAATTCCCATCTATTGTTTAAATGTTGCCTCTAGATAGCATCCTGTTAAAAAGGATCTGCCCTAATAAACAGGTAAGATGTTTATGACTTTAGAAAACAAAACAAAAAATAAGCTAGTAAGGACAAGACTATTCATGTGATTGCTTCTGGTTAGTTCACCTGTTAACATGATCTTTTATTTAGGCTACTTAGTTGACCAATGTGAGTTACAAAAGAGATTTCCTACAATAGGGACAACCTTTATGTTGGCGTTTTGCAACCTGTTTACTGATAGGGCATACATAAGGCCATCTTGGGCATCTGCTTTCTTCTCATAGCAAGTTTGGCTTGTATAATAAAGATTCTTCAGTATTTCCCCTTTATTTTATATCTGTAATCTTGTAAATGGCAAAATCCACCCACAAAATCCAACTTCCATCTACAAAATCCACCAAACTCTTTTTCTTAAGACTTTACAAAACACGTAATAAAATGATCTCCCACTAGGAGATTCCATTTTAAGAGAGACAAAAATGCATGGGGTTTTATTTTCAAAAGCAGGCTCTAAATAAAGAAAAAGATTGGATCAATGTTCAGTAAAAGACAAAAATATATTAAAACACCTTCTAAATGCCGTAAAAGTAAAAATAAGTGATGAACCTTCCAAATATTCAAATAACTAAACATTCAGAAAAACTGAGTAAGGTTTTGAAGGATAAAATCTGAGACAGTTTGAATGGATGGATGATATGGAAGAACATTCCAAGCAGGGTACCATAAATAATATTTTTTTAGAATGAATAATTAAGCTGATTGAGTAAACTAAGAAAAAAGGGCATTGATTCAAAGGTGAAGGAATTTTTATGCAATCAGTTTGTACTATGTGGAAAGACAGTATGGATGTGAAGATGGATAGATAGATAGATAGATAGATAGGTACAGATAGATAGATGGATAATAGATGACAGATAATATTCATATCTACTGTAAGATCTGAGCCCTATTACCAAGGACTTTTACTATAGTAGGAGATGTAAGTCAAACTAAGCAAACAAAACAATGAGCAATATAATGTGAGAAATATAAATATTTACCAAAATATTTACAGGAGACAGGGACTCTTTCTGTCTGGAATATTTATGGAAGACTTCCATGGATGAAGTTGATGTCATTGAAACTTGGCCTTACAAAATAAAAATTTAATGACTGTTTAAATTAAAAATAATGTTTTTAAAAAAACTTTTTAACAGTACAGAATATTACAAAGGTTATGCATCCCTTTTTTATGACTTACCCATGTATATAGTTCCCATTGATAGACATAACTACTATTAATTTTAATATATGTAACGTTGATGTTTTCTATTTATAGTTTCCCTTACATAAGGAATTGTTCAAATTTTCTTTGACCATTTGGGGACACACACACACACACATACACACACACCCCCCTCATTTCTTTTAATGACTCAACAATATTTTATTATATGGATGTGTATCATGTATTATTTAACCAGTCTCCTATTGTTGGCAAAATCGGTGATTTCTAAGTTTTCATTACAAAAGCAATTCTCCAAAAAAATCTTTACAATAAACATATGGAAGATTATTCTTAGTACTAGAAGTGCAGGATCCAATTTTGTGCATTTTAAATTTTGGAGATTGCTAAATTGTCTTCTAAAAATGGTATATGAGAATTTCTAATTCTGAAAACTCTAATCAATACTGGGACCAAACAATCTTTCAAATCTTTGCTAGTTCAGTATTTTATAAATTTATTTATTTGTTTGTTTATTTATTTATGGCTGCGTTGGGTCTTCGTTGCTGCTCACAGGCTTTCTCTGGTTGTGGCGAGCGGGGGCTGCTCTTCATTGCGGTGCATGGGCTTCTCATTGCGGTGGCTTCCCTTGTTGTGGAGCACGGGCTCTAGGCATGCGGGCTTCAGTAGTTGTGGCTTGCGGGCTCTAGAGTGCAGGCTTCAGTAGTTGTGGCACACGGGTTTAGTTGCTCCGCGGCATGTGGGATCTTCCCAGACCAGGGATTGAACCCGTGTTCCCTGCATTGGCAGGAGGATTCTTAACCACTGCGCCACCAGGGAAGCCCTAGTATTTTAAATGGCATATTATTGTTGTTTTAATTAAAATTTTGGTCATTATAAGGCTGTTCATTTATTTATTTCTAATATATATTTGTGTGTGTATAGTATATATCTTTAGACTATTTTCTTTTAGATTGTTTCTTGTTAATTTATCCTTTTTACATATTATGGAAATTCTTTTAGTGATCATATTAAACATAACACATCAATTATTTCTTCCAGCACTTTTCTGGCTCTACTCCTTATATCTAAATATAGATTGGATTTTGTTTTTTGTTTTCTTGAAGTATAATTAACACATTATTATTAGTTTCAAGTGTACAGCATAATGATTCAATATTTGTATACACTTCAAAATGATCACCACAATAAGTCTAGTTACCATCTGTCACCATATACAGTTACAAAATTTTTTCTTTATGATGACAACTATTTTTTTACTTTCTTAGCAACTTTCAAATTTGCAACATAATATTACTGACCCTAGTCACCATGCTGTACATTACACACTTATTTCTTTTATATCTAGAAATTTGTACCTCTTTTCCCATTCTGCCCATCCCTCAAAGCCCTCCCCTCTTTTAGCCACCAGTCTATTCCATGTATCTGTGAGTCTGGTTTTGTTTTCTTTTTTTCATTTGTTTTGTTTTTTAGATTTCACATGTGAGTGAAATCCTATGGTATTTGTCTTTCTCTGACTTATTTCACTTAGCATAATACCCTCAAGGTCCATTCATGTTGTCATAAATCGCAAATTTTTATTCTTTTTTATGGCTGAGTAGTACTCCTTATATATATACCACATCTTCTTTATCCATTCATCCATAGATGGACACTTAGGTTACTTCCATATCTTGGCTATTGTAAAAAATGCTACAATGAACATAGGGATACATATATCTTTTCAAATTAGTGTTTTCATATTTTTTTGTATAAATACCCAGAAGTGGAATTGCTGATGTTCTATTTTTAATTTTTTGAGGACCCTCCATACTGTTTTCCACTGTGTCTGTACCAATATATGTTTCTATCACGAGTGCACAAGGTTTCCCTTTTCTCCACATCCTCACCAACATTTGTTATTTCTTGTCCTTTTGATAATAGCCATTCTGACAGGTGTGAGATGATATATCATTGTGGTTTTGACTTGCATTTCACTGGTGATTAGTAATGTCGAGCATCTTTTCATGTGCCTGTTGGCCATCTGTATGTCTTCTTTGTAAAAAATGTGTATTCAGACCCTCTGCCATTTTTTAATTGGATTGTTTGTTTTTCTGTTGTTGAGCTGTATGAGTTCTTTATATATTTTGGATATTTACTCCTTATCAGATATATGACTTGAAAATATCTTCTCCCATTCAGTAGGTTGACTTTTTATTTTATTGATGGTTTCCTTCCTTTTTAGTTTAATTTAGTCCCATTTGTTTATTTTTGCTTTTGTTGCCATTGCTTTTGGAGTTAGATCCAAAAAGCTATTGCCAAGAGCAATGTCCAGGAGCTCACTGCCTAACGTTTCTTCCAGGAGTTTTATGGTTTCTGATCTTACATTAATAGACTGATTTTGTTTTAAGGAATGAGACAGGAAATCTAGACATTTGTGGGGTTTTTTCTCAGAAAAATTAACTTTTAATAATCGGAATTCAGTCCTTAATTATACTTATATAAAATAACATGGAGAAAATTTACCTTCAATAGACTCATGCATTTACCTCAAATAGAATATCATTCAGTGAACTTCTAACAAGTGTATTTCAGGATGAAAGAGAGTAAGTTTAGAAGGAAGATCTGAGATGGAGGAAAGAATAGTGAACACTGAATCAATTTGTTCAATGAATATATAAATATTTAAAGCCTTTACAAAGTAATTTTTTAAAATAATGGCTAAGTTGCAAAGTTTTTAAAAAGCAGGAGTAAAAGTGTTGTACAAAAATAATTTGAAGACCCCATCTATCTGTAAGAGTGGTTAGGCAGAGCTAGAAACCTCCCAGGAAACCTTGCTTTTCCAACTGTGCAGGCTTAAGCTTCTCTGGCTGATGTGACAAGGACTCTACAGGTTGCAACCAAAAGCTCTCTTGATTGGTGAATGTACTTCCCAAACACTCTCACTTCATGTCTCTTTTTGTATCAATTAGGCATTCGTTATTTTTTTTTAAGCTATCTAGTTTGTCAACATTATTTTACAATTTACTGATTTGAAAGGCCACCTATACAAAATTCCCGTGTGTCGTCTCATCCATTTCAGGACTTTGTATTCTGTTTCCTTTGTGGTAGATAAAATATTAGTAAGCAAAGACTGATGGCAAAGACATCGCAGGTGAATAAAATGACTGGAATAAGCAAAATTCCCAACACCGAAGGCGTAGGGTTCCGTGCTCAGGCTTGGCTGGAGACTTTGTTATTTGTAGGGAGAATTTAGAAGGTCGGCTTGACAGTAGATTTTGGAAGACTTTAAATACTAGGCTGAGGAGTTCAGGGTTTTGATTTGGAAACAATGAGAGCCATTAAAGATTTGGAGTAAAATAGAGAAGCAGTGTGACAGAATGGACAAAGCATGGCATTTGTAGTCAGAAGATATGGCTTCCAGGTCCTGGGTCTGCCACTTACAAGTTATGTGACCTTGGGCAAGTCACTATGTTCCCTAAGCTTTCACTTCTATGTAAGTTAGGCTGATAAACATAGAAAATAATTAACCTCTAGAATTTCATAGGAATTAAATGAAATCATGTATGTGAAAGTACTGTGTTAAACATAAAGCACAATAAAAAATAGAAAGTTATCCAAGATGGACCACCCACAGCCATGCTTGGGGAAGACAAATCTGGCAGTTATATATGTATATTTAAGGACAAGGAAAGAGGTTCATGATGGTAAAAGAAGCAGATTGCACGACAGTACACCTAGTATGATTCTGTTTTTCTTTAAATACATGGAATTTTTTTTACATTTATATGTGCACGAAAAATGTCTGGAATGTTAAACACCAAAAGAAAGTTAACGGTGCTTATCTCAGAGATAGGTTACGGATGATTCTTGTGTTTTTGCTCATCTTTATTTTCTAATTACTTTTTACAATCAATATGTAATATGGTGTGATAAAGACAAAATGATAAATTCAGTGAGTCCAGATGCAAATCTATCATTACCCTCTTTACAATTTTCCTGTTTCCCTCTTTCTGTGAACATCATCCTCATTTTCTGTAGCAATCACGGTCTGCTAGAAAAGAGAAACCACACCAGTTATTTTATTTTATTTATTTATTTGTTTATTTTTTTTGCGGTACGCGGGCCTCTCACTGTTGTGGCCTCTCCCGTTGCGGAGCACAGGCTCCGGACGCGCAGGCTCAGTGGCCATGGCTCATGGGCCCAGACGCTCCGCGGCATGTGGGATCTACCCGGACCGGGGCACGAACCCGTGTCCCCTGCATCGGCAGGCGGACTCTCAACTACTGCACCACCAGGGAAGCCCCACACCAGTTATTTTAATAGAAAGAATTTAATATAAATAATTACTACCTGATTGTAAATTTGTTAACTAGGTAACTGAAAGGATGAAAGAGAACTCGAGGATATCATAGAGGTGGCAACTGCAGGAAAGAGCTAATACCCTTAGGACTGAGGCAACAAAGAGAAACGGCTTGAATTATTAAAACTTAGAAACTTAGAGGGGAGCACCTGTGATGCTGGAACCCAGACATCCAAGGAGGGGGCACCTGTCAGCTGGTGCAGGTGTCTGTAGGAGGAGGCATGAGATGAAGCTGGCTTTCCAAGTGTTGGAAAAATGTCATATTTGAATCATCTGCTCCTAAGGGAGAAGGATCTACTGCTTACAAGGTGAAGAATCCTTGCTGCAGAGAAGCTCATGTAATCAGCAAGCAAACAGGAAGCAAATAGGAAGGAGCCCCTTCCCTTTTCCTTTCAGTTCTCTAATCACCCTCTGGCGCCCCCTATTGGCAGATCCCAATATAGAATCAGCTAGTAAAGCAGGAATGTAGAGGGCAGAGTCCCAGCCCCACTGTCATAAAGCCAAATATAGAAGGGTAGGTTTAGAGCTGAGAGACAATAACTTAATAATGAGAACATTTTTGTGGTTCTTGTTGGAACCAAAATCTTGGATTATTCTTGTCAACCAGTCAGTCATCCAGTCATTGCTTCAAAAATAAGATGCAGTCTGACTTCAGGGAACTTGTAGTATAGTAGGAGAGATATAAAAAAGAAATGTCTATTACAATACACTGTGACAAGTGAGTCCATAAAGAAAAGACTAAGCACATAGAAGGATATTGTAACCCTATTTGAGAGAGAAGCAAGGGAAAGACTTTCTATTGAATTTTGACCAGAATGTAAAATGGGAATAGAAATCTCAGAAGGTGAATCTGCAATGGTCAGCACAGGCCAGTTCTATGGCGAATCACTGAAGAGTTTTAAATGCAATTAAGTCCTAAAATTTTTGAAGGGTATTTGAATCTCTTTCCTCAACACCAGAACAGCCACCCACTCAGGAAAGCTGGATGATTCAACCTTCCCAAAGCATTTTTTAAATCATCTATGTTTCCATTTCCTCTACCATCGACCTAGTTCAGGATCCACATTTATTCTCATGTGGACTGTTGAGATGACCTTTTCATCGTGTGACTGCTGTCACTCCCTGTTCAATGCAGCCTTTACACAACTGCTGGATTTGTCTTCCTAAATACAGGCTTTGGACATCGTTTCTTTTTTTTAGTTGAAGTATAGTTGATTAATGATTTTATGTTAGTTTCCAGTGTACAGCAAAGGAATTCAGTTATATATATATATATATATATATATATATATATATATATATATATATATATATATATATATATATATATATATATATATATATATATATATATATTAGTGTGTATCTGTTTATCCCAAACTCCAAATTTATCCTTCCCCCAACCTTTCCTCTTTGGTAACCATTAGTTTTCTGTGTCAGTGAGTCTGTTTCTGTTTGTAAATAAATTCATTTGTGTCATGTTTTAGATTCCACATGTAAGTGATGTCACAGAGTATTTGTCTTTCTTTCTGACTTACTTCGCTTGGTATGATAATCTCTAGGTCCATCCATGTTGCTGCAAATAGCATCATTTCATTCTTGTTTATGGCTGAGTAATATTCCATTGCATATATGTACCACATCTTCTTTAACCATTCATCTGTCAGTGGACATTTAGGTTGCTTCCCTGTCTTGGCTATTGTAAATAGGGCTGCAGTGAACATTGGAGTGCATGTATCTTTTCGAATTAGAGTTTTCATCTTTTCCAGATATATGCCCAGGAGTGGGATTGCTGGATCCTATGGTAGCTCTATTTTAGTTTTTTAAGGAACCTCCATACTGTCCTCCATAGTGGCTGTACCAATTTACATTCCAACCAACAGTGTAAGAGGGTTCCCTTTTCTCCACACCCTCTTACAGCTTTGGACATCATTTCTATGATAACTTCCTTTGTATTGTGTATTACATTTGACCCAGTAATTTTCACATGCATTACTTGATTTAATTCTTACCAAAATTCTAGACATTATAACCTATAAGATCATTGACTCCAGTTTACAAAGTGACATGAACACTAGAGAACACAGGTGAGTTTGCCCAAGGTCATTTAATGATGTGTCAAGGCCAAGGCTTACAATCCATCTCCTCTGACTACAGGTGTTTCTGGCTATTTATTTAAATTAAGAGTATTCTTAATATTCTTCATAAGGTAAGGTTGGCAGTTTCATAATGTTAAATTGTTATGGGAAATACACTGAATTATAGGATTTTGTTTTAATTACTTTTGAAGATAAGCACTGAGAACTTCTGGCATTCCAAGAGAGTAGGGAGTTCTTTAAAAGGTTATACCACATGAAAACAACAGAAGTATGAATGCCCTTTAAAATATATAGTTCCTAGTTTAATAATTATTTTTGTTTTCTTCTTAAGTGTTAAGCAACATTAAATTAACTCTAGTTGGAAAAGTGCATTATTGAAGTATCTCCCCAATGAACTTAAGTATAGAAGAACTAATTGTTTGACTCTTCAGAGAGAACTGAAAATGTGATTTCCCTAAACATAGACTGTTCAGGAGGAAGCACTTCCAGTTAAACACAGTTGAAGCCTACATCTTAAATAAATTAGGAGTAATTGTCATCTACTCAACATCTTCTGTTCAAAGTTCATTTAGACGTAAAAATGTTCTTTTTTGTTGTTGTTGTTGTTAATACCACAAATGGACTGTTTACCTCACTGTAATATTAATTAAATATTCAGTCGTGATAAGAAATACTTAACCCAGCTGCATCCTTTAACTGTTTTGGTGGATAAACTTGGGGCTAACATAATACTTAATCTCTTACATAGTATAGATTTTTAAAATTCACACTCTCAGGCAATTTTTTAAAGAATTGTCAGTTGTGTGTGTGTATGTGTGTTTTTATGTTTTTTTCTTTTTTTCTTCTTGTTTTGTTTTTTTTTTTCTTTTTCTTTTTTTAATAGAACGTCAGTTTTATCACAACCATGGCTACACCTCGATGTGGGAATTCATGAGAATTTAATAAAGTTCATTGACTTGTCATAGAAAGTTTGAAGCCAGACAAAATAGAAAGTTTTATTTACCCATAGAAGTTCATATGTTTGCCTGCTATATTATGTTCCCAGCAAACACCTTTTAAAAAACTGACTGAGAGGAATACTTGGCTGTGAGCCCTGTGGTCCTCATTAGAGTGGATCCCTCCCAGTGACACATCTGGTACCTGGTATCTGCAGCAAGTACAAAGGCCAAACCCTGCAAACCTACACTGAGTGCAGAGCCTGGCCCAGGCATGGTAGCAAGGAATAATGTGGTGGGTTGACTAACCATAATTGCAAGTCACGGGGAGTATCTGTGAAGCCTCCACAGTCTCCAGCAGGTAGACTGTCATTGCTCATACCTGGGTCATAGTGACTTATCAAGTTGAGGATCATCAAATTCCCAGAGCCAAAGATTTTAAATAGCCTGACTTTTCGTGAAAGGTACTGTCATTGACTTTGTCTTAATAACCCTTTCCGTTTTGATGGTTAATCTGATGTGGCAGCATGTGAATATGCCAGCATCTGAAGAGTGTGTTAATTAAATACTCCTAACAGCCTGGAAAATACTGATTTATTCATCACTCTCTTCTCAACTAGAGATGAAGCTGAAAGAGGAAAGGGTCATCCCTTGGGTACATTCTTCCCCAACCTAGAATACTTACCCTTGTAGAAAAGTAGAGTTGATAGAGACGAGGCAAAGATGCAGAAAAGCCATGGAATTATATGCCTTTTGGCCATTCACTCAAAAAAAAATTTTGACTGGAATTTTGATGTTAGTAGATGCAAACTATTATATATAGAATAGATAAGCAACAAGGTCCTACTGTATGACACAGGGAACTATATTCAATACCCTCAGATAAACCATAATAGAAATGAATATACAAAAGAATGTGTCTACATGTATAACTGAATCACTTTGCTGTACACCAGAAACTCATACAACATTGTAAATCAACTATACTTCAATTAAAAGAAAAACTATTAAACCTACTGGGCTCAGATGTTGAGAACACAGAAAGAGACCAACCAGGATTCCTCAGGAACTTCCAATTCTGGTCAGGTCTGCATCATGATTTTACACCCAGATGAGCAAATATCTGTTCCAAATGAAATATTAGCTATCTGGGGTGATTCCAGCAACTGACAATTCCATTTCTCTTACTTAGATGTTTAATGCTCTATATGTTAAGTGCCAAAAGAGTTTGCATGGGACTTGTGGGGGAGGTTTGCAGGGGGGAAGGGGAGGAGTGAAGTATAGTTGATTTACAATATTGTGTTAGTGTCAAGTATACAGCAAAGTGATTCAGTTCCTTTCTCTGTGTGACTTACTTCATGGGCCCTAGTTTTAACATCAGTAAAATCTAAAGATGGACCTAAACAATCACCTTCTCAGGTAGTTGAAAGAATTTTTTGAGCATACTCTGCGTTTTACTAGGTTTTGGAGAAGCCATAGGAAATAAATTTGACTTTTACCCTTTAAAGAGCTCTAAAGCAAATTCCTGTTATTAGACTTAACATGTTCATTTCATTAATGGGACTGTTGAAAAATTGAGTTTGTAAAAATTTCTTCTAAAAAGCAATTCCTTACTCTGTCTACAAACCTTCTTTTGAAGTGTGCCGTGTCACTGATTGTTTTGCTGGTTTCCTTCCAGACGTCCTGCTGGCCTTGAAGAGGAATCCCTTTTGTTTGTCTGGTCAGAAGGAGCCCTTGAATTTATTGACAATGCAGATACTTTGAGACCTTTCACGCTCTATGAATATCGGGTCAGAGCCCGTAACTCCAGGGGCACTGTGGAGAGTCTGTGGTCATCAGCACGGACTCTAGAAGCCCCACCTCAAGATCTGCCAGCGCCCTGGGCTCAAGCCACTGGTGCTCATTCAGTTCTACTGAACTGGACGAAGCCAGAATCTCCCAATGGCATTATCTCCCAGTACCGTGTGGTCTACCAAGAGAGAACCGATGACCCGACGTTGAACTTCTCTGTTGTGCACGCTTTCACCGTGACGGTAAGAACTTCAGAAAAAAAGTATAACAGATACTTAGATTATCTGGTTAATATGTTGACCTTAATTTTCTTATCTGCCTTGTCATTTTTCTTCACTTGGGGCTTAAACATATATATGAAAATGGTTAGGTGCAAAAAATGCAACGTAGCCATGGACTAAGTATAAGAGATATTGGAGACCAGTTTTCAAACCACGGTTAATTTGTGTTACCTCCAGCAAATACGTGAATCTCTCTTTGCGTGATTTCCAAATCCATTAAATGGGAATATTAAATGTGTCCCTCTACACCTCATGAGGATGAGGCTCAGATGAAATTAGACATGTCACATATGTCGATGTGATACTATTGGCTCTTTGAGGAAAAAGAAAATTAAATTTCTAGGTAGACCTGTCTAGATACGTAGAGTTATACATATACATCACATGCACTATAACTTAGTGTTGATTTTTCAGGGCTGGCCTCTTCTGGCCCATAACACAACTTAATTCAGTCTACCTTGTATCTCCTGAGAGCTTTCTTTACCCCTGGCATAGCCTGACATTCTATGGGAGTTACAAAAATAGGATGATCCTTATCTTGGGGAGCTTTCTCTGTTATAATACTGCAGAGATGAGAACTGAACATAAAAAAGTAAGAGTAGGGCTTCCCTGGTGGCGCAGTGGTTGAGAGTCCGCCTGCCGATGCAGGGGACACAGGTTCGTGCCCCAGTCCGGGAAGATCCCACATGCCACAGAGCACCTGGGCCCGTGAGCCATGGCCACTGGGCCTGCGCGTCTAGAGCCTGTGCTCCGCAATGGGAGAGGCCACAGCAGTGAGAGGCCCGCGCACCACAAAAAAAAAAAAAAAAAAGTAAGAGTAGTAGTGGGTTACAGCCCATAATATCCACCACACTGGGATTCAGGTCCCAAACCCTACCACCTACCAGCTGCAAACCACAATACAAGTGAGAATATCATACACCAAAAGTGTTAGGCAAGAAATGCTCTGGAAAGTGTGTAAATGTGACGCAATTTGTGTAAAACATTCTGGAATATTGTAAATAGAGAGAGGAGACATATTGGGACAAGGGAATACTCTGCAACTTACCCATAAAGCAACCTGTAGGGAGAGGGGGCACTTTTACTTTTTACTTCATATGATTCTTTAGTTTTGACTTTTTCCAATGACGGTTTATTCCATTATTTTATTTAAAAATATGTTTTAAAACTCTTAGTGAAGATCTGTGAAACACAAAATTAACCAAGTTATGTCTGAGAGATATTACTTGGCTGCCCTGACTCTCCCCAGCATTGAGAAAAATGACTGGCAGATAGCACATATTAACAGAAAAAGAAAAGAGAAGAAAAGAAAGAAATGCTCTGGGAGATCAGCAGGAAACCCTCAGATTTCCTTCACAGAGATGAAACATTGTGGTCTTGGGAGTCAAATACATAGGGTTTTCAAAACGTGCCAAGACCTTGCTAAGTGTGAAACCCCTCATAAGTGAGAAAGAATAGACATCGTAAAGCACCATTGTCAAAGACCAGACCATTTTCTATGCTTCCAGTTTTGGCAGCCCACTTTATATGAAGGTTATCTTATAGAGTATATATAGAGTATAACATCTATCAAAATGTTTAAATAAGATGAGGCAAACATATTTTCATGAAACTCCAGAAGAATCTTCATAAATGAATAAAGTACAATATTTTCTCACCGTCCTATGTTCAAATTTCTCATAGAATTAAGAAATAAGCAGTGTGTAAATTAAAGAAATCTTCATTTTTTAAAATTTAATCTTTATTTTATATTGGGAGTATAGTTGATTTACAATGTTGTGTTAGTTTCACAGGTACGGCAAAGTGATTCAGTTGTACACATACATATATCCACTCTTTTTCAGATTCTTTTCCCATATAGGTCATTACAGAATATTGAGTAGAGTTCCCTGTCCTATACAGTAGGTCCTTGTTGATTATCTATTTTATATATAATAGTGTGTATATGTTAATCCCAAACTCCTAATTTATCCCTGCCCCCCACCTTTCCCCTTTGGTAACCATAAGTTTGTTTGTGAAGTCTGTGAATCTGTTTCTGTTTTGTAAATAAGTTCATTTGTATCATTTTTTTAGATTCCACATATAACTGATATCATATGATGTTTGTCTTTCTCTGTCTGACTTACTTCACTTAGTATGATAATCTCTAGGTCCATTCATGTTGCTGCAAATGGCATTACTTCATTTTTTAAGGCTGAGTAATATTCCATTATATGTATGTACCACATCTTCTTTATCAATTCATCTGTCACTGGACATTTAGGTTCCGTGTCTTGGCTATTGTAAATAGGGCTGCAGTGAACATTGGGGTGCATGTATCTTTTCGAATTATGGTTTTCTCTGGATAAATGCCCAGGAGTGGGACTGCTGGATCGTATGGTAGTTCTAGTTTTAGTTTTTTAAGTAACCTCCATACTGTTCTCCATAGTGCTGTACCAATTTACGTTCCCACCAACAGTGTAGGAGGGTTCCCTTTTCTCCACATCCTCTCCAGCATTTATTGGTTGTAGAATTTTTAATGATGGCCATTCTGACCAGTGTGATGTGATACCTCATTGTAGTTTTGATTTTCATTTCTCTAATAATTAGTGATGTTGAGCATCTTTTCATATGCTTTTTGGCCATCTATATGTCTTCGAAATGTCTATTTAGATCTTCTGCCCATTTTTTTTTTTTTTGGCGGTATGTGGGCCTCTCACTGTTGTGGCCTCTCCTGTTGCGGAGCACAGGCTCCGGACGCGCAGGCTCAGTGGCCATGGCTCACGGGCCCAGCCACTCCGTGGCATGTGGGATCCTTCCAGACCGGGGCACGAACCCGTGTCCCCTGCATCAGCAGGCAGACTCTCAACCTCTGCGCCACCAGGGAAGCCCCCTGCCCATTTTTTGATTGGGTTGTTGGTTTTTTGTTTTTTTTTTTGATATAGAGCTGTGTGAGCTGTGTGTATATTTTGGAGATTAATCCCTTGTCGGTCACTTCACTTGCAAATATTTTCTCCCATTCTGAGGGTTGTCTTCTCGTCTTGTTTATGGTTTCCTTTGCTGTGCAAAAGCTTTTGAGTTTCATTAGGTCCCATTTGTTTATTTTTGTTTTTATTTTCATTAGGAGGTGGGTCCAAAAAGCTTGCTGCAATTTATATCAGAAAGAAATCTTCATTTTATTTAGAATTCAGAATTGGTACTTTATTTTTTTATTTGACATTTAATTATCTTTATATATCAGGGTCTTTCATATTACATCTTCTAGTGCCCTCATTATAAGCATCAGAAGCAGTGTTCTTAAGTGCAGAAGTTCTTTTTTAGTTGATATGTGATCCATGGGGAAATCTGTTACTTCTCACTATATCCTGGCAATTCATGTTCTTAACTTCCACCCTGAAATAAAAATATTGAAAAATCCTTGACAAGATCTTTCTGAATGAGGCAACTTAATTTAAATATATTTTTATTGAAGGCATCAATGTTGCAATGCTTAAACCTCTGATCTTTCAAAATATGGCTTTCAGAGGTTTCAGCCTAAACGTTTAATCTACCAAAAAGTTCTATGAGAACTCCCTTGTGATATATCCTCTAAGTCATCCCTTCATAGCCAGTTTCATTTTACAACCCAAGACTCAAAGTATCCAGTGAACTCTGTTCTTTATTTAATCTGCTTGGTTCTATTTTTATCAGACTAAAAAAAGTTCCTGACAAAGTGGAAGGCCTATGGCCTCAAGCTTTAAGCTTTACGTGGCCCTCTGTATATAGCCCTCCCCAACGTAATTTCCATTTGCCAGCCAAGTATTGCTGTCTTCTTCCATTCTTCTAAAGATTAATCCTTGCACAGCTAAAGAGAAGAGCCATAATAATCAAGAAACAGTATTTCTGCATTCCGTTTTTGAATGTGTATGTGTGTTCAAAGTAGCTCCCCAAAATCCGGATCTTTGGCCCTGAGGGTCCCAAGAGAAGATTTCATTAGGTTGGTCAGGAAAAGTCCCATTTGAACTTATTGTTAGCAGTCGAGGACATATTCCACAGAGCAATCGGGCCAGTGTTATGTCGTTCTGGTCACTAGGCCAAGTTTCCAGAGCAGGAGGCCACTATGACTCTTTATAGACTGACGTCTTTGAAAGAAATAATCAGGAAAATAAGCTGTTGTCTTTGAGTTTCATCCATTCCTACATTCCCAAGAGAATGTATTCAACCGTTTTTTAAAGATACCTAAAGAAGGAGGTTCGGGAGGTTCTTAATTCCAATTCCTCACCATCAGAGAGGAATGTTCCTTTTATCCTAGCCAAATTCCTCCTCCTGTGATTTAGGTCCATCTCTTCCTGTTCAGAACAGCATGATTTCTCTATACTAGCATACTGGGCCCTCAGGGTCAAGAACAGGTTATCAACAATTCAATCCAATTTGGCCAATAGTCATTGAGTACTCTATTCAACATGTCAGTGCTCAATACTGCTCTTATCTGTGTTATCAGTGTCTCCCATGCAGCTGGGCTATTGGGCAGAGACTCTGGGGGAAGATGAGTAGTCAAGTCTGGGGCACAGATTTTTACTACTAGGCATTTCAGGTTTTTAAGTTTCTTTGCTTCCGAGTTTCTACTGCTCATGTGTTGATGATTCCCTTTTAAATCTCTCTGAGTGCCTTCCTGGCTATACTTATTATTTCTCCAATTCCTATACCAACTAAACATCTTCACTGTCTCTTTCCATTTCTGTGCCTGCCCTAGGAAATGTTTCCAACTTTTTATCTCATTGACCACTTTGGCTGAAATTTACCAGAGCAAAGGAATTACATTTTTCAGTTAGCGAGATACAGAATCCATTCCCACAATCCAGGATTACAATTCAATCCGCAGACTTGCAAGAGGTGTCACTAATGCCCCTCCTTTAGTCTCTTGTTTATCTTGGGATCCCATCCCTGCATGAGAAGCCACCAATAAATTGCCTGTAGTGTACTGCCATCCCTAGCTTGTCCCAAAGTCCCCCCGGAGCTGTTTACAGACAGGTGGATGTGGCTGGGAGAGCCACATAAAACAGGTGCAATGAATGCATGAGTCCTCCTGATGGTGGCAGTGGATGGAGAACTGGCAGTGGGGGCCCTCCATGGGGGTGGAGAGCATATGTGTTGGCAAGAGCTGCAGCATTAGCAACAGAGGCAGCAGGAGAGAAGAAATGGAAAGAGTGTGGCTTTTAATGTATCACCAGCTTTTCTCCCAACCTCATGAAAAGTTTCATCTCCTTTTTGGACCTACGGAGATCCTTCTAAGGGGAAGAGATATATCTAGTTCCTTAGGGTCTCTTCAGACCAATTCCCTCCACTACTGAAAACCAGCTTTAGGTAGAAGTCCTTAAACTCCCTTCCCAATTAGTTCTGCGATGAATTGTGCGGTGTCAGGAGAGAAACTGCATTTATCCTTGCTTGGCACACGAGAGTTCCATGGTGGTATTTACAGGGAACACTCCTGGCAAGGTTGGCGGTACTGTTGCCACCATTAGGATTTGTTTGCTTTTTCTCCCTGGCACCTGCCATCACACTGGCAAAAATAACTTGGGATGGAAAGGAAAAAGTGGTTTACCTGTTAGTCTGTGCTCTCAGTATATCCCTGCTTACCCCACAGGGTTATAAAACATCAAGCCCAGATCAGACACTTGCCCAGTCCCCAGAAAGATAGATGGTCCCTCACTCTGTATGTAGAATCAAACATACGGTGTTGAGGGGTAAGCAAATTATATGGGTCACTAAAAGTTGGCTTCTAATCTGGAAATAAAATCCAGAATTACAAACTCTAGTTTCTAGATTCTAGTTGCCAAACTCCCTTGCCCAGTGTCAAGGAGGAGGTATTCAAAATGTCCCCATGTGGTTGTCGCAGATCTCTTTACCATTAGGTAGATATGTAAAAGGAAAAAATGAGATATTTTATAATTGCCATATCATGGAGAGTCTGTGAGTACATCAATGAATTTATTTTTAATCCCATTTTCATTTTGGCTTAGTATGATGTAAAACATTATTGCTCTTTACATATGATCTTGAATTAGTTGTAGCTCTTACAGTTTGATGGTTCTTGGCATTTTCCCCCAGATCCACTGATAAGTCAAAAGAAATGCTTTAGGAAATCTAGCTATCTAAAACAACTCCTTTGGTAACTGTTGTTCTAAAATCAAGAAAAAATAGTAATAAAAACAATAACTCTACTTTCTGTATCAATTCTATTAGCTGGGATTTTCAGTTTAGAATATGAGTACCTGCATCATTCATTCTTTTATATAAAAGATACAAAATATGGGTGAGTAGATGTGACACAAAACAATGAATACTTGTTGGAACATCCCATTTTTTATTGTAATGTTGTATTTTATTTGACCTCAACTTTTCATTTATTAGCCTTACCTTATCTTTATCCTTTTTTTCTAATAATGCTCTACCAAACACAAATATATAGTGGGGATCTGCTTTTTGCTCGGTTTTATTGGGGATGAAATACCATGTAAGTCTTCTTGAACTTTGTATAACTACTTCCTTGAAAGGGCTTTATTTTTCTCCAACCACTTCATTCCAGCAAGCTTCATCAGGACTCCCTTCCTTGCTCATCAGTAATCTCTAGAGCAGGTCCCATGGTTTTCCAGTCACTTTCAGTGACAAGGACCAGCCCGGTTTTGGTAAATGGGACTCATTTCAGGTGTTAAAAAAAATCCAGTCTAAAGCCTGACTTGTGTTAAGGGATCTACAATGGGGAAGAGAAGGCATGTCCATTTTTCTTCCTTTTCTTCAGTTCCCTTCTCTTCTCTTGTTGACTTCCTCAGGGTCATGGAAGAAAAGATAAAATTAAACAAAAAGTAGCAAAGTCTAACTCCTTAATATTGTTCTAATGCATCTACTGTTGCCTTCTTATTTGTAGGTGTCTCATGATTTTTTTGTGTGGATTCCATAGAGGTCTCCCATGGGAGATTCCATGCTTCACAGTTCCTGATGCAGGCGACACACGCTTTGGCAAATTTCTTGCACCCCTATCCATTACTGCCTCAAAGATCCACCCACAACCTTCTACTTCTGTGTTCCCGTTCCCGAGCAGTCAGCCAATATCAGGTCCTATCATGTTGACAAAACTCCTTGCTTTCTTGGCATCCACTAGGCTTGCAGAAAACTTGTTCTATCAAAAGAGGAAAGTACAACTAGTCCAGCACTATCTTCTCTACTTGGCTCACCACTGGGTAAGACGCAGCCAGCCTCAGAACTTCAGAATTTGTTGAACGAGCTGCAGGTATCAGCTTCTGCATTAGGCCATGATCCCCAAATCCTGAGATCATATAAGAATCTCGGAAGATCCTTCTTCACCCTAGTGGCTGCATCAGAATTACCCTATAAGTCTTGTCACCTCCATAGCAAGCCTCTTGAAAGGAGTGGAATGTCCATCTCACCTTTCTTGCAGACACCCTCAATTTCTTCATGCTGTTCTCTAAGATATCCTTCATATGCTTTGAGAGAGGAGTATGGAGTATCCCCATCCTCCCTCAAGTGGTAAGGAGATAACCTGGAGAAATTTCTCTACTGAATTCCCCTCTTGAACTTGCTTTTCATGAATCTTCTTATATAGGAAGGGTCTTCTCTTACATAAGTTGTCTTTTACAGATCTTCAGAGGAAGATGGGCTTGAAGGTGTAAGGCTGATTCTTTGTGTAAGTCCTGCAGACGTATGTCTAACAGTGCCAGTGGAGTTACTTATCACCTATTTTTCTAAGCTCTACTCATCATTCTCCAGTACATCCTGCTACATAGCTGAATGGCTCCATCATCTTTCTAGCTGCTCAAGCCAGATCATCCTTGAGTCCTCCCTTATCTTACTTCTATATCAAATCCTTCACTAAGTCCCATTGAATCTAATTCTAAAGTATATGTTGAATCCTTTTGCTTGAAGGCCCAATGTTGTTCCCTTCTCAAATGATCACATTCGTACACTTCAAATGGATCCGCCTTCCTACTTAATTGTCAAGTTTGAACTAAAATATTACTTATCTCACAAGGCTGTTGTAAGGGCTAGATAAATTAATGCATATGCAAAGTACTTTAAGACTGTAAATAACAATATAAACAGGCTGTAGAACTTCAGATATCCTGCTATTTATTTGGAATAACAGAGGCTGAAAGAAATGAGCAAATGTAGAAAAAAATTGGGGTTTGGATAAAGCAACTGTATGAATTTGGTCATGATTGGGAAAATGTAGATTGTGTTTATTTTAAGCAGGCCTTGCAACAAAATTCTGAGCTTGCAAATTTAGACATTTTCTAATACCATACTGTGCATTTCCAGGTAGTTTCTCAGGTATTGGATTAGGCTCTATTTCCTTTCTAAATCACCCTGAGTGAGAATGCGCTTTCTGTCTCCCTGAGGTTTAGTTCTGACCCGTCTCCCCTCATGACCATAAACATCTCATGCGGACCACCCTAAGAGTCCTCCTCAGGCCATTTCCACTCTACGTGCAGCTCAGTTTACCCACCATGACACTCACAGGACCCTGCCTGTTCACTTAGATCTGAGATCATGTAAGCAAAACATGCAGTCTTTTGGCAACACACACACACACACACACACACACACACACACTCTCTCTCTCTCTCTCTCTCTTTCTCTTTCTCTTTCTCTCTCTTCCAAAACCACACAGATGCTGCTAAATTGGCATCCACCCACTTCACCTTTACCAAAGAGCAGTCTATCAGTTTACTGGAGAAGTGGGTGGGAAGACTGTTTGCCATTTGACACAGGCATGTTGTTATTTTCTGGCCTTTAACTGAATTATAAGGAAACCCTTGTTAGACACCCAAGAATCCCACGGAGCCTTGTTAAAAAATATATGAAAGTAAAAGGAACTAGTCCACACTGTAACAGGCCCAGGCCATAAATTCAGAATATGTGCCATTTAGCAGAGACAGCAAGCTGTAAGTGGCAGCGAAGGGCAGAAGGTAATTGAACTACTGGGCTCTTGTCACCAGTGGAAAGTAGCCACTACCTGAGGCAAGATGGCTGCCCCCGAGTCCCCGGTTGCAGCCAAGAGCTCACATCCTGAGCTCCGCAAGGGCTTCTGGGTGAGGGGGAAATCATACACAGACGACCAATTCCTTTATGGTTCACAGCCGATCAAAGTGAAATTCAGCAGCTGTTCAGGACAAGTGACCACTGTAACGGCTGTAATATAACCTACTAAATAGAGAGGGAATTGCATTAGAGCAAGAGGTTAGCCGTGATTATCGGCAGGTGAGTGCTTTATTGAAGTTGAAAGACCATTAACATTGATAGAGTAATTATTTCAACTTGAAAGTAATTACCTTGATGGGTGATAACTTCTCCAGCGTTCCCAGATTTGATTGGGCCAAACAATGGTGAGCTCCTGAAGCCTAGAAAAATATTACAACAATACTGTGATTTTTAAATTACTGAAACCACTGTTGGAGTATTTTAATTATGCCAAACAGTGAAAAGATTTTTGTCTTATACCAGCCAGTGACCTCTCATGTAGAGAGAGACATTTGCTTTTTAATCCAAATGCAATGACCCACACCCACCACCTGTGAATACATATGCGATGGGTTTGCAAATGAATCTTTTTATCTCAGTAGAATGTTTAAGGTGAAACACCTTGTTAGTGCTGTAGCTGGATGTTACTAAGTTCCAATGGCTGGCCTTAGGGATCATATCTATGAACTGGGGCGCCCTAAAAGAGTATTTTCTCTTTGTCACAGAGAGTTTAAATTTGTATATATTAAATATCTTGATAATGCCGTCCTCAAAGTTGAAAATTCTGGATGCCCTATATTGTGGATCCCAAATCTCAGATTTTAGTCCTAGAATTCATTTGTTGAGACAGCTTTCTTGCTTGATGTGATGCAAGTCCACTAAAAACATGCTGTGGTCAGGGTATTTTCTGTTCATCCATACTGAACATCAGTTAAACAAAATGAAATTTGAAAACCTGAGCTTCTCTGAAAACTAATGCATGTACGAAAATTGTGAGTCATCTGCAATTGAGGACCAAGACACACAAAATCTAACGTGGTTGATCAAGACCAAGAAATACTATGGGACTCTTCCAGTCATCAGTTGTTCACCATAAATCTCCTTTGATACTCTATCACGCCCAGAAGCTACAACAGAGACAAAGAAAGAAGAAATCGTCTCTTCCCTCTGGGACCCATGGTGGTCTTGGAGCACATGAGGAAAGAGACGAATTACAATATGATAAGCAATTCTTTGGTCATGCATGGGCATTGACTGCACTTATAAATTCTCCAAAGAACTTGGGGGAGCCCTTACTCATACCCCTGCTTCCAAACCCAGCACTCGCCCTACAGAACCGCAAAGCATTGACTGAACAAACACAGCATCATGAGTCTTAGTTCTGCTGTCAGAAGAGATGGATGTGGCATCACCTTCAAGTTCCTGGATGGTTCCTTAGACCTTTCTATCATCTTGGCAGGATTTGATCAGATGATCAGCCAATGAAGGACTGTCCTTATGGCAGTACTTCCCGGGATTTGTTTCCCAAAGGAAAATCTTAGACTCTCCTAAGGGCAAAACAGGTTTCCACCTGTTGTCTGTGAGCCACTAAGGACTGCTTTACCAAGGAAGCCATAAATTCAGAATGTATGCTGTGGGTTGCCACCGCCTCCCCATCTCTGCTCTGAATTCCTCTCCATAGACAAGGTCATTGGGTCTGTCTTTCAGAGGGAATCAGAGTACAGAAATCCCTGCCTATCAAGCCAAAAGAGATTTGCTAACTGAAAAGTACAATGACTGGTTTGAATTTAGTCAAAGAGTAAGGGTTTGAGATGAAACTATTGGGGAAAGGAATAAGAGTTGATGGTTTGAATTGTAAATCTCGCCATTAAGCCAAGCAAAAAGTGAACAACTCTGACCCACGTGATGTCACATCAGCGTTCTCACCACAGCAGGTTTGCCGTGTGTCATATACGGTTGGGCTAAAGATCATCTTAAGGAGCCCCTCAGGTACTCTGAATTTAAAATAAGTGTAATAGGGCTTCCCTGGTGGCGCAATGGTTGAGAGTCCGCCTGCCGATGCAGGGGACGCGGGTTCGTGCCCCGGTCTGGGAGGATCCCACGTGCCGCGGTGCGGCTGGGCCCGTGAGCCATGGCCGCTGAGCCTGCGTGTCCGGAGCCTGTGCTCTGCAACGGGAGAGGCCACAATAGTGAGAGGCCCGCGTACTGCAAGAAAAAAATAAAATAAGTGTAATAACTCATTTTTAAACATTTCCTATGATACTTGGATTATTAAATGTTCACATTACAAAATCAGAGAGTTTTCATCCATTCCAAAAGGTGCACTGTCTACTTCTGAAAGATAATGACCATGTCTAGCTAGTAAAATTACGGTATATTTTTAACGCATGTAAATGTTACTTTTTGACAAGACACAAGTAATGAATTTTCTCATATAAGTTCCTACTGGGTGATTATGATACAGGGTTTTATTTTTGCTAAAGCAATTACTAGTGTCATGGCTGGATACCTGTGCCCATTAGTGGTTGGTTCTGTGTTTTTTTTTAGGATGGTTATTGATCTCTTGCTGAGCTGACATTCAGGTTTTATGCCAGATAGCTTGATTAATGGGTTGGTTTCAATAAGTGGACTGAATGGGGATAGAAAGCAGGGGCAGCCTTCTCTGCCAACCCCAAATCCGTCAAGACGCATCGCTCATTATGAAACAGTTATCAAGGGTACGTGAAAAATTAACGGGGCTCAGTTTGATCCTGAAAAGAGTCGGCTTTCTACTTGGCAGGGCACCCCCCACTCTTTCCAGATGTTGTGCACGGGCCCCTGGAGAAACAGCAAAGGGAGATGTATTAATACATTGTATTGATTAGATCAAGACCCCTGACAGCTATTTGTAGAGATACCATCTGGCCGCTGTTCGAATTCCTTCACCAAAAACAGGACGTGACATGTTATTAATCTCAACTCTCTAAGTATAGACAGTTGCCTTTTCTCCTAAACCACATTTTACCATTCCGTAGGAGATAGAGGCAGACCTGAAGGGTGCAGAAATTAAGGTTATTACACAAATTGAGCCATATGGTCCAAATATTTCAGCAAGAAAATTGCCAGACAATAAAAATTGCTCCTGCCTTCCTAATGGTGTAAATTACAGTTTAACCATGCCTCTGATGATGTCCTTCTGCCGCACTTAACTACTGTTACATGAAGGACATTGTTTTAAAAATATAAAAAACAAGTAAATGCCAGCAGCGTGTTTTACAATCTGTTAGTGTGTCATTAAGAACACTGTCAGAATTACATAAACATAATAGCAGGCAAGCCAGCATACAAAGGAACTCGTATGGAAATAGAAAGGGTCTTGAAAACTCTCATCTTTAGCTCTGTATTGTCAAGAGCATGGTCCCCTCTGGAAGTTCTCCAGAGAGAAAAACCCTGTCCAGTGCTTTACTCTCATTCTCTCCTGTGCCCCGATGGCAGTGTTTTTCCAAACAAGGCTCGCCAGAACTTGCGAACCTCTGTACACATCCTGCCCCAAGTGAGGGGAGAGCTAACCAACTCTGAATGGATTGACAGAAGTTGGCCTTTTTAAGTATTTCTGCTGGTGGAGGAAAGTGTTCAGACCCCACCATCTTCCTAAACGGCGACAAATAGTATTTAAAACACAAATTATGCTTTTTTTCCCCAAAGAAAGTAATCTCGTTCTTTGGGGCACAATATTAAGAGGATACTTACCCAAGATAATCATACAGTAAAGACCCTTCATAGCTGAGGAAGACTTGAACCCATACAATGTTTTTGTACCTTTTATACCAAAGCACCTGGCATTTAAAATATATATATATATATATATACAGGTCATAAGAATATTGATGTTTTACTCTAAATTGCGCACTCTGCCAACCTTTTGGACTTCTAAGATGTTCAAAACCCAGTTTAGGGTAAAAGTCAGGAGAGACATTTATCATAATTAGATTATCCAAAATTTGAAGGAAAACTACTTTTAAGTCCTAGTGGAGATTTTTCTTTCAGCACTTTTTTCTCCTCCGTCTCCCTGAAGGGAGAAGGCCTACGGTATATTTTTCCCTTTAAACTAAAAGATTAAAAAAACAGGAGAAAAACAGGAAAGATATAGATATACGTATACACATATATCTCTCCTATTTTGTAAGCATGCATTAAAATTAATGAGGACCAGTTATTATTTCCTCATGGCTCGAAGGGCGGGGGTAGCGATCTGTTGACTGGAGCATTTTCCGCCTGGAAAGCTCCTCCCCAGGTATCCCCATGGCTGACTTCCTTACTTCCTTCTGGTCTTGATTAAAATGTCACCTTCTATCATTCTCAGGGAGAACTTACCTGACCTACCTAGCTATCATTTCACCTCCTCCTCCACCACACACAGACTTTCTATCCCTCTTCCCTGCTTTATTTTTCTCCTTAATATTTAACATTATATAGCAGTATATATTTTTGCTTATTTATCTTGTTTACTGTCTGTCTCTCCAACCAGAATATAAGCCCCATGAGGGCAGAGGTTTTTTTGCTTACTCAGTTCCCTTATTCCCAGAACCTAGAATAATGCCACACTTAGACAAATATTTGTGTAATGCACGAAAGGATTCATGAATTGATAAACTGTGTAATGAGCATGAGGCAACTTGCATGTTTTTTCTTGTTTCTATTCAAACTGTAATCATATTCTAGAGTCTTTTGCAATTTCTTGGTAATGCTATAGAGGAGAGCTTAAGAGGAGATCTATATGTTCACAGATAAATCCAAGTGAGGTGGAATCATTTATATCTTCCAATTTTGATCAATAAGCAGTTATTGGCTGATAACTTTCAACATAAAACACGTTGTGGGCACATTACACATGTTATCTTATTTCATCTTAATAACCATTTTGTGGAGTGAGCATTATTATCTGCAATTTATTAGTGAAGAAACAGAAACTCAGAGACATGCCCACAGTTTCACTGTGATTCAGTTTCAGGTCTCTCTGCTTCTAAAGTTTGTTCTTTCTACCACCCAGTGCTACTTCTTGAGTTACCAGCCCAGAGGAAATGAGATATTATTTATGAAAAGCTAAATATCAATGAAAGCCACAAATTATAGTTCAGTGCAACACAAGTGAGAGGGGCCAAATAGCTTGATATGATTGTCTAAAAGAAATATAGAAAACCATTTATAAAAGATTCAAAGAATTAGAGGCCAATCCCCTGCCCTCCAAGCCCCCACTTCGCCCCCCAGCCGCATTGGTCCTGGGGGCATAAGAGGAAGGCCGGGGAGATGAGGAGAGGCAGGCAGGAGGAACCCTCCCAGACCCCAGACCAGAGGAGCAGGAGAGGAGAGGAGGGCGTTTGTCCCACCCACTCGAGCCCAGGAAATTTGCTGGGCTCCCAGGTGAGGTTCCCTGTCCTCTGAGACCAGGGGTGGGGGGCACGCCTGGGCCCCTTCTGTTCCTTGAGCCTAAGCCCCACCCCCCACAGCCCACAGGGGCTTTTCCAGCCCTGTGGGTCCTGAGCTTTGGCCCCGCTCACTGCCCAAACCTTGCCCTTGCTTAGGCCCCTCCCTCCACAGCCAAGGCCTTCCCATTCTCCCTTTTTTTTTTTTCCTTTCCCCAGCCCCTCTTTTTTACTATTGTGGTACTGATGTACCTTCCAGTTGTTGATTCATCATCTATATTTTTATTTTTACATTCTTTCTAACATATCTGTTAGTTTCCTAGTATAATTTTATTTTTTACTTTGTTATTGTTCTTTTTTATTTATTCATATATATTTTTTGCCACCCCACATGGCTTGTGGGATCCTGGGTCATGAGCCCAGGGTCGGGCAGAAGCTCCCATGGTGAGAACTCCAAGTCCAAACCATCGGACTAACAGAGAACCACAGACCCCAGGGAATATTCATCGGAGTGAGGTCTCACAGAGTTCCTCATCTCAGCACCAAGACCCAGCTCTACCCAATGGCCTACAAACTCCAGTGTTGGAAGCCTCAGGCCAAACAACCAATAAAACAGGAACACAATCCCACTCATAAAAAGAAAAAAAAAAAATGAGATGGAAAAAAAATATGTCAGGGATGAAGGAGCAAGGTAAGAACCTACAAGACCAAATAAATGAAGAGGAAATAGGCAATCTACCTAAAAAAGAATTCAGAGTAATGATAGTAAAGATGATCCAGAATCTCAAAAATAGAATGGAAGCATCATGAGAAAATACAAGAAATGTTTAACAAAGATCTAGAAGAACTAGAACAAACAAACAGATGAACAACACAACAACTGAAATGAAAAATACACTAGAAGGAATCAATAACAGAATAACTGAGGCAGAAGAATGAATAAGTGAGCTGGAAGACAAAATGGTGGAAATAACTGACAAGGAGCAGAATAAAGAAAAAAGAATGAAAAGAATTGTAGACAATCTCAGAGACCTCTGGGACAACACTAAATGCGCCAACATACAAATTATAGGGGTCCCAGAAGAAGAAGAGAAAAAGAAAGGGTCTGAGAAAATATTTGAAGAGATTATAGTGGAAAACTTCCCTAACATGGGAAAGGAAATACTCACCCAAGTCCAGGAAGCACAGAGAGTCCCATACAGGATAAAGCCTGGGAAAAACACAACAAGACACATTTAATCAAACTAACAAAAATTAAATTCAAAGAAACAATATTAAAAGGAGCAAGGGAAAAACAAAAAATAACATACAAAGGAATCCCCATAAGGTTATCAGCTTATTTTTCAGTGGAAACTCTGCAAGCCAGAAGGGAGTGGCAGGATATACTTAAAGTGATGAAAGAGAAAAACCTACAACCAAGATTACTCTACCCAGCAAGGATCTCATTCAGATTCAATGGAGAAGTCAAAAGCTTTACAGACAAGCAAAAGCTAAGAGAATTCAGAACCACCAAACCAGCTTTACAACAAATGCTAAAGAAACTTCTCTAAGTGGGAAACACAAAAGTAGAAAAAGACCCACAAAAACAAACCCAAAACAATTAAGAAAATGGTAATAGGAACATACATATTGATGATAACCTTGAATGTAAATGGATTAAATGCCCCAACCAAAAGACACAGACTGGCTGAATGGATACAAAAACAAGACCCACATATATGCTGTCTACAAGAGACCCACTTCAGACCTAGGGACACATACAGACTGAAAGTGAAGGGATGGAAAAAGATATTCCATGAAAATGGAAATCAAAAGAAAGCTGGAGTAGCAATACTCGTATCACATAAAATAGGCTTTAAAATAAAAACTGTTACAAGAGATAAGGAAGGACACTACATAACGATCAAAGGATCAATCCAAGAAGAAGATATAACAATTATAAATTGCACCCAACATAGGAGCACCTCAATACATAAGGCAAATGCTAACAACCATGAAAGGAGAAATCGACAGTAACACAATAATAGTAGGGGACTTTAACACCCCACTTACACCAATGGACAAATCATCAAAACAGAAAATAAATAAGAAAACAGAAGCTTTAAATGATACAATAGACCAGATAGTCTAATTGATATTTATAGAACATTCCACCCAAAAGTGGCAGAATACGCTTTCTTCTCAAGTGCACATGGAACATTCTCCAGGATAGATCACATCTTGGGTCACAAATCAAGCCTCAGAAAATTTAAGAAAATTGAAATCCTTTCAAGCATCTTTTCTGACCACAACGCTATGAGATTGGAAATCAATTACAGGAAAAAAAATGTAAAAAACACAAATACATGGAGGCTAAACAGCATGCTACTAAATAACCAAGAGATCACTGAAGAAATCAAAGAAGAAATAACAAAATACATAGAAACAAATGACAATGAAAACACGATGACCCAAAACCTATGGGATGCAGCAAAAGCAGTTCTAAGAGGGAAGTTTATAGCAATTCAATCTCACCTCAAGAAACAAGAAAAATCTCAAATAAACAATCTAACCCTACACTTAAAACAACTAGAGAGGGGCTTCCCTGATGGGGCAGTGGTTAAGAATCTGCTTGCCAACTCAGGGGACATGGGTTCGAGCCCTGGTCCAGGAAGATCCCACATGCCACGGAGCAACTAAGCCTGTGCACCACAACTACTGAGCCTGCACTCTAGAGCCCGCGAGCCACAACTACTGAAACCCATGAGCCACAACTACTGAAGCCCGTGAGCCTAGAGCCTGTGCTGTGCAACAAGAAAAGCCACTGCAATGAGAAGCTCATGCACCACAATGAAGAGTAGCCGCTGCTTACCGCAACTAGAGAAAGCCAGCACTCAAAAACAAAGACCCAATACAGCCAAAAATAAATTAAAAATTAAAAAAAAAACAACTAGAGAAAGAAGAACAAAGAAAACCCAAAGTCAGTAGAAAGAAAGAAATCATAAATATCAGAGCAGAAATAAATGAAATAGAAACAAAGAAAACAATAGCAAAGATCAATGAAACTAAAAGCTGTTTCTTTCAGAAGATGAACCAAATTGATAAACCCTTAGCCAGATTCACCAAGATAAAAAGGGAGAGGACTCAAATCAATAAAATTGGAAATGAAAAAGGAGAAATCACAACTGACACTGCAGGACCACAAAGGATTATAAGCGACTACTACAAACAACTATATGCCAATAAAATGGACAACCGTGAAGAAATGGACAAATTCTTGGAAAGGTACAATTTTCCAAGACTGAACCAGGAAGAATTAGAAAATATAAACAGACCTGTCACAAGTAATGAATTTGAAACCTTCCAATAAACAAAAGTCCAGGACCAGATTGCTTCACAGGCAAATTCTACCAGACATTTAGAGAAGAGCTAACACCCATTCTTCTCAAAGTCTTCCAAAATATTTCAGAGGGAGAAACACTCCCAAATTCATTCTACGAAGTCACCATCACCCTGATACCAAAACCAGAAAAAGATGTCACAAAAAAAGAAAATTATAAAACTATATCACTGATGAACATAGATGCAAAAATCCTGAATAAAATACTAGCAAACAGAATCCAACAGCACATTAAAAGGATCATACACCATGAGGAAGTGGGATTTATCCCAGGTATGCAAGGATTCTTCAATATACACAAATCAGTCAATGTGATACACCACATTAACAAATTAAGGAATAAAATCTATATGATCATCTCAATAGATGCAGAAAAACTTTTGACAAAATTCAACACCAATTTATGTTAAAAACTCTCCAGAAAATGGGCATAGAGGGAACCTACCTCAACATAATAAAGGCCATATATGACAAACCCACAGCAAGCATCATTCTCGATGGTGAAAAACTAAAAGCATTTGCACTAGGGTCAGGAACAAGACAGGGATGTCCACTCTCACCACTCTTATTCAACATAGTTTTGGAAGTCCTAGCCACAGCAATCAGAGAAGAAAAAGAAATAAAAAGAATACAAATTGGAAAAGAAGAAATAAAACTGCCACTATTAGCCAATTATGTAATACTATACATAGAAAATCCTAAAGATGCCACCAGAAAACTACTAGAACTAATCAATGAATTTAGTAAGGTTGCAGGATACAAAATTAATGCACAGAAATCTCTGGCATTCCTATACACCACCAACAAAAAATCAGAAAGGGAAATTAAGGAAACACTCCCATTTACCACTGCAGCAGAAAGAATAAAATACCTAGGAATAAACCTACCTAGGGAGGTGAAAGACTTGTACTCAGAAAACTATAAAACACTGATGAAATAAATTAAAGATGACATAAACAGATGGAGAAATATACCATGTTCTTAGATTGGAAGAATCAATATTGTGAAAATGACTATACTACCCAAAGCAATCTACAGATTCAATGTAATCCCTATCAAACTACCAATGGCATTCTTCACAGAATTAGAACAAAAAATTTTACAGTTCATATGGGAACACGAAAGACCCCTAATAGCCAAAGCAATCTTGAGAAAGAAAAATGGAGTTGGAGGAATCAGGCTCCCCAACTTTAAACTATACCACAAAGCTACAGTAATCAAGACAGTATGGTACTGGCACAAAAACAGAAATATAGATCAATGGTACAGGACAGAATGCCCAGAGATAAACCCATGCACATATGCGCACCTAATTTATGACAAAGGAGGCAAGAACATACAATGGAGAAAAGACAGCCTCTTCAATAAGTGGTGCTGGGAAAACTTGACAGCTACATGTAAAAGAATGAAATTAGAACACTACCTAACACCATACACAAAAATAAACTCCAAATGGATTAAAGACTTAAATGTAAGACCAGACAGTATAAAACTTTTAGAGGAAAACATAGGAAAAACACTCTTTGACGTAATCCACAGCAAGATCTTTTTTGACCCACCTCCTAGAGTAACAGGAATAAAAATAAAAATAAACAAATGGGACTTAATTAAACTTAAATGCTTTTGCACAGCAAAGGAAACCATAAAGAGGACAAAAAGACAGCCCTCAGAATGGGAGAAAATATTTGCAAATGAAACAACAGACAAAGGATTAACCTCCAAAACATACAAACAGTACATGGAGCTCAATATTTAAAAAACAAACAATCCAGTTAAAAAATGGGCAAAAGACCTAAATAGACATTTCACCAAGGAAGACATACAGATGGCCAAGAGGCACATGAAAAGATGCTCAACATCACTAATTATTAGAGAAATGCAAATCAAAACTACAGTGAGGTATCACCTCACACTGGTCAGAAAGGCCATTATCTAAAAAACTAGAAAAAATAAATGCTGGAAAGAGTGTGGTGAAAAAGGAACCCTCCTATACTGTTAGTGGGAATGTAAATTGTTACAACCACTATGGAAAACAGTATGGAGGTTCCTTAAAAAACTAAAAACAGACCTACCATATGACCCAGCAATCCCAATACTGGACATATACCCTGAGAAAGCCATAATTCGAAAAGAGACATGCACCACAATGTTCTTTGCAGCACTATTTACAATAGCCAACACATGGAAGCAACCTAAATGCCTATTGACAGACGAACGGATAAAGAAGATGTGTCACATATATACAATGGAATATTACTTAGCCATAAAAAGAAACGAAATTGAGTTATTTGTAATGAGGTGGTATGCTAACACATATATATGGAATCTAAAAAAACAAAATTGGTTCTGAAGAATCTAGAGGCAGGACAGGAATAAAGACGTAGATGTAGAGAATGGACTTGAGGACATGGGTAGGGGGAGGGGGAAACTGGGGCAAAGTGAGATTAACATCGACATATATACACTACCAAATGTAAAATAGATAGCTAGTGGGAAGCAACCGCATAGCACAGGGAGATCAGGTCGGTGCTTTGCGATGACCTAGAGATGTGACATAGGGAGGGCAGGAGGAATGCTCAAGAGGGAGGGGATATGGGGACATGCATATGTGTATGGCTGATTCGTTTTGTTGTGCAACAGAAACTAAGATGGTATTGTGAAGCGGTTATAATCAACAACCCATGAAGATCTATTAAAAAAAAAGATTCAAAGAATTAAAGGATCCGTTGGACTGAGAAGTTTAGACTTTGGGGAGAGGTCTGTGTCTTAAACAATGGGTTGGATTCAAACAGAAGGAGAGGAGAGAAACTGACATTTCCTTATTCAGGCAAAGAAGCAGGAGGCTGGTTTATAAACATCCAATGGCACGTGTCTGCTTCAGGAGGCTGAGAGGGAAATATTTTTCCAATCTGTCCCCATTTGCTGGGCTGATACTCATTCAAAATGCTCCCAGCAAATGCCTAGCAAAGCTGTCGAGTGAGGGGGTCAGTGGCTTGGGTCTAGGGGTCCAGGCATGTGTGGATTAGTGACTGTCTTGGCGTTTTGCGGAGGTTATGTGTGGTGATGTCTCCCTCAGAGGGGCAGCTCCCCATAGGGTAGCAGGAACAGAGTAGATAACCCAGTGAATGGTGGTTGTTATGACCTGAAGTAGATTGATGGAGAGAAAAATCAGTACACGAAGATGTCATTGTGCTCATGTATTGAGAGGGTACTGTCTGGACTCAACCAGAATATTTTTAAACGGAAAAAAAGAAAAGCTTTTCTCTCTTTATTCCCCCTTCCTTCCCTAACAACTCTTTCCCAGAAGCATGTACCACTTAACAAATCACATTAGTAACAGAATGGTCTTGTGGCAGTTGACCCAAGAGTCCAGGTGACAGCAGTGGGGAAGGAAAAGGCAGGCTACTGGTTGGGAAAATTAGAATAGGCTTTGTCTCCAAAGCTGACTTGCGATACTAAACTCGCTTAACATATCACGTAAAGTTCACAGCATTCAGGTGATGCCTCACTGTGCCAAGGACAGTGCTGGGTCCCAACCCAAACCTCATCAGGTAAGCCTGTGAGGTCTTCACTGGCTTTGGGGAACTGCCTGGGGCCACCTCCCCAGCATTCACATCTAGAGCACTGACCACAGTCAAGTGGGTGAGGACACAGCCCCGAGGCCTGCCCTTGAGATGCCACAGAGCCGCTTGAAGAACGAGGGGAAGGAAGAGCCAATCACTCTTCTGAGGTTGTCTTCTAGGCTTTCTCTGTGTAGGACCTGTGCCACCATCTTTTCTTACCTTATCCTGTGTCATTTCTGATTTACAAAAAATCTTAATGTATACCTAAAATTAGCTTCCTAAATATTGCTGTGTACATTAAACTGTGATAATGTTCTTCCTTTGTGACTGACCATATTCTAGAAATACAATAATAACACGTTTAGGTTGAGCATAGTCAGGGCCTCAGGAGGGCCCACCAATTTGTCCTTTCTGTCCAGAAGTACCTGGTCATCGTACCTCATGCCTTGGCATCCTTTTCTTAACAGAGTGATAATTATGTATTAGTGGAATATATGCTTATTATATCCAGAAATTAAAGTTGTGAGAGGCATTGTGCATCCAGGTCCCTGTGGCTGGATGGTCACATCTGTTAGAAATAAATCACTTTAAAAAATTATATTAGCCTCACAGACGGTCAAGAAATGGAGGGAGGTGAGGGAGGGGCGACTGGGGTGAGGACGCTTGATTTTAAATCTTGTGAAATAGAGTGTGGTCAGTCTGCTGTCAGCATATTACAGCATTCAGACACCAACTCTGTATTTCTGCTCTTTGAACCCCAGGTGGCCAATTAACGGTATGTGCTATTTATTCATTACAAAATAGGCAGGATAAATTGAATGGTTAGATTGGCTGCTAAGAATTCGTAGCAAGGAGTGGAATAAAAGATGATAGATGATGAGAGACACCCCCCCAAAAAAAATAATAAAATTCTTTGGGAAATTCCAGAAAAAATCTGGAGTCATTTTCCTCTTAAATGTATCTGGAGTTTCAACTGGAAACAAGGAAATTTAAATGGAAAGATTCTCTTTGGTAAATGTTCTTCCTAAAATGTATCCTCTTTAATTCTCTCATTTGTGTTTCCTTAGAGTTTCTTTCCTTCCTAAGGCAGAAAGACAGCCTTAAATTCTTCCCAATTATTAGTTTCATTAGGGTGTTTTGGTGCCTCTTTTTACGATAAGCAATGCCATCTTGCAGACTCTCTATTCATCAAGCTGCAAGTCAGCAAATGAGGAGCCTGTGAGTTTACCTGATGTTGTGAACACCCATTTTTGCAAATATGAATGAACTTAGGCAGGGATTATAAAACAATCTATCTACATAATTAAAATTCCGTTTAAATATATGAATTAAACATATTAACTTACACATATTCATTTTGTGGCCAAAGAGTAACGCTTCTACATAGCTGACATTTATTCCTATAAATAATGTTCTCGCTCTCTCTCTCTTATTTCAAAAGGTACATCAGAAGAATAAACTAGAAGAGAGTGAAGTTTCGAGGGTTTTCTTTTAACTGATGCAGTAGTGGTATACCATTCAGTGTTACTAGATTGTATGCCTTGGGATCTATAGAAGCTTGTAGAGGTTCCCAGAAATAAGAAATCCTTACCTCATCTTCAAATATCCAAAAAGATAGTATGAATGCTCTTTGTTTCCTAACTTTTAAATAACTTAGTAATTCTAATAGTTCAGAAAGATAAAGCTTTCCATCTGACAGCATCTAGAAGAAACGATTCAATTGGGTACACCTTTGAAAGCCAAATATATCATTTTAGAAGTCAGTATTTGTTTCAGCAGTGACTGTTTCTGACTATTTTAGGGTGTGTGGTCTACTGAGTATTTTCATTTTTGAGCCCTCCCGCCGGGTACTCCGTGGAAAATGGTCTGACCCTTTTCTTTCCATGAGGAGAGTGCCCTCTGCTGGTTATGTGTACATGCCATGTGCCACTGCTAAGACAAGAAACCACCTGTGCATCAAACGGGTGAGCAGTTAAGATGCATCTGAGCATCTTAGGAAGGTTTTTGGAAAATCCTTGCCTCTTCTTGTACTAGAATGATTGCAAGTGTGAAAGTGGCCATAGTTCACATAGTTTTCTTTTTACTGCTGCATTATTGCACCCTGTTGGGGGATACATCTAGGCATTTCATGTGTCCTGCTTTTCAAATGCCCAGATGGTGACTACGTGCTCTGGTTTGAATTGGGCAGGCCTCATCTTTCATGCGCTGTAGTCCGCCTGGTTATCAGAGAGACACGAGACAAGGAAAATTCTTCCATTTTTCAGCTCCTCTTCATCTGTTTCGAGTCACCCACAGTGAATGATGCACTTGCACAATTGTTAAGATGACAGTCACCGTGATAACTGAACATCGCTTCCCTGGGATGGGAAATGCCCTGTGTACCCGGAGCTCCCTGCTTCCCTCCCAGCCCAGTACCTTTTGTGGTGTAACTGATTACTTGCAATCTTGTAAGTAACACGGGAGTGAGAGGCGGTGTAAATATTTTATACCTTGCCGAAACCACTTACATTTGCACTGGTCTTCTTCACTCTAGACTTTAAGCTTAACAGAGAATTTAAATCAAATCATTCAACCTGAGAAATAGTCAAAAGAACTAATAAAATACATGTAACAGTGTAACTGGTTAAAATAGCCCAAGTGCATAATAGAGGTTTAGGATGATTTTGTGACATGCACATTTTACAGGGCTTTCGTCTCCAACTATATTCTTCAAAGTGCCATCTGGGCAATGACCATCGGTATCATTTTTATCAGTAATAGTCAGCACTTCCCACTGGGAAATTAGTCAAGGGGATGAGATTTTTTTTACAAATCATCCTTAAACATTTATCTTCCAAAAAGCGTTGTAGGACTTTGTCCATTACAAGGCCAGGACCTAAATGAGTTCCTTGTTCTTATTTTAGAACTTTATTCATGATAAGCTAGTGATTGGATTGCATTTGATTTTTCAGAGAAGGAAATGATATTGCTTTGTTTTCCTTCTTAGTAATAGCTTTTCTGAAGGCAGAATGTTAATATAGTCCAGTTGTCTCCAAACTTTTTACAATGTGCACTCCTATAAATAACAATTTTGGGAGTACACATTTCCATTATATGTATGTTTACGTATTTATAAATTATAAAATATGTACTAGTGAACAAATATTATTTACACTATGAAAGTAGAAATTTTTTTTCTTATAATTTTATTTTATTTTATTTTTTAACATCTTTATTGGAGTATAATTGCTTTACAATGGTGTGTTAGTTTCTGCTTCATAACAAAGTGAAATCAGTTATACGTATATATATATCCCCATATCTCTTCTCTCTTGCATCTCCCTCCCTCCCACCCTCCCTATCCCATCCCTCTAGGTGGTCACAAAACACCGAGCTGATCTCCCTGTGCTATGCGGCTGCTTCCCACTAGCTAGCTATTTTACATTTGGTAGTATATATATGTCCGTGCCACTCTCTCAGTTTGTCCCAGCTTACCCTTCCCCCTCCCCGTATCCTCAAGTCCATTCTCTAGTAGGTCTGCATCTTTATTCCCTTCTTGCCCCTAGGTTCTTCATGACCATTTTTTTGTTTTTTTTTAGATTCCGTATATATGTGTTAGCATACAGTATTTGTTTTTCTCTTTCTGACTCACTTCACTCTGTATGACAGACTCTAGGTCCATCCACCTCACTACAAATAACTCAATTTCGTTTCTTTCTATGGCTGAGTAATATTCCATCATATGTATGTGCCACATCTCCTTTATCCATTCATCTCTTGATGGACACTTAGGTTGCTTCCATGTCCTGGCTATTGTAAATAGTGCTGCAATGAACATTGTGATACATGACTCCCTTTGAATTATGGTTTTCTCAGGGTATATGCCCAGTAGTAGGATTGCGGGGTCGTATGGTAGTTCTATTTTTAGTTTTTTAAGGAACCTCCATACTGTTCTCCATAGTGGCTCTACCAAATTACATTCCCACCAACGTGCAAGCAGGTTCCCTTTTCTCCACACCCTCTCCAGAATTTATTGTTTGTAGATTTTTTGTTGATGGCTATTCTGACCGGTGTGAGAAGATACCTCATTGTAGTTTTGATTTGCATTTCTCTAATGATTAATGATGTTGAGCATCCTTTCATGTGTTTGTTGGCAATCTGTATATCTTCTTTGGAGAAATGTCTATTTAAGTCTTCTGCCCATTTTTGGGTTGGGTTGTTTGTTTTTCTGATATTGAGCTGCATGAGCTGCTTGTAAATTTTGGAGATTAATCCTTTGTCAGTTGCTTCATTTGCAAATATTTTTTCCCATTCTGAGGGTTGTCTTTTCGTTTTGTTTATGGTTTCCTTTGCTGTGCAAAAGCTTTGAAGTTTCATTAGGTCCCATTTGTTTATTTTTGTTTTTATTTCCATTTCTCTAGGAGGTGGGTCCAAAGGATCTTGCTGTGATTTATGTCATAGAGTGTTCTGCCTATGTTTTCCTCAAAGAGTTTGATAGTGTCTGGCCTTACATTTAGGTCTTTAATCCATTTTGAGTTTATTTTTGTGTATGGTGTTAGGGAGTGTTCTAATTTCATTTTTTTTTTTTTTTTTTGCTCTACGTGGGCCTTTCACTGCTGCAGCCTCTCCCGTTGCGGAGCAAGGCTCTGGACGCGCAGGCTCAGCGGCCATGGCTCACGGGCCCAGCCGCTCCGCAGCATGTGGGATCTTCCCGGACCGGGGCACGAACCCGTGTCCCCTGCATCGGCAGGCGGACTCCCAACCACTGCGCCACCAGGGAAGCCCTAATTTCATTCTTTTACATGTAGCTGTCCAGTTTTCCCAGCACCACTTATTGAAGAGGCTGTCTTTTCTCCATTGTATATTCTTGCCTCCTTTATCAAAGATAAGGTGACCATACGTGCGTGGGTTTATCTCTGAGCTTTCTATCCTGTTCCATTGATCTATATTTCTGTTTTTGTGCCAGTACCATACTATCTTGATTACTGTAGCTTTGTAGTATAGTCTGAAGTCAGGGAGCCTGATTCCTCCAGCTCCCTTTTTCTTTCTCAAGATTGCTTTGGCTATTTGGGGTCTTTTGTGTTTCCATACAAATTGTGAAATTTTTTGTTCTAGTTCTGTGAAAAATGGCAGTGGTAGTTTGGTAGGGATTGCACTGAATCTGTAGATTGCTTTGGGTAGTAGCGTCATTTTCACAGTGTTGATTCTTCCAATCCAAGAACATGGTATATCTCTCCATCTATTTGTATCACCTTTAATTTCTTTCATCAGTGTCTTAAAATTTTCTGCATACAGGTCTTTTGTCTCCTTAGGTAGGTTTATTCCTAGATATTTTATTCTTTTTGTTGCAATGGTAAGTGGGAGTGTTTTCTTAATTTTACTTTCAGATTTTTCATTGAAAGTAGAAATTTTAAAAGCAGTAGACATAGATAAAATCATCAGAATATTAGAATATTTGCTTAATCAGGAAATACCATCATTAGCTAGTACCTCAGGACACAATATACACTTATTAAAAGATTCATTGTTAAATACTGGATGTCAATCCATTTTCCATGTGGTCTCCTTGACAATATCAAATTTTTTTGTAAATCTCTGGTCAGCTATGATTGGACTATCAGTGCTTATATCTCATACTATGACTGGTAAAGAGCTTGTCTCATAAGTAAGAAATATCAAACTGGACTTTTACTTATTCTTTATTAATTATGAATTTAAGTATTATATCTGAACCACGGTTTTTCCTTCTTTCAGGAATCTTGAAAGTCACCCATGTTTCCAAACGTAGTATAGTTAAAACCAGATAATATAATTCATGAACCCACTTAACATGGAACCATAAACTGTGCTGAAAAAAAAGCATAAAGCATGATGTGCTAAAAGCAAATAAATGAGATAAATATTTCCAGCTCCTCCACATTGTAAAACTCCCATTCTTCCCTTTCTAGGGACTGATCCAGAACTTCATTTATTCATTCACTTATCCAATCAATATGCCACCTGGGTATGCAGCAATGAATACACTGGACAAAAATTCTTTCTTCTTGAGGCTTTTATTCTAGTGGGGAAAGACAATAAACAGGATAAGTAAGCAATTTATATATATATATATATGTATATATGTGTGTGTGTGTATATATAGATAGATAGATAGATAGATATGGTATGATAAGGGCAATGGAAAAAAATAAATCATAGGTGAGGGATCAGAGGTTCTGCCCTGGCCTATCAGGGGAGTATTATATTGGCCAAGCATGGGACTGGGAAGAATGTTGGCCTGTTGGGATAGGGAGGGTGGTATTTAACATAAGGAGTCCAGAGAAAGCCTCACAAGAAGGTAACCTTAGAGCAGAGATTTGAAGGAGAAAACCATGCATTTAACTGGAAGAAGAATCTTAGTTCCGGAATGGGGATATGCATATTCATATTCTGGGCTTCAGAAGTCTGGGTTTGGTCCCTAGGTGTTCCTTTAATTCCCAGAATCCATCATATGTGCATTGACCTTCAGCCTAGGATTCCAAAAGGTCAGGTTCAACCACTGACATCCCTTTGATGGGTAAATACTTCGTTGCTTGGGGACTTAAGGCTAAACCACTGGATGAGTTGTGTAATGTAGACATTTTCCCAGTTTCCAAATCTGCTCTTTGGGTCCATAACATTCACATACTGGTAATGAAGTCTTCCTTGAATGCCAGTCCATCCTCTGGCTATCTAACAACCTTCATTTCTTGCCATACACTCTTCCAAAATGTCCTCATATTCCAGGTAAACCAGAATAAGACACATTCATTGCAAAATAGAGAGAAGTTCTTTCCAATCACTATAACCAGTAAATTCTCTTCTGACTCCAAGACTCTAGGAATTTTAAATTTGTTTTAATTTGCTTAAATCTTGCATTGAATGATACTGTGCTACTCTTCTATCTAATATACATAGTACACTTCCTACCTACTGATATTTAAAGCCCATCCTGTCTGTGGAGTTTTTTGTGACTCTTAATTTAAGCCCATGATGACTTCTTACATGTATACCTTTAGTGCTAGTTTCCATGTGTTTTTACAGTGCTTTCACAAATGTGAGTCTTGCATTCCTAATGGCTTGCAGTTCCAGAAATCCAAGGTTTGCATGCTTTGTACTTCTTTTCCACTCCCTTTCGTGCCTAGCACCATGCTAGAAAAGAGTAGTTGTTAAATCAATATTTGACTGTGGATTTGACTCTCAGACCATAAACCAATCTCAGCATTTTTCTTTGCTGAGTTTTTTTAAACAAAGCATAAAATCAAATTTATAAATAAATCAACTATACTTCAATTATAAATAAATAAACAAGTGCCCTTTGAAATCCCCGTACCCCCTCCCCTCCATTGCCTTAGCTGCTTCTATTAGCAAGGGTCTGATTCAGAGCACTTTTATTGAGTGCCACTATGTACCAGGCACTTTCAGAAAGGTCATCTGGTTTAATCCTCACAAAAGTCCATGAGAAATAGATTAACTGTTAGAAACCAAGACTCAGAAAAAGTAGGTAATTTGCCAAAGGTCCCTCTAGTATGAGTGACAGAGCTGTAACTTGAACTCCGGTCTTCTACACTGACTGCTTTTTTATTAAAGCACTTCGACTCTCAGAGTTTACCTCATTCCCCAGACATTAGTCACAGGGCTTCTCAGAGAATTTCCTCCTGCACTAAAGACATCATTTCTGGCTTTTTGCTAAGACAAGCCAAGCAAAATGATAGATTATAGAATAATTTTAATAATGCATTCAAAATACCAAACTCACAGCACACTGTCTATCCTCAGTGAGAAAATTTTTTTCTGTTTTGTCCAAGGGTCTAATAAAAATGATTATGCAAAATTAAAAACAATCTTTGATTTGCCTAAATGGAAATAAGAACCACAACTTCTAGCTCTCAGAACCAATAAAAGTTGTTTTTATTTTTAATTAAGTATGCTTAGCTTAAGTACATTTTCTCTTAAGGTGTAATGACTAAACCGTGATCATTTCCTTTTGTTTATTCATTTAAAGTGCAAATAAAAGCAGATAATCAATAGATCATAATCTAAAACTAGAGGATTTACAAGTTAATAAGCTTGAGTCAATAGATATTCCATAACAAAACCCTCAGTGCTGAACCTGACATAATTTGCTTTGCACTAAGCTGGTTGACTTAATGCTTTAATTTAATTCCAATATTACCTGAAAAATCCGAAGAAAAGGGGAAATTTTAAATCCTATTAAAATGTTTTCAAAACAACAACACAACTGCTTCAGTGTGCCACCAACGTCTGCGGAAAACACCTGGGCTCTGATTGTTGATAACGGTTAACCCCTTTGGAGCCTGGCACAAATGAATTGTGGAAGACGGTCTACCTTTACAATATCTTTTCTTAGCCTCAAGTGTTATCAATTTTTAGTCTTATAACATCTGCTTTTCCTGACTTGCAGGCAAACAATTGGCGTTGTGTTTATTTGGAAGCAAGTTTTCTATTCCCCTTGATTCCTCTTGAGATTATCATTCAGTCTGACATCCCATAAACCAGAACATTAAACAGGTCAGAGAGCAGAGGATGCCTTTCCTGGGTCCCTGGAAAGAAGAAATGAGACCCTCTCCATATCAAGAAGTAGCATAGGCTGGCTTCCACCTTCCAAAGTCTGATGGGACTAATGGGGGTACATTCAAGGTTATAAGCCCAGACTCTATAGTCAGAAGGCCTCAACTCAAATCCTGGTTCTGTCCCTTATAATTATATGACCATGGACAATTTGCTTCAACTGTCTTTACATCTATTTCCTCATCTGAAAATGAGGATAAGAGCAGTGTCTATCTCATGAGGTTATTTTAAGGATTAAACAATGTAATATACATTCGGCACTTGGAAAATGCCTGCTGTATAGCAAGCACTCAGTGTGATTAACCCTTGAGAAACTCTTTAGGAAAAGGATGAAAAAGTACACAGAACATATGCTAAGAATAACTTTGAAAGCAGCAGCAGCGCTGAATGTAGTGGTCAGATGTGTCTTTCAGCACTGTTTTGTGTGCACAGCCAAAGTCCTAATGTATTCCATTTGTTACCATCCTCACAACATCATCTGTGAGTCCCCAGTCTGGTTTTCATTTTGTGTTATCACTGGTCCCATTGTAGCCAGAGTGGCAGTATGTTTCGGCTGCCCTTTAACTAGACCAGCATCAGCTTTCTCGTCCCATCGTTGTCGCCAAGAACAAGTCAGTTCACTTTGCTAAAATAAATGGGCTAGAAGTTGTGCACTGGCTTTTGACCACAGAGTACACTTTTCTATTCAGGAAGGATACTCAGAAAACAGAGAACAGAAGGCTCCTTGATTTTTATGGTGAACATTTGTTCACATTTCTCCATCTCTCTCTGAAATCACATGCATCTAAGTCTTACCATCAACGTAGGTGACAGTTGTTACATACTTGTTTCCTGTGCCTGCACGAACTTGATCAATGCCATTCACACTCCTGTCACTTCAGTTGAGCTATGTATGCTGTCGGTACTACACACGTTGAGTTTAATTGCCACTTAAAATGTCTTCAAAAAGATTACACCATGATTTCGCATTAAAATGAAAAGTTATTGTATAAACAGAAAGGCACAGAAGCAGCAGCTTAATATATAATTTAAAAAAAAAAACCTATACCCATGCAAGTCTAAAGGTGTCTTTCCACAAATATAAAACAAAAACTCCAAGTGTTAAAAAAGCATTGTATCTTCATTCAATTGGAAGTATTTTTTCCTTTCTTAGGTATGCATAAAATAACAGTGTGTCTTGGATTCCTTCAAATTCAAGGATTCAAAGAAATGAGGTATATTCCATGATGAATTTATTTTACTGAAGTACAGTTGATTCACAATGTTGTGTTAATTTCTGCTGTACAGCAAAGTGATTCAGTTATACATATATATATATATATACATTCTTTTTCATATTCTTTTCCATTGGTTTATCACTGGATATTAAATATAGTTCCCTGTGCTATACAGTAGGACGTTGTTGTTTATCCTTTCTATATATAATAGTTTGCACCTGCTAATCCCAAACTCCCAGTCCATCCATCCCCCACCCCCTCACCCTTGGCAACCACAAGTCTGTTCTCTATGTCTGTGAGTCTATTTCTATTTTGTAGATAAGTTCATTTGTGTTATAGTTCAGATTCCACATGTAAGTGATATTATATGACATTTGTGTTTCTCTTTCTGACTTACTTCACTTAGTATGATAATCTCTAGGTCTATCCATGTTGCTGCAATGGCATTATTTCATTCTTTTTTATGGCTCAGTAATATTCCATTGTGTATATATACCACATCTTCTTTATCAATTTATCTGTCAGTGGATACTTAGGTTGCTTCCATGTCTTGGCTGTTGTAAACAGTGCTGCTATGAACACTGGGGTACATTATCTTTTCGAATTATAGTATTCTCCAGATAAATGCCCAGAAGTGGGATTGCTAGAGCGTATGGCAACTCATTTTTTAAGGAACCTCCATACTGTTTTCCATAGTGGTTACACCAATTTATATTCCCATCAACAGTGTAGGAGGATTCCCTTTTCTCCACACCCTCTCCAGCATTTGTTATTTGTAGATCTTTTAGTGATGGTTATTCTGACCGGTGTGAGGTGTTACCTCATTGTCATTTTGATTTGCACTTCTCTAATAATTAGCACTTCTCTAATAATTAGCACTTCTCTGATGACCATTCTTTCATGTGCCTGTTGGCCATCTGTATGCCTTCTTTGGAGAAATGTTTGTTTAGTTATTCTGCCCATTTTTCTATTGGGTTGTTTTTTGTTGTTGTTGTTATTGAGTTGTATGAGCTGTTTATATATTTTGGAAATTAAGCCCTTACTGGTCATATCGTTTGCAAACATTTTCTCCCATTCTGTAGGTTGTCTTTTCATTTTGGTTATGGTTTCCTTTGCTGTGCAAAAGATTATAAGTTTGATTAGGTCCTGTTTGTTTACTTTTGCTTTTATTTCTATTGCCTTGGGAAACTGGCCTGAGAAAACCTTGGTATGATTTATGTCAGAGAATCGGGTTTTTTTTTGGTGTGGCATTGCCTAGATTATCAGTACAATAATGAATAGAGGGAATTCTGGCTTACCTGATTGTTATATTAATGGGAAGGTTTCTAAGGCTTTTATGTTAAATATGGGTTGGCCAAAAAGTTCATTTGGGTTTTTTCATAAGCCATTATGGGAAAACTCGAACGAACTTTTTGGCCAGCCCAATATAATTTACTGTATGGTTTTAGTAAATGTTTTTGATCAGACTAAGGATAATTTCTTCCATTTTCACCTGGCTAAGAGGTTTTATCTTGAATGGGTGTTGAATTTTGTTAATTCTATGAAGATGATCATATGGAAATCAACTTTTCTAAGAGCTAAATCTTATACGATATAAGATCTCTTATATGATCTTATATAAGAGATATAAGAGATCTTATAAGATCTTAGATATAAGATCTCTTAGATCTTATATAAGAGATCTTATAAGATCTCTTATATCTCTTATATGATATCTCTTTTAAATATATTGTTGGACTCTATTTGCTAATATTATGACTTTTTCATCTCATCTCAAGTGATTTTGGTCAACAGAAACACATTTTTCTTGTTATGTTCTTGTCCGATTTTGATATTTTCTTGATGACATGTCATGAGTTTGGTATGTGGCCCAGTTTACCTCTTTTCTGGAACCCTTTGTCTATACATAATATTATCTGTTACTTGCAGATTTAGTTAAAAGCAATAACAAAAAACTTCACTGGTAAAACTCTCTGGACCTGGGCCTTTTTGAAGTAAGGGGCTGATTTAGGGCTTTTATTTATTTTTATTTTAAGACTGATTAATATATTTGAGTACATTTGTTTAAGTTCTCCTATTTTTCTCGAATTGCCCACTTTATGTACACTTTCACATTTACTATCATAAACTTGTTCACATTTTCCTATTTCCAAGGATAACCTGGCCCATGAGGACTAAATGAGTATCTGCCATTCTAATACCCAAGACCCTCTGAAAAGTATCATTTTGAGTTTATTAGCACCAACCTCCCTTTGTAAATGCCCCCTACTACCTAATAGTATTATTTATTCTTCATTGGAGAAAGGCATTGTCTTTTTCAGCTCAGCCCCCAAAGTCAGGGTATGTAAGAACACAAAAACGGTATCATATTCCATGCCCTATAGGTAAAAGCGAAAAATCATGCTCATTATTATATGATCCAGTTTATATATATATATATATATATACACACACACATATATGTATATACATATATATGTAAATACATTTCTAAAGACCAAATAGCTGACGTCAATAACAAGGAAGAATTTACTCAATTAGTCAATGCATATTTATCCAGTACCTACTAGGTCTTCACAGCAAACATTTACAAAGGTAGTGTTTATGAATTTAACTTAAAAGATCTACTTACATTCGTAAGATGCTACGCCATTTTTCAAAATCATTCTCCATATATTCTCCATATAAGGCAGGGTACTATGCACTAAAAATACCTTGTGAGTTATTCAGTACTTTAGACTCAACCTTTTATGTATGCATAGCTTCCAGAATATTTATTGAATATCTTATGCATAGAAGCATCTCTTAGATGCTTAGGAGAATAATAAAATCTAGCACTTATTAAATTCCTACTGCATAACAGAAACTATTCTACACGTTAACTCACTAAAACTTACAAACTGAAAAAGATAGGTACTATTACTATTCCTTTTTTACATATGAAGAAACCAGAGTAAAGCAAGGTTAAGAAACAGTCCTGACGCGAAACGTTTCGTTCACTTTGCAGTGGGAAGACAAACAAGTGAACAGACAGATATAATACAGTAGAAGATCCATTAATAAAGGAAGTAGATCTGTGAATAAATTCAAACCCATTCTCTGTCACACGGAGCAATGCTTTTGACGAAGAAATTTGGGACAACTTGTTTCAAACAAATAATTTGAATTGAAAAGAGTGTGTACATATGAGTTGGGAATCTCAAGTTCAATTGCAAATCTAGTGTTGATGGATTGTAGGACCTTGTACAGGTAATTTAGGCCGTTTGGATTTTAGTTTCAACTACAAAATTAGCCTGTTGGAGTAGAATCCAGTTATAATTTTTTGACTCTTTACCCTTAATTAAAAGTTTTACTAATAGGACTTATGTATACATGGATATTTCATATTTAATCACAAGTACTATGAGTGTGTCTATCAAAAGTTGGAAATATAAGACTCCTCCCTTCACTGCATAAAAGTTCAAACAAATCTTTGATTAATCTTTAATTGGAACTGTCAGTTAAAGCCAAGTATAATGCAGTTAAGTGGTACAGTATAGTTCGTGAACCCCTTAGAGTCCCAGAAACGTTTTCAGGGATCTGCCAGGTCAAAAATATTTTCATAATAATATGAAGACATTATGTGTCTTTTTCACTCTCATCCCCTCACAGGTGTACAGTGGAGTTTTCCAGAGGCTACAATATGTGTGATGATGCTTTTTCTCTGCTGGCTAACAGAATATGTGCTTCTGTGTTCTTTTCCTTTAATACTTTCTCAATTTTAATTTTTTATATAGGAAATATTGGTAGATATAAATCACAGAAACAAAAGCTTTTGGGAATCCTCTATTATTTTTAAGAAGTAGGGGTCCTGAGATCAAAACATTAGGACCACTGATGCAGTTGACAAGAACATTTGAACTCAATATAGTACAGGAGTAAAAGCATAACCCTGCCACTTACTAGAACTGTGACTCTGGGCAAGTTACTTATCTAAGCCTCAGTTTCCTTATCTGTAATGTTACCACCCTCAGAGCTTTGTTGCGAAGATGAAATGAGATTATGCATGTAAAGTCCTTTTTACACCAGGTCTGACACAGTAAAAGCAAAAACTTTGATCAAAAATAATGATCCTGTCTTAGGAAGGATACACAAGAAAATGGTAAACTGATAACTTTTGTTACCATTGGGCAGGGAACTTGTCATTGTATCCTCTTCACATGGAAGTCACAATTTATCAAAAGTAACGATTTAATGAAAACTCTAAAAAAATTTTTTAATTACCTTCTTCCTAATAGATAAAGGCCTTGTTCATTTCTGATGAAACTTTACTCTTCCAAATTTTATCTCTGAAAAGAGCTTGACGGTCAATGATGGTAGCTCTTAGTGTATACATTGTTTTGCTGTGGAGGCTACAGCCAACTCCAAGTTAATTGGCTGATACCCAAGCATACCTGTATCACTTTGCCGCACACAGAATTTTAGCTAACCTAGTTTCCACATGCAAAGTGAAAAGGAAGTCCTGATTTCTAAAAACTAGTATACCTCTCCTACATCATCAGTCTCTCTCTCGTTATTGGAGAATTCCCAACAGTATACACACATGCTCTAGCATCTCCCTTGTTTTTTAAATGTGATCCCACAGGCCCCTCCAGCTACCATCCTATTTCCCTGATCTCCTTCACAGCCACACTTCTCAGAAGACTCATGTTACTATTCTGTTTCTACTTCTATACATCTGGTTGTCCCTTCTTCCCCCTCCATCGGATTTCTGCTGGCTCTACTTCCAAAGTATAAGTCCACTCAGTTAGTTTCATCTCTGCCATTATCACACCACTCCAAGCCACTATCAGCCCTCCCTGGACTTCTGCAAAAGCCACTCACTCTTGACCCCCATTATCTACTGAATTGTGTTCCCCCCAAATTCATATGTTGATCCCCTAACCCCCAATGTGACTTTATTTAGAAATAGGACTATAGGGAAGTAATGAAGGTTAAATGAGGTTGTAAGAGTGGGGCCCTAATCTGATAGGACTGGTGTCCTTATAAGAAGAGGAAGAGACACAAGAGATCTCTCCCTCTCTCCATGTGCACAGAGAGCAAAGCCACGTGAGGACACAGCGAGAAGGCAGCAGTCTACAACCAGGAAGAGAGCCCTCACCAGAAACCCTGATGGCACTGTGATCTGGGTGTTCTAGCCTCCAGACTGCAAGAATATAAATTTCTGTTTTTAAGCCAGTCTGGTATTTTTGTTATGGCAGCCTGAGTAAACTAATACAACCCCCTACATATATTTTTCACACAGCAGCCATAGTGATCTTCTTTTATTTATTTATTTTTATTGAAGTACACTTGATTTACAATGTTGTGTTAGTTTCAGGTGTACAGCAGAGTGATTCAGATATATAGATATATAGATGTGCTTTTTCAGATTCTTTTCCACTGTAGGTTATTACAAGATATTGAATATAGTTCCCCATGCTATACAGTATATCCTTGCTGATTATCAATTTTATATATAGTAGTGTGTATATTTTAATCCCAAACTCCTAATTTATCCCTCCTCACTACCTTTACCCTTTGGTAACCATAAGTTTGTTTTCTATGTCTGTGAATCTGTTTCTGTTTTGTAAATAAGTTTAGTTGTACCATTTTTTAGATTCCACATATGTGATATCATATATTTGTCTTTGTCTGACTTACTTCACTTAATATGATAATCTCTAGGTCCATCCATGTTGCTGCAAATGGCATTATTTCATTCTTTTTTATGGCTGAGTAATATTCCATTATATATATATATATATATTCCACATCTTCTTTATCCATTCATCTATCCATGGACATTTAGGTTGTTTCTGTGTCTTGGCTATTGTAAATAGTGCTGCTATGAACACTGGGGTGCATGTAGCTTTTTGAATTAGAGTTTTCTCCAGATATATGTGCAGGAGTGGGATTGCTGGATCATATGGTAACTCTATTTTTAGTTTTTGAAGGAAGAATGATCTCTTTAAAATCTAAATCAAATTGTGTCACTCCCTTGCTTAAAGGCCTTCAATAATTTTCCATTGAAATTAGCATCAGACTCTAACTCTTATCTTGGCCTGAAAGCTATCCACCATCTGGCACCTGCCCATCACTTTGACCGTATCTCGGGTCATCCTCCCTCACAGGCCTCACTCACACTAACTTCTCTCTGCCAGCAAAAATCTCAAGCTCATCCTTCTGCCTAAAAGTTCCCCCTGGGGCTTCCCTGGTGGCGCAGTGGTTGAGAGTCCTCCTGCCGATGCAGGGGGCACGGTTTCGTGCCCCGGTCTGGGAAGATCCCACATGCCACGGAGCGGCTGGGTCCGTGAGCCATGGCCGCTGAGCCTGCGAGTCCGGAGCCTGTGCTCCTCCGCAATGGGAGAGGCCACAACAGTGAGAGGCCCGCAAAAAAAAAAAAAAAAAAGTTCCCCCCTGGTTTTTCACGTGGTTTCTTCTGTAGTCTTGCCTACATGGAACTTCCTCAAGGATCTTCACCCACCTTTCTTAAACCAAGACTCAGTCTTCCCTACCACCTAAAAAACACTAGTTCATCACTCTAATTATTTCCTTCATAATTTGTCACAGCTTCTAATTCTCTGTCTCTGTCTCTCTCTCTCTCTCACCCACTCACTCCCTCTCTCTCCATTTTCTTGTATAAATGTAGGACTCCTTACTTTTTCCCTCCTTACAATGTAAGACTCAGGAGGGTATGTCCTTGTCTCCCGTGCTTTCTGCTGTGTCCTCAGAGCTTAGGAGGGTGCCTAGTACACAGGAAACCTTCAATAAATATGTGTTTAATCAAGGACTGAATAAACATAAGACTGGCTGGAATTAATGAAATTCTGTTCAATGCAGTTTAGTACAGTTTTACTAGTATTGCCATAAAATAGATTGCCAGAGTGGAATTGCTGGGTCACAGAGTATGCACATTTTTAATTTTGATAGATCAGAAGGACTGCTTTTTAATATTTAGTGTGACTGATTTGCCACTTTAAAATTTAATTATCACAAATTTAATTTTTTTTCCTCTTCTCCTTTGAAAAATGAGCCATTTCAAAACCTTTCTTTTTTCTCCCCCATGTTTTTATGGCAACTGAGGCTTCATCGTTCATTTGCAAGAACCCTAGCTTTTGTTTTATATTGATAGATTAAATTGATAGAGCCCATTTATCTATAAAGAAAACTTCTGTGAGTTGAATCTTCTTTTTGCACTGACCCCCCCCATTACAAAATGAATGATGTACTTCAATGAAAGAAGAAAATACCCCCTTTTTCACATGTCATTCTTCTTCTCTGAATGTAGATATTTGTGGAAGACACAAAAGTACACACAGCACTAACACATGAAAACTCTAAGCTGAACATTTTAAATTTGAAATTTACAGTTGTTACAACAGATGACCCCCGACTAATCAGTTATGTAACAATACATATCACAATTACTTGACGGGAAGATATGCATTTATACTTTCTTGAAATCTTTCCAATTGAGCCCTCTGGCATCAGTTAGAACCCAGAGCTAGGAATGCTTTCACACTTGTTTGAATTTTTGAATTAGCTTCATTCTATTTTGTTGTCATCAACAGTATCCCTAAACTTTTCCAGCTGCCTTCTAGCTGTTTGATGTGTATAAAGTATAAGGGTATGGGTGGTTCCACACAAACATGTCCCCACTACCAGCAAAAACCATAATAAACCAGGTACATGTGATTCAGGACAGAGGACAGTATAATTGTCTTCAGTTCAGTCCAGCTGTTATAATCCCCACCTTGAGTTCAATCAAAAGACAAACACTGTGCAAAGAATAATTTCAAATTATTGAAATGGATCAAATATTCAATAAAATTTTTTTAAATCTTATTCCTTTTTTTAAATGTTATCATGTTTTAATTTATAGGAGAAGAAATTTTGTCTCTGAAGATTATGAGCTGAACAGGCACACATTTGGCCTAATTATATACAATTGAGGAATAATGGCTTCCACCTCTTTGTACAACTGCCGTAGTCACTCATGTATAACTGTGACCATGGGCATTTTTTTTTTCTTTTTGCGGTACGCGGGCCTCTCACTGTTGTGGCCACTCCCATTGTGGAGCACAGGCTCCGGATGCGCAGGCTCAGCGGCCATGGCTCACGGGCCCAGCCGCTCCGCGGCATGTGGGATCCTCCCGGACCAGGGCACGAACCCGTGTCCCCTGCATCGGCAGGAGGACTCTCAACCACTGCGCCACCAGGGAAGCCCCATGGGCATTTTTATGTTAACATTATTTACAATGTTCCAATTGTAAGTTTACAATGTATAGCTTATCTATTTTTTCTCTTTTTTTTAATTGAAGTATAGTTGATTTATAATGTTGTGTTAGTTTAAGATATGCAGCAAAGTGATTCAGATATATATACATGTATTCTTATACATATATATGTATTCTTTTCAGATTCTTTTCCCTTATAGGTTATTTAAAAATATTGAGTAGATTTCCCTGTGCTATACAGTAGGTCCTTGCTGGTTATCTATTTTATATACAGTACTGTGTATATTTTAATCCCAAACTCCTAATTTACCCTTGTTGTTCATCTATTTTATATTTAGTAATTTGTATCTGCTAATCCCAAACTCCTAATTTATTCTTCCCTGCCTCCCTTTCCCCTTTGGTAACTATAAGTTTGTTTCCTCTGTCTGCGAGTTTATTTATGTTTTAAGTTCATTTATATCTTTTTTTTTTAAGATTCCACATATAAGTGGTACCGTATGATATTTGTCTTTCTCTGTCTGGTGTACTTCACTTAGTATAATAATCTCTAGGTCCCTCCATGTTGCTGCAAAATCTTATTCCTAAGAAAATACTCTCCTATTACCTTTTACATATGACAGTCTATACTTTATTGGCTGAATAATAATTAAATGAATGAATGAATTCATCTTAACAGATTTATTATTTTATCAGTCACTAACCATGACCTACACCATGACAGGCAAAATTTAACCGTTCTTCCATTATTCCTTCAAATTGCATGGTAGAGTTCTGTTGTTCATTGTTTCCTAACAAATGTAGTCCAGAACCTTTAGGGTGACATTCACAGCCCTGTCCAATCTTACCACCAGTCTCTTCCCTTCCTTAATCCCCACTATTGCCCTATATCCACAACCCTTCAGCTACGTTCAACTCTTAGCTCTTTTCCAAATGTATCCTGCATTTTTTCCTTCTGTTCTTTCTTCCAATCCCTCACACATTTTCATCTACTCAAACTCTACATCTTTCCTGTCCTACATCAGATGCCAGCGAAGTTTTCCCCAGCCCCTCACCTTCTTTCCCAATTAGAAGTATCTATCTCTTCAGTATTTCCCTGATTTCCCTGGTGCTCAGTATAGCATCTACTACACTCTGAATTGTGTGCATCTGTATATATTGTTGATCTGCTCTATTAGATTAAAAGCTCCTAAGCATCAAAAGCCTGTGCTCGGGCTTACCTGGTGGCGCAGTGGTTGGGAGTCCGCCTGCCGATGCAGGGGACGCGGGTTCGTGCCCCGGTCCGGGAGGATCCCACATGCCGCGGAGCGGCTGGGCCCGTGAGCCATGGCCTCTGAGCCTGCGCGTCCGGAGCCTGTGCTCCGCAGCAGGAGGGGGCACAACAGTGAGAGGCCCGCGTACCGCAAAAAACAAAAAAAGCCTGTGCTCTCCATATCGTATCCCCACACCAACTTTACTGAATCTTGTACATATCAGATGCTCAAAAGCGTTTAAAGAATTGAATGGAGCTGCTGGCCGACAATACTAAATGTTTCCCCTGACCATTTTGGCAACTCTGTCTTGCTACTTAGCAACGCCACCTAACATAGACACACTGTTCACACACATGATAATAGATCATGAACCCAAAGGGTGTTTTCTTCTACCTTTCTTGTACTGTCAGTCGATCTTTCATTCTGGAGCAACTCTACGTGTATGTGTGTGTCATGAAAAAATGTCTTCTTTGTCCCACCAGCCAGGAGCTCTGTAGACAGAGATGGCATTTTATACTGACCCATAAAGTCAGTATACACGTGAAATCAGTGGAAATTTTCTGACTGTGTTAACATTTTGCAGGCTTGGAAGTCCATGCTTAGATAACCATGGATAAGCACTTAAGGTTGATATTTGGGGATGGGTAACAAAGAGCATTTCTGTATTAAGACTGATTGGATTTTTACAAAATAAGTACTAGATAGAAATATGTTGATGAACTTTTGGAGAACTCAAAAATTAACTTTATGAATGGGAAGGAATATAGATTGACAATGCCTCAAATTATTTGGCTTTCAGAAATCTAGAAAAATATTTTGTGTTGATTTTTTAGGCACTAAAATATGTAAAAGTCATTCAATTGACTGGATGTACGCGGCACGAAGCCATGAATTTCAGGTGATGCTAAATGGGAACTTTTCTTATTTCTCGTGTTTCAGTGGTAACTAAACCAGGAGCTTGTCAATAACCAGTCCTTTATTTTATCATTATGACAAGATAAACTGTAACGTACGATAAAACGGAGACGCAACATCCAAGTGGTTCAACTGAAGAAAACAAAAGTTAATATATTTAAATCTAGATTTCCCTGAAGCTCTCTGTGCAAAATAAGCAAACCTTCAATATGAGGTATTCTCTGGGTCTCGGCATTCGTGAGAATTAAGGAGGCAAAGGAATCCTACAACCGGGTTAGGATTTATAAGCCAAGAGTCACCCATTTTTAAATACGGAGCCCAAGATAAGGGGTGAAGCCAGAAGAAACCCCATTGGCTGGAAATGAAGTTGATGGTGACCAGGAAGATTAACCCCTTCCAAATGCAATAAGCACACATAAGACTGTTGATGAACACAGCAGTGCCGAGACATCACTGTTTTAGTTCATTACCAGGAGCAGGGTAAAAAGAGTCCTTAGGGCCAAGGTAAATGGGTTCAGTGAAAATGCACCTTAAAGACCAGAGGGAAGGCTCTGGAAACTGCTGGATCATCAGATCAATGGACTCAAAGATGACTAAGTTAGGTTGCTTTATGCAGTTTAAACATTTGTGCAGGGAGTCTCCCCATGCAGCCTTTTATTGACAGCTACAGATCAATGGTAATTTTTGATCATTTTCAACCTACATAAACCTATTGACCCCATGGCCACCTTTGGGGCACTTCAAGTAATCAAAAATAATCAGAGGAGATGGTGTAAAATTGTCTGACTGCCAAAGACTCCAAGTAGTTTCACATGCCCCCAGGAGCAGAGTTGAGAGGTTAAAGTGTAGTTCACATTGCCAGCAGAACCTCAACTGGCGGAGTGTTCCAGAGAGTCTTGTCTTTATGTCTCATTAAAGGACTCACTGATCTGTATGTATTAGATTGCAGAGAACGAATTATTCCTGTTTTCCTTTGTTGAGTCATTCTTTTCTTCGGCTGCCTAACAGAAGTGGTTAATATACTTTTAGAATTAAAACAAAATTAGCAATATTATGTGGCTGTAGACATGGACAGGACAAAGACAAAAGGGAAGAAGGTATAAGTTAGGTAGCCCAAAGGTCAGGGATAACAAATATATATGGATCTCAAAAGAATCAGTAGGACAGAAAAGGGAAATAACAAACAAAACAATGGCAATGAAAAGAAATCTTATTGAATTAAGATAATCTCCAGAGGGAAGGAAGAAAAGGGGCAGCAGCGGAGCGAAAAGAAGGAAGTTTTTAATGAGGACTTTCCCAGTCAGTGGGACAGAATGCTCTGTCCCCAAAGGAAGGAATGGAATCCAAATCACGTAAGGTCAACAGGGCTCAAGCAAATATTCTGAATTTAAGGAAAATCACAAGTAACTGAGTAAACAAACAAGACTCACCCTAATCCATAGAGTGAACTGTGCCCAGATTTTACAGTTGGTTTCTAAAATAGTGAACTCTGGGGTTAGATATCCATTCAGGGAAGAATAATATAAAGGATTTCCTAAAATGTCAAAGAGTAAATCGGTTAGGGATTGTCTTGCCATTTTGAAGTTTTCTTTATTTTTTATGTGGACTTAACTAAATATTGACAAAAAGTATGGCTATCACTGAGGTTTATTTAAAGCATGCGTGTGTGTGTTGTAGTTTTGCAGAAATAACAAGTTGACATAATATGGGAATTTGTCTCAGTATAAATTTATGATAGAAAAATTCTCCTTCACGTTTCCTGTACATTTATGATATGTGATTATTTCTATTTTTTAAGAAGATATATAGACCAAACTAAGCAAAACAACGGTTGTAATCACCTTTTGTAGGAGTCTACATGTAAACATTTCTGTGTCAGGCAGGCGTGAACTTCAACTTGAGACCTGCAGGTCATATTTCCACATTAGTTGGTGGAGGTTTTGAAGCCAGAACATTTTCAGTACTTCTGCTTTCAAGGATCTGGCTATAAATGTTTATTAAAAGAATCTATAATGAAATCAGTTTTGTTATTTTTTAAATGGCGGCCTGGAGTGTGTTGGATGACTGAATGTCAGTTAATCATTGAGCACTCATGGCACCGAAAGTGCTTGATAGTATTGCCATCTAGGGGCTGAATGGAATTCTCAGCTCTGAAATAAACTGTAATTGAGCAGGTGCTGCTATGGACAATATATGTATGTTTTTGCTTTACAGCCCACATGCTTTTCGTGTTTCTTACGACAAAAGCTATCTCTAAATGTCCCCCAGCAGCCTACCTTTTTTCATATATAATCTGTTAGAGGTGATCACTATTTGCTTTGGAGCTGATGCTTTTTTGGCCTCTACTACTGAATATTCTGAACAAAGAATGGTTCTTTTTTGCATTATTAATCTTGCCCGTGTTTGCCCTATTTCCACAGCAAAGGAATCATTTATCAGAAAAGAATGTTGTAATCGGGACTTGTAGCATATTCAACTTTAATATTCACTATGGTCATTCTATTTCTGTGCTATATTTATCTAAAAGACCAATCCAATGTTGTTGGAGAAATAAGTTTTAAATATTTATGATCTAACTTTTAATATTTAAAAAAAGAGAAATTAGTATCTCTGTAAAATTTTTTTCAGAGCCTGGTCGCTTAGCAAACGTTTAAATATTAAAAGATTTCAAGAGTTCAGCCTGTAATATCATAATAGGACCTTACTGAAACAGGAAAATTGACTTTACAAGTTTTTGATAAGTAAAGGAAATTATATTTCCTCTGCTTGTGTTTAACACATAATAAGAAACATTAACTAATAGAAACTTATAACCAAGAATGTGGGGAAATGGTGTCAAAAATTATTTCTATGGTGTGTTTTGGTTTCGTCTAACCAGTTTTTTTGGAAAGTGGTTCAGTTGGATTTTGCCACCTGGTTTTAGATTTTATTCAAAATGAGATTTGGATTCCCTCAAATTAAAAAGAATTTCCATACACATAACTTTGTCTGGTGCTTTCGGGTACTGCTCTCAGAAATAACTTTCTCTTCTTCATCTCATCTTCCTCTTCCTGTGCCCACCAAGAAAAGGACAATTGAAGACGATCTGTCACATTTAAGTGTCAAATAAACCAAAGCTGACCTCGCATACCATTAAGTGTATATATCCTAGTAAACCAGTAAAAACTTCTTTGTGATTATTCACATCCAATGGATATGGTACACAACAGAAAGTGTCTGTGTGTGTGTGTGTTTACCTATACACACATTACTGGTCCACTTGCAGACATAATTCCTATCTGTAAACAGACACTTCCATCCAGCCCAGATGTAGAAAGAGCACCCTGGGCTCTTTAAAAACATTAGGATTCTTAGGTCCAGTTTAATTATGCAAAATATGGTTAGTGCTGCTGTCCAAGCAGGAAAAAAACAATTATGCTATCATTTTTTTTTTCTTTTAAATTAACAAAGACCAAATACTCAAAGCCTAGCTAACAATTACTTTTGGTAAATTTCAGAGTTTTAGTTAGGGTGTTTTTAACAAATGAGAATATTTTCACGTTGATATTAATAGTAGACTGCTCTCAGGGTGCTTGTGCATCTATAGTTCAGTTGGTTTATTGTTTCCTTGTGTTTGTTTTATTGTCTTTGTAAAATGTAAATACACACCAAGAGAATGAGAGAGGGGGGAATTGGGGAGAGTCTCATGTAAAAAATAGTGTCGGGGTTTAATGAGAGAGAATTAGCGTTGCTCAGGTTCAACTTCCAAATCCTTAAGTTTATTCCATTCTCTGCCACTCAACTTGGTACCACTGATTTCCATCATGAAATCATGCTACACTGACCTGAGACATCATAGATTTTTTTTATTGCTTTTGTAATATATTGCATCCCTTGGGTCGCAAGCTCTGAAAAGGCAAGGATCCTATCTGATCCAAGCTGTGTGTGTGTGTGTGTGTGTGTGTGTCTGAAATCACACAACATTAGGTAATATATTTAGCATGTGAAGAACACGAAAAAACCATATTGTTTTCTTAATAATTCAGATCTCTGTTGTGATATTTGTGCTGTCATTGGTGAGGCGTCTTGGCCAAAGAACGACCTTCCAGCAATTGGTAGCAGTTTCCAAAAGGAAACTAAACTGTTCATTTTCTTCCAGGGGACGAGCCATCAAGCCCACCTGTTCGGCTTAGAACCCTTCACCGCATATCACATTAGTGTTGTGGCCACAAACCGGGCGGGAGAAGTTTCAAGCCCCTGGACTCTAGTTCGAACCCTAGAATCTTCCCCCAGTGGACTGAGCTACTTTACGGTGGAGCAGAAGGAGAACGGCCGGGCATTGCTACTGCGGTGGTCAGAGCCTGTAAGAACCAATGGTGTGATTAAGGTAATGTCTACCCTGAATATGCGATCATGTTTGGTATTCTACAGATAAATAGATGAGCCCTGACATGCCATCAGGTCACTGTGGGAAAACTCCCTTCACAGTCTGGTTAATTCTTCCTGATAGTTCCTCCAGGCGCTTAATCATAGATCAGAGAAAACTAGCTCACACGTGTTAAGCTTCCTATGAACCCAACGCTGTCTAAGTGCTCTCTGTGGATTATCTCATTTAATCCGCACATCAGCCCTACTCTGTAGGTACCACTAAGCCTCACTGGGCACGTAAAGGCTAAACCACTGTCTGAGGCTAAACAACATTGCGACCACCGAATTGGGATTTGAAGCCAGGTAGTCGCACCAGAACGGAACTCTAAATGACCATGTTCCTAGTGCCTCCCGAATTGTCCTTCCCAGCTCTTTGCTTAAGCTTTGCCTAATTTGCACTTTGAGCAGAGCTCACTCATCAGGAAACAGGAAGCCCCGCATGTCTGCTAAGTCCACGATGTCCCTATGTAGCCATGAGAAGCAGTCTTATTAATGTCACATCTAACCCCAGCTTCACCAGTCTGTGAGCGCCCAAATAAGGTTTCCATTATCATCCACATTTTGATGCTTTGAACCATCACCCACATAAGAGGCAGCATCATCACCCTTCTGATGTTCTTCTCCAAGGCTGCTGGCGACTCAGCTGTCCATCTATTACTGCCTCTGCCTCTAGTCTCCTCTGGCCCTGGACCACCACTCAGGCCCTCATCCATCACCTCGTGCAGGCTGGGACTGCCACCCCCTGCAGATGCTGTAGACACTCTGCCTCTCCTTTACCGCTCCCTCTCAAGGTGGCAAAGACTCCCCCACTAATGCCACATAGAACATCTAAGACTAAGCTGTGACTTTTGATAAACCTTCCCTGAAAACCCCATAGTGGGATGCTGGCGGGAAATTACCTACAGCAGTGACTTAGATCTGTAACTAGAGCTCACAGACCCAGGCCCATCTTCATGGGCCTCCCTGTAGGCTGCCTCACTGCCTGGTACGGTGGCCACCTCTCTGCCCACCTCCAGGTATGCTACAAGCTGCTTTCTACCAGCCCCTGGCATGTGACTGAGCCGGACTTTGCCTACTCTAGGACAGGAGGCCTGAGCCCTAGGAACCATGGCCTTAAAATCCAAGCCTCAGCCCTAAGGTCCCCATCAGAGAAAAGAGTATCTCTCTCACACCCATCAAAGCACCCCTCCTTGTGAGTGTTTATTTCCCATCCCAGTGTCTGCCTCTTCCTGGAATGATTGACAATAGAAATATCTACTCCTTTTACGTGCGTTTGTGGTTCACCAAATATTTATTGAGGCTTCTACTAAGTTCCAGGCAATTATTCAGGAGTGAACAAGACAGGCAAGGTCCCTGCTGTCATAGACCTTGTGTGTGTGTGAGAATACATGAACGGTGGGGCTACAGAGAGGCAAACAAAAAGCTAGTACACAAACCGGAGAATTTCAGAGAGTGGTGAATGCTATAAAGAAAATTAAACAGAATAATGTAATTATGCCTGCTCGGGCTGTTTTAGCATGGATGATCATTTGAATTGAGTTGACGTTTGAGCTGAGCCCTGAATGACAAGACAGAGTCAGTCATGTGAAGATACGAGAGCAAAATGTTCAGACAAAGTGAACAGCAAATGCAAGGCCTGAAGCCAGGGATGAACTTGGTTTCTTCACATCAAGGGAAGAAAGCCAGTGTGGCTGAAGTTTGGGAGGGTTGGGGAGGGAAGATGATACTAGATGAGATTCAAGGGATTGGTGAAAGGTGGATTCTGTGCTCAACCTTGTGGGCTGTGATCAGGAGCTTGGGATTTATTCTGAGTGTGATGAAAAACTACGGAAGGGTTTAGGCAAAGGGATAGCACAATCAAATGTATGTTTTTCCAAATCACTCTGGCTCCTATGTAGGAAATGGGCTATAAGGAGACCGGTGGAGTTTGGAATCTGTGAAAGAAGTCAGGGTAGAATTGACTGTGGCTTGAATTAGAGTGGGAGTTGAGAAGGTCAAGAAATGTGAGTGGATTGGGGATGTATCCAGAGGTAGAGATGACAAGATCTGTTAATGGACGGAATGTGATACATGAAGGAAAATTAGTACTTCAGAATGACATCTGGACTTTGGCCTTGAGTCATTGACTGGGAAGGGAAGGCTGGAAGATGTACAGGTTTGAGGGGATAAGTAGGTAGTTGGAAGTACAAGTCTAGAACACTTGAGAGAGTTCTTCATGAAGATATATGTATTTGGAATTCATTAGCAGATGAGTAGTATTCAAACCCATGGGCCTGGAGGACATCACCTATGGAGAGAATCTAAGTCGAGATGAAGAGAGCCTGGGATCAAGCCCTGGGGAATACAAAAATTTAGAGGTCAAGAGTATGGAGAGGAGCTGTCAAGACACATGAGGTAGAAGGAAAAGTAGGTGAGAGGGATGTCCCAGAAGGGAACAGAAAATGTGCCAATGGTGTTGAGAGATCCAGTAACATAAGGGCAGAGATGTGACCCTGTATTTGGAAACCAGGAGGTCACTGTGATCTTCACAAGAAAATCAAATGGGAAACCTGGTCGGGATGGTTTGAGGGAATAGGATAGCAACTCTTCAAAGAAGTATAGATGGAAAGAAAAAAACAGAGAAATGGGGCAGGAGCCAGGGGACTATGGTGTCAAGAAGTTTTATTCAAAAATCAGTGAAAGATCCTAGAGTACATTTAAATGTTAATGGAAATAACCCAGTAGAGGGAGATAAATCAGTGAAGCAAGAGATGATGAGAATAATTGCAAGAGTGAAATCTGTAGGAAGGAGGAGAGGACAGGATCCAGAGCTCAGGTGGACTTCAGTGGGGGCAGAGGTACTTCATCCATAGGAAAAGGAACAGAGGCAAATAGGGTACGTCTAGATTCACATGCATATGGCAGTGGTAATCTATAACATGAGAACATTCCTGTCTGACTGCCTCTACTTTCCTCAGTCAAATATGTGGTTATGTCAACAACCACCTGTGAGGGAGAGAAGGGGGTATTGGCTGTTAGTGGGGAAAGGAGAAGATATTTCTTACTTTGGAAAATGAGAGAGCAAACATATGGTTTTATAGTTGGTAATCATCTATTTAAAAGTTATGGTAAGAAATTTAAAGTGAGACCAGTCAATATATATGAGAGTTTTTCTCCAAACCCAGTTAGAAGCTAAGGTCCAGAGGGAGAGCTGAATTTAACACTAATTAGAGATTTGCCAGGTGAATATGGGGGAGGGGACAGAGAGTCAGAGAGACTTTCAAATTGATTGTGGAATCTAAGCTGTCTTCAGAAAATACTCTATTCCCCTTCCCTCAGGGGTATGATCTTGCCCTGAGACCCCCAACAAGAAAATCACACCAAAATACAATAGTCCAACATAAATAGATTTCCAGATCTAGGCTATTTAATCTTAAATAACATTAAAGTATATCAACAATCCAGGAACAACCTGTGGGAAGATTTGCCTCTCAAGGGACTCTGGTATTTGTCCATCTCATCTTAAGAGACATAATCACAGGGTCACGACCATGTACAGGAAGGTCTCCTGTCTCTCAGGTACACTGAAGCATGAAAAGATGGGGAACCGTCATTCAAAAACATCTACATTCAAGTTAAGTTACCTCTCGTCTTCCCCAAAGAACAATGGATAATATGGGTTGGAAACTTGCTCTACATTTGTATCATGAGCATTCAGATGGTTTTCCCTGGAACAAAACAATACTTTGCTCCAAAGAAACCATCTATTCTTCTATAACTGGTAAGAGGAAGCAGGGTGGGTTTTCCATTTTCTGGTCATCAGTTTGTACCTATGTTTTTGTATATGTGTATAACATGTATATGTACCTATGTACATGCATGTGTGCCCACACCAGACACTCACACATTTTCCGCCCTGGCACCCTGGTACAAATGATTAAGCATTATAATTCCATTTCCCAGTAAATGCTATGGCAATAGACAATGTGGATAGACCCAATTTAGCCTGCTCAGGGTGAAATTAGAAGCACTTTATTTTTATAAAATAGGGAATTTGAATACTATTCCCCACTTCTAAAAGATAAAAATGGGAGGAAACCCCGTGAGCGCTCTTTAAGTCAACGAATTAATTTCAGTAACTCTTAGCTTTTAGATATATGCTTACATGATATCCAACCTTAAAAAGAGAAAAGGCAAAGATCACATTCCCAAAATTCATATCAGAATGCTTCTTCTGGGTTAGGATCATCAAGGTGAGGAATAGGGGGCAGAAGGGGTTAAAAGGGACGAAATAGTGACACCAAGAAATCATATGCTTCGTTCCCCATCTTCCTGCAGACGTACAAAGTCTTCAGTGATGGTGTCTTGGAGTACGCCGGCCTGAATCGTCAATTTCTCTTCCGACGCCTGGACCCCTTCACGCTCTACACGCTGACGCTGGAGGCCTGCACCAGGGCGGGCTGTGCACACTCGGCACCCCAGCCTCTGTGGACAGAAGAAGCCGCACCCCAGTCTCAGCTGGCTCCCACCATCCAGTCTGTGGGGTCCACCAGCGTTGAGCTGAGCTGGTCAGAGCCCGTTAACCCAAACGGAAAGATAATTCGCTATGAAGTGATTCGCAGATGCTTCGAGGGAATAGCTTGGGGGAATCAGACAATCCAGGACGATGAGAAAATTGTTTTCACAGAATATGATACTGAAAGGAATACATTTATGTATAATGACACAGGTCTGCGGCCATGGATGCAGTGTGAATATAAAATCCACACTTGGAATTCAGCAGGCCATACCTGCAGCTCTTGGAGTGTGGTAAGGACCAGGCAAGCACTTCCAGAAGGCCTCTCTCCACCTGAGATAGCCCAGGTGTCTGTGAATCCCCCCAAACTGATGATTTCCTGGATCCCACCAGCACAGCCTAATGGCATTATCCAGTCCTATAGGCTTCAAAGGAACGGGGTGCTCTATCCTTTCAGCTTCGATGCTGAGACTTTCAATTATACGGATGAAGCGCTGCTTCCTTTTTCCACGTACAGGTATGTAGTCACAGCCTGCACCAGTGAGGGCTGTTCCACTAGCACACCTACCAGCATCACAACCCTTGAGGCTGCCCCTGCAGGGGTCAGCCCTCCAGCTCTTTGGACCATCAGTGCCACTCAAATAAATGCATCTTGGTCACCGCCATCAATTCAAAATGGAGAGATCACTCAGTATTTACTCAGATTGGATGGTAAGGAGTACCTTGCTGGGCAGAACCTGTCCCTGTTGGTTTCCCACCTGCAGCCTTCCACGCAGTATAATCTCTCCCTAGTGGCCTGCACCAATGGCGGTTGCACAGCTAGTGTGGCAGAGTCTGCCTGGACAATGGAGGCCCCGCCACAAAACATGGACCCTCCAAAACTACAAGTCACGGGCTCAGAATCCATAGAAATCACCTGGAAACCGCCAGGAACCCCAAATGGCCAGATCAGAAGCTATGAACTTAGGAGGGACGGAACCATTGTCTATACCGGCCTGGAAACTCGCTATCATGATTTTACTCTCGCCCCAGGTGTGGAGTATGGCTACACAGTGATGGCCAACAACAGCCAAGGGGGTGTTCTGAGTCCACTTGTCAAAGATCGAACCAGCCCCTCAGCGCCTTCAGGGATGGAGCCTCCAAAATTGCTGGCCAAGGGCCCTCAGGACATCTTAGTGAGCTGGGACCCTCCAGTAAGGACAAACGGTCATATCGTCAACTACACCCTCTTCATCCGTGAGCTGTTTGAAAGAGAAACAAAAATCGTACACGTAAACACAACTCATAATTCTTTTGGTACACGGTCATTCATAGTAAACCAGCTGAAGCCGTTTCACAGGTAGGTAACGGACCCTGGGTTTCCTGAGAACAAGCCACTGCCCCTTTCTATTGCGTGAGCCCTTGGTCAGTCCCAGTGGAGACTCTAACAGCAAGATGTGTGACGTGCCCAAGCCCCATCCGTTTAACCATCCAAGTAGACTAACTACGTCCTTATCCAGCCCAAACCTGCTTGATTACTTCTGGAGAGCAAAATTCTTGCAGGTGACATTTTGAGAGTCAGTTTTTTTAGAAATGTTTGCACTTCATCGCAATGTCTGGAACCAAGTAGTGGAGAGGTAGGGCCACTTCCCTGAGTCTGGTCCCTCCTGGAAACATGCCAGCCCCTGGTCAGTTCTGAGAACCCCAATGCGGTTCTCTGAACTAGACTGTGAGGCAAAGGAGTATTATTTTAAAGAATGAAAAAAGGGGCCGTCATTGAGAGCTATTGCCAGCCAGAGTTGGACTGATCCGAAATTTGCTCTGGGGCCAGCCCTCCTTATTGAATCCAGCACGTCTTCCAGGAATAGTGAGGCTCCTCTGACTATTTCCGCAGCCCTTCAGTCAGCTCTGATCTCGTGGTTTCTTGGGACGGTGCCACTCTGCCAGCTCCTGTTTTCTTAGTGGTCCCCTCTGAGCTCTCTGATGAGCAAGGGTGTGTGTTGCTTTCCACACAAAGGAATCTGACCACCAGCCCTCTTCCCATCCTTTAAAGAATTGCTTGGCTTTTTTCCCCATCACATTTTAACTAACATACATCCCCAGAGAGGAGAGTAACAAAGGACATTGTATTCTTAAAATTTAGTAAAATGAACAGAACCACTTTAAAAGAATTAAAGGCTGGGTGTTGATTACCAACCACCATTGATAAAATTCATCTATTATTGTAATGTACTGATGTGTAGATTAGATCTCTCCTATAATTATCTCTGATATATAGTGCTGTTGAAATGAAACATTCGCAGTCTTATGCATATCCTAATGACAATTATTTAGGGTTGCATTAAATATTAAACAGTGATTAAAACTTCTGCAAGTATCTTCCATAGCTAATCCACATGCTCTGTGAGTTGGCTTTTCTCTTACTCTGATGCAGGGCATAAAAAAGGCCCATGTTAGCTGCAGAGCTGTACATTTTATCCCGGCTTCCTCTTTACCTGACTGGTACTTGCACGTTTTAAAGATCGTATCAGCTTGCTCCCCTCCGAAACTCTTATTCAAAAAGATTTCTAGGGAAAAAAAAAAGCCTCTGGATGTGAGAGGGGCATTTTTCCCAGGCTGAAAAAAGAAAGTCTGATTTTTGTGAGAAACTTAGCCATGGGATTTAAGGCAATGAGAGATGCCCCTTCACCGTCCACTCTCATCGAAGATGTAAGTGACATTAACGACTTAGAATATCAACGGGTTATTACTCAGCCATAAATAAGAATGAAAATTTTGTCATTTGCAACAATATGAGTAGACCTGGAGGGCATAATGCTTAGTGAAATAAGTCAGACAGAGAAAGACAAATACTGTATGTATTCACTTATATGTGGAATTTGAAAAATAAAACTAATGAATGGATGTAACAAAAGGGAAACTGACAGATACAGAGAATAAACTAGTGTTGCCAGTGAGGAGACGAGGAGGGAAGGGCAAGATAGGTGAGGGGGGTTAAGACATACAAACTACTGGGTATAAAATAAATAAGGTATGTGGACGTAATGTACAGCACAGGGAATATAGCCAATATTTTATAATAACTTTATATAGAGTATAAACAATAAAAACATCAAATCACACACACAAAAATAAAACCAGGGCTTCCCTGGTGGCGCAGTGGTTGGGAGTCCGCCTGCCGATGCAGGGGACACGGGTTCGTGCCCCGGTCCGGGAAGATCCCACATGCCGTGGAGCGGCTGGACCCGTGAGCCATGGCCGCTGAGCCTGCGCGTCCAGAGCCTGTGCTCCGCAACGGGAGAGGCCACAGCAGTGAGAGGCCCGCATACTGCAAAAAAAATAAATAAATAAAAATAAAACCAGAATATGACTTCTATATGAAGTTGGGATTCATGTCGTTTGGGTTTTTTCCAGCAGCTTAATGTTTACTGAGTACTGCAAATTAGTGTGTCCTCCTTGAGGTACCCCCGAGATGGTCAGTAGGAAGAAGGATCCTGAGAATACCCTAAGAAGCAGGAGGAATCTGACCCAGAATTTTAAAACCACCAGAGATAATCCAGAAAACAAATAATCCAGACGTAGAAAATCAAAACTGAGTTCTTAGAAGGCAGATCTGCCATTCACAGCTGTGGATCTGTTCACCAATTAACTGGCAGCCCATCACGGTGAAAATGGGCGTGAGAGGAGAGGGAGGGAAGGGGAAGCAGAAAAGGGAACTGGGAGACTCCCCAAAGGGAGAGAGAAGTGTAATTAAGAAGAGGGCAAGGGGAACAGAAAGAAAGCGAGGAAGTGAGCGCAAGGCGGTGATTATCTGGAAGAGAGAAAGCAGAAAGTAGAAGACGGAAAAGCCTGGAAGCAAAAGAAATAAAGGGAGAAAGGGAGGTGGCTGGGGCTTGAGGGGAAATTAGGGGTGTCATAATATCATAAAAATTAGGGGCATGGAAAAGAGGGGGAAAGCACTTATTTGCAACCAGAGGCACTTAAGACTAACAAAAGCCCCTTTTGTTGGAAGGGAAAAGTCCCTGTTATATAAATAGACCTTTCCCAGTTGGCAGGAGACCCGCTATGAAGCAAAACATAATTGATTGGTTGAGTTTAACTGGATGGTGATAAGGTGTCTCCATGATTGATAATCTGGTGTGTAGCTGGGTTAACTTTGGCCCCGGAAGTTCCCCATGTGGTGTAAGGGAGCCTGTTTTAAGATGTCAGGTATCAGGTGAGGGGATTTATTAGCACAGAGACCTTGATTCCATGACGTTCCTTCCTGACCTGGAAACGTTCCTGGGGAATCATTTAGCTCCAGCTGCAGAGAGAGGAGCTCAGGGCTGCTGAAAACTCGTTCAAACTCCCAAGATCTGTATTCTCCCTCGCTGTGTTAAGGAACTCTACAGCGTACCAGAATTTTCCTGCTGGAGAGTATCTTGAAAGTGTATTCATTCTATACATTCCTGTTTAGGGAAGAATCGTGCCCACCCTTTCCAGACAGGTGAGCATCTTCCTTTAGTTTGGAAAGCCAGGAGGCTTGAAAATGTTCTAAAATTTCCGTGGAAACATGACTTTGTTGTCCTTGAAAAGGGTTTGTTGTAGGTAAGAATAGATATAAACGTGTCTGTCTTTTTTTCAGAAAACACTTGTCCTTTTAAAGATTCTTCCCACGAAAATCGATTTTGCCAATAATGGGTTATTTCTGCCTTGTGTCCTGAAGGTATGAAGTTCGAATTCAAGCCTGCACCAGGCTGGGATGTGCATCAGGTGACTGGACATCCATACAGACCCCTGAGGTTGCACCTCGGATGCAACCGCCTCCACATCTAGAGGTCCAGACGGCTCCAGGGGGATTCCAGCCCATGGTTTCCCTTCTGTGGACAGGACCACTGCAGCCAAATGGACAGGTTTTATATTATGAATTGTACAGAAGACAAATAGCAGCTGAGCCTGGAAAATCAAACCCAGTGCTAACCTATAATGGAAGCTCAAGCTCTTTTATGGACATGGAACTACTGCCTTTCACAGAGTATGAATACCAGGTAAGGAGTGTGTGTTACCAACAACTCGCACTGGGATGGGTGTGGGTACACGTCAGCGCCTGTCTGGAAAAAAATTGCTTGCAATCTAAAAAGCCACTTAAAGAAACATGGGACTTATGTCGTTTAATAATATTCTTTAAAAAAAAATTTAAGCAGTAAATGAGGGAGGAAAGGCCATATTCATTTGCCTTCTTCATTTTCTCAGTTCTTGGTCCGTGTGATATAGGCTTGTTATTCCTATGCAGATTTCTGGTGAAGTATTTTCATTTCTTATTAATGAAGTGGTTTCTACCATTAAGCTTCTCTCTGTCAGTGTTGCCTTGGCTGGAAATACTCCTTGTGAAAAGATCACTTTGAAAATAACTCAGGAATTGTACCGAGAGAAAATAAAATCGAATGGGCGAGCATCTCAAGCCCCTGTGCTCAAGACAGACATAGACTGCTGAGAAAAGTCTAGAGGAAAACAACTAACCTGTGCATGGAGATGAATTAAGTTTTGTAGGAGGACAGCCTAGAAAAGAGGACTTCGCATATCTCTGAAAAGTCAGGAATTAAGAACACTATTCTGAAGGTATTTTGAAATCAATAGAAGACTTCCGTTAGGTTTGTTTTGTTTTGCCGTCTGGGTGCATTTGCAGTTTTCTTGTAACAAGCAGCTCCAGTTCCTGTCGGGGGATGATTCCTCCACCCCGTGCTCAGCCTTGGTGGGAGTGTCAATCAATGTGTCAGGCTGTCACCTAGCCAAGTGTTGGGCACCCAAGCGCTGCTCTGCCCCTCAGACTTGCCTGGGGCCTGATCTCCAGCAAAGTGACTCAGAATTTTAAAAGGTGGAGCTAAGTCCTGATAAAATATCTCTAACATCAATCCAAAAGCTTTTCTCATCCTCACCATTTCCAAGCCTGGTTCTTCAACTGTTCTTTTAATTACATATATAGTTGTCCCTCGGTATCCAAGGGGGGTTGTTTCCAGGACCCCTGCAGACACCAAACTCCTCAGATGCTCAAGTATCTTGTATAGAATGGTATAGTATTTGCATATAACCTACGCACATCCTCCCCTATACTTTAATTCATCTCTAGATTATTTATAATACCTAATACAATGCAAGTGCCACGTAAATAGCTGTAAATACAATGTAATCGCTATGTCAGTAGTGGCAGGCATGCAGCAAATTCAAATTTTGCTTTTTGGAACTTTCTGGAATCCTCTTTTCAAATATTTTGGATCCACAGTTGGTTGAATCCACGGATACAGAAGTCATGGAGAAGGAGGGCTGACTGTACCCCCAATAAATTCCCTGTTGCTTAAGTCTCTTGCTTGCAGTTTCAAAGGAAACTTCCTGAATGATGCAAGCACCACGTGCCAAGCACAAGACCAAATGCAATTTTCTAGAAGAGGAAACAGAACCTTGAACAGCTTACCATAACCAGAAGTAATAAGATCACGAAGTCACCAGGAATATGGCGAGCAAATCAATGAGGGCAGTGATTAGAGGTAACAGTTCAGACGTGAAAGGAATGTGTTTTAGGCCAGTAATGTACAGGACAAATTTCCCAATGAAGTTAGTAAGAATTGAAAATATAAATTGATTCTTGAATGGTGTGGAGAAATACATAGATATAAACCCATAATCCCTTGTTTGCAATTCCAAATCTAAAAATCTCTTTAAAAGAAGTTGTTGGGTTTTCTATCTTTCTTTTTGTTTTCGGCCAAGCTGCGTGGCTTGTGGGATCTTAGTTCCCCGACCATGGATCGAACCCAAGCCCACGGCAGTGAAAGCGCCACATCCTAACCACTGGACCGCCAGGGAATCCCCAAAACAAGTTTTTATCTAGGTTTGGTACAACTCATTCAGCAGCAAAACCCAGTTTAGACAAACCACACTATTTACAGCATTTATTTATCTCATTTAATATGAATAGTGCTACAGAAGTATTGTATTCTATTACAAGGGCATTCTGCAGATATTACAAAATATACAGTATATGCATTTTATTAACTTTCCCAAATCTGAAAAAATTAAAAATTATTTAAAAGCACTTCAGGTCCCAAGGGTTTAGGGTAAGGATTGTGGCTTATGTCATGAAGGAACAAAATATCTATTGATGCCACAGCTGGAGAAAGAATACTGTTAGAAACAGCCAGAACCTATGTGGCCACCCTTTTGTTCTTTATCATTATCTTTACAGAAAAGTATCAAGTTATCAAAGACCTTTCTATTCTCAATTGTCTAGTCCCCTTTATGAATAAAAGTGCACCGTTGTAAGAGAGCTGAATGGAATCAGCATGAAATATTTGACCTCTAACTAGACAAAATTAAGTGACCTGTGGAAACTGAAAGCAAACCAGTGATTGTAGCTTCTTTGGCATCATACTGTGTCATTGGGTTAAACAATTGGCCATATCATCTGTAAAGTCTTCCCTGAGTTTTCTAAGGAATGGTAAACTCCAAGCATGTATCTTAGCTCTGTCAGTTTTCTTACTGTTGGAGGATGGAGAGAATGAAAAGTGCCCACCAGACTGAGAAGGTATCTTGAGACCAAAAATTGAGACAAGCAGCTCCGTATAATCGATGGATCAGTTTATTACACTTACGCACAGGGTGGGATTGAGCGGACAATAATCCTGAAACACTGGCAGCTGCACTCTGCACCGTCAAGGGACCAATGGGACAGTTTTATAGTTAACCTAGGGTAGGGGGTACGTGCTTGGAAACAGGACGTGCATTCCTAAGTCAAGATTTATGAATCGGTAACTAGTTTTGTGGGCCCTGGGAACATGTCAGCGAAGGTCTTCATCGTTGTTTGGGGACTAACCGATCATAGAGGCCGCCTGGTCCTAGTGATTATGAAAGAATATCTACTAACTACAAAGCCCTTGAGGCAGAGAACTGATTCACTGCACAGACTGCACAGTTCAGTCCTGGGTAGGGGGCAATGGAAGGCCAGGAGGAAAGGTACGAACCCAATATGGCAACAGTGATGCTAACAGCCATACACTCACCAGAAGCTAAGGACAACCAGTTACCAAGGGACCCACATTTCAGAGGGGAGACAAGTTAAGGACCTCAGGCTATGCTCTTTTTTTTTTTGCAGTACGCGGGCCTCTCACTGCTGTGGCCTCTCCCGTTGCAGAGCACAGGCTCCGGACGCACAGGCTCAGCGGCCATGGCTCACGGGCCCAGCCACTCTGCGGCATGTGGGATCTTCCCGGACCGGGGCACGAACCCGTGTCCCCGGCATCGGCAGGCGGGCTCTCAACCACTGCGCCACCAGGGAAGCCCCTATGCTGTCTCTTTTGTAACTGTTACTATCAGCCCTGTGTCAGGCTCCTCCCCCATACTCACATCACCCAAATGAAATTACTTAATTTGGTTTTCACAGCAGACTGACCTCAAATTTGCATTTACTAGCTAATCCCATGTTGTTACAACATAAGAAGGATAGAGAGCAGAAAAAAAAAAAATCTAGTCTATCAGCCCCAAAACCAAGATTTTACAGGAAATATTTTGAAAAATATAGATTAAATGCTGAAATAAATGAACTAAACTATTGGATTTATTTAGCCTGTGCAAATGCTAAGTCTTTATAGATCCTGAGTTATCTTCCCGAAGTCATTTAGGAAGTAATGTACTATAAGAATTGATTTCCCTTTAACAAAAGAACATTTTGTCTTTGAGATGAATTTGAATTGCTCTCAAACCTGTCTGAGGGTTACTTTATCCACAGGCTGCTTTTCAGAAAACACCTTTATTGTCCTAGAGTCATTGGTTCGCCCACCATATCTGTGATTTGACCCTCCTACAGAGGATTGTGTTTTTGAGACAATCCATATATTCGTAGGGGATGAAAACAAAGAACCGAGAAACTGCCCAGAAATGGAAACCTATTCATCAGAAGGATGGTGAGGACCCATGGTCGGGTAGGTGGCCGTCCACCTGGTGTGCCTGGAGGGTGTCCAATGTCCCTCCCCACACCCCACTACCTGGCCCTACGTCATTGTATTCATTTCTGGTTTTGAGTTAAATCATTGAAGATAGCTCCCAAGCATTCCCTATGTTATCGAATGGGGGAGGGTGTCCTGCTGCTCGAGGCTAACAAAATCAATTACATACAAATGTAAATAAAACGGAAAGATGCCTTTACTCAGAATGCTGGCCATCTGGGGATGGTGGACTTAGTGTCCCCAAAAACCACCTCCAAAGATTCCGCTTGGCCATGAAAGCTTTTCAAGGGAAACAGAGAAGTAATCTCAGTTAATCATTGACATAAGGGGTCAGAGTCTTCACCATCCCCCACTGCATGCAGGCGTGTGATCTTCCTCTAGATCTCATCTTGGTCACACAGTTTGTTTGGGAGATTACTGAAGGGGAAGGTAGGGAAGAGATCTTGTCATCTGTTAGTTACTTATTCTTCATTTCTACTTCTTTGATCTATGGAAAACAAGTTAGGCCAGGTGTTGTGTGATTAAAAGATTTGAAAGGTGTGCTTGGACGGGAGATGAGTAGAGCACGGGGCCGCCTGGTATAAAAGTTAGTTACAATATAGCTTTGCTAAAGTGACAAGAAAAGGGGCTCCTTGCTGAGGGCGGTTTCCTGCAAAGAGCAGCTTACAACCCCCACTTGTCAGACATCATTCCATTTCTATGGGATTAGGGGCAGAGGTCTATCTTCCGTAACTTTTTCATGCTGACATAGGCACCATATTCTTTTTTTTTCCTTAATTAATTTTTATTGGAATATAGTTGCTTTACAATGTTGTGTTAGCTTCTGCTGTATAACAAAGTGAACCAGCTATACGTATACATATATCCCCTCTTTTTCAGATTTCCTTCCCATTTAGTTCACCACAGAGCATTGAGTAGAGTTCCTTGTGCTATACAGTAGGTTCTCATTAGTCATCTATTTTATACATAGTATCAATAGTGTATATATGTCAAGCCCAATCTCCCAAATCATCGCCCCCCTTCCCCCCTTGGTGTCCATACATTTAGGCACCGTATTCTCAGAGTGGAAGATGTCAACATGGGTCTCTTTGCTGACAAATTTAGTTGTAGCATCTCTTTGCTGACAATTTTAGTTGTCTGCTTACATATACGGGCAGAGCAAGCTACAATTATTTTGATGCACGCAAAGATATAGATTATTATGAGCAATAACGTTAATCCCATTGTCTTGAGGCCAGTTCTTGGAATTGTGCTAGCCATAGATTCAGTACTACTCAAGATGGAGCAGTTATGTCATGGCTACAGTCTGGTCATCATGCAGTTAGCTTTTTTCCTCTGGTGGCAGTTACAGTATCTATAGAACAACTCAGGAATGTGCATCAGACACCGAGTCTATGACTCTCTTGCCCTCACCATTAACTGCTCGGTTTTGTAGTTGGAGGGTGAGGAGGCCCTGCAGGATTCTGCTCGGTTCCACCTAGTCTAAATTAATTCGTCAATCTGATGACCAATGATAGAGCTCTGGGGAAAAGAATACGGCGCGGATAAATTCTGATGAACGGGAGGGTCAAGAAGTACCTGGAGAAAGAGATTCTCACTGAGAGAGGGGAGAATCATTTGCTACAGAAGATCTTGGGGGCAAGGACCAGCAGATGTCACCTCACAATGACTCACACATCAGTATGGGAACTGGCATGTTTGGTGGGCAGAAGCTGTGCGATTTTACAAGCACCTTCTAAGTTTTCAGTGATACCTCAAAATTGAACGCCCTAAGGCGTTAGTAGCTCTCGGTGTTTATAGTACAAACGGATTGCCCAAAGAGCGCATTCAAAATGCAGATGCAGAGGGGTGGGATGGCAGTTCCCAGAAATCTGCATTTTTAACCAGCAGCTTCGGTGGTCCACAACCTACTTTTTTGAGAAATACTGTCCCGGAGGGTACAGCCATGTCGCTATGCTACTTAAGCCTGATTTTCTGGTGCGGCTTTCCTAAATCAGTGTTCTCAGCCCTGACTGCACATTGGAATCACCTGGGGAACTTTAACAACATTCTGGATGCCAAGGCCCCATCCGCCTGTAGTTCTGCTTATGGGGTGGGTCCAGGCATCAATGCATTTCAAAAGGTCCCTAGGTGATTCTAATGTACAGTCAGGGCTGAGAATCACAGTCCTAAACCATCGTAAACTGATTGCCTAAGTAAGTGAAGCCAACTCCCCTCAAGTGCCTAATTTACATGATGATAATTGATGACCAACCTATTTACCTTGGTCTGTCCATGGCTTTCCTGAATCAGAGTCGTATTTATTGTTTTGGATGAAGCTGGAAAGGTAGACAATATATTACCTGCTAAGCTCATGTCTTCGATTCATCAAATAATTTCTTTCACTCTTCCTCCTGGATTTTATTTGGTTTTGGTTGTCCTTGTTTCATTTTGTTTTGTGTCTCACTTGGGAGGCCTGGATTTTGGTTGGAAGAGTAACATTCACCATCGTTTAAAACAGGAACTTTCTAGTTTTGATCCCTTTCAACACAGCTTCTACAATTCTGGGATTCTGAAGGATCAAACTCTGAATGATCAGCTTTCATAAAACGAGTAAAGATCTGAAATTGAAATCACAGAAATTTGGAGTTTTTAAAAAACTATTTCACAAGGATGAATGGGCTGGCTTTGCAGAGCGATGCAGTTCAGGGTCTCATCAGAGAACAAACATTTGTGAATTTCAGATATAATTTTATTTACCAAAATCCTACTTTCAAACAACTCTATAAATGTGTGATTCATACATCAATGAGGTGCCTCTTTACCAAATGAAATTCTTCCCATGCACAGACCTTTTCGTTAAATGCAGATGACAGGCTAGCTGTGCTGCAGAATACACAGGCAGCAGAGTGTTTTTTTCACAGACAGCACTCATTTCTATCATCAACCCTCTCAAAATCGGGATATACTAATATATACGATATAAAGCTCTGAATTCTATGTGGGGAAGTTTCTGATTGTTCAGCAAGAAGATTCAGACAGTGGTCTCTGCAGGTTTCAGAGACGGACCTGGGTGTGAGTCTGCTTTTATAAGAAGCTTCCGTTTTGACCTGCGGGGAGGGAGCTGAGACCGCTGAGCAGTTCTCAGTAATTGCGCATTCACATTCATACTCTCGCTGAAGGCGGTGACTCACCGCGGATTTGCTTGGGCCGCCATGGCCCCCCTTTCATTGAATCCTGCTGTCAGTGACTTAATTCGTTTTCCTGAAACTTCCCCACTTTGACAGATTTTTTTCCATAAGCACCCACGCACACCCAGAGTCTCCAAAGGCTTCTGGGGTCCCGGGACTGGACCACTGAGACCCGACAAATCCGCCTGGGAGGAAACCCCATGCATGACGCACTCGAGTGTGGGTCTGATCTTGGGGCTGCTGCTATGGAAGTTCCCCAGGACGGCAGCCTGCTACTTACTAACAGACCAACGCTGGCCCCGAACAATTCAGCCTGAAGGTTTACGCGGGAGAGGATGGAGGAATGGTTGGAGGGCAGACAGTCAAGTGGGTCCTCACTGTTCCTGCCAAAAGGAGCTGTGTGGCGACTCCAGGAGGGGACAGCGGAGACGTTCTCTGTGCCAGCCCCACGAAAGGCTGCAACAGCATGGACGACAAGCTAGAAAGGAGAAGCAGAAAAGACAGCAGCTTTTAGTCCTTTCCCCCTATTTCTGGATCCTTGAGTAAATTAACCTCCTTCAGCCTTTCCTCACCTGGGAATGGTTCACTCCAGGGCTAGATTCTGGGGGCGTAAGTCATCTACAACCATACGCTTTTAAAAATTCTCATCAAACACTGGCTTCTCTTGATTGGCCTTGGTCATCTATGATTTGTAAAATCTCACAGGATATTTTCTGACCCTAAGCGATTTGATTTTCTAACAGTTTTTAGCTTTACGTTGGATCAAAGCAAGTGACTATATAAACAACAGAGTCCTACTGTGTAGCACAGGGAACTATGTTCAATGTCATATGATAAACAATAATGGAAAAGACTATGAAAAAGAACACATATATGTATAACCGAATCACTTGGCGGTACAGCAGAAATGAACACAACATTGGAAATCAACTGTACTTCGATAAAATTTTTTTTAAAAAAAGCAAGTGAGGGTATGAGACCAGCTTCATACACTAAGAGTCGTGTCATTATCCACCACCAAAATGGATATATGGAAGGATCAATAGCGGTGTTTCTGAAACCTAATTTATTTACGTACTAATAAATTTATTGAATGAATTAGAAGTATATTATAAAATATAAATGTAAATAAATAATAAAACTAATTTTTTTAGTTTACTAAATAAGAGTCCCACTTAGACCCTCGAGAAAACCTACATCATCAGTAAGGTGTCAGGACTATTTCACTCCAAGTGAAAGCCAACTTTCCCTTAAATGGAAGAGAATGGTTTCTGCTCACCTGTCTGGGAAAGGGACTAAAGAAGTTCCTTGAAACCAAGGGAAAGGTGCAAACACTTTTTTCTCTCTCAAGAATCCCTCTGGGAGCCTGAGATGCAGGATTTGACACTGTTGGATTCATTCCTTCTCTCCTTCCTTCACCTCAGGTTGCCTTGTTTTGGCTTCATTTTTTTTGTTTTTATATCTTTATTGGACTATAATTGCTTTACAGTGTTGTGTTTGTTTCTGCTGTACAACAAAGTGAATCAGCTATATGTATACATATATCCCCATATCCCCTCCTTCTTGAGCCTCCCTCCCACCCTCCCTATCCCACCCCTCTAGGTGGTCACAAAGCACCGAGCTGATCTCCCTGTGCTATGCGGCTGCTTCCCACTAGCTATCTGTTTTACATTTGGTAGTGTATATATGTCCATGCCACTCTCTCACTTCGTCCCAGCGTACCCTTCCCCCTCCCCGGGTCCTCAAGTCCATTCTCTTCATCTGCGTCTCTATTCCTGCTCTGCCACTAGGTTCATCAGTACCATTTTTCTAGATTTCATATATATGTGTTAATATACGGTATTTATTTTTCTCTTTCTGACTTACTTCACTCTGTGTGACAGACTCTAGGTCCATCCACATCACTACAAATGATTCAGTTTCGTTCCTTTCTATGGCTGAGTAATATTCCATCGTGTATATGTGCCACATCTTCTTTATCCACTCATCTGTCGATAGACATTTTGGTTGCTTCCATGTCCTGGCTATTGTAAACAGTGCTGCCTCATTCTATACCAGACTCTCTCCAGGCATCGGAGAAAATCACTACCCCAGCACTGCGTGATTCCACCCTTCTCTGTGCTTTGGTTTCCTTGTCTTTAAAATGTTGATAGGAGCACCACTGGACTCCTGGGCTTGCTTTGGGATGAAATGTGTCGATATGTGAATATGCTTAGGACAGTACCTCATACATAGAAGCTATTCAACTAGCATAATAATAACAGGTGTTATTATTATTACCCTCCCACCTCAGAGTGGAAAGAGGACTTCTGTCATCCAATATCCGTAAACCAACCAAGGGCAGGACTCTTACTGACATCCTAGCACCATGTACGTTCCTGTGAGCAAGAGAATAAATGACCATGATTGAATAGGCCTGGGCGTAGGGCCCCCTCCTTCAGTCAGGGTTTCATGGGTATGTGGGAAACACTTTCAGCCAGAAACCAGAGCTGCCCCCGCAACTGCACACAGCAGCCATGCTACCGTGAAATCGTTAGAATCCTGATGCTCTTTCCCATTTGATGCTCACAGCCATTCTGTTTTCCAGATGAAAAAACTGAATGAAAATCATACAGTTTGGACAAGATACTTAATTTCTTATAGCCTCACTTGCTCATTCAAAAATGGGTATATTGGGGACTTCGCTGGCTGTTCAGTGGTTAAGACTTCGCCTTCCTGGGCTTCCCTGGTGGCGCAATGGTTGAGAGTCCGCCTGCTGATGCAGGGGACATGGGTTCGTGCCCTGGTCCGGGAAGATCCCACATGCCGCGGAGCGGCTGGGCCCGTGAGCCATGGCCACTGAGCCTGCGCGTCTGGAGCCTGTGCTCCACAACAGGAGAGGCCACAACAGTGAGAGGCCCGCGTACCACAAAAAAAACGACTTTGCTTTCCAATTCAGGGAGTGCAGGTTCGATCCCTGGTCGGGGAGCTAAGATTCCACATGCCTTGTGGCCAAAAATCCAAAATATAAAACAGAAGCAATATTGTAAAAAATTCAATATTCAAAAATTCAATAAAGGCTTTAAAAATGGTCCACATCAAAAAAAATCTTTAAAAAAGAAGGGTGTATTATGAGAACTAAGAAATTTTGTGTGTCCAGCAGGATGCCTGCTACACAGTAGGGCCGCCTCCCCACTCTACCCTCAGCCTCCCACTAAATAAAAGAAGGAGGTGCTTTCTTCCAAGAGGGAAAAGAGCCAGGTTAACAAAATTCTTATGTCACTAACAGTCATTAAGCCGGTGTTAGAATGTAAACATCTCTAACCAAGAGCACAATTGGCTCTGAAGGTGTAATGCCCCTTTGATTAGACAGTTCAACCTTTCTGGTCCTTGCTACTCTCTTCCCAGGAAAAGAATGACTTGCCCATGCTCCCACGGATAAGATTCTCTCGAACTCTGATAGTCTGATTCTACATTTCTGTGACTGGTAACTTGCTTCAGATTCCTTGTTTTCTCTTGCCATCACCCTTAACTCATTCCTCTCTTAAGAGATTTTTGGTATCGTATTTAGAGAAAATTCATTGAGCATGTTTTGTTTGGCTTTCGGCTTGCATTTAATCAGGTATGAATCCCCCTAATGTATTTCTGACTGGCGTGGAGGCTGTTGTCTGGTTAGTTTCTCCTACGGGATCTAAGCTGCTTCCCCCCACGACTCCCACACCTCAAGGTTTTAAATGATTTATTGCTGTTGGCTGACTCAAGCCGTGCATGCGTTCTAACACCTTACAGCCTGAGCGCCACAGCTTAGACTGAAGACCATCAGGACATTTCGTGAATGGAAATCTGAATTCTGGCACTCGGGCCAGGTACCATGTCCTTTTTGGCCATCAGGTCTTTTGTTGCAACAGGAGGTCATCTCTACCTGTGAGGGCGCACAGGAGCACGTCTGTTCTTTTTCTGTCCCTCATGGCACCCCCTAGGGCTCTACTCCTAAGCCTTTTGCCAGCGATCTCTACGTTGCCTTTGAGACAAGTTACTCGTCTGAAGATGGGTTGCTTCTCACCTTCCTGTTGACCCAACTCACTTAAGCCATGATTGATCCTCCTGTCTCTGTGTTGGAAGCTTGTTGGCTGGGCGTAAAACATTCAATGCAACCAAGTTTTCTCTGAGTGAATGTAGGTAATGTAGAATTCCAACCTGCCCTCATGGCTTTTCACAAACGGTTCCTGCTCAGCGAGGTAGCCATAAAAATGAAGGTTCTCCAAAGTCACCTGAAACTTAGGAAAGGGTGAGACATGTTTTCCTTCTTTCCCTTTATCCTCTAAGTTGAAGATTTACTAACTTGTAGTTATTAAGCGGCCACCAAGTTCAGAGTATATGTCTAGTTGCTAGGATTGGTGCAAGAGGCTAAAAACCATGGACTCTGCCGCTCAGGGGCTTAAAGTTGAGTGGATAAGACAAAGAAACAGACAACTCCTCATCTTCAGGGACAGCCCAGTCCCACACCAAACTCTCCTGGACACTCTCATTCCACTCTCTGGCCAGATGGTCTTGAGGAGCACGCGTGGTTCCTTGACATTAAAGACGAGAAGCATTCCACAGAGACGTGAGGAGGGACTATTTCTCTATTTCTGCAGTCTCACAAAAGATGCTCTTTCCAAATGTCTCCATCCTTATGAGCAAATGCATGTCTCAGCCTGCACACTGTTATTGGTACCTTGGAAGGGTTCAAAATGTTCTCCCCTCCAGCAGTCAGAATCTCAGCAGGAAGCAGTTAAATGTCAAAAGGACATTTAAAGAGAATGTAATGAAAAGACTTTATGGCGGTATGGGCAGGATTAAGAGAATCAATAAGGGATATTAACATATTCTGGGACTAGCCATAGCCAGAAGCCATTACCTCTAGACCTAAAAGGACAAGAGGAAGAAGCTGTTTCCGGAACCCAGTAAATGCTATAGCCAGTGGGGTGGGGCTGCCATTCAGAAGCTGTGCCCATAGAGAAGGAACGCAGACTGTTGCCAAACCAGGATGCCAAAGAGAGAGAGAAGGAGAAAACAAAACCTTTCTCCTTCTTTTGTAAAGCAGTTTGCAGAACCAGCTTCACGGGCTACAGAGAGGAGCAGGGAAGGGCAGAGAATGGATCTGGGGACAAACAGAGAATACCCAGCACATCCCCTGTACCCCAGATTGGCGCCGCTTCTCACCCATGTTGTGGCAATACCTTCTCCAGTAGAATTCTTTTTGGGCTAGAGGATCACCTGGCAAGCTTTGGCTTGCCACTCTGCGATTATTGATAAAACACTAAGTAACTCTGAAGGCTTTAGGAGGATTGCACTTAAGTACTTGGGCTAATGGTGTATTTCCATTAAGTTCCAAATAAATGTCTCTGTCTCTAGGAAGCAATCAAATCTACAGATGGTGACAAACACGTTAACATATTGAAGTAAATCAGATGCCGTCGATGAAAATCTTGAAGAAGATGGTCGAGGTTTTCTCTTGTAAATTGATATATCTATCTGTTGGTGAATCTGATCATTACTAAGATGCCTATAAGTGTCTAGGAAACTGCACAGTTCTCTCCCAAAGGCATATTTTCAATGGAAATTGGAAACAAAATTCTTCACTTCGAAGAATCCATTGAATTGCTTCACCATTTTCTTTTTACATACTTTGGGGTGCTTTTGAGAAATGTTAATTCATAATAATGTTAAATGGAGGATGCCACCCAATCAACGGATTTTGATGCTGCAGCAATATTTCTGAAAAGCCAGGCTTTTATTTATTCTAACCCTCAGAGTTCTAGAGTGGAGAAGTACCCAGAGACAGAGACACAGAGAGATGAAGGCTGACCTCAGAATGTAGTGAGGGTTTTCAGATCTATTGTTGATCCGTAACAGCTAAATGGACCCAGAAGTGAGTTACAGAATTGCTGTTTAGTCTCACTTTCTCTTCCAAGGGGTCATATCCTGACTTTTCACACAAATAATATAATAATAACCATCGTTATGTATTTAGGGCTTGCTGTGTGCTAAAGACTATGTTAAAAATTTTACGTACATTAACTCATAATAATCATTTGAGACAAGGATTATTCTGAACAATTACCCTTAGAAATCCGAGGCACTGCGAGGTTAGTTAACATACCCAAGGATGCAGCCGGTGAGCAGGAGAACTCGAATTTGAACATAGAAATTCAAGTTCTAAAGACTGTGTTCTTAAATTCACCCTCCGGTTACTCCACATTGTGTTTGTGTACAGTTCTGGGGCTTTCAAAATCTTAATAAAATATTTACAAATGTACTTATCCACCACCGCATTCCTCAAAATTTATAGCAACTTTATTGCATGTAAATCTCAGAATAGTCCTGTGAGGTAGAGATTATTTTTTCCATATAATCAGGAAACTGAATGACCCAGTGAGGTGCCCAGTCAGAAGACGTTAGAGTCAGAACTTGAGTCCAGATGTTCTGATCCCAAATCCCGTCCTCATTCTGCTGAAGCACAGTGTCCTCAAGTCACACCCATCAGGAGCATGAACTCCTGACTCTGCAAAGATAAACTGACTCAAGTTGTAATCTAGGCTGCATGACTTACTGGTTCTGTGTTCTCAGCCAGTAATTTACTCTCTAAGCCTCAGTTTCCTTACCTGTAAAATTGGGAATGAAAAAGCCTACCTTAGTAGTTTTACTGACCAGGGTTCTTAGCCTCCTTAATCAATATAAATTGATCAGAGGCCAGACAAGAAATCCAGGCAAGGCTTTATCGGGGCCCCTGCTGCAGCAGGAGGGGAGCGAGAACAAGCAACAGGTCTCCTTGCTTGCTCGCCAAGACAGCGGGGAGCTGGTTCCTTACATGGGGTGAGGGTAGGGATGTGTCCGTGGGTCGGGTCAGAGGGTGGCTTAGGTGATCTGTCCACGCCTTTGGTGATGTTGAGTGCAGGGGGCATGTGCAGTCCCCCACTTTTGCTCCTGGCTCTTCAGAAGTGGCAGTTGGCTTTTTTTGGTCTTCTTGTATCTTTTTGTCCATAATTTTGCCCCAAACTTGCATGCACATAGTTATTTTTAGTCCCTTATAGTTTCTTTGTATTTTGTAGCTTGAGGAGACGTTTGTCCAGATGCAAGAACTGCAGCAAAGGGTCCCAGGTCCCAGCCTGTTTCAGTAGGATTGCTGTGAGCTTGAAATAAGTTAATTTAAAGGCCAGGACAGTGTCACTCACATATAAAAGTAAAATTTAAGATATAAATATATAGGAAGTAGTCAATATCCAGTTATCCCTCTACAATGTAAGTCAGATAGTCGCTCCTTTACAGGGAACCCTCCCTTGGCCTCCCATGAAACGCAAACTCCTCTCTGGCTCAGTGAGGTCTTTCATGGTCTGACTTCTGTCCACATCTGTCATCATCCTGTCACTGTCTGGCCCTTACTCTCCAAGTCCAGCGGCACCAAACAGTTTTGAGACTCCAGCCTCATGGCCTTTTGCGCTTGCCCTCCCTTTGCCTAGAATGTTCTCCCCCCAGGTCTTCATATGGTGGCCTCCTGCTTGTCCTTAGTATCCCAGCTTATCACCTCCTGAGAGCACCTCCTGGACGACTCACCCATTCTCTACTCCATTGCTATAGGCTGTAAGTTGTTTCCTTTCTAGCATGTATCATCACCTTTTCGTTTTGTGTTTATTGGCTGGCTCTCCCTAACAGGGTGTTAACTCCAGCCTTGTTCCCTGTTGTCTCCCCAACTCATAGAATAGTGCCTGGAACATAGAATGGCTCAGTGAGTACGGATGATAAATAATCTTACCTAGTTAACTATACTGTCACTTCTTGAGAAGTTAATCATGATTGGTGATTGTGAGCTTAGCTTACTCTAGCAACTAATTCTGGAGAAAGGATATGTTTCCAGTGTTACGTTAGTAGGGTATAGTTATGATCTCAGTTAACACAGCGGAATTTTTACACATGTTTGGAACAGTAGGGAAAGTATTTGAGTAGCATTTGCCTCTGTACAACATGCAATATTGTTTAAAGCATGACACGTGGCAGCAGGTATGGATGCTGTGATGTTTGTGGTCATTGTCACCACCTCACTTTGGGGCTGTTCTCTGCAGAAACAGCCAGCCCGTGCAGGGGTCAATGACAGCTCTAGGGCAGGATCTCAAACACTTACAAGATGTGTCCAGACCCTCCTTCAATAGAAAAAAGTAGAGACTTCAGGCTTTTACATCACATACCTGTATTAGAAGGCTGGCCCTGCCACATACCAAGGTGCATAAACTTCTCTGTACCTCTGTTTCCCTGTGTGTAAACTGGTGATGATGCTAATACCAGCCTCATAGGATTGCTGAGAGGATGAAATAAATGAGTACATGTAATACCCTTATAAAAGTATAAGTGCTCAATAAACCCATGACCTACTTTTACGTATCCTCCATGAGAGCTGGATGGGACTGGGTTCCTATTTTCTCTCAGGGAGAGCAGACACAAGCAGTAAAAAGGAGTATGATAAATTCCAAATTTTCATTATCATTACGAACATCACATGGAAGCTAGTTTCAGTATTCCCCACTAATGCTGAAGCCAATTTTCCCCTCCTTCTATTTTAGAAGAGCGCCGTTAATATTTGTTGAGCGCCCACAAAGGGCAAGGCTGTGTGCTCAGCAGTAGTGACAGAAGACACCCATTTCTAGCAAGGAAAATGTCTTGTAACCTCTTTACTAGCTTCACATCTCTGAATTTCAAAAGCACCGGTAGAAAGGAACACAATGTTCTGCTGTACCCTTCGTCCCCTGGGTCCCAGAATTCAATTAAAATCGTGTTCCATCTTGCCCGATCCAAAGTGTTTTAGATTAAAGAAGCCCGGAAGGCAAGGACCCTATCTGTAAAAGCATAACTATTAATGGACCCAGCAAAGCACCATGCAAACAGAGATGCTGAGAAAAGTCCACCTGATGAGGAAAGAAAATCAGATAGGTAGATGGTTAAACAGATAGCTACACAGAGCTTTTCAGCAAGTTATTCCTTTATGACTGCAGCCTACAGGACTGTTCATGAAATTTTTTTAAAAAATCTTGTTATCATTTCAGATTTATTGCCTTCCCTTTTTAGCCACGAGTCTCTCTTAACCACGGTTCTGGAAAAGTCCGTTTTGGCACGTTGCTCTTCGAACATATTCGAAACCCCCGGCAAGCTACCCTTTAAAAAGACATTAGCGTGAGTGCCATGGGAAAATATACTCCAAGGTTGTAGATGAATTGATATGATTTCCTTGATTGTATCTTTTTATTTATGAGGCATAATTTATGAGTGCTGGAGAGCAAACTGCAGTGAGTGATGACTAACTACAGCCCAAGTCATAAATCAGGAGCAGTGAAAAAAGAGGTGATTTTGATCGAATCTATTGAATTAGCTGTTGGCCTCAGCCAATACAGGTATCGGAAAGACCTTTTTAATATCTATTTGTCTCTCTTCTGGGAGTGTGATAACAATCTCATTACATGCCCCTAAGAAACAAATAATTTAATTGTTTGCCTGTTAACATGCAACCTATTTACTCTTCTTATTAATTACTGGCATGGCTGTTCATGTTGGATTTTTGTTTACTTCTGATGTGAATCGTCACGAAAATATATTCACATTCTCCAGTTTTTATAATGATGTTGCCTCCCTAACGCTGCTTGATATGAAACAATACTGTTGAAATGTCTCTGTTTCATCAAAAATTACCATTATTCCACAAGGAAGTGTGTTTTAGAATATCACAGAAGTTGCAGAGAACTGAAAAATCCCTCCATATATTAATCCTCTGAGAGTAGCAGTTATACTGCAACTCATAACAAACAGCCAGGAAGAAAAAGCAAAATCTCAAATTGCTTCAAGGACAAGGATAGCCACTGTCACTTACATTAGGAGTCAACAGATTAGAGGGTTTTTGTGAAAGATCACTGGCTGAATTTGCTTATTCCTGTGATCCATTTTTATATGGAATATGATAGCAAATACAAGACCAAGTAGACATCAGCTGGATGCTAACAGTATAGAACGCATCACTAGGTATGGCCTCTTGGTCTCATCAAGACTTGTAGCATTTCCCCAGCCAAAAGAATCATAAGGTATTTTTACCATTAAGGACTTTTTTATTCCACGATCAAGGAAAAACACATCAAGAAACCCTGGAAATGTGGAAATGTACATTAAGAGTTTCTCTTTGCAGTGAGGCTACGCTTGGAAAGTATCAGTCCTGGGGAATGTTATTTTAGAAAGCTATGAGCCATTGAGTGAGACAACCCATTGAAATGAAAACTGCTTTACAGTTAAGTGTGGAAATTGTGCTAAAGCATAACTAGGTCAGTAACATAAGCACCCAACGGGCCACCACTCTAAGAGAATTTCTGAAGCATCTCCCCTTCTCCCATCCTCGGCAGAGTCATGGGCCCTTCTCTTTCTCTTTCACAAAATTTATTACAAGTGCTTCCATTCACAAATCTTGCTTTCCTTCTGGAATAAAATTAGAAGGAGAAATGTTGTAGGAGAGGAACTAGGAGCATTTTAGAATAGTTACTACTATTCATCTGGGCTGTAAAGAAAAAATAGACCCAACAAGTTCCAGAAAGATCAGTGTTTCAAGAAATTTGCACCTGGAGTGAAAACTAGGCAGCAAATGGTTGTTCTCCAAAGCTAGTGAACTCCGGTTCTGCTTGGAACTGTGGCCACTGTAATAAACTCAGTGGTGATCATTGCAGTTGTAACATACGCAGCCAGATACATGCTGTGTGCTTATTTGAATGGCTGAAGGTAATGACAAAAGTAATGCAAAGTACAACTCTAAATAGACAACACATGAACAGAAATTGAAAAAATGTATGGTGCCTAGATTTGTGTACCTGGTTCTATAGAGAAGAGCTCTCTATGTTTCTCAAATAAGACTGGGCACAAGAATCACTTGGAAATCTGTTAAAAAGGCAGGTTCCGAGATCTTTTCACTATAAATTATCTTACAAGAACGCAAGATGATTTTGATGATTGTAGCCAAGGAACACATTTTGACAAAGACTCCTCTGAAGGAAGATTTCTAAGAGGCAGTTTTCAACAGAGGACACACAACTGAGCCCATTGTTTCCACAGCAATGAGATCTGGGCAGCGTGGTGACAGATGCTGACATCTCATGTAATTAAAACTTTATAAAGCAAACTACAGTGATTAGACCTGGGGGATGGGAGGGGAGCAGAGTAAATAAAAGAACAATTTTATTTTTTAATGGAAAACAGCATAAAGATGGTGATAGTCACTAGTTAGATATCAAAAATTAGATTGAGAACAAATAGATCTATTCTTTCACTAGTCAGTTATAGAATTTATGGTTAGATCATTTTAGTTATTTTTAATGTATTCAAATAGTTAACCTGTGTTTTCCATGACATCTTCTTACATTGTAACTCCTTTCGTTGCTTCACCCAAAACGTTAGAGAGGAAAACACCCCAACTTGGCCAGTCCTGACTTGTTCTCATTTTTAACAGCTCTGCATTGGGAAGTTCCTAACTCTTATGTGTGTGTGTGTGTGTACACACACATGTGCAAGTGTTCATTAAACCCAAATAATAAGTTACTTTAGTGGAAATTTTAATCATCTAATTTTTTTATTATAAAAAATATGTTCAATTCCACTAATGCTGTGGGTTTAAGGATATTCTGAATAAATGAAAGATAAAAGTATCCTTACATTTTTTTCTCTTGGGCATGGAATTCATAAGCTGTACTTCTGTTTCCAGCTCTTAAAATGTCCCTTCTTTTTTGTGAGTAGCTCACACACTGCTTATATACTCAATGATGGTGTGAGGGAACCTTGGGATACAAACCAGGTGGATTGGCTTATCAGTTAGGTAACAAGTAGATAGATAGGCGATAGATGATAGGTAGATAGGATAGATTGAGATAGACAAAGTAGGCAACTCTACGTCTGTTCTCAAGATATTTAATTTCTTGATTCGTTAAAAATAAAAGATCAGGGCATATTACTCAAATTTTCCCACTCAAGATCTCTGCTTTTTCTTTCTCTACCATATAAAGATGGACCCATATCTTGGGGCCATTATTTCTCAGTAGAAGTAAATCATAAGCATAATCTGTTAGTATTTTTATCCTGAACCTTGAACTATACTTTAGTTCCTTTATCTTTTTTTAATAAACTTATTTATTTTATTTTATTGTTTTACTCTATTCTTTTTGGCTGCGTTGGGTCTTCGTTGCTGCGCGTGGCTCTCTCTAGTTGCGGCAAGCGGGGGCTGCTCTTCGTTGTGGCACGCGGGCTTCTCATTGCTGTGGCTTCTGTTGTTGCGGAGCACGGGCTCTCGGCACGCGGGCTTCAGTAGTTGTGGCTCGTGGGCTATAGAGCGTAGTCTCAGTAGTTGTGGCGCACGGGCTTAGTTGCTCCACGGCATGTGGGATCTTCCCGGACCAGGGCTTGAACCCGAGTCCCCAGAATTGGCAGGCGGATTCTTAACCACTAAGCCACCAGGAAAGCCCTAGTTCCTTTATCTCTTGCTTAGCTGGGCACAGACAAAAATCTACAGTGATTTTTGGATAAAGGACTTTTTACCTCGAGAGAGAGAGACAGAGAGAGAAAGAAAGAATATCACTGACAGTTTCTTTTTGACTTTTCTTCTGGTGGTTTGGTATAAGATACGATGCCTTGTTGGTGCAAGGTCTGTGAAATCCATAATGCTTCATTAGCACAGCTTTCTCTTCATTGTAACAGCTTTCATTTCCAGAGGAGCTCATGTAAATAGGCTGCTCCTGCTTTGCATAAGCATGTTGATTTATATGAATGCTATTTTGATCTCAAATTGATTGAATACTAAAAAGAAAGACTAGGAAAAAAGCACTATATTATGAAGGTCTCCTGTCAAAGACAAAAGACGCTAGATCCTACATACATTTCCACTTACTGATGGGGAATTCTGTATTGCCTAGGTTTTAGAAGAGAATATTTCTAAAGATCCGTAGCAAAATACCACACTATTGAGATGCAAGTATTTGAAAATACCATGGATTAAATTACGTTTTGGAACTAGGACTCCTCCACCCCCGTTTGCCCAAGTAGCGCAGAAAGGCATGAGGTCTAGTCCCATCTGCCAACAGCAGCATTAAAAAGCCTTAATAGATGGGATGCTCAGTAATTAATTGGCAACTTGCTGAACTTTTGTCAAGCCCAGTTGCACTTTCCTCCTTGCGTTCTCTATCCTTTGTGGCCCCCACTAAAATTCTGTATACCCTTAAATTACCAACCAACCAAAGCCCTTCTCTTGGCAAAGAATTTGTTATCAATATGTGCACCTTATTTTGCATCCCTTTCTCAAGAATATTTTCCTTTCAGTCTTTGTTACTCGGCGTGTAATCAAAAATCCTCCACCGCAAGACATCAGCAGTAACAGAGGGTGGTCTGGAGCAGACTGGGGAGTCCACGACTCCTTCTCATCAGCCATGAAATCTGACCTCCTCACCAATTACCTCCTATAGCTACCCTCCCTGTTGGAAGACTGACCATGGCCATTCCAGAGCGGATGCTAAGAGCAGCTACAGTTGTGTTCTGCCCTGTACTCTGTTTTCCATGGAGCCTAGCTTTCCCATTGCTAAGACAGTTTCCTGGGCCTATCAAAACAAACCTCTATCATTCGAGACAACCTGGGCATGTCTGTTTACCCTTGCAAGCTAAGAGACTTTACCCAATCCAGAATTGCAGGTAGGTAATTGTCTATAGAAAAGTCATTTAATATTCATGATCCTGAGTATCTTATTTATGTGTATGGATGACATACAGAATCAAAAGCACAGTTTACTGGGAAGAGCAATAAAGTTTATTGGTGAGTAGAATTCTAGTTTCAGCTCTAGTGACTTCTGTCACCTTGAACGAGAGTCACATTTCAGAGCCTTGATTTCCTCATCTGTAAAAGGGGCTAATAATACATTCTCCAGCCACCTTACGAGGTTGTGTTGTGAGGACCAAGTCAGCGAACGTTTCTTAAAGTGCTTTGTAAAGTATAGAATTTATACAGATGTTAGTGGTTATTATGCAAACTATGAGAGAAATGGATCAGAGCTCTGAAAAGAACAGGTTCTGCTTTGTAAGTAGGTTAGTTACCTCTTTTTAAAATGTGGCATGTATGTCAACTATTTCTCAGTAAAACCGGGGGAAAAAACAGGGTTTCTGGCAATCCTAGCAGCAAGAGGCTGGAGATTTGCATTTGACAGCAATCCAAGAGCAATTCAACATCAGAAATTTTACTTTTACGAAGAAATCTGCAAAAAAAAAAAAAAAAAGTACAGAAACACTGATAGAAGTTAGCCTAAGTACTGAAAATCTCTCCAATATTTATTTATTCTCTTAAAATTATTATTGATGCGAAAGCAAAATAAACAAAAATGAAACTAAACTCTCACTGCAAAGTATTCTCCTACAGTGTTTTCTAAATATCTCGTATTTTGAACATTCTGCATGCTCTTTTAACACTGCACACCTAGAACGTGTGTACTATAGAATCAAACAAGTTTTCCAGACTTGTCTTTAAAAGCTCAGAACAAATTTATACATATATATATATACACACACACCTATATAATTATATAAAACATGTATATATCATATAATGGTATATATTGTAATTATTATCTATAGCGTATATATTGTATATATTGTAATATTTGTGTGTGTGTCTTTACATATATAAATACTCAGAGACACCAAATGAGGGAACAATTTCCTGAGGTCAGACCTGCACAACACGAAAGCTTACTAAGGAAGACTCCTAGACGTGCAGACAGTCTGCTCGGATTGCCGTTTAGATCTATCATCCTGATTGATCACTGTGTGGTTGGCTATTATTGGGCCTAATTTAACCCTATCCACTCACACATCCATCTCCTCTGTCTATTGTACCTGACATTCTACAAATCACTTACTCATGCAAATGATGACCTAAGGCAACCTCTTAGGATATTCGTGTTTAATTATACAAATGGTGCTTGATAAATAAGATTACACCTCCTTCCATGTGTTTATTCCCTCCTTGATGAAAGGAAAATTCAATTTTCATGCAGATTGGGTGGGGCCGGGGTTTAAGAATTGCTGAGTTTTATGGAGTCTGCAGATCCATCCAGTCTGCAGAAGCTGACAAAATCACTCCACACCCCGCACAGAGATGAGCAGTTTTTCATTAGGCTTAAATCAGCCATCAGCCAGCTTGCGTTCAGAAATCGGGACTCTAATAGGACCCCCTCTGTGTTCACAGGGTCAAAGGCTAAACACAGGAAGGACCCGCCCTCCTTTGCAATTACGAAGTTGCAAGATGCAAGTTTATCTCATTCTGTTGTTTTCAGTTGCTCTGAGTTGCCAACTTCTCTGCAGCCTGAAGTTTTCTGGCTTTTGACTGGTCTTACTGATTTCTTTTTGAGGTCTGGGCCGTGAATTCAGCAGGAAAAGCCTCCAGTAGCTGGACGCGGTGTAGAACTGGACCCGCCCCCCCGGAAGGTCTCAGGGCCCCCAAGTTCCATGCCGTCTCTGCCACCCAAGCAGTGGTCAACATCAGCGCCCCGCAGAAGCCCAACGGGATTGTCAGTCTCTACAGATTGTTCTCCAACGATACCAGCGGGGCCCAGACGGTGGTGAGCAGCAGCATTCTGATCGGTTTATTTAAAACAAATCATAGGGGCTTCCCCGGTGGCGCAGTGGTTGAGAGTCCGCCTGCCGATGCAGGGGACGCGGGTTCGTGCCCCGGTCCAGGAAAATCCCACATGCTGCAGAGCGGCTGGGCCCGTGAGCCGTGGCCGCTGAGCCTGCGCGTCCACAGCCTGTGCTCCACGACGGAAAAATCATAAACCATGGTGTCCTTGCTTTTTCTTCCCCTTGATACTTCTTTCTTATCCATCTGTTCTCAATTGCCCTGTGGTGACCTTAGTGGCACAAAGATCCCTCTGCAAAGAAATAGCGTTAGGAAACGTACAGAATATATGTAAATGCTCTGGGAGAGGAGGGCTAAATGTGGTATTAAAGACTCCACAGATCTTTTAAGGAACCTAAGACTTTAGAGATAACCAAATTAGTTGAATTAATTTAATTAGAAAACACATGTCAAGCACTCAGCGTAGTAGTGGTTTATAGTAAGGGGCCAACAAAGGGTCTCTGTTGGTGGTGTAAATCTTAATATGAAAAAGGAAAAAGTAGAGCAAAGGATATCCTCGGAATCCCCATTTTGGCACGAGCAAATCTCTAATAGCACACTGAAATCTCAGACTTTGTTTTGGTGACTTCTAGAAAGTTCTAGGTCTTTGGAAGAAACAACAGAACAGCTCAGCTCAGCCCTACTCCGCTGTTCGTGTATTAGCACATTTGGGGCACATCGAGGAGACAGGATGGTCTGTGGAGGGAAATCATCTTTCACACTGTGTTTTAGCCAAGCCGTTCACTGAAAGGGACACTAAATAATCAACTAGACCAGTTCCTGCGTTATTTAAATGAAGACACTACCTGCCAGGGGATGAAGTCTCTTTTCTCTGCAGGACAGCTGGTGTCACTCTCACATTTCTCATAAATAAGTATAGATTAGAATACTTTGTTCACACAAACCTCATAGAGAAATTGCACAGATCCTGGTATGACATGATAAATTATTTAGACCAATCGAGGGAACAATTTTGGCAAGTGTGGAGAAATCCTCTGAGGCCAGCGTAGCAGGTAGTGAAACACAATTTCAAAAGATAACTCACATGCAAGGAAGTCTTGTATGGAATGTTAAAGAAATATTAGCATATTTTCTACAAGGCTTCCGATTCAATAAATATAGATGATGTAAATACAATCAACCCTTGATTATCCATGCTTATAAAATGATAATATTAATAAACTCAAATAATTTCTATTTGGAGTGCCTTGTATGCATTTTTTTAAACAACAGGTAGCTCTTCTTAATTAAATGTTGCTTATGTCAACGTGAAAATGAGTTTCTAGTTTCTGAGCTCTTCTATTCCAAAGAGCACTTAGTAAAAGCACAATAAGGTAAAAGTATTTGCTCCAGAGAAACCAAAAAGTTTATAATGCAACAAAGATAATTGAGAAAAAACTATATTTCATACAGATCCATACCCTTAGAGGAAGACATGGACTTTCAAACTCTTACATATGTTAATATACAAATAGATAATATATATTTCAAGCTCTTAAATACTCAACTCTAAGATTTGAGGGGATCTGAGGGGAGTTTTGACCCCAAAATTACATGCAAGTAACAATGGCAGAATACGGACCTTAGTGAATGTTGACTTAGAAATCTAATTCAAATGTAGATTTTGTTTTTCGAAAAGGCAGCATTCTGAGGGTCACAGAACCCAGTCAGTATTTTGTGATTTTTTGAGCCATTTTCTAATATCTCTTTATGGTAATAGACAACATTGTTCCCTGTGATTTCTACCCTGTTGCCTCAAACTTCTATCAAACTGTTATCTCATTCCATGTTTTTGCATGTTTAAGCCATGCCTCTCCAGCTGGATTGGTCATTCCTCAGGGTAAATATTGTGATAGATGCCAGGGTGCATCTCCCAGAGTAACTAGCACGGCACTCTATTCATAGAACGCATGGTACACGGTAAAAGTGAACCAACTGTCTGTGACTTGCCACTGGGCCTCATCTAGTCTTCTCTCTCCTCCTGCAGCTGGCTGAAGGCCTGGCCACCCAGCAGACGCTTCATGGCCTGCAGCCCTTCACGACCTACTCCATTGGGGTGGAGGCCTGTACCTGCTTCAATTGTTGCAGCCAAGGGCCAACAGCAGAGCTGAGAACTCCTTCTGCTCCGCCATCAGGACTGTCCTGTCCCCAGATCCAGACACTGGCCTCGAGGACAGCCTCCTTCCAGTGGAGTCCCCCGCTGTTCCCCAACGGCGTCATTCAAAGGTAGCGTGGGAGAGCCAAAAGGACAAAGAAACCGAAATAAGACATGAACACGGACATGCAGCTACCCAGCCCTCCCCAAGGAAGACTTGCTGATTGAACAGACACCTATAGCAAATTAGACAAATCAATTGATTTGAGTGGTCACATTCCCCACAAAGTGTTTCAATCATAAATCAGCTAAGGATAGCAAGGTGAACAACAAAATTTTCTTTAAATAAGAAAGGCGAGGCAAGGACTTCCCTGGCGGTCCGGTGGCTAAGACTCAGCACTTCCACTGCAGGGGGCACGGGATCGATCCCTGGTCCCTCATGCCGTGCAGTGCATCCAAAAAATAAAAAAGGACAAGGCAGTGTGTTCCCGTTCATTGAAAGGATGTGCTCTTCCTCATGGTTCCCTGGAATGTTTCATTCTACAGGGCTCAGCTAGAACATAAGGAACTTCTGTGACTAAATCAGAATTTCCTTGATCTAATTTAAAATGTCGTAATGAACCACTGTTTGAAAGACCACGGAAGTTATTTCACTCAAGATAATCTGGAGGAAAAAAAGATATTCTTTATTTTCAACAGAGAAGAACAGTTTTATCACTCTCTTCTAAAAAGAGAGAAATATCTTATCTCTACCAACAAGGATTCCTGGCTGCTGGGTGGACGGCAACATGTGTATACATGTGACTTCTCTTATCATTTCTCTGGTTCCATCTGCTGCCCATTTCCAACAGCATTAAATAAAGTGTTTCTGAGAACAGTCTCCCACCAATGGGAATTTGAAAGAGCTGGCAGTTCAGTGAGAACAAAACAGCAACAGGTTTAAAAGAGAGTGAGACTGATTCCTTTGCCTGTTTTCTCTTTACGTGTCCATTCTCATTCCAGCTATGAGCTCCAGCTCTACATGGCCTGCCCCCCGGATTCAGCCACCCCCTGTACTCCTAGCCAAACCGAGACAAAGTACGCTGGGCCAGGGCTGAGAGCCAGCCTCGGGGGTCTCCAGCCCTACACCACCTACAAGCTGAGGGTGGTGGCCCACAATGATTTGGGCAGCACGGCCTCTGACTGGATCAGCTTCATCACCCAAAAAGAATGTGAGTAGAAGTGGCTGCCGCCATAAGCCAAAAAGCTAGGAGGGCAGCCGCAGGGGAAGCTTGTCCTGAAAGGTAGGGGGAAAACAGTTTGCTAAAAGGGCTGAGTGTTCAGTTCCTTTGAATGCTACTGAGACATCAGTGAACATGACTATGGGGGAAAAATGCCCATTGGATTCAATAATATGGAGATCAAGAGTGAATTTAGGAAGATTTTTCATGTAGCAATGGGATGAAAACCAATTAAGGGAAAGCTAATACATGGGTAAGATGACTTTTTTTCTTTCTTTATTTTGAGCTAACTTTTTAGAGAAGTTTGCCATTCCTTTTCTTTTCAAATGACGTGGCGTCATAGCTCGCATTTCTGGAAAGCTTTGATATACGGCGCTGCCAGGAAAAGCAAAAGGGCTACTGAGTGCAGAAAAGGGCAATTAGCTAATCCGTTGGGGCCTCCTGACATTTCTATAAAATAAGTCCTTTTCAGATTTTATAAGGTTTATATGTCTACTGTTTAAAAATGGCAAATACAAAAGGTATTAAGAATAAAATAAGTACTTATAATTAGAGCCAGCTACGTCATTTGTGGGTTCCACTGGAAAATGAAAATATGGGGCCCCTTGTTCAAAAATCGTTAACAATTTCAGGATAATGACAGCAGAGCATCAAACTAAGTCCATAATTCTTCTACATGAGGGATCCTGGGCATCTGCACAGGTCACACAACCATGAAGCCAGTCCTGCTTATAATCCCACCACACCCAGAGGCAACCACCATTAATATTTTGGCGTAATTCATTCCTTTAATCCCGTTTCTATGCAGAGTTGTTATTACATGGTTGAGATCATACTCTAATGAAAATTTCATAGTCTGCTTTTTATACTTGACATTATTTTATTTGCATTTCCCATGGCATTAAAAACTCTTTAGCCACCAAGGTTAATGGCTATATAACATTCCAACCTATGAATAAATTGGGCATTTCAGTTGTTTCTAATATTTTCCTTTTATAAATGTGGTGAGAAAGTTTGTGAACAAATCTTTGTGTGAATGTCTGGTTATCTTCTTAAATGGCAACAAATGGAATTTACTACATCAGGAATTTTAAGTCTTTTAAGGCTTTGCACACTTACTGCAAATTTGCTTTCCAGAAACATTATATCAGATTATAACTTCATCTTCGGTATTTGGCACTGACATTTTTAGAAGTAAGAGTTATGCATTCGTGAAAGTTCACTGCCTCATACGAAGACTTTAATGTACCCGAGCAGTAACATGGCAGGATGTTCGCCAGAGGTCATTTTTAGAGAGCACTTGCTCGTTCCTGGCACTGTTCAAGCGTTTTACAAATAATCCTTACCACAAACCTATGAAGTTAAGTACTATTATTAACCAAATTTATAGGTGAGAAAACTGAGGCAGGGCTGTGGACTGTGCACTACAATTCCAGGATGCCATTCACATTGATTAGAATCTGAAGTGAGGCTCCTGGAGCTATATGATGAGCTAAAGCCAGAGCTTAAGTCCCTCCAGTTTCCACACCTAGAAGATAGAAGTGTTACTCTAAGCTCAGGATCACCCAGCTCAGCAGCACCCTCGGTACTGCTGTGTTAACCTGGTCAACTCACTACCTACTTTCTGTAATAGAGATTTCAGACCTTCTCCACCCTCCTCAAACCTTCCACTTCTTCTCATCCCTTTCCCGCAAGCCTATACAATCCTCACCCACCTCTCCCTAGAGTCTTGGCAGAACTCCTTGCCTTGTAATTCACCAGGAAAGGAAATGTCATCAGTCAGTAATTTGCTCCCTTCCCACCCTAGACAGCCACGTGTCCTGCATCTGCATCATTCCCGCCAGGGACACGGCAGGAAGGGGTGGTCCTTCATCTGAAATAAACCTGCCTCTTGTGCTTTGAGTACCACTTCCTTCACTACTATTCATCATTTTTCTATCCTTAATCTTCAGTGTATCACGGTTGCTTCTGCCTTTCTAATGTTAAAGCGAACAGACTCCATTTCCCCTCTGGTTCCTGCCCCAGCTCCTCCCCACAGAGACAACTCTTCTAAAGAATGGTCTTCAAGGGCTTTCCCATTTTCTTTCTTCCCACATGTTCTTTAACTTCCTCCACACTGATTTCCACCTCATCCCTGCATGAAAATCTCTTCCTAAATTTGCCCTTGACCTCCACACTGATAATCCAGTGGGCTTTTTTGGGAACATTGGGGAACGTTGGGAACATTCAACGTGATTGAAGCCTCCATCCTTGGTAGAAAGTGGCTCCCCTTCGTTTTCATGACAAGTCTCTCCTGGGAAACCTGCGTCTTTGGATGTTCAGTGTTAGTCAACTTTGTTGCTTGATCTTCCACCAGCCAAGGTTTTTAAGCCTCAACCCTAAACTTTGTCTGCTCACACTTTCCCTTTTATCCCCTTCCTTCTTTTTTCCTCTCCTTCCCGCCTCACCTCTTCCCTCTTCAGCTGAGTTCATCTCCTCCAGGGCTTCAGTTCCGAAGGCTGACTCCCAAATGGCCACCTCCTCCCCGAGCTCCCTGCTTGAAATCCAGACGCTCACACCCAGCTTCCTTGCCTCCCTTTGAACTTCTCATAACCAGCTTGAGTTGGGCAGACCCCCGACAGAGGGTGTATCTTTCCCCTTGAATGTGCGCTTCCTTTGGCTCTCATTCTCTCCATTTTATCTCCAGCACTGGGCAGAGTCTTAGATACCCAAAATGTGTTGTTTAGTGAGTGAGTGAACGCATCCAGAACGTCTCACGTTTACCATTGGCACCACGCAATCAGTGTCCTTTGTCACCCAAGCTATAATCAAAGCAAAGTGTAATCGTTCTTCATAACGTCTACTGCCTAATTGTGTAACCTCCTTTTACCTTTTTGCCTATTCCTCTCGCTATCCTCCCTTCACAAACCCATAAAGAACTGTGAGAAACACTTATTCCTGAAATGAAAGTGTAGTCAAATGAATTCTGACTTAATAAAAAATGCTACTCCATACGAGGAATGGGACAAAACACCACCACCAGCTTTGAGAAGCAATTACCGTTTACAGTACAGACTGTCCCTTATGTACAATGGTTTGACTTCACGATGGTGCCAAAGTGATACACACTCAGTAGAAACTATACTTCAAACTTTGAATATTGATCTTTGTCAGGCTAGCGATCTGTAGTATGATTCTCTCTCATGATGCTGAGGGCAGCTCCCCGTCAGCCACGCCATCAAAAGGGTAAACCACCAATACACTTACAACCATTCCATACCCGACACCCATTCTGTTTTTCACTTGCAGTACAGTTTGCAATAAATTATAGGAGATACTCAACCGTTCAGTGTAAAATAGACTTTGCATTAAATGCTTTCTGCCCAGTAGGCTAATGTGAGTGTTCTGAGCACGTTTAAGGTGGGCTAGGCTGAGCTATGATGTTTGGTAGCTTCTGTGTATTAAGTGCATTTTCAACGTAGGATATTTTCAATTTATGATGGGCTTATCGGGCGTAACCCCATCCAAGGTCGAGGGAGATCTGTATATTTATAAGCCAATTTTTCTACTTGTTCCAGGTTTTGTGTGTGTATCGCCAGAAGGCCAGGCCAAAACAGCTATGTGAGCTTTGCAGGTTGTCACCAATTCTCTTTTTCAACGTGAAACTTAGTCATTGCCAGACATTTTCCCCTTATGCTGGAAGAACAGAATGAACAGATTTAAGATGTCCTGCCTTTCTATTCTTCCTTGACATGGAAGAAGTGGCTGAAGGTTGCAGTAGCACTGAAGGAGAAAGCGTTCTCTTAATCTGTTTACTGGATCCACAGACATGGAAAAACACAATAGTTCACTGGCTGTTGTAGGGGGCTTCAATACCATTTATGTTCCTTTTAACTCATTATACAAACTAGCAGAGAGAAAATGTGGATCGAAGAATACAAACCAGAAGATGCTTTGAAAACAGTATTTGCAATTTTATATAAACGTGATCAGAAAAGGGTCTAGAGAAGCATTAGCAACATATTCCGCCCCCTCTGCCTGAATTACACCTGCAGTGGAAGAGCAGAGGTGAGGTGTAAATGTTTAACAACTGGCCTCCATGAAAGAAAAATGTCCTGACTTGAAGCGCTCACCAGTTTCCATGGTGTAAAGTACTCCTGCTTGGGTGATTTCAAGTTGCCAACGTGACAGCACTGAACACAGAGTTGGGAAGAGATCGTGTAGCATTATGTAATATTTCCACCATCCCGATACAATAGATTGAAACAGCATGAGAGCATAGATAATAAAAGGTAGTGAAATAATTAAGAAGTTACAAAGTTTTAATATTTATTACCTTTGTTTTAATATAATTTATTTAGGTTTATATGATTTAATTTTTAATAGTGGCTGGGTTTAATAACCAACTCACAAAATTCCTGAATATTTAACAATCAGGATGAACCCACTCACCACTGAAGGGCACCCATAAAGTGAATTAGTAAAGCATGCTCCTTTAAATACATGTGTACTGATTTTAACAAAAAAGCACGGGCTTTGGCGTTAAGCAGGCCTGGGTTCAGATCCTTTGTCCCCTACCAGCTACTGACATGAAGCAGATTATTTGATCTCTCTAAACTTTAGTCTCCTCACATGGAAAATTAGGAACTCATTCTTACAAGATTGTTTTGAGGATTAAATAAAATAAAGTACATCAAGTACTTTATTGTACTTGCATTGTACTGCTTTATTGGCATAGTAGCTGTTATCATTTTCTCAGTCTTCAAATCCGTTATTCCTGATTATTTTGATAGTTTGATCACTCTTTTTCCTCAGGAAGATCTCCAAATCCTGCAAGGCAAATAAAGCCCCTTCCTTTCTATTTCTGTACTGTTTACAAGCCTTCTCCTTATCTGTACTGTTACGATGTAGGGGAGAAGTGGAAATCTACTGAAATTAAGTGACAGAGGGAAGCCACAGACAAATACAATCGTATGTTCCATTGTGATATTAGGCACAATTTGTGTTAAAAAATATATTTAAAGAGGGCTTGATAGCTCTTGTTTCAGTATTTGCAGAAAAATTTTCCTATAACTTTATGAAAATATCTTATTTTAAAAGATGAGAATCAAATTTGTCTTCATGGTTGAATCTTACGATCACAAAAGCGTAATTATTCCTTATTTTGTTATATTTCCTCACATCAGCAACAGATGGATTTAATTTTTAGAGGAAAAAAGGATATCCAATTTATTTCTACCACTCACTTTTTTTTTCTTTTCTTAAAAGCCAATTTCATATATAGCTGGATCTTAATGCTCTTACAAATGTATTGATTATTCTGGAGAAAATGAGATCTCATGAAATAAATCTCTTCTGACTTGACAAGATGATATGATACCCCTTCATTTGTTCCTACAAAAATGATTCATTTAAAAGATGAGCCTCAGTTAAGGATTATTCTTCCTTTATTGTAGTAAGGAGTTGAAAAACGAAAAGTTCTCATGCCTGTTAAATGCACACAACGTTGCTTCTCTATCTGATACAATACTTAGGAGACCTGAGCTTGATTATATACTAATGTACTGTGCTATTGATTGATTAGTCAGGGCAATGAATTATTATACTCGAATTGCTATTTGCAAGGCTCTTTAACTATCTTAGAAAACAAACGAACGGCTCAAGAAAAAGCTTTAAAAATAAATGGGTGCCAAAGGAACATAATTCACCATCTAAGCAGTTTAGTTAGGAGAAAATAAAGTATTAACTTCATCTAGTCCTTGGGGCTTTGTAGCAATAAATATTGATTTGATATGAAAAATAGCTATCCACTGTAGTTAATAGTGTTAAGGATACTTTACCTGTTAAAAGAAGGAAAATGCAACAAAATATAAGCTCCGGGGCTATGCTGATGAGCAGAACCATTGTATGTTAATAGTTGTATTTCATAAAACACCACTCTCCATTGATTTTTGTTTGGAAAGCAGGTGCGACATTGCTGAGAAAGCATTTCACATGCGTTCCCATGGTTTTCTTTTCACCCCCAAAGCCAGTTTTTTCCTTTAAGCAGTAAGGGAAATAGGAAGGGTTCCAGCAAGGACAAAAAAAAATGTGTGCTCATATTTTAAAATAAAAAGCACACTATTTTTAGGACTTACAACCTTCTCCCACTTATTTTTAGAACTTACAACCTTCTCCCACTTATTTTTAGAACTTAGAAACTTCTTCCACCTCTTTTTAGAACTTGCAACCTTCTCTCAACTACTTTTAGAACTAGAACCTTCGTCCAACTATTTTTAGAACTTACATCCTTCTCCCAACAGTGCCCCAGTACCGTGCCCCTTTCTCGGTGGACAGCAATCTATCCGTGGTATGTGTGGACTGGAGTGGCTCCTTCCTGCTGAACGGGCGGCTGAAGGAGTTCGTCTTGACCGACGGAGGGCAGCGCGTGTACAGCGGCCTCGACACCACCCTCTACATCCCAAAGACCGCGGACAGAAGTGAGTTTCCCACTCCCATTTCTCGGGGCACGAGAAGCTGGGTTTCCCAGCTTTCCGAGATGCGCAATCTGACGATCTGAAAGGTGACCTCCGATGGTCATCATTAACATGTCCTGGGTTAAGTGGTCACTTCTCGTGGGAGAGCGACTGCTCGACATCAATCAGGATTTCCTGATGACGCTTCTGATGTGGTCCTCTGAGCACTGCCTCTGCTGACGTGAGGGTCCCCAGGAACAAGACCAGAGGGCAGGTTATGTGCACTAGAGAGATAAAACCCACAGGCAAAGAGTATCCCAAAATAACACACTTTCAGGGACTTCGGAGACTCTCTCGATGCATCCACAGCCTCCAAAGAGAGCACAATCAGTCCATGACCATCCCCAAATCTTAGACCCTGAGTAAGGGCTCTCCTTAACCAACATCGGTATCTGTTCTTGAAACAACAACGCTCTTCCCTCTAAAACTGAATACTTTCTCCCTACTTAATTACATGTCCTTCTTCTGTTTGTCTTGTTTTTAAATTGAAAGGAGAAAAAGCTTTTCAAGGTACTAAGTATCTTCTAATGATAAACATGGCCACAGGACCAATAGATGTGAGGCCCTTTTGGGCAATCTGGTCTTATACAGTGAATTCATTAGTGGTTGATTTTTTTTAGTTTCCTTGAAACTATGTACTATTTCTTTTGGCTAAAAGGAGCAGGTAAACAATGAGCTCCAGCATTGCATTTACAGCGTTTGAAACTTATCAGTAGCATTTTTACAACACTTCAGCTCCACATGTTCATGGTCACAGTTCTCGGTCACCTGGGCAGTTTGTTGGGATGGGGAGATGGCCTGAAAGTTGGGAAATACGGGTTCTACCCCTGGCCAGGCCTCTAATCATCCGTGTGACTTACAAGACTCACTTCCCTCAGGCTCCTGGCTACTGTAAGAGGTATTTAGACCATTTGATTTCCCAGATCCCTGTTGAGCCTTCCTGCTTGGTAGGAAACTCTGGGTTGCCTAGTGAAAGGAACACCTGTAAGTTTAAAGGAACAGGTTCCGATTATATGCATAACAAGATACATTCTGTGAATTAGCCTTTATTCTTCAGATAATTCTTTTCCTTTGCTGTATAATCTCTAAACTTCTTTAGTTCTGTTACACATATATATGTTATTACATAGGGAACATATATGTAATAACATATATGTTATATACGTTATTACACTAATGATAGCTGTTTTTCTTGATAGTTTTTAAGTTAGAAATAAGTTTGCATAATAGGTAAAACCTCATAACTTGATGTGGAATCCTGTTTTCAGACTTCTTCATGCTATAATACATTGCTTTTCTGGAACTGTGCCCACTGTTTGTAGATGTTGAATAACTGACTCATTTACCTTTGTCTAGCTTTCTTTTTCCAGGTCATCTGCACTACAGATGAAGGAAGTGTTAAGACACCTTTGATTCAATATGATACCAGCACTGGATTTGGTAAACGTTTAACTCAAATACTATTTAGTGTAGTATCTACTCATTTTCCTAAAGAAACATGCATGTTTGTTTATACATATTTGTGCTTCTCTATGCATACATGTTTGTTTATACATATGTATCTATACATCTTCCATACACCATGTGGAAGAAATTGTGTTAAGTGTTGTAAGAATTTTTTTAAGTCCTCTTGAAACTTACATTAGGCAAGGAGTTAGGGTAAACTCTTAAAATGCCGAATCATTGAATTGTAGATGCAGAGAGATATGACTAAACTTCTCTCCTAACCACAAATTCTGTCAATAAAGAGCTATATGAATTTGTGCACCAAAAAAAGTGAATTTATAGAGAAAGCCAGAGGAAAGAGAAAATACTCTAATGCCAATTTGTGTTGATAATAACGATAATATTCCAGATTCAGAGTTAGGGTTAGCAAAGTGTAGCCCCCCTCTCATGGAGTTCAATTTTTAATTTTAGTCACCTTCTCTCCCTCCCTTAAACATCCTCACCCCAGTGCTAAATGCTTCCCCTTTAATCAACTTGCCCTGACAATGTGGGTGTGAAGGCCAAGCAGACCCATCCAGTCCTTGAGGGGCTGCAAAGGGGGAAGGCTGTCAAAAGAGTAGGCGTTTACAGCTGTGTCTGTCTTTCTTCCTCTTGGCCACGAGCATTGGCTTTAGAAGAGCAGCTCCCTGGCCCTCTGCTGCATGGCAGCCTGCATGGCGGCTGCGTGGATCCAGAGGCTTCTGAGCTGGTGCTAGCAAAAGGCTGGGATGGAGATGATCTCTGAGACTTTCTCCCACTCAGATTGCCAGGCCGACGGCGATTCCACAGCTTAACGCTGTTCTGCAGTGATCCCATAAGCCTTTCCGAGTCTGCCCCGCTCATTCCAGCTTTCCCACAACCACAGACTTGACAGTCCTGCTACTCCCCATCCTTCGATCCTTCATCCCTGGAAAGCCCTTACTTAGCACAGGGACTGGCACAGGGTAAATGCTCATTAAATGTGAGCTACGTCTATCAGCCTCATGTGCAGAGAATCACATCAACTGAACTCTTAACACCTGAATAGAAATCAAAAGTAAGTGGTCCCTTTGCTAAAGGATTTCCATCCCTAGGAAGCTCTCCCAGGGCATTTGAGTGATGACTTGCAGAGCTTTTGTTACTTAACAGAGAGGCCAGAGTACAAGAAGTACTATAAAGACCACATGTTAGTGAGCACAAGCTGTTAACATCCCAATGGAAAATGGTATCTCATGTCTCAAAATCCAGTTTGCAAGAAACTTCGCAGGAACAGGGCTGTTGCATGAAGTGAGGGAACCCTGGATCCACACAGCATTGACTGTGTATGTAATGGGGTTTCTGTAGCAATATTAGTCTGGGATCCAATCCTCACATGAGCCCAGAAAGGACTGCTCCCCAGGCACACAGCTGTGAAGTAGGCTTTTCCCAAGGTTACTTTGGTAATAACCCTCTTAAAAAATCCCCTCATCCCCCCTCCAACTGTATTTCCCGGGAGCGTGCCAAGGCAGCTGCAATTTCCAACCTGAGAGGTGTCAGCAAGGTCTCCCAAGGGCTGTAAACTTCTCCTTACACCCACCGACCCACTGCACCATTTCCCCAGCCTGAACACAAGTGCAACAAAGCACTATACATGCCTTTCTAATTTATTAAACAACAGAGCAAGAAATCACAAAATTGCCTTCTGAAATAGCGTTTCCTTTTTCTGTCCCTGGGTTTTGCAGGCCTGGTGCTGACAACTCCTGGAGAAAAGAAAGGATCAGGGAACAAAAGCACGGAGTTCTACAGCGAGTTATGGTTCATAGTGTTAATGGCAATTCTGGGCTTGATCTTGTTGGCCATTTTTCTGTCCCTGATACTACAGAGAAAAATCCTCAAGGAACCATATATAAGAGAGAGGCCTCCTTTAGTGCCTCTTCCAAAGCGGATGTCTCCATTGAATGTATACCCACCGGGGGAAACCCATATGGTATGTCTCTAAAGGCGGCCTCGTTTCTCTATCACTGGACTAAAATATTTGTTTGTATTTAGAAGGAAATATTTTCAGAGCCATAGTAGCAAGGGACTAGATGACACTTATGTTTGGCTAAATGTGGAGACCAAGGGAGACTAACCCTAGAAGAGCATTCTCAACTTTGGCTGCATGTTAGAATCACCTGGTGCTACAGACTGAATATTTGTGTCCCCCCAAAATTCATGTGTTGAAACCCTAATCCCAAGTGTGATGGTATATGGGGGAAGGGCCTTTGGGAGGTAGTTAGGTCATGAGGGTGGAGCCCTCATGAATGGGATTAGTGCCCTTATAAAGAGACCCCAGGGAGCTCCCTTGTCCTTTCCACCATGTGAGGAAGTGGGCCCACACCAGACACTCAATCTGCTGGCACCTTGATCTTGGACTTCCCAGCCTCCAGAATTTAAGAAATAAATTTCTGTTGCCTGTAGGTCACCCAGTCCATGGTATTCTGTTATAGCAGCCCTAATGGGCTAAGACATCTGGGAAAGTTTTTAAAATGCTGATACCTGGGGCTTATCCCAGAAATTCTGATTTCATTGGCCTTGGATGGGGCCTGGGGATTGGTATTCTTTTTTTAACTCCGAAAGTGATTCTAATGTGCACCAGGGGTGAGTATTTCTGCTTTGTAGTTGTAAGTCAGGGGATGGTGGAGGAGAGTTGTATATTGAAATCACCTGGAGAATTTATAGGTTATATTACTGTGTAACTTGGGGAATTAGAAATAAAAGGGGAGATAGGGAAGGACTTAAGTGCCAGCAGTCCTGGGTCTGTTCTTGACCCTGACACCCTGCGCCAGTGCAGATGGATGACTCCTTGTGGCTCCAGACCACGGACCACCTACTGCCAAGATGGAGGTCAGGCAAAGATCTGGGGGGTGAAGGTCACACGGAGGGTGACACAAGGCATCGCTGCATCAAGCACTCATTGAAGAGGTAAAAGATGACTGAATCCCATGGTGCAGTCTGGCCTGGGGCTGTGTCTACCTGGGCAAGGAAAGGCTGTAATTTATAAATCCCCCAGGTACCAGTCTGCTCCCCAAACTGTGTGCCAAAATGCATCTGCCCAAGGGGACCCCTTTTCCCCAGTTTGCACAAAAGTTCTATATGAGCTAGTGGCCACCCTGTGCAGCTGAAATTCTGATCACCAATTCCAATGTGTGGGGAGGCTTTCCACACCAACAGGCAATTCTCTGACACCAGCTGGGTGTCCTGCAGTTCAACTAAATTCTGACACTGTCTACCCAGAGATAGCATCAGATTCCACAGGGGAAGGGCTCAGTCCTACAAGACTCTTGTCCCCTCTGTGTCCCCTTCCCCGCCAACCTCAGACGCCAATCACAAGTCCAGATTGTCACCTGTGCTTCTGACCTACTGGCTACAGATTGGGGGTTCCAGTGACCAAATCCTTGGGTTTCTTAATTCGTTAACGAATTTAATGAACAGTAATGAATTTTAAATTTGTTAACATTTTCAAGATAACAAAGCATAAATTGAGTCCAGCTAAGTTTAAGTGCAGATTCTACTTGTACAGTCAGCCCTATATATCTGCAGATTCCACACCCACAGACACAGAGGGCTGACCATGAGAATTGAGCATCCTCGGATTTTAGTACCCATGGGAGGGAGTCCTGGAGCCAAATCCCCTTGGACACCGAGGGACAGTTGTAATTACTGGCTTGAGATCCTTTCATTCTCTGCAATACTAAACAAATAATGCAGTATCACCTCAACACTTAGCAATTAGTTTCTACTCACTGAGTGATTTAAATCGCCAAACTCTTATATTATGAAAATGCATCTCCAGATAGTATTAATGTGTGGGTATGATTATACTGTGCTTGGAGAAACATAAAGAATTTGGGTTTTGGTTTTTTTTTAATTTTATTGAAGTATAGTTGATTTACAACGTTGTGTTAATTTATGCTATAGAGCAAAGTGATTCAGTTATACATATATATATTCTTTTTCACATTTTTTCGATTGTGGTTTATCAAAAGATATTGAATAGAGTTCTCCTGCTGTACAGTAGGCACTTGTTGTTTATCCATCCTGTATACAATAGTTTGAATCTGCTAATCCCAAACTTCCAATCCTTACCTCCCTCATCGCCCTGCCCCTTGACAACCACAAGTCTGTTCTCTGTGTCCTTGAGTCTGTTTCTGTTTCGTAGATAAGTTCATTTGTGTCATATTTTAGATTCCATCATAAGTGATACCATATGATATTTGTCTTTCTCTTTCTGACTTACTTTGCTTAGGAGGTTAATCTCTAGGTCCATCCATATTGCTGCAAATGGCATTATTTCATTCTTGTTTATGGCTGAGTAATATTCTCTTATATAAATATAGCACTCTTCTTTATCCATGCATCTGTCAATGGACATGTAGGTTGTTTCCATGTTTGGGGTATTGTAAATAGTGCTTTTATGAACATTGGTGTGCATGTATCTTTTAGAATTAGAGTTTTGTCCTGATATAAGCCCAGGAGTGGGATTGCTGGATCATATGGCAACTCTATTTTTAGTTTTTGAGGACCATCCATCCTGTTTTTTATAGTGGCTGCACTGATTTACATTCCCACCAACAGTGTAGGAGGGTTCCCTTTTCTATACTCGCCCACCAGAACTTGTTATTTTTAGACTTTTTAATGATGACTAGTCTGTCCAGTGTGAGGTGGTACCTCACTGTAGTTTCGATTTGCATTTCTCAAATAATTAGCAATGTTGAGCATCTTTTCATGTGCCTGTTGGACATGTGTATGTCTTCTTTGGAGAAATGTCTACTGAGGTCTTCAGCCCACTTCTCAGTTAGGTTGTCTGTTTTTTTTATTATTAAGTTGTATGACTTGTTTGTATATTTTGTAAATTAAGCCCTTATCATTTGCATCATTTGCAAATATTTTCTCCCAGTCCATAGCTTGTCTTTTCACTTTATTTATGGTTTCCTTTGCTATGCAAAAGCTTATAAGTTTGATTAGGTCTCAATTAGTGACTTTTTCCTTTTATTTTTTTAACATCTTTATTAGAGTATAATTGCTTTACAATGTTGTGTTAGTTTCTGCTGTATAACAAAGTGAATCAGCTATATGTATACATATATCCCCATATCCCCTCCCTCTCGAGTCTCCCTCCCACCCACCCTATCACACCTCTCTAAGTGGTCACAAAGCACCGAGCTATTCTCCCCATGTTATGCAGCTGCTTCCCACTAGCTATCTATTTTACATTTGGTAGTGTACATCTGTCCATGCCATTCTCTCACTTCGTCCCAGCTTACCCTTCCCCCTCCCCATGTCCTCAAGTCCATTCTCTATGTCTGTGTCTTTATTCCTGTCCTGTACCTGGGTTCATCAGAAGCATATTTTTCTTTCTAGATTCCATATATATGTGTTAGCATACAGTATTTGTTTTTCTGACTTACTTCACTCTGTATGACAGACTCTAGGTCCATTCACCTCACTACAAATAACTCAATTTCATTTCTTTTTATGGCTGAGTAATATTCCATTGTATATACATGCCACGTCTTCTTTATCCATTCATCTCTTGATGGACACTTAGGTTGCTTTCATGTCCTGGCTATTGTAAATAGTGCTGAAATGAACATTGTGGTACATGACTCTTTTTGAATTATGGTTTTCTCGGGGTATATGCCCAGTAGCGGGATTGCTGGGTCATCTGGTAGTTCTATTTTTAGTTTTTTAAGGAACCTCTATACTGTTCTCCATAGTGGCTGTATCTATTTACATTCCCACCAACAGTGCAAGAGGGTTCCCTTTTCTCCACACCCTCTCCAGCATTTATTGTTTGTAGATTTTTTCATGATGGCCATTCTGACTGGTGTGAGGAGACACCTCACTGTAGTTTTGATTTGCATTTCTCTAATGATTAGTGTTGCTGAGCATCCTTTCATGTGTTTGTTGACAATATGTATACCTTCTTCAGAGAAATGTCTCTTTAGGTCTTCTGCCCATTTTGGATTGGGTTGTTTGTTTTTTTCATATTGAGCTGCATGAGCTGTCTTCTGTATTTTAGAGATTAATCCTTTGTCAGTTGACTCATTTGCAAATATTTTCTCCCATTCTGAGGGTTGTCCCGTTCTGAGGCCAGACACTATAAAACTCATAGAGGAAAGCATAGGAAGAACACTCTTTGACATAAATCACAGCAAGATCCATTTTGTTTTAATTTTATTGCCCTGGGAGACTGACCTAAGAAAACAATAGTACAATTTATGTCAGAGTATGTTTGGCTTATGTTCCCTTCTAGGAGTTTTATGGTGTCATGTCTTATATTTAAGTCTTTAAGCCATTTTGAGTTTATTTTTGTGTATGGTGTGAGGGTGTGTTCTAACTTCATTGATTTTCATGCAGTTGTCCAACTTTCCCAACAGGACTTACTGAAGAGACGCTTTTTCCCATTGTATATTCTTGCTTCCTTTGTCAGAGGTTAATTGACCATAGGTGTGTGGGTTAATTTCTGGCCTCTCTAATCAGTTCCATTGATACCTATGTCTTTTTGTGCCAATACCATGCTATTTGATTACTGTAGCTTTCTAGTATTGTTCCAACAACCTACTCCTTGGGTTCAAATAATTTGCTAGAATAAGTCACAGAACCCAGAGAAACATCTTACTTGCTGGATCACCAGTTTCTTCTAAAAGGATATAAATCAGAAACAGCTGTTAGAAGAGATGCACAGAACTACAGATGGGGGAAGGACGCAGAGCTTCCATGCCCTCTCTGATCACTCCACTTTCCCAAAATCTCCAGGTGTTCGGCAACCTGGAAGGTCTCTGAACGCCATTTTGGGGGGTTTTCCGGAGGCTTCATTACATAGACATGATTGATTAAATTATTGGCCACTGATCATTGATTCAACCCCCATTCCTTCTCCCCTCCCTGGAGATCAGGGAGTTGGACTGAAATTTCCAGCCCTCTAATCAGGGGGTTGGTTTCCCAGGCAACCAGTAGTCAACCTTAGGTGCAACCAAAAGTCACTTCATTAACATAACAAAAGACACCTGTGTCAGTCTAATCATTTGGGAAATCCTAAGGATTTTAGAAGCCCTGTACCAGAAACGGGATGAAGACCTAATATATATATTTCTCATTATAAATCAGTTATCACAGCAGCACCCAGATAAAGCACAGAAACCTGGGCAAACTGCTTAAGTTTCGATCCTTCAGAAAACAGAGATGAGGGAACGCTAGCATTGTCCACCTTCCATATCTCTTCAGTCTTCAAGGACACAGCAATGACAGAGGTCAATGCCCTGATGAAGCTGTATTGTGGCCAAGTAGCAGAATAGGGGGGGGGGCATGAGAGGGCAGCTGGTCCTCGTAGACCCGTGGACTGTGGTGGATGCAGAGGCAGCTGGGGGAAAGCGAAGTGATGGCGGGGAAGCAAGGATAGATGCCACCCACGTCCCTTAGCCTGGGCTCCCTCGCTATCCACATCTCCCCCCTTCACTCTCCTGGCTCCGTCCTCCAAACCTCCTTCCTCTCTGAGCACATCAAGCTCTGCCTGCGGGGCAGCTGCTGAATGCAGGGCTGTTGAGTGGGCAGTTCAGGCGCTGGGGCCGTGTGCTTCTGTTCAGGGGAGAGCCCTGAGGAGGCTCTCACTGAGGGGCTGACTCTGCAGAACTTTCCCTTGTTGCAGAGTAACGTTCTCTCTCCGACTCCGACGAGGCCGTGCTCTTAGACAGAGGATGCACCACTGCTGGAGGGAAGTGCATGGAAGAGCCAGGCAGGCCGAAGGATCCCTTAGGCGATCTGGGAAATGAGTTAAATCAACCCTGAGGTGCATCGAGTGTGTGGAGAAGGTGGATGGGATCACCCGGGTTTATCGACACTGTCCCTCCACCCATCCCTACAGCCCAGCCCCTCTGCCTCCTAGACCTTCCTGAGGAGGAATCCAGTTTTGCCCGTTTGGGTAGGTTAGTGATCAAGAAACGAGCAGCTCATCCCTGTGGGCAAGTTACACTCGATGGTTCCGTTGCTTGGAGTTATCCTGAGTCTTGTTAAGCTCTGTTTTGTCAAAGTAAGACCCCTGAATATCGGTATCAGCATCACATGGGAGGCTGACCTGCGTCTCAGAGGAAGAAACCTGAGAGTCTGCCGTTTCCAGCAACCTTGGAAAGGCTGATGCTCAGTGAAGTTTGAGAATAGCCCTGAATGAATGAAAAGATAACACAGTTGCTGTGAGCAGTGTGTACAGTCCGATGACCAATAAGACCCAGTTGAGGGTGGTGACTGCATGATTCCACTTAGATGAGGTTTTTAAATCGTCAAACTCAGGGAAGCAAAGACTAGAATGGTGGTTGCCAGGGGCTGTGGGAGGGGGAAATGGGGAGTTGATAATGAACAGGTGGAAAGCTTCAGTAATGCAAGATGAAGTTCTAGAACTCTGCTGTACCACATGGTCCTACAGAGAACAGCGCTGTATTGCTGAGAGGGTAGATCTCTTACTGCAAGACAATAAAATTAAATTAAAAAACAAACAGCTGAGACTGCTGATGAGTCCTTGCAGTCCTGACAGGATCCAGGCCCAGCCCCCTGTGGGCGGGGACATAGGCTTCAGCTGAGAGGAGCAGGCAGAGGAATTCAAACTCCCTCCTCCTCTCCTCCCCTGAGCACCCCGGCAAAGCAGAGTGGCACCCACCTGATTGACCTCTGCCGAGGGGCCAGGACAGAGTGAGGAGGGGAAGGGGAGGGGGCCGGCTGGCTCTGGGGGCTCTGGGCCCAGAGAAGGGGCTGGTCATCAGAAGGGAGGGTGCTACTTGCAGGCCCCGGAGCATTCCCAGAAGTGATACCTGGGGTCTGCCGGGGTGCCAGGCAGTGTTCCCCAACCCATTGAATCAGTTTAACTCTACCCAGTGGACGAAAGTTCCTTACAAGCTTGCTTTTCTAAAACCTCTTTGAAACTAAACTGTTCTCACAGTGTTGGAGAACTGGATGATTATTAGCAAAGGTTAGTCAAACTGAAGAGAAGACACTTTGCATTAATAGAACAAAAGCAAGAGCTGATGCGGATGTCCGTGCGCTCTGGAACCTGCAGGTATGAATCTGAATGAGAGCCACCTGCATTCACCTGCTCTGTTCCCAGGCTGACTTGCTTTTCCCTTGAGTAGGTCAATGCTAGCTACCCCTACAGCGCACGCGCGCACGCACACACACACCGTCATCTGACAAGCCCTGGTTTCTGGCTGCTGCAAACCTGTCCCAGGCACTCCTGTCCTCTGAACAGGTAAGATACTCTTTACCATCAGAGTCAAATTGGTAGAAATGTTTTCAGCTCAACCTTGAACAGAGAAAAATGGGGCAGAGGTGCCCGACAAAGGGAGAACTTTTTCTATTGTTTACTTCTAAATGTGTTAACATTGTCAAGATCACTCAGCAGAAATTGAGTCCAGCTAAGTTTAAGTGTAGCTTTGCTGTGTTTTTTTTGCGGTACGCGGGCCTCTCACTGTTGTGGCCTCTCCCGTTGCGGAGCACAGGCTCCGGACGCGCAGGCTCAGCGGCCATGGCTCACGGGCCCAGCCGCTCCGCGGCATGTGGGATCCTCCCGGACCGGGGCACGAACCCACGTCCCCTGCATCGGCAGGCGGACTCTCAACCACTGCGCCATCAGGGAAGCCCCATGTAGACTTTTTAATGATGGCCATTCTGACCTGTGTTAGGTGGTACTTCACTGTAGTTTTGATTACCTTTTCTCTAATAACTAGTGAATATGAGCATATTTTCATGTGACTCTTGGCCACCCGTATGTCTTCTTTGGGGATATGTCTGTTTAGGTCTTCTGCCCATGTTTCAATTGGGTTGTTTTATTTTTATTTATTTTATTTTTATTATTATTATTAGTGTGTGTGCGCTGCATTGTGCGGCTTGCAGGAATTTAGTTCCCTGACCAAGGATTGAAATTGGCCATGGCAGTGAAAGCACCAATCCTAACCCCTGGACCACCAGGGAAGTTCTGGGGTTGTTTGTTTTTTCTCACTGAGTTGTTTGTACATTTTAGAAATTAAACCCTTATTGGTCGCATCATTTGCAAATATTTTCTCCCAGACTGTAGGTTGTCTGTTTGGTTTATGGTTTCGTTTCCTGTGCAAAAGGTTATAAGTTTGATTAGGTCCCATTTGTTTATTTTTGCTTTTATTTCTATTGCCTTGGGAGACCTAAAAAAAATCAGTATTATTTATGATTTTAGGTCAGAAAATGCTTGGCCTTTGTTTCCTTCTAGGAGTTTTTTGGTGTCGCGTCTTATATTTAAGTCTTTAAGCCATTTTGAGTTTATTTTTGTGTATGGTGTGAGGGTGTGTCTAACTTCATTGATTTTTATGCAGGTGTCCAACTTTCCCAACAGGACTTACTGAAGAGACGTTTTTCCCATTATATATTCTTGCTTCCTTTGTCAGAGGTTAATTGACCATAGGTGTGTGGGTTTATTTCTGGCCTCTCTATTCAGTTCCATTGATACCTATGTCTTTTTGTGACAATACCATGGTATTTGATTACTGTAGCTTTCTAGTATTGTTCCAACAACCTACTCCTTGGGTTCAATTAATTTGCTAGTACAAGTCACAGCACCCAGAGAAACATTTTACTTGCTGGATCACCACTTTCTTCTAAAAGGATGTAAATCAGAAACAGCTGTTAGAAGAGATGCACAGAACTACAGATGGGGGAAGGACGCAGAGCTTCCATGCCCTCTGTGATCACTCCACTTTCCCAAAATCTCCAGGTGTTCGGCAACCTGGAAGGTCTCTGAACGCCATTTTGGGGGGTTTTCCGGAGGCTTCATTACATAGACATGATTGATTAAATTATTGGCCACTGGTCATTGATTCAACCCCCATTCCTTCTCCCCTCCCTGGAGATCAGGGAGTTGTACTGAAATTTCCAACCCTCTAATCAGGGGGTTGGTTTCCCAGGCAACCAGTAGTCAACCTTAGGTGCAACCAAAAGTCACTTCATTAATATAACAAAAGACACCTGTGTCAGTCTAATCATTTGGGAAATCCTAAGGATTGTAGAAGCCCTGTACCAGAAACGGGATGAAGACCTAATATATATATTTCTCATTATAAATCAGTTATCACAGCAGCACCCAGGTAAAGCACAGAAACCTGGGCAAACTGCTTAAGTTTCAGTCCTTCAGAAAACAGAGATGAGGGAACGCTAGCATTGTCCACCTTCCATATCTCTTCAGTCTTCAAGGACACAGCAATGACAGAGGTCAATGCCCTGATGAAGCTGTATTGTGGCCAAGTAGCAGAATAGGGGGGGCATGAGAGGGCAGCTGGTCCTCGTAGACCCGTGGACTGTGGTGGATGCAGAGGCAGCTGGGGGAAAGTGACGTGGTGGCGGGGAAGCAAGGAAGATGCCACCCACGCCCCTTAGCCTGGGCGCCCTCGCTATCCACATCTCCCCCCTCCACTCTCCTGGCTCCGTCCTCCAAACCTCCTTCCTCTCTGAGCACGTCAGGCTCTGCCTGCGGGGCAGCTGCTGAATGCAGGGCTGTTGAGTGGGCAGTTCAGGCGCTGGGGCCGTGTGCTTCTGTTCAGGGGAGAGCCCTGAGGAGGCTCTCACTGAGGGGCTGACACTGAAGAACTTTCCCTTGTTGCAGAGTAACGTTCTCTCTCCGACGAGGCCGTGCTCTTAGACAGAGGATGCACCACTGCTGGAGGGAAGTGCATGGAAGAGCCAGGCAGGCCGGAGAGGTCTGTTAGGTGATCTGGGAAATGAGTTAAATCAACCCTGCGGTGCATCGAGTGTGTGGAGAAGGTGGAAGGGATCACCCGGGTTTATCAACACTGTAACATGACGTCCAGTTACAGAAAACTTACCCACAGAAGGGTAGCATCCAGGACTGGGTTCAGTGATCAGTTCTGTCCCTCCACCCATCCCTACAACCCAGCCTCTCTGCCTCCTAGACCTTGCTGAGGAGGAATCCAGTTTTGCCCGTTTGGGTAGGTTAGTGATCAAGAAACGAGCAGCTCATCCCTGTGGGCAAGTTACACTCGATGGTTCCGTTGCTTGGAGTTATCCTGAGTCTTGTTAAGCTCTGTTTTGTCAAAGTAAGACCCCTGAATATTGGTATCAGCATCACATGGGAGGCTGACCTACGTCTCAGAGGAAGAAACCCGAGAGTCTGCCATTTCCAGCAAGCTTGGGAAGGCTGATGCTCAGTGAAGTTTGAGAATAGCCCTGAATGAATGAAAAGGTAACACAGTTGCTGTGAGCAGTGTGTACAGTCCGATGACCAATAAGACCCAGTTGAGGGTGGTGACTGCATGATTCCACTTAGATGAGGTTTTTAAATCGTCAAACTCAGGGAAGCAAAGACTAGAATGGTGGTTGCCAGGGGCTGTGGGAGGGGGAAATGGGGAGTTGATAATGAACAGGTGGAAAGCTTCAGTAATGCAAGATGAAGTTCTAGAACTCTGCTGTACCACATGGTCCTACAGAGAACAGCACTGTATTGCTGAGAGGGTAGATCTCTTACTGCAAGACAATAAAATTAAAAAACAAACAGCTGAGACTGCTGATGAGTCCTTGCAGTCCTGACAGGATCCAGGCCCAGCCCCCTGTGGGCGGGGACATAGGCTTCAGCTGAGAGGAGCAGGCAGAGGAATTCAAACTCCCTCCTCCTCTCCTCCCCTGAGCACCCCGGCAAAGCAGAGTGGCACCCACCTGATTGACCTCTGCCGAGGGGCCAGGACAGAGTGAGGAGGGGAAGGGGAGGGGGCCGGCTGGCTCTGGGGGCTCTGGGCCCAGAGAAGGGGCTGGTCATCAGAAGGGAGGGTGCTACTTGCAGGCCCCGGAGCATTCCCAGAAGTGATACCTGGGGTCTGCCGGGGTGCCAGGCAGTGTTCCCCAACCCATTGAATCAGTTTAACTCTACCCAGTGGACGAAAGTTCCTTACAAGCTTGCTTTTCTAAAACCTCTTTGAAACTAAACTGTTCTCACAGTGTTGGAGAACTGGATGATTATTAGCAAAGGTTAGTCAAACTGAAGAGAAGACACTTTGCATTAATAGAACAAAAGCAAGAGCTGATGCGGATGTCCGTGCGCTCTGGAACCTGCAGGTATGAATCTGAATGAGAGCCACCTGCATTCACCTGCTCTGTTCCCAGGCTGACTTGCTTTTCCCTTGAGTAGGTCAATGCTAGCTACCCCTACAGCGCACGCGTGTGCACACACACACACACCCACACACACCCTCATCTGACAAGCCCTGGTTTCAGGGCTGCTGTAAACCTGTCCCAGGCACTCCTGTCCTCTGAACAGGTAAGATACTCTTTACCATCAGAGTCAAATTGGTAGAAATGTTTTCAGCTCAACCTTGAACAGAGAGAAATGGGGCAGAGGTGCCCGACAAAGGGAGAACTTTTTCTATTGTTTACTTCTAAATGTGTTAACATTTTCAAGATCACTCAGCAGAAATTGAGTCCAGCTAAGTTTAAGTGTAGGTTTTACTTGTACAGTCAGCCCTATGAGTCTACACGTTCCACACCCACAGACACAGAAGGCTGATTATGGGACTGGAGCATCTTTGGATTCTGGTACCCATGGCGGGGTCCTGCAGCCAACCCCCCTTGGATACCGAGAGACAATTGTAATTACTGGCTTGCAGATCCTTTCATTCTCTGCAATACTAAGCAAATAATGCAGTGTTACCGTGGTACTAAGCACTTAGTTTCTACTCACCGAGTAATTTAAATTGCAGAACTCTATATATATGAAAATGCATCTGCAGATAGCATATTAATGTGTGGGTATGATTATGCTATTCTTGGAGAAACACAAAGAATTTGTTTTAGTGGTTTTTTTAAATGAAGTAGAGTTGATTCATCGTGTTGTGTTCATTTCTGCTGTACAGCAAAGTGATTCAGTTTTATACACAGACACACACACGTTTTTTTATATTCATTTCCATACTGGCTTATCTGAGGATATTGAATATAGTTGCCTGTGCTATAGAGTAGGGCCTTGTTGTTTATCCATCACATATAAGATAGTTTGCATCGCTAATCCCAAACTCCCCATCCATCCCTCCCCCACGCCCCTTCCCATTGGCAACCACAAGTCTCTCCTCTGTGTCTGTGAGTCTGTTTCTGTTTCGTATATAGATGCATTTGTTTTATATTTTAGATTCCATCATAAGTGATATTTGTCTTTCACTTTTTGACTTACTTCACTTAGTATGATAATCTCTCGACCCATCCATGTTGCTGCAAATGGCATTATTTTATTCTTTATTATGGCTGAGTAATATTCCATTGTATAAATATACCACATCTTCCTTATCCACACATCTGTCCAGGGACGTTTAGGTTGTTTCCATGTCTTGGATATTGTACATAGTGCTGATGTGAAATTGTGGTGCATGTATCTTTTCGAATTAGAGTTTTGTCTGGATATATGCCCTGGAGTGGGATTGCTGGATCATATAGCAACTCTATTTTCAGTTCTTTTGAGGAACGTCCATACTGTGTTCCGTAGTGGCCGCACCAACTGACATTCCCACCAAGAATGTAGGAGGGTTCCCTTTTCTCCACACCTCCTCCAGCAGTTGTTATTTGTAGACTTTTTAAGGATGGCCATTCTGACCAGTGTTAGGTGGTACTTCATTGTATTTTTGATTACCATTTCTCTAATAACTAGTGAATATGAGCATCTTTTCATGTGCCTCTCAGCCAGCCGTATGTCTTCTTTGGAGATATGTCTATTTAGGTCTTCTGCCCATCTTTCAATTGGGTTGTCTTATTTTTATTTATTTAATTATTATTATTATTATTGTGTGTGTGTGTGTGTGTGTGTGTGTGTGCTGCATTGTGCAGCTTGCAGGATTTTAGTTCCCTGACCAAGGATTGAAATTGGGCCACGGCAGTGAAAGCACCAATCCTAATCCCTGGACCACCAGGGAAGTTCTGGGGTTGTTTGTTTTTTCTCAATGAGTTGTATGAGCTTGTACATTTTAGAAATTAAGCCCCTTGGGCTTCCGTGGTGGCACAGTGGTTGAGAGTCCGCCTGCCGATGCAGGTGACGTGGGTTCATGCCCCGGTCCGGGAAGATCCCACAAGCCGTGGAGCGGCTAGGCCCGTGAGCCATGGCTGCTGAGCCTGCGCGTCCGGGGCCCATGCTCCGCAACGGGAGAGGCCACAACAGTGAGAGACCCATGTACCAGAAAAAACAAAAAAGAAATTAAGCCCTTATTGGTCGCATCATTTGCAAGTATTTTCTCCCAGACTGTAGATTGTCTTTCTGTTTGGTTTATGGTTTCGTTTCCTGTGCAAAAGGTTATAAGTTTGATTAGGTCCCATTTGTTTATTTTTGCTTTTATTTCTATTGCCTTGGGAGACCTAAAAAAAATCAGTATGATTTATGATTTTATGTCAGAAAATGCTTTGCCTATGTTCCCTTCTAGGAGTTTTTTGGTGTCGTGTCTTATATTTAAGTCTTTCAGCCATTTTGAGTTTATTTTTGTGTATGGTGTGAGGGTGTGTTCTAACTTCATTGATTTACATGCAGCTGTCCAACTTTTCCAACACCACTAGCTGAAGAGACTGTCTTTTCCCCATTGTATATTCTTGCCTCCTTTGTCAAAGGTGAATTGACCATAGGTGTGTGAGTTTATTTCTGGGCTCTCTATTCTGTTCCATTGATCCATATGTCTTTTTGTGCCAATACCACACTGTTTTGATTACTGTAGCTTTGTAGTATTGTCTGAAGTCTTGGAGGGTTATGCCTCCTGCTGTTTTCTTTTTCCTCAAGATTGTTTTGGCAAGTCTGGGTGTTTTATGGTTCCATATAAATTTTAGTATTATTTGATCTAGTTCAGTGAAAAATGTCATGGGTAATTTGATAGGGATCACATTAAATCTGTAGATTGCTTTGGATAGTATGGCCATTTTAACAATATTCTTCCAATCCAAAGACATGTAATGTCTTTCCAGTTCTTTGAATCATCTTGAATTTACTTTATTAATGTTTTGTGTTTCTCAGCATGTAAGTCTTTCATCTCCTTGGTGAGGTTTATTCCTAAGTATTTTTTTTGGGATGCAACTTTAAAGGGTATTGTTTGTTTGCATTCCCTTTCTGATATTTCATTGTTAGTGTAAAGAATTGCAACCAATTTCTGTATATTAATTTTGTATCCAGCTACCATGCTGAATTTGTTTATCAGTTCTAGTAGTTTTTTTGTGGCATCTTTTGGGTATTCTAGATATAATATCTTGTCATCTGTTTATAATGATAATTTTACCTCCTCCCTACCAATTTGAACACGTTTTATTTTTCTTGTCTAATTGCTATGGCTAGGACTGGCAATTCTATTTTGAATAGAAGTGGTGAGAGTAGGCATGCTTGTCTTTTTCCAGATTTTAACAGGAAGGCTTTCAGCTTTTCACCATTGAATATTATACTGGTTGTGGGTTTGTCATAAATAGCTTTTATTATGTTGAGATATGTTCCCTCTATACCCACTTTCATAAGGGGTTTTATCATGAATGGATATTGAATTTTATCAAATGCTTTTTCTGCATCTATTGAGATGATCATGTGGTTTTGTCTTTTCTTTTGCTGATGAGGTGTATCACATTGATTTGCATATGTTGAACCATCCTTTTGACTCTGGGATGAACTCAAATTGGTTGTGGTGTATGATCTTTTTTATGTGTTGTTGGATTCAGTTTGCTAGTATTTTATTGAGAATTTTTACACCTATATTCATCAAAGATATTGGCCTGAAATTTTCTTTTTTGGTAGTGCCTTTGTCTGATTTTGGTATCAGGGTGGCAGTGTCTTCATAGAATGTCTTTTGAAGTGTTCCTTCCTCTTCAATCTTTTGGAAGAGTTTGAGAAGGATCAGTATGCATTCTTCTTTGTATGTTTGGTAGAATCCACATGTGAAGACATCTGGTTCTGGAGTTTTGTTTGTAAGGAGTTTTTTGAAATTACAGATTCTGTTTCACTTCTAGTGATCAGTCTGTTCAAGTTACCTATTTCTTCTTGATTCAGTTTTGGTGCATTGTATGTTTCTAGAAACTTGTCCATTCCTTCTAGATTGTCCAATTTGTTGACATAAATTGTTCACAGTATTCTCTTATTCCCCCCCCCCCCCCGTGGTATCAGTTGTGATTTCTGCTCTTTCCTTTCTTATTTGTTTCTTTGTGTCTCCTCTCATTTCTTCTTGGTGAGCTTGGCCAGAGGTTTGTCTATTTTGTTTACTATCTCAAAGAACCAGCTCTTGGTTTTATTGATTTTTTTTCTATTGTCTTTTAATCTCTATTTATTTCCTCTCTGATCTTTGTTATCTCCTTCCTTCTGCTGACTTTAGGTTTTCTTTGTTCCTTTTCTCATTCTTTTAGGTGGTGGGTTTACGTTGTTTCCTAAAGAAGACCTCTATCACTATGAATTTCCATGTAAGAAATGCTTTTGCTGCATCCCATAAATTTTGTATGGCTGTGTTTTCATTGTCTCATTGCTTCAAGTATTTTTTAATTTCTTCTTTTTTGTTTTTGTTTTTGTTTTTTTTTTTTTTTTTGGTTTTCAGGGAAAAGTTTTTATTTTACTTATTTATTTTTTTATTTATTATTTTATGTTGGAGTATAGTTGATATACAATGTTGTGTTTCAGGTGTATAGCAAAGTGATTTAGTTATACATATACATATATTTATGCTGTTTCAGATTCTTTTCCTATGTAGGTTCTTACAGAGTATTGAGTAGAGTTCCTTGCACTATACTGTAGGTCCTTCTTGATTATCTATTTTATATATAGTGGTGTGTATATGTTAATCCCAACCTCCTAATTTATCCCTTGCCCCACCCCCACCTTTCCCCATTGGTAACCATAACTTTCTTTTCTATGTCTGTGAGTCTGTTTAATAATTAGCAGTTCTTTAATAATTAGCAATATAGAGCATCTTCTCATGTGCTTTTTGCCCATCTGTATGTCTTCTGTGGAGAAATGTTGATTTATGTCTTCTGCCCATTTTTTTTATTGTGTTTTTTTTTTTTAATATTGAGCTGCATGAGCTGTTTTTATATTTTGAAGATTAATCCCTTTGTGGTCACATCATTTGCAAATATTTTTTCTCATTCGGTGGGTTATCTTTTCGTTTTGTCAGTGGTTTCCTTTGTGGTGCAAAAGCTTTTTTTTTTTAATTTTTATTGGAGTAGAGTTGATTTACAATGTGTTAGTTTCACATGCACAGCAAAGTAAATCAGACTAATTATATATCTTTTAAAATTTTTATTGGAGTAGAGTTGATTTACAATGTTGTGTTAGTTTCACATGCACAGCAAAGTAAATCACACTAATTATATATATGTGTGTGTGTATATATAATATATATGCATATTATATATATTTTTTATATATATATAAAATCTTCATTCTTTTTCAGATTCTTTTCCCATATAGGTTATTACAGAATATTGAGTACAGTTGCCTGTGCTATATAGTAGGTCCTTATTCGTTATTAATTTTATACATAGTAGTTGGTATATGTTAATCCAAATCTCCTAATTTATCACTTACCCCAACACTTCCCCTTTGGTAACCTTAAGTTTGATTTCAAGATCTGTGAGTCTCTTTCTGTTTTGTAACTCGGTTCATTTGTATCATGTTTTAACTAGATTCCACATATAAGTGATATCATATGATATTTGTCTTTATCTGACTTACTTCGCTTAGTATGATAATTTCTAGGTCCATACATGTTGCTGCAACTGGCATTATTTCATTCTTTTTTAAAATTTTTATTTTATATTGCAGTGTAGTTGATTTACAATGTGTGTTAGTTTCAGCTGTACAGCAAAGTGATTTAGTAATACATATACATATGTCTATTCTTTTTCAGATTTTTTTCCAATGTAGGTTGTTACATGGTACTGAGTAGAGTTCCCTGTGCTATACATTAGGTCCCTGTTGATTATCTATTTTATATATAGTAGTTTGTATATGTTAATCCCAACCTCCTAATTTATTCCTCCCCCCACCTTTCCCCTTTTTGTAACCATAAGCTTGTTTTCTAAGGCTGTGAGTTTGTTTCTGTTTTGTAAATAAGTTCATTTGTATCATTTTTAGATTCCACATATAAGTGATATCATATATTTGTATTTTTCTGTCTGACTTACTTCACTTAGTATGATAAACTCTAGGTCCTTCCATATTGCTGCAAATGGCATTATTTCATTATTGTTTATGGCTGAGTAATATTCCATTATATATATGTACCACATCTTCTTTACTCATCTGTTGATGGACATTCACATTGCTTCCATGTCTTGGCTATTATACATAGTACTGCTGTGAACATTGGGGTGTGTGTATCTTTCTGAATTAGAGTTTTCCTCTTTTCTGGCTATATGTCCTGGAGTGGAATTACTGGATCATATGGTAGTTCTATTTTTAGTTTTCTGAGGAACCTCCATACTGTTTTCCACAGTGGCTGCACCAACTTACAGTCCCACCAGCAGTGGAGGAGGGTTTCCTTTTCTCCACACCCTCTCCAGCTTTTGTTATCTGTAGACTTTTTAATGATGGCCATTCTGACAGGTGTGCAGTGGTACCTTGTTGTACTTTTGATTTGCATTTCTCTAATATTCACAATGTTGAGCATCTTTTCATGTGCTTTTTGCCCACCTGTATGTCTTCTTTGGAGAAATGTCTATTTACATCTTCTGCCCATTTCTTGATTGGGATCTTTGTTTTTTTGATATAGAGCTGCATGAGCTATTTGTAAATTTTGGAGATCTATCCCTTTCAGTCACTTCATTTGCAGATATTTTCTCCCATTCTGTGGGTTGTCTTTTCATTTTGTTTATGGTTTCCTTTGCTGTGCAAAGCTTTTAAGTTTAATTAGGTCCTATTTGTTTATTTTTGATTTTATTTTCATTACTCTAGGGGTTGGATCCAATAAGATGCTGCAATTTAAGTCAAAGAGTGTTCTGCCTATATTTTCCTCTAAAAGTTTTACAGTATCCAGTTTAACATTTATGTATTTAATCCATTTTGAGTTTAGTTTTGTGTACAGTGTTAGAGAATGTTCTAATTTCATTCTTTTAAATTTAGCTGTCCAATTTTCCCAGAACAACTTCTTGAAGAGACTCTCTTCTCTTCATTGTATATTGTTGCCTCCTTTGTCATAGATTAATTGATCATAGTTGCCTGGGTTTATTTCTGGGCCTTCTATCATATTCCCTTGATCTCTATTTCTGTTTTTGTGCCAGTACCATACTGTTTTGATTACTGTAGCTTTATAGAATAGTCTGAAATCAGGAAGCCTGATCCCTACAGCTCTGTTTTTCTTTCTCAACATTGTTTTGGCTATTCAGGGTCTTTTGTGTTTCCATACACATTTTAAGATTTTTTGTTCTAGGTCTGCAAAAATACCAGTGGTAATATGATAGGGATAGCTTGAATCTGTAGACTGCCTTGGGTAGTATATTCATTTTGACCATATTGAGTCTTCCAATCCAAGAACATGGTATATCTTCCCATTTGTTTGAGTCATCGCCGATTTCTTTCATCAGTGTCTTATAGTTTTCAGAGTACAGGTGTTTTGCCTCCTTAGGTAGGTGTAGTCCTAGGTATTTTATTCTTTTTGATGTGATGGTAAATGGGATTGTTTCCTTAATTTTTCTTTCTGATCTTTCGTTGTTAGCATATAGAAATGCAACAGATTTCTGTGTATTAATTTTGTATCCTGCAACATTACCAAATTCATTGATGAGCTGTAGTTATCATCTGGTAACATCTTTAGGATTTTCTATGTATAGTATCATGTCATCTGCAAACATTGACCATTTTATTTCTTCTTTTCCAATTTGGATTCCTTTTATTTCCTTTTCTTCTCTGATTGCCATGGCTAGGACTTCCAAAACTTCCAAAGCTAGGACTATTCAAACTATGTTGAATAAAAGTAGTGAGAATAGACATCCTTGTCTTGTTCCTGACCTTAGAGGGAATGCTTTCAGCTTCTCACCTGAGAATGATGTTAGCTGTGGGTTTGTCATATATGGCCTTTATTATATTGAGGTATGTTCCCTCAATTCCCAGTTTCTGGAGAGTTTTTATCATAAATTGGTGTTGAATTTTGTCAAAAGCTTTTTCTGCATCTATTGAGATGATCATATGGTTTTATTCTTCAATTTGTTAATGTGGTGTATCACACTGGTTGATTTGTGGTATTGAAAAATCCTTGCATCCCTGGAATAAATCCCACTTGATCCTGGTGTATGATCCATCTAATGTATTGTTGGATTGGGTTTGCTAATATTTTGTTGAGGATTTTTGTTTCTGTGTTCATCAGTGACATAGTCCTGTAATTTTCTTTTTTTGTGATATCTTTGTCTGATTTTGGTATCAGGGTGATGGTGGCCTCGTAGAATGAATTTAGGAGTGTTCCTACCTCTGCAATATTTTGGAAGAGTTTCAGAAGGATAGGTGTTAACTCTTGTCTAAATGTTTGATAGAATTCGCCTGTGAAGCCATCTGGTCCTGGACTTTTGTTTCTTGGGAATATTTTAATCATTGTTTCAATTTCAGTGCTTGTGATTGGTCTGTTCATATTTTATATTTCTTCCTAGTTCAGTTTGGGAGATTGCACCTTTCTAAGCATTTGTCCATTTCTTCTAGGTTGTCCATTTTATTGGCATAGAGTTGTTTGTAGTAGTCTCTTATGATCATTTATATTTCTGTGGTGTCAGTTGTAATTTTTCCTTTTTCATTTCTAACTTTCTTGATTTGAAAGTTCATTTCTAACTTTCTTTTTTCCTTGATTGAGTCTGCATACGTTTTATCAATTTTGTTTATCCTTTCAAAGAAACAGCTTTTAGTTTCATTGATCTTTTCTATTGTTTTCTTCTCTATTTCGCTTTTTTCTGCTCTGATCTTTGTGATTTCTTTGCTTCTAATTTTGGGTTTTGTTTATTCTTCTCTAGTTGCTTTAGGTGTATGGTTAGGTTGTTTATTGGGGATTTTTCTTGTTTCTTGAGGTAAGAATGTATTGCTATATAATATTCCCTAATAAAACTGCTTTTGCTGAATCCCAGAGGTTCTGGATCATCGCATTCTCATTTTCATTTATCTCTAGGTATTTTTTTATTTCCTTCTTGATTTCTTCAATTATCCATTGGTTGTTTAGTAGAATATTGTTTAGCCTCCACGTGTTTCTGTGTTTCACAGGTTTTTTCTTGTAGTTGATTTCTAACGTGATAGTGTTGTGGTCAGAAAAGATACTTGATATGATTTCAGTTTTCTTAAATTTACCAAGGCTTGCTTTGTGGCCCAGCTTGTGATCTATTCTGGAGAATGTTCCATGAGCACTTGAAAATAATGTATATTCTGCTGCTTTCTGATGGAATGCCCTATAAATTTCAATTAAGTCTATCTGGTCTAACATAACATTAGAGGCCTGTGTTTTCTTATTGATTTTCTATCTGCATGATCTGTCCATTGATGTAAGTGGAGTGTTAAAGTCCCCCATATTGTTGTGCTACTGTCAATTTCTGTTTTTATGACTATTAGCATTTGCCTTATATATCGAGATGCTCATATATAGGGTGAATATATATTTAAAATTGTTATATCTTCTTCTTGGATTGATCCTGTGATGATTCTGCAGTGTAATTTTTTTGTCTCTTGTAACCGTCTTTATTTTAAAGTCTACTTTGTCTGATATGAGTATTGCTACCCCAAATTTCCTTTGATTTCCTTGTACATGGAATAACTTTTTCCATCCTCTCACTTTCAGTCTGTGTTTCCCTAGATCTGAAGTGGTTCTCTTGTAGACAGCATATATATGGGTTTTGTTTTTGTATCCATTCAGGCAGTCTATGTCTTTTGGTTGGAGCATTTAAACCACTTATATTTATGGTAATTACCAGTATGTATTTATTGCCATTTTGTTGATTATTTTGGAGCGGTTTTTGTTGGTCTTTTTGCTTCCCTTCCTCTTATGTTCTCTTCTTTAGTGATTCAGTGACTATCTTTAGTGTTGTGTTTGGATTCCTTTTTCTTTTTTGAGGGTATATCTATTGTAGATTTTTGATTTGCAATTACCATGAGGTTTTGATATAGCAGTCTATGTATATACAAGACTGTTTTAAGTTGCTAGTCTCTTAATTTCAAATGCATTTCCAATATCCTGCATTTGTACTCTCCTCTTCTCATGATTGCTGGTTTTGACAGCATATTTATGTGTGAGTGATTTCCTACCTTTACTATATGTTTACATTTACCAGTGAGCTTTCCCATTTCGTGATTTTCTTGTTTCCAGTTGTGGTCTTTTCCTTTCCATCTAGAAACGTTCCTTTAGCATTTGTTTCAAACCAGATGTTGCATTTAATGTTTAAGAGATATCTTAAACTGTCCTCATTTCTTTTTTTTAAATTAATTAATTTATTTATGTTTAATTTATTTTTGGCTGTGTTGGGTCTTTTTTTTTTAAGACTGCACTTTTCCCCTTTTTATTTATATAAACTTTAAAAAATTTTTTCACATCTTCATTGGAGTATAATTGCTTTCCAATGGTGTGTCAGTTTCTGCTTTGTAACAAAGTGAATCAGTTATACATATACATATGTCCCCATATCTCTTCCCTCTTGCATCTCCCTCCCTCCCACCCTCCCTATCCCACCCCGCTAGGTGGTCACAAAGCACCTAGCTGATCTCCCTGTACTGTGCGGCTGCTTCCCACTAGCTATCTATTTCATGTTTCATAGTGTATATATGTCCATGACACTGTCACACTTTGTCCCAGCTTAACCATCCCCCTCCCTGTATCCTCAACTCCATTCTCCAGTAGGGCTGCATCTTTATTCCCATCTTGCCCCTAGGTTCTTCTGAGCATTTTGTTTTGTTTTTTTTTTCCAATTACATATATATGTGTTAGCATATGGTATTTGTTTTTCTCTTTCTGACTTACTTCACTATGTATGACAGACTCTAGGTCCATCCACCTCACTACAAATAACTCAGTTTGGTTCCTTTTTATGGCTGAGTAATATTCCATTGTACATATGTGCCACATCTGCTTTATCCATTCATCTGTTGATGGACACTTAGGATGCTTCCATGTCCTGGCTATTGTAAATAGAGCTGCAATGAACATTTTGTTATATGACTCTTTTTGAATTATGGTTTTCTCAGGGTATATGCTCAGTAGTGGGATTGCTGGGTCGTATGGTAGTTCTACCTGCAGTATTTTAAGGAACCTCCATACTGTTCTCCATAGTGGCTGTATCTATTTACATTCCCACCAACAGTGCAAGAGGGTTCCCTTTTCTCCACACCCTCTCCAGCATTTATTGTTTCTAGATTTTTTGATGATGGCCATTCTGACTGGTGTGAGGTGATACCTCATTGTAGTTTTGATTTGCATTTCTCTAATGATTAATGATGTTGAACATTCTTTCTTGTGTTTGTTGGCAATCTGTATATCTTCTTTGGAGAAATGTCTATTTAGGTCTGCCAATTTTTGGATTGGGTTTTTTTGTTTTTTTTTTTTTTGATATTGAGCTTCATGAGTTGCTTGTATCTTTTGGAGATTAATCCTTTGTCAGTTGCTTCATTTGCAAATATTTTCTCCCATTCTGAGGGTTGTCTTTTCACCTTGTTTATGTTTTTTTTTTTTTTTTTTTTGCTGTGCAAAAGCTTTTAAGTTTCATCAGATCCCATTTGTTTATTTTTGTTTTTATTTCCATTTCTCTTGGAGGTGGGTCCAAAAGGATCTTGCTGTGATTTATGTCATAGAGTGTTCTGCCTATGTTTTCCTCAAAGAGTTTGATAGTGTCTGGCCTTACATTTAGGTCTTTAATCCATTTTGAGTTTATTTTTGTGTACGATGGTAGGGAGTGTTCTAATTTCATTCTTTTACATGTAGCTGTCCACTTTTCCCAGCATCACTTATTGAAGAGGCTGTCTTTTCTCCACTGTATGTTCTTGCCTCCTTTATCAAAGGTAAGGTGACCATATGTGCATGGGTTTATCTCTGGGCTTTCTATCCTGTTCCACTGATATATATTTCTGTTTTTGTACCATACTGTCTTGATTACTGTAGCTTTGTAATATATTCTGAAGTCAGGGAACCTGATACCTCCAGCTCCATTTTTCTTTCTCAAGGTTGCTTTGTCTATTCGGGGTCTTATGTGTTTCCATACAAATTGTGAGATTTTTTGTTCTAGTTCTGTGAAAATTGCCAGTGGTAGCTTGATAGGGATTGTATTGAATCTGTAGATTGCTTCAGGTAGTAGAGTCATTTTCACAATGTTGATTCTTCCAATCCAAGAACACGGTATATCTCTCCATCTGTTTGTATCATCCTTAATTACTTTAATCAGTGTCTTATAATTTTCTGCATACAGGTCTTTTGTCTCCTTAGGTAGGTTTATTCCTAGATATCTTATTCTTTTTCTTGCAATGGTAAATGGGAGCGTTTTCTTCCCCCCCTCCCCCCGCCCAGTATGCGGGCCTCTCACTGTTGTGGCCTCTCCCGTTGTGGAGCACAGGCTCTGGAAGTGCAGGCTCAGCGGCCATGGCTCACAGGCCCAGCCGCTCTGCGGCATGTGGGATCTTCCTGGACCGGGGCACGAACCTGTGTCCCCTGCATCAGCAGGCGGACTCTCAACCACTGCACCACCAGGGAAGCCCGGGAGCGTTTTCTTAATTTCACTTTCATCATTAGTGTATAGGAATGCAAGTGTTTTCTGTGCATTAATTTTGTACCCTGCTACTTTACCACATTCATTGATTAGCTCTAGTAGTTTTCTGGTAGCATCTTTAGGATTCTCTATGTATAGTATCATGTCATCTGCAAACACTGACAGCTTTACTTCTTCTTTTCTGATTTGGATTCCTTTTATTTCTTTTTCTTCTCTGATTGCTGTGGCTAAAACTTCCAAAACTATGTTGAATAATAGTGGTGAGAGTGGGCAACCTTGTCTTCTTCCTGATCTTAGTGGAAATGGTTTCAGTTTTTCAACGTTGAGGACGATGTTGGCTGTGGGTTTGTCATATATGGCCTTTATTATGTTGAGGAAAGTTCCCTCTATGCCTACTTTCTGCAGGGTTCTTATCATAAATGGGTGTTGAATTTTGTCGAAAGATTTCTCTGCATCTATTGAGATGATCATATGGTTTTTCTCCTTCAATTTGTTAATATGGTGTATCACATTGATTGATTTCCGTATATTGAAGAATCCTTGCATTCCTGGGGTAAACCCCACTTGAGCATAGCATATGATCATTTTAATGTGCTGTTGGATTCTGTTTGCTAGTATTTTGTTGAGGATTTTTGCATCTATGTTCATCAGTGATATTGGCCTGTAGTTTTCTTTCCTTGTGACATCTTTGTCTGGTGTTGGTATCAGAATGATGGTGGCCTCATATAGTGAGTTTGGGAGTGTTCCTCCCTCTGCTATATTTTGGAAGGGTTTGAGAAGGATAGGTGTCAGCTCTTCTCTAAATGTTTGATAGAATTCGCCTGTGAAGCCATCTGGTCTTGGGCTTCTGTTTGTTGGAAGATATTTAATCACACTTTCAATCTCAGTGCTTGTGATTGGTCTCATCATATTTTCTGTTTTTCCTGGTTCAGTCTCGGAAAGTTGTGCCTTTCTAAGAATTTGTCCATTTCTTCCAGGTTTCCATTTTATTGGCATATAGTAGCTTGTAGTAATCTCTCATGATCCTTTGTATTTCTGCAGTGTCAGTTATTACTTCTCCTTTTTCATTTCTAATTCTATTGATTTGAGCCTTATCCCTTTTTTTCTTGATGAGTCTGGTTAGTGGTTTATCAATTTTGTTTATCTTCTCAAAGAACGAGCTTTTAGTTTTACTGATCTTTGCTATCGTTTCCTTCATTTCTTTTTCATTTATTTCTAATCTGATCTTTATGATTTCTTTCCTTCCTCTAACTTTGGGTTTTCTTTGTTCTTCTTTCTCTAATTTCTTTAGGTGTAAAGTTAGGTTGTTTATTTGAGATGTTTCTTGTTTCTTAAGATAGGCTTGTATAGCTATAAACTTCCCTCTTAGAACTGCTTTTGCTGCATCTCATAGGTTTTGGGTCATTGTGTTTTCATTGTCATTTGTTTCTAGGTATTTTTTGATTTCCTCTTTGATTTCTTCAGTGATCTCTTGGTTATTAATTAGTGTGTTGGTTAGCCTCCATGTGTTTGTATTTCTTACAGATTTTTTCTTGTAATTGATATCTAGTCTCAGAGCATTGTGGTTGGAAAAGATACTTGATATGATTTCAATTTTCTTAAATTTACCAAGGCTTGATTTGTGACCCAAGATATGATCTATCCTAGAGAGTGTTCCATAAGCACTTGAGAAGAAAGTGTATTCTGTTGCTTTTAGACAGAATGTCCTATAAATATCAATTAAGTCCATCTTGTTTAATGCTTGTGTTCCCTTATTTATTTTCATTTTGGATGATCTGTCCATTGGTGAAAGTGGGGTGTTAAAGTCCCCTACTGTGATTGTGTTACTGTCAGTTTCCCCTTTTATGGTTGTTAATATTTTCCTTATCTATTGAGGTGCTCCTATGTTGGGTGCATAAATGTTTACAATTGTTGTATCTTCTTCTTGGATTGATCCCTTGATCATTATGTAGTGTCCTTCTTTGTCTCTTGTAATAGTCTTTGTTTTAAAGTCTATTTTGTCTGATATGAGAATTGCTACTTCAGCTTTCTTTTGATTTCCATTTGCATGGAATAACTTTTTCCATCCCCTCACTTTCAGTCTGTATGCGTCCCTTGGTCTGAAATGAGTCTCTTGTAGACAGCATATATACAGGTCTTGTTTTTGTATCCATTCAGCCAGTCTAAGTCTTTTGGTTGGAGCATTTAATCCTTTTACTTTTAAGTTAATTATCGATATGTATGTTCCTATTACCATTTTCTTAATTCTTTTGCTTTTATTATTGTAGGTCTTTTCCTTCTCTTCTGTTTCCTGCCTAGAGGAGTTCCTTTAGCATTTGTTGAAAAGCTGGTTTGGTGGTGCTGAATTATCTTAGCTTTTGCTTGTCTGTAAAGCTTGTAATTTCTCCATCAAATCTGAATGAGATCCTTGCTGGGTAGCGTAATCTTGGTTGTAGGTTTTTCTCTTTCATCTCTTTAAATATGTCCTGCCAGTCCCTTCTGGCTTGCAGAGTTTCTGCTGAATGATCAGCTGTTTACATTATGGAGATTCCCTTGTGTGTTATTTGTTGTTTTTCCATTGCTGCTTTTAATATTTTTTTTGTATTTAATTTTTGAAAGTTTGATTAATATGTGTCTTGGCCTGTTTCTCCTTTGATTTATCCTGTATGGGACTCTCTGTGCTTCTTGGACTTGATTAACTATTTCCTTTCCCATATTAGGGAAGTTTTCAACTATAATCTCTTGAAATATTTTCTCAGTCCCTTTCTTTTTCTCTTCTTCTTCTGGGACCCGTATAATTCTAATGGTGGTGCATTTCATGGTGTCCCAGAGGTCTCTGAGACTGTCCTCAATTCTTTTCATTATTTTTTCTTTATTCTGCTCTGCAATGGTTATTTCCACTATTTTATCTTCCAGGCACTTATCCGTTCTTCCGCCTCAGTTATTCTGCTATTGATCACTTCTAGAAAATTTTTAATTTCATTTATTGTGTTGTTAATCTCTGTTTGTTTGCTCTTTACTTCTTCTAGGTCCTTGTTAAACGTTTCTTGTATTTTCTCCATTCTATTTCCAAGATTTTCGATCATCTTTACTATCATTATTCTTTATTCTTTTCAGGTAGACTGTCTATTTCCTCTTCATTTGTTAACTCTGATCGGTTTTTATTTTGCTCCTTCATCTGTGGTGTGTTTTTCTGTCTTCTCATTTTGCTTAACTTACTGTGTTTGGGGTCTCCTTTTTGCAGGCTGCGGGTTTGTTGTTTCCATTGTTTTTGGTGTCTGTGCCCAGTGGCAAAGGTTGGTTCAGTGGGTTGTGTAGGCTTCCTGGTGGAGGGGACCAGTTCCTGTGTTCTGGTGGATGAGGCTGTATCTTGTCTTTCTGGTCAGCAGGTCCACGTCTGGTAGTGTGTTTTGGGCTGTCTGTGTACTTACTATGATTTTAGGCAGCCTCTGTGCTAATGGGTGGGTCTGTATTCCTGTCTTGCTAGTTGTTTGGCATAGGGTGTCTAGCACTGTAGCTTGCTGGTCATTGAGTGGAGCTGGGTCTTGACGTTGAGATGGAGATCTCTGGGAGATTTTCGCCGTTTGATATTACATGGAGCTGGGAGGTCTCTTGTGGACCAGTGTCCTGCACTTGGCTCTCCCACCTCAGAGGCACAGCCCTGACACCTGGCTGGAGCACCAAGAGCCTGTCATCCACAAGGCTCAGAATAAGAGGGAGAAAAAATAAGAGAGAAAGAAAGAAAAGAAAGAAAGGAAAAAAGAAAGAAAGAATAAAATAAAATAGTTATTAAAATACAAAATAAATAATTATTAAGAAAAAAATGTTTTTAAGTAATAAAAACAATAAATAAATGGACAGACAGAACCCTAGGACAAATGGTAAAAGCAAAGCTATACAGACAAAATCACACATAGAAGCATACACATACACACTCACAAAAAGAGAAAAAGGGAAAAAATATGTATCGTTGCTCCCAAAGACCACATCCTCAATTTGGGTTGATTTGTTGTCTATTCAGATATTCCACAGATGCAGGTACACCAAGTTAATTGTGGAGATTTAATCCGCTGCTCCTGAGGCTGCTGGGAGAAATTTCTCTTTCTCTTTTTTTTGCACAGCTCCCGGGGTTCAGCTTTCTATTTGGTCCTGCCTCTGCGTGTAGGTCACTTGAGGGCGTCACTTCTTCACTCAGACAGGACGGGGTTAAAGGATCAGTTTGTTCAGAGGCTCTGGCTCACTCAGGCTGGGGGGAGGGTGGGGTACGGATGAGGGGCAAGCCTGTGGCGGCAGAGGCCGGTGTGTCGTTGCACCAGCCTGAGGCGTGCCGTGCGTTCTCCCAGAAAGTTTTCCCTGGATCCCGGGACCCTGGCAGTGGCGGGCTGCACAGGCTCCCGGGAGAGGAGGTGTGGATAGTGACCTGTGCTTGCACACAGGCTTCTTGGTGGTGGCAGCAGCAGGCTTGGTGTGTCACGTCCGTCTTTGGTGTCCGCACTGATAGCCACAGCTTGCGCCCGTCTCTGGAGCTCCTTTAAGCAGTGCTCTTAATCCCCTCTCCTTGCGCACCAGGAAACAAAGAGGCAAGAAAAAGTCTCTTGCCTCTTCGGCAGCTCCAAACTTTTTCCCGGACTCCCTCCCGGCTAGCTGTGGTGCACTAGCCCCTTCAGGCTGTGTTCATGCAGCCAACCCCAGTCCTCTCCCTGGGATCCGACCTCCTAAGCGCAAGTCTCAGCTCCCAGCCCCCTCCCGCCTCAGCGGGTGAGCAGACAAGCCTCTCGGGCTGGTGAGTGCTGGTCGCATTGATCCTCTGTGTGGGAGTCTCTCCGCTTTGCCCTCCGCATCCCTGTGGCTGTGCTCTCCTCCGTGCCTCCAAAGCTCCCCCCTCTGCCACCCGCAGTCTCCGCCCGCGAAGGGGCTTCTAGTGTGTGGAAACTTTCCCTCCTTCACGGCTCCCTCCCAGAGCTGCAGATCCTGTCCCTATTTTGTCTCTGTTCTTTCTTTTTTCTTTTACCCTACCCGGGTACGTGGGGAGTTTCTTGCCTTTTGGGATGTCTCAGGTCTTCTGCCAGCGTTCAGTATGTGTTATGTAGGAGTTGTTCCACATGTAGATGTATTTCTGTTGTATTTGTGGGGAGGATGTTGATTTCCACGTCTTACGCTTCCGCCATCTTGAAGCTCCTCCCTGCTGTGTTGGGTCTTCGGTGCTGCAAGTGGGCTTTCTCTAGTTGCGGTGAGCAGGGACTACTCGTCGTTGCAGTGCATGGGCTGCTCATTTCGGTGTCTTCTGTTGTTGTAGAGCACGGTCTCTGTTTGCGAACTTCAGGAGTTTTGGCACATGGGCTCAGTAGTTGTGGCTTGCAGGCTGTAGAGTGCAGGCTCAGTAGTTGTGGTGCACGGGCTTAGTTGGTTCGCCACATGTGGGATCTTCTGGGACCAGGGCTTTAACCCATGTCCCCTGCATTGGCAGGCAGATGCTTAACCACTGCACACCAGGGAAGTCCCTTAAACTGTCCTCATTTCTTTTCATTCGTTTTTCTTTATTCTGTTCTACAGCAGTGATTCCCACTATTCTGCCTTTGAGCTCACGTATCCAATCTTCTGCCTCATTCATTCTGCTATTGATTCTTTCTAGTGTATTTTTCATTTCAGTTATTGTATGTTCAACTTTGTTCTTTAGATCTTCTAGTTCTTTGTTAAGCATTTCTTGTAACTTCTCAGTCTGTTCCTCCATTTTTTTCTGAGATCTTTACTGTCATTACTCTGAAGTCTTTTTTGGATAGATTGACTAGCTCCACTTCACTTAGTTGTTCTTCTGGAGTTTTATTTTGTTCCTTCGTCTGGAACATATTCCTCTGCCATCCTATTTTGTCTCACTTTCTGTGTTTGCAGTCCCACAAGCTGCAGGATTGTAGTTTCTCTTGCTTCTGGTGTCTGTCCCCTGGTGAGTGAGGCTGGTCTAAGAGGCTTGGGCAGGCTTCCTGGTGGGAGAGACTGGTGCCAGCCTACTGGTGGCTGGAGCTGGGTCTTGTCCCTCTGTTGGGCAGGGCCGTATCAACAGGTGTGTTTAGAGGTGGCTGTGGACTGAGGAAGACTTTAAACAGCTTGTGTGCTGACGGGTGAGGCTGTGTTCCTGCCCTGTTGGTTGTTTGGCCTGAGGCGACCCAGCACTGGAACATGCAGGCTGTTGGGTGTGGCCAGTTCTTGGCATCAAAATGGAGACCTGCAGACAGCTCATACCAATTAGTGCTCCCCAGTACCTTGACACCAGTATCCTTGTCCCTGCAGTGAGACACAGTTACCCCCCTACCTCTCCAGGAGACCCTCCCAGACCAACAGGTAGGTCTGACCCAGGCTTCTGTGAAGTCACTGCTTTTTCCCTGGGTCCCAGGGTGCACAAGACCTTGTGTGTGCCCTCCAAGAGTGGAGCTTATGGTTTCTCCAGTCCTATGGAGTTCCTGCGATCAAGTCCCATTGGCCTTCAAAATCAAGTGCTCTGGGGGCTGCTCCTCCTGAAGCCAAACCCCCAGACTGGGCAGCATGACGTAGGCTCAGAACTCTCACTCCTGTAGGAGACCCTCTGTGATACAATTATTTTCCAGTTGTGTGTGGCCCACCTGGCAGGTATGTATGGGATTTGATTGTATCGTGAATGCACTCCTCCTACCATCTCATTGTGTCTTCTTCTTTGTCTTTGTACATAGAATATCTCTTAGGTTCCGGTCTTTTTTGTCGATGATTGTTCAGCAGTTAGTTGTGATTTTGGTGTTTTCTTGAGAAGAAGTGAACTCAGGTCCTTCTACTCTGCCATCTTGTCCTCCAGCCAGGCATCTATTTCATTCTTTTCTATGGCTCAGTAATATTCCATTGTATAAATACACCACATCTCCCTTATCCATAAATCTATCAATCTGTCAGTGGATGTTTAGGTTGTTTCCATGTCTTGGTTATTGTGAATAGTGCTGCTATGAACATAGGGGTGCATGTATCTTTTTGAATTATAATTTTGTCTGGATATATGTCCAGGAGTGAGATTGCTGGATCATATAGCAACTCTATTTTTAGTTTTTTGAGGAACCTCCATACTGTTTTCCGTATTGGCTGCACCAATTGACATTCCCACCAACAGTGTAGGAGGGTTCCCTTTTCTCCACAACCCCCTCCAGCATTTGTTATTTGTAGAATTTTTAATGATGCCCATTCTGATTGGTGTGAGGTGGTACCTCGTTGTAGTTTTGATTTGATTTCTCTAATAATTAGCAATGATGAGCATCTTTTCATGTGCCTGTTGACCATCTGTATGTCTTCTTTGGAGAAATGTATATTTAGGTATTTTGCCCATTTCTAATTGTGTTGTTTGTTTGTTTTGTTGTTATTGAGTTGTATGAGCTGTTTGTATATTTCAAAAATTAAGCCCTTTATTGGTCACATCATTTGCAAATATTTTCTTGCAGTCTGTAGATTCTCTTCATTTGGTTTATGGTTTCCTTTTCTGTCAAAAGCTGATAAGTTTGATTACATCCCACTTGTTTATTTTTGTTTTTATTTTTATTGCCTTGGGAGACTGACCTACGAAAATGGTATGATTTATATCAGAGACTGTTTTGCCTATGTTCTTTTCTAAGAGTTTTATGATGTCATGTCTTATATTTGTCTTTAAGTCATTTTGAGTTTATTTTTGTGCATGGTGTGAAGGTATGTTCTAACTTCATTGGTTTGCATGTGGCTGTCCAACTCTCCCAACACCACTTACTGTAGAGACTTTCTTTTCCCCATTGTATGTTCTTTCCTCGTTTGTTGATAATTAATTGTCTGTAAGTGTGTGAGTTTATTTCAGAGCTCTTCTATTCCATTGATCCATGTGTCTTTTTTCTGCCAATACCACACTGTTTTGATAACTGTAGCTTTGCAATATTGTCTGAAGTCTTGGAGGGTTATGCCTCCTGCTTTGTTCTTTTCCCTGAGAATTGCTTTGACAATTCTGGGTCTTTTTAGGTTCCATATAAATTTTAGTGTAATTTGTTCTAGTTCTGTGAAAAATGTCATGGATAATTTGATAGGGGTCACATTAAATCTATAGATTGCTTTGGATAGTGTGGCCATTTTAACACTATTAATTCTTCCCAGCCAAGAGCATGGGATATCTTTCCATTTCTTTTTATCATCTTCAGTTTCCTTTATCGATGTTTTGTAGTTCTCAGCATATAAGTATTTTCACCTTGTTGGTGAGTTTTATTCCTAAGTATTTTATTTTATTTTTTGATGCAACTTTAAAGGGTATTGTTTGTCTACATTCCCTTTCTGATATTTCATTGTTTGTATAAAGAAATGCAACGAATTTCTGTATGTTAATCTTGTATCCTGCTACTTTGCTGAATTTATCATTTCCAGTAGTTTTTGTGTGGAGTCTTTAGGGTTTTCTCTATGTAGTATTATGTCATCTGCATATAATGACAATTTTACCTCTTCCCTACCAATCTGAACACATTTTATTTCTTTTTCTTGTCTAATTGTTGTGGCTAGGACTTCCAATACTATGCTGAATAGAAGTGTTGACCATGGGCATCCTTGTCTTGTTCCAGATTTTAGCAGGAACGCTTTCAGCTTTTCACCATTGAGTATTATGTTGGCTATGGGTTTGTCATAAATAGCTTTTATTATGTTGAGATATGTTCCCTCTCTATCCACTTTTGTAAGGGTTCTTATCATGAATCGATGGTGAATTTTATCAAATGCTTTTTCTGCATCTACTGAGATGATCATGTGGTGTTTGTCTTATTTTTTGATGTGGTGCATTACATTGATTGATTTACATATGTCAAACCATCATTGTGACCCTGGGATGAATCCAAGTTGGTTGTGGTGTATGATCTTTTTTATGTATTGTTCTATTTGGTTTGCTAATATTTTGTTGAGAATTTTTGCGTCTATAGTCATCAAAGATATTGGCTTGTAATTTTCTTTTTTGGTGGTGTCTATCTCGTTTTGGTATCAGGGTGATGGTGACTTCATGGAATGTCTTTGGGAGTGTTCTCTCCTCTTCAGTCTTTTGGAAGAGTTTGAGAAGGATTGGTGTAAGTTCTTTGTATGTTTGGTAGAATTTGCCTGTGAAGCCATCTGGTCCTGGACTTTTGTTTGTAGGGAGTATTTTTATTACAAATTCTATTTCATTTCTAGTGACTGGTCTTTTCAAGTTATCTATTTCTTCTTCATTCATTTTTGGTGGACTCTATGTTTCTAGAAACTTGTCCATTTCTACTAGGTTGCCAAATTTGTTGGCATATAATTGTTCATAGTATTCTCTTATGGTTTTTTGTTTCTCTGCAGTATCAGTTGTACTTTCTCCTCTTTCCTTTCTTATTTTATTTGAGTCTTCTCTCTTTTCTTCTTGGTGAGCCTAGCCAGAGGTTTGTCAATTATGTTTATCCTTTCAAAGAACCAGCTCTTGGTTTTATTGATTTTTTTCTATTGTTCTTTTTTAAATCTCTATTTATTTCCTCTCTGATCTTTATTACTTCCTTCTTTCTGCTGACTTTAGGTTTTGTTTATTCTTTTTTTCTTTTCTAATTCTTTTAGGTGATGGGTTAGGCTTTTTTCAACTTTTCTTGTTTTATGAGGAAGGCCTGTATCACTATGAACTTCTCTCTAAGAACTTCTTTTGATGCATCCTATAGATTTTGCATAGTTGTGTTTTCATTGTCATTTGCCTCAAGGTATTTTTAAATTTTTTCTTTGTTTTCATTGTTGGCCCATTGGCTTTTTAATAGCATGTTGTTTAGTCTTCATGTAATTGTTTTTCTTTTTTCCTAATTTCTTTTTCTGTGGTTGATTTCTAGTTTCATGCCATTGTGGTCAGAAAAGATGCTTGAAATAATTTCTATACTCTTAAATTTGTTGACTGTTTTGTGCCCTTGTGTGTGGTCAATCCTAGGCAGTGTTCCATGTGCACTTGAAAAGAATGTGTATTCTACTTTTTTAAGATGTAATGTCCTGAAAATATCAATTAAGTCTATCTGTTCTATTGTATCATTTCAGAGCTCTGTTGCCTTATTGACTTTCTGTCTAAAAAATCTTTCCATTGATGTGAGTGAGGTGTTAAAAGTCTCCTACTATTATTGTATTCCCATCAGTTTCTCTCTTTATGTCTGTTAGTATTTGTTTTATGTATTTCGGTCCTCCTATACTGGGTGCATATATGTTGACAAGTGTAATATCCTCTTATATTGATCCCTTTACCATTATACAGTGTCCTTCTTTATCTTTCTTTTTAGACTTTGTTTTAATGTCTATTTTGTCTGATATGAGTATTGTGACCCCCACTTTCTTGTCATTTCTGTTTGCGTGAAATATCTTTTTGCATTCCCTCACTTTCCACCTGTGTGTGTCCTTTGCCCGAAAGTGGGTTTCTTGTAGGCAGCATATTGTAGGCTCTTGTTTTATATCCAATCTGCTACTCTATGTCTTTTGATTGGAGCATTTTTTCCATTGACATTTAAGATAACTATTGATATTTAATTGCCATTTTAAACCTTGTTTTCCCATTGATATTGTATTTCTCTTTGTCTCTTTCTTTTTCTTTTGTTTTTCCTTTTGTGGTTTGATGATTTTCTTTTGTATTATTCTTATGTTCTTTTTGGTTTTTGTGAATTCATTGTATGTTTTTTATTTCTAGTTACCTTGTTTTTCAAGTATATTAGCCTCTTCCTATATCTACTGATTTTAGACTGGTAGTCATATAGTCTCAAACACATTCTGGAAAAAAAAAATCTTCATTTTCATACTCTCCTCTCCCACATTTTATTATTTTGATGCCTTCTTTTACACCTTCATGTTCATCCTTTTTTCATCCTTTTGGTTATCATTGCTTTCACAGAAATTTTTTCTTTTAATATGTGTACTGGCTTATTTAAGTGATTTAGTTTCAAACAGATTTTCTGTTTCCTATAGATTCTTCTTTTCTATTTAGAGAAGACGTTTTGATATTTCCTTTAGGATAGGCTTAGTATTGCTGTATTTTTTTAGTTTTTGCTTGTTTGAGAAATTCTTTATCTCTACTTCTATTCCAAATGATAAGCTTGCAGGCTAGAGTATCCTAGGTTACGTATTTTTCCCTTTCAGGACTTTCAATATATCTTGCCACTCCCTTCTGGTCTGCAGCATTTCTGTAGAGGAAGCAGCTGATAGCCTTATGGAGGTTTGCTTGTAATTAACTCTTTGTTTTTCTCTTGCGCCTTTAGATATTTAGCAGGCCTCCTCTTTGCTCTGTGGTTGTCATTGCCCTGTCAGGGGCAGAGTCTGCTCCTGAGTTGTTGGAGTAGAAGCCCTCAGAATGGTTTCTGAGCTGCAGTGTGAGGTAGACGGGAGTGGAGTGTTCCCGCTGGGAGAGGGGCCACTGAGTCTTCCTTTGCGGGAGATGTCTGCCAGGGAGTGTGCTCTGTGGTGTCACCTGTGCAGGCTCGCAAAGTACACTGTGGTTGGCACTGCCCTCGGCACCACCTCCACTGTGGGAATTCAGGCAGTTGTCCCTGTTGTCCCTCAGGCACTGTGTTCACAAAGCCACCAGCACAGATCCTTAGGTGCCGATCCACTGAAGTTGGGTACCAGGACCGCAGTAGTCACACACCTGGACCTGCCATAGGAGCTGTGGAAGCATCCCAGACCCCAGCCCCGCCTCCAAGCACATGTGACCGCAAAGCTCACAGCTGCTGAGGCCGGACTTGTCTGAGCCATGGGAGCACCCACTGTCCTGCTGCCAGAACTCGTAGAGGCAGCAGGGAGAAAGAGGCTGTTATGGCAGGCTTCACCCCTCCCTTCACACGCCCTTTAGCAATGGCACTTTGCCTCTATGGCAGGCCCAGGCTTCTTCTGTGTACACCCCAGTTGTGGCCCATACCACACTCCAGCGCCTTCAGGCTGTCTCCATGCTGCCAACCCCAGTCCCCTCCCCGCGTCTGTCCTCTGAAGCCTGAGTTTCAGCACCCAGCCCTGCACATACCAGTAGGCATGCATCTTGGGCTGGGGATTGCCCCAAGGTAGCACCAATCCTCTGTGCCCATCTCTCTCTGTTCTGCCTGCTGCCAACCAGTTGTTGTACTCTCTTCCGAGCCTCTGAAGCTCTCTTTCTGTCCCAGCTGATCTCCCCACCAGTGAAGGTGCTTCCTAGGATGTAGGAACGTTTCCTCTTTCACAGCTCCCTCCTAGAGGCGCAGGTCCATCCCAATTTCTTTTTTTTGTTTTGCCCTACGCAGTTTTGTGGAGTTCTTTCTTGCACTTCTGGGTGTCTGATATCTATTGCCCTAGTTCAGTAAGGTATTACATGAGCATTATTCTACATGTAGATGTATTTTTGATGTATTTGTGGGAGGAGGTGAGCTCCACGTCCTTCTATTCTGCCATCTTGATTCCTCCCTCCAAAGAATTTGTTTAAAAACGTTCCAAACGCTGATACCCCACTTTTGTTTTCAGTTTGACTCCGTGGCTGATGTATCTGATGTGTCAAGCAATGTTACCCTAAAAAGTTACACCATGCACTTTGAGGTACCTCTGTGTGCTGCATGAATGCACGATCTTTGCATGGTGTGTCGGTGGCACGGTGAAAAGCAGAACACTTCACTGATTGGTTAAATCAGCTAAATCAGAACCCTCAGATGTTTAGAGCAGCTACACTTCCTAATGGCACGTTCTAGATCCTAATCATAGAGTGCCTTTGTCTTTCTGATGTCTTTGTGTGTCCTCCTTATTTTGGAGGCTGGAATCCTATAACAAGGGGAACAATGTGGAATGAGAAAAGAGGGAGGGAGGAGTCAGGTTCCCTACATAAATCCAGGAATTTTAAAGTGAAATACAGTTGTGCTCACTTAGTGACTGACCATGAGAGAACATTGCTAATTTTGCTCTGGGGAAGGGCTGTTCTCAAGAAGGAGGCTCTGTGCTGACACCCATGAAGAGACTACCTTGCTAACCCGACCCCTCACCCTACTGCTTTGCGATGCAGCAGCCCTAGTCCACAGGGAATAATAGCCAAAGCACCAGTATGTGAACTCTTGGGGCACTAAGAATGCTGGCCATCTAACGTGGCCATCAGCTTATTATCTCACCTTTACCAAGAATCCAGGGGACACAGGATTCCAGATGAGCTAAGTTCCATAGGAGGAGATGGGGACAGCGCTCCCTTCACTGATGACATGTGACACATGATTTTCTATCCTACTTCAAGACTATTTTCTTTAGACCTTAGTCACCAACAGTAACTTTTTTTTCAGGGCTTAGCTGATACCAAAATCCCCCGGTCTGGGACACCTGTGAGTATTAGGAGCAACCGGAGCCTGTCTGTACTGCGCATCCCAAGTCAGAGCCAAGTTAGCCAGACCTATTCCCAAGGCGCTCTCCACCGCAGTGTCAGTCAGCTCATAGACATTCAAGACAAGAAGGTCTTGATTGACGACTCGCTGTGGGAAACCATCATGGGCCATGATAGCGGACTGGTGAGTCAATTTCCTCGTCCAGAGCCTTTGCTAAACATTCCAGAAGTATATTGATAAAGAGGTGGCATGGAGCTTCCTGTACCTCATTGAAGGATGGCCGCACGGCACTCAGTGCATCCCTCTGACCATTTACCCAATTATTTTGCAACAACTTGTTTACCTGCTTGATGAGCAGGGTAGAAACTTTGTCTTGTTCTTCTGGCGCACAATAGATGCTCAAAAAATAAACTCCTGCATAAGTGAATAGACAAACAGGCTCTACTTCCTTATCTGGGGCAGAACATGACTGAAAACATTGGAACTGGCCTAAAAGAGGCATAAAGTACAAGCACCTGTTTTACTAAAGAAAAGAAAAGGAAGTGTGTTTTCCTTCTGGTTTATGGTTAGAGGAGAAAAAGAGTCTCTCAATAGGATCAATAGTTTCTTTCCAAGAAACTCAGAAAATTATGATAAATAAGGGCATTACTATTTATGAACTTTGTTTTTCATAATTTCAGTCCAGGGGGTACAAAAGAGTTAACGTCATCATTATGTAATATTTATTTTGAGCCCCTAGTGGCTGAAATGAATAAAGTCCTAGAGTTTTTAGCAACCGTCACACTTCATTGTGCCAACTACCTACATGTCTGAGGGAGTACCATTCCTTTGGAATAGTTGGATAATAAATAGATGGCCAACTAAGACCTTAGCCCCTCTGCTTACTCCTCTGAGCCAGAAGTCGTCACCTCCATTTCTTTCAACTGTCTGCTTCTGCATTTGGACTCTCACTCATCGCTCTCTCTCCCACTTCTCACTTTTCCTTCACTGAAAAGTTGATGACTTCCATGAAACCTTTCTTAACTTATGGCAAAGAATAAAGCAAGTTTCCTGGCTCCAGGTTCCAATCACAACAAAAACTAAAATTTACAGTCCTTCTGGTTTGCTTAGAATGATGATAAATAATAAGCATTTAAAAATCATGGGGCTGTTTGAAGTTGTTACAACTATTGAATTCCATGATTCCATTTTGGATCTAAAGTTTCTAAATATCAGGAATAATTATATTAGGTTGAAACATAATTGATCATATTTGACATGCAAAATGGTAGTTTCATATAGTTCAACATAATACATTGAGGGCTTAGATGAATGTGTGCCCTTACCCAAGAACACACAGCTAGTAATTTTTTTGTGGAATTGGGATCTTAGAAACATTGTCTGATTACACTGCCCCCATTCTTCACTATTATACTATATTGCCATTTTGCTTACTTTTGACCATACTGGTAATAGGCAGTCTGCAAAGTGATTCAGTGAAAGCTTTTCAAGATGCCCATACTCGGCAAATTATCTGTTCATTATAACATTATAATCAATATTACTAGCCCTATCCAATAAATATAAAATACAGTAAGAGAGTGAGACACAATGGAGCATAACAGCTTGCATTCTGGCTCTTCTGTTTAATTTTGAACGAAATCATATAAAACGTCCCCACTTTACAGATGAGGAAACTGAGGCTTGAAAGGTTAAGATATGGTACAATGTAACGCTCAAATGATATATTAATACATTTTGCGTAAGACTGTTGCCAGCAACATCCTAACCAGTGATGATTGGTGTCTTTTTCAGTATGTGGATGAAGAGGACCTGATGAATGCCATCAAGGGTTTCAGCTCTATGACTAAGGAACACACCACATTCACCGACACCCACCTGTAAAGGATGGAAACCTGTAAGATATAAAGCTGGATGAGGGCTCCACACCCCATCCCCACTGGGTTATCACACATCATAAATGCTAAAAAGCCATTGCTTGTTATCCTATAATCCTTGAAAGAAATAAGGAGTGTTTTTGAAATTGTTCCTAATAGAGGTCTAAGAACTATTATTTTTCTGGCTGTCTGAAATGTGGGGTTTCTGAAATTTTATGTCCGTATGAAAATACTTATTTTGCTCTCCTTATTTTATGGAAGCTAAATAAGCATATAACTTTTACTTGGCTCATCTGGCAGTGACGCCATTGTTTAAATGAATAATCAGTGGCAATTTCGAGTTGGCCCACAGTTGCTACCGGTAAATGAAGTTACTAATTTAAAAACTAAGGATCCTTCTGAGGGGATGTCATTGCTGCTTCTTTGAGCAGCACAGCACTGCTTCTGCTTTCATTCCCCTATTTCCATGAAAGTTGACATGATCCTGTGAGGAACAGTTCTAATAATAGCTGCAAAATCAAGTCCCAATTTCAGATCAAGCTGAAACACGTAAGAGAAGAACAAACTCTGCATTGAGGCTACACGTTTGGCTGTAGGTTCTATTTGATTACAATGTTTAGGGATAAATATTTACCAAACCACATAAACTTGTAAATCAATGTCCGTTCTTACATTTATGAATCTTTTAAAAAACTAAGGAATTAAACAGCTAATTTATAGATTTCAAGGAGAAAAATGAAGGGGTTTGATAGATATTTTACATAGTTTTGAAACTCCAATCAGTACTTTACATAAAATTCTCTCAATTCACTGAATACCCAGGAATATTGATATCTTCAACTTGGCACATTTCACATGGAAACTACTGTTATATTTGCATTTTTTAACTAGCCTACGTGAAATTAAAAAAGGAAAAATTTTGTGTTCCTTCCAGCCTTGAAATTATAAAATTAACATTTATATGTAAATGCAGGATTACATATATGAATATATATCATATATCTGTACTATATCCCTTCATTTCAGAGAACTGCTAGAATCACTAAGCGCAGATGATATTTAACAGTACCAATTTCCATGGGTCAAAAGTTTTTGCTGTTTACTCTATTTGGATTATAAAGCTGTTGGTGAGTCCTACATCAAGAAGCATTTTTTTCCCCAAGTCAACATAAAATGAAACGTATTTAAGTTTGTGCTTTGCGGAAAACGATGGACAAAAACCCCTTCTTCATTCCTAAAGGTCTTAATGACTCCAGGAAGTTATTTTGAATATGTATGTCTAAAACACAACTGTCGGACATATTTTGTGAATTACATTCAGAAATAGGTGGATTTCCCCAAAGCTGAGATGGCAAAAACTTGTAAAACAAGGAATAACCTTACTTAGTCTGCCTGAAAATGATGAATTACCCTAAATGTCCAACAGTCAAAGATCATGAACTTTGGGGGTACTGAGACTATCCACATCTGCAGAAGAGCAGCTCCTCAGAATGACCAACTCCTGGACAAGCCTTGCCAACCTTAAGTGTCAACAGCACAGACCAGTATTAAGCAGAAGTTCTGCCCCCTTGTTAGAAATGCGACAAGCAAACGAATCTGAAATAATTGTGCACATTTGGCAGTGGATGTTCAAATTATATTTTTTCCTCGCCAAAAGTTTTATACTTTCTGAAATGGAAACAGGATTGGCTAATTTCGTTTACAGGTTTTAATTCCCACTTGCTGATTCAGTCTTAGCTATTTAGAGCTGGCACAGATGAGCCTTGACCAACCAAGGCTGAGTTTCTGATGCATGTGAGCTACTTAAGGTATATACAGAAAAGTGTTCCTTCCCAGTCCTGTGCTTGCATCCTTATCCTTGGTCTACTCCTCTGCAAATATGATTGGCTAGTCATGGGTGGATTCAGGAGAATGAGCACATCCTCACTGTTGAAAAATTAACTAGACACTATTATCACATTCTAAAGCTTCAAAGGAACATAAAAAGAAAATTGCAGGGGGTTTTATCTTAAGTTTTTCTCTACTTAATCACCTGTTTAGACATCTGGTTATCACATGAATTCGTTTAGCTGAATCATTTACATTTTGATCCCATGGCTCAGAGTGGACAGAAGCCTGCACAGCTTCCACCCACAACACCACCCTTGTAACACTCTGAACTCTACTTGTATTTACTTCAGAGAAGCCCAAGATGTTGTCTTGCTACTTTAAGTGGTAATGTGTGCCAAGCCCCTGTTCAACAGTTGGACTCACCCCTGGAGATTCTGATTCAATTGGTCTCGGGTGGTGCTGAGGCATCAGTACCTTTAAAAGCTTCCAGATATTCCTAATGTTGAGAACCAGTTATGTAAAGAACCTGGAAAAATACATGCTGTGCACAGGGACTCCAGTACTGGCCCACTTCTCCTTTACAGAGACTACAACAGGTGGCTCTCTCTAAATCTGACTCATGTCCCCTCACTTGAAGAGGCCACATACTCAGCTTAAATTTTAAGAACTGCTTTGTTATGCCTGATATTAACTGTTTGATAAGAGTACACACCTATGCTTTTATAAGCTCTACCAAGAATTGTATTTATAGATGACCTATTGCCATTTCTACTAAATGGAAAACCTAAATATGAATCTGTTATGGTACCTTATGCTGATCTAAAAACCATGTTGGCATCAATATAATTCAATCTGAACAACCTGTAAATAAAACATAGGCCAGGTGGAATAATTCAGTGAGAAGGAATTAATTATGTCACACATGAATAGTTTATTTCCAATGCACAAATATCATGTAAATTAATCTAAAGATGGTTTGCTTAATAAATATTTAAATGTGAGCCGTCTGATTTAATATATTTATGAAAAAATACTAACAGCTCTGAATTGTATTTACAGTTTACACATAAATGATAAAGGTGAGCCCATTTAAGAAAAGAGGATGTTCTGAATAATCTCTCAACCACTGATGAATTAGATGAACGTCAGAATCAACTCTTAACACTTTTTTTCAAAACATGAGTCCCGACCACCAGAGATTCATATTTAGCAGGTAACCTCAGGTGACTCTGATATAGAAGCCTGGATGAGAAAGCCAGGAAAAGACCATAGGCTACTGAAACAGATGTGGGTTCACAAGATGGCTCAGGAGCTAAGGAGCCTTATGGTGAAATTATTTATCCTCAGTGGGTCTTGGTGATCTCATTTTGAATGAGGATAACAATACTTATCCTAGTGATATGAAAATACTTGAGTGTTGTTTTGAAGTAATTTCAGAATTCCTGGAAAAACTTTTCATCATGAGAATTATAATTCCGTTGTTTTTCATCAATCACACGAAGTATATACATATTTCATTTTTTTCTCAATGTATTTGTTTTTTGAAGTTTTTCCTTGTAGTTGATTTCTAATCTCATAGTGTTGTCAGAAAAGATACTTATGATTTCAATTTTCTTAAATTTACCGAGGCTTGCTTTGTGGCCCAGCATGTGATCTATCCTGGAGAATGTTCCATGTGCACTTGAGAAGAATGTGTACTCTGCTGTTTTTGGATGGAATGCTCTATAAATATCAATTAAGTCCATCTGGTCTAATGCATCATTTAAGGCCTGTGTTTCTTATTGCTTTTCTGTCTGGATGATTTGTCCATTTAGGTAAGTGGGGTGTTCAATTCCCCCTGTATTATTGTGTTACTGTCGATTTCTCCTTTTATGTTTGTTAACATTTGCCCCGTATATTGAAGGGCTCCTGTGTTGGGTGCACATCTATTTACAATTGTTGTATCTTCTTGGAATTATCCCTTGATCATTATGTAGTGTCCTTCGTTGTCTCTTTTAACAGTCTTTATTTTAAAGTCTATTTTTCTGATACGACTATTGCTACTCCTGCTTTCTTTTGATTTCCATTTGCATGGAATACCTTTTTCCAACCCCTCACTTTCAGTCTATGTGTCTCTAGATCTGAAGTGAGTCTCTTGTAGACAGCTATACAGGTCTTGTGTTTGCATCCATTCAGCCAGTCTATGTCTTTTGGTTGGAGCATCTACTCCATTTATATTTAAGGTAATTTTCTATATGTGTATTCTTATTGCCATTTTGTTAATTGTTTTGGACTTGTTTTTGTAGATCTTTTTTCTTCCTTTCCTCTTTTGTCTTCTTGTGATTTAATGACTATCTTTAGTGTTTGGATTTCTTTTTCATGTGTATATTATAGATTTTTCTTTGGTGGTTACCGTGAGGTTTTGATACAGCAGTCTATATATATGTACATGATTGTTTTAAACTGCTGATCTCTTAATTTCAAATGCATTGCCAGTATCCTGCACTTGTACTCTCCTTCTCTCACGATTACTGGTTTTGATGTTATATCTGTGTGTGAGTGATTTCCTACCTACCTTTACTATATTTTTGCCTTTACTGGTGAGCTTTCCCACTTCATAATGTTCTTGTTTCTAGTTGTGGCCTTTTCTTTTCCACTTACAGAAGTTCCTTTAGCATTTGTTGTAAAGCTGGTTTGGTGGTGCTGAATTCTTTTAGCTTTTGCTTGTCTGTAAAGCTTTTAATTTCTCTGTCAAATATGAAGAAGAGCATTGCTGGGTAGAGTATTCTTGGTTGTAGGTTTTCCCCTTTCATCACTTTAAATATATTGTACCTTCTGGCCTGCAGAGTTTCCACTGAAAAATCAGTTGATGGTCTCATGGGGATTCCCTTGTATGTTATTTGCTGCTTTTCCTTTGTATTTTTTTTTTTGTCTTTATCAGTTACTATGTGTCTCGGCATATGTTCCTCCTTGGGTTTATCCTTTATGGCACCCTCTGTGCTGGGTGACTGTTTCCTTTCCTGTGTTAGGGAAGTTTTCAGCTATTAGCTCTTCAAATATTTTCTCAGGCCCTTTTCCTCTTCTCCTTCTGGGACCCCTATAATGCAAATATTGGTGCATTTAATGTTGTCCCAGAGGTCCCTTAGACTGTCCTCTTTTCATTCTGTTATTCTGTTCCACGGCAGTGATTTCCACCATTCTGCCTTCCAGCTCACTTATCCGTTCTTCTGTCTCATTTATTCTATTGATTCCTTCTAGTCTACCTGTTTATTCTTTAGATTTTTCTAGCTCTTTGTTAACCATTTCTTGTGTCTTCTCAGTCTGTGCCTCCATTCTTTTCCTGAGTTCTTGGATCATCTTTACAATCATTACTCTGAACTCTTTCTCAGGTAGATTGCCTATCTCCACTCAGTTGTTCTTCAGGGGTTTTATCTTGTTCCTTCGTCTGGTACATATTCCTTTGCTGTCTCATTTTGTTTAAATTTCTATTTGTATTTTTACGTATGTAGTAGCTTAGTTACGTTTCTCTATCTTGGAGAAGTGGCCCCCTGTAGGGGATGTCCTACATGTCCCAGCAGTACTCTCCTCGTCACCCAAGGGCCAGGGGCTAGTTGGTCCCAGGGTAGGTTCTCATCTGTGCTGTGGACTCAGTTCTACAGGCTGCAAGACTGTAGTTTCCTTGCTTCTGGTGTCTGCTCCCTAGTGGGTGAGAACGGTAGAGAGGTTTGTGCAGGCTTCCTGGTGGGAAGGGCTGGTGCCTCCCCACTGGTGGGTGGAGCTGGGTCTTGGCCCTCTGGTGGGCTGAACCCTGTCAAGCGGTGTGCCTAGAGGTGGCTGTGAGTCCAGAAGTCTTTAAGCAACCCGTCTGCTGATAGGTGGGGCTGTTTCCCACCCTGTTGGTTGTTTGGCCTGAGGCCTCCCAGCACTGGAGCTTACAGGCTGTTGGGTGGGGCAGGGTCTTGGTGCCAAGGACTTGAAATGTCTGACTCCATCCAGAGTTTACACAGGTCCCCACATCAGCCACCAGCTTTTATGACCCCTGAGAGCCACAGCTGCCCCTGCCTCCCCAGGAGTTGCTCCAAGACTAGCAGGTAGGTCTGGCCCAGGTTCCTACGGAGTTACGGCTTTTGCCCTGGGACTGGTGAGTGTGGGACCTTGTGTGCACCCTCCAAGAGTGGAGTGCCTATTTCCCCCAGTCCTGTGGAGCTCCTGCAGTCAAGCCCCACAGGCCTTCAAAGGCAAATGCTCTAGAGGTTCCTCCTCCCAATGACTGACCCCTAGGCTGGGGAGCCTGGCGTGGGGCTCAGAGCTCTCATTCCTGCAGGAGAAGTTCTGTGATATAATTATTCTCCAGTTTGTGGGTTGTCCACCTGGGTGGTATGGGATTTGATTATACTGTGAGTGCACTCCTCCTACTGTCTCATGGTTTCTTCTTTATGTCTGGATGTAGAATTTTGGGTGGGGTTGGGGGGAGATTCTAGTCTTTTTTACTGTTTTTTCAGCAGTTAATTAGTTGTGATTTTGGTGTGCCCAGGAGGTGAGGGTGAGCTAAAGGTCCTCCAACTCCACCATCTTGTCTGAAATTCTCTGTTCACGGTTCTGGAGGCTGTAAGTCTGAAATCGAGGTGCTGTCAGGGTTGGTTTCTGGTGAGAGTGCTCTTGTAGGTGGCCATCTTCTGAGTCCTCACATGGCCTTTCTTCTAAAATCTGCTTCTTCTTCCTTACAATGATGGACAGTGTTAAAGATGTTCCTGTTCTCGAAGTTCACAGCACAGATGAGGAAGAGAGGAGGTTGTGGCGTGCAGGTGGCTGTGGAGGTTTTTTTCCCCTTTCAGTCTCAAAAACTCTAATAAGGTAATTATCCCTGCTATGCCTAAGTTTTTTCATTATAATCATCTGCTCAAGGTTACAAGTTAAGTGCCAGAGTAGACTCAAGTTCCTGCTATAACATCAAGGTTCAAGCTCTTGTTAAGTGAGAGAAAAGATTTGTAGTATAATGCAAATATAGTACGGAATAATGGTATAGTGAACTGCCTTTTTATAAGATTTTACTACATAATTCTTAAAAGAAACTTCCAGTGGCCTTTTACTCTTGGAAAAGGTTGGGTAAAAACAATCAATTTGTAACGTTTTCTTACTTGCCCACCTAACTTTAACATGAGTATCATAATGAGAAAGAAGTCTGTAAGAGATAATTACAATCCTTAGTAATAATGAAATCATGCTTTGCCTAACAATATTTCCCCTCATTGGTAATACAAGTTAGTTTGTTTTCATACATATAAATTGCTCCCTCTTCCCTTCCCTTTTATTATGGGAAAAAGCAAAGACATGAACAAACTCACGGTAGGTGCACTTTAAACAAACAGGATAACTGTTCCTTGAATAACTTGAAAACACAGTCTTAATCACTTTTATTTGACTTAATTGACAAATACAAGAGAATGGCTGTGAAACCACTGGCAATATAGGAAACTTTATTTATTTTGACTTGATCCACTTATATTTCTCAGAATGGGAATATATACATTATTCACCAATAAATGCTTAATGCTTTAAATTTACAATTACCTTATTTGCAGAAACTTGGAAATCATTCCAGTTAAATGGAAAAAAATACAAAAATTTTTTTGTTCTTATAATTCAAAATATATTTAAAATATTTCTACAGCAGCCAAAACCTTTAACCAAAAAATTCAGAACTGCAGTCTCAAGCTTAACAAAATGGCCACATTCTAATTTAATTATCTTGATTATTAACACAGGAAAAAAAATATGGTGGCTCCTAAAACAAGGCAGACTAGCAACTGGTACAGTTTTCCTTTGTGGTCACTCAAAGCTGTCTTTATTATTTTTACACTTCATCTGTTCAAACACAGACAACTGCTCCAACTTTAAAGAAAGTTTAAACTTTTGACCTATTTAATATTGGTGATGCTTGCTAAGATTTAAGAACTCCAACAATGAGAATCAGAAAATGACCACAATTAAAGTAAAATTATCCTAAAGGACTTCCTACTACACAGAGTAATCTGGTATTCAATAGTGTTTTTGAATTACAGATTTTTTCACAAACATAGCACCTCATTAAATACCTGGTAAACCACTTTGCAATCACAATAAGGGTTGGGAGACTAAGCTCCAAAGAGAATTATGTAGTTCGCTTAATATAACATTGCAAGACAAATCTCAGGCATGATCAACATTAGGAATGTTGGTTCCCACACTCTAAGGGGACGCTCATCTATATGGGCACCATCTTATTAAGACATGGTACTATGCTTCCAAAATCCACAGAGTAAACACTGAAGTAGACTCCTGCTTTACAAATGATCTATTAAATGTGCCTGTAAAACTAAAAAAAATTTCCAAAAGATCTGAAGAGATGATATGGTTATTTTATCTCCTTAGCCCAGGTAATTCTGTCAAAAAGATACTGAATGAAGTCCAATCTTAATTTGTAAAGTTTTGGTGTAAAAGCTAATGTGTTGAACTCCAGTAAAGTTTAACTCTCATCTAAATTAATGAAACTACTCATTTTGCTGAGTTTTCACAAGCTGTATTCTTGACCTGAAGAATCACTTTTTTTGTGCCGAGGAGATGGAGTAGTCTTCGTAGGAGATGGGGATGCAGTACCAGGTGAGTCAGTTCCTCCATCAGAGGTACTTGGTGAGGATGCCAGGTGGGGGACTTTCTTTCTTCCAAGGAATCCTCCTCCTTCAAATCCTCCTTTCTTCCGTAACTCCACTTTATTTTCATTTTCATCCTCTGATGACCTTTTCTTGGATTCTAGAAAACCTTCAGCTATTTTATGCACCTCCACTCCACTATCTGATTCTCTCAAACTTTTAACTTCGGTTCCAGGAGACTTTCTCTCATACACATTACATTCCCCTGTTGCCCGCTTCACTTCAGCTTGTACTGGACCCAAGTTACCATCTTCAGGGACAGCTCTTTCTACATTTCTGTTCAAGTTCACAGTCTGGAAGTCCCTGTAACTGTGAAAGCTCTCAGTCCTCCTTGCTCTTGCTAACAAGGGACTTTCTCTGTAAGGCCTCATGGAACCGTAAGTAGCTGCTTCATGGATGGTTTCATGGTGCTGGAGCTGAAGACTGAAATATAGTTAATAATTACAGCTCACATTTCTTTCTGGGATTTTTCAGGGGCACATCTCATTAATTAAACTACCAGTTAAAACATATAGATTTTATAATGAATACTATATCCTTATTTACATATATAAAAATGTATTTTAAGCATGCTATATACTGTATGTGTGTGTACAAAATTAACAATGCAAATAATACACCATACATATATATTCGCAGTGAAGCTAGATTTTTGAATAGCTGAAAAAAAGCTGGGGAAAACACCTTTAAAACCAATGTGGAACCAACAGTTTCAGTATTTGGCCCTTAATTCAGATTTTGGAATTTTTAAAAAATATGGTTAACTAACTAAAACAATATACTAAGGCATTATGTACTTTTAATACAATGACAAAGTACGATTAGACAAGATAATGTAATCATTTTTATTAATATGTCCCATCATTTTTATTAATATGTCCCTAGGCAATAGGAACACCAGTTCCACATACCATCTAAGGGGACATGTGATTTTTCTAATTTCCTTTGAATGAATTCTTGATCACATAATAATTCAAATTGGCAGCAATTCACAGAATAAAAGGGCCAAAAATGTTTTTTTTATGAAAAGAAACATGCATGTAGATGAGAAATTTAGTAAAAAAAAATTAAAAAGCAACATAAAGTATGAATTTAAAATGTACTTTGAAAAATTTGGCTTTAAAGAACTATGTGGTTACAATAGAAAGAACTATGTGGTTACAATAGCGCCAATTTTCCCAAAGCAATCAATTCAGCTCTTTAACCTACCTAGAATTTGATTCACGAAGACGGCTATGCTGAACCACAGAAGTTGCTGGACTGATATTAGGAGTAGCGCAGCGAGATGTGCTCAGATCACACTGATCCAGTAATTTGAGTAGCTCCTCTTCAGTCGGACCACCTACATCTTAGGAAAACATACATCACTATAATCACTTATGTCAAAAGCCTACCCTGTGCCAAACACCTTTCCATATGGAACCTACCCTTATCCTCACTCTTGTTAACCATATCCATGGCAGTGGTCAGATCCCACATCTGAATGCTGCCATTTGTGTGTCCCGTGAACAAGTAGCGCCTTGGCCTTGAGCCCATCCTACTGGAGCCCTCACATTCTCTCACTGTAAATGAGGATATTGTAGTACAGTCAACAGCTTGGATCTCACAGATTCTGCAAAAGATATTGTACAGTTGTAAACCATGAGGAACAAATTACATTTTATAATTCAGATTTTTAAATTAATTGTCTCTTTGCAAAGTTACAGTTGACTCTTCCACACATATAAAACAGATTTAAAGGAGTCAAAGAGAGTCAATGGGAATAAAATTCAAGCCTTGTATTCTCCAATATATTAATACTCAACTTTTTCAAAGCACTTTTATAGCTATCTTCATTGATTTTTTTCATAAAAGATAAAAGAACCTGACAAAGAGCAATTATCCACATTTGACAAATGAGGAGACCAAGCAATAATGTCAGTAAATGATGTCCCAAAGCCATAGAAGGGTTAACAGAATTGTACTTGATTGAAACATTTATCCCAGCCTACTTCAAAACAAAGGTGAGGAGGCTTATTTAAAAAAAAAAAGATTATTAACAATTAGTGCCAGGCAAATGCAAGGTCCGAAAATAAAGGAGGAAGAGGAAAAACAACTCATATTAATGTGAAAAACATAGGAACAGAATATGAAGCTTAGCTGAGCTTCCTAGCAGGCAGGGAAAAGGATGGTGGAGGGTAAGGGGGGAGTTCATTCCTGCAATGCCCACATATAGCGAGTGACAGAGCCCATCCCAGTCTCATTCCCAATCTCAAGGCAAAAGCTAGTATTTCACCATTGAGTATGAGGTTTGCTACAATTACTTTTGCAGATATTATTTATCAGATTAATAAATTTGCCCTTTATTAAGTGCTAGGATTCTTCTTTAAAAATCATAAATGGTTGCTGAACTGTCAAATGTTTTTTCTGTGTTTATCAAGATGATCACGTTTCTATTTTTGTTAATGTAGTTATTTTTCAATATCTGTGAATTGACAAAATATTTTTAAAAATCTAGATTCCTGTTTCTGTTTAAAACTACAGTCAGCCCTCCATAATGTGGAACCCACAGACACAGAGGGCTGACTGTACTACACCAGTTTATATAAGGGACTTAAGTATCAGGGGATTGTGGTATCCACCTGCAGGGGGAAGTCCTGGATAAAGATGTCCCTCTGTAAATATTAATTAAGAAAACAGTTGCGACAGCCTCATGCAAATCAATGACGCTAAAACATGCCCTCACATCATACACAAAAATAAACTCAAAATGGCTTAAAGACCTTAAAAATAAGACATGATACCATCACATTCCTAGAAGAGAACACAAGCTAATAAGCATTCTCTAGCATAATTCGTACCAATGTTTTCTGAAGTCAGTCTCCCAAGGCAAATAGAAATAAAAGCAAAAATAAATAAATGGGATCTAATCAAACTTACAAGCTTTAGTACAGTAAAGGAAACCATAAACAAAATGAAAACACAACCTACAAACTGGGAGAAAACATTTGCAAATGATGTGACCAACAAGGGCTTAATTTCCAAAATATACAAACAGCTCATACAACTTAATACAAAAAAACAACCCAATCAAAAAATGGGCAGAAGACCAAAAAGGGAACCCTCCTACACTGATGGCAGGAATGTAAATTGGTGCAGCCACTATGGAGAACAGTATGGAGGTTCCTTAAACTAAAAACAGAGTTGCCATATGATCCAGCAATCCTACTCCTGGGCATATATCCAGACAAAACTCTAATTCAAAAAGATACAAGCACCTCTATTTCACAGCATCACTATTCACAATAGCCAAGACATGGAAACAACCTAAATGTCCATCGACAGTTGAATGGATAAAGAAGATACCTGTATACAATGGAATACTACTCAGCCATAAAAAAATGAAATAATGCCATTTGTACCAACATGGATGGACACAGAGATTATCATACTAAGTGAAGTCAAAGACAAATCTCATGTATCACTTTTATGTGGAATCTAAAATATGACACAAATGAACTTATTTATGAACTAGAAACAGGCATAGAGAACAGACTTGTGGTTGCCAAGGGAGAGGAGGGATGGATTGGGAGTTTGGGATTAGCAGATGCAAACTATTATATACAGGGTGGATAAACAAGGTCCCACTGTATAGCACAGGGAACTATAGTCAGGATCCTGTGACAAACCATAGTGGAAAAGAACATGAAAAAGAATATAAGGGCCTAGACTTTAAATGAGAGAAAAAAACATTTCCAACCTGGCTCCTTGGCTTATACTATCTTTACAACTATAGCTTTCCCTCTGGAATCATAAACTTAAAAACTATATAAAACTTGTTTTATCATGCAGAAATTGTAGTTGATTACAACACTCTGCTATTGTTGGAAGTGACAGAACCATACTTAGGGACAGAACAACACTGGAGAGGACATGAGCACTGAAGAAGAATGTGAAAGACTACATTGTTAGAGAACGCTGTTGTAACAGCAGCTTCAAACCATTGGGCAGCTTCTTCACCCAACACGTACACCAACACGAAAGTGCAGGGACGCATTTCTCCAGATACAAATTTGGCCTGTAACTACACTGTAGCTTCCTAATAACATTTTCTTAAAAAAAAAAAAAGTTTAGAACACAAAAATCATTTTCTGGAATCAATTCATTTAACAATCACTGATGACTACATGCAATGAACTTTGATGGAAAGAAAATTTATCTCAAAGACTTTATCATTAAAATATTAAGAAATCAGCGATCACATGCTGAAGATAATAGAGAAATTATTTAAAATGTCACTAGCATTAGTAACATTGATATAAAAATTTGTAACCTACTTAGTAACTACTAATAGGAATTTTACTTTTTTCACTTCCTTGACATGCAAAAAATTTTGTTCTTAAAGAGGAGAAATGTTACAGCACAATATGTTTGAGGCTGTAAATAATAATTTTAAGTGAAGTAAGATTTTAGTCAAATGAAAAAGAGGAAACTAACTCCTACTGAGCATCAATTATAGTCAGGGACTATGCAAGGTATTTTGCATGTTTTTCACTCAGTGAAATCTTGGCAAGGTAGTTAAACTTTAAAAGAAACTGAGGCTCACAGAAACAAAGTAAGTTAAGTTGAATTTACATAGCTAGTAAGAGGAAGTGCCGAAATTAGAATTTCACTTGTCTACCATCCAATTCACTGTGTATCTGTTCTACTATCATATCACTAGTCCTCCGTAAAAGTCCACAGCAGTGAAATCATAAGTAGATTGTAGAGAATAAGCACTAAGTATACTATATTAATTTTAAGTTAAAATGACCACAAGATAAAGAATAGACGTCTCTCTCAAAGATCTGTTTCTGATACCACTATTTATCAGTGTCAAATGACTTAACATGGTTTGCAAGACAAATGTGACTTCTGAATATAATATCTTTACAGTAAAGTGTTACCTCTTCCCAGTAGATGAGAGTCTTACAAACAGTTTGTTAGTGATGGGAACAACTTTCTGGATAAACACCTGTTGATCATCTCGCTCTCCAAAAGGCCCTTGGGTCAGAAAACAAAATGGCAAAAGTTAATTAAAACTTAACAGGTTTCATTTAAAAAAGGAACATTAATTTTGAAAAACAAAGAATTCTTCATGCCTGTCATTGTGGCATTGCATTCCACGTCAAAATCAGACACAAAATGCAACACTACAAGTAGTTCATCTTGCATCAGAAATTTTTTTAAAAAATAACTCAAAATGGATCAGAGACCTAAATGTAAGACCAGACACTATAAAACTCTTACAGGAAAACACAGGAAGAACACACTTTGACATAAATCACAGCAAGATCTTTTTTGATCCACCTCCTAGAGTGATGGAAATAAAAAATAAATAAATAAACAAGTGGGATCTAATGAAACAAAAGCTTTTGCACAGCAAAGGAAACTACAAACATGGACGAAAAGACAATCCTCAGAATGGGAGAAAACATTTGCAAACAAATCAACGGACAAAGGATTAATCTCCAAAATATATAAACAGCTCATGCAGTTCAATATTAAAAAAAAAAACCCAATCCAAAAGTTGGCTGAACACCTAAACAGACCTTTCTCCAAAGAAGACATACAGATGGCCAAAAAGCACATGAAAAGCTGCTCAACATCACTAATTATTAGAGAAATGCAAATCAAAACTACAGTCAGGTATCACCTCACACCAGTTAGGATGGGCATCATCAGAAAATCTACAAACAACAAATGCTGGAGAGGGTGTGCATAACAGGGAACCCTCTTGCACTGTTGGTGGGAATGTAAACTGATACACCCACTATGGAGAACAGTATGGAGGTTCCTTAAAAAACTACGAATAGAACTACCATACGACCCAGCAATCCTGCTACTGGGCATATACCCAGAAAAAAACATAATTCAAAAAGACACATGCACCCCATTGTTCATTGCAGCACTATTTACAATAGCCAGGTCATGGAAGAAACCTAAATGTCCATCAACAGACGAATGGATAGAGAAGATGTGGTACATATATACAATGGTATATTACTCAGCCATTAAAAGGAAGGAAATTGGGTCATTTGTAGAGATGTGGATGGACCCAGAGACTGTCATACAGAGTGAAGTAAATCAGAAGAGGAAAACAAATATCATATATTAATGCATTTATGTGGAACCTAGAAAAATGGTACAGATGAACCTGTTTGCAGGGCAGAAATTGATACACAGATGTGGAAAACAAACATATGGACACCAAGGGGGGAAAGAGGTGAGGGGGTGCTGGTGTGATGAATTGAGAGATTGGGATTGACATATATACGCTAATAAGTATAAAATGGATAATAACCTGCTGGGGGGTCATTCAAGATGGCAGAGGAGTAAGACGTGGAGATCACCCTCCTCCCCACAAATACGTGAGGAATACATCTACATGTGGAACAACCCCTACAGAACACCTACTGAATGCTAGCAGAAGACCTCAGACTTACCAAAAGGCAAGAAACTCCCCACGTACCTGGGTATGGCAAAAGAAAAAAGAAAAAACAGAGACAAAAGAATAGGGACGGGACCTGCACCAGTGGGAAGGAGCCGTGAAGGAGGAAAGGTTTCCACACACTAGGAAGCCCCTTCGCAGGCGGAAACTGCGCATGGCAGAGGGGGGAAGCTTCGGAGCCACAGAGGAGAGCACAGCAACAGGGGTGCGGAGGGCAAAGCGGAGAGATTCCTGCACAGAGGATCAGTGCCGACCAGCACTCACCAGCCTGAGAGGCTTGTCTGCTCGCCCGCCGGGGCAGGCAGGGGCTGGAAGCTGAGGCTCGGGCTTCGGTCAGATCCCAGGGAGAGGAATGGGGTTGACAGCGTGAACACAGCCTGCAGGGGGTTAGTGCACCACGGCTAGCCAGGAGGGAGTCTGGGAAAAAGTCTGGAGCTGCCAAAGAGGCAAGAGGTTTTTTCTTGCCTCTTTGTTTCCTGGTGCGCAAGGAGAGGGGATTAACAGCGCCGCCTAAATGAGCTCCAGAAACGGGTGTGAGCCGTGGCTATCAGCGTGGAAACCAGAGACGGGCGTGAAATGCTAAGGCTGCTGCTGCAGCCACCAAGAAGCCTGTGTGCGAGCACAGGTCACTATACACGCCTCCCCTAACGGGAGCCTGCGCAGCCCGCCACTGCCAGCGTCCCATGCTGCAGGGACAACTTCTCCGGGAGAACACACGGCATGCCTCAGGCTGGTGCAATGTCACGCTAGCCTCTGCTGCCACAGGCTTGCCCCACACTCCATACCCCTCCCTCCCCACGGCCTGAGTGAGCCAGAGCCTCCAAATCAGCTGCTCCTTTAACCCCGTCCTGTCTGAGCGAAGAACAGACGCCCTCAGGCGACCTACATGCAGAGGCAGGGCCAAATCCAAAGCCGAACCCCAGGAGCTGTTCGAACAAAGAAGAGAAAGGGAAACATCTCCCAGCAGCCTCAGGAACAGCAGATTAAATCTCCACAATCAATGTGATGTACCCTGCATCTGTGGAATACCCGAATAGACGACGAATCATCACAAAATGAGGGGGTGGACTTTGGGAGCAACGATATATATTTTTTCCCTTTTTCTCTTTTTCTGACTGTGTATGTGTAAGCTTCTGTGTGTGATTTTGTCTGTATAGCTTTGCTTTTACCATTTGTGCTAGGGTTCTGTCTGTCCTTTTACGTATTTATTTTTTTAGTATAGTTTTTAGCGCTTCTTATCATTGGTGGATTTCTGTTTTGGTTTGGCTGCTCTCTTCTTTCTGTTTTTTTAAATTACTTTTTCATTTTTTAAATTTTTAATCATTTTTTAAAATAACTTTATTTTATTTTGTTTATTTATTTATTTTCTTTCTTTTTTTCCTTCCTTTTATTCTGAGCCATGTAGATGACAGGGTCTTGGTGCTCTGGTCAGGTGTCAGGCCTGTGCCTATAAGATGGGAGAGCCGAGTTCCAGACAGTGGTCCACCAGAGACCTCCCGGCTCCATGTACTATCTAATGGCGAACATCTCCCAGAGATCTCCGTCTCAACGCCAAGACCCAGCTCCACTCAACGACCTACAAGCTACAGTGCAGGACACCCTATACCAAACAACTAGCAAAACAGGAACACAACCCCACCCACTAGCAGAAAGGCTGCCTAAAATCAAAGTAAGGTCACAGACACCACAAAACACACGAACGGATGCGGACCTGCCCACCAGAAAGACAAGATCCAGCCTCACCCACCAGAACACAGGCACTAGTCCCCTCCACCAGGAAGCCTACACAACCCACTGAAACAACCTTTGCCACTGGGGACAGACACCAAAAACAGGAACTACGAACCTACAGCCTGCGAAAAGGAGACCCGAAACACAGTGAGTTAAGCAAAATGAGAAGACAGAGAAACACACAGCAGATGAAGAAGGTAAAAACCCACCAGACCAAACAAATGAAGAGGAAATAGGCAGTCTCCCTGAAGAAGAATTCAGAATAATGATAGTAAAGATGATCCAAAATCTTGTAAACAGAAGAACTAAAGAGCAAACAAACAATGATGAACAACACAATAAATGAAATTAAAAATTCTCTAGAAGGAAACAATAGCAGAATAACTGAGGTAGATATTCCAGATAAGTTACCTGAAAGATAAAATTGTGGAAATAACTACTGCAGAGCAGAATAAAGAAAGAAGAATGAAAAGAATTGAGGGCAGTCTCACAGACCTCTGGGACAACATTAAATGCACCAACATTCAAATTATAGAGGTCCTAGAAGAATAAGAGGAAAAGAAAGGGACTGAGAAAATATTTGAACAGATTATAGTTGAAAACTTCCCTAATATGGGAAAGGAAATAGTTAATCAAGTCCAGGAAGCACAAAGAGTCCCATACAGGATAAATGCAAGGAGAAACATACAAAGACACATATTAATCAAACTATCAAAAATTAAATACAAAGAAAAAATATTAAAAGCAGCAAGGGGAAAACAACAAATAACATACAAGGCAATCCCCATAAGGTTAACAGCTGATCTTTCAGCAGAAACTCTGCAAGCCAGAAGGGACTGGCAGGACATATTTAAAGTGATGAAAGGGAAAAACCTACAATGAAGATCACTCTACCCAGCAAGGATCTCATTCAGATTCAATGGAAAATTAAAACCTTTACAGACAAGCAAAAGCTAAGAGAATTCAGCACCACCAAACCAGCTTTTCAACAAATGCTAAAGGAACTTCTCTAGGCAGGAAACAGAAGAGAAGGAAAAGATCTACAATAACACACCCAAAACAATTAAGAAAATGGTAATAGGAACATACATATCGATAATTAACTTAAACGTAAATGGATTAAATGCTCCAACCAAAAGACTTAGACTGGCTGAATGGATACAAAAACAAGACCCATATATGTGCTGTCTACAAGAGACCCACTACAGACCTAAGGACGCATACAGACTGAAAGTGAGGGTTTGGAAAAAGACATTCCACGCAAATGGAAATCAAAAGAAAGCTGGAGTAGCAATTCTCGTATCAGACAAAATAGACTTTACAACAAAGACTATTATAAGAGACAAAGAAGGACACTACATAATGATAAAGGGATCAATCCAAGAAGAAAATATAACAATGGTAAATATTTATGCACCCAACATAGGAGCACCTCAATACATAAGGCAAATACTAACAGCCATAAAAGGGGAAATTGACAGTAACACAATCATAGTAGGGGACTTTAGCACCCCACTTTCACCAATGGACAGATCATCAAAATGAAAATAAATAAGGAAACACAAGCTTTAAATGATACATGAAATAAGATGGACTTAACTGATCTTTACAGGACATTCCATCCAAAAACAACAGAATACACTTTCCTCTCAAGTGCTCATGGAACATTCTCAAGGATAGATCATACCCTGGCTCACAAATCAAGCCTTGGTAAATTTAAGAAAACTGAAATTTTATCAAGTATCTTTTCCGACCACAACACTATGAGACTAGATATCAATTACAGGAAAAAATCTGAAAGAAATACAAACACATGGAGGCTAAATAACACACTACTTAATAACCAAGAGATCACTGAAGAAATCAAAGAGGAAATCAAAAACTACCAGGAAACAAATGACAATGAAAACACGGCGACCCAAAACATATTGGATGCAGCAAAAGCAGTTCTAAGAGGAAAGTTTATAGCAATACAATCCTACCTTAAGAAACAAGAAACATCTCAAATAAACAACCTAACCTTACACCTAAAACAATTATAGAAAGAAGAACAAAAAAACCCCTAAGTTAGCAGAAGGAAAGAAATCATAAATATCAGATCAGAAATAAGTGAAAAAGAAATGAAGGAAACAATAGCAAAGATCAAAAAAACTAAAACCTGGTTCTTTGAGAAGATGAACAAAATTGATAAACCATCAGCCAGACTCATGAAGCAAAAAAGGGAGAAGCCTCAAATCAGTACAATTAGAAATGAAAAAGAAGTAACAACTGACACTGCAGAAATACAAAGGATCATGAGAGATTACTACAGGCAACTATATGCCAATAAAATGGACAACCTGGAAGAATTGGACAAATTCTTAGAAAAGCACAACCAGGAAGAAACAGAAAATATAAACAGACGAATCACAAGCACTGAAATTGAAACTGTGATTAAAAACTATCCAACAAACAAAAGCCCAGGACCAGATGGCTTCACAGGCAAATTCTATCAAACATTTAGAGACAAGCTAACATCTACCGTTCTCAAACTCTTCCAAAATATAGCAGAGGGAGGAACACTCCCAAACTCATTCTACGAGGCCACCATCAACCAGATACCAAAAACAGACAAAGATGTCACAAAGAAAACTACAGGCCAATATCACGGATGAACATAGATACAGAAATCCTCAACAAAATACTAGCAAACAGAATCCAACAACACATTAAAAGGATCATACACCATGATCGAGTGTGGTTTATCACAGGAATGCAAGGATTCTTCAATATAACAAACCAATTAATGTGATACACCACATTAACAAACTGAAGAATAAAAACCACATGGTATCTCAATAGATGCAGAGAAAGCTTTCAACAAAATTCAACACCCATTTATGATAAAAACCCTCCAGAAAGTAGGCATAGAGGGAACTTACCTCAATATAATAAAGGCCGTATATGACAAACCCACAGCTAACATCGTCCTCAATGGTGAAAAACAGAAACCATTTCCACTAAGATCAGGAACAAGACAAGGTTGCCCACTCTCACCACTATTATTCAACATTGTTTTGGAAGTTTTTGCCACAGCAATCAGAGAATAAAAAGCAATAAAAGGATTCCAAATCAGAAAAGAAGAAGTAAAGCTGTCACTTTTTACAGATGACATGATACTATACATAGAGAATCCTAAAGATGCTACCAGAAAACTACTAGAGCTAATCAATGAATTTGGTAAAGTAGCAGGATACAAAATTAATGCACAGAAATCTCTTGAATTCCTATATACTAATGATGAAAAATCTGAAACAAAATTAAGGGAATACTACCATTTACCACTGCAACAAAAAGAATAAATTATCTAGGAATAAATCTACCTAAGGAGACCAAAGACCTGTATGCAGAAAACTATAAGACACTGATGAAAGAAATTAAAGATGATATAAAAAGATGGAGAGATATACCATGTTCTTGGATTGGAAGAATCAACATTGTAAAAATGACTATACTACCCAAAGCAATCTAGGGATTCAATGCAATCCCTATCAAACTACCACTGGCATTTTTCACAGAAGTAGAACAAAAAACTTCACAATTTGTAATGAAAACACAGAAGACCATGAATAGCCAAAGCAATCTTGAGAAAGAAAAACGGAGCTGGAGCAATCAGGCTCCCTGACTTCAGACTATATTACAAAGCTACAGTAATGAAGACAATATGGTACTGGCACAAAAAAAAGAAATATAAATCAATGGAACAGGATAGAAAGCCCAGAGATAAACCCATACACATATGGTCACCTTATCTTTGATAAAGGAGGCAAGACTATACAATGGAGAAAAGACAGCCTTTTCAATAAGTGGTGCTGGGAAAACTGGACAGCTACATGTAAAGAATGAAACTAGAACACTCCCTAACACCATACACAAAGATAAACTCAAAATGGATTAAAAACCTAAGTGTAAGGCCAGACACTATAAAACTCGTAGAGGAAAACATAGGCAGAACACTCTATGACATAAATCACAGCAAGATCCTTTTGGACTCACCTCCTCGAGAAATGTAAATAAAAACAAAAAGAAAGAAATGGGACCTAATGAAACTTAAAAGCTTTTGCACAGCAAAGGAAACCATAAACAAGACGAAAAGACAACCCTCAGGGCTTCCCTGGCGGTGCAGTGGTTGAGAGTCCGCCTGCCAATGCAGGGAAACGGGTTCATGCCCTGATCCGGGAAGCCCCCACATGCCGCAGAGTGGGTAGGCCCGTGAGCCATGGCCGCTGAGTCTGCGCATCCGGAGCCTGTGCTCCGCAATGGGAGAGGCCACAACAGTGAGAGGCCTGCGTACCGCAAAAAAAAAAAAAAAAAAAAAAGACAACCCTCAGAATGGGAGAAAATATTTGCAAATGAAGCAACTGACAAAGGATTAATCTCCAAAATTTACAAGCAGCTCATGCAGCTCAATATCAAAAAAACAAACAACCCCATCCAAAAATGGGCAGAAGACCTAAATAGACATTTCTCCAAAGAAGATATACAGATTCCCAACAAACACATGAAAGGACGGTCAAAGTCATTAATCATTAGAGAAATGCAAATCAAAACCACAATGAGTTATCACCTCACACCAGTCAGAATGGCCATCATGAAAATCTACAAATAAATGCTGGAGAGGGTGTGGAGAAAAGGGAACCCTCTTGCACTGTTGGTGGGAATGTAAATTGGTACAGCCACTATGGAGAACTGCATGGAGGTTCCTTAAAAAACCAAAAACAGAACTACCATATGACCCAGCAATCCCACTACTGGGCATATACCCTGAGAAAACCATAATTCATAAAGAGTCATGTACCACAATGTTCATTGCAGCTCTATTTTCAATAACCAGGACATGGAAGGAACCTAAGTGTCCATCAACAGATGAATGGATAAAGAAGATGTGGCACATATACACAATGGAATATTACTCAGCCATAAAAAGAAACTAAATTGAGTTATTTGTAGTGAGGTGGATGGACCTAGAGTCTGTCATACAGAGTGAAGTAAGTCAGAAAGAGAAAAACGAATACCGTATGCTAACACATATATATGGAAACTAAAAAACAAACAAACAAAACTGGTTATGAAGAACCTAGGGGCAGGACAGGAATAAAGACGCAGACCTACTACAGAATGTACTTAAGGATATGGGAAGGGAGAAGGGTAAGCTGGGACAAAGTGAGAGAGTGGCATGGACATATATACACTACCAAATGTAAAATTGATAGCTAGTGGGAAGCAGCAGCATAGCACAGGGAGATCAGTTTGGTGCATTTTGACCACCTAGAGGGGTGGGATAGGGAAGGTGGGAGGGAGGGACACCCAAGAGGGAAGAGATTTGGAGATATATGTATATGTATAGCTGATTCACTTTGTTATAAAGCAAAAACTAACATACCACTGTAAAGCAATTATACTCCAATAAAGATGTTAAAAAAAACCTGCTGTATAAAAAAATAATTCAAAAATTCATAAAAATTTTTATATAACTTTTCAAAATTATATTTTATGCACTAAGACTGTAAAAACTGAAGGCAATAATTTGCTTGAGACTATACATTAAGAGTACTAGAAGGAGACCTGTTAAAATAGAAGCTCTACATTTACTATCTTTCAGAATGTGCTCAGTTTCTTATCACTTCAAGAAAGGGATGTATAAATGGAGTTACTTTATGTATTGATGTTACTTTTTTTGAAAACTTAACTTGCAAAATCTTAAAAAATAAAGTACAACTTCATTAAATACAATTTCATTTATCAGAGCCTGTTGTACCCTTCAAGGATTTCAATCTAAAAGGTAAATTCAATTATTTTTACTTTATTGTACTTGGCAAGGTAGGAAAATGGCTCATATGTTTTAGAAAGAATGTGAACAATATAAAGTGTTTTTATGCAAAACTTACACATAAAATGTTAATAATTCTTTCCCAATACTCATTAGCTAAATATCAACTCATCATTCACAAAAAGTATGTGATGTACAACACATTTTTTAAAGATAGTATATCCCAAGTTATCTTATGTGAATCATACCTAATTTATAAACAGAATAACACTCTTATTAGTTAGCAAATACTTACGCTTACTATGTACCACACTACATGCTTTACAAATCACTCATTTGAATCATCATAACAACCACATAAAGGATGCACTATTATCATCTCCATTTTACAAACGAGGAAAGTAAGGCACCAACAGGTTAGTTAACCAAAGATCTCTTAAGTTCTACTTGATGGAACTGGAATCCAAACCCAAGCTGTCTGGCTTTTCACTAAGCTATGCAGTTGCTCAATTCCTGCACAACTCTCTGAAGTCTAATTCTATTGAAATGAAAAGACAGTCCTCACTCAATAACCCATAAACAAAGTCAAAATATTGACGACGGGTGAAATAACTAGGAAAGAGGATTACGGGACTATATCTTCCCTCCCCCTCAAACTTTATTACTGATGTGAGATTCTCACATAACTTCATACCTTAAGTAATTATCCATACCTCCCCTCTTATAGTTTCCCCAACACTTTTGCCCAAATTAGCACCTTTCCTTCAGAGAACACAAAAAAATATCCTTACATCTCTGTTATCTTCAACGGGGGAGAAAGGAAGAGGACTCAAAAATATGACCTTTGAATGTACTCACCTTCTAACTAGCTCCATTTCTTTCTGGCACAGCTGTTTCCAGTATCTGTTACTCCATTCCCCTTTACCATCTACACTCCACCCCTACCACCCCCACTGACACTGGACTTTCTATTCTGTTCCACTAGTCTACATGTCTACCTCTTAGGATATTTTTTTTAAACGAAACTATGAACAGAAAAGAAAAAACATCTCCCTGGCCCTTTTAAACATTTTACATATGACTGTCTTAAGTAATTTACAGGGCTGCTTCTAAATATCTTTTATTCACATTACACATGTGCTCCCTGATCTGACGCCTGCCTATCTACCTAGTCTCATGTCCTACTATTCTCAGCTACATACCAACAATTAATGACGTTCTTGACATTTGCCAAACCTGCCAGGTTCTATTGGCCTCTATCCTTTTAACATGCTGCTTTCCCTTCCAGGAATGTCCCTGTCCTAGAACTTACACCTTCACATCTCAGTTCAAACTCCTAGCATCACCCCCTGCCGCCTCTCTCAGTTCCAACATTAAGACCTCTGTGAAGTGCTCTGCCTGAACATTGGTTTCTGTCAAAGTTAAGTGGGGATAAGATCTACCCCATAAAATTGTCCAAAAGATTAAATGTGAGTGTATGCTACAACACCCAGCACACAGACTAGCACTCTCTCCTGGGGGCTTTCCGCCCTATGCACTTGAGCAGTGTGCAAAATACAATCGTTTGCTTTTTATTCCCACCGCTCACTATAGTGTAAGTCGATGTTCACTGCAATTTTTTAGATTTCTAATGCCTGGAGCAAAAGTACACAATATCTGTTGATGCTACACCTTTAACTTACACTATGTTATATGTCAATTATATCTCAATAAAGCTGGAAAAAAAATGTTCAAATAAAACTTTCAGTGCCTATCATCACACTGGGAACTGGAATCGCACAGCAACTGATAAAAGTGACAACACTGAGCAGTTCTCTTTCTAAAAATACTAAGACTGTGGTACTACAATTCTCTTCAGAAGCTTACATTTCTTAAAGATAACTATTTTTGAAATCTTTACTGTGGGAGCAAATATCCTGATGGACATACATTTAATAGTTTCATGCATAACAATTCTGATCCACTCCTCGTTTTCCATCAGTGCTATAATTTCTGCTTATACAAGATGATCTACAAGGTGCATTAGTTCTTTCAAACAGATCCTTGAGGAAAATGATCTACCTCCATGAAGACTGTTTGTGTGTATGTATGGTGTAGGGAGAAATTGATTTGTTATAACTAACTTTATATACCCTTTGCTGAAATCAGTAGAGACATCCTACACTGTTTACTAATGGATGCCATCAAAACCACTCTCAGTATGTAAGAACACCAGCCCTTTTCCAGCTTCAAATCTATTTTCAGGTTAATTATTAGCAACGAAGGAAAAAAGTATTTCAAGTTTCAAATGTGTACAGCCATTATGGCTTTTAATTATAAACAAAAGTGGTTAGCATTTGGAGATAATATCACTTAAATCAGGAAATGCTAGTAAGATAAAAAATGTGCTCTCAACTTTTATTTATTTTGGGCTGCACTGGGTCTTCATTGTTGCGCGTGGGCTTCCTCTAGTTGCGGCGAGCGGGGGCTACTCTTTGTTGCGGTGCACAGGTTTCTCACTGCGGTGGCTTCTGTTGTGGCAGAGCACAGGCTCTAGGCCTGTGGGCTTCAGTAGTTGTGGTGCACGGGCTTAGTTGCTCCACGGCATGTGGGTTCTTCCCGGACCAGGGCTCGAACCCATGTCCCCTGCATTGGCAGGCGGATTCTTAACCACCGCGCTACCACGAAAGTCCTCAACTTTTTAAACAATGAAAAATGATGCTATAATACAGATTTTCCTCAACTTATGATGGGGTTATGTCCCGATAAATTACTCCTAAATTGAAAATATCCTAAGCCAAAAATGCATTTAGGGGGGCTTCTCTGGTGGCGCAGTGGTTGAGAGTCCGCCTGCCGATGCAGGGGACACGGGTTCGTGTCCCGGTCCGGGAAGATCCCACATGCCGCGGAGTGGCTGGGCCCGTGAGCCATGGCCGCTGAGCCTGCGCGTCTGGAGCCTGTGCTCCTGAACGGGAGAGGCCGCAACAGTGAGAGGCCCGCGTACCGCAAAAAAAAAAAAAAAAAAAAAAAAATGCATTTAGTACACCTAAGCTACCAAACATCATAGCTTACCCTAGCCTACCTTAAGTGTGCTCAGAACACTCACATTAGCCTACAGTTGGGCAAAATCATCTAATACGGAGTCCATTTTATAGTAAAGTATTGAATATCTCATGTAATGTACTGAATACTGAAAGTGAAAAAGAGAATGGCTATGTGGGTACAGACTGATTCTAAGCACATCACTTGTTTACCTTTGTGGTCACGTGGCTGCCTGGGAACTTTGGCCTGCTGCTTCCGCCTGTCACCACGAGAGAATATGGTACCACATATCCCTAGCCCGGGAAAAGTTCAAAATTCAAAGTACTGTTTCTATTAAATGTGTATCACTTTTGTACCTTCATAAAGTCAAAAAAAATGTATATTTTGTGGCTTTATAGAACTTAATCAGAAAAAGATTAAACTTCTGTTTTAAATGAGTTTCAAAGTGAAAATGAAAAACTTATATTTAAAACTCCTTTTTAGGTTTCTACTACAGATAATATACTTCTTCAGCATTGCCTACACAGTACTTAAAAATGTCCCCCCAAAAGATCTAGCTCACCTATGTCGTTTCCAGAGGAATAGCTTCCATGGCTTTCTGTCTCCTCCAGGGACAGTATCTTGAACGATGCTAGAGGAGTAGAACCTGGCTGAGTAGAGATCATTCCTCTGAATCGTGTTACCGTCCATGTCCGGACATGATTATTATCTGCACAGACTAGGAGAGAAAGAGAGCACACAACAGTTGTTAATAAATATAGATTATGAGAGCACCAACAAAATCACCTTTATAAACATATTTTAACTTTTTTCACTATAATTTACAGAAAACAGATCGTAGCACATTTTGAGTGGCAAGCAGCTTACTTATCTTAAAATTACACTTAATCTGTACCTAGCCAACAAAAATGAGATAACTGAATATGGTTTACCTTGCTGCAAATATAAGGTATATAAGTAAAATCTATGGATCCTTATAAAAGTAGCCTGTAGGGTATGAATTTAGAGAAGGTTAAAAAAAATGTGTATGTAAGAGAGAAGATGCTGAATATTTTTCTGTTCTGTGGCTAAACTCCATTGTAAACAAGTTGCCTAGTTTATTTTTTCCAACCATATAAATTGTTTCTGCTTATGTTACTCCAATATTAAACAACCAAGATCAGGAGCTACTGAGAATTTACTGGCACAAATAACATTTGTCAAGAAGCTTATAGGAACCAGTTATTTATTGCTCATTCACAGTTGCATCAAGAAAAATTAAGATTTCAATACTAAAGCTCAGAATTATTTTTATATGAGAGTCTGCATTTAAAAAACATATTCCAATTAGCTTTATTTTTTCACGGTAATATTAAGTGGGTATATATTGAGATATCTCCTAACAAGTAATCTATTTCTGCTGTTTTTTCTGTCTGAATAGATACTCTGCTAAAAACTGTAAACCAAAAAAATGATATCATTAATGTAAGAACTGTACTTTTGTGGCGTGCCTTAATAAAAAATGTATTAATTTGCCATTTATTATGAACTCATCAGTATCTACTAGGAAAGTATCCAAAACTTCTTATATGCACACAACATTTCCTACTGGATAAAATGTCACAGTTGCATATTTTAAACAAAACTTCAGAAATTTAATTTTGGCAGACAGCAATAAGAATAAAAAGTGTACATATGTTACTTATACAACAAAATTCTCAGTTCTCAGGATGCCAGTTTTCTGGTGAAAAAGAAGACATTTACTTCTAGGCTACTGAATCAGCTTCATGGGAAATAATTTCCTAATTTCATTATTAAGCTTACTAGGATTCAGAAAAATAACAAATACTTCTAGCTGACTCAAAAATGCAACTATGGGATTGACATATATACACTAATATGTATAAAGTAGATAATAAGAACCTGCTGTATAAAAAATAAAATTCAAAAAATAATGCAATTATGCAATTTTGTTAGTATTAATCATTATCTAACATTTCAAACCTACATGAAATACTTGTTGTTAAAATGCAAATTTAACTACGTAGCTCTTTGACATCACATCCAACAATAACATCATTACCATCAAAATAATATCAACTGCTACTGAGTATGGCATTGTCATTTAAACATCAAAACAATCTTGCAAAGAAATAGTCTATTTTCTCACGGGACCAAATTACCTCATTTTATACAACATTTATTCGTAAGGACTATGCTAAGTGCTGAGAATAGGGTGGAGAACAAAAGCTTCTGCTGCTGTTGAAACTTACTATATTCTAGAAGAGGGAAAGAGATGATAAATAAGAAACAAAGTGATAAGTCTGTGAAGAAAACAAATCAACATACTGATAGCAGAAAGTGCCTGTTAGACAGAGGGCTGGCTAGTTTAGACAGGGTGGCCAAGGAGGCCTCACTGAGGAGGTATTTGAAATGGGACCTGAATGTCAAGGAGAGACAGCGAAACAACCATCTAAGAAAGAAGATGTCAAATGAAAAGAACAAGTGCAAAGTTTCTAAGGCAATTTAAGAAATAGAAAAGCCAATGAGTTAGGTATCATGAGCAGTAAGAAAAGTGACATGGGAGGCGTGGTGAGCAGGTGAGCAGGATCCGGAACAGGAAGAGCCGTATTAATCTGTTCATTCTGTTCATTCTATAAACAGAAAGAAGCCATCGGAAATCAGATCTGCTTTGCATTTCTTTTTTTTTAAAAATAAATTTTATTTATTTATTTATTTATTTTTGGCTGTATTGGGTCTTCGTTGCTCTGTGTGGACTTTCTCTAGTTGCAGTGAGCAGGGGCTACTCTTCGTTGCGGTGCACGGGCTTCTCATTGCGGTGGCTTCTCTTGTCGCAGAGCACGGGCTCTAGGTACACAGGCTCAGTAGTTGTGGCTCGCGGGTTCTAGAGCACAGGCTCAGTAGCTGTGGCACACACGGGCTTAGTTGCTCCACGGCATGTGGGATTTTTCTGGACCAGGGCTCGAATCCGTGCCCCCTGCATTGGCAGGCGGATTCTTAACCACTGCGCCACCAGGGAAGTCCTGCTTTGCATTTCTAAAGATATTTCTGGCTGCTGTGTGGAACATGTACCATAGGGAGCCAAGACAGAAACAGGGAAAGAATGGAGTAACCTAGGGGAGAAATGCTGATTTGAGCTAAGGGGCTGGCAGCAATGGACATAAAGTGAAGTAATCAGACTTGTGATGTATGTTGAAGCAGAGAAACGGGACCTACTGATGTATTACACGTTATGTGGAGGGCAGGGGGAGGCGGGTGCAGTGAGAAAAAGGGAAGAATCAAGTGTGATTCCTAGATTTTCAGCTTGGGTAAATGAGTAGTGATATTGTATACTAAGATGGCTTTTGAGACAGAAATCAAAAGTACTATTTTATCTAGGTTAATTTAGAGATGCCTATTAAACATACAACCAAATACTAAGCACAAGCACTGGATATACAATTTGGAACTCTGTGGATGGTCACAGGTGAAGGGCAAGTCTGGGAGTCACTGGCATGTAGATAATAATATTCAAATCACCAGGGAAAGTACAGACAAAGAATGGAAAATCTAGAAAGAGATCTGAGGCAATCCAACACTTAGTAACTGGGCAAAAGAGGAGGAACCAGCCATATACAGAGTGAGAAAAACTCCTCAGCGAGGCAGATATTAGATGAGTACTGCTCTATGAAAGATTAAAAAAGAGACTGTTTCAGAAAGGCATAATTACATCCAAAACAATGAGACATTCAATAAAAGCATATTCATCCATCCATCCATCCATTCATATATGGACAAGGTATTTCAGCTCCATTTGGTGTTTAATTAGTGAAAGATGCAGCATCTTTTTATATTAGGTAGTCTTCATATAAACAAAGCTGATGCATGAAAAGGATGTTTATAAAAATTTAAGTTAGGCAGGAGCTAATCTACAAAAGATTTAATGCAAGATTGTTTTAAAAAAGCAAACTACTGATAAACCTGACTCAATTCAATTTTCATCAACGCTTTCAGAAATCATCTATCATAGACATTGAATCTCATGATGGAATTTTACTTTGTGATCATTTTATTTTGTGTCAGGCTAATTTTGCTTGAAAATCTGTAACTAATTTTTTAAGTATCAAATTAGTATCTAAATGTTAGAAACATATATGACTATGAAGAACAACAAACCCACAAATGTTATTTTCTTCACATCTCTTTACACATTTTACTAATTTTTAACAGTAGTTGATGTTAGACTACTAACATTCTACTAACTTTAGCATTAAACCTTAAGACAACACAACCAAATTTATATTATATTCATACTTGAAAAATTTCTCTAATAAAACATTCTTCAACAGGATTATGATAAATATTCTGAAGTAAAATATGCCATAAGAACCAAATATTAAAATAGAGAGTAAATAAAAGATATGATGCCTTCTAAATTTATGTATACTACAACCAGACAATATCAAAGAAACCTCAGAAGACAATCATAGTATTTCTTCAGTTATTAAACTTTTCTACCACTTTTTCTGGTGTGTTTTTCTTACATAAAACACTGCTTTTATATTCTTTTAATTTGTAGGAGTCTAAAAAATAACACCCAAGGCAAGGTTTTACATGACATGAGGTAGACCTCCTTACCAGTACTAATAAAATCACTTTACCTGATACAAGATGCTTCTCTGAGAGCATGATTTTTGTGACGGGACTTCGGTGAACTGTGAAGGTCTGAAAAAGCTGAGGGCCTGACCCAACCGTCTCTGGGTGCTGCACAATTACTCGTACTGCTCCAGAGCTCGTACCATAGGCAATCTCAATCCAGTTACCACTGACACCTAACCAAAATCAAAAATTGAAAGGTGATATAATAGAAGACAATAAAAAGAAAGCTGCCCTTGCAAAGTGTTCCCTGTGATAGAAGAGGCAGAGCTGGATTCAGCACTTGTTATCAGCCCCAAATCCAGCTCAGCAAAGAAATCTTAAGACTTCTCTGACCATCTTAAATTCATTCTTTCCTTTACAAATCTTTTCCTAACACTCACTCCAATATAGAATTGTTCACTCTCTCCCTTGTACTATGTATTAGGTTCTATCAGAGCAACTGTAACACCCCAATTCTCTATTTCCATGTCTATCTACCTCTACTCTTTATTGATAAGAGACTGAATCATAATCATTTTTTAATCTATATCACCTTACAGAGTGCCTGAGACATAGTAGGTACTCATTAAATGTTTAAGGAATAAATCTGACATGCTAAGAACACCACTGACACAACACAGTATTCCTAAAGCAATACTCCATATTATTTCTAGCCTCAAATGACCATCTGTTTTACTTCTGCCACAATATTGAATCTTCTCTTTGAATAATCAAGTAATCCATGTACTATTCAACAGTTTCAAAACTGTTATAACTATGGGAAAATATATCCATTCCATTGCTTACATCACATTTACCTATGTTGTTCTCTTCTAATTATATACAACTAGCTCATGACGTCAGGTTCATCTGTGGCTTTTTTTTCAAACAAGTGCCCAGATTCCATCATATATTTAAGACAGAATGGAGTTCAGTGACCTACATTCCTTAAAAGCGTCACAGAGAACCTCTTAGCTTTGATAGCTGTTCTTTCTGATTCACGTGAAAATACTGGAATCGAAGGAAAAGTGCATGCTATGGAAAACACTTCTCAAAACTTAAAAGGCAACTCCATTCTTGTGTCTTAAAAGAAGACACTGCCACCACAAAAGAAGTTTTATTCTCCCGTTTTAATTAGACTGGGGCCGGGGAGGGGAGCATATCTCATTCTAGAGCAGGGGTCAGCAAACTTTCTATAAAAAGCAAATAGTTTAAACTTTGCATGCCACACTGTCTCTGTACAGCCACTCGACTCTGTCACAGTTGCAGAAAAGCAGCCAAAGACAATACATAAAACTATTAATAAAAAGAGCATGGTTTGCTGACCTCTGTTCTGTAGCAACATAGTTTAAATCCTACAATTTCAATCAAAATCATCTGTGCACACCAGAATCTTTCTTTCTTTCATACCGAAGATAATGATTTATTACAATGCATTCAATGAAATGATTACACAAGTAACGTATTCAAACTATTAATATTACTAGCCACATGTAAGTATTTCCTAGAATTCCTTTCATTACAGATAAATTTTGAATTTCCCATTTATGTTTATCTTTCACTCTAGAATATAAAAATTCTTAATAATTTACAGAGCTAGTTTGTTAATTTCATTGCAATGGCCTTTGAAAAAGCAATAAGTTATGGATACTGAGGTTTTCCAAAACTTAAATTTAAAATTTCCCAGAGAAATTTTCAATAGAGATTAAAAGTCTAAAAGCTTTCGTTGTTGTTATTGTTGTGAAAAAAAAATAAAGCTCTTAATTCCAAAATGAAATCAGCTGTCATAGGAAGGTAAATGTGCAGATAAGTTTAACAAATAATTTTAGTTATTATTATAATAGTAGGGCTTAACAATACAATTCACAAGAGGGAAAGTTCTAACTTCCCACCTCAGATTATGTTTACTGGTCATGTCTGACTTCAGTATAAAACCAAACATAAACTTTAGACTCTAAGAGATGAAATCCTCAGCACTGCAGTTCACCAAAACAAAGGGCCAGATTAGTGTTACAATAAACCAACGAATAAACATACATTATCAAAAGAACTTCAACAATTTATAATAATTTTTCTATGCACTAACTTGTTTTGGGTGTGAGGTAAACACTCAGAGCAGTAATAGCATCATTTGAAGGATCATGATAAAGTTCAGTTACAAGAAGATCGTTATCCTTCATTCGCAAAGGGAACTTCTGCATATCTAAAAAATAAAAAAAAATTAAATAGCATTAAAATAAATAGTGAATCTATTTAAAACTAAAAAAGGTAATATTTTCTCGTTCTCATTTTAAAAATCATACTAAATAGGACCATACTAAGTGTCTGACCACTTACCTATATAATATATTGATCCATTGTTACATCCCAGGAGAAGGAACGACCCAGCAGTGTCATAACTAGTTATAGGAACAACGTCTTGAACCTGATGTAGTGAGAATATTGTTAGATGTCAGTTATTAATTACAATCTATATTTTCTGCTCAATTTCCTCAAAATTTTTGAGTCTTTTAATAAAAAGGATACTAATATCCGATTTAAGTAGGGCTTAGAAAATACTTTCTTTACACACACACACACACACACGCACACCTCCAAGGGGAACTCTGACCTTTTAAAGCTTTTCTAAAAAATTTTTTATTTCCAACAGCAGCACTTTCCTTTCAGAATTTACTCATTTCCTTTTTCTGCACATGACTGTGAGGTCACAGCACACTTTAGGACTGGAAAACCAAGTCTGACCAGGCCCCTTTCTCCCTTGTCTCTCTCATAGAAGAGATGAAATGACCTGCCCAGAATCAGAACTAGAAAACAGATCAACCGATTTCTAGATAGCACTAGCTCCCTTGGTAGTTCATTACCATTTCTTTGAAAAGGTAGTCTTCTCTACTTTCATATTCCCCACTAAATACTTCACGTCTATTTCCTAGGAAATGGCCAAACAAGTTCTCAAATGCTTTTATTTTTTCAAGTACTAGAATTAAAAAAAATCAGTTTTCCAAGCAAATCAGTCTAGTTACAAATTAATGAATGCCTATGTGTGCGCCAAGAGAAAAGCAAAGGGCATGATTTTTACTATAAAACAAAACGAAAAACAAACAAAAAGTGTTATTGTACTGGCGATGAGATCAAACTGAATCATCCCTATGTACAGCCAGGCCAGACATGCATGTGAAAGTTTACACACAACATTTAAATGAAACACTTTTTATGTACCAGATATTATCCAGGTGAACAAGTACTGGAATGGATAAGGGATGTGAAATATCACTTTTGCTCTGTAGAAGCTTAGAAACTTGTGGGCAAGAAAGAAAAATAAAGACAATTATAATGTGATAAGCACATTAATGCCTATCACAGTATACATTATACATTATTTAATGTATAAACAGGGTGTGCAATACAATCATAGAAGAGGGAGAAAGGATTCCCATCTCAACCCCAGTCCAGGGAGAAGCACAAAGATCAAGGAAAAGTTCAAAAAGAAAGTAAAGCTTGAAAACTAAAAAACTAACTAGGAGTTAGGTAGAGAAAGGGAAAAGCACACTTCTGACAGAACAGCAAATACAGCAAAAGAGTCTAACTAAAAACACAAATTTAAAAACAGCTAAAACTTGGAAATAATGATTCCTAGAAGCCGTTCATGTCCATGACCCTAATTTCTGTGTGTGCCTTCTGGTGTCCTGCATGGTTGTAAGTTACACTAGAAATATCTCTGCAAAGACTCAATGATCACCCCCAACCCCAGGTCAGGTTTCTGTCTCATCAGAGCCAACACGTTTCGTAGCAGGTAAACACCGACAACTTCTCAGTGATATGAGTAAAGATGTCTGAAAAATGGAGGGAAGGCTGCTTCACTGACCAATTTTCTTACACCAAGTGTATCATTTTAGCTCCAGCACTCCAAGAAGAGCTTCAATTCTACCCAGAATCTTCACAGTCAGAGGCTGGGGATAGGTAAGGCCATGAGATTCCTCTCCCTCTGGACCCATTTTTCAGTGAAAGAGCAGCAGCGGCCTGGAGCTTTCCCAGGCACGTCCAAGACAGATATCTGACCTTTCAGTTCTCTGGGAGGATGGGCTCCAGGACTAGAGCCTTCCTACCTCTTTTCCTGCAACCCCTGAGCATGTCCTGCTTTTCTGCTCATGTCTACCCCTCAGTACAAGGAGAACAGGGAAAGCAGAGGATAAGTAAAGTTAGGTTACAGAGGAGTTGGTACTAAGTTCTCCTCTCCCAGCATAAGCAAGGAGCCAGCCTTTCATGGCCTCCTCTTCTTTACCCCAACAGCTTCACGTCAGGAACCTGAGACACCATACTGATTAGTATATTTGGTTCAGTCACGGTGGTCACAAACCTAAGGTGGAAGTGGGTTTTCTCTCCTAACGTTGCATGCAGTGATTATCATTAACTCCTATGTAAAAATTTAAATGATTTACATTTTGAAAATCACTCTATCTTCCCAAGCAACACAAGGCCCCTAGAATCCTTTAACCACAATCTCTACCTGCATGATGACCACTGTCTTTAACATCAGTATGTTTTAACCCTCACCCATTACTTTTTAGACTTATTTAGAGTCACCAACACATCTACAAATTCTTTGGCTAGTCATGTTTATTGTATTCCACTACTTCCTCTTCTAAGTATAAATAACCTTATCAAAGGGCATTTCTATAGAGGTCCTTCCACTGAAGGTTATAAGTGACAAACTTTGTCTGTATTATCTGAAAACATCTCTCATTCATGTTTGAATGATAGTTTTGCTGGATATGAAATCCTAAGTTGAAAGTTATTTCCCCAACTAACTTGAGAATAGCCTATTGTCTTCTGGATTCTACTGCTGGTGATGAAGAGTCTGTTTTAAGTCTAACTACAGTGTACCTCTCATAACTCTGTGGACACCTTTATGATACTTTTATCTTCTATTATTGGTTGGCCAAAAGGTTCGTTCAGGTTTTCCCGTAAGATCCTATGGAAAAACCCTAATGAACTTTTTTGCCAACCCAACACATCACCATGTGTGTAAGTGTGACTCTCATTTTATTTGGCCTTGATGTATTTCTTTAATCAGTAGAGTCATGTCTTTCTTCAACTCTCCAAAATTGTTAGCAATTATCTTTTCTAAATTGCCCCACCTCCACTGTTCCTTTCTGAAAGTGATTTTCTCATTTTTTTCTTTTCATATTTTCTCTCTCACTCTTTCTGCTTCAGCGTGAATGATTTTTTTCAAATGTGTCTGTCAATTCATTGTCCTTCTATTCAACACATTAAGTCAGAATTTTGTTTTTAATTTTCAATGACCTTTAAATTTCTACTCTTTCATTTTGCTTCTTTTCTGACTGGTCCTATTCCTTCGTTATAGTCTAGTCCTTCTTCTATCTCATTAAATAACTTCAGAAATTTATTCTACATTAGTTGTCTAATTGTTCAATTATTTTCAGCTTTGGGGTACATCTGTACTCTAACTGCTAACATTTGATGACTCTGCTAACATTTGATGACTTTCCCTCATTTGCTTTCATGTTTCATGTGTAGTTTACAAATTTGGGGAGGTTATGGGCTCACTTTCAGCAGAAAATATTTCTTCTGCAGAGTCCTGTGCACCATATTTGTGAAAGTTCAGTTTCATGTCCACATCTGGAAATGCAAATGGCCCTAGACCAGCTTTTTACATTAATTTCTCAAATTGGAGTTCCCATACTTACCTTTGTGTTTTCAATTTGCACATTTGTACTCCTAATTTGATTATTTTGGTCTCAATTTCTCATTGATGGTTTTCCCCTGCACCACCTCTCCCCAGTCCAAGACACTAAACACAGGTCAAGCTTTCTTGTTCCAAAATTGTTGAGCAAAATTTTCCCATTCTTCTTCTCAGGGACTGAGGCAGACCTTTAAAGCGTCAGCTTTTTGCAGGAGGCTGGTTTACACTGTCCCATGAAGCCATGCCTCCTATTCCTGGTAGAACCCCAGACCCCAGAGCCTTTACTCTGATATGTGACATGCAAATATGTATAAACAAACAAATAAATGTAATTCAATACTTGAAATAGATACAATATATGCTGTTTTAATATTTTTACCCAATATTTCTATATGTCAGCTGATTTAGCTATGTTACTGTAAATCCTAAGTAAGCAAATATAACATACTCAGGGTAGTGGTCAGTACATAATAGACACCAAAATGTCAAGTCTTCTTACCAATAATTGATCTAATTCAGCTACATTACTGTAAATCCCAAGTAAGAAATACAACGTACTTGGGATAGTGTTCAGGACATAATAAGACACCCAAATGTCAGTCCTCTCCAATGAATTCTGGGCCTAAGATTCCAATGCCCACCTTATTCTTGTTCCTAACTTGCAGGGGTTCATAAACCTATTATAAAAACAAAAAAGTAAATCCCACCAAACCCTACTTGTGACATCAGTGCTACAAGTGCATCAGAGCACAAAAGAAGAGAAGCTACATCAAATAAGCCTCCCTAGTTCTTGTCCGGCACAGCCCATAAGAGCACAGAAATTCACTCTGACTCCTTGTTCCCACAGCCAGTATTTCCTCCTCAAGCTCGTCCTCCACTGTTCATTTAGAGGCCAGGCTGTGACTCAGATGGTGACTCTGGCTGAAGATCTCTCGTCTTTCAGAATGAACACAGACAGAGCTCTCTGATCCTTTAGCAATCACAATACACAATGACTTTCCAGGACTAACTTCCAACACTGTCTCTCTGCTTTGATATGAGAATGAAACATGTATAATCTATGTTTCCAATATACATCTAAATTTAAACTTGCACAACTTGGGAAATAATGCCTAAAGTTACTATTCTGCCACGTAACTCAGCCCAGGCCATGTATCTGAAACACTAATTCCTTATTATTAATCTTCTGAAGTCTAATGAAGAGGAATTAAACAAAAAAAAGAAGAAAACACTGAAACTTTCCTTCTAAAAATATTTTTCTTTTTTCTTACCCAAATCAGATACAATACTCTTATAAAATTTTCATTAACATTTTATTGAAGCTGTCCTAATAAGAAACTGCTACACCAAAATATCACAACCGCTTTTAGGCTCAAAAACGCTTGCTCTCTCGCTCTCAGGCTCGTTTGTCTGACTCAAATACCTCAAATCAATCTTGACTGTACAGCGAGAGTCACAAACTACACTAGTTGTCCTGTGTACCTTCTGTGTCACTCATGGGCAGAACTGTTGCTAAAGGCCAGATCAGAACCCGCTCATCCAGTGCCACAGCAGCCAGCCTCAGGTCAGAACTGTCCGTTGAGGTTTGCAGATCAGACACTGAGATTTCATTACATCCTAGCTCTGCACTGCACAACCAAAAAAATAAATCATCTATCTGGGCTAAAAGTTATAAGGCTTGTTTGCTGCATGAATGCTCGACTTACCCCAGGTCTTCCTGAAATGTAATAACAAACCTACTTTGTCAGCTATGGTTTTCAACTCATGCATACACCAAACAAGAAGCAACAGGTTATACATACAGGACTAAACGCTTAAGGTGAAGTATCCACTTTGAGGATGCTAGTATAGTTTTTGGGATCTCAAAATATGAAAACTTTTATATGCAGTTGTGACATTAGTAAAAAACAAAGAAGGTAATAAAGAAACATGTTCCTGGGCTTCCCTGGTGGCACAGTGGTTGAGAGTCCGCCTGCCGATGCAGGGGACACGGGTTCGTGCTCCGGTCCGGGAAGATCCCACATGCCGCGGAGCGGCTGGGCCCGTGAGCCACGGCCGCTGAGCCTGCGCGTCCGGAGCCTGTGCTCCGCAACGGGAGAGGCCACAACAGTGAGAGGCCCGCGTACCGCAAAAAAAAAAAAAAAAAAAAAGAAGGAAACATGTTTCTTTAGAAACCTAAATGCACCTTGGGAGTTTTATGGCACAGATAGCACAGCTTCTCAGAGCCACTAAAAGCTCACTGGACATAATTAGCCACGTAACTTACCTGAGAGCAGATCTTCCATAAATCATTAAAATCCACATTCCTCTTTACAGAAATATCACCAGCTGAAGAATCCCTCTGATCGACTTCCCTCCACCTCAACTTTAGATTAACCTAGATCAGTCCTTCCCCACATTCCTTGGCCCATCACTTTCATGGTAACAACCTTTATAATGCCTTTTCTGTGCCTATATGGAAGGTCCACTCTTGGCTAATATATTTTTTCTACAAACATGACTTCCATGTCTCCATCTAGAATGAAATTTAACTTTCTCCGATTGCCATCTCTCTCATCGGAAGTCATTCATTCTCTCACCATTTCCCCAGCATCTCAGGCGCGGCCGTACGACCTTAAGAATGTCCCTCCACAAGCTCAGCCCAATCACGACATTCAATTACCCTACCTCTGCCCAGACTGCAGCTTCCAGATCAACACACCACTTCTGCTGAGGAGCTGGGCACCTGGATCAGTTAGCTTTTTGTCCCATTCTCCATTACTGTTCTGGCACCTAAATGTTCACCCTGATGACCCTTACAGTTCTCTGACCACTATTTTAACTACTTTCATCTTTAAGTCAGTTCAATACATGATTTAAATGGCTACGTCAATGAGAACTGCTCCAACTCCAAAACCTTAACTCCAGTCTTTGACCACAACAATTCCCACTCCTTGTAAGTCACCAACCTGCTTTCACGTCCCTCTAGTCCCTTGAATCCCTGCATCCCCCTCTGCTGACCTGGCACTCCTTCATTTCTTGATCTTACAGTTTCAATTACTTTGCCACTTCATGTTTTCTCATCCCTTTGTGTGTCATACCCATTTTATTACATCTCCAATCCTGAATCAGGCCGACACTCTTTTCTTTTCTCTTGCTTCTGTTCCCAGTACTGAGGATTAAGGAAGAAACTCACATAGCTATACCAGCCAGGTCCATTATAAAGATTTATAATCTCTGCAGTCCTTGAAACACACTTCCAATGTCTTTCTCCTCCACAGTACGCCTTCCTCACTCTTCCATCGCAGAGAAAGAAGTCTCTCTACTCTGTTGGGGCAACCCCTCCAGCTGTGTTCTAGACCCCATTTGCTTCTAGGGCACTAGCAACCATCTTCATTCTTTCAACCTTCAAATGCTTTCTCTGTCAACTCCCCTCTCTGACTAACAAGCATGCTCAAACTTCTCCCGTCCTAGAGAAAAAGTAAAATAAAGCACTGAATATCTTTTCCTCCATCCAGTCTTGATCCTTAAACTATCACTTTGTTTCTCTGCTCTCCTTCACCACCAAATTTTTTGAAAGACACTCTGAATTTGCTAACTCTAATCTCTCATCTTTTAATTCCTTAGTTCCTGCAATCTGCCCCCCCAATCAAAACCTAATTAACTTATTAATACATCTGCAAATGATATCCTACTGACAAAACCAATGTCATTTCTCAATCGTATCATATGTGTCACTTTGGCTCTCGGTTTCCTATCTTGTTCCCTTAAGAGCTAATGTTCCTCAGAATTTTAACTTTGGCTTTTCTTTCGCTGCAGATATCCTCTCAATGGAAAATCTTACCAATTCCCATTTTTAAATTACCAAGTATTATGGTTTCCAAATACTTTTTTCTAGCCCTTTTCTTCTTCCCTAAATTCCAGAGGGGTGCTTCCAACTATATATTGAGCTCCTGTATATGGATACCCACAGGAATCTCAAAGTAAACATATTTAGTCATTCTAATTATTCCTCACACTATCTACCAGCATATATGATTCTCCTCCTCCGTTCCCTATCAATGTAAAATATTACCAGCCACTCAACTGTCAGAACTAGAAATCCATCTCTCTCTCCTTTAATTTTTCTCCATCGAATCAGATACCAATCCTTTTAGGAAGGCTTATGAAATGGTTTTCAGCTAGTCTCATCTTTGCCGTCTACTCATTTTAGTTGAAGCTCTGCCTCTTTTGCTGCATTAGTTCCCTGATCTCCAGTCCACTTTTCATATTAGCTAGCACTGTTCTCTTTCTAAAACATGGATCTGGCCAAGTCACTCTCTGCTTAAAGTCCTTTCATTTTTCCCCTCTCCTTCAGAATCAGGCAATAACCTTTTTTTTAGTCTTATCTCCTTCCTGTTCCTCTCAAGTACTTGAAACCGTTTAGCTTGCTATCTTTTCCTTGAACAGGCTATGTATTTTCACACAGAAGTGTGCTCCCACTCAGGAGATGAAGTTTGCCTGGACTACTATTCCCAAGGCATGAAACTTAAAACATTTCAAGGAAATAAAGAAATGTCAAACCAGTTTAAAAACTCACTCATTTTCCAAAGTGACTTAAAATTCTTGAAAATGTAGTCAAACTTGTATCCAGAAGCAAACTTAGCAGTAAATATATTCAATATTTTATACAGTAAGTCCCCTACATGCGAACCTTCAACTTGCAAACTTTCGAGGAAGCAAATGTGCGTTCGAATGTCCAATCACGTAAGTTAGTTCACATGTCTGGCGTGCACTGTCACATGCATACATCCTCTACAAGTGGTTGTGCTTTTGTGTACTTTACTGTACAGTACTGTACAGAGTACAGTACTGTACAGTATCTTTATTTCGAGCCCAGGATATCTGGAAGCAAGCGTAAAGGCAGCGGTGATGTAGCTGGTACTGCTAAGAAGAGATTCATGACACAGGAAATGGCAAGGGGATTCTCTTTATCTGAGGAGGCACTGTTAAGTTTCTGAGGCACAGGACCCAAAAGTAGAACAGTACACCAAAGTTGCAGCAGACGTTCAGAATGCATCCAGTGCTACCGTGTCATCTATGAGGAGAAAAAAAGAGCTACTACCTAGACATCGCTGGATCGCTTTTTCAAGAGGGTAGACAGAATTGAATCCAGCAAGGAACCAGACCCTGTGCCATCCACGTCAGGCGTGAGTGAAACTGCAGCTTGCCCTCCATCTCCTATTGCTGAGGATCCTTCAGCTCTACCATCTCCCACCTCCAATCCCTCCTCTAGTCAGTAACTCTTCCTGCCTGTTCACTCGATGCCAGCCCCTGGATGCCAGCTGTTGTCGTACTACTGTACTTTTCAAGGTACTGTACTGTAAGATTAAAAATGTTTTCTTTATTTTTTGTTTATGTATTATTTGTGTGAAAAGTATTATAAACCTATTACAGTACAGTATTATATAGCAGATTGTGTTAGTTGGGTACCTAGGCTAACTTTATTGGACTCACAAATTGGACTTACAAACACACTCTTGGAACTGAACTTGTTCGCATGCAGGGGACTTACTGTATAATCAAAACAGAAACAATATGAATTCCACAATAAAGCAGATGCATAATGAGCGTGAGTTTCAGAAATAATTTCATTTCTGCAATATGCATTAGTTAAAACCAACCTGCCAGTGCTGGGTGACAGCATTCCACACTCCCACTTTCCCTGTATGACTCGTGGCCACCAACTGGTTACCGATGAAGAAGAGAGCATCTACAGGAACACCAAGGCTGAACACTCCTTAAATGATAATAAAGAATAGAGGTTAATCAGTCACCATCTTTCGAATTAATCAAAACCCAGATTAAAAACATCTTTTAAAGGCATCTCATTTCTACAAATTATGTTCCAGACACTTTGGGAACCAGAAATAAGAAACCTGTAAGCTCTTAAGCGGCAGATAGAAGTCTACCCCAAGTAATCCCACTCTGACTGAACAGCTTGTTACCTGAAGCTGTGGCTCCCAAACCTAGCTGATCATCAAAACAACCACGTAGATTTAAAGTGAACAAAATAAAACAGAAAGAATCCTGGGATTCCTGGATTCATGCCAGACTCGCTAACTCAGAAAACCCACTGCATTTCTATAAAATCCACAGGAGATTTAGCTGCAGCCTGCTCATGGACCGACACAGACTTGGCAACCTCAACTATCCAGAATGTATCTAGAAATCTGGAAATAGGCAAAAAAGAGAAAAGAACAAAACAAAACAGCAAGAAGTCACACTGTATTCAAAACAAACATTCAGGCCTTTATCAGAGCTTATTTTAAACCTCTTGTTTCCCAACACTGCAGATCTCAATTTAATTCACTCCAAAGACACTAACTATACTAGGCCATGGGATTAAAAAATATGAGAAGATAAAAAACAGGGATTTAGTGTATAGCATGGGGAATTATATTCAATATCTTGTAACCACCTATAATGGAAAAGAATGAAAAACAAGTATATATACACATATATATATATATATATCCGAATCACTCTGCTGTATGCCTGAAACTAACACAATACTGTAAATCAACTAAACTTCAATTAAAAAAAAACAAATAAACGTAAGAAGACTGGATATTACTAGGAACTTAAGATTTAAAGGAAAAAAATACAAACAACCAATTTTAATGCAATAACAACAGAAGGATGCACAGAGTACAGTAATAACCAGAGGAGTAAAAGAGGGCAGGAAAAGGAGCTTGAGAATATTTCTAAGAAGCCATCTGAGTTGGGTTTTTTAAAAAGGTGAAAAGGAATTCGTCAAATTGGGGGATCAGGAATGGGTAAGCCTAGGGAACCTGAGAAACAAGGGAAGCGGGGTTGCAGGTGAGGGACCTTGTAAGGATAGCCCACATTAACAGCAAAAGAGTCAAGAATGTCTCGGCTCACCTTGGTACAGCATGTATGGCCCTACACAGCTGTCTCTCTTTAGCTGAGTGCTACACCAGCAGGGAGGAGATTCTGGGTCAGAATCCTGGCTCTGACAGTACCTTTCTTTGCCACCTTCAGGTTCCTACTTCGCCACCTTCAGGTTCTTACTTACCTGATCTATAAAATTGGGTCCAAGCTAAATGTCTCAAGGCTCACTTTCACCTTAAAAATGTTATAATCCAATTTTGACATTTAAATAGTGTTCTATTACTTGAAAAGCACCTTATGAGAAATACCTTTTTACCTAATTATTCTAGAAAATAAGCCTCACTATAAAATATTGTTTTATGTGTATCTTTAGCTGTTTCAAGTATGTTTTTTTATTTTTAAAAAAGTACCCCCCAAAAATAAAAGTACCTAATGTGTGACAACACGAACAATTTTCTCAGCATCTAACTGAGAAAAACAAGGATTCACAAGGCTTTGAAGATCTCACGGGGAGAAACAAACCAATTAAATGCGACTGTAACATGTTAAAAAGCATAAGCCAGAAAAGATAACTGATTTCTTTCGAATCTTACATGAATGAGGGATATTTCTTTATGTTCAGAAGTGTACTATATACAAGACCAGTGGCAATAAACAACACCTTGAAAATTCTTAACCAATCTTGAAAAAGCCAGGCATCTAGCAAAAAGAAAAATGATATACACTGGACAAAAATGAAAAACAAACAAATCTGGAAAGTATTGCTAAGAATGTCTTCCATATGTACATTTTAACTTTTATGTACTCATAAATACATATTTATACACATGAATAGATCATCTCAGCCCAACCTGTCAACCAAAAAAACCAGAGCAAAATAAAACACAACACACATACAAAAGCTAATAAGCTCTCTGATCAGAACTGGCTGAGAAATTAACTTCCCACTTCAAAGCAGAGAGTAATCATTTCACACGCAACTTCAGGGACTCTCATGTATTAGTACTTTAATCTTGATGCTAGACAATTTTTCAGAACATGTTAAGATAACTATATTCAGTACTATGGGCTATGTGAATGGTAGAAATAAAAACAGGAAAACCAACAAACACTGATTACTCGAGAGAGGAATGAGATTCTGGGAAATCAAGGAAGACATTCTGAATGATCTCAAGAAATTTCAAGTGTCACCCCTGCTTAGACTCAACAATGCTGACCCCTATGCACAGGGAGGACACCAGTATAAGTAATGACGAGCTCCTGTCTTAAGGGGCCCTGCTTATGGCGGCAATCCAGCAGCAATGTCTTATGTAAGTTACAACAAAGGCGCTCAGCCTCTGGGGAAGCTCTATCATGGATACACCAGTCCTAACAATTTTCTTCGGATGGTGCCGTCAGGTCCTAAAGAATATTTGTAACAACAAATAATCTCTTTTACATGAACAAATTACCATCTACCATCTCATAAGGTAGCTACTGACCACACCCTTTGTTTTGGGGGGGGAAAGAAAGCAAGGCATAAAATCTCCTTCACTAATTGGTATGTTACAAGTGGCAATTTGAAAAAAACAAACAAAAAAACCCCACAACTGATTTCTTTTCTGTATACCTACCAGTATATTATAATTTCAAAATTTTTAAAGTATTTTTTTTTCCCTAAAGTTTTAGGGGGGACTTTCACTGCCAGTCATGATGGAATAAATGGCATCAGACTATTCCTCACCATACAAAAAACCTGGCCAAAATACATGAGGCAACTGTTTTTAGGCACCGGACAACAGGGAGCAGAAGACCTGAAACAGTAAATACATAAGATAAGCCCCACAGTCACACTGGCTTTCTGTATAAGCTCTCCCGACCACAGCGAGGTGAAACCCAAGGGAGAATCAAGTGAGGGTTTCTCTCAACTGAGAAAGCTGAGATCAGAGTCTAGAGCTGTTGAGGCAGCTAGAATTTATGAACAAGGTATAAGAAAGAAAGAAGCGTGGGAGTGGAGATGGCGCAGAATTTGTACAGGGGTTTTCCTATGCCTCGGCTGAGACCAGGCTGCACCTGGGCTGGGCGAGAATCCCCGAGGAATAAAAGAGAGAGGCTGCTGTAGGCCTGGGAGCTAAGTGGAAATAGCAGAGGTCATTTGTGGGTGGATTCAATAGTTCCAGCACAGTAAGACTCACTCTTCAGGCATTCAGTTAAGACTCCAAAAAGATAACACCACACCCTGAGTAGGAGTCATGCCCTAAAATAAAAAATAAAGGTGAAAAAGGCTACCTATCCTTAACAACGCAAAAAAAACAAGGCTAGCGGGATAACGATCCTCTGGTAATTTAATTGCCTGCCAGAATAAAACTCACATCTTTTAAAAGAAGACAGCATTGTTACTCCCTACATCATAATAATAATAATTCATACTCCCTACATAATGTATCATGCACAAGCCCAACATATAATTACAACTTCCCAGACATGTGAAGAAGCAGGAAAATGTAACTCAAAATAAATGAAATGGTGCAGACAGTGGAATTAGCAGACAAAAACTAATAAAACAGCTATAATGAATATGTTGCATTTAGCAAAAAATAAGGCATGAGTGAATAGACAAGAAATCTCAGCTGAGAAACAAACTAAAACAGAATCAAAAAAGGTAATTTTAGAGTTGAAAAGTCCAGCATCTCAAATAAAAAACTTACTAGATGGGCTTAACTGCAGATTAAATGAATACCGCAGCAAAAGGGCAAAAGACAGTAAAGATATTGATCTAAACTAAAGAAGGGGGAGAAAAGAAATTGGAAAAAAAAATAGCGCTTCAGTGCCATCTAAGGCCAATATGAAGTAGCCTAAAATGTAACTGAATTTCAAAAAGAGGAAGAGAGAAGAGGGAATGAGGGAGGGATGTTAGGGAGAGGGAAAGGGAGTGAGGTGGGGGGAGTTGGAGAGAAAGAGAGAAGAGTCCTCCCTCAATGGTGTCAACCAAAAATGTCTCCAGACATTTCCACAGGTCCCCTGGAGGACGACATTATCCCTCGTTGCAAACCACTAATCTATGTACAGACCTATTACAAATCAATAACAGGATGACAATCTCATAAAAAGAGGGCAATGATTTTAAGACACTTCTCAAAAACACAGTACAAATGGTCAATAAGGACATGAAAAGATGCTCAATATCATTAGTAGTTAGGGAAATGCAACTAAAACCAACATTAAAATCACTGCACATCCACTAGAATGGCTCAAATTAAGACTGACAATAAAAAAGTGTTGGTAAGGGTGCAGAGCAACCAGAACTCTCACACATTGCTGGCAGAAATGTAAAATGGTAAGAACCACTTGGAAGACAGTGGCGCATTTTCTCATAACATAGACCATACACTTTTCACAGGTCCCAGAAATTCCACTCCTAGATATTTAATTTAAAAAACGTCCAAAGACGCAGATGTAGAGAATGGACTTGAGGACACGGGGAGGGGGAAGGGTAAGCTGGGATGAAGTGAGAGAGTGGCATGGACTTATATAAACTACCAAATGTAAAATAGATAGCTAGTGGGAAGCAGCCGCATAGCACAGGGAGATCAGCTCGGTGCTTTGTGACCACCTAGAGGGGTAGGATAGGGAGGGTGGGAGGGAGATGCAAGAGGGAGGAGATATGGGGATATATGTATATGTATTTATGATTCACTTTGTTATACAGCAGAAACTAACACACCATTGTAAAGCAGTTATACTCCAGTAAAGATGTTTAAAAAAAAAATGTCCAAAGAAAGATTGCTACCTTCATAGCAGCTTTATTCCTAATATCTCCAATCTGGAAATAAACCAAATGTCTACCAACAGATGAATGGAGAAACAAATTCTGGAATATTACTTCAATGGAATACCACTCAACAATAAAAAGGGATGAACCACTGATACACTCAACAACATGGATGAATCTCAAAAGCATTCTGTAGAATGAAAGAAGCCAGAGACAGAAGAACACACACTAACTACATAACTCCACTCATGAAATTCTAGACAAAAGAAATCTAATCTATGCTGACAAAAAGCCTAAACTGCTGTGTAAACAATGTCTCTATCCTGAACATCTGCTTCCTTTTGGGAATCTGGAATCTTGGTACAGGCTAGGCAGAGGGTACTTAAGTGACTAGCCTCTAGTAATAACCTTGGGTACCAAGTCTCTAGTGAGCTTCTTCCCCGGTAGACATCTCACAAGTTTGTCACAATTCACTGCTGGAGGATTAAGCATGTCCTATGAGATACCACTGGAAGGGAACTCTTGAAAGCTTGTACCTGGTTTCCACTGAACTTCACCCCATGTGTCTTTTCCCTTGCCAATTTTGCTTTGCATGCTTTCACTGTAATAAACCATAGCTCTAAGTACCTCTACGTGCTGAGTCCTCTAAGTCCTCCTAGCAAATCACTGAACCTGGGAATGATCTTGAGGACCAGACACAGATATAGAGGAATGAAGTCCAAGGACTGAGCCCTGGGGCATGCCAAGATTTTGAAATTAGGCAAATAAGGAAGAATTAGCAAAAGGAACTGAGAAGAAACAAAGAGCTATAATAAAAATCAAGGGGCTTCCCTGGTGGCACAGTAGTTGAGAGTCCACCTGCCGATGCAGGGGACACGGGTTTGTGCCCCGGTCTGGGAGGACCCCACATGCCGCGGAGAGGCTGGGCCCGTGAGCCATGGCCACTGAGCCTGCGCGTCCGGAGCCTGTGCTCCGCGACGGGAGAGGCCACAGCAGTGAGAGGCCCGCGTACCGCAAAAAAAAATTTAAAAAAAATAAAGACAATAAGGTGTCCTAGAAGCCAAAGAAAGAAAGTCTTCAAAAGGAAAAGAGTAATCAACTATATCAAATATTATCAAATGACAGTTCTAACCAGATGAAGACTATAAATTGATCCTAGGATATAGCAGAGTACAGATCATGGGACACACTAACAAGAATAGTTTTATAGAGTGGTTGGGGGCGTAATTAGAGCAACTTCTAAAGAGAAGAGGAGGATATAGAAACAAGATCAGATAACTACTCTCTCTTGCTTTAAGAGGAACAGAAAAATGAAGTAAAAACTGGAAGAGAACATAGAGCAGTTTTTGCTGTTGATTTTAAGGCAGAATTAAAGCACAGCTGTATGATGATGGAAATGATCCAACAGAGTGGAATGATTTCTAGAGCAATGTCTCCAGTAAGTAGAAGGAAATAGGACATAGTACACAGCTGGATATAAGGAGCTGGCCTTAGATAAGATCAGAGACAATTTAATCACAGTAATAAATGTGATAATAGATTATATGAGCACAGATACACGTAGATGGGCAGATATGATTGAAGGAATTTAGGAAAAGTCTCTCCTGGTTTTCTCTATTCTCTCAATGAGAATGACAGAAGATGTTGGAAGTTTAAGGAAAAAGAAAAAGGTATGAAACAGTCATCTAGGAGAGTGGCAGAACCGACAAGGGTAATGTAGTAGGATTTCTGGGTAGCCTTTAAAGGCCCACTTGAGAGTAGAGGCCACAGACTGAGACTATTGTTTTGTGTGCATATGCATTTCTTTTTCCTCACCGCCTTTAATATTCGGGGGAAAGGTCAATTTGGCCAGGGATGTGGTTTCTCCAGGTAGGTAAGGCAAAGGGAAAGACACAAGAAAACTGAGGCTCTATGCTAGAGTGATTATAATGATGGAATCCAAGCCTATAAAAAGGGAAGTAATGAGTGAAGATCCCAGTGGAGTTAAAGAATTTTTGAGTTGGAAAATCAGAGTTAGTAATTTCAAAGGCATGAAGGATAGTAACCTAGAGAGCAGCTGAGGACTACATCAAGCGTAAATACAGATGGTATGAGACTCGAAACGTGGGCAGGCGTGGGGACTGGGGGAGTAGCTGGGAGAGAAGGGAAGGAAAATGGCCTAGAACAATGATTCTCTTTAAGTATAGTCTAGGAATCCTTGGTCTCTGAGAACCCTCTGGAAGTCTGAAGTCAAGACTATTTTCATGGTGATATTAAAGCACTACTTGCCTTTTTTTTAACAAATTCTCATTATCTCAAGAATGTACAGAGGAGTTTTCCAGAGGCTACATGACATGTGATGAGGTCACCATTTAGACAATGGCATCTGCATATGTGTTCTTATATTCTCTAGAATGGTTTATGATGGTAGGCTGGGGTATAACTAAGTTTCCCAAGACTAACTTAGTCTGGCCTAAATACTTCCACTATGCTTTTATTAGTCATCTTCAGTTACATCTGCTATAATTATTTTAAAATACAAGTTTTCCTTGTGCCTACAAAGAAACACAAGAAGTACACTTTGTTGTTTTGCAATATTAGTTTTTAAAATGTTCTGAAAACATTTCTTAATTTTTAAATTTTACCTAAAACTGTTTAAAATATTTTATTCTAAAATAAATTATTTTTAATGTATTTTTCTTATACTTAACTTGCCTTTCAATCCATAGCTGCACCATCTAAATCTAACAGTGCTGGCAAAGATACATATGACATAGTAGAGTTCTTTGATTCAAGGAAGGGAGGACTCTAAAACAAACTGAGCAAAACTGTATATAAAAATTTTAAATAACAAAAGTAATCTTTCCTTCAACTATATAGATATTAATAACCTGCCTTATTGTGCCTATGCAACAGAACAATTTTGAACAGTATTATAAAGCCAGCTGTGGGTTCCTTGAGACCAAATACTCAGAGTTTAAAGAAATATTTTAAATGAAGATGGAAAAAGTGTTTTAAAAGCCACAAATTGTTACAGGTTTTCAAACTAGATATGAAAAAGCCACTGAATCATCCTACAGGGTAAGTTATGGCATTGCACTGGCTAGAGGAGGGCACACAATCACTGGGAGACTAAGAAAGCTAGGACAGATGGCGATGGTGAAAGCCTGCCAGATGAAATGTCAGTAAAAGAAACCACAACACTAGCACTTTTCAATGACACAGTAAGTCCTCGAATTAAAGACTGGTGCAGACAGTAGGCTGTCTGCAAAACTGCATTTTTGTCTTACAAAAACGAATACACAGATGTGGCTGGACCTGGTGTTTTGTTTCTGTGCATCCAGTATCAGTACCAGCCAGTCATCAGAGATCTTCTACCTGAGTATCGGCCACAAACACACATGGTGTTGAAATATTCAGAGTGTTGAAAACGTATGACTATCACACTTTATCCTAGAACATTCCTGTTGATCTTTGCACTAATGGTGCAAAGCAATGTTGGGTAAAAAGAGCGAGCACCTTAGCATGAATCAAAGCAGTGGCAGTAAACGGTACTGGTAGTGATTCAATTCCTCTCTGCCGCACACTTTCAATGGAAGAAAACAAGGCCAGCTGAACTTAAGAATTTCCTGGATGAAGCAATCTGTGTAAGAGTATGTACTGACTAAGTCTCAATTTTGAGTGTGTGTCTTCTGAATATTCTGTGTGACTAAGTACCATGACTGTGTCGAGGAGAAGCATCTTCCCAATTGCTGGAGCTGAGAGGAAACCAGCTGCTCTTCTCTTAGCGTACCATTTTCATGTGAAAGCACGACTAACAAACTATGGTAATTCAGATTTGGTTATTTGGTAAACTTTCCTAAAAAGGGAGAAAAGTGGACCTGTTACTTTAATGACAAACTCAGTGTTTCAAGTGAATATCAGAATTCTGGAAAGCGTTTATCTGCCACAGCGAGCATGACAACTTCCTAACACAACAGAGTTCAGAGGTGTGATCAGTGGTTATAGTAAAAAAATGTGATTTTTTTTTTTTTTTTTTACTCTATTGTACAATGAAAGGTATCAACACTTGGAAGATTTACATGACTCAGAATAAACCAACACTTTCCAAATGACCAATGCATCATGTTATAAAATTATGTAAGGACAAAAGATCCATTCAAAGTACAAAACAGATTGATGGATTTTAATTTAACAGAGTATGATCTGTATGAACAGAGTTCATCGATATCATTTCAAAATTTTGGGACAGAAGCAAACACTATCCATGATTATCTGAAAAGACTATATAAAAATATGTTTTTTTTCAACTATGTATCTGTGTGAAGCCAAATTCTCTTCATGTAGTTCAACCAGAGTAACAAAACGTAGCAGACTGAAAGCAGAAATAAGTATCAGAATTCAATAAAACATTAAAGAGGTTTACAAAATTGTAAACCATTGCCACTCTTCTCACAAAAGTTTTTGGAAATATAGTTATTCTTCATTAAAAATGTTATTCGGGGGCTTCCCTGGTGGCGCAGTGGTTGAGAGTCCACCTGCCAATGCAGGGGACACGGGTTCGTGCCCCAGTCCGGGAGGATCCCACATGCCGCGGAGCGGCTGGGCCCGTGAGCCATGGCCACTGAGCCTGCGCATCCAGAACCTGTGCTCCGCAACAGGATAGGCCACAACAGTGAGAGGCCCGCGTACCGCAAAAAAAAAAAGTGTCATTCATGTTACCATGCAATGGGCTTATTTATGTTATATTTTTAATTAATAAGCAGTTATTAAAATTTCAGTTTTAATTCCTATTATGGTAAATATCATTAGATAAAACCTATACAAACAAAAACTCTTAATGGTCCTGAACTAGAATGTCAAGTGAAATTTAGAAGAGATTTAAAAGCTTGAGACTTTCTGGCCTAGAAGCAACAAATGAGGAGGAACAAGAAAGTTATTCACCCAATCTTCAGGCCCAGTGGTATGAAAGAGGTGGAGAGAAAGCAGCCACCACTAAATAGGATTCAGGAAAAGCACATTCTTATAGAGCAGTCAGGTTTCAGTTTTCTTCCCTCCTTACCAGATCATTCCTCTCACATTGAGCAGCCCTGTATATTACTGGACCCTGAAAATAAGATGCAGCAGCTCTAGCTAACTAATAACTAGTCCAATAACCAGTTATAATATTTATGGGCAATCCCTCTTAAACTTCAGATTATTATGTGTAACAGCGTACACAAGATTTTTCCTACCAATTTCACTTCCACTTCCTCCATCTTGGACACTCCATAAGATGATGCTACTCTCTGAGGCAACGGCGACCATTTTGTCTTTGTCTCCATGTGGACCTCCAACCACTTTTGCATTTAGAGCAACTCGTTCAATAGTCCAATCCAAATATGGGCTTGTAAACACTTGTTGCCATCCTGAAGATTCTTTGATTCTATTAAACAAGAACAGACACATAAGTGAGACTCAGCAGCACTTAAGCAAAAAAACACAAATCAATGTTCCAAAATAACTTGAGTCACAGCTATTTATCTACCTTTATATTTATTAAACATAAAATTTTGTTGATCTATATCCTCTACAAAGCCAGATTACTCCTGAGGTACCTTACATTTACATACATAGAACATATAAACCACTTAAAAGGAGCCTAGAGTTCTATACTTCTCCAAAGAATAATTTAGCCAAGTCCTTCAAATTGTAAAAACTTTAGTAACTTTAAAAAAAAAAAGGTAGTACCTTTCACTTTTCTACACAAAAATTTGGTACTGTGATTATCTATGGATAGAAATAGTCAACAAAAATCAGAGTTTCAGGCTGATTATTATTCCTTTCAGTTACTGATCAGTTATTGTTACTCTTATTAACTGAAACTCAACCAATCGTTTTTTTTTGAAACTTCAGATGACAGTCTATTCATGGAAACTAAGATAATGGAGTGATCTGGTATACGATGTATACTCCAACACCTTGGCACAATCAAGTGAATAAAATGTGGGGCTTTGGAAACCATTCTCTGAGGACTGGATTTTAAATGTTTTATTCTAAATGAAAAAAGTCTCATGAGCCTATTCATTCCCCATATGTAAAGACTTATTATCATGATTCAGATTTGCAGTTGACTGAATAAAAATGCTTTAATATTTAACTTCTGATAAACACACCTGTAAATTTTTAATAATTTTTTCTGTTCTAACTGAATTTAAGTCTTTCAGACATGTATTCTCTGTGATTATACAGTAAGTCTTCATACACTTAAAACCTACAGTTAAGCAATCATGACAATAAATGACCTGAACTTTAACTATGGAGTATCTATTTTTTTAAGTTATACCAAACAAGTGATACAAACAAAATTGTAAAGATTCTCTTTGCCTTACCTAAAGAGAACAAATAAATGTGAAGAAAATAAGTGCTCCTTTATATACTACATGACATATTCACCACAAAAATCAAACTTTAGTATTCATAAATGATGATCACCTAACCTAAGTAAAAGCACTTTAGCTTTTTGTTTAAAAATGTACAATAAAGTAATACAACTATAATTCACAAAAATATGCAATTCAACCTTCTTATTAATTTCAAGAACTAATGATTTGCTTAAACTTAAAAGCAATACACAGAAATATGTATTATTTTTTCCTAGGCAATGGATGGTCTGTAATTACCCACTTCAGCCACCAGATGGGATTCATGTGTTGAAACACACAAATGGAAATAATTATCTAATAAACTCTAAATACTGACAAACATTGAGAAATGAAATAGAGATGGCTCTTAGCAACTGTCAGACTGGACACAAAGCAAGAATTGCCAGCACTTCAAGAATAATGATAATATGCTGCTATGTGGATACAGACATATACTAGGCTCATACACTGTTCAAGAAAGAGATGCTGTATCTATTTAATGAGGTGAATGATATAATCTTGTGATCATTAATTGAGGAATATAAGTAATAAAGCTAAATACGATCTAATCTTTTTAAAAATAATAAAACTAAATACAATCTAATCTTTTTAAAAATACTATCTAATCTTTTACAAAGAGTGTACTTCTAAATAATTTTTCTCTAGAAAAATTAGGGGATTATAAAATAAAGAGATGCCAAAAAAGAGTAAAACAATCAGGACAACATATTTGAGAGGGATTATAACAATTACATAATTTAACTCAATAAGATATGTGAATTTACTTCTATTTTTAAGTTAAAATTAAGTACAAAGAAAAAGCAGTATTTGCTCTATAATTTTCCATACATGTAATACAAAATTTCACGTAAGTAAAACAAGACAGAACAAGCTCAATTGATATTATAGCACTCCATCTCCTTACTGCTGTCTAGTAAACCAATGCTCTGAAGTCGGAAAAGCTATGCAAAGAATATGGTTATCTTCCACATTACGATCTCAAAGAAAGAAAGTGGAGGGGATATGCCTTGCAAGATTTTGAAATTTACTATAAGCATGCTGAACCGCAAATTGTATGACAATAGATATATATGTCAAAGAACCTAAGTGTCTAAAATGGCAATAAGAACATACATACCAACAATTACCTTAGATGTAAATGGATTAAATGCTCCAAACAAAAACACAGACTGGCTGAATGGATACAAAACAAGACCCATATATATCCTGTCAACAAGAGACCCACTTCAGATCTAGGAACACATTCAGACTGAAACTGAGGGGACAGAAAAAGGTATTCCATGCAAATGGACATCAAAAGAAACCTGGAGTAGTAATACTAGCATCACACAAAATAGACTTTAAAATGAAGACTGTTACAAGAGTTAAAGAAGGACACTGCAAAATGATCAAGGGATCAATCCAAGAAGATATAACAATTGTAAATACATATGCACACAACATAGGAGTACCTCAATATATAAGGTAGATGTTAACACCATGAAAGGAGAAATCGACAGTAACATAATAATAGTGGGGACTTTAACACCCCACTTACATCAACGGACAGATCATCCAGACAGAAAAGCAATAAGGAAACACAGGCCTTAAATGACACATTAGAACACATGGACTTAATTGATATTTATGGAACACGCCATCCGAAAGCAGCAGAATACACATTCTTCTCAAGTACACATGGAACATTCTCCAGGACAGATCACATGCTTGGTGACAAAGCAAGCCTCAGTAAATTTAAGAAAACTGAAATCATATCAAGCATCTTTTTCTGACCATGCTATAAGGTTAGAAATCAATTAACAAAGAACAAAATTGTAAAACAACCCGCAAACATGTGGAGGCTAAACAATATGCTACTAAACAACCAATGGATCACTGAAGATATCAAGGAGGAAATCAAAAAAATACCTAGAGACAAATGACAATGAAAAGATGACAATCCAAAATCTATGGGACACAGCAAAAGCAGCTCTAAGAAGGAAGTTTATAGCAATACATCTTACCCCAGGAAACAAGAAAAATCTCAAATAAATAACTTAACCTTACACCTAAAGTAGTACGAGAAAGAAGAACAAACAAAACCCAAAGTTAATAGAAGGAAAGAAATCATAAAGATCAGAGCAGAAATAAATGAAATAGAGACAAAGAAAACAACAGCAAAGATCAATGAAACTAAAAGCTAGTTCTATGAAAAGATAAACAAAATTAATAAACCTTTAGCCAGACTCATCAAGAAAAAAAAGAGGGCTCAAATCAATACAATTAGAAATGAAAAAGAAGTTACAACTTACACCACAGAAATACAAAGGATCACAAGAGACTACTACAAGCAACTATATGCCAATAAAATGGACAACCTAGAAGAAATGGACAAATTCTTAGAAAGGTACAACATACAACCTTCCAAGACTGAGCCAGGAAGAAACAAAAAATAAGAACAGACCAATCACAAATACTGAAATTGGAACTGTGATTAAAAAACTTCCAACGAAAATCCAGAACCAGACGGCTTCACAGGCGAATGCTATCAAAATTTAGAGAAGAGTTAACACCTAGCCTTCTGAAACTATTCCAAAAAATTGCAGAGGAAGGAACACTCCCAAACTCATTCTACGAGGCCACCATCACCTTGATACCAAAACCAGACAAAGATAAAACAAATAAAGAACATTACAGGCCAGTATCGCTGATGAACATAGACACAAAAATCCTCAACACAATACTAGCAAACCAAATCCAACAATACATTAAAAGGATCATACACCATAAGTTAAGTGGGATTTATCACAGGGATGCAAGGATTCTTCAATATCTGCAAATCAATCAGTATAATATACCACGTTAACAAACTGAAGACTAAAAACCATATGATCACCTCAACAGATGCAGAAAAAGCTTTTGACAAAATTCAACACCCATTTATGATAAAAACTCTCCAGAAAGTGGGCACAGGGAGAACATACTTCAACATGATAAAGGCCCTATATGACAAACCCACAGTTAACATCAGTCTCAACAGTGAGAAGCTGAAAGCATTCCCTCTAAGATCAGGAACAAGGCAAGGTTGTCTGCTTTCACCACTTTTATTCAACATAGTTTTGGAAGTCCTAGCCACCACAATCAGAGAAGAAAAAGAAATAAAAGGAACAGAAATTGGAAAAAAAGTATAACTATCACTGTTTGCAGATGACACAATACTATACATAGAAAATCCTAAAGATGCTACCAGAAAACTACTAGAGCTCATCAATGAATTCAGTAAATTAGCAGGATACAAAATTAATGCACAGAAATCTCATGCATTACTACATACTAACAAGGAAAGATCAGAAAGAGAAATTAAGGAAACAATCCCATTTGTCATTGCAACAAAAGGAATAAACCTACCTAAGCAGGCAAAAGACCGGTACTCAGAAAACTATAAAACTGATGAAAGAAATCAAAGACAATACAAACAGATGGAGAGATATACCATGTTCTTGGATTGGAAGAATCAATATTGTGAAAATGACTATACTACCCAAAGCAATCTACAGATTCAATGCAATCCCTATCAAATTACCAGACATTTTTCATAGAATTAGAATAAAAATTTTACAATTTGCATGGAAACATGAAAGATCCCAAAAAGCCAAAGCAACCCTGAGAAAGAAAAAACGGAGCTGGAGGAATCAGACTTCCTGACTTCAGACTATACTACAAAGCTGCAGTAATCAAAACCTTATGGTACTGGCACAAAAACAGAAATACAAATCAATGGAACAGGATAGAAAGTCCAGAGATAAACCCATACACCTATGGTCACCTAATCTATGACAAAGGAGGCAAGAATACACAATGGAGAAAAGACAGTCTCTTCAATAAGTGGTGCTGGGAAAACTAGATAGTTACATGTAAAAGAATGAAATTAGAACATTCTCTGACACCATACACAAAAACAAACTCAAAATGGATTAAAGACCTAAATGTAAGGCCAGATAGATACTATAAAAGTCTTAGAAGAAAACATAGGCATAACACTCTAGATATAAATCGTAGCAGTTATCTTTTTGGATCCATCTCCTAGAGTAATGGAAACAAAAACAAAAATAAACAAATGGGACCTAATTAAACTTAAAAGCTTTTGAACAGCAAAGGAAACAATAATCAAAATGAAAAGACAACCCACAGAATGGGAGAAAATATTTGCAAACAAAGTGACCAACAAGGGATTAATCTCCACAATTTACAAACAGAGCATGCAGCTCTATATAAAAAAAACAAACAACCCAATCAAAAAATCGGCAGAAGATCTAAATAGACATTTCTCCAAAGACATACAGATGGCCAAAAAGCACATGAAAAGATGTTCAACATCACTAATTATCAGAGAAATGCAAATCAAAACTACAGTGAGTTATCCCCTCACACCAATTAGAATGGCCATCATCAATAAATGCTGGAGAGGGTGTGGAGAAAAGGGAACCCTCCTACACCCCTGGTGGGAATGTAAATTGGTACAGCCACTATGGAGAACAGTATGGAGGTTCCTTAAAAAACTGAAAATAGGGCTCCCCTGGTGGCGCAGTGGTTGAGAGTCCGCCTGCCAATGCAGGGGACGCGGGTTCATGCCCCGGTCCAGGAAGATCCCACATGCCGCAGAGCGGCTGGGCCCGTGAGCCACGGCCGCTGAGCCTGCGCGTCCGGAGCCTGTGCTCCGCAACAGGAGAGGCCACAACAGTGAGAGACCCGCGTACCGCTAAAATAAATAAATAAATAAATAAACAAACAAACAGAAAATAGAACTACCATATGATTCAGCAATCCCACTCTTGGGCATATATCTGGAGAAAACCATAATTTGAAAAGATACATGCACCACAGCGTTCACTGCAGCACTATTTACAATAGCCAAGACATGGAAGAAACCTAAATGTCCACTGACAGAGGAATGGATAAAGATGTGATACTTATATACAAGGGAATATTACTCAGCCATAAAAAAGAATGAAATAATGCCATTTGTAGCAATATGGATATACCTACAAATTATCAGACTAAGTGAAGTCAGAGAAACTATCATACGATACCACCTATGTGTGGAATCTAAAAAAAAAATAGTAATAATACAAATGAACTTATTTACAAAACAGAAAGAGACTCACAAACTTTGAAAACAAACATGGTTACCAAAGTGGAAACGCAGCAGGGGAGGGATAAATTAGGAGTTTAGGATTAACATATACACAATACTATATATAAAATAGATAATCAACAAGGACCTACTGTAAAGCATAGGGAACTCTACTCAGTATTCTGTGATGACCTAAATGGGAAAAGAATCTGAAAAAGAATGGATATATGTATGTGTATGACTGAATCAACTCTGCTATATACCTGAAATTAACAGAACATTGTAATCAACTACATTCCAAAAAAAAAAAAAAAAAAAAGACCTGTCTCAGTAGGTGTCTTGTACAAGCTAATTAAAATCCAAACTAGAAGAGTAATATTCACCTCCAAGTTGATGTCTGTCCTATCCATCTGAACTATGGCACTCCTCACCAAATGTGGTAAGCAGAATAATGGCTCCCCAAACATGTCCTCATCCAAACTGCTGAAGCCAATGAATATGTTACCTTATATGGTAAAGGGGCTTCGCAGTCGTGATTAAATTAAAGAGATGGAGGGATTATCCAGGTGCAACCAATGTAATCATAAAGGTCCTTATAAGCAGAGGTAGGAGAGTGGGAGTTAGGGAAGAGATCTGAAGATGCCATGCTGCTGGTTTTAAAGACAGAAAAAGGAACTGTGATCCAAGGAACACAGACGGCCTCTAGAAGCCGGAAAGGGCAAAGAAACAGATTCTCTGCTGGAGCCTCCAAAAGGAACCCAGCCCTGCCAATACCATGATTTTAGCCCAGCAAGATCTAGTTTGAACTCTTCTGAACTCCAGAACTGAGTGATGATAACTGTGTTGTTTTAAGAAACTAAATGTGTGGTAATTTGTTAGAACAGCAGTAAGAAACTAATACAAGTCACCTATGTTATTTTCTTCTCATAAGTCTCTGCAGCTGAAACTTTGTTGTTCAGTTGATTTGTTTGTTAGATGTTTCCACCCCAGTCCACTCCCTTAGGAATAGAAACCATAAGGTGAGGAGGGGTAGCCCTCAGACTGAGACCACTGCCTGTCCCACTGAGTCAAAGAATTACTAATAATGTTGTCAAAATTGTTTGACGTTACTAACACCAGAGACCAGGAACACAGCATTTATTCTGATGCATTCTTAGGTATCTTCTGTGTGCCAGGGACATGGGAAGCATTGGGATGGAGAGAGGTATTAACAGCTCCTGACACCCAGATCTCGATACAATCACATGGAGCAACAAGGTAATACTGATTGTAAGATGTTTTTGAGCAATTAAAATGCAAATGGAATAGCAATGTTTGGAAGGCTGTAATTTAAAAGAAAGGCATGGTGGGCACAGTGGTGAAGAGCAGTGGCTTTAGACTCAGGATTTAGTTGAGAATCCTGTCACTTCTTTCCTCAGGATGACCTGGGGTACTTTTTTCTCCAAACTGATTTCCTCACTAGTAAAATGGGGACGATGAGATCCATGCCACAGGTTGTTGGAATAATTAAATGAGAAAATGTATACAAGAGCCTTTAGTGTAATGCCTGGCATAAAATAATACCCCAATAAATCATAACTTAAAAGTCCAATTCATTTCTCAATATTTAGAAGCAATTTTTATGGAACTAGATGGTTTCCCAACCTTTTCTCATCCGGAGCCTCTAGAGCTGAGTTATTATTTGTTTTTTAATTGGAGTAAAATTGCTTTACAATGTTGTGTTAGTTTCTGCTGTACGATGAAGTGAATCAGCTATATGTATACATATATACCCTCCCTTTTGGACCTCCCTCCCATGCCCTCCCACCCCACCCATCTAGGTCATCACAGAGCACCAAGCTGAGCACCCTGTGCTATATACAGCAGGTTCCCACTAGCTATCTATTTTACACATGGTAGTGTATTTATGTAAAACCAAATCTCCCAATTCATCCCACCCTCCCCTTCCCCCTGTGTACACGTCCATTCTCTACATCTACATCTCTATTCCTGCCCTACAAATAGGTTCATCTGTACCATTTTTCTAGACTCCACATATATGTGTTAATATACAATATTTGTTGTTCTCTTTCTGGCTTACTTCACTCTGTGTGACAGACTCTAGGTCAATCCACATCTCTACAAATGACCTAATTTCGTTCCTTTTTATGGCTGAGTAATATTCCATTGTATATATGTACCACATCTTCTTTATCCATTCATCTGTCGATGGACATTTAGGTTGTTTCCATGTCCTGGCTATTGTAAATAGTGCTGCAATGAACATTGGGGTACGTGTGTCCTTTTGAATTATGGTTTTCTCAGGGTATATGCCTAGTGTTGGGATTACTGGGTCATACGGTAGTTCTATTTTTAGTTTCTTAGGGAACCTCCATACTGTTCTCCACAGTGGCTGCATCAATTTACATTCCCACCAACAGTGCAAGAGGGTTCCCTTTTCTCCACACCCGCTCCAGCATTTACTGTTTGTAGATTTTTTGATGATGGGCATTCTGACCAGTGTGAGGGGATACCTCATAACTCTAGAGCTGAGTTATCTTATTTGGAAGAGCTCTCCCTCCTTCCCACATCTCCCCACTCCTTTCCCCACTCCCAAATCCATAATTTCTTCTCAGTGCTGAAATGATTTGTCACACCAGATTCTGTCAATTAGGGTTTCCCTTTGCCTATTTTCCTTCAAGAGATGGACCCCAGCCAGATAGAGGGATTTGGAGGTTAGTTAGGAGATCCTCCAACTAAAAACACAACTGTGGTTTGGAGAGGGTACCATACGAAGGCAGAAATATAAGGACACAATGATTCTTTCTTTGTGGTCAAGATGGATGAGCTACGTTTAATAGAGAAATTTTGTTTGCCTATGTTGTTGTTGTTCTTTTTTTTTTGGAAAAAACACACTGTATATCAGCATAAAATCCCTCACTGTTTATTTTCTACTGGACCTTTCTCAATATAACTTTCACTGTTTTCTTTCCAACACCTCACTGCCAAGTTGATTAGAAAGGCAGTTGATTCTACCTCTCAAAGGTTAAACTGTGAAGTTAAACATCTATGCAAGTCTTTCTCTTTAACACATAAAAATGCTTTATCTTGTTTCTCTTCCATCTAACCCAACACACAAAAATACTCAATCTCCTATTCTGAATTCTCAGCAGATAATGAAGGGAATAATTAAGATGATCAACAAATAGGCCTATGAAACAGAATCAAGAGCCCAGAAATAAACCCAAGCATATGCAGTCATCTAGTATTTGACAAGGGAGCCAAGAATAGTGTATGGAGAAAAGGCATTTTCTCTTCAATTAATGGTGTGAGGAAAACTGGATATTCACATGTAAAAGAATGAAATTTGACCTGTACCTTACAACACTCACAAAAATAAACTCAAAATGGATTAAAGACTTAAATGTAAGACCTAAAACCATGAAACTCCTAGAAGAAAACACAGGAAAAATGCTCCTTGACATGTGTCTTGGTAATAATTTTTTTTTTGAAAATGACACCTAAAGCACAAGCAACAAAATAAAAAATAAACAAGTGGGACTACATCAAACGAAAAAAGCATCTGCACAGAAAAAGAAACTATCAACAAAGTGAAAAAAAACCTATGGAATAGGAAAAAATATTTGCAAAGCATATATCTGATAAGGGAGTCAATATCCAAAAAATATAAAGAACTCATACAACTCAATAGCAAAAAACCAAATAATCCAATTAGAAAATGGTACAAAGGACTTGAATAGACATTTTTCCAAATATATACAAACGGCCAACAGGTACATGAAAAGATGTTCAGCATCACTTGTCATCAGGGAGATGCAAATTAAAACCACAGTAAGATATCACTCCATACTTGTCAGAATGGCCATCATCAAAAAGACACGAGATAACAACTGCTGGTGTGGATGTGGAGAAAAGGGAACCCTTGTGCACTGTTGGTGGGACTGTAAACTGGTACAGCCACTATGGAAAACAGTGTAGAGTTTCCTCAAAAATATTAAGTATAGCTCTACCCTATGATCCAGCAATTCCAGTTCTGGGAATATATTCAAAGGAAATGAAAACACTAGTTTGAAAAGATATCTGCACCCCCGTGTTCATAGCAGCATTGTTTACAATAACCAAGACAGGGAAACAATCTAAATGTCCATCAATGGAAAAAAAAAAAGTCTAAAATTAGATTCAAGTATATAAAAATAAATATAAAGCAAGATAAAGGGGGCTTTCATATTCAATGAGAAAGGATGATTTATGTAATAATCAGAACATAATTAGCCACCCACTTGGAAGAAAATAAAACAGATTGCTAAATCTAACACCATATACAAAAAGTAAATTCCACATGGATTAAAGATCTAAAGTGTAATATAACCTCCAAAAGGGAAACAATCTACACAAATACTCTTCATTAATACAAGTGACAGGTTGTAAACTGAGCAAGAAAAAAGAAATATAGAAGTAAAACCTAACAAGGTAGAAAATTAATGAATATAGGTGAAAAATATTTCACTGTGCTACTCTTTCCTTTTTTAAGGTTTTAAATTTATTGATATAAAAAGCTGTGGAAAAACAATTTATTAAAATGATTACACTTAAAATAATTTGAATATTTTCCTTTCTTCTGAAATCTTTTTATTGGCATTGTGTTGAGTGATTTAACTGTACATGAGAAAATCTAATATGTCCTTAATTCTTTCCCTTTGTCACTTTGCATGGGCATATTGCTCTGAAATCAACACTCAGTGAAAGCAAAGAAAAGTCATGGTCAAAAGCAAAAACAAAGAATGGAATATGTAACAGCATCATCTTTCTTACATTACTCACTCAATGAGTGAAATTTTGTGCAATACCATGTGTCCCTGTCTGGCAAGTCACAATCTTTAGCACTGCTGTGCAGTAACAAAATGATGCTGTTACACCTGGATAACTTGGTATAATCGTTATACAACTAACTCCTTTGGAATCCCCTATCAAAAAAATGTACATAATATTTAAACAAACAAAGCAAAATCTAAAACCATTTCTCAATTTAGGTCCATAAGCTGGTAAGTTCAAAACAACACTCTTGAAAAAAAAAAAATTCGGGCTTTCCCTGGTGGCGCAGTGGTTGAGAGTCCGCCTGCCGATGCAGGGGACACGGGATCGTGAACCGGTGAGGGAAGATCCCACGTGCCGCAGAGTGGGCTGGGCCCATGAGCCATGGCCGCTGAGCCTGCGCGTCCGGAGCCTGTGCTCCGCAACAGGAGAGGCCGCAACGGGAGAGGCCACAACAGTGAGAGGCCTGCGTACCGCAAAAAAAAAAAAAAAAAAAAAAGAAAATCCCTTTTTCAAATCAGTTTTGCTTCATATAAAATCATCCCTGAAAGAAATCATCCAAAAAATATTTTTCATACTACTCAATAAATAATATTAAAAATACATATCAATAGAACGCTCTCAAAATGAAAAGTGTGCACCAAATCTCTACTGCAATGAAAATATAAAGTGCAGATTACTGATATAAGGTCTTTTTTTTTTCCTTTAACACATATGGCAAATCTCTCATAAACTGAGGGGTTTTTTCTTTTATTCAATACATCTGGGATCCTTTAAATGTATCTGTAAACTTCAGAAGACATTTTAAATATTTTTAATCTATTGTGGCTACTTTTTCTTAACTAAATTCAATAGTGACAAAATATTTATATGTTTTTTGATATTCTGGCAATTAAATTCAATAGGATCATAGTCTAAGTTAGTATATCCTAACCATTTTTGTTCTTCTACGCCATTTCCTGTCATCAACATTTCTCACTGCATACAGTGATTTTGAACTAATAATCCTACCTTTTTTCCAACTGAAAAAGAGAAATCACTGGTGTACACTTTTCTTTGTTCCCTGTTAGTTACTGAGAATGCAAGAATTAGTAAAACCAAACTACCTCTGCGTAAAGCTCACACACTATAGATGTTAAACTACATCACTTCTGCCTACAACTGTCCTGCTTCACCTCGCTCCCAACCATATGGCAGTCATGACCAATGTAGGGTCCTATTCTCCCCTACCGTAGAGTACAAAAGACTCAATCATTACAGACAAAAAACACAGGGCTCACATTAACAATCCTGCCTCATCATTTAATACAATAGTTAAATGATTCAGAAGCTGGATATACTAAGCAAGAAGGTGTAACTTCAAGATATCTCAGTTATATCACAGTTCACACTGTATATGCAATATATAAGACATACTAAGGCTATCAATAATATTCACCAAATTAGTTGTGAGAATAAAAGCAAACTAAATCTAATCAGGAGATACAGAAGTGGGCAAAATATGAAGGAAAAATATTTGATGACTAAAATAAATAGCTCTTAAATCTATAAAAATAAAATCACAATATTAAAAAATACCCCCCAAAATAAAAAGCAAACCATTATTAATTATACAATACCTGTAACACACAGCAAAATGGGCATATGCAGCTACAATCCAGTTGTGATGGCCAGCTACTATTAGTACCTTTCGTGGATCCACAGGAAATCCTGCTGGTATTAGCAAAAGAAATCTTTTACGTTCTAAAGAAGGAGTTGGCAAAACTATGACTAACAGGCCAATTCCAGTCCGCTACCTCTTTTGATAAAGAAAGCTTTGTTGGAACACAGCCATTCACATCTGTGCATACATCGTCATCGCTGCTTTCGTGCCACAATGAAAGCTGAGCAGTTCCAACAGAGACCCTTCAGCTCATGAAGCCCAACAGGTTCGCTGTCTGGCCCTTTCCAGAAAAAGTCTGCCAACCTCTGTTCTAAAGATTTAGAGCTAACAGAAGATCATGAACTTTCTAAATAAAAATTATGTTAAGTGAGATTCTTCAAGATATAAATGGTAGATCTAGATTAAAAAGAGACAAAGCAAAAATCACATCTTTAAAAATAATTACTCAATATCATCTAGAACTAAAAACATACGTACTTTTAAAATTTATGTACTCTTTGCTTACCTAGCCTAACAGTCTCTTCCCCAGCTCCAGAGAGAACAGGCTGTGTACCATTTCCTCGAGCTTCACCTTCTGTAAAATTTAGTCCATTTCTAGAATCAGCAGAGGATCTAGTAGTGTTGTGTATTTTACGACTAGGAATACCTATAAAAGGAAAGAAAAAGATAAGTTTATTTCTAAGTTCACTTACCAAAAACTTAAAATTTCACATTATGGCTAAGAAACAAACAAATGTGAATTTCATTATAGCCAAAATTTATCTTCCAATATACCAATTTACTGCAAATAATTAACTACCATAGAAAACAAGACGAGATTTTTTAAAAATAAAATTCATTCAACAGATTTGATACTTATGTTATATATATAAAAAGTAAGACTAAGACTTATCATATTATACTCTGTATTTACCTAGCTCTAGGTTACCAAATCAATCACTAACTCATTCATTCTGTCACTAGTCTTCACATTTATGGAACAGTTACTATGCGTTAGGTACTATTTACTAATTTAAACCGCTCTACAGCTGAATTGCCTTATACTTTCAAACATCTCTTATTTGGCAGGAGAGCCTTTTTCAAAATGAAATCTTGTTCAAAAGACTGCTACAACACAGGTGAAGACCGAAATCTTCTAACTCACTGAAGAGGGGCAGAGATGACATGCACCTCACACTCCTCTGCCTGTACACTGCTAAATCTCTAAAAACTCCTGGGGTTCCACAAAGGAGATCAACAACCAATTCTCAAACACGGGAGTCAGCAAATCTGGCCATGGTCAAGTCCAGCCTGATGGCTCTTTACGTAAATAAAGCTGTTATTAGACACAGTCTCACCCATGCATTTCTGTAGCGTTTATGGCAGAGCTGAAGAGTTGCCACAGAGATCTTTTAGCTCACAAACCCATCTGGCCCTTTACAGAAAAAGTTTGGCAAATCCCTACCCTAATACACAGTATGACTTAACTTCTGTTAATATTAAGGTTCTCACTTTTTCTAGTAGATTTACAAAGGAAACTCAATAATCAAGAAACAGATTTTCCTACTCACACATCTGTACTTACTTAATGATAAAAAGACTTAAAAAAAAGAACTAAATAAATAAAGCAGAAGTACCTGGTGGAGGCAAGTAACCATGAAAAAGGACACTGCCACAAGATGAACGCTCCAGTTCTTCACATAAGAGAAGCCTTCTTACTAAAAACATTTCAAAGCAAACTTGTCAAGAGTACATGCAAACACAAAAATAGTACTCCACTTTTATTTTCTCTAGTTAAAGAGGATAAGGAAAGAAAAGGAAAATGTTTAAGTTAAATCAGCTGACAACACCTTTTTACTATGAAAATCCACAAAAAGCAAGCACTGAGTAGTCCATCAAAAATTAGAACCTGATATAAAACAGATTTCATTTGGGCAAGTTTAGTGCTCAAAGGGTCAAATCATAAATATAAAATACTAGAATACATACCTAATGGAGTGATTCCATAAAATTCTGCTTCATGCCTGAGAACATTAATACTCACTCCCCTACAAAGAAACCAATGAATGATGTAAGTCCTCTAACACTGGCAACTCGGATTATCATCTGAAGCAAAAAGAAAAAGTACTAGGTTCTTAATGAACAAAGTCATAGGGCTTTAAAACTTACTTTTTTCCTAAGATCCTTAATTATTTGAAGAAGTATAGATAAAAAAACTGCACACCACCAAGAACGTTTTCTTACTAAAAAAACCATTTATATATAGATGAATTGGATGACTAAATGAGAGATTAGGGCTTTATAGGGTTAATACAAGTAATTATCAGAAGTATCTAATAAGGCAAACAAGAGTGGAAATCATTCCTATGGTATTAATTGCTTTTAACCATAATTTCCATACATATTTTAACCTCCCCAATTATCCTATAAGCTCCCTGCAAGCATGTTCTCCTCTGATCCATGTTTGTATGCCTCATGCAGGGCCTACCACAGTGCTTGTATGTAATTGTTATGCAATCCATATTTATTGAACAAATAAATTCAGATAAATGACTCTTCTCAACAGAAACCAAAAACAAAAGCAAAACAGAAGGCGGAGGAAAACAAAGATCAGCCTTAAGAAGGGCTGTTACCCAGACAAAGATGTTACAAGAAAGTAATATGAAAATAAGAAGTAAAAAAAAAAAAAATAGAAGCTTAAGAGTTTAAAATGATTCATTTTAGGTTTCAGTTATAATCTGTTCTTACTTTAAAAATATTGCCTGGGCAGAAAAAAGAGGGGACATCACTGCAAATTCCATGAAAATTAAAAGAATAAAGGAATACTATGAACAACTCTATGCCTACAAACTTGATAGCCTAGGTGAAATGGACAATTGCTTGAAAGACACCATCTGCCAGAGCTCACACAAGAAAGACGATCCATCTCAATCGGTCTACATGTATTAAAGAAACTGAATCAACAATAACCTTCCAACACAGAAAGCACCGTGCCCAGGATTCACTGGTGAATGCCACCAGACACTGAAGGAAGAAATTAGACCAATCCTCTACACTCTCTTTCAGAGAAAGAAGCAGAGAGAACACTTCCTAACTCATTTTATAAGGCCCTCACTACTTTAATACCAAAACCAGACAAAGACATTACAAGAAAACTACAGACCAATATCTCTCATGAACACAGATGCAAAAATTCTCAACAAAATATTAGCAAACCGAATCCAACAATGTCTAAAAAGAAATATACACTACAACCAAGTGGGTTTTATCTCAGGTACGCAAGGCTGGTTCAATATTCTAAAATCAATTAATGTAATCTATCACATCAACAGACTCACATGATCATATCAATAGGTGCAAAAAAAGCGTGTGACAAAATCCAACACCCATTCATAGTAAAAAGTCTCAGTAAACTAGGAATAGAGGGGAACTTTCTCAACTTGATAAGACTATTTAAAAAAAAATCCTATAGCTAGCATCATATTTAATGGTAAGAAATTTGAAACTTCCCACTAACATCTGGTTACAAGACAAGGATAGTCCCTCTCACCACTCCTTTTCAACTTCATACTGGAAATCCTTATTTACACAAGTCAAGAAAAGAAAAGAAAAGGCATACAGATTGGGAAGAAATATATAAAACTGATGATCACAGATGACATGATTGTCTATATAGAAAATCCAAAGGAATGGACAAAAAACTCCTGGAACTAATAAGCAATTATAGCAAGGTTGCAGAATACAAGGTTAATGTACAAAAGTCGATTGCTTTTCAATATACCAACGGTGAACAAGAGAAACTTGAAATTAAAAACACAATACCATTTACATTAATACCCCCCAAAAAGAAATACTTAGGTATAAATCTAACAAAATATATACAAAATCTATATGAAGAAAACTACAAAACTCTGACGACTGAAATCAAAGAACTGAAAAAATGGACAGATATTCCTAGTTCATGGATAGGAAGACGTAGTATTGTTAAGACATTAGTTCTTCCCAATTTGATCTGATTCAATGTAATCCTATTCAAAAGTCTAGCTAGTTATTTTATGGATATCAACAAATTGATTATAAAGTTTACATGGAAAGGCAAAAGATCCAGAATAGCCAACACAATACTGAAGGAGAAGAACAAAGTTAGAGCACTACCACTACCCAACTTCAAGCTTTATTATAAAGCTAGAAAAATCAAGATAGCACAGTACTGGTGAAAAGAATCAACAACAGATCAATGGAATAGAACAGAAAGCCCAGAAATAGATCCCATACACATAGTCAACTGATCTATGACAAAGGAGCAAAGGCAAAACAATGGAGTAACAAATGGTGCTGAAACAACTGGACATCTGCATGCAAAAAAAAGAGCGAGAAATTAGTCTAAACACAGACCTTACACCCTTCACAAAAATTAACTCAAAATGATTCACAGACCTAAAGGTAAAATGCAAAACTAAAAAGCTCAAAGAAGATAACATTTAGGAGAAAACCTCAGTGACAGTGGGTATGGTGATACCTTTTTAGATACAACCAAAAGACATAATCCATGAGAGGAATAAGGATAAGCTAGATTTCATGAAAATTAAAAACTTCTGCTCCACGAAAGACAATGTCAAGGAAATAAGACAAGCCACAGAATGAGAGAAAATATTTGCAGAAGACAAATTTGATAAGGGACTGTTATCCAAAATATACAAAGAACTCTTAAAACTCAACAATAAGGAAACAAATTCAATTAAAAAATGGGCCAAAGACCTTAACCGAGGAAGATACAGAGGTAGCAAATAAGCCTATGAAAAGATGCTCCACATCATATGTCATTAAGCAAATGCAAATTAAAACAATGAGTTTCCACTACACATTAGTTAACATGGCCAAAATCCAGAATCCTAACACCAAATGCTGGCAAGGATGTGAAGCAGTAAGAACTGTCATACACTGCTGGTGGGAAAGCAAAATGCTACAGCCACTCTGAAAGACAGTCTGAGGGTCCTATAAAACTCTTACCATACGATCCAGCAACTGCACTCCTTGGTATTTACCCAAAGGAGTTGAAAACTTACGACCACACGAAAACCTGCACATGGATGGTTTTATAGCAGCTTTATTCCTAACAGCCAAAACTTGGAAGCAACCAAAATGTCCTCTTTAGCAGGTGAGTGTAAAAATAAACTGGTATATTCAGCTAATGAAATACTATCAGCATTAAAAAGAAATAACATGAATAGACATGGAGGAAACTTAACTGCATAATATTAAGTGAAAGAAGCCAATCAGGAAAGGCTACATACTGTGTGATTCCAAATATGACATTCTGGAGAAGGCCAAATTATGGAAATAATACTTTGTACAGTATTATAAAGATGAACACGTGTCATTATACATTTGTGCTAACTCATAAAATGTACAACACCAAGTGAACCAAAGGTAAACTATGGACTTTGGGTGACTATGATGTCAATGTAGGTTCACATCAATCGTAAAAAAAAAAAAAAGTGTATCATTCTGGTAAATGATGTTAACAGTGGAGGAGGTTGATAATGAAGGCAGGGGGCACATGGGAAATCTCTGTACCTCCCTCTCAATTTTGTTGTAAACCTGAAACTGCTATTAAAAAAAGAAGTCTTAAAAAACAACAGACAAAAAAAATTCCGTAGGCCTAATGAACACGTGTAATTGCGATATTAAATTGCTTTTATTTGTGAAATTGGTTGTAATTAGTTTAATAAGAACAGTTAGAACTTTCTTATTCTATTTCAAAACTACTTATGTTAACAGTACAGTAGCACTGGCTAATTATTTGTCTGGAGAAGACAGACAAATATGATAATGATAATACAGTGTGATACGTGCAATACAAGAATTTTATGCAAAAAACAGAAGTAGAACATAGCATTCTTTTTTCAATTCCTTCCCACCTCCTTTTAGAAGGTACTACTCAGAGAACTTAAGTTTGCTAGGCTTCCCTAAATGAAATAAAGAAGCAAGTTGAAAGAAAAGCAGTGAATACAAATATTTAAACTATTATATTTCTGCCTTTCATGGGTGATTTAGTCGTGGATTAGTCACAAGGACACTGACTAGGAGTAAATTTAGGCTTTAATCAAATGCTAAAAATAATTTTACCCCAGAAGTAAGTAGTTAGTAATATACTTCCCACTTCCACCCCAGGCCAAGAAATAGACAAACAAAAAGCCCCAACAAACTCTTTTATTCATTCAATAAATATCTATTGAGCAGCTACTATACGTGCCGTTTTAACAACACTGGGAATACAGCAAGGAACAAACCAAACAAAAAAATCTTTGCTTTCAAGGAGCGCATATTCTAGTAAATATAAGCCCCAAATTATATAATATTATAAAGCAGCAGCTTAAAGAAACAATTAGAATTCTAAAAGGTGTTATCTCAAAAAGTATTAATAAGTCCTTAAGTGAAAGTTCATTAGGAATATACGAAATAAAACAATAAAATACAAATTAGATTGTAGCTTCCATTGTAGATTGTAGTCTATGGCAAAGTTGAAGAAATAGTTTAAATGGTCATTCATTTACCCACCAAAGAAAAATATCGCTATGCGTCAAGCACAATGCTCGATCCTACAGGTATACAGTAAACAACTTGTCCTTTTAGAATTTAAAGTCTAATGGAAGATAGACTACTGGGGTAGTGGCAGTACAGGAAACTCTGAACACCTGCATCAGGCAGACACAGCAGGGATCATTGAAATGATCAGAATCAAGCTGAGAGCAGAAAGAGTTGAAAGTGTTGAAGCAACAGAAATCAAGCAGGAGCTAGATTAGAGAGAGCCTTAAGAAACAACAGGAAGTCCAAAATCCTTAGCCATTAATCCAGTAACACGTAAGAGTTTTAAGCAGAGGAATAACCAGATTAGATTTACATTTTCAGAAGTTAATTGTGGCTACAGTGTGAAAAATGAATTGAAGGGATATAAGAATGAAGACAGGCAAATTGGTAAGAAAGCTATCAGAGTAACCCAGAGGAAGGGATGATGGTGGCCTGTATCTATGACAGTTTAATTCTGATGAAACTTTTAAACAAAAATAATCTTGGGGCAGGGAAAAAAACTTTTCTTCATAAAATATACCCAAAACCATACCTTTGAATAAAAAATTTACTTTAAAAAAGTACATTTCTTACCTTAAGTCTAGTTCTTTTGTCCGAAGAAAATTTAAAATGGGTGCAAACGCTGCTGGATCTCTATCAATAAATATCTGTAAATAAAGAATTACAAATTTTACTTCCAAATTATAAATTAAACTTCTAACTTTAATATCTGTAACACTGACTTAGGGAACAAAAACTGAATTATTTAAATACTATATTTCCTTGACTCCACTCTTATTAAATTTTAATGTTTCTAAAATTGATACGTAGTTATAACCGTGTGCATTTATGTGGTAGTAGTGGTGTCTTTTCTCCACCTGAAAAGCTGTTGTTAGATTGATTATATTTTAAGGTGCAGGAAAAATGGTATCAAATAAGTCCACTTTCTCATTTCTATTTAATTGATATATTTGGTGAAAGGGACACCAAAGGGAAAATTTTTATCTGAAATATTCTAGAATTCAATAAATACTTCGAAAACATTATGCATGAATAATACTTTCTTACATCATCTGATCACTAATTATTGGTGACAGTGATTGTGATTTACATAATTTGTGATTCATAAGTGAATAATTAAAACAACAATGTACTTTTATAACACACACCAGGCAATCAAGAAAAGTAAAACTGCACACTGCTGTCTAAACTGGAAAACAGCAACACTTTTACATACGACTATCTCAATTTCCTCAAGGGCTGGGTGTAGGGTGAAGGGGAGGGTGACAACAACAACAAAATTTTTTTAAATAAAAAACACAGCACCATAGAATACATATGGGGAAAATAAAATGCTTAAAAAATATGAAATACATAATTGATAACTTTTTACAGGAATGTATGCCAACACTATTCTGAACCAATTACAAAAGCTCTAACCATAAAATTGAACACCTTTTAAAGCTTATGTAAGTCAATTACACAGCAGAATGGTAGCAAATAATAAACCTTTTTATATTATATTCAGTTAATATATACAGTGAATGAAGTTCTTCTGGCTTCATAAATTCTTGCTTTTGTTTTTATTAGAATCAATCAGAAGTTGAAGAAAACACCACAGATTTGTAGAGCTCTAATTACTGATGTCCTTTTTCTAATCTCACATGGACATATCTACTTGTGCTGCTTTATTCCATCTGCAAATCTCATCACAGCAAATAAACACCTCTGGTCACTTTGTTGCCTCCCAAATGAAAGTCTTACTTGCTTTTGTGAGCCCTAGACATTTACTTTACATGCTATTGTTCATATTACAACTGCTTTTTAAATTTATAAACCAATTTTTTCAACTGAAATTTAATAGTTCTTTACTACCCTTACTCCACCATTGCTGCACAAGTTCATAAGGTTATTCTCCAAAATAAAAAATTGTAGAACTTTTTGCAACATCTTACCAATATTGAAATATTTTAGTATTTACATTCATCTATTTACTGTTCGAGTTTCAATTACTGATTAAAAGAAATATTTCCTCTCTTGACAATGTAAGCTCAGATCCTACAATCTCTCTAATCATCATTACTTAAATTGCTATATGCAGTATTCCCAGTTTCAAGTTCTCTTCTATAATTACAGAAACACTATTCATGACAAGAAATCAAAATCTTTAAGTACATATACTTTCATTTAGTAGTTATTAAAAGAGTAGTTTCCCTGTCTTCTTAGAGTATAAGGATCAAACATTATAAGCATTTTTTGATCTAATTTAGAACATACATCAACATTGTTATACTCACAGCACCAGTTTCATCTCGAAGTGTTGAAATTCTTCCACTCAGCAAACTAGAAGTCATTAACATTAAGACAGAGTTAGTTTTTAAAATCTGAGTATGAATAAAATGCTCTAAGTCTTTCAAACATCAAAGACCAACACAAATGAATCATCCTATCTCCAAAGTAAAATAACAATTTAAAAATTATATTTTAAGAGTTAAGCTTTTGTATTCGATACATAAAAATATTTAATTTTACTGTTTTAATAAATAATCAACTGTATTTAAAAAAAGGTACTAAAGAATTATATGAAATACCTGGAAAAAAAGGAATCTGGAATCCACATAAGTGTTTGTCTTGAGGTACTAAACCTGCAATTAAAAAGTAGCTGGTATTATAAGAGAGGACATGATTTGAAATTTCCATGTTAGTTAACTTGCTTTAATACACTGGCTAATGATTTACAAGTTGCTGCATAGCTACAGCTGTATCAATTATATTCATTACTTTTAATATCTTTAAATTTTGCTACTTTCAATTCAGAGTTAAGTTTATTCCAAGAGCTGTCAACAAAATCAAATAATTAATTTGCTTACATATAAAGCTTCCTAAAACACTACTTTCTAGCATGCCAATCTACTGAAGAATCAATAATTAGCGCACCACACCAAGTCTAAAATTCTCAACATAACATACTATCTTCAGGTCACGTTTCATCTCTCCAACACAAACTGTTTTCCCCTCTAATAAGACAGTACTTCTTAATATCCCCAAACAATCCATGCTTACACCACTTCAGAATCTCCATCCCAGCTGCATCAACCTCATGTTCAATTATCTAAGTTCCACCCATCTTTTTTTCATAAATTTATGTTTTTATTTTTTAATTTATTTTTGGCTGCGTTGGGTCTTCGCTGCTGCGCGTGGCCTCTGTCTAGTTACAGCGAGCGGAGGCTACTCTTCGTTGTGGTGCACGGGCTTCTCATTGCGGTGGCTTCTCTTGTTGCGCAGCATGGGCTCTAGGCGCGCGTGCTCATTAGTTGTGGCTCGCAGGCTCCAGAGCGCAGGCTCAGTAGTTGCGGCTCACGGGCTTAGCTGCTTCGCAGCATGTGGGATCTTCCCGGACCAGGGCTCAAACTCGTGTCACCTGCACTGCCAGGCGGATTCTTAACCACTGCGCCACCAGGGAAGCCCCGCCCATCTTTCTTGATACCATCCAGGTTCTACCTTCTCTTTAATGGCTTTCCAAATATACTACCCTATACTATCTTTCTGAGCTCACATTAATCCCACTGCACATAATGCATTTAACATTTCCTTTATAGTCTTGGGCTATTCACAACTGTTGCATTCACTCATTCAAAAATCACTCAGTAAACACTGTTTTGAGGTTAACTGCCATTTGATCAAGTCTGCTTATTACCACCAATTTGAGGGGAACTTTATCAAAGCCACGTGTAACAGACCGAGGCAAAACAATCAGTAACAGATGTAAACTGGCATGACAAAGAATTCGATATAGGGCTCATCCAGTCCAGCATTTGATGTCTGAATATCTTCATTTTAAGACTCATCACACTGCACTATGTATTTCTGACTCGCTGCCCCATCACCACGTGTCCTCACACAGAAGAGAGCCCAACAGACCCTTTACTTTCCCTCCACATTCATTTTCTAGCATTACATGACTGTTTTAAAGTAGCTCCTGTGCCCATTAATCAGGCTAAGAAAGGAGCCAGTTTACTCAAGAAAATATGGCAAATTTTCCCAAGCACATTTCTTACCAGAATCTTAAGAAAAAAATGAGAAGTAGATTACAACTAGTCAGAGGAAACTGACTTGGTCAAATCAATAGAAGCAAACCCAGTAAATATGGTAAACTGAAATATCTAAGGATCCACTGCAAAAATGAGTCACTGTGTTTTGGAGGCAATCAAATTAATTCCAAATAAGGATCACTTCTAACTTGTGACCTTTCACGTTCACTGCTTATTCAGCAAATTGTTTGCCAAATAACTCAAATTTTGTGTTACTTAGAAAATTACCCAGGTCTGCTTAAAGTCATATTAGCAATTTCAATTAAAATCAGCAGTTCGGGGTGGGTTTAGTAATCTGGAATTTCTGGGCAAAGGGATTAGACTCTCATCCCCACCAATTTTTTTTTTTCTCCAAACAAGTGGAAGATAGGGGGAGAAAATCCCAGAGCTCTAAAACTGGTTCCAAATATGACTTCATGAAACCTACAACATTTAAAATTACATATGACAAGCATAATTCTCTGAAACGTATATATATGAAAAGCCTTTTCTATGTTTTTATCTCATATCTACAGTATGCCAAGAAAAAGATCACGTGCAATCTGGCCTCAGCAAAACATATCCACATTTATACTCCATGCTACTTGCCTCCTAAATTTACTTGGAAACAATCTAGTTAAAATTATTTATTCCGCAGTTACTGTTGATAGATAATGCCACTAACCTTGTATTTCCCATTTATTGCTTCAAATTTTTTTATCAATCCTGGAAGGTTGTACTATTATTGTCATTACACATTTTAGGAAACTAAGCACTAAAAAATAATTTGTCTAAGGTTGCTGAGCTTGTCTCCCACTGGCTGGTCCCAGACTTCTCTCCTGAGGCCTCAAATCATACTCATTCGTAACAGAATTAATCACGAATGGAGCCACATTGGTTTTCTTTCACTTCATTAGGGTTCTTCTGGTAAATAATAACATTAACAATTCTAAATGAAACCTCATCTTCTCTACTTTCTGAATCATCCATTAAGTGTTAAATAAATGATAAAAATTGGTCATTTTTTTGATTAGACCCTACGTATACCATGTGCTTCTCTGCTCATAAGAAACTCTCGTTTGAGTGTCACGCTATCACTTCACAGCTGAGTTCAATTCTATGCCACAGGTGGTTCTCCCCAGGGGCAATTACTCAACTTCAAGGAAATTAGAAACTAGGGCAGGGATTTTAAATGACTATAGTGCTACTCTTCTGAAGGCCAGCTCTTGCAGGGTATTCCAGTTTTGCATTCATAAGTTACCAAAGCGGCAAAATTTTCACATGATTTTAGGAAAATATCCATGTCTTGCATTAGGAGACACCAATCTTCCCCTCCATAAAACCGGAATCTATATAGCAGCAATAACGTTGTAAACTACTTAAGTTTTGCTTGGGGGATGAGAGGGAAAAAAAGAGTGAGCGGAGAAAGCATTACTGTTTCCTGTGTTGAATTCTCCAGCACACTTAGAAAACCATTCAAACACTATACATTTTTACCACTATGGTTCACAGTGCTGCCGTTCTGCATTTTTAAAAATACTAGTTAAAAAGTCCTAGGTGTTGAGCATAGCAAAATACACTACCTCCCAGGGCGCTTCATCGTTTATCTCCCACCTAGCCTAAAACTCAACTACCCCTTCCTTGAAACAGCTGGCAAACTCCCATTTCCGAGAGGAGTGACTCATAAACCATAGCAAATCCACATAAGTATGATTCCCCCCCACCCCGCAACAAGCTTATTAAAAGACATAGTAAGGGAGTGGAAGGCCAAAGAGAGATCAGAGAAGAGCTTTCCGTCTGTTTACTAGGAGAGCGCAACAGGGTGCCACTACCCAAAGCTTCCCAGAACCAACTCTTCAAACTGCCGTTTCTGGACTCGCTGCCCTACAAGTTGAACAGATCCTTCAGAGCCACGCATCAAGAAACTCTGAAAATAAATAACAACGTACCACGCATCTACGGCACTCCCTCCACCGAAATTCTTGGAGATTTCAAACAGCCCTTACTGAGGCGTTATCGCCCGAGCAAATCGATTTACCTTGTTGACCAAAGAGAAAGGGAGGCAGATGCACCTGCAACAGTCAAACCACAAGGCCCGGCTTCTACAAAATAAATTCCTCAAGTACGCGCCAGGGTTAGGTAAGGAAGGCTATAGAATGTTCCTCTCGGCCTGATCCCCTAGAAAGGGAGAGGGACGTAGCTGATATTCTAGTAAGGCGGCAGCGCGGCCAGATGAACCCTGGTCTCGGTGATTCCCAAGGCCGCCTGCCCCTCGAGATCCGCGGACCTGCACCCGCCCGGAGGGCCCTGCACTCCCCGCCGACTCGGCGCCCATGCTCGCCCGCTATCCCGCCCCCCCGGGGCCCGGCCTCCCCCGGAGGTCGCCCGCCCGCTATCCCCCCACCCCGAGCCCCTTCTCCCCGACTCACCTGGTTCCCCCCACGTTCAGCTGCACGATCTCGCCGCTGCCGGCCGCCGCCGCGGCGAAGCTGCCGCAGTGCCCTCCCGACATGTCTGGCGGCTCCGGCGGCACCCGCCGCCCTCCCTCCCTGGCCGGGGCCGTGGAGCCCGCGGCGGGAGCCCGAGGCGGAGGCAGCGGCGGCGGCGGCGGCGGCGGCTGCAGGGCCAGCAGGGCTGCGGACGCCGGGGGGCGGGCGGCGCGCGGAGCCTCCCCCACGTTCTCGGCGACCGGGCGGGGCTGGCGGGCGTCCGCCTCTTCCCCTCCGCTCCCGTGCCGCGGGAAGGCGGCCGGGCCTCCACCTCCCGTGGCCTCCAGCCCGCCCAGCCGTGGCCTGCCGTCAGCTCTCCGCTGCCTCCCTCGCAGCCGCTGCAGCCGCAGCGCCGGCGGGAGGAGGGGTCGCCGCGTGGGACAAAATACCGCGGCGTTCTGCCCTTCGCCCGCCACGGCCACCGAGCTTGAGGCGGAGGAAGGAAACGGGGAGGAGGAGCTTCCCAGCCCAGCGGCCGGCGCGGAGTGGGGGGTGGGGGAATGCGCTCCTGGACCAAAGCCGGGTCCCGTGGGATCCTGTTTCTTCCCTCCTACCCACGCAATCCCAGCACGTTTCTCTTTTACATTTCAGATTTTCCAGCCCCGGGACTCAGATTTCCCAGGTTGAGGGCAAGTCTGGGCAAGTTTTCCTAAGCATCCTTATTGTCTCCCTTCTCCACATGGATTTGGGAGATGAAAGGAAAATTTCTTAGAGGAAGTTATGCTTAAATGTTTACGTTGCTATTTATGGTGGAAATGCAGTGAAAATTGGGGGATTTTAAAACTTTATAGCGCTTATCTCAGCAAACTCGTTACCTTACCCTCTTCCTTCTCATCCCTACACTCCCAAGCAGTTTGATTTTGTTAAGAAGGGGAGAAAACAAAAGATAAAAACAAGGAGAAAAAAAAAATACCCCTAGGCAGTGTAGGGCCACAAGTTTCCGGACTATAGTAAGGTACTCAGCTAATGTTACACACACAAATACAATTTTTTAAAGTTTATTTATTTTTGCTTTAAACAGTATATATTGGAACTGGAAACCTTAATGGCTACTAAAATATATTTTTAAAATGGTAACACTATAATACCTGGTGAAGTAAAATTCATATTTTATGGCAAGAGGGGAAATATTTAAACATAAAATTTTTCTTGGCTTCCTTCGTCCCTTTGGGGCGGAATGAGCATCTGCATTCCCCGGACCTCCTTAGGAGGTAACGTTCCTTCTTAATCTCATCAAGGGTCACAATTCTTTAGGAGATAATCTTCCTTCTTAATCTTGGGGCCGCTCACTCTGTACTTGTAGATCTGGATTGTGTAACTGTCAGTAATACATCATTTAATGTACAACCCTCTGTCTCAAAAACTTGTATAGCTATGCTTTGACCTCATAGGCAGAACAGACCTCGAAGCTTTCCGAAAGGCTGTTCCTGGGTTATAATTTTCAATTTGGCTCAGATAAAGTTTTTCATTTCTTTCTTTTTTGTCTTTGGAGATTTTCTAAATTCTTTTTTATTTAATGTTTTTACTGTAGTATAGTTGATGTATCCATTTCTTTCTTTTATCGACTAATTTATTTTGTTAACCTGATGGCTCCACGAGCTAACAAAGACAGTATATTATGTTTCAGAAGTCGTTTGTGGTACTAAAGCCTTTGCATGAATCCTGTTTTGCTATAATTTTACCATAAAAATTCAAAATGAAGATCTACATGATAGTATATTTTTAATTTTCATTGTCATATAATTTTTTTAATCCTCTGCTGGCAAATATGCCAGTGATATGATATCCAAATTTGACTTAAAAGAGGATAGCAGTACTTACAGATATAAGATAAATATTATTTACCCCAGTTAATGATGATGATAATAATAATAGCTAATCTGTATTTATTAAGGATTTATCATATCTAGGTGGTTTAGATATTTTCTGTCATTTTTTTTCTTCACAACTATTGTTTCACTATTTTAAAAATAGAAACGTGGGACTTAAAATGATCAGAAAACTTGCTCAAAATTATGTAGGTGGCATATAGCATAGCAAGAATTTGAAGACAAGCAGTTTGAAATCAGTGCACTATAACTCGCTATATCTCATATATTCACTTGATACTCAGAAGATCAGATTAAGGGAGAAGCGAACTAATAATTTTTCACACTTTAAACAGTATTAGCTGTCTTTGTTCTAACCCTTAATATCTATTTCTATAAGGATTGGAAATTTTGCTTTCAAATTTGCAGGATAGAATTAGATGATAAAAAAGGCCATTTATTTATCCCTGGGCGTTTAATTTTCCATTGGAAGAATGTAAAAGAGCACTTATTAACAGATTTTTGCCTTTAATGAATTCAAAAGGCAGCATAGAGTTATTTGTGACAAGGCTTCTTATCCTTCCTGAAATAAATAAATGAAACCACATTCATCTCAATGTGTAGTAATTATTAACTCTCAGCAAGACATCTCATCAGGAGAGGGGAGAGGACTCACTATTTTATAAACCAAATGGTCAGAGCTTCTTGATGTATCCAGATCAATGTGAGTCTGAAGGGATTTGTTACTCATAAAACTTAAAGTTAGGATATTATTTACTTCTTAAGAATAAATTGAAACATTATTATCAAAGACAGCAGAAAGGGAAAAAATATTTACAATATCTATCAGATAAATGATTAAAAATCCACAGCCCTTGGTTGTATGTGTATCACTTTACAAATCAACTGAGGAGACAAAAAGGGAAAAATATGGAAAGTATATCAACAGGCAAGTGATGGGATGATAACTAACAAAAACACTGAAATTCTTGCTCAAACAACAGAAAAGGATGTAATTTTCACTCACGAGGTTGGCAAAAATTAAGAGATTTGGTAAAACTCCAGTGTTGAAATGGTCACACTCATGCATGTTGATTGGAATTTAAAGGGTATGGAGTTTTTGAAGACAGCCTGAGAGTATCAACTTTTGAACTGTATATACCCTTGACTCAGCTCTTGTCTTCTAGGAATAGCTCCTACAGACGTATCGTAGAGATGCACGATGTGCAAATCAAGAAGTGCATATTCATTGTAGCAGTGTTTAGAACCAACTAGACTGTTCAACAATAGGAGGATGATTTTTAGAAGTGTTGCATATTATGATTATTATGGGGCAAATCTGTATGAACTGACCAGAAAAGGTCTCCAAGTATATTAGTGGGAAAAAAATCGGGTCACAGAATAATGCATTATGAGTGCAACCTCATTTATTTAAAAAAAAAAAAAAACAAAACTAAAATTGTCTGTGTCTACTAATTTCTATCTAAAAGCGCATGTATTAAACTGGGAAGAAACCTTAACCCTAGAACGGTCATTAGAATCAGAAAGGGGAAGTCAGCAGTGATAAACAGAGGTAGAACCTTTCAACTCTGTGGACTTTCACATTGCTTAAAGTGTTTACAGTGGGTTTTCATTCATGTATTACTTGTATGTATGTATATGTGTATGTATGTATGTGTAGAGTAGATTCAAGGTTGTCTGCATGACAGTTTTTTAAATTTATTTATATTATTTAAAGACTTATGCATGTAAAAATATAAATTAAATATTCTTTAAATACCATTACTTTTTTTAGTAGATGTGTTGAATTTGAGATGTCTACTAAACCAGTACTTCTCAAACTGTCTTAGGTGAAGGACAAGTTTACTTCATTTCCAACTCATGGAGATCAATGTTTTTTCCTACTGTACATGATTGGAACTCACCTCACACCACATGCAACTTATCAAGCAAATTTGACAACATATGAACTCGTCTACACCCTGTGCAATGAGATAAGACCACTGCTGGCATCAAATTGCTATAAATGTTGTTAAACTCTTTCTCTCATTTTTATACTTAGTTTGTTGCAGACTGATGACAAATGATTTGTGGATGGACCACACTTAAGGCGGCACTGTATTCAATATTGAAGCGAGATGTTGAGTAGGCAGTTATATATAGGAGTCAGAAGTTTGGGAGGGAGACCCAAACTGAAACTACTGTTATCTTTACTAAAATAAAATTTTGGAAATTAGCAATATATAGATCGTTTTTAGAGCCATGAGGCTACCTGAGATTGTAAGGGGGTGAGTGTAATATAAAGAGACAAGAATAGGAATTAGGAGGGAGCCCTTGACTATACAGTATTAGGATATTGGGGGGAGAAGGACATACAGCCAAGGAGACAGAAAGGAGTACCAACAAGAGGAGGAAAACCAAAGAAGTATGGGGTCCTGTGAGATAAGAAGTCTAGTAAAATAAAGACTGAGAATTAACAATTGGTTTTAGCAACATGAAGGAAATTGGTGACCTTGTAAGTAAGGGTAATTCTAGTGCAGTGATGGGAGAAACAGCATGATTGGTGGGATTTTGCTGTAAAGAACAGTAAGGAGATGGATGGTAGCAAACAGACGAAAGTAAGGTCAAGAGAAGGCTTCGTAAGATGATAAAAAAATAATAGTAATAACCACAAGCCAATGGAAACCATTCAATAGAGAGCAAAAAAAACAGGTAATTCAAGAGAGGCAGAAGATAACTTTTGGACTTATGTCTTTGAGTAGATGAAAGGAGACAACTTCTAGTTAACAAAATAAAGAAACTGAGCCAGAAGGAGAATGGGTAATTTGCCCAGTGTTTGCAGTTGCCATTATTATTATTATCTCCTAACCCACTCTAAGTGTAGACACACCCGTTATTTGGGGTATGACCCTAATGATATACTCTATATATCAGATTTTAAAACAACATCTTTTAGATTACAAACAACGATAGGGGAAACTTCCTCAAACAGATCTGTCAATATCCAAAAACATGCCTTAAGAAAGGGGTAAAGGACTTGAAGTTTCACTGGGTCTCATCGATCAAAGCTAGAAAAATACACATTCCTAGCCTGATGGTATACTCATCAAAGATGTTAGTTTAAGGGAAATGAAGGACAATAATTTGGAGGCAGTAGTGAAGGGCCAGGATAACATCTACCCTCCAGCCCCATGGTATGAGGATTACAGGGAAGAAACTAGCCTACATTTGAGTGAACAGCAAGGGAATCAGCGTCCCCAAGGCAGCCCCCTTTCAGTCTGTAAAGAAACATTTTTTCCTTGTGATGAGAACTTTTAGGATTTACTCTCAACAATTTTCATGCATAATATACATGATTTCATATATAGTCAATAATCTACATGATTTGTTTGTTTTTGAAATATAGTTGACCTACAACACTACGTTAGTTCCACATGCACAACATAGTGATTTGATATTTCTACACATTACAAAATGATCACCACTGAATAGCTCTACATCTATACATTACAAAATGATCACCACTGAATAGCTCTATTTCTATAAAAGAGTTTGAATTTGTAGTTTCAGATCTTCCCACAAAGAAAACTCCAGGCACAGTTGGCTTCACTGGTGAATTCTTCTAATATTTAAGAAATAAATAATATTAATTCTATACAACTCATCTACAAATCATAAGGATAGAGAATTTCCAACTCATTCGCTGAGGCCAGAATTACCCTGATACCAGAATCAAAAAAAAGACATTACAAGTAAACTACAGACCAGTATTCTTCATGTACATAGATGCATAAATGTTTAAAAAAATATTAGCACACCGAATCCAACAAAATGCAAAAAGAATAATATTTTCTATGATGAAGTGGGATTTATCCTGGGAGGGCAAGGTTAGCTTAACATTTGAAAATCAGTCAATGTAATTCACCATGTTAAGAAATTAAAAATTAAAACCACTGTTTATGGGACTTCCCTGGTTGCGCAGTGGTTAGGAATCTGCCTGCCAATTCAGGGGACACGGGTTCAATCCCTGGTCCGGGAAGATCCCACATGCCGTGGAGCAACTAAGCCCGCGCACTACAGCTACTGAGCCTGCGCTCTAGAGCCCACAGCCACAACTACTGAAGCCCAGGAGCCTAGAGCCAGCAACAAGAGAAGCCACCGCAATGAGAAGCCTGCACACCACAACGAAGAGTAGTCCCTGCTCACCACAACTAGAGGAAGCAAAGCAATGAAGATCCAACACAGCCAAAAGATTAATTAAAAAAAAAAAAAAAAAAAAACACTGTTTATGACACAGAAAAAACATTTGGAAAAAATCCAATATCGATTCCTGATTTAAAAAAAAAACCTCTCAGCAAACTATTAATAGGATACACCCTTGAAGGACATCTGTGAAAACCCAGCTATTATCATACTAGTGGTTAAAGAGCGACTGAATGCTTTTCTCCTAAGACCAGGGACAAGATGAGTATTATCTTTCCACACCAACTGTCCTCAACATTGAACTAGAGATTCTAGTCAGTGCAAGAAAAACACACAAAAGTCTCCAGATTGGAGAGAAAGAAACAAATTATCCTTACTTAAAAATGACACAATCATCTATAGAGAAAATCCAAAGGAATCTATTTTTTTTTAAGCTACTAGAAAGTGCAAGTGAGTATAACAGGTTGGAAGGATACAAGATCAGTATACAAAATTCAATGAACTTTTTATATACTAATAATAGAAAAAAATTTTAAGGCTCTACTATTTTCTTTCTTTTTTTTTTTTTTGCGATACGCGGGCCTCTCACTGCTGTGGCCTCTCCCGTTGTGGAGCACAGGCTCCGGACGCACAGGCTTAGCGGCCATGGCTCACGGGCCCAGCCGCTCCGTGGCATGTGGGATCTTCCCGGACCGGGGCACAAATCCGTGTCCCCTGCATCGGCAGGCGGACTTTCAACCACTGCGCCACCAGGGAAGCCCAAGGCATTACTGTTTACAATAGCATGAAACAATACTTAGAAATACATTTGGAAAAAGATGTCAAAGACTTGTACACTGGCCATCACAAAATACTGTTGAAAGAAATTGAAGAGGACCAAAAAAATGCACAGATGTACTAATCTGTCTCAATATATCAATTATCCAGAAATTCATCAATAGATTCAATGCATCAAAATTCCAAAAAAAAAAATTCCAGTGCACTTTTTAAGTAAAAATTGACAAGCTGATTCTAAAATTCATATTGATATACAAAGTCCTAGAATAGCTAAAATTACTTTTAAAAAGTAGAACAAAGTTCTACTACCTGACTTTAGGACTGATTTAAAAACTATAGAAATCAAGATCATGTGGTATTGGTGTAAAGATAGACAATTGATTCAAAGGAACAGAATAGAGGCCAAAAATAGAACCACAGATTTCAATAATGGTGCAAGGGTAATTCAGTTAAAAAAAATCAGTTTTTCAACACATTTTACTAAGCAATTTGATACTTTAAAAAAGATGTTTGATCCAGAATTCACAGTTCATACAAAAAAATAACTGAAAATTCACTACACCTAAATATAACTAAAAATATAAAACTTTTAGAAGAAAACATAGGAGAAAATTTTGTGACCTCCATTTAGGCAAAGATTCCTAAATACAACACCAAAAGCACTATCCATAAGGTACAAGTTGATAAACTTCATCAAAATTAAAAACTTCTGGGGCTTCCCTGGTGGCGCAGTGGTTGAGAGTCCGCCTGCCGATGCAGGAGACGGGGGTTCGTTTCCCGGTCTGGGAAGATCCCACATGCCGCGGAGCAGCTGGGCCCGTGAGCCATGGCCGCTGAGCCTGCGCGTCTGGAGCCTGTGCTCCGCAACGGGAGAGGCCACAACAGTGAGAGGCCCGTGTACCGCAAAAAAAAAAAAAAAAAAAAAAAAAATTAAAAACTTCTGAAATTTGAAATATACTTTTAAGACAATGAAAAGACAAACTATAGATTGGGAGAACCCACTGCAAGTCATAGAGCTGATAAAGGACTTTTAATCAGAATATATAAAGAACCCCAAAATCAATAATAAGAAAACAAATAATCAATAAAATATGTACAAAAAATTTAATAACATACTTTAATGAAGAAAATATACAGTAGGCAAAATAAGCAAAGGAAAAGATGCTTCGCAACATTAATCATTAAAAAATGGAAATTAAAACCTCAATTAGTTTTCTCTATACCCATAATAGACTGGCTGAAATTTTAAAAACTGACCATTCCACCTGTCGGCAAAAATGTGGAACAGCTAGAACTCTCACACAACGCTGATGAAAGTGTAAAATGGTACCACTTTGTAAAAAACAGTTGGGCAATTGCTTGGATAGTTAAGCATACACCTACCATATGATCCATTCATTTCACTCCTAGGTATTTACCCCAAAGTAATGAAAGCATATTATATTAACCTTCTACATATAGAAGGCTGCTATAACAAACTACCACAAGAGTGGTGACTTCACAGAAATTTATTTTTACAGTTTGGAGACTAGCAGTCCAAGATCAAGGTGTCAACAAAATTGCTTCTGAGGGCTGTAAGAAAGAATCTGTTCCATGCCTCTCTCCTAGCAGCTGGTGGCTGCAATAATTCTTGGCATTCCCTGGCTTGTAGATGCATTACTTCAATCTTGGACTCTGCTTTCACATGGCCTTTGCTTCTGTGTCTTTGTGTGTCAAAGACACTCCTTCCTCTTATAAGAACATCAGTCATTGGATTTATGTCCCATAAATCCTAAATACAAGATGATCTCATCTCAAAATCCTTAATTACATCTCCAAAAAATTCTATATCCAAACAAGATCACATTCACAGGTTTCAGGGATTAGGTCTTGCACATATCTTTTGGTGACCACCGTTCAACTCACTCTTCATATGTCCCTACAAAAACTTTCACACAAATATTCAGAGCAGGATTATTTGTAATAGCCAAAACCCAGAAACAATCCAACTGTTCATCATCAGGTGAATGGATAAACAATTCCACCCCTTATAAAGGAAAACTTCTCAGCAATAAAAATGAATGAACTATCTCTATACACAAGAACCTGCATGAGTGTCAAAATAATTACACTCAGTATAAAAAGCCAAATGAATAAGAGTATGTACTATGTGATTCCATTTATATAAAATTCTAGAAAATGTAAACCAGTCTTTAGTCTTAGAAAGCAGATAGATCAGTGGTTTTCTGGGGGAGAGAGATGGAAGGAGAAGGGGATTACAAAAGCGCACAAGGATAATGAATATGTTCGGTATCTTGATGGTGGTGTTGGTTTTCTGAATGTACATGTGTGCCAAAACTTACCAAAGCATACACTTTAAGCACAGCTTATTGCATTTTAATTATACCTCAATAAACTGTTAAAAATAATGCTTCATCTTTATCTTGCAGTGCTCTAGTCCTCTGTGGTGATTCCTGGAAATAATACTGAGCTACTCTCATACTCTTCAACTTACTTTCTGCCTTTTCTTTCTTCCTGTGTGCCATGGGAAACTGATCTTAGGGACTGCATCACCTGGGTTCCCTGGCCCTTCGCTTCCAATTGGTGTCAGCCTGTTCCCTGTTTCTCCCTAATTCTGGAAGTGCCTGTGTTGTTCAATGGTCACACAATGTAAGGTACCCCTCTTTCAGAGTTCTAGGTCCGATTAGGCTCCTGCAGACCAGGTCTTCCCCTAGTAAAGGGAAAATGGCTTTCTGTCATTCCTAGTCCATGTATACATTAACATCTCCTTAAAATCCCTCAAATCTGACCACACTTCTCTCAACTGTGCCTTTATTCAACTCCCTTACTTGGTATCTTTACCCCACCTCCACGTTTCTCTCTCTCTCTCTCTCTCTCTCTCTCTCTGACACACACACACACACACACACACACACACACACACACACACACACTCCTCCTAAGGTAAAACAAAAAATTCTCAGCGATAATACTCATAATAATGACACAATAATCTCCTAAAAGTTCCTGGGTCCACGGTGGAGATAAACTTTACATGGAGGGACTGTTTCAATTCTCATTTCTTTACCTTCTTATTTCTAGACCAGTCATTGGTAAGCTATGGCCCACAGGCCAAATCTGACCCGCCACCCGTCTTTGTAAATAAAGTTTACGGACACATAAAGTTTTATTGGGACACAGCCACACCTGTTTGTTTCTGGCTGCTTTTGCACTACAATGGCAGGGATAAGTAGTAACGACAGAGACCATATGGTTTGAGAAACTTAAATTACTTGCTATCTAGCCTCTTATAGGATAAGTTTGTCAACTAGGCCATGGCCAGTGCCTACCAATGCTTAAGAGATCAGTCCTATTTTTGTAACTTTCCAAGGGATAGTTATATCATCACCCCTAGACAAACAATTGGATGAAGTTTTGAAATAAAATTTTCTTTAGCTTTAATCAAATTCTTAGGCAGGACTTTTCTTCCCACATTGTCACCATAGGTAGAAAGGAAGCAATATAATGATTTCACATTGTCCAGAGGGAATTCCCATGGTTGGGGTTGTTCTTCCCATTTACCCCTGATGTTGTGCAACATATTTAATTTAAATTTCTGATTTACAGAAATGTGGGTTAGTTATTGAAATAGGACTCAGTAGATTGGGATATCCCATAAAGTTTGAAATCTTAAATACAACCAGATACAAATACATGGTTCCTTCTTATACAAAACTGAATACCAATAGTACCTTTAAATGTAGCAAGAACTAAAACTCAGACTATGTTGGTGATAATAATGCGTCTATTTTGGAGCAATGTCTCTGATGATGCTATTGATTAATATATTCAGTCGAGTACTTTTAAAAAATCTTATTAACGAGTAAAAGTCTCTTATAACCATTAGTCAATATATATTGAAGTTTCACTAAAGGTTAATAAATCATTATATAAAAGTGTTTGAAAATTATAAATCCAAATCCCATTCCATTATCACAAGGTTTGGGGAAAAAAGGGAAGGAACCAAAACAATTCTTCAAGTGTTCAAATTGTAACATTATGCCCCATGATCTGGTTTGTCCCTATAAAAGCACAAAATATAGAAGCATTTCCCCTATAACTGATACTATTTTCTTTATGTCATTTAAGAGAGCATTAGTTCTGCCTCACGTTCTTGGAAGAAATATTCATGAATTTCGTTATTCCAGAGGTACCACATTTTCTTTATAGCTTTGCTAAAAGTCCAAGAATCTAAGTGTAGTGGATATCTTAATAAAAAGAATAACTTGGGGGACTTCATTTCAGTAAGATTTTTAACTAAAGTTGGTTTCTGTGATGAGGATTACTTAAAAAAAAGTACCACCATCTTATACTTAATTTAGTAGAAAATATGTGGATAAAGAAATCTGTACCATTATACATGAAATTTTGAGAAAGCACTTCTTAACTCTATGTTTTAAAGGAGAAATAATATCACTGTAGTTTGAAACTGTGATCGCCTTTATCTAAATCAGAAATAGTCTTTCTTCAAGTCTCAGATTGAGTTCACATGATGAAGAGAAAAAGTTAGTAAAAGAAGATTTTGTTAACATATCAGCCAAAGTATTAGACTACTTAAATGAATAAATATATCAATGCTAAATATAATTTGAATATTAAACATTCTCAAAGAATCTGAAAGGTTGGTCTAGGAAAAATTTCATCCTATTTTATAACCGTTATTTTGAGAACAATTAGGTAGAGAGAAGAGTATTACTCCAAACTTTTCTCCATTCAGCACATCCTAATTATTCTTTTCTGGTTGACCAATAGCTCAGGCTTAATATCATTGTATAATAATTTATTATAATTTTGTGGTTTCTAAAAGCCATTAAACAGCCATTTTGCAGAGAACATGTAAAGAAACTTCTCTCAAATTTTTCTATAACTGTTAGTAAGTGGTAGATTTTAATCTGAATAATATATTCTTTTCATGGTGGTCACTGTTTACATAAGTCTGATATTCATTTAATTCTACCAGTGAAATAAAAGTTCTTTGTCCACCATACAGCTGTGGCAGAGATTAAAATGATAAATGATACATCAAGCATATCATAGTTTAAATTACACTATGAGTCTCCATTCCTTCTCAACAGAAAAGATCTTTTTCTTATACCACACATCCTCATTGACTGGGTTGTAACTAGAGACAGCCATGGTTCAGTGAATTCTGTATCACATCCGGTTTGTGGACAGACCATATTCCAGATATTGGAGTAAAGGTTTTATACACATCACATTCCAGGTTTCATTATATAATACTATCTCTCTACTTCCATAGGGGTGTCGTATTGTTTCTTTATCTGTCCAATTCTAATACCTTGCACCTCCCTTGCACAAGGGACGATAATCCTCTTGTTATCTATTATAGTTGGTTCATTAGGGAATATTACTGAAGGCCTCACCATCCAGTCATATGTTCTGCTACATTTAGTCTTCATCATAGTTTACACACAAACTCATTTATTTGCCTTGATTTCTACCAAACCTGGTAACTGACCTTTAAAGACAGAAGATCCACTAGTGACTAGAATGTCCAATAGTCTTTCCTGGGTGAGGGGGTAATGAGCTCACTGTCAGCATTATTGAAGGGGACAGTGCTCCATTAGAGTCATTATTCAGTTAACTATTCAATTAGAGATTTTCTGTCTTCCCAAGCTGATTTCCAGACACATACAACCTCTGGGCAGAAGTTGGCCACTTTCTACGGTCACAATCTGCTTTCCATCATACCCAGATAGCTGTTTTAACAACATATCATCTTGACTTATGGTCACATAGAGTGCAAACCTCTGCTGTTCAGCACCCACAACTTCTGTCCAACTCTGCTACAAATCTGAGGTTTCCATAACCCCATCCTCGGGTTTGATTAATTTGCTAGATTGGCTCACAGAACTCAGGGAAACACTTACTTGTACTTACCAGTTTATTACAGAATGTGGTAAAGGACACAGATAAACAACCAGATGAAGAGATGCATAGGATGAGGGCCAGGAGGTTCCTGAGACAGGAACATCTGTCCCTGTGAAGTTGGGGTGCACACCTTCCAGGCACATGAATGTGTTCACCTACCTGCAAGCTGTCCAAACCCCATACTACTGAGATTTTTATGGAGGCTTCATCACGGAGGCATGGTCAACCAATTCCATTTCTGACCCTTCTCCCTTTTTGAGAAAATGGGGGGCAGGGCTGAAAATGTCAAGCTTCTAATCATAGCTTGGTCTTCCTGAGTGACCACCCCTCATGCAGGAGCCGTTCAAGGGCCCATGAAAGTCACCTCATTAGAACAAAAGACACTCCTATTACTCAGGAAATTACAAGTGTTTCAGGAGTTCAATGCCAGGAACTGGGAGCAGAGACTAATATGTATATATTTTCTATTATTACACACATGGTGATTGTCTTGGGTTGGGTGGCGCTGGGGGTAAGAACTAAGGGAAAAGATGGGTATGGTAAAAAGGAAAAATAGAGAAATAGGATGCACATTATAAAGGGCCTTGTATGCCATACTGGAGAGTTGTGACTTAGTGTTATATTTTATAGGGAAGAAAAGGAATTTGTTCCAAATTAGAACTGCTAAGAGCTTTGTGGCTACCACATTCCAGACTAAACTTTTTGAATTTTCTTTGCTCTTAGAAAATTTTCTTAGTTGAGAGAATAAAAACCCAAAATGGATCTTAAAAGCAGTTTGAAATTGGAACAGCTTTTACTAAATGATGTTTTGATGAATTAAGATTAAGCAAATCAGAAATAGATGTCTTAAACTTTCCTTGGAATGTACATAAGTACCACAACAGCACAGTTTATTATAAATCTGGAACTTTTTTGACTTAAACACAATAAGCGGCTAATCACAATAAGCAATGTATCTTCATGCATACATCACACGCAAATTCACACACGCATTTACACATACACACACATATCTACACACAGAAACCATCTCTTAGTTCTATAGTGCAATATTGTATCATTACCACCTTCAGCTAAAATATATTTGTAAGAAACCCCCTCTGATACTAGGATTGTGTCACCATATTGAATCAACACCTTGAAAAATTAATGAATTGAACATTTTGAGAAGCTTCAATAATAAAAAATAGGATATTGGACTTTATAAACTTGTAATTCTCCAAGATATATGTACAGACTTCAGAAACTGTGCCCTTGTATCAGTGTCTGTCTTTTTAAAATAAATTTATTTATTATTGAATTTTGGCTGCGTTGGGTCTCCGCTGCTGCGTGTGGGCTTTCTCTAGTTGCAGTGAGAGGGGGCTACTCTTCGTTGCAGTGCATGGGCTTCTCATTTCGGTGGCTTCTCTTGTTGCTGCGCACGGGCTCCAGGCACATGTGCTTCGGTAGTTGTGGCACTAAGGCTCAGTAGTTGTGGCTCACGGGCTCCAGAGCTCAGGCTCAGTAGTTGTGGCCCATGGGCTTAGTTGCTCTGTGGCATGTGGGATCTTCCTGGACCAGGGCTCAAACCCGTGTCCCCTGCATTGACAGGTGGATTCTTAACCACTGCACCACCAGGGAAGTCCCTATCAGTGTCTGTCTTGAAACTACATACCATGAATTTGTTCACATCAGCTCTGTCAGCAATGTATAGTGACTGAATAAAAGACTAAGGGTAATTTTTTATGTTCTCACATATGTTCAAACAATACCTTTCTTTAAAGAAATATATTGCTTTGCCAGTACTACTTCATTAAAATTAGAATCATCACTACAGGAAAATAATTCACATTGTCCCACCAAAGAAAAAGGACTAAAGTTCACCAAACAAGTTTCCTGGGACTTACTGTGAGTTCTGATTTTGACGCTGCTGTTTTATTAACTCTGTAACTTCGTGCACGTTTCTTTCACTTTCTGAGTCTCAGCTTTTTTTTTTTTTGCGGTACGCGGGCCTCTCACTGTGGTACGCGGGCCTCTCAAAGAGAAGTATAAGATGCTCTATTATCAATATTACTCTGAATTTTCATTCCACTGATCAATTTTTCCACTGTTGTTTTCCATCAAAATCCTTGTCACATTGCTTCCTGTGCCTGCATTCCATTGAAAACAAACAGGTTAATCCTGTAACTTTTTCATACAGCACTCTCTCTATCAACTTGTTCTAACTGAAGCCTGGCTCTGTCCTCTCCACTCACCCCACCCACATTATACCACTTGTCTTATAGTTCTCATGAGTAGAGGGTACGCTATTGGGTCAGACGGCATTTTTCTTACTCACCCTCACCCCCCAGCCTGACCCAACCATGTTCTGCTTGTACTCCAAAGCTTTTCCAACTTCAATCTATAATTCTACCTTTAGAACTTACATTAAGTGTTTGGAAAGAGCATTGTATAATCAGGGAACTGAGAGAAAGCCAACGTGGCTGGAGTATTGAGTGAGGGAAGCTGTTTTTATGAAATGAGGCTGCGGAGACAGGCAGACCTCAGACCATGTGGGCCCTGCGGGCCATGCTGAGGTGTTAACCTTTAACATATGAAAACCAGGTGTGTAGAGTTCAGCTGAGTTGGAGAGAGCTGAGCCGTCAGGTGTCCTCCAACTCCAAAAATGAGCCAAAATGAAAGCAGCAGCCAAGCTTTTAATCACGGACTCTGATAGTATAAGCAAAGGGCTAAAGCAGAGAAAAAAACTGACTCCCAGTTTCCATTCCCCCCACTGAAATGGAGCCCGCACAAGGTGCCTGGATTGGCACGGCTGTGTAGGGGTGGTCTCACTTCTGAGGGAGCCCCCAACAAAAGGCTCCTGCGGTTTTATGAAACCTGGGGCAAGAGGAGGGGAGCCATCACCCTGAAGACACATAACTTGGGAACTCTGAAACCTTGCATGGTGGAACCAAAGCATCCTGGATGAGAGACACCTTGAAACCTGGTTCTTGGAGAGGCCTGGGACTCATGAAGCAGCAAAATCCAATGGGATTGACTGTCACCACCTCTGCAGCCAAAGCTTCATATAATGTGGCCAGGGTGGTCCCCTCCAGCCAGGAGGATATCCGCACAGGGGGGCCTGGCCATGGTCCCACAGGACTGTGTGTGTGGGAGGCCCAGCTGCCCAAGGCCTGGAGAGAGGGTCATACTCTGCATGCTAGTGAAGCCAGGGTTCTGGGACGGGTCACCAGTCAGGAGAGGCCAGGGCAACTGAGCAGGGTATTGGGGAACAAGGCATCTGCCTGATGCAAAGTCCTAAGCTGCTCCAGTGCTGGCAGGAACTAGCCTACCTTGCCAGAGTGGGTCGGGCTCAGGCTGGCTGGGGTATCTCAAACTTAACCGCAAGGTCTAAGCTACCACATAAAGAATATTCCTCCTGAAGGCGAAACAAAAGGGCACTAATATGCCTTGCCAGGGTGGGGCTTAGCGGGCTGGTCAATATTTTCTCCAATAAGAGACACTCGGAGCCCTCTTTGTTGGAAAGCCTGGGACCCTATCAGGCAGCAAACGGAAACGGGGACTGACGGTCGCCAATTTGCACCTGCCCCCTCAAGACTGATTCTGCAGGGTGGGTGCGCTCCAGAGTGGATGCTCTACGGGTGTTTGGGGCCTGGAAAGCTACAACGGCCGGGGGAGGAGGTCCCGACGGCCCAAGGAGTGCTGAAAGGATGCGTAATGCGCACGCGCCCGCAGCACAGTCGTGGGTAGCCAGGGCCCCTGCAATTGGGCAGAAGTCGGCAGAAGCCCGGTCACGGTAGCCGGCGTCAGGGGTTCAAGAGGTAAGCCTAATCGTAGGCCTAAACTAACCAACGGGGAATATTACCCCTAAAGGTAAAACGCAAGGTTACTTGACGGTCTTGGCTGACTAGAATATTCTCCAATAAGAAACACCTGGGAGCCTTATTTACTAGAGAAGCTCGGGATCCGATCCGAAGCAAGTCCAGATGGGGGCTGGGGGTAATCTGACACTGCCATCTCAGAGTGATATTCGAGGGGGTGGGCTCGCTCATCCTGGAGGTTATGCAGGCATTTGGAGCTTGGAGTTCGCTCCAAAGGCTTGGAGCGCGGGTCACCAAAAAGGCAGGCTGAAGTGGTGCGTACTGCGCAAGCGCGTCCAGCGCGGTTCAGCCTCGCCAGGGAACTGGAGACGTCAGGTCACAGGGCCCGGCTCTTCAAGCACAAGGAGCATGTGTAATCGCAAACCCAGACCTCTCAACCCATTCCCCCTGAAGGCAAAATGCAATGGGAAGCCCAGGACCACATCAGGCGGCAAGTCCAAATGGAGACTGACCGTGGCCAGTTTGCCACTGCCGCGTCAGAGTGATTTTGAGTGGTGGGTGCCCTCCACTTGGTAGCTATGCAGGAGGTTGGGGGCCGGGCTCTGGCTCCACGGTCCCGGAGGGCCACAGCTGCCGAGGCCAGCTCAAAAGGTGCACGCTGCCCATCCCAGGGTAGCCGGGGACCTGGAACAGGGCCGGGGACTGGATGAGGCCGGCGCACAGGAGCGGAGTATTGAGGGAAACAAGGCTTCTGCCTAATTCCAAACCCTCATCTACACAAGTGCACGTGATCATCCTTAAGGCAGAGCAGGTGGGCACTGTACTGCCTTGACGGAAAACACCTGGCCAGGTATCCAAGCGACTGCGGGGAGGGAGCCCTGGTTGCTGGGAAGCCCAGAGCCCAATCAGGCGGGGAGTTCAAAGGGGAACTGAGGGTCGCCAATTTGCATCTGACGCTTCACAGTGATTTTCACTTACCCAATGGAGAGTATTTCCCCTCCGGCAAAACGCGCGCGTACTCGACTTCCGTTTCAGGGAGGGGCCGCGCAGGCTCGTCAGGGTTTGCCCCCATAAGAGACCCCTTGGAGCCGTGATTTCGCGAGAAGCTCCAGCCCTGATCCGGCAGCAGGTCTAAGTGAGGCCTGTCGGTTGTCAGTTTGCAGCTGCAGCCTCAGAATGATTTTCGGCGTGTTGGCGGCCTCCACCGTGGAGGCTCTGCCGGTGTTTGGAGCCTGAACCTGGCTCCACAGGCCTGGAGAGCTCCGCTGCCCGAGGACCGCTAACCAGGTAAGTCCTGCGGATACGCGTGCAGGACAGGGTAGCTAGGGACCTTTTAGAAGGTAAAAGTCAAGGGAAAAGGGGTCACAGGAACAGGCTCTTGGGGGACAAGAGGAGAGATGGTCGCTATTTTTTCTCTGCCGCTTCAGAGAGATTTTCCTTGGGTGGACTCCCTCCACTCTGGAGTCTATGCTGGAGTTTGGGCCGTGACCTAACTTCAGAAGCTGGAGGGCTCGGGGTGCCCTTGGCCTGCCGAAGGGGTGCTACTGCCCCTGAGCGTGCAGAGCAGGTTAGGGCGCCAGAACCTGGAACAGGGCAAATGTAGGGAGACGCTGGCTCCCAGGAGCGGGCTCTCGGGAACAAGGTGCACGTGTTGCCACAAGCGCTAACCTACCCAGTGGGGCCTATTCCTCTGAAAGGCAAAACGCAAGGAACTCGACTTCTTTGCCAGGGCAGAGTCGGCCTTCGCTCCACCTGCTTGAAGGGCCCGGGTGCCAAAGGCCTCCAGGAGGCGTGCGTACTGCGCATGCGTTTGCAGCTCATTTCGGGGTACCCAGGGACTTGGAACAGAACAGGTGTCAGGAGCTGCGTCAGTAGTGGGCATTTGCTGGAAAAGAGGTGTAACCCTAATCGAAAAGCCTAACCTTCCCAATGGGGAATGCTCCCCCGGAAGCAATAACGCAAGGTTCCTCCACTGCCCTGAAAGGGCTGGGGCGGGCGTGCTGGCCTGCACCTGGGAGCCATTCAGGCAGCAAGTCCAAGTGGGGACTTAGGGCTGCTAATTTGCATCTGCCGCCTCAGCGAGGGCTCCCTCCACCCTGCAGGCTGTGCAGGCGTGGGCCGGGACCTGGCTCTGCAGGCCTAGATCAGGGCTACATCATCAGGACTGCTGAAGGGGCGTGTACTGTGCGTGAGCATGCGGTGCGGTTGTGGGAAACCCGGGACTTGCAAAGGCAGGGAGATGCCAGGTCACCGAAGCAATCCCTTGGGGGACAAGGCATATGCCTAATCACAAGACCTAATTTACCCGTGGGGACTATTCCTCCTGAAGGAGAAAGGGAAGATTGCTCTACTGCCTTTGCAGTGGCGGGCTGGCGGGCGGGTCGTGATATTCCATTAGATGCTCCTGGTTGCTGGAGAAGCTTGGGACCTGCTCAGGCAGCAAGTCCAAGTAGGGATGACGGTGGGCAATTTGTTACATGTGCTTCCGAGTGATTTTCGCGGTCTGGGCTCTCTTACCGTAGAGGGTGTGTAAATTTGGGGGCCGGGCCCTCTTTCTACAGGCCTGGAGGGCCCCGGCTGCCTAAAAGCTGCTGAAGGGGGTGCGTACCGCATATGTGCGTGCAGCGCAGTTCAGGGTGGCCAGCGACCTGGAACAGGTCTCCAGTTTGCAGCTGCCGACTCAAAGTGATTTTTGTAGGGTGGGTGCCCTCCATCTTGGATGCTCTGCAGGTGTTTGGAGCCTGGACTTAGCTGCCCAGGGCCCTCAGTTCGCATGAGTGGCGGTCAGGGAAGCCAGGCATCTAGAACAAGGCGAGGACTGACTGTAGCCCATTTGCGGATGCCACTTTGCAACCATTGGAGGGAGTTGGCTCCCTTCTCTCTTGAGGCTGTGCAAGAGGTTGGGGCCTGGTTGCCCAGTGTGTGCTGTGTCTGCCTGTGCCAGACAGTTCAGGGCAGCCAGGGACCTGGAACAGGGCAAAGGTCAGGAGTGCTCAGGTCAGAGGAGCACGATCTGGGGGAACAAGGTGGCTCTCTAATTCTGAGCCCTAACCTATGCAAATGGGCATGTTGACCTCGAAGGCAGAGCTTAGGGATTCTGTACTGCCTTGCCAGGTTTCGTGGGGCAGATTGGGTTGGTTATTTCCCATAAGAGAAATGTGGGAGTCCTGGTTGCTGGACAGTCTGGTTGCCTGCACCTTGATGTTGGGGGTCTAACTGCTCTGGTGGCCTAGTGAAGCTCTCCATGTAAGGGTAAGAGGATCCGACCCTGATACCTATACAGGGCCAGGGCCCATTCAGGTGTGGTGAGTTTTTTTTAACTTGTTCATTTCCTGTGAGATATGCTGTTTGTGTTTTCCAGTATCCATTTCGTCATGTTTAAGTAGCAAGAACCCAACTTCCAAACATATCTCACATATAATACCCCAAATTGCCCTGACAGCCTTTAGATGCTGTATGTTGCCAGCTTCCATGTCAATAGGTCATTACTGGAAATAGCACATGTGCTACTCTGCAGTTTTAAATTTCTCACAAAATTCAACACAATCAAAGCCTAATTCTTAAAAATGAGTTATTGGCAACACAGTGCATGTTATCTTTGTGTGAATTATAGCAGCTTTTGTTAATTGCCTAAAATCTGCAAACCTGTGGGAAACATTTTCAATAAACTGATTTTTCCAGATGTTTCCTCAGTAGTAAGGTAGTCGGTGGTGATTAACAAGTGCCCCTTCTTTTGATTTTGTTCCCTTGTATTAAAAAACCTGAAGACAATCAAGAGAAATCTCAAAACTACATCCATCAAAATATCACAGTAAGAATACCAACCAGGACTGAGGTCTGAACTTGTTCTTACCTTAACTTCCACTGTTGAGACTCTTTCATTTGCGAATGACAGGAACAGAATTTATATAAAGTAAGCAAATAAATCTTAGGGCTGTGCAACTGGGATTTTTAAAGGAGATTTTGTTTAATTGGAGTATAGTTGGTTTACAGTGTTAATTCCTGCTATACAACAAAGTGATTCATTTATATATATTCTTTTTATATTCTTTTCCATGATGGTTTATTACAGGATATTGAATATAGTTCCCTGTGCTATACAATAGGACCTTGTTTATCCATTCTATATATAATAGTTGGCATCTGCTAACCCCAAACTCCCACTCCATCCCTCCCCAGCTCCCCTCCCCCTTGGCAACCACCCACAAGTCTGTTCTCTGTGTCTGAGTCTGTTTCGTAGTTTCATTTGTGTCATATTTTAGATTCCACATATAAGTGATATCATATGGTGTTGGTTTTTCTCTTTCTGACTTCATTTAATATGATAATGTCTAGTTCCATCTATGTTGCTACAAATGGCATTCATTCTTTTTTGTGGCTGAGTAGTATTCCATTGTATATATGTACCACATCTTCTTTATCCATTCATCTGTTGATGGACATTTAGGTTGTTTCCATGTCTTGGCTATTGTGAACAGCACTACTATGAACATAGGGGTGCATGTATCTTTTTGAATTAGTTTTCTCTGGATATATGCCCAGGAGTGGGATTGCTGGATCATATGGTAATTCTGTTTTTAGCAAATGGGAATTAATACAGTTTCAGGTTTGGTTGGATCAGAGATGTGAAGGAAGTCAGAATATGTCACCCCAAAGTATTCCTCTTTGACATAAAACTATTTTGAACAGCAAACCCAGGAAAAGCTCCCCCTTTTCTGCAGGAAATAAATTCTCCTTTTACTGGGGACACATTTATCAGACCTTCCGGAGGAATCGGCAAACAAACCTTCCTTTAGTAGTTGCTCCCATGTATTTATCTCCCTTCAGTATGCCACCCTTGGAAGCCTGAAACTGCTGTGCTTTGTCCTGTCATTTCTCTATAAAGTGTTGTTCTGTGATAAGGATGTTATGTAAGCTGGAATCTAAGCAGCACTTTTGAGTTACTTTTCCTTTAGTTTTCTTCCCCGTGATAGGCACAGCTGCGTGTTGATACACTGCTTGCTCTTCTCTTGTTAATGTCTTTTTGTTAAGTTCCAGCTGAACACTGAAGCAGGGTAAAATTTTGTCTCCCCTGCATACCTTTCTCCCCCTTGGTCTCTTATCTCTTTCTCATGTTTTCCTTTTAGTTGGCAAAGAGCTAGCCTCAGACTAGCCCTGCCCACATCATTCCTATAACTCGTGGACCTAGACAAGGAACGATTATCTTTCTCCTAGATTCCACATACCAACTTTCAGGGCTGAACCCTGAAGTCCAAGTTGTATATGCGCACTTAGGATGTGGGCCAAGGTGGGGTTAGTGTTCCTGAGCATCTGAAATATGCCAGGTGTTGCCCCAGGTACCGGCAATGTGATGTGAACAAGAGAAATGCAGCCCCTACTCTCCTGAGGTTTACATCCTGGTGGGGGTGATGGGACATAACCTAAACAACCAGCCAACCAATTTCCAACAACAATAATAATTTTATATCATAAATATGCTTTGAAGGAAATTAAAGCAAGTAAAAGGGATGAAAGATCATGTGGTATTTTGGTGGTGGTATCGGTGGCTAATTTTGGATCGTGGGGTCAGGAGAGAACTTGGTGAAGAGGTGACATCTGAGTAGCAACAGAGCATGGCTTCACATACTGTGGTGTGACTTTTTGTTTACTCTGGGTGAAAAGCCAGGAGGGAGACATTTGTCCCCTGGGCTCCCGAGAATATACATGGTAAGAAATCTCCCAGACATGTAGGGTTGGGTGTATAAAAAGACAGAGGAACTTCCCTGGGACTTCCCTGGACTTCCCAGTGGTTAAGAATCCTCCTGCCAGCGCAGGGGACACGGGTTCGAGCCCTGGTCCGGGAAGATCCTACATGCCGCGGAGCAACTAAGCCCGTGTGCCACAACTACTGAAGCCAGCGTGCCACACCTACTGAGGCTGTGCTCTAGAGCCCGTGCTCGGCAACAAGAGAAGCTACTGCAACAAGAAGCCTGCGCACCACAAGGAAGAGTAGCCCACCACTCGCCGCAACTAGAGAAAGCCCTCATGCAGCAATGAAGACCCAACATAGCCAAAAATAAATAAAATATAAATAAATTTATAAAGACAGAGTCTTTATAAACTCTGTTTAAAAAAAAAAAGACAGAGTCAGATGTAGGAAGGACTATTTCTTCTTCTTGGAGATGTAGCACCTTACTCAAGACACATGGCTTCTCTAGATGGAAGGGTGTATGATTCCCAAGGTCTTTTTCAGCTCTAAATTCAATGATTCTGAAGTCATTCTACAAGTAATTCATTTTCATATTTTCCTTTAACATTCAATAATGTTGGAATGAATGATGCAAGCAGGACGAAATTGAATTGTAGAATCATCATTTAAATTCGCCAGTTTTTAGAAGGACATTACAAATAACCTTACCTAAAAAAGATAAAAGTTCTATTCTTTAATGACTGTCAATATTTGTAAATTCTATTAAATAACTTTAAAAATGCCTAGCTACTTTCTAGCTTCCAAGCAACTGTAATTAGCTTAACATCTTTTCGATCAGTAAACAGCCCCGAAGTATAGTTGATATAACCTTGGCAGCCAGTAGAACAAATATGTAAAGAAAAACAGTCGTAAGTATTATATTTTGTGCCTATACCTATTAGTACTACATGATTTAATGAGACTAAAAGAACTCCCCAGAGAAATGTTACCTATAAGAAATGCTTCCTTTTTTACTTCTTAATATTTTATTGATTTACAGTGTTTCACATTTACAGCAAAGTGATTCAGTTACATATATATGTGTGTGTGTATATACATATATGTTTTTTCAGATTCTTTTCCATTATAGGTTATTACAAGATATTGAATATAGTTCCCTGTGCTATACACTAGGTCCTTGTTTATTTTATATGTAGTAGTGTGCATCTGTTAATCCCCAATTCCCAATTTATCCCTGCCCCCTTTCCCTTTTGGTAACCATAAATTTGGTTTCTTTGTCTGTGAATCTATTTCTTTTGTAAATAAGTCCATTTGTATCATATTTTAGATTGTACATGTGATATGCTATGATGTTTGTCTTTCTCTGACTTACCTCACTTAGTATGATAATCTCTAGGTCCATCCATGTTGCTGCAAATGGCATTATTTCATTCTTTCTTATGGCTGAGTAATATTCCATCGTATATATTGTACCATATCTTTATCCACTCATCTGTCGATGGACATTTAGGTTGCTTCCATGTCTTGGCTCTTGTAAATAGTGCTGCAGTGAATATTGGGGTGCATGAGAAGCTCTTCCTTTTATTGACCAATCATGCTTACAAAATAATGATAATAATCTCTAAATAATTATTGTGTTAAGTAATAACAACAACAATAGTAGTAGCTAACACTTATCAAGCACTTACTATATGTCAGGCACTTTTCTAGAAGCTTTACATGTTTAGTTTACTCTCAGCAACCCTATGAAATGCTGCTATTAACCTACTTTTCAGATGAGGGAATTGAAAGGTGGAGAGGCACTTGCCCTAGTTCACACCTGGTTGATAGCAGAGCAGGGTTTCAAATCCAGGTGTTGGGGATCTGCATTTAAGTTCTTAACCACATATGATACTTTAGATATGTTTTAAATCTGAATGGGAAATGTTATTTTATCTGGGGTGGCAAATTATATTCAGAGACTGAGATTGTCTTTGCCATAGGTTGTCTATGCCGTAGGTTGACATAGCATAGGCTCGGTCATTCCTAGTAGAATTAGCAATTCTACTAATTTCACAAGCCAGTAGCATGCAGGATAATATCTCTTACTAAGCCAATAAAGAAATGACATACTCTTATACTAATCAAACAGGGAAATGAATGTTCTAGGACAATGTGAATGTTTTAAAGTAACAATGTAAACGTAACACAAGTAACAAATATGGAGACACGGGGGCAGGTGGAAAGGGTGCGACACATTAGGGGTGAATGTGTTCATGCTTCATAGAGGGGCCTTCAATACAAGATTGAAATTTTAAGGCTTCATGTTAAAATGGTATCTTTGGAATGATCCTATTTTGATAAAACTTTTTAATCCTTCTATCTGTGTTTATATTCTGCATGTATGCTTAGAAGTATATTTGGAATGACATTAACCCAATGTTCATGATGGTTATTTCTGGGTGTTAGGATTTCAGCTGATTTGTTTTTATACTTGATTTTTGCCCTATTTTCATTATCTGACATACAAATATACATACACACATACATGAATATGTGTGTGTGCATTATAAAAACAATGCCATAGTTTAAAAAAAAGACTGAAAGTAAATATGGAAAGTTGTCTTAAAAAAAAAAAAGTACTCCACATCAATACTAGATTAATCACACTATTGTTCCAGGTCAGGGGAAGAGGAAAATAATTAAAGTCCAGATTTAATTGAGATGTATCTTTGGCGAGCTGATGTCCAGCTGCTAGCACAAAAGTGCAAGTCCTTTGTTGCTAGGGAATGAAGATGCCAGTGTTGGCAGGCAAGGTGCTCTCCTTGGGCTGCTGCATGGCTTTTACCACTACCTGGCAAAGAGTCGTCTTGCCCAGGCAGGAGCTAATGCCCCAAGGTCTTTGGATCGGCAAACCCGGATGGAACACTTTTGGGTTGCTGGTGAAACCTCTTGGCATTTGGAGCTTAATGTCCCCCAGCCATAGTTGCACCCCTACATGTTCTTGTCCATACGTGCCCATCAGTGCTGACCTGCTCAGTACTTGACCACAGGTGTAGGCGGTAACAGCCTGACACAGCTTCCTCAATGTAAACAACTTCACTCAGAACAAAACGACTTCATTCTTAGATTAAAAAAAAATCAAGCCCCCAAACAAGTAGATTTGAAATAATATAAACCAATATTCAACAGTGTTTAAATCTAGTTTAGGAAAAATTGGGCCATAAGTGACATTTACATACTGCCATTTTCTCTTTTCATCTCTACTCAGTTGCCCACTGCCCATTTCCCTCCTGTAACTCCCAGGGCTCTTTTGCTGTGTTCTGTCACCCTTAAAATGTGTGAACCCACAAAGAAGCTAGTATTAGTTGATTGTAATTTAGTATCACTTTAAGTAAATGGTTTGCATCTTTCAGGGGGACTTAAAATTTATACTATATCTTATGTAAGAACAAAAGGCTTTTTTTCTGCTAAAGGGATTTCAAATTGAAGCCAGGGCATGGGAGAGAGATTTGGAGGGTCAGATTGCTTCTGCAGTATGGTTTCAGAGCTTGGAAGTCCATCTTCTACCCTACCTACGTAAATTGTTTCCCAGTATTTGACACTGTAGGAAAGGGTATTTAAACTAATTATATTAAATATGCAAAAGTATGGACGGGCAAAGGCTGGCACCATTACTTCGACATCGTTCCCCAGGACGATTTCAGACTGCAATGCATATCGAAAGGTCTTAGAAAAGAATGGGAAGAAAATGAAATAAAATTCTAATAGTTCAGTGGCCTTCTATTGTGATGAGACATAAAACCTTTTGCTCACGAAACAAGAGGGCTAAACACCTCGCCTCCTAGATAAGTGTTTCTGGTTAAATTGATTGTTGGTCAGTCAAATTTCCTTTCCCTGAGCAATTGTGTAGGTGCCTCGGATCTCCCCAGCTCCTATCCCACCTGAAGGGCAGGAGGGGCGATGTTGAGTTTAGACCATCCCTCAGACAGTTAAGAACCCCTCAGTCATTGCTTTTTTTTTTTTTTTTTTTGCTGTGCGCGGGCCTCTCACAGCTGTGGCCTCTCCCGCTGCGGAGCACAGGCTCCGGACGCGCAGGCTCAGCGGCCATGGCTCACCGTCCCAGCCGCTCCGCGGCACGTGGGATCTTCCCGGACCGGGGCACGAACCCGTGTCCCCTGCATCGGCAGGCGGACTCTCAACCACTGCGCTGCCAGGGAAGCCCAGTCATTGCATTTTTACACCTTGGTTTGTGGAGTCTCTGCCTGTGTATTTTCATATTTTTTTATTTTTATTTTTTTTTGTGGTACGCAGGCCTCTCACTGTTGTGGCCCCTCCCGCTGCGGAGCACAGGCTCCGGACGCGCAGGCTCAGCGGCCATGGCTCACGGGCCCAGGCGCTCCGCGGCATGTGGGATCCTCCCGGACCGGGGCACGAACTCGTGTCCCCTGCATCGGCAGGCGGACTCTCAATCAGTGCGCCACCAGGGAAGCCCTGCCTGTGTATTTTCTATGTATTTTGCTTCCTTTATCTTTCGAACGCCATGTGCCTATCCAGGTGACCGTGTTTTCTAGTGGGGAGCCGTTGCCTCAGATGCTGAACTTTGGGGGGAAATCAGAGGCAAGCAGAATTGGCAGAGCTTCCACCCTCTCTCTTTTCCCAGTCCCTTTTTTCCTTTTATGATTCTTCTTTCAGTCCTTCTCTCCCTTCTTCCTTCCCTTTGACCTCCCTCTCTTCCTAACTAGTGCTCTGGAGCCCAGCTGCCTCCCTTTGAATTCTGGCTCTTACGCCTTCTTGTTGGGTGCCCTCGGGCAAGTTCCTGAACTTTCTCAGTATTTACCTCACAGGGTAGGTGAAAATATTAAAAGAATTTAAAAAGCGTAAAGCGCGTCAGATAACGCCTGACACAGAGTAAGTAGTCAAGTGTTAATCATTCTCATCAACATCACGATTACTGTTCCCTTCCATGAACATTTACTGAGTCTTACCTATGTTTTAAATGCTGTGGTAAGTGAGCAAATGAACAAAATATTTCAGTTGAGAGCTCTTGGACTCAATGCTGAGTCCCCCAAGTCACACTATTTCCTTAGAGCATCTTTACTCTTTTCCATGTCAAATCATACCTTTTCTGTTTTCTCATTCCTTGGAGAATCTCATTGCCAAGTGGCAGTAGGTGGTAAAAATGTTAGTTTGAATCCAGTAAATATGGGTATGTTTCCAGAAGCCTTTCAAAGAACCAACCTTGGGCTTCCCTGGTGGCGCAGTGGTTGAGAGTCCGCCTGCCGATGCAGGGGGCGCGGGTTCGTGCTCCGGTCCGGGAAGATCCCACGTGCCGCGGAGCGGCTGGGACGGTGAGCCATGGCCGCTGAGCCTGCGCGTCCGGAGCCTGAGCTCCGCAGTGGGAGAGGCCACAGCAGTGAGAGGCCCGCGTACCGCAAAAAAAGAAAAAAACAAAGAACCAACCTTGTGGTCGTAGTTTCAGATGTCACAGCTACTGTACTTTTAGGACTTAATTTTATTCATGTTGGCCACTCAGTGACACTCAAGTCACATCCTAGTCTATTAATTATTTTGCTTGCACATTTGGACAGCTCTTGCTGCTAACTTACTTTTTCTTTGGCCGTGCTCTGCGGCATGTGGGATCTTAGTTCCCTGACCAGGGATCAAACCTGTAGCCCCTGCAGTGGAAGCACAGAGTCTTAACCACTGGATCGTCAGGGAAGTCCCCCTGCTAACTTTCTTTTGTAATTGACATAAAGCCGATGATATTGAGGAAAAAGGAGATGTTCTCTACTTGCTTTTCATGGTCTTTTCAACTCTCCAAGGTTCCCAACATTCTTTTTTGATACATTTTTTTGTTTAGAATTTGAGGGTTCATTTTAATTCCTACTAAATAATAGGTCTTGCCACCATGCTTCAAACCCTTTTTATCAGATTAATGAAAAAGAAAGTTTGTAATCCTAGGGCCATTTTCTGTGTCCTTTGTTAGGTTATTTATAATTCCCATGGTAAAAATGATCACAATTACTGGTCTTCAGAAAACTACGTATATCTATACTAGTTCACTTTGGTTGAAGCACTCCCTAAAGGGAATGTACATATTTTCAATTTTTTCTGTTATTGATTGGTTCATGGATATGCAGTGAGGGTCTGAATGTCCAGTCCATGTTGCAAGATACATGAGACACTCATTGGGTTCATCCCTAGTGATGGCATTTATGCTGGAGGATTTTCCCCTAACTCTCCTTTTCTTGTCAAACAACAGAATATACAATTCTGGCCCCTGTTTTACTCAATTCACTAGAAGCAGCATTTAGGGAGGATGACTAATCTGGAAGCCAAAAGAAGCTTGTTCTACTAAACAGAAGCAGCCTCTGATACAAAGTGTAGGGCGAAGTAAGAGGAAGATGACAAAGCCTGCTCTACACTCGTACTCTTGGTTTGAAGGCTGACACTTAGGTGATCTTCCCAGGTTTGGGGCTTCTGCCTGTAAAAATTTTAAACAATTAAAAAAAAAACACTACCCTGAAAGTGGGTTATGCAGGCAAGTGGATCTACGTAACACACACACTCTCAGCTGCTCAGTTTAGACGGTGATTTCAGACGCTTCCTGAAATTGTATTACATCCCGTTTCACTGATTTTTTTTTTCCTTCGATTAACAATTCAGTTTTGTGTAACCTGCCAATGAGTCAGAAGTTTCAGCAAGAGAAGGGGCCTGCCAAGATGATGACAAATTACGAGCTATACGCCGATAGGGTCATTGTGGGGATTAAAATGCATAATCCGTAAAAACATTTACAACTGTGTTTGGCATAATTTTAAGCGCTCACTGCTTGTTAGCTCCTAATAGTATTACTACTATTAGGAATTTCTCTGGGCTCATTTTACCCTGTGGCACTGCCTTGCAATTAAAGGGACAAAAACCAATACAAACACAAAGTAAGAGCCTGATTAAAAAATGACGATTTTAATATGGACTCACATTGCTCCCTGGGATATTTAGCAAGTTCTATCAGTAGCATTGGAAAAGTCAATTTTAAATCATTTTGAATTCAATTATACCAGTTTATTATGGTGACTGTGTCAGGCAATCAGGTACGCATTCTACCTATAATTAACCCCTTTTATAGCTGAGACAACCAAAGCTCAAAGAGCCTTTAACTAAACTTCCCAAGTCACACAGCTAGAGAGTGGGTATTACATTACCACCCTGGTTTACAAAATGTTTTGAAATTAACTCTTTATCGTATTTTGAGTTTCACATTGTCTATTAATTTTCCTCTAGCTACTTCTGTGTGTGGTTTTAACTATTGATGATTTCCTTTAAGTACCTCGTGAATTCACATTGTTTCCCAGGAGTCCAGATTGCCTGTTACTCTTGCTGTTGCATATTGACATAGTTACCTCAGCAGGAGGGGTAACAGTGGTCCCTCACAGGTGTCCACATCTAATCCCTGCAACCTATAACCATGTTACCTTCCAAGGCAAAAGAGATTTTACAGATGTGAAAATTGAAAGAGGGAGGCAGGAGAATCAGATATGAGGACGGATGCAGAGGTCAGAGTGCTGCAGTTGATAGCTTTGAAGAACCGTGAGTCAAGGAATGGAAACCATCTTTAGAAGCTGCAAAAGGCAAGGAAACCAGTTCTCTCCTAGGGCTTCAAGAAGAAACACAGCCCTGCGGACACCTTGGTTTTAGCCCTGTGAGACCCATTCTAGACTTCTGATCTCCAGATCAAGTTTATGTTGTTTGTAGCCGCTCAGTTTATTACAGTGGCAATAGGAACCTTATGTACTCTCTTGATGCAGTGTTTACAAAGTGTCCCACCTTTTATTTTAATGCTTCTATAAGTTAGGGCAGTTAGCTTTTTATTATTTAGATCAGGTTTCTGACCAAGTTGTTTGCAGTGATACACCTGTATCACCCCTTTTTTATCTTTTTTTTTTTTTAATCAGTAAAGACCTTTGGGGTGGGTTGATTCAGTATGTGAGTCTGGGAGAAGGAAGGAAGGGAGATGGCAGCTTGACACACTAGAGATTGTACGGGATCTTGAAGGGAGGAAATGGCTTCAATTTGAGAGTTTCTCAGGAAATCCTGATTAGGCCTGATGAGGGCCTTGTCTCACCCAGTTGAAAATCATTGACCCAATGGGACTAGAGACAATCGAGCAATTCTGTGCTAATTGCAGTTCTAAGAGCTTCATATATTGACTTATTTTTTCCTTATACTGTAACAGCCCTGTGAGGTAGATACTATTGATAATATCTCCTTTTACAAATAAGGAAAGTGACATATAAGGACATAAGTTTTACTTAATTAGACATTTTGCTTATAATAGAATTAATACTGAACTGGTTGCCAAATTGTAAAATACAAAAAAAAATAATCACAGAATTATTATGTTCACATTTTAAGCCTTTAAGCATTTTTTCCCTACCGCTTTGTAATTAACTAGCTGTTGGGTTACTGGTTTGCCATTTAGCAAATAACTGTTAAAGGTAGGTTTAAAAACAGCTGTGTTTAAGCATCTTGTCCATCAAGGCATTAAGCAAGAAGCTGCCTTTGCATAAAATGTCCACTGGGTGGCAGTTTTTCATAAAAAGTACACGGCCTTAGATTTCACATCATAGTTTCCCCAGATTTATAAAGACCAAATGAATCATTTATTTTGGGTTGTTAAATAGCTAATTTTGGGGCTTCTTAAAGGGGGGTGCCCTTGTACTGTATTTAATACCCTTTCAAAATAGAAACAGAGCCTTAGCAGCTCCACACATTTGAGATAAGAAGTAAGAAGTAAGAGTAAGAAGTAAGTTCTTTAAGTAAGAACTTACTTTGAAATGCATTTTACACACAAACTAATTATGACATACTTCAGCACTTGAGCCCACGGGCAAACTTGTAAAACTGTTCTTGATTTTTTTTTAAATGAAACTATAATGATAAAAAGCCTATATATGGTCTTACATCTAGTAACTTTATACTAGAAAACATAATTTTTTAGGAAAGACTAGCACAAGATTATACACTGTGAGCTTATTTACATTTAACTGCATGAATTTCTTTCCTGCGTGCTTAAAGTTTTCACATTAAGGACAAATTTCCTCCCACTAAGAATTTTCAGGGTTACAATTTGAGGCCAGATCAAAAGTTATTAGCTTGTTTAGTGATGTAATTCAGGAAAAAAAAGGTACTTTGAAAACTACTTAGTGTACCTTTAAATACTATTTCTATAAACGTGTGCTTGGTGCCATTGTCAGCAGATGCCCCCTGCCTGCCCCCCATCCGCCACTGTACGGAAGAAGGTGGCCACCAGGGGGCGCTGTACCTGACACCAAGGAGTGCCCACTTCCACCTTCACCTACGCACAGCTTATTAACAAGTAGCTTTGTCCTCCTCCTCTCCTGCTGCTGCTGCTGCTTTAATCGGTTTTCTTTAGGACTGCGTATCAGGTTGTTAGCACAGTAGTCTAGGTGTTTCCAAGACATCACACTCTTCTGTCTTTGGTAGATGCTATAAGCTCTGGCTCACTAGCTTTTAACATGTAAATATGCCAATTTGTGAATTTTAAACTCCTTTACAGTGATCAGTTCAGCAGTTTGCCTAATCATGAAAAAGAAAAAAATTCTGCCACTAATTGCCAAAATGCCAAAAATGCCCTAATTTAAATGTCAGTGCCTACACATTTAATGGCTCTTATCTATTGAACTGAATTTGTGAACCTAAATTTTGAGGTACAAATATTCAAATACAGTTGAACTTTGAGCCTATCATAGCACATGTGACACCCAACACAAGTAACATGAAGCCAACCAGAGTATTCTCGACATCCGTTAGCTGTGCCACGCAGCTAAAAGGTGAATTCCCCTGTGACAGTTTACTCATATCGGTTTGGACAGTTCTCAAATCTGAAGCTTAAATGTAAACATCAGCACTTTATCTTACTTTATACTGGTACTAAATTTAAGCAGTGTTTTAAGTTGAAATGTCATGATTTCCTTATCAGAAAAAATAAAGGAAATGAAAAAATCAATTACTGATGCCAGTTGACAGAAAACATCATAATCAATTAGGGGGAATATTGAGTATCCATTCAATGTGGAAAATACAGAAGATACTCAACTAATACTCCTCTGCTGGTTGATTGATGGTGCTTCTTTCTGTCCACTAGCCTGAGGCATTTGTGTGTTTTTTTTTTTAAAGTCACTGCAAGGGAAAATGTAAGCAAACAGTGGTAATCGACTCTTCTTTTTAAACTTTTAATTTTATATTGGAGTATAGTTGATTAACAATGTTGTGTTAGTTTCAGGTGTACAGCTAAGTGATTCAGTTATACATGTATCTATTTTTCTAATTCTTTTCCCAATTAGGTTGTTACAGAATACTGAGCAGAGTTCTCTGTGCTATACAGTAGGTCCTTGTTGGTTATCTATCTAATATATAGTAGTGTGTATATTTTAATCCCAAACTCCTAATTTACCCTTGTTTATCTATTTTATATATAGTAGTTTGTATCTCCTAATCCCAAACTCCTAATTTATCCCCCCCCCCGCCCTCCTTTCCCCTTTGGTAACTACACATTTGTTTTCTATGTCTGTGAGTCTATTTCTGTTTTGTATATAGATTCATTTGTATCATTTTTTTTAAGATTCCACATGTAAGCGATATCAGACAATATTTGTCTTTCTCTGTCTGACTCACTTCACTCAGTATGACAATCTCTAGGTCCCTCTATGTTGCTGCAAATGACATTATTTCATTTTGCGGTACGCGGGCCTCTCACTGTCGTGGCCTCTCCCGTTGCAGAGCACAGGCTCCGGACGCGCAGGCTCAGCGGCCGTGGCTCCCATGGCTCACGGGCCCAGCCGCTCCGCGTCACGTGGGATCCTCCCGGACCGGGGCACGAACCCGCGTCCCCTGCATCGGCAGGCGGACTCTCAACCACTGCGCCCCCAGGGAAGCCCCCCATTTGAATTTTTTAACTTGTGTTTAGAATCACCATGCAGTGTGGCTGTTGCTCCAAACCCACAACATTTTATCTTCAAATGTGTGTATAAAATGCCACATAACACTAGAAAATAACTGATTATTCCATTTTCGTAAGAGCTCAGTTGAGGGCCAACCCTCCTGAGGCAAAATCAATATGCAAAGCACAAACTTGGTTCACACATTTTATTTATACAGTCTTCGTTAACCTCATTCTCGTTTATGCATCTAGCTGTCTGGATACTACAGAGGTAGAATATCTTTGGATGTTATACTGGAAAAAAGCAAAAATGTTGGAGAAAGGCCAACCGTGGTTAAATCCTGCCTCTTTCACCTGTTTAACTATGTGATCTTGGGCAAGTTGCTTGAGTTCTTTTAACTTTTTTCCTAATCTGTAAAATGGGATCAACAAAACCTACCTTATGAAATTGTTGTGAGAATTAAGTAAGAGTAGATATTAAGTTCCTATATGGTATATACTCAACAAGGTAGTTTTTTCTTTTATATAGTTAACTCCACTCATTAAAAATAGTGATACACATAGAATTATACATTAAGCAGAGAATCTCAGAATGGAAGTAAGCCTTTAATATTTTCTAATCAACTTCCATCTCAGTTTTCTCTGTAACATTATTGGAAATTTGTGTGCAGACATCAGGGGGGTCCCTGGATAGCATATTGTCAATGGTATTTTCATCTGGAAGACTCCAAACTGGTTTAAACAAAAAGAAATAGCACATTATGAAAAGTTCATTGGTCGGGCAGTTTGGTTAATTTAACAGCTAAGGACCCAGACTTTTCCCCATCTCCGCTTTGACTTCCTTGGCCTGTGGATTTTACTCTGACCCATGATCTCAAGATACTTCAGCTGTGCTCACCATCACAGGCAAACAGTGACTACAGCTGGAAGAAAAAGACCTTTTCTCAATGTCTGTTAACTTACTAATTTAACAATGAGGAATTCATTCCTGGAAACCCCCCTCCTCTAGATTCCCTCTCATTTTGACTGGCTGAAATATCCATTTGCAAATCAATTACTTGCAAAACAAACAAACAAAAAATCAAATGAGTTTACTGTGACTATTGAGAATAATCATGTGGAGAGAAAGACTGATGATGAGTCAAACTTATTATTTCGCTGCTTTTCAAAGCAGCTCTCTGTCAAAGAGTTTGCTAGTTGTCACCAACTTGTCCTCCTTTGTTCCAGTTAAGACAAGCAAAAGGTCCTTTAGAAAGGCAAGGTCAGCTTTGAATGATTGTTGTAAAGGTTCTGTAATGAAGCAGCACACAGGTGTCATGGTGCGCAGCCCAGACGTCCTAATGAAGGGTGGTTCGCGTCGGTGCTGACCTTGTGATTTACTCTTAATTTCTTAAGTTTCATCAGTGAGCTCCCTCAACTTTAATTCAGAGAAAAATTCAGAAAGTTGCTAGAGTGAATTTTGGGTCTTATCTTTCCATTGAACCTTAACACATTATCTTCAAAATTATCTTTGGATCTTCTAATCATTTTTTGTGATGCATAGGGGAAAGGGTAGTAAGTGAGAATTTAGGTATTAAAGAGGCAGCTTTATTTTTCGGGTAGACAGTGGTGGGCAGCAGGGTGTGCTTACTGTTCCTTTTCTACTGGGGTGTGGTACAGCCCAATCCTGTTCTGTTTGCTGGCAAAGGCAGCCCTTAACCGAAAAAAGACAGCATCACTTACACTTTCTTTTTAAAATTGAAGTTTAGTTGATTTACAGTGGTGTTAATTACTGCTGTACAGCAAGATGACTCATTTATATATATATAAATAATAATATAGTATTTTTCATATTTTTTTCCATTGTTGTTTATCACAGGGTATTGACTATAGTTCCTTGTGCTATACAGCAGGACCTTGTTGTTTATCCGTTCTACATATACCAGTTTGCATCTGCTAATCCCAAACTCCCACTCCACCCCTCCCCCACCCCCCTCCCCCTTGGCAACCGCCAATCTATTCTGTATGTCTGTGAGTCTGTTTCTGTCTCATAGGTAGTTTCATTTGTGTCATATTTTAGATTCCACATATAAGTGATATCATATGGTATTTCCCTTTCTTTTTCTGACTTCACTTAGTATGATCTCTAGGTCCATCCATGTTGCTGCAAATGGCATTGTTTCATTCTTTTTTATGGCTGAGTAATATTCCATTGTATATATGTACCACATCTTCTTTATCCATTCATGTGTTGATGGACATTTCGTTTGTTCCTATGTCTTGGCTGTTGTGGCTGCTACGAACATAGGGTGCATGTATCTTTTTGAATTAGAGTTTTGTGTGGATATACGCCCAGGAGTGGGATTGCAGGAACATATGGTAGTTCTATTTTTAGTTTTCTGAGGAACCTCCTTACTGTCTTCCACAGTGGCTGCACCAACTTACATTCCCACCAACAGTGCAGGGAGGCTTCCCTTTTCTCCACACCCTCTCCAGCATTTGTTAATTGTAGACTTTTTAATGATGGCCATTCTGACTGGCAGTGTGGCATCGCTTACACTTGAATGGAAGAATTACTGCACTCTGATGTGAGTCTGTACTCCGGGCTGTGAAATAGATGGAGGAATGAAGAGGCAGATTCTGCTGTTTGCTGTTTCTAAACAGAAAAAAAAAAAAACAACAACAGGAAGAAAATATTACTTGAAGGAGCATTATATGTGGACTGTTTTCCCTTTGAATTTATTTTAAAATGGTAGTGATGATACTGGTTATTATAATATCAGGAAATAGAAGGCTTCCACTTAAAATATTCACCTATATTTATATATTGTTTCCAAATACTAGTGTCCTGATTGTCTTTAAAGCAAAAGGTACCCCAAACACTGTACTTCCTTCATCAGAATGGCCCGTTGACGGCAGATCTGCGTATTTTGCTCAGTTAGTCAGTGGAGTGCGTGCTGGTGGGGTTTTCATCCCCCAGTTTTCTTGCTTTACAACAATATGAAGTGACCCAGATTCCTGGTTAAATCAAGTGCCTGAACTTTCTCTCCAAGTCTTTTCTACCCACATTGTTGATTGAGTGAAGGAAAGACCTAACGAGGAGATAAGAGAGGTTAGGCAGTGCTTATTAGACAAATACATGGCAGTAGCATTTATTTAACAAATGCTTCCCCCACAATATAAAGTTTGCACACAAAGTGAGACCATGGATATCTTCACTAATTACATGCCACTATTAAAAAAAACCCGCATAATTTAAAATGATGTGAAATAAGACCTTCTGTGTAAGTGCCTGCATTCATGCTGGGTGTCAAGAATTGCGAAGGGGTTGAAATGTCACCCTTCCTACAGTAAACAAGTAGCCTACCACTGTTTCCTAGGCGTGGGATGAATACACAAGACTGCTGGGGGAGAGACGAAGGATGTTATTACTCAGGGCACAGCCTGAGCATCACCTATCCTTGGGTTCCCCCTGACCTCCGATTCCATGCGGTGGTGATGGTGATACTTGGCAGACTCAGGGGGACGCTGTGCTGTCCGTCTGTGCCACCCTGAAGAGAACCAAGCTTAGGAAATTCCCAGCGTTATAAGGGGCCACTCACCAACCCACCGATCCTTTGCCCTGAAGGGAGGCTACATTTTTACCCTGGTCATCAGGAGACACATGTCCTCCATCCCAGAGGGAAATACTCTATTTTTCAAGGCTGTTTGCTCTACAGACATTCTTCAAAAGATAGTCTGGAATAAAAGCTGTCACAGGGTGTGTGAAAATGGACAGACCCATGGAGAATTGTCGCCTAACACTGTATTACACGTCTGTATGTGGTATGTATGGTGTGTGTGTGATATATATGTATACCATTAAGTCTCTCAATAATTCTGTAAAGACAGCTCATAATTCTTGTTTTAGATGTAAAGAGGCACTATCAGCTAAGCACCTTGCCTGATGTCACAGGGATTGTAAGGGACAAATTTGGATATTCAATCCTTTGTTCTGCTCAGCAGCCCATAATCTTTCTGATCAACCAATACACCAACTGCCGTGAAAAACACAGACGTACATATGTCTTCTGTGACACCGAGTTCTAGAAAGAAGTCCCTTTGGCTTTTTATATTACTTCTAGTAGAATTAAAGAAATACCCATGGTGCTGCTGTCCTCATAATTGGACTTATTATAAATTGTATCCTGTGCAGTACCATTCAAACAGGTATGTAAAATGGTGGTCAATGAAGCAGTATGTTTTTTTTCCCCGTTCAATCAAACCAGTTGCTCAATGTAATTATTATCTTGGAAGATATAGTTAAAGAGATGTTGAATTAAATTGAGCTTTTGAAAATTGCTCACCTCATGATTCCTTCTGATTACACTGTGGCATAATTCCACCAAATTTCAATATGTAATTTAGGGATAATGTATAATTGGTACTGGAATCATTGCAACTTCTCCACATTTAAATGAGAGGCCACTTTTATTAGTAATAACTATAATAACTCTGCTAAATAGGTTCTGTGACTTAAGTCACTCATTAGGAAATTATTTCTCAGCAGGAACATATTACCTTTATATATTTAATACAGATTTTAAGTAGGAAATTTATTAGCAATGCAAGTGTTTGCAGGGAGATAGTTTTTACAAATACTATATTTGGGTGCTAATCAATTATCTCCTGTGGTGTTAAACTCAAGAGTTTATTTTTCATTAAGTTTTATTTTTTAAAAAACTTTATATTCACTTGAGACATTTAAAAAATAAGCAATGATGTTTAGACCCCTGCTATCAAAATGCCAGAGAGGTGACAAGACGCCCTCCAATTTCATCACACAGTGTTTGGTTGATACCTTTTATTGGGGGAAAACATTTTTGTATTAAAAAAAATTACAGGGACTTCCCTGGTGGTCCAGTGGTTCAGACTCCCCACTGCAGGGGGTGTGAGTTTGATCCCTGGTTGGGGAACTAAGATCCCACATGCCACATGGTGTGGCCAAGAAAAATTTTTAAAATTTTAACAAAAATTACTACAAATATGTAGCTAGACACTGGAATCCATCATATACTAAGCTAAATGATGAGTACTCTAAAAGGAGTCTCTCCAGTGAAATAAATTTGGAGAAAAGCTGGTTAAGTTTTTACAGGAATTATACTCCATATTAAACAGTGGCGCTGAGAGGTCCTGCTCAGAAATTTGTTTTCTCATCATCTTTGAAATGTGTTTCATCACAGAGCCCTTTCACTTTGTAAGCCTCTCGATATTTGAGGAAGTCCTGAACGCTCTTTAATGATCTTTTTATCCCACTAGAATGACAGGGATCATAACCTTAGTTGTTTTGGGGTTCTCACGTTATTGGATAAAACTTTCTTCAGTCAAAAAAATTCAGTGAGTTTCTATCCGTTCCCAGGCCTCATGTGGACTTGAAGAGGGATGTGAAAAGATCATTATAGCAGGTGGAAGAGGTGACCTAGGACCCTGAGAGATTCAGAAAGTGCTAGATTGATGCCAGGGAATGAACGATGGGGATTTATTGGTCATTGCCTCTAAGCTGTGTCTTGATTTCCTTATCTTTAAAATAAGAATAATGCCTTCTTGGTGTGTTTACTATAGATATTTGTAAAAGCATCTACTTTGGAATATTCGATAAATGGCAGCTATTATAATTACTCATTATTTCAGCTCTTAAAAAATGACTCTGGAAGTTACATAACATGGAAACATGGAGTAATTTTTTTCCCCTAAAGGTTACCTTCTTCTTAGGATTTCGTAATACTTGTATGAAGCAGTGCACATAACTCATCTAGCACCGTATCTAGCATGCAGTACGATACACGTGTACTTGACTTTCCTTGGAAATTAGCACTGAATTGTGTTACATTTTGCTAAGTAAATTCAGCAGTATTTTTGAGCTACCATGGGGCAGACACTTCTCTAGTCGCTACAGATACATCAGTAAATAGAAAGCAACAAAGTCCCTACTTTCATACAGCTTATGTTTTCAATTGTAAGCTAGTTCTTACACTTGTAGTAAAAGCAAAGAAAATTACAGAAAATTAGAAAAGCATCTTGACAATAGCATGTGAGAAAGGCTTAAATTCAGTTGCCCTAGGAATAAGCAAGACTTCCTGTGAAAAGCAGCTTGATTAATTTCTTGACAGAGACAGTGTGCTTTGGTGTGGCAGATTATCCGCAAGAATGCTCTCACGGCTCTGAGCTGCTGACTTTAAGATGAATGTTTTTATATTTGTAAATGACTAGCTACTTATTTTTCCACCTAACTTTGCAGACATATTTTTAGTTGATCTTTAAATCTCTTCTTAGATGATAGACTATGTAAGGCTCATTCCGCTTTGCAGATTTGAACCGCTCAGCTTAGAGAGGGGCTCCCTGAGTTCCCCGAGACAAGCAGCTCTGTAGAGCAGAGGGAGAACAGAAACCAGATCTGACTCCTGATGGAAGGGAAAGCGATAATCTTGCCCTTTACAGACAGTTACAGCAGAGGATGACTGAGGCTGACTTTCAGCATGCATACGGTCTAAACATTCTTCAGAAATCATTTTTCCCTGAAAAGAGATAATTACATGTAAAGTGAAACCTTGAGGATGAGAAGCAGGTTAAGGTTGTATCGCCTTTGGTTTTATGTTACTAATTATTCTAAATATAATTTGCAGCTTTACATGTTTTGAGTGAACTCTAACAATTTGTTAATTTTTTCCTATACCATGAAGGAGGGCTACTAGATACATCACAAATATGGGTGAGCCCTGGGTTTGGAATGGCATTCACACAGGAAAGGAATTACTCAGCTACAATGCTGGTTAGGAAAATCAACTTGGTACCGTTTCTCATTTGTATAATGTGACCCCTCTTTGTGAAGTATAGTGGTTACAGCGCCTGTGGGTGGACTCAGGACTGGACTCAAGTCCTGCCTCTACTAATGGACATTATTTCACATCCTTAAGCCTCATTATTCTCGGTGTATAGTAGACATACAGTGATGTCTACTTCATGGCATAATTTTAAGGTTTAAATGAGATAGTGTATTTACCTGATAATTAGTGGTCACTCAGTCAAATATTAACTGTTAATATACCGCTGTGAGGTTAATTGTTCAACTTATGTTCAACAAAATTACCAATCTGTTAGACATCCCATTCTAAGTTACTCTGCTCAGAAATTTACCTTGAAGGCGTTTAGTGCTTATGGAAATCTCAAATACGGATAATTTTAAGAAACTGAAAAAGAATTGTGTAAGACAGATAAAGAGGTGACACGCAGCCAGGAAAGGATAAGTCCATTGTGAACATGACTTCTTATATTTGTCTCATATTTATAAGTTTGATTTTATACTCATATGAGTAAGTTCTCGAAGTTTGTTTTTCATAGGTCCTCTTAAGAAGAATTTATGCCATCAATGAGAATGACAGTTAAGCAGAACATTCCATTTCCGATTTGTCTTAACATAACAGTCTTAATTTAATTCCTAAGGAGGTAGAAGTAGGAAGAAAAGAGAATCTGTAGAATGCTCCATGACTGTTTTTAGGCCTGAGCATGAAGGAAAGATACGTGTTATCCTGAGGATGCTACAGTGGCAAAGTATGGGATCCTAGTTGACAGCTTTGGTGAGGAAATTACCCTGATGGCTCCTTGTCAAAAGATAAGGCATTGACCCAGCAATCCCACTACTGGGCATATACCCTGAGAAAACCATAATTCAAAAAGAGTCATGCACCACAATGTTCACTGCAGCACTATTTACAGTAGCCATGACATGGAAACAACCTAAGTGTCCATTGACAGATGAATGGATAAAGAAGATGTGGCACATATATACAATGGAATATTACTCAGCCATAAAAAGAAACGAAGTTGAGTTATTTGTAGTGAGGTGGATGGACCTAGAGTCTGTCATACAGGGTGAAGTAAGTTAGAAAGAGGAAACCAAATATTGTATGCTAACACATATACGTGGAATCTAAAAAAAAAAAGGTTCTGACGAACCTAGGGGCAGGACAGGAATAAAGACGCAGATGTAGAGAATGGACTTGAGGACACGGGGAGGGGGAAGGGTAAGCTGGGACGAAGTGAGAGAGTGGCGTGGACATATATACACCATCTAATGTAAAATAGATAGCTAGTGGGAAGCAGCTGCATAGCAAGGGAGATCAGCTCGGTGCTTTGTGACCACCTAGAGAGGTGGGATAGGGAGGGTGGGAGGGAGGGAGATGCAAGAGGGAAGAGATATGGGGACATATGTATATGTATAACTGATTTACTTTGTTATAAAGTAGAAACTAACACACCATTGTAAAGCAATTATACTCCAATAAAAACGTTAAAAAAAAAAAAGTTCAGGTGGGACCCTCCTCCTTGACAAACTAGCAAATTGAAATTCAAAGAAATCCAGTGACTTGCCCAAGTTACATAGTTATTAAATGAGAGGGTTGATTCTCTAATGAAATGTCCAGTCGCATAGACTTTCTCCTTTAACATCCTCTTTATCAGGTCATGCCTGCACCGTCATCACAAGTGATGATTTTACCACCGGGTAGATACTTCACAGAGTTAACAGATGAATGACATAAACAGCAAAAGCTGTGGTTTCAAGGGAAGGTCGGGTAGAATAGCTAGACTGGAGAGCTGTGGAAAGACATCAGGGAATGAACTGCTAGAATTGGGTCTTGATAAAATCTTGGAAGGCATAAGAAACACAATGCAACATGGCTGGTACATGAATGCAGGCTGAAAATAAAGTATCAGCTAAAATCGTAAAATATTTTAACATGTAATTTAAAAAAAATAATAAATGCTACAGTATATTATATAATGATTAGTTTCCACATATCCAGAAACATCTAATTCTCTATTTTGTTCTTAGCTTTGTAAGTTTGAGAAGGAATCAGCCTTTATTCTAATATGTAAGTTGCCCCATCACTCAGTATAAATTGCATGCCTTCAACAATTATGGAAGATATTAGGCACAGCAAGACAGGGAGAAAATTAAGTCAGTTCTGCAAAAGGAAATATTGCCTTTTCAGTAGCTTTTTACTAATGTCACTTTGAAAAATCTTGAATATCTGTTTTCCTGTTCAATTATTAAAAACAATATGCTCGTGAGACTTCATCCATTAGTTTCGAATTTTGTTTCATGCTGTTTTGTATAGTGAGACGCTACTCTAATTATCCTGGGCAAAAACTTAGCCCATCAGTATTTTTCTTTTGACTTGTTACATGCTGCCAATGATTTATAAATATTCAAGTATAATTACTGAAATCTTTTCTTTTTGTATGTTTAAGAATAATTGAAAAGGGTGAAGCAATATCTGGAAAATCTGTGATTTAAACATAAAAGCTTTGTGTCCCAATTAAAATTTCTGCATATACCTAAAACTACAGGCATACAAACCTCTGGAAAAGGAGATGCAGTTTTTAAACAAAGACTAAAATACTTGGCAACATGCATAATGCCATTTTGGAAATATTAAAATGGATCTAATAAAATAAAATTTAGTGAAATTTTGGTCCAATTAAATTTTACTTAGTGATAATATTATTACTATGCAAGCAATGTTACTTAAAATTTATTTTTTAGCGTAACACTTCTAAGAAAACATAAAAGTCAAAGCCTTTTCTTTTTTATCTCTAAAGTAAAATTAGCATCTCAGAAAAAAATTGTGATACTTTCATTACATACTATATTTTTGCCACCAGGTATCAGCTACCACAATGTCAGATGTAACATCTCAGGAAGATAAATTCATTGTTAAAGAGAATCATTTCTAAGTATATTTAGATTATAAATCCTTTTGAGACCCTGATGGGAGCTACGGCACCTCTTTCCAAAAAAATGCACATAATGCACTGTGCGTTTTAGGTTTACAGGTGAAATAACTTTTGCCAAAGGAAATTTGCCTTGTGATTTAACTGATTTGAGTCAATATATATTTTTAGTGTACTGGGTCTGGAAAATATGGAAGAGAAGGTTTACAGCTTTTCTTGGCTAGTGTGGCAGGACAGATAACAGCCTCTGAGGTCATTGAAAAGAATTAAAAGAAGGGAATATTTAGAGATATAGGGAGGGTTTAAGAAACTAATAAAGGATGGTGGAGTTTCTTTATTTTCTTAAAGAAAAAGTCCTGTAATTTGTCTTGGTATCTATTTGGTAAGAGAAGATATTGCATCCATTAAGTAGGACCTGGATGCCATCTAAATGAACAATCAGATTAAGAGAGAGCTCTTCCAAATTAAACTGCTAGTTAATATTTTTAAAACCATGAATAAAACTGAGCAAGAAAAAACTGAGTAAATCTCCTCAAATTAGAAAAACGTACAAAAAAGAAAGACAATTAAGAAAACATTAAAGGACCAATCCAAGAGATATACTATCGAAGGCTCAAGACAGTGGGAAATACTGTCAGAATGCCAGGAGAAAGTAATATACAATCTATAATTGCATACCAGGCAAAGTAGACACCAAGTATGGGGGTGGCATAAGATTATTTTTATTACGCGAAGCTTAAATGTTTCTTCCACGTAGTATACCCTTTTTTAAGGAAGTTGCTGGAGAATGTGAGCCATCAAATGAAGAAAACAGCAAAGACTTGGAGTTAAAAAGAAAAAAAAAAAAAAAAGGAATGACCATGGGTAAAGGTGAAGGTTTTGTCCAAAATGACAGCTCTTCAGAGGCTAGAAGGAAGCAGGAAGTTTAGACTAGAGCAGAGTTCCACAGATTTGATTGTGTGGAAAAACCATATTGAGGGGAGTGCTACAGAACTATGGTAGGATAGGCAAGGACTTAGCCAGAAGTACAAAGAACAGATTCTAAAAATGAGGCGTATTGACTCTAGAAAAAGTGAAAAAAAATTCTATAAGAAAGGAAATGTAGTCATTGTACCTGACTCAGCTATGATCAATAATTACATAGTTATAAAAAATGAAAACACTAAAAACTGATTTAACCAAAAATTGAGATGTAACTATATTGGAGGTTGGGGGAACCATGAACTTGAGTAATAAGTTAATATACTTAACTTATCATTCAGTATCTGTTTACTAGTGCTCTTTGGATGTGTCTGAGTTTTGAATTTATTGTTTTGACATTAATTCTCTGATACCAACTGGGCTTCTGTAATTCCTAAAGTTAGCATAGACCACATAAGTTAAAAGCAAATTCTTCCACGAGACTGCCCCCACTTCAGACACCAATGGCAAGTCTCAAATCCCACCCACATTTCTGACTGACAGGCTATAAATTCTGGAGTCCCATGACCCCCTCAGTTTCCCTCTTAGGTTCAATAATTTGCTAAATGACTAACATAACTCACTAAAAGCCCTGCACTTTCGATTATAGTTCTACTATAAAGGATAGAACTCAAGAACAGCCAAATGGAAGAGATGCTTAGGGTAAGGTCTGGGGAGTAGAAGGGAAACACAAAACTTTTATGCTCTCTCCTCGTGGAATTAAGATGAATAACCGTCCAAGCACATTAGTGTGTTGACCAACTACGAAGCCTTTGAGTCTTGGTGTCCAGGTATTTTACTGGTGTTTTCACTATGTATCTGTGATTGATTAATTCATTGGCTGCATGATCAGATTTGATCTCTGACCTCCCTGAGCCCTCCTCCAATCTCTCCCTGGAGATCTGGCTGGCCCAAAGTTCCAATCCTCTGATCACTGGTGGTTGTTGGTCTTTCTGCTGAGCAGCCCCTACTCTGAGCTATCTAGGGACCCACCAAGGATCACTTCATTAACATAACAAAGACACTTCTGTCACTCAGGAAATTCCAAGGGTTTATGAAGCTCTGTGCTAGGAACCTGGGATGATATATTCTTCATTATATCACAAAAGTTAACCAGTTAAGCTCAGTAGATTCGGTTTCTAGAAATGCAAAACAGATGATAGAATTCAGGGCTGTACAAACAGTAAAACCACACCCACAGGTCCACCTCCTAGAGTGCATATTACTTTCTTCTGACACATATCTACAGTTTGAGAAGGAATGTTTTAAAAAGGCAATCCTGGATTCTGTCCCCCTTTGTAATGGAAAAAACAGTTAATTACCCTGAGAAAAAGTTGAAGCTGTTTGTCACTCTTTAGGATGAAGGGAGGAAGAAAAGCCTCAGGAAATCTCTATCTCCTGGGTACCAGTCAGCCAGCTCTTCTAATCTGGGTAGGTCCTCAGCCTCCCTTGTCTTGATAGGGATTTGATATGGCTGTCCACTCCTGTCCTCCTCTGAGCATCTCAGATTTGTGGGGACAAACTTGTGGTCCCTTAAGGACTATACAAATCATTTATCATTCTGATTCCAGGAACAAAGTGTTCATGTTTTCTTCTAAATGATATTTTACACAACACTTCATCTAGAAGATTATAACACAGAGGTTAAGAGCTTGACCTTTGGAAGCACACAGACCTATCTTCAAACCACAGTTCCACTACCTATTTTCTGTGGGACCAGGAATATTCAAATGATGATAAAGTAGAAAAAATATTATTTATAAGGTGACCAACTTGATATCATGCTGTTTACTTTTTGTCATGCAGGCAGACCTCAGAGATATTGCAGGTCTGGTTCCAGACCACTGCAGTAAAGCAAGTATCACGATAAAGTGAGTCATCATTTTTTTTTGGTTTTCCAGTGCATATAAAAGTTACATTTACACTAGACTAGTCTATTAAGTATGCAATAACATATCTAAAAAATGTACATACCTTAAATAAAAAAATTATTGCTAAAGAATGCTAACTATCATCTGAGGCTTTAGCGGGTTCTAATCTTTTTGCTGATGGAGGGTCTGGCCTCAGTGTTGATGGCTGCTGACTGATCAGGGTGGTGGCTGCTCAAGGTTGGGGTGACTGTGACAGTTTCTTAAAATAAGACCACGGTGGAGTTAGCTGCATCAGTTGACTTTGTCTTTCACAAACAATTTCTCTGAGTGTGCAATGCTGTTTTGGTACCATTTTACCCACAGTAGAACTTCTTTCAAAATCGGAGTCAAACCTCTCAAATTCTGCTGCTGTTTTATCAGCTAAGTTTATATAATATTATTTAAAAAAAATTTTTTTTTTTTTTGCGGTATGCGGGCCTCTCAATGTTGTGGCCTCTCCCTGTTGTGGCCTCTCCCGCTGCGGAGCACAGGCTCCGGACGCGCAGGCTCAGCGGCCATGGCTCACGGGCCCAGCCGCTCCGCGGCATGTGGGATCTTCCCGGACCGGGGCACGAACCCGCGTCCCCTGCATCGGCAGGCGGACTCTCAACCACTGCGCCACCAGGGAAGCCCTTTATAATATTCTAAATCCGTTGTTGTCATTTCAACAGTCTTCAAAGCATCTACACCAGGAGTGGATCCCACCTCAAGAAACCCCGTTTTGCTCATCCATAAGAAGCAACCCCTCATCTGTTAAGCTTTTATCATGAAATTGCTGCAGTTCAGTCACATCTTCAGGCTCCGCTTCTAATTCTCTTGCTATTTCTACCAAATCTGCAGTTACTTCCTCCACTGAAGTCTTGAACCCCTCGGTCATCCGCGGGTTGGAATCAACTTCTTGCAGACCCCTGTTGATGTTGGTATTTTGGCCTTTTCCCATGAATCACAAATGTTCTTGATGGCATCTAGAATGGTGAATTCTTTCTGGAAGGTTTTCAATTTACTCTGCCCAGATCCATAAGAGTAATCACAATCTATGCAGCTGTAGCCTTACAAAATATATTTCTTAAATAATGAGACTTGAAAGTTGAAATTACTCCTTGAAACGTGGGCTGCAGAACGGACATTGTGTCAGCAGGCATGAAAACAACATAAATCTCATTGTACCTCTCCATCAGAGCTCTTGGGTGACCAGGTGCATTGTCACGGAGCAGTAATATTTTGAAAGTAATCTTTTTTCCTGAGCAGTAGGTGTCAACAGTGGGCTTAAAATATTCAGTTAACCATGTTGTAAATAAATGTGCTGTTATCTAGGCTTCGTTGTTCCATTTAGAGAGCACAGGCAGAGCAGATATAGGGTAATTCTTAAGGACCCTGGGCTTTTCAGGTGGTCAATGAGCAGTGGCTTCAACTTAAAGTCACCAGCTACCCTAACCCCTGATGAGAGAGTCAACCTGTCCTTTGAAGCTTTCAAGCCAGGCGTTGCATTCTCTTGAGCTATGAGATTCTTAGATGGCAATTTTCCCCAATGTAAGGCTGTTTCATCTACATTGAGAATCTGTTGTTTAGTGTAGTGACTTTCATTGATTATCTCACTGAGATCTTCTGGATAACGTGCTGCAGCTTCTCCATCAGCACTTGCTGCTTCGCCTTACACTTTGGTGTTATGTAGCAGCTTCTTTCCGTAACTCATGAACCAACCTCTGCTAGCCTCACACTTTTCTTCTGCAGCTTCCCCACCTCTCTCAGGTCATAGAATTGAGAGTTAGGGCTTTGCTCTGGATTAGGCTTTGCTTTAAGGGAATGTTGTGGCTGGTTTGGTCTTCTCTTCAGACCGATAAAACTTTCTCCATGTCAGCAATAAACCTGTTTTGCTTTCTTATGATTTGTGTTTTTACTGGAATGGTACTTTTAATTTCCTTCAAGAACTTTTGCTTTGTTTTCACAACGGGGCTAACTGTTCGGTCCAAGAGGCCTAGCTTCCAGCCTATCTGTTTTCGACATGCCTTCTTCACAAAGCTTAAGCATTTCTAGCTTTTGTTTTAAAGTGAGAGTTGTGCGACTCTTCCTTTCCCTTGAACACTCAGGGATAAGTGTAGGGTTATTAACTGGCCAAATTTCAATGCTGTTGTGTTTCAGGGAATAGGGAGGCCCAAGGAGAGGGAGAGAGATGGGGGATGACGGGTTCGTGGAGCAGTCAGAACACACACATTTGTCCAGAACGATTGCAATAGTAACATCAAAGGTCACTGATCACAGGTCACCATGACAAAAATAACAGGAATGAAAAAGGTTTGAAATATTGTAAGAATTACCAAAATGTGACACAAAGACATGAAGTTAAGCAAACGCTGTTGGAAAAATGGTGCCGATAGACTTGCGTGATGCAGGGTGGCCATAAACTTCCAATTTGTTAAAAAAAAAAAAAAAAAAACAACCCACAATACTACAAAGCACGACAAAGCAAAGCGCACTAGAACAAGGTAAGCCTGTATATATGTTCACATTTGTTGAACAGTTTGTCTGTTCCTGTACTAGGGATAGAGGAAAGACAAAGATAAATCAAGAGGACAGTGAAAATCAGTAGATCCATGTACACACAGGCACGGACACAGGAAAGGTCAAAGTTAGCAGCCACGTTCTCAGATGCCTGTTAGAATAAGAACATCTTCAGAATCAAAATATCCTCAGGGTCAAAATGCTGAAGCAGCCCACCTGCTTCAGGAGTCCTAAATATATGTGTCATTACACAGATCAGTAAGGCTGTGTGTACATGAAAAGCAGAGCACGAGTAGCAAGTTGGCTTGAGAGGATGTGTGAGTCTATATCTTTGAGTGCCTAACATGGCACTCTGCATACTTGGAAATCACGAGTTGATACACCCGGAGATACAGTTCACCTTGGGAAGCCAAAGTTAAACATTTCAGGCTTGCCCCAAAGAGTCCTACGGAGAATACAGGAAATACCTTTGCCAAGAAAATTCTGCCTGTGATAGCAGATTGCGGGACTGTCAGGAAAACAGATTTCCCCTGATTGCTTACAAATGAGAAGACCAAGCAAATTATGGGACAGCTTGAAATGACTTTTAATACATATTTTAAGAGAACCATTTAGCTGTGAATGAAACAAAACAATCAGCTTTTGCTATATAGTTCGATACCTGGTGCAGAGCTTTTAAAATCTTGTCACTTTTCAGCTGTGCAGCATCTGAAGGAGAAGCAATTTGGCTATTAGCTTGCCAAGTTTGGGTTCCTTTCAGTCTGACTGAAGGATTTTCTGCTTTCAACACATTAAAAATTGTTATGGATGTTTGGATCTCAGATATACAAAGGTCATTGTTCCTTTTAAGCTTCAAAATGTCTTTACTGTAAACCCTTGACAATGTGTCGGTTTTCAATATTTTATATGTGTACTCTAAGAGGGAAGCTTTGAACAGTCTCTAAAGTTTGAGATCAATTACAGAATGAATGGAATATTGGGAGTGGGGATACGTTTGACTCTTGAATGCTTTATTGAGCCCATCTTCTGCTTATTTGAGTATGAAAATGTTTATAATAAAAGGAATGATACACGAAAAAAGAGCAACAATGAAAGAATCAATGATGCCTTTCCTCTTGGGTTCTAGATTGAGAGCTCAATTTGACTATTAAAGGTTCAAGTGGCAATCCCACGCACAATTCACTCGAACCTAAGTTCCATCGCAGAGAGATTTTGACCTCTTCTCCTGTAATATAACAAGCTGTAGGAGAGGTAAATATGGTTAGCTGTCATAAGATCGATTGCAGAAGTTTTGCAAACAGCTATGAGGCATTTGACAATTTCCCCTATGATGATACCTGCAACTTTCCTTCTGTTGCGTATATTGTTTGGATCCGTCAGAAATTCCTACAGTTGGAAAGAGTCAAGGTGCTATCCATCTAATCTCACCATCCACACCCATAAAACCTGTCAGAGTCCCAAGCCTGAAACACATTTTAGGGGAGACAGAGATCGTCTTCACAGTAACTCATCTTTATTTATTTAGTTTTTGGTGAGCCTCAAGAGATATTTTGCAAGCATGTTTCTGCATTTACAATTTTTTGTGTGTCCTTTAAAACAAAACAAAAAGAAGAAAAAAAAGACATCACAGAAGCTTTACAGTTCTGTGGTGCTGTAATAGAAAGTTATTTTTTGTGGGAAGCGTGTGATTCAGTTATGTAACAAAATTGAGTATGGATTATAGGGGAAAAACGAAGCTCTAGTCTTTTAGTCCTGCCTCCGGCATGAATTCGTGATGTAACCTCAGGACATCCCTCCTTGGTTTCAGCTTTTCAACTCCATAAAGTGAAAGGATTGGATGCAATAATTTCTAAAGTCTATTTTAGTCAACTTAATTAAACAGTTCTAGTTATGCTGCTGTTTCTAGGCAAAGCAGTCATGAGCTTGGTAGCTATCAGTTCAATTGATGTGTATTTAATGTATCCTTTAGGAAAATGGGAGAGGAAAGCTAAACTGAGCACTTGAGTGGCAGGGCCATTTCCTTGCAACCTGCAGTGATGTGGCCGTAGCTCCTGGGTGCCACTATTCACTGTTTTCCTCCTGGTCCCAGTTCCAGGATAAATCTGTGAAGGACGGGGATATTCCTCACAATCTCCTTCCCAAGCCTCAGTTAATTACAGCTGATTAAAAGAGCCAATAGATTCCAAGTGGTAGGCATTTTTTCAAATACATTTACCCTAGGCCTCTTATATTGTAGTACCAGGTCTTTGTCTCTCAGGATGATAGAAAATAGAAAAGGGAAAAGAGTAACTTCAAGCTTACTATCTCAGGTGTGATGGGAATTGCTGACACGTTGGTTGTGCTGGAAAACTAGAGCAGAAGAACACATGGCAGCAGCAGGGAACTTCTCCAACTATCTTGACAACTCGGTACTTTGACAGTTTCTGCGAGAGTCCCAGCTGTGACCAAGTAAGTGGGTTGGTGTCACTTTGACACTGCAGCTGCCCTGTTGGCAAATAGAGTTCTGTGGGATCCTTAGGAGGACAAAATATGTAACATTTCAAAGAGGGACCACTTTATTACTATAGCAATCCCTACAAGTCTTTAGTGACTTGACTGATGAAAACAAAGTCTTAATTCATTGTTTGAAAGGGCTGGGCTCCCCAGGTGGCTATGAACTCCTCCTCAGTTTGACCAGAAGCAAGGAGACTAAAACCGAAAGACAGATGTTGGGCCAATTAGGTATGTCAGACTACTTCCTTCACTTTATGCCTTATGTGAGTTCATAGTTTTCCAAATCCATTCAAAGTTAATGGACAAAGAAGGTGATTGACACTCAACTATTGAAAGGCATTAGATCATAGCTGAGCGGTTACTTTAGGCCAGTTTGGAGAGCATAATAATCTATAATTATTTGCAGCCTATAAATATTGAGGCAGGAGAGGAGACATTTAATAGGGCATTTAAAAAGAGTACAATAATGAGAAGTGAAGTAATGCCTGGAGCCAGCGATAACTACATGACATTAAAAGCTCCTAAGAAAGGGGATATTCTCATAAAGAAGGCTGCCGTAATCCCGCTCTTGCCAAGTTTGCCACTGAATTGGGGAAATGGAACAAATAAAGGACTAATACAAGAAAAGCAGATTTGTGGGTGGCGTCATAAACAGCATATTCATAATTTGCCTATAGACTTTACAATCGGTGTCTACTCTGGACAAATATTTGACTCCCCTGCTCTTTAAGAGACACTCTGTCTCCTAGGACCATAACAGCAGGTAGCCTCCTCTCCCAGGCTGTCCCCATGATTGCTACGTGTAGAGCACTGATTCTCTGAAAGGGAGCTGCAGACGCTGCCTGGTGAGCAGTAATTAGGGTCTTCTTGGCAACCTTCATAGGTGAGCAGTTCTGCACATCGTTCCCTGTAAGGACTCAGAACAAAATCAACAAGGATCTACTGTAGAGCACAGGGAACTCTGGTCGATATTACGTAACCACCTAAATGGGAGAAGAATTTGTAAAAGGATAGATACGTGTATATGTATAACTGAATCACTGTTGTACACCTTGAAACTAACAACGTTGTTAATCAACTATGCTCCAATATAAAATAAAAAGTGAAAGAAAATCTAGAGTTTTCTGCTCTCCCTTCAGTTTACTGGATATGTTGATAAAGCTAAGCTTAGTGTTAATCATAGGATTCCCCTATTGAGAGAAAGAAATATTAGGGCAGTACATATCAGTCTTACGCTAGGGATGGGCCGTTTTTATTGTTTGCAAGCTTCCCACCTTACACACTCTGTGGTGATGGCTGTTGAGGGACAGAATCCCACTTCTTCCCTCTATTCTTCTTCCCCTCTCTTAATTCTGAATTTAATATTCTGAAGTAGAGTTTATATTAGAAGATACCAAGTTGCAGGAGTGAAATTCTCAAGAGGTGTGGAAAGAACTCCGGCTAAAATTATTGGATTTCTCATGTTATTATGGGGGAAACAATCATACCATCTTACTTTTACGTTAGACTTCTGTGTCAAAATTTATATAAACTAAAATTCATCATGTAATTTTTAGACAAATGGCTAAGTTAATGATGACCCAATTTAAAGCCTAGTTCTGAAGTGACATAGATGAGATTATCCCAAGTTCCCCATTTGTTCTGCTAAAAATGGAAAAACTAAATGCAGTTCATAATCCCAGGGACGGATATTTCAGTGTCTCTGTCCCGACAGCTATGGGCTTGACAATTACCTGCTCATTTTGAGTAGAGGTTGGCTGATGGCCGGATGAGATGAAGTTCACTGAAGGAAGTTGATAACGGCAGCTCATGCATTTGAAGTTGTCTAAGAATAAGCTGGCATGTTAAAGGAGTTATAAAGAGATACCTTCTTTTTGGATTTAAAGAGTCATGAAAGAAAAATATGCACAAATTGTTTTAGGGCAAATAGTAATAGAAGAGTGAACATTATGAACATTGATAAAAAAGCTAAGTATAATAATAGCAATAGGTAAAGGATACGAACTTAGGAAAACACAAGAGGCTTTTAGGATTCATCAAAACGTAACACAACTTTGGAATTCGCTGCAATAGAGAAGTTCTGTACAAAACCAAGGTTCAGTTATTCCCAGGGAAATTGATTACAAGTATTCTAGAATTCAAGTTGAACTTTTAGCATCTGTTTTACATAATTAAATCTGTTACCTGAAGAGTACCAGTCAATTTTGAAAAGCCGTCCTAAGGTTTTACTGGCATACGAGAGTAGAAAGTTGAATGAGAATTGCTCAAGAATGTGCACCCTTGGAGAAAGCTGCTGTGGGCTTGAGTTTGGAGTGTAAAGTGGTTTAGTAAGTCTCATCGAAGGGAGAGAATGTGTACTTAAATGATCCTTCTGGGAAAGAGAAGAAAGAGAACAACATTTCATTTATGAGACTCCTTGCTATGACCTTGGAGTTCCAGAGGAAGAAAGTGTGCCTCTCAGTGAGGATATTTGCCCCTTTCTTGGAATTGGTTGATCAGGACCAAAAAATGTACAACTTCTGTCATATCAATTCATGCCTTTTTTTTTTTTTTTTTTGCATGTTAGACATTTATAAGACATCTAAGCTTTAGAAAGAGTATTTTCTTTTTCTTAGGCCTTGTATTAGCTTGTTTGGGCTGTTATACAAAAGTAGGGGCATACCTTGCTTTACTGTGCTTCGCAGATACTGCACTTTTTACAAATCGAAGGTTTGTGGCAACGCTGTGTCAAGCGAGTCTCTTGGCACCATTTTCCCAACATGTGCTTACTTTGTGTCTCTGTCACATTTTGGTAATTTTTGCAATATTTCCAACTTTTTCATTATTATTAAACAGGATTTGTTCTGGTGATCTGTGATCAGTAGTCTTCGATGTTACTACCATGACTCACTGAAGACTCAGATGATTGCTGGCATTTTTTAGCAATAAAGTATTTTTTAATTAAGGTATGTTCATTGTTTCTTTAGACATGATATTGCACACTTAATAGACTGCAGTCTAGTGTAAATATGACTTTTATATGCACTGGGACACCAAAAAACTGGTGACTCGCTTTGTTGTGATATTCGCTTCACTGTAGTGGTCTGGAACCAGGCGCACAGTATCTCCGAGGTGCACCTGAGCCACAGACAGCGTGGCTTAAACAGAAATTTGTTTTCTCACAGTTCTGGAGGCTAGAAGTCCAAGATCAACGCTTTGGCAGGTGAGGTTTTCCCGGAGGCTGCTGTCTGCCTGGCTTACAGACGAATGTCTTTTTGCTGTGTCCTCACGTGGCCTTTGTGAGTGTGTGTGCCTGGTGTCTCTTGTGTGTCCTAATCTCCTCTGCTTAAAAAGACACCACTCAGATTGGGTTAGAGCCAACTGTAATGACCTTTTGTAAAAAACTTAATTACCTCTTAAAGGCTCTGTCTCCAAGTTGACAGTCACGTTCTGTGGTACTAGGGGTTCAACATACGAATTTTGGGGACATAGTTCATTCTATAACAGGCGCTTTGCCTAGTAACAGGGAAAAAGAAACATGACTTTAGGTGCAGGTCAGTGGAGATCTCTGATACGTGTCATATTCAGAAATATAGTTGTTAAGAACTTCCGTCAACCTATTAGGAAAAAATTATCTGTTTCATTTTTCTTTCCCACATTAGACTGATTATGCCTCTCCTAAATTTCCTTGAGGGGATAAAAAGATTTTCCCTTAGGGAATATTTGAATAGTAAACTGTCCCAGACCTAGAGAAACCTAGAAACTTTAATGATTCTCATAGCGGTGTTAATGTAGCATTATAATCAGTTAGAAAAGGCACATGAGATAATCATTTTGTTTATTTGAGACATACAAATAGGAGGCTAAGAGCTAAGGAGAGAAGAGTGACAGAGGGAAATGAAGAACCAGGCATTCAGGTGCTTATCCTACGTAGGCACGTATCCGCCCTACGTGCAGGGTTGGGGTAACAGACCTAGAAAAAGACCATCTTGGGGCACATGACAATGCATGTTCTCACCAACGTGGTGAATATCTACAAAGGCAGAGTACGGGGTAGGTATTATTTATGGTGACAGGAATTAGCACGCGGATCTATGGTTCCTGTCTGTCCTATTCCCACGTCAATAAAACACTCCCCAAGGAAGTAGTTGGGGGAATTGGACACTGTGAGTGTATAGGCCTACTCCCCATGGAGGTGTGGGCAAACACTCAGGCTGCACCCAGAGTGCTTGTGTGTCATCAGGTGAGTTGTAACCTGGGAAGGGGGTGGGGTGAGGGAGAAAAGTGGAGAAAGGAAACTTAGCGCGACATCGAGCTGTGGTGTGTGATTAAGGAAGAAAGCTCCTCAGCGATGCGGCCAGGGTGTCTCCACAGGCATTGGAATTTAGTGTGGAACTAGAGGAAATAAGAGTGTGGTAGCGTGTTGTACCACTTAGTACAGTATCTGGGGCAAAAATCAGTGACTGTTAGTCTTTGTTCTTGGGAAGATTCCATGTTGGCTGTTGTTATCTGAGGAAGGAGAGGACCTTAGAATTAAGCCTGTGTGTGTGTGTGTGTGTGTGTGTGTGTGTGTGTGTGTGTGTGTGTGTGTGTGAGAGAGAGAGAGAGAGAGAGAGAGAGACTTCCATCTCTCACCATCTTCCCAATAATACTTTTGCAAATAGAGTTCAGAGTCCGATGACTTTGAAACACTCCAACAGTCAACTCGTTACTCTTGGTGGGAAGTCTGTTTCTGAAACAGAATGTAGTTCCTGGCATTTCACTTTGGCATCATAAAACTGAGGGAGGTTTGTTATGAGCCAAGCTTCAGTGCTGGCTAGAGGGATTCCTCGAATTTATTATCTCGGTAATAAATAGGTTCCCCGATGACTTACCTTTCTTGCTAATCCCAAATTGGAAACGGAAAAGCAGTCATGAAATGCAGGCAGATTCGGTGACATCGGTTTTGGGGGTGTTTGGATGATTCTAAAAGCATGGGGAGTGGTAGCTCCATTATTTCTTTTGCTCTGGGGGAAATGTCCCCACGTGTTTAACCCTTTGATTAAACATTTCTACTTGGGGGTGAACTTTAGAGAGGATAAGAGGAAGTTACGTGTTGCTCAATTCCACTAGCTAAAGTAATTCCTAAAGCTAGCAGCTCCAGAATCCACCCCCTTCATTCTGTACTAGGTGAATGGTAGCTGGAATGCTTTGCGCTGGAATATTCCCAGAATATTGACTTCATTTTTCCTACCAGTGACTTTGATAAGGAGAATTATCCCAGGTGACTTCAAAATAGTCAGGACCTGCCAAAGCGGAGAGCGAAGGTAGTTCTGAGCACAAGTGGAGAGCTATTACCCTATTTCAAAAGGTAAAGAGAAGGGGTAGAGAGAAGAGGCTGGGATGGGGTGAGACACACAGTGGGGACATCTCTGGAGGAGGATGTACTTGTGGCTTAAACAGTTCGAGGGGCACCGGGAATGTCTGTGTGACTGTCACTCCCTAAGGCACAACTCCATGAAATGATCCATTTGAATGGTATTCCTGGATGTGTCCATTAGACTGGCCTGGGAATCTGAGGCCCTGAGGAGAAAGGGATTTTTTTTTCCCACAACGAAATGTGTACATTGCTGGAGAAATGCATATATGTCCCATCAGTGTATATTAGATGTATAGAGATTCATCCCACGGAGTCTGCACAGCCGGGTCTGTAGCATTCAGCTATTTCTCTTCCTGTTGTCAGTTATTAAAAAACAAAACAAAACATCATATTGGAAAAGTAACGTCCAGGGGATTCCTTTCTGGAAATTATCAAATGTTTCAGTAAGAGGGAGTGGTCTCTGGTAGTGAAACATGGCGGGACCCTTCTCCTCTCGAGGACCACAACTATCCTTATGTTCTGTTGCTTTGCTCCTGAAACACAGACAGAGAGCAATAAAAATTTATTGAAAGAGATCTCTGTGTTAAAGGTTCACTCAATCAATAAGCAAATATTTATTGTCTGTATGAAACTCAGTAGGGTAACTTGTTTTTCAAGGTGCTTCTGAAATACAGACTTTTTATTTGATGGCTACACCAGAAGGAACCTGGTTAAAGCAACAAGTATTGACCATGAAGAGGTACAGTAGTAGAGAGATGGGTGTGTCTCAGATATCCCAGCAGAAGCAAGCAGGTCTTCCATAGAACTGTGCTGAAAAAAGTCATAAGCATAAACCATGTTCGGTGTCTAGTGGGGCTAAGATCTCCATTCTCATTTTCTCTCTCTCTCTTTCTCACACACGCACACACCCCCCAAGATGGTACGTAGGAGGGAAAGTTAGATGCGAGTGTTGGATGCTTGTGTTGTCTGGAAATCAAGAAAGGAGTTGAAATCCCACTTACAAGCCTGGGATGGATTGAGCCCAGGTAGGATAGTGAGGTGCTCCAGCAACCTGCTTCTGCAACCACTGCAAGACTTAGTTGGCTTAAAACAACCACGTCGTTTTATCTTACGACCGTGTCGGGAGTTCAGGCAGGCTCAGTTGGCTCTTCTTTTATTCTGTGTGCATCAATTCATGGAGATCACTCATGAGTATTCCCCTGGCATATGGGCTAGACTGGAGGGCCCAGTGTGGCTTGAGTCACATGGCTGACACCTTGGTAGGGAGGCTAGAAAGCAGGGCTCATTTGGGGTGGTTTTCCCGAGCGTCTTCTTGTGGACTGTCCAGCATAATGGTCTCATGGGGGTCTAACTGCTTACATGGTGGCTGAGGGCTTTCAGAGGCAGTGTTCCTACAAAGCTCAGAGGAAACAGAGAGACTGTTGATTATAGCTTAGCCTCAGAAATCTCATTTTCTCACTGCCACTGCACTTTATTGGTCAAGCTAGTCACTAAGGTCAAGCTAGATTAAAGGACAGGAGATTGAGAATCTACTTCTCTAGGAAAGAGACGCCAAATCATTTACTGTTGTCTTTAATCTGCCACATCAGGCTGTCCATAAACAAAAGGAATTTCAGTGGGAGTAGGAGGTTGAAGCCCAAGATGTCTTTAAAAATATTCACCACTCTTTCCCCAGCATTTATTTTCAGAAATCTTATTTCCATAGCTCTTGGGAGAGGGTTTTGATCAATCTGACCATTTTATCTACATTCTTTTTCTTAAAATGTATTATCAAAATTTTGGTTCACGCTTCAGTATTTCTAAGATACATAGATCTCAGGGTTGAATAAGGCTTCAGTTACTGGCTTTGATTACTGTCTCAATTAGAGCTAACTGCAGGTATCAGCTTTAAGTAAAGCAAAAGAAAGGCAGCACCTGTGATTTTTACCCGTTTTTGTCTGTGCTCATTAAATGGTGTTGCACAAGGGCATGACCCCAAAACCACCACCACTGGGGACAGGTCTTCCTGTCCCCAGGAAATAGACTTCAGCCATAGATCTTCAGATAGCTTGGGGATGGAGGCTGTGATCTGGAGTTGAAGAGGCAGACTTCTGCAAAGCTTAGTTGTGATACATTTGAGACTCAGTAGGGGTGCTAAAGTCCCCTGCAGTCACTAAAAGGTTATTCAAATTTTTGAAAGCGGATGGCGGAACTGATGATACAACTATGTGGAAGTTTATATGGTGAGTAATGAGACAAAGTTGTTAATGAAGACTAAAATAGAAAACACTGATGTTTAAATACAGGGTAATTGGTGACTTGGAATGAGGCAGGAAAAAGCCAGGGCAAGACAAATGCAGACAGAAAACTGTTCATATAGGCTATTGCAGCCACCTCAAATTCTCTTTGGAATGAGATGAGGTATAAGTCGATTGATGAGTAAAAAGTTATGTATAACTCAGAAAGACACAGACCCCGAGAAGTGCAGACAAAGACGAACAAAGACATATTCATTAGGGAGACACAAATGGACAGATACTCCTCTCCCCTCATACATACATCCCTAGAAACCATAGACATGAATGCAGAAGGACTTAATTTAGGCAGTTTTTGGAATGAAATGGGCTATCAATGTATGAATTAATAACTAAAAGTATTCCATGAAGAGAGACATTCCAAGGCTGATGGGGACTGAGAAACTTAGATAAAAATACATTGACACACACCTCACAGACAGACATACCCTCGCCGCTCTTTCTTGTAATGAGATCCCTACCCTGGAGTCTTTTAGGATTTTGCCATTAAAGTCATTTAAAGCTATGCTTCTTTTTAGCATCATGTGACTCTTGGCATTTGCCAAATAAACTGTATTAAACTCATCAGAGTGAATTTTGGCCCAGGAATGGGAGAGTCCTTATTTCTGGCTTACTTTCAGTAATAAGATAATGTTTATTACCGTTAGCTCACAATTACTGGAGTAGCTTAATACACCTTAAAATGACAAGAGTAGTTATTAAGGTCCTGTTAATAAACTATTAATGATTAATCATTAATAAGCTATTAATGATTCTGTAAGCAATAAGGCATTCACATGGTGTAATTGCTTACATATATTTTTCAGAGCACAGCAAATATTAGTGTGTGATTTGAGAAATCATTCAATAATTATAAATTTTACCTTCTTGAAATTATACATTACTACGGACTGATTTTAAACATCACCATTTTTTCTTTAAAAGTAAATACTAGGGCTTCCCTGGTGGCGCAGTGGTTGAGAGTCCGCCTGCCGATGCAGGGGATGCGGGTTCGTGCCCCGGTCCGGGAGGATCCCACGTGCCGCGGAGCGGCTGGGCCCGTGAGCCACGGCCGCTGAGCCTGCGCGTCCGGAGCCTGTGCTCCGAAATGGGAGAGGCCACAGCAGTGAGAGGCCCGCGTACCGCAAAAAAAAAAAAAAAAAAAAGTAAATTTTAAACTGCAATATTGTTTTTCTAGTCGAAAATTTAAAAATCTTAACATTCTTTGTAACCTAAAAAAAATGCTAATACATATTTTGCTTCGTTACTGAAGTTCATGACAATCTCAGACATGAGAATTGATCGATCCCTAGCATGCAGGCGATATGCTGATGTAGATCACATATCGTGATCAGTGAGAAAAATGATCTTACTTACTGTGGGTAGAAAAGATTGCATATCTTGTCAGAGGAGGAAAACTGTTTTTTAATGCTTTTAAAACAAAAATAAAATTTCTCAACTTAAAATTCTCAGATCACTGAAAAAAAAAAAAAAAAGATGGACTTTTAAGGTAAATGCCAAAAATGTCAAACGAGATCAATGCAGGTTTTGTTAAAGCAGCATAAGTCATTGAAACTATGTATTTTTAAAGCTCTATTTTCTTAACTTGTTACTAGATGACACATTGTCAAATAATGAAATACCAAGTGATGGTAAGACATGAACTATCGTGTTATCTGTGTTAAAAACTTAACTGAATTGTAGAGGACTGCCAAAGACCTAAAGTTTATGATTTATTTTGAGCTAAAATGGAAGGATTTTAGCTCATTTTAGATCCCTGTGGTGGGCAGTCTCCAGGATGGCCCCCAATGGATTCTTGCTCCTTGGTATTTGTGCACTTGTGTGTTCCCTCACACAGTGGGTAGAAATGTCTTGCATAACTAACAGGATATTGCAGATGATATGGAGTATGGCTTCCAAACCTCTTTCATAAAATAGAACAAAATGGGATCTATAAACTCTTAGAACACAAGCGCTAGGGTAAGCAGGCTGCCAAGTCATGAGGATACTAGAATAGCCCAATGAAAAATCCCTGTGACAAGGAACTGAAACCTTCCAGCAGCCCCCCTGTGAGGGAGCCATCTTGGAGGCAGGTCCTCCAGCCCTGGTCAGGCCTGCAGATGGCTCTAGACCAGATGAGCATCTTGACTGCAACCCCATGAAACGCAGTGAATCAGAAGGGAAGAAGCTGTGCTGTTCCTGAATTCATGATGCAAGGAAGCTGTATGACATGTATGAGATTATAAGTGTGTGTGGCCTTTTAAAAAATAAGGTTGCTAAGTTTCTAATTTCTTACGCTGCACTTGATAATGAATATAGAACACATTGATGTTACAGGACTTAATCTAACACTAAATGGCTGGATGGTATTGTGAAAAATCACTTGATTAATTCTGTCTCAGATTTATTATATATGAAATGAAAAAGTATAATTAGATGATATCTAGGATCCCTTTTAGATACAATAAGTGTGAATCTTTCTAAGTCTTTCAGACTGAATGTTGAGTTAATCAAGTCCGATGATCTGGCTTGAATATTGCAAGAAAATTTTGTTTAATCCTAACAAGCTATTTTCATTTGATGTTTAAAATTACTCAAAAGATAATAGAATATTTTATTTTATTTTTTTCAGTCTATAAAAAGATTTTTTCCTTACGAACATCTTTATTTCAAGTGTTCTTTTTTTAATGATTCCTCCCTCCCTCCTTCCCTCCTTCCCTCCCTCCCTCCCTCCCTCCCTCTCTCCCTCCCTCCCTCTCTCCCTCCCTCCCTCCCTCCCTCTCTCCCTCTCTCCCTCTCTCCCTCTCTCCCTTCCTTCCTCCCTCCCTCCCTTCCTTCCTCCCTTCCTTCCTTCCTCCCTTCCTTCCTCCCTCCCTTCCTTCCTCCCTTTCTTCCTTCCTGCCTCCCTCCCTCCCTCCCTCCCTTCCTCTTTCTCCTTCCGTTGGGTCTTCATTGCTGTGCGCAGACTTTCTCTAGTTGTGGTGAGCAGGGCTACTCTTCGCTGCAATGCACGGGCTTCTCACTGCGGTGGCTTCTCTTGTTGCGGAGCATGGGCTCTAGGTACACGGGCTTCAATAGTTGTGGTGCACAGGCTTAGTTGCTCCGTGGCCTGTGGGATCTTCCCAGACCAAGGATCAGACCTGTGTGCCCTGCATTGGCAGGTGTATTCTTAACCACTGTGCCACCAGGGAAGTCCACAAGTGTTCTTAAACACTTCTGTACATGCATTACAGAAAGGCTGTCACAACCATTCATGGATACAGTACTGATTGTTCTCAACATGACAAGCAAGTACCACTCTTAGAAGCATCTTTTTTATGTGTTCTTAAATGCTTCTCTGCATGCTTTCTTTTTACAGCTTTTTTATTATACATCTTTATTGGAGTATAATTGCTTTAGTGTTGTATTAGTTTCTGCTGTATAACAAAGTGAATCAGGCATATGTATACATATACATATACATATACATACATATATGTATACATATATCCCCATATCCCCTCCCTCTTGCGTCTCCCTCCCACCCTCCCTATCCCACCCGTCTAGGTGGTCACAAAGCACCGAGCTGATCTCCCTGTGCTATGCGGCTGCTTCCCACTAGCTATCTATTTTACATTTGGTAGTGTATATATGTCCATGCCACTCTCTCACTTCGTCCCAGCTTATCCTTCCGCCTCCCTGTGTCCTCAAGTCCATTCTCTACATCTGTATCTTTATTCCTGTCCTGGCCCTAGCTTCATGAGAACCATTTTTTTTTTAGATTCCATATATATGTGTTAGCATACAGTATTTGTTTTTCTCTTTCTTACTTCACTCTGTATGACAGACTCTAGGTCCATCCACCTCACTACAAATAACCCAGTTTCATTTCTTTTTATGGCTGAGTAATATTCCATTGTATATATGTGCCACATCTTCTTTATCCATTCATCTGTTGATGGATACTTAGGTTCCTTCCATGTCCTGGCTATTGTAAATAGAGCTGCAATGAACATTGTGGTACATGACTCTTTTTGAATTATGTTTTTCTTAGGGTATATGCCCAGTAGTGGAATTGCTGGGTCATATGGTAGTTCCGTTTTTAGCTTCTTTAGCAACCTCCATACTGTTCTCCATAGTGGCTGTATCGATTTACATTCTCACCAATAGTGCAAGAGGGTTCCCTTTTCTCCACACCCTCTCCAGCATTTATTGTTTATAGATTTTTTGATGATGGCCATTCTGACAGGTGTGAGATGATACCTCACTGTAGTTTTGATTTGCATTTCTCTAATGATTAGTGATGTTGAGCATCCTTTCGTGTGTTTCTTGGCAATTTGTATATCTGCTTTGGAGAAATGTCTATTTAGGTCTTCTGCCCATTTTGGGATTGGGTTGTTTGTTTTTCTAATATTGAGCTGCATGACCTGCTTGTATATTTTGGAGATTAATCCTTTGTTAGTTGCTTTGTTTGCAAATATTTTCTCCCATTCTGAGGGTTGTCTTTTGGTCTTGTTTATGGTTTCCTATGCTGTGCAAAAGCTTTTAAGTTTCATTAGGTCCCATTTGTTTATTTTTGTTTTTATTTCCATTTCTCTAGGAGGTGGGTCAAAAAGGATCTTGCTGTAATTTATGTCAGAGTGTTCTTCCTATGTTTTCCTCTAAGAGTTTTATAGTGTCCAGTCTTACATTTAGGTCTTAAACTCAAAATGTTTTAATTTTTGTGTGTGGTGTTAGGAAGTGTTCTAATTTCATTCCTTTACATGTAGTTGTCCAGTTTTCCCAGAACCATTTATTGAAGAGGCTGTCTTTTCTCCATTTTGTATTCTTGCCTCCTTTATCAAAAATAAGGTGACCATAGGTGTGTGGGTTTATCTCTGGGCTTTCTATCCTGTTCCATTGCTCTACATTTCTGTTTTTGTTCCAGTACCATACTGTCTTGATTACTGTAGCTTTGTAATACAGTCTGAAGTCAGGGAGCCTGATTCCTCCAGCTCCCTTTTTCTTTCTCAAGATTGCTTTGGCTATTTGGAGTCTTTTGTGTTTCCATACAAATTGTGCAATTTTTTTTCCACTTCTCTGAAAAATGCCATTGATAGTTTGATAGGGATTGCATTGAATCTGTAGATTGCTTTGGGTAGTATAGTCATTTTTGCAATGTTGATTCTTCGAATCCAAGAATATAGTCTGTCTCTGCATCTGTTTGTGTCATCTTTAATTTCTTCCATCAATGTCTTATAGTTTTCTGCATACAGGTCTTTTGTCTCCTTAGGTAGGTTTATTCCTAGGTATTTTATTCTTTTTGTTGCAATGGTAAATGGGAGTGTTTCCTTAATTTCTCTTTCAGATATTTCTGAAAAGTGTATAGGAATGCAAGAGATTTCTGTGCATTAATTTTGTATCCTGCTACTTTACCAAATTCATTGATTAGCTCTAGTAGTTTTCTGGTAGCATCTTTAGGATTCTCTATGTATACTACCAGGTCATCTACAGACAGTGACAGCTTTACTTTTCTGTTTTGGATAACTTTTATTTCTTTTTCTTCTCTGATTGCTGTGGTTAGGACTTCCAAAACTATGTTTGAGTAAAAGTGGTGAGAGTGGACAACCTTGTCTTGTTCCTGATATTAGAGGGAATGCTTTCAGCTTCTCACTGTGAGAATGATGTTAGCTGTGGGTTTGTCATATAGTGACTTTATTATGTTGAGTTATGTTCCCTCTGTGCCCACTTTCTGGAGAGTTTTATAATAAATGGATATTGAATTTTGTAGAAAGCTTTTTCTGCATCTATTGAGAGTATCATATGTTTTTTATCCTTCAGTTTGTTAATATGGTTTATCACATTGATTGATTTGCTTATATTGAAGAATCCTTGCATTCCTGGGATAAACCCCACTTGATCGTGGTGTATGATCCTTTTAATGTGTTGTTGGATTCTTTTTGCTGGTTCTTTGTTGAGGATTTTTGCATCTATGTTCATCAGTGATCATTGGTCTGTAGCTTTCTTTTTTTGTGACATCTTTGTCTGGTGTTGGTATCAGGGTGATGGTGGCCTCGTAGAATGAGTTTGGGAGTGTTTCTCCCTCTGCTATATTTTGGAAGAGTTTGAGAAGGGTAGGTGTTAGCTCTTCTCTAAATGTTTGATAGAATTTGCCTGTGAAGCCGTTTGTTCCTGGGCTTTTGTTTGTTGGAAGATTTTTAATCACAGTTTCAATTTCAGTGCTTGTGATTGTTCTGTTTATATTTTCTATTTCTTCGTGGTTCAGTCTTGGAAGATTGTTCTTTTCTAAGAATTTGTCCATTCCTTCCAGGTTGTCCATTTTATTGGCATATAGTTCCTTTTAATAATCTCTCATGATCTTTTGTATTTCTGCAGTGTCAGTTGTTACTTCTCCTTTTTCATTTCTAATTCTGTTGACTTGAGTCTTGTCCCTTTTTTGCTTGATGAGTCTGGCTAGTGGTTTATCAATTTTTGTTTATCTTCTCAAAGAACCAGCTTTTATTTGTATTGATCTTTGCTATTTTTTCTTTCATTTCTTTTTCATTTGTTTCTGATCTGGTCTTTATGATTTCTTTCCTTCTGCTAACTTTTGGGGTTTTTTTGTTCATCTTTCTCTAATTCCTTTAGGTGTAATGTTAGGTTGTTATCTGAGATTTTTCTTGTTTCTTGAGGTAGTATTGTATTGCTATAAATGTCCCTCTTAGAACTGCTTTTTGCTGCATCCAGTATGTTGGGTTTTCATGTTTTCATAGTCATTTGTTTCTAGGTATGTTTTGATTTCTTCTTTGATTTCTTCAGTGATCTCTTGGTTATTTACTAGCATATTGTTTAGCCTCCATGTGTTTGTATTTTTTACAGTTTTTTTCCTGTAATTGATATCTAGTCTCATAGCACTGTGGTCGGAAAAGATACTTATTATGATTTCAGTTTTCTTAAATTTACCAGTGCTTGATTTGTGACCCAAGATATGACCTATCCTTGAGAATGTTCCATGAGCACTTGAGAAGAAAGTGTATTCTGTTGTTATTGGTTAGAATGTACTACAAATATCAATTAAGTCCATCTTGTTGAATGTGTCATTTAAAGCTTGTGTTTCCTTATTTATTTTCATTTTCGATGATCTCTCCATTGGTGAAAGTGGGGTGTTAAAGTCCTGTACTATTATTGTGTTACTGTTGATTTCCCCTTTTATGGCTCTAAGTGTTTGCCTTCTGTTTTGAGGTGCTCCTATATTGGTTGCAGAAATATTTACAATTGCTATATCTTCTTCTTGGGTTGATCCCTTGATCATTATGTAGTGTCCTTCTTTGTCTCTTGTAATAGTCTTTAGGAGAATTGTCTGATAGGAGAATTGCTAGACCAGCTTTCTTTTGACTTCCATTTGCATGGAATATCTTTTTCCATCCCCTCACTTTCAGTCTGTATGTGTCCCTGGGTCTGAAGTGGGTCTCTTGTAGACAGCATAAATATAGGTTTTTGTATCCATTCAGCCAAGTCTGTGTCTTTTGGTTCGAGCATTTAATCCATTTACATTTAAGGTCTTTTTCGATATGTATGTTGCTATTACCATTTTCTTAATTGTTTTGGGTTTGTTATAGTAGGTCTTTTCCTTCTCTTGTGTTTCCTACCTAGAGAAGTTCCTTTAGCATTTGTTGTAAATCTGGTTTGGTGGTGCTGAATTCTCTTAGCCTTTGCTTGTAAAGGTTTTAATTTCTCTGTCGAATCTGAATGAGATCCTTGCTGGGTAGAGGAATCTTAGTTGTAGGTTTTTCCGTTTCATCTCTTTAAATATGTCCTGCCACTCTCTTTTGGCTTGCAAAATTTCTGCTGAAAGATCAGCTGTTAACCTTATTGGGCTTCCCTTGTTTGTTATCTGTTGCTTTTCCTTTGCTGCTTTTAACATTTTTTCTTTGTTCTTAAGTTTTGATAGTTTGATTAATATGTGTCTTGCTGTGTGTCTCCTTGCATTTATACTGTATGGGACTCTCCATGCTTCCTGGACCTGATTGACTATTTCCTTTCCCATGTTAGGGAAATTTTCAACTATAATCTCTTCAGATATTTACTCAGCCCCTTTCTTTTTCTCTTCTGCTTCGGGGACCCCTATAATTTGAATGTTGGTACATTTAATGTTGTCTCAGAGGTCTCTGAGACTGTCCTCAGTTCTTTTCATTTTTTTTTTCTTTATTATGCTCTGTGGTAGGTAGTTCCACTATTTTATCTTCCAGGTCACTTATCCGTTTTTTGCCTCAGTTTTCTGCTATTGTTTCCTTGTAGAGAATTTTTAATTTCATTTATTGTGTTGTTCATCATTGTTTGTTTGCTCTTTAGTTCTTCTAGGTCCTTGTTAAACGTTTCTTGTATTTTCTCCATTCTGTTTTGAAGCTTTTGGATCATCTTTACTATCATTACTCTGAATTCTTTTTCAGGTAGACTGCCTATTTCCTCTTCATTTGTTTGGTCTGGTGGGTTTTTACCTTGCTCCTTCATCTGCTGTGAATTTCTCTGTCTTCTCATTTTGCATAACTTTCTGTGTTTGGTTACTCGTTTTCACAGGCTGAAGGTTCTTATTTCCCGTTGTTTTTGGTGTCTGCCCCCAGTGGGTAAGGTTGGTTCAGTGGCTTGTGTAGGATTCCTGGTGGAGGGGATTGGTGCCTATCTTTCTGGTGGGCAGGGCCACGTCCGGTGGTGTGTTTTGGTGTGTCTGTGAACTTAGTATGATTTTAGGCAGCTTCTCTGCTAGTGGCTGAGGTTGTGTTCATGTCTTGCTAGTTGTTCGGCATGGGGCATTCAACACTGGAGCTTGCTGGCCATTGGGTGGAGCTGGGTCTTAGTGTTGATACAGAGATCTCTGGGAGAGCTCTCGCTGATTGATATTACATGGCGCTGGGAGGTCTCTGGTGATCCAGTTTCCTGAACTTGGCTTTCCCACCTCAGAGGGCCAGGCCTGACACCAGGCCAGAGCACCAATACTCTGTCAGCCACACAGCTTAGAAGAAAAGGGAGAAAAAAAGAAAAGAAAGAAAAAAAGATAGTTAAAAAGAAAGGAATACAAAATAAAATAAAATAATTAAAATAAAAAAGTAAAAAAAAAATTATTAAAATAAAAATAGAGGTAACAAAAAAAAGAGAGCAAGCAAACCAGTAAATAAATCCACCAATGATAAGAAGTGCTAAAAGCTATACTAAGATAAACAAAAATCAGAAACAATGCAGTCTCAGACAACAAACCCCATGTCTACATTTGCTCCCAAGGTCCACCGCTTCAATTTTGGGTTGATTCGTTGTCTATTCAGGTATTCCACGGGTGCAGGGTACCTCAAGTTGCTTGTGGGGATTTAATCCGCTGCTCCCAAGGCTGCTGGGAGAGATTTCCCTTTCTCTTCTTTGTTTGCACAGCTCCTGGGGCTCAGCTTTGGTTTTGGCCCCACCTCTACGTGTAGGTTGCCCTCAGGCTTCTCTTCCTCCCCAGACAGGATGGGGTTAAAGCAGTGGCTGATTAGGGGGCTCTGGCTCACTCATCCTTGGGGGGAAGGAGGGGTACGGTGGTTATAATTGGAGTGCGGGGCGAGCCTGTGGCGGCAGAGGCCAGCATGACGTTGCAACAGCCTGAGGCACGCTGTGTGTTCTCCTGGAGGACTTGTCCCTGGATCATGGGACCCTGGCAGTGGTGGGCTGCACAGGCTTTCGGGAGGGGAGGTGTGGATAGTGACCTGTGTTTGCACACAGGCTTCTTGGTGGCTGAAGCAGCAGTCTTAGCGTCTCATGCTCCGTCTCTGGGGTCTGCGCTGATAGCCACGGCTTGCACCCATCTCTGGAGCTCCTTTAGGCGGTGCTCTGAATCCCCTCTCCTCGCGCACCAGGAAACAAAGAGGGAAGAAAAAGTCTCTTGCCTCTTTGGCAGCTCCAGACGTTTTCCCGGACTCCCTCCCAGCCAGCCGTGGCGCACTAGCCCCCTTCAGGCTGTGTTCACGCAGCCAACCCCAGTCCTCTCCCTGGGATCTGACCTCCAAAGCCTCAGCCTCAGCTCCCAGTCCCCGCCTGTCCCAGCGGGTGAGCAGACAAGCCTCTCGGGCTGGTGAATGCTGGTCGACACCGATCCTCTGTGCAGGAATCTCTCCACTTTGCCCTCCGCACCCCTGTTGCTGCACTCTCCTCCGTGGCTCCGAAGCTTCCCCCCTCCGCCCACCCACCGTCTCTGCCCACAAAGGGGCTTCCTAGTGTGTGGAATCTTTTCCTCCTTCACAGCTCCCTCACAGAGGTGCAGGTCCTGTCCCTATTCTTTTGTCTCTTTTTTTTTCTTTCTTTTGCCCTACCCAGGTACGTGGGGAGTTTCTTGCCTTTTGGGAGGTCTGAGGTCTTCTGCTAGCATTCAGTAGGTGTTCTGTAGGAGTCATTCCACATATAGATGTATTTCTGATGTATTTGTGGGGAGGAAGGTGATCTCCATGTCTTACTCCTCTGCCATCTTGAAGGTCCCTAGAATATATTAAAAGGTTTAGTTAGCAAGCTAACTCATGCTGGAGTCATTTTATAATTGACAGAGCTGTTGCGGAAGATGAATTGTATTATATACCTGGCCTTTTGATAAAAGGTAAGGGTAAGATGAGTAAACAAAAGATACTGATTCTTAACCTTGGATGGACATTTGAACTAAATGGAGAACTTTTTTTTTTTAAGCATACTGATGGTGGGGTTTCACTGTCAATCAATTAAATCAGAATTTCTGGTAAGGGAATGAAGCAATCAGGAAAATTTTTCATTTATTCTGTTGTGTATATAGCCAGAATTGAGAATTACTAAGACACTCATGGGAGGTAGTTAGTTACCAGATTGAAGAGAGATTAGAGGGGGTCTCTTGTGGGTAGAGAGCAAGGATGCTGAGAAGCTCTGCTGGAGACCTCTCGTGGGAGGAGAAGCCCGTGGTCCTGGTCACCCAGCTCATTAACTGGAGGCCGTTCAGCTTCTATATGTGGATAAATCAAGTTGCTAATTAAGAACCTCTCAGCAGGAGTGGAAAAGAAAGCCTGAGGGGTTAGTGTTCACCTGGTGTCTATAATTATAAGTTGAGGATTATAAATTAAACTGAGAAAATGCCAGAAGTTGAGTGTATAAAAGGATGTCACCTGGGTTGGTAGGTGATAAAGCATTGCCTGAGTTTTGGGGTAGATATTGTTAAAGTATTTGGTTCCCTTTTATGGACTAATTCAGAAAATATTCTTGTTCTTTTAAGTGACTTTATTTTCTAATCACAACAATAAAGGTATAGGTCTGCCTGTCAGATCTGACGGTCCTCACTGTCTCTAAAGACAACAGGGCCATCTGGCCGTAACCCTTCATGTGTAGGGAGAAAATCTTTGTAACTTTCCAAATAGCATTAGAAGTAAGCACTTTGCGTAGTAGAAACAAAGCACAACACCAATTAAAAATTAAAAAGACTAATGAGAAGTTGGAAAAATTCCCCAGCATGAAAAGTAAAGAGCTCATAAATCAAAAGAAAAATAGATCATACCGATAGAAACATGGGCAAATAACGTGAGTTGACAATTGAGAAGAGAAAAATACAAATGGTCAATAAATACAAGAGATGGTCAACCCCATATGTCAATGAAAATTTGTCATCTGTAGAATCAGCAATTAAAAAAATGTATTAATGATATCTGTCACTTTTGTTCACTTAGGGAGTTAAGTGTTTCAACTGAAGAGCCGTTTAGCATTCTGTATGCCAATTCAATATGTACAAATGTATTTAACTGTGAAATGCTACTCTGGAAATTTATATTTAACGTAAGTGGATAAATATAACTATCTCCAAGGAAACTTCATCATTGTTAAATGGTTGTTGAAATGGTTCAAATGGCATTAAAAGGAGGATTAGTATTATAGCATGTCTATAAGATAGGTGCGAGAGTATAGCATATCTGTAAAATGAAATCATGTTCAGCCATTAAAAATAACGTTATCAGGCTTCCCTGGTGGCACAGTGGTTGGGAGCCCGCCTGCCGATGCAGGGGACACGGGTTCGTGCCCCGGTCCGGGAAGATCCCACATGCCGCGGAGCGGCTGGGCCCGTGAGCCATGGCCCCTGAGCCTGTGCGTTCGGAGCCTGTGCTCCACAATGGGAGAGAGGCCACAGCAGTGAGAGGCCCGTGTACCGCAAAAAAAAAAAAAAAAAAAAAATGTTATCAGTGAGTTTTCTTTGAACCTATTATTAGGAAAATCCAAGTTATATCCAAATCATGGATCGTGAGGACCTGAATATACGAATATACGATAGCCAGGCCATGTGTGACAATAGAATTCTGACCTTCAAGCTCTGTAGCTAAGGGAGCTTCAACCAGCTCGGGAAGGCAAACCAGAACTTCTGCAGCACATAGCTCAGAACAGAGAGGGCTTGGTACGCAACTTCCAGGTTCCTTTTTCTTTACCCCTGCTTCTAACTGAACTATGCAGAGAAAGCCCAGTCTGTTCTCCTCACCAGTCACATAATAGGCCCTGCTTCTAATAGTTAGCCTGCCTGGAGCTTCCCCAGGCCAGTCACCTCAAGTCAGCATGCCTGAAAGTTGCTTTTTCCCGCTCTCAGGCGGTCCACATCCCTGCCTGCCTCTGAGTCTCTGCCAGATGCAAGCGGCGGTGGCTGAATCCCTTGCTAGAGCAGACTCCAAATAAATAACCTATGTGCATTCTTCTTTAAGTAGTCTTTGGCTGTTTCCAGAATAACATACATACTAGTATGTACATTTTTGGGGTGTTTGTGTGACCCACATCTATTTCTGAGTGTATGCGTGGGGAAATATCTGAAAGCTAGTCACGAAGATATTAAACTTGCTTTTCTCTGGAAGGTAGGATGGAGGCTATTTTTAGTTTATAATATTTTGCATTTGAATTTTTTCAGTGAGTGCACACCATTTATATAAACGGAAATAAAGCTATTGTGGTTTACAAAGCAGTTTATTATAATGTTTAGAATTATTAAAATAAAGAATTCTATATATATAAAGCATAAATATTTATCTATGTATAATATATGGGATGATGCTCAGTTAATTGGACTTACCCAATATGAGGAATTTTTTTAATTTTTATTTTTTTGCGGTACGCGGGCCTCTCACTGTTGTGGCCTCTCCCGTTGCGGAGCACAGGCTCCGGACGCGCAGGCTCAGCCAGACCTTTCTTTTTCTTCTGTCTGTGCTGTTTTTTTTTTTTCATGTCACAGTATTGTGAGGATTAAGCAAATACATACATATGCTTATATAGCGTATATATGGTTATATAGCATATGTATATTGTTAGAGATACAGATAGAGGGAAATATCTTTTTTTTAAAGCTAAGGTCATTATCTTTTTTTTTTTAAATTTGAGGAACACTCTTTAAAGACTTTGGGATACCAGGATGGACATAGAGTATATGAAATGGTTTAAAAAAATTACCATTATTCAGCCTCTGAGATGATACAATATCTTGTCATTTTTCTCAGTAGATAAAAAGAAAAATGCCTAAAATTTTTTCTAGTAAAATATTTTGAAAGGGTCTCGTCCAGTACTCCTGAAGTGTTAAGATGTATTGTGTTAACCCTGGCAGAGGGATCCCTGAGACTCTTTACAGCCTCTCTTAGCCCAGTTTGTGACTTTTGTCACAATAACTCAAGTATTGCTGTTGACCTGTTTTTGTTTGTTTGTTTTAGGTGACTCACTGCTCAAACATTCCACAGGCCAAATCAGTTCCCTCGATCTATTCCCAGATAGATGCAGTAAACAGCTGTATTATATCAAAATGACAGTATATCTCTCCTGGGCTGTATCTTGCTGATATAGATATTTTTCTGTTTTAGAAGCTAATATAAGCTCTTCTCTGGGAAACCCAAGATTCGTATGTGAATTAAACATGCATTTGGGGTTAGTGTCTTTGAATTATTAGTGGAAGGATAGTTAAAAAAAAATTTAAAACATTTTCCTTTGGAAAGCCATTTCCTGAGTAGTGTGAAAAATTAATTAGGAAAAAATCAGCAACAAATCAAAGTAAAGATAGCAGGAAGATTTTATAACATAACATCTAAAAGTAAATCACAGATGAATTGAAAATTGTTGTAAAAATATTATTTATTCTTATATGAGTCAACAGCCATGGAAAAAGCAAACAACTTCTCAAATGAGAATTTTCTCATCAAAGTAATAACTAACTTATTCCCTCACTAAGAAAAACAGATCTCCTGTATCTGAAAATAACGCACTCTAAAGGTACCTATTTTGAGATGAATCAAGATACATTATACTCATTATACTCATATTTAAGACAATTTTTTGTTTAAATATTAGAAATTTATGTAACAGTTTGGCATTGTATATTTCGTTTAATGAAAAATGACATTTAAATGTTTTTTTGAAAACAATGCTGGTGATGAATCTGACAAGTCAGTGTTACAGAAGAAGGGCAAAAATAACAGACTGTTCTGCCCTGGATTCACTTACTCCAGCATAAAAGCACGTTTCCCCTGTGACTCTCCTTTCCTCATTGATGTAGCACCTTAGCGTATAAACCTAAATGTACAAAAAATTATTTTTCCATAACAATTTAATTCCTGTTTAGATCTTCCACTCCACCAGGAGTAATAGTATCTTACTATCAATAAACCTCTCTCCCCTAACATATATGTATACTTTATCCTGAGTTGCATCTAATCTCAGGGCTTTATGTATCAGTAAGGGTTCTCCAGAGAAACAGACCAATAGAACAGTAAGAGGTGTGTGTGTATCTTCTATCTCAGTCTCTAATCTCGAGAGAGATTTATTTTTAGGAACTGGTTTGTGTGTTTGTGGAGGTTCAAGTTCAAAATCTGCAGAGTAGGCTGACAGGCTGGAGACCCAGGGAGCAGTTGCAGTTCAGGTCTGAAGACAGTCTGCTGTGAGAATTCTCTCTTCTGGGAACTGCCATCTTTTTCTATTAAGGCCTTTAACTGATTGCATGAAGCCTACACACGTTATGGAGGGCGATCTGCTTTACTCAGCTTACTAATTTAAATGTTAATTTCATCTCAAAAATACCTTCACAGAAACCTCTAGAATAACTGACCAAATATCTGGGTACTGTGACCTAGCCAAGCTGACACATAAAATGAACCATCACCGTTTATTTAGCATCATTGAGGTGGAGAGGTAAGAAGGGGGGACCCTCTCATCTTTGACGCCATCGGTCCATGTTGACAGCCACTGAGATAGCCAAGGCCATTGTCCGCTTGGTCCTGCTTCCCTGACCTATCAGGTGTGTGGTCTCCTGTGGTCCTGTGAGTGCAGGACCTTAACTGTGCTGCTTCCTTAACTGCTGGTGCAAAAGAATATCTGCAAAACTCTCTGTGGCATCATTTGCTGAGACGTGAGGGGGTCATTCCCTGATGGAGTCCCTCTCCTTGGAAACGGCCACAGCGTGGAACAGCTGAACCTGATGAGCTCATCAATTTCCTCTCTCTCTCTTCCACTCTCCCTGCAGTTCTCAGAAACCTCCTGCTGCCCGCCCACCCACCCAAGAAACTTTCCCTGTCTTAATCTGGATCATCCTTTCACATCTGCATCTAAATCCTCCTGCGGATTAGCCACAAGTGTTTAGACTTTTTGAACCTCAAAGGTAGATACTAGATTTCTTTATTGTCATGGTTGTTGCCATTTGTTCTTTTGTTTTTCCAAAGTTGCCCCTTCTTTGGCAATGATGAAAAGAGTAAAGAGGAAGAAAAGAATAAAATGTGCTTTTCATTTATTGATTCCATAAATTAAACACACTGTGTTAAGAAGTAGTGAGCTACTACGGAGGTGTCTGCAGCCTATTCAAAAAATATTTCTTTGGTTGGTTTCTAGATCCTTGGAAATTCTCTTGATTATTATGAAAACTTACTTTATAATCCTCTTTGCTTCCTTGATCCCCCCATACCTTGGTAAGAACCAAGTCTCTGTAATGTTGTTTATCCTGCACTGGCTATGTGATGCTTGAAGACTCACGTGGTTCTAGAATGTTCAGTTACTCTAAGCAAAGACAGACATTTTTTAAGGTGTCCACCAGGTGTCACTGTTGGCCAGAGAAACGTGACTAACTTGCTTCAGCTTTGAAACGAAAAAGTGTTAACCCTGACTTAATACCAAAAAATTGAAGGGGGAAAATGTCAGAAATAGGAACAAGTGGATCCATCCTGATCTTAGGCAGGAAGTAACAACCCTTCACTTCAAGCCAAGGAATGACAGTCCTTTAGGTACTTTTACATTTTGCTTGCACGTTACCCTAAAAATCCTGTTAGGCCGACAGGGCAGGGGCTTCTTGTTAAGTCTATTCAATAGCTAGACCACTGGAAGAGCAGGACCTGGGTTCTACCGGAGGCTTTGTGATCAGAGCATCAGCATGCCTGGGCAAGTTCCGTTTTCAATGTCTTTATCGATAAAATAAGAATTTGAATTTGGTAATCGCTCGTGGTTTGAAAATATAATCTTTGCTTCACAAATAAATTTCAGAGAAATGCCTTTTTCAAGGTCACTGTTTCTTAGTTTATGAGTTTGCACTAGAACTTGGGTCCTACTTCACTCCTTAAGACAGGCCAAGGTCCACTGAGACGTGAAGTTTTCCTGATCTGCTCCTTCTGCAGAAGCAGAAAAGATACCCACTCACTGAGCAAACCACCTTCCGTAGCCATTTTTCGTTTTGTATTCTTACTGACATGGATAATAATACAAAAAAGTGGAACCAGGTAGTTTTTATTGAAATACTTCTCTTTTAGCTTTCAGGTTCTTTTAAGTGTGGGAAAAATGCCTTGGCTTTTTAAAAAATGAGTTTCTAATGAATCAACATAGAATATGTGCAACATATACGAGTAATAAAACGAACACACATTTACTGACCATCAAGCAGTAGAACTTCTTTCCTACCTTATTCTACAAAGAAATTCAGTCCTTTCTTATCCACATAAAAATCATATGGAGCTCTAATTTGACTGCAGAAAGAAGAATGGCCTAACAAAGGCCATTTCTTTCAGGATTTTACCCTTGCATTTTACTCTTAGCTCATTCATAAGCTTCAGAATATAGAGGCAATGGTATGTTCCCTTAGTCTCCGTTCCACTGTTTTCATCTCTTCTGAGAAAAATCAAGTTAATATTTAAATTGTACTTTGTTCCTGCCTGTAGTCTTTATTTTTTTTTACATTTTTATTGGAGTATAATTGCTTTACATTGTTAGTTGCTGCCATATAACAAAGTGAATTGCCTATACGTATACATATATCCCCATATCTCCTCCCTCTTGCGTCTCCCTCCCTCCCACCCTCCCAATCCCACCCCTCTAGGTAGTCACAAAGCACCAGGCTGATCTCCCTGTGCTATGCGGCTGCTTCCCACCAGCTATCGGTTTTACATTTGGTAGTGTATATCTGTACATGCCATTCTCCCACGTTGTCCCAGCTTCTACTTCCCCTTCCCCGTGGCCTCAAGTCCATTCTCTAGTAGGTCTGTGTCTTTATTCCTGTCCTGCCCCTAGGTTCTTCATGACCTTTTTTTTTTTTTTTAGATTCCATATATATGTGTTAGCATATGGTATTTGTTTTATTCTTTCTGACTTACTTCACTCTGTATGACAGACTCTAGGTCCATCCACCTCACTACAAATAAGTCAATTTTGTTTCTTTTTATGGCTGAGTAATATTCCCTTGTATATATGTGCCACATCTTCTTTATCCATTCATCTGTCGATGGACACTTAGGTTGCTTCCATGTCCTGGCTATTGTAAATAGTGCTGTAATGAACACTGTGGTACATGACTCTTTTTGAATTTTGGTTTTCTCAGGGTATATGCCCAGTAGTGGGATTGCTGGGTTATATGGTAGTCCTATTTTTAATTTTTTAAGGAACCTTCATACTGTTCTCCATAGTGGCTGTACCAATTCACATTCCCACCAGCAGTGCAAGAGTGTTCCCTTTTCTCCACACCATCTCCAGCATTTATTGTTTCTAGATTTTTTGATGATGGCCATTCTGACTGGTGTGAGATAATATCTCATTGTAGTTTTGATTTGCATTTCTCTAATGATTAATGATGTTGAGCATTCTTTCATGTGTTTGTTGGCAGTCTGTATATCTTCTTTGCAGAAATGTCTATTTAGGTCTTCTGCCCATTTTTGGATTGGGTTGTTTGTTTTTTTTGTTATTGAGCTGCATGAGCTGCTTGTAAATTTTGGAAATTAATCCTTTGTCAGTTGCTTCATTTGCAAATATTTTCTCCCATTCTGAGGGTTGTCTTTTGGTCTTGTTTGGTTTCCTTTGCTGTGCAAAAGCTTTGAAGTTTCATTAGGTCCCATTTGTTTATTTTTGTTTTTATTTCCATTTCTCTAGGAGGTGGGTCAAAAAGGATCTTGCTGTGATTTATGTCATAGACTGCTCTGCCTGTGTTTTCCTCTAAGAATTTGATAGTTTCTGGCCTTACATTTAGGTCTTTAATCCATTTTGAGCTTATTTTTGTGTATGGTGTTAGGGAGTGTTCTAATTTCATACTTTTACATGTACCTGTCCAGTTTTCCCAGCACCACTTATTGAAGAGGCTGTCCTTTCTCCACTGTACATTCCTGCCTCCTTTATCAAAGATAAGGTGACCATAAAGGTTTTAATTTCTCCATCAAATCTGAATGAGATCCTTGCTGGGTACAGTAATCTTGGTTGTAGTTTTTTACCTTTCAGCACTTTAAATATGTCCTGCCACTCCCTTCTGGCTTGCAGAGTTTCTGCTGAAAGATCAGCTGTTAACCTTATGGGGATTCCCTTGTATGTTATTTGTTGCTTTTCCCTTGTGCTTTTAATATTTTTTCTTTGTTTTTGATAGTTTGATTAATATGTGTCTTGGCGTGTTTCTCCTTGGACTTACCCTGTATGGCACTCTTTGTGCTTCCTGTACGTGCTTATTTTCTTTCTCATGTTAGGGAAGTTTTCAGCTGTAATCTCTTCAAATATTTTCTCAGTCCCTTTCTTTTCCTCTTCTTCTTCTATGACCCCTATAATTCAAATGTTGGTGCGTTTAATGTTGTCCCAGAGGTCTCTGAGAGTGTGCTCAATTCTTTTCATTCTTTTTTCGTTATTTTGCTATGTGGTAGTTATTTCCACTATTTTATCTTCCAGGTCACTTATCCTTTCCTCTGCCTCAGTTATTCTGCTATTGATTCCTTCTAGGGAACTTTTAATTTCATTTATTGTGTTGTTCATCATTGTTTGCTCTTTAGGTCTTCTAGGTCCTTGTTAAACGTTTCTTGTGTTTTCTCCATTTCTACTTCCAAGATTTTGGATCATCTTTACTATCATTATTCTGAATTCTTTTTGAGGTAGACTGCCTATTTCCTCCTCAATTGCCTGGTCTGGTGGGTTTTTACCTTGCTCCTTCATCTGCTGTGATTTTCTCTGTCTTTTTATTTTGTGTAACTTCCTGTGTTTTGGGTCTCCTTTTTGCAGGCTGCAGGTTCTTAGTTCCCGTTTTTTTTTTTTGGTTTCTGCCTCCAGTGGGTGAGGTTGGTTCAGTGGCTTGTGTAGGGTTCCTGGCGAATGGTACTGGTGACTGTGTTCTGTTGGATGAGGCTAGATCTTGTCTTTGTGGTGGGCAGGACTGAGTCAGGTCATGTGTTTTAGCATGTCTGTGAATTTATTATTATTTTAGGCAGCCTCTTTGCTAATGGGTGGGGTTGTGTTCCTGTCTTGCTAGTTGTTTGGCAGGGGGTGTCCAGCACTGGAGCTTGCTGGCCATTGAGTGGAGCCAGGTCTTAGCATTCAGACAGAGATCTCTGGGAAAGCTCTCACCGATTGATATTACGTGGAGCCAGGAGGTGTCTGGTGGTCCAAAGTCCTGAACTCAGCTCTCCCACCTCAGAGGCTCAGGCCTGACACCTGGCTGGAGCACCAAGACCCAGTCGCCACACGGCTTAGAAGAAAAGGGGAATAAAAAGCATGATATAAAAATAAATTTAGTAAAATCAACAATTTAAGAAGTTATTAAAATAAAAATATAAAAAAATAAAAAAAGGAGAGCAACCAAACCAATACACAGATCCACCAATGATGACACACGTTAAAAACTATACTAAGGTGAACATATAAATCAGAAACTAGTCAGTTGCATGCAGCAAACCCCAAGTCTACAGTTGCTCCCAAAGTCCACCGCCTCAATTTTGGGATGATTCGTTGTCTATTCACGTATTCCACAGATGCAGGTACATCAAGTTGATTGTGGAGATTTAATCCGCTGCTCCTGAGGCTGCTGGGAGAGATTTCCCTCTCTCTTGTTTGTTCGCACAGCTCCTGGGGTTCAGCTTTGGATTTGGACCCGCCTCTGTGTGTAGGTTGCCCTCAGGTGTCTGTTCTTCGCCCAGATAGGAACGGGTTAAAGGAGCGGGTGATTCGGCGGCTGTGGCTCACTCAGGCTGGGGGGGGGGGGGGCACGGATGCAGGGCGAGCCTGCGGCAGCAGAGGCTGGCGTGATGTTGCACCAGCCTGAGGCGCGCCATGCGTTCTCCTGGGGAAGTTGTCCCTGGATCCCGGGACCCTGGCAGAGGCGGGCTGCACAGGCTCCCGGGAGGGGAGGTGTGGGTAGTGACCTGTGCTCGCACACAGGCTTCTTGGTGGCGGCAGCAGCCTTAGTGTCTCATGCCCGGCTCTGGGGCCCGCGCTTATAGCCGCGGCTCGCGCCCGTCTCTGGAGCTCGTTTAGGCGGTGCTCTGAATCTGCTCTCCTCGCGCACCCCAAAACAATGGTCTCTTGCCTCTTGGGCAGGTCCAGACTTTTTCCTGGTCTGCCTCCCGGCTAGCTGTGGCACACTAGCCCCCTTCAGGCTGTGTTCACCCCGCCAACCCCAGTCCTCCCCCTGCGCTCTGACTGAAGCCCGAGCCTCAGCTCCCAGCCCCCGCCTGCCCTGGCGGGTGAGCAGAGAAGCCTCTCAGACTGGTGAGCGCTGGTCGGCACCGATCCTCTGTGCAGGAATCTCTCTGCTTTGCCCTCCGCACCCCTCTAGCCGCGCTCTTCTCCGCGGCGCCGAAGCTTCCCCCTCCGCCACCCGCAGTCTCTGCCCGTGAAGGGGCTTCCTAGTGTGTGGAAACCTTTCCGCCTTCACAGCTCCCTCCCAGTGGTGCAGATCCTGTCCCTATTCTTTTGTCTCTGTTTATTCTTTTTTCTGTTGCCCTACCCAGGTGCGTGGGGAGTTTCTTACCTTTTGCGAAGTCTGAGGTCTTCTGCCAGTGTCAGTAGGTGTTCTGTAGGAGTTGTTCCACATGAGATATACTTTTGATGTATTTGTGGGGAGAAAGGTGATCTTCATGTCCTGCCCCTCTGCCATCTTGAAGGTCCTCTCGTAGTCTTTATTTTCAATTATAAAAGATTGTAATTCTCGTAATGCTAAAATATAAATTTGTCAACTGAAAACAATGCACAGCCTCCAAATTATGTTTTATTTGGTGGAATTTCTGACGACTTCAAGGCCAGGAGACAGCCTCTCAGATTGCTCTGAGGGACTGATCCAGAGCAGTAAGGGATACTCCTGTGAGTTTTGTTATAAAAACCAGGTAGTCCGAATATCAAAAGATTATTATTATAGAAAACCAGACATCTCAAGTTAATGAATTGAGCACTTTTCTATGTATGGGAAGATGCAAAAGTCTGGGCTCACTAAAGTCATTTCTTATATATGTACCTCGGCTATCTGGGGCCAGTATCCTGTGTTTTCCCCTCCTGTGTTGACCCAGGGTGCCCCGATGAAGGGTAGCTGCAGTGGCTTTTAGGTTGATGGCTGGCATTCTGTTTCCATCCTGAGTTCCCTCAGGGCTGACCATCGGGGGAGCTGTAATGTGATGGCTTGATGGCTGTAACATCCTTTGTTGGTATAGCAGGAAATATTTTTCATTCACAAATTGTTTATTTCTGGGAGAAGCTTGGAGAAGAAAGAAGAGCAAGGGTTCATAGTGGCCCAGAGAGGAGAAAGAGCCCATGAGAATTTTCTAAGGAGGTGGACATTTTCAGGGAAATTTTTAAGCTGGAATGTCTACATATAACATTTAAATTTATCTGCCTCGAAGTAGCTTAATTCTTTGATTACGCATCAGCTGTCAGTTGAGGGCCACGTTGTGTGGAGGTAGTCCTTTGTCGGGGGTGAAGGAACCAGGGCAGTATTGGAGCAAAAGGTACAGAACAAAGAGAGAATTCATACAAAGACGGGAAATTGAATACAGAGGTTGAAGAAAAATGTAACTTCTGCAGATTTCAGTATATTTAGGGTGGTTTTATTAACCATTTGAATTTAAATATTACAGAAAGGTTATCTTCATTATGTTGAAAGATTCTCAATAACTAGAGAGCAGATACCTGAGTTCCATATATGCAGAAATGTAATGTGCATTTATTGGAAATATCAGAGTGTCTTCACGTTAACACACACATGCATGATAAAGTTCACCAATGAAAACCTTTCGTTCTCTAGGAAATTCATATTCTTTGAGCTTCTTTGTGATTTACTTACATTTCTCCCTATTAAATTTCTTGGCAATACTGGAAGGTCAGGGAACTTCTGTGATTGATTTAAGCCTGAAAAAATTAAAAACTGTGCACTCTCTTAGCTACTGGCCATTTTGGCAGCCTCCAAACCAAACATCTCCACCACTATCCCAAAGGGTTATGAGAAAGCCTGTGCTAGATGCTGAGCAGCAACTATGTCCTTACTGGGAAAATTGCCAGTCATTCCTGGTCTCTGACCCTCTCTACAAGGTGCCCAGCTCCTCTGCCTTTGAAATTTATACCTTAACCAGATTTCACATTTGACAGTGTTTTGCAGTTTTCAAAACATTTAAATACATCCTTTCCCTTGAATATTGTCCCCATTGCAGACCTAGATTGCTAGGGCAGATATTATCAACTGTCTTTTGCACATGAGGGTCTAGGATAAAAAAGGTAAAACTTCTTGCTTAAGGTCACTCGAAGCTCAGAGAAAACCCGTATTTCCTTTCTCAAAGGCTAATGAGTGTCCAAATGCAGGAAGCGCTTTCTGTCTCTAAACATAACCTTCTTCATTGTTGATGATCTAACTCACCAAAGCCAGGATACCTTTAAGTCTCAAATCAGAGCTATCACTGTTTTCCTCTCTGTATCTTTTCTTGCTCTGTCCTTTTTCTTTCTGCCCTGGGAAATAAACTCCAGGGAAGTTAGAATCAAAAGATGAATTAGTTGTTTTTGCAAAATGAATAGTGAAATTCGTGATGGGACTTTGAGCCCAACTTCCAAGTTTCCTCTTTAAATTGAAGCTTCAGGATCATTATTCACAGAGTTGCACAAAGTATCACAGATTCGGGTTCATGTGAAATGATAATGTAGCATTTCCCCAAGTGTGATATTAGTATTTTATTTTAAAATAGCTTCCAAGTTCAAATTAGCCGAAGCCCTTTGTTACAGGACCTGTCCCGACATCTCATATTTGTGTTACCCCTTTGCTTATGAACAGGGAGATTGAGAAGTGCATTTCCCTAGTTTACGTTCCCACAGAGATTTTTACAGAGCTGGGTTTTTGTTGTTATAGTTGTGGTTTTTGTTTTTTTCCCCAGATCATTCTGTGTGGAAAGCTATGTCAGAGAAAAGAGTTTTGTGAGGTCTCCAACACTTTTTCTTAGCATCACTCTTTCTAAAAGTTATCCCAGTTGTATATATTTCAGAATAGTGTTAAATCAAATGATAGTTGAATAAAATCTTCAGGTAAATTTGGATAAATTTAAAATGGAAAATATGCCAAGGTTTACTTTTTGTGATTTATTAAAGAAAATAAAGCAAGGGGATTTAATTTGTACTACGTATCTATGCAAATCACAAATGCCCCACATTATAAAAGCTAAACATGGCAGGGTTTTAGTACTCACTGAGGGTGAGGAATGTGATTAAAAAAACAAAAGGCAAGTTCACCAAAAAATGTAATTTCCTCAGCTGTCCTCCGTAGAGGGCTGCATCTGAACAATCAGGAATCCTGATGGGCCTGTTTATTCCTCCAGCTTTTGTCTCTGGTTGAGATTGAATTTCCTCGTTCATCCAAGAGGCTGGCTGGGAGCTTATGTTTCTCTCTACAGCTTTCCTTTCACTGATTCCAGGAGCAAATTAACGGTGTTCTTTCCCAGGTAAAGCATGTTAGGTTGGATTGCAAGCTCGGTTTTCTCTTTGAAGGGCAACGCTTTAACTCCCACTCCTTCAGGGCCCTCATGACTGGTGCAGTCTGGAAGGAAACAGAATCACAGTGGCTTCCGTGACACTGCATTTGGTGGTCGCTCATCATAATGATTCCAGACATTTTTCTAGAACGTTAAAGTTTTTCATAACACGTTCACTTTGAACTGTCTTTTCCTCTTCACAAGAGGTTGTGTGCAAGACAGGGGTGATGATCTCATTATACAAGAGACCAAATAACTTGTGCAAGAGAATGTGGATGGTGATTGGATCTCTGACCTCTGTCCTTCCATTCAGTGTTTTGTTTGTTTTCATTACACATATGAGCCCACTTCTTGGAGTAAGGCACCATTTCTAAGATAACATCATAATAAAATGTTTTGGTTGTCAGGTTTGCCAGCCACTGTGCTAAACTCTATTATGTATCTAGAACTGTGTTAAGAACTTTATATAACGATCAATGAAATATGTACCATTTTCCTTTATATATTATACCTATATTACTTTTTAACTTCAGGTATTATCTGTAATATAATAACCTTAGGTATTTGGTTTGTTGCATTTTGACTATTGCATATATCCATGCAACCATCACCTCAAACAATATGTAAAATATGTCCATTATTCCAGGAAGTTGCCCTTTGCAATTTGCACCCCTCTCAGCGTCAGAGGAGCTATTTTCTAATCCCTTAGCTAATTTCTATTACCTTAGATGTTCTCAGACTTCGTATAATTATAACCACGTATTGTGTGCTCTTTTGTGTCAGGCTTCTTTCACTCAACATAATATTTTTTTGGACATTTTTCTATGTTGTACTATGTGTCTGTGGTTTGTTCCTTTTAATTGATGAAGAGTATTGTATTACTATACCATACTTTATCCAGTCTCCTGTTGATAAATATTTGGGTTGTTTCCATTTCCGGCTAGTACGAATAAAGCTCTTTTGAACATTCTTGTACAAATATTTCCGTGGATATATGTTTTCAAGTCTTTTCAGTAAGTAACCAGGATTGGAATTTCTGGATCATAGGGGAGGTGTATGTTCAACTTTATAAGAAGATGATGTTTTTCCATTTTCCATTTCTACCAGTAACAATATGTGAGTGTTCTGGTTGCTCCAAAGTTGATAGTGTGATTTGATTTTAGCCATTCTGTAGGGTGTGATGTGGTACCTTCTTGAGGCTTTACTTTTCATTTCTGTGTTGATTAATGATGTTGAACATCTTTTCAGGATCTAGTGGCCATTTATCTTCTTTTGCAAAGTTGAGTGTTTAAGAATTTCGCCTGTTTTTTTTTCCACTTTTTAAAAAAATACTGTTGATTCCAAAAAATTCTTTAGGTGTTTTATGTTTGTATCCTTTGTCAGCTTTGTGTCGTAAATGTTTTTTCCTAAACTGTGGCTTGCCTGTTTATTTTTTCAGTGGTATCTTTTCATGGACAGAAATTTAACATTTTGAGAAAGTCCAGTTTATCATTTTTTTCTTCTATGGTTAGTGCTTCTACAGTCTTGTTTAAAGTACTGTTTGTCAACTCCAAGGTTGTGAAGATACTCTCCAAAGTGCTTATTGGAAGGTTTATGGATTTTCTATTTAGGTTCATTGTCTGTGTTAAATTGCTTTTTGTGTGTTGAATAAGGGAGGGTCAGGTTTCATTTTTTTTTTTAGTATTAGGATATTTATTTCAGGGCATTTGTTAAGAAGATATTCCTTTCCCTATTGAATTGTTTTTCTGCCTTTCTGAAATACCAACTGAGGTTAATTGTGAAGATCTCTTTATGAGCTGTGTATTTTGTTCCATTGATTTCTATTTGTCCATCCTTAGGACAATCCCAGACTGTCTTGATTACTGCAGTATTATAGCAGCTCTTGAACTCAGGTGATAAAGTTCTCCAACTCTGCTCTTCTTTTGCACAACGAGATCTAGATACCTTGAATTTCCATATAAATCTTAGAATCAACTTGTCATTTTCTAAAAAAGTGTGCTGACATTTTAATCGTGTTAAATCTATAGAGAACTTTGGAAAAGAATGGGCCTCTTAACGGCATAGTGGTCTTTAGTACATGAGCAGTGAATACATGTGTCTGTTTATTTGTATCTTATTCAGTTTTTCTCAGTATTGTTTCCTAGTTTTCAGTTTTAAAAATGTTCTTGTAAATTATATATATTATTAGATTTTATTTTCTAATTATTGTTTACTAGCATATTGAAATACAATTATGTTGCATGTTGATAATAAGTCTTGTATATTGACTGCTCAGTATATCTATATAGACTGCTAATTATAATGTTACCTATAGGTTTTCATAGATGTCCTTTAACAGACTGAAGTTCCCTTCTATTCTTATTTTTCTGAGAGGTTTTTAAAAATCTTGAATGGATACTATTAATACTTTTTTTATGCATACCTTGAGATATTTATATGGTTTATCTCCTTTATTCTGTTAACATCATAGCATATTATGTTAATGTCATGATATACGTTAACATACGTGATGTACTTGGACCCTTTTCATGTGATGAAACAACTTTTGCATTCCTGAGATACATTCCATCTGGAGTCTGTCCTTTTTACAAATTGCTGTACTTAATTAGCTAATTTTCTTTTTTTTTAATTGGAGTATAGTTGCTTTACAATGTGGTGTTAGCTTCTGCTGTACAGCAAAGTGAATCAATTATGTGTATACATATATCCACTCTTGTTTAGATTCTTTTTCCATATAGGTCATTAGAGAGTATTGAGTAGAGTTCCCTGTGCTATGCAGTAGGTCCTTATTAGTTATCTATTTTATATACTGTAGTGAATATATGTCAATAGCAATTTCCCAATTTATCCCTCCCCCCTTTCCCCCCACCCCCCGGTAACCATAAGATTGTTTCCTACGTCTGTAACTCTATTTCTATTTTGTAAATAAGTTCACTTGTACCATTTTTTTTAGATTCCACACGTAAGCGACATCATACAATATTTGTCCTTCTCTTTCTGACTTACTTCACTTTGCTCCTTTTCTGAAAGGTTTTACTTCTATGTTCACGAGGGTCATTCAATGATGACTTCATTTCTTCGTATTATCACTGCCAGTTTTTGTCCTGCACTTGACAGTCGTCCTGGTCCTGAGTTTGGGGGGTCTCTTTCAGCTCTCATGCCCCCTCTCAGCCTTTAGCACACTCACTCCTACACTTTGTGAAAGCCTGCAGGAAAGGGTTGGCAGGGGGTTGAAGACTTTCTCTGTGATTGGGGAGCCTTGGGAATGTAACCTGACCGGGAAGCCCAGGTGTAGCGATGAAACGTTGTTAGAAATGTGACTGTGTAAGGTGGTGTCTTTTAGCCACTGTGTGTGGGATGAAAGCACACAGGTCTCTCTTCTCCTCAGAAAGGCTCATCACTTTCTTGACTTCAGTTCACTTAGGTTGCTTTGTATCCTCAGCTCTTGAATGTTTCTAAAAACTATAGCATTTTAGTGTATCCAGCTGATTCTAACTATTAGGGTGGGAGTGATGGTGTCATTGATTTTTCTGCTTTCTGTTCCAGAGGCCAATTCAGAATGCACTTCTGTTATCTCTATATTATGACTGGAGAAACAGCTTCAAGGTCTCACAGCTTGGAACTGTTAAACTTGCACCTGGAATTTAGTTCTTTTCTGATCCCATTACTCATGTCTTAACAAATTTACAGAGTCTGTATTCACCACTTTCCATTTAGAAAAGTAAAAAGAATTACATTTGTTTTTTGGCAAACCTCACACTCTCTACTTTTACGCTTTGCTGAAGCATAACTTCCATGCCAGGCAGGGATTTTCTAAATTAGATCTACTTTGATCTTCACTCATCTACCAAAAATTTGAAGGAATATTTGAAGGAGTCACTGCTTACTCTCTGCAGGATACAGGTGTGGAGAAGAGTCAGCAGGTACTCTATTTGCACCTCTGATTAAATTGAGCTTTTGCTCAAAAGGAAATAATGGGTCTCTAACCTGTGAATTTTGGAGGGAAGAACGTCTCTTCCTATATGTGTTCATTGCTAGGAAGTTGCAGTGTCCAGGACATCAGTTTGTGGATTCATGCAACTGGAGAATTTTTGTTCAAATATAATCAAAACAAAACACAACTCTAGAGTCTTTTAAGTGAACAAAATAATTAACATAAAAGGCATCGTGTTGTTGTAAATAGAGGGAAGGTTGGCCTGTTTTTGCTTTGCTCTGTGGCTTCTGGGAAGAGACAGGAGAGGGGTGGTGGTTTTCTTCTCATTATAAAGGACCCCTAAGTACTTTGGCCAGATCACTGGAGCCAGCGCCCCTGTCCTGGTAGCCCAGTCACCAACTGTCCTCTGTAGCCCAGGAAACAGGGTTTGTGCACCCTGTCTCCTGTGTGTGAAGTCTAAGGTCATTGGGTTTTCTGAGTTTCAGGGAAGAGCTGAGTCTAGAAAGTGAGACTTTTTTCCTGGGATGGCTGGGTTGGAAGCTGGACAAATTTAGAGAATTCTAGGCAGCCGGGGGAACACAAAATTGACTTTGATAGAAAAGAGCTGAAGAGATTTTAATTCAAAGGGAATAAAACCTGTAAAGCTTACCTTCTTTACAATTTGTCCTATGACCAGCCTGCAGTTGTGACTAGAATAGGGATTCAGTGTATTTTTAATAGCCACAATGTAGGAATTCCTTTAACTCTGAGTAATGAAACGAGATTAAAAAATGATTCTTCTTCACTTTGCTGTACACCTGAAACTAATGTAACATTGTAAGTTAACTACACTTCAATTTAAAAAATGGCTAAAAGAAGAATTCTTCTATGTGTTCATCCAGCAGCCAGCCATTACTTACTATAAGCCAGACCTCTCCACCCTCGGCCTCAAAATCCATCTTCTTTTGTGAGTGAAAAACCCACTGAAACATAAAACACAAAGTGAAACCACATAGATTACATGCTGTAGGAGAGGAAAAAGTAAATGTTATCTTTTCAGAGGAGGAGATTGGAAAATCATTCAAAGAAGTGAAAGTTGATTGGCATTTGAAACTACTGCATAAGCACTTTATAAGGACATGACAGGCAGAGGGAGCTTCCAGGTAAGGGGGAAGGACCTCCTCACTGTGATGCCTAAGTAAAGGGACAGCTGGGCAACGGTCTTGGTGCATACAGAGGAACAGAGGTGGTTCAGCGCAGCCAAGTATGATGGCCTTGAGGCTGGAGTGCGGTGAAGAAGGTAGGTAGTGAAGGGATTCCTGGGGGTTGCACTGTGTTCTGTAGACAGCAGAGGTAACTGGAGGAATGAATGTGAGCTACTACTAGAGAAACTGAGATTCCCTAGACATCCTAAAATAGAAAAGAATGTACGTATAAACAGAATGTCTCGGTTAGAGCAACAAGTGTGGCTGTCCTGGATCCCAGCCTGGTGAGTCGGAGAGAAACAGTGGGGTAAGGTTTGGGGACCCCTTTTTTTAACTCAAATATGTTTATATTTAAGAGGTACATAACATTGTTTATATTTAAGAGGTACGACATGTTGATTTGATACATTTATACTGTAATGTGATTGCCATTGTAGCCATAGTACTTCTATCATGTCACATAATTACGATTTTTTTTTTGTGGTCAGAATAATTAAGATCTAGTCTCTTAGCAAGTTTAATGATGATAGTACAATATCGTTGCCCATATTCACTGTACTGTCCATTAGATCGCCTTTCTAAAACCGGCACTGTCAGCACCTGTACTATCTTTGTATCTTCTATCTCCATCTTCTTTCTCTCCTTTCCTGTCTCTCTCCGTCTGTCTCTGTCCCTCTCTTCATCAAGAGAAGGAGCCTTTGAAGGCGGGCCCAGCGTTTTAGGCGTGACGTCAGGCACCGAACCCTTCTTGGAAGAAGTGCTGCCTGGTGAAATTGGAATTGTGATCATTCACATTTGGAGTCTTTCTTCAGTACAACTTACATAAAAAACAAAAGCTGCAGATGCTAACAGAGCAGAGGATTTGGATGCAGACCGTAAGAGGTGTCAACTGAAAGGAAACAACGCACAACCTAAAAGCGGAGAATTATGTTTTATTTGGTGGATATACTGAGGACCTAATCCTGGGAAGCAGCCTCTCAGATGGCTCTGAGGGGCGGTTTCCAAGAGGTAAGGGAGGAGCCAGGAAATATAGGAGTTTTTGAAGGAAAAAAACCCAAAAAGACAGGTAGTCAGCGCAACAAAAATGACTGTTAATTAAAGAAAAATAGACATCTCAAGTTCACGAATGTAGCGCTTATCTGTGTATGGGAAGATGCAAGAGTCTGGGCTCATTAAAATCATTCCTTTGATAAGCATCTTAACTAAAAGCAGTAGCCTGCTTTTCCCCATCCTGCATCCCCTCAACATGCACAGTCATAGGCGGCTACAGTGGCTGATGGCTGCAACACCCTGTTGACTGATACGGCAGGTGACAATCTTCGTCCACAGAGTCAGTGAAGAAAGGGCACACTAGCCCATCTCTGGCTGGCAGACACTTTAGAGGCTCAGTTAACCTGTTAGCATAATTGTTTTGATTTACTGACATGTAAAAAAAAAAAAAAGAAGAAAGAAACCATTTCATTTGTGGTTAGTTTTAGGTGACATGTAAGGCAAACAAAGGTGTTGGGATTATGTCCTAGCTGGAAAAAATAAAATAACTTCATTCTTTGACATTGACAACAAACTACAGAGAGGGAACACCTGCTGCAGGCATTTGTGTTACCCACTGGGAACATCCCCAGAACCCTAAGGGGAAGTGTGCACATATATTCACCTCCTCCACAGAAGTCATTCTTTTCTCTCTCAGGACTCATCTTAATCTCTTCTGTCTTCATTGTAGGTGCAGATCCTTTATGTAAACTTTTCCTTTCCTCCGGCAGCTAATGAACAACTTTCCACATAGATAAATATTAAAACCTATTTTAGTAAATTTCAAGACCTTAAGAAAACCTAAACAAACACCAGCAAGGTTCTGAATGTGAACTGTGCTGTCAATGCAGTATGAACTAGATCAGGATTTTACATCACAGGTAGATGGGACCAAAGTGTTATTTTCTGCTGGGTTTTGATTTGTTTCTATATCTATCTACTCTTTTATTTTACATTTTGCTGCTTTTGAAACTGATTTTGGTTATATATTCTGAGATAACCTGGGTCCTTTCAGGCCCTTTAGGGACAGACCAGTCGGGCATGGCATGGTATTAGACACTCCTTTAGTGCTGGAAAACTCTGATGCTTTGGAAACTCACGTGTAAAACTGAGACAGCAACTGATTTCCTGAAACTGGCTGACAAATTCTTGGAAAAAGAAGCTCAGGAAACAGTATATGCCCTAATGCACACTTTAAAAAATCCCTATCCTTCTTTATTCACATCTCCCTTTTTCATACTCCCCTTTCCTCTCCTTGCCCTCAGTGGTAGGTCTGATTATGTATCGGAGACATGTCACTTAGTGCGAACATTATTTGGCTTGGTTGGCAGAATATTTGACAAGGCATCACGGCATATGAATTTTTAATTTTAAATGTCAGAGTCAATGTATAAATTAGGAATCAAAATATGATGTAGGGGTTTCTCACAGATTATGTGCTATTATTTAAAGTGGGCCATTACCTAAATTGGTCTGTTTTACTTTTTCACACAGATGACATTTTATATTATTTAACGTTACCTTTTTTATACGATGAGATTTGAAAAGAGTAGACTTAATGGTAAGACTAGAGAAGAGCACAAGATGGGACAAAACAGCAGACATAGTAAAATAAAGTGAAAAACAGAATATAGTATTTTATGGGGGAAAGTCTGTTTCCGGATGCAGAAAACACCAAGGGGTGCATAAAATTAAGTGTGTATGTCCTGAATAATAGACAAAAACCCTGGCAACAATATTGTACAGTTGCATATAGTGACGTTCCTTTCATAGGGCTCCAGAGATATTTCGCGTGGACCACTAAACTTAGTGCAGCCTTTTCAGTATCAGAAAAATGGAAATGAATTAGAAAAAGGCTCATGGGCAGAGAGACAGGTAAGGGCCTGTGGAGTTTACCCATTAGGAAACATAAGTGAGTGAAAACTATGGTTTGACTCGCCACTGATATAAGATAGAGCCTCTAAGAATGGGATGAATGTGAGTAGCCCAGGCCCCTGGATTTGAGTGAGTATTTTAGGAGCCCTATGGGGTGAAAGCATTTTCCCATCTCAGGGACAGGGGTAGTCCTAACTAGACAGCACTGCTGGATGTCTATTGGCCTTTAGGCGTCTGTGAAAGTGACCGGAGACTTTAAGGCTAGATTCTTAGCCTTAGAGGAGAGGCGGTCCCTTGGGGAATCCTGGCACCTAGTTAATGGACACTCCTGGAGACGCTCAGGTGCATCCAAGAGTCTTTATCTGAATGGATCCACCCTGGATGTGGACACGGAATCTCTCCAAGAGTGTCACGTTCCCCAACGTGGGGACTTGTAAACCCGAGGGTATGTGGTGGTGACCAGGGAGCGGCAATAACTCGTGTCATCTTTTTAATATTCTCCTGCAAATCAGTGTCTCAAGCAAGGCCTTTGCTTTCCAGCCAGGCTGTAATTCACCCTGGGGATCACGAGGAGGGTAGCAGAGACTTTCAAACCCCTGGTAAGATCAGAGGGCCATGGTGTCAGCAGGCGCCGTGGCAGACGTGGCGGGGGTGTGAGTTACAACCAGTGTGGAGGAAGATGGAAGGCAGAAGCACGAGGGGGGTGACATTGGGGAGCGGTGTACTGGTTGTGACACAGGGCATCTCAGTAGTGTGTAGTCTCTGACTATTCTAGAGTGCTGGGGAATTTGGGAGCAAATTGGGTATCAGTGGTACAAACTGCTCTTCCCCTAGAAGGTGTTGAATGAGACCCATGGGTCATGGGTGGCCCTGGAAGCTACTGCCCTTTTGGATATTAGAAAGAGTGACACAGAAACTTTCAGAGAGCTGATTTAGTAGGTCAGAGATGACGTTGTCTGACCTTGGGGACCCTGTACAAAAACTTGCCTTGGTGCTGCTTATGTCAAAATGTGCTGGAACCAGGCCTTTGTCTTCCAGGAGGCAGTTCTGTCCAATCTAGGGATTATAAGGATCAATGACAAAAGCCTCCTTTACCAGATAATGCAGTTTGGTGAGCGGGAGGTGATCACAGAAGCAGGTGCTGGTCTGTAATGGGCTGCATTGTAGCACATTCGGAATAGATCTGTGTTTCCTATCTATAGATATTTTTAACTTTAATCTCATTTCATTTTCTCAAATGCATTAGTCATATTCTTGTGTAACAGACTACATAGGAATATTGATTGTTTTTATAATTCTACCTCTTAATGTGTGTATGTTTGTATAATGTCATACATGTGCAAGTGTTTGACACATTTTACTTTACACAGTGGGAGTTATCACAGTCTTTATTTTCACGTATAGCTCCAAATTGTACTGTTTGTTTGTATATGTGGATATGTGATTATTATAAGTAGTGATGATCTTTACACAGGCTGAATAATGATGTGACTAATTGAAATATAGGTTTTATTTAAAAAATAAAGGCAAGGGCTTCCCTGGTGGCGCAGTGGTTGAGAGTCCGCCGGCCGATGCAGGGGACACGGGTTCGTGCCCCGGTCCGGGAAGATCCCACATGCCGCGGAGCGGCTGGGCCCGTGAGCCATGGCCGCTGAGCCTGCGCATCCGGAGCCTGTGCTTTTTTGCCCGTGTACCGCAAAAAAAAGGCAAATATTGATGTTTTCTGGTTTTAGATACACTGATGTTTGTCTCTCCACAACCAGGCAGCCCAACTATGTAGAAATCCTCCTGGATCCAGGGATCTCGTTTATGCTATTACGTCTGCACCGCTACTGTTCCCTACACACCAACGAGGAGAAAATATGCTATTCTCGCAAGTGAAGCAGCAGCTAGACACTCACATAGTCAGGAGAAAAGCTTTAGAAGCTAATCGCAGGGGGATATGGAGGGAACAGCGTATTTGCTACATTCTTTTAGAAACAGAAAATGGAGGAGGGGCTGGAAGCATGAAGGTTATGTGCTTTACACACCTTTTCCTCAAAGCAGAACATACTACAGGGGATGGAAAGATGAAACTTGGCTCTTCACAGATGTGCCAATTTCAGCTGACAGGAGTAAAGGATTTTGTTGACTGATGCGCGGCTTAAAGAACACTTACTGGTTCTTGTGCTTTTCTGTAGAGAAGTTCTCTGGAACCTATTTTGAAATCTAGAAAACATTTTATGAGAAAAACAAGGAAAAATGTCAAGTTCTTCAGCAGTGTGGCTCCAGAGATACTGGTTTATAAATAATATTTCAGATGGAGTATTTGTGAGGTTGGAAATAGATTATTATGAAGTTATCCTAATGGATAACAGGAGAAATTGGAACCGTTATAAATCAATATATTTAAAGACGATTCAGGTTTTTAGCTGACCTAAGCAAGGCAGTTGCAAACAGTTTCAGAGATACTCTTTCTACATGTTTCTTGGGGAGGGAGGTGAGTTCTGAGGGAAGATTTATCTTTGGCTGAAAAAGGATTCACTCTTGGCAGTGAACCAGCATCTTAAATCAAAGAAAACGAGATCATGCTGGGGAAAAAGAGTTGTGTTCCCTAGAGGGCACTGCAACTTTATCTTCATTGTTTCATTGATTTCACCTTGAAAGACAGATAAAGAAAACATGTTACCAGTAGTCAACCTGGGGTGATGGAAATCTGGACATTTCTTGTAGTATTTTCTGTACTTTTCTATAGTTTCAAATTTTAAAAAATGATGTATAGTTGATCAAACCAGAATCATGATATAAGAATCTCTTATATTTTACATCTACACTGGGTGCATGTGTGAGTGTAAAAAAGAAAAAAAATGACAGAATTTGCAAATGAAAGCCATAAATAAGGACTTAATGTCCCATGTTTTATCATGTTTTCTACCACCTGAAATGATCACTACACATTCACAGGTTCTGTTTTTCCTGTGTGACCCTTATACTTAGTCGAGCCCTTGATGATGAAATGGAAGCAGAGCCAGTGAGTGTCCTTGGACCATGTCCTGTGTACTGTGTTGTGTGTGTCACTTGGGCTGAGACAGGTAGGCATATGGCCTGGTGGGTCCAAGTGGGGGTCTGGAGCCAGCCTGCCTGCCTGCCTGTGAAGCCTGTCTCGGCTCCCAGCTGGCTGTGTGTGTTGAGAAGGTTACTTCATGTTCTACACCTTAATTCCTCATCTGTGCAGTGTGGAGTCAGCTCTTAGATTCTGAAGCTTAAATCACTGTTAAGAGGAAATGTGTTAATACACATTTAGTACAAAGGGAAAGGGGTCTGGCTCATAAGCGTTCAGCAAATGTTCCTAATATCATTATGGAACAGAGACTCCTGTTCTCAAGGGGAGGCATCTAGCATCTCCTATGTTTCACAATCCTTTTTACGTAGAAATCATTTTACCTAGAAAAAAACCCTACATTCTTTAAATAAACTAAAATCTCAGGGGGAAAGCTCTCCTAGATCCGCTCCTTTGAGAGACTCTGAGAGCATCTCTGTTAAAAATGAAAATGGAAAAAAAAATTTTTTAAAAGAGCCCAAGATCATAAAGAAATTAATGACATTAAAGAGCATTAAGAAACATACTAATCTGATACATGCCAGAAAGTATTAGCATCATGGCTAGGAAAAGGACTAAGCTAATGGAATGAATATTAATTAAACTTTTTTTTTGCGGTATGCAGGCCTCTCACTGTTGTGGCCTCTCCCGTTGCGGAGCACAGGCTCCGGACGCGCAGGCTCAGCGGCCATGGCTCACGGGCCCAGCCGCTCTGCGGCATGTGGGATCTTCCCAGACCGGGGCACGAACCCGTGTTCCCTGCATCGGCAGGCAGACTCCCAACCACTGTGCCTCCAGGGAAGCCCTAATTAAACATTTAAAAGAGCTTTCTACTCTTCAGAACAGGTGTCCATGTTTTTTATGTTGTTTGGAAGAAGGGAAGGGAAAAATGTATTTGCATGGAGAGGAAAGAAATAAAACATTCAAGCTGGTTTTGATTTAAGGGGGAAAACTGAAAAAAAAGTTCTTTAAATCAGCAGCCACTCCCGTCCCTCCACACAACACTCATGGTGGTGAAGCCCTCCCATTCCTCTTGGATGTGGCCTAGCCTGGTATAAATTACTGAACGAACACATCCCCCCCCCCTTTTTTTTTTTTAACTTACACAGACAGTAGAGTCTTGAAATACAGTCTCACTCACTCCATTCATCAGGCTTCTAACGTCTTCTTGTGGACAGCAGACTCCAGTCTCTCGGAAAGGTTGAGAGAAGAGGAGGAATTAGAGGTGGGCACAGCGTGAAGGCGCCACGTGCCTGGTGATGGCTGGGGGAAGCACATCCACTGTCAAAGGGGACACGGCCACTTCTGGCCAGGATTCAGGCTAGATGTTCTAGAAACTGGGATTTTTATTTGACATCTTGTGATTTTATTTTATTATTAAAAAAGAAATGTATTGGGGTATAGTTGATTTACAATGTTGTGTTAGTTTCTGCTGTACAGCAAAGTGAATCAGTTATCCATATACATATATCCACTCCTTTTTAGATTATTTTCCCATATAGGTCATTAAAGAGTACTGAGTAGAGTTCCTTGTGCTATACAGGAGGTCCTTATTAGTTATCTATTTTATATATAGTAGTGTGTATATGTCAATCCAAAATGTTCTAGAAATCGGGATTTTTATTTGAAATCTCATGATTTTAAAGCCTTACTTAAAAGAATGAGTTAAACACCATTTTGCCTGATTTTTTCTTTTGTTTTTAAACAACTGCCCCAATATAACATGACTCCATGCCTTTGGTTTTCCAGTGATGACTTGGGACATCACAAAGACTGTCTATGTGTATCAGTTTGCAGACAAACTAGGTGGCTTGCTGTTTCCTAACTATGCCCAGTCCTGTCCTATATCTGACGCTTTTCTCATAATACCAAAGGTTTTCCTACATTCATTCTCTGATAGTCTAAATTCCAGCTTGCACAAATGCCAGGGTCGCCTGAAGCTTGATGAAGTTACTCTCAATTGGTAGCAACGTTTCCACCTCTAAATCCTCAGCATTTTATCTATGTCTCTTAAGATATTCTATAAACTTCTACCTTGTGCTGTAGGAATTTGCAGATTGGCTTTAGGGTCATATTCTAGCCAATCTTGTATGAGCAACAATAATGCTTACAATAGTGCATGCTACAAAGCTTTAACCACTGTTTTCTTTTTTGGTATATTTTCTTCTATTCTTCAAGAAACTATGGCAGAATAATTGATTAGGCTCTAAGGTGGTTAACCAAGTTAGCCCTGAACCAGCAGAGTGAGAAGATGCTGATTCAACCGTCCCCATTCCTTTAACAGCATTAAGTATTTTCATTGTTGTTTAATCCTTGCTTTTTCGAGAGGGAAAACAGTATGTTGATATTTTGAAATTTTTGAAAGAAAAAATGTCCTATCTATTCAGATTTAATCTATATCCAGGTAATAGGCTGAGGGCATGTTTATAATAGACCATATGATAATAATAGAGTAACATCAAATATGTCTGTTTCAGTTGTTATCCTAAGTACTCTATAAAAGTTAATTCTTAGGAAAGTCTGTGATATATAGACTATTATCATTGTAATATTACGGAAGATGAAACTGAGATACCAAAATGTTAGATAGCTTATCTGCAGTCACAGAGCTACTAAGAGGCACAGACAGGATGAAAACCCTCCCCTGACTTCAGTTTTGAACAGCGTCTCCCAAAACAACACTTTCAAAATCTGTACTGTTTTTTGTGGATACAACTTTTCAAGCAATGGCTTCGTAGCACATTTAGGACACAGGTAGGACTTTAAAAAGCTTAGAAGATCAGTGGCAGTTCCTCTCCAGCTTAGAAAGTTGAGTTTATTTAAAATTTCCTTCGAACAATTTTACCAGACAGACATCTGATATTTTTGCAGATTAATAAAATAATTTAAAAAATAATTTGGGTTTGGAATTTTGAGGGTTTGAAGGTACCCTGGAACCATAGTCAGTGTGGTATTTCACTGATTTTCTCGTTCTCCCTTCACAGTAGATCTGAGCCCAAAAAACCTTCTGAGAATAGAGTTCTAAGGATGAATTTTACCTGCAGTGAACATTAGATGCATAGCATGGGTGAAGAAGTAAACAGCTCAACAATATCTTAAAGCCAAGATGGTAGGAGGTTTCTAATACTATTTATTGGGAAATTATTTTGTTTGTATATTCCTAAACTTGCTTGGAGACTTTCATATTTCTGGCTTTGTTTATTGCTCCTTGAAGTAAAAATTATCCTGCTATTCTTTTTTTTTTTTCGGTACGTGGGCCTTTCACCGTTGTGGCCTCTCCCATTGCGGAGCACAGGCTCCAGATGCACAGGCTCAGCGGCCATGGCTCACGGGCCCAGCCGCTTCGCGGCATGTGGGATCCTCCCAGACTGGGGCACGAACTTGTGTCCCCTGCATCGGCAGGTGGACTCCCAACCACTGCGCCACCAGGGAAGCCCCTATCCTGCTATTCTTAACAGATTTGGAAAACACATTCTGTTGAATTATTAAATGCATTCAGTAAAAACAAGGGGAATACTGGGGAGACTGGAAGATCTCAGGAGGCTTCCTTATAATTCTTTTGCCCCACCCACCGACATGAAAGGAAAAAAGAAGCCTGGTAAGCTGACTCAGAAGAGCTATTGACAAGGCAACATCTGTCTTGGTAATAGTAAAACATTCCATATTTTACCTACTAACTTCTCTGATAAGTCATCTCTTCCCTCACAGCATCTTAAATGTGTCATCTTTTATGACATGTGGGTCAGTCATACTCCTTTGTATTCTAGTGTTTCGTCTTTTATTACCATATGCTCCAGCAGTGCACCCCTCTCTCTACCCCGCCCGGACATCTTCCCTGTCGACGTGTCTAGTGTGTGACAGTCTTTCCCTTTAACGTGTTCAGGGAGGGACATCTCTTTTCAGCATGTATTCAATTTGTGACACTTTTATGCCCTTGGGGCATCCCCATTGAAACTCTTTTTCCCCAGAACGGAGTACTTTTACTGTGAATGTTGTTTTTAAGTTTTCTTGGCAAAACAAAAGTTCGCATGTTATTTTACGGTCATGAGTTTGATCAGCGGCCTTTCATTTCACTTTGGCACGCTGAATGTTGTGTTGGGTTGGTAGATACAAATTCCCCTTTGCATTTGGAGGGTGGTGCTGAAGAATATGGGTGGGGGAGATGGGGTATCTCCTTTTCACATTAGGTAGAGATTTAATGTTCCTTCCCAGGCGAAAGAAACTTTCCCTCATTGCCTTTTGAGTCTTGCCTTCATTGTCATTCTCTGGAACACTCCTGTTTACTATGCGTAATTTTGTGACAGAAAGGGAAAAAAGTGTGTGTGTGTGTGTGTTCACTGAGGATTAGAAGAAGGGGAGAAGGAGAAAAGACCTGGTTATGCCCACTATAGATAAACACGCTAATATGTGCTTTCATATGTTAATTCTCATTTCATTGATCCTCTGTGTAGCATAATAGATAAAAGCACAGACTCTGAAGCAGAAATGTTTTAGTGTCCCAGCGTCACTTTTTACCAGCTGTATTATAATCCTGGGGACTTCTCTTAAGCTCTCCAGGATCCAATTTCTTTATTTGTAAGAATGTAAACATTCTCATTTGTGAAGAGTGTTGTTGTGGAGTTTAAACAAGTGAAATTCAAACCAATCTACTCAATTTTGGTCCACTTAGCATAGTATCTGACATTTGCTCTGGAATCTTAAGCTATTATTGCTCCTTAAATGGGTGTGAAATAATAATTGCATCCACTTTTAAAGCTGAAATAGTTCAGTGGGAGAGTGTAAAGAATTTCTTGCTATTATCAATAAAACCCTATAAGTGACAGTGATGGAATCAGGATCAAAGTTTGTGTTTTAGTTAAGATACAAGTTTTAGGCACAACATTGTAAATCAACTATACTTCAATTAAAAAAATTATAGGTTTGGCTGCTGTGAAATAGACCGGAAATAGTACGCTAGAAAATAACAGCCTTTTGATCTTCTATAAAAGTCTAAGCTGGTAGATTTCAGGCACCCACAATTCTTCTTACTTCTTTTTTTTTTTTTTTTGCGGTACGCGGGCCTCTCACTGTTTTGGCCTCTCCCGTTGCGGAGCACAGGCTCCGGACGCGCAGGCTCATTGGCCATGGCTCACGGGCCCAGCCGCTCCGCGGCATGTGAGATCCTCGTGGACCGGGGCACGAACCCGTGTCCCCTGCATCGGCAGGCGGACTCTCAACCACTGCGCTACCAGGGAAGTCCAATTCTTACTGCTTGCTCCACCATTTTTGAGGTTTGTCCTTGTTTGCACAGTCCAAGAGGGCAAAGGTCAAGAGGGAGGGCTGCCCCTGCCTTTAAGACAGTAAGTTCTCAAGTTCAGGTTTGCACATTAGAATCACTGGGGGGAGTATTTACGAAATATTGATCCCCAGTCCCCTCCTCCTCAGAGATTCTGACTCAGTTGATCTGATATCAGGTTTCTGTTTCTTCTTTTTAATTTGTTTGTTTTTAGGCAGATGTTTTAACTGCTTCCTATTCACCCTATTAATGAGGGAGGGATTCTTGCTCTAGGGTTATGGGGAGGGTCAAACACAGACACCTGACCCTGCACAGGTGAGCCTGCCTGCAGTTCACAGGAGCTCAGAGCCTGGTGCAGGAGGATATGCACGGTGTGCAGGGCTGCATGGGGGTTGCACCTGGGAACTGAGTGAACAGCCAGGGGCTGTGGGAGACAGGCTTTGTAGACTCATGAGGATAGGGTGTCTCCTGGTTCCAGTGAGAAGATGTGGTTGCCTTATTTGAATGATTTCGTGGACCGGCAGGAACTGAAACCCGCTCCTTGGGGGTCAGCAGGAACTGTGCCTGGTCCTTCGAGGAGGGTCGTCTGGCTGGGGCACCCTCAGTGCAGGAGCAGAGTGGGAGGGGAACACACAGCAAGGCCAGCCCAGACCCTCCCAATCTGACAGATGTCAAAGCAGCACAAAACATTGAGCCTTACCTTTAGGCCTTCCACCGTGACGGTCCAGGAGGGATTTTTCAGGTTTCCTCCATATGGTGACCCAGGCATTCAGGCTCCATCTGTCCTGTGGCCCCTCCGTCCCCTATAGAGCAGGCACATCCATTTTCTAGAAGCCTTGAGCCAGAAGAATCAAACGTTGCTCCGTTCTCATGACCACACCTACCAGCAAGGAGATTGGGGAAGACAGTCTTGACTTTGCAGTTTTCCCCAGTGGACCTGGATTACTGTTGAAGGGGGAGAGGGGTTGAATCCACTATCCGCCATTACCTTTACATCTCACTTGCAGTCTAGGGAAGTATTTATTTATTAATTTTTTCTCTTAATATTACTCAGAGTTTAACCCTTTATCTGTTTGTGCTTTATTTTCAGTGTTTCTGTCTTCAGAATCCATAACCCTTGCTTGTTTTTTTCCACCCATAGGATGAACTGCTGCTTTCCTTCCAGGTTCAGCTAACTGGACTTCCTTAAATCTTTCTAGGCTACTCCAGAAATTTTGCTCTAAATCCTTCTATACTACTCTTCTTTTGAATTATTTGATAATAATGATCACAAGAAATTGTCATATTTCTAACATTGCTTTATTATACAAGTCACTTAATTCCTTTGTTAGTAACCCATTTTTCACATCCACTTTGACCACTCAGTTAGGTCAAAAATGCCTAAAAGTTACACACAGTATCTTGGGCTTAGTTTTGTCTTCTCTGGCACTTAGGTTTTGGCCTTTTTACAGAGGAGGTGGGCAGGTTCATTTGACATACATATACAAATACGTATCCACGAACACTCACACCGATAACGAATAGATTTAACTGGTATATTTAATGTACGCAACTTGGGGGATATAATTAAAATGCGATGTTATTTTGGTCTCTCACTCTCCATTTAAATTGTATTCAGCAGGAAAATTTTTTCCCTGCCATTAAATAAAAACTGTGGCAGACCTCATGGCTTTTATGATCAATCCTAAATCATAGAAAAACTTAGTTCTTTTTATTCACAGAACACTCTCAAATTTTAAAAAATAGAGTTGCTCATTCAATATATTAATCTTCTTTTATCTGCATTCAAGGATGTCATTTTTTTTTCTTGTCTCCCACTGAGTGCTTACAAGAGGCTGGCCACCCGCATGGGGAGAGGTGAAGGCCTAGTGTCTTTCTCTTCCTCTGGGTGCTGTGCTTTTGTCCATCATCATTGCTTCTCATTTCCCATCTCGGCTAAAGAAACCTGATTTTGAGAACTCTCACACTTAGGTAAGACTGTAGATCACTCTCTATAGGCATTAGTTATTTCCTATTTTACTCTATTAAATTTCATCATAATTTTCCCCTTTATACTCTTTTGTTACTGAATTTACTTATATTTTCATCTCCGCTACCTGCTCTCAGAACTCTCCTTTAAAAGTTTTACTCCTTTTCTCAGAAAAGCATTGAGTATCCTGAGCATAAAAAGTTTCTTTCCACCTTCCCAGTGGACAGTCTAGAAGAGTGATGTTTTCCTTCTCATTTTTATACGTCTGGTGCATCCGGTTTCCTCACACGTTTATCATTGGATTTCTCACATAGTGCCTAAAGATCAAAGCATTTCCTTTTATGCATCTGGTGTTCTCTTTGTTCTGCATGCTATCAATATATATCTTGCCTTCTTTGAAACTGTTTTTTATCAACTGCCTGTGTTCTTGTTTTTGAATGAGGCTGGAACGTCTCTGCTCTGCTCCTCTGTCTAGTGTCCCTTCTTTCGTTGTAGGCGGCCGGCTCTTTCTTCCTGGCAATCCTTCCTTTGGCTCCCGAAGCAGCACCCTTTCCTCCATGAGGCTCTTCTATTGTATCCCCAGTACTAGTGTTACAGCCCCACCGGCAAATTCTTCCCTTTATCTTTCAGCCTGGGATCCTCTATTGAACTCTCTTCAAGCTCACAAAAGTCTCTTCTCTTCTCAGTATATGAAACCATCACTCTTTCTTCCTCTTGTCCCAAGTTACATGTTTTTTTTCTCCCCCTTGCCCAACAGATGGATTACCATTTCTCTTCTCAGGCTGAATAAAATTTATCATCGCTTCTAGCATTCATCAATTTCAGATTTCATATGACGTCTACGGTTTGGGACTCTTTCTTACAATTTGAGGCTACCGTATGTACCCTCGTGTGGTGAAGAGTTTCAAAGCATCTCATGTCTTGGGCTGCCTTATAAAACTTCTTTTTTTATTTGACACTTCTGGCAGAATGCATTATACTCTCCCATTTACACAGCAATCACTTTGCTACTCTCTATTGGCAGTACATCACTGTTTCTTTTTCCCTAACACAGAGGTATATTTTACTGAAGGTAAATCTATATAGCTATCATTTTCTCACACAGTCTTCATGATTTTTGTGCATAAATTTTAGGTATTTTTTGCCTATACTTAAACAAATGGATTACTGTTTTGACACAGTACTCCGATTTAATAGGTAATTATTGCATTTTGCTATTTTGATCTCAGGACACTAACTTCTATAATTTAATTTTTCTTTTAATGTCTGCTCTATTATTTTTCTTACTTTGTATTTTTAGTGCATCCCTGTTCCCCCCAGATGATTTTTATCCAATTAATCTGTGCTGCACAGATGCAAAAACAAATATTGTAAGCTGACTATACCTTACATTTTACAAAACGTTTGAGATTAGAAAACTATGTAAGAATAGCCTCCGCTCTCAAGAAAATCGCAATAAAGAAGGGAAGGTATACGCTTAAACAAATAATTAAATTCCACTGTGATATGCACAGAGGCAAAAGCTTATAAACAGACAGGGAGACAATTATTGACACTGGAGAAATGAGGGAATGCTTCCCAGAGGCATTGAGACCCTGAGTAGCACTGCTAAAGCAAATGGTAGGTCACTGGAGAGACAGAAAATGCATACATGTATATGTGTGGCCGAGTCGCTTTGTTGCGCACCTGAAACTGTTAACAACATTGTTAATCGGCTGTATTCCAATATAAAATAAAAAGTTAAAAAACCCTAAAACCTTAACAAGGCATGCTCCAGCAGAATGATGGTTTACATAAGCTAATAAACCCTGAGACAAATATTCAAAAAAAAAAAAAAAAAAAGAAAGGGACTGCTGATGGATGGAATGGTCTGGGTACCGAGGTCTGTGCTGGCTGACAAGGAATTCGCTTTTGCTGGAGCATCAACTGGGTAGGCAGGTGTGGGTGAGCTGTGAGAGGTGGGGATGGAAAGGCATATGGCTGGAGGAGGTCAAGAAATCTCTTGCCTATCATTCTGGGTAGGAGTGTAGACTTCATTCTGTATGTGAGAAGAAGCCATTAAAGGCAGATAGGCGGGGGAATGATTTTGTCAGATGGGATGAGATCTGATCACTGCGTAGGATGCCGGGAGGGCAGCAGTAGCAACGCAGAAGTCAGCCAGGTGAGTTATGAAACTGTTGCCTAGAAGAGAAACTTGGAGGGTCGGAGCAATAGTAGTGGCAGTGGTGATGGAAAGGAAAAGGCTTCTTCCTGACTGGACATGAACCCAAGCAGAAGATAGTGTAGGACACAGGCAGATTTCTGGCTCCTGGAAGGAGCTACCAATCGAGGCAGGTGACCCTGGAGAAAGAGTGGCACGTCCTGAATGTCAGCCTTTTTCCTTCTTTGTGCTGTACCTGCAGAGTTCTATTCTATCAGAAAGTCTGACCTCTTAAATTTCCCGCCTTCTCAGGCCATTCACTTTCTGTTTTGTAGCTCAACACAGTATTTTCTGTTTAAGCAACACAGACTCACACTCCACAGAGGCAGCTGGGGACAATTCCAGGGCAACAGTAAGTGATGGATCCTGGAATTGCAGTAGCTGTATTTCATGGCTACAGCTCATGAAATGACTTACATGTGTAGTCTCTCTATCCAAGGATTCACCCACAGAATCAAATTTTTGGTGACAGGTGGGGAGAGCATGACTTGTTAGATTTGTACCCTCAAAGCTGAATCAATGCTATTTCATATTAAGCAATTTTGTTAACATTCTAGGGAAGTGATTGTGTCTGTGTTTCAGACATGCCTAAGTGTGCTGTCAGGGTGAGTGCTATGTCATCCCAGCAGTATTCCATAAATTGCCATAATTGTGTGATGAAACTCGTACATGAATGCTCTGACAGTCTTATATTTTTCCCATTCAAAATCCTTAAATATAATCTTAAAAAAAGTGGAATCTGGGTTACTGTGTTCAAGAAGAGACAAACGGCATTCATATTTATTTGGGATATACCATCTGTTCACTCTCATAGCTCATGTTTTTGTTTTTTTCCTCAGTAAATCCCATGGGTATTGTTTTTTTCTACCTAGACACTGGAAGTACTTTTAGTTATCTGTCAAAGTTCTGCAGAAGTTTTAAACCATCTGCTAGTGCTTTCCAGAGTTTTCTTCTTTCCTCTTTGGTAGACTCTTTTTTTTTTTTTAATCATGTTTCCCATGGTTATATTTTTCATCTTTCCTTCTGTGGGCTTGAAACACTCAGCTGGAATGGAGTCCCTGTTACACACCCGTCACCAATGCACAACCTATGTCAGCTTCCCTTTGCTTTATAATTAGCATTTCCATTCTCGACATATTCCTCAAGGCTTCATTTGTATCCACGCTTCCCTAACAGTGTTTGCATCTGTCAGCGAGCACAAAATCCCTCATGTTCCCCTAGTGAGACTCAGGAATATTTACTTTTCCCTCAATGTTCCCGTGAGTACCGTCCTTGCTGGAAGCACTTATCAGCTTCACTCCTTCCCCCACCCTTGTGGACTCCAGAAGCACCCCCCCCCCCGATATGTTTCATCTGTTCCCAGTGTGATCCAGATGCTGTGTATTTCCTTCCCAGGAAATGCGAGATCTTTATAAGCCGTCCCCCAAGAGCCATCTTTCTGCCTCTGTGCCCAAGCCTGTTGTATTTTCCCCACATGCCAGAGGTGCACGTGGCTCCACTCCTTCCCAGTACAGACGTGCCAGACCTCCACCTTCTGTTCTCTTAGCACTGCAGTTCTCCGCACCCCTGGTACACCTTTTTACCTTACACAGTGCCCGGCTGGGTTATCTTTTCTCATCGCAAGCATCTATTAATGTTTCTTGCATTAAGGATAGAGCAGGTCGCTTCTCTTGCTGTAGGAGGTTAGGGATATACGACTTGATTCGAACACATAGCCTGTGGATTTTACTCTTTGGTACTGCATGTGTTTCTTGTAATCTCTACCATCCCAGTAGGAATATGTAGTATCGTACCATTCTTTGGAAACTCTGAGGTCATTATTTGCCTTTTCATTTATATTCATTATAGCATGAAGTAAACACTTGTTCAGAGTAGGCTAAGAGCAAGGCCTAGTGCCAAATCCTGTGCTCATCAAAATGAAGAAGACATAGTTAATGTGCTGACTGTTGTGTACAACATAATCTCATCCCTGAGCTTTTGGAGACATGGGTGAATTTCTCAGACAATGGTTTTGTGTCTGTCAGAACACATGAAACAGAGCTCTGTATGTCTATAATTTGCATAAATTATATGGCTATTACTCATAAACTAGTTATTCTGAATTTGTTCTTTTGAAGTGCCTCGATTTGGTGGAGCTGGCTTGTTTTCTGTCCCTTGTTCCACAATGACCTGGCCCTTCAATTTCCTTAATTCAGTTTGCTCATCCATCAGTGTAACGGAGCAATGCTTTAGTGATGTCGGCTCTCCCCCATCTTCAGCATATTTAATTAGTTTTCTCAGAGTCTTGCTTAGAATTTTTCCTTAGATAATCAGAATTTGTACTTTTCGTTCTCTGTGGGGTGCCTTATGTATCATTGTTTCCGTAAGATTTATAAATGTAAACTGTGTTCATTAACTTTTCTGTCTTCTGTCAATATGCTTCAGTTCATGACAGTTCCACCTGGGAACATTGCAACTTTTCTCCCCTGTGCAGAAAATATTTCTAAACAGTTGTCATCATCTCCTTTAGTGCTATAGGGGGGATTGTTTTTCTTCTTAAATATTAAGTCTGTATGGAACCTTGTTCTTACAGCAGCTTTTATCCGTTTGTTTGGTTTTCAGCTAAGTAAATCAACTACACAAATTAACCATATATTATTCTTAGGACATGGAACCTTCAGTCTTTTTCTATTTGAAGACTAAACTGGTACATTGTTTATATTTTTAATATCCATCCATTCTCCAAGTATTTATAGAGCACATACGTGTTCCAAGCAGTCTTCTAGTCTAGATAATACAGAAGTGAGCAAAAATTCCTGCCTTCATAAATCTTACATCTTAGGTAGGGAGACAGAAAATGACTGAATTACTAAGCAAAATCCAGTTTATAGTGTTGGGGAAAAAATCATAACAAGGCTTAGTGATAAGAAATGTGTATGTGTGTACTGGTGTGTGTGTGTGTGTAATTTTGATGTGTCCAGGAACACCTCAGTGGAGGGGTGAGGGGGTGAGGAGGGGTAAGTCATGTTGACATCCAAACGAAGACTGTTCCAGGTGACAGGGACAGCATTTCACATGCCCCAGCCTGGGAGGATGACGTGCCGTGCTTGGGAAACCAGAGGAAGGTCGTGGAGTTGGAGTGTGGTTGGTGAGGAGGGGGAGGGGTAGGAGGTCAGTTTAGGGAGATGGTGAAACTCAGGTGGGATAAGGCCTTGCAAGGTGCCTGAAGTTTCATGAAGTGTGTATTGTGAGACCTTTCCCCAAGTGCACACTTTTCTTTTTTTTAACATCTTTATTGGAGTATAGTTGCTGACAATGGTGTGCTAGTTTCTGCTTTATAACAAAGTGAATCAGCTATACATATACACATATCCCCATATCCCCTCCCTCTTGCGTCTCCCTCCCACCCTCCCTATCCCACCCCTCTAGGTGGTCACAAAGCACCGAGCTGATCTCCCTGTGCTATGCGGCTGCTTCCCACTAGCTATCTATTTTACATTTGGTAGTGTATATATGTCCATGCCACTCTCTCACTTCATCCCAGCTTACCCTTCCCCTCCCCGTGTCCTCAAGTCCATTCTCTAGTAGGTCTGTGGCTTTATTCTCATCTTGCCCCTAGGTTCTTCATGACCATTTTTTGTTGTTGTTTTTTAGATTCCATATATATGTGTTAGCATACGGTATTTGTTTTTCTCTTTCTGACTTACTTCACTCTGTATGACACTCTCTGGGTCCATCCACCTCTCTACAAATAACTCAATTTCGTTTCTTTTTATGGCTGAGTAATATTCCATTGTATATATGTGCCACATCATCTTTATCCATTCATCTGTTGATGGACACTTAGGTTCCTTCCATGTCCTGGTTATTGTAAATAGAGCTGCAGTGAACATTGTGGTACGTGACTCTTTTTGAATTATGGTTTTCTCAGGGTATATGCCCAGCAGTGGGATTGCTGGGTCGTCTGGTAGTTCTATTTTTAGTTTTTTAAGGAACCTCCATACTCTTCTCCATACTGGCTGTATCAGTTTACATTCCCACCAACAGTGCAAGAGGGTTCCTTTTCTCCACACCCTCTCCAGCATTTATTGTTTGTAGATTTTTTGATGATGGCCATTCTGACTGGTGTGAGATGATATCTCATTGTAGTTTTGATTTGCATTTCTCTAATGATTAATGATGTTGAGCATTCTTTCATGTGTTTGTTGGCAATCTGTATATCTTCTTTGAAGAGATGTCTATTTAAGTCTTCTGCCCATTTTTGGATTGGGTTGTTTGGTTTTTTGTTATTGAGCTGCATGAGCTGCTTATAAATTTTGGAGATTAATCCTTTGTCAGTTGCTTCATTTGCAAATATTTTCTCCCATTCTGAGGGTTGTCTTTTGGTCTTGTTTATGGTTTCCTTTGCTATGCAAAAGCTTAGAAGTTTCATTAGGTCCCATTTGTTTGTTTTTAGTTCCATTTCTCTAGGAAGTGGGTCAAAAAGTATCTTGCTGCGATTTATGTCATAGAGTGTTCTGCCTATATTTTCCTCTAAGAGTTTGATAGTTTCTGGCCTTACATTTAGGTCTTTAATCCATTTTGAGTTTATTTTTGTGTATGGTGTAAGGAAGCGTTCTAATTTCATTATTTTACATGTAGCTGTCCAGTTTTCCCAGCACCACTTATTGAAGAGGCTGTCTTTTCTCCACTGTATATTCTTGCGTCCTTTATCAAAGATAAGGTGACCGTATGTGCGTGGGATTATCTCTGGGCTTTCTATCCTGTTCCATTGATCTATATTTCTGTTTTTGTGCCAGTACCAAACTGTCTTGATTACTGTAGCTTTGTAGTATAGTCTACAGTCTGGGAGCCTGATTCCTCCAGCTTTGTTTTTCTTTCTCAAGATTGCTTTGGCTATTTGGGGTCTTTTGTGTTTCCATACAAATTGTGAAATTTTTTGTTCTAGTTCTGTGAAAAATGCCAGTGGTAGTTTGATAGCGATTGCATTGAATCTGTAGATTGCTTTGGGTAGTAGAGTCATTTTCACCATGTTGATTCTTCCATTCCAAGAACATGGTATATCTCTCCATCTGTTTGTATAATATTTAATTTCTTTCATCAGTGTCTTACAGTTTTCTGCATACAGGTCTTTTGTCTCCTTAGGTAGGTTTCTTCCTAGATATTTTATTCTTTTTGTTGCAGTGGTAAATGGGAGTGTTTTCTTAATTTCACTTTCAGATTTTTCATCATTAGTGTACAGGAATGCAAGAGATTTCTGTGCATTTTGTATCCTGCTACTTTACCAAATTCATTGATTAGCTCTAGTAATTTTCTGCTACCATCTTTAGGATTCTCTATGTATAGTAACATGTCATCTACACACAGTGACAGCTTTACTTCTTCTTTTCCGCTTTGGACTCCTTTTATTTCTTTTTCTTTGACTGCTGTGGCTAAAACTTCCAAAGCTGTGTTGAATAATAGTGGTGAGAGTGGGCAACCTTGTCTTGTTCCTGATCTTAATGGAAATGGTTTCAGTTTTTCACCATTGAGAACGGTGTTGGCTGTGGGTTTGTCATATATGGCCTTTATTATGTTGAGGTAAGTTCCCTCTATGCCTAAACTTTCTGGAGGGTTTATATCATAAATGGGTGTTGAATGTTGTCAAAAGCTTTCTCTGCATCTATTGAGATGATCGTATGGTTTTTCTCCTTCAGTTTGTTAATATGGTGTATCACATTGACTGATTTGCGTATATTGAAGAATCCTTGCATTCTTGGGATAAACCCCACTTGATCATGCTGTATGATCCTTTTAATGTGCTGTTGGATTCTGTTTGCTAGTATTTGGTGGAGGATTTTCACATCTATGTTCATCAGTGACATTGGCCTGTAGTTTTCTTTCTTTGTGACATTTTTGTCTGGTTTTGATCTCAGGGTGATGGTGGCCTCATAGAATGAGTTTGGGAATGTTCCTTACTCTGCTATGTTTTGGAAGTGTTTGAGAAGTATAGGTGTTAGCTCTTCTCTAAATTTTTGAAAGAATTTGCCTGTGAAGCCCTCTGGTCCTGGGCTTTTGTTTGTTGGAAGATTTTTAATCACAGTTTCAATTTCAGTGCTTGTGATGCGTCTGTTTGTATTTTCTGTTTCTTCCTGGTTCAGCCTTGGAAGGTGGTACTTTTCTAAGAATGTGTCCATTTCTTCCAGGTTGTCCATTTTATTGGCGTATAGTTCCTGGTAGTAATCTCTCATTGTCCTTTGTATTTCTGCAGTGTCAGTTGTTACTTCTCCTTTTTCATTTCTAATTCTATTGATGTGAGTCTTGTCCCTTTTTCTCTTGATGAGTCTGGCTAATGATTTATCAATTTTGTTTTATCTTCTCAAAGAACCAGCTTTTAGCTTTATTGATCTTTGCTATCATTTCCTTCATTGCTTTTTCATTTACTTCTAATCTGATCTTTTTGATTTCTTTCCTTCTGCTAACTTTGGAGTTTTCTTGTTCTTCTTTCTCTAATTGCTTTAGGTGTAAAGTTAGATTTGAGATGTTTCTTGTTTCTTCAGGTAAGATTGTCTTGCTATAAACTTCCATCTTAGAACTGCTTTTGATGCATGCCGTAGATTTTGGGTTGTCGTGTTTTCATTGTCAGTTGTTTCTAGGTATTTTTTGATTTCCTCTTTGCTTTCTAAAGTGATCTCTTGGTTATTAAGTAGTGTATTGTTTAGCCTCCATTGTGTGTGTATTTTTTTACAGACTTTTTCCTGTAATTGATATCTAGTCTCATAGCATTGTGGTAGAAAAAGACACTTGAAACGATTTCAATTTTCTTAAATTTACCAAGGCTTGATTTGTGACCCAAGATATGATCTATCCTGGAGAATGTTCCATGAGCACTTGAGAAGAAAGTGTATTCTGTTGTTTTTGGATGGAATGTCCTATAAATATCAATTAAGTCCATCTTGTTTAATGTGTCATTTAAAGCTTGTGTTTCCTTATTTACATTTTGGATGTTCTGTCTGTTGGTGAAAGTGGGGTGTTAAAGTCCCCTACAATGATTGTGTTACTGTCGATTTCCCCTTTTATGGCTGTTAGTATTTGCCTTATGTATTGAGGTGCTCCTATGTTGGGTGCATAAATATTTACAATTGTTATATCTTCTTCTTGGATTGATCCCTTGATCATTATGTAGTGTCCTTGTTTGTCTCTTGTAATAGTCTTTGTTTTAAAATCTATTTTGTCTGATAGAGAATTGCTACTCCAGCTTTCTTTTGATTTCCATTTGCATGGAATATCATTTTTAATCCCCTCACTTTCAGTGTGTATGTGTCCCTAGGTCTGAAGTGGGTCTCTTGTAGACAGCATATATATAGGTCTTGTTTGTATCCATTCAGCCAGTCTAAGTCTTTTGGTTGGGAGCATTTAATCCATTTACATTTAAGGTAGTTATTGATATCTGTGTTCCTCCTACCATTTTCTTGATTGTTTTGGGTTTGTTATAGTAGGTCTTTTCCTTCTCTTGTGTTTCCTGTCTAGAGAAGTTCCTTTAGCATTTGTTGTATATCTGATTTGGTGGTGCTGAATTCTCTTAGCTTTTGCTTGTCTGTAAAGGTTTTAGTTTCTCTGTCAAATCTGAATGAGATCCTTGCTGGGTAGACTAATCTTGGTTGTAGGTTTTCCCCCTTCGTCACTTTAAATATGTCCTGCCACTCCCTTCTGGCTTGCAGAGTTTCTGCTGAAAGATCAGCTGTTAACCTTATGGGGATTCCTTTGAGTGTTATTTTGTTGTTTTTCACTTGCTGCTTTTAATATTTTTTCTTTGTATTTAATTTTGATAGTTTGCTTAATATGTGTCTTGGTGTGTTTCTCCTTGGATTTATCCTGTATGAGACTCTGTGCTTCCTGGACTTGATTAACTATTTCGTTTCCCATATTAGGGAAGTTTTCAACTATAATCTCTTCAAATATTTTCTCAGTCCCTTTCTTTTTCTCTTCTTCTCGGACCCCTATAATTCGAATGTTGGTGCGTTTAATGTCTCAGAGTTCTTTGAGACTGTCTTCAATTCTTTCAATTCTTTTTTCTTTATTCTGCTCTACAGTAGTTATTTCCACTGTTTTATCTTCCAGGTCACTTATCCGTTTTTCTGCCTCAGTTATTCTGCTATTGATTCCTTCTAGAGAATTGTTAATTTTATTTATTGTGTTGTTCATCATTGTTTGTTTGCTCTTTAGTTCTTCTAGGTACTTGTTAAACGTTTCTTGTATTTTCTCCATTCTATTTCCAAGATTTTGGATCATCTTTACTATCATTACTCTGAATTCTTTTTCAGGTAGACTGCCTATTTCCTCTTCATTTGTTAGGTCTGGTGGGGTTTTATATTGCTCCTTCATCTGCTGCGTGCTTCTCTGTCTTCTCATTTTGCTTAACTTACTGTGTTTGGGGTCTCCTTTTCGCAGGCTGCAGGTTTGTAGTTCCCATTGTTTTTGGTGTCTGCCCCCAGTGGCTAAGGTTGTTTCAGTGCATTGTGTAGGCTTCCTGGTGGAGGGGACCTAGTGTTTGTGTTCTGGTGGATGAGGTTGGATCTTGTCTTTCTGGGGTGCTGATCCACGTCTGGTGGTGTGTTTTGGGGTGTCTGTGGCCTTATTATGATTTTAGGCAGCCGCTCTGCTAATGCGTGGAATTGTGTTCCTGTCTTGCTAGTTGTTTGCCATAGGGTGTCCAGCACTGTAGATTGCTGGTCGTTGAGTGGATCTGGTTCTTGGTGTTGAGATGGAGATCTCTGGGAGATTTTTGACATTTCACATTATGTGGAGCTGGGAGGTCTCTTGTGGACCAGTGTCCTGAAGTTGGCTCTCCCACCTCAGAGGCACAGCACTGATGCCTGGCTGGAGCAACAAGAGCCTGTCATCCACATGGCTCAGAATAAAAGAGAGAAAAAAAAATGAAAGAAAGAAGAAGATAAAATAAAATAAGATAAAGTTATTAAAATAAAAAATAAGTATTACAAAATTTTTAAAAAGTAATAAAAGAGAATGAAGAGAGCAACCAAACCAAATAACAAATCCACCAATGATAACAAGTGCTAAAAACTATTAAAAAAAAAAAAAAGAAAAAGAAAAAAACCAGACAGCCAGAACCCTAGGACAAATGGTAAAAGCAAAGCTCTACAGGCAAAATCACACACAGAAGGATACATATGCACCCTCAGAAAAAGAGAAAAAGGGGAAAAAAAAAAATATATATATATATATATATCGTTGCTCCCAAAGTCCACCTCCTCAATTTGGGATAACTCGTTGTCTGTTCATGAATTCCACAGATGCAGGGTACATCAAGTTGATTGTGGAGATTTAATCAGCTGTTCCTCAGGCTGCTGGGAGAGATTTACCTTTCTCTTCTGTGTTTGCACAGCTCCTGGGGTCCAGCTTTGGATTTGGACCCGCCTCTGCGTGTAGGTCCTCTGAGGGCGTCTGTTCTTCGCCCAGACAGGATGGGGTTAAAGGAGCTGATTCGGGGGCTCTGGCTCACTCAGGCCGGGGGGGAGGGAGGGGCACGGATGCGGGGCGAGCCTTCGGCGCCAGAGGCCGGCATGACGTTGCACCAGCCTGAGGTGCGCCGTGTGTTCTCCCGGGGAAGTTGTCCCTGAATCCCGGGACCCTGGCAGTGGCGGGCTGCACAGGCTCCGGGAGGGGAGGTGTGGAGAGTGACCTGTGCTTGCACACAGGCTTCTTGGTGGCGGCAGCAGCAGCCTTAGCGTCTCATGCTCGTCTCTGGAGTCTGCGCTGATAGCCACAGCTCGCACCCATCTCTGGGGCTCCTTTAAGCGGTGCTCTGAATCCCCTCTCCTCGTGCACCCCGAAACAATGTTTTATTGCCTCTCTGACAGCTCCAGACTTTTTCCCAGACTCCCTCCCGACTAGCCGTGGTGCACTAGCCCCCTTCAGGCTGTGTTCACGCAGCCAACCCCAGTCCTCTCCCTGCGATCCGACCTCCGAAGCCCGAGCCTCAGCTCCCAGCCCCGCCCGCCCCGGCGGGTGAGCAGACAAGCCTCTCGGGGCTGGTGAGTGCCGGTCGGCACCGATACTCTGTGCGGGGATCCCCCCGCTTTGTCCCCCGCACCCTTGTTGCTGTGCTGTCCTCTTCGAAGCTTCCCCCTCCGCCACCCGCCGTCTCCGACCCTGAAGGGGCTTCCTAGTGTGTGGAAACCTTTCCTCCTTCACAGCTCCCTCCCGAGGTGCAGGTCCCGTCCCTATCCTTATATCTCCTTTTATTCTTGTTTCTTTTGCCCTACCCATTTACGTGGGGAGTTCCTTGCCTTTTGGGAGGTCTGAGATCTTCTGCCAGCATTCAGTTGGTGTTCTGTAGGAGTTGTTCCACGTGTAGATGTATTTCTGGTGTATCTGTGGGGAGGAAGGTGATCTCCATGTCTTAGTCTTCCGCCATCTTGGAGCTCCTCCCCACATGCACACTTTATTTCTCATGGCCCTAGGAGCATGACTAATCATTTCTTTTTCTAAGGGCTGCTGGCTTCCTCCCAGTGGGCTGTGTCTCCCTCCCTCCCTTTTCCTTCTTTCCTTCCTTTTCTCCTTTCTTTTTGCCCCATGTTATTCCTATTTCTTCTTTCACAGTTTATCCCAGCACAGTCTCTCATCTTCATTTACAAACCCTTTCTTCCTGCCCATGATGACCCCGGCATATCATTTTTCTGAAGACATTGGATTTCTTACTCATTCTCAGGTCATATGAGAACTCGGGCATTCAGTAAACACTTGGCGGCAGGAATGACAAGAATGGGGCTTTTCTCTTTCTATATTTCAGGCCCAGTCTCTGATTTCCAGCTGCTTCCCTTCGTCCTTGGCTCCTTTAGTGCTTTCGATGCACGACAGAAATCAGACTCTCACCTTGTGGACTCTAGGTCCCTCTTCTGCACTTTTTTTTTTCACTTGGCTTCTGCATGCCAAGAAGCACACCTTTGCGCTCACCCTTCTCAGTTACCTCTGGGACTGTCAGAGGCACCCTGTCTTTGCTCGCTCACCACCTTCACTTTGTCTTTGCTTCCCTTTTGCATCTCTGTGTCGGTCTAATTTTGTGTACCTCCTTGGTGGTTTTTTTGGTTAGCTCTCTAGTGGAGTACAGGGTGGTTATAGAACCCTGGATTTATGGAGCTAGAAATGATTCTGTGTAGTCCAGCATCTCCTAATACATGAACAAATAGTGCTTTCCTCATGACCCCACATATATGAAGGCAGAGGGCCTGGGCTCGTAGTTGTGTTGTCATTTTTCTCATGTGCATTTGCTTTAGGTGCTGTTTCTTCTCTATGGCAAAGGAATAGTGATGTGATGTTCAGGTCACCCTAGGTGCCTTGTACACATTGTTTTCCCCATTTTTTACTCTACAGGTGATGTTCAGAATCCTGTTTTCTCTGGGAAAAACTTTCTGGATAACCCCAGCCCTTCACTCTTGCACCTTGCTCTCAGCTACTTAATCCTTCGTGGTTGATACTACTTACTTGCTATTAACCCAGTAGTGCCTAATATATATTTGTTTATGCATTTATATTTGCATTCATTTATATTTCTTGTTTCTTCGGTTAGATTGATAGATGCTAAGGGCAGAGTATCTCTCTCTCTCTTTCTCAAAATCTTTCTGTTATACCCACCATGACACTTAATGATTTTTTTTAAGTAAGTGCTCAATAGTATATTTTAAAAATGATCATGGAACATGATCTTTTTACTCAGCTTTAAAATTCTTCTGTTTACTGCCCCCCTCCAATTGGAACTCTTGGTATGTCATCTTTAAGCCTAGTTCAAGCATGGATTCCTGTCCTCTACTGTTGTGGGGAAGGCTATTCATCATTATTGACTCAGCAAAATCAACTTTGATCTCTCATTTCATTTCCTCTGTGTTTACTTTTCTTGAAATATTCCCCAGGATATTGTTTGTCTCCATAACCACATTAAACCAACTTGTTTAACCAACTTCATGATTTTTCCGTTCTCTGGGTTACCTTTCTTTTTCATACCATCATTCACACACAAAGAAAGCTTTTGCAGCTTGTGTGCCTTGATTTTCTGCAAATATCAATTTAATAACTGTTGTACCTTAACAAAAAGTGATTCTTATTCAGTAATATTTTTCAAATCTGATACAAAAGTGATATCTACTTCTTGTGAACAATTTGGAAAACTCACCCATTGAAGTAGCCTGGAATATAATGCAGCTTCCCAGAGTTAACTAGGGTGTGTTTGTGTATGTGTGTGTGTGTGTGTGTGTGTATGTGTGTGTAGTCTGTTTTTCTTCATAAATATATATCCTGTCTTCTAACTCATTTTTTTCTATGATAAGTTGTTTCTACCAATAACTTTTTACGTTGTTTGTCATATTACTAAAACTATGCTTATTTATTGGATTAAATATTATATTTAGAAAATATGTAAATAAGAAAAAAATAAAAATTGCTTATAACCAAGTACTCAGGATGACCACTATTTAAATTTTCATCCATGTAGCATATTGTGAACTACATTACATGTCATTATATTTTCCACTACATCATTTTTAACATATTAGGCCAATATGCTAAGACAATATTTTATCCTGTGTTATATTGGGTGATTTGTTTGGTCAAATTAGATGATTAAATATTAGTTTCCAATATTTTTCCTTAGAATTCTGTAGTTAGCGTTGCTGGAGAAATGTTTTAATTTCACATTTCTGTTTTTTTTACTCTAGGTAAATTAGTGTCTTGGATTGAATTGCTAGACTATGATACGTGTTGCTATTTGTCTTCCAGTTAGCTTACATTAGTTTACATGTGACTCGGGTATATGGAAATGCCTGTTTACGTGAGATCTTAATAGTACAGAGTTTTGCCTCATTTTTTTTTTTTGCTTTTCCAAATTGTATGCATAACAAGATATCATATTATTTTATAACTTTATACTTCCTGAAATAACAATGAAATTAAACTTTTAAAAAGGGTTCTAGGTTATTTACTTCCCTTCTTTTGTGAATTGCTTGTTCTCATTGATTAGGGTATTTTTTTTCTTATGTATTTTAAAGAGATCCCTCTATATTAACATTGGTAACTCTTTGTTGTATAGGTTGTAAATGGTTTTCCTAGTTTGCTATAAACTTACCTTTTTTATTTCTTCATGATGATTCTTGACATGCAAACACTTCTTTAGTTAGTTTATGGATTTGACATATATGCTCAGGAAGAGTGTTCTATACCTGAGACCAGATGAACATTCACTATATTTTATATTAATTGTATTTTATTTTTTTATATTTAAATGTCTGCCATATTTGACAGTGAATTGGGTATACAGTGAGAGGTATGGAGTGTTTTGTTTTTTTTCAAAATGGTCCAAACTGCATTTTTTTCCCCTGTGATCTATTGTACTTCACAGACTTGAAGTTTATTTTGTATAATATGTGTACAAAATACTTTTACAGGTTTACATAGTCTCACCCCCTTTTCCCCTTTATTTACTTTGGTTATTTAATTTAATGCAACTTTCTTCATTTGATTCTTAGCCAGGTTTATTTTTCCCTATCCAAGATGTTGGCCCATTATGCCTTTGGCATTTGTATAATAGGGGAATTCTTCTTTTTCCTGTCCCCTTGCCCCACCCTTGCCATCCCATCCTTAAATTACAGAGGGCCATTCACTGTCCCTGTTTGAAATTTGAAGACATCTTGACTTTCTACCATGGTAATCTAATGAAGACTTTTGCATTTGGTGCGACTTTGTTATTTCAACTTAAAGCTCTTCTTTTCCCCCCTAAAATGTCCTAAGACAATTTTTCTTAAATTCATTTTGTACCAACTGCACCCCTTCCATTTTTCCCTTTTAACCCTGAAACCTTCCTTTGGCTCCTTGTCAGTCTCAGATTGTGTTTTGCTTTTCTGTGTTTCAGTTATTACCTCGGCCCCCTTTTCTCTTCTTTGTCTGTGCCGTGTGTGTCATCTTCACTGTCTTTGTGTCCAGTGCATTGTTACCTCTCAGTGCCTCTTACGCAGGCTCAGCTTCCTGTCTTGTCCACGTTACACATCCTGTGATCGCTTCTAACTCCGTATGCGTTATATAGCCTTAAATGTGGGCTTCGTAGTAACCAACCTTTCTCCTTTTGTGTGGTACAAGTGCTGTATTTTTCTCTGCAGACAACTGATTCTCTTTGTGTCTCATCTATTTTTAAGTCTTTCAATTTACCCCCAGGTTATCTTTAATCTCCTCTCCGTATCTTGGCTACTTCACTTGATCTCAGTGTCTACCCTGTCTGTCAATAATATTCTGTTCCTTTGTCCCAGGTAGTTCACCAGATTTAAGACACTTAGTGTTTGTCTCTCTTCAGGTAAGTCTTCTTTTATTTTTTGACACTCGTGAGAAATGTGGATGTTTTTCTTCTTTATACAGTTGTCCTTATTTTCTGTGTCACCCTTCAATACATGATTTATTTTCGCCTTTACTGTTTTTTTTTTCCCATTTACTTTCTCTCTGTATTGTGAACTCTCTTGTATTTCCCATCTCAATTTCTTTTTATTCCATGTCTCCTGTCACCTTAGTATCTGAGGAGCATTACGTTGGTCCTTAATCCTTCACATATTGTTGCAGCCAAGTTAAATCATCTTTGCTTTTGACAGATTGTCCACTTTTCCTTTTAAAAATCACAGTAAATAGTCTTTTTTCCTACTCATTTTTTAAAGTGATCGTATGTCTGATCTTCCTTTTGTACCTCATATCCTTTTATTTTGCTTCAGTTTTAGTGTCAGGCATCTGTCACCCTTTGCACTTCTTAGTGATTTATGGATTCTGTGTTTCTCTTTTAAATGTTTGAAACATATCGGTCTTTAATAGATTCAGAGTGTATTATTTTCTTACTCCTTAAATACTAAATTGCCTTAGTGATTAAAAAATAATCTGTTCAATACATACTTAGAGAAACTTATTAGCATGCCAGGGACTATGAGGGATACATAAGAATGGTTTAGGGGAAGCTCAGTCCGGACCAGATCAGCTAGGGAAGCCTTTAGCGGGGTAAGAATTGGAGCAAGTCTAAAAGAATTAGTAGGTTTCAGATAAGTTAAGAGGAAGAGCGAATGCCAGGCACCACAACCTTTCTTTTATGCTTTAGAACAATTCACAGTTTTGGAGAAAGACTAAACCACAGTGATTCAAAGATAGTCAGACACTAACAATCATCAGCATCTCAAGTCCTTTTTTTTTTTTTTTCTTCAGTGAAGAGATTGAGGGAAAAAACAGAGTTAATTGAAAAAATGACCTCATTTGACGACGCAAAGATTCAAAGCTTTGCAGTGATTTGTCCCAAATGGTTAGAGAGCTACACCCTCCCTTCAGTTATCACTATTTTTTCTTAATTTATAAATTGTTATTGTCAGGTTTCCACTTTTAATCTATTGATACTATGTTAAATTCATCATCCACTAATCTATAAATCAATGAATATTGCTTGATAAAATGTGATCTATAGTAGCAGATATGAAAAGGACTGCTTTCGGGGAGTTTTTAGTCTCTTGGGCAAGCAAGTAATTGAAATTTTAATTTTGAGTGGGTGAAGAATATACAGTGAAATGTTACACTGTACAGAAAAGCTCTCAGGCTGTTTGAAGTCAGAAAATACAAAAATTAGTGATGGTGGAATTAGTCACAGTCATTATGCAGGTACAAAAATACAGTTGGGCCTTGAGGGGACTGGATAAGTAGAAGAGAGGAAGAGAACATTCTAAGGAAATCTCTCTAAGGATCAATATGTGAAGATAATTACATGTCTTGGCACATAAAGTCGGTGGGGTTTTTTTTAAGATTTTTTTGATGTGGACCATTTTAATTAATTAATTAATTTTTGGCTGCATTGGGTCTTCGTTGCTGCGCATGGGCTTTCTCTAGTTGTGACGAGTGGGGGCTACTCTTTGTTGCTGTGCGGGCTTCTCATTGCAGTGGTTTCTCTTGTTGCGGAGCATGGGCTCTAGGTGCACGGGCTTCAGTAGTTGTGGCACATGGGCTCAGTAGTTGTGGCACATGGGCTCAGTATTTGTGGCTCATGGGCTCTAGAGCACAGGCTCAGTAGTTGTGGCATATGGACTTAGTTGCTCTGAGGCATGTGGGATCTTAGTGGATCAGGGCTCGAATCCTTGTCCCCTGCATTGGCAGGTGGATTCTTAACCACTGTGCCACCAGGGAAGCCCCCATGATGTGGACCATTTTTAAAGTGTTTATTGAATTTGTTACAATAGTGTTTCTGTTTTATGTTTTGGTTTTATGGCGGCAAGGCACGTGGGATCTTAGCTCCCCGACCAGGGATCGAACCCGCACCTCCTGAATTGGAAGGTGGAGTCTTAACCACCGGACTGCCAGGGAAGTCCCAAAATCAGTGGTTTGTGTGATGTGTTTATCCATCCATTTGTTCATTTATTTAACCATCCAATACTGAGCATGTATCACATGTCAGGTATTCTTTTAGGCTCTGAGATGCAGTGGTGAACAAGACAGACAAAATCTTTGGACAAATGGGGTTTAGATGCTTGGGGAGAGACACTCAATGAAAAATCAAGTAAGGAAAGGGGCTGATAATGGGGACTATAGTTACTAATACTTTATTGCATATTTGAAAGTTGCTAAGAGAGCATATCTTAAAAGCTCTCATCACAAGAATTTGTAACTGTATGCAGATGGATGTTAAGATCATTTTGCAATATATACATATAGTGAATCAGTATGTTGTACACCTGAAACTAATATGTTATGTCAGTCATACCTCAATTAAATAAAATTTTCACATTGCAAAGCCAAAAAAAAAGAGAAGGAGGCTGATATTAAACAGCAGAAGTACTACGAAGAAATTAAATCATGTGATGATGTGACACAAAGAGAGAGAGAGAGAGACTGGGGAAGGAATCGAGTTAGTGTGGGTAATTGATCCGGAGCTGCCTCTAAATCATGAGGAGTCAGTCTCATGGAGATGTGGGGCAGCAGATTCCAAACAAAGGCAGAAGCTTCTAGGCAGGGCTTAGGGCAGAAATGGGTTTGGATTTGTTGCAAGAATGGAAAGAAGGATCGTGGTTGGGATGGAGAGTAGTAGGAAATCAGCTATGAGACGGTGACTTGGGCAAACCATGGGAGCCTTGCTGGCCATGGTAAAATGCCTATTGGCCACTGGGTGTACAACTCTGGGAAGAGTTTGTTCAATATTTTTGCCCATTTTTTAAAAAAAGAATGGTTTTCCTATTATTGTGCTGATTGAGGTTCATGTAACTTCTTAAATCTGAGACTAGATGTCTTTCATCTGTTTTATAAAAATTTTCAGGCAAAGTCTCTTAATATTGCTTCTGTCTAATCCTTTTCTCTCCTTCTGGAACTCCCATTACATGTACGTTATACCTATTCAACCTGACTCATGTGTTTCTTAAATTCTTTTCTGTATTTTATACCCTCTAATCTCTTTGAGCTTAGGTCTATTTCTGTCAAATTTTTCATCCAGTTTACTAACCCTGTATCCTTTCTGCTGTTTTTTTTAATTTAATTTTTTCAGTTGTGTGATTTCTACTTGATGATTTTTCTTATCGATTCTGGTTCTCTAGTGAACAGGTCCAATTTTTTCATCAGTTTTTCTGGCACATATTAAGTAGTTATTTTAGTCTATTTGCTTAAACACATTATATAGTTAAAGTCCATGTCTCGTAACTTCAGTAACTGTACTCCCTCTGAGTCTGTGTGTATTTACTGTTTATTTTTCTAATTGTGATCACTTAGTCTACTTCTAGGTGTGCTTGATAAGTTTTGATCGAATGGTGGGCATAGTGTGCTGACAGTTTTAAAATCTTCAGGTAATACTTCCTTCTTCTGGAGAGGATTTGATTTTTTTCTCAGGCAAAAAGAAGACAGTCTGATCACCTTTAGTCAAGTCCTTTTTGAGTCTGCCTTATTCTTAGGGTTTAGCCCTTTATGGGTCTTTACTGAGTGGCTGGGGTGTCTGTCATAACCCTTCTTCATCAGGTGATCTTGAACTCCACGTCCAATCCTGGGAAGTTGCTAGTATTTCCGTTTGGCCCTTCGCCCTCTTTTTTTTTTTTTTTTTTTTTTTTTGCGGGCCTCTCACTGTTGTGGTCTCTCCCGTTGCACAGCAACAGGCTCCGGACGCGCAGGCTCAGTGGCCATGGCTCACGGGCCCAGCTGCTCTGCGGCACGTGGGATCTTCCCGGACCGGGGCATGAACCCGTGTCCCCTGCATCGGCAGGCGGACTCTCAACCACTGCGCCACCAGGGAAGCCCTCTTTGCTCTCTTAAAGTTACTTTCTGTTGGCTTTTGGCAGCTGTCCTTGTACATGTGAAATTAGGAGTTGGCCAATGCTTCTAGGAGCAATTTCATTTAGATTTTGGTTTCACATATTTTTAGTTCTCTTTTTCTCCAGCATCTTGAATTCTCAAATTCTGTCTGCCTTATAGTCCTTAATTCATTCTCCCCCCGCACCCTCCCAGTCTAGTGAGATACTTCCAAACTGTAGGCTACTTCTTTCTGGTACATCCCTATGACTAAAACTTCAAATGAACTCATACCTCTGCGGACAAAAGCCCTGGCACATGTATGACTTATTTCTGTGAATTTCCCTTTTCCCTGGAATTTTGGTCACTCAAGCTGTCTTTTGCTACTTTCTAATTTCTTCTAGTAGCTGGGTTTTTTTGTTCATTCTGTTTTGTTTCATTCTGGTGGATAGATTAGTCAGGTAGCAGCTGCTCCATCATACCTAGAAGCAGAAGACCCCCCTCCCCATCATCTTTTAAATAATATTACTTAGGGCTTCCCTGGTGGCGCAGTGGCTGAGAGTCCGCCTGCCGATGCAGGGGACACGGGTTCGTGCCCCGGTCTGGGAAGATCCCACATGCCGCGGGGCGGCGGCGCCCGTGAGCCATGGCCGCTGAGCCTGTGCGTCTGGGGCCTGTGCTCCGCAACGGGAGAGGCCACAGCAGTGAGAGGCCCGCGTACCGCCAAAAAAATAAAATAAAAAAAAAATAAAATAAATAAGAATATTACTTAGTACTCTTATGTATGTGACATTGAACCCCTAAAGTACTTTGAGTATAGGACATATATCTGTGTGACCAAGAGAGCTCATCACCCTGAACCCTTCCAGAATAGGAGATGACTCTGCCCTAAAGACCAGCCCCTACTTTTCCCCTTAGACTGATACGAAACTAATTTGGGGCAGTACTGTAATATTTTGTTTCCATATTAATCATAAAATATCTCTAACTACTTAGGTTCATTATCAAAACATAGTTGCACATTAAAGAAATTGTTTAATGATGAGGAATGAACATATGCATCCATTATCTAATTTTGATTTTCTGGGTAAGACAAGGTAGAAATAGATTGTCCAGTTAAATACTGGACGCCTGGCAACCCCAGGAAGAAACAACATGGGCAGTGGCCTGGGGTAAGAGAGAGCTTTACATATTTATGGAGCCCAGGGATATACTGTATGACTGAGGCGTAGAATCTTGAAAGAAAAGGTAGCAGCAATGAGCAGAGCTCTGGTTTTTGGAAATCAATTCCAAGAGATTGGATTTTGACATAAAGACAATGGGAAGCCATTTAGAAATATTTTAAACAAGATTTAAAGGTTAAGATTACTGTATTTCTATGTGATAAATGGGTTGGAAGAGGGAAGAAGAGGAAACAGTTCAGGAGACTCGAACAGTGGTTTGGTTTATGATGATGTCAGTGTAGATAGTGGAAATGATTATATTCAGACCTACTTGGGAAGCATAAGGGGCTTGGTGATTGACAGTGGGGGTGAGTGAAAGGGATGGTACCCATCTTCTAACCTGGGAACCAGTAGGGGAGATAGCTGTCTCGCTAAAACTAAAGCAGGAGCAAATTTTCAGGAGACAATGATGAATTCAGTTTTCCTTATGCTGGGTTTTACGCACAATGAGATATTCAAGTGAGAGTGTCTAGCAGGCACTCAGATAAATATTTTGGTGGTTGGGAGAAAGATCTGGACTATGGATATAGGTTTAGGGCCATTGGCGTGGAGGTGTTAACCGAAGCCATGGAGGGAGAGAGGAGATTTCAGGCAAGCGTGGAAGGATTAAGGTGGAGCAGGAAGGAGAGACAGACTCTGAAGAACACCAACAACGCAGGCATGGTCAATTTAGGAGTAAGAAGACGTGAGAGTGCAGGAGGTGAGCATAATGGAGGCCAAGGGAAGAGGGTTTCAGGATGAAGATGGTTTCAGGTTCCGAACTCGGGATATGTCAGAGAATGTCAAGAACCATGAAGGATCTGAGAGTTTACTCTATTTGCAAGCTAACAAATAAGTCTGCCACACTTTCAAGGACACTGAGAGAAGACATGAGATTCTTTTCTTTTAAAATTTAAACATAGTTTATTTACAGTTTACAATGTTGTGTTAGTTTCAAGTGTACAGCAGAGTGATTCAGTTATACATACACATATGTATGTATATACTTTTTCAGATTCTTTTCTATTATAGGTTATTACAAGATACTGAGTATAGTTCCCTGTGCTATACAGTAGGTCCTTGTTGTTTACCTATTTTATATATAGTAGTATGTATATGTTAATCCCAAATTTCTAATTTATCTCTCCCCCAACCTCTGCCCTGCTATCTCCTTTGGTAACCATAAGTTTGTTTTCTGTATCTATTTCTGTTGTGTAAATAAGTTCATTTGTATCGTTATTAAGATTTCACAAATAAGTGATACCATATGATATTTGTCTTTCTCTTTCTGACTTACTTTACTTAGTATGATAATCTCTAGGTCCATCTGTGTTGCTGAAAATGGCATTATTTCTTTTTTTTGAGTTGGAGTATAATTACTTTACAATGTTGTGTTAGTTTCTGCTGTACAACGAAGTGAATCAGCTATATGTATACATATATCCCCTCCCCCTTGGACCTCCCTCCCATCCCACCCCCATCCCTCCCATCTAGATCATCACGGAGCACTGAGCTGAGCTCCCTGTGCTATACTGCAGGTTCCTTCTAGCTATCTATTTTACACATGGTAGTGTATTTATGTCAAACTTAACCTCCCAATTTATCCCACCCTTCCCTTCCCCCCACTGTGTCCACACATCCATTCTCTATATCTGTGTCTCTACTCCTGCCCTGGAAATAGGTTCATCTGAACTATTTTTCTAGGTTCCACATATATGCATTAATATATGATATTTGTTTCTCTCATTCTGACTTCACTCTGTGTGACAGACTCTAGGTCCATCCACCTCACTACAAATAACTCAATTTTATTCCTTTTTACGGCTGAGTAATATTCCATTGTATATATGTACCACATCATCTTTATCCATTCATCTGTCTTTGGACATTTAGGTTGTTTCCATGACCTGGCTATTGTAAATAGTGCTGCAGTGAACATTGGGGTACATGTGTCTTTTTGAATTATGGTTTTCTCAGGATATATGCACAGCAGCAGGATTGCTGGGTCATATGGTAGTTCTATTTTTAGTTTTTTAAGGAACCTCCATACTATGAGTAATATTCCATTTTGTGTGTGTGTGTGTGTGTGTATGTGTATATATATATATATATCATCTTTTTAATCCATTCATCTATCGATGGGTATTATTTAGGTTGCTTCCATGTCTTGGCTATTATAAGTAGTGCTGCTATGAACATTGGGGTGCATGTAACTTTTTGAATTAGAGTTTTCTTTGGATATACGCCTAGGAGCAGGATTGCAGGATCATACGGTAACTCCCATTTTCAGTTTTTTAAGGAACCTCCATACTGTTCTTCATAGTGGCTGCACCAATTTACATTCCCACCAACGGTGTAGGAGGGTTCCCTTTTTCTCCACACCTTCTCCAGCATCTATGATTTGTTGACTTTTTAATGATGGCCATTCTGACTGGTGGGAGCTGATCCCTCGTTATAGTTTTGATTTGCATTTCTCTAATCATTAGCCACGTTGAGCACCTTTTCCTGTGCCTGTTGGCCATCTATAAGGACGTGAGAGTCTTGAGTCAGAGCCAGAGGACTTAACTGTGGCTGAGCAGGCCACTTGAAGTGCATGTTTGCATCTGTTCTCCTTGCCCGCCCGCGCAAGCTCCGTGGGGGGCAGTGGAGAGTGGGTCTAGGTGGATGCTACACACACAGTGAGTTTGTTTCACAGCTGTGGATCTCCGAGCTTAGGAAACCCCAGGCTTTTAATGTGGACCATAAGCAGACGTGCCCAATTTTGCCCAAGAGACTTACCTTCATTATACTGGGCAGTGACTAATCTGCCCTCTGCCTGGACAAAGTCTTTATCTTCCAAGAAGTTTCCATGTACAAAAATCTTTGAAAAGGGATTCCAGAATGGAAGGCTCTCAGTGCCTTTGCTTTCAAGATGTGTGAAAATGTGAGAAATTCCTGGAGAATTGTCACGCATCAAGGGGAGAGAGAAAAATAATTACAAACCCAAACTAATAATTATTTAACATATTTTATGCTGTACACTGCACTATTATTTCTCTCGTTTACTAGTCAAAACTACTCTGTTAGGGGCTTCCCTGGTGGCGCAGTGGTTGAGAGTCCACCTGCTGATGCAGGGGACACGGGTTCGTGCCCCGGTCCGGGAAGATCCCACGTGCCGCGGAGCGGCTGGGCCCGTGAGCCATGGCCGCTGAGCCTGCGCGTCCGGAGCCTGTGCTCCGCAACAGGAGAGGCCACAGCAGTGAGAGGCCCGCGCACCTCAAACAAAACAAAACAAAAACCAAAAAAAAAAAAAAACAAACTATTCTGTTAGGTAACTTTACTTATTGTTATCTCCATTTTACAGATAAAAGTCGATACTAATGGACTTGCCCAGAGTCTCACAGCTAGGAAATGGTAAAGCCATGATTTGAAATCAAACTTGACTTTTCAGCCCTACCGTGTCCTGATTCACAGTTTAATCAAAAAGGGTCTAAAACATGTTCGTTGGCAGCAGTAACGTGACAGCCACTGGTGACTTCATTGAGAGTCATTTCAGTGGAGCAGAATCCAGACTGCGGAAGTGAGCACAGTTTATTTGAGATATTTGACTGTAAAGAGAGGGTAGGAACAAAGCAATCAAGAAAGGATTTGGGGGGCTTCCCTGGTGGCGCAGTGGTTGAGAGTCCGCCTGCCGATGCAGGGGACATGGGTTCGTGCCCCAGTCCGGGAAGATCCCACATGCCGTGGAGCGGCTGGGCCCGTGAGCCATGGCTGCTGACCCTGCGCGTCCGGAGCCTGTGCTCCACAACGGGAGAGGCCACAGCAGTGAGAGGCCCGCGTACTGCAAAAAAAAAAAAAAAGGATTTTTGTTTTTTCTAATTGGGAGAGATTTTTGCCTGCTTGTGTGTGAGAAGGTGCTGGTGAAAAAGAGGAAAAGATGGAGTGCAGGAGCAGGCAGTTGTCAGTAAAGAAGGAAGGCCAGGGAAAGAGTTCAGTGCATTCCTGGGGAGATAGGAGAGCCACCTCCTCCATTGTTGCAGGAGGATTATGTCGCTGTGCTGGAGTTGAAGCACTTCCTAGCTGCTGGCGTCTCTCTGATCTGTGAGGTGGGAAGGGGAGATGGTCTGCTGAGTTAAAAATGCAGCGGACTGAAGAAAGTGGCCTGAATTTTGAGATCTGAGAAGCTTTCTGTGAAGGACCGGTGAGAGAGTCCTCAAAGAGATTAATGTGAGTTTCACTGCTGAAATGGACAAGCTGGGCCACTGGGTTTATCAAGGTCAAGATTTGCCAGGGGGAGAATAGGGGAAATAAGGGTATTGAAAAAAAGTGTGGTTGATGTCATGGGCCGTGACCTCTACGCTGGACAGGAAACGAAGTGAAGGCAGTGGGACGCTGGTACATAAGGAGGAAGCATAGGGGTGGCTGATGGACTTCAAATCCTGATAAGGTAAACTCTGTGTGGTGAAGTAATTGAGCGCGCAAGCCGGAATAAATAAAAAAATAAACGGGGCTCCCGTTTTTTTTTTTTTACAGTGAAGTTATGTCTCATTTGCCATCAAAACTATAACCTCTGCCTCTTGACATCATGTCAAGAATCTTACGATCATACTCGGGAGAGCTTGGGAATGAAGCCCCGGAATCTTTCTTTTTCACTGAACAGATGTTGACAGTGGGCAGTGGCTACTGCAGGCACAGATAAAGTACTTTGTGAGGTTGCCAGGAAGAAGAATGCAGCCAGGATGGAGCACCTGAATTATAGGAAGCTCTCTGTTAGAGGGAATGAGGTTTCCAAGGCAAAGAAAATGTGTGTTCTCAGAGAGTACTAAAATACTAGTGTTGGCTAACTGTGGAGCACGCCGGGGCTCTTTCCACGGCTTGGCTATCACGAATACAGCTGCAGTGAGCCTGGGGGTGCAGAGGTCTCTTGAGGATCTGATTTCGTTTCCTTCAAATCTATGCTCAGAGTGAAATTGCTGGGTCATATGGTAGTTCTGTTTTTAACCTTTTGAGAAATGTAAACCTCCATCCTGTTCTCCACAGCGGCTGCACCAATTTACATCCCCCTCAGTAGTGCGCGAGGGTTGCTCTTTCTCCACGTCCTTGCCAGTACTTGTCATCTCTTGTTTTTTGGATAATAGCCATCCTGACGGGTGTGAGGCAATAACTCATTGGTGAATGTGGTCAGAGGGTATAGTTTTCCACTTAGAAGATGAATGAGTCCTGAGGATGTAATGTACAGCATGGTGACTATAGTTAACCACACTGTTCTGGATATTGGAAAGCAGCTAAGAGAGTAGATCTTAAAAGTTCTCGCCACACACACACACACACACACACACACACACACGACACATATACATTGTGACTATGAGACGTAGTGGTTGGGTTAACTAACCTCATTGTGGTAATTATTTTGCAATATATACGTCAAATCATTATGTCTCGTACTCCTTAAACTTATACACTTTTATATGTCGATTATACCTCAATGAAGCTGGGAAAAAAGTGAAGCCTGCCTGTTCTCAGGATCGGCATTAGATACAATTATTGACGTGAGTAAAGTTTTGATGTAAGTGGGGTTTGTTTCCATTTGCCCCTTAACCCCCTCTTCTGTGCTTCTTTCCAGTTTTTGGTAACCTTTCTCTTGATTAGATACCCAGAGCACCCTCACCCCAACCTCAGGGCTGTATTGTTTTTTAGCTATAACTCAACTCAGGGATACTTTTCAGGCTTTACCTGTTGCATATGATTATATGGTGAAAACTTTCTCTTGAAATTTGCTCTTTTCTTGTAAATTCTTTTTTTCTGTTGTTGTTGTCTTAGTACACTTTTCAATGATAAAGATGATGGTAAAATTAATTTAAAAACTTACTTTTATTGGAGTATAGTTGATTTACCATGTCGTGTTAGTTTCAGGTATACAGCCAAGTGATTCAGTTATACAAATATCCATTCTTCAGCTTCTTTTCTCATATAGGTCATCACAGAATATTGAGTAGAGTTCCCTGTGCTATACAGTAGGTCCTTGTTGGTTATCTATCTTATATATAGTAGTGTGTGTCTGTTCATCCCAAGCTCCTGATTTATCCCTCCCTCCACTTTTCCCCTTTGGTAACCATAAGTTTGTTTTTGATATGTGTAAGTCTGTTTCTGTTTTATAAATAAGTTCATTTGTATGTATGAGTGATGTCATATGATATTTGTCTTTCTCTGTTTGACTTCACTTAGTATAATAATCTCTAGGTCCATCCATGTTGCTGCAAATGGCACTATTTCGTTCTTTTTTATGGCTGAGTAATATTCCATTGTATATATGCGCCACATCTTCTTTATCCATTCCTCTGTTGATGGACATTTAGGTTGCTTCCATGTCTTGGCTATTGTAAATAGTGTTGCTGTGAACATAGGGGTGTATGTATCTTTCTGGATTATGGTTTTCTCCAGATATATGCCCAGGAGTGGGATTGCAGGATCATATGGTAGTTCTATTTTTAGGTCTTTAAGGAACCTCCATACTGTTCTCCATAGTGGCTGTACCAATTTACATTCCCAGCAACAGTGTAGGATGGTTCCCTTTTCTCCACACCCTCTCCAGCATTTATTGTTTGTTGACTTTTTGATGCTGGCCATTCTGACTGGTGTGAGGTGATAGCTCATCGTAGTTTTGACTTGCCTTTCTCTGATAATTAGAGATGTTGAGCATATTTTCTTGTGCTTTTTGGCCATCTGTATGGCCATTTCTTTGAAGAAATGTCTATTTAGATCTGCCCTTTTTTTTAAAAAAAGGTCTTTATTGGAGTATAATTGCTTTACAATGGTGTGTTAGTTTCTGCTCTATAACAAAGTGAATCAGTTATACATATACATTTGTCCCCATATCTCTTCCCTCTTGCGTCTCCCACCCTCCCTGTCCCACCCCTCTAGGTGGTCACAAAGCACCGAGCTGATCTCCCTGTGCTGTGCGGCTGCTTCCCACTAGCTATCTATTTTACGTTTGGTAGTGTATATATGTCCAAGCCACTCTCTCACTTCGTCCCAGCTTACCCTGATAACAGTATGGAGATTCCTTAAAAAACTAAAAATAGGACTACCATATGACCCAGCAATCCCACTCCTGGGCATATACCCTGAGAAAACCATGATTCAGAAAGAGTCATGTACCACAATGTTCATTGCAGCTCTGTTTACAATAGCCAGGACATGGAAGCAACCTAAGTGTCCATCAACAGATGAATGGATAAAGATGTGGCACATATATAAAATGGAATATTACTCTGCCCAGTTTTTGTTTGGGTTGTTTTGGGTTTTTTGACATAGAGCTGCATGAGCTGTTCGTATATTTTGGAATTTTAATTTGTTTCACTTGCTGTTGCTCTGCATTTCACATGGTACTTTTTCAGTCCCCTTAATGGGCTTCTCTTTCTCCATTCCTCTTAAGTACTGATGAGCCCCAAGTCTTGATCACTGCTCACCATTATAGAAGACATTGCTGGTTGCTTACCCAGATCTATTGCATTTCCTGTGTGCTGGTCGCATTCCCATTTTTCCTTTTCTCCTTAGCAGCATAACCTGTTTTTAACTGAGTTTGTTGTTCAATAGATTGAAAACTACTTGTTTTAGCCTCTCTTGCCATGTGATATGATCATGTGATTAAGGTGACCAACCATCCTGACTTCCTTGAGACTGAGGGGTTTTCTGGGTTGTGAGACTTCTGGTAATAAGCCTGAGAAAATCCCAGGCAAACCTGGATGAATTGGTAACCGTACATCTGACTTACTTCCAGCTAATGGTAAGTGAAGGAAATGTCACGTGGGATGTAGCTTTTTCTTTAAAAGAGTATGGGCATGCTCTCTTTCTCTTTGTGCCCAATGAGAGATTATTGGAGCTCCAACAGCCATCTTGAAACTTGAGTTGACCTTGAGGAAACAGAGCAAAAAACTAGGTGCTTGAGTCCCTGATGATGGTGTGGTCTTCCCAGTATTACACTATTGCCATTCTTCTGGAATTTTCTCTTTTTGTAGCTGAACCTAATTCCAGGGATTATGGCTTCCTTGCCTTGCTCTGCCTCTGCCCTTGCCCTTCCTGCTTCCAAAGTGAAAGGGTAACATCTTCCACTCGAATGATGTAAAATATCGCTTGTTTGGTCTTACGTGGAGCTCCAGATCTGTGTGTAACTCTGTTAGACAGCTCTACTTAAATACTCCATGTGCCAAAGCAAAGTTCGATGTCTTTGTGTGAAAGTATGTTCCTCTACTGCATTCCTTTTCTTGTTGCATAGACTGATCTTTGAGGTATACAAGACAAAAGTCTGGTAGTCATTCTTGAATTTCTCTCTTCTTTATAACTCATATCCAGTTGATGGCTGGTCTTTCTTCATTATATATCTAAAGTCTGACCTTCTTACTCTACCTAAATGTGTCTTGGTTTAGCTCTTTGTTATGTCTCTCCTGGGTCATTAAATCATCTCGAATATTTATAAAGTACTAAACTGTTATTAACAGTGATGCCAGAATTATCTTTTTAGAATGCATCTCTGACCATGTCCCTCCCCTGTATTAAAATCCTTTCTATTGCCTTCAGGGAATAATATCAAATTAATAGGTCTATAATGTCCTTCAGAGCTGGCCCAGCCTGTCTCTGCCAGATCATCTTGTGCCAGTCCACATGGATAGTAGTGTCTTCTTGCACTGAACAGACACATTGATCTAAATATCAATGAGATAATCCCTCACAGCAGAGCTGTTGCACATGTAGCTTCTTCGACTGTAACATCCTTTTCCCAACTGTGATTGAATGTTAATCAAAGTTTCCCAAACTTTCTTGGTTCATGATACCTTTAGTGACTCAGTAATTTTTTTACAGTGCCCGCAGGCGTTAATACATATTTATGTCCTGACAACTCAGAAGCCATTTAAAAAAGTAATATGCTTACACTGAAAGAAAAATATTTTCCATTTCTTTGTTCACCACGATTACTTATTAATGGGATGTGTGCATCTGTTGGGTATATACCTTCTCAAACCTTATGATTAGATTAGATCTGGCCACCGTCCTTTCTCATTCCACACTGATTTTTGCATGTTAGTAGCATTTTAACCCCAGAAATCACAGCTCTACAAAGATACATCATCAAGAGGAGGATACCTTTCTTAAACCTAATGTTAAAACTGAACAACCTTGAGGTAGTATTTCACATTCTGACATTGCTGTGATTCCTTAAAAAATTTTTTTTTAAAAGCACTCTTTAATTTATATTTATTTATTTATTTTTGGCTGCGTTGGGTCTTCATTGCTGCATGCGGGCTTTCTCTAGTTGCAGCGAGCGGGGGCTACTCTTCGTTGTGGTGCGCGGGCTTCTCACTGCAGTGGCTTCTCTTGTTGCGGAGCATGGGCTCTAGGCACGTGGGCTTCAGTAGTTGTGGCGCATGGGCTCAGTAGTTGTGGCTTGTGGGCTTCTAGAGCGCAGGCTCAGTAGTTGCGGCACACGGGCTTAGTTGCTCCGTGGCATGTGGGATCTTCTCGGACCAGGGCTCGAACCCGCGTCCCCTGCATTGGCGGGCAGATTCTTAATCACTGCACCACCAGGGAAGCCTGATTCCTTGGAATTTTAAAAGTATCTCATGATTCTCCGGTGAGTTTGAGGCAGTGCCTGGAGTGCCGTGGCACGTAGTTCGGAAACCGTGATACGAAGACTGGCATTGGATACAGTGCCACAATAATTTATTCTTTGATTAAAAAACGTAACGATTGTTCTGTTCAAGACATGGTAATTGGTAAATCACTCTGAGCTAAGAGTCTGTAAGTCTTAACATTCTAATCTTAGAATTCACTGTAAGTCTAAGAATTTCTATAAAAAGTGGTATTTGAGTTTAAAGGTATATCAAATTAGTGAGGAAGGCTAAAATTAAGGCCGACAATATAAACAACAGGAAACTCTTCCTGATCTTCGCATTGGGATGCAGTGGATGTTGAAGGGCATCCCCAGGTTGCCCCCCAGGTGAGAAGCATTCATTCGCCAGCTGCTGCGAGTACTGACCGCTGATAGATCCTGGGACTTGCACTTGGTCTGAATGAGCTGCCTTGCACAAGGTTATATCCTCTCCCTGGGGGAAGCCCACATTCAGTAGCTACTCAGTGTAGCCAGACAAGGACCTAGGTCCCCTGGCTAAATTTGGGGCAACGCTGAGGAGCCATCGCTGCTCCTAAGCTCCCCAAGGGATTGGCTTGGACCTTTGTTGACTGCATCACAGTTCAGCGTCTCCCTCTGCCTAATCCCCCTTCCTCCATCCGCTAGAGGTTTTGGTACCAGATGCGTTCCTCAGTAAACTTGCCGCACATAACTCTCCATATTAGGGTGGAGCCGGAGACTGTGACCTAAGATATGTTGTTAAGATGATCACATAAAATGTCTTTGAATCAAAATATTATTTTTACTTGTGAATGTACCCTTTGGAAGTAGTATGAATTTCTTTCTTCTTTGAATTTGTACTGTTCTATTAATATCATCACACTATATTACATGCAGACTCTTAGGAATAATAGATTGAGCTATGTGTTATTTCCCTAATAAGTTTTCAATTTTTTTCTTCATTTAATGAAGAGAGAGAGAGGTTTAGTGTCTCACATGCTTCCCTTTCCATTAAACATCAACACATACATTCCAAGATTTGGGAAAATTTTGTACCACTGGAAATTACGGTCACACATTTAGTATTATAATATTTTAGCATTAAAAATAAATGTAAAGTTCTTGTTTCCAGTGAACAAATAATCTTCAATATAGTTCATCACATGCGAACACGAGTATAACATAAATAGAGGTTTTTTCCCCTCATTTTATTGTCTCTCCAGACATGAAACACAATGATCTTACTACATTTGTGCAACTCAGAGTCCTCTTAGAAGTTGAATAAATATACATTTAGGTGTTTTTGCTTTCTGTATTGATTTTTACAGTATTAAATAGTTGGGGGTCTAGTAAGAGCAAGGGCTTTCATAGTGTCACAGTAGAAGTGTCACAGTAGTAGCAGTGGCAGTGAAGCAGTTGGCAGTGGCAAGTACCGTGGAGAAAGGTAGAGGGCTGGAATCCACGTAGCCTTAGAACGGAGTTATTCTGGGCCGAGTAGCATCAGTGGTTAGTGGATCGTCCTCTGGGGACACTGGCAGGATATAAGGTAATTCTGCAATAAGATCTGGGCACGCATGACAGAGCAATCAGGGAGTTAATGCTCTTATGTGAATCTGGCATTTTTGGATGGATATATATTGTGAGCAGAAAGGTACAAGCGTTCTGGATCCACAAAATATATTATTAAACTATATCCCTGCTATTTATTGTTCAAGTTATTGTGGGAGGAATGAAAGAAGTTGCTTGGTTCATTCCTTCAAAGCTAAAGTCACTTGGAAAAAAAATTGACGATGTACCTGTTTCAATGTCATCTGCATCTGAGTCAGTTTTAGTATGACCACCTACAAGATAGGAGTTGAAAGAAAGCCGTTAGGAAAAAAAATTAAAGTTCATGATTCATGTTTGCCAAAAGATGGTGCTCTTGTATCTGTTAAGACCATTTAGGCAGCAAGGAAGAGGAAAAACAACATCCTTTCAAAGAATCCGAAGGCATGATTCCTAAGGCTGTGGAATAATGACAATATACTTGCATTTTGCCATGTTGCGTTTGAAATATAAACAACTTAATTTAAGAGATAGGCTTTCCTGAAAATGTACTATTAAACAGCAGCCTCCCACAAGACAGTAAACATACCAAATTAAAGCACTTATCAAAGATGCAGGATCCTGCAGTCATTTTACTGTCTTCCTTTCCAAGAACAAAGCTGGAATGAAAGTGCAAGAATGTCAAAAAAAAAAAAAAAAAAGGAGATAGTAAAATAATATATCAAAGGCATACATGCTAGTTTGAAACCCAGAATTTCATTGTTTTGCTATGTAAAGATGAAGACTGGGTTTTCTGTGTTTTGCATTAAATGTGTAATTTAGCGTCTCCAATACAATCATTGTGCATCTTCTGTACACCTGGCATGCGTTCAGGATTTCACTTCATTCTCAAAACAGCTTTAAGAAGTAGGTATTACTCTTATCAAATCTATCTTAGCGAGGAGGAAGTGGAACTAGTTAAGAGACAGCAAACATTTGGAGCCAATAATTGAACCCATTCCAGCTGATTTCAAAGCTCATTGTCTTAACCACTAGGCTCTAACAGCTCTGTAAAGATTTTACTTAAAATTTGAATCCCAGGTTAATAGAATATATTATTTAAACTTTCCCAGTTTACTGTTACTCTTGTGTGTAGTCAATTATTTTTCATAAACATTTGAAAGTAGTTGGCATATCTTCTAGAGTCCTACATCTTTGGACAAAATGCCACTGATGCCAGACACGAGTGCTGTCATCTAAGACAGGTTTCTCTATCTGGAAAGTAACTGCAGTAGTGCTTACTTTAAGGACTGTTGTAAGAAATAGAAGTAATTCACATATAGTGCTTACATTCAGTATACACTCAGTTTATGAGAGAATTCTTTTCAAAAAATATCTAACAAAATGTGATTTCATTCTACATGCAAACTCTAAATCATCAGCAAGAAAAATTCTTATGAATAAAATGACCAAGGCAAACATTCTATCCTTTGAGCAAAATTAGAACATATATTTCTAGCATAGGTCTGTTCAACTCTAAAACATTTGTTAAGTATGTAGCTTCAGAATTACCCATGTGGGGATTATTTTTTAAGTTGCAACATCATCCTTTACTAAGAGATTCATAAAATGATACATTTTGAAGTTGTAGTTTGTTTTAATGCATAAATAATGTGATAAAATTGTTTTGTAAAGTGCGATGAAAGTTAAAATGATTATTCTAAATCATCAAATTCTGGTACTTTCATTACTGAATCAAGATTATGTAAAATATTATTTTGCCTATTTCTTTTACCCATAAAGTTCTAGATTAGTTTATTTCCTGGGGAAAAACCCTGTGATGAATCGTAACTGAATCAAAATTTTACTGAATTTAAATAATTATCTTGGAAATAATGAGTGTACCACAGACTTAAGTGAGGGCTATGTATACAATTAAGGTATTCAGGTTTGTTTGTGTATTTTGTGTTTTGACTAATATTTGACTTAATTTAAACCCACATATGTATTTCCAAATACCTCATAACAGCTATTTTTATTGTGATTTTCTTCCACTATAATTCCCTAGTGTAATTTAAATTTGAGAGTTGCCCAAAGCCATATCATAAATGTATGTTTAAGAGATCCTCAGTCCCTTGGTGAATTTTACACATCACCTCCTGCATTTCATTACGTGGATTAGTCTCTAAAAATGGAAAACAGCTGGCCTTTGCCTGCTATGTAACCTCCTCCCATACTCTTCTCCAGGCTACATAACCCCAATTCCCTTGGCCTCTCGTCCTAATTCCTATTTTCTAACGTTTAAATCACTCTGCTGATCAACCTGGCCCTCTTCAAATTTACTCACCTCTTCGTTATGCTAAGCCGTCATAATTCATTAACCAGTTCTCAATCAGTAATAAAGCAGCTGCCTCTCACCATGTCCCCCGCTGGGTAAGAAGTGGCCCATACAGAAGAACAGCCACTGACACATAAAATGGAGTTGTTCCCAGCTACTCGTTGGACCGATGCATTTGTTTATATTCGTATCTATCAAATTACAGATTTATGTAGTATGCCCTGGGTGTCAGGCCTGTTTCTCTCAGTCAACAGACTTGTTCTGGTATCTGCGGGGTCCCTGGCTGTGCTGGTGATACAGGGTGAGCAATACAGGCTTGTCTACCTGGTGCTCATATTCTCATGGGGGAGTCAAATAATCACTGAAATAAACTGTAGTTACTACGAAAAAATTAAGCATTAGTGCTGAGAGGAAAATAAGGCACTTATAAAATAGAAGGATGTTGAGGCGCAGGGCACAAAAAGCAGGAAGTATGGTTATTTCTTCACTTTATTGCCTGAGAGATAAAAGCTTGAATCTCTAATAATATAATAATAATGATGCTGATAGAAGCTAACGTTCGTTGAGTGCTGATAGGTAATCACGCATTATATTGACTGGTGTATATGAATTATTTCACTGACTCATCGTTACCGAGTCCAAGCTTGTACTGCTCACTGCACAACAGGACAGTAAGTTGAGAGGTGAGTTGTTGGGGCAGGGAATGGAGGCTTTATTTGGAAAGCCAGCAGACCGAGAAGAAGGTGGACTAGTGTCCCAAAGAACCGTCTTGCCTGGGTTAGAATTCAGTCTTCTTTTATAGTAAAAGGGGAGGGAGTAAAGTCAAACACTTCCTAGTTCTGGTCAGCCTCCAGAGGAGATGTATTAGTTTCTAACTCCCTGCAGTCATTCACAGGTGGGCCTGATCAGGATGTTTTCTGTGAGCCAAGCAAAGGTATTTTCGCTTAATGCTCATTACCTGGGAGGAAGGGTTCCCAGAGATGGGTCGTTAGGTATAATTTAAGCGTATAGGTACCATCCCTTTAGTGATTAACTTGTAATAGAACACAAAAGTTTCTTCCCTATTACATCATCACAAAAATTTTACAAAGCAGATACTATTACTAGTCCCATTTCCTAGTGATAAAAACTGGGGCTGAGTAACTTTCTGAAGTTATGCAACCGCTAAGTAGCATGGCCTGGAAACAAAGTCAGGTCTTTTTGAGTCTAGAGCTTAATCTTTTAATGGTGCTGTGGAGATAAGGGTGGGAAAGGAAATTCTCTGCTTTGTCTGTAGCTTCGTCCTCCTAAGACAAGACACACTCTTCCCAGAAGGCTATTTCATGACTATCTTTTATTCTCAAGTATTCCCTTGCGGGGGGGTCGGGGGGGGGGGGTGCAGTCTCACACCATCACCCTACTCCAAGTAGTTTTATAAAATATTCCTTCTAACTCTGACACTATTCTCCCTGAGATTATTAAAGAAGATTTTCTTCTTAGGGAGTTAAATCAGCTCAATCCATGCAATTTTTTTTTCTTTCACGGTAGCAGTTGATATGGGCAACTTCACTGGATGGTCTGCCCCTTAAGCGGGCTGCTACAGGGGCAACAGGATCAGTAACATAAGGCTTAAGATCTTGAGTGTTGTTAAGGTCTTCCGTCTACTTGGGGCATATGAATCCCATGAAACAGACTCCACTTTTCTGGAGAATTTGTGTCTGGGTTGTCCGGACTCCTAGCTAGACCACGCACATACACTAATAATGAAATTCTTCACAAGTGGGAATTTTAAGTTAGGAGACTGTAGTCTTAATCGTATGATCTAGTTAATTTCTCTATAATACTTGTATTTGAACAAAGCTTGTGTGAAGAAATAGAGTACTGTAAGGTAGTTTATCTTCTTGGCCATTGATGATTGCATTTAAATCACAGATAATGCCAAGATTAACGTCCAAGTCAGGACTTCCTATAGTCCCCTGCTCCCTGGTTCCCCATGGAAGGTATGATGTCATTCAGTTTCCACTCTTACCTCTTCTCTGTTTGCTGTATTTACTGAAGGACACACCCTTCCTGCATCCTTGGTTCTGCGGTCTTCACTCTCCCATCCATTCCTGTTTCTTCCCACCACAGACCTCCACATCCACACTCTTCCCTGCATTCACTGCAACACGTGAGCTTCCTGGGAAAGGAAAGCCGATACTTCTCTTTTACATGGATGCCCTTCAGTGAAAACTCTTCCCTCTGGCTCTGCCCCTAGTCCTGCTCTTGTTCTCACTGGCTATGCCTCTCTTTGGGCATTTTGCCTTTATAAATTGGGCTTGGCTAGTTTCAGATCAGTGATCCTTTTCTGGCTAAGTTTATGATATTCTGCTTTCTTCCTATAGGAGACAGAGTCAGGCTTATCATGTTGAATTAATGGTTGCTGCTTAAAAGTTCTCCTGTAGAACCTGGAGCTCTTCAGAGGAAAGAAAAGGGTATAAATCCAATAAAAAAATAAATACATAAATAGTAAGAGGCTGGCCAGTGCTGAATACAGTGAGATTTTTTTTTCTTGGCTACTGTGTAAGAGACACTATAAATTACAATTTTTCACAAGTGTGGCAGTCTTACTAAAAGGAGTAAGATTATCTGGAATTTTCCCTTTCTCCCGAGGATAAAGAGAGAATAAATGGGCTTAAATTGTAGTAGAAGGAATTTGGGTTCGACACAGTTTGTTTCTACAGGGCTATTCTATTTAAGATCTGATCAGTATGTGAAGGTCATTAAAAATAAACTGATGAAAAATGGACCTGCACGTGATGCTAATCCTTGTTCCCCAAGCTGATTGCCATGCTCTGGGGACATTCTTCATATGCTGGGTGACTGTGTGTGTGAAGGAAAGACAAGTATAGTACATTGAGTTTCGTTTCTGACTCGTAAGCTGAGGTGGCATTGTGTTACAGGCATAAGCTTGGAGATCAGAAAAACCAGTATACTCCAAAACCAGTTTAATTTTGTGAGCTCAGGAGACTTACTTATCCTTCCAGAAGCTTGGTTTTCTCAACTTGAACTTGGAGATGCTATCTCCTACCTATTAGGATTATCAAGTGATTTACAAGAGGATATATGTAAAGTGCATGGCATAGTGATTGGCACACATCAAAACTCCAATAACTGTAGGTTAAATCAAACCTGCAGTCTCATTGTTCACATGTCTCTAGATCTTCAATAAGTTACTGAGAACAAGTATCCCCTTTCCCTCCTCACTCTTTCCTCTTTCTCCTCCTACCTACCTCCTTTTCTCTGCCCAAAATTAACTGGCCTTCCACTAGGTATCATATTCTATACTAGGTACTCCGAACAAAACTGAGGACTCCACATTCTAGTAAGAGGTTGGGGCAAACATCTAAAGGAATATCTTCAGTCAATGGTTCATGAAATCATATTGCCGTTTTCAAACTGAAGAACGACCAGCCAAGGGCATAGTAAACACATGTGCTGATATTATTGGAACTACAGCTCCTTAAAATCTTTTCCTGTGGCTTAAATGCAGGTGAAATATCAACAGGGTTTCTCAAGACAACTTGCTCCCTTCTTCAGTGTTTTGATGTTACCTTGTGGCCTCTAGGTTGACGTTCTTTATCAATCATCCCTAGTCGAATTTAGAATCAATAGGTGGGAGATTTATGATTAAGCATTTAGATTTCGTGTAAAACCTTTCAAAAATTAGAAAGGACAAAAGGACACGACTACACAAGAGAACAGAGTGGCAAAGAGATCAGGTGATGCAAGGAGTCAACCTTCTAGAAACTGGAAAGCAGATGATACATGATGATTCAGTCAACACGCAAGAGAAATCTATTCTGTGTTGTAGGGGGGTGGGGTGACCCAAGAAACAAGCAGATTTCCTCTGCTGAAGTACAAAATTCCAGGGAGACTCTGAAATTTGAATGATCAGAAGCAAGAGTACAACTTGGGGCTGGAACTGGGACTCATGGTATGTTTTTAAACTTTCCAGCTCCCCTCCCCAACTTCCCACAGTCAGCTGATTCCATCTTTCCCATGGGCAGAAGACTGGAGTTTTACTTTTTAAAACAATTATTGAAGTATAGTTGATTTACAATGTTGTGTTAATTTCTGCTGTACGGCAAAGTGATTCAGTTATACATATATATATATACATTCTTTTTTAATATTCTTTTCCATTATGGTTTATCACAGGATATTGATTACAATATTGATTACAATAAAAGTTCCCTGTGCTATACAGTAGGACCTTGTTGTCTATCCATCCTATATATAATAGTTTGCATCTACTAATCCTCAAACTCCCAATCCATCCCTCCCCCACCGTCACCTCCCCCTTGGCAACCACAAGTCTGTTCTCTATGTCTGTGAGTCTGTTTTGTAGAGAAGTTCCTTTGTGTCATATTTCAGATTCTGAATATAAGTGAGATCATATGGTAATTGTCTTTCTGACTTTCTTCACTTAGCTTGATAATTTCTAGGTCCATCCATGTTGCTGCAAATGGCATTCTTTTTTATGGCTGAGTAGTATTCCATTGTATATAGGTACCACATTTTCTTTATTCATCTGTCGATGGACAGTTAGGTTGTTTCCATGTCTTGGCTATTGTGAATAGTACTGCTGTGAACATGGGCACATTATCTTTTTGAATTATCATTTTGTCTGGATATATGCCCAGGAGTGGGACAGATGGATCATATGGCATGGAATTTTACTTTCTAGAGATGTGAAATTAGAAGTGCACTTGGGGCACTAAACACACTCTAGGGTGGAGGTGGGACTTGCTATTAAAAGTAGAGATTTAATAAGTTTACTCACATAATGATAAGACCCTGTCTCACTGCTTTCCCCTCTTCGTTGCTTGGATGTGGACAGTTTATCTTATTGATATCCTCGTCCTCTGCCTCACCTGATTCCCCAATCCAAGGGGACAGAAAAAATTCCTCCCCTGAATAAAATAACTAGCCCCAGATAATACCAAGAGTCCCTCCAAGATCAGTTATTTTCAAACTTACATGTTAGGATCTTCTGGGGGAGATTTTAAATATTCCGATGCCTGTGTCTCACCTCAAATACCAGTACTTAAGGCACCCAGCAGCCAAGTTTGGGGAGTACACCCTGGAGGGAGACCCGTCAGTCAACAATCGTGCCCTTATCCCTAGAGCTGCCACTTTGCCGTTAGCGTTCCCCTTATTATCACTAAGCATTTGAAGAAAGCTTTAGTGTGAAAGAGACAAAAACAAAACGAAAAAAGTTAGAATATGAGATTCAGAGAAACAGTGTACAAAGGAGGCAGGCACTCCAAAATCTGTAAGTGTAAAAATAAATATATGGCACACATGAAAAAAGAACAAGTCACTACACCGAAGACAAAGTGAAAGAACCAGAGAGAACGCTTTGAAATTAGTACAATTTTATAGCAGTAAAAAATCATTTGAAGATTCGTAAAGCCAGTTGAAGCAACTTCTCCCCAAAGAGGAAAAATGATTAAGAGGCTAGCTTGCTACTTACTAGCTGAGTGACTTTATGCTAATTATCTGTCATCTATCCTCAGTTTCCTTATCTGTACAATGAGGTAATAGTACATATTCTTTATAGGATTGTGAGAATTAAAGGAGTTAATAAGTGTAACTTAGAACCCTGTACTATTATTAGTAATAAGAATAAGAGGAGAGAAAGTATAAGAACATGAGATTATTCCTTGTCGTCTAATATGCAACTGAAAGGACTTCCAGAGAGTAAGAACAGAGATCATAGAGGAGCCAAAACTATTAAGGAAATAACATGGACGCATTCTCCAGAATCAAAGTTTTCAGATTGAAAGGGCTCACTGAATACTGACATAGGAAACAAAAATAAAACAAAAGCAATAGAGCGCATCATTGTGAAATTCCTCCAGAATGTAAGGAAAAGAGAGATTGTAAAGCTTTTTAGAAGAGAAAAACAGATCTACAACGCTTTAGACTTCTCAGTTTTAATCCTGGTTGCTGGAACATGGGAAAATTATTCCCGGCCTAGAATTCTATACCCAGCTAAATTAATATACTTGTGAAAGTAAAATAAAGACATTTGAAACATGTAAGGAATCGAAATAATTATTCTGACTATCCTAAGGGTATACTGTAGGTTTTGCCACAACTAGGGGAGAGAATTTAAAAATGAAGAAACAGAAGGATCCAGAAAGCAAGGAACTGAACATATGGCAAACAAAGTCATCATTCAATGGTGCAATGAAGATTCTTGGAACACATATTTGAGTATAACTGTAGAATAATTTTCTTAGAAGTAGAGTTACTGGGTCAAAGGATATATGAATTTTAAATATTGACAGACTTTGTCAAATTGGCCACCAGTAAGGTCATGTCTTTCTGACTTACACCATCTGACAGGGCGAAAGGGTACTCCACTTCACTTTTAGTGTGTTCCTATTTCTCTTAATATGAATGAAGTTATGCATATTTTTCATATATCCATGGTCATTTATGTTTCCTTTTCTGAAAAAAAATCTTCAAATATGTTGAACATTTAGTATTTTTACTAAATGTCCAACCAACACATCCTATAATATACCAAGTATTAAGCTAGTCACGGAAACCATTTACTTTATAGGCGGGGGTGAGATGAGAGCAGCAAATAATGAAACCGCTCGGTGACAGGTGATATGACATCTATACATAATGTGCTGTATGGAACCATATTTTAGCCTTTTCATCTCTGATAGTATTTTCTAATTTTGATGGCTCCTAAGTTATATTACTTTATTTGGAACAGTATTTTATCTATTTTCCAGAGCAAAAGCCTTCAGTTCATATCGATTTTGAAACGTTTAAAGTTTACATTATTTAATATGCTGTGAATAGAGCTCCACCCCCATGTCCCCAGCCTCATCATTCTAACCATCCCGCCCCCTGCCTGGCACTGCGGTTCTCAGCTCCATTAGTGCTGAATGCTGGGCTCCTCCCCTCCCCAGGCCCACGCGCCAGGCTCTGTGCTACCGTGGAGTTTGCCTTCACGCCGTCCCATTTGCTGGAATGCCCCATCCCCGCCTTAGTAGCCCTCTCCTCATCTTGGAGACTGGGCACCGATTTCACCTTTTCCAGCATGTTTCTACCCTCTTCCCAGGTCGGAATAAGGTAAAACTTCTGCATAATAACTTCCCAATAAAAATGTATGCCTCTCTTACGACTGACCTATACCATAGAGGTTGAAAGCACGTTTATGGAATCAGACAGATCTTGGGCCTCTGCCATTTAACTATATCTGAATACTGTGTATTCTTGACGAAGCAAGTGATGTCATTTTTGTGAGCATCATTCTTTCTAAATGAGGCAGTTATTACTAATGCCTACATTATAGTGTTGTAGTGAGTATGAAATGCAGTATGTACCCACTGCCTGGTACATAGTAAGCACGTTGTTCAGTCCCCCTGGGAAGCGAGTTATGGGGCTTTTCCATGCCCACTTAAAAAAAATTTTAATTAATTATATTTATTTTTGGCTGCATTGGGTCTTAGTTGGGGCATGCGGGACCTTCGTTGAGGCATGAGGGATCTTTCCTTGTGGCGCGTGGGCTTCTCTCTAGTTGTGGCGTGCATGCTCCAGAGCGCATGGGCTCTGTAGTTTGTGGCCCACAGGCTCTCTAGTTGAGGCATGAGCTCAGGAGTTGTGGTGCACGGGCTTAGTTGCCCCATGACATGTAGGATCTTAGTTTCCTAACCAGGGATGGAACCCACGTCCCCTGCATTGTAAGGCAGATTCTTTACCACTGGACCACCAGGCAAGTCCCTCCATGCCCACTTTGATGGTCCACTGCCCTGGGTGTTAAACTGATCCATCCTCTTTTTTATTTTTTTTTTTTGAAAAAATTCATTTGTTTGTTTTGGTGCTGGTGTAGTGATATTGAGCCATTAAAAAGGAAAATGTCAGCATATGGCTCAGCCGTACTTAGGGTCATTTACAGGTAGCTGTTGTTGGAGGTGTTCTCAGCCAGCAGTCACTGGAGGACCAGCGCCTCAGCTGGTGTGCAGGTTTTGGCTTCCGCTCAGCTGCCAGGAGTTGGATGCGAGTGGTGTTCCGAGATTCTTGGGCGGGCCCTCCTCCTTTCCTTGCCGTCCCCCTGTCCAGACCTCTTAACTCTGTCTCCCCGAGATTACACACCCACCTCCTTACTCCTTCCCACCTGGAGGGAGAAGGACTCTTAGAGGTACTCTTACCCTCTCTCTTCGCCATTTGGTCTGCTGAGGTCACTGCTGTGATCTGCTCCTCTCCACACCTTTCATTTTCCCTCCTCTGCAGCCTAGTTGGAAGATCAAACAACAGTGACAATAGCAACAATCTTTTTTTTTTTTCTACTGTTTCTTGGCCATCTTGATATAATAGTCTAAATATACCCTGACAAGAGGTGGATGGAAATGTTGGAGAAATGGTTAATATTTCAGAATAATGTATCTCACTATATACACTCCAACTGGTTATGATGGTACTTTTAAAATTATAACATTGCTTATTGGTCCGTATCTCTCATCAGAACATAATCTTACTGAGGGCAGTGATGGTAGCTTTGACATTTTTGCTGTCCTGGTCCTTTATCACAGTCACAGGCCCTGAATTTTGATGTCCCACTAGGCTTAACATTGTTTTGTTCACTTATGTATCATTTATTGCAGAAAACATTTAAGGGACGTAAGTTTGCCAACATCAACATAACTTTTTAAGTTAACACAATAATTTTGATACAGTTCTTTTCTTTCAATTTAAAAATTCGGTTGCAGCAGTTCCCACGTTCACATTACAAATTCCACTAATATGCTCACGCAGTTACTGCTCTAGGGTAGTGGTTCTTTAGTCTCCTTTCAAGTCACCAGGGGATCTTGTTAAAGAACAGATTCTGATCCAGGGGGCCTGAGGTTTTGTGTCCCTAAGAAGGGTTCACGTTATGCTAATCCTTCTAGTTCATGGATTATACTTTGAAGCGCAAGGCTCTGGATTAAAAAAAAAAAAGCCTCATGCAATACAGAAACAAGGCAAATGGATTGCAAATTCTATTATATGATGTCAGTATGCCATCAAAGCATAAAGAAAAAAACCCATAACGGCAAATAAATAACATCATAAAGTGTTCAGTAACATTTAGTGAAATTATATGCAAATAATATTCAAAACATAAGCAATAATTCTCTCTCTTAATAACTGGTAGCTGCACGGTAACGATTTATTGGTGACTGTTGAAATGCCTGCTGATTGTTTTCGAATTTCTTCAGGTGTTATAGTAAAATTTAGACAACTAGTTTTTTGCTAATATAGTTGACAAAATGTGGATTTGATTTTCAAAGAAATTCTACTTTATTAAAAACGGCAATTATAAAATTACAGGGATGAAACAAGTCCTGAATAATCTGATACTTGCTTAGATTATGAATCATTTACAGTTAAACCACCACAAGCAGATTTATTCTTAATTGTACTAATGAGAAACAGCAGTGTCTGTCGTTGGCTAAACAGGATTTAATTATAGTTCTAGAGAAAATCTCAACATCGATTAGTTCCTATTAAAACATCCAATATATGCAAAATCAGGCACAAAAAATTCTTAGTGAATGTTTTAAAAGTACTCTGCAGGGCTTCCCTGGTGGCACAGTGGTTGAGAGTCCGCCTGCCGATGCAGGGGACCGCGGGTTCGTGCCCCGGTCCGGGAAGATCCCACGTGCCGCGGAGCGGCTGGGCCCGTGAGCCATGGCCGCTGAGCCTGCGCGTCCGGAGCCTGTGCTCCGCAGCGGGAGAGGCCACAACAGTGAGAGGCCCGCATACCGCAAAAAAAAAAAAAAAAAAGTACTCTGCAAATAATAAATAATTTTTATCATGCTGTCATGATTTTTATGTGTACTATGCAGTGGTGAAAATTAGAATGTTTGCCAGATGATAAAGTGGCATTTTGTTTGGTATTGGAAAACATCTATGGAAAAACATTTGAGCATTTTGCTGCTTGAAAGTTGAATTAATTTTATAGGAATTAAGAAAACTTAATAAGCTTAAATGTCTCATAGAAGTTGTTCAACAGATCACGAAACAAATGTCTCCTCTGATGTAAAGAGGTAATTTCCAATAATGTTTAATGAATTGAAGAAAAATTATACTGTCCTCCAGCAAGGATGCTGCTGAATTTCTAGGCATACATGCTTGCTCTTTGCCCTCGGTATTTCCCACATCTGTTCTTTTCCACTAATTCCCATCTCAGTAAAGCAGCAGCAGGTTTGCTTGATTACACATGTGTACTTGCCACTTGAGGGCATGTGTGTGTGCACACATACCCACACAGCACTGAAACGTTACTATTTTAGGTGCAAATTGAATAAATTTTGGGTCAAAGGATGCAATTCTTTAAGAGAATTATATCTATTACTAAAATTGCCAAGAATTAACATTTTTTCTAAACAGTTTTATCAGTGGGAATTTTGAGAGCTAGTTTTTAGTGTTTACTTGTCTATTTATTATAATTTTATTTTGTTTGTTTACTACAGCATTCAGGTCCCCAACGTCCATTTGCAGGCTTCGGTTGTCCGAAGCACTTAACTCATCCAGAGGAGACTTGAGGTTGAGGAATAATTATTTTTTTCTTTTTGAAGTTTTAGAACAGCAAAAATGGAAGTCTTTTTTTTTTTTTTTCTTGCGGTACGTGGGCCTCTCACTGTCGCGACCTCTCCCGTTGCGGAGCACAGGCTCCGGATGCGCAGGCTCAGCGGCCATGGCTCACGGGCCCAGCCGCTCCGCGGCATGTGGGATCTTCCCGGACTGGGGCACGAACCCGTGTCCCCTGCATCGGCAGGCGGACTCTCAACCGCTGTGCCACCAGGAAAGCCCGCAAGTCTTAATGTCATGTCATTTACTTGTGAGAAAGTCCCCTTAGCTCTCACTCCAAAGTCTATTTATTTAGGTGTACCCCCAGTGACTTTAGTTTTCTGGATTCATAAGCTGAGGTAGAACAGAAGCAGCACATTTGAAGAACCTTGGGGATGAGTGATGTCCTAGAAACAGGTATGCTGACAACAGGAAGAGAAAGATATAACTCATGGCAAAGCATAAGAGACGTAAGTCTAAAAATGATTATACAACATGCAAGCAAGCGTGATCCCACACTTCAGTAGACTTCAAAAACACGTCTGTAGCAACAGTTCTAAATAACGATCATGAGTCAAAAAGGTAAAATTAATTTCACTATACTCTGATTAAGAAGACAGGATGGTCATAATTTGGAAATGAAAACATGCTTCTAATTATTTCAGGTATCAAGGATATATTCTTATCTGGAACAAAGCCTCCCCCAGCAAAGCCAGACCAGTGCCATGGCCCTGTGCTAGTAGGACTATGGCATGGGCATACCTACAGTTACATAAGCTGCAGTCCTTAGCTGCCCACAGTCTAGTGGGACTTGTCAAAAATAATAGTGTGGTAACTGCAACTAAAATTGTATACAAATATGGTTTTATCATAGAGGAGGGAAGGATCAAATCAGTTGGGATTCAGGAGGTCTTTATAGAGATTACTAAACTAGGTCTTAAAGGAGTAATAGACAGTCACCAGGGAAGAAAGGTACATAAAACATGGAGGTTTTAATAAAAGTATATATACATTTCTTCCATTAATTTCCTCTTTGCATTTAGTCAATTATTTGTTACCCTAGGGATAATTAGGACTATTACAGCAGGAGGAAGTGGAATAGATATTATGCCATAAATGGTAGCTCATGCATGCCGACCACCCATCCAAACACCCATCCATCCATCCATTTATCATTATGTGCTTCCTTTCAGAGAAAGATTACCACCCCCAGGTAGATTTGGTGTTGTGTTGCTCAGGTGGATGGTTGGGAGAAAAAGCTGATAAGGTGCATTGCTGGAGAAGGCTGGCACCTGCCCAAGGCAATGGGTCAGGATCTTTAGGTAACAAGTGAAGGGGCGTGTACTCAATACAGAGAAACTGCCGGCTGTCATCCCATCCCACATGCTGTGGCCTGAATGTTTGTGTACTCCCCCCACCAAAAACTCATAAGTTGGAACCTAATGTCCATTGTGATAGTGTTAGGAGGTGGGGTCTTCAGGGTCGTGAGGGTGAAGCCCGCAGGAGTAGGATTAGAGCTTTTATAAAAGAGACCCCACAGAGATCCTTTTCCTCACTGAGGGCACAGTGAGTTGGCAGCCTGCAGGTGGAAGAAGCTCTTACCAAGATCTGACCAGGCTGGTACCTTGACCTTGTGCTACCAGCCACCAGAACTGTGAGAAACACATTTCCATCTGTGACGTTTTGTTATAGCAGCTCACACAGACTAAGACAGCACACCATTGTCCTTCTCCACCCAGTAGCCAAATTAGTACCTGCAGATAATCAGTAATGAGAGCTGATAATCTTGGATGACTTTATTTTACCCTCATGAAAGGTGAGGAATGCACCCATGGATCATTTCTCAGAATTTTTTTTCCGCTGTATAATGAGGCTTTGCCAAATCCCACTGAGAAACCCTCTTTTAAGAGGTCCAGACTATTCACTAATCCCACTAAACTGGAAAGTGGTACTTCCATCTACCTAGAAGTGAGGATGGCAGTCTAAATAGGAAAGCACCCAGCATCTGTATTTGAACCAACTCAAGATTTCTCCTCAGCAGGGAGCACAGCAATCAAAACTCCATTTAATCAATAGCTTCTAGTTATTCCTTAAAATTTAACAAAAAAAAGCAGCAAGTTTTCAGTGCCTCCCATCATCTCCTTTAGTGGATGCTCCTCTGGGCTCACATAATAATTTTTTTTTTTTTTTTGCGGTACGCGGGCCCCTCACTGTTGTGGCCTCTCCCGTTGCGGAGCACAGGCTCTGGATGCGCAGGCTCAGCGGCCATGGCTCATGGGCCCAGCCACTCCACGGCACGTGGGATCTTCCCCGACCGGGGCACGAACCCGCGTCCCCTGCATCGGCAGGTGGACTCTCAACCACTGTGCCACCAGGGAAGCCCTCACATAATAATTTTTAAATGCCTTTATTAAAAATGTATCACTTTGCATGATACCTGTTGATTTATGTGCTTGAATTTTCACAAATTACGAAGTCTTTGCAGAAAATCACATCGTATCTGACTTTGGATCCTCAGCACCTAGCACAGTACTGGGCATAAAATAAGCTTGAAATACATGATCTTATTTTTTTAATTAATCTCCATTGGAGTATAGTTAATTTACAATGTTGTGTTTGTTTCTGCTGTACAGCAAAGTGAATCAGTTATACATATATCCACTCTTTTTTAGATTCTTTTCCCATATAAGCCATTACAGAGTATTGAGAAGAGTTCCCTGTGCTATACAGTAGGTCCTTATTAGTTATCTGTTTTATATAAAGTAGTGTGTATATGTCAACCCAATCTCTTAATTTATCCCTCCCCACCTTTCCACCTTGGTAACCATAAGTTTGTTTTCTACATCTGTGACTCTATTTCTGTTTTGTAAATAAGTTCATTTGTACCCTTTTTTAGATTCCACATATAATTGATATCATATATTTGTCCTTCTGTGTCTGACTTCACTCAGTATGACAATCTCTGGGTCCATCCATGTCGCTGCAAATGGCATTATTTCATTCTTTTTTATGGCTGAGTAATATTCCATTGGGCTACATGATCTTGAATAACTAAGGCATGTAGTGAGGATAACACGTGTGCAAAGGCAGGAATGGAGAGAACCAGCCCGGCACAATGACAGAGCTGCAGGGCAGGCATTCACTTGAAAGGAGATTACAGGTAGGACAAATAATATGGGAAATAATATGAGAGAAGAAAAATCAGAAGCCAAGGCATAAAAGGCCTTTTGTACCACAGTAAGGAATTTGGACTTCATTTGGCAAAGGAGTCATGAAGTGTTTTTAACCTGCAAGTGTCATGAGTGTGTTTGCACTTTTGAAAGATAACAGGCTTCAGTGCAGATGACGGGTTACAGTGGGATGCGGCTTGAAGCATAAGGGGTGATCAGAACCTGAACTGAAGCAGTGGCAGTGGACATGGATATGAGCTGTGACATTGTGTCAACACTGTCACAGCTCTTTAAAAGGTAGAGTCACTAGCATTGATGTGGGGAATGGGTCATGGGCCACTATGTGGAGGTAAAACCTCAATAGATCTGGTGATTCAGTAGGAAAAATAGCACAGAAGTATGTGCCTGGGATGCAGGGCACAGTTATTTGTATGGTAATACGGGGAATTCTTTTTTTTTTTTTTTTTTTTTGCGGTACGCAGGCCTCTCACTGTTGTGGCCTCTCCCGTTAAGCAGCACAGGCTCCGGACGCGCAGGCTCAGCAGCCATGGCTCACGGGCCCAGCCGCTCTGCGGCATGTGGGATCTTCCCGGACCGGGGCACGAACCCGCGTTCCCTGCATCGGCAGGCGGACTCTCAACCACTGCGCCACCAGGGAAGCCCAGGGGAATTCTTGAGTGCTGTCACGGCCCCTCCGGTAGCCAAAGACTACAGAATACCCACAACCCCCAAATCTGGGCTTCTCTAATTGGTAGATTTTTTTATTCCACGTGACTAGCATTGACCATCACTCTTCTGGTACATCTCTGGGAGGAATTAAGGAGGCCATTGGGCAGTCAAGTCCAGTTACTTGGGTCCAAGTTTACTTGTGTATCACCTTGGCACTTTTTACTGCTTGTTAACAGATAAAGTGAAATGAAAGTAAATTTAAATTAAGTCTTTGTGGACTGGCTGGCTGAGCTCACTGATGAGTCATTATGTGGAGATGGTGAGGAAGACAGAAGACTTGGTAATAACTCCCAGGTCCTGTATTAGAATGAAGCTGCATTAATTAGAATGAAGTGGAAATGTGGGAAAAGGAACAGATGATTGAAGGATGGTCACAGTGAGCTCCACTTTTGCTCTGTTGAACTTGAACTCTGGGAGCTCCAGAAGGAGACATCCGCTCTAAATCTCTCATCAGTGGAGCCACAGTGAACATTCCACTCTGGATAGTTTTGTCTGTTTGAGGGGCTCATTTGAGCATAAACGTTATTTAAAAGCCTTCCTCCTTCTCAAAGTGCTTTCTATCTTGCTATTTCCCTGCTCCATTTTCAACTGGAAATTCCAACTGAGCTGGTGACACACCAGCATTACCATGGTGAAAAGCCCCCAAATTTGCTGACTGAAACCTCCCAGGAGGCTTGAGGTACGGTAAATGGTCACCACTGGGAACATGGTACTTGAATAAACAAGTGAAGGAAAACTTGAGGTAATGATTGTGGTCCAACTATGACTGTATTAGCTTTGAAGGCTGTTTCCACCAGGTCATGGCTAATGATGTGTGGGATGAAGAATTTCAAACAGAAGTCTGCATAAGCATCTTTTGCTCTAGATCTAAAGAAAAGCTGCAGTTCCTACCTGAAGTCTGCTCTTGTGGGTTTGTTGCCGAGGAAGGTGTTTTCAAGTCTTTAAGTGCTGGAATCAGTAAAGCCATGTGATTGTCTTTCTTTTTTGTTTAGACCTCGGCGCTCATGCCTTATCAAAAGATAATGGGAAACTAATGCCGCTGAAGAGAGATGATTTTCATCAAAGGCCAGTCAGAACCCATGGTAGTAATAGAGCTGTTTAAAATCACCTGAAGCAGAGACTAAAGAAAGCTACGCACAGGCGGAGAACCAGAGTTTCTGATGCTTGGCTGGGACTGCAGTGGGCAATTGGTTTCCATAGTGCAAAATTCTCTCCCTGGAGGTGATTTAACTCTTTAATGCTTATAACAAAAATAACTCTCTTTCTGTCTGAAACAAATGGATGCAGTCAATTAGAGGTCTGTGATTGCACCTGAAGTGAGAGAAATTAGACCCTTTGGTTGGATACTAGGAAAAACAGAAAATGGCTGGTCTCATCCATCTCCCAAAAAGCATGAAGGGTAAGAGTTACATATTCAGTGGGAAAATTATTTTTTTCCCTGTTCTGATGGGCAGATGTCCTGGAAAAAGACCCAGGCAGAATTTAAACTGGAGCTACGGAGCCATTTAGAGACTGTTAAGTTCTGCCCATACTTTAAAATATATTATATGTGTTACTAGCATCCAAAATCATGTCTGACAAATAATATATGCTCAGTAAGTCCTCAAACGCCAAATTAAATTTACCATATCTTTTAATGTGCTGTTTCCCTAATTAGACTCTAATCTTTTTTTCCCCTTTTTAAGCTAGTTCCAAAATGCTTACAGAGACACTGTAGTTAAGCATTTGTTGAACTTAACTGATATGCTGGAGACAAAGAAATAAAAATCAATTCCCTCTTGGGAAATCTGCATTTACCAATGAAGAGATTTCTTGGATATCCAAAGAAGGGGCTCTGTAGTACCTATTTTTTTATTCCTAGCATTTATCACAATGTCTGACATGTAGTAACTGGAGTGACCAACATGTTCTGGTCTGCCAGGACTTTGAAAATTTTAACACAGAAGGTCCCACATCTTAAGAGCCCGCCTCAGTTCTGAGCAAACTGGGATGGTTAGCCACCCAACATCAGGATGTGTATCGAATGAAAGAATAAATATAATAATTAGCTTTATTCATCTCGCGAATCCAGTTCCTCAGATTCCACATGGTAAGTTCGTTCTCTCACTGCATGTATTACATAGGAAGTCGAATCTGAATTATAAGCCCCACTCTGTGTGATCATTTTTACCATGTGAGCAGATGTCTGGGGGGGTCAAAGGTTGGCTGGTAAAAGTGGGAGCTGACAAGGGTCAGTAGAAGAATTTAACGTTAGTGACATTAAGCTAAGGTAGCCTGAGCCAGCTTGCGCACCACATCCCCTGGGGGGCTGGGCATCCTTTGCAAAGGCTCCTCGCAGAAGGCAGGGGACACTGATCAATCCTGTGTCAATGATTCTTCATGCCTTCATGTTGCTGCTTGCTACCCCCCTTCTTTCTGATACATTCTCTCTTAATATTTGTGAATTTATTAAATTTGGGCTTGGTCTGGAAACTACACTGTGTAACTGTAGGAACTTTGCATATCTGTTCCTTTATAAATCTTTCCCCTATGACCTGCTCATTCCTTTATTTATTCATTCGATAAATAATTCTAGAGTTTCCGCCTTGTGCAAGGCACTGCCTTGGTGTATATATATAGGTATATATACCACAGTGAACAATGTAGACAAACTTATCTATTCTGAAGGATCTTTCTAACAGGGAGAAACAGATAATAATGAAATACATAAAATATATAGTCAGGTAGATGGTAAGAGCTATGGAGACGAATAAAGCAAGAAGATGAATGGGTGGTGGGGAGAAGAGGTCGAGGGTGTGTTAGTGATATTTAAAATAGGGTTATTAGGGAAGCCTGTCCTAAGAAGAGGGCATTTGAATCAAGATCTAAAGAAAGTGAGGGAGCATGGCAAGAATCTAATTGACGTAAAGTGCTCCAGGCACGGGGAATGGCAACGCCTCTGTTTCTGAGACAGGACGTGGCCTTCTGAGTTCCACGAATAGCAAGAGGGTCAGTGTGGCCGGAGCAGAGTGAGAAAGAGGATGGGTAGCAGAAGTAGCAGAAGGGAGTTGGTAACGGGGGCGTAAGCAGGGTGTGGAGGGTGCGAGATCCCACTGGGTCATTTAGGTCATTCTGAGGACATTGACATCTCCTCTGGGTGACGTGGGATGCTTTGAGGTTAATTTCTGGAAGAAACGCAAATTTTCACAGGTTTCTCACTTCACATAATAGGAAACTTTGCTTACTACTAACTTCAGTTGTGTGTGGTACCCTGTAATATTAGACATATATTTCTTTCAAGTAAGCCCAGCTGACAGAATATTTTATTTTTCCAGGTTCAGCAATCAGTCATTTCACACTGGCTTTTTTATTTTATGTTTCCAAACACATCCTCAGGATTGTCTTTGTGATTTGTTGATTGTGTGAAACTTCACTTGTAAAAATAATGTGGAGAAAGTTAGCAAAAACAAAACACAAAAAACCCGAAACCAAATAATCCCTCTACAGTCCATGTTAGAATGTATTCAAAGCTTAGAAAATTTTCTCATTACCTGTAAATTTGACAGCGTAATTACCTTTAAGGAGAGTTTAGGTGTGTAGTTTTATTTTGCCCTCATAATTATCCACATGAAGTAACACATTGGATAAATGCCATGGCAAATAGCTCACTGAAGAGGTACTAACCATCAGAAAGATAATTACATGACTAATGCACTATAGAACTTTCTGTAATAGAAATAGTTCACCCCGATGATGGTAGTGCAACTTATTTAGATTTGTTTTAACTCTTAAAAGACCAGACAGATCGCTTTTATGTTAGATTGTTGACCTTGGTGAAGCCTTCTAGGGCTTCAAAACTTACGCAATAAGGCTGAATCTTTTCTGTGCTAAAACATGAGAAAGAATCTCCATTAGGTTTCTTGTAAATGGAAGTCATTGCCTGTAATGGAAGATAACCATAAATCCCCACTCTTCAGAAGATGAAGTAGAACGATGCATTTTTAAAGGTGTGAAAGCGTGTATTGTGGCCTGAGAGAAACCAAACCATAGATTCTGTCTTGCTTAAAATAGTGGCCTAATATTTCTTAGGTTTAGGAATTTTAAGTAGCAACAAAATAAAAGATGAAAGACCCATTAACTGTGAAACACAGGGCACAGAATTGTGAACCCCATTCACATAACACAGACTTATGCAAGGAAACTTCCTTATAACCTGTGTAAATACACATAATTAATTTTACGTCCTTAACATGTTTGACTGCTACCAGTATCTGAAAAGTATCAGTTAATCTATTTTAGGGTCTCTTCAGCGGACAGTTCAGATACTCAGTGAGATTATTTACGGCGTCCAGTTGGGACCCTGGAACTAGATGGCACTTTATTTGCTTGTTTGTTGGTTTGGTTTGTTTTCAGTGTGTCACAAACCGAATTCAGTTATGGGCCCCAGATCGATAAAGTAGGTACTCTGTATTAGTCATTAATGGTACGTATCTGTTGATGCCAACACAACAGACTGAAAAGTGCAATCAGTTGCTACTTCGCTGCTTCTTTGACTTGGTAAGCCTTCTTGTTTTAGCATCAAGGAGGCACCTTAAATGCCAAGGGTCTGGCATTCACCAATAGAATCTGTGTTCTCTCTAGCCTCTAGAACATGTCTTCTTAACCTTTTATGTGTCTTAGGTCTTTTTGGCAGTCTGATAGAGGCTATATGGACTCCTCAGAATAGTGTTTTTAAATATATAGGGTAAAATACATAAAAATACAACAGAAACAAAACACATTGAGATTCAGCCCTATCCACAGACCCTTTGGGAACCCATATTGAAATCATCTGTTGCCTTAGCCTGTTCAGGCTTCTGTAACAGAATGCCATAGACTGAGTGACTTATAAACAACAGAAGTTTATTTCTCACAGTTCTGGAGGCTGGAAAGTCCAAGATAAGGATGCCAGTAGATTTGGTGTCTGGTGACAACCGCTTCCTTGTTCATAGATGCAACTTTCATATAGCAACTTCACATGGTGAAAGGAACAAGGGAACTCTTGGGGGCCTTTTCTATAAAGGCACTGTAATTGAAATTCAGCCTCTGCACCTTGGTACAAAATTGAATCTCGGGAGACAGAGTTTGGGGTGAAGTAGAAAAGAATAGCTTTATTGCTTTGCCAGGCAGAGGGGGCCACCGCAGGCTAATGCCCTCAAAACTGTTTGTCCCGACCTGGAGGGAGTAGTGAGTTCTACAGTAATAGTTCAAAGAGGAGGGCGTGATCAGCTGGTGAACATTCTTCTGATGGGTTGGTGGTGAGGTAAGTGGCAGTCAGCACCATCAACCTTCTGGTTCCAAATTGTCTGGGGTCTCCGTGCTTGTGGGCAGCATACAGTTAACTTCTCTCACTAGATGGGGGTTTCAGTATCTGCAAAACAGCTCAAAGATATTGTTATGTGTATTCCTCAAGGGGGAACCAGGACCCTGGCCCAGGGCTGCACTATTGTTTCTTGACTGTTCCTCCCTTGTCTCCGCCACCCCTCCCTTCCCTGATGAGCAACTGTTTGAACCTGCCCTTTGGAACTCTGGGAAAGTCTTGGAGGCTGAATGAAGCCTATTTCCTGCAAACACAGAATGGGGGACACAGAAAGGCTTTTGTGCCCAGGAGCCCCACAGGGTGCTGCTTGATTTCAGCACTAATTCATACGTGAGGGCTCCACCCTCATGACCTTATCACCTCCCAAAGGCCTCACCTCCTTATATCATCACGTTGGGGATTAGTGTTTCAACATATCAATTTTGGGAGGACACTTTCAGTCCATAACATCTGATTTAGCACAGTATACAGAAAACATTAGAGTCCGTCATTAAATTTGAGGGTCAGAGGTCAGTAGAGCAAAAGCCTTTATTTCTGTCTCCAGTTTATCTTTCTTACTGAGAATAACCAATCCTTATAAAGTTTTGTGTAAATCAAAGGGGGAAAATTTAGTATTTCAGCACATATTTAAGGATGGGACATGATGGAGAATTTTAACAAGGACATAATTTTTCTTTGTGGAATGATCATTTTTGACTCATGAAGGTAAAACGTGTTGCCTCCTGAATCCTTGTTAATTTGTTTCCACCCCCTCTCTCACAGTTTAATGCTGTATGAATTGGCCTTAACGGTACTAAAACTGGGAAAAACTAGTGGATGTTTCATCTTTCTACTCTGTGTACTCAACATTTAGTTTATTCTGTAGATTGCATCAAGCTAATGGGACAAATGCTGAAAGGAGAATTTTTCCCCAGATTATTCAGTTATTAAGTCAGTGTTATCGGTGTCTGAAACAGCATTGCTTCTGGAATTTTATAAGGTTTGGACATAGTCAATTGATATCTAGCTACCTGGGAGTGCTAATGTCAGATTATTGAACGTTGTGCATTTAAGGTACCAAAATGGGAATATATTTTGTAAAAATTCGTCTAGGTTACTCTAAGCTTGTTATCTCCCAGCTCTAAAATGAGACCCTGAATTCACCTTTTGGTCTCTAATCTGGTTCTGTCCTTGGATTTTAGTTTCTTGACTTTCTCCACCACCTTTTCACCTTCATATGACCTTTCACCTTCTATATGTGAACTCCCTGTGCTAACATAGTTCTTTCAGACTCTACTCATTCTCCTATTAAACTGGCTATCCCTAGATACTATCATTAGCTGTCCCTGGTCACAATTTCTAATGAATAACAGATTATATAAAAAAAATTCTTGTGTACTACAATCTAGGACTTGAAAACAGAAGTTGTAAAGCTGGTTATGTGATATGAACCTCACCAAAGTGAAAAATCCAAGCAAATTTTTATTGCTTACAATTTTTACTTTCGGAAGCCAACCATTAGGAAAATACTTAAAAAAAGAAAAAAGAAAACTAAGTAGCAGTTCTCAATGACTTGCGATTTTTAAGAAACATTTTACGGGGAAAAGTAAGTTTGGTTGTATGTCCTGAAGGCTAGATCCCTTGTTCAGACCTTTGTTGTCTTCTGTTTCTAGTTCATCTTGGCATATCACAATGCAAATGGCCAAAATAATGATGACAGATGGGCAGGAGGAGAATCACGCCAAGATTCTAGGCTGTGTACTACATTTGAATAGCTAATAAGGAATTTTTGCTCAGAAACATGCATGTGGCAATGTTGGGCAGTAGTCCGTATGTTTGAGTTGACCTAAGCCAGTGGACTCAAAAAGGACCTGAAATTGCAAAATCCGGACATGCATATATAATAAATATAAATTTGTCAGACAAATCATAGCTTCAGGATAATCTCAAATAATTGAAGGAGAGACATTAACTGATGCCGTGAATACAAACATTTATTAACCTCTTCTTTGCAAGTTGTCTCTAAATGAGCCTAGAGTCCAGATTTATGTTTTGTCAAGCAGATCAAAGAGAAGTAGATGCAAAGCTGAATCCCACTGTGAGAAACAATGAAGCAGACCCTATTTTATTATTTGTTTTCCTCTGGGATATCTGTCAAAAGTCAAAAGAAATTTTTGTAATACACACATTCATGGATCATGGCTGGCGGTTTTCATATCGTTCATATAACATATGCAATTATGGAAGTTGTATTTCTCATTTTTTAAGTGAACTTGCTATTCCAGTATAATGACTTTGACAGACAAGATCTCAATAGTCAGAAAATAGAACATAAATGAAGGTAGCTGAAAAAACATTGCTCTGGTTAAAAAAAAAATCAATCAAAAGAAGCATAAAGAAATTAACTTGCAAAAAATGTATGCCACAACCGTGGATAAGTTAGCTGTAGGTTAAATGATTATTGTTTTGCTGAAGATCGAGGATTGTAACATTTGCTGTTCTTTTAAACCATAAGTGAATTTTTCTGCCTGTCTGACTTGGTAATCAGAATCAGCTAGAATGCTATTTACATGTACCATCATTTGCAAAAGCAGAAACACATTCAGGGCATCAACGTTGATAATACATAAAGTCAGGGCACTTGCTGCTTTACTGAAACTTTGTTATTTAAGTGAAATGCTGACTAAGATGAATTGTACTACTTGAAATTTAGGTTAGTCCGTGCACAATTGGGCAACTTTCAATTACAAAGCTTCCCTTGAATAGGATTGTCCTCACACTGAGATAAAACTACATTTTTAGTCTTAAAGTACTCACGGTGTATAAAGCACCACTGCTGCTAGAGCTTTTCTAGTTTCTACAGCTCAGGCTCTCTTTGTCAGCACCATGAGGAATTTAGCCTTTGTGAATGCTCAGTTTATTGCATTAGGAGAATGTGGAAGAAATGCTGCATGGGTAGTGCATAATTAATTTAGTCCCCATCATTATTGTACCCTTGCTTCCAAAATGCAAACTTTTATTAGGATAAAATGTGCTATTATTTTTTTTGTCCCAAAGAACTCATTTCTTCCTAGGAGGAGGAGAAAAAAATGTCTAAATGATCATAATGGAGATTTAGGGCAGCAATTGAAAGTAGAACTAGTTTTGAACTGCTTCTCTGACTCAAAATTTGATCATCTATCAGTTCAATAATAAGAATTCATTAGGGTTACTGAGAGTTAAAATGTGATATAAAATTACTGTTGCTCAAGGGAGTAACATCTGTTTGTTTGCATTTGGTCAAAAATAAAGGGAAGTAGATAATTTGCCTGTCATGCAGAACAAAGCTCTACCCAAAGTAAACAAGAAGTTCTTTTAGGTTTTTGCTGCTTTCTTGGTTCTAATCTCAAGAAGATGTTCTGTTAAAGCTTTAGAAATGAAGGTGTTTGTAAACCCAGAGGACTTGAGGAGTAGTCATTATACGCCTGGGTCTTTATTGTGAACGTCAGGTTGAACGTTAGAAGGATAGTAGGATCCAGTGTTCTTTTTCTCTTTAATTAGAATGTGATTCCGAGAAAGGTGAAATAAGGGGAAAACGCCTCAGTTGGAAATGTACACACACACGTACTACAAGGAGTCACACTGCCATAAAATTAACCTAGGCCTTTTACATTGAGGAAGGCTTGAAAAAAAAATTTTTTTTTTTGAAATCAAGTGCAGTTTGGAAATCAGAAATCACTGAACATGGATGAATCCAGAGGAGTAGGGGCTGGGGAGTAGGAACTTCCCCATTAGCAATCCCATGCTCTATGACAGGGGAGTATGTGCTGATTTTAGACTGTGGATCCTAGTACTCTTGTATTCAGTTTTATAATCTTTCAAATTCCCGTGTGCAGATTTCTTGACAGTTCCAAGAAATAAGGAAGGCTTCCGATAACTTTTAGGTCACTAGCCCAATGAAAATATTAAATAAATTGGGAAGATTATCATGCTAAAGAAGCAAAGGACAGTAAGTGACTATCTTATCCCAAGAAGTTACATTGTTATACTCTTTGGAAGAAAGGAAATTTATTAGACTGTGTTTGCTTCATGAAAATCTCCCTTCAGACCACACTTTTTCTCTGATTCTAATGCACATAAAGCTTCTGATTTTTATTTATTTTCTTCAGGTGGCTTCACACTAGGAAACAAAACAGCAAAGGAAAAATCACCACTTTCCTGAGTCGAGTATATTTTTCATTAAAAATGGAAAAAGTTGTCATTTTTGCTATATAAATAAGTCTTTGTGGAATTTGATGAGAAACATAAACTGAGTCACTTAGGCTACAATAACCCACCAAAATAACATTTAACATCACTATCATTATCTAGTGTGGAGGTAAAGATATGTTTTGGAATACACTTGATAGATGCTAAGTTTAAAATATGGAACTAAGCACCCCTTACCACAGTCTAGAAGAAGGATAAAGTTGTTTGTTTCACACAGTTTTACACCCTTTGGCCTAACATAACAGCAGGGATCATCTTACGGAGAGACTAATCAAACTAATATAATTTTCTCAGAGAAGATCCAAGGCTAGTGAAATTTTTATACTGCATGCATTGACTTTAAAAAATACACAATATCTATACTAGTCTGTATCTATTTATATATTTTGAAATTTACGGATTATTTCCCCTTTCATCTTCTTTCTGATGTTAAGCACACCAGTGAAGTTTTTATCTCAGAGATTGCAATTTTCAGTTCTGGAATTTCCATCTGGTTCCTTTTTATATTTTCTACTTCCCTGCTGAGATTTCCCATCCCTTTATTCATTAGGACCATAACTTTATTTGTATCATTGAGTTTAGTAATAAAAAGCTGCTCTAAATTCTTATCTGCTAATTCTAACATCTGGATTACCTTAGTGTTGGGCTCTATTTATTGTGTTTTCTTTGGAGAATAAGTAACATTTTCCTGGATTATATCATGAACATGGTTACTGTGATGTTGTGGAGGCCCAGAATCTTGTTGATTTTTGTTTTAGTGAGCAGTTAATGTAGTTGGATTAAATTGCAAACTCAGTTTCTTGGGTGGCAGCTCAGAATAAAAGTTCAGGTCTGTTATCCTTAACTGGCTGCTTTGAATTTAGAACATGCATAGTTGTATGGTCAGCCAAATAATTTAGCAAGTTTTATTCACAGAATTTTGGACTCCCCCTCTTGCCTTCTCTTTTCTGAGATTTCTCTTACTTTCCAGTGACTGTAATTGGCATGAACTCTTGTCCTCTGACTCTTAAGACTGAGGGTTTACTTGCATGGTGCCAACTGCAACTGCTTCCTCAGACTGTAATTCTAACTTTCATAAACCAGAATCTTTATTGACAAGTGCATATAGAGCCTATCAACCATAGCTAATGAGTTAGTTTTATTTTATTTTTTAAAATTGGGGTATAGTTGCTTTACAATGTTGTGTTAACTTTCTGCTGTACTACGAAGTGAATCACCTATATGCATACATATATCCCCTCCCTCTTGGACCTCCCTCCCACCCCCCCATCCTATCACATCCCATCCCATCCCATCCATTTAGGACACCACAGAGCACTGAGCTGAGCTCCCTGCTCTATACGGCAGGTTTCCACTAGGTATCTGTTTTACACAAGGCAGTGCACATATATCAATCCCAGTCTCCCAATTCATCCCCCCACCGTGTCCACATGTCCGTTCCCTACGTCTGTGTCTCTATTCCGGCCCTGCAAATAGGTTCATCTGTACTATTTTTCTAGATTACACATGTATGCATTAATGTATTTGTCTTTCTCTTTCTGACTTACTTAACTCTGTATGACAGAATCTAGGTCCATCCACGTCTCTACAAATGACCCAATTTCATTCCTTTTTATGGCTGAGTAAAATTCCCTTGTATATATATATATTACATCTTCTTTATTTATTCATCTATTGTTGGACATTTAGGTTGTTTCCATGTCCTGGCTATTGTAAATAGTGCTGCAGTGAACATTGGGGTACATGTGTCTTTTTGAATTATGGTTTTCTCAGGGTATTTGCCCAGTAGTGGGATTGCTGGGTCATATGGTAGTTCTATTTTTAGTTTTTTAAGGAATCTCCATACTGTTCCCCATAGTGGCTGAATCAATTTACATTCCCACCAACAATGTAGGAGGGTTCCCTTTTCTCCACACCCTCTCTAGCATTTATTATTTGTAGATTTTTTTGATGATGGCCATTCTGACGGGTGTGAGGTCATACCTCATTGCAGTTTTGATCTGCGTTTCTCTAGTAATTAGTGATATTGAGCGTCTTCTCGTGTGCCTGTTGGCCATCTGTATGTCTTCTTTGGAGAAATGTCTCTTTAGGTCTTACACCCATTTTTTTATTGGGTTGTTTGTTCTTTTGATATCATAAAAACCAGAGAAGAAATAAATGAAATAGAAATGAAGAAAACAGTAGCAAAAATCAATGAAACTAAAAGCTGGTTCTTTGAGAAGATAAACAAAATTGATAAAACTTCAGCCAGACTCATGAGAAAAAGGGAGAGGATTCCAATCGATAAAATTAGAAATGAAAAAGGAGAAATTACAACTGACACTGCAGAGATACAAAGGATCATAAAAGACTACTATAAGCAACTGTATGCCAATAAAATGGACAAGCATGAAGAAATGGACAGATTCTTGGAAAGGTACAACATTCCAAGACTGAACCAGGAAGAAATAGAAAATATAAATAGACCGATCACAAGTAATGGAATCAAAAGTGCAATTAAAAATCTTCCAACAAATAAAAATCCAGGACCAGATGGCTTCACAGGCGAATTTTATCAAACATTTAGAGAAGAGCTAACACCTGTCCTTCTCAAACTCTTCCAAAATATAGCAGAGGGAGGAACACTCCCAAACTCATTCTACGAGGCCACCATCACCCTGATACCAACACCAGACAAAGATATCACAAAAATAGAAAGTTACAGACCAACATCACTGATGAACATAGACATAAAAATCCTCAACAAAGTACTAGAAAAGAGAATCCAACAACACGTTAAAATGATCATGCACCATGGTCAAGTGGGATTTATCCCAGGTATGCAAGGATTCTTCAGTATACACAAATCAATCAATGTGATACACCGTATTAACAAATTAAAGAATAAAAACTATATGATGATCTCAATAGATGCAGAAAAAGCTTTTGACAAAATTCAACACCCATTTATGATAAAAACTCTCCGGAAAGAGGGCCTAGAGAGAACCTACCTCAACATAATAAAGGCCACATATGACATACCCATAGTAAACATCATTCTCAATGGTGAAAAACTGAAAGCATTTCCTTTAAGATCAGGAACAAAACAAGGATGTCCACTCTCGCCACTTTATTCACCATAGTTTTGGAAATCCTAGCCATGGCAATCAGAGAAGAAAAAGAAATAAAAGGAATACAAATTAGAAAAGAAGAAGTAAAACTGTCACTGTTTTCAGACGACATGATACTATACATAGAAAATCCTAAAGATGCCACCGTAAAACTACTAGAGCTAATCAATGAATTTGGTAAAGTTTCAGGATACAAAATTAATACACAAAATCTCTTGCATTCCTATACACTAACAATGAAAGATCAGAAAGAGAAATGAAGGAAACAATTCCATTTACCGTTGCAACAAAAAGAAAAACCTACCTAAGCAGACAAATGAGTCAGTTTTAAATATTGAATTTGTAAGGACCATATTTCCAAAGTGACAGTAGTTTATGTAAAAATGCAACTGCAAATCTTATAGCTAGTTCTCTAAACTCATACGAATTCTAAGATAAGTTGGTTTAATTTGTATGGTTAATTTTTAAAAACTGGCCCATTGAACCAGTTGCTAGTAGTTAAATCTTGGCCTGTGTTCAGTGATCTATCCTGAACTGCTCTATTTTTAAAAGATGATTAAAACAGAAGAGAGGGATAGATAAATACAGGAATGATTTCTCCTAACTCTCAATTCTGAAAGCAGGTTTGTTAACCTCAATTTAGGTAGATATTTCCCCTTGAGGCATAGCTATTTGCCATCATTGTACTTGAAAGAGCTTAGCAACAACACTGATCTTGATTTGAATTCCAGATGTTGAACAAGTTAGGGAGCCTCTCTGACCCTCAGTTTTCTCACATGGAAAGTGGAGTCCTAACCCTTACCTGGCAGCATTTTTCAGTGATTGGAAATAACATACAGTGACTGTTAAAATGCTAGGCCCACATGAGCTGCTCTATTTTCTTATTTGTACACATAGCTTATTGCTTACTGGGTAGAAATTAATGACAGTGAATAGTTTAGGTACTCAATAATTATTTGCTGAATAAATGAATGATTGGTGTTCAAACTGCATGTTATGCTCCATATTCCATGTCTTCAGAACTGGCAAAAAAAATTTGCTAAAAGCAGAATTTCTTGGTCATAAATCATAATTTTTGACTTATGTCCACACATTTCTGTTTTTAGTATTTTTTGTCTTAACTCCATGTTGCAGCTCTAACTATTCTGCTTCCTCTTTTAGATCCCATGATCTATGTGTCTCATGAATTAGCATCTCAGGTTAATAGAAGTTTATACTGAATTTAGTTATTTATTTATAATTCCAAAGATAAAGAGAAATTTAAAAATTAAATTAAAAATTTTATTTTACTGAAGTATAGTTGATTTTACAATGTGTTAATTTCTGCTGCACAGCAAAGTGATTCAGGTATACATATGTATAACTTCTCTTTCATATTCTTTTCCATTATGGTTTATCACAGGATATTGAATATAGTTCCTTGCGCTATACAGTAGGACCTTGTTGTTTATCCATTCTGTATATAATAGTTTGCATCTGCTAACCCCAAACTCCCACTCCATCCCTCCCCACCCCCCTTGGCAGTGAAAGGCTGTTTTCTCTCTCTGTGAGTCTGTTTTGTAGATAAGTTCATTTGTGTTGTATTTTAGATTCCACATATAAATGATAACATGTGGTATTTCTTTCTCTTTCTGACCACTTCATTTAGTATGATAATCTCTAGGTCCATCCATATTGCTGCAGATGGCATTATTTCATTCTTTTTTTTTTCTTTTTGAGAAACACTTTTTAAGAACAGCAACAGATTTCCCCAAATAGGATAAGTTCCCTCAACTATGTATTATTTTCTGATGTAACATTTTGTTTTTCTGTAAGTATGAGAGAGTGATTGAGTCTTTTCACCAATATATCAGTACCAAAAATTGATGTCATAATGATATTTAATTTTATGGTTGATTTTATAAAGACAAATGTCAAATCAGGCCACTTTAATAGATAATTTTGATTAACTGCTGTATTCCTTACTGCTTACCAAAGTACTTTCTTAATATACTCATTATTTTCCTTTATGTGAAGAGACATCCCATGGAAACCAGTGGGATGTTTTCCCACTGCTAAACCTGCATAGCGCTATGTATGTAATTAGCTCAAAGGCAGACATTTTATAAATATGCTTAATTGAGCCCCTTCTACTTGAACTTTTTCCTTTATATGCTGTTACACTTGCTGGAATGAGCAGTTTCCAAAACACAAACCTGGGATCGATGATGAAAAAGTTGGACATCTTGCCTCCTTTTGCTAAAATTTCAAGAAACTGATCCATTTGATTTTAAAGTACATGGTCATGAAACTTAAAATATCTCTGGACACTGGATTTCTTTTTTTTTTCTGTGAAAATGTGTGGTTTGTATGAGAAGACATGCACTGTCTCATCAGTCAGCATTATTTTAGACAGGGTCTTTGCTTCTCCCTGGGTGACATATATGTCACTTATCCAGAGGAATTCAGTTCTGTTCCAGCTGCTTCTAGGTCTTATTTATAGGCTTGATTATCTGACAGAGCATTCCCAAATAAGTAGCTAGTAGTCTCGACATGTCATTCTCCCCTCTCCAAGACAAACAATTTTGATAAACACTGCATCTAAAGCTTCGGAAATAATCCAAAGGAGCATAAATGGCCTTGATATTTTAAAAAATTATATTTTTTGATAAATACTTTTGAAACATAAACACTCCCATAAGAATAGTAGTAACAGAAACTAGTTTATGGCCCTAAAATTGTACATTCTGTTCATCTTTGAAAATGCTCATATCCTGAAGTAATAACTACCAGCACTCGGAATAGATCTTTTATCTTAGATCGTCAAACTGCAATCGTCAGTCTAAATGGTGAGGTAGATGAGTATGATATTCACTTCTTAAGTGTTTGTACTAAAGCAACTACAAAATCCCAAGACAACCAGTTGGAAAGATAAGAGGATTTGGTCAAAATGGTTGCCCATTGGCCTCAGCAAATTTAGATGATTTTACTTCCTTAATCTGGTTTCACAGATTTGACGTAACTGATTTTAGGTTTGAAGTTCAGGTTTTAATCTGTGACCATATACATGTAATAATGTGGTTCTGAGAACTGTGCTAACGTCTCTTAATACCAGTAACTATATAATAAAGACCTACATAGAGTTAGGGCAAACTGGTCATTGTGGTCACTCTGCCATTATCAGTACAAGATTGGTAATTTGGCTCAATATAGGATCAGAATATCCTTAGAATGTTTCTACTAGTGTTTGTATAGACATGATTTTGATATTTAAATGATTTTAGAATATTGTAGCAGATCATTTCAATAGATTAATAGTGAGGAAGACTTGCTTTTCGTTTTCTTTTTTAAAATGTTGCCAATTTTATATAGTATTTATCTAAGTCTGTACCATGCACTATTTGTGAAACACTTTGCACAAATTAACTTTAATTCTGACAAATAACAAAGTAAATAGATGCTATTATTTTCCATTTTACAGATGAGGAAACTGAGGCACAGAGTGGATAAGTAATTTGCCTCCAATTTAAACCTCTGTTAACTGCTAAAACCATGATTCTAACCTAGACAGTTTGACTCCAGATTTCCTAAGGATGGTTTTGATAATGAAGCTTTAATAAAGAAACATGCCTTCCATTATGCTGAGTGAAATTAGCCAGTCACAAAAGGACAAATACTGCCTGATTGCATTTATATAAAGTATCTAAGCAGTCAAACCATAGCAACAGAGCAGAACACTGGTTACCAGGGGCAGAGGAGGAAATGAGGAGTTGCTCTTCAAAGGGTATGAAGTTTCAGTTATACAAGGTGAATAAGTTCTAGAGATCTGCTGTACGGCAGTGCACCGATTGTCGACAATGCTGTATTTTGAACTTAAAAATTTGTTAAGAGGGTAGCTCTTGAGTCGTCTTACAGTAATAATAATAATAGTAATAAAAATAATAGTAAAAGAATCTAATAAAGCCCATTGTTATCTTTCAAAAAATGCTCTCAATTTGTTCCTAGATTCATGTATATGGGTAGAAAAGAGTTACATAAAATGTATTATTTGACTGTTACCTTTCTTAAAAGTAATCCATTTGAATAAACATGAATATTTTAGTTTTACTTATTTAGAAATTATTCTACATCTATTTCTAAAAGTTAGATCCCCCAAAATGTCATTTTGGATAAAAAATGAATAAAACCACGTGAGATGTTACATGTTATCTGAAAAGAGACATCTGGTTTAGGTCTAAGTATTAAAATAGTTAAGGAGAAGAAAGAAATGATTTAGTCAGAAGAATTAATGGCAAAGGTGGGGACCTAGCACATCTTTTTTTTTTTTTATTAATTAATATATTTGGCCGTGCCTTGCAGCTTCCGGGATCCCAGTTCCCCGACCAGGTATCGAACCCAGGCCCTTGGCAGTGAGAGTGCAGAGTCCCAACCCCTGGACCACCAGGGAATTCTGTAGCATACCTTGTTATATTGTATTTGTCAAGTTCTTTGAGTGTACTTTCTGATTAAATTTTCAATAAAATCCTTTCAGGAAAAGATATCATCCCCAGTTTACAAAATAGCAAGATAAGCCTCAAGGAGATTAAGTGTATCATCAAAATTCACAGGACTAGGAAGTGACAAAGCCAGGATTTGAATCTGCTTGACAAAGCCCACAATTGTTCCATCCTACGGCACCTCCAGTGTAAAGACAACATGTGTGTAACTTCATTACTAAACATAAACTTTTCAAAAACTAAATTTACCATGAGACTTGTCCCATGAATCCTTATGTAAGTTGTGATGGATATAAAAGTGGACAACGCCTTTGGCTGATCTGTTGTAAAACCTATTATGTGACAGTTGAACTAGATGATTCTTATATCTAACCCCTATAAATGCAGTTACATTAAATTATTAAGTCAAGATACGTCTGTCAGAGGGTTGAGTGTAGAAGAAACAAACACGAGGGAACCACAAAGAATACAATTCATATGGGATGACCAAAGAAACATTGACGATAAGGTACGATTTGTCTGGCTGGTCAAGGATGGGTGAGACAAAATGACCAGATAACTAGAGAAAAGCATTCAGAGCATAAGAAAAGGAATAAACAAATCTCCAGGGCTAAGATGTGCCAGTACAATACAGAAACATCAGTGACTATCACCACTTTCAAACATACTTTATATTTCAGTTACTTATCATATATGATCTCTAATTTTTACAACTTCCTGAATGATAGGTATGATTATCACCATTGTAGAGAAGAGGGAACTGAGACTCAGGAAAAGTAGTGAATGAATCCAGGAGAGAAGTAATGAATTACGAGAACACAGAAGTACATAGCAACGGATTTGAGATCCTAATGTGGATTGAGAACTGACTAGGGAATTTCATTCTAATAACCTCCATTTATACTTTGCTCATAGTACTCTAAGCATCGAAGATACAATTTCTTACTTAAACCAGTTCCTTTGAGGGAGCTGTTATCACTACTGATGTACATATTAAACAGAAAAGACTGAGTCAAAGAGAAATTAAATACATTGGTCAATGTCATAAGATGCTAGCACAAACCTCTTGAAATTGTATAAAATTTTTGTACAGGTTTGTTTACATGCACTTTCTGGGGAAAGGTTAGGTAGTTGGTATCAGCTTCTCAAAGGAGTTCATGATGTAAAAAGAAGTTAAGAAAACAGAAAAGAAATTTCTGTATTCCTAATGAAAAAAAAGAAGTAAGAACCACTGTGTCGCTTCAAGGAGGGCATTGTTGGGAACTCCCTGGCGGTCCAGTGGTTAGGACCCTGCCCTTCTATTGCAGGGGGCTCAAATTCGATCCCTGGACGGGGAACTAAGATCCCACAAGCTGAGCAGCGTGGCCAAAAAAAAAAAAAAAGAAAAAGGAAGGCATTGGTGCAGAAAGGCATAATAGTCTGGCAGGGGTGCAGTCCACAGAGGGAAGATTCTGTGTGACACGGCTACCTGGTAGAGTCTGGAGACTGTCTACATAGAGGAACATTGAACAAATAAGTAAATTCCTGTAGATGTTTGGAGGCAGGCTTCTCACCATTGGAGAAGTGGGGGCGGGTACAAATATGAAAGGGTTGAAACTAGGATGAACCCTACTGTGTTGGAGTGGAATTCATGGCATGGCTGTAAACTCATGTTGTCAATATGGAGAGATAGGTATAGAAATAAATACAGATACATGTGTGTATAAATACATATATATTTTTAGCTCTCCCCACCCTAGTAGCAATGAGCATACTAATTGGCAAAGACTAAGAAACTTGTCTAGAGTTCCAGCCAGTGTAGGACAAAACCAGGGTTTGAACCTAGGCAGTTGGGTTCTGTGTATTTACAAATAAGTATTTGTATATGTGAATCTAATGGTAGAAATTAAGTCATTGCTAAATTTGTAGAAAATAAACAACCAAAAAAAAAAAAAATCCAGACAGTCTGGTAACTCCTTTACATACATTTTCTCAATTGCACGACAGCAGCCTGAATTTAGGTCTGTTAGCATCACCATTTTATGAATAATGAATCTCAAAGAGTGGTTAAATAACTTGTTTCAGTAATTTCTCTCAGAGGACGCTGTATTTTGCAAGTAATTATTGTGGACTCACATGCATTCATCTGTGATATGTGCTACTATGACTCAAACTTCCTGGGTATCTACAAGAAGAGATTAAGCTGAAAAAAATATCACTTTGTCAAAAACAAAGCCTTTTGTAGAAAGTGACTGCCTGACCCCCTCTGTAGTCTGTTTCACCCTGGACAGAGGGAATTTTGTGATATTATAGGAAACTGTTTGGGGGAATCTAAGGATAGTTCAACATGAAAGCACATACTGACTTTTGTTACCAGACTTTTTTTTAGACATTGTGTCACACCGTCCCCCAAAGAGGTACTTTATCATGCAGAGCTAGGCCTGGAGCTAATGCACCCCACACATCTGTCACTGACACAGGGACTGGTCAATTGGCAGAAATGTTAGTGAACTTAAAACAAGGCTTAGAAGGGCTTTCAGGAGATCTAGCAGCACTGAACTCACCGAGGAAGGTGTACAGGTGTAAGCGCTAAATGACTCCACTGAAATCCCAGTAGAGATTTGAACCAACTGCAGTTAGAAATACAAAGTACAACCAGTGGAAAACAGCAGAGATGAAAAGCAAATGGTACCATAAAGCAAACAGAGTCAAATTTGAAATCAAAACTGTATCATCCAGTTGCCAGTGCAAGGAAAAATAGTGTCTGAAGTTTGATCTCATAGGGCATAGAGTAGGGCACATAACCCTGGATAGATATAAGTGGCGCAACCACGTGAGACTGTAGGTTTTTCATAACACATCTACTTTATTTAAATGATTATTTTCCATTTTATTGGAGCTTTGATGAGGATAGGTGGGTGGAACTGTTGAAAGCCTATCTGTGGGTATAAAATAAGAGAAGTTTGTGAATCCACATCATCAAAACAGAGCTGTGCCAGGGAGGCTCTGGGTTAAAAAGCATAATAGTCCAGAATTGATTAAGATTTAGAAAAGTACCATTAAAACACCTTGCAGTTTTCATAGCTAGGGATGACTGTAGACAAAGATATGTACCTTTTAAAATTGACTTTCTACCTTCCCTACTTCGCAAGGCTTTGTTCCGCTAGGTTTTCCAAGCACAGGACTCTGATTCTCTCTGAGCTCATCATTATGGCTTCTGGCCCATATTATGCTGAAAACTGTTGCTTCCTCCTTCCTCCACTTCTCCTATAGAAAGACTTATGCTTCAAAATCAACCAGATCTGATTAGACACCCATGTTATGCTACTGCCTTAGCCTTACGGTTTGAGCAGGTAACATAAGCGCTCTGGGCTACAATTTTTTTCTCTGAGAGAGAAAGTAATCATTCCTACCTTTGAAGTTTACTTTGAGAATTGATTAGACACAAATCAAAAACTTAGCACAATATATGGAACATATCAGGGTGTCAGTTAATATTAGACAATGATAATAATAAAATTTGCCTATAATTTTGCTGCTCTTATGTTAACTGAACTGTTAATGTTTCATTTCCATGGGTATTTGTGCTTAAAAAGATAAAAATGTTTAATCCAATGAAGTCACTGATATATCAAATAATTTTCAAAACATTTAGGAGAAGTGTTTTAATGTTCTGGACAAAACTCATGTAAGTCTGTGTAGGTTTCGACTACTTTTAATACAGATAAATTATAGGCATCCTCTGTATATATAGTGGTAAATTTAGCTCTGACTAGAGTTCTTTCTTTTTCTCTGTCAGAAATAAGTGTAAAAGACTCTGTTGAAAAATATTTTAAAATCAAATGTGTAGATACACTAAATTCATGTATATGGAAACTCTAGTTAATAAACCCTCTTCATATATTCACATCCTTGAAAACATAAACCTGTAAGGCAAAATTATGTAATATGCTCTCCACAGAAGTGTTAAAAGATGCCTTTACGCTGCACTCAGTCAGGTTGATATAAATTTCTGTAGCAGAACTAAAATATAACAGGGTAGAATTTCTAAGAGGCTGGAAAGATGTTGGGTCCATGGTAAAGTGGGGTATATATAGACGGGAAACTACAGGGGGTGATCAAGAATCTATTTGTAAATAATACATAGTGAATGGATATATATTACTAAACAGGAAGGAATGAATGATAATATTCACGTTGCCATTCTTCTTCTTTTTCCTTCCTTCCTTCTTTCCTTCCTTTTTCTCTTTATTTCTTCTTTGTTGTTGTTATTTTGTTTTTGATATGTATCATACTGTATACATGTAGTTTGCAAATTAATAGTAGTAAAGTGGTAATACACTCAACATCTTTCCTACTTTAGATAAGCAATTGATCATTGCAGTATCTCAGGAGCACCCATGTGCCCTTGTCCAAAATTTTCCCATCTTTTTTATTCTTTCCTTGGTTGTGTTTCTGCCCATGTACATAAACTTACATAATATAATATATTTAATTTTGAAAAATATGTGGCAAAGACAAACCTAGTTGCAAAAGGGAATAACAACAGCACCACTGTTAGAAGCAGGATCCAGAAGAAGAGAAGCTTCTGCATCATAGTCTGACTTCAGCTTCCTTAAGAGTTTAATAGAACTCTTAACTCTCGGGCTTCCCTGGTGGCACAGTGGTTGAGAGTCCGCCTGCTGATGCAGGGGACGTGGGTTCGTGCCCCGGTCCGGGAAGATCCCACATGCCACGGAGCGGCTGGGCCCCTGAGCCATGGCTGCTGAGCCTGCGTGTGTGCTCCGCAACAGGAGAGGCCACAACAGTGAGAGGCCCGCATACCGCAAAAAAAACAAACAAGAAAAACTTAACTCTCAATCAGTGGGGAAGTCAATGGATAGAGACCTGAAACAGTCTTAAGAAACATAAGTCTTAGTAAAACTGGGTCATCTGACAGATCTAGAATACAGGCCAGATACTGAAGTCCAGAAGTGATATGGAGTCTCCTGCTTCTAAGTTCCCATGGTCTACCTTTTGTTCTTATGTACAGTTCAATGATGACTACTTAACTTTGAGAGAGAGAGAGAAATGAGCATTATCAACAGATCCAGGCAGCAGGACATAAAAAAGAGAGGAGGAACTTCAACGCTAGGTCAAGTTAAGTGCAGATATGCATCTGAGTGAAATTCATCAAGGCATTTTGTTTTGAGGTTATAAAGATGGTACATACAGTGGCAATGGGGATCTTGGTGATAACCCTCATCCCATCTGTTTCTTGAGTCACAGTGTTCTAATCTGGACCCGTCACCCTATATATCATTGATGTGTATCTGTCAGTTTTGGGCTCTCCCTTCTCCATTTTCCCGGGAATTCCATTGACGTATCCTTTTTACGGCCTTTCTCCTCTTTCTGTAGCCCAGGTCTTCCTCTGTCTTGGTTTGTGTTCTATTGGGCTGGCCAAAAAGTGCCTTCGGTTTTTTAAGTGAAGATAAAAGACACATTTTTCATTTTCACCAAGAACTTTATTGAACAATGTATTCACCTTTTTGTTCCACTGCCTTCTGCCATTTTCCAGGCAATCTCATAATTCCATCTTCCCAAAACTTTTTATATTTTTGAGCAAAGAATTGTTCCAGGTGCCTTTTACAGTCTTCCAGGGAATTGAAATTTTTTACATTAAGAGAATTTTGTAAAGACCGAAATAAATGGAAATCCAAAGGGGTAATGTCTGATGAATATAGCAGATGAATCAGAACTTCCCAGCCAGGCTGTAACAGTTTTTGCCTGGTCATCAAAGAAACACACTGTCTTACATTATCCTGATGGAAGATTATGTGTTTTCTGTTGACTAATTCTGGACGATTTTCATTGAGTGCCACTTTCGGTTGTTTTTTTTTAGGTAGCTTACTTTAAAAAATAATACTCAGGATTATCATTTTGATCTTTTATAGTACTGTGATTTATTATTTATTTATTTATTTATTTATCACTGCGTTGGGTCTTCCTTGCTGCACGTGGGCTTTCTCTAGTTGCGGCGAGTGGGGGCTACTCTTCGTTGTGGTGTGTGGGCTTCTCATTGCAGTGGCTTCTCTTGTGGTGGAGCACGGGCTCTAGGTATGTGGGCTTCAGTAGTTGTGGCTCGTGGGCTTAGTTCCTCCACGACATGGGATCTTCCCGGACCAGGGCTCAAACCTGTGTCCCCTGCATTGGCAGGCGGATTCTTAACCACTGTGCCTCCAGGGAAATCCCTCAGTCATTCTAATCGGGAGCAGTACTTGTTGGAATTAATCGTCTGGTTTTCCGGAAGGAGCTCATAATAGAGGACTCCCTTCCAATCCCACCATATACACAGCATCACCTTCTTTGGATGAAGACCAGCCTTTGGTGTGGTTGGTGGTGTTCATTTCGCTTGCCTCTTGATCTCTTCTCTTCTACATTGTTGTACAGTATCCACTTTTCATTGCCTGTCACAATTTGTTTTAAAAACGGAACGTTTTCATTACGTTTCAGTAGAGAATCGCATGTGGAAACATGGTCAAGAAGGTTTTTCTCGTGTAACTTATGTGGAACCCAAACATCAAAGCGATTCACATAACTAAGCTGGTGCAAATGATTTTCAATACTTTGGATATTTTGAATATGTCGGCTATCTCTTGCGTGGTAAAACATTGATTGTTCTCAATTAATGTCTCGATTTGATCGCTATCAACTTCAACTGGTCTACCCAGCAATGTCCAGCGAGAAATCTCCAGCCCGAAACTTCGAAAACCACTTTTGTCACATTCGATCAGTCACAGCACCTTCTCCATATACTGCACAAATCCTTTTGTGCGTTCCAGTTGTGTTTTTACCTTTCTTGAAATAATAAGCATAATTTACCGAAAACATTGCTTTTTTTCTTCTATCTTCAAAATTAAAATGGCTACACAAAAATTCACCAATTTAGATATCTTTTTTTAAACGCACGCTGATATGACAGATGTCACAATCTAACAAAATTGTTTTGAATGAAGTTAAAGACAGCTAAGTGCTACTAGAGCCATCTTATGGAAAAAACTGAATGAAACTGTTGGCCCACCCAATAGTCCCAGTGGAATACATCCTCAGTGGCATTTTAAGAAAAGGTACATGGGAGATAAATTTTTCAAGACTGTGCATGTTTGAATGCATTATTTGACTATTGACTATTTGTTGGGTTTAGAGTTTTCTTTATAACTTGAAGCTCCGTTATCTTCTCGATTCTCATGCTACAGTTAGAGTCATTCTGATTCTTGATACTTTATATATGATCTGAGTGGTTTTTTTCCCTCTCTCTCCATAACTTATAAAATCTTTTTTACCCTCAGCATTTACAAAACTCACAATATATAGGTCTGTTTCCATCCAGTGTGCTAGGCATTCAGTCTGGCAACTAATGTTTGTCACTTCTGCAGAAGTTTCCCAAACTATTTCTCTGATAAATTCCTCCCCTTGATTTTCTCTGTTTTTCTAAAACTCCTTGTACTTTTCTATTATTCTTTTTCTTCTACCTCTTTGATGGTTTGCTTTTCTTTCTGGGAGATTTCCTCAATTTTATCTTCCTAATCTCCTATTAGAATTTTAAACTCTACTGTGATGTTTTTAAATTGCAAAAGCTTTTTCTTTTTCTCTGAATGTTTTGTTCTTTATTCCTGTACCAATCCTGTACCAATCCTGCACCATGGATAAATGATCATCTTTCCTGTCATTGATAGTGTTAATAATAATGTTCTTACTTTTGACGATAATTCCTTTTTCCTCTAAGATGGATTACGTGTTTTTTTTTACTTGTTTGGAATTGTCTATAATTTACATGTTACAAGCTTTCTTAAGATGTTTGATCATGCTTTTTGTCTTCTCATATTTAAGAGTGTGGAAAAGCTGACTGGAAGTCACGAATATGTGTGTGTGTGGTGGGGGAGTGTTTTCAATATGATCTTATAGAGTATTCTGAATAGGCTTGTTTTGTGTATGTGGTAACAACCCCTTGGATGTTCAGTATATTTGTCGCTCAGTATATTTACTGGCCGGTCAGTATATTTAGGTCTTTAATCTTGGTCTGGTTATAGACCCCAAGAAAGTGTTTTTCAATTTCTGCCTGGATGCTTCTGCATCCGGGATTCTGACAACATAACAGGGGAAAAGGGCTGGAGTTCATTCGGTATTCAGTATGTACATGATCGCTTGATTCCTTTGTTCCTCCTTCAGTCCCGATGGCCCGTGCATGCCTCACAGTACCTAGTTCTAAGCACTCTACTTTACCCTGTATGTGCGTTTGGGGCTAATGTAACTTGTGACCTATTTTTCTCTCTCTTAGAAGGGTCAAGACCCAACTGGTCATCTTTCTCCCCGCCCCCCACCCCCATCCTTGGCTCTTGCTGGTTCTGTGGACCCTGTGAGGTTGGATTGGGATCTTGGGTGGGAACTGCTTTACCCTTGTGATGGTGACCCTCCTGGAGCCAGTGGCCCAGCCAGTACCTTGGCTCATTTCCGGGCCTCCTCCTTTCAGTGTCTGCGGCCCTCCAGGTGCTGTCCATGTCTGGCCCCAAGAGCACCCCCCGGGAGCAAGCTAACCCAGTTCCTCCCTGAGATAGCCACGCTGTCCTGCCGAGATCACTCTCAAGTAGCGTCCTGCAGACTCAGATTGGTGTAGGAGCCACCCCTGAGGCAAGTCCCCAGGGTCTTAAGTGGGAGGCATCTCCCTTAACACACCTCCCTTCTCCAGGAATCAGGCCCAGAAAATGGAGAGATGTAGACATGAACGTATTTGACCAACAGTACAAAGCATTTCCTGTGTATCAGGCGGAGTTGAAGTGTGTTGTTTTTCATTGCTTTAGCATTTAATCTTGACAACCATCTTATGAGAAAATGACTTTAAAAGGTAGCCATTATCATTAGGTAATAATAGGGCTGATAATGAGGAAACTGAGTCTCAGAGTAATTTGCCTAAGGCCATGGGCCTAATAGCTATTGGGTAGGATTAGCTCCTCATTTAAACCGCTATGCACTGCTCTCTAGGTTTATGTCCCCTTTGTCTTCATTCCTTTCACAATGCCCCCCTTCCTCTTTTTGCTGAGGCCCATCTGCCTACCTTATATCAATGATCTAGTCATTAGGCTGAGTACATGTTATCTTAAACAGGAACTAATGCACTAAGAAATCTGTTTTTCTCTCTTGACAAAGCCAGGTTCTCATGACTGCCATCTTGCTAAGGAAGTCCAGAAAGCTCGCTTGCTACCCTAAAGTGAACCCCAAGCTGACCAAGGAGTTGTTTTGGCGGCAAGATTTGCCCTCATCCTCTTTTCGAGAAAACCTTGGGAAAGGAGGACTTAAAAAAAAAAAGTACTGTAGTTACATATTTGCAAATCATTTTTCTTGTTATATTAGAGTGATTAGAAAATGACCGTGAGTGACGTAGCATCATCAGCACCATAAAAAGTCATTTGAGATGGAGAGAGTGATTAAGCTTTAGCGGAGGTTAGGGAGAAAGTGGATCGATATAACTCCCTTCTGTGTGGTAAGAGGTGACCGTGAAGAAGTTCATTGCCAGGTGATGAGAACAAAGGCTGTAGTTGGGGGTCAGGTAGTAGGGGAAAGAGAAGGTAGGCATGCCTGGCACATACAAGGTGTTTAACTATGGAAGAGAAGATAAACTCACACTTAAAGAAAAATCAGGTGCCAGACATCGGCTTTATAAATTCAATGTGCACTTCTGACAAAGAAATTAAAAAAAAGAGGAACACAATTACTGAGGAAATAAAATAAAGTTTGGTTGTAAATGCTCAGCAGCTGCAAACCTAATTGTTCCACTTCAGTGGTTCTCTAATTATTTCTCTCAAGTTTTCTTTACGTCCTTTTGCTTTAAACACTGCTGTGTTTAAAAAGTCCATGTCAGGTCATGTCAGGACTGGTAGGGGAGAAAGGTCAGGAATGTCTATTGATCTTTTCATTGCATTGTTAGTTTGCCCAGGTTTTCCATGCTGTTTAATAAAGTACCAGTTTAGGAGGCTAGCGAGAACATTTATAATTTGTGCTTGACATTACTATGCTAAACTTGACTGTTTAATTACCAAATTAATTTTACGGTTATAACCATAGTATTGCACAGTGTCTATGGTGTAAACATTTGGGGACTTTTAAATATAAAAATACTTAATGTCACTAAACTGTCCCAGCGTGTAAGTAGTTATCAAATTTAAAAGGTCTAAAAAACATGCCGACAGCTATAAAATAAATATATGCCCTTGATACAGAATTACAATTTGTATAGCACATTTGCCTTTCTAATATCATTTGCCCTTGGATCTCAGTTGTGTTGTATGTAGTATTTGATGTACTTGAAAACTCAGTATTGTCTTAACAACAGCTGGCTTGGACATGAGGTGATAATAGTAGCATTTTATGACAGTTATGGTGAGGGTAGCTTTTTTTTTTTTAGGATAGCTTTAATGAAAGGTTGTTTCCTGAAGTTAGTAAACCCTCTCCAAAGACTTGTTAACAGTCAGAATTTTTAACTATACTATTATTAAAGCAAAAAAAAAAAAAGCCAAAAGGAAACAAAAAACCCCAAAAAGCAACAACAAAAATCTACTTTGCTGAGTATTCAGAGGACAAGTCTACATAATTATGTCAAGCCAATTATGAAGACAATGATTTTCTCTTCTTGATTAAAAAAAAAAAAAGCAGAAATTATTTTTTTTAAATGGCCTGAATTGTATGCATCAACTTTCCATTATTTTTTGTCGGGAAGGTCATGGTACCAAGTACCATTTAGTTGCCCTACCCATAGGGATATAAACAAGTGTGAAAGCAACTGTGGATGACATGTCATCCCATAGGTTTTGGATCGTGGTGTTTTCATTGTCATTTGTCTCTAGGCATTTTTTGATTTCCTCTTTGATTTCTTCAGTGATCTATTGGTTGTTTAGTAACATATTGTTTAGCTTCCATGTGTTTGTGTTTTTTAGTTTTTTTTTTTCCTGTAATTGATTTCTAATCTCATAGTGTTGTGGTTGGAAAAGATGCTTGATATGATTTCAGTTTTCTTAAATTTACCGAGGCTTGCTTTGTGGCCCAGCGTGTGGTCATATCCTGGAGAATGTTCCATGTGCACTTGAAAAGAAAGTGTAGTCTGCTGCTTTCAGATGGAATGCTCTGTGAATATCAATTAAGGCCATCTTGTCTAGTGTGTCATTTAAGGCTTGTGTTTCCTTATTAATTTTCTGTTTGCATGATCTCTCCATTGGTGTAAGTGGGGTGTTAAAGTCCCCCATTATTATTGTGTTACTGTTGATTTCCCCTTTTATGGCTGTTAGCATTTGCCATATATATTGAGGTGCTCCTGTGTTGGGTGCATATATATCTATAATTGTTATATCTTCTTCTTGGATTGACCCCTTGATCACTGTGTAGAGTTCTTCCTTGTCTTTTGTAACAGTCTTTATTTTAAAGTCTATTTTGTCTAATTACGAGTACTGCTACTCCACCTTTCTTTTGATTTCCATGGAATTCCTTTTTTCATCCCCTCACTTTCAGTCTGTATGTGTCCCTAGGTCTGAAGTGGGTCTCTAGTAGACAGCATATATATGTTTTTTTTTTTGGTATGTCATTCAGTGTATGCTGTGTCTTCATAAACCATATATGTTTTCTGTGGAGACCCCAAAACCAATAAAGAGAATAGGAAACAGTGAAAGGTGTGGGCTGCCACTGTTGCCATGAGATTGAGAGCATAACGTTTCTTAGGAAGCCCTGTTCTGGCCCAACCCTGTTCTTCCTTGGGTCATGAAATCTTTATCGTAGGGCCTCACAGCAAGTTGATGGCAGAGCTGTGCTTTTAGGAGTGTTATTATTGCCATTTGAAGTTTGGTTCTTTATGTTCTGTACTTGTGCTATCCAATATGGTAGCCACTAGTCACATGTGTTTATTTCAATTTAAATTAATTAACATTAAATAAAATGAAAAGTTTAGCTCCTCAGTTGCGTTAGTTACATTTCAGGAAATAAATAGCCATGTAGATTGAGGACTGCCATATCACAGATATAGACCATTTCTATCATCTTAGAAACTTCTCTTGGGCAGTGCTGCTCTAAATGCTAAAATGATGTACACATTTCAGATTAATGCAGTAGTCTTATTTACTATAGCCTATGAAAGTGAAGTTTCAGTATTACACAAAGCCTCTCTGCTAAAGGTCCATGGAAATGTAGTAAAAAATGAGAAAAATAAACACTAAAAAAATGGTTGGAAAAAGTAGATAAAAATAACATTGCCTGAATAAAAGTTTGAGTTATACTGAAGTGATTCTTCGGGGGAATTGAAATCTCAGATGTAGGAAGCCACAAAGGAGAAAGCAAATCTATTTTTCTGCCTTTGTGTAATTTTCTTTCATTAAAAAAAATCCCTTTCCAAAGGTCTCTACGCTCAGCTACAAATGTTGAATAACACAGGACAGTTTTGAGCTAATCAAAATTAAAATTGGTTTCATAAAAAATCTAAGTATTAATCACATTTGGATTCTGTATTTGCCTGAGGAAATGGCAAGAAATAAAAGGTAAAATCATTTATAGCAGATGAGTGGGAAAGAAAGCCTTTGTTTGTTGATTTTTTTATTACCTGTTTAGCTTCAGGGACTCAGGAGTAATAAAAACAGTAAATAGTACCTTGGTGGCCTGAATAAGTTAGTGATCCTTCCAAAGGTACAAACTCTCAATGAGTGATTAGTTTAAGCCTAGCAAGACCCTAGCTCACCAAACGTAATTTATAGTAATTATCCCAGTTCTTCCCTATAGGTCTTTCCAGATGATTTGTGATAAAGTCCAACTAGATACTGTTTAAACACATACTATCTGGAATAAGTGGTTTATAGTATAATACACTAAAAAATAAACATGTTACTTTCCTTTAACTATTATATAATAGAGTTTTTAAATAACACATGTAGTGTGTAGGAGAGTTATGCGTAATTTTTAGTGGATGAAGAAACGGCATTTTTAAAAAGTGTTTTTCAATAATAGGCTAGACTTAAAGGAGGAGGGCAAGTCAGGTGAGCACAAGCTGGGTTCAGAGAAAGTGGGTATATGTCGGAGAGGAAATGGCAACGTTATTCTGAACATGTTTGGGCACCTCTCCTTCAGATAAGCCCATAAGCCAGTTACCATCATCTCGTGTCCTACGGGAGACATAGATGACTGTTAGGAGGTGGTTACAGTAGGAGAGTAAGTGAAAGTCGAAAGAAACCTGTTTGGCTAAAATGCTGATTGGATATGTGTGGCACCAGGTCATTCATCAGTGCTAACATCAGTTAAGCAAGAGGTTGTACAAGGATCTATAGAGACGGTACCCTTTGTCCTTGGTCCAGTCGTTATCATTTCCAGCACCTGGATCCCAGGACAGCAGGAATCAGCAGCCTTAGCACACACGTCTGCATGTGCCCCCAGTGTTCATGACCTAGGCAAGCGTCAGCGGCCCCTTGCCACTTACAGCCTGAGCAGGACTAGAAAGCAGCTTCATGGCAATTCGGAGAACAAAGAGCAGACACTTCCAGTAGCTAAGGGGCTTTGATTACTGTATACTCCCTGAGAACTCCTGGAATCATTTGTGGTGGATTCTGGAATTTTTATCATGGAAAATTTCAAACAAAGGGAAACAGAGAAAATTATGATGAACCCGTGGTACCCACTTTCAACAATTACTAATTCACGGCCAAATTTGTTTTCACTTTTCCTTCCTCTACTCTTTTCCACCTTCTGGTTTGTTTCTAAGTAAATTTTAAAACATTTCAAGGAAGCATGCTTTTCTGTACAGTGAATTGGCACAGGTAAATAATATTCTTTGACTGCTGTCATGACCATATTTATACCTTAAGGACATCGGGAGTTACACAGGAAAACAATAAAGTACGTTGAATGGATTCACAGAGGTAAGGACAGGGGACTGCAGGATTGGACGATGCCATGGCGGGCAGGAGACTGAGGAAAAAGTCCTAAGAACGTGACATCGAGACTGAATTACGGCTGGCAAATAGGTGTCAGTCAACAGAGGAAGGGAAGAAGGGAATTCTAGATAGAGGAAACATTAAATAATTACCTAACTTAATGAGTTGAGTGCATTTACAGAAGTTTTGTTTTCTGCAGTGTCTTATGTACTGGCTTAAAAAGGCGGGGAGGCCCTAATCCCTCAAGGATCAGTAGAGTGAATGTGTGTAAGGCACGTGTGAATCTGTATTGAAAAGATGGTCCATCAGGATACTGTGTGCATTCAGAAATATTAGAGAGTAAGGTATACGGAGGTGGTGGCAGTGGTAGCAGTTGTAGTCATGGCCCAGCCAGACAGTGGTTCTGTAGCGGCAGCAGCTGGAGGAGAGTGAGACGTGTGATGACAGTGGTGGTGTCCACAAGAGGAATTATCTAGAATGTAGTGTTCCCACACCATGAAATATTTTAAAATCTACCTTCCAATATGATTGTGATCTTTGGAAGATTTTAGTGGATACTTTTTATTATGATAACTGACGTTTCTATGAGAATAAACTGTGATCCTTTCTTTAGAGGAAATAAACTCATTATTGTAGACTTGCAAGATCAGGTCAGAGAAAAATTTTCAGAAGTCCTAATTTATTAATAGGTTCTAAATGTTTTAATGTATTCTCCAAAGAATAATAAAAATAATATAAAAATTCTTTATATCAATTAGCTATCAGTGTAAGAAGACATAAACCACTCTAGATTTTTCAAGCAGAAGGGAATTTAATAAAGGGAACTGGTACTTATGAACATTTATTGGAAGGTTTGAAGATAAAGAAGTTGGCGGGAAGTAGGTGGGCACAAGTAGGTTTTCAGGTCCGATGGAAGCTGCAGTCAGAGCTGAGGGGTTTGTTGGTGGTACCAACCTCACAGCTACCCTGTAGTCCCGAATCCAGTGGAGAGTCAGGGAATGCAGAGGTCACCAGACTGCTGAAAAGTTTGAAGCACAGGCTGCTAAAGCCTGTGCTTCAACTGCTGCAAGAGAAGGAAGGGCCCCAAACCCAGTCCAGTCCATTTCCTTGGAAACACCATCATTATCTTCACAGTTCTGGCGCCAAGGGTATTTGGAAATGCATTTCCCAAGGTTCCTGTCCTGGCAATACAAAGAGAGAATACACGTAAGAGAGAAACGCATTCTGATCACCACTAGACAATAACCAACATGCTATTTAAATCTGAATCTAACTATTCCAAAGAATTTCATATTATCATCCAATCTTCATGCTAAAATGCATAGTACTGTCAGGTTTATTTGTGGACCCTTAGGATAATTTTCTTGGCTCAGCTAGTTTTCCAAGGAGTCTTTTTTTTTTTTCCAGAGTGGAATGGTATTTAGAATGGGACCTACATATGCTCATTGCTGTTACGTGACACTGCTTGTAGCAAACGGAGCTTGGAGATTATTATTATTTTTGTCGTTATTATTATTGATCATGATCCTTTGCTGATATTTCCAATTCAAATTCAACAGTACAGGTTTCTTCGTCACCTATCCCATTCCATATTCGTGTCTGTCTTCTTTTACAGGAGAAAGCTGCTTGAAAACACACACACACACACACACACACACACACACTCACATATATGTGTATATATATATAGAGAGAGATTTGCTTTATCCTAGTATGCTCATACAGTAATTTTGGATTATTATACAAACACCACCACTGCCAAAACCACTAAGTTCAAGACATTTTCTTTTTTGCAGTTCTGTTTGTCCTTAGTATGCTTCAGAGTATTGGTTCATAAGGTGCTTGGTTTAAACTATTTCTTTCTGTTCTTATACTCTTATTTTGGTGTGCAGTTGGTTTTATTTCTTTCTCTCTGTAATATGTTTTATATTTTTTCTTTTCTGTTCAATTTTAAAGAATGTAAAACATATACATGGTTCATAAATTTTAAAAGCTATAAAAACATGCTCAGAGAAGTTTCACTTTCATCTGTGGCATCCACCGTATTCCTTGTCAACCCCACATCTTTTTTTTTTTAATAAATTAATTTATTTAATTTATTTTTGGCTGCGTTGGGTCTTCGTTGCAGTGCATGGGCTTCTCATTGCAGTGGCTTCTCTTGTTGCGGAACACGGGCCCTTAGGCGCGTGGGCTTCAGTAGTTGCGGCCAGTAGGCTCTAGACTGCAGGCTCAGTAGTTGTGGCGCATGGGCTTAGTTGCTTCGCAGCATGTGGGATCTTCCCGGACCAGGGCTCAAACCCGTGTCCCCTGCATTGGCAGGCGGATTCTTAACCACTGCACCACCAGGGAAGTCCCAGCCCCACCTCTTTTTTCTTAGTTTCTGGTTTATCCTGACTGTGCTTCCAGTGGAACTGTTGTCCCAGTATCTGACTTTTTCTCCAGGTCCAGAATGTTTAGTGGGAAAACATTTACTCTCTAGCAAAATATTCACATTGTTTCCCTTATCCATAGAGTGAGGAACTATTATAACATGAATTGCTAAGTGGATACTCCTGGAACTGTCTCTGCTCCTGCCAAAAGAAATATCACAACTCAGAGGGGAATTGACGAGATTATGCAGGACTGGTGTTTCCAATCACACATCCGTTAATTTTACCTTTTTGCCCTGAGCATAAACCCTGAGCCATGGAGAGTGATTGTATCTTTTTTTTTTTACATCTTTATTGGAGTATAATTGCTCTACAATGGTGTGTTAGTTTCTGCTTTATAACAGTGACTCAGTTATGCATATACATATGTTCCCATATCTCTTCCCTCTTGCTTCTCCCTCCCACCCCTCCAGGCGGTCACAAAGCACTGAGCTGATGACTTAATCAGGTGGTAATGCCAGTATTTGTGGTTCTAGATGTGGTATCTTTACTGGGGCTGATCAGCATGCATCCTGACAGCTGGTGTATGAATCCCCAGATGCTTTGACCTTACCTCGTACCTATTGTGAAAGAAAAGCAGAAGCCTTTTGCCTTTATATGGCAGACACAAGTCTTCCTTTATGGTGTTGCCTTAAGACTATGTGAGATCACTGGCTTTCTTTCTTAATATAGTTGAGTGCTATCTTGATCATCTTGATATCCAACAGAACATCACACTGGTTCATTACGTTTATGATATTATGCCAAAGGGAACTGATGAGCAGTAGAGAGCAAACATCCTAGAAGCTTTGGTAAGATATGTGTGTGAGAGGTTGAGATATAACCTCAGTGAAAATTGAGGGCCATGCCACAGTTGTGACATTTCTGAAGGGCCAGTGGTCTATGGCAATTTGAGATGCCCTTCAAAAATGAGAGAGAATTTGATGTGCTTGGAATCACCAACCGCAGGAAAAAGAGGTATAACACTTGCTGGGCTTCTTTGAATGTTTTTTTTCAGTTTTTTTAATTTTTTAATTTTAAATTGAATATAGTTGATTTACAGTGTGTTAATTTCTGCTGTACAGCAAAGTGATTCAGTTATACATATATTTACATTCTTTTTTATAGTCTTTTCCATTATGGTTTATCACAGGATATTGAATATAGTTGCCTGTGCTGTACAGTAGGACCTTGGTGTTTATCCATCCTGCATGTAACAGCTTCTATCTTCTACCCCCAACCTCCCACTCCATCCCTCCCCTCACATCTCATTTGTCATTTGACTCTAGCCTACTTTCTGGACATCCCAAAGGCTGCTAGTTCTTATGTCTTAGAGCAAGAAAATGGGTCTGCATGAAACAGAGCTTCAATTCAAGCTGCTCTGACGCTTGGCCATATGAGTCAGAAGTCCCAAGTGTCTGTGGTAGATGCTGTACAACAACTTCAATACTAGCTTAAGAGCCAGACTCCTTGGGGTTTTCAGAAAGGGCATCTGTCTCCTCTTCTGGTAACAAATTTTGTTCATGGAAAATAAGCTTGGTTTGCTACTGTAACAAGTGACTGTGCACCCCCAGTTGCCCACTATGAACTGAGTATTACCTCGTCTACCCAACCTAACATTGGATGTGCACAGCAGCATTCACCTGAAAATGGAAATGGCCTGTAAAGGCTGGGACTAAGCGGAGTCAGAAGGAATGAGTAAACAGCACTGGCCGGTAGCTTAGACTTCCATCATACCTGCTCTGTGCTGTGGATCCTTCCTTACCGGATAGGCTTCACCATATGAAGAGTTCACTGTGACTGACTAACGGAAGAAGAAACTCAGGCCTGATCTATGGATGCACCTGCATGATACACTGGCATGAACTCAGAGTGGATGGCCACTCCCTACAACCCCACTCAGGAGAAGCCCTGGAGAGCAGCGGTGCAGGGAATCCTCCCAGTGGGTGGAACTTCCTGTGGTTTACCCAGTATCATACAGAATAATTTTTCTTGTCCTAAAATACCTACTGTTCTTCACCTATTCAGCCATTTCCTCTCCACCCAATCTCCTGGAAACAGATTATTTTTTAATCATCTCTATAGATTTTATTTTTCCAAAATGTCAAATATTGGGATCACAGTGTATACAGTTGGCCTCTTTCACAGAGCAATATGTATTTAAGATTTACCCATGCTTTTTCATGACTTCATAACTCATTTTGCTTTTAAAAAAATTGTAAGATATACATAACACAAAATTTACCATTTTGACCACGTTTAAGTGTACAGTTTGGTAGCCTTAAGGGCATTTGTACTGTTGTGCAACCATCACCATAATCCATCTCCAGAACTCTTTTCATCTTGGAAAACTGAAACTCTGCATCTATTAAATGACAGTTCCCCACTATCCCCTTCTCCCAGCCCCTGGCCACCACCCTTCTACTCTCTGTCACTGTGAATTTGGTTACTCGTACCTCAAGTATGTGGAATCTTACAGTATTATACTGTATTTATAGTTTTCTGACTGGCTTAATTCACTTAGCATAATGTCCTTAAAGTTTGTCCGTGTTGTAGCATATGTCACAATTTCCTTTTTAAGGCTGAACAATAGTCCATTGCATGTATATACCATGTTTTTTTAATCCATCCATCAGTGGACACTTTGGTTGCTTCCACCCTTTGGCTATCAACAGTAATGCTATTAGAACATGGGTGTATAAATATCTGTTCAAGTTCCTACTCGAGATTCTTTTGGGTATATGCCTATATATATATATATATATATATATATATATATATATATATAAAGCATATATATGTCCCAGTATCTGACTTTGGGATATATGGTAATTCTAGTTTTATTTCTTTCAGAGGAACCACAGTACAGTACTGTTTTCCTAGAAGCTGCACTGTTTTACATTTCTACCAGTAATGCACAGGATTCCAGTTTCTCTGTATCCTTGCTAAAACTTATTTTCTGGTTTTGTTGTTTTGTTTTTGTTAATAACAGCCCTTCTAATGGGTATAAGGTGATATCTCATTGTGGTTTTCATTTGCATTTCTCTAAAGGTTAGTGATACTGGTAATCTTTTCATCTGCTTTTGGACATTTGTATATCTTCCTTAGAGAAATAACTATTCAAGTCCTTTGCCCATCTAAAAATTGTTTTTATTTTAAATGTAATATGCATTTAAGATTCATCCATTTTTTTATTGTCATTTTGAGTTGTAGTCATTCTTTATATATTCTGGATGGAAACCTCTTATCAGCTATGTGATTTTGTTGTTTTTGATTTGTAGGGTTTTTTTATATATTCTGGCTAGTAACCTCTCATCAGATATATGATTTGTAATTTTTAAAAATTCCATGGGTTATCTTTTTATTAACTGTGTCATTTGACAAACAGAAAGTTAATTTTGATGTAGTCCAATTTCCCTATTTTTCTTTTGTTATCTGTGCTTTTGGTGTTATATCCAAGAAAGCATTGTCAAATCCAGTGTCATGAAGATTTCCTTTATGCTTTCTTCTATGTATAGGTCTGTCCAGATTTCCTATTTCTTTATGATTTAATCTTGGTATGTTGAATGTTTCTAGGAATTTGTCCTGAAATTTTCATCTAGGTTATCCTATTTGTGTGTACAATTGCTCTTAGTACTCTGTTATAATCCTTTTTATTTCTCTATAATCAGTAGTTATGGCCCTGCTTTCATTTCGATTTTAATTATTTTGGTCTTTTCTCTTTCTCTGTTTAGCTAATCAAGGTGTAAATGTTTATTAATTTGTGGATGTTTTTAAAGAACAAACTCTTCTCTTCATTAATTTTCTCTCTTGTTTTTCTAGTCTCTAATTATCCTTGTCCAAATGTTTATTTTTTTCCTTCCTTCTATTAGCTTTGGATTTAGTGTATTCTTTATCTAATACTTAAGGTGCAAATTTAGGTTGTTAATTTTAGATCTTTTTTTTTATGATGTAAGCATTTATAACTATAAATTTCCCTCTTATAACTGCTTTTGTTGCATTCCATAAGCCTTGGTATTCTGTATTTTATTTTCCTTTGTCTCAAAATATTTTCTCATTTCCCTTGTGATTTAACTTTGACCCATTGGTTTCTCAAGAGTGTGTTAAGTTCCACATATTTGTGGATTTCCCAGTTTTTCTTCTGCTATTGATTTCTAGTTTCATTTCATTGTGATCAGAAAAAATTGTATTATTTCAAATTAATAAGGTGTTTTTGATGACATAACATATAACATATCCTAGAGAATGTTCTGCATATCCTAGAGAATGTTCTAAGTGCACCTGAGAAAAACATGTTTTGCTTCTGTTGGGTGGAGTGTTCTGTATATACTTGTTAGGTCCAATTGGTCTATAATCTTCTCTTTCCTCATTAATCTTCTCTCTGGTTGTTCTATCCACTATTAAAAGTGGGCTATTGAAGTCTACTACTTTTACTGTAGAGCCATCTATTTGTCCCTCTTGTTCTGTCAATGTTTGCTTCATATATTTAGGGCTTCTGATGCTTGGCACCTATATGTCTAAACTTGTTATGTCTTGGGACTTCCCTGGTGGTCCAGTGGTTAAGACTCTGTGCTCCCGATGCAGGAGGCCTGGGTTTGATCCCTGGTCAGAGAACAAGATTCTGCATGCCCCAACTAAAAGTCCTGCATGCTGCAGCCAAATAAATAAATATTGAAAAAGATTGTATGTCTTCTTGGTAAGTTGATCCTTTTATCATTATGTACTGTCCTTCTTTGTCCCTTGTAACACTTTTTTTTTTGCGGTACGCGGGCCTCTCACTGCTGTGGCCTCTCCCGTTGCGGAAAACAGGCTCCAGACGCGCAGGCTCAGCGGCCATGGCTCACGGGTCCAGCCGCTCTGCAGCATGTGGGGTCTTCCCAGACCGGGGCACGAACCCGTGTCCCCTGCATCGGCAGGCGGACTCTCAACCACTGCGCCACCAGGGAAGCCGCCTTGTAACACTTTTGACTTAAAGACTCCTTTGTCTGATGTTAGAATAGCCACTGCTGTTCTAATTTGGTTACTATTGAATGGAATAACTTTTTTCCCCATACTTTCTCTTGCAATTTATGTGTGTCCTTAGATCTAAAATGAGTCTCTTATAGACAGTATATAATTAGATCCTGGGGAGTTTAATCCATTTACATTTAAGGTAATTACTGTTTGGGAAGAATCTACTGTTGCCATTTTAGTGTTTGTTTCCTGTATGTTTTATATCTTTTTTTTTAATCCCTTATTTCCTTTTACTGCCTTCCTTTGTGTCTATTTGATTTTTGTAGTAACACATGTTGATTTCATTTACTTTTGTTTATATTCTATAGATATTTTCTTTCTGGTTATCATAGGGATTATATACAACACCCTAAATTAATAACAATCTGTTTTAAACTGGGAACAACTCAACTTGAATCACGTACAAAAACTACTCCTGTTGAGCCTCCCTCCCCAATTTGTTATTTGTGTTACAAGTTACATCTTTATATATTGTGTATCCATTAGCATAGATTTATCATTACTTTTTCTGCTTTGTTCTTTTAAATCCTGTAAAATAATCGAGTGGAGTTATGAACCAAAATTATGATAATACTGGTCTTTATACTTGTCTTTGTGTTTATCTTAAATAGAGAACTTTATATTTTCACGTGGCTTTGAGATAATGTAGTGTCTCTTTGTTTCAACTTGAAATATTCCTTTATCATTTTTTTGTAGGGATGTCTAGTGATAATAAATCCCTTTAGCCTTTGTTTACCTGGGAATGTCTTAACTTTTACCTTATGACTTTGCTGTGGAGGCAATAGCTCTGACTTCACACTGGTGGCTTTAGTCCCAATTTCATGGCAGCAAGCTCTAGTTATTGCTCAAGCTTTGAGTGTTCTTCTTGCTTTTAGCTTGCCTAGCAATTTCTGGTCATAACTTGGACCATACTTGGAATTAGCATATTTCTTTCTTTCTGTGTGTGTGTGAGTCATTGGGATGTGTCTTTATTGCAATTTTCAGATACACTTGTATAAAGCTTATGATTTAGTACAGGGGATTTCAATATTTGCTTAGTCTTATCTTGATCCCCTAAGTATCTTGTACTCTTTGACTGCATGATCATAAAGATATGTCATTATTGAAAAGCCTTTGGAACACACATTCACATGATAGTTAGAAGCTATAAGACACAGAGTCTGTTATGTCTTGGAACATTTCTTTTCGAATTTCATTTGTGTTCTGTTTTTCTTCTCTGGATCATTATTTTACCGATGTTTGTTCTTTATTTTCTAACTTACTAGGATCTTCTCTATAATCATTTTTATATCTTTGCCCTTTTACATTTCATTTTGTGTGGCTTCTCAAATCTAGCTATTTTCTGTCTTTATAATATTTATTTTATACACATTACTCTAGTTATGACTTTTATTGCTATACTATTTTTTATTGTTTTCAACTTCATGCTGAGCTCTGACAGCTCATTTTTAATTTTCTCTTTTTGTTTTAGAGCTATTGTATCTCTATTTTGAGCTCCTTCTCACTTCATAGAAATGCTGTCTTTATTTTTCATGACTAAGCTTAAACAGTTTTTGTAGTATCCTTGAGCAAGTTATTTTTTCTGCTGTAACATTTGTTCAAGTTATTTTGCTTAAGCTTGTTTCTTTAATTTCAAAAATTTATCATGCTCTTTTTTTTCCTTATTATTTCTTATATTTGAGTAAGGTTGGCTGTTTGCTCAAGAATAATGTGTGTGTGTATTAGGGAAGGAAGATATAATGCTAACAGTTCATTTCAAAGGTTGTTTGTGGCAACAAATCTCAGTGGGGTCATAAGATCTTTTATATACATTTTTTTTTTCCTTGGGATAAGTCTTACCTTGGCTTTGGTGTTCAGGGGGTGTCCATGGCTAATAACAGGGCTTGAAAACTCTGTTTTGTAAACTCACAATTGTCTTCAGTTCTTCAACCTTCATCCCTGATGGTCTGCTTCTCCCAGAAATTTCATGTCAGTAAGTTTTTTCCTTCAGCTTTTCTTTCTGTATCATTCTATTGCATTGAATTTAGTTTTTTTTCAAGGACATTTTCTTTCTCTCATTGATCATCTTCCTGTTTTTAGTTTTTTTCTTTAATCAAAATAGATAGGACTTTTAAAAATATAACGATTTTAGGCACCTTTTTTTTTTTTTTTTTCATGTTTTGGCACTTAGAATGTATAACCAGCTCTTAGAACCCAGATTTCCAAGAATTTACTGGAGTTCCTGTTTGAGGTTCTGCTTCTTTTGCTTCATTGAAGATTAAATTTTTTCTATTTTTCAACTTTTATATCCGTTTAAGTGCGTTTCAAGAAAAGAAGGGCAAAGTAAAAATATCTTACATGACATTTTTAACTGAGAGCCCTGATTCAAGTGTTTAAAAATATGTTCTCAATTCTTTTATCATAACCTCTTCTGATAAATAGGTAAGACGTGCATTGTTTTACAAGTAATAAAAGCCACAGTTCATTTGCTAAAGCTGAGATTATTAAAATATAACATGGAATCAAAGTCTTAGACTCTATATTTTCATGTTTGCTTTATACAAAGTTCCATTCAATATGTTAGTAAACAATTTTCGAATACATGGATGAGATGTGATAAAATGCTCAGAAATGCTTTGCAACGTTTTTACTGCAGCTTTGGCTTCTCCTGCCTGTCAGGTATTGTTTGTGTCCCTAGTGCTTCTGCAAAGAAAACTCCATTATCAGGAAGTTAAAAGCCACTGGTTCCTCATAGCCTTCTTAGAGTTGATGAAGTAGAGTCTTTCCAGGCACCAGGAGTTCCTTAGAGCCTAACGGTTAGGTTTCCTTCTGAAACCAATTTGATCACAGTACTGCTTGTGGATGTCACTTGGGCTTGGCATAGATTTCCCCAAGTGTATTGCAAAAGTTTATAAAATCGAATTCCAAACTCTTAAATTTGGTGATGGACAGAGGGTCTTCATTCAGGAGGGTGGCTGGATGATGCTTAACTCTTAACCTCTATGTTTCTCTTTCAGAGAAAGAGATCTCTCACCAGTTTACTTAGTTACCCATGGCATAGTCGATCCCTGTTCTTAGAATATCTACCTACTGTTTTACTAAGGCTAGGGAATAAAGAAAAAAATAGCACAGAGAGGAATAGAGAGATAAGTAATCTGGTTTATAATTAAAATAATTAGTTGATCCACTTTCTGTTCCCTCCCTGGTTTTCTGATTTCCTACATGTGGCAGAGGATGTCTTTAGCCATTGTCCCTCAGAAGTGTCCTAGGGAGGCTCCAAAGACCAGATCCAAAGGGGAGAGACTCGAAAGGAGATAGAGATTTCCTTTCCAGCTTAGGGAAAAGTAACGTTGACAGTTCCACATTCCTCTCTAAAATCCTTATTTTCTTATTATTGATGTAAGGACATACTTCCTTTATGAGCAACAAAGAAATGTTACTTATCCTGTTGACTCAAAAAGCTAACCATATCAGAGTATATTGCAATAAATGAAACATGTATATAAGGGATATGTAGTAAAGTGAAAATATTATTTCAACACTCTAAGACTTTTAGGGGGAAGTAACGACATCACCACCAAGCACTGACATTTACTGAGCATTCCTCTGTGTAAGATGCGTTATCTCATTTGATGCTAAGAACAATGACATATGAGGTGGCTATTAGTATTGCCTCTGTTTGGCAGGGTGGAAACTAAAGCTTAACGAGGATATATAAGTTGCTTAAGGTGACACAGCTTTTAATAGTGAAGTCAAAACTGTACCAGTTTGTTGGGCTTGGCTATCCAAGTTCTTGCAGTCCATCCCTAATTTACGTTTTAGGACTGGATGTGTCTCTAACTTTCTAATTTTTTCAGTGTTTCCGCTGGGACTGGGCAGGACATGGGTAAGCAGCTATAGAATAGTATTATGGATGACCAGGAAAATACTCCTTTTCCATGAGCGAGGGTGCCAAAGGCTGCATTATATGGGAGACTCTAGTCAATTTAGTGTGTGGCTTAGCAGGCCAGTATCACCAGCCTTTTCACTGGTGTGGAACTCTGAAAGGAGTGGTCCTCAGGTTCTAGGTGGCAGAAAAGTTGAATTGATTAGAAATGACTTAATAAATTAATGTACCACTCCAAGTAACCAAATTTCTTGCCTTACAGTAACATAATCTACATTCTTTAATCAAATTTTAATTATATTAAATAATAATTATCAGGATGACGGATATTTATGTGTACCTAATAGAAAATCTAGGTCGATAATGGGTGTTTACATTGAGCTGTGCTTTTTCATTTTATTAATATTTAATGATGAATTCTTTTTTAAAAAAATTATTTATTTTATTTTTGGCTGTGTTGGGTCTTTGTTGCTGTGCACGGATTTTCTCTAGTTGTGGCGAGCGGGGGCTACTCTTCGTTGCGGTGTGTGGGCTTCTCATTGCAGTGGCTTCTCTTATTGTGGAGCACAGGCTCTAGGCACGCAGGCTTCAGTAGTTGTGGCTCGTGGGCTCTAGAGTGCAGGCTCAGTAGTTGTGGCACACGGGCTTATAGCTCCGCTGCATGTGGGATCTTCCTGGACCAGGGCTCAAACCCATGTCCCTGCATTGGCAGGCCGACTCCCAACCACTTCGCCACCAGGGAAGTTCCTAATGATGAATTCTTTATGCTTGCCTTTTTTGATGTAACAAGTTATTCTAAGTGGGGTAAAAAAAGCTAAACAATATTGATTAGATGATGAAATTAAGATGCTTACAAAAAAGAATGCATAGGCTGTGTTCACAAATAATATTTATAGTTTTAACTGATTAGATACATAAACCCAGGAAACACTCAAATTGGTTTTTTGTATTGTTATTTTTCATCATTAGGAAAAAGTGGAAGTGTTTTAAAGAGGACATGCCAGTTTTTAACAAAGATTTTCTGAAAAACATCTTTGAAATCATCACCAATCCTTGCAGGTTTGGGTTCAGATAGAGTCGGCTGTGATGGAAATAAATTGATACATGGTAAAAAGGAGTAGCAGGAAATTTATATTCAGCAGAAGCTCAAATACTGATTCAGAGAGAAGATTTCAAGATGAAATGTAGCCTGGAGTTAAAAAAAAAAATCGAATTATCCTGACTACTGCATTTCTTAGCAAACCAAATTTTACTTTTGTATCTGTGCTATGAAGGCAGGGTCTAGTATGGTTTAATGGAGTTCTTTTTTCATTAAAATCTATAGATTTTGCTTATTTTTGAGAATAAAAAATAAAATTTTCAGAAAAGCTGATGCAGAGTAGTAATTTTTCATGAGTATATCTGTCTCCAAAACCAGATTCTTAACTCATCTTTTCTTCAGTCATTACATTTACTTCAAGTTTTATGAGGAAAAAAAATTTAAAATCATACACTCTGAATAGCAAGAAATAAAAAATACTTTGTCTATTTTTATTATATTTTTTACTATATGCTAGTGATATACAGTTTTAGGTCTCATCTTCATGGAGTTTCGTAATCCCATTGCTTGCGTATTTTGCTAATCCTTCAGTTTACAGTGTATTTTAGATGCCCTTACCTGATGAAAGCACCTGAACAAATTACAGCCAAGAGAAAACACATGTCACCATTGCAGATTTTTAACTCTCATAATCTTTCACTTTCTTCTCAAGGAATTCTTGTCTTCCTTTTGTGCAACTATTTAATTGCTCAGGATAATCCGATTTATGTTGTCAGGAGGAAGGAAAATATAGTGCATTCTGAATATGACCTTCTTTATTAAATATTCTGCTAGCAACACTCATGGTTGCTGAATTGTACAAGCTACTGAAATGAATCTGGGAGCCAGCAAAAACCCTGATTACAAATAACGAGCCATGTTTTATTACTCTTCCAAATAGCTACAGAAATGTTCTTTTTTCCCCAACTTCTTGGAAGAAGAACAGCACAGTGGGTAGATCAACGGAGTTAACAACAAAGAAAAGGATGCCCTCCTTTGATTTTTAAAGTTACAGTCCATTCTTCTTACTTTAATCTTCTTAGCTTCAAAGCAACTTAATACTCTTTCTGCCTTCTTATGCTGTTGCCTTTCTTGAGATTAAAAGGTGAATACTAAAAGATGTACACCTGTAGGACAAACGATTTTATATTTAAATATATCTGTACAGTGTTTTCATTAATTTTATTATATTTCAAGAGAAATGTCAGAGCCTAATAAATGATAGCAACAACAAAGGAATGATTCTGCAGGCAGAAGTCAAAGTATACGTGTTAAAATCCAAATGCAAGCAAATGCTTAAAGTGCAGATAGGAAGTCATTATGTCAGAATCATATAAGACACAATACCTAGAGAGCACTCAAAAGCTAAATTGGCATCTAATTTAAAAGTCAGCAAAGTTTTCAGCCTTGAACTTAATCAGTAGAATGGCATAATGAATAAGGAGCCCTCCACCAAGCCAGAAACACAGGAGGGCAAGAAGTAAGAACAGCAGAAAAGGTACAAACTTAGAGGAGTCAAATTAAAATGAGTATTAAGGAAGGAAGGATGAAAGGGGAGGAGTAGAGATAACGTATACAGTGACCTGATAAAATGCATGCATTTTCAGGTATTAATAATATAAAGTATATGTATTGGCTTTGCATTTTGAACCACTGTCTCTTTAGGGTAACCAAAAGAGATATGGTTACATCTGTTTTATGTTTTTTTTAAAATATGTAATTAAACATTAATATCAACTTTAATTAATTGCACACTGCTTGTGTTAGATATTATTATGTATTATCCCTTTAATTGTTACTGTATATGTGTCCCTAATAAGAGATCCCTTTTATTGAGCATGTATATCCAATTAACATATATGCAGATGTTAATTAATTTTGTATGCCTTTAGTGGATAGGAATATGATGGTAAAGCGACACAGATTGTTCCAGAAATCAGGAGACTTAGATTCTAGTCCCGCCCATTATTTACTGATCTTAGTTCTGTCCATTATTTACTATGTGTGAAGCGCTGGGTATCTTTCTCTGTTATAAAATGGAAATCATAATACCAGCTACACCTACATGGGAGAGTTAAGTATGTAAGTCTGTTACTGGCCGTCTGAGTCCTCCTTCACAAAACTGCCCTCTGCTCATATTCTCACCTCCCACAAAGCATATGGGAGAATGTTGATATTCTTTACTAGCTTATGATCCTATATCTTGTTACCCTATTTCATAGATTCTGAGATGCAGTTTTTAAAACAATTTAATTTCTTTGAAATTGGGATGTGTTTTATCATGTGTGGGAGCTCATGCTCACTGCTGGCTGGTCAGCAGTCATGGGTTAGCTGTCTCCATACGTGTGAATTTGTTTTTCCTGATTAGACAATGACGCACCCCCAGCGTTTCAGTCCGCAGACCATTTTAGAACCACTCGAGGAAAGATTACGTGTCTCACATTGACACCTTCTGGGATGAGTAAGAAAGTGACAGCATCAAAACCTGGAAAGCTTGGAACACAGTTCCATCACCTACTTATGTAACGATATTGTATGAAAAACACAGACATAAGTTGCTCTGAGTTGCAGAGTTATTCAAAAGAGTTGGACTTGGAAAGTAATGTTGGAAACATTCTAACCAGTTCATTTTGCTCCTGTTTATATATGCACAAGAGTGCTATCTAATATATGTAAAGACGTCCACTGTAGCTTTTACAATGAGGAAAAAAATACAGATTCCGAGTTATAGGTAGCATTGTGTTGTAGTTTAATTGGCAGCATTTAAAATTTTGTAGTGGTAACCAAAGTAATGGTGCATCTAACAGACGATAATTGCTAGGGCTTTATGTGATACATAGGTGTCTTAAATGGGTTTACTAAACCAGATCTCATGCTTCAGAAGTTTCTTTTCTACTCTATCCATTAAAGAACACAGTTTTTCTTAGGCCCTGTTTTTCCTGGGCCTTCTTCTATGTAGACTAGGCAAATTAGACATCAGTAGCAGCCTTAGAGCTTCATAGGAGTAATAGTCATGTGCTAATGGACCAATATAATGTATTTGCATTTTATCAATGATTTTTGGAGCCCAAAAGCCCAAGAGAATGACTCTTATGATAGGTATCTCAGGTACCATGTTTACACCAACAATTGCTTGTCAATAACAGCTGTTCTCGGGGTCTTCCCGTGTGCCCTCAACTGGGATCAATGAGGGATGATCTCTTTATTATTATTTGAAAATTAAAATGTAGCTGTATGTTTATATAATAAAACAGGTATATTTCAGAAAATGTGGAAACTATAGAAATGTCGAAGAAATGGCAGAATATTCATCTTACAGAGAAGGCATCTATAGTTTACATTTTCTTACATATCTTTCACGTCATTTTGTCTTTATATAATTGTGATCAATATGTATATAATAGCGTTTCCTCCTCTTTTAACCTAACACCAACAGTTTATCTTGCTACAAAACTCATTACACCTTATTTAAATATCTGTATGTTATTCAGTCAAATACATAGATTTCATTTCCCTATAGTTACAAATTGGTGTTATTTTTAATTTATATCCTTTAGTAAAGATCTTGAACAGGAACCTTTTTTTTTTCCTTGCATAATTTCAGGTCATTTCTTTAGGATAAATATATGAACTCTCAAAATCCATTGTTAAAGTGGATAATTTTCTTCAAGGTTTTATGATTTTATCACCAAATTCCCTTCTGAGAGCTTTAAAATAATGTATAGTCCTAACAGGAATGAAGAAGTGGACATGGGCATGTTTTTCATCAAAGATGAAAAGAATCATTTGCCTAACATTTTCTTTTCAAAATTCTTTGACTTTTCTATCAATATTAATGAGTCCTGATATAATCACGGGATAGCCTGACCCAGACAAGCTGTGGCCAAACAAACAAAGCCAACAAGCAAACAAAACAAAGGAGGACACACAGCACAGGATGGAAAATAGAATTTGGACAGTATAAAAGTAAGAGAACTTCAGAGGGGACCAGGCCTGGAATTATATTCTTGAGCAGTTTTGGCTAAGAACTTTGCAATCCTGAAGTGTGAAGGGAGTTGAAAATTTGAAAAATTAATGAGAACTTTCCTATATAATATCTGGGTTCTGTATTTATATTTCTGCTCAAATTGTATAGTATGGTGCTAAAGGAACTATCCATAGTTTGGCTGAGATAGCACTCTGTACTGTCAGAACTCTTTACTTATAAAGAATCTGTCCCTCCCTAGATGTGCAATTTTTAAAGTTCACTTTGAGAACTGAATCTTCCCGTGGACTTTTTCCATTTAAATACGGTTGGCAAAGGTTTGCCACTAACCATTTATAATGATGGGGATGTTTCATTGCCCATTTATAGAGCCCTGTTACCTGAAGCCTTTTCTATTCTGAATATTTTGTGTTCTGCGTGCTGTGACTATGGGATGTATTGAATATTACTGCTTTAGTTGGGAGGGTGATTTTTGAGATTTTGAGATTGAGGCACAAGCATGGACACTGTAACTCTTTCTCTAAGTGATTAAATGTCCTCACTAGCTTATGGAGTTCAGCATTTTCATGCTTTATCACACAAATTCCCATTCCACGTCACTTCCATTTACCAAAATCCTAACCTAGCTTGTGATCCATAAGGAAAGTGCATCAGTTAGTCTCCTCAAAAGAGGTTATTATCATTTCAGTTGAATATTCCATAAATCTGTGTATTGTTTCCCCAAATCTTTCCATTGTCGTAATCATACCTTTGACGTTTTGACATGCTTATAGAGAATTTCAAATATATACTTTTAATCCATATCAAAGTTTTTTTCAATCCACATAACTGAAAATTTTAAATTTTGCAACAATAGTATTTTGAATCTCTTCTTTTCCACCCACTACTTCCCTTCTGCCTACAAAACATGGCAACATCTTCCCTTGATTCTGGTACATTTAGTAACTATCCCATTGCAACAATTAGTAGTATATATTTATAAGAAAACAAGCAAATAGATATTGATATGTGACTTCTCAGTATCACTTATATTACATATCACATGTAATCTGGCCTGTGTACTCACCATTCTTCTCAAATTACTCTTTCCAGCCTCACTATTGATTCTCTAGTTGGAGAAAGGATTTATCTGTCTTCATTTAAATTGCTAATAAGCGCCAACTCATTCTTAAAACTTCTTTCTTCCTTGATCTCAGTGACATTGCACTTTTTGATTATAATTATACCGTTCCCTAATCTCCTTTAAGACCACACATAAATCTTCAAACTGTAAAGCACTCTACCTCTCCCCTATAAAAATCTTAGGCAAAAAGCACCAATCTTCAGATCTGGAGTTCTCTCCCTATTGCAAAAACTTATTTGCAAAACAGAAATGGAGACACAGATGTGGAGAACAAATGTATGGATACCAAGTGGGGAGCGGTGGGATGAATTGGGAGATTGGGATTGACATATATACACTATTGATACTATACATGACAGAGACAAGTTATGAGAACTGACTGTATGGCACGGGGAACTCTACTCAGTGCTCTGTTGTGACCTAATTGGGAACAAAGTCCAGAAAAGAGGGGAGATATGTATACATATAGCTGATTCACTTTGCTGTACAGCAAAAACTAATACAGCATTGTAAAACAACTATACTCCAATAAAAAATAAAATCAGTTCCCTTACTTGTTTTCCGTTTTTGACAGTGTCTCAGAATACTCTCTTCTAATTCATTTCCTATTTTGTGCTATCAGTCTGATTTTGCACTCTCCATCTAATGGACTCTAGTGTTACTCTGTCTGGTTCCTCTTTTTAAATTACAGCATTACCTGAGTAATCAAATACTTTCCAAATTCTTAACTTCCACCATGTATCTCTCTTTGAAATTCCATTTATATGCTTCCAACTACCTACTGAATATTTCTAGGTAAACATGAATCTGTTCTTTAAATTCAACATATACCAAACCAAGCTTATCATTTCCCCCTCCCCACTCCATCCTGATCTTCCTTTTACATTTTCATTATTGATAACTGGAATTACTGTCTCTTCAAGTTCCCAAAGCAGGAAACTGAATATATCTCTCTTTCCTTACATCCAATATCCAATCAATCACTAAGTCTCCTTTTTATTTCCCCTCTTTGATGATTTCATTTAGACCATCATCATCTCTCACTTAAAAGGCTGCATAAATTCATACCCAATTCCCTGCCTTCCTTCATAATCTCCCTACAAATCATTCTCAACAGTGTTACTAAAATTGTCTTCAAGAATGCAAAAAGGATCATGTCTCCCAGTTATAAAAAGAAAATATCAAATTCTTTAACTTGGCACTGAAGATTCCTTGGGATTTGGACCCAGACAATCTCTCCAAATTCAGATCCTCCAAACTCAATCTCTGTTCCAGAAATAAAAGTCAAGACGTCAGACTACCTGCTCTGCCTTCTCAGTCACTCATGTCCATCTCTAACACTGGCTGGGGTACTCATCCCCTTCTTATTGAACTGATTTTTTTAAAACTCTATCCAAATATTTCTTCACAGAGATATTTCATGTAGATCTCTTTCTTTATCTTGAGTTATGTCTTCCTCCTAGATTCTCTTATAGCATTCGTATCACGCCACATTATAATTATTCATTTGTTTCACCCACGCAAGCACTCTATAGGACTATAGAAATGAATAGGTCCACTCTATTCATTTCTATATTCCTATAAACTTGTACAGTCCATTGCAATTTCCATTATGGCTCCTGGGGAGCTGTTTGTTGAGGCCTCTTCCCCACCACTTGCAACACTGCAAGGACGCTGATGTTGAAGTTACTTAGCACCCTCCCAGGTCACGTAGATTTATGATCCTCTTCATGGGGATGCTGGAAATCAAACTGCAATCCCAACCGCCTGTTCCTTTAATGAGAGAAGCCATTTGCTGTGGTCTGAATGTTTGTGTCCCCCCAAAGTTGATATATTGTTGAAATCCTGACCCTCAAGGTGATGATATCAGGAGGTGAGACCTTTGGGAGATGATTAGATCATGAGGCTGGAGCTCTCGTTAGTGGGACTAGTGCGCTTAAAAAAGAGGCACAAGAAGGCTCCCTTGCACCTTCAGCCATGCGATGTTACAGTGAGAAGACAGCCATCTATGAGGACGCGGGCTCTCACCAGACACCAGAGCTGCTGGTGCCTTAATCTTGGACTTCTCAACCTTCAGAACTGTGAGAAATACATTTTTGTTGTTTATAAGCTATCCAGTCTATGATATTTTGTTAAAGCAACTTGAACAGATTAAGACAGCATTCTTTTTTTTTTTTTTTTTTTGCGGTACGCGGGCCTGTCACTGTTGTGGCCTCTCCCGTTGTGGAGCGCAGGCTCAGCGGCCATGGCTCACGGACCCAGCTGCTCTGCGGCATGTGGGATCTTACCGGACCGGGGCACGAACCCGCGTTCCCTGCATCGGCAGATGGACTCCCAACCACTGCGCCACCAGGGAAGCCCCCAAGACAGCATTCTTTTTAACAAAAACAAATGAAAAAACTTACGCTGAGATAAAGACCCTACATATGAATAAAGAGGTGGTCTCAGCTTTTGTACTCTGGGAAAAGTCACACAGCTCAGTTTTGAGAATAAATAATCATCCAATGAAAAAAAAATTTTTTAAAAAAACCCACTGTTTTCCATATAAGCCCCTATGTTTCTCTAGGCCAAGAACTAGGGCCATTTAAACATTTTTATATAAAAGACACCTTACTAGGGAAAGATCAGGATGGATGGTCTATACCAGACAAGTATTGAGTAATTCCAAACCATCTTCCAGAGATTTTCTCTTATTGCCCTGAATCTGAGTCCTAGAATTTTATCTAACACATCTCTAGTTGTATTTAAATCACTTACAGTTTCTCAGACCCTTATTCCATCAGTTTTATTACTATTTATCTTCAGTGAAAAAAAATAAACATCAACTGCTTTTCCTTTACCTCCTTCCAAATTTCAAGTACAAAGTTCTGTTCTTCATAGGCAGCATGCAGAATTGGAAAATGATCTTTTTATTCGGGTAACTCTATTGTTCTCTTTAAAAGCATCCTTTTCAGAGGCAGTGAAACTAGTTGAGGATCTTCAGTCTGACAAACCTAGTTTCAATTCTGACTCTTCATGTAGGATCCTCTCAGACTTATGCCAACTTAATAAACCCATCCAACCCTAGTTTTCTCATTTATAAAATGGGAATAAGCATATTGACCCAGTAACAGACCCCGATGCTTCTTGCTTACTATCCCTCCCCAGCTCCTTCTTTCTAAAAAGACTCTTGACGTTATTCGGATATTTAGCCTTCATTTATGTAGTCTCTTATCTCGAGTAAAGCCGACCCTCAAATATATGTCTAATTGTAATCTCACTTCCCTTTCCAGTGATTGTTTTAAGAATAGACATATGTACGTATGTCTCAATTCCTAACCCTCTCTGGACCCTGATGAAACTTTATTCAACACTGTGTTGAAATGTGTAATTGTCCCAAAGCTGTACATTCACTGGGCGGGTAAGGGGATGAAAAACATTTGCTAAACCGTCACACCACCCAGCCTCATTCTTCCATCTCTTCCAATTAATTATTGGCTCTTACAAATGCTAAAAACTGAAGCTCCCTTTGAATGTCATTGATTTCGGCTTAGGTTACGGGGTCGCCATAAAGTGGAGGAAGTTTGTCTGATTCCAGCTTCTGCTGGCTCTGCTGACGTGGAGGTGGGGGGAGGGTGTGAGTGGAATGGGTGTTGGTAAGAATGGAGGGTTTGGCCAGTGACTACAGGTGTTTTTGTGTTTTCATAGATTTGTTTAAAGATTTAAAAAATAACTGCACAAGAATGATATTGTTTTGATGCCTCCTTTATCAAATTATGTGTGTATGTATACATGCACACACATTGTTTGGACCCCATATCCTGCAGAATAATAACTCTATAAACGTTTTCCATGACGGGCACATTCATCTCCCTGTGTTCTCATCAGGGCCCCCTCACATGGAAACACAGTGGTTGAAGCAATGGACCAGTCAGCTGGTCCTAAGGTTAGAGACATGGGCTATGATAGCAAGAAATTCAGTTTGTTCCGTTATATTTTAGTCATCACATTCTGTTGTCTATGTTGCTCTTTGACATTCTCTCTAAACATATACCTAAACAAATGTTCTAGGCCAACTTAGGTTATCATTATCTTCCAAATATATTATTTGGCCTTTCTTAACCTGAGTTCCCCTTCCACTCCCCCAGACCATCTCTGAGTGTTATTTTTGCTTCCCCACGTTTCTGAGTGTTCTTTGCAAAGCTGGTCCCTGAAGAGGATATCAGTAAAATCTTAGAAGTAACAATCTTGCCCTAAGCCCTGCCCCCTGAGAGTTGAAGTTATATAGAGTTGTCAGAGTGGGATAGGCCCAATGAGGGTCCTTAGCAGAGTCAAGCAAAGAATTCACCGAAATAGTAAATTATCTCGTACCTAGGAAAGGGGCTGTCTTGGCTGGAAACCAGAGCTCAGAACATGGGTGTAAGAGTTCACAGAAGTAGGGCATTTTCCGGGAGAGAGAACGGCTAAAGCTGAAAGGAGAGAAATGGAGGTGGGGGGAGAGGGAGAGAGAGAGAAACCCACCTTTAGGAAAGAGGGAACCAGTGTCAGTGCTGTGCTTTGGGAAAGATACCTGAGCAGTAGTGTTAGGAACTTGAGACCCAGTGATTGGGCTTCTCTGCAGCCTGCGTAGGGACTTGAAACAGTAAGAGTCATCTCAGACAGACGGACTTCAAGATCAAGCTTCAGTTTCAATACCTTAGGACAAGAAGCAGCAGTGGAAGTAGAGGACTAATCAAACTTGAAATTTTAAGCTACTTGGCATTTAGAAACAAACACACTTCATTTGTGTCTGATAAGAATCTGGGGGTAATTTAAGGTAGACTCAAATCTTCCAGTTATGGACTGTGGGTGCTTGGATGATTTCATCAGAAACTAAAGTAAAGCTAGCTATGACCCAATAGGATTGTAGAAAATAAATAGGGGGATGTCAAACTATCTGTAGCTAAAATATATTTTGAGATCAAATTCATTTTCCACTTTAAGCAGAAAAAAGAAAAGGCAATTATAAAACCGTTGCAGAAGGTCCTCCAGCCAGTGAAAGAAATTGCTTGCCTACCAGAGGTACAACTTTAGGAAAGGTTCAAAGCTGGTTAACATGGTGTGAAGGTATGTATAAGACATATGTCACACTGTAAGGAAATGTGTTTTAAAAAATATTTCATAGAAGTATAGTTGATTTACAGTGTTGTGCTAATTTCTGCTGTAGAGTAAATGATTCAGTTATACATATATATATTCTTTTCCATTATTGTTTATCACAGGATATTGAATATAGTTCCCTATGCTATACAGTAGGGCCTTGTTGTTTATCCATTCTGGGTATACTAGTTTGCATCTTCTAATCCCAAACTCCCAGTCATTAAGGAAATGTGATTTTGAGGGAAAGAAGCCTGTAGAAATATTTCTGTGAAGTAGTCAGCAGTGAAGCCTCCATTATGCCAACACAACTGACCCTTACTGTCAGAATGCTAGGTTCGAGAAATTTTAAAAGTAATGTTTTTTTTTCTTTTTTTTTTGTATAATATGAACTTAGAAGGGTCTGCATCTGATAACTGTGCTATTGCAGAAGCAGTTTCTCTTGAGAATGTGAAGCAAAACTCATAGTGGTGAAATATTATAGGTCAGAGCAAGTGGTCAACACAGAGGAAACTGCCTTGGACTAGAAGAAAATGCCTAGAAGATGTGTATTCAAGGAGGAGAAGGAGGCCGTTGAAAACAGCCAAACTTTGTGAAAATACAGCTGGCATTTTGATTCCTTTTGGCTTTTCCAGTCCTATTATATTAAAAATGAAGACAAAACCTCTTTCACAATCTAGTGAAAATGCATTTTATTGTGGCATCACTCTTTCTTCCTTGTTCGTAACATTTTTGTGCGGGAAGGAGAAAAAGTATCACGCTTCATAAAACCTTCAGGTTAAGATTATGCGTACGATAGATTTTTCTACATCTGTGTGAGAAAAATTGTGTGTTTTAGTGGTCCTCAGAAATTTGGGGATTAACAAATTCCTCAAGATATATTTTTCATGACAGTCAATGATCTTTGTTTTTTTTGGAAAAAAGGAAAAACCTAATTACTGATAAAGTAAATTTGCCTAGAGTGAAAATGAATGGTACCATTCAGTACTACCACAGCTTTGGTAAGAGGCTGCATTTCTGAATGATGATAAGGGGTCCATCTGAGTGTCTTAGTAGATTTTGTTGTGCTCTAATATGGACATTTTCTGAGCAAACCAATAGCTTTATGATTCTCTGCTATGTAGGAAGTTGAGTATCTATATATATGAAGAAGTGTTTCTCCTTAATTGAGCTTTGATAAGGTCATCCACAGATATCAATTAAACTGTTTTATGTGAAGCAATTCTAGGGACCACCAACTTCTTAAAGGAATGGCCCTAGAACTATGAACATGATCCAGTCAGGGTACTAATCAATGTGGACTCACCACTGAAATATACTCAGGCATTTTAATTAGACACATTACATAAAAAGAGCTTATTTCAGTGTTAAATAAAATTACTAATAAATGTGAACTGTAGATATCCACGGAAGCCAAATGGTCAGAGGCTGTCAGTTACTTTTAGGATGTTCCGCCCCAAAAAATAAATAAATAAATAAAAAGAAAGATGAAGAGAGAAAAGAAAAGAGAAAGAAATTGGACCCACTGATATGAGTCTACTAACCTAGAATTGGATTAATGAAGTTATGTGATAAATGTCTTCAAGGTCATTTATGTGGTCATATTATGTGGTATTCATTACCACATAATGCCCTGAATATCTTAAATATTTTTTTTTTTTGCCATTAAATCATTTGCCTAACAAACACACAAAGGTAAGCAGCACCCCTGCACTTCTCAAATTATCTGTTTTTTTTCCCCCAACAGAACAAGTCTTTAAAAATAATTAAATAAAAATGAATACACAGAAAATAAAAATGACATTCTTGGACGTCTTGGAAGTACCATATTGTAATAAAAGTTCCTATGGACTTAGTCTCAAATAATTTATTGATCTTGTCATGAACTGTATTACTTTTCAGACTTCCACTGGCCTGCAGACCAGACTTTAAGAAGCATTGCTTTAGATAATTTTTTTTTTTTTTTTGCTAAGACCTCCTGTGTGGAGTACGTGCATAATTACAGAGTGAATGCTAGAGAAAAAAAGGTCTCACATCTTATAGCACATAATTATTCAAATTTTATATTAAGGAATGAATTTTCAATCACTTTTTTGGCATATCCAAGGAGTATGGATCTGACATTTTAGGAGTGGAATGCTATCTAGGTAATGTTGTTATGTGACAAAAAACAAATACCTTCTTTTATAGCTTAATTTTATAAACTGATTTGTATGATAGTACATTGTGCCTTACAGTTTGGAAAGACCAAATTTTAATTATAACCAGAAGGAAAAAAATCTGATTAAGAAAGGGTGATCTTGTTATCCAGATCCTTGTTAGTAGGATAATAAGTTTTTCATCCCATCAGCATTAATAGACGTGGTCCATAACCACACAGCACTTCATCCGACAGCTTATAATGACTCTGTAAGGTTCTCACCCTGGCTAAAAGCTTGTCGTGGTTTTATATTATCTCAAATTTGCTGCATTTCTACCCAAGTAATTCTATAATTGCTGCATAAATTTACATTTTAAGCTTAACATCAACTTAAACAGCTTTGAAACACCATTGATATTCAGGATGGTATCTAGCTCATAAGACAACAAAATATTTTTTGAGGCTCAGAAAATTATCCATCCATTTCTTCTATAAATTTATCTCAAACAATTATTGAGTCAGAATTATTTAATCTTTGCTTTTTTTTCCTTGAACTTCTTCACTCCTGCACTAGATAAAAGTTATTAAGGGTCTGTCCTCTTAAAAAATAGTAGATTTGGGATAACTAATTCATATATATATATATATATATGTGTTCAAAATACTCAATATTTTAACATTTTGTCTAAAGGAGACTAATATTGTACTTAACTAAATGATAATTCACTATTTATGAAAAATATGCACATGGACCTACCTTTGGGCAAGTTTAAGTTGTAGGACAAACCACCTTTAAGAGAAATACTGAATAACCTTGAGCACACATTTTCGTCATCATAAATTAAGATATTAATGCATTCTGAAACTGTAGAGAAATTTGATTCTGGGATGGAATATATTTCACTATATTGTTGTCATTCTCCTCAGTACCAATATAGTTATAATATGTGTGTATATAGGCAATTTCATCATACTACGTGAACAAGCCTTTTAACCTCATATATTTGCCGTACTTCTGATGGAATCTATATAAAGTTTTAGCGGAATAATTCATGTAAAAATTCCACTGAAGTCACTTACACTGATCTTCATTTTAATTGTATACATTTTTCTCCGAACGTTTAAGGCACTGAATGTGTGATCTTGTTGCATACATTTATGTCTATTGATGCAATGAAAGGGTGAAATGGAAGAAATTCTGACAATCAATTCAGACTGTTTTCATTATTTAGTTATTATTCGTTGTATGGAAAACGTCTTACCTTTTACACCAAAGCTTCTTAAAGGTAGTTGTTACCTCCTGGTTAATCCTGAACCTACTGCCTTGTACCTTCAGGAGATCCCAATAAAACTTCTCTCACGGAAGTCATCACTGATTGCAGTTTCTAAACTCAGGGGTCGCTTTTCAGTTCGCAATTCATTTGAATAGTTTGTATTTAATTCTGTTTCTCCCTTGAAAGTCCCCCTGTTTTTGCTTGTATGGCACTTCTCGCTTTTACTTAAAAGTAAGTTTTCTTTCAACTGCTCCTACTTAGTGACATTTGAAGACATTTATTGATCGGTCCTTCAAGTGATGGTGTTCCATCCACAGGCTCTGTTCTTAGAATACTTTACTTCTTAGACACTCCTAAGAAATCTTATCTGCTTTCATGACTTTAATTCCCACACCTAAGAGGATGATAGAAAATTTCTTTATTGATAAGGAGAGACTAGGCTTTTCTATAGTAATAAGCTAGGCCCCAATATCTCAGTGTGTTAACTCAATAAAGTTTAAATAAACTTATCAGCTGGAAGTCAGCACTCTTTATGTCCACTCAAAGGAAATGGTAAATTACACATTCTCTTAAAACATCTTTGCAGATGAGACATACATCAATGCTTATCACATTTTGTTGACATGGCCTTGCTTTCCAACAAGGGGACAGGGATGTGTAATGCTACGTGAAAAGAGCTGGAATATCTGTGAATAGTTCTAATAGTATCATGGCCTCCAACCTCAATCTCCAGTTCAGATTTTTTTTTTTTTTTTTTGATGCTAACCCTATCTTGTTATTAACTTTGTAATCAAAATTTAATGTTTTTGTTTTTATATTTAATCATTTTACTACTAATAATCGTAACGATAATTCAATCAGAAAGTAATTTTCACACTTAGAACTTTATGGAAATTTTTACAGAGAAGTCTTATCTACCAATGGTTACAAGACGTAACAAATTTACACTTAAAAATATACGCAAACTTTTTTTTGCCAGAGAAATATTTTAGTAGGCGACCTTAAAATTTTTTCAAGTACAACAGTACATAATATTAAATATATTTTACAAAATAAGTAGAATAGAAATATTAGCTGAATAGAAAAAGTGTAAAATTCCTGACTCTCAAAGAAGCACTTGATCAGGTTTATTTTTTTATTGTCACAAAAGTAACGGTCGTTGTCTTTATTTATTTAAAAAAATTTTTTTAACATCTTTATTGTAGTATAATTGCTTTACAATGGTGTGTTAGTTTCTGCTTTGTAACAAAGTGAATCACTTATACATATACATATGTTCCCATATCTCTTCCCTCTTGCGTCTCCCTCCCTCCCACCCTCCCTATCCCACCCCTCTAGGTGGTCAAAAAGCACCCAGCTGATCTTCCTGTGCTATGCGGCTGTTTCCCACTAGCTATCTATTTTACGTTTGGTAGTGTATATATGTGCATGCTACTCTCTCACTTTGTCACAGCTTACCCTTCCCCCTCCCCATATCCTCAAGCCCATTCTCTAGGAGGTCTGTGTCTTTATTCCCATATTGCCCCTAGGTTCTTCATGACCTTTTTTCTTTTTCTTAGATTCCATATATATGTGTTAGCATACAGTATCTGCTTTTCTTTTTCTGACTTACTTCACTCTGTATGACAGACTCTAGGTCCATCCACCTCACTACAAATAACTCAATTTCGTTTCTTTTTATGGCTGAGTAATATTCCATTGTATATATGTGCCACATCTTCTTTATGCATTCATCTGTTGATGGACACTTAGGTTGTTTCCATGTCCTGGCTGTTGTAAATAGAGCTGCAATGAACATTTTGGTATATGACTTTTTTTTTTTTTTGCGGTACACGGGCCTCTCACTGTTGTGGCCTCTCCCGTTGAGGAGCACAGGCTCCGGATGTGCAGGCTCAGTGTCCATGGCTCACGAACCCAGCCACTGTGAGGGATGTGGGATCTTCCCGGACCAGGGCATGAACCCACTTCCCCTGCATTGGCAGGTGGACTCTCAACCACTGCACCACCAGGGAAGCCCCATGACTCTTTTTTGAATTATGGTTTTCTCAGAGTATATGCCCAGTAGTGGGGTTGCTGGGTCATATGGTAGTTCTATTTTTAGTTTTTTAAGGAACCTCCATACTGTTCTCCATAGTGGCTGTATCAATTGACATTCCCACCATCAGTGCAAGAGTGTTCCCTTTTCTCTACACCCTCTCCAGCATTTATTGTTTCTAGATTTTTTGATGATGGCCATTCTGACCAGTGTGAGATGATATCTCATTGTAGTTTTGATTTTCATTTCTCTGATGATTAATGATATTGACCATTCTTTCATGTGTTTGTTGGCAATCTATATATCTTCTTTGGAGAAATGTCTATTTAAGTCTTCTGCCCATTTTTGGATTAGGTTGTGTGTTTTTTTGATATTGAGCTGCATGAGCTGCTTGTAAATTTTGGAGATTAATCCTTTGTCAGTTACTTCATTTGCAAATACTTTCTCCCATTCTGAAGGTTATCTTTTTCTCTTGTTTATGGTTTCCTTTGCTGTGCAAAAGCTTTTAAATTTCATTAGGTCTCATTTGTTTTTATTTCCATTTCTCTAGGAGGTGGGTCCAAAAGGATCTTGCTGTGATTTATGTCATAGAGTGTTCTGCCTATGTTTTCCTCTAAGAGTTTGATAGTGTCTGGCCTTACATTTAGGTCTTTAATCCATTTTGAGTTTATTTTTGTGTATGGTGTTAGGGAGTGTTCTAATTTCATACTTTTACATGTAGCTGTCCAGTTTTCCCAGCAGCACTTATTGAAGAGGCTGTCTTTTCTCCATTGTATATTCTTGCCTCCTTTATCAAAGATAAGGTGACCATATGTGCGTGGGCTTATCTCTAGGCTTTCTATCCCATTCCATTGATCTGTATTTCTGTTATTGTGCCAGTACCAAACTGTCTTGATTACTGTAGCTTTGTAGTATAGTCTGAAGTCCGGGAGCCTGATTCCTCCAGCTCCGTTTTTCTTTTTCAAGATTGCTTTGGCTATTCAGGGTCTTTCGTGTTTCCATACAAATTGTGAAATTTTTTGTTCTAGTTCTGTGAAAAATGCCATTGGTAGTTTGATAGGGATTGCATTAAATCTGTAGATTGCTTTGGATAGTAGAGTCATTTTCACAATGTTGATTCTTCCAGTCCAAGAACATGGTATTTCTCTCCATCTATTTGTATCATCTTTAATTTCTTTCATCAGTGTCTTATAGTTTTCTGAATACAGGTCTTTTGTCTCCTTAGGTAGGTTTATTCCTAGATATTTTATTCTTTTTGTTGCAGTGGTAAATGGGAGTGTTTTCTTAATTTCACTTTCAGATTTTTCATCATTACTGTATAGGAATGCCAGAGATTTCTGTGCATTAATTTTGTATCTTGCTACTTTACCAAATTCACTGATTAGCTCTAGTAGTTTTCTGGTAGCATCTTTAGGATTCTTTATGTATAGTATCATGTCATCTGCAAACAGTGACAGCTTTACTTCTTCTTTTCCAATTTGGATTCCTTTTATTTATTTTTCTTCTCTGATTGCTGTGGGTAAAACTTCCAAAACTATGTTGAATAATAGTGATGAGAGTGGGTAACCTTTTCTTGTTCCTGATCTTAGTGGAAATGGTTTCAGTTTTTCACCATTGAGGACGATGTTGGCTGTGGGTTTGTCATATACGGCCTTTATTATGTTGAGGAAAGTTCCCTCTATGCCTACTTTCTGTCATAAATGGGTGTTGAATTTTGTCGAAAGTTTTCTCTGCATCTATTGAGATGAATGTATGGTTTTTCTCCGTCAATTTGTTAATATGGTGTATCACATTGATTGATTTGCGTATATTGAAGAATCCTTGCATTTCTGGGATAAAACCCACTTGATCATGGTGTACGATCCTTTTAATGTGCTATTGGATTCTGTTTGCTAGAATTTGGTGGAGGATTTTCACATCTATGTTCATCAGTGATATTGGCCTGTAGTTTCTTTCTTTGTGACATCTTTGTCTGGTTTTGGTATCAGGGTGATGGTGGCCTCGTAGAATGAGTTTGGGAGTGTTCCTCCCTCTGCTATATTTTGGAAGAGTTTGAGAAGGATAGGTGTTAGCTCTTCTCTAAATGTTTGATAGAATTCGCCTGTGAAGCCATCTGGTCCTGGGCTTTTGTTTGTTGGAAGTTTTTTAATCACAGTTTCAATTTCAGTGACTGTGATTGGTCTGTTTATATTTTGTGTTTCTTCCTGATTCAGTCCTGGCAGGTTGTGCATTTCTAACAATTTGTCCATTTCTTCCAGGTTGTCCGTTTTACTGGCATAGAGTTGCTTGTAGTAATCTCTCACGATCCTTTGTCTTTCTGCAGTGTCAGTTGTTACTTCTCCTTTTTCATTTCTAATTCTATTGATTTGAGTCTTGTCCCTTTTTTTCTTGATGAGTCTGGCTAATGGTTTATCAATTTTGTTTATCTTTTCAAAGAACCAGCTTTTAGTTTTATTGATCTTTGCTATTGTTTCCTTCATTTCTTTTTCATTTATTTCTGATCTGATCTTTAGATTTCTTTCCTTCTGCTAACTTTGGGGTTTTTTTGTTCTTCTTTCTCTAATTGCTTTAGGTGCAAGGTTAGGTTGTTTATTTGAGATGTTTCCTGTTTCTTAAGATAGGATTGTATTTCTATAAACTTCCCTCTTAGAACTGCTTTTGCTGTATCCCATAGGGTTTGGGTTGCCGTGTCTCCACTGTCATTTGTTTCTAGGTATTTTTTGATTTCCTCTTTGATTTCTTCAGTGATCACTTGGTTATTAAGTAGTGTATTGTTTAGCCTCCATGTGTTTGTATGTTTTTACAGATCTTTTCCTGTAATTGATATCTAGTCTCATATCATTGTGGTTGGAAAAGATACTTGATACGATTTCAATTTTGTTAAATTTCCTAAGGGTTGACTTGTGACCCACGATGTGATCTATCCTGGAGAATGTTCCATGAGCACTTGAGAAGAATATGTATTCTGTTGTTTTTGGATGGAATGTCCTGTAAATATCAATTAAATCCATCTTGTTTAATGTTTCATTTAAAGCTTGTGTTTCCTTATTTATTTTCATTTTGGATGATCTGTGCATTGGTGAAAATGAGATGTTAAAGTCCCCTACTATGATTGTGTTACTTTTGATTTCCCCTTTTATGGCTGTTAGTATTTGCCTTATGTATTGAGGTGCTCCTATGTTGGGTGCATAAATATTGACAATTGTTATATCTTCTTCTTGGATCGATCCCTTGATCATTATGTAGTGTCCTTTTTTGTCTCTTCTAATAGTCTTTATTTTAAAGTCTATTTTGTCTGATATGAGAATTGCTATTCCAGCTTTCTTTTGATTTCCATTTGCATGGATTATCTTTTTCTACCCCCTCACTTTCAGTCTGTATGTGTCCCTAGGTCTGAAGTGGGTCTCTTGTAGACAGCATATATACGGGTCTTGTTTTTATATCCATTCAGTGAGTCTGTGTCTTTTGGTGGGAGTATTTAATCCATTTACATTTAAGGTAATTATCGATATGTATGTTCCTATTCCCATTTTCTTAATTGTTTTGGGTTTGTTATTGTAGGTCTTTTCCTTCTCTTGTGTTTCCTGCCTAGAGAAGTTCCTTTAGCATTTGTTGTAAAGCTGCTTTGGTAGTGCTGAACTCTCTCAGCCCTTGCTTGTCTGTAAAGGTTTTAATTTCTCCATCAAATCTGAATGAGATCCTTGCTGGGTAGAGTAATCTTGGTTGCAGGTTTTTCTCCTTCATCACTTTAAATATGTCCTGCCACTCCCTTCTGGCTTTCAGCAGAGTTTCTGCTGAAAGATCAGCTGTTAACCTTGTGGGGATTCCCTTGTGTGTTATTTGTTGTTTTTCCCTTGCTGCTCTTAATATGTTTTCTTTGTATTTAATTTTTGATAGTTTGGTTAATATGTGTCTTGGCGTGTTTCTCCTTGGAATTATCCTGTATGAGACTCTCTGTGCTTCCTGGACTTGATTAACTATTTCCTTTTACATATTAGGGAAGTTTTCAACTGTAATCTCTTCAAATATTTTCTCAGTCCCTTTCTTTTTCTCTTCTTCTTCTGGGACCCCTATAATTCAAATGTTGTTGTGTTCAATGTTGTCACAGAGGTCTCTGAGACCGTCCTCAGTTCTTTTCATTCCTTTTTCTTTATTCTGCTCTGCAGTACTTATTTCCACTATTTTATCTTCCAGATCACTTATCTGTTCTTCTGCCTCAGTTATTCTGCTATTGATCCCTTCTAGAGAATTTTTAATTTCATTTATTGTGTTGTTTATCATTGTTTGGTTCCTCTTTAGTTCTTCTAGGTCCTTTTTAAACGTTTCTTGTATTTTCTCTATTTCCAAGATTTTGGATTATCTTTACTATCATTATTCTGAATTCTTTTTCAGGTAGACTATTTCCTCTTCATTTATTAGGTCTAGTGGGTTTTTACCTTGCTTCTTCATCTGCTGTGTGTTTTTCTGTTTTCTCATTTTGCTTAACTTACTGTGTTTGGAGTCTGCTTTCTGCAGGTTCGTAGTTCCCGTTGTTTTTGGTGTCTGTCCCCAGTGGCTACGGTTGATTCAGTGGGTTGTGTAGGCTTCCTGGTGGAGGGGACTAGTGCCTGTGTTCTGGTGGATGAGGCGGGATCTTGTCTTTCTGGTGGGCAGATCCACATCTGGTGGTGTGTTTTGGGGTGTCTGTGGCCTTAGTATGATTTTAGGCAGCCGCTCTGCTAATGGATGGGGCTCTGTTCCTGTCTTGCTAGTTGTTTGGCATAGGGTGTCCAGCACTATAGCTTGCTGGTCGTTGAGTGGAGCTGGGTCTTGGCGTTGATATGGAGATCTCTGGGAGATTTTTGACATTTCACATTTTGTGGAGCTGGGAGGTCTCTTGTGGACCAGTGTCCTGAAGTTGGCTCTCCCACCTCAGAGGCACAGCCCTGTCACCTGGCTGGAGCACCAAGAGCCTGTCATTCACACGGCTCAGAATAAAAGGGAGAAAAAAGGGAAATAAATAAATAAAATAAAGTAAAATAAAATAAAGTTACTAAAATAAAAAAATAATTATTAAGAAATAAATTTAAAAAGTAAACACAAATAAAAAAACGCACAGACAGAACCCTAGGACAAATGGTGAAAGCAAAGCTATACAGACAAAATCACACACAGAAGCATACACGTACACACTCACAAAAAGAGAAGAAGGGGAAAAATAATATATCTTTGCTCCCAAAGTCCACCTCCTCAATTTGGGATGACTTGTTGTCTCTTCAGGTATTGCACAGATGCAGGTACATCAAGTTGATGGTGGAGATTTAATTCACTGCTCCCGAGGCTGCTGGGAGAGATTTCCCTTTCTCTTGTTTGTTCGCACAGCTCCCGGGGCTCAGCTTTGGATTTGGCCCCGCCTCTGCGTGTAGGTCGCATAAGGGCATCTGTGCTTTGCTCAGACAGGACGGGGTTAAAGGAGCAGCTGCTTTGGGGGCTCTGGCTCACTCAGGCCGGGGGGAGGGAGGGGTGCGGAGGCGGGGCGAGCCTGCGGCGGCAGAGGCCGCCGTGACGTTGCACCAGCCTGAGGTGCGCCGTGCGTTCTCCCGGGGAAGTTGTCCCTGGATCCCGGGACCCTGGCAGTGGCGGGCTGGGGTGGGGAGGTGTGGAGAGTGACCTGTGCTCGCAGACAGGCTTATTGGTGGCGGCAGCAGCAGCCTTAGCGTCTTATGCCCGTCTCTGTGGTCCGCACTGTTAGCCGCGGCTCGCGCCCGTCTCTGGAGCTCCTTTAAGCAGCGCTCTTAATCCCCTCTCCTCGCGCACCAGGAAACAAAGAGGGAAGAAAAAGTCTCTTGTCTCTTCGGCAGCTCCAGACTTTTCCCCGGACTCCCTCCCGGCTAGCCATGGTGCATTCATCCCCTTCAGGCTGTGTTCATGATGCCAGTCCTCTCCCTGCGCTCCGACCGAAGCCGGAGCCTCAGCTCGCAGCCCCGCCCGCCCCGGCGGGTGAGCAGACAAGCCTCTCAGGCTGGTGAGTACTGGTTGGCACCAATCCTCTGTGCGGGAATCTCTCCGCTTTGCCCTCCGCACCCCTGTTGCTGCGCTCTCCTCCGCGGCGCCGAAGCTTCCCCCCTCTGCCACCCGCAGTCTCCACCCGCGAAGGGGCTTCCTAGTGTGTGGAAATCTTTCCTCCTTCACAGCTCCCTCCCACTGGTGCAGGTCCTGTAGCTATCCTTTTGTTTCTGTTTATTCTTTTTTCTTTTGCCCTACCTAGGTACATGGGGAGTTTCTTGCCTTTTGGGAGGTCTGAGGTCTTCTGCCAGCATTCAGTAGGTGTTCTGTAGGAGTTGTTCCATATGTAGACGTATTTCTGATGTATCTGTGGGGAGGAAGGTGAACTCCGTGTCTTAGTCTTCCGCCATCTTGAAGCTCCCCCAAATCTTTAGACTTGTGTATTTCTTTGTCTTTTGGAAACATACATATATATATATATATATATATATATACACACACACACACACACACTCCTTTATGAATTTGAAACACATGTCTAAAATAGAACTCTTATGTTTTCACTTTTTTTTCACTCACATTAGAGCATCCTCTTTTTATTTCCTGTCTCAGTGAATGGCATTGATTACCTATCTGGTTGTTTAAGCTGGAAACCTAGGAAACCATCCTAGACATTGCCGTCAGAGTGACCTATCTAAAATTAACTTCCTCACACAAAGTCCTTTACTTTGACACACTTTATAAATAAAATACAAATTAAGTCATTACCATGCAAACAAGGGCTTGCATTACCTTTGCTTGAATTATCTGAGAAAACTTAAGACCTACCAGTATACAATTCGCAATTTATGCTCTTGCCAAATTTAGCTATGGATTCTCTCTTGTTCCTGAAAATTTGTCGTGTTATGTTTTTGCCTTTGGCATGAAGGTCTAGACGATCTGTCGCACAACTGTCTTGAACTGACTAATTCCCGCTGGCCTTTCCAGGCTCAGTACATGTTATTTTCTATGGTGAACCTTCTCTGACCTCAGATCTCCCTTCCAATCTAGTGCCACCTCTGCATGCTCAACTCACCTCCTTTCTCTAATTTTACACACTTAGATAGTCATTTGTTAATCACAGATGTTTATTGAATACCTACCATAGAAATGGTCCCTTTTCCTCATAGAAAAATAGGCAGAATGACTTAGGGGTAAGTAAGAAAATACTCAATAAATAGTTAAAGAGAAAAGATGATTACATGCCAGGGTACAAATTTTAAGGAAATAAAGAGTTATGTGATAAAGAGTATCTGGTGGTATTTGGGAGTACTTAGTGATCAAGAAGCAGGTTCTCTGAGCAGACAATAGTTGAACTACCCATAACAGAATGAACCAGCTTCATAAAAATTAACACAACCAGAGGTTATAAGGCATGAAAGACCTTGTTGCATTCAAGGAACAAGTTGGAGACTGTGTGGCTTCCTGGGTGAGCAAGAAAGAGAGTGGCTTGAGATAACGGCAAACTGATAAGCAGAGTAGTATTCGGTGGGGACTTGGTGGTCGAAGTGGGCTTTAATTAAGAGTAATAAAGGCCCTTTGAAGGCATGAAATTGCAAGAGGTGTTGGTGAAATAATCTGATTAATAGTTTTGAAAACTTTACTCTTGCTTTTTTGTAGTGAGGAGAGAGACCACTTGGAAGTTGATTGTGTTGATCTAGGGGATAAAAAGGTCACGTACTTAGCATGTATCATCATATGTGCTATGGCCAGGATGGAGCACATCATAATGTTCTAAAATTTTCTATTACATCTATGCCTGTGAACTTCATGTGGGCAGAGTGTTGGCATCCCAGAGGTATAGCATAGTGACCCATGGATAAAAATCTCTTAATATTTGTTACACGAGTTAGTATATTAAAGAGAAGGAAAAGACCAAAGAGGAGTGAAAAAAATTGTTGATACGTCTGAAGTGTGTTTTTATAATATGACATTGTTTTTCTTATAAAACTGTACATGAACTATAAATTAAAAAATAATTTTGAAGAGCTGTTGGTTTACTTTTCAGAGAGAATTTCAAGAAACCCTTAAAATTTGCCTATGAAGTGGTCATTGGCTAGCTTTGGAAAGTTTACCTTTTTGTTCTGGGAGGGATTGTGAATAAGACAGAGCAGAGGGGCAGGTGTAAGGCTTGCGTATATGAAAAGCTTACAATAGACTCACATGCCCCAAATAGTTGCTTTTTGTACATATAACAACTCATGGGTTTGTAAGCAGCTCTTTAAAAAAAATTAAACTATTATTGATTTACAAAAACATAGTCATTCAAGGTTTTTATAGACTTTATACCATTTAAAGCTATTATAAATATTGGCTATATTTCCCTGTGCTGTGCAGCATATCTTTGTATTTGATTTTGTAAATAAGTAGTTTGTACCTTTTAGTCCCCGCTTCTGTCTTGCCCCTCCCCCATTCCTCTCCCCATGGTTACCACTAGTTTGTTCTCTATATTTGTGAATTTGTTTCCATTTTGTTATATTCATTCGTTTTATTTTTTTAGATTCCACATATAAGTGATAACATACAGTATTTGTCTTTATCTGACTTACTTCACTAAGCATGATACCCTCCAGGTCCATCCATATTGTTGCAAATGGCAGATCTTCAACCAGCATTTTTTCTGTTTTTCTTTCTTCTTATTCCTTTTTTTTTTTTTTTTTTTTTTGCGGTACGCGGGCCTCTCACTGCTGTGGCCTCTCCCGTTGCAGAGCACAGGCTCCGGACGCGCAGGCTCAGCGGCTATGGCTCACGGGCCCAGCTGCTCTGCGGCATGTGGGATCTTCCCGGACCGGGGCGCGAACCCGTGTCCCCTGCATCGGCAGGCAGACTCTCAACCACTGCGCCAGCAGGGAAGCCCTCTTCTTATTCCTTTTAAAGTCGATCCACTACTAGGCATTTCTATCAAAATGATTTACTTGGTCATTTGTATGAAATTAGAACTGGATAGGTTGTTAGACTGAGACAAGGTCATAAGATTGGAATCAAACGAAATGTACTCTTTAAGGATAACTGTGGACTTGAAGTGAAGAGGTTCATAGAACAAATCAGATTAATAAGGAAAGCACATCAGAATGTTTAGTGATGTGGAGGCATTGAATGCAGAAAATCCCACACCTACATGCAGGAAAATTGAATGCGTCCTGAAGAAATTGATTGTATCTGTGGATTATTGCATCTTTGACAATTTCTGGTTTATTCACAAGCACTAAAAAATATTTGTTGAATTAAATTTGGAGATGAGAAGGACCTATGAGGATGCTTGGCCTTATTTGATCTTAATTTTAGGAAAATGGCAGTAATTTCAGAAGTAAAAAGAGGCTACAGTTATAGTCTGATGTTTGAGAGGAAAAGTAATACAGAGTAAAGCAATGGGCACAAAATAACTTAGTGAGTTTTTGCACCGCTGCTAAAAATTAGAAAAGTGAATTAGGAAACAGTTTGAGGATAAGAGGAAAGATTTAATGAAGTGGAATAGATAGTAAAGGAAATAAATAAAAGGTAAAGGAATTTTCAAGGCGATGAACATAGATTATGGACAGTCAAGGGTAAATATTGATATGTGAAGAGGAAAGAAACAGTCAATTGTTGCAAAAATTTAGAATGTTTTTAAAAATATAAATTACTTCTCTAAATCTGATCAACATTATTAAATATTCTGCATTCTTAGAAAAAGAAAGAGACATGGGTTTTTGATATATCAATATAGTTATGAACATTTTGGAGATACAGTCATAACCTTTTTATTGCACTTTGCTTTATTGTGCTTCGTGGACTGCATTTTTTTTTTTTTAAAGATAGAAGGTTTGTGGTCACCCTGCAGCCGTCAAGTCTATTAGCGCCATTTTCCCAGTAGCATTTGCTCAATTTGTATCTCTGTGTCACGTATAGCAATTCTTGCAGTATTTTAAGCTTTTTCATTATTATAATATTTGTTTTGGTGATCTGTGATCATGATCTTTGATATTACTGTTGTAATCGTTTTGGGGCACCACGAACTGTGTCCACACAAGTCTGCGAACTTAGTTGATAAATGTTGTGTGTGTTCTGACTGCTCCACTGACTGGCCATTCCCCCCATCTCTCTCCCTCTCCTTGGGCCTCCCTATTCCCTGAGATACAAAATTAGGCCAATTAATAACCCTACAATGTCCTCTGAGTGTTCAGGTTAAAGGAAGAGTCTTACGTCTCTCACTTTAAAAAGCTAGAAACGATTAAGCTTGGTGAGGAAGGTATGTCGAAAACCGAGATAGGCCAGAAGCTAGTCCTCTTGTGCAAACAGTTACCCATGTTATTAATGCAAAGGAAAAGTTCTTGAAGGAAAGTAAAAGTGCTACTCCAGTGAACACTCAAATGATAAGAAAGCAAAACAGCCTCACTGCTGATATGGAGGAGAGTTTTATCTGTCTGAAATGAAGATCAAACCAGCCACAACATTCCCTTAAGCCAAAGCCTAATCCAGAGCAAGGCCGTAACTCTCTTCAATTCTATGAAGGCTAAGAGAGGTGGGGAAGCTGCAGAGGAAAAGTTTGAAGCTAGCAGAGGTTCGTTCATGAGGTTTAAGGAAAGAAGCCGTTTCTGTAACATCAAAGTGCAAGGGGAAGCAGCCAGTGCTGATGATGGAGGAGCTGCAGCAAGGTGTCGAGAAGATCCAGCTCAGATCGTTCGTGAAGGTGGCCACACTAAACAACACGTTTTCAGTGTACACGAAACAGCCTTATATGGGAAGAAGATGTCATCTAGGACTTCCATAAGCTAAAGAGAAGTCAGTGCCTGGCTTGAAAGCTTCAAAGGACAGGCTGACTCTTTTATTAGGGGCTAATGCAACTGGTGACTTTAAGTTGAAGCCAGTGCTCATTTACCATTCTGAAAATCATAATGTTCTTAAGAATTATGCTAAATCTCCTCTGCCTGAGCTCCATCAAGGAACAACAAAGCCTGGGTAATAGCACATCTGTTTACAACATGGTTTACTGAATATTTCAAGCACGCCGTTGAAACCTACTGCTCAGAAAAGATTCCTTTCAAAATACTGCTGCTAATTGACAACATACCTGGCCACACAATGAACAAGATTCTTGCTTGTTTTCATGCCTGCTAACACAACATCCAATCTGCAGCCCATAGATCAAGGAGTCATTTTAACTCTCAAGCCTTGCTATTTAAGAAATACATAATGTAAGCCTACAGCTTGCAGAGATAGTGATTCCTTTGATTAATCTGGGCAAAGTAAATTGAAAACCCTCTGCAGGGGAAGGTTTTCTAGCTGCCATTAAGAACAGTTGTGATTCATGGGAAGAGGTCAAAATATCATTAACTCAGTTTGGAAGAAGTTGATTCCAACCCTCATGGATGACTTTGATGGGTTCAGGAGTTCAGATGAGGAAGTAACTACAGATGTGGTGGAAATAGCAAGAGACCTAGAATTAGAAGTTGATTCCAACCCTCATGGATGACTTTGATGGGTTCAGGAGTTCAGGTGAGGAAGTAACTACAGATGTGGCGGAAATAGCAAGAAAACTAGAATTAGAAGCGGAGCCTGAAGATGTGACTGAATTGCTGCAATCTCATGATAAACCCTTAACAGATGAGGAGTTGCTTCTTATGGATGAGGAAAGAGAGTGGTTTCTTGAGATGGAATCTACTCCTGGTGTAGACACTGAAGATTATTAAAATGAAAACACAGGGTTTAGAACATGACATAAACTTATTTCATAAAGTAGCAGTAGGGTTTGAGAGGACTGACTCCAATTTTGAAAGAAGTTCTACCATGGGTAAAATGCTGTCAAACAGCATGGCGTGCTACAGAGAAATCGTTCGTGAAAGGCAGTCAATGGATGTGACAGACTTCATTGTGGTCTTATTTTAAGAAATGGTCACAGCCACCCCAGCCTTCCGCAGCCACTACTCTGATCAGTCAGCAGCATCAATATCAAGACAAGACTCTCCACCAGCAAAAAGATTATGACTCGCTGAAGGTTCAGGTGGTTGACATTTTTTCGCAATGACCTATTTTTTAATTAAGGTATTTACATTGGCTTTTTTTGACATAATGCCATTGCACAATTAATAAACTACAGCATAGTGTAAATATAACATTTATATGCACTGGGCAACCAAACAATTCATGTTATTTACTTTATTGTGATATTCACTTTATTTCAGTGGTCTGTAAGCCAACCCACAATATCTCCAAGATCTGTCTGTAGTTTAAAACTGTCAAGAGCCAAATGATACAATCTCTCATTCAGGGATATTCAGAGAAATCATTTGGCTTCACGTCTCGAAGTTTTATAAGATGAAATTAAATTATTTTAAGTTTATGAGAATCTTTGTAGTCAGATACGTTTATTACTGTAGTACTGTATTTAGTGAAAAAAAATCCACATATGAGTGGACCTGTGCAGTTCAAACCCGTGTTGTTCAAGGATCCACTGTACTTTTGGTTTTTTATTATTTTTTTAGGTAGTTTTAAAAAAGATTTATTTATTATTTAATTTAATTTATTTTTGGCTGCGTCAGGTCTTAGTTGCAGCACGCGGGATCTTCACTGAGGCATGCGGGATCTTCGTTGTGACGTTATGATAACATTAGCTTGTATTAAAAAAAAGAGGTCAGTCTTTAGGAAAACCAGTTCAATTCATTACACAGAGCTTATACATATAGTTCAATTCAATAAAATTTCTCTAAATATTAAAAATATATGCTTATTTAGTGAAAAAAAGAGGTCAGTTTTTAGGAAAACCAGTTCAATTCATTACACAGAGCTTATACATATAATTCGAATCACATACCTTTCCAGCATAAGAATTATCCGCTGTGAGCTTTCTTTTTTAATTAAAGAAAAACAATACAATTCAAGAAGTTATCATCATTTCTTAATATTTGTTTAAAGAACAAGTCACTTAAGGATCTAATTTATTGGGAGAGACCACTCTGTGGTGTGTTTGTGTAAATGTGCACAGAAAATAAAGATACTTAGAATAATAACTCTCCCTCTCGCATTCATTTTCTGGCTTTTTCTCTATAAAATAAACACTTCAGTAATTTGACTATTAGCTTAAAATTTCTGATAATTTGCTTAGGAACTGAACTGAAGATTATCTTATATTACATATGAATGAATGTAATTTGGATATCATATTTTAAAATTTCTCTAAATATTAAAAATATATGCTTATTTAGTGAATACAAAAGAGTGTGAACATATTACCTTTGTTCCCACCATCCACAGGCAACTGTTCTTGACATTTGCGTAATTTTCCTTCTAAATATTCATCTGTGTATTTACAAATAAATGTGATTACTATTGATTAAACAATCTTGTATCTGCTTTTTCACTTAGTAGTTCCTCACGTGGACAATGGCTATTTAACAGTCTTTGAAAACATAGTTTTAAGGCTGCAGTGCAGTTCGGTCATGACCTACTGAACTATGCTTTCACTGTTGAATGTTTCATTTTTAATTTTTCATTGTATAAATAGTCCTAATCAAATAGCTTTATATACTTAGCCCTTGATCTTCTCTGTTAGACAAGACTCACTCTTTTATTTATAATGCCATAGACATTAAAACCAGAAGCAAAAATAGTGTGTTGGAAGGACATTTTGACAGTTTGTTGGGTCACAGAATCCAGTTGTCCATAGTGGAAGGGGTGGCATGAGGACTCCAAAACATTTGGAGCTTCTGACTCAAAAAACCCCAACAAAACGAAACATTAATCCTCTGAATTTCTTGTTCTTCATAAGGTTGTGTATTAACTTTCCTCTTCTTTCCTTTCTCTGCTTCTCTTGGGTACATGGAATACAGATGCTGCAGTTGCTGTCCTCTTAATATTTTTAATCACTGGTAAGAAGGTCACACGAATTTCTCTCACTCTGTCTCCAGGCACAGAAATTCAGGGAGGGTGCTCTGAGTCAGCTTGGGTCTCATGCTCATGGCTGAAGCGCCCACACTTGCTAGGAGGGCAGCAGGGTGCTGTGAATAACCGAGCTTGAGCCAGGTGTCCACCAGTGGATAGCGTTTATATCCATATTATAGCATCTTTACTTTTTCTTAAGCTAAGTGTATATAGGAGACATAAACCATTCGGAAGGACCCTGTGACAGGCAAGTCATACTGCAAGAGAAATCCCCATCATTCTGCTACTAGAAACCAGATCCTTCCTATGAGGGCAGGGCCTGGCTGTGAAAGCTTGCATATTATGACTTTTAAAGTGGTATGGTACAAATTAATTGTTTGGGGAAAGAGGAATGTGGGTGAGATCTTCTGATGGTTAAAATTAGACCTTCTGATGAGCTCAGTTGTGAAGTTTAAGACTTAATATATTACCAGAGAAGTCAGGAACACGGTGTCTTGAGCACAATTGAAAACATACCTGCATTAAGCTGTTAAAATGATGGCAGTTGAGTGGTAAGGATGGAGACCTTCACCTGATCTAGTTCTGGAAGATGCAGCATGTACAGAATGACATCTGGAGCTTCATGCATGGTTTCTCCATATCTCCTGGGATGTGGCCTTTAACTTTAATGCAACCAAATGTTTTCCAAACCAGGGGCTCCTCCCTGCTGACTAGGTTTTAGTAACATAGTACATGCAACAAATTTTCTCCTTTGCACTCAACCAACCAACTAAAATCTATATGTAACAACACGTCTGGAATAAGCAGATATACCTACCCTGCTAATGAAGTTAGGGATACATTCTTTATGCCAGGCCTGTGCCCCCCACCCCCATCTTCAGATGTACCCTATACTCTGAACCTAGTACATCTTAATAAACAGTAACTTTTTCATAAACTTTATGATATTGGATGTGGCTACATTTCTCAACTTGCATGGGCCCCAAGACACCAACTAGAAAGAATTTGAGCTCTGTTTTCCCATTGATATTAAATATGCCCAGACATGTATTATAAACTACAGGACCAAAGGGAAAACCAGAGTGTGGGGAGAAGCGATAGACTGGTTAAGAGAAAATAGCCCGGATGAAGGAAGAGTCTGGCAGGTAAAGTGGGATGAGTGTCAGGTCATGGAGGTTTAGATCATTGCTCTTCGATAACTCCTGCCTCGTGCCACACCCCCCAGTGCTTTGGGGATTTAGTGCTTTGTTCTGGCCAAATATGTGATTAGTTGAAACTCCAAGTGCTCTGTAGTGAGAACAGTCCTCTGAAACTCTGGGTAGAACCATCAAATGTTTTTGGTAGAGATGGTGACCCAGGGATCTTAGAGCTTCCTAGGATAGAGTAGCAGACACCACTGAAAAGAGACTACAGATGCACAGGGTCTTATGAGGTGTGAGACCACTCTCTGTTTTCCCACCAGGTATAAGCCAGGAATGTGAGCCTAAGACCCACAATACAGTCCTGTGGATGTCCTAGGATTCTTGGCAATGTCTGGGAAAGGAGAATCTCTGGATGAGGTAAGACTTCCTGAAAGACAAATAGATGAGGCTAGGATCAAAGATTCAGGATATAATTGTAAATGTGACACATTGTGTACACTTCTTGATGAAACTCAAGACATGAAGAGAGAAGTATTTATTAAATCTGTGTTTGAGAAGAATTTTCTAAGTTTAAAAGCAGTGGAAGATTTAGTGAAAGCCTAAGCACATGCATTTGATTACCTAAGAAGGAAAAAGCATTCTTGCATCATAAAAATCCACCCCAAATGAAAAAGTAGTGAACAAACAGAAAGCAAACTGCTGCAAACACATGTAACAAAAGTTACTCTTCTTTATGTACTGAGAATTAGTTCAAATCATTAAGAAAACATTTAATGAGAAAAACATGAATAGTGTAAATACTATAGGGTGAATACTTACCAACTTCAGAGAAAAAACTATTTTCAAACCAAGTTTGTGTATAATTTTCATACCCACTCTCCACACATGCATATATGTATGTGTGTATATATATTGATACATAGCAGTATATTTCCATGAATATGGGTGATCCTCATTTCTTACGTGTTTTCTCTGCTTTTGGCAATTAAAATGTTTATTCTTTTTTTTTCAGTACATCTCCTTATTTTTATTTGATTTATTTTTTATTGAAATATAGTGGATTTACAATGTTGTATTAGTTTCAAGTGTAGAGCACAGTGATTCAGTTATATATATAACCTTTTCCAGATTCTTTTCCCTTACGTGTTATTATTAAATAGTGAGTATAGTTCCTATAGTTCCCTGTGCTATAAAGTAGGTCCTTGTTGGCAAAAACGTTTATTCTTTTTTTGTGTGTGTGTGGCACGTGGGCCTCTCACTGTTGTGGCCTCTCCCGTTGCGGAGCACAGGCTCTGGATGCGCAGGCTCAGTGGCCATGGCTCACGGGCATAGCCGCTCCGCGGCATGTGGGATCTTCCCGGACCGGGACACGAACCCGTGTCCCCTGCATCGGCAGGTGGACTCTCAACCACTGCGCCACCAGGGAAGCCCCAAAACGTTTATCCTTAAGAAATAAATATGGTTTTATTTTAATGAATATTTTGAAATTATATCTCCTTAAACATATTCTCAAGTTACTGTTTTTCCCTAATCCTCATGTGTCAAGCCACATTTATACCTGGTTGAAGCATAGACTCCTTATCATCTGGATTAGCTGACGTGTAGAGACAGTAAATTACACTTACTATTTCATGATTTCCAGGGCTTTATCTGGGAGTGAACAGTTCAGTAATAAAGGCAAAAAGCTCACATACTTCAGGAGTATATTTGCATTATGATGCCCTAAGAGGGCTGTATGATTCTGGGACTCAATTCTACAAGACCAGTAAGGACTATTATCTGTAAATATGGGTACCTGTTAGCTTTGCACTGATAGTAGGGGCTCATTCCTCATCAGTCTGTTTATGCAATGAATAGGTATCTGGTTCTTCTCTACGTCAGACATTGCACTAGGGTGCACAGATGAATAAGAGTGTTTTCTAATTGCCTATGATGAGGAAAGATTAAAATATATGAGTTTCTTTTGAGGTTAAGTCAGTATTTTGTCATCATCTTGAAGGTTATCATTCTCTTGAGACTTGTAGTCATCATGCTTTCTACTTACCTTTTCTTGTATATTAATACTAGGTTCATTACCCCAAAAGGTATATGGAAGTTCCAGACTAGTTCACAAAATATAATGCTATGTATTTTTTGCTCTTTCCTAAATTTTATGATGGAGAAATGTTGGATGCATGCAGTTTTCTTTTTGAATTTTATTTTTTATACAGCAGTTTCTTATTAGTTATATATTTTATACATATTAGTGGATATATGTCAATCCCAGTCTCCCAATTCATTCCCCCACTGCTTTCCCCCCTTGGTGTCCATGTGTTTGTTCTCTACATCTGTGTCTCTATTGCTGCCTTGCAAACCGGTTCATCTGTACCATTTTTCTAGATTCCACATATATGCGTTAATATATGATATTTGTTTTTCTCTTTCTGACTTCACTCTGTATGACAGTCTCTAGGTTCTTCCACGTCTCTACAAATGACCCAATTTTGTTCTTTTTTATGGCTGAGTAATATTCCATTGTATATATGTACCATATCTTCTTTATCCATTAGTCTGTTGATGGGCATTTAAGTTGCTTCCATCACCTGGCTCTTGTAAATAGTGCTGCAATGAACACTGGGGTGCATGTGTGTATTTTGAATTATGGTTTTCTCTGGTTATATGACCAGTAGTGGGATTGCTGGGTCATATGGTAATTCTAGTTTTAGTTTTTTAAGGAACCTCCATACTGTTCTCCATAGTGGCTGTATCAATTTACATTCCCACCAACAGTGCAAGAGGGTTCCCTTTTCTCCACACCCTCTCCAGCATTTGTTGTTTGTAGATTTTCTGATGATGCCCATTCTAACTGGTGTGAGGTGATACCTCATTGTAGTTTTGATTTGCATTTCTCTAATAATTAGTCATGTTGAGCAGCTTTTCGTGTGCCCCTTGGCCATCTGTATGTCTTGTTTGGAGAAATGTCTATTTAGGTCTTCTGCCCATTTTTGGATTGGGGTGTTTGTTTTTTAATATTGTGCTGCATGAGCTGTTTATATATTTTGGAGATTATTCCTTTGTCTGATTCATTTGTAAATATTTTCTCCAATTCTGAGAGTTGGCTTTTTGTCTTGTTTATGGTTTCCTTTGCTGTGCAAAATGTTTTAAGCTTCATTAGGTCCCATTTGTTTATTTTTGTTTTTATTTCCATTACTCTAGGAGGTGGGTCAAAAAAGATCTTGCTGTGATTTATGTCAAAGAGTGTTTGTTCTTCCTGTGTTTTCTTCTAAGAGTTTTATAGTGTCTGGCCTTACATTTAGGTCTTTAATCCATTTTGAGTTTATTTTTGTGTATGGTGTTAGGGAGTGTTCTAATTTCATTCTTTTACATGTAGCTGTCCAGTTTTCCCAGCACCACTTATTGAGGAGGCTGTCTTTTCTTCATTGTATATCCTTGCCTCCTTTGTCATAGGTTAGTTGACCATTGGTGCATGGGTTTATCTCTGGGCTTTCTGTCCCGTTCCATTGATCTATATTTCTGTTTTTATGCCAGTACCATATTGTCTTGATTGCTGTAGCTTTGTAGTATATTCTGAAGTCAGGGAGTCTGATTCATCCTGCTCTGTTTATTTATTTATTTTTTTTGGTACACGGACCTCTCACTGCTGTGGCCTCCCCTGTTGTGGAGCACAGGCTCCGCATGTGCAGGCTCAGTGGCCATGGCCAACGGGCCCAGCTGCTCCGCGGCACGCGGGATCCTCCCGGACCAGGGCACGAACCTACATCCCCTGCATCGGCAGGCGGGCTCCCAGCCACTGCGCCACCAGGAAAGCCCTCCTGCTCCGATTTTTTCCCTCAAGATTTCTTTGGCTATTCGGGGTCTTTTGTGTCTCCATACAAATTTTAAGATTTTTTTGTTCTAGTTCTGTAAAAAATGCAATTGGTAATTTGATAGGGTTTGTATTGAATCTGTAGATTCCTTTGGGTAGTATAGTCATTTTCACACTATTGATTCTTCCAATCCAGGAACATGGTATATATCTCCATCTGTTTGTGTCATCTTTGATTTTTTTCATCAGTGTCTTATACTTTTCAGAGTACAGGACTTTTATCTCCTTAGGTAGGTCTATTCCTAGGTATTTTATTCTTTTTTTGCAGTGGTGAATGGGCTTGTTTCCTTAATTTCTCTTTCTGGTCTTTTGTTGTTGGTGTATAGGAATGCAAGAGATTTCTGTGCATTAATTTTGTATCCTGCAACTTTACCACATTCATTGATTAGCTCTAGTAGTTTTCTGGTGGCACCTTTAGGGTTTTCTATGTATAGTATCATGTCATCTGCAGGCAGTGACAGTTTTACTTCTTCTTTTCTGATTTGTATTGCTTTTATTTCTTTTCCTTCTCTGTTTGCCACGGTCAGGACTTCCAAAACTATGTTGAATAATAGTGGCAAGAGTGGACATCCTTGTCTTGTTTCTGATCTTAGAGGAAATGCTTTCAGGTTTTCACCATTGAGAATGATTTTTGCTGTGGGTTTGTTGTACATGGCCTTTATTATGTTGATAATAAAGGTAGGTTCCCTGTATGCCCACTTTCTGGAGAGATTTTATCATAAATGGGTGTTGAATTTTGTCCATGCTTTTTCTACATCTATTGAGATGATCATATGGTTTTTATTCTTCAATTTGTTAATATGGTAATCACATTGATTGATTTGCATATTTTGAAGAATCCTTGCATCCTTGGGATAAATCCCACTTGATCATGGTGTATGATCCTTTTAATGTGTTGTTGGATTCTGTTTGCTATTATTTTGTTGAGGATTTTTGCATCTATATTCATCAGTGATATTGGCCTGTAATTTTCTTTTTTTGTAGTATCTTTGTCTGGTTTTGGTATCTGGGTGATGGTGGACTTGTAGAATGAGTTTGGGAGTGTTTCTTCCTCTGCAATTTTTTGGAAGATTTTGAGAAGGATGGGTGTTAGCTCTTCTCTAAATGTTTGATAGAATTCACCTGTGAAGCCATCTGCTCCTGGACTTCTGTTTGTTGGAAGATTTTTAATCACAGTTTCTATTTCATTACTTGTGATTGGCCTGTTCATATTTTCTATTTCTTCTTGGTTCAGTCTTAGAAGCTTATACCTTTCTAAGAGTTTGTCCATTTCTTCCAGGTTGTCCATTTTATTGCATAGGGTTGTTTGTAGTAGTCTCTTCGGATGCTTTGTATTTCTGCAGTGTCTGTTGTAACTTCTCCTTTTTCATTTCTAATTTTATTGATTTGAGTCCTCTCCCTTTTTTTTGTTGATGAGTCTGGCTAAAGGTATATCAATTTTGTTTATCTTCTCAAAGAACAAGCTTTTAGTTTTACTGATTTTTGCTTTTGTTTTCTTTGTTTCTGTTTCATTTATTTCTGCTCTGATCTTTGTTATTTCTTTTCTTCTACTAAGTTTGGGCTTTGTTTGTTCTTCTTTCTCTAGTTCCTTTAGGTGTAATGTTAGATTGTTTATTTAAGATTTTTCTTGTTTCTTGAGGTAGGGTTGTATTGCTATAAACTTCCCTCTTAGAACTGCTTTTGCTGCATCCCATAAGTTTGGATCATCATATTTTTGTTTTCATTTGTCTCTAGGTAATTTTTGATTTCCTCTTTGATTTCTCCAGTGATCTCTTGTTTATTTAGTAGCATATTGTTCAGCCTGCATGTGTTTGTGTTTTTAAAATTTGTTCCCTGTAATGGATTTCTAATCTCATAGCATTGTGGTCAGAAAAGATGCTTGATATGATTTCAGTTTTCTTAAACTTACCGAGGCTTGATTTGTGACCCAAGATGTGATCTGTCCTGAAGAATGTTCCGTGTGCACTTGAGAAGAAAGTGTAATCTGTTCTTTTTGGTTGGAATGTCCTATAAATATCAGTTAAATCTATCTGGTCTGTTGTGTCATTTAAATCTTGTGTTTCCTTATTAATTTTCTGTCTGGATGATCTGTTCATTGGTGTAAGTAAAGTGTTAAAGTCCCCTACTATTAATGTGTTACTGTTGATTTCCTCTTTTATAAATGTTAGCAGTTGCCTTATGTATTGAGTTGCTCCTATGTTGGGTGCATATATATTTATAATTGTTATAGCTTCTTCTTGGATTGATCCCTTGATCATTATGTATTGTCCTTCCTTGTCTGTTGTAACATTCTCTATTTTAAAGTCTATTTTATCTGATATGAGTATTGCTACTCCAGGTTTCTTTTGATTTCCATTTGCATGGAATACGTTTTTCCATCCCCTCACCTTCAGTCTGTATGTGTCCCTAGGTTTGAAGTAGCTCTCTTGTACACAGCATATAGATGGGCGTTGTTTTTGTATCCATTCAGTGAGACTGTGTCTTTTGGCTGGAGCATTTAATCCATTCACATTTAAGGTAATTATCAATATGTATGTTCCTATTACTATTTTCTTAATTGTTTTGGGTTTGTTTTTGTAGGTCGTTTTCTTCTCTTGTGTTTCCCACTTAGAGAAGTTCCTTTAGCATTTGTTGTAGAGCTGGTTTGGTGGTGCTGAATTCTCTTAGCTTTTGCTTGTCTGTAAAGCTTTTGATTTCTCCCTTGAATCTGAATGAGATCATTGCTGGGTAGAGTAATCTTGATTGTAGTTTCTTCCCTTTCATCACTTTAAGTATACTGTGCCAGTCCCTTGTGACTTGTAGAGTTTCTGCTGAGAAATCAGCTGTTAACCTTATGGGAGTTCCCTTTTATGTTATTTTTTGTTTTTACCTTGTTGCTTTTAATGATTTTTCTTTGTCTTTAATTTTTGTCAGTTTGATTACTATGTGTCTCGGCATGTTTTTCCTTGGGTTTATCCTGCCTGGGACTCCCTGCACTTCCTGGACTTGAGTGGCTATTTCCTTTCCCATGTTAGGGAAGTTTTCAACTATAATCTCTTCAAATATTTTCTCAGGTACTTTCTCTCTCTCTTCTCCTTCTGGGACCCCTATAATGTGAACGTTGGTGCATTTAATGTTGTCCCAGAGGTCCCTTAGGCTGTCTTCAGTTCTTTTCATTCTTTTTTCTTTTTTCTGTTCTGCAGTTCTGCAGTAGTGAATTCTACCATTCCCTCTTCCAGGTCACTTTTCTGTTCTTCTGCCTCAGTTACTCTGCTATGGATTCCTTCTAGTGTATTTTTCATTTCAGTTATTGTATTGTTCATCTCTGTTTGTTTGTTCTTTAATTCTTCTAGGTGTTTGTTCCTTAATTCTTCTAGGTCTTCATTTCTTGCATCTTCTTGATCTTTGCCTCCATTTTTTCCCCAAGGTCCTGAATCATCTTCACTCTTAATTCTTTTTCTGGAAGGTTGCCTATCTCCACTTCATTTAGTTGTTTTTCTGGGGTTTTATCTTTTTCCTTCATGTGGGACATAGACAAAATGAAAAGGAAGAGGACAATCTTTCTGTGAATGTCGTTTTCGTTCCACAGGCTGCAGGACTGTAGTTCTTCTTGCCTCTGCTGTCTGCGCTTCGGTGGATGAGGCTATCTAAGAGGCTTGTGCAAGCTTCCTGATAGGAGTGACTGGTGGTCAGTAGAGTGGGGTGTTGCTGTGGTGGGCAGAGCTCAGTAAAACTTTAATCTGCTTGTCTGCTGATGGGTGGGGCTGATTTCCCTCCCTGTTGGCTGTTTGGCCTGAGGCGACCCCGCAGTAGAGGGTACACACTCTTTGGTGGGGCTAATGGCAGACTCCAGGAAGGCTCACACCAAGGAGTACTTCCCAGAACTTCTGCTGCCACTGTCCTTGTCCCCACAGTGAGCCACAGCTACTCTCCACCTATGCAGGAGACCCTGTAACACTGGCAGGTAGGTCTGGTTCAGTCTCCTATGGGTTCACTGCTCCTTCCCCCTGGGTCCTGATGTGCACACTACTTTGTGTGTGCCCTCCAAGAGTGGAGTCTCTGTTTCCCTCAGTCCTGTCGAACTCCTGCAATCAAATCCTGTTAGCCTTCAAAGTCTGATTCTCTGGGAATTTCTCCTCCCCAGGTTGGGAAGCTTGACGTGGGGCTCAGAACCTTCACTCCAGTGGGTGGCCTTCTGTGGTATAATTGTTCTCTAGTTTGTGAGTGACCTACCCAGTAGTTATGGGATTTGATTTTATTGTGATTGCGTCCCTACTTCCGTTCCGTTGCGGCTTCTCTTGTGTCTTTGGATGTGGGGTGTCTTTTTTGGTGAGTTCCAGTGTCTTCCTGGCAATGATTGTTCAGCAGTTAGTTGTGCTTCTGGTGCTCTCCCTAAACCTGAGGACACATCTTGCTACTGGATCCACAAAATAAATTGAGATAAAGCACAGATATTCACAGACACAGTTCGTAGCTATGGCAACTTGTTGCTGAGTGTATTTCCCAGGGAAGGAGCTTGGTGGTGCCACTCTTGATGTTCAGGGCGCATGCTACCTCTATAATGGCTCCCTGCTTGAGCGCTGAGGCACCTTCCAGTCAGCGTTCGGACCTCGCGCAATCGACCCAGTGGTCTTTCCGGCCACTTCCGGCCTTCTCTGCAGTTTTTAATAAACATAATTATGAAGAATGTGAAGAATGCAATGTTGCTTAATAATCATAATAATAATATCAATAACTGGCATTGTGCTGTGCTTTCACTGTGTTCCAGGCACTGTTCTGTGTGCTCTAACATGTATATCTCTTTGTATTTTTGCAACAGTCCTGAGATAGGTATTCATATCTGTTATCATAGTCCTGATAGCCAAGAACCTTTGTTAAGGACCGAATGTGTCTTTTTAAAATTCATATGTTGAAATGCTACCCTCACAGTGTGATGGTATTAGGAAGTGGGACCTTTGAGGGGTAACTAGGGTTAGATGAGGTCATGAGGGTTGAGTCTTCATGAATGGGATTAGTGCCCTTATAAGACTCAGAGAGAGCTTGCTTCCTCTCTTTGTTCTGTCATGTGAAGATACAAAGAGAGGTCGGCTGTTTGCAACCCAGTAGCAGACTCTCGCCATAGCCCTAACACATTGGCACACTGATCTCGGACATACAGACTACAGATGTGTGAGAAATAAATTTCTGTTGTTTATAAACCAGTTAATCTATGGTACTCTTTTATAGCAGTCTAAACTAATACAACTTCTGATAACTGAAAGCTATTTTCATTCATTTTATGTCAAAGTATATTTGGTGTTAAAATTCTGAGCTGAATTGATCTGAGGTTAATATTAGTCTTTAACCAAACCTACTCTGTGTGAATATTTATGTTTAACTGAAAAAAATATTTGTCTTTTTTTATGGGTACTGCTGTAGTTGTTATATAATACATGGAATATAGAGTGAATTACCCCAGTATAATATGGCTTACGTTGAGAAATACATCTGGCCATAGGGTTTTAGAAAAGGAATTGTGGAATTGTTTCTAATCCCCATTTACTAAGGAAACTGAGGCTCAAAGTGCTCGAGAAATCTGACCAGAGTCACACAGTCTGTGTATAGTACTAGTATTGAAACCCAGTCTTAGAAGGCTAAAAGTCATTTTCCTGTCTAGAGTTCATAAGTGACTAATCGAGTTCATGTATGAATGAACTCGATGATTGTATGCAAGTAATGTATGAATAGAGATTAATGAATAAATGCTGTCGAAACATTGTAATTAAGAGGAAAGAGTTTTGCTTGGGTATCTTAAAAAAAGAAACAACTTCTAACCAAAGTTCTATTATTAACTAGCTACGTGACCTTGAGCAAGTCTCTTAGATTATCTCTGTGCTAAATTCTTGATCCTGTGTTGAGGATCATTATACCTGCCTTACAAAAATCTTGTAAAGCTACAATGCTGTAATTGTGGTGAGAGCACTTTGAAACTAATTAGTGCTGTACTTACATAAGATGTTATTATAACAGTTTCATAATATAGAGATATTTTTACTCCTTTAAATTGAAAAGAACATTAGAAATGTTTCAAACTTAAAATACTCAAGAGAAGCATTTTCCAAAGTGTGTTTCACAGGACACTAATCTGCAAAATGCTCCAGGACTAAAAGACTATTGTGATCCAATACAGTTGGAAAAAGATACTTATTATATCTCCCTCTTGAAGATTCACAAGGCTAATGCAGATACTAAAGGCTTTTAGAGGCTTGCTTAAAGAGAGCTTTTTTTGTCATTTTCTCTTTTTTTTTTTTTTTTTTTTTGCTGTATTTAACCCAGGATTTTATTAAGCTGCCTTCCAGTAGCACCTTTAAACATCTTGTGGAACCATGTGGCTGAATATGTTATAGGAAATTTTATCTCCACATGGAAAATTATTTAGCTTTTTTATGAATACCATCAATTCTATTTATATTTAGAAAAGTATACAGTTTTTCCCCTCATAACATGTGTTTTTCACCAAGACTTCTTCAATAATGATACAGTGGTATAGTAACTCATTAGAATTCATTAACATTGTTGTAGGCATGCAACATACAAATCTCATCAACTTTTAAAGGGTTCTCATTTATCCAGTTTTTTCTTACTTTATTTATGGTAAAACACTGTATCCACCATTCTTTGGAATATTCTTCTTGGAGTAACTCTGATGGTTAATTTTGTGTGTCAACTTGACTGGGATACAGGGTATCCAGGTATTCGGTCAACCATTATTCTGGATGTTTCTATGAGAGTGTTTGTGAATTTAACATTTAAGTCAATAGACTGAGTAAAGCAGATTGCTGTCCCTAATGTGGGTGAGGCTTGACAATCAGTTGAAGGCATGAATAGATCAAAAGGCTGACACCACCCCCCCCCCAACCTGACTAAGAGGAAGTTCCTTCTACCTAACTGCCTTCAACTTGTGACAGAGGTTTTCATACTGCCTTTCAATATACTGCCAAAGTGAAACTTTGGCTCTTTCTGGATACTGATCCTACCAGCCTTTGGAATGGAACTATACCATAAGCTTTCATGGTTCTCAGGCCTTCAGACTTTGACTGGAACTATCCTTTGGCTCCCCTTGGTCTCCCTTTCTCTCTATCTCTCTGTCTGGAGAACCTAAGACATATTTTGGTACTGAGACTGGTTTTAGAGGATCAGAATTTTACGATGAATTTTATGAATTGGTTCTGGTGCCTCTGGAATTGACTATTTATATGGTTAGATGTAAAGATGCTAATGACTCTATTTCCAGTAGTAAAGAGAGCACTGATAGTCCGTGGCATGATTTGGCCATAGAGATATGCAGAATATCTCCATAGGATTTTCCTAATTGACCCCTTAGAAGAAGCAAGAATCCGGATGTCTGTGTACATGATACTTTTGAACATTTTTCTCAGACAAACAGATAGAACAAGACTGGCTGGTTTCTCCTAATACGGATGGAAACGTTGGGAAAGAAAAGGATGAGCTCAGGGATTTGAATTCCCATTTCAAGCACTGCATAAATGACCTAAAGCTTTTGTGTGTGCCCTAAAGGAGACCCTTATCTCTTGTAGTCTTAAGGCTGAGATTGCTAAAAAAGTCAAACAAAAAAAATCTCATCCTTTCAGTGGCTAAATGCAATTTGAACTGCAACCTCACAGGGTATCTATTGCTAAGTGAGGGCATTAATTGGGGCAGAATGGGGTTCTGAATGGCAACATGTAGGAAGACTCTGATGAAACTGGGGAGATTAAGCCCCTAAATTCTGATGAATCTTCTTTCCAATGGAAGAGTCCTCTCTGTTCCCAGTGGAAGTGATCTCTCCACCCCGATCTGAAGGGATAAACCCTGCATTGCCTGAGGAAATGGTGTTGGTCTCTCCTGAGGCAGTTGCCATGCAAGATAATACTGATTCTTCTCAGCACCCACACCCATCACCCGTCTTTGCTTCTATACCTATAACTAGACTCAAGTCCTAGCAGGTCTGTACAGGTGAGGGATAGAATGTGACCCATAGGAGATGTGCTGCATTCCAAAAGAACTACTTGAGTCTTCTAATTTATACAGATGGAAGTCTAGGGAACCTGTGAGGGGGTAGATATCAAAAGTGTTGGATAATGGTGGAAGGAACGTAAAGCTGGGTCAGGTTGAATTTACTGATTCACTGAGGACTCACTGAGCAAGGAGTCTGTGTTTAGTGGGTCAGCTGAGCTGTCAAACCGAGGGCTATGACAGTTTGGTTGGTTGACTGACTAAAGCAGGGATCAGAAGGTGGTCCATAGTGAACATGGTGAAAGTGCCTGCCCTACCTTGCTTTAGTGGAGAGGAAGGGATGCAAAGACTTAGGGAGACGGGAATGTTAGAGTGTATTTGTCATTTAAGACTTACCCACACGGAGAGCATCCAGAAGACATGGCTTTCACCACGACTGTGAGAAATCAAGTTGTGACGAAAGCCCCAGCATCTTTGAAGAGCTCCATGATTGTTGTCCTCTACAGCCAAACCTCACCGCGGTCATTGAATTGGTAAACGTAAATGCCACTGGCATAATTGGATCCTGGGTAGCAGGGGCCAGTTGGTGGCAGGCAAGGTGGGTGTGGATATGGTCACGGACAGCAGAATCAAAGCAGCAGTCAGACTAGCCTGACTCATGCAGACCATGGCCGTGGCTAGTTCATCATGGTGCCCCTAGAAGTGAAATAGCTAGGAAGCCTGTTCCATTCTCACTTAATCTGTAGAACCAGACATATTTTAGGCCAAGTGAACAAAAGTCTGACGTAAGTCATAAAAACAGAGTCATGGCCTCTCAGTCAGTCTCAGACTTGAGCCAGTTTACAGACTCCACACCCCTTGAGTGATGGGGAGGTGGGGTCCCCTTGAAGAACCCCTGTTGCCAAAAATGTATACTGTTAATCTTTCTCTCCGCTTTCCCCAAAGGGATCCATGGCGTTTTACCAGGGTCCACTGGGAAAAAGGAAGTAATTGGGCCTTTGGGGGAATATTGGACACTTATTCCAGAGATCCAAAATACCACTGTGGCCCTCCAGTCAGAGTAGGGGCTTATGGAGTCAGCCGAGCAATGGAGTTGTAGATCAGGTCCCTCTCGGTGTTGGCCCGGTATGTCCCTGAACCCAGTCTGTAACCATTTCCTCAGTTCTGGAGTGCCTAGGCAGGGCAGACATCCTTAGCAGCTGGCAGAATCTCCGTATTGGGGATTCTGACCAGTGGAGCGAGGGCCATTATGGTGGGAAAAGCCAAGTGGAAGCCACCACAACTGCCTCTACCTAAGAAAATGCTAAACTAAAGCCATACTGGATTCCTGGAGGGATCGCAGAGATTAGTGCCACCATTAGGGATTTGAAAGAGGCAGGGGTGACGTCGTCGAATTTATCCCCATTCAACTCACCTATTCAGCCTGGTGCAGAAGACGGATGCATCCTGGAGAATGACGGTGGATAATTGTAGGCTTAACTAGGCTGTAAATTCAATTGCAGGTGCTGTGCCAGATGTGGTTTCATTGTTTGGGCAAATTAAGACATCCCCTGTACCTGGTTTGGAGCTATTGATCTGACAAATGCTTTTTTTCCTCTATCCCTGTTAAGAAAGACCACCAGAAGCTGGTTACTTTCAGCTGGCAAGGTCAGAAAAATACCTACATTGTCCCACCTTAGGGGTATATCAGCTCTCCAGCCCTATGTCATAATTTAGTTCGCGAGGACCTTGCTTGCTTTTCCCCTCCATAAGATATTACACTGGTCCATTGTTACACTGATGACTTTATGCTAACTTTTTTTTTTTTTTTTGGCCACGCTAAGCGGCTTGTGGGATCTTAGTTCCCTGACCAGGGGTCAAACCCATGCCCTCTGAAGTAGAAGCACAGAGTCCTAACCACTGGACTGCTGGGGAATTTCCCAGACACACACACACCCTTTTTTTTTTTTTTTTACTTTACGCTATTGAACTTAGTAAGCAGGAAGTAACAACTACTCTAGACTTATGACTAAGACATTTGCATGTAAGAGGATGATAATAAAACTGACCAAAAATGCTCAGGGGTCTTCTGCCTTTCTAGGGGTCCAGTGGTGTGTGGGGGGCATGTTTAGATATCCCTTCAAAGACGAAGGATAAATAGTTGCATGTGGCCCTTTTTTGGTTGCAAAAGGCACAATGCTTAGTGGCCCCCTTTGTATTCTGGAGGTAATATAGTCCTCATTTAGACCTATCACTCTGACCCATTTACTGAGTAACCCAAAAAGCTGCTAGTTTTGAGTGATGCCCAGCACAAGAGAAGGCTCTGTATTGGGTCCAGGTTGCCATGCAAGCTGCTTTGCAATTTAGGCCTTATGATCCGAAAGATCCAATGGTGCTTGGAGTGTCAGTGTCAGCTAAGGATGCTGTTTGGAGCCTTGGTGGGCCTCTATAAATGAATCATAATGCAGGCCCTTAAGATGTTGGAGCAAAACCCCTACCATCCTCTGTGGGCAATGACTCTGCTTTTAAGAAACAGCTCCTGGCCTGTGACTGGGCCTTAGTAATGACTAAATTCTTTACCTTGGGCCACGAAGTTACCATGTGAGCTGAGCAACTGCCCAACATGAGTGGGGTGTCATGTGATGCACCAGGCTATAATGTTGGGCATGCATAGCAGCACTTCATCATCACGTGGAAGTGGGATGTACACAGCTGGTCCCAAGCAGGCCCTGAAGGTACAGGTGAGTTATATGAAGTGGTCTAACTGCCCACGGACACCACTCCTTTTATACTGCCTTCTCTTTCCCAACCTGCACCCATGGCTTCATGGGGAGTTCCCTATAATCAGCTGGCAGAGGACGAGGAGACTGGAGCCTGGTTTACAGAGGGTTCTGCATGATTTGTAAGCACCACCTGAAGGTAGACAGCTGCAGCAGCCCAGCATCTCTCTGCGACATCCCTAAAGGACAATGGTGAAGGGAAGTCCTCCCAGTGGGCAGAGCTTTGAGCAGTGCACCTGCTTGTTCACTTTGCTTGGCAGGATAAGTGGCCAGATGTATGATTCATACCCATTTATGGCCAATGGTTTGGCTGGACGGTTAGGGATTTGGAAAGAACATGATTGGGAAATTGTTGACAAGGAAATCTGGGAAGGAAGTCTATGGATAGACTTCTCTTTTTTTTTTTTTTTAAATAAGACTTTTTTTTTTTTAGATGTTGGTAGGCGTTTATTAATTAATTTATTTTGGCTGTGTTGGGTCTTCGTTTCTGTGCGAGGGCATTCTCCAGTTGTGGCAAGTGGGGGCCACTCTTCATCGCGGTACGCGGGCCTCTCACTATCGCGGCCTCTCGTTGTATAGCACAGGCTCCAGATGCACAGACTCAGTAGTTGTGGCTCACGGGCCCAGTAGCTCCGCGGCACGTGGGATCCTCCCAGACCAGGGCTCGAACCCGTGTCCCTTGCATCAGCAGGCAGACTCCCAACCACTGCGCCACCAGGGAAGCCCTAGACTTCTTTTAATGGGCAAAAAAACATGAAGATACATTAAGTCCCCTACATACAAATGAGTTCTGTTCTGAGAGCGGGTTAGTAAGTCCAATTTGTTCATAAGTCCAACAAGGTTAGCCTAGCTCCTCAACTAACACAATTGGCTATATAGTACTGTACTGTAATAAGTTTATAATACTTTTGCACAAATAATACATAAAAAACAAACACAAAAAATAAAACATTTTTAATCTTACAGTACACTACCTTGAAGAGTACAGTAGTACACTACAACAGCTGGCATACAGAGGCTGCATCTAGTGAACAGGCAAGAACAGTTACTGACTGGAGGAGGGATTGCAGGTGGGAGATGGTAGAGCTGAAGGATCCTCAGCAATAGGAGATGGAGGGCAAGCTGCGATTTCACTGACGCCTGACGTGGATGGCACAGGGTCTGGTTCCTTGCTGGAACCAGATGCATGTTCGTATCTTTGAAAGTTTGCAGCTGAAAGGTTTATATGTAGGGAACTTAACTGTATGTGATTGCTCATTAAAGGGTAACCTCAGCAGAGGAGGATTTTAATAATCAAGTGGTAGGATGACCCTTTCTCTGGATACCAGTCAGCCTCTTTCCCCAGCTGTCCCTGTGATCTTCCAGTGGGCTCATGGACAAGTGGCCATGATGGCAGGGATGGGAGTCATGCCTGGGCTCAGCAACATGGACACCTACTCAACCAAGGCCAACTTGGCTGTGGCTGCTGCTGAGTGGCTGGTCTGCCAGCAAATGAGACCAGCACTGAGCCATCCCCAGAGGAGGTCAGCCTGGTCTGATCTACTTTCATTACGGAAGGGCAGCATTTTGTTCTTACTGAAATGGGCACTGTCTTCCCTGCATGCAATACTTCTGTCCAAACTACCATCTATGGACTTACAGAATGTCGTATCTTCTGTCATGGTATTCCACAGAGCGTTACCTCTGATCAAAGAACTCACTTCATAACAAAAGAAGGGTGGCAATGGGCCCGTGCTCATGGGATTCACTGGTCTTATCACGTTCTCCACTATAGTAAGGCCCCTACATACGAACCTTCAAGTTGCAAACTTTCAAAGATGTGAATGTGCGTTCACATGTCCAGTCATGTAAGTTAGTTCATGTGTCTGGCATACATTGTCATGTGCATGCATCCTCTACAAGTGGTTGTGCTTTTTTGTACTTCACTGTACAGTATTGTATAGAGTACAGTAGTACTGCATCTTTACAGACATCAAGCCCAGGATGTCCGGAGGCAAGCGTAAAAGCAGCGGTGATGTAGCTGGTACTGCTAAGAAGCACCAGCTGTTGTACTATACTACTGTACTTCTCAAGGTACTTACTGTACTGTAAGATTAAAAATGTTTTCTTTATTTTCTGTGTTTGTTTTTTATGTATTATTTATGTGAAAAATATCATAAACCTATTATAGTACAGTACAATATGGCCAATTGTGTTAGTTGGGTACCTACGCTAACTTTGTTGGACTTACGAACAAATTGGACTTATGAACGTGCTCTCGGAACAGAACTTGTTTGTATGTAGGGGACTTACTGTATCCTGAAGCAGCTGGCTTGATAGATAGAATGGGGGAATAGGCTTTTGAAGAATCAGTTGTAGCGCCGCCTAGAGAGCAATACCTTTCACGGCTAGGGAAAGGTTTCCCTAAGGATGTAGATGCTCTGAATTAGTGTCCAATATATGGTGCTGTTTCTCCCATAGCCGGGATTCCCAGGTCCAGGAGTCAAGGTATGGAAGTGGGAGTGGCACCGTCTCTCTAGGTTTGTATTAAACCTAGAGACACACTAGCACAAGTTTTGCTTCTGTTCTTATGCCTCTATGCTCTGCCTGCCTAGAAGTCTTAGTTCCTGTGGGAGGAATGCTTTCACCATGAGACACGACAAGAATTCCATTGAACTTGAAGTTGTGACAATTACCAGGCCACTTTGGACTCTTCATGCCCCTGAATCAACAGGCAAAGAAGGGAGTTACTATGCTGCCTGATGTGATTGGTCCTGACTACCACGGGAAAATGGGAACGCTGTTCCTCAATGGACGTCAGGAGAGTATGTCTGGAATACAGGAGATCTATTAGGGCATCTCTTAGTATTACCATGCCCTGAGATTAAAGTCAGTGAAAAAGTATAGCAACCCAATACAGGCAGGGCTACCAATGACCCAGACCCTTCAGAATGAAAATTTGTTTCACCCCACCAGGTAAAGGGCCATAACCAGCTGAGGTGCTCACTGAAGGCAAAAGGATTACAGATTGGGTAGTGGCAAAACACAGTTATAAATACCAGTTATGACTATGCGAGCAGTTACAGAAACGAGGACTGTAATTGTCATGAGTATTTCCTCCTTATTTTGTTATGAATATGTTTGTGTGTCTATATTATGTGTAATATATATTATATATTACATGTGATAAAATGTATATACAAACGCAAATGTCTTTGTTTTCTTCTCTCTTTTATTCTCTGTTCATGTAACATAAGATTATTGAATTTATGTTGTAGTACTTAAGTACTGTTAACTTTACATCATAGTATTTAAGTTACAGAATATCAAGGAGAATAGTAAATATTACTGAAAGAATTTACCTCCTCTTCTCGAGAAAGGGCTAGTATGTTTTTGTACGTAGGGGAGTGGTGTCATGTCAAGTGGAACTATGATTTGTTGTTATCTTCATTGGGAGATTAAGTATACTTTGAAAAGATGCACATGGGTGCCAAGTTGACAAGGGGTAGACTCCTGATTATTATTTTGTGTCAACCTGAGTGGGCCATGGGATGCCCACGTATGTGGTTGAACATTATTCTAGGTGTTTCTGTGAGGGTGACTTTGGATGAGTTTAACATTTGTATCCATGAACTGAGCAAAGCAGATTGGCCTCCCTAATGTGAGTGGGTCTCATCTAGTCCTTGATGGTCTGAATATATCAAAATACTGACGCCCCCTGAGTAAGAAGGAATTCTTTCAATATAGCAGCCTTTGGGTGGGAACACTGATCTTTCTTCCTGCCTTTGGACTTGAACTGAAACATCAGCTCTTCCTGGGTCTGAGTTTACTTGCCCTCACCCTGGAATTACAGCAGCAGCGCTCTCGTGGGTCTTCAGCTTGCTGACTGCAGGTCTGGGGACTTGTCAGCCTCCATAACTCCATGAGCCAGTGCCTTAAAATACATCTCTCTCTGTCTCTCTCCACACGTACAAACAAACACAGATCCTATTGGTCCTGTTTGTCTGGAGAACTGTGAGTAATACAGATCCTTAGAAATAAAAAACTTACATCTTCATTAAAAAAAGGGCCTCTCTAAATAACTTCTTAATAGTTGATGTTTTATGTACCTTTCCAAACTATGCTGATCATACGTCAAACGATTATTCTATAGCTTCATGATTCCCAACCCATACATTCCCTTCGAGGTAGAGGGTCAGGTTTCTCCCTTACATTTTCTTATTAACGTATGGTACATGTGTAAATATAAGACTGTAGTAGATTATTTGGTCACTTATTTATTTCTCCACTCACAACTAATCTCCAGAAGAGGGACCAATTTATTTATGTTTGTTGGACTATCCAGTACACATCTCAATGCCTGACGATTAATTGGTAGCAAATACAGGTTGACTTCTTAAAAGGAAGGTGTAGTATATGTCTAGGTAAGGTCCTTAAAATCCGAGTCCTTAAAATCTTGCCTTTTCACCCCTTTAAAATAGCATTTCACAGGATACAAATGTCTTAATGTACTAGATATTTTGTAGCATAAATAATGTTTCTGGCCAGTGACATTTTATGGTGTTGTAGAAATAAAGACTGCTAAAATGAGAACAAAGGGAGGCTATTTACTCAGCGCCAGCCACCATCACTAGCATTTGGCAGTGACTCAAAGACACGCATTGTAGTGGGAAAGCTTTGCAGAGCGTAAAAAGGAAGGCTTCAAGTGGGCTCTTATTGGAGGTTGTTGGCAAGGAAAAGCTGGAGGCAGGCTAACTGGAAGGGGGGACTCTTATGTGATTGATTTGGGGGGGCCTATTTGGCTTCCTGTAGTTGGTCCAGAGACAGAAGCAGAGGCATAAATGAAGGAAGCTGGCAGCCATTGACCAAGTCCTGACTATTGTCACCCGACTGCTGTAGACCTTGTGTTTTGGCTTTTTGGACTGGGGGCTGCAGAAGTTTTGGATCATAGGTCTGTTGCCCTATATTGTCTGTCCATTTGTATACTTATTCTCTCAGAATGAATTATTGTAATATCATAGTTAAATAACTTAAAAAACAAACATGTAAAGTTGCACATCATTTACATTAAAAAGGGGAAGGTATTTTTGCACATACATAGTGATGATTAACTGTCTGTCAAAGGTACCTCATTGATGATTGAGAATATGAACGCACAGGTTAAATATCTCACGGGAAATTCCTGAAAATGCAAACTATGGTTTTGAGTAATAAACGAAGGGAACGCACAACCTCCCTTTTCTGTAAAAAGATGCAGTATCTCTTCTGGTGCACGTTGTTATAATATACCTTATTCTGATCGAACTTTAATTATGGCTGCATCAGCAAATTCCACACTGCCTCTCCAATTTAGAAGATTTTTCTGGCTGCCTTGAGCCAGTTTATCCCAGCAGTTGGTCTACTAATTCCCATTAGCCCTGTGGAAGAGAAAATTGTGCTTAAGTGGAAGAGCGATGTGTTCAAATGATAAATTTTCACATACTAAATCCTTCAATTCAGGAATATGAAAACATGAGAAGAAGCAGAAACATCAATTACCCATTTTTTTCTTCGAGTTATCATTTTCATCAATCATTTTCAGAACATAAATGGACACTGTTCTCACTCAACTGTATCTCCCATATATTATCTAAGAAGAATATGCATGTCATGATTGTAAGAAAATGATGTATATGTGAAGTAGAGCATTTTTTTCAAAAGTAACAGAGGAAAGAAATATTTCTCCCCTAGCAATAAGGTTTTTTTTTTTTTTTTCCTAAAACGAAGGTGTTGGATGCTTTAGAATCTTTTACAAGCACTGACTAATACAACTATATACAGAATGTGTTTGTTACAAATAAAATACTTAAAGTTTTTGACTTTCATTTTTGTACTTGCTTTAAATAAAAGATTATCGTTTATGTCTTCAATTCCTCTGGCAAGTCTTTGAGAGTTTCAGCTCTGTAGACCGTTAAGTTGCAAAACAGTACAGCTCCTGCCTTACAAACTGAAATGCCCTCACTAATAGAGAGTGACAGAGAGAGTATTTAAGTCCCCAGGGGCCAAGGGGGGCTACTTATGGAACTAGTAACATTTTAAGCGTTCTCTAGAGGTTCAAAGGCTAGGTATTATCTATTTCTTAGAGTTCAAGTTGTTTGTGTCTTTACATGGCTGACTTAAGGGTCTCTGATCAGCAATTTTAGGGAAATGACCAGGAAAGTCTTTTTCCGTGAAGGAAGAGGCCTGATAATATTACTTATTTCACCACTGATGCTGTAGATTTCACATTCAAAATGAACTACTAAACAACCCAAACGTGTCTTCATCTCTCAAATTTAATTTTCACTGTAACGATCTTGTTTCCTTGTCTGACTCAAAGGTCTCTGATGTAGGGAAACAATCATTAAAATAAATGATAAACAAAAATATTTAGCTTTAGTTTTCATTGTTGATTGAGACTGTTCCTCTTTGGAAAACTATTCATTAAATAAACTGCCATCTGACCCTTTTCACTAAACTTGTATCTGACGTTTTATTACTCAGATGTTACAGGTATTTGATTTTCCATATTTCCTTTTATCTTTTGACATGCAATCTTTTGTTTCAGTGTGAAGAAAGTAATGAATTTAACTGGGTATTTAAAAACTCATAAAAAGCCAAATATATCCCTTTTTATTGTCCAGTATTGTTTTCCAGTTATTATAAATTGGCCTAAAAAGCTGAAACTTCAAATTAGTCTTTTTTAATATAATTCATCATTTTTATAATCTCAGTTGATGAGAGGAAAAAAATGTGGGGTGAAAGAATATAAATAAATGATAAAACGGCTCGTGGTACATTTGGCTACTATACAGGCAACTATGGCCCCATTTTTGCCTGTTGGTACTGTTGATACTGAAAAGAATTACCTTATGTATCTTCTGAAATCTATTCACTAGTTATGTTAGCATCAATATTTTGTAATAATTGCATTTTTTTTACAAATATCGTCACTTTAAGGGATTAAGTTTAGATTGCTAAAATTGCTGAATATTGTTTCCCTAGCTTTCAATCATCTTCTCTGAGATGAAGATTCCCATTAACTGCAGGCTCCCAGCAGTTAATTGTATCATCTCTGTACAGTGGGCCCTGCTATGGACTGAACTGTGTCCAGCCCTAACCCCCCAGGTGACTGTATTAGAGAGAGGAATTTTAAGAAGATGATTAAGGGTAAGTGAGATTAAATGAGATCATGAATATGGAGCCCGGATTTCACAGAAGTGGTGTCCTTATAAAAGAGGAAGAAAATACCAGACCCTTCTCTGTCTCTCTCCGTCACACACACACGCACCCAAAATGCAGCCATCTGTAAGCGAGTAAGAGAGCGCTCACCAGAAAATGAGGCCTGCTGGAACCTTGGTCTTGTACTGTCCAAGCTCCAGCACTGTGAGAAAATAACTTTCTGTTGTTGATGCTTCCCAGTCGATGGTATTTTTGTTATGGCAGCTTGAGTAAACTATGGCAGATCTTTTTAGTTTCTATCAACAAGGGCATCTTTTGTAGCTTGGTGGCCTGTTGTTTTTCTTTCTTTCATTTTTGGGGGTACATTTGTTTATTTGCTGGTTTCTTTTATTCATTCTTCTTTCCTTTTTTTAGACTATTTTTTGTATCAGTTTTAGGTTCAGGGCAAAATAAGCAGGAGACGCAGGGATTTCCTATATTCTCTGTGCCCCTCACTCATGCACAGCCTCTCCCATTATCAACATCCCTCACCAGATGGTACATTTGTTGCACTTGATGAACCTGCATTGACACATTATCATCCAAAGCTCACAGTTTATGTTAAGGTTCACTATTTCTGGTGTACTTTCTATGGGTTTAGACAAATGAATGATGTCATATATCCACCATTATACTATCATGCATTGTAGTTTCACTGCCCTAAGGAGTCTCAGTGTTCCACCTATTCATATAGCCTCCCTCTCAAGCCCTGGCAGCCACTAAGCATTTTCCTATCTCAGTAATTTTGCTTTTTCCAAAATGTCATTTAGTTGGAATTATACAGTATGTATCTTTTTTAGATTGGCTTTGTTTTTTTAGTAATATGATTTAAGGTTGCTCTGTATCTTTTCATGACTTAATAGCTGATTTCTATTTAGAGCTGAATAATATTCTATTGTCTGGATGTACCACAGTTTATTTTTCTGTTACCCACTGAAGTACGTAGTGGTTGCTTCCAGGTTTTGCCAATTATGAGTAAAGCTATTGTAAACATCCACACACACACAATTTTTTGTGGGCATAATTTTCATCTCTTTTGGTTAAATACCGAGGAGCACAATTACTGGATCATACGGTAAGAGTATGTTTTGTTTTGTGAGAAACTGCCGAAGTGTCTTGCAAAGTTGCTGTAACTTTGTATTCCCTCTGGCAATAACTGAGAGTTCCTGCTACTCCACGTTCTATTCAATGTTTCGGTTTTGTCACTGTTCTGGATTTTAGCCATTCTAATCTGTATATAGTGGTATCTTGTTTTTACTTGCATTTCCTGATGACATATGATGTGGAACATCTTTTTATATGCTTACTTGCCATCTGTGTACCTTTGGTGAAGTGTCTGTTTAGGTCTTTGGCCCATTTTTTAATTGAGTTGTTTGTTATTGTTCAGTTTTAAGTGTTCTTTGTATATTTAGATGACAATGCTTTATCAGATATGTCCTTTGAAAATATTTTCTCCCAGTCTGTGGCTAGTCTTTTCATTCCCTTTACAGTATCTTTCACAAATCAGAAGCCTTTAATTTTAATGAAGTCCAGCTTATTATTTTTTTCATGGTTAGTGCCCCTGGCATTGTATCTAAAAAGATACTGTCATACCTCAGATCATCTGGGTTTTCTCCTACATTATCTTCTAGGAGATATATACTTTCACATTTTGTATTTAGGTCTGTGATCCGTTCTGAGTTAATTTTTCTGAAGGTTGTAAGGACAGTGTCCAGATTCTTTTTTTTTTTTACACTTGTTTTTTCAGTTGTTCAAGCATCATAGAAAAGACTATCTTTTCTCCATTATATTGCTTTTGCTTCTTTGTCAAAAATCAGTTGACTATATATTTAAGAGGGTCTGTCTCTGGACTCTGTGTTTTGTTTCATTGATCTTTTTGTCTGTGCTTTCACCAATAACACACTCTCTTGATTACAGTAGCCTTATAGTAAGTCTTGAAGTTGCATTATGTCAGTCGTCCAACTTTGTTCTTCTTCAACACTGTGTTGGCTATTCTGGGTCTTTTGCTTCTCCATATAAACTTTAGAATCAGTTTGTTAATATCCACAAAATATCTTACTGGAATTTTGTTTGCGATTGCATCAAGTTTATAAATAAAGTTAGAAAGAACCTGACAGTTTGACAATATTGAGTCTTCCTATCCATGAACATGGGATATCTCTTGACTTAGTTCTTTTATATCTTTCATTCAAGTTTTATAGTTTTCTGCATATAGATCTTGCACATATCTTGTTAGATTTATAACTATTTCATTTTTTGAACGCTAGTATAATTGTTTTGTGTTAACTTCAAATTCCACTTGTTCATTGCTGGTATGTGGGAAAGCAACTGAGTTTATTAACCTTCTATCCTCCAACTTTGCTGTAATTGCTTATTAGTTCTAGGAATTTTTTTGTTGATTTTTTTTTCAGATTTTCTACATAGGCAATCATTTATCTGCAAACAAAGACAGTTTTATGTCTTTCTTGCCAATCTGTATATCTTTACTTTCTTTCTTATTGCATTTGCTAAGACTTCCAGTGTGATGTTGAAAGCACTGGTGAGAGGGGAAATCCTCTATTGTTCTTTACCTTAGTGGTAAAGTGTCATGCTTCTCACCATTTAGTATAATGTAAGCTATAGGTTTTTTGTTGGTGTTTTTCATGAAGTTGAGGAAGTTCCCCTCCATTCTTAGTTTATTGAAAATTTTTATCATAAATGGGTGTTAGATTTTGTCAAATGCTTTTTCTCCTCTATTGATATAATCATGTAATTTTTCTTCAGCTTATGGATATGATGGATTACATTAATTAATTTTCAAATGTTGAACCAGCCTTGTTTACCTGGGATAAAACTCACTTTGTTGTGATATATAATTTTTTCTGTACATTGTTGGGACTTAATTTGCTAATATTTTGTTGAAGATTTTTGCATATATGTTCATAAGAGATATCGATCTGTAGTTTTCTTTTATTGCAATGCCTTTGGTTTTGGTATTAGAGTAATGAATGCTAACCTGATAGAATGAGTTAGGGGATATTCCCTGTGCTTCTGTCCTCTGAAAGAAGTTGTGGAAAATTGGCATAACTTCTTCCTTAAATGTTTTGGGGAATTCACCAGCAAATCCATCTGGACCTGGGGCTTTCTGTTTTGGAAGGATGTTAATTGTTGATTCAATTTCTTTAACAGATATACCTATTCATATTGTCTCCTCTTGTGTGAGTTTTGGCAGTTTGTCAAAGGAGCAGATTTGGCAGATTTCAAGGAGCTGGTCCATTTCATGCAGGTTATCTATTGTGGGCGTAGAGTTGTTCGTAGGATTCCCTTATTATCCTTTAACTGTCCTTGGGATGTGTAGTGATATACCCTCTTTTATTTCTGTACTCTATTTATTTCAGTAATTTCTGTCCTCTTTTTTTTTCTTTAGTTTCCCTGGCTACAGGCTCATTAATTTTATTGATCTTAAAAAAAAAATGGCTTTTGGTTTCATTGATTTTCTGTGTTCAATTTCATATGTTTCTGTTCCAATTCTTATTACTTTTTTCTTCTTTTCACTTTGTATTTAATATGCTCTTCTTTTTCTTGTTTCCTAAAGTGCAAGCTTAGACTACTGATTTTAATCTTTTTTCTTTTCTAATATATGCATTCAATGCTATAAATTTCCCTCTGCCCACACATTTCAGTAAGTTGTGTTTTCCTTTTCATTTAGTTCAAAATATTTTGAAATTTCTCTTGGAATTTTTTCTTTGACTCATGTGTTGTTTAGAAATATGTTGTTTAAAATCCAAATAGTTGGAGATTTTTCAGATATTTCTATTATTTCTAGTTTAATTCCATCGTGGCTTGAAAGCAGACATTGTATGATTTCTGTTCTATTAAATTTGCTGAGGTGTGTTTCATGGCCCAGAATATGCTCTCTCTTGGTGAATGTTCCATGAATTCCGTGGCCGCAGCTAATTAGACTAACAAGGGTCACTTGTTCCAAGAACAACTAACATGTAGCTTGTACAGTAAACCAATGACCTAATTAACCTGATGAGGTAGAGTAATCACATTTTCTCTGCTAGGAGGATAACGAAAAACATGTAGGAATTTGACAGTTTTAGGAGCTACAACTGCTAGTTTATGGGAGCTAGTTGAGCCTAAAAGATGTATGATGCTTCATGCGTAAGTTGAAGTTGCTCAGGAATGGGAGCTAAGAGGAGAAAGTTACTTTTAGTGGGAAAGAAAGGAAACAATCGGAATGCAGTTTAATCAACTTAATGGTATAAAATGAGAATGATACCCACACTTTTCTTCTTTGCTAAGACTATTGCAGCACCCCTCAATCCACACTCCCCCTCCCACTCCTGTCTTCCTGAGAATGGCTGCATTAGGACTGCTGGCTTTGCAATTTCAGGGTGGGGGGTCTCAGCTCCCTTATTGCCCTATGGTTATGCTTGTTACCAACTCCACCATCTTAACTAGTCATTTCTTTCTTTTTCTTTTCTTTTTTTTTTTTTTTGCAACAAAAGTAGCCTCATAAGACCTGTTGAATACCGTCCTTTTGAAGAGCAAAATTTATGCAAAGGCATGTCTAGTGGTGTTCTAACATGATGGAGTTTTTGTATTAGGTACCTCATTAAAATTCTCCAATTACTCCATTAAATTTGTCCATACATATATTGTACCTATATGCTGAATCATATGGTATAGACTATCGAATAACATAACACGAAATTTCAATTTACACAAGGCAGAATTTAATTAGAAAAACCAGTCTATTTTGTGAGAATAGAGGAGATTAACCTATACAAGAGTAGATTTCAAACATGACGTTAAATAAAAACAGAAAGTGACTGTGTATGTACTTCTTCCAACCTCAAAGCTCTAACCTTCTGATCTTTTTTTTTTAAAAAAAACCTCAGAGTATTTAGTGATATGTCAGGTTATTCTCTACAAAATATTTTCTTCTTAAGATCAATATTACTTTAGAGTTGAGCAAGTTGGGAGTAACCAGAGACATAGATGAATAATTTTTCCATCTCCTTTTAGTTATCACAATTTTAGATTGCATTTTGAATGTAATCCCCATCATCAGACATTTTCTTTAAGCAAAAGTGTTGTGAGATATCTTTTCCTGCCTAGAGGGAGGAAGAGCACCCATGAGAATCTTTATGAGTTACGGGAACAGACGCCAGCCTAGAATCTCACGAAGAGAAATATCTAGCAGCCCTCGTGCCATAGAAGATTCTGTTCTCTGGAATCACCAACTGTTTGGCGTCCGGGTTATGAATGATATTAGCTTGTCTGGAAGTGGCAATCTAAATGGGTCAAGTCCAGTTGCTGCTGACTGTAACAATACCTGTCCTAACACCGGGATATCTAGGGAATAGTGCCATTGAGAGAAATGGAAAAGCAAAACTGACGTATAAAATGACTTTGTGTTCGCTCTCTGCTTTATTCACACTGGCAATTTAAAAGCCCCACATTTTGATCTTTTCTGGCACAATACCCCTTAAATGCATTCTTCCTCGGTGTCTTCAGGGTGGGGGTGATGGGTGGCGATGCATTATTTTAAGTGTCTGTTGCTGTGACCTGCAGAGGCTTAAGACAAAACCCTTTTGAAAAGGAACCGAGAGACAAAGCAGATTAGTCCTCCCTGTGAATGCCTAGATATGCAGTCTAAAGAATGCGTTTGGCCCACCATTGGCAGACTGTTTAGTTCCTGCCAACAGTGAATTCTCTAGTGTGACAGTAGGATTTGTCAGTGTCTGCTGCGTGAGGAGATCGCGGCAGTGAGGTGCAAGAAGATGGAATGAAATCACCCTGGAGCACAGCCTCCAAAGGTTCAGTACGGTCCCGGGATGCAGGACACCGTGGCAGCCGAGCCTGCAGCTAGACTTTTTCTTTCTTTTTTTTTTTTTTTCCAGACTGCAGGTAGACGTTGCAGGCGACTCTTCTCAGCCAAGATAGTGTACCATTTGTCAGAGGAAGAGGCTTCACAACTAAAGCTAAATTTTGAAATGGCTTATCTTAGAACTCAGAGCTGTAAGGGCACTCTGAGGTCTAGTACAGTCAATATCATGGAAAATTTAAATGACAACAATTCAGGAGTTCAAATTTGGAGGTGGGGAGAAGGAAAGAGTGAGCGTGGAAAACATGCCTTTCTGAAGTATGGGTGATTTGATGAGTATATACCCTGGAGTGAACGTGATGTGGGAATGGGGGATGCAGCTGTGATCCTAGGCCTCTCTGGTGGGGAGGTCGTCCCCATCTTCAGGCAGCCACTACGATCTCAAAATGCAAAGAAACACAGTAAGTCCCGTACATATGAACCTTCAAGTTGCGAACTTTCAAAGATGCAAACGCGGGTGTTCACGTATCCAATCATGTGAGTTAGTTCACGTGTCTGGCGTACGTTGTCACGTCTGTGCATCCTCTACAAGTGGCTGTGCTTTTGTGTACTTTACTGTATAGAGTACAGTAGTACAGTACCTTGATTCCTTGCCTGTTCACTCGATGCCAGCCCCTGTACGCCAGCTGTTGTACTGTACTACTGTACTTCCCAAGGTACTGTAGTATAATATTAAACATCTTTTCTTTATTTTTTATGTTTGTCTTTTATGTATTATTTGTGTGAAAAGTATTATAAACCTATTACAGTACAGTACTATATAGCCAATTGTGTTAGTTGGGTACCTAGGCTAACTTTGTTGGACTTACCAACCAATTGGACTTACGAACATGCTCTCGGAGCGGAACTTGTTCTTATGTAGGGGACTTACTGTACACTCTTACAGCAACTTTCCTAAAAACAGGCCAACTCCTGTAAATCATTTCACCTTATTGTGACTAACAAGGTATACCATTCTCGAACCACTTTATAATCTATTTTTAAGGGACATTTTGTTCAGATATAATTTTCATCTTATGCACTGACTTTAGAATATCACCTTTAGGTAACGTGAGCACCATTTGGTAAGGCTACATATTTCACGGGACAAGGGAAAGAGGACTTTTAAAACATGCCACCATTTGTGAGTGACACTCAAGCAAACAGTGCCACCCTTCCTAAGAAGAGCACTGTGCACATCAGTTTGTGCATTTTGGTAGTATCGTGTGAAATGCTTACACACCTTTACATTACTATTGCATATGTGGTAAAATTGCCACCAAAGATTATTCCTTCACACAATAATGTCAAAATAATAACTCTTATTATCTCACATACTTAGAATGTAGCTGGACCTCTGGGTGAGTGCTAGATGGCCCATTGGAGTAGGGAAAGAAAACATTAGAATGTGTATTTTTTTAATATAAAAAAAGAAATTGATCTTGATTTACTTTAAACATAAGTGGACAGTTATATCCTCAGTTTTTATGTCCAACAAAAGTGTCTTGTGTACAACACATGAGTGCACTGGGGAATATTGGGAATTCCATAGGAATCAAAATATACAAATGCTTGATATTATTGTTATTATTTATTTTAAATTATAAATCTTAAGCCTGAGGTACAATAAATGTTTTCCATTGTTTAAGGATCCGATCTGGACAACAAATATTTCACGGCTGGTGTTTTAACAACTAAATATTGATTTTAATGATCTAAATATCTGATTAATTAGCACTGTCAGGACAAAAAAAATTATTTAACTACTGTGATAACCTACCTTCCTTTCTATAGTTCAGTTGCTATTTATTTCCTCCTTTTAGGACTGTCTGATTGTCTGGAATCTTCTACATGAGTTTAGGTAGAAATGTTTATCTTTTGCAGTGCGATAATTTAGTGGCTTTCAATTTTCAGAAGAAGTTTTTTGGGAGGGTGCACAAATTTCACTGCTGTTGAACACAAAAGTGGCTGTCTTTTTTTTTTTTTTTAATATGGTCATTGATTTGCTAAGGGAAGTGCAATGCCCTTGTTTCTTTTTACATTGAAGTAGTACCCCTGTTATTAAAGTGAGGGCACATGTTCTTATAAAAACTTAGAGAGCACGTTTAAGAGAACCTTTCACTAATCTGTTCAAGTGCGATTTAAATAGAAGAGCTAAATATACTTGTCTTTTGTTCTCAGTGGAAAACGATGTAACTTCCCGAAAAAGACAATCTGTTTCCACATGTCATAGTGTTAGGCTGATAAGTTAACAACCAAAAGAATATTGAATTTAACATTATAATAAATATTCATATCCGTAACATAGGAGTGTGACTAACTCTAGACTGACCTTAACACTTGCCCCAGCTGGTCCCTTTAAAAAAAAAACTCTTTTCATTTATTATCTTCCTATCCACACCCCTGCCACCCATAGGCTTTGATTGCTACTGGAAGACATGACTATCTGACCTTTCGCTCCTGGCCTAGGAACCCATCTTTTTAGCTCCAGGAGTTTCAGAGAGATAAAGTTATGTTTTATATCCAAAGTTACATTTTATATCCAAGGAATCAGTCATAATTAGAATTTCATGCCAGTTTTGGGGAGAGAGGGTTTCAAGGCAGGTCAGTGCAGGGAAGCCTTCAAATCATAGCTGATTGGACACTGCTTACTCTCCTGAGGCCTAACTCAGAAGAAGAGGCTCAATCTAAATATCAAGGTAAAGTTGAGAAACATTTTTATAACAGAACTTTTTAAGACGTGAAGGGCCTTGTGAATTACCTAATCCAATCTCTTCCTCATGTTAAAAAGAAAAGTAATTGAAAGAAGAAAGATTAAAACATTATCATTGTAATATTTATATAAAGAAGGCTGTAAAATTCTAAATATGTTTATGGCATACAGTTTTATATGTGAGTAAAAGCATTATCCAAAGAAGAGCTGTGATGGAAATTTCCAAGGTGGAAAAACAAAACAAAACAAAACACCCCAAATTTCTCCAGAAATGGAATATGTATGTAAAATTTGCAAATAGATTTTTTTTTTTTTTTTGCGGTACGTGGGCCTCTCACTGTTGTGGCCTCTCCCGTTGCGGAGCACAGGCTCCGGACGCGCAGGCTCAGCGGCCATGGCTCAGCGGCCATGGCTCACGGGCCCAGCCGCTCCGCGGCATGTGGGATCTTCCTGGACCGGGGCACGAACCCGTGTCCCCTGCACCGGCAGGCGGACTCTCAACCACTGCGCCACCAGGGAAGCCCTAGATTTTAATCTCAGACCATAAAACCCTTAAAAAACATCACCAGTGAGTAACCATGACAGGAGAATAAAAAGGAGTCCAAGCATACATTATACGAGAATAAGAACGAACAAAATCAAATTTGGGTCCAAAGTAAGGACAGTACAGAAATAAAGTAATTGGAGTTGTGCACAGAAAAAGTTACCCTAGAGATAGAAACAGATCTAAATGAGGATAAAAATCAACTACACAGATCTTAATAACTCTTACTGTCAATGAAAGTAGAATTCCAAAAGAGAGACTGGGAAGTTGAACAATTCATTGGCTGGCAATAGAAGAAAATAAAATGTGAAAACAGCTAGATAGGGACTTAGATGTTATTTTAAAGTTAATGTACTGTGAAAAGGAGCAGGGAAATGCACAGACCCAGCATCGCTCTAATAACTAAAGTTTAGAAAATTCAAAAAGTTGGTGAGAAAATTCAATGCTTCTTTTTCATATTCTATACACAGAGGAAACAGTCGAGAGAAATCTTTATAGTAGCTTTGACACAGAAGACTTAAAAAAATCTGATGAACTGGAAAACATCATTAGCAAAAAAAAAAAAAAGAAAAAAATATAATTGTGTAGCAGACCCATCCTTTTAAGTGGGAGGCAAAAAAAAATGACAGTTGGGAAACTCAGTGGGCCCTTTGTAAATGCTGCTGCGGGCATGGGCAATGCCTTTTTGGGGGAAGCATTGTGTTTCTCTTTGTATAAATTTTTTTTATATTTCAAGGGGACAAGCTTTGATCAGCTCCCTCCTCCACTCCTTCAGTAGGCTTTCTTGACGTTCGCTTCCCCCATTTCCCAAACATTAGCTGCATCGACTTGCCCAGTCCCATGCTTTCCAAAGTCATTTTATTTCTCTGACTTACCTTGTTGAGAACATTGAGACCCCCAGGCTTGAATTCTCTCAAATACCTGCCCCGCCACTATCCACCCCACACTATCCATCCACTTACTTTAATCTACCCCAGCCTTACTTCCAAAACTCCAGGTTCACCTGATGGGGGATGCTCTCTGGTTTTAATTTCAGCTGCTCCATCAACACCCTTGATCTCATTCATTTCCATCTTCTACCAGGACTCTGTCTTTAGATTGACCAAGATGGCCTTAATGTTCCCCTCCCCAAAGGCTCCTTCCTGACTTTAGGCCACTGACCTCCATTTTCTTAGAGGATGTACTTTATGAAACTCATCATTGTAAACACTTTGCCCCTCCACGATGGAAATCCTTTTAAAGCATCTTGCCGGTTTTACAACCTGGGAATATCTTTCTCAAGGAGTTGAGAGCCATCCCTTTGAAAGGTGGTTGTCACGGAAACCTGGCCCATCTCCCAGTTTCTGTGGGAGGGTAGGATACTAGCTCCAAGTTGTACACCTATCTCCTGAGATGAAATATGAGAAAGTTTACTTTTCTCTGGAGTAAATCCCGTGATTAGATGGCCTATGATCCCCTTTCCCCAGATCTTCAAAGTTTTCCAGTCCTTTGTTTCAGTGGAGTTGAGCTCAGACTGAGTTCCGGTCTCTCCCCTACTGTAGCAGCCTTGAAGAAAACCTTTCCTGCCTGTTTAACTTTGTCCAGCATGATTTTTAGTGTGACAAGTTATCTCAACTTTTTCTAACCTTTTAAAACTCTTTTTTGCCTATTGGGTCACCTTATCAGCTGTAATAATGCTTAGCTATCCCGTACTCCCTAAATAATCCTCTAGTCACCAACTTTTTTTTCCCTTTACCTTCCATGTCTTTTCAGTGATTAGTGGCCACTCTCTTGTTCCATGTAATTTTCTCAACTACCATTTACTCTTCTAATTACCATCATCATTCCACTTTAGCTTTTCTTGCTGTTATCACCCATAAACTACAAACTGCCCAATCTGATAAACACTTATTTCTTGCTCAGATGCTTTTGCTGTGTTGTTGTTGTGGATTTCTCCCTTCCCCTTGATATCCTTCCTTCTCCTGGCTTCTCTGACAACATGGTTACTTACCTGGCTCTACTCCTTCCTCCTTACCCATTGCTTCCTGACCTCCTTTGTTGGATTTTATTTTTCTAGCCATCACTTTAACATTTTTAATCGTTCTCTTTTTCTCATATTCTAGTCACACTCTTAGAGCTTATCTATACCCAATAACGCTGATAGCACAAGCACCCGTTCTGACTTCCACATTCAGATATCTAACCACTGAGTGGACATCTCCACTGGATTTTTAAACAGACTCGTCAGACATCATATGTCCATCATCTGAACTCACTTTCTCTCCAAAGGTGCGTTTCTTCCTTTGTATCCTATCTCTGAAGCTGGTACAAAGATTCATGTCGCCTTCCGAAGTCCAAATTCTGTGAATCTTCTCCACACCCTCTTGTCTTTTAAGTCTTTTTTTTTTAGTCTTTAAAAACTTTCTTTATTTAAATTGAAGTAGAGTTGCTGTACAGTATTATATAAGTTACAGATGTACAGTATAGTAGTTCACAATTTTTAAAGGTTATACTCCACTTACAGCTATTATAAAATATTGGCTACATTCCCCGTGTTATACAATATGTAATTGTAGCTTATTTTATACCTAATAGTTTGTATTGCTTTTTCCCTACCTCTACATTGCCCCTCCCCTATTCCCTCTCCCCACGGGTAACCACTAGTTTGTTCTCTAGATCTATCTGCTTCTTTTTTGTTATATTCACAAGTTTGTTGTATTTTTTAGATTCCATGTATAAGTGATATTATACAGAATTTGTCTTTTCTCCATCTGACTTATTTCACTTAGCGTAATGTCCTCCAAGTCCACCCATGTTGCCACAAATGGTAACATTTTGTTCTTTTTTATGACTGAGTAGTATTCTATTGTATGTAGTATGTATACGTGTGTGTGTATCTCACATCTTCTTTATCCATTCATCTGCTGATGGACACTTAGATTGCTTCCATATCTTGGCAATTGTAAATAGTGCTGCTATGACCATTGGGGTGCATGCATCTTTTTGAATTAGTGGTTTTTTTTTTTTTTTTTTGGGATCTATACCCAGGAGTGGAATTGCTGGGTCATATGGTAGTTCTGTTTTTAGCTTTTTGAGAAACCTGTTTTCCGCAGTGGCTGCACCAATTTGCATTCCCACCAACAGTGCATCAAGTCTTGCCTCTACAAACCTTCTCCCCAACAGTCCCCTTCTTTCCATCCTTAGTGCCACATCTTCAGTTAAGATGCTCATCTTTTACGTGATCTGTTGCTACTAGGAACTATTATCTGTTCATATGGTCTTCCCCCACCCCCTCTCTATCCTCCACTCTTGTAACAAAGTGATCTCTCTCTAAGGCATATATCTGACCTTCACTCTTACTCCAGTTCAATTTCATTGTTACGATGACTCCCTGTCTCTTACTGAGTAAAGAGTAAGTTCTTTGGCAGACATATAAGGCACATGTAACCTGGATCATGTTAATCACTTAAATTATCTCAACTACTCTTCTTTTCCTTGCAGTTCAGTAATATTGAACTATTTGCTCTTTATTAACACGCCAGTTCATTGCCTTACACATTGTCTCAAAATTCGTCCCATTATTTAAGACTCAGATATTATCTCCACTGAGAAGTTTATGCCAAGCTACACACCTCCCATACTCAATGACCATTTAGTTAGTGTCTGGCATAAGTAGGGCATCAGTAAGTTTAAATTAAAATTAATAGAACTATTAAATAGGATAATGGAATCCTCCTGGAAAAAAAAAATCTACACTTACAGTTCTTTTAAAGTACTGAAATACTAAGTAGGATAGTGTGAGAAGAAAAAATGAGAAATGAAATTTTAGGATGGTTATTATACTGATGCTTTGTAAGTTGGGAAGATATATAACATAGAAGGGTATGGTAAGGACTCCTGAAACCCTTCCTGTGCTGAAAAATATTTGTGGAATAAGGACACATCAAAATTCTGTCAGAAAGCACACTGTACCTTATTATTTACTCAGTATTTTAAAATATTGACACAATTTCTTCAATTCCAACTACAGCTAATTTAGTGAGAAAATATAGATGCCTCTCTTTCTCTCTTGCTGAAGGGCAGATCAAGAAAGTTCTAATACGTTTTTTTTTTACAGTATGCATTTTAGTTTTTGCAATAAAACTTTTCCAGATTTCCTCACCTTGTAAATTGTAGCTTACCTTTTGAGATCACTGAGCTTTTTCTTGGGAAGAGAATAGATAATGGCAAGATAGTGAATTTATACTAATTAGATCATATTATGGGTTGACAGATGCTAATTAATTGAACTGAAGGCTGTGGTTACAGTGATTTATATACAATTCTGTAATGGTGCATGAAAATATACCCTTTAATAACATTTACTGAATATTTACCATGCGCCAGGTCTTCTTCTAAGCACTTTGCATGAATTAATGTACCTAATCCTCTCAACATTCCTTTTAGATGGGTATTATTATTCCATTTTTGCAACCAAGGAAACAGAAAAACAGAGTTTTAGTATCTTGGTCAAGGTCACACAAGTAGAAAATGGCAAGTGGTTTATCTCCAAGCTCATGTTACTGGATGTTAAAACTCATGCTAAATAAATACAATGTTCTGATACCTTTTTAATTATATGTCCCTTTATACTATTCAAATATTAATATACTTGATATTAAAAATTCTGTTAAGTTCTGGGGACTCAAATGATCTATCTTTATATCATGTGTTTTCTTCCAGAATACGTATAGTTCCATCTTCTGTTACCCTTCTCTATTGCTTTTGCTACAATACTTCTCAAATGCTGACTTGTATTCATTTTATAATTTGTTTAATTTTATGATATGTATTATCTGTACCCATTCTTTTAAGACCTTTGAAAGTATCAACTAAATAAGTTAATAACTTAACCGTGTAACACATCTATTGATATATTTTTAATACACCCATTTCACAGATGAGAAAATAGAGGCAGAGAAAGGTTAAGGAGTATTTCTAAGGTCACAGAGCTGGCAAATGATGAAGTAGGGATTTCAATTAGGCTTCAGAGCCTATGCTCCTTATTAGAGTATGTTCCCTATGCTTATCAGTATTTAAAATCAGTCTTTTACATTGAAAATAATCTCCTTGAGCAGAATGAAGTCTCTTGTTTATATTTTTGATCTATTATCACATAGAAGATATTTTAAAAAGACTTGTAGGATTTAATTAAATTATTATCTTTGAACACCTGGAAAACTTAAGCTATAGGTGCAAATGCAAGGAAGCAAAGATTTATGCATTTCTATTCTCTGCTTAATTTCTCTTGATACTTCAATAGTTGCAAAGTTCTTTCCAAAAATTCAGGATGTCCTTAAACTTTCCATATGACAACTCTTTAGAAGCACTTTGTAAAGAAATACGTAATCTGTTAATGGTCCCTGGGGGCAATGCCAATTTAGACACTTAGAAGACCTGCCAGATTTTACAGTATAAACTCATCACTGAGCGGAGATTAGAATGGGCCATTGACATAACTGCTAATCCTGTCCTGACAATCTGTGTATGTTGTGGCCTTACCTGGTGCTACACACTGGGTAAACTCCTTGGTGTTTGCCAAAGAATAATCCCGGCAACTGTAGGATGGTCACTGATTTTAATTCTATTGTATACATCTAGAAACAAAAACTTGGAGAAATTAGATGACGTTAGTTTCACACGCTGTTACGTTTTGCCAGCTGATCAGTGAAGGAGGGTGGATTTTAATACCTTAGGTTTGTCTCTGGAGCCAACTTAGACATTGCCAAAAATCAACTTTTATTTTTATTGTTAAAATTTTACATTGCCTTGGGCTTCCCTGGTGGCGCAGTGGTTGAGAGTCCGCCTGCCGATGCAGGGGACACGGGTTCGTGCCCCGGTCCGGGAAGATCCCACATGCTACGGAGCGGCTGGGCCCGTGGGCCATGGCCGCTGAGCCTGCGCGTCTGGAGCCTGTGCTCCGCAATGGGAGAGTCCACAACACTGAGAGGCCCGCGTACCGCAAAAAAAAAAAAAAAAAAAAAAAAAATTTTACATTGCCTTTTCAGAATGAAAACCATGAATCCATAAAAGAATCAATGTTGGAAGGGCATGCAAAGAGCAGTAAAAGAAAATGCTTTGATATTTGCTGAGGCTACATTTTATAATATTTGTCCATGGAAGCTTAGGTTGCTGTATCTTAATATTTACCTCAGCATGTATGAAAACTGTTACTCAGGTAAAGGGAAGTCTTACGCTCTACAACATTCTAAATTGTAGCTTTTAGTTGTAGAAGAAACAGTATAGCCAGTGATTAGAAATATTTTTTTTTTTTTTTTTTTGGTCTGATAACATGCTTTAAGATAGGAGAAGAAAATGAAGGAAATTAAAGTAACAAGGTCAGGGATAGCAGATGTATCCTTGTTGCCGTCCTGCGGGGAGAAAGACAAGTGAGTAGCTGGCAGGAAGCCCAGAATCCCGAGGCTGGCACTCCCAGCATTATTTAATACAAGCCTCGAATGCTGACGTGAACCAGAAGCCTCGGATGGGTAAACAGAGCATGCAGGCTACGCAGTGACACAGGCCGATAGTGTTTCTGCTTCTCTGTTTTAGCAGGAAATGAATATGAAAGGGTGACAAGAAAGGACAGAAGGAAAATCAAAAGTTTCCATTTGCTGCATTGAGGTTTAGGGCCATCATTCTTTTCTCCTTTTAATTTTATTATTAAAAATTTTCCCCGTAAACCTTCTTTGTCTCTCTAGGATAGTATTCCTCACTCTCCGTTCATGACTTCAAAACTTCCATTGCTTTCTCTGCAGTCAAGGTTAGACACTCTCTTGAAATTTATGACATTTATTTTCATAGCTCCCCCGTTCAACTGTTTCATATTTAGCCTTCACTGTGATACCCACCACTTTGTTTTTCCCCTGGGGCAATAGCTTATGCTTGGGTAAGGTATATCATCTAAACTTAGCTATTTCAAGGCCCATTTCGTTAAACTCAAGCGAGCTCTCTGTTATTTGAGAATTGATGTTAATGAGTTGATATATTATGCCTTGTGGGCAACCCATTTGCATTTTAACTGGTGCTTTTTGAACGCCTGATTCCACAGAAGAAACTTGTAACACTAATATTGTAAGGAAAGAGACTTTTGGGGAACACTTTTTCCTCAAACCGTATTGTTCTGGTAGTGTTTATTCAACTGTCTTCCCCCAAAGTAGCCCCTGCCTCTATTACTTAATCTTGTCCTTTTAGGGGCCAATTTATTGATGTTTCAAGTATTGATTTAGCAAATATATATTCCCTACCCAGTACCTGTCAGGTACTGAGCTTGGCATCAGTGTAGCAAAGATGAAAAAGATAATGCCTATACTCAAGGAGGTCAAGGCTAATGGGGCGACTGCCACATAATTATAAAGGCCACCAAAATATGATAGCAGAGATATGCATAGGAGATTTCAGGGGCTTTAAAAAGAGTACCCAACACAGGTGGCCGTGGGATAAGAAACAGAAGAACAATGAGGAGGAATTCTGGGTGACCTGATATCTGAATTGTACAAGTATCAATTTGCACTGATAGCTTCAAGTACAAGTTAACACAAAAATAAGTAAGAGAAAGAGGAAGGCCGTAGGAAAGGGGAAGGGAATGTGAGTTAAAGAGAAGGAATGGCATCAACCAGTAAAGTCAAGGTGTGTAGAGAGCTACGAGCAACTGCATGTAATAGAGCATTCAGTCTGAATATGAGAGGGGTAAAAGATAAAGCCGGAACTATGGCCTGTCAGATCAAACTTCTTAAAGGAAAACTTTTCCTTTATTTTTTCCCAAATTAAAAAATTCCTAAATTGAAAGACACACTTTGACGTAGGATAATGGATCTTCAAGGTAGATATTCACCCGTTCTTTATGTATTCATGGCCATGGCATAATGGCTTTTTTACATAAATTACTTTCTTTCCTCTCTGTCTTTGAGTTTCTCCACTGTATTTAATCTCCTTCATTTATTTACTCCCAGAAATGATGCCCTTCAGGAAGGAATAGTGTCTCAGAAGTTCAGAATTTCAACATTGAGTTGAAGGTTTATTTTTTTCCTTGCATCTTAGTCAGGACTATACCTAAATATATGAGCCCTGCTTTAAAAATTGCACATGCCTGGGAGGGACAAATTAGGAGTTTGGGATTCACATATATACACTGCTGTATATAAAATAGATAAACAACAGGGACCCTACTGTATAGCACAGGGAACTATGCTCAATACCTTATAATAATCTAAAGGGAGAAGAATCTGAAAACAGTATATATAGAGAGAACCGAATCACTTTGCTGTACACCTTAAAGTAACACAACATTGTAAATCAACTATACTTCAGTAAAAAAGAATGAAAACAAACATAATTGCATATGCCTATGAATTTGCGTATACCATATTTAGCATGAAAAATATTATCTTAACCCAATTTCCTTCTTTCCAAAGATGCCAGTGAATAGGACACCAGACTAAGTGAAAGGAATCAGACACTGAGATGGGTTTCTCTAGTCACCAGCCTTTTATTCATTCATATTGGGTGTTGGATGGGACACCTGTCTTCAGGGATCTTTTATAGGCATATACGCCATGAAACTAACAGCAATACAGTCTTGAACAAGACAGTTAAATTTTAGAGACTTCAGGTTCTTCCTTAATAAAGTAAAGTAAATGTAAGTATATCTGAAATAGTGCACTACCCTGTCCAAAACGTCTAGGAGTCTATTCAAGAAAGAACTGGTGGATTTTTTTTCCAAATTGAAAATATCTCTGCAAGGCATGTATTTGAAAATGTTTAATTTATATTTTTAACATATGTATATGCACGTTTTATGTTATAATTCTAGTTTACCTATATAAGCTTAAAATACAGTTATGTATTTTCTTTGTAATAAACTGTATTTTAAAACACTATAATATTAGTTTAACTGGATTTTCAATATTAATTTAATTGTGGCAGAGGAATACTTAATCATGTTATTTTTTACCAATTTTTAAAAATCACAGTACTTTAGAAATGCTGAATTAACACTGAAGAGAAAAATGAATTGAAATCTTTCTTTGATTTGACCTAAGAAGACTCTGAAAAATTTGCCTTAACATATACCAGAAAAACATCTCATATTTTTCATAAAAAAACTAATGAGGAAAAGATTAAGGTACATGGCATATTACATGAACTTTGAAAATGCTGAAAAATTGAATTTTACTTTTAAACTGAAATGCTCTTATAAAAAAATAATTTCCATTCTTTGTTTATCTTTTACATAAAATAATAATTGCAGACATTTTCCTGGTCTTCCCTGTTCATTTTGGCCAAGAACGAAATTTAAGTTCATCCCCATAAATTTCCTCTGGGGCCTAACATATAATTACTGTCAAGATAGTTTGATTGGTGGCATTTTGGAAAGATTTAGTGATTCATCTAACATGACATGATGAAGTCCCTACACAGAGCTGAGGATGGAATTCAGACCACTGGGGTAATCATAAAGAAATCATCTCTTTCATTTTAAAATAGATTTTAGTTTTCCCACATTATTTGTTGTTGGCCATTTGTTGAATATGTGTTGTTCAGTTGATACTTGAATCTGCATCCCAGACTTTTCTAATAGAATGTAAGCCTTCATTCTCTTTCTTCAGTCTTTTAGAACACACTAACTTTAATTACAGTGTTTTCTGAAATATGCATTATAGACATTCATTGCTGACCAGATATTATCTATAAGCTACGTGCTATCTATGTCCTAAGATGTGATTTCAGGCCTCTCTTCCATGCACCCTCTACTTCTGTCCCTCTTACCAAATCCTAATAAAACACACTGTTAGTAGAATTAACTATTCCCAAGACTTTAGCCCTCGGAGCCTCAGGATGGGGTCCTGCTCACCACTGTGTCATCAGACCCTGCTTAGTGCTGAACATATACTAAGTACCAAATAAATATGCAGAAAAACGAAGAAAGCAATAAAGCAGTTAACTAAGTGTATTGCTAAGAGATAACAAAATTTAACCTTTTGGTTAATTTTCAACACTTTGTTTAAGATTTTTAATTCTGATCCATGAATATATGCATTTTGTTATCAAGCCATAGTGCGTATTTTGCTTTCTTTTCATGTATGGCTATAGAAACATAGAGGAAAATACAACCAGATTCCAACTAAAATGTTTCAGCTCTTCCAATTAAAAATTCACAATTTATTATAAACAATTATTTATCTTTATACAGTTTAAGTGTTAATGGTTGCACTGATTTAGTTGAATAGGGTTTATTTAAGCAATTTAATGTTGTTTAAATTGTTTTTTCCAAATATTTGATATTATAAACAAAACTGTGATGACCATGTGAATGAATTGTCTTTCTCTGGCCAGTTGGCACACAGTTGGTAGTTAGTGAATTTGTTGAATGCACTGATGAATGATCAAAAGTCCTAATTAATACTTTCCGTGTTTTGGAAGACAGTTAACAAAAATTATATTGGAACCATTTAATAAATATGTCTGAAAGGCTCCTGAAAAGATTTAATTAGATTTTCATGGTAAGGTATTTGTTAAAGCCCTCAGGAACCAAGAAAACAATAAAAAAGATTGTTTGATCACAATTTCTTTGATCATATATTCACATTTTATCAAAAAGTAAAAAACAGACTACATATTTTAGAGATAGTTAGGTTTCTAGCAAGTCCCTAGGTTAGTTGTAATGATCTAGCAGAAGAATAGTTAAAGGTTTATGGTACCTTTTCTATTGGTAGCTATGAAGATAATTGATTTTTTCTCTCTGAACTGGGTCAGTTACTAGCTGGTAGAAAAACATTCTCAACATCAATAATGCTAACCTCTATTTTGAGAACAGCGACCTTTCTTGACCAATTTAATGTGTCAGATTAGTGTTTAAAGCATGTAATTGTTTAATTATTCAAATGAAATTTTATTTATTAAACCTGTAATGAATAGGTGTTGTGCGTGCCTGGAACTGTTCATTTCCGCATTCAGACATATTTAAGGAATACTTACAATGTGTCAGGCCCTCAGCTCTGCCTGATTATTCCATAACTATCCCCTGAAAAATCTAGGGTGTAATATCAATGCTGTGTTTTATTTTATTGAAGTATAGTTAATTTACAATGTTTTGTTGGTTTCAAGTGTACAGCAAAGTGATTCAGTTGTACATATATCTGTGTATATATATATATTCTTTCTCAGATTCTTTTCCATTAGAGGCTATTACAAGATACTGAGTATAGTTCCCTGTGTGCAGTAGGTCCTTGTTTACCTGTTTTATATATAGTAGTGTGTATATGTTAATCCCAAACTCCTAATTAACTGCCTCCCTCCCGCCCCGCTATCCCCTTTGGTAACCATGTTTGTTTTCTGTGTTTCAATGCTATATTCTCACTGGGGACAAGGGACGTAATTAGTACACTTGATAGTAATTTTACATTAAACTGAAATTAATATTACAGCGCACAGTAATCCTATCAGTGTCACATCCACCATAAGTGGAGCCTCTTGGGTTTTCAAGGTGAATTTTCGTTTAGGTATTCATAAAGTACCAGCAGGAATTGTTGCCAGTATTGGAGCGGCAGAGTGGTCAGCGTCACATGAAGACAAGGTGATTCTTTTAGGATGAGAAGAATGTTCACTCGAGCAGGTGGCACTACTGCCGCTTGGCTTGTTCTGCTTCAGCTCTGTCAGCTGCCTATCCAATATTCAAAAAACAAAGCAAAACAGAAAACATGAAAAATAGGTACTTTGGGTCTTTCTGGACATGTTATTACTTGGGGCTTTTTTAATGCTTTTGTCTCAAAAGGAATTTTCATAGAGTTTAGTAGTTTTCCAGTAAACGATCACATATTTGAAAGATATTGGACGTCTCAATAGAGTTGCAGTTGAAATGGGATTGACTGGTTTCCATATAATGACAGACCCACACCCCCCCCCACACACACACACAAGGAAAAAAGAACTCTAACCTCAGCAGATAAAAGTGGAGAGGGGAGATGATTGAAGTCTGAAAACATTTTGAAGGATGTGCATATAGTAACTTCAGATCTCTTTATTTCATCTCTGATTACCAGAATAAGGGTTGCCTTTCACAATTGAAAGGGATTATAAACATATGAAACTCTTTTCTCAGAAAGGTGATGTTGTTAAAAGAGAGATTCAGGAATAGTTTAGATAACTTAATTGATGGTGGACGCATGTCAGGCTGTGTCAAAGGAAGATCTTCAGTGTAACATTTTGAGACAACACTTACTGGAATGCTTAAATGATTGAGCTGCCCCAGGGTAACATTTTTCTCATATTTTTTACACTTTTACTGGTAATGGAGACATTTAATATTTCTTGTCAATTTGTTCCAATAATAGTGTGGCTGCAAATGAGTTGGCCCATTGCCAGAAAGTCATAATCCTATTTTTTTCCTCCTAAATCTTAAGGCAACCCTTAAAGGAGAGCAAAGACCCTGCATCTTGCAGCTGCAAGGGCCCTTCTTGGAGTTAAGGAGGAGGTAGCCTCTGCCCTGTGTCATTAGGTTTTTGGGGAGCTGCTTTAGGCAAAGAGCACGAAGCAGGTTTTCTCACAGAAGATGCCCCGAGCACGGACCCATCATCCCTCATTCTGGATGATTTTCTGTTTTCTCTCCAACTTTAACCTTTACTCAGTTCTTTTACTTTTGTATTTCAAGATGCTCATAGATACTGGATTTGTACTTTATACCGCGTCATTTTTTTGGTATGGCAGTTCTACTCTCGGTGGTAACATTCTTAATATATGTATATATGTATGCATTTATCACTATAGTAACATTCTATAATGGAGAGCCTATTATAACTAACTAAATGAGTTCACCTGTGTGTGTCTTTTCTTTCCATCTATGCTGCAAATTCCGCTATGGAGGAACATCTCTTGCAGGTCCAACACTGTCTTCCCTGAGTAGTTTTGGAAGGCATGCTGAATGCATCAGGAAACTGAAATCTGGATTTGGTTATGTCTCACTTCTGTGACTTTGATCGGATCATTCATGATTTCGGTGTTTTAGCTTCAGGATCTTTAAAATTACAATTTTAAGTTACACGGTCTCCAAAGTCCCCTTTACCTCTAAAATTTGATGACTCTGTTATCTTCAGGAAATTCTAATCAGAAAGGATAATTCTGGGAGAGGGGAAGTGGTTGGGTCAAGAGGGAGGTGGATTAATTTAGAATGAAAATGTGTCATGGCATAACAGAAAATCAGGGCACCTTTACAAGACTTCCATGCTCAGACTGCTACCCAAGGAGCAGGAATTGGAAAATTGGGGGAACAGGATTCTGAAAACTCTGATGATAAGAATATAAAAACCTCTGTCTCACAAGAGCCAGAAACTCAGGGTGGAAGTGCCTTCTTCATTATCATTTTGCTGTTAGTTTTAGCTGTATTAATTAATTAGACACTGAGTATGTATTTATGGATTAATTTAATATATAGATGATTGTGGGGTCTGTTTTTTTCACTTGATGTCACTCACAGATGACGTCAACTAATACTAAAAGCCAAAATGTAAACGTTTACCACGTGACAAGTGTAGACTGACTCAGGAGGGGAGACTGTGGCACATGGTGCCGAGAAGATCTGGGTCACGCCAGACCCTATGGGATGACAGCTGCATTGTCGAAGGAGAGTTAAGGAGCCACCTGGGCCTCATCTCCTTGTCTGATAAATGGTGATAAAGATATCTACTTCCTATTGTTATTCTGAGAAGTAGATGCTATGTCAGAAGAGCTTAGCCAAGTGCTTTTCACGTGGCAAATACACAGTACCCAGCAGTTTAAAAACAAAATGAGAAAGGAATCCAGTTTTTCTTTACACAGCTAATATTTAAAAGCAAGTTTTTCATTCAGTGATGGTTGGATTTTTTTTTTTTTTTCTGGTACGCGGGCCTCTCACTGTTGTGGCCTCTCCGGTTGGGGAGCACAGGCTCCAGACGCGCAGGCTCAGTGGCCATGGCTCACGGGCCCAGCCGCTCCGTAGCATGTGGGATCTTCCCGGACCGGGGCACGAACCCGTGTCCGCTGCATCGGCAGGCGGACTCTCAACCACTGCGCCACCAGGGAAGCCCCAGATGGTTGGATTTTTGTGTTGACTTTTTCTTGTGTTTGTGTAGTCCCCATCATGGTGGCATCTTTCTTCTGATAAAATGATGGACGAATGCAGTCAGAAGGAACATTCAGTGATGCTAGCCATGTTTCTGTGAACTGGAGGAAAGCTTTTGAACTTAGATTCAATCTGGAAGTTCTATTTTTTGTCTAAACGTGCAGGGGAAAATAACCCTCTCCCATCAACTTGGTGGAAAAATAAGATAGATTAATGACTAACAACTAAAATTTTTGAGAACTTATCATATACCAGGCACCATGCCAAGAACTTTATATGCATTATCTTATCAAATCCTCACAATAATTTTATGAGTTAAGAACGATCATTATGCCTGTTACAATGATGAAAGCACTGAAGCTTAGGGAGATTAAATAATTGCAGTAGTTCACAAATCTAGCTAAGGATTGGAGCCAGGACTTGAATGCAGACAGTTTGACACCAGAATCTACGTACTTACTACTTTTCTATATTGACGTTCCAGAAACTAGCCCCTCGACATCACTGATAAAATTTTATGTTGCCTCTGCTGGCTCTAATCTACAAAAACTTGGACAAGTTAAATGACTGCACAGAGCCTGAATTTCCTAATCTATAAGGAGCAAATAATTACATCTGTTTCATGGGGTTTTGTAATAAGAAAGAACAAAAATGTAAAATGCTTAGTGATATATCTGATGTATACACTGTATAATAATTAAGACTGTCACCTGAGAACCTGGACGGTGTCATATGCCTTTCAAAAGGGATAGAAATAGGGAAATACAAATGGAGGATGAAGACAGGAACATAAATGGCTGTCACCAGGCATTGACCACAGCAGTGGGGCAAATACTTAACGAATGTAGCTGATTGGTATAATGTGTCTATTTAAATATAATGTCTCTCTATATATGTGTATATTGTCTATATATATGTCCATATATATATATATATATATATATAAAATGTCTCTATTCAAAAGCTGAACTTTGAGAATAGAGGAGAGAGATGCTGATAGTATGTAGCAGTGATTTAGATACTTGATACAAGGGAATTTCTAAAGTACCTAGAAGGGCATGGAGCATTTTGAGACCTATATAGGAAAGGTAGTCAAACCTGAAAAGTGGGAGAAGAGAAATCTGCTCTGGGCTAAGGTAAAGACATTTTCATTGCCACCGGTTTCTACCAGATCACCAAATGATAATATAAAAATTCAGATCATAACTCCTGTCTGGTACCTGTAGTTCTAAAATACAGTGCTGTATAAACTAACAGGTAGTATGCTCTTTGACTAATTTCACTGTGCTCGTGCACAACTCATTCAGGTATTGCTGTAAATTCATATACAGCTGTGCGGTAGCCTACAAGCGCATTGAGATTCTGGTATCCTGAATGGGCGAAACTTGATAAATGAAATCCCTAAAGAATATTGTTTGACGAGAAATCATGTGTGTGCTTCAAGTTACATTTGCACCAAATGATTACTGAAGGAAAAGAAATTCATTTTGAAATCTGAAGTCACCTGATTGCTCAGAATGTCCTTGGCATTATATAGATGTAGATGATTTACCGTGTTCACTTTCTGTATCACGTCTCAATACTGTGAATACACCTTTAATCTACAATAATCAGTGATCTTCATTATTTAAAAACCCAGGTATGACAAGATTCCATATCTTGAGGGTGATTCAAAGGTTTCATAGCCTGTCAAACTCAAAAACTGAGCTGCAACAAGACAATAACAAATATCTTTAAAAAGCCTTAATCTCTTTCTTTGGCTACCAAAAGCAGTGAATAACACTTAGAGCCCATTGAGGGTCATCGGTTAAAATTAGTGGGCTTTTCAGCTTAAATGTTTTGTTGCATGTCTCAGAAATACAAATAGTATGAGACATTTTCATAAATAATATTAAAAATTAGTGATATTTTTCCTCGTTAAAATGTAATCTGTGGGTAACATGTTTGAAACATTGATAAGCTCTTGAGATGACAGAGAAAAGTAAATTATAATGTGTTTTTATGAATTAAGTTTCAGAAAACTGGGGTAGAAATCCAGGTTCCCCTTCGAAGAGTAAAGGATTTGTTACATAAAGAAAGACCAGAAGAACGTGGGTCTCTACATATTGTAATATATAGACCACTGAATATGTACAGACTTAAGTGAAGAAAGTTGTTAACTTTTAGAAGTGACATGAGGAATGAGATTAGGGGTGAATTTTGAAACCAAGAGAAAAGGAATTTAACATTTAACGTGTTCTTCCCCTAGAGTAAATATGTAGATGAATCAAATACACATCTATTCCAGAGAACATCTTTCTTTATAATGGTGCACATCATTAATTAGGGAGATACTGTCTTCAGGATAGAAGTTAATTAACTGTGAGATCAAAACCTAATGCCGATTTTCCTCTTTACATCACTGCAACAGCACCAAACCAATAAAAGCAGTTATGTTTTTGAGTAAAAGTTATCTGGCCAGAACCTCAAAATGAGTAGTTCCTGAGGCTGTCATCAAAAAGGAAAAGATCGGGCTTCCCTGGTGGCGCAGTGGTTGAGAATCCTCCTGCCAACGCAGGGGACATGGGTTCTATCCCTGCTCCGGGAAGATCCCACATGCCGCGGAGCAACTAAGCCCGTGCACCACAACTACTGAGCCTGCACTCTAGAGCCCGTGAGCCACAAACGCTGAGCCCGCGTGCCTAGAGCCCGTGCTCCGCAACAAGAGAAGCCACCACAATGAGAAGCCCGCGCACCGCAACAAGGAGTAGTAGCCCCCGCTCACCAAAACTAGAGAGCCCGCATGCAGCAACGAAGACCCAACGCAGCCAAAAATAAATAAATTAAAATAAATAAAAAAATAATAATTGATTAAAAAACAAAGGAAAAGATCATGAGTTAGTAAAATTTTGGGCATTCACTAACAGAAAAGGAAAGCTAAGAAGATTATATGGTAAGTCATTTGAGTAATATACATATTATATCCCTGAAAAATGTGTCACAAATAAGTTTAGTCATTATTTCATCATAGTTTTTGTATATGGATAGACTTTCAATCAGATTTATTCTGTTCATAGTATTGTCAGGATTCCTTTTCAAAAGTGTATAGATTACATCTTCCTCTCAAGGATTCTCACATTTAAAGAGAGCACTTCAAGGTCCTTGAGGAGATTCTCATTTTCTGCTGGAAAAAGATTTTGATTCAACCTTCGTCTGCATCAGAGAGAGTTGGCGTATCCTTTGTTCAATGCTTTTTAACCCACTTGGCAGAAATTTTAGTTATGGGAGCTTTATTCTAAAGACAGGTATAAGAGAAGTATCTGTTTATTGTCATCATCCAATACCTGAGTCCAAAGTGTCTATTAAAGAATATTACTGTTAGAGGCCAAACATTAACCATCTTGAAACCTCACATGTAACTGAAGTGCAGAATGTACTTAAAATCATTCACTTGGCCTATTTCTCTTTCTCTCTGAACCAAGGTCTTGCCATTCTTCCCCCAAGGCGCAGTATCTGTGTTTTCGTAATGACTTTTCTTTGTTCCAAGCTAATCGGTTTAGAATGCTCTGTTACATTTTGTATTTTGATGGCCCTCTTGATATAGACCTGACTTAATACATGGAAGGGACTTAAAGACTGTCACATGGTAAGCATTTAATACATGTGTACTACTATATAACAATAATGGCTATTGTTTTGAAAAGTTTTTCACTGACTAATTTGTAAGACTTCATGTAAGGTGGGATATGTAACATAGGATATATGGAGAGCTGGACATTGGAAGTGCACACCAAAGTTTAAACACCTGTAGGGAATCTGAGAAGATGGTGAGTGCAGCAAGGTTTAAATCTTCCAGAATCCTCCCCTAAAAATAGAGCACAAAGATATCAAAACCAATCACTCACAGTCGTCATGTAAAACAAAACTAGTTTGCCAAAGCATTTGGAGAGACATCCACATGAAGACTGGGTGATTATGAAATAATAAATATATATTTACCTGTAAAGCTAGGATTTGGTGGTGTTTCAGTGGAAATAGTGCAGTATGTAAAGGCTACATTCTCTAACTAACATGAATCGGGACAGGAAGTAAGAGGTGTTCATAAAAAGCAGAATAAGCTTGCTCATTGCCTTATGAATATATTCTGGTTACTAAACAAAGACAAATGATAAAGTGTGATCTATTTTCACAAAGAGTTTTGGATTAATGGATGTAGGAAAGAAATACTCTTAAAAACCAAAATTCAACTGAGTAAACTTTAAAGATCTTAATGGCTTTATTCAAAGATTGATTCATCAACTGGGAAGCATCCCATCCAGCATTTAGAAAGGAGCCCCAGGAGCTGTACCAAATGGAAGACTTTTATGGGCGGGAGAAGGTGGGGACAAGGAAAGACTGGATTACCTCATCTTTCTTTGGGGGATGGAAAGGGTCTATGGGACTGATTACCTCACTAGTGCTGACCAGGAAATTTTAGAAAATCGGTTATGATTACATTTCTGGGGAAGGTTGAAACTGCAATTAGGTTAAGTGTTATCTCAGTTTGATGATGTGGGATTAGCCCAAGTGACTCCATTTTAGGTCTGTTGTCTCTCTCTTTTTTTAAGAGGACCATTGGCTGATCACCTCACAAAAATAGAGTCAAACCGACATCACAAACCTTTTGACGAAAGAACACATACAACCTCACCTTGAAGTAGGAATATTGAAGTAGGTGAGGTTGTATGTGTTCTTTCGTCAAAAGGTTTGTGTAGCTCCTTCAATCATTAGTTCAATAAATAATTATGAAGCTCCAATACAACAGTAAGAAATCAACAGTACAACAATAAGAAATCACCTTGTTCTGATACCCATGGAATGTGCAGGGAAATAGAAAATATGGTCATTTATCCAATAATCCTGCAACTAAATGTCTTATTACCTCGGTGATAAATGGAGAGGTGTATTGTGCTCTGGGAATAAATAATAGGAGGGCTACACCTAGTCAAAAGTGATACCTGAACTAAAGTGTGAATGATGAATAGCTTTAAGGAAACATTAGCCTGGAGGAGGGGGGGATGGGCAGAGAAAGTGCTTCAGAGCACAGGGCAGCCTGTGAACAGGCCCTGACTTAGGAAGGAGGATGGTATATTCTAGCGCCCAGAAGAAATCCAGTCCATCTGATGGGTGCAGAGTAAAGAGGGTGGGACAGGAGAAAAGACAGAACAGGAAGGGGTAACTAGTATTGTCCAAGCTGGATCACTTTTGAGACTAAAAGGGCGATACCACCAATGATGACCCCAGCACAACAGGTGGCCGTGGGACTCTGACTCACCCTCATTGCTGGCTATGCTGAGAAGAGGTTTTTGTGCAGAGGGTGATGGAATGGTTTGGAAGGGTTCTAAGCAGAGGTTTACTTTTGGCTGCCGCAGTGTGGAGAGTGGATTAGGATGAGGCGGACGTGCGTGTGGAGGGACTACCTATTAGCGTGCTCATTTCCCAGAGACAGGCTGAAAGGCAGCTTCTGTTGCTGTTATTTTTGTCTGTTAGGTTGTTGTATTCCTTCTTGTTGCGAGCAGAGAACCTGGCGTAAAATCAGCTTAGGAGTTTCTTTTCAATGGCTGGAGAAGCGCTTGCTACTTTCCGTGCACACTGCTGAAGTATCTAGAGGTAAAGTTAGAGCTCACCAAAGATGCTTATGTTCAGAATTACTAAAGCATAATCAATCTGTTTATTCTCTCTCTCCGTCTCTGTCTATATATACACATATACATGTACACACACATATACGCATATAGGTATGTACATATACATATATATATATATATTCATGTGTTATATTATTACCAAACTACTAACTATCATTAAAGGTCCTACTCAATGAGCTAACCTTCTTGTGGAGAAGGGTCGGCTACTCTGTGTCCTAATCTTCAGAAGTACTGGTGCGTCTGATTTCTTTCTTCAAAAGAAATTTTCGTTGTTTAAGTTTGAATAGTAAAACATATTACTTAAAGAAATAAATGGGAATACAGAAAAGTTTTTTTAAAAGGCAGACAACACTGAGAACATCAAATGCTGCATTTTTTCACACCTAGCTGAAATGTATCTGTATATAAAGTTGTGTCCTGCTTTTTTTCAACTCAAGATTATATCATAAGGCAGGTTACCAGATTTAGCAAATAAAAGTACAGGATGCTCTGTTAAATTTGAATTCCAGAGGAACAGCCTATACATAGACACACACACACACACACACACACACACACACACACACCCCCCTCAAATATTACATGGAGCATACTTTTACTTAAAAATTATTGCTTATCTGGAATTCAGATTTAACTGGATACACTATTTTATCTGGCAATCTTAGTTAAAAACATTTTCCTTGTAATCTTTATAAACAATTATAGATAACACTGGGATGAACACGTTAATTCAGGAACAATATTCTTTTTTTATAGTATATATCCTTGGATAGATTCCCAGAAGTAAACTTCGTAGGTTAGATTAAATATATATCTATCTCCAAGTTTATTTTATAGAAATATTATAGGCCCCAGTTACCTTTCCTTTTTTGTTTATTTATTTAGCTAGTTCAAGAGCTGAGTTTGTGTCAGCATTGTTTAGCTCACAATTTTTTTCCCTTTAAAGTATCATGATTGAGATTATCCTTGGAGAATTCATCCTCATTGGGTGGTAATCCAGTTCTTTCTCAAGTCTTACTTGAAATCTTAGATATTTCAGTGATGGGATTTCTGGACGTGTTAGATACACATTTCTGTAGCTTCCCTGAATTCTGTTACTGTGCTCAGTTTATCAGCAAACAATCTGTGATATATCGTCTCAGCCTCCCTTTCCTTTTGTCTTCCCCTTTATGGTCTCCAAGTTTTGCCCTTGTATTTTAGCTTCTGCATTTACAAAGTACCTGTACGATAAATGCCTATTCAGTTGGTGTCTTTGAGATTTTCACTTCACCTGCTGGGTGACCTTAGTCAAGTTACCTACCGTCTCTGAGCTTTGGTTTCTCTATCTCTAATAATTATGTGACAGGGTTTTTGTCATGACAGAATGAGAACTGTTTGGGGAAAACACTTAACATGGCAGACACACAGTAAGTGCTACGGTCCCGAGAACTGATGCAGACAAGGATGAACTGACTTGAGCAAAGGTCTGGAAGAGGCATCCCTTACCTGGCCTGGGCATGCAGGCCTTGTTCATAATCATCATCTGGGTTCCAGGATTCAGGTTCTTCCTAGACACTGGACATTGGAAAGATGAACTGATAATGACTAGACTTTGACTTTGGAAATGACAGTAGCTCCACTCAGCACGCACGCTGGGGCAGTGAATGAAAGCCTGCTTAGATGGATGACGTATGGGTCATGGTTGGGTACATGCCCCCTGTACTGAAATGGATAGGGATGGGTAACAAGGTCCATATTACTGATCACAGCTAAATCTCATTTTCTCCACTTCACTGTATTTCTCGAGAACACTGCATTTTCGTAAACGCCTGCCATTCGTTACATAATATCCAGGAGGGGCTGCTCTGGCTTTGGTTTTTGCTTTTTGATGCTGTCCACGTTGTCTCTTGCTAACGCTCTTTGTGCACACTCTGGAGTATTCTACCAAGACCACGGTGCTTAGAAGAGTTTTTTTTTTTTTTTAAAGAAGATGTTGGGGGTAGGAGTTTATTAATTAATTAATTTATTTTTGGCTGTGTTGGGTCTTCGTTTCTGTGCGAGGGCTTTCTCTAGTTGTGGCAAGCGGGGGCCACTCTTCATCGCGGCGCGCGGGCCTCTCACTATGGTGGCCTCTCTTGTTGCGGAGCACAGGCTCCAGATGCGCAGGCTCAGTAGTTGTGGCTCACAGACCCAGTTGCTCCGCGGCATGTGGGATCCTCCCAGACCAGGGCTCGAACCCGTGTCCCCTGCATTAGCAGGCAGATTCTCAACCACTGCGCCACCAGGGAAGCCCCTTAGAAGAGTTTTATAAGCCTCTGGCCTTTTGGCTGAAAGAATAACTAGCTGATTGTCCCTGAGCAGAAAACAACCCTCTCACTAGAGGACAGTTAAATTCTTCCCTGATTACAGCAGTAGCGGAGGATTTCACTGTCTGATCACTTGACATCACTGTCATATAGGCCTCATTTTCAGTGATCCATTCACACTTCTATCCGTTAATTATTACTCAATATATATTTAATTCCTCCCAGAGTTTAGTGCCAAAGAGCATTAATGAATCTTTTGATCAGAAAATGAGATGTGTTACTTCATGTGCTCCCTGCAGCCACAGAAGTAGGTGAAGGACTGCAGTGTGGTTGTTCATTCGTACCTGGAATATCTATTTGTCAGCACTTAAACATTTTTTTTTTGTTAATGTTGAAAGTATTAAAATGTTTACCTCTTAAAATTACTTTGGATCAGCGGTCTAGGTATAGAATCCAAGTAAACCAATGAAATAAATCAGATACTCCTTGAAAATGTATAACCCGCCCTGATGATTCACTTTCTTAGTGAAGGAAAAATGCAGCTCAACCTCAGGCACTGCTCGCTCTCCGGAGCCGCCTTCCTTGTATGCTTAGTGCGATTTGCTCTCATCTGCCCAGACTTTTGATTAATGCATTGCTGTTCAAAGGCTTTATCACTGGGTGGCACCCTGCCACCTTATTTGGATTTTCTTTCCTTCCTTTCCTCTCTCTTCTGCAGTGTAACCGTATGGTGGTCAAAAGTCGGGGTCTGCGCCCAGACACTCACGTTTAGAATCCAGGCTTTGAAATTTATTAGGCTCTGTGACTGTGGAGAACCTAGATAATGTGTCTTCATCAAAACGAAGATAACAGTGGCAAATATTTTATAGGATTCTTGTGAGAATTAAAAAAAAAATGAAAGCACTTAGAAGAGTGCCTGGCAATTAATAATCATCCAATAAAATGTATCTTCTATTTTTTCATTACCATTTCAGGATGGTACCATAGGACCTGGGAATACAAATATATGGGTAAGTCACAGAAGTTACGAAACAGACAAAAAACAAATAACACCAAAAAAACCTGTGATGATGCTGATAGAGGTTAGAACCAGCACGATGGGGACAAGAGAGTGAAGTATTTATAGCAGACTTGGGGCTGTGGTCCAGTAATAACTAGTTCCCAACCATTTATTGAGAGCCTGTAAGTATAAGTGTCTGGGCCTATTCTTTACAATATTTCCTCAGGTGTCTTTCACAACTTCTGTATGAAGTAAATATTTTACGCCCATTTTCTAGATAAGGAAACTGAGCCTAATAGAAGTTAGGTGATTTGTGTAAGGTCATTTACCCTGTAAGTGGAAGACCCCAGACTTAAATCCAGGTTGGTTTTATTCCAAAGTTCTTTCTACAGTGTGTTTTCTGCTCTGCCTGTATTTCTTTTTATTCTCCGCTGTTACTGGTTACGATTTTAATACCTACTTCTCAATATAGTTCCTATATTCTGGAAGGGATTGGGTTGCCTCTGACACCTAATAAGAAAATCATAAATATGTCTGCAGATTGAGACTCTTAGATTCTGAGGTAAACGCTGAGCTGCCAGAGCTGCCCGTTCTTCACTTCGCTTCTTAAAATTTCTATGACATCCCCATTCCCTCTGTTGGCTGTGTCAGCATTTCCACTGCTGCTTGTGCTGATACAGCCCCCTGAACACACACACCACACAGAAATCACTTGGTGACATGTTCACTAGGGCACCCAGAAGAGGAGGGGGTCTAGATGGGAAGGACGGTGTCCTGAAGCTTGCTCTGCTACCCGGCAGGTCAAGGGGACAATTCAAAAATGGCTTCAGACATGAGGCCAGTTTTCCCCCTGAAATGCGTGGGGCAAGTTAGGATTCCCAAGAACTTGGGAAATCAGTAGATTTCAGTAGAACTTCAGTAGAAAGAAGTGAGTTTACAGTCTTTGTTTTGTTTGTTTCTTAGTGTTCTTTTCCATCATGGTCCATAATAGGATATTAACTATAATTCCCCGTGCTAGACGGTCGGACCTTGTTTTTTATCCATCTATAAACGCTTACATCTGCTAAGCCCCACCTCCCAGTCCATTCCTCTGCCAACCGCCTCCCCCTTGGCAACCACTGGTCCATTTTCTATGTCCATCATTCTGTTTCTGTTTCATAGGTAGGTTCATTTGTGTCATATTTTAGGTTCCACTTGTAAGTTTTATCACATGGTATTTGTGTTTCTCTTTCTGACTTACTTCACTTAGTATGATAATCTCTAGGTCCATCCATGTTGCTGCAATTGGCAATACTTCATTCTTTTTTATGGCTTAGTAATATTCCATGGTATATATGTGCCACATCTTCTTATCCATTCATCTGTCAATGGACATTTAGGTTGCTTCCATGTCTTCGCAATTATGAATAGTGCTGCTATGAACTGAAAGAACTGAGTTTACATTTCAATGAAAATACTAGATAACAAAGCTATTGTGTTTTACATAAGATATAGACCGATGACATAAAATAAAGAAACCAGGGAGTGTAATAAGTGGAAAAGAAATTGCAGGAAAATTTGAACATCATACCCTTCGAGAATTATAAGCATTTACTTGTAAGCATCACCTTTTAATATCTTCTCTAATGTGGAACATTCCTCAAATATTTTCTTTACTGTTTTTCAGGACAGATATGAAAACTTAGGTGGCTTAGAATACGAAAGCAGTGGCTCTACGTGGCGTGATTCTAAGTGTCCAGAAGCCCTCCCTCCATGTCAGAGTACGTTAGACACACGCCGACACACATACAACCCCCCGCATGGCACGCCTCCAACCACACACATGCACAGCCAAACACAGACACACCACACCTTCACATATTCCAAACACAGACAGGAGCACTTGCCCCTCCCACCAGCGAGGGGATGAGCGGAGAGGGATTGTGGACCTGGGAGAGTGAGAGTGAAATTTGCTGAAAACTGAAATTCTGTGTAGAGATTTCAGGACAGACCTGGTGTTTTTGATTTTGACGCATTTAGATTCAGAGTGACTTGAAATACCTCACATTCGAAACTGCTATTTGTCAAATATTCTTCCATATGAATGTGCTTCTGATCATTTCTGGAGAGCTAGTTTTTTGTTTTTGTTTTTGTTTTTGTTTGTGGTACGCGGGCCTCTCACTGCTGTGGCCTCTCCCATTGCGGAGCACAGGCTCCGGACGCTCAGGCTCAGCGGCCGTGGCTCACGGGCGCAGCCGCTCCGCGGCACGTGGGATCTTCCCGGACCGGGGCATGAACCCGTGTCCCCTCCATCAGCAGGCGGACTTTCAACCACTGCACCACCAGGGAAGCCCTAGAGAGCTAGTTTTGATGGACAGACTGCATGTGCTGGGGACCTGGAGCTAACGGGGAAATAATAAGAGCAGAGAGAGAGGCTGCCAAGATGTCCAAACAGACTCAACTAACACAGTGATTTGTCCTGGGGTCAGTGCTGAGTGAAGGCCTGTGGACACCACTGAGAGCTGTCCATGGAGTGAATGCGGGGTTATACAGAGAATACTGCTGCTAAGGAGGATTTTCTCCTACTTACATCAATGTGATGCTTGAAAGGTCGCTTTGGTCTGTGTAAATCCAGAGCTCATTGGCTACAAGTAAATTACAAGAGACATTTCAGGCTCCGAATTCAGGCAACTATAAATCCCCAATCCTAAATTCTTCACACCAATCCAAGGCTTAATATTTTTTATCTTTAAAAATAGTAAGTTTGTCTTAGTTTGTCTTTTAACTTTTATATTTTGGTAAATGGAGTAATATTTGGGTAGAGAGAGTTAATGAAAACATGTTTGGGGAAATTGAAAACAAAAGGCAATGATGATTAATGTAGACAGACTGACCTGTTTCAGAATTTAGTGGGGATTAGGAGGGTGCTTTATCACAATGTCTTATGACGGGTGGCTCGATCTGGATATGTATGAAGATTTTAATTCATGAGCTCCGCTTTAGGTAACACTATCTCCACTTACTTCCTTTCTCTGGTTACATAGGCCACAGCCTGAGTTGTAGTCTGCCATTCTCCCTAATGTGTTAGATGTTTTTCCTAAGAGGCAGTGGAAGAGAAGATACTGCTTTGAAGATCCATTAGCTTTAAACTTACTTCCCCTTACCCAATTGATAAAGCCAACATCTGTTGACCTAGAGAGCATTCCTGGAAGGGCTGTTTCTTCACTCGTACTTCTGGCTGTGGAAATCACTTACCAGACAGGTGGAGACCAAGTTTGGTTTCAAAGTGCATCATGTTGGGTTATATCAACTGCATTCAGTGTGAATCAGTGTAAGGTTGTATTTGAGTTTATGTTCAATAATTTTTACCATAGCAGAAGGAAAAAAAAATGAATATACCAAACCTGAAATCTATGAAATTTTGTTGGTTTTGCAAAATTGGGAATTTCCTTATCCAATATTCTGTCAAAAATATTTAGTGGAAAATCAGTACAGAAAAACATGATGATGAGTAATTATACGCTAAATATGGTCAATGTGGATATATTTTTTTTGATGTTTCAAATAAAACTCTGCCTTCATTCTTTGTGATTGTAACATTACTCTCTTCACACCCCAGCTGTCCGGGTAATTCATGTTTTTATCTAACTGTTTACAGTATATGTGATGGCAATTCAAGAGAAAAATACAGAGAAGGGACATCTTGCTTCAAATGACATTGAACTAATGGTTCCTAAATTATCTGATTGATTTATTGATTCATTAATTCATTTATTTATTCAGTAAGCAAATATTTACTGGGGACTTACTCCATGCCAGGTTCTGTTCTAGGGTTTGGAGATGGTCTTAAAAACAAGACAGACAAGAATTTTCTCCTCAGTGGGTCTTCTACTTTAGCAGGAGTGACAGACAATAAACAAACGAATATTTAGCTCCCAGATTCCCATTAAAATATCATGAAACCAGAGAAGGAGAACAATAAAAATCTCATAACATAGAACACGATGACTGCAGGGAAGTCAGTTTCAGAAGAAATTTTATTAACTTTAAGTTTGATAGAAAGAGAAAAAGCTTGTTAATTTCAACGCTTTACCTCAGGAAACAGCAAGCTTGACTGCTTATAGGCAGAAGACAGTTTCCTGCCTCTGGAAAGATGTTCAACATCACTAAGCATCAGGGAAATGCAAATAAAAACCACAATGAGACATCGCCTCACACCTGTCAGAATGACTGTCATCAAAAGAACACAAATAACAAATGTTGGCAAGGACATGGAGAAATGGGAACACTTGTGTGCTATTGGTGGGAATGTAAATTGGTGCAGCCACTGTGGAAAACAGAATGGATGTTTCTTAAAAAGGTAAAAATAGAACTACCATATGACCCAGCAATTCCACTCCTGGGTATATATCTGGAAAAAACTAAAACACTAATTCAAAAACATACATGCAACCCAATGTTCATAGCAGCATTATTTATAATTGCCAAGGTATGGAAGCAACCTAAGTGTCCATTAACAGGTGACTGGATAAAGAAGATGTGTGTATATATATATATGTATTACACACACACACACACACACACACACACACACACACACACACACAATGGAATACTACTCTAGCCATAAGAAAGAATGAAATTTTGCCATTTGCAACATCATGGATGGACTTGGAGGGCCTTATGCTAAGTGAAGTAAGTCACACAGAGAAAGACAAATACTGTATGTTATCACTTATATGTGGAATCTAAAAAATTCAGCAACCTAATAAATAGAACAAAAAAAGAAGCAGACTCACAGATACAGAGAACAAACTAGTAGTTACCAGAGCGGGGAGGGAAGGAAGGAGGGGCAATACAGGGGTAGGGGAGTAAGAGGTACAAACTATTAGGTATAAAATAAGCTACAAGGATATATTGTACAGCACAAGGAATATAGCCAATAGTTTATAGTAACATAAATGGGGTATAACCTTTAAAAATTGTGAATCATTGGGGCTTCCCTCGTGGCGCAGTGGTTGAGAGTCCGCCTGCCGATGCAGGGGACACGGGTTCGTGCCCCAGTCAGGGAAGATCCCACATGCAGTGGAGCGGCTGGTCCCGTGAGCCATGGCCGCTGAGCCTGTCTGTCCGGAGCCTGTGCTCCGCAACGGGAGAGGCCACAACGGTGAGAGGCCCACGTACCACACACACACACACACAAAAATTGTGAATCATTATATTGTATACCTGTAACATATAATATTGTACAGTAACTATACTTCAATTAAAATAAGACATTTCCTGCCTCTCCCATACTGTTCATCCCTTGGCCTAAAGACTCTCTGATCTACCAACCAGTGACCTGTGCAGGCATCTTCTCACCACCTAGATGATGTGTCCACAAAATTCAACTTTCATTCAGTAACTGCTACCATTCTGGAGTAATTTGCCTTGTGGAATGAAGGTGCTGAATGTATTTTATCAGTAACTTGGAAAACTGTAGAGTGAAAAAAAATAGAAAAAAAATGTAGAGCACAAAACTCTATGTTAGCATATTAATTGTGTATGACAGGAGGAAAACAAAAATCTATAAATACTCTGATCTTTCCTCCTCCCCCATCTTCTAATGAGGAAGAATCCTTTGTTCCCTTGTTTTTAGACCTTGTTTGTGTGTGGTGGTTTGGAAAATGAGTGATGATAAAAACGTGGAGAAGACCAAAGTATTAGATTATAGGTTACTATGTTGTAAGCAAGAGAAAGTGGCTTAAAGGGTATTTCTGTCTCATATCACAGTTCAGCGGTTAAGCGCCACAAGCCAGTAGGTGCCTTGCCGTGCTCAACGTAAGACTTCTGTCTCAGCATCTCCGGTGGCTGTGCTTTGCACACCAGCCTTCAGTCAGCAGGAAGGAAAAGGGGCCAGAAGCCTATGCACACATTTGGTTTTAGAGGTATAATCAGGAAGTGGCATCTCATCTTTACTTTTGCTTCCACCCTAAGGGTTAGAACTTTGTCACATGTCCACACAAAGCTGCAAGGGCGTCTGGAAGGGCCAAACTCTGTGTGGTTATGAACTCAGCTAAAACTTAGGAGTCGCATTATTAAAGTAGGGATGGATACCTGTCAGGGGACAACTTGCAGTCTATACCTTAATCCATTCCTGTGGCCACCCTAACATCCATCTGTGTCCTACATGCCATTCAGAGAATCCACACAGTCACCTCCATGGATGACAAAGCCACATCCGGTTACTAAATACATACATACAAACATTTATTCATTTGTTTGTTTATTTATATCTTTGATACAGCTCTTTTATTTGTTATTTTTTTAAAAATTAAAGCATTTTAATTTTATATTGGAGTATAGGTGATTTACAATGTTGTGTCAGTTTCTGCTGTACAGCAAAGTGAATCAGTTATACGTATATCCACTCTTTTATTTTTTATTTTTTTTTTTGCGGTACGCGGGCCTCTCACTGTTGTGGCCTCTCCCGTTGCGGAGCACAGGCTCCGGATGCGCAGGCTCAGCGGCCATGGCTCACGGGCCCAGCCGCTCCGCGGCATGTGGGATCTTCCCGGACCGGGGCACGAATCCGTGTCCCCTGCATCGGCAGGCGACTCTCAACCACTGCGCCACCAGGGAAGCCCTATCCACTCTTTTTTAGATTCTTTTCCTATATAAGTCATTACAGAGTATTGAGAAGAGTTCCCTGTGCTATTCAGTAGGTGCTTATTAGTTATCTGTTTTTTGTATAGTAGCATGTATATGTCAGTCCCAATCTCCCAAGTTATCCCTCCCCCGTGTTAATTTTGTAATGCTATGATTGTCATTAGATAATGTATAGTTGAGTTGTTAGACTTGTGATATGTTATTGAATTATATTTTTACTCTGTTTGAAAAAGTGGACTTATATGGGTCATGTGTTAGCCTTGACGAACAGGATCCTTGTTCTTTTTTTTCCAGCTTTATTGAGGTATAATTGACACATTACATTGTGTAAGTTGAAGCTGTACACACATTGATTTGATACAATTATATATTGTGAAATGATTATCACAGTCCTGTTAGCTCACACCTGTATCACCTCTTTCATCATCATTTCTTTTTTGTGGTGAGAACATTTAAGATCTACTCTCCTAGCAACTTTCAGGTATATAATACAACGTTGTTAAATATAATCACCATGTTGTACATTACATCCCCAGATCTTGTTCATCTTATAACTAGAAGTTTGTACCCCTTAACCAATATCTCCCTGTTTGCCCCTCGATACAGTTCTTAAACCTGAAGTCTCTCATTTATTGCTCTCTGTGCTCAGGTTCACCCTTTCTCCCACACCTTAGTATGGTTTCCTTTGGTCCATATGAGACTAGTCTTGGTCTGGTCTTATTGTTTGGTGGTAGACAGTTGGCTTCCTCACATTATCACAACCGACTTCCAACTCATAATAACCTGTGTCTCCTCATCTACTGCTAAGCGAGTGCCATAGATTTTAGGGTTTTGTGAGAGCAACACTTCTAGCACAAATTTCTATTTCAGATCGAATACAGTCTGGTTTTTTGTAATATAGAGACCTTAAATATAACAACTTAAGATAGATTTTTTTCCTTTCTCAAATAAATAGTCCAGAAGTAGGTATTTCAGAGCTCTTACAGCATTTTTTTCCATCTTCCACATTGTTTTTGAGGATCGGTGTGTTTGAACCCATTCTCAGTGACTCTTAGACTGGGGGGCCGGAGTGGGGGAGAGGGTAAGGCTAGGGAAAGAGCATGTACTCATTCTTTTTTAGAGATGTGACCGCGAAGAAGCACTTTTGACCGGTGTCTCTCTGTGCTGCTCTATTAAAAGCAATCATACAGATGCACTGATGGCTCTTAAGAGGAGTGCTCAACTCACCATTAGCTGAGGGTCCACTGTGTGCAAGGAACCTGTGCTAGGTATTGGAAGCAAGAAAGAATAAAATGCCACGGTGCAGGAAAACAAAAAAAGGAACTTCTGCTCCCATCTCATTGGTCAGTCACATGACCCCACAGAGCTGTACAGAGCATGTGAAATGAATCTTTAGGCAGGTAGTCATGTGACTAGCTAACATATGGAAATTTTATTACTAAAGAAAGTGGAGGTGAAGTTGGTGGAAATCTGGACCACAGCCAGATTGAGTTACTGTGAATAGAAATCACATCACACTATTAATAGCTCTTCTCTCTGTTGGGGGAATCCTATATGCTTTTCATTTTATTTTCTATGATTTATTTAGACTTTATCCGCTTATTTATTTTATTATTTCTCTACTTCTTAGATGTTTTACCATGATCATCTTTCTGCAAAATCTGTGACTATTTTAAAAATTCAATAAACTGAATCCCACAACTATGCGTTGTGAGAGATGCTGTAATAAAAGTTGTCTGAAGATTTAGTGCATAAGATAAGGTTTCAGAGGATTCTGGAAGAGGAATTCTGGCAGAGGAATGACAGAACTGTAGACGTGATAAAAGAAGAAGAAAGATCTTGTTTGCCAGTGATGAAGTTACTTTCTGGGTCTTGAGAAATGGGACACATTAAAGAAGAGTTGAACTAAAAAAGAGGAGAGAGAGAGAGAGATTGAACTTCAGTTAAACTTAGTGATCTGGAGAAAGGATATTGCTTGCTTCCCATATTAATAATTTAAATAATATTATCTCATGTTAAGTAAATATATTGCTGTTACTATAGTAAGACGTATTTTAATTATTTCCCAAAATCATGCTAAAAGGGGATGATTCCAGCTCAGCCATGCTCCATGGAAATAACTACATCAGGAAATGTGTGTAAAATAATAATGGTTTAGGTGCTTGATTTGAAGTTGTCAAAAAAGAGTCAAATTGTAATGACAAAAAGAAAAACCCAAAAGGTCCACAGGAAAATATGTTTTGGATTGAAATGCCTGAAAAAACTCTTTATATGTGTACTACAGAGTGTTATTAGAACAAACATTGAGATGATGCCAAGAGATCTTACAAAATGGTACTTGGGCATTCTGAAGTTTATTTCTCCTTACAGATATGTTTTAGCAATATTAACCATCTAAAGAAAAACAAATAGTGGTTTAAAAAGAAATATTTTTATCCTTGCTGTTTAAAATGTGACTGTTCTTTTTGGTAACTAGCAATGAGAATTTATTCTCACTCTGTTAAACAATTTGAGTAAAAATCAACGTGGAATGGCTGCTGAGAGTTAGGCCATAAAATGTAGGGAAGACTGAGTGGTCCAGCTGTATACAGAGCAGGTAGGAGGGTAGCCCTGTGGGTCTCAGGATTAGGGATGTATGGATGCAGCTTCTCTTATGCTGCCTTTAATGTGCCTGAGACCCTATTTCCATCAGTCTTTTTTCTTTTTCAAGGTTCAGATATCCAAGAAAAAGAACATGATTGTCCTGACTTGGACCAGACCTCTCCTCCTGGATGAATCAGCTATGCTATGAGCAGAGGGGCAGGGCCACTGGTACAAACAGGCCTTGTGTATCAAGGGCTCCCCAGAGAAGGGTGGGGAATAATTGGGAGAGAAACACTCAGTGGTGTGTTAGTTATACCGTATAATGAAAAGGAGGCTAATGCTACTCATTCTGTGAGTTAAATTTCCTTTCCATAATATTTGCAAAATAGATAGGAACAATTGCTAAATACTCTAAATGAAAGCAGGTACATTTCTAGCAAATCATCACCAGAACTTTTTTCTCTGATGTTTTTCTTACAGTGTATGCTCAGGTTTCTCACTTGAGCCTCATCCAATTAATTTAATGTTTGTTACATTGTTCTGATGGTTGGGAATAAGGGACAGTAAAGAAAGATAGAAGAATATTTATAAATTTAGATATTTTCATATTTAATCAGGAGAGAACTTTTTTTTTTTTTTTTCGGTACGAGGCCCTCTCACTGTTGTGGCCTCTCCCGTTGCGGAGCACAGGCTCCGGACGCGCAGGCTCAGCGGCCATGGCTCACGGGCCCAGCCGCTCTGCAGCACGTGGGATCTTCCCGGACCGGGGCACGAACCCATGTCCCCTGCATTCACAGGCGGACTCTCAACCACTGCGCCAGCAGGGAAGCCCAAGAGAGGACTTTTTTTAATGAATAGACAGAACCACCAAAATTAGAGGTTTTGTTACAGCGTAATTCCTTGCATATTTCTTGAGTAAAAATGAAAATAGTTCTCGTCTGGTATCTGTATAAGCCAGTTATAGCATTTTAGAATGTCGCTTATGAAATGGAAAATTTCCATTTATATAAAAATTTTATATCCTGCATAGAAACTTGAAAATGTCAGCTTCATGCAGTACATCTGGAGAAAATCTGTCTAGGGCATAACACCTTAACTGTTACATAGCGATTACAACTTATCTGTGTAAATGGTGACTTAAAACTTTGTGGAGCTGCATTGTCTGTTAGGACAGTAGGTGCTTAGGCATATGGTTATAGAGTCCCTGGATTGTAGGTCCACTTGGATGGATGAATTCCCGTGGTAGATGTTGACTGAAGGGTCAGTGGAATTATATTTTTAGTAACAAGATTTTTTAGAAGACATTAACATGATGTGGCATGTTCAAACATCATTTTCATGAACTGTTCCTTCTACAGAATACTTTGGTCACAGGATAGTAGAGTGCATTAAACATACCAACCTCAGTAAATATTTGCAACAGGAATTGTGAACAGAAGACAGTAGAAAAGGAAAAATTTAGAAGGGACAGTTATCAGGTAATATTCTATCTCCCAAGTGAAACTGTAGTGCTACAGTGACATCAGGAAGATAGGGAGGGTGAGGTGGGTGCAGTGAGAATAGATCCTTTAGTCATTTTGTACAATATATACGTGTCATGCAAATTAAAAAAAACTTATGGGTTGGGTATTGTATCAAGAGGCAGGTAACTTTATCTGCAAAGATTTTTTTTGTTTGTTTTTGTCATAAACAGAAGAATTAAGACCTGAGTGGTAGCACAATTTAGCTTCAATGATAACAGCCTGCCTCTTGCATGGATTTAATTGGGGATGCTTCCAAATATGGTAGTTATCTGGCTAAATAAGAAAGAAGTGTTACATTCATGTTTTTTCATTGTGTGTACATATAGGGATGTGCATATGCAAAACATTTCTTAGGATTGACATGAAAGTAAATACCATAAGATATCATGTCAGTGTCATAAGCGTCCCAAAAAGTCTGGCAAGCTCTAGCATTATATTTATAAATGTGTTAATAGATGTATCAGTTTTAATCTTGACTGTACATATATATATGTTTTCTTACGTAAATAGAGAACTGAATGCTCTCTGCTCTGTGTTCAGCTCTTTGGGAGAATCATGAATGATATAAGGGAAAATAGTGTCTTTGTTAAAACATATCTGAAAATAAATTAATAAAGTTTCAGGATAATAAAATTGTTATTGGACTCCAGAGAAGAGATTTATTTAGCCTTTAAGAAAAGAAGCAAGTAGAGATTAAGTGGCTTCCCCATCACTCCAAAATAGCAAACAGTAGATTAAGCCTTTGACCTGAGGTCTCTCTGGCTCTAAAACCCACCATCGGACACCTCCACTGAAGTGAAAGATTCATAAGAACAAGGGCAGTGCCTGTTACGTTCAGCATTCTGTACCCCAGCACCTGTCACAGTGTCTGGTCCTTCATCAGTACTCATGAAATAAAGAATGGCAGAATAAATAACCTAAATGCTAATTTTATTTAAAAAAAATCTGACTGAAACAAACTGACAGAGTATCCAAAAGGAAGTTTAGAAATAACCATGCTTTGAAGTTCGGCTGGTTGATGCAGGAAGAATTGGGGTAGCCTTTAGAGGAGAGAGAGAAAAAAGCTTGTTTTCTGAATAATGTAAAAAATAGTGAGAATGGACCATCTGTCATCCTTTCCCCGGTGAGACTCTCTACCTGCAGGATTCCTCTGCACCAAGATTCTAGAATCATCACAGATTTGAAGAATAGAAGACTTCACCAGGTTCTGTTCTACATAGAAACACAGGGTCCAGTTAGTCTTCTTTTGATGTTCACAGATGGAGGGTACCTAGTAGTAGATGCCGCTCATATACCCACATATTTATTTATATTTATATATTTACTTCTACTGATTACTTCATATGTGCTTGGTGCTTTCATAGGCCCTGGTGATACAAAGATGATTGAGAGTACTCAAGACATTTACAGTCTAGAACTGATTGGATTGTCATGTCAATATCAGTTGTATATATTCTCATTTCACAAATGGCTTGCTTTATCAATACCTGATTTATAAACAGACGTCAACTACTGCTTTTATATATAAACACTAGAGGTTTTGGTTAGGCAGAAAGGTAGGTTGGGGGTTAAACTGTGAAGTTTTTAGGATGATGACTTTAGATTTTACCCTTTCGAAAACGAGGTGATGAACACTTTAAAGATAGGAGGAACTTGCTTAAAATTGACTTTTAAATAACACTGGCTCTGACAGAAATTAGGAGGCTGGGGTAGAGCCGGGTGGGAAGGGTACAAGAGCAGAGGCTCTTATAATAATCCAGATCTAAAGGAGAATCAGTAGAACTTGGTTAGTTATAAAATTGTGGGATAAAGAAAAAATGAATCAAGGGTCTCTCTAGTTATTTTATTGTCTAGTTATGTGGAAAATAATAACTAACCTAGAAAGGGAATTTAAAGACAACAGTTTATGTTCTTTCAAAAAGCTCAGGTTTGACTATTATATTTTTGCGGCACTATAGAATATACCATTCATCCTTCTCTAGACGTATGTATGTGTACATGTATCAGGAATAGAAAAAAAGACTTCGCCTTGTAGAGCAAAGCTACTGGTGGTGGCTCTCCAGAGGAGCGCGTGTAGAAGAATTATGAGGCTGGATCCAGGATCCATAGGGAAGAACACGTGACTAGCAGTGTCTACCATGTGAGAAGGTGGGATGACAGCATTCTTGTCATTTTTTTTCTACCCTTGTAGAGATGGAACTTCAATCATGAGAGTAAATGATATGTAATATAGCCATTCCCACGTGACCCGTTTCTTTCACATTGACCCTTTTCCCAAGTTCTTGAACTGATTATTTTCTTGTCCAGATTGCTCATCCAGATAGGCTTCAGATGTTTTACAAATTCCCTTTCTTGAATTTCTACTTAAGCCGTCTAGTACCACAGTTCCTTACATACATTAATTTTTTCTATCCCTTTCCTGAGGGCTCTAGTCCTTTCCTTAAAAAACGATCCAACAGTAGATGCCTGGCCACCAGCACTTGTACACCCAAAGTACCACCTGTCTGCTAGCATCCATTGTGAGCATCTTGACTATATGTTGTATTTACCCATTACGACGCTTTGCTATTTTACCTTGTTCTACCCCATTTTCAACTACTTGAATAAAATTGGTGTTGGCTGTATTTTGAGGTACTGTGTAAACATTCATTGTTGGCATTTGCAGCTGGGGCATCTCACTCATTGCCTTTCCTAGTCACAATGATGGTGTCAAATGCCTCCCTTCCCGTAATTTCTCTTGTAGTAAATTGGCTACGTCCTGTGAAATCTGAGATCCAGCAATAACTTTATGTGGAAAACAAGTATTAACAGCTATTGAAAAACTCCTGCCCTAATGTTTAACCAAATAAGATGTTTTATTAGGAGCTGTATCTTTATAGCTTCTTTTTTAACAGCTGTAATAAACTTCTTTCAGAGCAATATGCTACAAGAGATCAAAGAGCTATGCTCAATTAGAGTCATTCCTTATTAACCATAGTCAGAAAAGGAAGAGGAAATAAATCAAAGTGTGTCCGATATCTCCTTTAGCAGACTGAGAGAGTATTGTGTCACTGTGATACGCAGCTTTCAACCAAATTAAAAGTCCTGCAAAGCACAGAAGCTCCCTGAGCAATGACAGTGGACCCGCTATGGAGATCACGCCTTGGTTTCTGATATCAGTGCCCCCTCTGAGCTCTTCAGAAGCATCCAGGGGTCAAAGACAAAAAGCACATCAACAAAGTCCTAGGATGCAGCCTGTTTCCCATCACTGAAGAGTTGTGCAGTGTAAGTTGACTGTACCAATTTCAGCTTGAGCAAAAGAACAGCAGGTTTCTAAGCAGCTGTCGTATATTAGATGAAGTGAGGTTATCAAATGCAGTAAGGGCAGAAAATGATTTAAACTGGGATTCACTGAAAAACAACCTCGCATCATGTGGCCTGGTGTGAAACCATAGCAGCAGAGCAGTGCAATACACGGCCTTAATGGGTCGAGCTAATCCCTTTAAAAGGGCTCAGAAAGCTACCTTAATTGTGCCACCATTTTCTATCCTTCCAGGTTCAAATGTCCAGTCATCTTTGACTGTTTGAACTCTTTCATGAGGTACATCCAGGCCGCACATCTATTGATCGTTTCCCCTTAGATGTCCTGTGTATCTGTCTACTTCTCATTCTGTCTATGCACCTGTTCTTCTCTCTTTCTCACTACAGCTCTGTGAATTCCTTTTATCATGATTTATGGTGAAAGAACTGAGTGTTAGGTCAAGTAAGTAACTTTCTCAAGGAGAAGCTGTAGTAAGCAGGGCTGATCGGGTTTCTTTTCCTGTGTGAAGCATTTCTTAACTGCTCTGCTCCACACTCTGATAAACAAAGGTGATGATTTTTTATTTTGAACCACGTCTCTGACTTCGTTTTCTTTTACCACCCCCGTCTCCCGTATTCCCATAGATATGACCACCTTGGGCTTTGATTTGAGGAAGACGAAGGTCAGTTTCACTTGTGGATTCCTAGGAGGGTTTCTCTTCCACGAAATGTCAACTGTTAGCAAGAGAGTAAAATGGAAATGTCTCAGTCTCACTTCAACAATGTAAGAATTTCTAGAAGTCTGTGTAGCCTCGGTCCTTTTCCATATTATAACATTGCTTCCACTTTCCTCTTAATTCACCCCTTCCACTTCCGTAATAAGCAAAGAGAGCTTTTATCAAGAGAGAGTGGAAACACTTTTGCTCTGTTTCAGTATTCTTATCTCCATTTTGTGAGCTCTTCTGATTTTGTACTATCCATCAATTTGCTCTACAAAAGCTTCCCAGATGGATCTGTCTGCTTTTGATATTTTAATATCACAGAGACCACTTAAATTACTTTCTAGAATGCATCAGAATGACACGGGCCTAACATTTGCATAAATCTCATATGACAAACAAAGGCATGATGAAGCATTCAAATTATAGTATTTTACATTAATCAAGAAAGGAAGTTATAAACTATTTTAATACTAAAAGGATTACAGAATGCCTTCATATAATCCTTTTCATAGATGTCACTCATGAAACAAGAATGGCTCTACCTAGCACATCTGAAAAGGAGTGATATGCAAAGCAAAACAGGGAGGCTAGTGTAGGTTGTCTAAAGGAGATGAACAATGTCCGAGTAAATGTGCCTGAGCTGGAAAATAAAGGCAAAAAGAATGTATGCCAGGGCAGGGGTCAGATATCAGTGGATTAAACCGGTGTTTAGTGTGTATGAATCTAACAAATATTTATTAAATTGATTGAGTGCACATATATCTCCCTTTAAAGATGATGTAACACAAGGACAAAAATAACGTTTTTATTAAAAATAGTTTTAGAACCTAGCATATTCCCTTAAAAGCAGAGTAAACACTTGAAACACATTTGTTACTACCTGTTTCTTACCTTAGGTTCCATGTGCCTTAAACCAAACCAGCTTCATTCCAACCAGGTTCCTTCTTTCCCAGCCTCTGTGTTTTGGTCTCACTATTACCAGCTTCACAAACCTCATCTTCCCACTCTACCTAACCAAATGTTTCCTTTCCTTTTTTTTTTTTCAACTGTAGAACAGAAGTGGGCAGCCTTTTCTGTAAAGGGCAGTAACTATTTGGGGCTTTCCCACCACATGGTCTCCATCACAAATGCTTAGCTTTACTCTTGTCATGTGAAAATAGCCATAAATGGGAACAAATGAGCACGTCTGTGTTCCGAGAACATTTTATTTGTGGACACACGGTTGAATTTTAGGTAATTTTCTTGTGTCTAGAAATCTTTTTATTTTTTTTTTCTTTTTAGTCACTTAAAAATGTACAATATCATTCTCATTTCACAGGCCATACAAAACCAGGCAGCTAAAGTTTAATCCACTGGCCGTAGTTTGCTGATAACCGTTACAGCGTCAAGTTTCTGTTTCTTTTGCTTCCCTCTGTCCCAGTTGAACACCTCTGGATGTTATTGACCCACCTCTAAATACTTGGATTTAAGATACTTATTTTCTGAATTACTCATTTTGACCCATTTATTTATATCCACATGTTCTTGCTTAACGGTTTAGTTAGGAGTTTTTGCAGCAAAAACCAGGTAGTGGAACATCAAAAGATTACTGTTAATTAAAGGAAGCCAGAAATCTCAAGTTAAGGAATTTAGTCCTTTTCTGTGTATGGGAAGATCTTAGAGTCTGGGCTCATTGAAATCATCCCTTTGATATGCATCTCAGCTATCTGGGGCCGGGATCCTGTTTTTCTCCATCCTGAATCCCCTCAGGGTGCACAGTCAGGGTGTGTGGCTGCTGGCTGCTGGCCTCAGCATCCTTTGTTTACTGACATGGCAGGTGGTCTTCTCAGTCCACATCACAGTGGGCAGGTGTAAAGGAGCTGTGTATAAATGCTAGTTGTGTGAGACAGGAACAGTTTTTTTTTTTTTAACCTAACAACATAATTTTTAATTGACAAAAGCAAAAATTGTTTGTCTTTAATAATAGTAAGCATAGTTTTATCAATTTTTATCAAATTGATGATTTTTTTAACATCTTTATTGGAGTATAATTGCTTTACAGTGGTGTGTTAGCTTCTGCTTTATAACAAAGCGAATCAGCTATCGACAGATGAATGGATAAAGAAGATGTGGCACATATATACAATGGAATATTACTCAGCCATAAAAAGAAATGAAATTGAGTTATTTGTAGTGAGGTGGTTGGACCTAGAGTCTGTCATACAGAGTGAAGTAAGTCAGAAAGAGAAAAAAAAATACCATATGCTAACACATATATATGGAATTTAAAAAAAAAAAGGTCATGAAGTACCTAGGGGCAGGACAGGAATAAAGACACAGACCTACTAGAGAAAGGAGCAGTTTTAAGCAGCCCTTCAAGGTAGCAGCAGCAGAGTCCAGTCCAAGGCTGTGTCTCACAGGCGTCTCTGTAGAAAGGAGCGCTAGTGCCCCATTTATTGTTTCATCAAAACAATAATAATCTGAATCAATCTCATAGGCGGCCTCTGTGGTATGATCTGGAGGGCTGTAGGGGAAGAAATTGCTCTCAGTGGCACTCCAGATACCACCACTGGTACTGCATTGGTTCTCTTAAACACTGTCCTTTCCTTAGTCCTTTGATCCTCAAAAAGAGGGATTGCACAAACTCTGGGAGGGACTGATATTTATATATTGATCAAAACTTGGAACATCTTTTAACAACAAATACAAGAAAAAGCATGGACATCATGACTCTCAGCTAGTGGTTCATAACCTTCATTGCATGTTAGAGTCATCTGGGGAGTGTTTAAAAAAACATCCCAGCATTTAGGCTACACCTGTGACAATGAAATCCAAGTTTCTGTGAGTGGCGCCCTCTTATCAGTAATTTTTCCAGCTCCACGGGTGATTCTATTGTGTAGTCCAGTTTGAGAACCCCTGCCCTACACCTGCTTGTTAAATGCAGTCCTTACTCAGGAGAGGTAACAAATTAAATTACTCTTATTTTAATCTAATGGATTAAAAGAGGGGAAGGATTGAAAAATAAATTACTTATCTCGAGGCTAGTGGTCATTAAAATATGGATGAAATAGAGATATGGCTGAGAGGGAAGTGGGGGAATCTTCCTCCTATATATTTTGTTGAGTTAGTCATTCAGGACTTGTTTGAAAATCAGGAACAAATAATAATTGCATAACTGAATAGCCCTCCCATATTGCATTGATTATATTTTCAATTTTTGTAAATTAGTGCTTTAACATCTACCAAATGGCCAGTAGCCGTAGCCAAGTAAATCCTGGCTCACCCCAAAACATCTGGAGACTTTAGATGGCCCCATACCATATGCTTTAACAGTAATTATGAACGTGAACTTTCCAGGGTATCACTTTCAAACATAGCCAGCAGATCCTAAACCTACCTAGCCTGCCTCGCCAATGGCTTCTCCTAGGAACCACAATAAAGGCGGTCCCCACAAGTAAACTTTCTCCCTCTGCCTCATTACAGATCCTAGGGCTTCCCTTGACTGCCCCCATGTGGTGCTGTGTTCTCCCCAGGGAACTGTGAAAATAGCAAAACTGTAAAACTGCTTTCTCTCCCTTGACCTGCCTCTGGTCTCATCACCTCACTCAAGGTAATATGGTTAAAACACATGGAAATAGGGGGGTTTGAAAAAAATAGTGCCCATTCAGACATAAATCCCTGTTCTCCAGAAAATCTTTCAGATTTATGAGAGTCTCTCTCTTCAAAGGGTGCAGCTTCTGGATAACTATGTCCTTGTATTAATACAAGCCTTTTCTTCTTAGAATCATTAAAAAAGTTGTTTTGCTCCTTAAACAATTGCATTCCCTCGGAATTCCCGGGTGGTGCAGTGGTTAAGAATCTGCCTGCCAATGCAGGGGACGTGGGTTTGATCCCTGGTCTGGGAAGATCCCACATGCCTCGGAGCAACTAAGCCCATGCGCCACAACTACTGAGCCTGCACTTTAGAGCCTGTGAGCTGCAACTACTGAGCCTGCGTGCCGCAGATACTGAAGCCCGTGTGCTTAGAGCCCACACACTGCAACAAAGAGTAGCCCCTGCTCAGCGCAACCAGAGAAAGCCCGTGCACAGCAATGAAGACCCAGCGCAGCCAAAAAAAAAAAAAATTGTGTTTCCAGACAGTTACCATCTGCTTGATGAATCCAGATATTAAGGTGAAGTTTTACATTTCACTTCTTACAGGTGAAAACTTTATGTCAGAAAGTAGATGCGGTAACAGCTCTAGTTTTCCTTAATGGGAACTGACATGCCATTGATTAGAGTTTGTTCATATTTTACTTTGATAAATGCTTGAGGGGCTATTTCTTTGTTGTTTCATTTTGAATACGTTTTCTTTCTGGTTTATTGTGACTATTTTTTTCCTGGTAATTTGGATGTTATATAGAGGGCAAAACTTGATCAATCCGTCAGTTTTTGAGAGAGGGTACATACAAACACAACAGTTGCCCAAAACTGTTCTTAACAGTTATCTTACAAATGGATCTGAATTGTATATAGAAATCTAGGGAATTAGAATGATGATGAACTTGAATATGCCATCTCTTATTTTTGGGGGGAAAAAACAACTTTTTACAGTATAATAAAAGATAATATATTGCTACAAGTTGTACCTTTTTAGATATTGTGGGATTTTTATTACAGCAAAGTGTATGGTAAGGTGGGGGCAATAATAATAATAACATTTATTGAATATTTACTGTTTTTGCTTGGAGTGGGTTTAGGGTCTTTGCATGGTTTAAATCCATGGAATCTAAATGTTATATTTTAAAGTGGGTAAAACTGAAACACAGGAGTTTAAAGGAACTTTCCAACATCAACACCAAATTAGAATTTCAGAAATCATAGCCAGTGAGACTCCAAGAGCTCAAAGTCTTAAGAGCCACAAGATACTGCCTCCTAGAATCATTAGCAGTAATTATAATCCCAGATTCTGATTTGATAAAACAGGCAAAAATCCTTCAATAAAGAGGAAAAATGTTTTAAGTAATTCTGGCTCGTCTTATCCAGATTGCAGGATAATTGCTGAGATTTCCAGTGTGCTGGTGTAGACACAAGCAGCATTAAGCATATAACACACTGCCTTTTGAACATGCCGAAGACGTGAATTATTTTGTATGTTAATCAGACAGAGAGGCCACAGTAAGTTACGGGGAGGTTTGTAAATTACCTTATGAATTCAGAAAAAGACACCTTGACTTATCTAGGTAATTGTTAATTCTCTGTTTCTCTTGACTTGGTTAAAAAAGTCTCAGCAAACACTTTTGTGGTTTAGGCAAGAGGCAGACTAAAGAAGTTATCTTTGGAAATACAGAACTTGGAATCTCCTACTGGGAAGTTTTACAGTGTCAGTGCAGAATGTGGAATTACAAACTGATAGTATGAGAAAGTGCTCTTGTCAGGTTATAAGGTAACCTTGTAATATACAAATATTAGAAAACTGAGGTCCATCAGAGTTAACAGAGACAGGGACAAGGTTAAGAAAAGAGTAATGGGGATGGGAATGCTACTGAGGACTGAAATATTTGAATTATGATGCAGGCCTTCTTCCTGTACATCAATAATAACAATACAATCAAAAATAAATTCAAACGAAAGAAACAGTGAAATATGTTAGGAATAATCACACTGTATTGCAAGGAACATGAAGACAACCACAAGATTTTGTGAGGTCGTTTGTCTTGTGAGGTTGTTTGTTTTGAAAGCAATGATCAATTTTGAAAGGCTCATCAGCTCCAGGAAATACTAGAAAATCCTCTGCTTTGACACAGAATGGCTCTTAAATTTGTGTAACTACAATTGGGAAGCTTCTTGTGCGAGATTACTTACTATGTTAATATAATGAAAGAGTTTGGTTCGTTTGATGCTCTTTGTAAATTTTCTTTCACTGTTTGATAAGGAGGATTCATTGTCAGTATCCACTTGAAACCATAACGATATTTCTTTTCTTGCAGTGTTTGAGCAGATCCCGTTACTGTGTCATAAACATTTTATTGAACTGAGGCATGACAGATCTTTTTTTTTTTTTATGGGCTGCTAACATTCTTGTCATATTTAATGTTTCACCTGGGAGTTGGCTTTTAGTCAGAGTTCACTCTTATGTGTGTCTACCTTTCAACCTTGATGCAAAACTAATAACTTATTATCTCAGTCATAAATGAATCTTCAAAAGACATCAGGGACTTTCTGTAATCCTGTTAAGGAGGGGTTTTTTTGAGGTAGCTATTAACTGTGCAGGTTGTTCTATTGAGTTTAATGACTTAAACCATTATGTTAATAATATGTGCCCTTTTGCTAAACATATCAGAATCCCTCTTTAATAGTCTTTCAGTACTATTCAAACTATGATCACTTATATAATTGAAGCATCTTGATTCGTGGGTTAATTTGTGGGCTTCAAGGAAACATTTTGAAAGATTCTTATTGCTCTCAGAGCCATAAACGTCCATGGAGGAATCCCTGCTCAGTGAGAAGTACTTTATGATATATATCGTTTTTTTTTCTTTCATAGCATGCTTTAAAACTTTAAATAGACATGATTGGTTTATCCTGTGTTTAACTACAGGAGTTATGTTTTCCCCAGGATCCCTGTTGTTATAAAGTTGTGTAGGTAAATTATAAAACTTGCATGGGAATGACATATACCAGCTTTATTTTTTGGAAAAAACTTCCAAAACAAATATGGCAAAATATAAACATCTGTTAAATCTAACTGGATACCTGGTGGGAAAATGAAAGATAATATAAAATTAAATGAAGATATAGATTTTAACTTAAATTTCTTCATTCACATTGATTTTTCTCTGCTTTTCTTAGTACTTATGTTTTCCATACCTTTTATCACTCTTTTCTAATTATTTCTTGTTAATCATTTCACTCATCTTCCTAAAAGACAGTGTATTTATTATCCTTCTCATATATCTCATAATGATTCTTATAATTTGGGAATAATTCAATATTTTAAAAAATTTTATTCTATTATTTTTTTAACATCTTTTTTTTTTTTTTTTTTTTCTTTTTGCGGTATACGGGCCTCTCACCTCTGTGGCCTCTCCCATTGCGAAGCATGGGCTCCGGACGCGCAGGCCCAGCGGCCATGGCTCACGGGCCCAGCCACTCTGTGGCATGTGGGATCTTCCCGGACCGGGGCACGAACCCGTGTCCCCTGCATCGGCAGGCGGACTCTCAACCACTGTGCCACCAGGGAAGCCCTATTTTTTTAACATCTTTATTGGAGTGTGATTGCTTTACAGTGGTGTGTTAGTTTCTGCTGTATAACAAAGTGAATCAGCTATACATATATTCCCATATCTCCTCCCTCTTGCATCTCCTTCCCACCCTCTCTATCCCACCCCTAAAAATTTTATTTTAATGTAGCTGGTTACATATCCAAATCCCAAACAGTATTTGAATATTTTATTTCTCCACTTAAGATTCTACCTGGAGTCAAATTTTTACATTGCACATCTCTTTGAATCTTAAATTACCTACCATACTTGAGACTACTATTTCTTCTTCTTCATAGTTGTCATCACCTATAACTTACTTTAGTTCACAGATGTACACATAAGCAGGCCTGACTACTGGCAAAGGGTAGAGAGGTATAGGGGTTTATCCTCATGTTCCTCCATATCTTTACAGAATTCTCTCTTAAGGGCAGTTGCTCAATGCCTCATGCCAACTGGCTTGCCTTTCATTGTCAATCCTGACCTGCTTTCATCTGGCTCAGATTTTGTATGGGATCTGTGAAATATCTCAACAACAAAAGGATGTGTTTGTGTACAAACTACATGCCTGGCATTATTCTAGGGGCTGGAATTATAACTGAGATGAAGATAGGTCCCTGGCCTTAAGAATCTTTCAGTTCTTTGCGTTTATATTTGTAGCAAGGGTATCTGCTGTCCTCGCTACTCCACATCCAGGCCCCACTCCAGACTTTCCCTTCAGGTAACTTGGTTTGTGCTCCTACCCAGTTAGGTGGCGAGAGAACAGGCAGAGCTTGTGAGAGTCCTTGGTGATTTGGTGAGGGGTATTCTCATTCTTGGGAAGAATCGGTTTTGCACAGGCATGTTTACGATCCTAGTTACACTGTGGATTGAAATTTAATGGTTAATTGAGATCTGAAAGCACCAGCCAGTTGTACTCACACCAGCCAGGGGAATTCTGCCCTAATAATTATCCATGTGACCTTATGTTGAGGTTGTACCTCTAGTCCAGTTACTGATCCTTGATGTCCGTTCATTGGAAGGCCTTCCCTGCATTGTTTCCTGGTCACTGAGTCAGGCTCTTCTTCAGTTTCAGAGCTGCTCTCTGACTAGCATCAAAAGGGGTTAGGAGGGCTTCCCTGGTGGCACGGTGGTTGAGAATCCGCCTGCCGATGCAGGGGGCACGGGGTCGTTCCCTGGTCCGGGAAGATCCCACATGCCGCGAAGTGGCTGGGCCCGTGAGCCATGGCCGCTGAGCCTGCGCGTCCAGAGCCTGTGCTCCACAACGGGAGAGGCCACAGCAGTGAGAGGCCCGCGTACCGCAAAAAAAAAAAAAAAGAGGGTTAGGGTTTCCAGTCTCCAGGAACTAGTACCTCTTGTCCTAATCTCTCTACCCCACATTTTTCTTTAAATCCAGTTTCCATTACTCTTATCTTAGCTAAACATAAATGTTCCAGTGAAGTTTTTGTATCAGGTATGAACTTTTAAGAAACCGACTCTACATATTCCAATACTAACTTACACTTGTAAGAAGTTACGCTTGTAAGAAGTTACGTAGGATTGTCATTGGTTAAATACATCACTCCGATAAGAAGTCTTTCAACTTTAGGAAGATTAGTTCCTTGAAGGTATTTTCATAGCAGTTTTTCAAGCCTCAGTGATAGGCCTATGAGAGTGATTTGTTCACTTAGGCCTTTTGGTATTTCCTAAGATATATCGCAAAGACATTCTGTAACTTACAGGAAAGGTCAGTTATACCTCTAGATTTGATACTGAGCACCTACTATGTGCAAAGCACTTTGGGAGGCACTGGGATGCAGAAGCAAATGGAGTAGTTGTGGTTCTTGCCCTCAGTATACCTATGTTCAGATGAACTCCACTATGCACTAGTTGTGAGACCCTGGGAAACATTACTTAACATATCTGAGTCTCATCTGTTAAAAATGAAAAACAGTAATCCTAATACTTGCTCTGTTAAACTCACAGGTTGTTTTGTGAATCATACCTAACGTATCTGAAGTCACTTTAACTATAATGTGCTAAACTATAAGCATTCATATTTTCTTTAAAATTGCAGTAAAACACATTCTCAGAAAACACTAAGAAATCTACTAAGAAAGAAAATTTAAAACTTAACTGCTTAAGACATAGAGAACAGACTTGTGGTTGCCAAGGGGGAGGAGGGGTGGGGGAGGGAAGGATTGGGAGTTTGGGGTCAGCAGGTGCAAGCTAGTATACACAGAATGGATAAACAGCAAGGTCCTATTGTAGAGCACAGGGAACTATAGTCAATATCCCGTGATAAACCATAATGGAAAAGAATATGAAAAAGAATGTATATATATGTATAACTGAGTCACTTTGCTGTACAGCAGATATTAACACAAGACTGTAAATCAACTATACTTCAATCAAATTAAAAAAAAAGTAAAAATAAAACTCAGCTGCTTAAAATTGAAACAGGATAAGTAATGAAGAGCCCTTCCTGCTTTTATCTCGCTATTTCTAAAATACAGCTCAGACATCACTCTTATAAAATACTTACCATTATTGTATATAAATTCTATTCCTACCCTAATAATCATGTACAATCAATAAGAATGTACATCCAGAACTCAATGGATTAAGTCCCAAGGCAGAATTCACAACTCATGGAGGCAAAATTAGTGAAATGCTAAAATCATTAACAGATGTAAGAATTCAGATTTGTTAAAAGAAACTTTATAAAATGGACTAAAGGAATTTAACAACATTTATGTACCAAGTATTTCAAGATTTATGTGGAATGCATGCTTATCCTGGTTTCTGTCATAAAAAATGACAAGCTTTTACTGCCCTACTCCCTTTGTCCAAGGGATGGCTTAACATTTATGACACAGTTTGTCACTGAGAGTTATCAATGACACAGGAAGGTGACTAGATAAACACTAAACACAGTTGATGAAGATAAAGTTAATTACTTCACTAGGGGTGTTTGAACTAGTTAATTGTGGAATTTTTTTTCTAAGTAAACCTTACATGTCAAGATACCTCATTGATGTCAAAGGAATTTAAAAATAACTTGTAAGAAAGGCACAAACAGTGGTAATTTGGGGACGGAAATCAAATTGCAAAAACAGATAGGTTTCCTAAATCTGAGAGTATTTTTGGACTCTTTTGTTTTCTTCTTTTTATAAATAACCTGCCGTTGGGATCCAAGGGCATTACTGTTCACCTTTGTGTGGGTGGCATAATTACACAGAATACTTAAAGTAAAAATATCTTTATATAGATGTTAGATTACAATCAGAACTTGATGTCACCTATATAGTCGGAGTCTGATAAATACACTTGTATGAAATGTCAAAAACAGGATATAATGTTCTATTTCTAAAGATAGCTCCTAATGAGGTGAAATAATTAAGCTTCTGATTAAGAGCACAGATACTCCTCATTCTTTGTCTTCTTATTGGGTAACTAATTCTGGTGATACTTTTAAAAGCCTTGAAAAATAAAGTTTTGAAGGTTGTCCCCTCTCTCCCATTGGGGATCAGAAGATAAATTGGTGCTGTCTACATAGAATATTTAGAAAAAATAATGTCTTTCTTCAGCCTCCAGTATCGTCTTTAACACCCATTAGATTTCACATTATCTTCACTTCTCTGTAGTTGAAGACACACTCCCGATTCTGTAGAAATGCCTTATTTTTTAATCTCTCCAAACTAAAATGTTAAATTTCCTTTAAGTCTCTGATCAAGTAAGTCATCAATATTTGCTGTATTTGCATTTTATTGCCTGATACTGTGGTAGGCACCATAAAAGACACAGAAATGATAGGACAGTTTTTGCCCTCAGAAAGTTCTGTGAGGAAAGGAATCCCGTCTTGTACTTGTCTGAACTAGTGTTTAGCAAATATACGTTGATTTGACTTGACATGGAAATGAGATGTAGGAATATATCAGTGCCAAATCTGATGCTAAGCTTTATGATGAATGTGTTAGAGATTATATTATGTATTAGAAATTACGTTGAGATGATATCTACATTTTCATATTTTTCTAATACAGAAGTAGCACATATTCTTTTGAGAAACTCTTAAAATTAAACAAGAGTATAAAAACTGGAAAAAATTCCAGTTTTAGTATATAATTATAATTGTTGATAACATTTTGGTATATTTTCTCCTATTTTTCTGTGCATGGGTTAAAGATTTTATTGTAATCAGGTTATGTGCAGTTTTGCTTTTATATAATATTGCTTTTTCAGTTAACATGCTATGTAAATATTTTTCACATTATTGCCTCTTTTAGTCACTAAACACTTGGTCCTCACTGATTTGGGGGAATTTACTAGGTGCCAGACTCTAGACCTAGTCCTTGTCCTAAAGGAGATTATAGACATAGCTAGGAGACAGACAAGGAAGTAAATAATTTCAGTCCAGAAGGATAGGTTATGAGGAAAATATTCAACATGTACTTTATAGACACACAAACTGACTTTTTTCCCCAACCATTTAAACTTTTTGTTCTATATTGGAGTATAGCCGATTAACAATGTTGTGATAGTTTCAGGTGCACAGCAAAGCAACTCCGCCATACATATACATGTATGCATTCTCCCCCAATACTCCCCTCCCATCCAGGCTGCCACATAACATTGAGCAGAGTTCCCTGTGCTATACAGTAGGTCTGTGTTGGTTATCCATTTTAAATATAGCAGTGTGTACATGTCAATCCCAAACTCTCTAACTATCCCTTCCCTCCTCCCTTAGCCCTGTAACCATAAGTTCGTTCTCTAAGTCTGTGGGACCTAGAGTTTGTCACAGTGTGTGAAGTAAGTCACAGAGAGAGAGAGAGAAAGAGAAATACTGTATATCACCTATGTGTGGAATCTAAAGAAAAAATACAAATGAACTTATTTACAAAACAGAAACAAACTTGGTTTTGTTTTGTTTATAGTATATCTTTATTCCAGATTTAAGGATGACTTTTGCATAGCTTGATAGACTTTTTTAAAAAATTTATTTATTTTTGGCTGTGTTGGGTCTTCGTTGCTGCGCATGGGCTTTCTCTAGTTGTGGCGAGCAGTGGCTACTCTTCGTTGCATTGCGCGGGCTTCTCACTGCGGTGGCTTCTTTTGTTGCAGAGCGTGGGCTCTAGGCGCAAGGGCTTCAGTAGTTGTGGCACGCGGGCTTCAGTAGTTGTGGCTCACGGGCTCTAGAGTGCAGGCTCAGTAGTTGTGGTGCACGGGCTTAGTTGCTCTGCAGCATGTGGGATCTTCCCGGACCAGGGCTTGAACCCGTGTCCCCTGCATTGGCAAGCAGATTCTTAACCACTGCGCCATCAGGGAAGCCCCAGACTGACTCCTGAATGTCACAAAATATCTGTACTTGCCCACCATTTTCTATGACATTCGTCATACCTAGTACTTTTGGTGGCCCATTAGCTACTCTTACATAATGACTTTTTACTAACTAATGGCCTCACTTTGGAAGTACCTCCTCTCTACCCTTACCTTTTTGTCTTCTGTTTTATAGGGTTTAGCTTAGGTAACTATTTTCTTAGAAATGTTTTGAACTGATCAGATCATTCTTGATATTTACAAACTCTTCAGATTGAAGGAGATTTAAGTCCTAAGCACATTAGTGGCCAGCACTTGGTGTAACTGACGTTTCATAGAATTTCTCTGTCAATATGTCAGGAGTTTTATCAACTATTCCTATGTAGGATATTTGGTAGCCTGTGGACATGAAGTTGCTATGGAACCTATCCTTAATGTTTGTCCCATCATGAGAGAAGATGAGTCCCTAACATGTGGCAGTTATGTAAAAGATGTTTTTGTACATTTCCTACTCAATTCCTATGAAAACCCTAATCTGTTAGGGATTTATCTTTTTATCAGTGAGGAAACTGAGAGTCCAAAAGTATGAGTAACTTGCAGGAGATCACAAAACTACTCAGTGGAAATAAATATTCTGTCTCATTCTTTGAATCTGTAGTTGGTATTGATATATTTCATACATCCTAGAATTCTTAACCATTATCTCTTGAAATATTGCCTCAGGCTAATTTTCTCCTTTTTTTTTTTTCCTTTCTGAAATCCAGTTTAAACAGATGTTAGGACTTCTCACCATGTACTCCATGTCTCTTCCCCTCTGTTGTATAGTTCTACTATTTTTTATTTTCTTATAACATATCCTGGTTTATTTCTACTAATCTAGTTTCTAGTTCACTTCTATTTTTTTCCATTTGCTGCCATCTATGTTCAATATGTTTAATACTGGTTGTTGTACATTTTATTTCTAGAAATTTTTTGTTTCTTCTTCACATTGGCTGTCATTTAGAGTTTCCTGTTACCTATCGATAATTCCAATCGTGTCATTTATTTGAAGAGAATGATTGTTTTCTAATGTTTGATAATTCTAATACCTAAGGTTTGTGTGAGTCTGTTTCTAAGGTATATTGTTGTATTTATTCTTCCTCATGGTGCCTCGGGTGCATGGTTCCCTTTGGTGAGCTAATATTTGCCTTGGGGAAATGTTTGTGGGGATTCTTCAAAGTGTAAGGGGGTGCTCCAAGACAGAAACTGCCTTAAGGCAAGTTCAGGGCTTGTGCTTCCCTGGCTTACTTAGCCTTGGGTATCTTGGCTGCATATTCTTCTATAGTACACTCTAGTGGCACAGTTTATCAAGCAAAGTTTTTGTTTGTTTTGTTTCCTTTGGTTTTCCATACTATTTTCATACTGTTTTCAGAGCCTATCAAATGTCTGCCATACTATTTTCAGAGCCAATCAAATGTCTGCCTGCCCTGCACCAGAACTGTGGTAGTAGTGAGGGGGGATACCAGTTCTGGTTCACTTTCTTCCTATGGTGTAGATTTAGAGGAATTCCCACGTATTGTCAGGCAATGTCCTCTCTATGGCTTTTCACTTAGAGTGGCCCAGTGAGGCTGCAGACCAAAGCCCTAGTTTGCCATTGGACAGGCTGATACCCTCAAGATGAAAGCAGTTTTAGCACACTGATGTATCACTCCCTGCTCTGGATTTAGGTTATATTCCTCAGAATTTGGCCAAGCAGTTTTCCACTGTATTTTCAGCTCAACTATGCTTCAATATTCATGAAAAATATATATTTATCTAGTATATTAGTTGTTTTTACCTAGCCTACCTCTTTTTTTATAGTATGTATATGTATTTATTTTTTTTACATCTTTATTGGAGTATAATTGCTTTACAATGTTGTGTTAGTTTCTGCCCTACAAAAAAAATGAATCAGCTATATGTCCCCATATGCCCTCCTTCTTGCGTCTCCTTCCCACTCTTCCTATCCCACCTCTCTGATATCACTAAGCACTGAGCTGATATCCCTGTGCTATGCAGCTGCTTCCCATTAGCTATTTTACATTTGGTAGTGTACGTATGACAGTGCTACTCTCTCACTTCGTCCCAGCTTACCCTTCTCCCTCCTCCTGTCCTCAAGTCCATTCTCTATGTCTGCGTCTTTATTCCTGTCCTGCCCCTAGGTTCTTCAGAACCATTTTTTTTTTTTAGATTCTATATATATGTGTTAGCATACAGTATTTCTTTTTCTCTTTCTGACTTACTTCACTCTGTATGACACACTCTCGGTCCATCCACCTCACTACAAATAACTCAATCTGGTTTCTTTTTATGGCTGAGTAATATTCCATTGTATATATGTGCCACATCTTCTTTATCCATTCATCTGTGGATGGACACTTAGGTTGCTTCCACGTCCTGGCTATTGTAAATAGTGCTGCAATGAACATTGTGGTATATGTCTCTTTTTGAATTATGGTTTTCTCAGGGTATATGCCCAGTAGTGGGATTGCTGGATCATATGGTAGTTCTATTTTTAGTTTCTTGAGGAACCTGCATACTGTTCTCCATAGTGGCTGTATTAACTTACATTCCCAGCAACAGTGCAAGAGCGTTCCCTTTTCTCCACATCCTCTCCAGCATTTACTGTTTGTAGATTTTTTGATGATGGCCATTCTGACTGGTGTGAGATGATATCTCATTGTAGTTTTGATTTGCATTTCTCTAATGATCAGTGATGTTGAGCATATTTCATGTGTTTGTTGGCAATCTGTATATCTTCTTTGGAGAAATGTCTATTAAGTTCTTCTGCCCAGTTCTGGATTGGGTTGTTTGTTTTTGTGATACTGAGCTGCATGAGCTGCTTGTATATTTTGGAGATTAATTCTTTGTCAGTTGCTTCATTGACAAATATTTTCTCCCATCCTGAGGGTTGTCTTTTCGTCTTGTTTATGGTTTCCTTTGCTGTGCAAAAGTATTTAAATTTCATTAGGTTCCATTTGTTTATTTCTGTTTTTATTGCCATTTCTCTAGGAGGTGGGTCAAAAAGGATCTTGCTGTGATTTATGTCATAGAGTATTCGGCCTATGATTTCCTCTAAGAGGCTTATAGTGTCTGGCCTTACATTTAGGTCTTTAATCCATTTTGAGGTTATTTTTGTGTATGGTGTTAGGAATTGTTGTAATTTCATTCTTTTATATGTAGCTGTCCAGTTTTCCCAGCACCACTTATTGAAGAGGCTGTCTTTTCTCCATTGTATATACTTGCCTCCTTTATCAAAGATAAGGTGACCATATGTGTGTGGGTTTACCTCTGGGCTTTCTACCCTGTACCATTGATATTTATTCCTGTTTTTGTGCCAGTACCATACTGTCTTGATTATTGTAGCTTTGTAATATAGTCTGAAATCAGGGAGCCAAATTACTCCAGCTTCATTTTTCTTTCTCAAGATTGCTTTGGCTCTTCGGGGTCTGTTGTGTTTCCGTACAAATTGTGAAATTTTTTGTTCTAGTTCTGTTAAAAATGCTATTCATAGTTTGATAGGGATTGCATTGAATCTGTAGATTGCTTTGTGTAGTATAGTCATTTTCACACTGCTGTTTTCTCCAGCCCAACATGTTATGTCTTTCCATCTGTTTGTATCATGTTAAATTTCTTTCATCAGTGTCTTATACTTTTCTGCATACAGGACTTTTATCTCCTTAGGTAGGTTTATTCCTAGGTATTTTATTCTTTTTGTTGCAATGGTGAATGGGAGTGTTTCCTTAATTTCTCTTTCAGATTTTTCATCGTTAGTGTATAGGAATGCAAGAGTTTTCTGTGCATTACTTTTGTATCCTGCTACTTTACCAAATTCATTGATTAGCTCTAGTAGTTTTCTGGTAGCATCTTTAGGATTCTCTATGTATAGTATCATGTCATCTGCAGACAGTGACAGTTTTACTTCTTTTCTGATTTGGATTCCTTTTATTTCTTTTTCTTCTTTGATTGCCATGGCTAGAACTTCCAAAATTATGTTGAATAATAGTGGTGAAAGTGGGAAACCTTGTCTTGATCCTGATCTTAGTGGAAATGGTTTCAGTTTTTCACCATTGAGAACGATGTTGGCTGTGGGTTTGTCATATATGGCCTTTATTATGTTGAAGTAGGTTCCCTCTGTGCCTACTTTCTGGAGAGTTTTTATCATAAATGGGTGTTGAATTTTGTCGAAAGCTTTTTCTGCATTTACTGAAATTATCATATGGTTTCTGTCCTTCAGTTTGTTAATATGGTGTATCACATTGATTGATTTTCACATTTTAAAGAATCCTTGCATTTCTGGGATAAACCCCACTTGGTCATTGTGTATGATCCTTTTAATGTGCTGCTGAATTGTGTTTGCTAATTTTTTGTTGAGGACTTTTGCATCTGTGTTCATCAGTGATACTGACCTGTAGTTTTCTTTTTTTGTGACATCTTTGTCTGGTTTTGGTATCAGGGTGATGGTGGCCTCGTAGAATGAGTTTGGGAGTGTTCCTCCCTCTGCTATATTTTGTAAGAGTTTGAGGAGGATAGGTGTTAGCTCTTCTCTAAATGTTTGATAAAACTCATCTGTGAAGGGCTTCCCTGGTGGTGCAGTGGTTGGGAGTCCACCTGCTGATGCAGGGGATGCGGGTTCGTGCCCCAGTCTGGGAAGATCCCACGTGCTGCAGCATGGCTAGGTCCGTGAGCCATGGCCACTGAGCACGCATGTCCAGAGCCAGTGTTCCGCAACGGAAGAGACCACAACAGTGAGAGGCCTGCGTACTGCAAAAAAAAAAAAAAAAGGGCGGGAAAAAGAAATTCATCTGTGAAGCAAACTAGTCCTGGGCTTTTGTTTGTTGGACGATTTTTAACCACAATCTCAATTTCAGTGCTTGTGATTGGTCTCTTTATATTTTCTATTTCTTTCTGGTTCAGTCTCAGAAGGTTGTGCTTTTCTAATAATTTGTTTGTTTCCTCCAGGTTGTCCATTTTATTGGCATATAGTTGCTTGTAGTAATCTCTTATGATTGTTTGTATTTCTTCAGTGTCAGTTGTTAATTCTCCTTCTTCACTTCTAATTGTTGATTTGAGTCTTCTCCCTTTTTTTCTTGATGAATCCTAGTAATGGTTTATCAATTTTGTTTATCTTCTCAAAGAACCAACTTTTAGTTTTATTGATCTTTGCTATCGTTTCTTTCATTTCCTTTTCATTTATTTCTGATCTAATCTTTATGATTTCTTTCCTTCTGCTCACTTTGAGTTTTTCTTGTTCTCCTCTAATTGCTTTACCTGTAAATTTAGGTTGTTTATTTGAGATGTTTCTTGTTTCTTGTGGTAGGATTGTATTGCTGTAAACTTCCCTGTTAGAACTGCTTGTGCTGCATCCTATAGGTTTTGGGTTGTCGTATTTTTATTGTTATTTGTTTCTAGGTTTTTTTTGATTCCCTCTTTGATTTCTTCAGTGATCTCTTGGTTTTTTAGTAGCATATTGTTTAGCCTCCATGTGTTTGAAATTTTTACAGGTTTTTTCCTGTAATTGATATCTAGTCTCATAGTGGTGTGGTCAGAAAAGATACTTTATAAGATTTCAGTTTTCTTAAATTTACCAGTGCTTGATTTGTGACCCAGGGTATGGTCTATTCTGGAGAATGTTCCATGAGCACTTGAGAAGAAAGTGTTTTCTTTTGTTTTTGGATGGAATGTCCTATAAATATCAGTTAAGTCCATCTTGTTTAATGTGTCATTTAAAGCTTGTGTTTCCTTATTTATTTTCATTTTGGATGATCTGTCCATTGATGAAAGTGGCATGTAAAGTCCCGTACTGTTATTGTGCTACTGTTGATTTCCCCTTTTATGGCTGTTAGCACATGCCTTATGTATTGAGGTGCTCCTATGTTGTGTGCATAAATATTTACAATTGTTATATCTTCTTCTTGGATTGATCCCTTGATCATTATGTAGTGTCCTTCTTTGTCTCTTGTAATAGTCTTAATTTTAAAGTCTGATATGAGAATTGCTACTCTAGCTTTCTTTGATTTCCGTTTGCATGGAATATCTTTTTCCGTGCCCTCACTTTCAGTCTGTATGTGTCTCTAGGTCTGAAGTGAGTCTCTTGTAGATGGCATATATATGGGTCTTGTTTTTGTATCCATTCAGCCAGTCTGTATCTTTAGGTTGGAGCATTTAATCCATTTACATTTAAGGTAATTATCGATAAGTATGTTCCTATTACCATTTTCTTAATTGTTTTGGGTTTGTTATTGTAGGTCTTTTCCTTCTCTTGTGTTTCCTGCTTAGAGAAGTTCCTTTAGCATTTGTTGTAAAGCTGGTTTGGTGGTGCTGAGTTCTCTTAACTTCTGCTTGTCTGTAAAGATTTTGATTTCTCCATCAAATCTGAATGAAATCCTTGCTGGGTAGAGTAATGTTGGTTGTAGTTTCTTCCCTTTCATCACTTTAAATATGTCCTGCCACTGCCACTGGCTTGCAGAGTTTCTACTGAAAGATCAGTTGTTAACCTTATGGGGATTCCCTTGTATGCTATTTCTTGCTTTTCCCTTGCTGCTTTTAATATTTTTTCTTTGAATTTAATTTTTCATAGTTTGATTAATATGTGTCTTGGCATGTTTCTCCTTGGATTTATCCTGGGGACTCTCTGCACTTCGTGGGCTTGATTGACTATTTCCTTTCCTGGTTTAGGGAATTTTTCAACTATAATCTCTTCAAATATTTTCTCAGACCATCTCTTTTTCTTTTCTTCTTCTGTGACCCCTATAATTTGAATGTTGGTGTGTTTAATGTTGTCCCAGAGGTCTCTGAGACTGTCGTCAATTCTTTTCATTCTTTTTTCTGTATTCTTCTGTGCAGCAGTTATTTCCACTATTTTATCTTCCAGGTCACTTATCTGTTCTTCTACTTCAGTTATTGTGCTATTGATTCCTTCTAGATAATTTTTAATTTTATTTATTGTGTTGTTCATCATTGTTTGTTTGCTCTTTAGTTCTTCTAGGTCCTTGTTAAATGTTTCTTATATTTTCTCCATTCTATTGCCAAGCTTTTGGATCATCTTTACTATCAGTATTCTGAATTCTTTTTGAGGTAGACTGCCTATTTCTTCTTCATTTGTTTGGTCTGTTGGGTTTTTACCTTCTCCTTCATCTGCTGTGTGTTTCTCTGTCTTCTCATTTTGCTTAACTTACTGTGTCTGGGGTCCTTTTCACAGGCTGCAGGTTCCTATTCCCCTTTGTTTTTGGTGTCTGCCCGCATTTGATGAGGTTGTTTCAGTGGGTTGTGTAGGCTTCCTGGTGGAGGGGGGCTGGTGCCTGTGTTCTTGTGGGTGGGGCTGGATCTTGTCTTTCTGTTGGGCAAGGCCACGTCCAGTGGTGTGTTTTGGGGTGTCTGTGAACTTAGTATGATTTTAGGCAGCCTCTCTGCTAATGGGTCAGGTTGTGTTCCTTCTTGCTGGTTGTTTGGCCTCCAACGCTGGAGCTTGGTGGTCTTTGAGTGGAGATGGGTCTTAATGTTGAGACAGAGATCTCTTTGAAAGCTCTCGCTGATTGATATTACATGGGGCCGTGAGGTCTCTGGTGGTCCAGTGTCCTGGACTTGGCTCTCCCACCTCGGAGGCTCAGGCCTGACACCTGGCTGGAGCACTAAAACTCTGTCAGCTACACAGCTCAAAAGAAAAGTAGGAACAAATTGGAAGGAAAAAAATTAAATTAAAAAAACTTAAAAATAGAGAGCAACCAAACCAATAAACAAATCTACCAATGATAACAAGCACTAAAAACCAGACTAAGATAAACATAAAAATCGGAAACAAATCAGCCACAGACAGGAAGCTCCAAGTCTACAGTTGCTCCCAACGTCCACCGCCTCAACTTTGGGAACAGTCCTTGTTTGTTCAGGTATTCCACAGATCAGCGTTCATCAAGTTGTTTGCGGGGATTTAATCCACTGCTCCTGAGCCTGCATGCAGAAATTTCCCTTTCTCTTCTTTGTTCGCACAGCTTCTGGGGTTCAGCTTTGGTTTGGGCCCCACCTCTGTGTGTCGGTTGCCCTCAGATGTCTCTTCCCCACCCAGATAGGAGGGGGTTAAAGCGGCGGCTGATGACGGCTCTCTTGCGCTCTCAGGCCAGGGAGAGGGAAGGGTACGGTTGTCATAATTGGAATGCGGGGCGAGACTGTGGTGACAGAGGCTGGCATGACATTGCAAGAGCCTGAGGCACACCGTGTGTTCTCCTGGGGAAGTTGTCCCTGGATCTCGGGACCCTGCCAGTGGCGGGCTGCACAGGCTCCTGGGAGGTGTGGATAGTGACCTGTGGTTGCACACAGGCTTGGTGACAGCAGCAGCAGCCTTAGCGTTTCATGGCCATCTCTGGGGTCCGAGCTGATAGCCAAAGCTCATGCCCATTTCTGGAGCTCGCTTAGTCGGTGCTCTAACTTCTGTGGGCACACAGGGAGGGAATCCCCTCTCCTCTCACACCCCAAAACAATGGTCTCTTGCGTCTTTGGCAGGTCCAGACTCTTTCCCAGACTCCCTTCTGGCTAGCTGTGGCCCACCAGCCCCCTTCAGGCTGTGTTCACGCAGCCAACCCCAGTCCTCTCCCTGGGATACCACTGAAGCCTGAGCCTCAGCTCCCAGCCCCTGCCCGCCCCGGCAGGTGAGCAGACAAGCCTCTCGGGCTGGTGAGTGCTGGTCGGCCCTTATCCTCTGTGCGGGAATCTCTCCACTTTGCCCTCCGCACCCCTGTTGCTGTGCTTTCCTCTGTGGCTCTGAAGCTTACCCCCTCTGCCACCCACAGTCTCTGCCCGCGAAGGGGCTTCTAGTGTGTGGAAACCTTTCCTCCTTCACAGCTCCCTCCCAGAGGTGCAGGTCCCGTCCCTATTCTTTTGTCTCTGTTTTTTCTTTTTTCTTTTGCCCTACCCAGGTACGTGGGGAGTTTCTTGCCTTTTGGGAGGTCTGAGGTCTTCTGCCAGCGTTCAGTAGGTGTTCTGTAGGAGTTGTTCCACATGTAGATGTATTTCTGATGTATTTGTGGGGAGGAAGGTGATCTCCACATCTTACTCCTCCGCCATCTTGAAGGTACCCGTAACCCAGCTCTTCATACCAGAAAAGAAACTGTCCTACCCAACTTCAAAGCTGGATTTCATAGCTGATCTGCCTCTAGGTTCCAGTGAGTATTCTATTCTTTTCCTTTAATGCTGCATTCCACCCACCATAATTGTTTGACAGTTTTTACTGATAAATCCACATGTCCTTCCTGTAAGGGTCAATTAAAACCAAAAATCTATAAGAAGTTATCATGAATAGTGTTTCCTCAAGCACACCTAGTTAAAACTTAATGTTCATACTCTTCACAAGTTGTAGAGATACAGAGTTTCCCACTTGAAATTTAAGACTGTGATGTGTTTTTGCCTTTCGTGGCCTTGCATTCCTTTTAAATCACAAGATGCAGGAATTTATTAGAGTTTGATGTGCAAGTGATGGTGTGATTAATGTGTTATATGAGTGTGGTATCCTCTAATGTTCCCTGGACCAAAATAAAAACAAAAAGTTGTATCTCATTGGAGACGTTGAAACGCAAAAAATTTTAGTAAATAAGAATTATGGTACAATAAAATTCATCATTCTGTGAGGAATTGGTATAGCACTAAATGTCTTTGGAAACTCATATCATTCTTTTGCTCTTCTTGTTTCTATTCCATTCTACCATTGTAATGAATTCTTCAGGTATTTCTTAGGGGGATTTTAAAATCCCAACTACCCTCAAATCCCCTTTTCTCTAAAATGACTCCAGGATTGAATTTTAAGATTATTTTGCTCTTTCACAGTAGGACACCTACACATTCTATGTAGACTTCACACTGTAGAGAAATTTACAAATGCTCTTCTGGTTCTGATTTTGCTCCTTTCTTTGTGTACTCTGTAGTGGTTGCTGCCAGTGCCCTGTCCATAGCTCCTTGGCAGTTAGCATTTTCATGCACGCTGGTGCTATTTCCAGCTGCTAGTGTCTGTGACTCTGTCTGAGGATACTCTTGGCCATGTGAGCCTCTTCTTTCCTGATACAGGCTGGAAGTACCAAGGAATTTCTAAGGATTTAGCCAATGACCATTGGATACTGGTGGATAAATGCTCCTGCTTCCCTACTCCTTAGACGGGATAGCTGAGGTGTGTGTTTTCCACTGGCTCCCAGATTTCACCAGTGGGATTAAGCTGTGCTTGTCCATGGTGGTAACTTCCTTGATAATGGACTTATTATTGGCTTTCTTGTCTCCCTTTTTTCACTTTTCTACTCCCCCCATGAAGTTTCCTGGGATCACTTCCAAATAAATGATACATACCTAAATCCTTGGAGTAAGGTCCAGTTCTGGGGGAACCAAATAAAGAGTCACCCCTTGCTCTTCCCTCAAACCACATTACCATGGAAAAGGCGCTGATTGAAAAACTGCAATTTAATGCTGGATTTGTCTTTAGCTTTCCTGAATCATTAGAGAGTTCACAAATATTCAAAGTTACATATTTTTATAAGAAATCTTAATGGAAAATAAGTTTGCTAAATGCTTGTCTAACTTTTTTAAATTTATAGAATAGACTGGCAGTAGCAGCTGTTACTAAAAAGATAAGAAATAATGCTATGGAATTCTTACAAAATACATATTTCATATATATTATACGTCACAATATCCCTATTTGAATGGAGCTATTATTATAAACATTTTTCAATGAAGAAACAGGGAACCAGTAGTTAATGACTTGTCTACACTTGAGGTCTGTCCCTGTTAGAGATGGGTGCCAAGCAGACCCACCCCAGAGGCTGCAGTCCTACACTCTGTGCTGTGGATTATTAAAGCACAGTTTTATTTACAAGCAGGGGCTGAAGGTAAACCATACATGCTTTAGAAGTTTCTATAAACACTCTTTAAATCTGTGGTCAAATACAAGTGAGTCTGAGAACACATTACTGTTTTCATAGGCAATCTGGAGGAAAAGTAAATCATATTAATGGTGAATCAGACTGTACTCTTGTCTGTTTACAAAGGTATAAGTTGCTGGGAAACTGAAGTTGGTGTGAGGATTCTTAGACTCTTGCTCTACCAGTCTCTTTCTTTTTTTTTTCTTTTTTTGGGGGGACCATCTGTTCGTGTGGCATGCAAGATCTTCGTTCCCTGACCAGGGATCGAACCCGTGCCCCCTGCAGTGGAAGCACGGAGTCTTAACCACTGGACCGCCACGGAAGTCCCCCAGTAGTCTCTTTCTTGAGACTTGGAAATATTCCCTCCAAGCCTTTAATTTGATTTGATCTATCAGTACATCCAGGGTTATTAATCATCTAAAACATGCATATACAAGTGTTGCCCCATTTCTTATCCAAAATGGAAATGACCCTCAGGCATTCATGTTGCCTCCAGTTCAATAGCATCAATAATGTAACTTGGTATGTTCTTCTTTTGGGTCTGGTGGATATTGGAATCCTATTTATTCATGACATTTTAACTTCAAGATCACAGGTTTTAAAGCCAACATATGCATTCTCCTAAGCTTTATGTATTAAACTTTTTATGGGTATGTGATTCTCCTTCTATGTGGTGGAATATCATTTATGAGAAACATTTTTTAAAAATTTCTTTCATTTTTATCTTCATCTTTTAGGTTTTATCTTTTTAATTTTATTCAAGTATAGTTGATTTACAATGTTACGTTTCTGCTGTACAGCAAAATGATTCAGTTATACATTTATATATACATACATTTTCATATTCTCTTCCATTATGGTTTATCACAGGATATTGAATATAGTTCCCTGTGCTATACAGTAGGACCTTATTGTTTATCCATTCTCTGTATAATAGTTTGCATCTGCTAATCCCAAATTCCCACTCCCTCCCTCCCCAATGCCCCTCCCCCTTGGCAACCACAAGTCTATGTCAGTGAGTCTGGAGAAATGTATCTTTATAAACATGACTAATTCATTAAATATAGTCTGCTAGCTATTACACATGTAAAGCCCCAAAATTAAGAGATCTGACAAAACAGAATTGAAGCCACTACTTTAAATTATGTATAAAATGCCAAAGAACAGAAAACAACATTAAAATGGAAGTTAGAATCCATGCGTTTTTGCTTGGCTAGAATTAAAAAAAAACAACAACCTTCTAGTAGAAGTTAGAATCCATGAGGTTTTGCTTGGAGATATTGCAAAGGAGTGAAATGTTATACTTTGATAGGGTCTTGAGGGTCATAGTAAGAACTTAGCAGTTTCTTTGGGTGAGATGGGGACCGCTGAAGGAAAATGAGGCAAAGTATGACATGAGCTTACTTGCTTTTTAACAGAATGACTCTGGGTGTTAGTTTGGGGTGTAGACTACAGGGGGCAAGACCGAGTCGGAAGGCCATTTGGGAGACTGTACAGTAAGCCACATGAGGTATAAGGTGGCTTGGATCAGGGTTGCAGCAGTAGGGGTGGTGAGAGGAGTAGATTTCTGGTCATATTTTGTACTTAGATCTAGCAGGACTTGCTGACAGTGGAGCTATAGGGTCCGGAAGAAAGAGGCATCAAGGGTAACACCAAGGTTTGGGGCCTGAGCAAGCTGGGAAGTGGAGCTGCCACGAACAGAGATAAAGGCTCCAAGAAAGAGTTAACTTAGGGGCAGCAAGAGAGAGAGAAACTCGGGTTTTGATTATGTTGAATTTGAGATGCTTGCCATAGAGCGCTGAGAAATTCTAGGAAATTGTTCTGAAAAACACCCACGAACTGGCTCTTACAGACTATATGACCCTGATGCCAGTGTTTTTTGGTTTGTTTGCACTTTTTTTTTTTTTTAAGCTAAACCCTTTTCTCTTGTGTTGCGTCGAAGAGTTTTGAGTGAAAAGTCCAACGTTGTCCAACAGACTATTTTCTGAGTTGTTCTTCATGTTGTTTTTGGTGAAGAGAGTCAAATGAAATATGAAAATCCCTCCACTCCCTCTGTGAGATAATCGAATCCATTTTTCCATCCGCCTCTCTAACACCACCAGCAACAGCAAAGTTATGTTTATTTGAATCTCCTTGGCTAGCATTTATTCTACAACCATCACTTGATCTAAAAAAAATCGATGTTCATGTCTCTAGTCACCTGCTCAGAGATGCTATTCATTAATTTTTAACAGGTGAAATCTAACTTGTTCTCATTACCAATGGATGAGGGTGGGCTTACATCGCTGTTCCATTTCTTACCCCCTTTCTCTTGTAGAGAGCTGTCCTGGCATGTTTAAGAAAAAAACAGGCCAAATGAAACTTAAGCTTCTCATTTCTGGCATGCTTAAAGCCCAGCATGTAAATGTGGCTCCTGAGAGAAGCCAAGACAAGTTTATAAACAGATGTTTTCACAGGTAAACCATTGATTTTTAACCTTGAGGAGATAATAAAGCTATGTCTGTATCTATTTATCAGTGTGAGAGGGAAGTCGTCTATCACCCCCAGGGGCTTACAATGCTCATAAATAATAGTGGTGCAATGTCAGTGTGACACTTCTGATACTGTAAAGCCTTAGATCTCTTTGAGGTTGGGATCTTATACTGAGAGACCCAAGTAGAAGCAGTGTATTTATTGAGTGTTCCTGCATCTTCTACAGCTGATCATAGATCTTTGTGCGTTTCCTCACACCATCTTCCAGACTGACATCAGCCAGGGTAACCCTTCTAGCTTTCAAATCACAGTGCCTGTTTCAAACTTTTCCAAAAGTACTTAAAATGCACACATTTTAAAACAAATGTTTTCCCTGTGAAAATATTTTCTTTAAAAATTATCAGGAAATACGAATAAACAAACAAAAACCAATAATAAAGTGAAAGCACCTCTAATTCCACACCCAGAAGAAAGTATTATCCATTATTTGTGAACATTCCTCTCGGCTGAGATCCTGGTATGTGTTCGTGCCTTTACAAAATACTCAATTGTCATGTCCTCTTTAATCTCCTTCATTTAAGATTATGTTATTTGCGTCTTTCCATACAAATAAATATTCTTTTATAAGCTCATTCTGCGGTTGCATAGGAGTCCGCTGTGTGGGTAAATTATAATTTGTTTAACCAAGTCTCTTGTTGGACAGTTAGATTTATTCTGATTTTTATCTATTTTATATGATGCTATGGTGAATATATCCTTGAATTTATGCATATACATGTTAATTATTGTGGAGATGTATTGATTTTTTTCTAAATTTTATTAAAGGAGAAATACAACTTAGACACAGAAGACTATACATGACTGTAAGTGTACAGCTCAAGAGATCTCCACCAGTGAAGCCAGCTGTGTGTGCAGCGCACAGCAAGAAAGAAGGAACTAGCCCAACCCCAGGAGCTCTGGACCCTTTCCAGTGGCTCCTCACCCTCCAAGGGAAATAGTAGCCTAACTTCTGACATCATAGATGCTTTTGAACTTTTTTGAAAGGAGTCATACTTTATATTCTCTTTTTTTTTAACATCTTTATTGGAGTATCATTGCTTTACAATGGTGTGTTAGTTTCTGCTTTATAACAAAGTGAATCAGTTATACATGTACATATGTTCCCATATCTCTTCCCTCTTGTGTCTCCCTGCCTCCCACCCTCCCTATCCCACCCCTCCAGGCGGTCACAAAGCACTGAGCTGATCTCCCTATGCTATGCAGCTGCTTCCCACTAGCTATCTACCTTACGTTTGGTAGTGTATATATGTCCATGCCACTCTCTTGCTTTGTCACTATATTCTCTCTTATGTCTGGCACCTTCCTCCCAACAATATGTCTTAGGTTATTCGTCCACGCTGTTTTGTGTAGTTGTTGCTGTTTATTCTCACTGATATATAACAGGGGCCAATAGATATTTTCTTTAAAGGAGCAGATAGAAAATATTTTAGGCTTTGCAGGACATGTGTAGAACTGTGGCATGTTCTTCTGTGTGTGTGTTACCAATCCTTTAAAAATATAGAAACTAGTCTTAGTTTGCAAGCCACACAAAAATAGGCCTCACACTACAGTTAGCTCATAGACTATAGTGGGCCAATCCCTGCTGTATAGTATTTGATGATATGAATATATCACCCTTCATTTATCCATTCTGCTCTGGATAGATATTTGCTTCTGGTTTTCGCTTTTTAAGAATAGTGTAAATATGAACATTCTCATACGTGTCTTTGATATTCATATCTGTGGGGAAAATACATGAGTAGAATTTCTAGTCATAAGGTACGTGTATATTCTACTTAGTGGATTCTGCCCAATGTTTTCTAAAGTAATTATACCAAGTTACACTTTTACATGCAGTGCTTGGTAATTCCAGTTATTCCACATTCCTGCTAGCAGTTGAGAATGTGCATCATTTTCTTTCTAAATTTTAACCAATCTAGTATGTGTGCAGTGGTATTTTATGTGGTTTTAGTGTTTATTCCATAATGACTTACAAAGTTGAGTGCTTTTTCTTATATCAATTGTCCATTTTGGCTTGTTTCGTTACGAAGGTCCTGTATAAGACTTTTGCCAATTCTTTTTTGGTTTCTGTGACATTTTAATATTGACTCATAGGAGTTATTTATATGTCATAGGTTTATTGGACATATATATCAACCATTTTCCCTCATTCTGTGGCTTGCCTTTTCTCTTAATGGTGTCTGTTTTTTTTTGGCTGCATCAGGTCTTAGTTATGGCATGTGGGCTCTTTGTTATGGCACATGGGCTCTTCTTTGCAGTGCGTGGGCTTCTCTCTAGTTGTGGTGTAGGTTTTCTCCCTCTAGTTGTGGCCTGCGGGCTCCAGGGCGTGTAGGCTCTGTAGTTGCAGCACACAGGCTCTCTCATTGAGGCGCACAAGCTCAGAAGTTGTGGAGCATGGGTATAGTTGCCCCGTGGCATGTGAGATCTTAGTTCCCCGACCAGGGATCGAACCCGCATCTCCTGCATTGGAAGGTGGATTCTTTACCACCGGACCACCAGGGAAGTCCCTTAATGGTGTCTTTGGATGAACAGAATTTTTACAATTTTCATGGAGTCTTTTAATCAATACTTTTATTTGCATTTAGCACTTTTTGTATCTTGCTTAAGAAATCTTTGCTCTTTTGCTCACCTCCCCCCAAAGCTTTGTTGTTTTACCATTCACATTTATCTATGATACATTTAGAATTGTTTTTTGTATATGGTGCAAGGTATAGGAATCAAGGTACCTTTTTTTCCTTTATGGCTGGCATATCAACCCAGGTCTATTAAGTGAAAAGACCGTCTTCTTCCCTGCTGTACTTCAGTATCACCTTGGTTGTAAATTAGCTAACCACATATAACTAGGTCACTTGATGGATTCTCTATTCCATTGGTCTATTTGTCTGGGATAATTTTTTTTTAATCTGAATTTTATTTATTTATTTTTATACAGCAGATTCTTATTAGTTATCTGTTTTATACATATTAGTGTATATATGTCAATTCCAATCTCCCTTGTCTGGGATAATTTTAAAGATCTTTTTAAAAAGCTCAAAATCCATTGAAGAAATAAAAACTTCCAGTTTTATCTTGTTCACCTTTAAGATGGCCAGTTAATAGATTTTCTTAACTTTATATAGCCTGGCATTGTATAAAAGTGCTCATATACAGGAGAGGATATTTCTGGACTGATACCAATTCAAAGAATGTGCAAGTTTTGTTTGTATTCGTAATCAACAGGGAGAAAACTAGCTGCTGTAAGAGATAGTAAGAATGATAGAAGAGAAAATGATAAAGATATGAATGGGGCGTACTTATTTGAGAAGGGCATTAAGTTAATTTTCTAGCCAAGTTGAGCTCTACTTCTTCAATGCTACCTCTCCAGAAAGGTTTTCCGTGATTCAGTCAATTGCTGTTGTATCACCCTAATTTATCTGATTACGATTTGTCAGTACTAGTATTTTTCATATTGATTTATTAAGTTTTCTGTCTCTGTACTCTAGAACGTAAATCCCCTGAGAGCAGAAATTCTTTATAACTTCAATACATTTTCCCCAGTGCTTAAACAGATACCTCCTTGTTGTAAGTGCTCAGTAAGTATTTATGGAATGAGTGGACCTGAGACCAACAAAGAACAGTTTTGCAACAATTAGCAAAATTAAATAACTGAAATCAACCATTCCAGGGCTGTGTTGTAGAGACAAGATGTCTTTTCAAAACAGCCTTTGAAGACAATTAAAAATAAAAAAAATTTAATAAGTCAAGATCTCGCCTTTGTGTCTCATGGCTCATGTGAGACTTTATTACATGATTCAGTGATTTTTTTCAGAATGAGCTTATATAATGCAAGATTTAACGTTTTCCTCTGCTGAAAAGAATACACTTCTTTCATGACACACCATCATCACTGTTTAATCAGTCGTTAAATTCGGTTCCTCTTTATGCATTAGTGGGAATTTGCTTCTTAGCTATGGCATAACACACTGATTCTCAAAAAGGGCAGGAAACATGGTTATAGGGCAGTTTGAGTGTTCATGGAAGTGAATTTAGAGGTAGAAAAGGAGAGTCTAGCTGAAGATACATAGCATAGATATGGCAGTTTGAATCGTATACAAAGATCATTAGCAATCAGTTACAGGGCATTGTAGAAATTTTATTTTAAAGAATTTAACATATATTAACATAAACCAAATGCTCCTAACCTCAACAGGCTGTCCAAGTTTCACTAGCTCAGGGACCACAAATGCTGACACAGAAGGAAGTGGCGGGATGAGACATTTTCAAATTGATGGAAGTGTTATGCTGATAAGTTAAAGAACTGCCGAGCTGGTACACTCTGTCCTGGTGTGCCTGGGACACTCTAAACTTACATCTAGTGTCCTGATGTAATTGTTAATCAGCCCTCTTTCATTCTCAGAAGTGTCCAGTACGATAAGTTCCATTTTATCCCAGTCACAGACCGTGTGGACAGCCCTCCTGGCCATGGTGAGGCCCCTTTTGGCAGAAGTCGCAGTGAGAGTCAAACCCCCAGGAAGAGTTTAAACCACAAAAAAAGGCTGTTCAGTGGTTGCTGCTGCTGTTCTTTTCCCCCTTGGCATTTAGCAAAAGATGCAGGATTTTTACATGTTACAGGCAAAGGCTGTAAGGCAGGTCAATATTAGAGTTCACCAAACCACATAGGATAGTTGGTATTTGGAGAAAGCCTCTCTGGGTTGCTTTCTCAGTTCTGGTGGGAGCTTAACAATTGCCAGTGTTATTTTGGCAGCCAGTTCAATCGAGCTGCTGCTCACAGGCCAATATTTAAAAGCTCCAGGAAAAAAAAAAGTCCATTTCCTCTCTCTACCGCATACCACACTTCTGGGAGTCTGAAATATCTTACTGAGCACTTTATTCAATCTAAATTTGAGCAGAACTTTTCCCCACTTCCCAAGAGAGGAACAACAGTGAACTAGAGGAGAATGAGAGGAACTGGAAGAGGTAATGCTCCATATCATTTGGTTAATCTATCTTGTTTATTAATTTATTACATGGAACAGTAAGTTTAATGGCTTTAACTTTGAAGTGGAAAAGAAGCCCCTGAAGTATACTTTCAAAAAATGCAATAATGACTTTAGAAGGATCTAGGACAAGGAATGCATTTAATGTTTTCAGTTATTTTCCAAGAACTGCTTTAACCTTAGCCTTCAGATTTATCATTTTACATCAGCCCAAATATTACCGCCATAAGAAACCATGTATTATTAAAAATCAGAACAGTTTCCTATATTTATTAGTTTTAGTCATAAAATTGCTATTAGAAATAGCATACAGATGAGTTTGATATCCATAAAATCATTGAAACATAACATGATATTTACTACCTGTGGTACATAATTATACTCACATGCTCTTAGATGCATTTATTTCTGTCACAGAATAATTATTTTCAGCAAGTTGTGCTGCCCTTTCAGAAGTTGAATTTTAATTTCCTCATTCCTTTTCTACTTCCAGATTTGAAAAGGTGTCATTTCAAGAAAGAGTCTTCATGGAGAGATGTCTTCTTAGAGTACACATCATTTTTTATTATTTTTGATTTGGCAGTAATTTTACTTATTTTTTTGGTTTATGCTGTGAAATTGACCAAACTGTACAACAGGGATTAATTATAGATGAGTTGACCTATTGATATATTTGCTATTGTACCCTAACTTTTAAAATAAATGTTATAAACCTTAAAGTCACATGTGTTGAAAACAAATGTTTAAAATTAGTACTTTTATGATTTGTGTCTGTCTTTCGCATTATTTTTATTTTATTTATTTATTTATTTTGTGGTACGCGGGCCTCTCACTGTCGTGGCCTCTCCCGTTGCAGAGCACAGGCTCCGGACGAGCAGGTTCAGCGGCCATGGCTCACGGGCCCAGCCGCTCCGCGGCATGTGGGATCTTCCCGGACCGGGGCACGAACGCGTGTCCCCTGCATCGGCAGGCGGACTCTCAACCACTGCGCCACCAGGGAAGCCCTTGCATTATTTTTTAAAATGTATTTATTTTATTTATTTATTTTTTGGTGGCATTGGGTCTTCGTTGCTGCACACGGGCTTTCTCCAATTGTGGCGAGCGGGGGCTACTCTTCGTTGCGGTGCGCGGGCTTCTCATTGCGGTGGCTTCTCTTTGTTGCAGAGCATGGGCTCTAGGTGTGCAGGCTTCAGTAGTTGTGGCTCGCTGGCCCTAGAGTGCAGGCTCAGTAGTTGTGGTGCACGGGCTTAGTAGCTCCGCGCATGTGGGACCTTCCTGGACCAGGGATCAAACCCATGTCCCTTGCATTGGCAGGTGGATTCTTAACCACTGTCCACCAGGGAAGTCCCTACATTATTTTTAATTTTGTCTCCTCACTCACCATTTAGACATGATACATCCTTTTTTTAACTAATTTTTATTGGAGTATATAGTTGGTTTACAGTGTTGTGTTAGTTTCAGGTGTACAGCAAAGTGAATCCATTACAGCATACATATATCCACTGTTTTTTAGATTCTTTTCCCATATAGGCCATTGCAGAGTATGGAATAGAGTTCCCTGTGCCATACAGTAGGTCCTTATTAGTTATCTATTTTATATATAGTAGTGTGTATATGTCAACCCATTAACAGTTTCAAGTCTCTTACATGTACAGGGTAAATACTCAGATGTCAGTTTGCTGAACTATAGTTTTTTTTTTTTTTTTTGCGGTACGCGGGCCTCTCACTGTTGTGGCCTCTCCCGTTGCGGAGACGCGCAGGCTCAGCGGCCATGGCTCACGGGCCCAGCCGCTCCGCGGCATGTGGGATCTTCCTGGACCGGGGCACAAACCCGTGTCCCCTGCATCGGCAGGCGGACTCTCAACCACTGCGCCACCAGGGAAGCCCTGAACTATAGTTTTGAATAGCGCTTTGAGGGTGGTGTAAGTGGGTGAACCTGTAAGCTAGTGTGAGAGCCTCGCCAGCTACTCAGTGCCCACATCAGATGCGGCTTCGTGACTCTCCCCTTCTCACCCACTATATATTTTAATGGGAAAATTATATACTACAATTTGGAAATTCAAGAAATTCTTAAAACTCTCCACCCATGAAAAGTCCATTGTGTTTTATAACATTCAAAAGTCTCCGTGGTTGAGGACCTCAAGTAGAAGGATGTAGACTTAATGCAAGAAAACATTTATAAATGAACATCCAAGTCAGAATAGCCTTCTCCTGGGTAATTTGTGTTGTGGAATATTGCTTTCTAGGCAAAAACTTCTCCATCTATGAAAGGCTAGAGAATATTTGAATATGGAACATGTCTTACTAAAGTGCCTCACAATTATCAGACACAAATTTATTTAAAGGAAAATGACGTGTAGCAACTAGTCAGAAAAAGGACCTATAGGAATAAAAAAATCCCTGGGGGGGCTTCCCTGGTGGCGCAGTGGTTGAGAGTCCGCCTGCCGATGCAGGGGACACGGGTTCGTGCCCTGGTCCGGGAAGATCCCACATGCCGCGGAGCGGCTGGGCCCGTGAGCCATGGCCGCTGAGCCTGCTCGTCCAGAGTCTGTGCTCCGCGACGGGAGAGGCCACAACAGTGAGAGGCCCGCGCACCGCAAAAAAAAAAGAAAAAAAATTCCCTGGGAGAAATTCTAGTTTCTTAGGTGCCCTCCACATGTGTAACAGCAGTTGCAGTGGAAGGGTATCCTTCTGGGTAGACGTTCTCACTGTCTCCATTTCATGCCTTCCAAAGCATCTTTTCATGTTCTCCAGTTTTTTGGTAACATTTTTTATTTGAATGATGACAGAATGTTTTGAAGTATTAAGTGGTGTGCACATTTAAGTTTTACCCTGTAAAACTGATGAGGGTGGCAAAGGCTGGAGAAAGAGAAGGAGAATCCCACAGGGACAGGAGGATGAAAGGGGGAAAGTACAGTTCCAGGGTCCTTTTACAGGGCCAGCTAGAGACCCACACAGCCTTCCTCCTGCCGTCCGGTGAGGTAAACTGCCCAAACATTTTCCAGGAGGAGTGATGCTTGATTTGTCTAAAATTTTATCCACCCCTCACCCCTTACCTCCTTTTCTTGAATGGCCTTGGATATACCTTTGACTCTATAGGGACAGAAAGCCCTAAATACTAATAAGGTTCTGGGAGAATGAAGGGGAAGTTGCTACACCAGATCAATGTGGGACTAAATTAGATCAACTCAAAGCTCAAACTCCACCAAGATGAGACAGGGGTGGGGCGTGGGGTGCGAGTATTCTATTGTTTTCATACCAAACCACACTCTACACATAAATATTATTTAAGGCCAAGCCAGCTGATGTCAGCCTTCTTGTGGAGATCATTTTCACTTTGTTTGTTATGTAGTAGCATATTCCCTGTCCCTTTTTGCCAATATTGACTTTCAAACATTGGACACTTCTCTTATTTGCCACTGAATGGTCACCTTTCTGAATCATCGGGAAGAACTGCCTCAGTGATAACATCTTCAGAATCCCATCTGCATAGATGACACAATCTAGTCTTTAAAATGTATGATATAATTTAAGAATTTCTCTGTATCAAAAGAGTGAGCACACAGCACTAAAATTAAAACACATCTTGAGCGAAAAGTAAAAATCAAGTGCTTTGGACATATTTTCAGGAAAAACTGCAGAGATTGTATAGCTTTAATATTTAATGAACTCATAAGTCAATAAGAAACATACTAAAATTATAATAGGTGATCACTGAACAGGGTTGTCCAGAGAAATGGAACAAATAGCATATAGATACGGATATATGTACATATATGTGTATGTGTGTGTGTGTGTGTGTGTGTGTATATATATATATATATAGAGAGAGAGAGAGAGAGAGAGAGAGAGTTATTTTAAGGAATTGGCTTATGCAGTTATGGAAGCCAAGAAATCCCATGATCTGCTGTCTTCAAGCTGGAGACCCAGGAAAGCCAGTGGTGTAATTCAGTCTGAGTCCAAAGGCCTGAGAACTAGGAATGTTGATGTCCCAAGACAGAGTAGATGTCCCAGTTCCAGCAAAGAGCAAATTTGCTCTTCCCTCACCTTTTTTTTTTTTTTTTTTAATGGTACACAGGCCTCTCACTGTTGCGGCCTCTCCCGTTGTGGAGCACAGGCTCCGGACGCGCAGGTTCAGCGGCCATGGCTCACGGGCCCAGCCGCTCCGCGGCATGTGGGATCTTCCCGGACCGGGGCACGAACCCGTGTCCCCTGCATCGGCAGGCGGACTCCCAACCACTGCGCCACCAGGGAAGCCCTTCCCTCACCTTTTTGTTCTATTGAGGACCTCGACAGATTGGGTGATGCCCATCTGCATTGATGAGAGTCGTCGTGTTTATTCTGTCTACAGGTTCAAATGCTAATCTCCTTTGGAAGTACCCTCACAAACATACCCAGATAGGATGGTTCACCAGCTATCTGGGCACCCCTTACCCCAGCCAAGATAATACATAAAATTAACCATGGCTAACACTTATTAGGTCTTAAATTATTATTTATATATCATTATACATTTATAATTTATTATATTATAAATATGTTGTTTAAAACTAGGAACTACCTTTATAAAACTATATATACTGTTTTAAACTATGAACTACATATACACATATAATATAAACAATAATATAGTGTAAAACAATATTGTTTATTTAGCAAACAATTATAAAGATGATAAAAATACAGCTATTTTTATAGCATAGACAGGGTTATATTAATATAGTATTATATCACATGCTACTGTTTTAAATAATGAGCTACTTGTTTTACTACGTATTACTGTAAAAACAAATGATGTGATCACCTTTATAATGATTTTGATTCTTGCTCTCGTATCTGCAAGCACCTTTTTACTCTAACATTTAACTTCCAACTTCTCCTCTAGAATACAGGAATTGATTGTGCTTCTTTATGTGTAGAAAGTGAATATTTCTCTCTAGCTATTCACCCTTGTTTCTCACACTTACCTCTGTATGAAGGAAAACTTTATGTATTTTGTAAAATGTGATGATGAAATTTGAGAAGCTGAATCTAGCAGTGCAGGTATAAATTGTGCCATCAGAAGATTAGGATGAAAAGTGAGATGTCCTGAAATTGTGAGTGGCATCAGTAATAGAGGTAAATGCAAGTGAAGACCTGTTTGAACTGTCCCATTCCATTCATTTTATTATGTTCTCCCTGACTCATAAAAAAAGGGTTCCCATTTTTCTTAAGCTGATGGGAATAAAGATTATAGTAGGTATTTTGAAGATTTTTCAGGGAGTGTATGTGCCTGTTTGTATGTCTTTCCTTGATCTTTGACTGGTATATTAAATGTATCATTTTCTCTGATTTTCTCTTAAGAAAATCCTTTTCTTACAGCTCAGATTAAAACAATTAGTCTAATGACTTAAGGGACCTTAAAAGATGTCCTTGTGCTCTACCCAAGTTAAAGCTCAAAGTATACCTTACTGTACTCGAACAGCAACAGAATATACATCCAAATGAAATGCTGGATGTGATTTCTAAATGACTTGCCCTTATTGAAAGCACCTTCATCCAGTATAAAAGTATTGCTCCAGTCTGTCAGGATTTGGGGATGAGTTAAAGCTATAACAATGGCCCTTTGTAGCTTTGGGAATCTTAGCTCTGCTACGTGTAGTCATTAATTAGAAGGAGGGCAACATTCTGGCTTAGACTCTGCCTGAGAAGAACTTGAAATCTGATGGCTGATGAAGTGAAATTTATCAGTACACCTCCACCAGGCACAACAAGGATTTACTGAATGCTTACTGTGTGATAGACACTGCGCTTCTGTCATGCGTAAAAGCTGGTTTTCACCTGGAGAAGCATAGGCAGATAATTTTAGCTGAGATTTTCTAATATAGGAGCTTATTCAGCAAGCCTGGAGAGCAAGCCCTGCCTGACCAAAAAAGAGCCCCAGAGACAACCCTGGCACCTTGACACGAAGGCAGTAGGGAGGGACCTTCACCTAAAGGATGAGTCATATAGATATGTCCTCTGCCTACTATGACGTAATTCCAAAACTGATTGAAATACCTTTCTTCCTGTTGTGCGCCTTCCTGATTAAAGGCTTTATTTTGAGTGATATGATATGACACAACCAGAGTTTCTTATCCTCTTTAGAGACTCTTTATCTTTTACTGGAATTAAGTGAGAGTTGTCATGTAACTGTCACTGTAAGTGTCTGAGGGATTTCAAAATTCTTATGTGAAAGTGGAAGTGGTCGTCCAGAATATATACAAGGAGGCCAAGAAAAGCTCTCTCTCCCTCATTATACAGAGGAGGTAGAGATGATCTCCAGGTCTCTAACTGTTATTGAGACAATGTAAAGACGGTTCTCACTTCAGATTATATAGTTTTCTAACCTTTCAGATGGTCGTAACACCTCATTGTTCCCGATGGAGTTGGAGATTTCTAATTAACTTTTGCTACCACCTTGACAATTTAAAGTCAGTCCTGAAAATGGTGTTTACCACAATGATCTGTTGCTCCATGCCATTTAGAAATATGAACCAGCTAAGTCCTTTTATTTTTAATCAATTGGAATTTTACTCTGCAGAAGGGAGAAATTTTTCAGTGTACACAAAGCATGTGCAGCAAAACAAAAATGCTTTCAGACGAGGCTCCAAGGGTTATTTCTCATTATTTTTGGCATCCCTCTTGCCATTGAAACAAGTCACAGGCGTATCTACAGTTGATCAGTTGACAGATCAGCAATTCTATTAAGATGAAAACTAACCTTGGAAATGTTTAGAAGGAAAAGGGTATCCTTTGATTTATTATGCCATTTCATGCCTGTGCAATTATTTCCCTTTCAGCTATTCAGGCTGTGTTAAGTAGAAACGTCCACCATTTTTAATAAAGTGCTTCATTCCAACCAAATATTAACCAGCAGCATTTTAGAAGAGCCTTCTGATTAAAGTAAATGAAATAAAGATCGTCCGGTTCTGTTTAATAGTAGTGAGGCATAATGAACAGAATACAGCCGCATTCTTGTGATGACAAACTGTGCTGTCATTTCTTTTCAGTGCCAGCTGAGGTCTGGGTGTTTTCCTCAGGAATTATAGGGACATTTGCCTTTTAGTAGGTGGCAATGCATTCTCGTTATCTTGCATCTTGATACAAGTTATTATGAGTGATGTGTGGTTGATTTGTATATTTAGGTAAAGTTATTTTGGACGTGATAATTTGTTTTTGCCCAAAGTCAGGACTGAGAGCTATCTTATATAATTGAAACTTTGAAGTTTAGTCAGAAGTTAAACATTCAGATTTCCTTGAATTTCAAAATCTCCTCATTAGTTTCTCTCTTTATTGCATCTCTGCGATCTTGTTATCCGCTTTCCTCACTGTATTCGTTTATAGCATCTAAATAACTATTCCTAAATTCTTTTGGAACTTATATTTTGCTAAAGAAAGCTGTAAGATTTTTGAAAAGGGGTTTCTCAGGCAGGAAGAAATAGAAGTTGAAAGGAAAAACTGATAATATGGATACACTTTAGCAGAGAATAATCTTAAAATTCCAACAGTTCTCCATTAAACTTTAATTTTGGATGTTCTGTTGACTAACTCAAGACTAAATCAAAAAGCATTTAGATTATTCTGTAAACCTTGGCATTTTCATTAAAGTTCAACTTTTCATTACTTTGCACCCTACAAATAGGAAAAAGAAAAATTCTAAAATATTCAAATTTTCAATAAATGAAAAGACAATATCACAAAGATTACTAGGATAGATTGCTCAAGAAATATCCATTAGTGTGATTGAAGGTGGTAAAAAATATTGCAATACTGATGACTATAAACTTATATCAGCTTTTTTTTCACCCATAGATGAATATTTTTATTTCTGTGTTCTGTAGAACATAAAACAGGAGAAGTATTCTGTGAATTTTGTAATTGAAATTAACTTTTGTTTAAAATAAAAGAGAAAAGGTAATTGATAAGATAAAATGAGCATCTCTTTGGGGAGCGGGGAGGGACGGATTGGGAGTTTGGGATTAGCAGATGTAAACTATTATAAATAGAATGGATAAACAATAAGGTCCTACTGTATAGCACAGGGAACTATATTCAACATCCTTTGATAAACTGTAGTGGAAAAGAATATGAAGAAGAATGTATATATGTATATAACTGAAGCTCTTTGCTGTACAGTAGAAATTAACACATTGTAAATCAACTATATGTCAATACAATAAATTTTAAAAAACTACTACACTTATCTGTAAGTCTATATTACCTACCTATATCATCTAAATCTATATAGCTAGCTAGTCAACCAGTTATCTACCTATCTACCTTAAAAATCTATATCCATATCTATATTATAAATAAAATACTTTTCCAAGAAACTATGTGTGTATGCACACATTATTTTTGATGTATTATAGCCTTTATATTTTTGCCTAATTCACTCTTATTTTCATAGCAAACATGAGACAAAATACCTCATTTTCACATAACTATAATTAGCAATAAACTTTTCCACTTGCATTTATTTTTCAGTATTAGCATCTCTTAACATCCGTAAAATAATGCAGCTTATTTTCAGAAGGCAGTGCCAGATTAAGAATGGAAAAATCTAGAGCCAAATGAAAGGTGCCAAGAAAACAGGTTCATTGCAATTTAAAATGTTGGAGACTATTGATAAATTTTCCTAATGCTATAGTACAGAATGCTAAATATAAAAAACTCATTTATTCCACACATGCCATCAAATACAAAATTCAGAAACAATTGAAAAGTTACCTCCTATCAGGCAAATCCTTAAATACACCTCTGAATGGAATTTGGAAAAATTTAAACACCAATTCCTCACCTAGGTAATAGTTGATAGTCTCCTAAAGTTCTCATTATTTGGTTTTTAAAGTTACGCTTCTTTCTTTTTTAAATACAACTCAATGTGGATTTTTTCTTCTGAAAGAAAAATCATTTGGCACAAGCAGAATTGTCAAGGACTGTCAAATATTGAGAAACGCGGTGAGAAATGTGAAAGGGCTGAGTCACTTAGAAAGTACACTTACGTGCAGACAGCCCAGCGTAACAAGTACTAAATTGAAGAAGAGAGTGGTTGGTGGAAATAGGTCAAAACAGCCCAAAGAAGCATAGTCATTACATGGCAAAATGACCTGTAGATGAATTCACATTCTTGGTAGGTGATCTGTTTATTATCAAGGTCTTGATATTGATGGTCCTCAAATTAGGTACCTTAACTTTGTCAGATGTTTTGGTTTTGTGATACTTACTTCTGCTTAATTTCATCTGAAAGGCAGGGAATATTCTGATAACTCTTAAAGCTTAGACCAGGACTGCCTTTCCTTCTAAGCCCTGTGAAACAATCTGGGCTTGACATTTTCTTTGTTGAAAGGTATTTTACTATGAATTAAATTTGTTTAAAAGGCTTTGGACTATTCAGGTTATCTATTCTTGAGTGTGATTTGGTTGTTTGTATCTTTCATGGGATTTGTCCATTTCGTCTAAAATTTTGAGTTAGTGGGCATAGGATAAATAACATTCCTTTCTTAATTTTTTAATGCCTGTGTGTCTGTAGTGATGCTCCCTCTTCCCTTCCTCTTGATATTGGTACTTTATGTCTTCTCTCTCACTCGCTTTCTGTCACTGATTGACCAGCCAAAATAGAGGTATATTAATTATATTGTCCTTTCCAAACACCAGCTTTACACTTCATTGATGTTCTTTACACATTTTCTTTTTATAAATTTATTTATTATTAAAAAAAATTTTTTTGGCTGCATTGGGTCTTCGTTGCTGCGTGCAGACTTCTCTCTAGTTGCGGTGAGCAGGGGCTACTCTTCACTGCGGTGTGTGGGCTTCTCATTGTGGTGGCTTCTCGTGTTGCAGAGCATGGGCTCTAGGTGCATGGGCTTCAATAGTTGTGGCATGTGGGCTCAGTAGTTGTGGCGCATGGGCTTAGTTGCTCCATGGCATTTGGGATCTTCCCAGACCAGGGCTCGAACCCATGTCCCCTGCATTGGCAGGCAGATTCTTAACCACTGTGTCACCAGGGAATTCCCTCTCTACACATTTTCTATTTTTAATTTCATCAATTTCTGCTCTTTCTTATTTCCTTCTTTCTGCTTGAGTTGGCTTCATTTTACTCTTCTTTTCCTACTTTTTTAAAGGAGAAGCTTAAGTTTCTTATTGATACCTTTATTTATTTTCAATATAATCATTAATGGTATAAAGTTTCCTCTCAGTGCTTCTTTAGCTCCATCCCTCAACTTTGATATATTACATTTTCAGTTCCATTTAGTTCAAAATATATTAAACTTCCACTGAAACTTACTTTCTGACTGACTTCTTTGACTAAATATTTGAATATTTTCCAGATATCTTTCTATTGTTGATTTCTGGTTTAATTTTGTTACTGGCATAAACATTGTATGACTATGTGAACATAACGTTGTATGGTCATAAACATTGTATGGTCAAAACACATTGTATGAGATCATTTACATTTAATATTTTAATGTACAAAATATGGTATATCTTAATGAGTACTCCATTTGCACTTGAAAATTGTGCATTCTTGTTACTGTTGAGTGAAGGGTTCTCTAAACATCAGTTAGGTCATATTGGTTGACAGTGTCATTCAGGTCTTCTGTATCCTTATTGATTATGTCTACCTGTGCTACCAATTTCTGACAGAGAAGTGATGATGTCTCCTACTGTAAATATGAATTTGTCTGTTTCTTCTTGCAGTCCTCTAAGTTTTTGGTTCAGATATTTTGAAGCTCTGTTTTTAGGGGAATATACATTTAGAGTTGTTATTATTTCTTGAAAAATTGGGCCTTTTATCATTATCCAAATCCCCTTTTTTAATACTCCTCATTTTAAAATCTACATTGTCAAATAGAAACATAACTACTTATAGCTTTATTTTGGATAGTCTTTGTACTGTATGCCTTTTTCTATCCTTTTAACCTATCTATGTCTTTATATTTAAATGGATACCTTATTGACACTATATAGTTAGTCTTTGAGTTTTTAAAAATAAATCTGGCAATCTGTCTTTTAGTTGATTTCTCTATGTCACATGTCTTTTTTTCTCTAGCTGTCTTCAAGTTTTTCTTTCTGTTTTTGATCTTATGCAGTTTGAATATGATATACCTAGCTATTTTTGTTTTTTTTTGTTATTGTTGACCCTGATTAGTATCCTCTGGGCTTCTTTGATCTCTGGTTTATTGTTAGTAATTTTGGAAAATTCTCAGCCATTGTTTTTTCAGATATTTATTCTGTTCTTTTTAGTTCTCTTCTTCGCTTTCATAATTGGGGTTCCAATTATGCATGACTTAGACCATTTGATATTATCCCACATTTCTTGTTTATGTATTTTTTCACTTTTTTTCTTTTTGTGTTTCAGTTTCGTTAATTTGTATTGACGTATTTTGAGTTCACTGCTTCTTACCTTGGCTGTGTTGAACCTACTAATGAGCCAGTCCAAGACTTTTTGTTGTTTCTCATTTTTAGAATTTTCACTCAAGTCTTTCTTATAGTTTCCATCTCTGTTGAAATTTCCCATCTGCTCTTGCATGTTTTCTACTTTTTCTATTATAGTCTTTAACATATTAATCAGAGTTGTTTTTAAATCCTTGTTTTATACTTCAAACATCTACCATATGTAAGTCTGGTTCTATCATTTGCTTTGCTCTATACAGTTTATTGCTTTTCTTTACTTTGGAAATAACTTTTAAATTTTGTTGTTGTTGAAAGCCATAAGTTTTTCATGAGATTTTCTGTAAGACAGATGGAGCTATAGCTTTTATGCCTGGAAGTGGGCATGCAGTTCCCTCTGCTAGACCTTTGGTGTGAGGGTGTGGGTCAGCCTAGAAAATCTAGACAGGTATGAACTAGGCTTAAGATTGTTGTTGCTCTGGTTATCCTTTGTGAATCATAGGCTAAAACTGCCTCTTGTGTTACCTTGTGTTAAGGTTGAGACTGGTTTGCCATATGGTTTTGCTAAGTATTTACTTCACCTTCAGTTTTAGATCAGTCACTTGCACTGCTCTTTTGAGAGGGTCTCTTTCCACACTCTTATCCCTTTTCTAACACTATTCCAACATTACTTAGCACTCAACATGTTGGCCTGATGGTGAGATCGGGAGGGAGCAGATATTCCTTGCTTTTCTCATTATGCCTCAGTCCTAGGCAGACACTGTGTCCCTGGATCTTAGAGCCATGGCATCCTCAGAATCCCTGCTTCTCACCAGTTCCAGTCCTAGGACCAGCATGTATTCCTGCCCTGTCCCTGGACAGAGAATATTTTTCTGTTTTCTTCCAACTGAAATATGTTTTCACCAATGACCTAAAAGTGGCAGTATTTGTTGCCTTTTTCCCAGGACTTGGAGGCTTTCCTTCCCTAGAGAGGGATGAAGGATCAATTTGAGGTTTCATGTCTTCCCCGGGGTTGGCATTTGTGTTCCATGGGCCCTTACCAAGAAGTACCATTCCTCAGGACCTTTACAGTCTTATTTGTGAGTATCTTTGAGGTCTTGGAGAAGATCCTGCAAGTGGGTCAATTTCCCCTTTTATCAACAGCCCCTCCCCTACAAGTTCCATTTTCTCTTGGTAGCCCACGTTTAGTCTTTGTCAAGTTTTAACCATTTTAGCTGAATTCTTTTGGATGTGTTCAGCAGAATCAGTCTCAGTTAAACTGCTGGCTTGCTATCTCTCTCCACAGGTTGCCTGTTTTTCCTTCAATTCAGGATTAGATAGTTGATCTCTAATGGATTCGAAAAACGTTGTGAATTTTCAGATTTTCTGGTGTTTTCTTATTGTAAGTGTAAATGCTCTTTCCAACTTTGTACATCCTAAGTCGAAGCCTGAAGTAAATCAGTTCCCTTCTGAGTGTTTACCCACTAACAAGGTTTTAAAATCCTTCTATAAGGGTAAGAATTAATAAACAATTCATTCACTCAGCAAATGTTTACTGAGCACTTCTATGCAGGAGGTACTTTTTAGGAGGCAGTAGGGAATAAAACAATATCATTAGGATCTTGGAGCTCATATTCTCAATGGGGAGGGGAGAACAAAATAAACAATAAACATAATATGGATGTAAATTTTATAATATTTTATAAGTTGTTAAATGCTATGGGAAAAAAAGAGACAAAATGGAGGCAAGTAAGAGATCAGAAGTACCATTAGGGCTTGCCTTCCATTTTTGTTTTTGTTTGTTTTTCTTGTGGTACGCGGACCTCTCACTTGTGTGGCCTCTCCCGCCGTGGAGCAACAGGCTCCAGACGCGCAGGCTCAGCGGCCATGGCTCACGGGCCCAGCCGCCCCGCTTGCCTTCCATTTTTAATAAAGTAGTCAGGAGGTGTCTCACTGAGAAGTTATAATTAGGTTAGAGACTTGAAGGAGAAGTAGTTCACCCAGTGGATATTTGGGAGGGAGAAACAGCATTTCCAGGAGGTAAAAATAGCCAGTGTAGAAAGCCCTGAAGCAGGTGCAAGCTTGGCATATGTGCAGGTTCAAGGAGGCCAGTGTGTCTGCAGCAGAGCCGGCAGGGGAAGAGGAAGAGGGTGTGGTATCAGAGACGTGGGTGATGGGGAACAGATCATGTATGTTCCGGGAGGCTCTGGACCAGACTTGGATTTTATTCAGAGGGATATGAGGAGGCACAGTAGGGTGTTGAGTAGAGGAGTAATATGATAAGACTTTCATTTTTAAAAAGCATCTCTCCAGCCACTGTGTTGGGAATAGACTGGGGTGTTGAGTATGAATGGCATAATCAAATTGTCATGCTATTTAATAAGGGTGACCTTAAAGAAGATTGCTCCTTTGAGTGCAATTCAGAGTTCTTTCTCCCTTCCAGTAAAATTATATTTAATTGTCAAAAATGAATCATGTCTTCATTCTACAATTAATGGGACTTAATGCTAAACTGCAAATCATAATGGCTTAAACTATACACCAGTAAAATTTGAAAACTATTCTGATATATTCATATAATCAACTTCTTTGTGATGTCCCTGCTTTGTCATTAATAACATACATTTGGAATGTCCTGAAAGCAATAGATAGTAAATTTATAACATTTTTCATCCTTTTAAAATTTCTTTAACTTATATTTGCTATATTTCTCACAATCAGTTAGTAGAATAGTTAAGGTTAGTATTCTGTAGTTTGAAGAAAAAAAGCCACAGACATGACTTTTTAAACATTCTGCTGCCCATTTTCCCACCTCAGCCCTCGAAGTAGACTCATTGCGTATAAAATTTACTATAACTCATATTTTCCATCACCCTTATTTGCATAATTTTTCCACATGGTGGCACAATTAGCAGAAGGCTAGCCTCACTGTGCTTGTTGCAGGGACAGACTGAAAGATACAGCTACTGAAATTTTGAAAATAATACTGATAAACAGTATGTATATGTTCCTATTATTATATTTTAACGTGTTCAGTGATACTGTTTTTTAAAGAAAATCCCATCTCAGTAACTAATAACACATTTTTTGAAATAGTCAAACATCAAATTTAATTCTGGTTGAATCCTTGTGAATGTTTTTATTTTTTAGGGTTTTTTTTTTTTTTCTGACTGCCAATCACTCCTATCCCCAAATAAAACCCCAAATGCAGGTATATTGACCACCTTGTTCACTTCTCAATCCTGAATTGCAAAATAGTGCCTAGAATAACAGGCTCTCAGTTTTGTTATTGTTGAATGAAGTGTGATAACACAGTGTTTGAAACATTCTCGTCTGATCTCCTGTATGTACAACCATTTGCTGTTTCTTCGAATTCTCTACCTAGATTATTTACACATACCTCATATTCAATGTCTATAACTGAACACTTTTCTCCCAATTTCAAATTCAGTCTCTCTTTAGTGCTTTAGTGCACTCACCATCCTTTAGGCTCTTCAAGCCAGAAATCTGGGCATTGTCTTTGACTCATTCTTTTCCTTTACTCCCTACATGCAATCATTCACCAAACGGCATAACTTCTACCTCTTGATTATCTTTCAAATCTTTTAAATTTTTTGCGTCTCCACCATGGCCAACACAGTTGAAACCTCCTACTCGCTCTCTCCTAGATGAGTGTAGTAACCTTTTTTTTTTTTTTTTTTTTTTTTGCTGCGTTGAGTCTTTGTTGCTGCGCGTGGTCTTTCTTTAGTTGTAGCAAGCAGGGGCTACTCTTCAATGCATTGTGCAGGCTTCTCCATGCAGTTGCTTCTCTTGTTGCAGAGCACGGGCTCTAGGCATGCAGGCTTCAGTAGTTGTAGCACGCAGGCTCAGTAGTTGCGGCACACGGGTCCTAGAGCGTGCAGGCTTCAGTAGTTGTGTGACACGGGCTCATGGGCTCTAGAGCACAGGCTCAGTAGTTGTGGCGCATGGGCTTAGTTGCTCCATGGCATGTGGGATCTTCCCAGACCAGGGATCGAACCTGTGTCCCCTACATTGGCAGGCGGATTCTTAACCACTGTGCCACCAGGGAAGTCTGCATTAACCTTTTGAAACCCTTCCTCTGACTGCAATCTCCATCCTCCACAGTCTGAAAGATCACTCCTAAATTCAGATCTGTCCTCTCACTTCCTTGGTTAAAACATTTTGGTACTTGTCCATTGCTCTTAAGATAAGGGCAATATTTCACATGCTGGCCTGTGAAGTTGTACCTGATCGGGCCTCACACCGAATCCTCTCATGCTGTATTTGGTTTCAGTTTTATCTTCCAACCATGTTCCTTCTTCCAGTGCCTGGAATGGATCATGAATTTTCCCCCGTTCGGGGCCTTTTGCAGTTCCTAGAGTGACCCCACACTCCCCTTATTCCACCCTCCACCCCACTTTACTCTCATCCCTCCCGCAACTCTCTTTTTGAGCTGAGTTATATTTGCTTTTCAGATCTTAGCTTAAACAGCTTTTTGTGTTTGTTCGTGTGGGTTTTTTTTTCTTATTTTTGTTTTACTTTACAAAACAGATTTATTTTTACCTATCCTCACTTTCAGAGTCCTATGTATTCTCTTTTGCCTTTTTCTTTGTGTCTTACTTCTAAGTATTTTATTTTTAGTATATATTTCCCTCCTACTACATTGTAAGCATCCAGAGGTTATGGACATTGTCCTGTGTAATGATTTAGCCCCACTTTCAGTACACTGTTTTGGACACAGTGTATAATCAGTAGTGAGGTGGATGGACCTAGAGTCTGTCATACAGAGCGAGGTAAGTCAGAAAGAGAAAAACAAATACCGTATGCTAACGCATATATATGGAATCTAAAAAAAAAAAGGTTCTGAAGAACCTGGGGCAGGACAGCAATAAAGACACAGATGTAGAGAATGGACTTGAGGACACTGGGAGGGGGAAGGGTAAGCTGAGACGAAGTGAGAGAGTGGCATGGACATATATACACTACGAAATGTAAAATAGATAGCTAGTGGGAAGCAGCCACATAGCACAGGGAGATCAGCTCGGTGCTTTGTGACCACCTAGAGGGGTGGGATAGGGAGGGTGGGAGGGAGGGAGACGCAAGACGGAGGGGATATGGGGATATATGTATACGGATAGCCGATTCACTTTGTTATACAGCAGAAACTAACACACCATTGTAAAGCAATTATACTCCAATAAAGATGTTTAAAAAATGTGTTAGTATGAATGAACGAACAGATAAATTTCAAATGAACTTTTTGAATAGAATGTAATTTTTATCATGTAAACTGTGAATATTATAAACCCTACTCATTCTATAAAGATGATTCAAATTACTTCTAAATATCATAGTTTTCTGATGATACATTTTCATAGTGAATTTGAGTGTGTTTCCAAAGAATTGGTTTTAATATTTTACATAAAATTCCTAACCAGAATTAACATTACAATAATGTAATTACATTCTATTTAAAAGAGATTTGAATTACTCTCTAAGTAGATACCTTTTGTTTTTAGAGAAAAAGTGTATCATCCTTGTGAAATATTCAATTTGTACTTAGATAATAGGACTCTTCAAATATAAGAATATTTCTAAGGATCTTTTACTGATGTTTCGGGGTTTACATTGTTTTAAAGTGTCTTTTTTCAACATTTAATATTTAAGCGTTATTTAGGTTTTGGTATTAAAAATTCTGGCGCACGTATGTATTTAGATTTCTAATTATAACTTAAGGCACTAAGGCAGAAGTACATTGGTAGTGGCAGAGAAAAACTGTAAAAAATTGAAGAAAATAATGGCAAATAAACATACTTAAGTAATTAAAAATATTTAATAGCTATCCCCAAGGCAAAACATCATATTTAAATGTTTGTATCATAAACAGTGTTTATAGTGTGTATTTATAGTCTGTTCTTTTCGTTAAGATGCCACTGGTGTTTATAATGTGGAATAGATACCTAAGTTCCAATATCATTAATATATGCCAAGTACTACTCCTTTATCTGACACTATTCATCACATTCTAATTAATCATCAAGGAAGAACCCAACTATTCTTTTTCAGATATGGACCAATAACTCTTGGGAAAATTAAATCATCTTTCAGAAACATTTCATTCCTTGGTGCTAATAATTCAGTGCAAATGAATTTCCAGAATAACAGTCAGATCGTATTATATAATTTTCTTTAAGATTCTCCATCTTCTGTTTAAAGCTTTCATTCTGCATTTGAAATCTGCTTTTTCTCAAAAGTCATTTGCAGTATTGTGATAAGTAGCAAAAGGCTATTCACAAAGTATAATACGAGCTTCATTTGCAGCTAGAAAATGTTAAAGAGTACTTTTTGTTTGTGAGGACAAATCTGAGTGGTTGGGTCACTGTGAACAAGAGGGAAAATGTGGGATATTCTCATCCTTTTAGTAATATTTAATTTCATTTAAATCTTTGTCTTTTCACTATTGTTCTTGATAACGTAGCAATGACCCAGTTTTCTGGGGTAATTTGCAGTTCAATCCTGTGCTCGTCACAGTACATAAACAGAAAAATATAAAGAAAAATGTCCTTTAGGGACTTCCCTGGTGGCGCAGTGGTTAAGAATCCGCCTGCCAATGCGGACACGGGTTTGAGCCCTGGTCCGGGAAGATCCCACATGCCACGGAGCAACTAAGCCCATGCACCACAACTCCTGAGCCTGTGCGCCTAGAGCCCATGCTCTGCAGCAAGAGAAGCCACCGCAATGAGAAGCCCACGCACAGCAACGAAGACCCAGTGCAGCCATAAATAAATAAATGAATGAATGAATGAATAAAATTAAAAGTCCTTCAGCCTCCATTTACATGTATTATTTTTTTGCATCCATGGTCTCTCTTTGATGAGAGTTGCTATAGGTAGATGAGGATTTCTGCATCCATTTAGTGACCTTCTTTGCCATATTTAAAACCTGAATCATCAAGGCAATTAGCCATAGATTTCATGTGATTCTCATTCCCTTAATACCCAACAACCGTTGCCATGCTCCTGGATCTCCCAGTTTATATCCTTGAACTGTGGGATGGTACAGAAAGAATGAAGGCACTACTTTAATGATTCTGCCTCTTACCACAGCAATTCGGGGGCACCTACTTCATTTTATATTTGTAACAGAGACGGTAATCTTTGTTGTTGCTGTTGGTATTATTTCAAAAATCATTGGTGATGTTTTTGAGTGCTTCACTCCAATTATAGATAATGGGGCTTTCCTGCATATAAGTACAAATAAGATAACATTAATATACCAACTAATTCTTAATGCTTTAAGAAAGATAGACTTGTTGCAAAGATAGACTTCAGATTCCCCAACTCTACCCTCTTTAGCAGTTCTCCTCTGTCTTTATTACTAGCACATTATAAAATAAAATAATAATTCTTCAGATACGTTTCCCTGTTTATATGATCTGTGTCATATAATGATATCTTCTTACTTTCTGAAATTTTAATGGTTATCCTCGTGTTAGTATGTGCCAAGTGTTAGTGGAGCTTTAACTAGTCACTGTCATTTCAGTGATTCAGAATGTTTTATATCAGTACAGTAGAAGAAAACAATCCTCTTTCAAAAAAATAACAAAAGTATTAAAAAATTTTGTATAATTTGGGTATATGAAGAATGGGAAAATCAATTATATAAATTTTATGCTAGCCTGATTATGTGCATTAAAGATGTTCTGTGTGTCAAAGTTCTTTCTGGGGAAAGAATAAAGACACACTGGAGACAGAATCTTCATCAAGTGAATAATGATAGAAGAATTGGCTAATGGCTGTTATCTGCAGGCACTGCCATAAAGAATCAGTACATTCCTTCTACATATTTAGTTTTAGTTTCTGGCGGGACCAGTGTTGAAGCACAGGTTAGGTGCCCCAGGTGAAACAGAACCCATACCTCAAAGGCATGCGTGTCTTCTGACCAATCAGTAGACCCAACTCTCAAGATGGATGCTACTTCACAACTGAGAGGTACCAAATGAGATCTAAGCCTGGCCTAGATGCTTTCTTGAGATAGAAGTTGAGATTTGGCAATGCCCAACACGTGGGATCAATTGGATAAGAGTGCCCACCTCTGCCTCCACTGTTTTTGCATTAATGGATTTACAAGCCCTAGATAGCATCACATGAAAATTACCCTTTTCTTGGACTGAGTTGCTTCATTTGTTTCACTTACCAACCTATCCTCAAATGAAATGACTCTTATTTTAAGAAACTTAGTGTTATAAGGACTTAATTTAAAAGATTCAAATGGTCCGTAATGAAGACTAGAATACACTTGGGCCTATTCATCTCTTTCACGATGAAGATTAAGCCTGCAGTTTATCCCTGGGTGAAGGCGATCCAAGGAACTCCTACTAAAAGGTCGACACTATAGGGAAGGCCACACTTCAAAGAAACCAAAATTAGTACATAAAACTTAGGTCATAGCTGGATGTTATACACAAACACTTTGACATCATTTTTGAGAAGGGATCTCTAAAACCATCGTTCTTGATTTGATTAAAAAGACAATATGAACAAGACATGGAGAAGAATGCCCCAACCTATTTATAGTCACTGATTCACAAAATTTGCAATTTCTTAGGATGATTTACATTTGGAAATGTCCACATCCTTTAGAGAAGAACCAACATCCACGAGTGTCACTCCTACACTGATCGTAGTGGGTGACATCAGAAAACAATAATATCTCAACATTGGTGTGTTTTCCAAAGTCGAGGTATTTCATGCTTGGATACCATCATTGCGACAGATTGCCTTGTTGACTTCACTGTAGGTACAGTGTCCTCATCTCTTCACTTTATGTTTGGCCATCTGGCTAGCTTGACCAATGATGTGTGGGCAGAAGTGACAGTATGCCAGTTCAGAGCCGAAATGTAAGCAGTTTGTCCCCTTGCACCTTTGCAGTTGCCGGGGGAAAACTGTGGTCAGCTAGCCCACCTGTCCAAGGAGAGTGAGTGGCATGTGAGCTAACATTGCTCTAAGTGATTGATAGACCTGCAGTGAGAAGTAGCAGTGTCCCAGCTGCTTCTTCCTGAAGCAGAGACCTCCGGAGGATCCCAGCCACACTTAGCCAACTTCCAGCTCGTCTGCTGATCTGTGAACCTTAATAAATTAGTGTTGCTGGAAGCCACCGGATTTTGGCTTGATGTACAACTCGACAATAGATTATGGATACAATCATCAATAACAGCCCAGTACAGAATGAGCTTTACCTGGACCACTGTTGATGTCCCTCTCCCACAGTGTCACATGAAGGTCAGGTCCACAAATCCTTCTTCAAGCTGTTTTGTCTCAGCTTTGCCTCTCCTGCAAATAACTACTGAAAAAAGAAGACAGTATCACGAAAATAAGGAAAAAAATGCAGCACAGAACCATCAAACGCCATATTTAGAACAAGAAGCATAAATCTTAAAAGCCCCAATTTCTGCAGAGGCAAATATCTCATGAAAACACAACAAATAAAATGTATTCCACATAGAACATTTGACTTCTGTCTCTAAAATATTTGCATTCAAGTGAATGGTTTCTTCTCAGTTTTTCCTTCTAACTAAGGAGTATATACTTGCTTTTTATGTGAGTAATTGAAGGGCTGGTTAAAGACGTTTCCTGAGATAGAAGGAAAATTAAGCAAAGGGTAATTTAAGTCCTCACCATAGAAAAATAAATTTTTTGTATTTTAAAATGTTTTTTAGAGCTTCAATTCAGATAATATAGCACATCAAAAAAATAAGAAATAATGAAATGAGAGGAGCCTATTTTATATACAGTTATATATTTCACTTTTCCCACTTAATGTTTTATGAGTATTTCTTCTTTTTTTAAATTTTAATTTTTAAAAAATTTTTAGCTGTATTGGGCCTTCGTTGCTGCACACGGGCTTTCTCTAGTTGTGGCGAGCGGGGACTACTCTCTGTTGCAGTGCACGGGCTTCTCATTGCAGTGGCTTCCCTTGTTGCAGAGCATGGGCTCTAGGTGCATGGCCTTCAGTAGTTGTGGCTTGTGGGCTCTAGAGTGCAGGCTCAGTAGTTGTGGCGCACGGGCTTAGTTGCTCCACGGCATGTGGGATCTTCCCAGATCAGCCCTTGAACCCGTGTCCCCTGCATTGGCAGGCGGACTCTTAACCACTGTGCCACCAGGGAAGCCCCTATGAGCATTTCTTCTTGACATTCGAATTTTGTAAAACCCAAGATCAATTGCTGCATAATATATCATCAAGTCAATATACTGCAATATATTTAACCAGGCCTCTATTTCCTTACATTAAAGGTGTTTCCAAGTATTTCCTGTTATAAATAAAGCTGCACAGAAACATTCATATGAATAATTGTTTATTGTTTCTTTGATTACTTCTTCATGTTAATCTTAGAATTTGAATTACTTGGTCAAATCATTAGAATGGTTTTAAAGTTTCTGATTTACTTTTTTCAACAAAAGCTTTTCCTTAAATAATATTCTTGGAAATACATTAACTGATTCTAAATATCTAGTTATTAATTTTCAATAGTTGTGACCTCCACTAAATGCCATATAATTTTAATACATAATACATACAATATGTATAGAGACAAAGAACTATTATTGTTTAGCGTAAATGCCTCTATTAAAATATAACCTCCATGAGAACAAGGACTATTTCCTCACCACTGTATCCCAGCACCTAGGATAATATCTAGAAAAAAAATAATGCTGTAGCACAGGGAGATCAGCTCAGTGCTTTGTGACCACCTGGAGGGGTGGGATAGGGAGGGTGGGAGGGAGGGAGACACAAGAGGGAAGAGATATGGGAACATATGTATATGTATAACTGTTTCACTTTGTTATAAAGCAGAAACTGACACACCATTGTAAAGCAATTATACTCCAATAAAGATGTAAAAAAATGCTGTATTAATATTTGTTTAATGAATGAACAAAACTCAAATTTAGATTTCCAACAACTTCCAAGACTAAGGTTTATTTTCCACTTTGTATGGTACTTAAATAATTCTTAGTCATTTTGATTTCTGCCTTTGTGAATTAATTGTTCATGTCCTTTGCCTTCTTCTGAGGGTTTTGACCAACTTTGAAAATCTCCCTGGGGTGTTGTTCAGTACAATTCAAAGGGATATCAAGTCTCTTTGGGGTCCACTAGACCTAACACCAGTCCAAAAAGGTAACTTAAAAATGATAAAAAATCCTAGACTCAATCTTAAAATGAATATCTAGAGTGTACTTCAGTGGATCAATAAAACAACCAGATTGTGAGCATATGTGTGTAATACCCCCAACTACAGGGAACATTCAGTAATGTTGATGATGTAATGTGTGAAAGGAGCTAGCAGCTCACTCTCAACTAGATTTTTCTGAGAGTTTTCTTTGATTAGCCCAATATACCCTATACTTTTTTTGATTCAAAAAGACACATGTAGTCTGTACCCTGCATTTTAATGCCTTTGAGTTTCTTTGTACTTTGTTCTGTATGGTGGTTTTTTTTTCTTTTGGATTTATTGAGGTGTAATTGACAAAATTATAAATACTTCAAGTCTACTTTGAGACGATTTAATATACACTGTGAAAGGATTCCTCCTGTCTGGTGAATCAACACATCCATCACCTCACATATTTTGTTTTTTTAAACAGATCTTTATTGGAGTATAATTGTTTCACAATACTGTGTTAGTTTCTGTTCCACAACAAAGCAAATCAGGCATATGCATACACATGTCCTCGTATCCCCTCCCTCTTGAGCCTCCCTTCAAACCTCCCTATCCCACCCCTCTAGGTCATTGCAAAGCACCGAGCCAATCTCCCTGTGTTATGCTGCTGCTTCGCACCAGCCAGCTGTTTTACATTCCGTAGTGTATGTATGTCAATGCTACTCTCACTTCGCCCCAGCTCTGCCCTCCCACCCTATGTCCTCAAGTCCATTCTGTATGTCTACCTCTTTATTCCTACCCTGCAACTAGGTTCATCAGTACCATTTTTTTTTTAGATTCCACATATATGTGTTAGCATACGGTATTTGTTTTTCTCTTTCTGACTTACTTCACTCTGTATGACAGACTCTAGGTCCATCCACCTCACTACAAATAACTCAATTTTGGGTTTTTTATGGCTGAGTAATATTCCATTGTATATATGTGCCACACCTTCTTTATCCATTCATCTGTCAATAGACATTTAGGTTGATTCCATGACCTGGCTGTTGTAAGTAGTGCTGCAGTGAACACTGTGGTACATGTCTCTTCTTGATTATGGTTTTCTCAGGGTAAGTGCCCAGCACTGGGATTGCTAGGTCATATGATAGTTCTATTTTTAGTTTTTTAAGGAGCCTCCATACTGTTTTCCTTAGTGGCTGTATCAATTAACATTCTCACCAGTAGTGCAGGAGGGTTCCCTTTTCACCACACCCTTTCCAGCATTTGTTTCTAGATTTTTTGATAATGGCCATTCTAACTGGTGTGAGGTGATATCTCATTGTAGTTTTGATTTGCATTTCTCTAATAATTAGTGATGTTGAGCATCTTTTCATGTGCCACTTTTACATCTGTATGTCTTTTTTGGTGAAATGTATATTTAGGTCTTCTGCCCATTTTTTAACTGGGTTGTTTGTTTTTTTGCTGTTGAGCTCCATGAGCTGTTTGTATATTTTGGAGATTAATCCTTTGTTGTTTCATTTGCAAATATTTTCTCCCATTCTGAGGGTTGTCTTTTTGTCTTGCTTATGGTTTCCTTTGCTGTGCAAAAGCTTTTAAGTTTAATTAAGTCCCATTTGTTTATTTTTGTTTTTATTTCCATTACTTTAGGAGGTGGATCAAAAAAGATCTTGCTGTGGTTTATGTCAAAGAGTGTTTTTCCTATGTTTTCCTCTAAGAGTTTTATAGTTTCTGGTCTTACATTTAAGTCTTTAATCCATTTGGAGTTTATTTTTGTGTATGGGGTTAGGGAATGTTCTAATTTCATTCTTTTACGTGTAGCTGTCCAGTTTTCCCAGCACCACCTACTGAAGAGGCTGTCTTTTCTCCATTGTATGTTCTTGCCTTCTTTGTCATAAATAAGTACCTATTGTGTGTGTGGGTTTATCTATGGGCATTCTATTCTGTACCATTGATCTATATTTCTGGTTTTGTGCCAGTACCATACTGTCTTGATTACTGTAGCTTTGTGGTATAGTCTGAAGTCAGGAAGCCTGATTTCTCCAGCTCCGTTTTTCTTTCTCAAGATTGCTTTGGCTATTTGGGGTCTTTTGTGTTTCCATATGAACTGTAAAATTTTTTGTTCTAATTCTGTGAAGAATGCCACTGGCAGTTTGATAGGCATTGCACTGAATCTGTATATTGCTTTGGGTAGTACAGTCATTTTCACCATATTGATTCTTCCAGTCAAGGACATGGTATATTTGTCCATCTGTTTATGTCATCTTTGATTTCTTTCATCAGTGTTTTATTGTTTTCTGAGTACAAGTCTTTCTCCTCCTTATGCAGGTTTATTCCTAGTTATTTTATTCTTTTTTTTTTTTTTTTTTTTGCAGTGGTAAGTGGTAGTTTTTCCTTAATTTCTGTTTCTGATTTTTCATTGTTGGTGTATAGGAATGCCAGAGACTTCTGTGCATTAATATTGTATCCTGCAACCTTATCAAATTCATTGATTAATTCTAGTAGTTTTCCGGTGGAAACTTTAGGATTTTCTATGTATAGTATCATGTCATTGGCAGTGACAGTTTTACTTCTTCTTTTCCAATTTGTATTCCTTTTATTTCTTTTTCTTCTCTGACTGCTGTGGCTAGGACCTCCAAGACTATGTTGAATAAGAGTGGCAAGAGTGGACATCCTTTTCTTGTTCCTGATCTTAGTTGAAATGCTTTCAGTTTTTCACCAAGGTGCATGATGCTTGCTGTGGGTTTGTCATATATGGCCTTTATTATGTTGAGGTAGGTTCCCTTTATACCCATTTTCTGGAGAGCTTTTTTTTTTTTATCATAAATGGGTGTTAAATTTTGTCAAAAGCTTTTTCTGGGCTTCCCTGGTAGCACAGTGGTTGAGAGTCCGCCTGCCGATGCAGGGGACACGGGTTCATGCCCCGGTCAGGGAAGATCCCACATGCTGTGGAGCAGCTAGGCCCGTGAGCCATGGCCGCTGAGCCTGTGCGTCTGGAGCCTGTGCTCCACAACGGGAGAGGCCACAACAGTGAGAGGCCCGCGTACCGCAAAAAAATTAAAAAAAAAGCTTTTTCCACATCTACTGAGATGATCATTTATTTTTTATTCCATAATTTGTTAATGTGGTGTATCACATTGATTGATTTGCATATATTGAAGAATCCTTGCATTCCTGGGATAAATCCCACTTGATCATGGTGTATGATCCTTTTAATGTGCTGTTGGATTCTGTTTGCTAGTATTTTGTTCAGGATTTTTGCATCTATGTTCATCAGTGATATTGGTCTATAATTTTCTTTTTTTCTATATCTTTTTCTGGTTTTGGTATCAGGGTGTTGGTGGCTTCATAGAAAGAAGTTGGGAATGTTTCTCCCTCTGCAATTTTTTGGAAGAATTTGAGAAGGATGGGTGTTAGCTCTTCTATAAATGTTTGATCGAATTCACCTGTGAAACCATCTGGTCCTAGACTTTTGCTTGTTGGAAGATTTTAAATTATGGTTTCAATTTCGTTACTTGTGATAGGTCTGTGTGTACTTTCTAATTCTTCCTAGTTCAGTCTTGGGAAATTGTACCTTTCCAAGAATTTGTCCATTTCTTCCAGGTTGTCTATTTTATTGGCATATAGTTGCTTGTAGTAACCTCTCATGATCCTTTGTATTTCTGCAGTGTCAGTTGTTACTTCTCCTTTTTCATTTCTAACTCTATTGATTTGAATCTTCTCCCTTTTTTTCTTGATGAGTCTGGCTAAGGATTTTCAGTTTTGTTTATCTTCTCAAAGAACCAGCTTTTAGTTTTATTGATCTTTGCTATTGTTTTCTTCATTTTTATTTCATTTATTTCTGCTCTGAGCTTTATGATTTCTTTCCTTCTACTGACTTTGGGTTTTCTTTGTTCTTCTTTCTCTAGTTGTTTTAAGTGTAGGGTTAGATTGTCTATTTGAGGTTTTTCTTGTTTCTTGAGGTGAGATTGAACTGCTGTAAACTTCCTTCTTAGAACTACTTTTGCTGTGTCCCATAGGTTTTGGGTCATCGTGTTTTTGTTGTCATTTGTTTCTATGTATTTTTTAATTTTTTTATTTGATTTCTTCAGTGATCTCTTGGTTATTTAGTAGCCCACTGTTTAGCCTCCATGTATTTGTGTTTTTTACAGTGTTTTTTCCTGTAATTGATTTACAATCTCACAGCGTTGTGGTCAGAAAATATGCTTCGTACGATTTCAATTTTCTTAAACGTACCAAGGCTTGATTTGTGACCCTGATCTATCCTAGAGAATTTTCTGTGTGCACTTGAGAAGAAAGTGTATTTTGACACTTTTGGTTGGAGCATTTAATCCATTTACATTTAAGTTGATTCTCAATATGTATGTTCCTATTACCATTTTCTTAATTGTTTTGGGTTTGTTATTGTAGGTCTTTTCCTTCTCTTGTGTTTCTTGCCTAGAGAGGTTTCTTTAGCATTTGTTGTAGAGCTGGTTTGGTGGTGCTGAATTCTCTTAGCTTTTTCTTGCCTGAAATGCTTTTGAATTCTCTGTCAAATCTGAATTAGATCTTTGCTGTGTAGAGTAATCTTGGTTGTAGGTTTTTCTCTTTCATCACTTTACGTATATACTGCCACTCCCTTCTGGCCTGCAGAGTTTCTGCTGAAAAATCAGCTGATAACCTTATTGGGGTTCCTTCGTATGTTATTTTTTTTCCCTTGCTGCTTTTAATATTTTTTCTTTGAATTTAATTTTTGTCAGTTTGATTACTATGTGTCTTTGTATGTTTTTCCTAGGGTGTATCCCATATGGGATCTCTGTGCTTCCTGGACTTGGGTGACTATTTCCTTTCCCATGTTAGGGAAGTTTTCCACTATAATCTCTTCAGATATCTTCTTAGATCCTTTGTTTTTCTGTTCTTCTGGGACCCTTATAATTTGAATGTTGGTGCATTTAGTGTTGTCCCAGAGATCTCTGAGATTGTTTTCAATTCTTTTCATTCTTTTTTCTTTATTCTGCTCCTCCGCCGTTATTTCCACCATTTTGTCTTCCAGCTCACTTATTCGTTCTTCTGCCTCAGTTATTCTGTTATTGATTCCTTCTAGTGTATTTTTCATTTCAGTTATTGGTTGTTCATCTCTGTTTGTTTGTTCTTTAGTTCTTCTAGATCTTTTTAAAGAATTTCTTGTGTTTTCTCAATCTGTGCCTCCATTCTATTTCCAAGACTCTGGATCATCTTTACTGTCATTACTCTGAATTCTTTTTCAGGTAGATTGCCTATTTCCTCTTCACTTATTTGGTCTTGTAGGTTTTTACCTTGCTCCTTCATCTATGACGTATTTTTTTGCTGTCTCTTTTTTTTTTTTTTTTTTAATGAACAGGACTGTGTTCCTGTCTTACTGGTTGTTTGGTCTGAGGCTTCCCACACTGGAGTTTGTAGGCTATTGGGTAGAGCTGGGTCTTGGTGCTGAGATGAGGAACTCCGTGAAACCTCACTCTGATGAATATTTCCTGGAGTCTGAGGTTCTCTGTTAGTCCAGTGGTGTGGCCTCGGAGCTCCCACTGCAGGAACTTTGGCCTGACCCTGGGCTTGTGAACCAAGATCCCACAAGCCACATGGGGTTGCAAAAAGAAAAAGAAAAAAAGGAAAAAAGAACAATAATAAAGTAAAAAATAAAATTAGACTAGGAAACTAACAGATATGTTAGAAAGAATATAAAAATAAAGATATAGATGAATCAACAACCGGAATGTACATCAGTACCACAATAGTAAAAAAGAGGAGGAGGGAAAAGAAAGAAAAAAAAAAAATCAAAAGGGGAGGGAAAGACTTTGGTTGTGGAGGGTGGGGCCTAAGCAAGGGTGAGGTTTGGGTGGTGGGTGGTGCCTATGCTCAGGACCCACAGGGCTGGAAAAGCCCTGGGGGCTGTGGGGGGGTGGGGCTTAGGCTCAAGGAATAGAAGGGACCCAGGAATGCCCCCCACCCCTGGTCTCAGAGGACAGAGGACCTCACCTGGGAGCCCAGCAGGCTTCCTGGGCTCAAGTGGGCAGAACAAAAACCCTCCCATCCTCTCCTGCTCCTCCCAGATGGCTCCTCCCACCTGCCTCTCCTGATATCCCCAGCCTCCCTTGCAGCCTGGGTGGAGCTTTGGAGGGTAGGGAATTGGCCTGCCAATTGGAGCTCAGCAGGCTCCCTGTGCCCAAGTGGGCAGGGCAGTCACCCTCCGCTCCTCTCCTGCTCCTCCCAGATGGTTCCTCCTGCTTTTGTCTCCTGATCTCCATGGCCTCCCTCCTATGCCCTCAAGGACCCACATGGCCTGGAGGGGGCCTTGGAGGGCAGGGGACTGGCTTGGGAGCTCAGCAGGCTCCCTGTGCCTGAGTGGTTCCTCTCCCGCTCCTTCCAGAGGGCCCCTCCCACCCACCTCTCCTGTTCTCCCCTTGGGCTTCTTCCTATGCCCCCAGGACCCACGTGGCCTGGAGGGGGCTTTGGAGAGGGTGTACCGGCTTGGGAGCTCAGCAGGCTTCCTGGCCTGAGTGGGCCACGCGATCACCCTCTGCTCCTCTCAGCTCTTCTGGGAGGGTCCCTCCTGCCTGCCTCTCCTGATCTCCCCAGCCTCAAGGGCGCTGATCCTGTCTGGCCTCCACTTCTTCTCCCCACTCAGTCCCTGTACATCCTATCGGTTCACTTTGGGGTTCCTCCCGTTTCCTTGGGTATCAGAGTCCCCCACCATAAGCCGGCAGGTGCCCTAGTTGTGGGGAGACACTAACTCCACATCTTTCCACACCGCCATCTTCATCTCACATATTTTTATATGAATACATATATTTGGTGAGAACATTAAGTTCTGTATTACATGTTTTTATCTTGTCTTTCCAGAAGATTCTACGGTCAGGAAGTATATCACCTAAGTCGCCTTTGGCTGGTATAACTACCTAGTCTAGAGCTAGATAGTTATAGGGATATTAGAATTTAAAAATAATCATTGGTTTTATAAATTAAAGTTGATTTTAGAACAAATGTTTCGTATGCTATTTACAAACGTTTAGTCTAGCAAGTTAAATGAAGTCCTTGCTTAAAGTAAAAAGAAAGTAGTAACTAGAACCATGAGTATCTAATAATGGTTTTGCTTACAATAATAGAGTATGGAGTTAGCTTGAACATATACTGAATACCTGACTGCTTATTGTAGATATAAAAGGAGTTGAAAATATTTGTAGCACATGCTTTGTTCAAACAAAACTCCCTAATAGAAGAACCACTATACAGTCTAAACAAATGTCAGTTTTCAAAATGTGGTGAAAACTTTGGATCATAGAAGATTAGAAAAACTGGCTGCAAGAGAAAATTTGCCAAAGGGCATGGTGTGTTTAAAATATCCCAGAGAGACTGGGTTTTGAAAAATATTTCATATAGAAATAAAGCCACAAGCAGCCCACAAATATCTGATTTAATTTTGGTTAATCTGATATTCAGTTAGATGAAAAGCAAGACTTGTTCTCTGAGAATACCTGAGTATATAGTGTATACATGCATAGGAAAAAGACCCATATATAAGCTATCTATTGCCACAATAATACTGCTTAACAACCAGAAAACCTTAGTGGTATGTAATTAAGCATTTGTCAAGGTTATAAAATCAGCTGATCTTGGCTGGACTCATCAGGTTCAGTTTGTCTCTTCAACAGAGGGTCTCATTCTGTTCTGAAAACAGTGGGCTAGTGGGCTAGTGCTTTCTCTTGGTGATGGCAACATTACAAGTCAAAATTCAAAAACATGAAGAAGCACATATAGTTTCTTGCAACCTAGGATCAGAACTGACAAACCATAACTTCTCCATTTGATGAAATCAGTTTACATGAGTTCAGATTGAAGGAGTGGAGAATAGACCCTCCGTCTTTCTTTAATAGGTTAGTTGCAACATCCAATGGCAAAGAATGCGGAAGGAAGGGTGACACATTGGGCCTAATAACACAATCTACCACAGCCAATATCTTTCTTAAACTTTGGCTCTCCAGGTTTACAACCACTGACTCAGAGTACCAGGCATCTGTATGCCAAATACTGTGATATATATGAGAGTTAATTATATGATCTTAGAATAATTGTTCTTTTAACTTGCATTTCCCTGATGATATATAATGTGGAGCATCTTTTCATATGCTTATTTGTCATTGGTATATCTTCTTTGAAGAGGTGTCTTTTAAGGACTTTGGCCTGTTTTAAAATTGAGTTATTTGTTTTCTTATTGTTGAATTCTAAGTGTTCTTTGTATAATATATTTTTGTATAATAATCCTTCAATAGGTATGTCCTTTGCAAATATTTCCTCCCAGTCTGTGGCTAGTCTTTTCATTCTCTTTACTGTGTTTTCTGTAGATCAGAAGTTTTTAATTTTAATGTCGTGTTTATTAATTGTTCTTTCGTGGATAGTGCCTCTGGTGTTACATCTAAAAAAACACATTGCCAAACCCAAGGTCATCGAGATTTTTCTACTATATTATGTTCTAGGAGTTTTATAGTTTTGTGTTTTACATTTGGACCTGTGAACCATCTTGAGTTAATTTTTCTGAAGAGTGTAAGGTCTGTGTCTAGATTCTTTTTTTTGCTTGTGGGTGTCCAGTTGTGCCAACACCATTTGTTGAATATGTTTCTCCATTGAATTGCCTTTTCTCCTTTGTCTGAAATCATTTCACAGTATTTATGTAGATCTATTTTTGGGTTCTCTAATCTGTTCTATTGATCTATTTGTCTATTCTTTAACCAATATGACAGTGTCTTGATTATTGTTATTTTATAGTTTTATACTAAACCTTGAAATCAGGTAGTGTCAGTCCTCCATCTTTCCATGTCTTTGAATATTGGGTTGGTTATTCTGGATCTTTTGCTTCTCCGTATAAGCTTTAGAATCAGTTTGTCAGTATCCATAAAATAAGTTGCTGGGGATTGACAGGGATTGCATTGAATCTATAGATCAAGTTAAGGAGAACAGACATCTTTATAATATTGAGTCTTCCTATCCATGAACATGACATATTTCTCCATTTGTTTAGTTCTTCTTTGAATTCTTTAATCAGAATTTTGTAATTTTTCTTGATAGCTTCTGTACATATTTTGTTAGATTTTTACATAAAAATTTTAATTTTTAGGGTGTTGATGTAAATGGTATTTTTAAAAATTTTAAATTCCGCCTGTTCATTGTTCGTATATAGGAAGGCAATTTCTTTTAGTATGTTAACCTTGTATATTCCACTTTTGCTATCATTACTTACCTGTTCCAGGAGCGTTTTTGTTGATATTTTCAAATTTACTACATATATGATCATGTCATCTGTTAACAAAGATACTTTTATGTTTTTATTCCCAATCTGTATACCTCTTGTTTCCTTTTCCTGTATTACTCCATTAGCTAGGACTTCCAGTATGATGTTAAAAGCAATGGTGAGTGGAGATATAATTGCTTTATCCCTGATCTTAGTGGGAAAGCTTTGATTTTTTACAATTAAATATAATCTTAGCTGTAGGTTTTTTAAAAAATAATCCTATTAAGTTGAGGAGGTTCCTTTCTCTTCCTAGTTTTCTGAGAGCTTTTATCACAGATGCATTTTAGATTTGGCAAATGCTTTGCCTGTAATATACTGATATGATCATTTTTCTCCTTTAGTTTGTTGATATGATGAATTACATTAATTGATTTTCAAATGTTGAACCCGACTTGCATACCTGAGATAAATCCCACCTGGTCATGGTGAAAATTATTTTTTTGTACATTGTTACATTCAATTTGCTAATGTTTTGTTGAGTATTTTTGCATCTATGTTCATGACAGATATTGCTCTTTTTTTTTTTTTCTTCCAGTGTCTTTGTCTGCTTTTGGTATTACGGTAATGCTGGCCTCATAGATGAGTTAAGAAGTATTCTCTCTACTTCTATCTTCTGAAATAGATTGTAGAGAATTAGCATAATTTCTTCCTTAAATGTTTGGTAGAGTTCACTAGTGAACCCGTCTGGGCCTGGTGATTTCTGTTTTAGAAGATTATTAATTATTAATTCAGTTTCTTTGTAGATGTAGGCCTATTCAGATTGTCTGTTTCTTCTTGTGTGAATTTTGGCAGCTGTGTCTTTCAAGGAATTTGTTCATTTCACCTAGGTTATCAAACTTGTGGCTATAGAGTTGTTCATAGTATGCCTTTATTATCCTTTTAATGTGTATGGGATCTGAATTGATGTCCCTTCTTTTGTTTCTAATGTTAATAATTTGTGTCCTTTCTTTTTTCTTCTTAGTCTGGTTAGAGGCTTATTGATATCATTGATTATTTCAAAGAATGAGCTTTTGGTTTTGTTGATTTTCTATGTCAGTTTTCTGTTTTCAGTTTTATTGATTTGTGCTCTATTTTTTATTATTTCTTTTCTTCTGCTCACGTTGGACTTAATTTGCTCTTCTCTGTCTAGTTTCCTAAGGAAGAAGCTTAGATAATTGATTTTAGATCCTTCTTCTTTTCTTATATATGCATTCAGTACTGTAAATTTCTTTGTAAACCCTGCTTTATCTGCATTTCCACAAATTTTAATTAGTTTTGTCTTCATTTTCATTTTACTCTAAATATTTTAAATTTCAGATCTCTTCTTTAACCCATGTGTAATTTAGAAATATACTATTTAATCTCTGAATAATTTGGGATATTCCAGCTACCTTTATGTTATTGATTTCTAATTAATTACCTCATGGTCTGAGAGCAGATATTGTGTGGTTTCCATTCTATTAAAATTGTTAATTGGACTTTGTGGTCCACAGTGTGGTCTATCCTGGTGAATATTCTATGTGAGCTTGAGAAGAATGTGTATTCTACTGTTGTTGGATGAAATAGTCCATAGATGCCCATTATATCCACTTGATTAATGACATTGTTGAATTCAACTACTACTGATTTTCTGTCTGCTGGATCTCTCCATTTCCGACAAATAGGCGTTGAATGCTCCAATGATTTTAGTAGATTCATCTATTTCTTCTTGCTGTTCTATTAGTTTCTACTTCATATATTTTGGCAACCTGTTATTTGGCACATTTATGATAAGAATTGGTATGTCTTCTTATAGAATTGACCCCTTTATTATTATGTAGTGCCCCTCTTTATTCCTGATAACTTTCCTTGCTCTGAAGTCTACTCTGTTTCAAATTAATATAGTGACTCCTACTTCCTTTTTTTAGTGTTAGCATAGTATATCTTTTCTGTATCCATTTACTTGTTTTTTTGTTTTGTTTTTACACGGGCCTCTCCCTGTTGTGGCCTCTCCCGTTGCGGAGCACAGGCTCCGGACACGCAGGTTCAGCGGCCATGGCTCACGGGCCCAGCCGCTCCGTGGCATGTGGGATCTTCCCGGACTGGGGCACGAACCCGTTTCCCCAGCATCAGCAGGCAGACTCTCAACCACTGCGCCACGAGGGAAGCCCTCCGTTTGCTTTTAATATTTATGTGCCTTTATATTTAAAATGCATTTTTCATAGATGATATATAGTCGGTCTGTTCTTTGGGGACCCGCTCTGCCAATCACTCTTTTAATTGGTGCATTTAGACCATTGATTTTCAGTGTGATTCTTGATATTGTTGGTTTAATATCTACCATACTTGTTACCATTTTCTATTTGATGCCCTGTTCTTTGTTCCCACTATTTTTGTCCTCCACACTTTTTCTGCCTTTTGTGGTTTTAGTTGAGCATTTTATATGATTTGATTTTCTCTCTTTTCTTAACACATCAGTTATACTTCTTTTTTCCTTTTCTTCATGGTACCGTAGAGTTTTTAATATACACTTACGACTAACCTAAGTCCACTTTCAAATACTGCTGTATCACTTCATGGGTAGTGCACATACCTTATAACAAAATAATTCATAAATCCTCCCTCCCTCCCATCCGTTGAATTAATATCATTGCTGTCATTAATTTCACTTATACATAAGCATTCATAAAGACATGCACCCTCTTTCTCTGTCTCTCACACACACACACACACACACACACACATACACACACACACACACACACACACACACACACAAGCATACAGTCAGCCCTCCATGTCTGCAGGTTTTGCATCCACAGATAGAGAGGACTGACTATACTATGGCATTTTATATAAGGTACTTGAGCACCCACATATTTTGATATGTGTATCATACTGGGAATACTGGAACCAATGCCATGAGAATACTGAGGGACAACTGTATAATTGAAGTACACAGTTGTTATTAATTTGAATAATCTGTTAAGTCAATTAAGAATAAGAAAAATCACAGTTTTTATTTTACCTTCAGTTATATCTTCTCTGGTTCTCTTCCTTTTGTTATGTAGGTCTGAGCTTCTGAGCTGTATCATTTTCCTTTTTCTCTAAAGAATTTTTTTTCACATTTCTTGTGAGGTAGGTCTACTGACAGATTCCCTCAATTTTTGTTTTTCTGAGGAAGTTTTTATTTCTTCTTCATTTTTGAAAGATTATTTCCCAGGGTAGAGAATTCTAGGTTGGAGATATTTTTGTTTCAACACTTTCAATATTTCGCTTCACTCTCTTCTTGCTCACATGGTTTCTGAGATGTCTGATTTATTCCTCTATAGATAAGGTTGGTTCCATCACCTCTACTCCCAGCTTCTTGCAGAATTTTTTCTTTATTTTCTCTAGCTTGAAAATGATATGCCTAGGTGTAGTGGGTTTTTTGTTTGTTATATTTTGTTTTTTGTTTTTTTGCATTTATCTTGTTAGTATTCTCTCTGAACTTACTGGATCTGTGGTTTGGTGTCTGACATTAATTTGGGGAAATTCTCAGTCATTATTTTTTCAACTATTTTATCTGTTCCTTTCTCTCTTTTTCTTCTGGTATTCACATTATGCCTATGTTATACCTTTTATCGTTGTCCCACAGTCCTTGGATATTCTGTTCTTTCTTTCTTTTTCCGATCTTTTTTCTCTTGCTTTTCAGTTTTGGCACTTTCTATCGAGATATTCTCAAGGTCAGAGATTCTTTTACAGTAGTATCCAGTATTAATAAGCCCATCAAATGAATGCTTAATTTCTGATATAGTATTTTTTTTATCTGTAGCATATCTTTTTATCTTTCTTACAATTTCCTTCTCTCTTCTTTCATTACATATCTATTTTTGCATGCCGTTTACTTTACCCATTAGAATCCTTAGCATATTAACCATAGTTGTTTTGAACTTCCAGTGTGATAATTCCAATATCCCTGCAAGTCTGACTCTGATGCTTGCTCTGAATCTTCAAACTGTTTTTTGTTTTTGTTTTTTTTTTTTTTTGCTTTTCAGTAGGTTTTGTAACTTGATAGGCAGACACGACGTGCTCAATAAAAGGAACTGCTGTGAATAGATCTTTAATAATATGGCAGTGAGATGTGGGGTGAGAGGAAGTGTTCTTTAGCCTTATGATTAGGCCTGTCTTTTAGTGAGCCTGTGCCCCTGGACTGTGAACTTCACATGTGATTCCCAGTATTTTTTCTCCCTCACCTGAGGTAGAACAGGGTAGCCAGAAGAGGCTGGATTGGGGTGTTTTCCTATACCCAATTCAGTCACTTAGGCTCTGATAAAACCCCAATAGATTAAGCTCTGATTAAAGAGTTTCTCCTGAAGGCAGACATTGTTAGAAGAACAGAAGGCTTTGGCTTATTTCAAAGTGTTTCTTTTCTCCCTCTTGCTGTGGGAAGCATAAGGAGATTTTTCTCCAGAATTTGCTTTGAGCACCTGGTCGAGCTCCTGGAGGTAAACCTCACAAAAGTGTGCAGGCTCCCTAATGACTACTGTTTCCCTTAGAGATTTTAACCTCTCAGACTAGTCCCCTTTGAGCCTCCAGCAGCCCATCAATTACAGTTTAGGTTTCCCTACTCTGGCACTAGTTCCTGGAGGTTTCTGCTCTGGTAAACTGTGATTCTTTGTATTATCCTGTAGGTATGTCTAATTTAGGGGGCAGCCACTTGCCCTGTGACCTCACTTCTCTTATGGATTTAGGAAAAGTTGTTAATGTTTCAGCTTGGTCAGCTTTTTAAAAAAAATTATTTATTTTATTTATTTTTGGCTGTGTTGGGTCTTCGTTGCTGCGTGTGGGCTTTCTCTAGTTGCAGCACGTGGGGGCTGCTCTTCGTTGTGGTGTGCGGGCTTCTCACTGCAGTGGCTTCTCTTGTTGTGGAGCATGGGCTCTAGGCACACGGGCTTCAGGAGTTCCGGCATGTGAGCTCAGTAGTTGTGGCTCGTGGGCTCTAGGGCACAGGCTTAGTAGGTGTGGTACGTGGGCTCAGTAGTTGTGGTTCATGGGCTCTAGAGCACAGGCTCAGTAGTTGTGGCACGTGGGCTCAGTAGTTGTGGCTCAGCTCTGGAGTGCAGGCTCGGTAGTTGTTGTGCACGGGCTTAGTTGCTCCGTAGCATGTGGGATCTTCCCGGACCAGGGCTGGAACCCATGTTCCCTGCATTGGCAGGTGGATTCTTAACCACTGTGCCACCAGGGAAGCCCAGCTTTTAATTTTTTTATGATGGCGGGGTGACTTTCAAGCTTACATGCTGGGCTGGAAACTGGTATCTCAGTGTTCAGGTTTTTAAATAATTAAATAAAAATATTCAAGATGACGACTAGAATAGTTGTCATGAATTAGTTTTACAATGCAAATTGTATAATTCAGTCAACAAATGAAAATGTAAAAATAAATGTGTTTACATAGAAAACTATACATTGTTTAGAAAAGTGTTCTGGGTTACCTAGTTATAGTCATGTCTGTTTTATACCTTATGGGATTCATGATTTTTACTTTCTTTAAAAATTATTCTTTAATAGTACTATTTTTGAATAGTTCAGTTTCCTGATATTGAGTCCTATGATTACTATTCTTAAGTAGCACTTAGATACTGCAGGAACCAACACTGAGTATCAGCCCTAGCATAATTCTTTCCATAAAGAACACTATTTTCATAGAGTCTTTTTAAGGGTTACTGATGGAATATAGAAAAGAAATTGTGCTCTACAAGAGTATTTTTGACTTCAAGCTAGATGATAAAGTGGTTTTGTGTTTGCTTGAACAGTGATCTTCCTGTATTTTATTCTAGTCAAATCTGACTTTTTATACTCTAACTACTGGTGTCTGAAATAATCTAAAGGTTGCTGACATTTAAAAATTATTATTAGAGATAAAATCAAAAGAAAATAGAAATTATAAAACATCTGCTGTTTTAGTGTCTTCTATGTTCTAAGTTTCTCTCCCTGGATGTCAGTCAATGAATATTTCCTGATTATCCCTTTTTCAACATTACATAATTTCATTTATTTGTTGCATGACTCTTTTGAACTTTTTTCCCTTCTATGTTTATGCCAATTCCTTTTGTATTTACAAAATGCCCTAGCCACATATCTATTTTTATATGGGGTTTTAGAATTCTGGGGTTTTAGAATTCTGTAGAGTTTAAATTTAATAACTGGGTCCCTAAAGCTAAATTATGTTTCTCCATGTTAGCATTAGAAAAGTATTTTCTGTTGATGGGCAAGTAGTAATAAAACAGAGAAATAAGTACACATTTATGATGGATCCTGAAAAAGTTTTGATTAATTGGGATTTTCTGAGTGTTACAGAAAAAGTATCATATTATCTACAAAAACCCTATAGCTAAAATCATATTAAATGGTGATTAAACTGGATACTTTCTACCTGAAGTAAGGAACAATGCAAAGAAGTCCTCTCTCACCACTGCTATTCAACATTGTACTGGAAGTCATAGCTCATTGAATAAGAAAAGAAAAGAAAAGGAAATTAAAGATATAGATTGGAATGGAAGCACTAAAACTGCCTTCACTCATAGGTGACTTGATTGTCCATGCAGAAAATTGAAAAGAATCAACAAAAAACTCCAGAAACTCAAAGTTGAGTCTAGCAAGGACACAGGAATAATAGAAGACTTTTTTAAAAAATCCATATAACAGTAATAAACAATTGGAATTTGAAAATTTTTTAAATACTGCCATTTAAAAAAAATCACCAAAAAGTACTTAGCTATAACACTAACAAAATATTATTTTTAGGAAGTATAAGCAATATACTCTAAAACTTTGATGAAACAAATCAGTTTTAAATAAATGGAGAAATGTTCCATGTTCATGGTTAGGAACACTCAGTATTGTTAAGATTTCAATTCTTCCAAATTTGATAAACAGATTCAACACAATTCCATTCAAGATTCCAATAACCTACTTTGTAGATATTAACAAACAAGTTCTAAAGTTTATGTGAAAAACTACAAGGCCTAGGATTGCCAATCCACCACTGAAGAAGAAAAAAATTGGAGGATTCACACTACACAATTTCAAGAGTTAAAGTAAAGCCACAGGAATCAAGATAGTGTTGTATTAGCAAAAGAATAGACACATGGATCAGAGGAACAGAACAGACAACGAGATAGGACCGTATATATATAGTCAGTGCATCTTTGACAATGGTAAGATAGCAGTACAATGGAAAAGTATAGCCTTTTTAACAGTGGTGGTGGAACATATGTCCATAGGCAAAACAACAACAGCAACCACCATCACCACCACCACCTAAGAATAGCTTAACATAGGCATTATATCTTTCACAGAAATTAATTTAAAAAGGATCATAAAGCTAAATGTAAAATGCAATAAAATTTCTAGAGGAAATCATCTGACCCAAATTATCTTGGATTTGGTTATGAGTTTTTAGATGGAACACCAAAAGCACAATCAAAGAAAGGAAAAATTCACAAGCTGAACTTACTAAAATTAAGAAAACACAAGTCAGAGACTGGGAGGAAATATTTACAAAACAATATCTGATAAAGGATTTCTATCCAAAACCTACAAAGAACTCTTAATATTCAACAATAAGAAAACAACCCCCTTGTAAGTAGGCAAAAACCTCCTAACAAACAAAAGCCCAAGACCAGGTGGCTTCACTGCTGAATTCCACCAAACATTTAAAGAAGAACTATAATAATAACAACCCTTCTCAGTCTCTTACAAATAATATAATAGAAGAGGAGGAAAGATGTCTTAATTAATTTTATGAGGCCAAAACCAGACAAGGGTAATAAAATAAATAAAATAGCATTGTATTGTAGTAACAGTGGATTATAAGTCAAAGTATGAAATAAATAGCCATGAGTTGTACTAACAGACATAAATGACTGAATAAATAAATAAATAGATGTGGGAGAATAAATCTCATACATAAGAATTCCAGATAATTTACATAGATTTATACTCCACCCTCAAGGAGATGAAGCACACTGTACACTATTAAGTGTTGACGGCACATAGAAACACCTTCCTGAGAGTACTTATGGTAAGGGGGGAAGAAGAATTTGGAGTAAAGAAACTTGACAAACACTGCCAGATCAAGGTTAATATCAACAGTCATGTCTTGTTAATAGTATGTACCCTAGATACAGTGTGATGAGAAATGTACTTTACCTCCTTCAAACCCAGTCTAATCATGAGAAAAATATCAGACAAATCCCAAATGAGAGCCACTTTACAAAGTACTAATACATACTCCTCCAAACTATCAAGTTCATCAGAAACAAGTCCGAGAAACTGTCACAACCAAACGGAGCTTAAGGAGACATGATAATGGAATGTAATATGGGATATCCTGGATGGGGTCATGAACTAGAAACAGGTCATTAGGTAAAAGTTAAAAGAATCCGAATAGAATATGAACTGTAGTTAATAATACTGTATTGATACTGGTTCACTGATTATGACAAATGTACTATATTAATATAAGAAGTTAATAATAGAGGAAACAAGATGGAGTATGTAGAGTGTAGAGTATCTTAGCAATGTTTCTGTGAATTTAAAACTGTTGTAAATTAATTTTTTTTAAATGTACTTTGACTCTATAGTCATATAACCACAAAAATTGTGGATTTCTTTTTAGCTGAAAACTACCCCAAGGCCAATAGCAGAAGCATTAATGTGCGTAGACATAACCTAGTGTTTCTAAGTCTTCAAAACATTTTCCTCATAGGTGCCTTTGATATTTTTCTCTCAAGCATTTCTAGGGGCAATGTTTTTAAAAATTTAAAGTTCTTACTATATCCCACTAATTTTGATTCCAATAGCTCCTGTAGTAAATTCTTTTAAAGCATTTAAAAAATATGACATAACACATTATAATTTTCGTCTGTAGAGAAAAGAAAGCCCAAGCTTTTTCAGTTGTCTGTATGGAATCAGTTTTGACATCATGTTTACACAGCAAACAATAGGGCAAAATACTTATGACTCTTTTCTGAATGGTCTAAGCCAAGATGTAATTTAATCCATATGTTTTTCACAAATGGTTCATCAATTATTGATTAGGCTTAATGAGTAGGCTAATAAGCAGAACTCAAGTGGCTTCTTTAGCCCTTCTGTGCTTTCCAGGTCCTCATAAATTTTTGAAATGGTGGCTGCTAGAAATAGACTGGATTGGTGCCAAGAAGCCATAATGCAGCCCACATGTGGTGTTCAAGGGCTGATGATTGTCCTTTCAGGATAGTATCAGAAATGTACTTTACACGACATTTGTTCTCAATGTAAATTAATTTATAAAGTTTCCCCTGTATGCTTGCTATACATACTGCCTCATGTTCACAGGAGATATTAAAATACAGATTTTGCTTATTTTAAAGTTTAAGTTGTGAAGGTTCACCTTCAAGTCATGGTGTCTGTAGAGATATGGTAGTGAAAGCCTAGATATCAAACTGAAACTTCTAGACTTGGCTTCACTGGTAGAGGTCTTACTATTATCAAAATCCTAGAAAATTAGAAAATGATTTTCTAAACCTGACTCACTTATTTCCATTCTCTGAATGACATTGCGCTTAATGATCTATCCTTTTAAACATGTTAATGAATTCTGATTATTATTTCATCAGAAAGAGAGAGTTAAAGTGTAATTGCTTTCTTGCTCTAGTAAAGAGTAACATGAAATATGTTTAGAACATAATTGAAGTATAATTTTTGCTTGAGCCAACAAGCTCCTAACTGTTGTATTTACATATAACCAACCTTGGATAACATGATCTGGAAATAATATGAACGAAAAGCCATTACGATAGTTTACTTGAAACAGTTACTTGAATTTTGGTTCAGATATTTAAAATTAACATTGTAGTTACTTATCTCTGAATGGCTATTATAATAATGGTTTATTAAAATTATTGCAAATATCTTGAAAAACTCTCATTCAACACTGTAGATGCTATTGTTGTATTACAAAAGATATAGAATACTTCCTTTTATAACTTCACTTCTTTCTTAAAGCTTTGTTGCTCAAAAATATCCAGGGAACTAAGTGAGATGTATAATGACACCTAGCCACCATGATATTGTTCATCAGAATATTGCATTCTTGGTTTTAGGTATTCAGAGTAGGCAGCATTGCATAAATATCACTGTTAACTGTAACCCGAACAACCTACGTAAAGAAAACAATGCAGTAAAATATGGTGTTGCCGAGTGCTGAAATAAACACAATTGTTTTTGTTTTGCTGCTTTGCTTTTTTTCTCCTGTGATTGTAATCCATTACAAGAAATAGAAAATATTATTTCTTCTAAATAACTTTAATTCAGGTAACACCTTTTATGCTTTCATTCGGAATTTAGTAAATGATAAAATGCCTAATTATTTATTTATCTTGTTTCATAAAGTTCAGATTGTCAATCTTGACGTAAGTATCATATCTAAGCTGTGATAAAAGAATAAAACCATCAGAATCAAATTAAAGAATAGAAACACTTAAAAGAAACTAACGGTGGTGACCTAAGAACAGTAGTTTAGAATGACGAGTGAAATGTGGGTCAATTACTTTGGTATTTCCTAATAAAAGGATAAAAATTTATACAAACCACTGAAACAAAGTGTTTATCCAGATATTTTGTTCCTTTGGCAATGCAGCTTAAACTAGATAGTCTTTACTAACTTATACTACTGTTATTCCTTTTACTACCTTCTTTTGTTGAATAAACTGAAAAATCATTAAACCAGTATTCCGACTCTCTTCAAAAAATTACAGCCACCAGAATATCATTTTTCTCAAAATTGTATTCAATGTAGTTACTTAATATAGCAGATATGGCTCCTAAAGAAAGAGATTTAATGATTAAATTATGACATGATTAAAATCGTGACTGAGAGCTAGCATGTGTTTTTTAACTTCAAATGCTGTTTGTGATGATATGGCACTCCCTTCAAGTCAACTGATTTCTGGAAGTTATCAATTTTAGTTTAAAGATATTTTACTTTCAAAAACATTAATTCCTTCACCCTCAGAAAAATAAAACTTTACCAGAAAACCGTAAATAATCATAGAAATATATAACAGGATCCTAATTTACATTTAACCTTTGTTTTAAATGATTAATGGATACTATTTATGTAAACTATTTCTACAGTGCAGCATGAAATTAAATTTAAATTGCAGATTTTACAGTGGTATATTTTAGTTAGTGACCCTATCCCTATGAAGAAAAATAAAAGAAAACCAATTACGTTTGTAATAAAGATGCTAATGCATTTCTTGTTTTTTAAAGTTAAAGTTGTGATTGTGTAAGAAAGTTTTATTTCTAATGAACTAGGAAATGATGCTCTTCTTTGTGGAACTGTATAAGGGAAAAATGACTTGGTTTCTGCTCTGCTATCAAGTGCAACAAATTTTCCTCTCTGGACCAGCTACTGCTGGGGTCAGCAAGTAGATCAGTACGAATCAGGCCTGGGATATTCTGTGCATCCAAACTGAGGGGGAAGTATGGGATTTCTCTTGGGTGAATCAGTCCGTGGAGAGGCTGGACACGTGGTCAGCTTCCTGTAATGTGGGGATGAGAACATAGGGCACTCAGGGAAGATCTCAGTTTACAGAGATCTGTAGACCTTTCAGTAGGAAGGTTGACATCAGCCCCTTTGAAAGTACCTGGTCCCTCTGGTCCCAAGCATCCAGGAGGAGCTAAAAAGGTGAGCTGTTTTCTCTACTTTCAAAATTTAGAGACTGGGCAAACAGCCTACCTCTGCTGGTATGGGAGAATGAATGCTGGTCAGCTACTTTAAGCCACGCACACTGCAGAGAATGCTTTTCCTAATATCACTCACAGATCTATTAGAACTTACCACTTACACCTAGACCCTGACCTCAAACAACAGACAAAGAAATAATAGAACACCTGAAGTGAGACAGGAAGAAAAATAGAATAAAAGAGAATTCAACCCAACAGAGCCAATGGAGGAGACAGAGCTACCTAAACATAAAAAAAAAAAAAAGATACAATAAGAGCAGTTTAATAAAATGAGACAAAATGCAAGACAGGACAGTCACTGCAAAGTTGGTAGTTTGGGAAAATGAGAAAAAAACTTTCTCTATCATAGACCAAACAAACAAAACTATGAAAATCAGGAGAGCCTTAGGATAGATCCTATTGAATGATAGGAGTTCCAGAAGAAGAAAAAAATTAGATGGTAGAGAGGAAACAATAAATAATAGAAGAAGGATATTTATTTGAGTTGAGGAAAGACTAAATCGGTACCTGTTTTATATTTACCCCAGATGTCATTCATTGCTATAGATAACTGAAAGATATTTATGAATATGGCAGGAGTGAGCTAGAATATCACTCTATATCTTATCTGAGGAAAGTACTGACGTAAAGACTCAAACCAAATAATCACTCAGTCAATCAGAAAAAGACCACAGAATGAGAAAAAATTAGGTTGAGAAGCAAGTAAAAATATACATGTGTGTATATAGGAAAATGATAAAATGACAAAATAAATGAGACAAATATTTTATTGCATAAAATCAGAATTTGCATTACTGTTACATTAATGAAAAATAATATTTTTCAGTCAGTCTGCTAGTTTTGTAAGCAAAAATGTGCAACTAGAAAATGGGATAAATATAAATCTGCTAAGGGACTTCAGTAAATCTCAGATTTGGAGAAAATCAATAGAAAAGATAAGGGCAGCACATTTAATTAGATATAGATATATTTCAAAATGAGGTATACATTACTTTATGATAATGAAGTTTCTACCAAAATCAATTATATACTTGACCACAAAGATAATTAAACCAATTCAAAAAGTCAAGATATTGAAAGCCCGCAGCCCATGATCATAATCCAATAAAGATCAGAAAAATAAAATTGGAAAGTTAGCCAAAAATTAAATTTTATTTGGAAATTAAAAAGAAAATCCCTGGGCAATATTGCATCAAAGAAAAAACCTAGAGTCGAATTGTATAATCTCTAAATAAAGTGTGTATATAAAATCTGTGAGACACAGAAGAACCAAGAGACGCTAAAGCTACATATCTTCATTATTAAGAAAGAAAATTCTTTAGTGCGCCTCTCAAGAAATGTAACCTGATGTTCATTTTAGGATGGAGAATTTAAAAAGTAGCCAAAAGAATGTAGGAAAAGAAAGTTAATAAACATAAAAGCTGAAATAAATAAAGCAGAAAATTAAGAAATGGTAGGAAGAAGGCATATATCCAAAATAGTTTCTTTAAAAATTCCAAATTAATAGTTAAATAATTTTTTGGTCTGCCACTAAAGGAGAGTCCAGGTATAAAGATTAGTCATAACAATATGTATAGTCACAGATATAAAAGAAATTAAACAAATATTAGGTATGACTCTATGACAATTAAAGTTGAAGACCTTGAAGGGCTAATAAGATTCCCTCCGAACAGTAACTTCAGCCCCTTCTGACCACAAGTGTCCTGATTTCATCGTGGGAGATGGTGTTGCAGTTCAGTTTGGATAGGTTTACCTTTCAAAGTCTGGGGGTGAAGAGGCGGGTAAGGAGATGGGAAGAAGTCTCCAGGTTACTGTCCTCATGGTGGGAGGTGACAGGACAATCATTTTCAGATATTATAACTTCTTTCGGAGGAAGGGATGCTCCAAAAGATGTTCTTTTATGTTCGTAAACATAACAATAAAATTAGCTACCAGAGGTATATGCCCCTTTTACCCCTATACCAATGTTTATGTGTTGTCACTATGGTCCTAGCTTTTCTTTTCTTTTGTTTTAAATTTTTATTGTAGTGTAGTTGCTTTACAATGTTGTGTTAGTTTCTACTGTACAGGAAAGTGACTCAGCTATGTGTATACATTTATCCCCTCTTTTTTGGATTTCTTTCCCATTTAGGTTACCACAGAGCACTGAGTAGAGTTCTCTGTGCTTTACAGTAGGTTCTCATTAGTTACCTATTTTATATATAGCCTCAATAGTGTATATATGTCAACCCCAATCTCCCAATTCATCCCACCACCCCCTTTCCCCCTTGGTATCCATACATATGTTCTCTACATCTGTGTCTCTATTTCTGCTTTGTAAATAAGATCGTCTATACCAATTTTTTCAGATTCCACATATATGCGTTAGTATACGATACTTGTTTTTCTCTTTCTGACTTACTTCACTCCGTATAACAGTCTCTAGGTACATCCACGTCTCTACAAGTGACCTAGTTTCATTCCTTTTTATACGTACCATAACTTCTTTATTCGTTCCTCAATTGATGGACTTTTAGGTTGTTTCCATGTCCTGGCTATTGTAAATAGTGCTGCAGTGAACATTGGGGTGCATGTGTCTTTTTGAATTATGGGTTTCTCTGCGTATATGCCTAATAGTGGGATTGCTGGGTCATATGGTAATTCTACTTTTAGTGTTTTAAAGAACCTCCATATTGTTCTCGATAGTGGCTGTATCAGTTTGCATTCCCACCAATAGTGCAAGAGGATTCCCTTTTCTCCACACCCTCTCCAGCATTTGTAGTTTGTAGATTTTCTGATGATGTCTATTCTAACTTGTGTGAGGTGATACCTCATTGTAGTTTTGATTTACATTTCTCTGATACTTAGTGATGCTGAGCAGCTTTTTCATGTGCCTCTTCGCCATCTGTATGTCTTCTTTGGAGAAATGTCTATTTAGGTCTTCTGCCCATTTTTGGATTGGGTTTATTTTTTTTTTAACATTGAGCTTCATGAACTGTTTGTATATTTTGGAGATTAATCCTTTGTCAGTTGCTTCATTTTCAAATACTTTCTCCCATTTCGAGTTTTGTCTTTTCATCTTTTTTATGGTTTCCTTTGCTATGCAAAAGCTTTTAAATTTAATTAGGTCCCATTTGTTTATTTTTATTCTCATTACTCTATGAGGTGGGTCAAAAAAGATCTTGCTGTGATTTATGTCAAAGAGTGTGTTCTGCCTATGTTTTCCTCTAAGAGTTTTATAGTGTCTGGCCTTACATTTATGCCTTTAATCCATTTTGAGTTTATTATTGTGTATGGTGTTAGGGAGTGTTCTAATTTCATTCTTTTACATGTAGCTGTCCAGTTTTCCCAGTACCACTTATTGAAGAGGCTGTCGTTTCTCCACTGTATAGTCTTGTCTCCTTTGTCATAGATTAGGTGACCATATGTGCACGGGTTTATCTCTGGGCTTTCTATCCCGTTCCACTGATCTATATTTCTGTTTTTGTGCCTATACCATACCGTCTTGATTACTGTAGCTTTGTAGTATAGTCTGAAGTCCGGGAGCCTGATTGCTCCAGCTCCGTTTTTCTTTTTCAAGATTGCTCTGGCTATTCGGGCTCTTTGTGTCCCCACACAAATTTTGAGTTTTTTTGTTCTAGTTCTGTGAAAAATGCCATTGGTAATTTGATAGGGATTGCATTGAATCTGTAGACTGCTTTGGGTAGTATAATCATTTTCACAATATTGATTCTTCCAATCCAAGAACATGGTATATCTCTCCATCTGTTTGTGTCATCTTTGATTTCTTTCATCAGTATCTTATAGTTTTCTGAGTACAGTTCTTTTACCTCCATAGGTAGATTTATTCCTAGGTATTTTATTCTTTTTGTTGCAATGGTGAATGGGATTGTTTGCATAATTGCTCTTCCTAATCTTTCATTGTTAGTGTATAGGAATGCAAGAGATTTCTGTGCATTTATTTTGCATCCTGCAACTTTACCATATACATTGATTAGCTCTAGTAGTTTTCTGGTGGCATCTTTAGGCTTTTCTATGTAGAGTATCATGTCATCTTCAAACAGTGACAGTTTTACTTCTTCTTTGCCAGTTTGGATTACTTTTATTTCTTTTTCTTCTCTGATTGCTGTGGCTAGGACTTTCAAAACTGCATTGAATAGCGGCGAGTATGATCACCCTTGTGTTGCTCCTGATTTTAGAGGAAATTCTTTCAGTTTTTCACCATTGAGAATAATATTTTCTGTAGGTTTGTTATATATGACCTTTATTATGTTGAGGTAAGTTCCCTCTATGCTCACTTTCTGGAGAGTTTTTATTGTAACTGGGTGTTGAATTTGGTCAAAAGCTTTTTCTGCATCTACTGAGATGATCATATGGTTATTATTCTTCAGTTTGTTAATATGGTGTATCATATTGATTGATTTGCATATACTGAAGAATCCTGGCATCCCTGGGATAAATCCCACTTGACCATGGTGCATGATCCATGGTACTGTTGGATTGGGTTTGCTAGTATTTTTTTGAGGATTTTGGGGTCTATGTTCATCATTGATATTGGCCTGTAATTTTCTTTTCTTGTGTTTGATATCTTCATCTGGTTTTGCTATCAGGGTGATGGTGGCCTCATAGAGTAAGTTTGAGAGTGTTGCTTCCTCTGCAATTTTTCGGAAGAGTTTGAGATGGATAGGTGTTAAGCTCTTCTCTAAATGTTTGATAGAATTCACCTGTAAAGCCATCTGGTCCTGGGCTTTTGTTTGTTGGAAGACTTTTAATCACAGTTTCAATTTCATTACTTGTGATTGGTCTGTTCATATTTTCTGCTTCTTCCTGTTTCAGTCTTGGAAGGTTGTACCTTTCTAAGAATTTGTCCATTTCGTCCAGGTTGTCCATTTTATTGGCACAGAGTTGCTTGTAGTAGTCTCTTATGATCCTTTGTATATCTGCAGTATCATTTATCACTTCTCCTTTTCCATTTCTAATTTTATTGATTTGAGTCCTCTCCCTTTTTTCTTGATGAGTCTGGCTAAATTTTTATCAATTTTGTTTATCTTCTCAAAGAACCAGCTTTTAGTTTCATTGATCTTTGCTATTGTTTTCTTTGTTTCTATTTCATTTATTTCTGCTCTGATCTTTATGATTTCTTTCCCTCTACTAACTTTGGGGTTTTTTTCTTCTTCTTTCGCTAGTTCCTTTAGGTATAAGTTTAGATTGTTTATTTGGGATTTTTCTTGTTTCTCGAGGTATGCTTGTATTTCTATAAACTTCTCTCTTAGAACTGATTTTGCTGCATCTCATAGGTTTTGGGTTGTTGTGTTTTTATTGTCAGTTGTCTCTAGGTATTTTTTGATTTCTTCAATGATCTCTTGTTTATTTAGTAATGTATTGTTTAGTCTCCATGTGTTTGTGGTTTTTACATTTTTTCTCCTGTAATTGATTTCTAATCTCATAGCATTGTGGCCAGAAAATATGCTTGTTGTGATTTCAGTTTTCTTAAGTTTTCTGAGGCTTGATTTGTGAACCAGGTGTGAGCTATCCTGGAGAATTTTTCATTTGCACTTGAGAAGAAAGTTTATTCTGCAGTTTTTGGATGGAATGTCCTGTAAATATCAATTTAGTCTACCTCGTCTAGTGTGTCATTCAAGTCTTTTGTTTCCTTATTAATTTCCTATCTGGATGATCTATCCATTGGTGTAAGTGGAGTGTTAAAGTCCTCCACTATTATTGTGTTACTGTCAATTTCCCCTTTTATAGCTGTTGGCATTTGCCTTATGTATTGAGGTGCCCCTTTGTTGGGTGCAGAAGTATTTACAGTTGTTAGATCTTCTTGGATTGATCCCTTGATCATTATGTAGTGTTCTTCCTTGTCTCTTGTGACAGTCATTATTTTAAAGACTATTTTGTCTGATATGAGGATTGCTACTCCAGCTTTCTTTCTACTTCCATTTGTGTGGGATATATTTTTCTATCCCCTCACTTTCAGTCTGTATGTGTGCCTAGGTCTGAAGTGGGTCTCTTGTAGACCACATATATACGGGTCTTGTTGTTTCTTCCATTCAGCCAGTCTGTGTCTTTTGGTTGGAGCATTTAGTCCATTTATGTTTAAGGTAATTATTGATATGTATGTTCCTATTACTATTTTCTGGTTCTAGCTTATTTTTAACCCTTCCCATTTCTACTATTTCATTCTTACTTTTCCTTTACTAAATCTGAATCCTGATGGGTATCAGCCAATCATATTTCAACTCCCACTGTGTGTCACATGCTACACTTAGTGAAAGTAGTCTTTACTGTAAATCTGATATTTGCATCTGTTATCTGTGATGTTATTTGTTAACACACATTGATAATGAAGATAATATGTTTAAATGACAAGCATGCCCCAGTGATAGCATAAGCTAAACTTCAAGATTTTATATATATAAGTAAAGTTTTTGTATATATGTTATATATGTATAATCATATCACTGTGGTTGGATATATATAATTGTACACACATAATATATATGTACATAGTATATATATGTACATAGTGTCTATTAAGTATGTGCTATATATATTGCCAATCTGAATTATAACAATTAGAGTGCTCCTGGGAGAATAATGTATCACAAAGTTGTTTAGCAAGTTTAACACTTTGTGGAAAGCCAATAGTTATATATTAAAATTAGTAAACTACCAACATCTATACATAAATATTTTTATTTAAAAATTATATTTACAATGTGAAATTGGAAACATATTCTTATAAACATTTTGTTTGGTATGATCATATACCACTAATAGTTTACTGAGGCTTGTATTAAATAGTGAATAAGGTCAGTTTACATTTCTCCGGCAACTACCACATTTTCTCAGTCCTTAGCAAGTTATCTGGTATAGAACAAGCATGAAATAAATCCTCACTACCTGCCATTTTCTGACTGACAACTTTGTGTCCCCCTGGACCCATTTTCACCCTTCCTGTGTTCCCTGCTGATGGTTCTGTTATATCACTAAATAACAGGTAACTTAAATTATCTTTTTCATATCCATATCTCTAGCAATTAAACAAGTGTATGAGGTAAAAACAAGGACTTTCAGTGGGTGTGTGGTGAGTAAAGCAGTACTACTTGTAAGTGTCATCATATTAAGTGCACTCAGTGAATAATTCATCTAACAATCAATTTAACTTAAAAAAATTGGTGTGTGTCTTATTAACTGATGATATTTTACATTGAATTTTTCTAGAGGTGTTCAAAAATTTCATTCAGTTTTACAGTCAAACTTTTGCAGCTGAAATAGAATGGAAGAAGAGAGTCATAGTATTATAGTTCCCTGCCCAGCAAAGCAAGGACCCTGATTTTACAGAAGGAAAGTGGGAATAAACTTTAATAAAGAATCAGATTGGACACAGATCAGCATTATGCCTTTTGTGAGCAGATGCAGAGTTTGATGAAACAGGGTCCAAACTGGATTTCTGACTTGTTCCTCAAGTTACAATTGGATTTTATGTAACAGGAGCCTTAAGTTGAGAAATTTATTATACTATAAATAAGGCAATAGTTCTTAAATATTATAACTTCCTGGGAAGAAGAGAAGTTGCAAAATGTGTTCTTTTATATTAGTAAACATAACAATAAAATTAGTTATGAAAGTACCTACCAGATGATACATGTGCTCCTTTAATATCAGTGTTTATTTATTGTCACTGTTGTCCTAAGCTCATTTCAACTCTCCCATTTCTACTAAGTTCACTCTTAATTTTCTTTTACCAAGCCAGGAAACCCTGGTTATCAGTCCTTTATGTCCAACACACACGCACACACACACACACACACATATTCACACACCCTTCACACACTTTACTCTCTGTTGGTGAAATGAACATTTATATATTTTCAAAATCTGTACATATTTCTAGGATGGTGATAATAAATAAGCTAGTAAAATTATTATAGGCAAATACATTTTGTTTTCTTTTGATACCCACACTGGCACAAAATTTGAGAAATGGGACATTGTTTTGTCTACGTTAAAGACTTCTTTTTTTTTTTTAACATCTTTATTGGGGTATTAATGCTTTACAGTGGTGTGTTAGTTCCTGCTTTATAACAAAGTGAATCAGTTATACATATACATATGTTCCCATATCTCTTCCCTCTTGTGTCCCCTCCCTCCCACCCTCCCTATCCCACCCCTCCAGGCGGTCACAAAGCACCGAGCTGATCTCTCTGTGCTATGCGGCTACTTCCCACTAGCTATCTACCTTACATTTGGTAGTGTATATATGTCCATGCCACTCTCTCGCTTTGTCACAGCTCACCCTTCCCTCTCCCCATATCCTCAAGTCTCTTCTCTAGTAGGTCTGTGTCTTTATTCCTGTCTAACCCCTAGCTTCTTCATGACATTTTTTTCCTTAAGTTCCATATATATGTGTTAGCATATGGTATTTGTCTTTCTCTTTCTGACTAACTTCACTATGTATGACAGACTCTAGGTCTATTCACCTCATAACAAAGAGCTCAATTTCGTTTCTTTTTATGGCTGACTAATATTCCATTGTATATATGTGCCACATCTTCTTTATCCATTCATCTGATGATGGGCACTTAGGTTGTTTCCATCTCCGGGCTATTGTAAATAGAGCTGCAATGAATATTTTGGTACATGACTCTTTTTCAATTATGGTTTTCTCAAGGTATATGCCCAGTAGTGGGATTGCTGGGTCATATGGTAGTTCTATTTGTAGTTTTTTAAGGAACCACCATACTGTTCTCCAAGTGGCTGTACCAATTCACGTTCCCACCAGCAGTGCAGGAGTGTTCCCTTTTCTCCACACCCTCTCCAGCATTTATTGTTTCTAGATTTTTTGATGATGGCCATTCTGACTGGTGTGAGATGATATCTCATTGTAGTTTTGATTTGCATTTCTCTAATGATTAATGATGTTGAGCAATCTTTCATGTGTTTGTTGGCAGTCTGTATATCTTCTTTGGAGAAATGTCTATTTAGGTCTTCTACCCATTTTTGGATTGGGTTGTTTGATTTTTGCTATTGAGCTGCATGAGCTGCTTGTAAATTTTGGAGATTAATCCTTTGTCAGTCACTTCATTTGCAAATATTTTCTCCCATTCTGAGGGTTGTCTTTTGGTCTTGTTTATGGTTTCCTTTGCTGTGCAAAACCTTTGAAGTTTCATTAGGTCCCATTTGTTTATTTTTGTTTTTATTTCCATTTCTCTAGGAGGTGGGTCAAAAAGGATCTTGCTGTGATTTATGTCATAGAATGTTCTGCCTGTTTTCCTCCAAGAGTTTGATAGTTTCTGGCCTTACATTTAGGTCTTTAATCCATTTTGAGCTTATTTTTGTGTATGGTGTTAGGGAGTGATCTAATCCAATACTTTTACCTGTACCTGTCCAGTTTTCCCAGCACCACTTATTGAAGAGGCTGCCCTTTCTCCACTGTACATTCCTGCCTCCTTTATCAAAGATAAGGTGACCATATGTCCGTGGGTTTATCTCTGGGCTTTCTATCCTGTTCCATTGATCTATCTTTCTGTTTGTGCCAGTACCATACTGTCTTGATTACTGTAGCTTTGTAGTATAGTCTGAAGTCAGGGAGACTGATTCCTCCAGCTCCGTTTTGCATTCTCAAGATTACTTAGGCTATTTGGGGTCTTTTGTGTTTCCATACAAATTGTGAAATTTTTTGTTCTAGTTCTGTGAAAAATGCCACTGGTAGTCTGATACGGATTGCATTGAATTTGTAGATTGCTATAGGTAGTAGAGTCATTTTCACAATGTTGATTCTTCCAATCCAAGAACATGGTATATCTCTCCATCTATTTGTATCATCTTTAATTTCTTTCATCAGTGTCTTATAATTTTCTTCATACAGGTCTTTCATCTCCTTAGGTAGGTTTATTCCTAGATATTTTATTCTTTTTGTCGCAATGCTAAATGGGAGTGTTTTCTTGATTTCACTTTCAGATTTTTCATCATTAGTGTATAGGAATGCCAGAGATTTCTGTGCATTAATTTTGTATCCTGCTACTTTACCAAATTCATTGACTAGCTCTAGTAGTTTTTTGGTAGCATCTTTAGGATTCTCTATGTATAGTATCATGTCATCTGCAAACAGTGACAGCTTTACTTCTTCTTTTCCGATTTGGATTCCTTTTATTTCCTTTTCTTCTCTGATTGCTGTGACTAAAACTAAGTGGGGTGTTAAAGTCCCCTACTATGAATGTGTTACTGTCGATTTCCCCTTTTATGGCTGTTAGTATTTGCCTTATGTATTGAGGTGCTCCTATGTTGGGTGCATAAATATTTACAATTGTTATATCTTCTTCTTGGATCAATCCCTTGATCATTATGTAGTGTCCTTCTTTGTCTCTTGTACTAGTCTTTATTTTGAAGTCTATTTTGTCTGATATGAGAATTGCTACTCCAGCTTTCTTTTGGTTTCCATTTGCATGGAATATCTTTTTCTATCCCCTTACTTTCAGTCTGTATGTGTCTCTAGGTCTGAAGTGGGTCTCTTGTAGACAACATATATATGGATCTTGTTTTTGTATCCATTCCGCCAGTCTGTGTCTTTTGTTGGGAGCATTTAGTCCATTTACAATTAAGGTAATTATTGATATGTATGTTCCTATTCCCATTTTCTAAATTGTTTTGGGTTTGTTATTGTAGGTCTTTTCCTTCTCTTGTGTTTCTTGCCTAGAGAAGTTCCTTTAGCATTTGTTGTAAAGCTGGTTTGGTGGTGCTGAACTCTCTCAGCTTTTGCTTGTCTGTAAAGGTTTTAATTTCTCCATCAAATCTGAATGAGATCCTTGCTGGGTAGAGTAATCTTGGTTGCAGGTTTTTCTTGTTCATCACTTTAAGTATGTCCTGCCACTCCCTTCTGGCCTGCAGAGTTTCTGCTGAAAGATCAGCTGCTAACCTTATGGGGATTCCCTTGTGTGTTATTTGTTGTTTTTCCCTTGCTGCTTTTAATATGCTTTCTTTGTATTTAGTTTTTGACAGTTTGATTAATATGTGTCTTGGCATATTTTCCTTGGATTTATCCTGTATGGACTCTCTGTGCTTCCTGGACTTGATTAACTATTTCCTTTCCCATATTAGGTAAGTTTTCAACTATAATGTCTTCAAATATTTTCTCAGTCCCTTTCTTTTTCTTTTCTTCTTCTGAAATCCCTATAATTCGAATGTTGGTGAATTTAATGTTGTCCCAGAGGTCTCTGAGACTGTCCTCAGTTCTTTTCATTGTTTTTGTTTATTCTGCTCTGCAATAGTTATTTCCACTATTTTATGTTCCAGGTCACTTATTCGTTCTTCTGCCTCAGTTATTCTGCTATTGATCCCATCTAGAGTATTTTTAATTTCATTTATTGTGTTGTTCATCATTGTTTGTTTCATCTTTAGTTCTTCTAGGTCTTTGTTAAATGTTTCTTTTATTTTGTCTATTCTATTTCCAAGATTTTGGATTATCTTTACTATCATTATTCTGAATTCTTTTTCAGGTAGACTGCCTATTTCCTCTTCATTTGTTAGGTCTGGCGGCTTTTTATCTTGCTCCTTCATCTGTGCTGTGTTTTTCTGTCTTCTCATTTTGCTTATCTTACTGTGTTTGGGGTCTCCTTTTCGCAGGCTGCAGGTTCGTAGTTCTCGTTGTTTTTGGTGTCTGTCCCCAGTGGCTAAGTTTGTTTCAGTGGGTTGTGTAGGCTTCCAGGTGGAGGGGACTAGTGCCTGTGTTCTGGTGGATGAGGCTGGATCTTGTCTCTCTGGTGGGCAGGTCCACGTCTGGTGGTGTTTTTTGGGGTGTCTGTGGACTTATTATGATTTTAGGCAGCCTCTTTGCTAATGGGTGGGGTTGTTTTCCTGTCTTGCTAGTTGTTTGGCATAGGATGTCCAGCACTGTAGCTTGCTGGTCGTTGAGTGAAGCTGGGTGCTGGTGTTGAGATGGAGATCTCTGGGAGATTTTCACCATTTGATATTATGTGGAGCTGGGAGGTCTCTTGTGGACCAGTGTCCTGAAGTTGGCTCTCCCACCTCAGAGGCACAGCACTGATTCCTGGCTGCAGCACCAAGAGCCTTTCATCCAAACGGCTCAGCATAAAAGGGAGAAAAAGTAGAAGGAAAGAATTAGTAGAAGTAGGAAGAAGGAAGGAAGGAAGGAAAGAAAGAAAGAAAGAAAGATGAAAGAAGGGAGGGAGGGAGGGACGGTGGGAGGAAGGAAGGAAGGAGGGAAGGAAGGAAAAAAGAATGAAAGAAGATAACGTAAAATATAATAAAGTTATTAAATTAAAAAATAATAAGAAAAAAATTTAAAAAAAAAAAACAGACGGATAGAACCCTAGGACAAATGGTGGAAGCAAAGCTATACAGAGAAAATCTCATACAGAAGCATATACATACACACTCACAAAAAGAGGAAAAGGGGAAAAAATCATAAATCTTGCTCTCCAAGTCCACCTCCTTAATTTGGGATGATTCCTTGTGTATTCAGGTATTCCACAGATGCAGGTACATCAAGTTGATTGTGGAGCTTTAATCCGCTGCTCCCGATGCTGCTGGGAGAGATTTCCCTTTCTCTTCTTTGTTCTCACAGCTCCCAGGGGCTCAGCTTTGGATTTGGCCCCGCCTCTGCGTGTAGGTCGCTGGAGGGCGTGTGTTTTTCGCTCAGATAGGACGGGGTTAAAGGAGCCGCTGATTCGGGGGCTCTGGCGCACTCAGGCGGGGGGTGGGGGGAGGGAGGGACACGGAGTGCGGGGCGGGCCTGCGGCGGCAGAGGCCAGCGTGACGTTGCACCAGCCTGGGGCACGCAGTGCGTTCTTCCGGGGAAGTTGTCCCTGGATTCCGGGACCCTGGCGGTGGCGGGCAGCACAGGCTTCCCGGAAGGGAGGTGTGGAGAGTGACCTGTGCACTCAAACAGGCTTCTTGGTGGCGGCAGCAGCAGCTTTAGCGTCTCCTGCCCATCTCTGGGGTCTGCGCTTTTAGCTGCGGCTCGAGCCCGTCTCTGGAGCTCCTTTAGGCGGTGCTCTTAATCCCCTCTCCTCGCGCACCAGGAAACAAAGAGGGAAGAAAAAGTCTCTTGCCTCTTCGACAGGTCCAGAGTTTTCCCTGGACTTCCTCCCAGCCAGCTGCGGCGCACCAACCCCATTCAGGCTGTGTTCATGCCGCCAACCCCAGTCCTCTCCCGGGGCTCCAACCGAAGCCTGAGCCTCAGCTCCCAGCCCCGCCCGGCCTTGCAGGTGAGCAGACAAGCCTCTTGGGCTGGTGCGTGCCGGTCGGCACGGAACCTCTGTGCGGGAATCTCTCCGCTTTGCTCTCCGCTTTGCCCTCCGCACCCCTGTGGCTGCGCTCTCCTCCGGGCTCCGAAGCTTCCCCCTCCGCCACTGGCAGTCTCCACCTGCAGAGGGGCTTCCTAGTGTGTGGAAACTTTTCCTCCTTCACAGCTCCCTCCCACTGGTGTAGGACCCGTCCCTATCCTTTTGTCTCTGTTTATTCTTTTTTCTTTTGCCCTACCCAGGTACGTGGGGATTTTCTTGCCTTTTGGGAGGTCTGAGGTCTTCTGCCAGCGTTCAGTAGGTGTTCTGTAGGAGTTGTTCCACGTGTAGATGTATTTCTGGTATATCTGTTGGGAGGAAGGTGATCTCCGCGTCTTACTCTTCCTCCATCTTCCCCTCGTCCTCTAAAGACTTCTGAAAGTTGGTTCTAAGGAGACTCAAGAAAGTTTGTAAGTTTATACTTAGAATTATAGGCAATAAGTATTCATTGATTAAATTGCCATTTATTCTCATTTCCACAATTTGATAAGGGTGAGGGAAATTTTCTACAACTATAAAAGAAGTGATTTCAAACAGAGAAGAGTGATTTTATATATATATATATCTCACAATAGATGTGTCTGGAGAGAAGAAAGAGGAAAAAAAAAAGAAAATATTCCAAAGTATATAGGATCAAGATGACTTATGAGGGGCTTCCCTGGTGGTGCAGTGGTTGAGAGTCCGCCTGCCGATGCAGGGGACACCGGTTCATGCCCCAGTCCGGGAAGATCCCACATGTCATGGAGCGGCTGGGCCCGTGAACCATGGCCGCTGAGCCTGCGCTCTGGAGCCTGTACTCCGCAACGGGAGAGGCCACAGCAGTGAGAGGCCCACACAACACACACACACAAAAAGATTACTTATGAGTATGTAATAAATGTTTCCCTTTTATAAAATCTAGAATTGCTGGATAAATTACCACTATATTTTAAAATAAAAATCTATTTGTATTTACAAAATGAAAAGGAAATTCATGGGTGCAAAAAAAAAAAGAGAAACAATGACAGCGAGAGGAAAGAAAGAAAGGAAGGAGAAAGAAAGGAAGGAAGGAAGAAAAAAGAAAGAGAGAAAGAATAAAGGAAAGAAGGACAGAAGGCAAGAATAAAAGAGAAGGAGGGCGGGCAGGAGGGAGAGAGGGAGAAAAGAAGAGAATTTAAGTTTGCTAAAACTGAACCTGTAAATGCTGTAAAATGCATAAATGACCTATAGTATTGTGCAAATACCAGATTTTAACATCCATATACAGAATAGGGGATCCAGCCTTGGGCCTAAGTAAGGCAGGCTCTTGGAGCTGAGATTTATCCCCCCACAGACACAGTGTCAAGACCTTCAACGAGCTATAACATCAGTGAAAGAGTGGGTTAGCAAATACCTTCTCATATAGTAAAAATACCAACAAGGAAAATGATATTGTGTATGTGTGGAAATTGGAAAAGAAATTTCCTTCTCAGTCATTTTTAACCAAATTTGGGGAACTCCAAATAGAAACATTCAGAAAAGCCTGGAGCCAGTTTGATGGTGCCTAGTTCTCCAGGACACTTAGGAAAAGTTTATACAAATCATTTTCTGGAGAGTCACATTTGCAAACCAGGTCATTCATGATTTCTACTGTTTAAAATCAGCCAGTTATAAGCTCACAATCTCAATTTAACTTAAAAAACGAAGAAAATGAGCTCCCATGAGAATCAGAAGTAGCAACAAGAGAAGAATCAGATCTCCAAAGATTTCATAAAAATTAATTTTAAAAACGTGAATTTGCTTATAAAGGGGAAAGAGGCAGCTGCCTTTTCTTTCTCTCTTGAGTCTTCTTGAAAACATAACCTTTTCAGAATGTAACTTGTTTTCTCTGGGTACTATGTAATAATCACAGTCTCCCATTTTTAATGATCATGGACCTCATAACCCCAGGAAATGTAAACACTTCCAGAGTCAACATAGAGGCCTATCTGCAATGTGATCATTTGTCTCTTGAGAAGATAAGAGTAATTTTGTTCATCTTTCTTCTTCTTTGGGGTATAAATAATGTGAAATGTCATTGTGACTCATAGACTCTTGAGGCTACCAACATGCATGTATTCTGTTGTGCTTAATCATAAAAGTGGGTGGGGAAAAGCATGTAGAATCAGAAAATGAGGATGTACGTGGTGATTTCTCATATACTAGATATTACTTGGCCCAATCTCCCCTGATATGGCTGACAAACTGGACACCAAGTCCCTCAGAAACACAGAAATCCCCACAACCCTCCTGAAGCTGCCAGCCAGCTACAAGACCCAGTCATTTTTAAGCTAGGGTAGAAAATAACAGTAGACAATAGTAGACAAGATACTTATAAAGGGCCAGGTTGAAGCTGGACTTTTAAAAAAATCACCCCAGTATGGCCAGGTCTTTTCTACAGGCTGGTCTCTTCACGGGTATAGATATTTGGCCTCCTTGGCCCAACTCTGGCAACTCTGAAGCCCAAGCCCAGCCTCAGAGCTCCCCTTGGGGTTGGCTGTCATCTTGCTGTGACTGCATTGCAGTCCAGCTTTTCCCTTTGTCTGATCCTATTTTCTTTCCTTCCCCCCACAGGTGTTAATCCTGAGAGCACTCCCAAATAAATGTAGATACTGCCTGAGAAATATTTAAAAAACAAATTTTAAACATTTGAAAAGTACTGCATGAAATATGAAATTATGAATTCACATATATATATATATAATATAGTTAGACTCTTCCTTAGATAAAGTTTTAAAATTGAGAATGCATTAAAAGTGATGGTAGAGGGAACTCTTCTGTAATGACTTATATGGGAAAAGAATATGAAAAAGAATGCATATAATTATATGTAAAACTGAATCACTTTGCTGTACACCTGAAACTAACACAACATTGTAAATCACCTCTGTAATAAAATTTTTTTTAAAAAGTGATGGTAGAGGTTGACACAATGCAAAACAACAAAATTGTTTTCTATTGCTGTGATAACAAATTACCATAAACGGAGTGGCTTAAAACAACCCAAATTTCCTATCTTAACAGTTTTTAAGATCAAAAATACAATACATACAGGTCTCAGTGGACTAAAATCAGGGTGTTGGCAAGCTGCATTCCTTTCTGGAGGCTCTAGAAAGGAGGGAACCTGTTTCTAATAGAAGAGAATTCATTTTCTGCTCTTTTTGGTTATTGGCAGAATTCAGTCCCTTTATTTGTAGAATCAAGGTCCCTATTTTCTTGCTTGCTGCAAGATGAGGGCTATTCCACCTTCCAGTGGCCACCATTTCTCAGCTCATGGCCCCCTTCTTCCATCTTCAAAACCAGCAATGCAGAGGGTCCTATCACATTGCGCCTCTATGACCCACCTTTCTGCCTGCCTTTTCCACTTGTAAGGATGTATGTGATTAGATTGAGCCAACGTAGATGATCCATGTACTCATCTTAATGTTCTTAAAAATATCTGCAAATTTAATTTGCATCATGATGTAATATACTCATTAATTCCAGGGATTAGGGAATGGCCATTTCAGGGTGAGGGGGTCATTATTCTTCCTACCACGTCATCATATATAAAATGGAAAACTTCCATAAACTCCCATACTCTTTGGAAAAAAATACTGCATTTTTTTCATTTCTTATTGCTACTGAGAAATCTGATGTCTGTATGAGTCCTACTTACATGCAGATGATCTTTCTTCGCTTTCTGAAAAAATTAGCTGTTGTTTTCTCTTCAACATCTTTAAATTTTACCATGGTGTGTGTATGTATATATGTGTCTTGTTGTGTTTTCCTTTGTTGTCTTTGTGGTCATATTAAGTACACTTTCAATCCAGAATTTTATATCTTCTGTAATTCTAGTTGATTATGGTAATTTAAAAAGCATGTTCTTTCCTCAGTATATTCTTTTCTGTCCTTCTGGATTTATTCCTAGACCAACATTGATATTTCTGTTTCTATCCTACAGATCGCCTAAATTTTCTCTTAATCTTTAGTTGTCTTTATTCCTATTTTATATCCGGTTCTAGAATTCAACATTTCAGATCGCCTGTTTACAAATTAGTCTTAAACAGTATTTTTCTGCTATTCAAACCTAACAAATACTACTTCAACATTTATATATTTTACATCAAATATTGGTAGTTGTTCTTTCTATTACTACGTATTTCCGATTCATGTTTCAAATACACTTCCTCAGGACTTTGAGAATTTTTATTTTGCTTTATTTAAATTCTTATTCTGAGATCCCACCTCTAAGATATAAAAAGCTAGAAATATAATTTTATCTATCCTAAGAAAGAGAGAAAACCAGATAAATTACAAGATACTAACTTTTCTCAAATCCATTAGAGAGCTTAGATTGCTGGGCAAACCATTAGCCAGAAACATAAGAAGGGACCCCCTTCTCCCAGAGGCAAGACAAGTAGAATTTCTCACCTGTAAGTGGTAATAGGAAGGATGTGTCTAACATACAAAGGTCAGGAATAGTCTTCCAACATCTAAATAATGGTTCAAGTCAGTTGTGGATTAGCATAATAGCATAGAAGCCCTGGGAGACACAGACACAGTGAAATGTGTGCCTTTTAGCAAATTCTCTTCTACAAACTTCTATTAGGGTCCCCATGAGAAGGATGGGAGGCAGAAAGGAGGCTGAAGAGAGCTTCCCTCACTGTTGCAGGCATGGAGAAGTCAAAAGAGAAATTAGAAAATATTTTGAATTGAATGAAAATAAAAATACAACCTACTAGAACGTGTGGGATGCAGTGCTTAGAAGGAATTGACAGCATTCAATGCTTATGTTAGAAAAATAGAAAGGACTTAAATTGACGATCCATGATTCCATCTTAAGAAAAAAATAATAAAATTAAGCTAATTAAATTTTAAAATTAAACTAATTAAACCCAAAGATATTGAAGGAAAGAAATAATAAAAACGAAAACAGGAACCAGTCAAATTGAAAACAGAAAAATGATTGGGTAAATTCATGAAACCAAAAGCAGTTTCTTTGTAAAAAGCAATAAAATGGACAAATCTCTAATGAGACTGATCTAGATAAAAAGAGAAAAGATACAACCAGTATCAAGAATGGGATGAGTTGTCTAATTCAAATAAACACCATGAAAATTCCTTCATGAAATTTTATCTTTTTATCTTTAAAAATAAACAGAACAGCATATAAATCATGAATTCGAGTAATGGCAAGGTAGGTCAAAAAATGCAATACCAAGAGGACACTACAGGTCACCCTCTTTTCTTCTCCCAACCACCACTCCTTCTCATATCTCTAAATCTAACCACTAACATGATTAGTTTTGCCAGTGTTTGGAATTTGTGTAGATGAAATGATACAGAATGCACCCTTTTGTGTCTGGTTTCTTTCAGTCAGTATTACGCCCATTTGACTTATTCAGGTTAACACATGAAGCAGTAGTTCATTTATTTTCACTTCTGCTTGGTATTCCATCGTGTGATTACCCAGAACCTATTTATTGAATATCCAGCTGGTGGACATTTGAGTTGTTCCCAAGTTGATAATAATATATATAACACAGTTGTGTACATTCTTTTTCTACTTTTGTTTGGTATGTATATTTAGGAGTGGATTTACTGGATAATGCAGGGGTTATGTGTGTTTTCAACTTTAGCAGATACCATAAACTTTTTCAAAGTGATTGTACAAATTTATCTTCGCAACAGGAATGTGTAACAGATCTAAATTTTTATTTTCGTTTATTCTTGGCAATAATTGCTGTCAGCCCTTCTGACTTAGTCATTTTGTGTATTTGCTATATTATTTCATTGTTATAATAATTTGACTTTTTCTCCTGATATCTTTTGTGATTGAACACCTTTTCATATGTTTACTGGCCATATGAATATCATCCATTTTAAGTGCCTGCCCATTTTAAGTTTGCCCATTTGTATCTCTTTCCGTTGTTAGTTTTTTTTTTTGATGAGTGTTCTTTATATATATTCTGATTATTAAGCCTTTTGCAATAACATGTGCTGCAAATACCTTCTCAAACTGTGCAGTTTGTCTGTTCATTCTTTTTAAGAACTTTTGATTAACAGAAATTGTTAATTTAATATGGACTGATTTATCCATCTTTTCTTTTTTTGGTTAGTGATTCCTATTTCCTGTTTAATAAATTTTCCTCAGAAAAAGGTAACAAATATTTTCATAAAGTATCGTCTACTGCAGAGGTTGCTGAACACATTCTGTAGAGATCCAGATAGTAAATGTTTTTGCTTTGCAGTCTACGTGGTCTCTCTAGCACCTACTCTACATTACTGTTGTACCAAAAAAGCAGCCATAAAAAATACTTAAATTAATGAGTGGGGATATGTTCCAAAAAGTCATTACTTATAGAAACTGGAAACTTGAATTTAGTTTAGTTTTCACATATCATAAAATGCTATTCATTTTTTAACGTCTTTATTGGAGTATAATTGCTTAACCATGGTGTGTTACTTAATGCTTTATAACGAAGTGAATCAGCTATACATATACATAAATCCCCACATCTCCTCTCTCTTGCATCTCCCTCCCATCCTCCATATCCCACCCCTCTAGGTGGTCACAAAGCAACGAGCTGATCTCCCTGTGCTATGTGGCTGCTTCCCACTAGCTATCTATTTTACATTTCTTAATGTATATATGTGCATGCCACTCTATCACTTCGTCCTAGCTTACCTTTCCCCCTCCCCATGTCCTCAAGTCCACTCTCTACTAGGTCTGTGTCTTTATTCCTGTCCTGCCCCTAGGTTCTTCAGAACCATTTTTTAGATTCCATATATATGTGTTAGCATACCATATTTGATTTTCTCTTTCTGACTTACTTCACTCTTCATAGCAGACTCCATCCACCTCACTACAAATAACTCAATTTTGTTTCTTTTTAGGGCTGAGTAATATTCCATTGTATATATGTGCCACATCTTCTTTCTCCATTCATCTGTCAATGGACCCTTAGGTTGCTACCATGTCCTGGCTATTGTAAATAGAGCTGCAGTGAACATTGTGGTTCATGACTCTTTTTGAATTATGGTTTTCTCGGGGTATATGCCAAGTAGTGGGATTGCTGGGTCATATGGTAGTTCTATTTTTAATTTTTTGGGAAACCTCCATACTGTTCTCCATAGTGGCTGTATCAATTTACATTCCCACCCACAGTGCAAGAAGGTTCCCTTTTCTCCACACCATCTCCAGCATTTACTGTTTCCAGATTTTTTGATGATGGCCATTCTGACAGGTGTGAGGTGATAACCTCATTGTAGTTTTGATTTGCATTTATCTAATGATTAATGATGTTGAGCATTCTTTCATGTGTTTGTTGGCAATCTGTATGTCTTCTTTGGAGAAATGTCTGTTTAAATCTTCTGCCCATTTTTGGATTGGGTTTTTTGTTTTTCTGATATTGAGCTGCATGAGGTGCTTGTAAATTTTGGAGATTAATCCTTTGTCAGTTGTTTCATTTGCAAATATCTTCTCCCATTCTGAGGGTTGTCTTTTCATCTTGTTTCTGGTTTCTTTTGCTGTGCAAAAGCCTTTAAGTTTCATTAGGTCCCATTTGTTTATTTTTGTTCTTATTTCCATTTCTCTAGGAGGTGGGTATAAAGGACCTTGCTGTGAATTACATCATAGAGTGTTCTGCCTATGTTTTCCTCTAAGAGTTTTATAGTGTCTGGCCTTACATTTAGGTTTTTAATCGATTTTGAGTTTATTTTTGTGTATGGTGTTAGGGAGGGTTCTAATTTCATTCTTTTACATGTAGCTGTCCAGTTTTCCCAGCACCACTTATTGAAGAGGCTGTCTTTTCTCCACTGTATATCCCTACCTCCTTTTTCAAAGATAAGGTGACGGTATGTGTGTGGGTTTATCTCTGGGCTTTATATCCTTTTCCATTGATCTATCTTTCTGTTTTTGTGCCAGTACCATACTGTCTTGATTACTGTAGATTTGTGGTGTAGTCTGAATTCCAGGAGCCTGATTCCTCCAGCTCTGTTTTTCTTTCTCAAGATTGCTTTGGATATTCGAGGTCTTTTGTGTTTCCATACAAATTGTGATTTTTTTGTTCTAGTTCTGTGAAAAATGCCATTGTTAGTTCAATAGGGATTGTATTGAATTTGTAGATTGCTTTAGGTAGTATAGTCATTTTCACAATGTTGATTCTTCCAATCGAAGAACATGGTATATCTCTCCATCTGTTTGTATCATCTTTAATGTCTTTCATCAGTGTCTTATAGTTTTCTGAATACAGGTCTTTTGTCTCCTTAGGTAGGTTTATTCCTAGGTATTTTATTCTTTTAGTTGCAATGGTAAATGGGAGTGTTTCCTTAATTTCTCTTTCAGATTTTTCATCATTAGTGTATAGGAATGTAAGAGATTTCTGTGCATTAATTTTGTATCCTGCTACTTCACCAGATTCATTGATTAGCTCTAGTAGTTTTCTGGTGGCATCTTTAGGATTCTCTATGTATAGTATCATTTCGTCTGCAAACAGTGACAGCTTTACTTCTTCTTTTCCGATTTAGATTCCTTTTATTTATTTTTCTTCTCTGATTGCTGTGGCTAAAACTTCCAAAACTGTGTTTAATAATAGTGATGAGAGTGGGCAACCTTGTCTTGTTCCTGATCTTAGAGGAAATGGTTTCAGTTTTTCACCATTGAGAACAATGTTGGCTGTGAATTTGTCGTATATGGCCTTTATCATGTTGAAATAAGTTCCCTCTATGCCTACTTTCTGGAAGGTTTTTATCATAAATGGGTGTTGAATTTTGTCAAAACCTTTTTCTGCATTTATTGAGATGATAATATGGTGTTTATTCTTCAATTTGTTAATATGGTGTATCACATTGATTGATTTGCCTATATTGAAGAATCCTTGCATTCCTTGGATAAACCCAACTTAATCATGGTGTGTGATCCTTTTAATGTGCCGCTGGATTCTGTTTGCTAGTATTTTGTTGAGGATTTTTGCATCTATGTTCATCAGGGATGTTGGCCTGTAGTTTTCATTTTTTGTAACATCTTTGGTTTTAGTATCAGGGTGATGGTGGCCTCGTAGAATGAGTTTGGGAGTGCTCCTCCCTCTGCTATATTTTGGAAGAGTTTGAGAAGGATAGGTGTTAGCTCTTCTCTAAATGTTTGATAGAATTGGCCTGTGAAGTCATCTGGTCCTAGGCTTTTGTTTGTTGTAAGATTTTTAATCAGTCTCAATGTCAGTGCTTGTGGTTGGTCTGTTTATATTTTCTGTTTCTTCCTGGTTCAGTCTCAGAAGGCTGTGCTTGTCTAAGAATTTGTTCATTTCTTCCAGGTTTTCCATATAATTGGCATACAGTTGCTTGTAGTAATCTCTCATGATCCTTTGTATTTCTGCAGTGTCAGTTGTTACTTCTCCTTTTTGATTTCTAATTCTATTGATTTGAGTCTTCTCCCTTTTTCTCTTGATGAGTCTGGCTAATGGTTTATAAATTTTGTTTTTCTTCTCAAAGAACCAGCTTTTATTTTTATTCATCTTTGCTATCGTTTTCTTCATTTCTCTTTCATTTATTTCTGATCTGATATTTATTTCTTTCCTTCTGCTATCTTTGGGGTTTTTTTGTTCTTCTTTCTCTAATTGCTTTAGGTGTAAGTTTAGGTTGTTTTTCTGAGATGTTTCTTGTTTCTTGAGGTAGGATCGTGTTGCTATAAACTTCCCGCTTAGACCTGCTTTTGCTACATCCCATGGGTTTTGGGTCATTGTGTTTTCATTGTCATTTGTTTCTAGGTATTTTTTGATTTCCTCTTTGATTGTTTTCACTTATCTCTTGGTTTTTAAGTAGTATATTGTTTAGTCTCCATGTGTTTATATTTTTTACAGATTTTTTTGTGTAATTGATATCTAGTCTCATAGCTTTCAGGTCGGAAAATATACTTGATATGATTCCAGTTTTCTTAAATTTACCCAAGATATGATCTATCCTGGAGAATGTTCCATGAGCACTTGAAAACAAAGTGTATTCCACTCTTTGGTATGTAATATCCTATAAATATCAGTTAAGTCCATCCTGTTTAATGTATCATTTAAAGCTTGTGTTTCCTTATTTATTTTCATTTTGAATGATCTGTCTATTGGTGAAAGTGGGGTGTTAAATTCCCCTACTGTGATTGTGTTACTGTCTATTTCCCCTTTTATGGCTTAGCATTTGTGTTATGTATTGAGGTGCTCCTATGTTGGGTGCATATATATTTACAATTGTTATATCTTCTTCTTGGATTGATCCCTTGATCATTATGCAGTGTCCTTGTTTGTCTCTTGTAATAGTCTTTGTTTTAAAGTTTTGTCTAATTTGACAAAATATGACAATTTTTGTCTAATATGACAATTGCTACTCCAGCTTTCTTTTGATTTCCATTGGCATGGAATATCTTTTTCCATCCCCTCACTTTCAGTCTGTATGTGTCCCTATGTCTGAAGTGGGTCTCCTGTAGACAGCATATATATGGGTCTTGTTTTTGCATCCATTTAGCTAGTCTGTGTCTTTTGGTGGGAGCATTTAATCCATTTACAGTAAAGGTAATTATTGATATGTATGTTCCTATTACCAATTTCTTAATTTTGGGGGGTTTGTTATTGTAGGGCTTTTCCTTCTCGTGTGTTTCCTGCCTAGAGAAGTTCCTTTGGCATTTGTTGTAAAGGTGGTTTGGTGGTGCTGAATTCTCTTAGCTTTTGCTTGTCTGTAAAGGTTTGAATTTCTCCATTGAATCTGAATGAGATCCTTGCTGGGTAGAGTAATCTTGGTTGTAGGGTTTTCCCTTTCGTCACTATAAATATGTCCTGATACTCCCTTCTGGCTTGCAGAGTTTCTACTGAAAGATCAGCTGTTAACCTTATGGGGATTCCCTTATATGTTATTCATTGTTTTTCCCTTGCTGCTTTTAATATTTTTTCTTTGTATTTAATTTTTGATAGTTTGATTAATATGTGTCTTGGCATGTTTCTCCTTGGATTTATCCTGTATGGGACTCTCTGTGCTTCCTGGACTTGATTTACTCTTTCCTTTCCTATATTAGGGAAGTTTTCAACTGTAATCTCTTCAAATATTTTTTTAGTCCCTCTCTTTTTCTCTTGTTCTTCTAGGACCCGTATAATTTAAATGTTGTTGCATTTAATGTTTTTCCGAAGTCTTTGAGACTGTCCTCAAGTCTTTCAATTCTTTTTTCTTTATTCTGCTCTGCAGTAGTTATTTCCACCATTTTATCTTCCAGGTCACTTATTCATTCTTCTGCCTCAGTTATTCTGCTATTGATTCCTTCTGGAGAATTTTTTATTTCATTTATTTTGTTGTTCATCATTGTTTGTTTGCTCTTTAGTTTTTCTACGTCCTTGTTAAACGTTTCTTGTATCTTCTCCTTTCTTTTTCCAAGATTTTGGATCATCTTTACTGTCATTACTCTGAATTCTTTTTCAGGTAAACTGTCTATTTCCTCTTAGTTTGTTTGATCTGATGGGTTTTTATCTTGCTCCTTCATCTGCGGTGTGTATTTCTGTTTTCTCATTTTGCTTAACTTACTGTGTTTGGGGTCTCCTTTTCGCAGGCTGCTGGTTTGTAGTTCCCGTTGTTTTTGGTGTCTGCCCCCAGTGGCTAAGGTTTGTTCAGTGGGTTGTGTAGGCTTCCTGGTGGAGGGGAGTAGTGCCTGTGTTCTGGTGGATGAGGCTGGATCTTGTCTTTCTGGTGGGCAGGTCCACGTCTGGTGGTGTGTTTTGGGGTGTCTGTGGACTTATTATGATTTTAGGCAGCGTCTCTGCTAATGGGTGGGGTTGTGTTCCTGTCTTGCTAGTTGTTTGGCATAGGATGTCCAGCACTGTAGCTTGCTGGTCGTTGAATGAAGCTGGGTGTTGGTGTTGAGATGGAGATCTCTGAGATTTTCACTGTTTGATATTACGTGGAGCTGGGAGGTCTCTTGTGGACCAGTGTCCTGAAGTTAGCTTTCCCACCTCAGAGGCATAGCACTGACTCCTGGCTGCAGCACCAAGAGCCTTTCATCCACACGGCTCAGAATAAAAGGGAGAAAAAGTAGAAGAAAAGAAAGAAAGAAAGAGGATGAAAGAAAATAAAGTAAGGTAAAATAAAGTTATTAAAAAAATTATTATTAAGAAAAAAAATTTTTTTATGTTAAAAACAATCAAAAAACAGGTAGAACCCTAGGACGAATGGTGAAAGCAAAGCTATACAGACAAAATCTCACACAGAAGCATACACATACACACTCACAAAAAGAGGAAAAGGGGAAAAAAAATCATAAATCTTGCTCTCCTCAATTTGGGTTGATTCGTTGTCTATTCATGTATTCCACAGATGCAGGTACATCAAGTTGATTGTGGAGATTTAAGCCTCTGCTCCTGAGGCTGCTGGGAGAGATTTCCCTTTCTCTTCTTTGTTCTCACAGCTCCTGGGGTTCAGCTTTGGATCTGGCCCCGCCTGTGCGTGTAGGTCGACTGAGGGCGTCGTTGCTTCTCTCAGACAGGACGGGGTTAAAGGAGCAGCTGTTTCAGGGGCTCTGGCTCGCTCAGCCCAGGGCGGGAGAGGGGTACAGATACAGGGCGTGCCCGCGGTGAGAGGCCAGCATGACGTTGCACCAGCCTGAGGCGTGCCGTGCATTCTCTCGGAGAAGTTTTCCCTGGATCATGGGACCCTGGCAGTGGTGGGTGGCACAAGCTCCTGGGAGGGGAGGTGTGGATAGTGACCTGTGCTTGCACACAGGCTCCTTGGTGGCAGCAGCAGCAGCTTTAGCATCACATGCCCGTCTCTGGGGTCTGTGCTGATGGCGCGGCTTGCGCCCATCTCTGGAGCCCCTTTAGGCGGTGCTCTGAATCCCCTCTCCTCACGCACCCCGAAACAATGGTCTCTTGCCTCTTCGGCAGCTCCAGGGGTTTTCCCGGACTCCCTCCCGGCTAGCAGTGGCGCACTAGCCCCCTCCAGGCTGTGTTCACACAGCCAACCCCAGTCCTCTCCCTGGGATCCGACCTCCGAAGCCCGAGCCTCAGCTCCCAGCCCCCGCCCGCCCTGGCGGGTGAGCAGACAAGCCTCTCGGGCTGGTGAGCGCTGGTCGGCCCCGATCCTCTGTGCGGGAATCTCTCCGCTTTGCCCTCCGCACCCCTGTTGCTGTGCTCTCCTCCGTGGCTCCGAAGCTCCCCTCCTCCGCCACCCGCAGTCTCTGCCTGTGAAGGGGCTTCCTAGTGTGTGGAAAGTTTCGTCTGTCACAGCTCCCTCCCCGAGGTGCAGGTCCCGTCCCTATTCTTTTGTCTCTGTTTATTCTTTTTTCTTTTGCCCTACCCAGGTACGTGGGGAGTTTTTTGCCTTTTGGGAGGTCTGAGGTCTTCTGCCAGCATTCAGTAGGTGTTCTGTAGGAGTTGTTCCGCGTGTAGATGTATTTCTGATGTATTTGTGCGGAGGAAGGTGATCTCCGCATCTTACTCTTCTGCCATCTTGAAGGGCTCCAAATGCTATTGTTTTATGTTTTGTTTTGTTTTCATTAAAAAACATAAAATCCATTCTTTGCTCACAGGCCATACAAAAACAAGTTGTGAGCTGGTTTTGGCCTGCAGATCATAGCTTGACCACCTTTGGTGTAATGGCTTAAGTGACTTTCCTTTCACATTTATATTTACAATCTACTTGCAGTTGAGTTTTGTATGTTGTTTGAAGTAGTGGAGTCACATAAGAGTTGGAGAGGACATTTATATCCAGCAATCCTAGCTACACATAATCAATTTGCCACTGCTCTACTGGACCACCCTTATTCAAAATCAGTTGTCAGTGTATGTGTGGTTCTCTCCTTGATCCATTTTTCTGTGTGTCCATGCTTGCAATCAAACCACATCTTCTAAATCTAAGCCTTAGCATCCAGTAATTTCTCCCTCCTTTTCCTTCTTCAAAATTATCTTGGCTATTCCAAGCCTTTACCTTACCAGATACACTCTAGGAATTCAAAATTATCTTGGCTATTCCAAGCCTTTACCTTACCAGATACACTCTAGGAATTATCTGTTTCTGAAAATGTATTCTGAGTTGATTGTTGGAATTATATTAACTCTAAAGCTCCATTTGGGAACTGAGCTTTCAAACCTACAAACGTAATACATACCTCCATCTATTTACGTCCTCTTCAGTTCCATTAATTGTATTTATTATTTTTAGTATCAAGAGTTTATATAAGTTGTTGTAAGATTTGCCCTTAGACATTTGATGTTTTAATGCTGTTATAAATTATATATTTAATATTCACTTTAGAAATGGTCCTGGTATATGAAATATTTATCTACCTGTCTATTGAGATTGATTTAATTATAAATCATGTCAGTTGTTTATTTTAGACTTGTTTATATACACAATTATGTCATCTACAAATGACAATTTTATTTCTTTCTTTCTAATACTTGAATCTTTTATTAAGTTTCTTGCCCTTTTACACTGACTACGATCTCTACTATAATGCTGCATTAGAAGCATGATAATAGACATCCTTGATCTCTTGGTAAAACATTAACCATTTTACAGTCATGTGCAGGGCTTGGTGGATACCCTTAATTAGATAAAGAAATTATGCTTCTACTCTTACTTTGCTTAAAAAATTTTATCCTAAGAAATTTGTGTTAAATTGTATCAACTGTCTTTTTACATGTACTGTGATGATTGCTTTATTTTTCTCCTTGCTCCTATTAATATGATGAATCACAACTGATCTTTGAATGATAACTAAGATTTAATTCCTGGAATAAACCCAACTTGATTTCAGTGTCTTTTTGTTTTTTACTAATCTCACTAGATTCATTTTACTGATATTTTGTTTAGGATTTTGGCATCCATGTTCATGAAACACATTGGTTTGAAATTTTTCTTTGTTGAAATATCCTTGTCAAGTTTTGGTAGCAAGGTTGTGCCAATTTCATAAAAAGAGTTGTAAAGTGAGCGTAATGTTTAATTATCTGGATGAATATTTGCAACATTAGTGTTATTTGTTCCTTAAAAGTCTAGAATCATTTACCACTAAAGCCATCTAGGCCTGGTGCTTTGTTTGTAGGATGAGTTTAAATAACGACTTCACTTTTTGAAGTATACGTTGATATAGGATATTCTTTGATATGACATTCTTCACACTTTGTTTCTTCATGTTTTAGTTTTAGTAACTTGAGTCTTTGTAGATATTTGTCTCTTTCATATAAGATTTCAAATTCATAGACAATATTTATTTCACCATATCCTCTTGTAACCTTATGTCTGTTTTATACTGGTGTCCTCTTTTTCGTTCCTGATTTTGGAAATTTTTGTCTTTTTCCTATTTTCTTTATGGATATTGCCAGTGAATTATCAAGCTTATTAGAGTTTTCAAATCATCATCTTTGGCTTAGTTCATTTTCTTTATTTGTATTTTCTATTTTAATGTATTTATTTTTAGAATTGTTTTCTCTCCACTTTATTTCATTTTAATTTTCTATTATTTTGAAATGAATTCCTGGATTCCTGATTTTGAGCCTTTCTGTTTTTTTAATATATACTTTTAACACTGTAAAATACCCTTTAAGCTTGGTACACCTTCAACCAACAAAGCTTGTTATGTATATTAATCTTCCTTTTGTATTGTGCATCTTTATTTTTCCTCTGGTCACTCTAATATGTATGTTTTCTCTCTTTTCTTTTGTAAAATAATATTGACAATATATCCTTGTGACTTATTTTTTATAACTGGAATTTTGTACCTCTTAATCCCTTTCACCTATTTCACCCATTCCTCCACCCCCCTCCTCTTTGGCAAACCACTAGTTTGTGCTCTGTATTTGTGAGTCTATTTCTGTTTTGTAATGTTTGTTTATTTTGTTTTTTAGATTCCACATATAAGTGGAAAAAATACAGTATTTGTCTTTCTCTGTTTGACTTATTTCACCAAGCATAATGCCTTCCAGATCTGTCCATATTCTTGTAAATGGCAAGGTTTCATTCTTTGTAATGGCTGAGTAATATTCTGTGTTTTATATATAAATATAAATATAAATGTATGTATGTCACATCTTCTTTATCCATTCACCCATCAGTGGGCACTTAGGTTGCTTCCATATCTTGGCTACAGTGAATAATGGTGCTATGAACATTGGGGTGCATATATCTTTTTGAATGTTTTTGTTTTCTTTGGATAAATACCCAGGAGTGAAATTGCCAGATCATATGGTTGTTCTATTTTTAATTTTTTTGAGGAGCATCCATACTGTTTTCCACAGTGGCTGTGCCAATTTATATACCTACCAACAGTGTGAGAGGGTTTCCTTTTTTCCACATACTCGCCAACACTTATTATTTGTTGTCTTTTTGATAACAGCCATTCTGACAGGTGTGAGATAATATCTCATGTAGTTTGGTTTGCATTTCTGTGAGGATTAGTGATGTTGAGCATGTTTTCATGTGACCATTGGCCATATGTATGTCTTCTTTGAAAAAAAAAATTCTGTTCAGTTTCTCTGCCCATTTTTTGCTATTGAATTGTATGAATTCTTTATATATTTTGAATATTAACCCCTTGTCAGACATATCACTTGCAAGTGTCTTATCTCATTCAGTAGGTTGCCTTTTTATTTTGTTGATGGTTTTCTTTACTGTGCAAAAGCTTTTCAGCTTGATGTGGTCCCATTTGTTTATTTTTAATTTCATTGCCCTTGCCTGATGAGGCAGATCCAAAAAATACTGCTATGATTGATGTCAAAGAGTGGACTGCCTATGTTTCCTTCCAGGTGTTTTATGGTTTCAGGTCTTGCATTTAAGTCTTTAATCCATTTGGAGTTGATTTTTGTATATTGTGTGAGAAAATGGTCTAGATCTGTTCTTTTACATATAGCTGTCAAGTATTCCCAACATCATTTACTGAGGAAGCTGTCTTTTTTCCATTGCATGTTCTTGCCTCCTTTGCCATAGAGTAATTGACCATGTGTGCATAGGTTTATTTCTAGGCTCTCTATTCTGTTCCATTGATCTGTGTTTATGTGCCAGTAACACTCTTTTGATTACTATAGCTTTGTAGCATAGTTTGAAGTCAGTGAGTGTGATACCTCTGGCTTTGTTCTTCTGTCTCAAGATTGCCCTAGATATTTGGGATCTTTTGTGCTTCCATACATATTTTAGGATTATTGTTCTATTTCTGTGGAAAATGCCATGGGTATTTTGATAGAGATTGCATTGAATTTGTAGGTTGCTTTGGGTGGTATGGACAATTTGACAATATTAATTCTTCTACCCATGAACACAGAATACTTTTGCATTTATTTGTGTCATCTTCAGTTTATTTTTATGAATGTCTTATCGTTTTCAGAGTACAGTTTTTTTCACTTCTTTGGCTAAAATTTATTCCTAGGTATTTTATTCTTTTTGATGCAGTTGTAAATGGGATTGTTCTCTTTATTTCTTTTTTTGATAGTTCATTATTTGTGTAAAAATGCAACGGAGTTCTGTATATTAATTTTGTATCCTGCAACTTCACTTAATTCATTTACTAACTCTAATAATTGTTTGGTGGAGTCTATAGAATTGTGTATATATAGGATCATGTCATTTGCAAATAATGACAGCTTTACTTCTTTCCTTCCAGTTTGGGTGTATTTTATTTTACTTTTTCTTGTATGATTGTTGTGGCTAGGATTTCCAATACTGTGTTGAAAAAAATTGATGAGACTGGGCATTCTTCCTTGTCTCTGATCTTAGAGAAAAAGCTTTCCTCTTTTCACCATTGAGTATGAGGTTAGCTGTGGTTTGTCATAAATGACCTTTATTATGTTGAGGCATTGTTCCCTCTATAACAACTTAGCTGAGAGTTTTTATCAAGAACAGATGTTGAATTTTGTGAAATGTTTTTTCTGCATCTATTGAGATAGTCATGAGATTTTTATCCTTTGTTTTGTTAATGTTATATATCATGTTGATTGATTTGTGGATATTGAATCATCTTTGCATCCCTGGGGTAAAGCCCATTTGATAAAAAAGCCCATTTTGTGTTTTTTCCATTTTTCTTCCTATAATTGATCTCTAGTTTCATACAATTGTGGTTGGAAAAGATGCTTGTTATAATTTCAATTTTCTTAAATTTATTGAGTGTTTTTTTGCAGCCTAGCATGTGATCTATCCTGGAGAATGTTCCGTGTGTATTTGAAAAGAATGTATATTCTACTGGTTGTGGTTGGAATGTTCTGTAGGTATTTATCTAGTTCATCTGGTCTAATGTGTCATTTAAGGCCAATGTTTTCTTACTGATTTTCTGTCTATCCATGATCTATCCATTGCTGTAAGTAGACAATTTGTATATTTTTTATTGGCCTGTTTTCCATGTTACTAATCCCTGTTACAGCCAATAATATGTAGTGGTAAGACTTTCTAGCAAAATAGATGATATGCCTGATTAAAATATGTGGATTTTCAAGCCCTTAAATTAATTAAATGTGCTTTTTATGAGACTGCTATAATGTCCTAGATTTATATTAATACCTTCCTCGGAATTAGACTTGTGTTTTACTGTTGACATGTTCAAAATAAAAGTACCAAACTATAAAACTTTAACATTTTATGCAAATGTATGTTGCAGTGCTCAAACTACATAACCAATATGAGGAGAAAATGTCATAAAATTTCATAATGGGTTTACTTTTAGTGGAAAATAAAACGAAATATGCAAGCAAGTATGATGGGGTACTTCAGAGCAAACTCAGAATACTTCTGCAAATTGTTTTCCAATTATAATTCTGACAGATATATACTTTTTCTAAGTGTAGTACTGCAGTTGCCAATATAATTATGCACACATTGACTTAACTGAGTACTTAGTATGATGGGTAAAATCCATTTCAAATGCAGGTGCAATTTATGACTCAGATTTAAATAAAGCCTGCATAAGATTTCACAGAATAGGATTTGATTTTATAATCTTTGCACACAGGATTCTTTCATTATAATCAAAAGTGGTTTTGTGTATGAACAGGATACATGCTTAGTGAAGTTTTTAAAGCAGTATAATGATTTTCCTGGGTTTGTTGAAATCATAGCTTTGGCTTTCTCTATTTTTCAACCAGAAATATGCACGGAGGGTGGTTTCCAGTGTATATAAATTTGTTTGGATCCTTGTAATTTGCTTTTAGATCTTCTAGTGAAACAAATTTTAACCTGTCTAGATTATCTGTGTATTATATTTACATGACATATATTTAGAACAGCATAAAGTCAGGCTGTTTGAGAAGATAAAAATTTATCCACAGATAATTCACGCATATAAGAGAAATAAAACACATTGAACCAAGGGATCACACAATTTTTTAGTATTTTTCCTTTACCAAACAAAGATTAATGAAATACTGAAAAATTGATGTTAATAATATTTGAAAATCTAATGTTTTCCTATCATTGCCATGTCACTTTCAAAATTCACATGAAGAAATATAATGCCATACATGACACAGAATTCTACATAAACCTTCAATTACCTGCATTTGGCATTTTTGCCCTGTAATTTTGATTTTCATTCCACTTTTCTAAATCAGGTTTTTAAAAAATATGTTTACATAGTGTATAGGAGTCATTGTATGAGATGTATTTCATTAATCATGCTTGTTATACTTGTTAAATTCATTTCTACCATGGGGTGGAAGAATCCATCCAGATTCTGGTTTGGTTTTGCTCTTGTATTTTGGTTTGTTTGTTTTATTTTGTTTTCCTTTGTTTCCCTGCAAAAAAATTTTTTTAATTGAGAATTAGGATACAATTGAGTACATGTTGAAAAGTTGACACTCACTGTATAGAAGTATGGCTCAATTCATAAACAGTTTTGCTATTTCCATGTGGCCAGTACCAGGTGGTTATGTGGAAGAATACTGCATGAAATCAAGACAGAGTGGATGAGTTTGGCTACTTAGGCTGTCAGTGTAAGTCAGAATACCTGCCAGGTTAGGGGAGGGGCTAGCTTGGATGGGCCTAGAAAGCTTACAACATCTTAACTATGAATAAAACCTAAAGCCTGATTCATACTATTTTCTATGTCAGGAAGGGGTTTCCCTGTATTTGCACTTTCAAGAAGATATATATTAAATCAAATGTAGAAGAATATTTAAGCACCAGCATGTACTTTACTGTGGGACAGAGATGGTTCATAAGATCTCATCATAATATGGATAATAATTACAATAACAATTAGTATTTCTTACACTCTTTATAAGGCCTAGAACTTTTCCTGGCCCTTTACACTTAATTGGATTCATTACCAGCAAGTCAATGATATGGTTACCATTAATATCCTCATTTAATAGATGAGCAATATGGGATATATAGCAATTGAATAACTTGCCCCAGATAAGTTATTACTTGCTCATCTAGTAAAACCAGGGTGACATGTCCCTCAGGACTGTAGATCTCCTTTGGCTGGCAGACCAAGAGCAGTACAGAAGCAGAATGTAGGATCTTATTTCCTCCCTACCCTCTTCCTCTCATCTCTCTCCTCATGACTACAAATGCCTTAGAAAAAAAATCTAGACTCACCCCACCCACACATTTCCATGGCTTTGAATCTCTAGTCTTAGTTTCCCTGATGTCTTCTGTCCTAGTGCTTCCTACCTGCTTGCTTCCTCTCAGCCTAGACCTTTCTGCTTGATGTTTTGTTAGATGGTCTTGTAGCCTTATGCTTTAGATTCCACCACAGGCCTCTACTGTCAGTATCTTACCTTCACAAACTGCCTCCCTGTTGTCCAGGATAGATAGAGAATGAAAATAAGCCAAAAATGGGTTAGAAAAAGAAATACTTTTTTCAACTAAATACCTTGCTAAAATTTAAGAAGGAGAAGGAGAAAGGAGGGAAGGAAAGGGGAAGAGGAAGAGGGGGGAGGGAGAAGAAAAAGAAGGGGAAGGAGATGAGGAGGAGGAGGAGAAATGGGGGTGAATAAATTGGAAGTGTAGGAGAAAGCATTGAGATATTCACATTTTTGAAATTTTTTTTGGATGATTGTATTTTATTTTTAACACCTTTATTGTAGTATAACTGCAATACAATGGTGTGTTAGTTTCTGCTTTATAACAAAGTGGATCAGGTATACATATACATATGTCCCAATATCTCCTCCCTCTTGTGTCTCCCTCCCATCCTCCCTATCCCACCCTTCTATGTGGTCACAAAGATTCGAGCTGATCTCCCTCTGCTATGTGGCTGCTTCCCTCTAGCGATCTATTTTATATTTGGTAGTGTATATATCTCGATGCCACTCTCCCACTTCGTCCCAGCTTACCCTTCCCCCTCCCCGTGTCCTTAAGTCAATTCTCTAATCTGCGTCTTTGTTCCTGCCCTGCCCCTAGGTTCTCCAGAACCTGTTTTTGTTTGTTTGTTTTTTAGATTCCATATATATGTGTTAGCATACGGTATTTGTTTTCCTCTTTCTGACTTACTTCACTCTGTATGACACACTCTAGGTCCATCCACCTCACTACAAATCACTCAATTTCGTTTCTTTTTATGGCTCCGTAATATACATTGTGTATATGTGCCACATCTTCTTTATCCATTCATCTGTCGCTGGACACTTAGGTTGCTTCCATGTTATGGCTATTGTAAATAGAGCTGCAATGAACATTGTGGTTCATGACTCTTTTTGAATTATGGTTTTCTCAGGGTATATGCCCAGTAGTGGGATTGCTGGGTCATATGGTAGTTCTATTTTTAATTTTTTGGGAAACGTCCATACTGTTCTCCATAGTGGCTGTATCAATTTACATTCTCACCAACAGTGCAAGACGGTTCCCTTTTCTTCACACCCTCTCCAGCATTTAGTGTTTGAAGATTTTTTGATGACGGCCATTCTCACTGGTGTGAGGTGACACTTCATTGTAGTTTTGATTTGCATTTCTCTATTGATTAGTGATGTTCAGCATCCTTTCATGTGTTTGTTGGAAATCTGTATATCTTCTTTGGAGAAATGTCTATTTAGGTGTACTGCCCATTTTTGGATTGGGTTTTTTGTTTTTATGATACTGAGCTGCATGAGGTGCTTTTAAATTTTGGAGATTAATCCTTTGTCAGTTGCTTCATTTGCAAATATCTTTTCCCATTCTGAGGGTTGTCTTTTCATCTTGTTTCTGGTTTCCTTTGCTGTGCAAAAGCTTTTAAGTTTCATTAGGTCCCATTTGTTTTTATTTCCATTTCTGTAGGAGGTGGGTCAAAGAGGACCTTGCTGTGATTTATGTCATAGAGTGTTCTGCCTATGTTTTCCTCTAAGAGTTTTATAGTGTCTGACTTTACATTTAGGTCTTTAATCCATTTTGAGTTTATCTTTGTGTATGCTGTTAGGGAGTGTTCTAATTTCATTCTTTTACATGTAGCTGTCCAGTTTTCCCAGCACCACTTATTGAAGAGGCTGTCTTTTCTCCATTGTATATTCTTGCCTCCTTTATCAAAAATAAGATGACCATATATGCATGAGTTTATCTCTGCACTTTATATCCTTTTCCATTGATCTATATTTCTGTTTTTTGTGCCAGTATCATGCTGTCTTGATTACTGTAGCTTTGTAGTATAGTCTGAAGTCAGGGAGCCTGATTCCTCCAGCTCCGTTTTTCTTTCTCAAGATTGCTTTGGATATTCGAGGTCTTTTGTGTTTCCATACAAATTGTGAATTTTTTTGTTCTAGTTCTGTGAAAAATGCCATTGGTAGTTTGATAGGTATTGCATTGAATCTGTAGATTGCTTTGGGCAGTATAGTCATTTTCACAATGTTGATTCTTCCAATTCAAGAACATGGTATATCTTTCCATCTGTTTGTATCATCTTTAATTTCTCTCAGCAGTGTCTTATAGTTTTCTGAATACAGGTCTTTTGTCTCCTTAGAAAGTTTTATTCCTAGGTGTTTTATTCTTTTTGTTGCAGTGGTAAATGGGAGTGTTTCCTTAATTTCTCTTTCAGATTTTTCATCGTTAGTGTATAGGAATGTAAGAGATTTCTGTGCATTAATTTTGTATCCTGCTACTTTACCAAATTCATTGATTAGCTCTAGTAGTTTTCTGGTAGCATCTTTAGGATTCTCTATGTATAGTATGACATCATCTGCAGACAGTGACAGGTTTACTTCTTTTCCGATTTGGATTCCTTTTATTTATTTTTCTTCTCTGATTGCTGTGGCTAAAACTTCCAAAACTATGTTGAATAAGAATGGTGAGAGTGGGCAACCTTGTCTTGTTCCTGATCTTAGTGGAAATTATTTCAGTTTTTCACCATTGAGGATGATGTTGGCTGTGGGTTTGTCATATATGGCCTTTATTATGTTGAGGAAAGTTCCCTCTATCCCTACTTACTGCAGGGTTTTTATCATAAATGGGTGTTGAATTTTGTCGAAAGCTTTCTCTGAATCTATTGAGATGATCATTTGGTTTTTCTCCTTCAGTCTCTTAATGTGGTGTATCACATTGATTGATTTGCATATATTGAAGAATCCTTACATTCCTGGGATAAACCCCACTTGATCATGGTGTATGATCCTTTTAATGTGCTGCTGGTTTCTGTTTGCTAGTATTTACTTGAGGATTTTCACATCTGTGTTCATCAGTGATATTGGCCTGTAGTTTTCTTTTTTTGTGACATATTTGTCTGGTTTTGGTATCAGGGTGATGGTGGCCTCCTAGAATGTGTTTGGGAGTTTTCCTCCCTCTGCTATATTTTGGAAGAGTTTGAGAAGGATAGGTGTTAGCTCTTCTCTAAATGTTTGATAGAATTTGCCTGTGAAACCATCTGGTCTTGGGCTTTTCTTTCTTGGAAGAATTTTAATCACAGTCTCATTTTCGGTGCTTCCGATTGTTCTGTTTATATTTTCTATTTCTTCCTGGTTCAGTTGTGGAAGGTTGTGCTTTTCTAAGAATTTGTTGATTTCTTCCAGGTTGTCCACTTTATTACCATATAATTCCTTGTAGTAATCTCTCATGATCATTTGTATTTCTGCAGTGTCATTTGTTACTTCTCCTTTTTCATTTCTAATTCTGCTGATTTGAGTCTTCTCCCTTTTTTTCTTGATGAGTCTGGCTAATGGTTTATCAATTTTGTTTATCTTCTCAAAGAACCAGCTTTTAGCTTTATTGATCTTTACTGTTGTTTCCTTAATTTCGTTTTCATTTATTTCTGATCAGTTCTTTATGATTTCTTTCCTTCTGCTAACTTTGGGGTTTTTTGGTTCTTCTTTCTCTAACTGATTTAGGTATACGGTTAGGTTGTTTATTTGAGATGTTTCTTGTTTCTTGAGGTAGGATTGTATTGCTCTAAACTTCCCTCTTAGAACTGCTTTTGCTGCATCCCGTAGGTTTTGGGTCATCATGTTTTCATTGTCTTTACTTTCTAGGTATTTTTTGATTTCCTCAGTGACCTCTTGTTTATTTAGTAGTGTATTTTTTAGCCTCCATGTGTTTGTATTTTTTACAGTTTTTTTCCTGTAATTGATATCTAGTTTCATAACGTTGTGGTCAGAAAAGATACTTGATATGATTTCAGTTTTCTTAAATTTACCAAGGCTTGATTTGTGACCCAAGATATGATGTATCCTGGAGAATGTTCCATGAGCACTTGAGAAAAATGTGTCTTCTATTGTTTTTGGATGGGATGTCCTATAAATATTATGTCCATCTTGTTTAATGTATCATTTAAAGCTTGTGTGTTTCCTTATTTATTTTCATTTTGCATGATCTGTCCATTGGTGAAAGTGCAGTGTTAATGCCCCCTACAATGATTGTGTTACTGTTGATTTCCCCTTTTATGGCTGTTAGCAGTTGCCTTATGTATTGAGGTGCTCCTATGTTGGGTGCATAAATATTTACAATTGTTATATGTTCTTCTTGGATTGATCCCTTGATCATTATGTGGTGTCATTCTTTGTCTCTTGTAATAGTCTTTATTTTAAAGTCTATTTGTCTGATATGAGAATTGCTACTCCAGCTTTCTTTTGATTTCCATTTTCATGGAATATCTTTTTCCATCCTCTCACTTTTCCATCCCCTCACTTTTAGTCTGTATGTGTTCCTAGGTCTAAGTGATAATTGCTTTAACAGTTGGGTAGAAGTTGAGCTATTAACTATAGTGAAAAAAACAAAGAACTAGTTTGATATACACCCAGAATTCTCACAATACTCAGGAATTGGCAGCTATAGTTGCCCCTGGAAGACATGGATTAAAATAGGGAAGGTTGCTTTAAAACTCATTGAAAGTAGTCAGACTCTATTCCCTACTAATATGGGAATTCTCTGCCAGAAGATTAGCTGCATCGCGATGTAGTTAATTGAAGTGACGCAAAAACAGCCTCAAAACTTCCAATGACCTTTTTTCTATTAAACATTAGCAGACAATGAAAATTACTGTTATTGAAGGAAAATCTCTAATGAGGAAAAGAGAGAACAAAATAAATGAGAAAGTCAGTAAACCCAGCTTTGAGAAAACAGTTCTGTTTTGTAGGAGAAAACTTCAAAAAATGTTTGTATAATAGCTTCAGATAAATACATGAAGATACTGCATTATTTTAAAAAGTGCAGAATGAAGCACAAAAATACATATTCAGAGAACAAAAGGGAACTCATGGAAATTGCAACAGAGAAAGTAGAAATAAAAAACTCAGAATATTTGGAAGGTAAATTTGAGGGAAACTCACAGAAAGGAAAGCAAATCAATAAAGAGAGGAAAACTAGAAACAATAATTAGAAACTGGAAGTCAATAGCCAAACATATGATTGTTCTAATGGTTTTAAAGGGAAAACAGTTGAGAAAATCGTCAATGAAATATTTTAAGAAAATCAGGTAGAACTGAAGATATGAGTGGCCAGGCTAAGAAAGCATGATAAATGGATGAAAATAGAACCCACCAAGTGAAATCTTTGTGAGAATCATGTGGACAAAGAGGAAACTCTACAGGCTTCTATTTTTTAAAAAAATTTTAATATATTTTATTGACATATAATGCACATACAAACTTACACATTGTGTAAGCTTAAGGTGTATGATGTATTGATACATTTATATATGCAGTATGATTGCCATCATATTAGTGTTTTATAGCATCTCTGTCATATCACATAATTATCATTTATTTTCTGTAGTGTGAACAGTTAAGATCTAGTGTCTTAGCAATTTTGAAGTATATAATATGGTATCATTGACTATAATAACTACGCTGTGTATTATGTCTCCAGAACTTATTCATTTTATAACTGAAAGTTTGTACCCTTTAACAACATCTCCTCAATTTCTCTACCACCCAGTCCCTGATAACTACTATCCTACTCTCGTTTGTATAAGTTAAGCTTTTTTAGATCCCACATGTAAGTGATATTATATAGTATTTGTCTTCTTTTTTTGTCCAGCTTACCTCACTAGCATGTTGCCCTCACGGTTCATCCATATTGTTACAAATGGGAGAATTCCCTTCTTTTTCATTCATTGAATAATATTCCACTCTGTGTGTGTGTGTGTGTGTGTGTGTGTCTGTATGAAGATGTGATACTTTATTTATTAATCTGTATACAGATGCTTAGGTTGTTTCCATATCTTAGCTATTGTGTATAATGCTGCAGTAAACATGGGAGTGCAGATGTCTTTTCAATATCCTATTTTCATTTTCTTTGGATATATTCCCAGAGGTGGGATTGCTGGCTCACATGGTAGCTCTAGTTTTAATTTTTTGAGGAGCCTCCATACTGTTTTCCACAGTGGCTGAACCAATTTACATTCACACTAACAGTGCACAAGAGTTTCCTTTTCTCCACATTTTCTCCAACACTTTGTAATCTCTTGTCTTCATAATGATAGCTGTTCTCATGGGTGAGAGGTGATATGTCTCATTGCGGTTTTGATTTGTATTACCTTGATGATTAGTGATGTTGAGTATCTTTTCATGTATCTGTTGGCCATTGGATGTCTTCTTCAGACAAATGTCTGTTCAGTTCCTCTGCCCATTTTAAAATCAGATTGTTTGATTTTTTTGATGGTTGTCATCGACTTATATGAATTCTTTATATACTTTGGATATTGACCCTTTATCTGATACATGGTTTGGAAATATTTTCTGCCATTTTGTAAGTTGTTTTCTCATTTTGTTGACTGTTTCTTTAGATGTGCAGAAGCTTTTTAGTTTGATGTAATCCTCCACAAGCTTTTAGAAAAGAAAACAGTCACATGTGAAGGCTTCAGTGTTTTCAACAACTACAGTGGCAGATAGAAAAGAATGGGGCAAAACTGTTCAAGATGCTGAAAGCAAAAAGCTTTCAGTCTAATAATGCATGCCTAGGGTGAAGGTATGGAAAAAAAAAAACTTTCACATATTCCAAGAGTCAAACAATTTCCCTCCCAGGCACCATTTCTTAGGTAATGGTGAAAGGCCTCACATAGAAGAGAGGCTCAGGGAACCTCTGGAGAAAGAGTATCCTATGTTGACAACTGGCACCATGCTTGGTGGGCAATCAGACCACAGTTGAGCAGTGAGATTCATGAGGCAGAGATTGCTACAGTGTTCAGCTGTGAATAGTATTTTTATAGAATAGTAATATAAACATGAACTGTGTAATTAAAATTCTAACGTAATTATATTGGAAAGATACGGAAGGTGAAGCAGAGGAGATGGTGAGATAAAAGAAATCTCTTTTATTGTAATAGGGACTCAATAGGTACAGTCTAAAAGAGTTGAAATGTACGATAGCAATATATACATATAATTTAGAAATATGGAGTGTGAAAATGCCATAAGAAATGGTTAAAATAGTTTGGTGTGATTCCCTCTGAGGATGAGGATTGTGGAGGAGCAGAGAGGGATAAGTCAGAGAAGGTTTTTTTGTTGTTTTTGTTAGATGCTTTTAGAAATATTTGAATTTTAAGTTCTATGAATGTACTGTTTTTGGTAAAGTAAAATTTACCTTAAAGCGATTAATGTTTCCAAATCAGTATAGAACATAAAATTAAAACCAACCAAACCAAACAAACAAAAGCAAACACACTATGGAACCATGAAAAGAAAATAAAAAGCTAAAAAGGAAGATTTTAGAAAGAACATCAGCTATAAATATCACTGGAGATGGGGTAAAGATATTTTAAACTCCCCACCAACTTGAAAGCCTTCCTGATACGTTTTTGATATCTGTATTTATTTATTTTAGCTGGAGCACACAGGTTTCTGGATTTAAGATCAGACTGATTTTTTTTGTTATAGCAGTAACAACACCCCTTCCTAATCCCTATTTCCTGCTTGGCAAGACGTAAGGAAGGCAGATGTCACCGTGCACATACAGTGAGGTCTGGACCAGAGAAGAGGAAACCTGAAATTATGGAATTGGGAGCTTTTTAGGAACTGCTGAACAACTGCCCCCTCCGTTCTGGAGAGAGGAAGAGAAATCTTTGTTTTCTCATGTGAACAAATCCTCGCTGGAAAGGGCTAGGGAAAGGGGAGGGTCTCTGAATTGATCCAGTCTTTTGAAATTTAAAGAATGTCTCCAGGGTTTGTGGGGTTTTTTTTTTTAAATCCTTTTGAAATGTAAACGAGTGGCAAAGGGCTCCCAAAGAGATAAACTTGTAAATCTGGAGTAATTCAGTGTCTCTACCATGAGTCAGTATCTCTTAATCCAGATTCAATTATCTCTTCATCCAGATTGCCAGAGATGTTTGCTCAGTAAACCCTAACCGTGTGGAAACATGAAAATATTAGTTGTTTCCCAACACGTCTTTCCCATACTCCCTTGTTTCAGTCCACGGAACCACTGTTCCAGTTGCCCAGTCTCGATCTTTGTTTATCATATATCCTGTCAATTATCAAATCCTGTCAGCTTTCCTTTTGATTTCAACCACTTCTCACCATCTTGTCTGCTAACCCATTGGTCCAGTTTATCATCCATCTCACCTAGGTTAATGTAAGTAGCTTCTTAAACTACCTTGCTGTTTCTCCTTCCCACTCTCACCCCATGTGGCAGTGCAGGTCACCTTCAGTATGTCAGTGTATTCCATTCCTCTGCCTGGGAGCTTTTGTTTTACCCCAAGGAAGTTCTCAGGTTCTTTCTCTGCGTGAACCCCACAAATTCTCTGAGCTCTCCTACTGCTCTTCTCCTCACATGCTCTGTCCTCCCCATTCTGGCCTCTTTGGTTGTGCAACCCAGGAAGCATGTGCCCACCTCTGTATTCTCTGAAACCTCAGCTTGGACAGCTCTTTCAGCAGATACTCAGAAGGCTCCTCCCTTACTTCCTGTGAGGCTGTGTTCCAATGGTATTGTGTCTGAAATGCAAACCTTTTCTCCACCCTATTTATGTTTCTTCGTAGCATTTATTGATACCCAAAATATTGTTGATACCAAAATAATCCCCAAATATTGTTTGTTTATTGTCAGCTTCTTCCCTCTAGAACATAAGGGACTTTTTTTTTATTCACAGATGTATCCCCAGCTATTAAAGCAGTGGTTGGCACAGAAAGAGTATTCTTTTTGTTAAGTGAATGAATATTAAAAGTCAAAATTTGAAGTCCAGATTAAGAATTAATTCAATTATAAACAGCATAAAGTCAAATTACACAAAAAAATGCAAGTCATGTGGGGGAAAACCTTAAGATGAAATGCATTCTTAAAGGAAGGAGGCTGTTGTACCAGCGTTACAAAACATACAGTTTTAAATAGATATGATAAATAGATAAAGAGTGTAATATAGAAGCTCAGTTCTCAATTATGACATATTATCATGAAACATCATGACTATTTTGTACTAAATGTGATCTTGATTCAAATATATATACAGTTACAGCTGTAAGAAGTTGAATGAAAACTGAATTTTCCACAAGAAATCTTGAGGAGCGTCATGGTTTTTCCACCATCAATTTCTCCCTCTTCTGTTTCTTAGCAACTGATTTTCTCATATATATATATATATATATATATATATATATATATATATATATATAAAACGTTAAGTGAAGATTTTCTCAGGCAGAATGATTTAGAGAAGACCCTCCTTGGAATTGTAGAAAATTCATAGCTCTTGTGTCATATCACCCAACAGTATCCCTGTTGTCGCTAATAATAAATTTTGTGTTTGGAGTTAGGGAAAGATTACTTACCTGAGAAACATGATTTCTGCCTCTTCCTCTTCTCCCTCTCGCCTGCCACTTTCTACATCTTATTCATAATATATGTGCATTTTGCTAGGTGCAGTACAGGTTTAATTTAAATACAATAATAAATTCCATCATTCTTCTTTTATTTTTATTCTTCTGAAATGATACAGGAATAAAATTACATTCAGAATTACCTTTCTTGTATCTTACAGTGAGTAAAGCACTGGACCATCATTTGATTTTTGTAGCTCACTTGTGTGTTTTTCTTTATCAACTCATTATTTCATCCTCTTTTCCCCAGTTCTCACATATAAGTGATAAGCCATCATCGGGGACCAAGTGGCTGGGATATTGTCTTTTTTTCCTCAAGGCTAATTTATAATCATGTTTTCTTTCTAGAAACTGTCTTTCTTTTTAATCATCTGCAACTAGTCCTTACACTTTTGCTATGTAACTTGATAGTGTTTGATATATTGCTGTAGTTATTTTAATAATAAAACCAAATTATTGTATGGCTAGTATCTCAGAAATATCCCTATGAGATGAAACTGAGCTAAAGTCTGTGTTATAATTAAGGACTTCAGGGCAAAAGGCTTAGATATGCAATTAACAGGTTTAAATGTGTAAAGAAAACCTCTCTAGTTTGAAAAGGGAGATTTGGGAGATTTGATTTTGACTTTCCTTCTGATCATGTTAAAAGCGACCTTGAGATGTACGTTTTTCATAACAAATTTCAGGTTTATGTTCTTGTTGCAGATGTTGTCACAACACCTTTGAGTTAAAAGTTCCTTGAAGATTTGAAGAGTTCTTAAAATGTAATTCCTGATATTTGTATGTGAAACAAAAAGCAAGCCTGAGCCAAATAATTACTTAGATAATGATCTGTGACCTGTCACACTATGAAGGGAGCAGACCATTACAGAAATCAAGCACATCATAATTTGATAAATTTAGCAATTCTTAATTTCCAGTCTAATGCAAAAACACTGATTTTCCTTAAGCCAACACTAGCTAATACCTAGGAGGGCAAGGATATGCTTTAAACCATTACACAGATTGCTTTCCTCCCATCTCTATTAATTTCCTACTTTCTATATTATTTCAGTATCTCAGCTTGGTTCTCTGAACATTTGTCCCTCTGCAACTTTCCTAATACAATTATCCATATTTACAATCTGTCAGACCTTCTTATTGTGTTTTTTTATCCTTTTTCACAAACTATGAATGGCAATGAGGTTTTATTTTGTGGGCAGATTGCCTTTGACAGACAAATTGTCCACACCACTCACTAAGCAGGGAAAGATTCCAGGGTTTGTCTGGGCTTAGTATGAAGGAAAACCATGATCAATTAGTGAAGGGTGCTTCAGGCGAAGGAATGGAACAAAACAACGTGCGTAACAGGGAATCCTCACTCTATGCTTCTATCTCCCCCACACGTTAGGATAAATGAGCATTGCCACATGCTGAAAATGATTCTATCCTGGTCTCTTATACATCTTCATTCTGAAATGGCTTTAGGCATTTCTCTAGCTGGCATAAACTTCCTGGTTGATCACTCCCCGCCTCCCCAGTACAGCCATTATTCTAGTAATATCTCCCACTTTGCCTACTACATTAGCTCAAGAATTCCTACCCATGTCTGTCATCAAAAAGACAACAAGTAAGTGTTGGCAAGGTTGTGGAGAAAGAGGAATCCTAGTGCACTGTTGGTGGGGCATGTGAAGTGGTGTGGTCACTATGGAAAACAGTATGAAGATTCCTCAAAAAAATTAAAAATAGAACTACTGTATAACCTAGCAATTAAACTACTGGGTATGTGTCCAAAGAAAATGAAAACACCAATTCAAAAAGATATATGCGTCCCTGTGTTCACTGCAACATTATTTATAATACCCAAGATATGATAGCAAACTAAATGTCCATCAGTGGATGAATGGATAAAGAAGATGTGGTGTATACATTTACAATGGAATACTACTCAGCCATAAAAAAGAATGAAAGCTTGCCATTTGCAACAGCGTGGATGATTTAGCGGGTACTGTCGTAAGTGAAATAAGTCAGACAGAAAAAGGCAAATACCATGTGATCTCACCTATATGTGGAATCTAAAAAACAAATCAAACGAAAAAACATAAAATGGAAACAGACTCATAGATACAGAGAACAAACTGGTGATTGCCAGAGGGGAGGGGTGGGGGAAATTGACGTAACAGTTGAAGGTAATCGAGAGGTGCAAACTTCCAATCATAAGATAAATCATGGAGATGCAATGTACAACATGGGGAATATAGTCACCAATATTGTAATAACTTCATATGGTGACAGATGGTTACTAGACTTACCAGGGGGATCATTTCATAATGTTGACCCACTATGCAGTACACTTGTAACCAATATTGTATGTCAGCTATACTTCAAGGAAAAAAAAAAGAATTCTTACCCAGCTTGTTCCCTATAGTTTGCAACTATGTTGCCACCACTATTCTTAGTACTGCAAACCTCCTATAAACATTCTGGCATATACCCACCACACCAGCTCTGCACTTCCTTTATGTCTCTATTGCTGATGCTATAGAACTTATTGCGCACTCTGGAATATAGATGCTCAGTCCTACTGAGCTTGCCCTCTGTATGTTGGCCTGGAAGCTACTTCCTCATTCTCCTATTTATTATTCATTTTCAGAATGATATTCTAGCTGTGAAAGCTTGGTCTTCCTCCTTCTGACATCCTCTCTTGGCATTTTCTCTCTCAGAGAGTTTATCCATTCTTATGTCTTCAGTAATGACCTCTGTAGATTTGACTGCCAATTCTATAAAGTTTGTCTCTCATAACAAATAAGAATTCCCTAGTGTAGTACTTGCATTCCTTGCGATCAGGCCCTAACCTGCATGGGTAATATTTTTTCCATATTTTACAACTACACATCCCTCAGCCATTGTAACTCACACACATTCATATTCATTTGAATGTGAATATTTGCATTCTAAACTCTAGCCCTAAATAGGCGATTTTCACTCACAGTCTTAGATGTAAGTTTATTTCTTTTATTCTGACCACAGACATCCCTTAAAACTATCTTTATCTAACTTGACCTCTGCGACGTTTGATGTTCTTGACCATTAACACTCCTTTCTAAAATTCCTCTGTCTTTTCACATTTCTTTATTTCTCTAGTTGCTCCTTGTCATAGGCTTTTACATATTACAGATCTCTAGATTTTGGTCCTCAGCCTCTAGTTCTTCTTCTCAGTTTCTTTGACCTCCTTCGTGGTGAGAACCAAAAGGGATCATGAGAGGGAATGAGCCCGGGGGCAGGGTTTTGAGGAGAAGGTGAAAGGCCCTGTTAACTAATCTGCCATTGACCCTGCCCACCTGCTCTCAGCTGTCCCGCCTACTGGGAACCTCTGACATACTCAGTTCCCTTTATTTAACTCATGTTCTGCTTTACTCACCTATGCACAATTTCTGTAGTTTGCTTCTGATATAAAGATTTGATTATGATTCCCATCTTACGAAAAAGAAGATTGAGTTTAAGAGAGTTCAAAGAACTGGAATTCAACTCACACAGTTTGATTTTAGAGTTCAAACTCTTAAACACATAACCTATCTTACTCTCTTTCAGAGAAATATAAATACAGTTAGTTGGAAAGTCTCTTACTTCCTGAATTACTTTTATTCTATTAATTTTTCTGTTAGTAATGCAGGTGCACTTTGTGTAAGCACACACAATTTGCACTCAATCTTCGATCCTCACTTCTATCCAGAGGAAGTAATGCTTTCCTCTTCACCAGCACCAACAAATGAGTTCTGGTTTCTACACTCCTGTTCTGCAGTTACTTCATTCTGGCAATCAGCTGCTTCTCCTTTGACTTCTTTTTCTTTTTTCTTATCTATTTTCATTCATTTATTTGCTTATTGATTTATTTACTCAACTGTAGTTGATTTACAATGCGATAGTTTCAGGTGTACAGCAAAGTGTACTCAGTTATACATACATATATATATATATACACACACCTTTTTCAGATTCTTTTCCATTATAGGTTATTACAAGATATTGAGTATAGTTCCCTGTGCTATTCAGTAGGTCCTTGTTGGTTTTCTATTTTATATATAGTAGTGTGTATATTTTAATCCCAAACTCCTAATTTATCCCTCCCCCACCCCTTCCCCCTTCAGTAACCGTAAGTTTGTTTTCTATGTCTGTGAGTCTGTTTCTGAATTTATAAATAAATTCATCTGTATCATTTTTTTAGATTCCACACATAAGCGATATCATATACTTGTCTTTTTCTGACTCACTTCACTTAGTATGATAATCTCTATGTCCATCTATGTTGCTGCAAATGGTATTATTTCATTCTTTCTTATGGCTGAGTAATATTCCATTGTATGTATGTGTATATATATATACACACATCTTCTTTATCCATTAATCTGTCGATGGACACTTAAGTTGCTTCCATGTCTTGGCTGTTGTAAATAGTGCTGCAGTGAACATTGGGGTGCATGTATCTTTTTGAATGGGAGTTTTCTCCAGATATATGCCCAAGAATGGGATTGCTGGATCATATGGTAGCTCTATTTGTAGTATTTTAAGGAATGTCCATACTGTTCTTCTTAGTGGCTGCACCAATTTACATTCCCACCAACGGTGTAGGGGATTCCCTTTTCTCCATACCTTCTTGACTTCTTTCTCTTTATACATAAATTCTCCTGTAACAAAAAAACTTCCTCCAGTCTTCCCATTGCTGTGAGATGTTTCAGTACCTTCACTGACAAGAATTTGTTAATGTGATCTCTTCTCCATTTGTCATGTTAAATCCCTCAATTCCTAACCACTCACTAAGCCATAGAAATCTGGCTTGCTCAATATAAGTTGGTACAGAAACATTCCTTATGACTGCATGTGGACAGATTTTAGGGGCACATGTAATTGTTTATTTACTGACCTTTTCTGAAACATTAGACATTTTGGGGCCTTCCTTGAAACTTTCCTCCCTTTTGTTTTATGAAACCCGTCTTTTTCCCTAAATTTCTTCTAATACCTTAAATTGATATTTGTGGTCTTTCATCCTCTTCTTAAAATTTATATTTCCTCAGATACAGTCCTGATTTCTCATGTTATTCTCTACACGTGATTCTCAGATTTTAATGTGCATTCCGGTCACTGGTAGATCTTCTTAAACCACAGTTGTGATCCAGGAGGTCAGGTTTTGCTTTTCTGTCAAGTTCCCAGGTGATATGAATGCTACTGGACAAAGGACCACATGTTAAGTAGTGAGAAGGTGATCATAGAGAGGCAGCAGTGAGTGGTGGCTTGAAGCAAGATCTTAGTTCCCTGCCCAGGAATTGAACCTGGGTAGCCTGGATGAAAACCAGGAATCCTAGCCACCAGACCAGCAAGGGCAAATTTTCCCTGCTCTTGTCCCCATTGAAAAATGCATTTCTCAAGGAGGCAAAAAACTATAAAATCAGGTACAAAGTTTATTATTAGAGACATAGCACTACAACAAGTGGGAGAGCACACGGAGAAACATTTTGTTTAGTTTAGACAGAAGCAAGGCAGAGATGCACACCCCGGGAGGAAGGGAGTGGGCACCCTCCTTAAAGAGGAGGAGCTCAGTAAAGAGGAGGTTAAGTCGTTTACATAGGGAGTTCTTCCTGGTCTTTGTTTACCTTTGGCCAATTATCTGGGTTTTTTTTCCACACCTGACCTGGCCTAGGACCCTCCCCAACATGCGTGCGTAACTTTTTTCCAAGATGGATTCTAGCCCAGAGGCCTGTGGTGTGGGGGCCTTGACATCACATATTATGGGGTGGTGCCCCCTCCTTTTTGATCCCCAGTGAGCCTTTCTGCTCATGTGTAGTGTCTCCCTTGCCCCAAGGATGGGAAATATGTGACCTCTTGATCTTTTATTCAAACACGGCTTAGCGCCTCTCTGTTCCTGCCTTGACGACTGTTATCTTAAAATGTCCTCAGGAGACAAAGCCTGGCTATTTACCCTGTTTCTGTTGCTATTTCTATTTCAAAGTGCAAACAGGAGGCTGGCTGTAAATATCTAACCTTGGGCCCGTCTATCTCCTGCCTCAAAGGGAGACATTTTACCTCTGTATTCATTCTCATCTCTGATAACTACCAGGTCTATCTGTATCTTGGGTTGTTTCCCAAGTACCATACCTCTGCCTACCTGACTTCTCTAATCAGGTATTTTTCAGTATTTCAGATTCAAAATGGAAGTCACCATCCTCACAGCCAAGCAAGCTTCCCTGTTGTAGTAAATATACGTGTGAGTGATGATAATAGCGTCTAGAATTATCCAGGCTTCAACCCAAATTCTCATGTTACGCTTTGCTTACTTTTTCTTCTGGTAATTGGATCTGTAAATTATAGAAAGAAAGGAAGAATAAAATAATGCTGGGTCAGACAAACATTGGAGTAGGTGCCTTTACATCTAATCTCTTTGATTATATTTTCTTTAGATGTTCCTCCCATTGTCCTGTAAAGTTAGTAGCTGTATTTGTATATTTTTCAACTTTGTAGTTATATATTGCTGACTTATTTTTTAATTTTAAAGTTTCCTTATCCAAACTACCCTGTCATTTTCACTTCTATATTAATTATACTTATTATTTTTTCTATATCATATTTTTCATGTTGGATTTCAAACATCCCATTTGTCTAACTTGATGTTCTAGAGTTGTTCCACATGCTTTTATTGATTAACATATATACTGAGTTTTTATAAGCCATATAATTTATTCTTAAATTTAAAAAATCATCTATATCCAATAAAAATATTTCACTCAAAAACTTTAGTGCTTATCCATATGTGAAATAATTTAAATTATAACCATTATAATATACATAATTACTCTCCATGTTTTGCATGTTTTTTCATAAATATTGTCACACATTTTAAAATAATTTTCACAGTGATTATTTATGGGCAGAATATGATTTAATGTTTTTATATTTACATAAGCCTATGTTTCTTATTCAAATTAAATAAAACTTCAAACAATTTTATACCATTCTGACAATAATGAAACTAACAGTATAATTCCAATAAATATTAATTTAAATTTTTATCAAATAATTTTGGGTACAACTGAATATATTAGTCTAAAACAAATCTTTAGTTTCCAAAGTTTGAGTACAACTTTTTTTTTTTTTGGTCACTTGAATATTGCATTGTATTAATAGAGATTTTTGTCAGCGATCTAAAAATATATTCCTGAGAAAATTGCTTAGAGATGCATACCAAATATAAATATATTAAGACACAAACTACATTGAAGTGGGTGTTTTAGGTTTTATAAATGAGATCTGTGAAGAGGTTTATTAGAATGACATGTTGTATACACTTTTCTCTAGGCATCTGATACTTATTTTAGCCTCTTTACTTAGGCTAAGATGAGGATAAATGAAGCAAGAAGGCCACAGTTATTGATGGTCCATTGAGTACACATGTTTACAGAGAATTTCCCTTTTCCAAGGCTCCTCATAAATCAATATCGAAGTTTATTTTATCATCCCTAAGTAAACTTTATTTTAGTGAACTGATAATCATTCATTGCTGAGCTCTTTTAACTGGTCAAGTTGACACAAAATATACCCTGCTCTTTTGTTCAACATTAATCGATGCACAGCCTTCTTCTTTGTATAAAAAAGAACTATGGATATTTACATGCGTTACCATGGTTCAAAGACCCATTCTTTGATGTTTCTCCAAAAACAGAGCTAACTTTAGAGATTCTCAGCTGTTCACCAGAAAAGTATCCCAAATGACTGGTTTCAGATGCTTTATTGAAATCTCTGGTTTCTCTTGTCCTTTCAGGCTTTACTTGCATGGACAGCATAATGACTTGAGTCAGGTTCCCCCAGTTTCAGCTACCAAAAAGGTATAATTTATCCAAAGTTATAGTAACCCCTTCCCCATAAAAATACTTAAAAGAGTCTATGTAATAATGTTATATATCACAAAAAATAAGAGAAGATTAGAGAGAAGAAATGATTGAATGATAAGCAGGGTTGGAATGCTGAATCAATATGACTGATATTTGCTTTCTGTAATATATTTGGTCCAACTCTACATTTGGTCTCTCAGTTTCTTTTCTTCTTTTAAATATATCAGTGCTTCTTTACATTGACCAGTTCTTCTCCTTGAATGAATAACGTCTTGTAACTCTTTGCCATGCTCATTCATTTATTTCTTTATTTCACAAATATTATTATATGCCTGCTATGTGTTAGAGGCTATTTAGATGCCCCAAAAGAGAAAAGTCTCTGATTTCATTATTGCATTCTACCCAGGGAAGGTGGGTATTTAACAAATAAGCAAAGAAAATTATTAATTTTGATTAATAAAAGTTACTCTAAAGAGTATAAAACATAATAATCAAAGCATGGCAGTGGTATGTCAACTTCAGTGGCCAAATAGTTCTGGGAGATGATATCTGTACTGACTCCATCATTTGAAGATCAGGGGAAATGATATTTCAGGCAGAAGGAACACAAGTGCAAAGGCTCTGAGACTGAACCTAAGCTCCCATGTTTAATGGATCTCTGGAGCCTTGTAATCAGGAGGAGGAGGTGCAAGACATGAGTTGAGATAATTAGGAGGAAGCATGTTGGACTTCGTTAGCCAGGGTAAGGGATAAGATCTTTTTCTAAAAACGATGAGATGTCTCTTCTTTTTTTTTAAACTAATTTTTATTGGAGTGTAATTGATTTACAATGTTGTGTTAGTTTCTACTGTACAGAAAAGTGAATCAGATATATGTATACATACATATGCTCTTTTTTGGATTCCTTCCCATTTAGGTCACCACAGAGCATTGAGTAGAGTTCCCCATGCTATACAGTAGGTTCTCATTAGTTATCTATTTTATACATAGTACCAATAGTGTATATATGTCGATCCCTATATCCCAGTTCATCCCACCCACCCCACCCTCCTACCCCCTTGGTATCCATATGTTTGTTCTCTACGTCTGTCTCTATTTCTGCTTTGCAAATAAGAACATCTGTACCATTTTTCTAGATTCCACATATATGTGTTAATATACGATATTTGTTTTTCTCTTTCTGACTTAATTCACTCTGTATGACAGTCTCTAGGTCCATCCAAAAAAAAAAAAAAAGAGACCAGAGAGCTCACCCTCTCTCTCTCCCTCTGTGTATACTCACTAAGGAGAAGCCATCCCTGTGAGGACACAATGAGAAGGTGGTTGTCTGCAAGCCAGGAAGGGAGTTTTCATCAGAAACTGACCATGTTGACACTCTGATCTCCTATTTCCAGCCTCTAGAACAATGAGAAAATAAATTTCTGTTGTTTAAAAATAAATAAATAAAAATGAAAACGATGAGAAAACATTAAAAGATTTTAGACTGAAGATGATGTAATCTGATTCATATTTGGAAGCCTTCTCTCTGACTATCAGCTTGGATGCTATTGCCCCAGTCCGGGTGAAGAATGAGTGTGCTTCATGCCAGAGTTGTCACAATGGTGACATTGAGGAATTGTTACATGAAGGATATGTGTTCATGGTAAAGCTGATGTGACTTGCAGACTTATTGAATGTAGAGTATAAGGGAGAAAGGGATGAATATGCCTACTTGGCTGGGCAGCTGTGTGGTACTGTTGCCATTAACTGAGGTGGAGAAGACAAGGAAGAAAGAGAGAGTAGGAAGAAAAGCTTGAAAACCCATGGGTCTGTTTGAGACCTGTTGTTTTGATCTGTAAAAGATGGATATAGTGATAACCGTGTGTGATCTTATCCATGATAAGTCACATTTTAAATCAAATAATCATTTATTTTAATTGTAACAGTTTACCCCCTTGAAAGTGCCCACTTCTCACTCAGTTTTTACAGATTGAACTGTAACAGAATTGAAAGTTTATTCTGTGTACAGCGGACGTGAGGATTTTCTTTAAGGAAAGCGTCAACTTTCTCAAGAAAGTGGCTTAATAAGCTTGGTTAACAAGATGAGATGAGATGAGATTTGTGGAGCATGATGGTTGATTGATGTCAAACCTGGATAGTTCTGCATAGGACAGAAAGAGGTAGTTTTCCCAGAAGAAATAAGAGAGGAGTGGGAGAGGAAGAAAAATGCTGGGTTGACTGAAAGATACAGTGGAAGACCACTTGCTCTACCATGTCACCCTGTCTTTTTCTCCTATATCTCAGGTAAAGCAATAAAACCAACAAAACCTTAGTTTATTGGTTGTGTGTGTATGTGTAAATGATTAAGAGGCAGGTAAGGTTGTAGAAGCATAAAGTCTCAGGTAAGCTAGAAATTAAGGAGTAAAGTCTTCTAAACATGGGATGGACTTTGGGTTATTAGAACTCATAGAGTTAGGATTTTAGTCAAATATAATCAAATCTCTATAAGACCAGAGATTTCCAGCTAATGAAATTTTATATATAAATATATATAAAATACACATATATATGTAAATATATACATAAATTCTCTTGAAAAGTTATAATTCTCTTGCTAAGGAGAAAGAAGATATGAATCAGTACATAAATACATAACAAATAAATCCCAGCGTTCTCACTTCATGTGGCTACTTTGTGTGTATGTTTTACATGCATTGTAGAAACTAGAATTTTCTTTTGTCCCTCAGGCTCTAGTGCCTGATATAGTACTAGGCATATAGGAGGTGCTAAGTAAATATTTACTGATAAATTTTAAAATATTTTAATGAATAATGTATACATAAAGAAACAGTTTATATCTGTTAAATATTATTTAAAAAGTAGTCTGAAAGTCATTAAAATAACCTATTAAATCAATTTATTTGGAATTCCTTTTTTAATAAAAGAAAACAAGGATCTCATGCAAGGAGCAATTACTAATTCTCCTAGATAAACCTTAAGCAAAGAGAAGACTAAAAATCTATAAAATACTACCTCAATGAACCTATTTAAGATAGAATTTTTAGGAAAAATAAAATTTAAAATTATACATAAGAATACTTTGAAAGTTACAGTGATGTTTTTCACTGAAATAAAAAAAAATCCTAGGGGCTTCCCTGGTGGCACAGTGGTTGAGAGTCCGCCTGCTGATGCAGGGGACACAGGTTCGTGCCCCGGTCCAGGAAGATCCCACATGCTGCGGAGCAGCTGGGCCCGTGAGCCATGGCCGCTGAGCCTGGGCATCCGGAGCCTGTGCTCCGCAATGGGAGAGGCCACAACAGTGAGAGACCCATGTACCACAAAAAAAAAAAAAAAAAAAAAAAATCCTAAAATTCATATGGAATCACAAAAGACCTCAAATAGTCAAAGCAATCTCGAGAAAGAATAAAAATGCTGGAGGCATTACACTTCCTGATTTCAAACTAGATTACAAAGCTGTAGTATTCAAAACAGTATGATAGTGGCATAAAAATGGACATATAGACCAATGGAGCAGAATGGAGAGTGCAGAAATAAATCCATTCATATACAGTCAGCTAATCTTTGACAAGGGCACCAAAAACAGACAATGGGGAAAAAAATAGTCTCTTCAATAAATGGTGTTGAGAAAACTGGATATCCACATGCAAAAGAATGAACCTGGACAGCTATCTTACAGCACTCTCAAAAAATTAACTCAAAATGGATTAAAGACTTAAATGTAAGACTGAAACCATAAAACTCTGAGGTGAAAATATAGGGAAAAATCTCCTTGCCAATAATTTTTTTGTATATGACCCCAAATTCACAGAAAACTAAAGCAAAAATCAACATGTGGGACTACATCAAACTAAAAAGCTTCTGCATAGCAAAGGAAACAATCAACAAAATTTTAAAAATCTGTGGAATAGGAGAAAATACCTACATACCATATATCTGATAAGGGATTGATATCCAAAATGTATAAGGAACTAATGCAACTCAACAACAATAACAACAACAATTCTGATTTAAAAAACAGAGGGCTAAAATAGATATTTTTCCAAAGAAAATGTACAGATGGCCAACAGGTACGTGAAAAGGTGTTCTATTGATCATCAGGGAAATGAAAATCAAAACCACAATAGGATATCACTTCTCACCAACTAATGAAAGGATCATGCATATATGGTGTAGTAAATGTATATTATTCAGTCATGAAAAAACTTTAAAAGCTCTCTTCTGGTTGTCCTCAGATGTCCAAGAAAATTGTTATGGACCAAATTGTGTCCCCCCCACCAAATTCAGATGTTGAAACCCTAACCCCAGTATCTCATAATGTGACTGCCTTTGGAGATAAGGCCTTTTAAAGAGCTAGTTAAGTTAAAATGAGACAATTAGGATGGACCTTAATCCAATCTGGCTAGTGTCCTTATAAGAAGAGGAGATTAGGACAAAAAAAGAGACACCAGGATGCATGCACACAGAGAAAAGGCCATGTAGGGACACAGCAAGAAGATGGTCATCTGCAAGCCAAGGAGAGAGACCTCAGGAGAAATCATACTGCCAACACCTTGATTTTAGACTTCCAGCCTCCAGAAATGTGGGAAATAAATTTCTACATTTAAGCCATCCAGTCTGTGGTATTTTGTTATGGCAGCCCTAGAAAACTAACACAGTAAGAATGTGAAAATGCCACAGTGGAATTTGCTTCCCTTGTTTTGCAAGAACAGTGGGACCGAGAGTGGTGGAGACCAAGTAGCAACGTAAGGTGGCACAAGGTAACAGCAAGGTGGCTGCATTTACCACAATAAACCATAATAAAACAGAGTGGTAATCAGAGGATTCTTGCCCACAGCATCTGTGATGGTGGCAAATTGATCATGCTGTTTTTAGAAATAAAACAGGTGGCACATTAAGGTACTGCTTGATCTACCGAAGTTGTAAAATTCTAGGTCAGCTAAGCAGAAATTGACTCAAGTAACTGTACTAGGGATTTACTGCCTCTTACCCAGGTCTCAGAGCCCCTTGATTGACAGGGAGTCCAGATCCTTTTAAGAAATCGCCCTGAAAGCATAGCCACAAGTAAATCTTCTAAGACTTTAGTAGAGGGAATTGAAACAGCTTACCAGGAGAACTGTGCATGAGAGAAATGAAAATGTTCAGAAGTTTGGGGATTTATTAAACACCAGCACGGAACTGACTAAAATGCCACTGGAGTGCACAGGTCAAAGTGGGGCCTGTGAAAGTCAGGTGATGGTAAAGGAGTCTGGGCTTACATCAGTCTCACAGTGGGTCCAGGAGGACTGTGGATCCATTCTGTGGCTATTTCCCAAGTCCAGAATTTATAGCAGGACTATTCTTTATGGTTGTGTATATTTTTTTAGAAGGGTTTTTTTTTTTTTTTTTGGCTGCGTTGGGTCTTCGTTGCTGCGCGCAGGCTTTCTCTAGTTGCGGCGAGCAGAGGCTACTCTTCGTTGTGGTGCACGGGCTTCTCATTGCAGTGGCTTCTCTTGTTGTGGAGCACGGGCTCTAGGCGCACAGGCTTCAGTAGCTTTGGCACGCGGGCTCAGTAGTTGTGGCACGTGGGCTCTAGAGCGCAGGCTTAGTAGTTGTGACGCACGGGCTTAGTTGCTCCGCGGCATGTTGGATCTTCCCGTACCAGGGCTCGAACCCATGTCCCCGTCATTGGCAGGTGGATTCTTAGCCACTGCGCCACCAGGGAAGTCCCTATGGCTGTGTCTTTTAAAATTTATCCATATACTTCTGTCTTTTTTTATTATATAACATAATTTGAAACTATGTTGCTAAGTGCATTCATGTTTATTTGATAAGAGCTGTTAATTAGGAAGGGCCAAATAAAAGAAACCTTTGGAATGTCCTCTCCCCTATGCCCCGACCAAAACTGTACCTGCAAAGCAAACCACATCTTTGGGAGAATTGCAGAGGTTAGTGCCACTGTCAAAGGGCTGAAAGATAAAGGGTATTGACTCCTATCCCGTCTGAATTCACCTGCCTGTTTGAGTAAACACTGCTGCAGTCTAGGAATCAAACAATTCTGTTGTCAATTGCTTAATAACCAGACCGAGGGGAGGGGAGCCAGCCTCGCTTTCTTTTCTAATCACCCAGACATGGACCTAGGCCCTCACTGCTCTTTACAAGGTTTCATGTGCACTTTGAGGATGCCCAGAACAGCTCCATCTTCTTTGAAGCTTGCTTGTGTGCACATTTTAGGCTCTGCTTCTCTCTTTGTCAATCAGATCCTGTTTGCTTTCCTTCTTAAAGTTTCCTCAAAGGTTATATTTTACTGTTACTTTCTCTTAATTTTTATTGCAATTATGGATTTATTAATTCATTGGTCAGTTCTAGGTATTTGCAATAGAAAGGTAAGGTGGAAACGAAAGCTCTGTCTGCCTCTGATTAGGAAATTTCTCCCTAATTTTTTCTTTAGCTAGTGTATATGTTTACTAACTTAGGCCACATACGCATTGAATTATGAGTATTTTCTTCATAACATTAATTTTCAGTGATAGAATAGCAAATGTTTAAATAGACATATCGGGCTTCCCTGGTGGCGCAGTGGTTGAGAGTCCGCCTGCCGATGCAGGGGACACGGGTTCGTGCCCTGGTCCGGGAAGATCCCACATGCCGCGGAGCGGCTGCGCCCGTGAGCCATGGCCGCTGAGCCTGCGCGTCCGGAGCCTGTGCTCCGCAACGGGAGAGGCCACAACATTGAGAGGCTTGTGTACCGCAAAATAAATAAATAAAAATAGACATACCAATGCATTTAATCATAATGTTGTCATTGGAAATTTAGATTGTTTTTAAATCATTACTATTTTAATGGTTCTAAAATGAACATTTTTCTTTAAAACGATTTCTCACATTTATGATTATTTCTTTAGGAGAGATTCTTAAAAGAGAAATCATTTTAACAAACTGTCTGAATCTTTTAAGACTCTTGTTGCATATTGCCACATTGATTTCCAGAAAGTGTGAACCCAGATTTCTGATTAACTAGCTGTATATACAAATATCCATCTACATTTCTTGCTAGCATTTGAGATTATGCTAGAATTTTTAAAACATGAAGCAGATGGAGTTTTAAAAATACATTCTTTATTTTTAACAATTCTATACTGAGCAACTATTATGAACCAGACCGTGTTCTAGGTGTTGGGGTTACAGTGAGGAACAAAGTAGACAATGTCTGTGCCCTTAGGCTCTCATGGAGTTTACTTTCTCAGTGCAAAAGGGCATGGGGGAGGAACATAGACAATGAAAAGAATAAGTAAGTTAATATAACTTAGAAGTGATCCCATAGTATGGAGAAAAATAAAGGGAAAAAGGGAATGGCAGTGCAGTTGTCATTATTGCTACTTATCAAATACTTTTAAACCTCTAACTAATTCTGGAAACCTATGGTTAACTGGAGCCATTTGAACAGTTCTGCTCAATAAGTTTTGAATCAAAGTGACCTGTGTCATTTTTGAGCTAGAGTATTCAATAGTCAGTGAGAACCACAGAAAAGTCCTCTTTTTCTGGCAAAGTCATTGTACCACCTTAGGTCTGGTCTGAAGGTACTGAGAGTCGTAAGCAGAGCCCTCACCCGACCTATGGTTGACATACAGCAAGAATAAGAAATTAATCACCATGATTTTAAGCTTCTGGAATTTTAGGGTTGTTTTAACATAAAGGCAGTATAATATATTTTGTTGCTTTGTAATCATTGCATTTATTGTTTATTACTGACAATGAACAGTATTTTTTATTAGTTATCAACCTGTGTTTCCTCTTCTAGGGATTGTCCATATCCTTTGCTCATTAATTTTTTTCTCATGAGCATTGGTGTTTTTCTTGTAGCTATAAGAGCAATTTATGGATCAAAGATTTCAACTCTGTAACATGCGTTAAACATCATTTTCAAGTTTATTACCTTTCTGTTAATTTTGTTTAATTGAAATACTTTTATAATTGGGACTTTATAGTTCTGAAAATATTTCTTAGCAATCCCCAGTTAACTTTTGAATATATATGTTGACATGTATAACACATATAGATAGATTTGAAATCTAAGGTAGGACATCTACAAAGGGACTAAAGTAACCGGAGGGCTTGTGAAAAGAAAACATGGCATGAAGGGCTCAGTCTCTCATAAGAAAAGAGAAAAACCCTCATTTACTGAAATGGACTCACTGGCAATCACTCAGCATGAACCCAGAGCCTCACAGAATTCTCTGTCAGTGCTAAGAGCCAAGATATCATCTGTTTCCAAATGCCCCTGAGATAAACCTGCTTGCCATCAGCAGCTCGGCTAAATACAGTTTTGTTATGTGGCTGTGCCTTGATTTACATAATCTTTAGGGGATAATTTTGCTCCATCTCCCGCCATTTCTAGATTTTGAGGGAGGAAAAGTAATGGGCTTGAGTATTTTTGTTGCATGGTGTCAAATTTTGTCTATAAAAAGAGAAAACGGGGGCTTCCCTGGTGGCGCAGTGGCTGAGAGTCCGCCTGCCGATGCAGGGGAAACGGGTTTGTGCCCCGGTCCGGGAAGATCCCACATGCCGCGGAGCGGCTGGGCCTGTGAGCCATGGCCGCTGAGCCTGTCCGTCCGGAGCCTGTGCTCCGCAACGGGAGAGGCCACAACAGTGAGAGGCCCACGTACCGCAAAAAAAAAAAAGAGAAAAAGGAAATGAAATGTATTCATTGAGATCACCATGTATCCTAAATCAATATTTAACTTGTCTGTGGGAAAATAAACCAAAGTAATAACTAAAAACTTTAATACATCCACTCTACAATTACAAGCAAGGGAGCTTACAATGAAGTAGTCATGGGTAGGTAATATTGAGGTGCAATATCCTTTTTGTTCCTATTTTAACTTTTGGTTTTGCTTACTTATTTTTGTTTTCACAAAGTGGTCTATCAAGCACTGAGTCAATATTCTAGTGTTTGGCAACTGCTTAAAATACCTAAGCATCTTACATCATTGTTCTTGGACCTTTGACAGGATTACTCACTACTGCTTCATACTATGTTATTCTTATTTATTTATTTATTTTTGGTTGCATTGGGTCTTCATTGCTGTGCGTGGGCTTCTCTCTAGTTGTGGTGAGCAAGGGCTACTCTTTGTTGCAGTGTGTGTGCTTCTTATTGTGGTGGCTTCTCTTGTTGTGGGGCACGGGCTCTAGGCAGGCAGGCTTCAGTAGGTGTGGCTCACGGGCTCAGTAGTTGTGGCTCGCAGGCGCTAGAGCGCAGGCTCAGTAGTGGTGGTGCACGGGCTTAGTTGCTCTGTGGCATGTGGAATATTCCCGGAGCCAGGATCGAACCTGTGTCCCCTGCATTGGTAGGCAGATTCTTAACCACTGTGCCACCAGGGAAGTCTCTATGTTATTCTTAGTTTGTATTCAGAAAAGAAAATGGAGCCCCCAAGCACATCATCTACTCCAGAGCAGCAGGGACTTTATCTGTTATCCTTTATCTGTGTGGGCGCATGTGTCTCCTTATCATAATCTATCAAGTATAAGTGCTTCACCCATAATAGGAGCTCGATACACATTTATTAAATTAATAAGAAAACCATTTAAGGTGGAAATTTTAATTTTGAGAATTTTTACTAAGGATAAGAATGTCTCCAAGGTATTTTGTTTTTGAATCACTAACCTCTGCCCTGAATAAACATAGAAATGGAGATGAAATCAGTGGAACAAACTTAATTCACTGATAGTTCTTGAAAAGCCTCTGTGAACACGAAACTATTCTGTGTAGAGAATGGCAACAGGCACACATACACCCCAGACACACTGTATCCCTGTTCACGAAGAGATTAGGAAATCTTTGAGTGTAATGACAGTGTTACTTTCAGAACTGTCTCCCCAGCTCCTACATCCTTACTCTGTTGTAGGTGCTGGCCTATTGTTGATGAGGAAAGAAAACAATGAGTGCATGTGGAAATCAGAGTAATGAATTAATCCTACCCAGAACCATGCATTGTGTGTGTGTGTGTGTGTGTGTGTCTGTGTGTGTCTGTGTGTATGTGTATGAGAGAGACAGAGAGAGAGAGAGAGAAAATGAATGAGATACTCGTACTATAAGGGGTGCAGTTTCCTCTAATGACATACGAATTATACTTTCCTGACGAAATAACAAAAGCCTGACTTTCCCCTTTATAAAAGGAAGGAGAGAAACTTAGACACAGCATTTCTTTCCTTGTATTCTTTCTTGAATTTATTCATTGGGTTAGGTGAGGGGGATGTTCATAAAAGAACACTTTGAATCTTGATAGCCAGCAGTAGGTGTTCAAATAACATTGCCACAAAAAGAAGGTAATCCTTTTTGAGAAAGCATATTTGCAAATTCTCCCTCCAGTTTCACATTCCATGCACTTGGGGGTTAATAAAGGTTCATACCATTCACTTTCAATAACAAGGTGTATGTGAAAAATATATATGAGTTAAAAAGTCTGTACTGTCAGTTCTTTTCTTCGTATAGTCTCCTTTATCTTACTTTTTCCTCTCTGTCTGCTCCTGGTAATTCTGAAATTTGTTTGTCTATCTCTCTTATTTGCTGAGAAAGAAAAAATAAGCATGGATTTATGAACTCTTCCAAAAATATGCGTAAATTTTATATTTTGCCTAAACCAATACCTACAACTTAAAAAAGATCATAATGGCTTCAAGAGCATTGTCAGAAACTAAATTTAAAAGTAATTTTAGGTTTTTCACCTGATGCCTGCTAAACTAATCCAGTCTGTTTATTTATTGTCTACAAAACTCCTTGAAGGGAGAAAAACTCAATTCCGCTTGAAGAGATGTATGCATCTCTTAGTTGTGTGATAAAATCCAGTGGGAGGTACTCAAAGAGCTTCTCAAGAAAGTTCCTTTAAATGTTAAAAACTCCCTTGTTCTCACTTTCCATATGATGTCTTTAAAGCTAAACCCTTTATTCCTGAAAATGAACAATGGGGTTTAACTTTGAAGTCTCTGTTCACATTGCTCAATTAATGAAGCCATTGCTTACATTTACATTTTAAAACTTGTGACTTTACTGCACATCTTCTCTGCAAGAGTAGAAGAGTGGGCTTTTGTTTCCTCTCTTCTATTGTGTGCTACAGCCAGTGGTTTTTCTACATTCAGAGTAAGGTGCTTACCGTCTTATTAGTTTGACTTAGATATATTTTTTGAGGTCAATTCAATTAAAAACAAATGACAGCAAATCAAAAACGAAAGGAAAGGGGTAATAGAAGAAAGGGAAGAGAAGGAGGAAGAGGAAAAAGAAGAAATCCTTAGAAATGTGTTCTTAAGTGTGTTTTCTTGTCTTCATAATTTCTGTCATCTATAAAAGTTTGATATAAGTGCTCTCTAAAAAATTTACTCCCTTTCAAACTGCACCCCCAAAGAAGCAGGCATTCTAAGATATCCACATGGGATGGGATATTCTAAATATTTTATTAAAACTCTTTTAGACTAGAAACTAACAAAAATAAAAAATAAAATAAAATAAAAAACTTTTAGACTGCAAATGATGACAAGGAACACTAGATGTTACTTTTCTGGAATTGGTGAAATTTTATAGGAAAAGAGTTAAATTTAAATCTTTACAATTAATCAGAAAAATAGCAAGTATATGACCGCTCTGAGATTAGATTTCTACTATTTTTTTAGAAAGAAAACTATGAAAAGTATTTCAGTATTCCTTCGGTCTTACTTTGCCCACTGACACATTTCCAAAATATCTGCTGTCTTGATTGATACACGTGACCTCAGCTGTTTAAGTAGCCAATTAGATGGGGCACTTCTGCTATTGCTGTTAGAATTCTATGCACTCTACGCTAAATGGCATTTGGTTGCCCATTAAATGGCATTTGGCTTTAAAAGCCAGAAAATGTTTCCAGTAAATCTCTCTTAAGTTTCTCTATAGGCAACTTTCTAAGCTGGATTTTTTGGCCCAGACTAGAGAGAAAATTCTTTAGTTGTTTCTAACCTTTCTGACTGCTTGTCAATCAGGATATAATATTCCTAAGTTTAGAACACAAAATCCATATTTTTGATTTGTGAAAAGCGTGGTTAATCATATTTCAAAGAACATAATACAAATTAAATAGTGGGAAAAGAAGGAGAATCAATTTAACTGCAGGACTATGGCTTCTTAAAAACATAAATAGGAGTTATTTGAAATTTCAAGTATCTCTATTCTATCATTCAGATGTGGCTAATGAGATAGCTTACAGTAGCTGTGTATTAAATAGTTTAAGATATTAAAAGTGTCATGCCTGGGGCAAATGGAAAAAAAATGCCCCCCTGTATTCACTTATCCAAATATCCTCTTATATTTTGAACCAAAGGGTAAAAATTAATAAAGACTTACAATAAAAATCAAACTATATATAAACCCTATGGTTGTGCAATTTGTTAGCATGTCATTGTCAGCCTCATAAATCCCCCTGGAGGGGAACCTGGAGAGACAAGGAAGATGTAGGGGCTCTGGGCCCAGGAAAGAACTGCTCTCACTGCATAGTAGGGTCTAAGCAACAACAACACACTACATTTAAAATTTCAATATTTGGTTCCTCGTGGAATTTTGTTGCATTATTTTTGATTTTTTGAAATATCATGTTAGGTATTATATATCTTGACTATTGGGTTTTCTAGCACTCCCTTAATTTTGTTCCTGAGATAAATGCCTCGTTCACTTCACCCTGAAGAATGCTAAAGCTCAAGCAAAAATTGTATCCTTAGGAGAGCCTTAAAGAATTAGAATAAATAGAGGAGATATCAGACAACAAGAGAAAATATTTGGGGCCAACATCCATCGCTCTTGTGTGTACAACAGGGCCATCCTCTCACTGGTGATTTAATCAGGAGAGTTTCTAAAATGCTTGAGCAGGTCAAGGACTGACATTAACTTGTCAGTCAATCCCCCAAGTCCTGAATTCCTACATTTAGTTTTCTGCCACTAAAGGAAACTTGGCTATAAAGGAACTTTGCTCTACCATGAGACCCTACACTGAAGTATTTTCTAAAGTTAACTGACTGATGAGAATTCTTAATCTCATCCTCTGTGGATCCCCATGATAAAGGATTCAATTTAATCTTGCCTTAAGGATAGAGGCTGTTTAACTCTCTTTTCTCAAGTGGGAGAAATTAAAGCTTTAATGTCAATGCAGAACCAAATTAGCAGGAATGTATCCCCAAATTCTGTCACTTATTCACTCTGATAGCTCCCTGAGCACACAGCCACTTGTCCTCTGTGTCATCTAACTGCTCCCCTCTTGTACTGTGTATTCAAACAAACCTGCAAAGGGACTAGAGGGATGCTGGTATCTTTTCCTCTGATAATGGATAATTGAGCTCAATATCATTTTATCACCAGCTCCTGTGATTTCCAAATAGCGTTAACAGGTTGCACTGTATAAAATCGAGCTGGGAATGATTCTTTTGAAAATTAGCATGTTCAATCAAAATCCAGCCGGCTTTCCTTTTTCAAAGCATCTGTTGTCATTTCAAATTCATGAACCACTTTAGCACTGTCTGTGACATCAACTGGCTTTTGAGCTATCAGTTCCTAGTATAGCGCAATATGTGTTCTACTGAATGTTAGTAAAAGGCAATATCTTTGATGGCTTATCAAAGTGTTTTGATTAAGCTATTTTTCAGAATCATTTTTGTGGTAAGCTTTGGGTTTCAGCCTAGGAAGATCCATTCATCTGAAAGAAATGGGGAAATATAGTTAGGCAGATGCAAGCCTTACAGCTTTTGTTCTGCCCTTCAATGAACAAGACCTATCCTTATGAGTTAAGGATACAATGGACTAAAGATCCAGTGTCTCAGTCAGTTGGATTTGTATACCCTCCTCAGCAGATCCAAGTTCTGCAGTTAAAATTCATGAACAGAAATTCTTCATATGCAGGTAGTCACTTAAGAAATTAAAAATGAAGAATTTAAATGATGTAAACAGTATCTTCTTTGCTCACTTAATTTATGAAAAATTTTACCTAGAAAAGGGGGACCCCCCATAACATGGATGAGTGCTTCTCAAACTTAAGCGTATTTAACAAACACCAGATCTGCTTGTTAAAAATACAGATTTCCCCGCTTCATTATGCAGAGATTTTGATTATTTTTCAGTAGACTTAGACTCAGCCTTGGAACATACATGTCAGCTGACTATGATCCAATTAGTCCAAGGATCTCAATTTGAAGATAAATTATACACATTTTGATAATGACACTTGGCACATAGAAGAACTCAACAGCATAGGTCCTTTTCTGCCCTTTTTTTAATTTCAGTTTTCAGTTATGCTACCTTGAAGGCAACATGCTAAAATTGATAACCCCAAAATTCTAATTTCCAATTATACATTGAAGTTATTCTTTTTTTCAGGAAAAAAACTTTTTTTTTTTTTTTTTTTTTTTTACAAAGACTAAGCTTGATTTGAATTTTTCTTGTGGAACTATTTTGCTATACAGTCCTCAAGTTTCAAATGAATGTCAAGGGGAAAATAAAATGCAAGTATGACAAAAAATTATTTCCGGCAACTCTCTTTCTAGAATGTGTCTATTCCCTAGAGTGAACAACACCTATAGTAGAAAATCAATTTCTAGTCTTACAAAGATAAGTCTAAATTGGTAAGTGCTCATAAAACCTTAGCCTGAAATAAACTAAGCCTAAAGAAACTGAGTTATAGTCAAAGAAGAATTCAGTTAATTTTTTAAAAACCATGCGTAAACAATACACTACATCTGCATTTTCTCCAGTCATACTCTATGCAACTAATGTAGACCTCCTTTGTGATAGCTAAAAATGAGAATTTCTGATTAAAATGAAAACAAGATTTAATAAATAAATAAATAAAACGAGATTAAAATAAAAAAAGATTTAATATGAATCCATATGCATTTATCTTGGCCTCAAAATGTCAGGAAAGGGCTTCCCTGGTGGCGCAGTGGTTGAGAGTCCGCCTGCCGATGCAGGGGACACGGGTTCGTGCCCCGGTCCGGGAAGATCCCACATGCCGCAGAGCGGCTGGGCCCGTGAGCCATGGCCGCTGAGCCTGCGCGTCTGGAGCCTGTACTCCACAACGGAAGAGGCCACAACAGTGAAAGGTCCGCATACCACACAAAAAAAAAAAAGTCAGGAAAGAGCACACATTACTAAAGTATATACTGTTTTGATCTGCATTTCTCTAATAATTAGTGATGTTGAGCATCTTTTCATGTGCCTCTTGGCCATCTGTATGTCTTCTTTGGTGAAGTGCCTATTTAGGTCTTCTTCCCATTTGTAATTGTGTTACTTGTTTTTTTGATACTGAGCTCCATGAGTTGTTTATATATTTTGGAGATTAATCCTTTGTCCGTTGTTTTATTTGCAAATATTTTCTCCCATTCTGAGGATTGTCTTTTTGTCTTGTTTATGGTTTCCTTTGCTGTGCAAAAGCTTTTAAGTTTCATTAGGTCCCATTTGTTTATTTTTGTTTTTATTTTCATTACTCTAGGAGGTGGGTCAAAAAAGATCTTGCTGTGGTTTTTGTCAAAGAGTGTTTTTCCTATGTTTTCCCCTAAGAGTTTTATAGTGTCCAGTCTTACATTTAGGTCTTTAATCCATTTGGAGTTTATTTTTGTGTATGGTGTTAGGTAGTACTCTAATTTCATTCTTTTACATGTAGCTGTCCAGTTTTCCCAGCACCACTTATTGAAGAGGCTGTCTTTTCTCTGTTGTATGTTCTTGCCTCCTTTGTCATAAATTAGGTGACCATATGTGCATGGGTGAGTCTCTGGGCTTTGTATCCTCTGCCATTGATCTATATTTCAGTATGGCAGTACCATACTGTCTTGATTACTATGGCTTTGAAGTATAGTTTGAAGTCAGGGAGCCTGATTCCTCCAGCTCTGTTTTTCTTTCTCAAGATTGCTTTCACAGCCACTATGGAGAACAGTATTAAGTTTCCTTAAAAAAAACTAAAAATAAAACTACCATATGACCCAGTAACCCCACTGCTGGGCATATACCCTGAGAAAAACATAATTCAAAAAGAGACATGTGCCACAATGTTCATTGCAGCACTATTTACAATAGCCAGGACATGGAAGCAACCTAAATGTCCATCGACAGATGAATGGATGAAGAAGATGTGGCACATATATACAATGGAATATTACTCAGAAATAAAAATAAACGAAATTGAGTTATTTGTAGTGTAGTGAGGTGGATGGACCTAGAGTCTGTCATACAGGGTGAAGTACATCAGAAAGAGAAAAACAAATACCGTATGCTAACACATACATATGGAATCTTAAAAAATGGTACTGAGGAACCTAGTGGCAGGGCAGGAATAAAGGCGCAGACATAGAGAACGGATTTGAGGACATGGTCAGGGGGAGGGGAAGCTGGGGCAAAGTGACAGTAGCATTGATATATATATACACTACCAAATGTAAAATAGATAGCTAGTGGGAAGCAGCAGCATAGCACAGGGAGATCAGCTCAGTGCTTTGAGACGACCTAGATGGGTGGGCTAGGGAGGGTAGGAGGAAGGTGCAAGAGGGATGGGATATTGGGATATATGTATGCATATGGCTGATTCACTCTGTTTTACAACAGAAACTAGCACAGCATTGTGAAGCAATTATATGCCAATAATGATGCATTAAAAAAAAGTATATAGTGTTGATATATCTTCCAGCCTTTTACAGGAAGTAAAGAACCTGTCTGTGTGTTAGGAAAAATGATGTTTTTATATAAATGGATGTAAAGTATTTCCATATGATCTGTGAATCTGTATATGTTATATGGTGCAATCAAGAGATCGTCTCTGCCTGGAATTGACCCTTGTTATATTTATTGCCAGCACAATGGCCCCTTGTACCTGCCTTGTGGATGATTTCTGTTGACTCTGAAATATCCTTAGAATGCCTTGCTGACCAAGTCAATACGTGATGTATTTTAAATATGTCTTCATGTTTTCAGTGCTGCTTAAGATCTACAACTTTGGAATCCTGGGCCTAACACAGCAGCCCATATTATGTGTGCAGTTTGGGTAGATATACTTTAAAAACAGAGATGGTCACCTAGAATTGTGAGATTTCAGAGTCACAGGGATGTGACTACGCACATAAGGGATCCACTGCCATTGGATTTCTGAAATCTCATCAGTATATATTCATTCCTTTGGGACACTCCCTTTCTTTTTTTGTTTTTATTTTAAGGACAAAATACAAATACCACTAGGAATAACACATTTTTCACGTTATAAATGACAGTCTGAGTTAAGTATTTAGAGTTTTCTTTTTTCCCGAGAGCAATTTCCCATAGGTGAGTTGAAAAAGCCTTTGAAATTGACATCTCTCGTGAGATGTGTGTATACACATGCATGTGTCTGTAGGTGCATGAGTGGGGAAGTGTAGATTTGGGAAGGATCTCCCCGAAAGAATGGGTAGTCTGGAGAATATTAGAATCATGCTACATTTTATTACTTAATAACTTAGTGTGGGGTTTGCACTGGAAATTATGTGCACTTTTCGTTATTATGAGACTGACATTTAGAAGCATTCTATCTAAAAAACCTAATAATGTTTGCCAACTGACTTGGTTAATGCCCTGTCACTGACTTTTACTGCAGAGAAATGATTTTAATAAAATGCTTTTACAGGCAGAGAAGCACACTGTGTCTGTCCAGTGAGGGGTAGTGGTGTTTCGCTGGGTTCACCTGCGAAGTGTGTTTGTCTCCAGTCAGCATGCAGTGTCACCAGATCATTAATTGGGTGGGCTCACTAGTCACAAGCTGTTTCTGTCATCACTTGGGAATTTAAATGCCTGGTGTATAACTTAAAATTAACTTTTGGTACAGCTAACCACTTCCTATTTCTTTATTTCATGTCAGCACAACTGCCAAATACAATACAGATTTTCTTTCATTCTTCCAATAAAGTATATATACAGAAAAATAAAAATAACATTTTTAGATTTTATTTTTATTTATGTGTTAGATTTTAATTTAAAACAATTCTGAAACATTTTGCAATAAGAAAGAAGCGTGATTGTTCACAAAGATGGGCAATGACGTTGAAGGATCAGAAGAGAGAGGTAAAAGGTTACTAAAGTGGGGGAGAGTAGCATAAAATAAATGATCTCTCGGTTTTCCTCTTTATCTCTCTCTTTTTAATTTTCTTTTTGTTTTGAGTACCATGCCTGCAATGAAAATGTTTGGCTGTTTAAAAGGCTCTTTTTTTTTTGGCTGTGTTGGGTCTTTGTTGCTGTGTGAGGGCTTTCTCTAGTTGCGGTGATGGGGGGCTACTCTTTGTTGCAGTGCGCGGGCTTCTCACTGCGGTGGCCTCTCTTGTTGCGGAGCATGGGCTCTAGGCACACACGCTTTGGTAGTTGCTCAGTAGCTGTGGCTCATGGGCTCTAGAGCGCAGGCTCAGTAGTTGTGGCGCAGGGGCTTAGTTGCTCCACGGCCTGTGGGATCTTCCTGGACCAGGGATCGAACCCATGTCCCCTGCATTGGCAGGCAGATTCTTAATCACTACACGACCAGGGAAGTCCCTAAAAGGCTCTTTTAAACGTTCAGGATTTCTTTTCATCTATTTTTATTTAGATTTTTCACAAGGTGGTGAAATAAAAATATTCAGGCGTCAAATGACAGGTGCAGACCCTATGCACAGGGCAGGGCGAGGACTAAGAGAATGGCCGATGGTGCATTCAGGAAAGCTTCCTACCCAGCCCTCTCAGACACAACAGATGCTTGTCAACTTGAACTCCCCTCTGCTTTCCTGTGACAGACTTCCCTTGGCCTGTTTGCCTGGTGAGGCCATTGCTTTGTTTTGTTTACATATCAATTACTCTTGGAAAAATAGTGCTGTGTGGGTGTCTCTCTCTCTCAAGAGACTTACCTTTTCCCCTAAATCTGGGATTGTCACCCACTTTGCTATTATATTGCTATTTTACTGAGAGATTCATTTATTCTAAAATGATTTTTACATTAACCCATCCAAATATGCCTATGATGTACTTAAACCATAAAAAAGGAGGTTTAAGGTAAGGGAAAAAGTATTCCTTTGAATGATTGGCAGATGACATTTTCTAGGTCATTAGCATCTACAGCTATGTATCGGGGTTCCGTGGACTACTGGAAAATGCATTTAATTCAAATGAGGAATGTTTTGTGGTGTTTAAGAATGGAGACTCTGAAGCCGGAATACTAAATTCAAATCCCTTAGGATCAAATCTTTGTGATTTTGGCAAGCTACTTGACTTCTCCATGTGTACACCTTTGTTTTTTTCTAACCCTTACAAAGAAAGAATAATAATAATACTTGTTATAAGATTGTTTTAAAAACTGAATGAATATATACATGTATATGTATAAGAATCACTTTGCTGTACACCTAAAACTAACACAACATTGTAAATCAATTATACTGCAATATAAAATAAAAATTAAAAAAAACAAAACTAAATGATGCGATACCTGTAAAATATTTAGAAGAGTGCTTATATATTAGATTCCTACTACTGCTGTAACAAATTACCACTAACTTAGTGACTTTAAACAACACAAATTTATTATCTTAGAGTTCTGTAGTTCAGAAGTTGGAAATGTGTCTTACTACACTAAAATCAGATGACCACAGACTCTGGGAAGAGTCTGTTTCCTTGCCCTACTACGGCTTCTAGAGGCTGTTGGCATCCCTGGCTCCTGGCCCCTTCCATCTTCAAAGCTGGCAATGGCTGGTCTTGCCTCTCTCATATCATGTCACCGACTTCTGCCTCCCTCTTTCAGAGTTAAAAGGCCCTTGTGATTACAGTGGGCCCAACCAGATAATCCAGGATAACCTCCTAATTTTAAAGTCAGCTGATTAGCAATCCTAATGCCATCTTCAACCTTAATTCCCAGTTGCTACATAACCTCACATTCACAAATGCCAAGGATTAGGACATGGGCATCTTTGGAGGGGCCATTATTCTGCCTAACACAGCCTGATACATACTAGGTATTTTAATATGTCAACTATTATTGTAACATTTTTGAGAATAAATATATGTGGATTTTTCTGTTAAGGGGGGTAGCTTCAATAAACACCTACAATTCAAAAATGGATAAAGAAATCATTATTTGTAGAAGTGAAGTACATGAGTTGGAAAATAATGTATTTGCATTGAGATGAATACTGAAGAGTGAATGATCAGAATAAATCTTCATGTATTATATATGACTTTACTAGATATGAAGTGATTTTTTTTCTCTAGGAGAAGTACTTTTATAATTGGAAAAAAATTAAATGCATTTGTTCTCAGTCCAATTCTAAACATGCCATTGTATACACAATGAATGAGAAGTTGATAAAAATGATTGAGCTCTGTGGAGAAGTACATCCATATCTGCTTTGTTAAATTCCAGAACAAAAAAGTCACTCATAGTAAATGAGAAAGAGGAACTAACCCAAGGGTCTACACTGTTCCAGACATGGTGCCAGGTGCTCTCTTTGCTGCTTCATTTTCAGAAAAATTCACATGTGGTTCAGGAGTGGTTGTCCCATTTTACAGATAAGAAATCTGAGATTTAGAATGGCGAATACCTTGTTGAAAGTTACACAGCTAGTAAGATATGAAGCTAGCGTACTGACCACATTTTCCTAACTTAAAGGTCTTGCTTTTCTCTCCACATTCTACTTCTCTAAACCGCAGTTTATGTTGATTTCCTATCTGTACCTTTAAATTTCTCATAAGACATTTTCTAGTCTCCATGATAATGGGCAGTACAGCATTTATAACATAGCTACACAACCTATAACACAATATTTTAAATGATCGTGACATTATTTCCTAATGCCCTATTAAGTGAGCAGAAATGACTATTTTAGGGCAAATAATGTTTTCCATTTAGTAGTTAGCATATTTATAATTTTCCGTCAATGCATGTTTTCAGTTTCACACCATGTGATTTTTAACTAACAATTTTAAGCCAGGGATATTTGTCTTTGTCTCTTTCTTAATGAACTGAATATTTCTAAAAATGTTAATAATGTAATTGTGCTACTAAGAAAGATAAAATTGTTTTCTCTGCCAAAAATAGTCTTCCTATCCTAAAAGACTGTAATTATTAGGGGTGACCCACAAGAGTAATTAATTTCAGTTTGGTTAAACTTGGCAACTGGTTCTCCTCAAGCATAAAAATTCTACTTAAGATTCTTTTTCCTTCTATTTCCTGTACCTTACACTTATTCATATTGTGTCTGTAATAATCATTCTCTAACAAGTCTATGAGTTTTGAAGTAGATTGTGAGCTCCTTGAAGGCCAAGTTTATAATTTTGTTTTATCTAACATGGGAATATAGTAGTATTCTATTCTTCAGGTAAGCAGTTAGCAGGTGCATTTTAAAGGACTTGAGAAGGGCTATTTACTTGATTCCCTCTCCTCATAAAAACAATGTGATAGATTGAACGTTTTGTCCCTCCCAAATTAATATGTTAAAAACCTAATCCCAGAAAATAATTCTGTAGTAGTTTCCACACTACCCAGTGGATGGCATTTTTGTTATAGCAGCGTGAATGGACTGAGACAAGCAAATACCTTAATACAGTTATAACAAAGCATGAAAGAAGCTGCCGTATCCAGAGCATCCTTCAGCTCACTGCCTTTGAGCCTCTTCTCCATGCATCCCCAGCTCCCTTTCAGAAGAGCCAAGGCAGACAAAGTAGCTTGAAATGTAAATTACTCCTCTAGAGCTCGGAGTTATGGTAAGAAAAAAATGTATTTGGGAAAGCTTCAAGTTATTGTATAAATAATTTGTAGGCAAATCAACAAAAATTATAAATGGTTCAGTGAGCAAAATTGGTACATATAAGGATAGATTTTGAAAAAATGGGAATGTGTCTTATCTTTGTTGGCAGTGATATTTCCTAATTGGAAAGTGGCTTTATGGGACCACAGGAGACAGAAATCTATGACTTGTGCATAGTTCCACCAGAATACATTTTGGAATTAGTATGTAATTGACTTAAACTGTAAAGACGAGATAATTTGCTCTATTCCATGGGCTTTGGGGGGAATGATTCCTTATTGAGTTCATGATGTAGGAGGGTATGGTTTCATATATTCTTTTCAGAGAAAAACAGAATACTATCCTCCAGCACGAGAGGATTTTTTAACAGTAATGACCCTGCAGAAATTCTCTCTAAATGAGGATTCTTATAGAGAAAGGAAAGAAATGCAGATGAAATGTTAAAGTGTTAAATGTTGTTCAAGTTCTGCAATCAGAATTGGAGTGTATTTAAGGTTCATCAATTAAGCATTGGAATTCTGGAATCAAAAGGGTTGTTTTTAATAATTTGCCTTTACTGTTATCCCAGACTACTATATCTTCTGCTTATTTATTAGACAGAAACAGAGCTGCACTTATTTACTCTTTCATCATTTCATCTTTTCCTTGTTAGCTAACTGAATCTCCGTAATTTGGGGTACTTGACAAAACATCGATGCTAAGTCGAGGGGTGACTCAGGTGACAGAATAATGAAGTCCAGGTAATCTGGGATTTATAAGGAGGGAACTGAGTAAAGGGGAATGTCAGTGGAAAGGTAGAAGGAGATTTTCTCTGGTATATATGTCTTAGTCTCTGTGTTCATTTTAGAGTTCGGATGGAGGCATCGCTGCTTAGTTCCCAGGTTGTAAGGCACGGTATCACAGTATCACTCACATCTCCTTAGCTTCTGCAAGACACACCAGACATCCCCAAAGTGATTTCCTGACCTTTGCCTTGATAGAGGCTATCCTGTAGTGAAAGAGGAGCTGAAGAATTTGTTCTCTCCCCACCATTTATTAACACTTATTATCTTCTCAAAAAGGACATCCTACTCTTTTTCTGTTTATTTTCTTAGTTCATAAATAGCTTTAAAAAGATTGCCGTTAAACTTAAGTTTTTGAATGTGCCAGAGCTTATTTTAAACTTACTTTGTTCTCTTGACATTGTGGCTCTTTCTTATAATCATACCTGATCTTATAGCCCTCTTTCAACATTTGTATAGATCATTAAAAATTCTGAGTTCATCATAAAGCTCCTTGTCATTTGCATTAATTTAAGTGCCTTCCTTTTTATTCCTCACTGGAACAATGTATGATTATATTAGCATAACTTTTCTAGTCTTCATGTCTTCTTGAGTTATCAGTATTCTTAAGACTCTTAGAACATGGGATCATAAAGTATTTTCCTGGAATGTTTTAATGGTTTATTATTTTTAAATTATGTATTAGCTATTATTAGCTGTGTTACACATGTTTTATGAATTTTTATGAATGCAAGTCAAGTAAACGTATATGGACTTTTGGTAAGTGTTTAACCAACATAGTTCTCTGGGGGTTGTGTGTGTTGGGGGGTGGTGGAAACAAAGATGTATAGTAGTTCCTGAATTCCCCGGTGGAACTATTCACTCAGTGGCCAATTTCCAGTTACCAGCATTAAGCTACTGAACAGAGTAGGGAAGAGATGAGGACAACTAGCTCCAGGGAAACTGGTACAAGATGGCGCTAGGGTACGTCTGATTATATTCACGGTGGTTTCATACCTACCCCACCCCCCTGCCCATTCCCCTGAGTCCTCTAACCAGAGATGACAAATTTGGGCTCTTTTAATTCTCTAGCACTGCCATTTTGTTTTCCTTCCCCTTTCCTTTCAGTATTGTTGAGTAACAATTTTTGTCTAAGTCAATATTAAGTTTTTCTTTACTATGTTTATGAACATAGAATTCACATATTGTTGTATACTATTATCACTTTTCATTTCTTGTGTTGCTAATTTCTTCCACCTCTTTAAATAGCTTCTCAGCTCTTTTCAAAAGATTAATTATATCATGTAATCTAATAATTCTAAAGTTTTCTTGGAATCATTTCTCCTAGAGACTTCTTTTTCTATCTGGACTCTCTACTCTCTAGTCTTACTGAATAACTCCTGTTCTGGGACTTTCTTTGCTGCTTCTGTCCTAAGAACTCTCTGCTTTTCTCCTAGTTGGCTTATCTGCTTACTTATTTAATGGATCTCATTTGTCTTTCTAAGTATTCTCTCTCTTTCACTTGTAGCTTCATAGAAATAAAAAGGCAGCAAAATGGCAACAAACACAGTGTCGGTAACCTCAGTATATTTACCTTGCGTCTTACTGCTTCACTCTAGGCTGTCTGCTAACCATTCCCCACTTCTGGACGTTTGTAGCACACATGAAGCTACACCACTGCTCTGAAATATCAAAACAACTTGCTTTAATGTAGGTTGGCTTTCTTTACTTACGCTAGGATCTCAATGGAATCTTTCAGTCTGGCAACCTCTCAAGATCAGGTAAATTTTCCTGAATTATGTCTTTTTACATTTTTTTCTCCTTTTCTCTTTTTACAGCGCTCCTACTTTTTGCATACTGAGTTTTCCTAACTGCTTTTCTAATTTTCTTATCTTTTTTTCTCCTGTTTTTCTCTTTACTTTCTGGAAGATTTCCTCAATTTTATTCTCTAACTCTTCTATTTAATTTTCAACTTATCTTCTCATGTTTTTATTTCCAGGAGATTTTTTTTCTCCAAATGATCCTTTAATACATCAACTTCTTTCTTAGACAAAATATCTTTATTTCTCTGAGGTTATTAATGACATATTTTTGAGTGTGTCAAAAATATGTTGACTTTTTTTTTCTTCCTCCTTCTGTTTCTTTTCAGATTCTTCATCTTTTCATTTCTTTGGGTTTCTGTATCACATGTTGAGACACTTTGCTCAGAAGTCTAGTAATCCTTGATTGTCTCCTCCTGTTAAAGAGTGAGGTACTGTAAAGCCAGTTGGCAACTTTAAGCCTGTGGGTGGTGCTTGTAACTACAGAAGTCGCTGGGGGTCATTTGTTGAAATGCATGGACCATTTGTAGGAGATCCTTAAGGTACATATGATTCAATATTTCTTCTTGAACTTGTTAGCTTCTCACAGAAAAGAATCTTCTAATCTCTTGCTTGCAGGGTAACACCCGGCCAAAGTTGTTGGAGGCCAGTAGGGGAAAAGGCAAGTGGGGGTGGGAGTGGAAGCAATCTGATCATTCAGCATCCATCTGCATACTTGTACTTTCTTTTTCTGCTTTGGAGTGATGTTCCCACCCTCAGTCCTGGGGGGCTGTTACAGTCTGTAGAAACTCAGTTTTAATAACTCCAAAGAATGAAGCTTCTGTGTCAGCTGAGATATGGGCAAATGGTCAGACAGGTGATGGAAAGGATTCCAAGAGTCTAGGTTCTTAAATAGCTTTCAACGAATCCTCAGTAGTTTAACTCTTCCTCCCAGGTGTCCTATGAGTCCCAGTTTCTGAGCCACCTGAAGATTTTGTGTACAGATTGGTTGTCTCTCTGCTCTTCCCACTGCCGATTTAGGGTTTGGCTTTTTAGTTTGGCTTTGCTTTGGTTTGTTTTTCCTTCCAGGTCAGTTAGAATTTGTACATCTCCCTTTCAGCTTCTAGAAGTTTACTGCTGTTGTCTCCTCCCTACTCCCTCCATCCTTGTGGGTTTATGTCTTGTTAAAAAAAAAAATACATTTACTGCAGCTTTAGTGGGGTTTGTAGAGGGAACAGATCAGATGCACAGTTAAACCTACCACCTGTATTCAGAAGCTCTTTCTTGGAACTTTTTGAAATCTGCTTTTCTAAAGTACAGAGCACATTTCTGGTGAGATCGAGGTCTCCCATCTGATGATCACAGACGCTTCGAGTGCATGTTCATCACATCCCTGAGTTCCTGTCATTTCCACTTCAGGGAATCAGTTCCCTATGTTTGCTTGTCATTGTATCCATGGTTACGGTTCCCCTCGTTACTTCCTCAAACTTCAGAGAGAAAATAAAAAAGAAGTTCGAGCATGTTTGTGCAGAATATGCTTCCTTCTCTGGGCAAAGGCCTGCTTCAGAAGGGGAGCCGGTAGTGATTCGGTGGGAGATAAGAAAGGATGGAAGAGTGTAATTGATGCTAATTCCAGAAAGTGTCAGGAATCTCCCACAGCCACCAACAACTTTGCTGGTGATTGCTGGCTAATGATTTTCTTGGAGGCTTAATCTCAAACGATGTTTCTCACCGTCTAGAACTGAGTAGTGCATATTTGGATAATTATAAAGATATATGGGCCCACTTGTGTTCAGATTTTACTTGAAGTGGAACAGAAATCCTTGCGTAAGCCTGAAGACTTTAGGAAGTATACAGAACAGTATTTCCTTGTGCCTTACAAAGGAAGACAATCTTCAAATATTAAAAATAAATAACATTTTTCCTACTATAATACTTCGGTAACCCACCCCTTCCCACTGGTGTGGGCCATGAGGTCCAGGGAAACTTGCACCCAGCCTTGAACAAGGCAGGTGCCTCCTTCCTGTTGAGTCAACATCAAGAACACATCCTGGTCAACCCTCAAGGGCGTCTTAATATTTCTCCTTAATGTGTCCATTCCTCCTAATGAAAATAAACACTGTTGTACCCTGCATCGGTATTTGTAAAAAGTCTCCTTTACTTTCTTTGTAGGAAATAAGAGAGTAAAAGCTATTATCTCCACATGTGGTCATGTCTGTATATTAACTGCACTCTGATAGAACAGTAACTTTAGATTTTAATGACCGATTTTCTCTGTCCTTTCACCTGTGTCTACTCAAAGTCAGTTGGTCCTCTGCAGGCATCTAAATCGTGAGTATGCCCAGGGTGCCATCTTAGACCCTGTTATCACTGCGTTCACCCTCCGCCCCATCACTGTCGCCACCCAGGTAAATTCACGTCTGTCTCTGTCTTCCACCACACACGCCCTCTTGTCTCAAGACCCTTCAGCTTCTGCAGATAAGGATCCACTAGCATTCCAGAGCCCTTGCCCTAGAAGATGATAAGGACATTTCTTAGCCCACAAAGAAGAAATCAGGCCTATGGATGCAGTGGGAAAATGATTGGCTTTGAAGTCAAGGTTTTAACTCTGTTCAGAAAAAGGAAGCGTGTCTCGTAAATGTCCTTGAACAAGTCATTTCCTACCCTTGAAACTCAGTTTCTCAGTCTGTAAAAGGGGAATGATACTTCTCTTGGCGGAAGTTTTGAGATTTAGCAATAATATTTGTAAAACACAGAGCTCTTCAACTAGTAAACATGGCTGGGTAATTAGGAGTAGTTAAGAATAGCATTTATAAATGCTAAAATAAATTGAGAATTAATTATAACAAAATATTAAAAAAGTAAATTGTCTCCAAATTACTTCAATAGATGAAATAGTCAAAGGCTACTTTTATTGTGTCTCTGTAGCTTAAACTGGCAGCCCACACAGTGTATTTCAGTCTCTGTGACCAATGTGTGGAATTGCTTGGCTTGTGAAATTTGAGCATGGTTTTGAAAGTTACATGTGTCCAAGATCACATTCATTACTGCTAATGAAGTTCAAACTAAGGATCTTTTTAATGGTCAGGCCTGAAGCCTTTCCATTAAAAGATTTACTGTCTCATCAGTTGTAGAGTGAATAGCTGTGCATTGTTTTGGAATAACTAATAATGATAAACATCTTAGAGAAAAATTTAGTCAACCTAACATGCCCAATAATGAGAAAAGATAATATTAGTGTTTAACTTTAAAATGATGTTTTATTCTGTCACTAGCAGTTCATCACAGTTAAAATTTAATTCATTTCTTACTTGGCCATGATGAGAATGTAATGTAAAGACCTATAAAATGGAAAGCCACAGTGGGGGAGTAGGAAGGAAAAAAAGCCGGGGAACATGTATGTTCCCTGGAATATGATATTGAAAATTTCCTTATGTTGTTTTCCAGGAGTTTTGTAATTAAGAATGTTGAGTAATCTAGGGAAAGAAAGCACTGCATAGATTCAGTACATATTATATCTCATTCATGAGGATAAAAGGCAGAGTAAGACTCAGACCTTATGCTCAAGAACTTACTTTTTGGTGAAACACATGACTGCAATGCAGGGTGATAGGTGCACTGATACAGGTAAGTTCCAGGTACTTTGGGGGAATGAAAAAGGGAGCAGCCCAGGCAGAGCATCCAGGGGAAGTTTCATAATGATTCTAGGAGAACAACATTGAAGGAAGCAATTGAATAAACTAATCTGGTAAAAAGCTATGTCAAAAATGTAAGTGGTGGTGAAATACATGTTTTAAGAATGATAAATTTGAATTGCTTTGAAACCGTTAAGCAAACCACACCGCAGAAAAGGATTCAGGGATGACTGTGTACACATTTGTTGATTTCCATTTGACTGTTTCTTGCCAGAGGTAATGTCAGACAGAAATTTAGTTTCTATTTGGATTCATTATCCTATGGATGGCTGCTTAGTGCTGCAAAGCAGAGCTAATGACTGAGTATCACTGAGAAAGCCACGCACTGTGAAAGCAGCCAGACCAAAAGCTTTGCTCCTAAAGCACTTCCTTTTCTCCAAGACTGCCTTTCCTTCATGAATCAAATACTTGTGTAGCCCTTCTGTTTCTCTGTAGGTTTCTAGCCCTATTTTTTTTTCACTGTCTCTTTCTTGCTACACTTCTGTCTCTTGGTATCTGCTTTCTACCTGTTTCTTGCCTGCAGGAGGGACACGATGATGTCCCTCTGTTATACTCAGCTAGATCTCCAACTCTACTAGTGTGCCCTGATTTAGGCTAAGAACACTGAGAGAACAATGAATACCACAGATAAGGATCAGATTGTGGAAGGTGGGGAGGAGAGAGGTAGTCACCCCAGAATTCCGCCCCCCCCAGACCGTATATTCAACTCAACTCCCTCCTTGCATGTTTTTCTTTTCCTCCTTTTTAGAATCACTGTAAAATATGCCTTTAAAGAAAATCAAAGTAAAATGATAGACTTCTCACATACCGCTCCACTTTGGCAGGTCCCCTAACATTAAAGCAGGTGTCAGTATCAATCTCTTCTTCTTGAATCATTGATTTTTTTTAATCCCATAGTCTTCTACCTACAGCTACTAATTGCAGCTGTCTGTCAGTCTGGCATGGACCGGAAAACAAAGGCTGGTGTTTCAGTGAGTGGGTGTGATGGTAGGTAAAACTGCAAAGAGGTACCACCATGGAGCTCTGCATCCAGCCAGTTTTTCCAGAGATCAAATATTAGCCCTACCTATAGCTGCAGGCCAGCCAGCTTAGCACAAAAGATATGCCCAAAACAGCCACACTCTTGTTCTAGGTCTCTTCTTTTTTCCTCTATTTGTCTTGGTCTCTGTTGTCCTCTGTCTCTCTCCATTATTTTCATCACTTTAACTCTCTAGTTGTTTTAGCCTGTGTTTTACTCAGAAGACACAAAATAAGTCTTTTAAGCATCAGAACTATTACATAAACAAAGCTGCATTGAAGGTATTTTGTATACATGTTTTTCATTTACTGACGACAGGGGGCGCTGTATGCAAAGAAATCAGCGGCAGTAACTAGGTAGCATCTCCAAAGACAGATACCTGCAGACATTTATAGAGGCACGTTATGGAATTGCTTTAAAATGTATCATTTCTCTCAGATGCTGCCAAATGTACAATGATGCATGTCCTCGCTGAGATATACAGACAGCAAATGTCACACACATATTCTTCTCATCGAAGAAGTAATGTGTTGTAACTAATAATGATTTCTCCAAATCACAGATTAATTGGTGTGCACTTAATCTGGCATATCCTAAACGCAGCAGAGTCTCCACCTGAGTTCATCTAAAATAATAAAACATTTTTGTAGATAATATTGCTAGAATGCCCCAATGACACCCTTCTCAGTAACAACTCGTCTTCCATGGACCAGATAAATGAGAAGTTAGAGAATACTGACAGAAAAGAATAAGAACTAAACATCTTTTTTTTCTTCCCAAATAACTGACATATTTTGAGTTTTTTTCTCATGGTTAAAATGTTACAGTATCTCACTATATAACTTGGAAACAGATAAAAGGAAAAATCAAGTGCAATGGACATGATTCACATGAATTACAAGTACAAAAGGTAAAATGTAGTACAGAGTATTACATAATTGCAAAAGCTTCCTAAAACAGAACTACAAACCTTGAAAGGTCAGTGAATATTGAAGTGTTTTGACATGCTGTACAGATAAAGAGCCTCAAGGACAGGTAATTTGACTTGTTCAAAAAGAGGTATTATTTCTCTAAAACATTCACTTTTGATATTTTCCCATAATACAGTTATCTGCAGACTAAATTGTACAGGATAGACACGGAAGACACTTCAAAAACTTCTTTTCAGCAAGCAAAGCCGATATCCAAAATGAATTATCCAAGATGAAGCATTCTTTTTTTTTTTTTTTTTTTTTTTTTTCGGTACGCGGGCCTCTCACTGTTGTGGCCTCTCCCGTTGCGGAGCACAGGCTCCGGACGCGCAGGCTCAGCGGCCATGGCTCACGGGCTCAGCTGCTCCACGGCATGTGGGATCTTCCCGGACCGGGGCACGAACCCGTGTCCCCTACATCGGCAGGCGGACTCTCAACCACTGCGCCACCAGGGAAGCCCGAAGCATTCATTTTTAAGTGTTGAAGTTTTTCCAGATATTCAGAAGATGCCAAAGGATATTTGAATGTTTGGTGCAGGAACAGAAGGCAAGTCAGATCAGTAAGAGTGAATCTTCTGGGTCACTTTATAGAGACCCAAGGTTCAACAATCTAAAAGTGATGTGATTTTTTTAAGTTCAAAAATGTCAAAAATAAAAGATAATTAAAGCCACCAATTATTAGGAATGACCCAATCAACTAATGTTGAGTCACTGATGAACAGTCATTCGTGTGCACAGAATGCTCTTTGTATTTGGAAATTTCTCAGTTTGGAGAATTTGTTAAAACTCCTATTACATTCAATATAAAACTGAGCCTACTTTAATACTCATAATACATTAGTTGAATTGTTTACTTGTCGAGGAACTAGCCACCCACCTGCTAAATCAATCCTCTGGAAAACTGAAAAAAATAATAACAGACTAAAACAGCAAGAGCAGAAAAAATTGATACATTTCATTTGTGATGACTACAGCCCAAGACACAAGAAATGGATACCATGATTGCTATTGATTTTCATTCCTAGGAGCTGCAGAACAGAATTCTTATCAAGACAAATCAAGAAATATACCATTTTGGGCTTCCCTGGTGGCACAGTGGTTGAGAGTCCGCCTGCCAATGCAGGGGACACGGGTTTGTGCCCCGGTCCGGGAAGATCCCACATGCCGCGGAGCGGCTGGGCCTGTGAGCCATGGCCGCTGAGCCTGCGCGTCCGGAGCCTGTGCTCCACAACGGGAGAGGCCACCACAGTGAGAGGCCCGTGTACCACAAAAAAAAAAAAAAAAAAAAAAAAAAGTATATATATATATCTATCTATATATATATATCTATATACCATCTTATATTTTAAAAGTATTTACCTGTATGCTATAAGGTGCATTTGTTTGGGGGCAGGGAATAATTGCATGTGTTTACTTCATGAAACTTTGTGTTCACTTTTTGGGTATAGTAAAAAGAAAAGGAAAGATACAAAGACATTTCATGTTCTCAAAAGTGTTTGATGAAAGAAGCCAAGAGTCAACCAAATAATATAATTGCATGACGGAGGAAAAGACAAAGACGACTGTTGAATGTGAACTGATTAGAACCATTGTAAAGTGGTCAGAAAAAAGCAGAGACTGAAATCAGAAATTTCGAGGTTTAACTATTGGCTTAGCTTCTTAGGAGCTCTGTGATCTCTGGGCTTGTTCTAATCCCTCGGAGTCACTTACCTCATCAATACAACAGAGAGAAAAGTACCTTTCATTTTGTCATTATGAGGATTAACATTGACAAGAAAATGTATGTAAAAGCACTTGACTCATAGTGAACACACAAAACTGGGACTCCTCTCAAAATCTGTGCCGCTCTGACGCCAGACTCCAGTGTCATGATAAACTGCTAAACCTGCTTCTGGGCTCAGAGACGACAAAGCAGACTGATTGGTTGCCTTTCCTCCTTAGTCCTTCTCGGCCTCTTTCTGTTGGTTTAAAGGCAGAAGTCCATTACATGGATGGGTGGGAGAGAGAGGTTTTAGTGGCTAGAGGAGGTTGATAAGAACAAGATGCTGCTTAACTCCTAGCTTGTCAGGGCTGTCAGTTTCGGGAATACGATAGGCACCTGGTAGCCAGAATGGCATAAAGGGAGCTCAGTTATAAGAAACGGGATGCAAGGCTTAAGAGTCAAACCAAGTAACCTAATGCTGAATTTCCAGCTGAAGGAAGGCTCAGTTTATTTCTCCCCAGATTTAATATAAGAAGTCCATGACTGAGCCTGCAAAAGTGGGCAAGTGGTCCCGGTTGTGTGGAAAGAGTGTTTATCACCGCTGGGAACAAGAGAGGTCCTGGCTCTGAGGGAAGGGAAGACATTCACACACACTCATTCATATAACCAATATTTATGAACCACTTTCCTGTCCTAGGTGCTGGGGTGTAACTCACAGTAAACAAAATAGAACTGTGCATATGAAACTTCTAAGGGAGGGACGGTCAAGAATCAAGGCAGCAAGTATGCTAGATTGTAATAAAGGGTGAGGAATAAAATACATAGGGAAAGGGGAACAGGCATGTCATAGGGATGTAAAATCTTTGGTAGGCTGGGCATGGGAGGTCCCAGTGACAGGTGACATTTGAGTCAAAATATAAAGGAGCTGAGGGCAAGCCTTGTACATATAGCTGGGGGAGGAGAATTTTAAGCAGAGAGAGTAGCAAATGCAGAGCCCTGAGGTAGGAGCAGTCTTGGTTCCTGTTTGAGGGGAAGCAAGGACACCAGTGTTGATAGAGTGAAGCAAGTGACAGAGGCATAAACAGGAGGTGAGGTTAAAGAGGTAGCGGGCAGGACAAGACCTCGTAAGGTGTTAGATGCCATCTCACTATGGGTTCCACAGGGAACAGGCACTGGTGGGTTTATCAGTCAGCTAGTGTGGTAGTAACTCAGTGTAATAAATCGTTCCTCAGCCTAACAGCTTAAAGCAACAATCGTGTCTTCTCACTCACGTATCACTGGGTGGCCGGTTGTCAGCTGATCTAAGCTAGTCTCTCAGATGAGCTTCTTTGCAAGATCGAGATCAGGTCTAGGTCTGCTCTGTGTGTCTCTTATGCAACTTGGACCCACGGGATACCCAGGCATGTTCTTTTCATAGTGAGGCTAGAGGTACATGATGGCAGGTTCAAAGGCATAAAGATAGTTCAAGCTTCCGCTTGTGTTACATCCACGAATATTTCATTAACCAGAGCAAAAGTCACATAGCTGAGTCCCAGGTCAAGAGGCAGGAACATGCAGCCCACCTCTAGTGGAAGAAGTGTGCATGGCAAAGGCTATGGATACAGGGGCTGACTTGACTATCGTGGCCCAGAGTTCCATCGATCACAGAGATTCCAGCAGAAGAATCACATGACTAACTTTTAATGGTCTATCGGCTGTTGAGCATAGACTGAAAGGAGGAAAGAAGACTTGGACGAAGGTAATCTAAGAGTGGGGATGGAGGCTCAGACTGGTGTGATAGTGCAGATGGCAGGGAATGTTTGCATTCAGGATATATTTTGAAATGATAGCATGACACGTCTCAAAGAAAAATTGCACTGGGCAAATTAGAGAGGCAAAGGATATGTTATTCAAGACTATTGCAGTAGGGGAAAGAGATCGAACTCAGTTTTTCTGAAAAAGGAAAAATGGTACGAGAATTTTTAAGCACTGGGATAAGCTAGTGGAAGGGAAGTTGATCAGTGTGATTAGGCCATCTGTGTTTTGTTTGTTTGGTCTTTGGTATTTTGGCCACACCGCACACTTGTGAGATCTTAGTTCCCTGACCAGGGATTGAATTCTGGTCCTGGCAGTGAGAGCGCTGAGTCCTAACCACTGGACGGCCAAGGAGTTCCCAGACCATCTGTGTTTGTTAATTGTCACTTCTCGAAGTTAGGCTTCTATTCCTTAGAGACTGGGAGATAAGGCACTATTTTCTTCCATGATTACATTTCAAAGGACAGCTCCCGGCTCCCTGAGAAAGAAAATATTCCTGGCTTGCAAAGCTGGCAGGAGGCTGTGAGAAAACTTATCTACATTTCAAAGGGACAGAGAAAGAATTTGCACTTACAATTTTTTACAATTTACAACGTAAATGCTTTAAGAAAAGGGAGGTTAGGGGCCTCAAGTCTAGAAGAGATCAGCCTAAAGTTCAGTGAAGTTGAAGGGAAGGTCATGGCCATCTTGGTCACAGTTAAGAGCATGGACTCTGGCATGAGAATGTCTAGATTGAACTCTGGCTCCTGTGCCTCCTAACTGGTGACAGAGCAGTTTCTTAACATCTTTGTGCTTTAGTTTACTTCTCTGTCAAATGGGGATGATAAAGTGCCAAACCCATAGGGTTATGCACAATTAAAGTAGTGAATATGTATGTACAGAATTCAGAACAATTGCTGGCACATAGTAAGTGTTAACTATTATTATTATGGTCAAGGCATCAGATTCTCCAAAGGAGTCAGAGATCAGGCATGAAACCAAGAGAGGACTTGAAGCTAACTTCAAAGTTTTGAGTCTGAGTTACTGCAAAAATGGGGTTACCATTTACTGAGACAGAGAAGGCAGTAGGTAGAGGATTTATAATGTAAGAAGTGGTAAGTCCAATAAAAGAGTTTAGGTTTATGAGTGATCAGAGGAAGGACTGAATTAGGTAAAGTAATTTCGCTTTCTTTCTTACTAAAATATATATATTAGACTGCATTTTAAAAGTTCTGAGTGGAATGTTAGGAGACCTTTGTTTTCATTCTTTCCTCTATGTCCCAAATTAGACACTGGTGATTATAAGAAAAGAGATATTAAGCAAAGATATTCATTATTGTAAACCGTAATTAAAAAGAACAAAATGCTATGGGTAACAATTAGAAAAAAATTTGGTTGTTAACCTTAACGTGTATTTATTTGTTCCATTAAATAATCACCCTTAATTCAGAAAGCAAAGTATTAACTTGGACAAATGTTCTACCTACAAAAGCTATGCCTTGTTTTGCACAGTATTCCCAGTTCCCAGAACAATCCCTGTCACACAGAGTGTGCTAGATAAATATTTGTGGAATGAATGCAACCACAGGCTGACATTTTACGTTTAGAGTAGTTTTATACACGTGATTATTGCTCTGTAATACTGTGAAGTATTTGACTTGCAGCATGTACAATTCTGCTAACCTGCAATTTGCCAACTGATAGATCAATATATTAAAATTCCGAACTTGAGGTTGGCATTAGCATTTTTAGATAAAGAACATGGCCAGCAGGGTAATTTTTATCCAAATCCTTGATAGAATTACAACATAGTAATTGTACTAGCAATGAACATGTTAAAATCAATTACAGGGCTTCCCTGGTGGCGCAGTGGTTGGGAGTCCGCCTGCCGACGTAGGGGACACGGATTCGTGCCCCGGTCCGGGAAGATCCCACGTGCCGCGGAGCGGCTGGGCCCGTGAGCCATGGCCGCTGAGCCTGCGCGTACGGAGCCTGTGCTCCGCAACGGGAGAGGCCACAACAGTGAGAGGCCTGCGTACCGCAAAAAAAAAAAAAAAAAAAATTACAAAACAACAATTGAGAGTTTACTTCATGTAGATCAAACAGTTTACATAATGTACTGGCTTGGTTTTTCTTTTGGCTAAGGATTAAATACTATGCTTTTGCTTAAGACTGTCTTTCCTAGTACAGTTGTCCCACAGTATCTGTTGGGAATTGGTCCCAGGACCTGCCATGGATACCAAAATCCACAGATTCTCAAGTCCCATGACTATGGGCATTGGTATCCAGGGTGCCACATCCACGGATTCAACCAACCAGGGGTCATAAACATAGTACATGATCTAAGTTTGGTTAAATCCACGGATGCTGAGCCTGTGGAAGGCCAACTGTGCTAAAGTTGGTTATCAGATTCATCTTTTGTATCCCTCCCATCCTTCCTTCCTCCTTCCCTCCTTCCCTCCCTTCCCACTTCCTTCCTTCCTTCCTCCATTCCTCTATCTTCCTTTTCCCAAGAGAGAAATTTTGATCTCTGAAACAGGAACCAAATATAGAGTTGGAAATAGAAAAAAGTTTTTTTAATATTCAAAAGTTTTGCTGTGAATGATATTATTTCCTTATTTCATTATTGTCTTGATTCATAAATTCTTGGAAGAAACATAGTTAAACATTTTCTCAAAGAAAGAAAAGGATATTCATAGGACTCTATTACAAATGTATTATTATCTGAAGTACTGAGTAACTGGATTATGGTGGAATTTTTAATCATTTGGGGCTTTGGGTGATAGTCATTCCATACTCCATTTAAGAGAAGAAATACTTTGGAAGAGAAAAACAAAACAAACAAAATGGAAGCACTAAAAACAATTACAATTCGTATAGCACCTGCTTGCTTAACAGATATTTAAAGTATTAAAGTCCTTTAAAATACCTATGTATTTTATATCATGATTGGTAGAAGAGAGATATTTTTAAAGAAACAAAAGTCAGATTTAATATTTCCCTTGTAATACCAGTATAACTTTGTGTTTGCTTCTCAAAAAATTCTGCATAAACTGAAATTTTGCTTCCCGAGTTGTTTTTTTGATGCCAATATCAGGTCTGTTTCGTGTTCATTCCTGATTGTCCTTCAGTGGTAATACACATTCAGTGTTAAATCCTACAGTCCTTCAGCCTCTTTGTTAAGTGGTCAGTGATTTGTGAACAAACATTTAAAAGCTAATTAAGGAAGCCTAAAATCCTTGTGAAAAGTTATTCCCTAGTTTGATCCAATTTTTGTACATTGAATCTGGGTAGGATGCTAGGATGGATGATATTTTATTCTACAAACATCTGCACATGGTCTTCCAAGAGCCTACGAAGAAAACATCTTGAAAAATTGGATTCTGACTGGTTTTTGTGGGCTTAACAGGATCCATTCTAAGTCATGATCTCTGATACAATTCTATTTGTTAGTTTGTGTTCAAAGTATAAATTTGAATTGAAGTCTGATACTGGTTGCTTAAGAAAAAATTAGGATGATTATATATTTTTTCCTTTATATGGTAATAAAATATTACTAAACTTTATATATATGTAAGAGGTTTGATAATAAAATAATATTTGTGATGAACAAAAAAATAATTTATTTTTGTAACTCCTTAAAGTTATGAAAGATATATTAGAAAACACAAAACTTCAGTTTATGCCGAATTTTTTGAGAAGCAAAGACAAAGTAAGCTATATCAAATGTACATAGCAATTTTTTTCAATCCCCTGTTATATTCCATTAATTGCTTATTTGTCTACCAAACTGTATGCATTATTAGGGCATTAGGAAATAATTCATTTTTCCCAGTTTGCAGTTTATTTATTTCAATTCTCTAGTTAATCTCTTTGACATCTCATTGTAATGCAGGCATGGATTAAAATATTTCAATTTTTTATTTCTATTTTTCATAGATGCATTTATATTAACATCACTCCTTCCTTACCAATTATTTATTGCATATTCTCTGATATGAATGCAATTACAGGATTTCGTTAGACTTTACTTGCTGTAACCTGTAACAGTGCACTGTTCAGTCTCGTGAGTTGGTTGAGAATTCTCATGAATTACCAAGTTGTTGCAACGGTATCACACAGTACTTCAACACCTATGAGTCAATGAACTGTCATATTGTAGTAAACACTCCATTTTCCCCTTTCTTCTAATTTATTCCATGAGGATATTTGGTGGCAGTTGGGTGGTATAGGATTGGTAAATCGATAACATTTAGTTTAATTATCCTTTTTCAAAGTTATATTAAGTTGGTTTAAAAAATACAGATAACCTAATCTTTTTAAAATCAGATTTGAAAAATGAGAAATGATCCTTCTCTGTGTATAACTGTATCTAGATGTTTAGCAAATGAATACATTAAGATACCTTTCAGAGTAAAGAACTGCACTAATACTGCAGGTGTGTTTTAGAGAACAAAGCAAGATGAAGATGTCTTGCCACACAAATTTAGTTGTTTACATCTAGTGTAGTGTGTTAAGTAAGACAGAAGTAATGCAGTGACTTCCATGGGTCTTTAGGCAGCAGGGAGAGCTTGAGCAAATATATTATGTTATCATTAAAACATGAGCTAGCCACAGAGGAAAAGTATTTCTCTTCAGAGGAAGATCAAATGGTAGTATTTAGATTGGTTGTTAGCCCAGGGGAAGTATATGTACACAAATAATCAAATCTTACACATGTCATTTTATTTCACATATTTCAGTAGCATTGATTCTGAAGAATAAGGTGGATTATATTAAAATGTAGAAGTCTGTTATTATGTTTTCATCAAATAGTTTTCTTTTTTAATTCAACCTAGTCCTTCTTTAATTTACTGGCTGAGGGGATGGGATTGCATTAATTAGCATACCTGTTACGTAACTCTTGAAATTTGCACGGTTTATAATATAAGCTTTTCTCAGTATTATCTGATTAATATGTGAGAAATCTGAAAATAGATGCTTCTTAGTAGTGAGATTCCTAGAGCAGGGATATGGATCAACCAACTGACCAATGAAACAAAATATTTAAAATTTTTAAAAAAATTTTTAAGTATTTTTCTTTTTAATTACTGATTCTAATTTGGTTTATGGGAACCAGTTGAAGTAGAGGCAATATAAGGTTGGTAAATTTGTATGATAGATAATTTTTTTATTGGACTATAATTGCTTTACAGTGTTGCGTTAATTTCTACTGTACAGCAAAGTGAATCAGCTATATGTATAGACATATCCCCTCTCTTTTGGATTTCTTCCCATTTAGGCCACTGCAGAGCATTGAGTAGAGATCCCTGGGTTATACAGTAGGTTCTCATCAGTTATTTATTTTATACATAGTATCAATAGTGTATATATGTTAATCCCCATCTCTCAATTCATCCCACCCCCTTTCTTCCCGCTTGGTATCCATACGTTTGTTCTCTACATCTGTGCCACTATTTCTGCTTTGCAAGTAAGATCATCTATACCATTTTTCTAGTTTCCACATATATGCATTAACATATGATATTTGTTTTTCTCTTTGACTTACTTCACTCTGTATGACAGTCTCTACATCCATCCACGTCTCTGCAAATGGCACAATTTCATTCCTTTTTTATGGCTGAGTAATATTCCATTGTATATATGTACCACATCTTCTTTATCCATTCCTCTGTTGATGGACATTTAGATTGCTTCCATGACCTGGCTATTGTAAATAGTGCTGCAGTGAACATTGGGGTGCATGTGTCTTTTTGAATTATGGTTTTCTCTGGGTATATGCCCAGTAGTGGGATTGCTGCATCATATGGTAGTTCTATTTTTAGTTTTTTAAGGAAACTCCATACTGTTCTCTATAGTGGTTGGATCAATTTGCATTCCCACCAACAGTGCAAGAGAGTTCCTTTTTGTCCACACCCTCTCCAGCATTCATTGTTTGTAGATTTTTTGATGATGGACATTCTGACAGGTGTGAGGTGATACCTCATTGTAGTTTTGATTTGCATTTCTCTAATAAGTAGTGATGTTGAGCATCTTTTCGTGTGTTTATTGACCAACTTTATATCTTCTTTGGAGAAATGTCTATTTAGGTCTTCCATCCATTTTTTGGTTGGGTTGTTTGTTTTCTTGATATTGAGCTGCATGAACTGTTTGTATATTTTGGAGATTGATCCTTTGTCAGTTGTTTCATTTGCAAATACTTTCTCCCATTCTGAGGGTTGTCTTTTCCTCTTGCTTATGGTTTCTTTTGCTGTGCAAAAAGCTTTTAAGTTAAATTAGGTCCCATTTATTTATTTTTGTTTTTATTGTATGATAGATAACTTAACCCTCATACCATTCATGCTTTTTTCTGTGGCTCAGATCCTTTAGACACTATCTTGTCTGACTGTTTTAGCTTTTTTTTGACATGTGGAGTCATAGTGCTCTTAATAAAACTCTTGATTTAACTGGAATATTTAGGTGTATACAGAATAGACCTTTCATATCACTGGTAATTTAACACATGACACATGTTATTACTACAAAGTTTATGTTTCTTCATATTTAAGATTTCAGAGGAGGAAAATATAAATAAAATAACATCAGGTGTGTGGGCAAGCATCTTAAAAATACATAACAGAACAATTATTCTAAAACAATTGATTACTTTTAGGTAAATAGAATGGTTACTCTTACTCTCATTAGACACAAGAAATGAACAAAAGCAATTTTTTTTAAAAAAATAACATTTTAGAGGAGTGGAAATTAAAGGTATGATTCTGAAGAGAAAGTTATTTCAAACTGTTTCTAAAATACTATAAAGGAAAGAAAATTATCATTTAAAACATCAGCGTGGACGAAACTTTTTCTTTGAAGGAGTACAATAGTAATAGCAATATGGCTTTGAGGAATTTGCTATAAGTCCTGGAGACCCAGTGTTCCAGTGTTGGCAGTATGAATGCAATACGCTATGAAGCTTTCTGTATTTTATATATAAGGGTAAAGGGAAGAGTAAGTGTGCAAACCATTCAAATGCATAAAATAACTGAAGAGAATCTTAGGCTCATTCTATTTCTTTTTTTTAATTTCAGAAGTAAAGTAAAAAATATGTAAAGATTGTCATATACATCAGTGGCTAAAAACTACCTAAAATTAGTAATTCAATAAAAACCTTTATTAAAGTTATTTTTTGCTTTTATATTCCAGTATTGATAAAAATAATTTGTTAGTTAACCACTGAAAAGTGTACATGCAAACATATATACATACAATATGTTTACGATGGCATCGGTTCAATGCTGGATTTTGTTAAGGAATCTTTTATTATTGGATCATTTATTTTCATACCTATTTTTCCTTAAGGATGCTATTTTTATTTGAAGACTTTTAGTTTATAAAGATATTGTTGTTAAATTGAGTTCATTTTAAGTTGCATAAGTCTTGGATAAAAGTGATTATATCTACTTATATATACACACCGATATATCTGTATATATGCTTCATGAAATATATTTTGAAATCAGATGTAGATCTGGGGGTCATCTTGAAAACCAAACTGAAAAGGATACAGAGAGAAGTATAGTGGCTTTATTAAAAGCTCTTTAGTGCCATTCTTATAGGGAAGGTCTGTTTTTTGGCAAATTCAGTCTTCAAAATACCTGATAATTTATGTGATGTAAATGAGCACATCAATAAATAAGATCATAATTACAAGTATTTATATTGTAACTTTAAGTTTGGTTTTCCATTACTGATTGTTTTGTGTCTTATTCAAGGTTAATTTGAACATGGAAAACAATCTATCACCATTTATTCTTGGAATCAATACTTTTTGAATAAAATAACAGATGTTTAGGATTTAGGTAATTCCCTTGGTATAGTGGTTTAGTTGACAACCATCAGGAAATTAATGCAGACTTCTATGGCAAAGAAACAAATTATTAGAAGTCCCAGGACTCCATTCCTAGGAAGCCTTACCCCAGATCTCCAAATCTTTCTCCATAGCTTAGATTCTTTACTTTGCAATTATAGGATGAACAGAGCTGTAAGAATCCTGACTCACCTAACTTGAGGGGATAAAATGAATGATGTAATATAAAGTGTCAACAACTCTATCTCAAAAGATACATTTCCTTAAGGTTAATAGTTTGTGCAGGAGGCAGTATTGAAGATAAGACTCATACATTTCTACCTATCGCTCTTGGAATGCCAACTACGTTTCATCAGTTGCTTCCAGAATGAGCATTCCTTTCATGTCAGTGTGCTGTCTGACCATAGTTTAAAAGGCCAAGGTGACAACTACATTGTATTCCTGTTGACAGTGCTTCTATTGAATAGATGGTTTGGGAATAGTGTTGAACTACAGGAAGTTTCTGCAATGTGAAGCCCTAATTTGAATTGCAGTGTACCATTTTGAGGACTAGAATCGGTTTTAATTTTCTACAGTTTCCAAAAACTAAACTGTCCTTGCTTAAGAAACACCATGTCTAGTCAATTGGAATTTTTCTCTAGCACAAGATTTCACTTACATTATTTCTTGACTAGTATAATTTTAAGTAATAATGTCAGGCTGGGTATCTTAAATAGAGAATTAAACCTGAATTTCCTAGCAACTAGGAATTTGTTAATTTGAAAGTCATTTTACAATAGGTTAAGGTTATCTATATGTTCCTAAATCAGAAATTGGGGGGTCCAGTTGGACCATCAATGAAATGAGTTAAACCCTAGCTTCCTACCTACTCAGAGTTTATGTAAACACAGAACAAATATAAGAACTAGCCCTACCCAATGATCTGGTACTATTTAAGAAAAGACTCTTCCTTGTTCCTAGGCCTTAGGAGGGATGATCTGAAATGGTACTCTTTGCCCCAGAGACATTGGATAAGAAGAGCAGTGCAGGCAAGATTCTCCTCCCTTGACTTCAGAGAACTTTAGGAATCAACCATATGTAAGCATCTTGTTGATTGAAAATATTGCACTAGTTATATCATGTCTTTTTGTTATTTTTTGCCATCAGTCAATTATACTAGTTTTATGCTTTGTGCTTTATATCATAAAAGAATTTCATGCTAAAATGGATAGAACAAATGGCAATTGTCACTGAATTTGATTCCCCTTTTAGTCATTTCCCTAGAAAATTTGCCTTATTATTTTATCAGAAATAAAATCCATCATTGATTTTTAAAAAAACTAGTCATGGTTAGAAATTCAAAATTTGTTATAATTTAGTTATTAAATGTGAAATACCCTATATTTTATTGTTTATTTGTAGGTGTGAGCATGTATGTGGCAGACAGCAAATGAGAAGGGTTTCTTTGATTGTTCTGAAGAGAATTTAAACTCCTGGAAAAGAACATATTAACTTCTTTGAAAATGAGTATGGTAGGCAGACTGACCCCCTAAAAGTCCACACCTGTGAATATATTTCATTACACGGCAAAAGCAAGTTGGAAGGTATGATTAAGGGTAAGGCCCTTCAGATGGGAGAGTAGCCCAAATTGTCCAGGTGGAGCCATTCCAATCACGTGACTCCTTAAAAGCAGAGCAACTCCCCCAACTTAGGTCCCAGAGAAAGACATGAAAATGGAGAAGGTTCAGGGAACTGCAGACTTGCTGGTTTTCAAGATGGAAGAAGGGACCACAAACCAACGAATGTGGGTGGCCTCTGAAGGATGGAAGAGGCAGGGAAACACATTTTCACTTACAGCCTCCAGTAGGTAACCAGCCCCGCCAGCACCTTGATTTTAGCCCCATGATATTTTCCTTCTTCCTTCTTTTCTCTTTCTATAATTGCATCTACTATGCCCTTAGGCAGAAACATTTTAGAAAAAACAAAATCGGAGCTGCCTGTGTCCAGGACCCACTGCTCCAAAGCAAAACAGGAAGTAGCAGGGTAGATGTGTTTCAGTGACTCAAGTTGTGTTTATTTTTTTGCTTCTATTTTTTTAACATCTTTATTGGAGTATAATTGCTTTACGATGTTCTGTTAGTTTCTGCTGTATAATAAAAAGAATCAGCTATACATATACGTATATCCCCATATCTCCTCCCTCTTGTGTCTCCCTCCCACCCTCTTTATCCCACCCCTCTAGGTGGTCACAAAGCACTGACTGATCTCCTGTGCTATGCACTACTTCCCACTAGCTATCTATTTTACATTTGGTAGTGTATATATGTCCATGCCACTCTCTCACTTCATCTCAGCTTATGCTTCCCCCTCCCCATATCTTCAGGTCCATTCTCTACATCTCCATCTTTATTCCTGTCCTGCCCCGAGGTTCTTCAAAATCCTTTTTTTTTTCTTGGTTCCATATATATATGTGTTGGCATACATTATTTGTTTTTCTCTTTCTGACTTACTTCACTCTGTATGACAGACTCTAGGTCCATCCACCTCACTACAAATAACTCAGTTTTGTTCCTTTTTATGGCTGAGTAACATTCCATTGTATATATATGTCACATCTTCTTTATCCATTCATCTGTTGATGGACACTTAGGTTGCTTCCATGTCCTGGCTATTGTAAATAGAGCTGCAATGAACATTGTGGTACATGTCTCTTTTTGAATTATGGTTTTCTTAGAGTATATGCCCAGAGGTGGGATTGCTGGGTCATATGGTAGTTCTATTTTTAGTTTTTTAAGGAACCTCCATACTGTTCTCCATAGTGGCTGTATCAATTTACATTCCCAAAAACAGTGCAAGAGGGTTCCCTTTTCTCCACACCCTCTCCAGCATTTATTCTTTGTAGATTTTTTGATGATGGCCATTCTGACTGGTGTAAGTTGACACCTCGCTGTGGTTTTGATTTGCATTTCTCAGGTGATTAGTGATGTTGAGCATCCTTTCATGTGTTTATTGGCAATCTGTATACCTTCTTTGGAGAAATGTCTACTTAGGTCTTCTGCCCATTTTTGGATTGGGTTGTCTGTTTTTTGATATTGAGCTGCATGAACTGCTTGTATATTTTGGAGATAAATCCTTTGTCAGTTGTTTCCTGGCAAATATTTTCTCCCATTCTGAGGGTTGTCTTTTCGTCTTGTTTATGGTTTCCTTTGCTGTGCAAAAGCTTTTAAGTTTCATTAGGTCCCATTTGCCTAGTTTTGACTTTATGTCCATTTCTCTAGGAGGTGGGTCAAAAGGGATCTTGCTGTGATTTATGTCATAGAGTGTTCTGCCTATGTTTTCCTCTAAGAGTTTTATAGTGTCTGGCCTTACACTTAGGTTTTTAATCCATTTTGAGTTTATTTTTCTGTATGGTGTTAGGGAGTGTTCTAAGTTCATTCTTTTACATGTAGCTGTCCAGTTTTCCCAGCACTACTTATTGAATAGACTGTCTCTCCTCGATTGTATATTCTTGCCTCCTTTATCAAAAATAAGGTGACCATATGTGCGTGGGTTTATATCTGGGCTTCTGTCCTGTTCCATTGATCTATATTTCTGTTTTTGTGCCAGTACCATACTGCCTTGATTACTGTAGCTTTCTAGTATAGTCTGAAGTTAGGGAGCATTATTCCTCCAGCTCCATTTTTCTTTCTCATGATTACTTTGGCTCTTTGGTGTCTTTTCTGTTTCCATACAAATTCTGAAATTTTTTGTTCTATTTCTGTGAAAAATGTCATTGGTCGTTTGATAGGGATTGCATTGAATAGGTAGATTGCTTTGGGTAGTGTAGTCATTTTCACAATATTGATTCTTCCAATCCAAGAACATGGTATATCTCTCCATCTGTTTGTATCACCTTTAATTTCTTTAATCAGTGTCTTATAATTTCCTGCATACAGGTCTTCTGTCTCCTTAGGTACGTTTATTCCTAGGTATTTTATTCTTTTTGTTGCAGTGGTGAATGGGAGTGTTTCCTTAATTTCTCTTTCAGATTTTTCATCGATAGTGTATGGGAATGCAAGTGATTTCTGTGCATTAATTTTGTATCCTGCTACTTTACCAAATTCATTGATTAGCTCTAGTAGTTTTCTGGTAGGATCTTTAGGATTCTCTATGTATAGTATCATGTCATGTTCAAACAGTGACAGCTTTACTTCTTCTTTTCCGATTTGAATTCCTTTTATTTCTTTTTCTTCTCTGATTGCTTTGGCTAAAACTTCCAAAACTATGTTGAATAATAGCAGTGAGAATGGGCAACCTTGTCTTGTTCCTGATCTCAGAAGAAATGGTTTCAGTTTTTCACCATTGAGAATGATGTTGACTGGCGTTTGTCATATACAGCCTTTATTATGTTGAGGTAAGTTCCCCTGTGCCTACTTTCTGCTGGGTTTTTATCATAAATGGGTGTTGAATTTTGTCAGAAGCTTTTTCTGCATCTATTGAGATTACCATGTGGTTTTTATCCTTCAGTTTGTTAATATGGTGTATCACATTGATTGATTTGTGTATATTGAAGAATCCTTGCATTCCTGGGATAAACCCTACTTGATCATTGTGTATGATCCTTTTAATGTGCTGTTGGATCCTGTTTGTTAGTATTTTGGTGAGGATTTTTGCATCTGTGTTCATCAGTGATATTGGCCTGTAGTTTTCTTTTTTTGTAACATCTTTGTCTAGTTTTGGTATGAGGGTGATGGTGGCCTTGTAGAATGAGTTTGGGAGTGTTCCTCCCTCTGCTATATTTTGGAAGAGTTTGAGATGGGTAGATGTTAGCTCTTCTCTAAATATTTGGTAGAATTTGCCTGTGAAGCCATCTGGTCCTGGGCTTTTGTTTGCTGGAAAATTTTAATCACAGTTTCAATTTCAGTGCTTGTGATTGGTATGTTTTTATTTTCTATTTCTTCCTGTTTCAGCCACGGAAGCTTGTGCTTTTCTGAGAATTTGTCCATTTCTTACAGGTTGTCCATTTTATTGGCATTTAGTTGCTTGTAGTAATCTCTCATGATTGTTTGTATTTCTTCAGTGTCAGTTGTTACTTCTTTTTCATTTCTAATTCTGTTGATTTGAGTTTTCTCTCTTTTTTTCTTGTTAGTCTGGCTAATGCTTTATCAATTTTATTTGTCGTCTCTAAGAACCAGCTTTTAGTTTTATTGATCTTTCCTATTGTTTTCTTGATTTCTTTTTCATTTATTTCTCCCCTGATCTTTATGATTTCTTTCCTTCTGCTAACTTTGGGGTTTTTTTTTTTTTTTGTTCTTCTTTCTCTAATTGCTTTAGGTGTAGGGTTAGGTTGTTTGAGATTTTTCTTCTTTCTTGAGCTAGGATTGTATTGCTATAAACTTCCCTCTTAGAACTGCTTTTGCTGCATCCTATCGGTTTGGGATCATTGTGTTTTCGTTGTCATTTGTCTCTAGGTATTTTTTGATTTCTTCAGTGATCTCTTGGTTATTTAGTAGCATATTCTTTATCCTCCATGTGTTTGTATTTTTTACAGTTCTTTTCCTGTAATTGATATCTGGTCTCATACTGTTGTGGTCAGAAAAGATACTTGATATGATTTCAGTTTTCTTAAATTTACCAAGGCTTGATTTGTGAGCCAAGATATGATCTATCCTGGAGAATGTTCCATTAGTACTTGAGAAGAAAATGTATTCTGTTGTATTTGGGTGAAATGTCCTATAAATATCAACTAAGTCCATCTTGTTTAATGTGTCACTTAAAGCTTGTGTTTCCTTATTTTCATTTTGGATGATCTGTCCATTGGTGAAAGTGAGGTGTTAAAGTCCCCTACTATTATTGTGTTACTGTCAATTTCCCCTTTTATGGCTGTAAGCATTTGCCTTATGTATTGAGGTGTTCCTCTGTTGGGTGCATAAATATTTACAATTGTTACATCTTCTTCTTGGATCGATCCCTTAATCATTATGTAGTGTCCTTCTTTGTCTCTTGTAACAGTTTTTATTTTAAAGTCTATTTTGTCTGATATGAGAATTGCTACTCCAGCTTTCTTTTGATATCCATTTGCATGGAATATCTTTTTCCATGCCCTCACTTTCAGTCTGCATGTGTCCCTAAGTCTGAAATGGGTCTCTTGTAGGTAGCATATATATGGGTCTTGTTTTTGTATCATTCAGCCAGTCTACGTCTTTTGGTTGGAGCATTTAATCCATTTATATTTAAGGTAATTATCGACATATATGTTCCTGTTACCATTTTCTTAATTGTCTTGGGTTTGTAATTGTAGGTCTTTTCCTTCTCTTTTGTTTCCTGCCTAGAGAAGTTCCTTTACCATTTGTTGTAAAGCTGTTCTGGTAGTGCTGAATTCTGTTAACTTTCGCTCATTTGTAAAGGTTTCAATTTCTTTGTAAAGGTTTTAATTTCTCCATCGAATCTGAGTAAGATCCTTGCTGGGTAGAGTAATGTTGGTTGTAGGTTTTTCCCTTTCATTGCTTTAAATATGTCCTGCCACTCCCTTCTGGCTTGCAGAGTTTCTGCTGAAAGATCAGCTGTTAACCTTATCTGGATTCCCTTGTGTGTTATTTGATGCTTTTCCCTTGCTGCTTTTAATATTTTTTCTTTGGATTTACTTTTTTAAATAGATCTTTATTGGAGTATAATTACTTCACAATACTGTGTTAGTTTCTGTTGCACAACAAAGCAAATCAGCCATATGCATACACATGTCCCCGTATCCCCTCCCTCTTGAGCCTCCCTTCCATCCTCCCTATCCCTTCCCTCTAGGTCATTGTAAAGCACTGAGCTGATCTCCCTGTGCTATGCGGCTGCTTCCCACTAGCGAAGTATTTTACATTCGGTAGTGTATGTATGCTGATGCTACTCTCCCTTCGGCCCAACTTCGCCCTCCCACCCCATGTCCTCAAGTCCGTTTTCTATATCTGTCTCTTTATTCCTGCCCTGCATCTAGGCTCATCAGTACCAGTTTTTTTTTTTTAGATTCCATATATATATGTTAGCATCTTTGTATTTAATATTTGATAATTTAATTAATGTATGTCTTGGCATATTTCTCCTTGGATTTATCCTGTATGGGACTCTCTGTGCTTCCTGGACCTGACTGACTGTTTCCTTTCCCATGTTAAGGAAATTTTCAGCTATAATTTCTTCAAATATTTTCTCAGACCTTTTCTTTTTCTCTTCTTCTTTTGGGACCCCTATAATTCGAATGTTGGTGCGTTTAATGTTGTGGCAGTGGTCTCTGAGACTGTCTTCAATTCTTTTCATTCTTTTTTCTTTATTCTGCTCTACAGTAGTTATTTCCACTCTTTTATCTTCCAGGTCACTTATCTGTTCTTCTGCCTCAGTTATTCTGCTATTGATTCCTTCTAGAGAATTTTTAATTTCATTTATTGTGTTGTTCATCATTGTTTGTTTGCTCTTCATTTCCTCCAGGTTCTTGTTAAACATGTCTTATATTTTCTCCATTCTATTTCTAAGATTTTGGATCATCTTTACTATCATTACTCTGAATCCTTTTTCAGGTAGACTGCCTATTTCCTCTTCATTTGTTTGGTCTGGTGAGTTTTTACCTTGCTCCTTCATCTGCTATGTACTTCTGTCCTCTCATTTTGCTTAACTTACTGTGTTTGGGGTCTCCTTTTTGCAGCCTTCAGGTTCTTGGTTCCTGTTGTGTTTGGTGAATGCCCCCAGTGGGTAAGGTTGGTTCAGTGGCTTGTGTAGGCTTCCTGGTGGAGGGGACTGGTGCCTGTGTTCTGTTGGGTGGGGCTGGATCTTGTCTTTCTCGTGGGCAAGGCTGCATCTGGTGGTGTGTTTTGGGGTGTCTGTGAACTTAATATGATTTTAGGCAGGCTCTTTGCTAATGGGTGAGGTTGTGTTCCTGTCTTGCTAGTTGTTTGGCATGGGGTGTCCAGCCCTGGAGCTTGCTGACCATTGGGTGTATCTGGGTCTTAGCATTGAGACGGAGATCTCTGGTAGAGCTCTCGCTGATTGATATTACGTGGGGCCAGGAGGTGTCTGGTGGTCCAGTGTCCTGAACTCGGCTCTCCCACCTCAGAAACTCAGGCCTGACACCAGGCTGGAACACCAAGAGCCTGTCAGCCACACAGATCAGAAGAAAAGGGAGAAAAAAAGAAAGAATATAAATAAAAACATTAAAATATAATAATAAAATTATTAAAATAAAAATTTAAAAATTATTAAACTTTAAAAATTTTAGAGTAATAAAAGAAAGGAGAGAGCAACCAAACCAATAAAATAATCCACCAGTGATAAGAAGCACTAAAAACTATACTAAGATAAACATAAAAATCAGAAATGAGTCAGTTGGCAACAGCAAACCCCAAGTCTACAGTTGCTCCCAAAGTCTACTGCCTCAATTTGGGGATGATTCCTTGTCTATTCAGGTTTTCCACAGATGCAGGGTACATCAACTTGATTTTGGAGATTTAATCTGCTGCCCCTGAGGCTGCTGGGAGAGATTTCCCTTTCTCTTCTTTGTTCGCACAGCTCCCAGGGTTCAGCTTTGGTTTTGGCCCCGCCTCTGCGTGTAGGTTGCCCTCAGGCTTCTGTTCCCGTCCAGACAGGATGGGGTTAAAGCAGCGGCTGATTAGGGGGCTCTGGCTCTCTCATGCCAGGGGCAGGGAGGCATATGGTAGTTATAATTGGAATGTGGGGAGAACCTGTGGCGGCAGGGACCGACATGACGTTACAACAGCCTGAGGCACACTGTGTGTTTTCCGGGAACTTGGCCCTGGGTCATGGGACCCTGGAAGTGATGGGCTGCACAGGTTCCTCGGGGGGAGGTGTGGATAGTGACCTGTGCTCACACACAGGATTCTTGGTGGCTGCAGCAGCAGCGTTAGCGTTTCATGCCCGTCTCTGGGATCTGAGCTGATAGCCGTGGCTCGTGCCCATCTCTGGAGCTCATTTAGGCAGTGCTCTGCTTTCTCTGGGCAGACAGGGAAGGAATCTCCTCTCCTCTTGCACCCTGAATCAATGGTCTCTTGCCTCTTAGGCAGGTCCAGAGTTTTTCCCGCACTCCCTCCCAGTTAGCTGTGGCACACTAGCCCAAGTTGTGTTTAGAAACTCTCTGAGCCACCATTGTCAGTTCCACCTGGATCAGAGATGATGACAGACGGTTCACTCCACCTCCAAGTGCAGACAGGATTTCCTAAATGCCTAGAAATCCTTTTCTTGCCTACTCAACACTAGTTCACCGAAGTCATTTAACTTGTTTCATTTTATATCAAAGACAAAACAGGAAAAATAATGTGACTTTTGTCTGCTATCAGTTCCATCCAATAGAAAAACACATTCATTTTTATGTGACTCGTATCATGGGATTCAAGCCTGTAACCATGGACCTACTGTGTAGGGATACCCTTTTTTAGAAATGAATGTTAGACTTTTGGCATATGATTTTTCTAGATAATTACAACAATATGTTCTTTAGAAAATACACTTTATCTTCTGGTTCTGAAATGACTATCTATGGACATAAATTTAAGATGCCACCATTTTAGGTTTCAACTACAGTTCAAATATTTGGTCTAATAGTAATTATGTAATTGATAAAAATCAATGCATGCCAAAAATTATGTCTGAATTCTTTTAAGTATGTTGTAAAATGTCATTACCAAAGCCGTAAAAGCTCTACTATGGAAAACAAAATTAACTTAAAAGTATCATGAGCTATTAAATTCGTGCACCTGGGAATGTGCACACACACACATGACACACACACAGGTTTGGAGGGAAGTGTTTAAATCTTTGCACAAACTAAACGTTGTGTTGACAACGTGTCAAATGACCGTCATCTGTAACTAGTATATTTTAAGCAATAGGATAGGCGTTACATCAGGTAGAGGATTGTGCTAAAGAAATTCATGGCAGTTTCTATTGTGAGCAGAGGTGAACACTGAATACAGAAAGCCCATTTTACAATCTTTTGCCAAAGCATTACCTTAATTTTTCCTTTTCCCAGAATGTGTGTGTTTTATCTGGAAAATGATCCATACTTTTCATTTCAGGGGCATGCTATGTTGATGGAATGCCATATGATTGAGCATTTATCACTGTGCTCATTGCTGCAGCACTTTAGGTGATGCATAGAAGGAGCCAGCTTGCTTCCAAAATCCACTGCTTACTTACTTAGTTTCTTGACATGGCGCTTCTGTTGCCAAATGCAAAACATCTTGTATTGCGTAGTGAACGTTTTCTTTTCCTTTGTTCATAAGGTCACTCACATGTAGCATTTAAGAATTGTAAATTCCGCTTAATATCTTAACAAATGGCTAAAGGCAGAGAAATCAAAAAGTTGTCCTTATTACTCTAGCTTTAAAAATTTTTTTTCTTGTTTTACTGTCATTGCTTATTTAACCAGGAAAACATTTCTATATTTTTATTCCTGGTTTTCTCATTTTAAAGCACTATTTTAAAAGTAATGATAATATTACAACTGTTTCTGATAATAATAATCATAGTTCACACTTACATGGTACTTTTTATGACCAGAAGCTGTTCTAAGCACTTCCCATATTTTTTATTTTTGCGGTACGCGGGCCTCTCACTGTTGTGGCCTCTCCCGTTGTGGAGCACAGGCTCCGGACGCGCGGGCTCAGCGGCCATGGCTCACGGGCCCAGCCGCTCCGCGGCATGTGGGCTCTTACCGAACTGGGGCACAAACCCGTGTCCCTTGCATCGGCAGGCGGACTCTCAACCACTGCGCCACCAGGGAAGCCCGCACTTCCCGTATTTAACTCAACTTTATAAGAGTCCTTTGAGATCATTACTATTGTTATCACCATTTCATAGGTGAGACTAAGGTATGGAAAAAAAATTTGCACAGCTGCTGGGGGGTGGAGCTTGGATTTGAACCCCAGGACTCTGGCCCCAGGGTCCATGCTTTTAACCCCTATAGTAAACCCATTAACAAAATTCATTTGAACAAGATGGACGGAATATTTCTAGGTGATAAAACATTCATGACAGTTTCTTGTTCATGTTTTTTTTTTGAAAAAAATTCCTTAATAAATAGTAAGTGCATTTTATGTGAAATTTTGTGGAAATATTTTTTTTAAGTCTCTAAATAGAATCACCCAGTCTCCTTTTATTCTATACATATTTTTACAGTCCTCTAGTACTATTTATTTGGTGGGTGATACTTCATCCTAGGACTCCATATTGTTTTGTGAGGTAGGGTATATTTGCTGAAATGTTAAATGATCTTAAATTGTATTGACATTCATATCAGATTTCCAGTGAAGTGGGATTCATTTGTCCTCTGGAGTCCCAGTGTTGGATAGGAGTCATACCTACATTAAAGCTCTGACTTCAACATCACCTAGGTTAGGTGATTCATTTCACAGAGCTTATTTTCACTATAGGGAAAAATTTAAATGGGTAGAAATAAATTGGGAAAGCTGTCATAGTGGACAGGTTTAGCTCCTTAACTCTCTTGTCGGTTTAATTTAATAAATTCTGCAGTGGGTGCTTGTATGCAAGTGCCTTTTGGAACATGTTGGGATATCAGCTGTGGAACAAGAAGAAAACTAGGACCACATGGTGACCTCAGTGGGGCACGGGGCAGCTGCCGGGGTCAAACAACAGAACTGCACGAGCTGGTCCCACCAGACTCAGCAAGGCAGTACTAATATTTATGAGTTTAAGCGTGATTCAGGTTCTTAACAAGGCCAAGAGGGCTAACCTAGTGGGGGGAGCCCAGTGACAGACGATCTGAGTAAAGATAATAAATATCCCCAAATCTAACAGGTGGTCATTATCGGCTTGTGACTATAGTATAGGTCTGTGATTTGGAAGGTGTTGAAAGACCATACAAAAACCTGAGCATGATATTAGTGACCCAGTTAAACTTCCTGCTGTTCAGGATGAGAGTATGGACTGAAATACCCCATAACACGATTAATCAGAAATTAGTTGATCAGAAATCAGTTGGCTGAGCAGACAGGCACCCTGATGAAGAGAAGGACAGAAAGAGTTTATGTCTTGTTCAGGTGTCTATTTATTCTGACCACCCAAATACCAAATCTTTACTCACAGCATCGTCATCCTACTAAGCTCTAATCAGCCCTGATATTGCACTAAGGAGAACAGAATTGTAGAATCAAGGGAGGAACTTCAAAAATCACTTCTAAAGCAACAAACGTATTTAGACTCTTAATAAGGGTCACATAAGGATTAGGAATAATAAGGAAGCATAAGGATTATGCTTCCACTCAAGCCTTGGTTAAAAGATTAATTTAACCCTCTGCTTAGGAAAAAAAAAATATTGCTCAAGTATTTGATGATTATTTTTTATTATAATTTTAAAAAGAGATTAAACAATTGAATTAAGATTAGATGTAGAATTAAGAGAACTGCTACGACATTGTTATGAATATAATATCTTTTTCCCCCTAAAATAGATTCCAGAGTATTGATTCATTTCTGGTGGGGCACATCTTGCTGAAGAATACAGAGAAAAGGTCAGTTTTCTGCAAAATTACTTTCATTATGTTGTTCCTGAAGGTACAAGTTAATTTAAAATTGCAATTACATCTTCACACCACGTATATCTGGATTAAAAATAACAAGGAAGGTTTTTTTTTTCTAGTTAAAATTTTAAGCAAGTGAAATTAACTTAAATATCATTAAGGCTGTCTTTTAAGTAAATATTCAACAGGTACTTGGTTATATGAAGTGAAAATATAATACTTTTGAGATAGCTGTAAATTTAAATAACTGATTTTAACGAAAATTAGAAAGTCAGGGAGAATGCTTTTTAAGATTTATTGAGTATCATTGATCTATAATTTTTAAATGTACATGTTTAAGGTATGCTTTTTGATGAGTTTGGACATATGTACACACCTGTGATATTGTTACCATGATCAAGGTACTACACATAGTCATCACCTTCAAAAATTTCCTTGTGTCCTTTTGTGGTTTTTGTTGTTGTTTGGTTTTGTTTTTGTGACAAGAACACTTAACATGAGCTCTATACTCTTAACATATTTTTAAGTGCACGATGGCGTGTTATTAACTATAGATAATGTGTTACACAGCAGATTTCTAGAACTTATTTCTCCTGCATAACTGAAACTTTGTACCCACTGAGCAACAATTCCCCATTTACTGCAAATTAATTTTATAAAACATAATGCCTGTTTTTTAAATAGGCAGATAGTTACATTTACAGTGGAAACAATACTCTTGTTGATTACTCAGTAGAACTCTCTATCTCATTTTAATATATCTTTTGTCATTAAATAAGTTCTTCTATTATATCATGTTTTAGGGAATTTTCTCCATAGTAGATTTAGGAGAAAAATATTTGTTGGGTTCTATTGTATGCTAATGTCTTACATATATTTTCTCAGTTATCAAAATGGAAACAGAAGCTCAGAAATTAAATAGTTAACCCAAATCACAAATGTACTAAAGGGATTTCTAGAGAAGATTTATATTTAGGTTTTTCAGACTCCACCTGTGTGCTCTGAGCCCCAACCTGAGACAACATTTTCTCCTGGGTCACTCCTACTGGCCAGGGTCACCAAGGCCACCTGTGTGCTGGCCTCACTGCTGTCTGTCCAGGCTTCTGAGCCTGTCACAGAGACGCTCCAACCCGGCTGCCATGCAGCACAGCTTCTGAAGCTCGAAAGGACATAGAGTCTCTTTAGTTAACAGCACAATTACTTGCGCACAGTTCCGTGCAGTAGTTCACAATCTGAGAACCAAGATTATCTCCAAACTCAATCCGGACACTGAGGACAGAAAATACGCCTTTCTATGTATGAGGACGTGGCTTTGCCATGTTGCTGTCTTTAGTATCACTTTGCTTTTCAGGGACCCTTCTGCCCAGACAAATACTTTGATTGTTCCTTATATTTGCTTCTCAAAATACTCATCTACTGCTCAGTGGAAAGTGTTAATAGACATCAAAGCATCAAAGGTCACTTTTCTGCAAGATTACTTCCATTTTGTTGTCCCTGGAGATAAAAGACAGGCTACTTTAAAACTGCAATTTGAGTTTGAGCCCTAAGTTCTTTGACTGCCTTCACCAATCCTGAACTCTTGTATCTTGATTCTTATCTAATTCTAATCAAACCCCCTCTTTGAAAGAACTGCCTTAAATCAAATTTCCAATTCCCAATAATTTCTGACCTTGCCGTCTCCCCTCTGGTACACTGCCAATGCTTTGCTCTCCTTTACCGCAGTGAGCAGTAACCCAGATTTGTTTTTTCAACAAGTTGTTGGTGATATTTGGGAAGCCAGCTTTTGACAGTTTTAGTCCACAACCTTTTCTCACAGGTACCTGTATTGCCATCTGAGAATAGTTCCTTTCTCCCCAATCTACTGCTCCCAGACGCAAATACAGTTGCTGGTCCCAAATGCAGACCCATTATCTGGGAGGTGCCTGTTCCCTAGCCACATACAGGAAGCCATCACATGGACTGCTATATCAATAGCTGTGTGACATTCCTTGGAGAAAGGCCTTTTAAGGGGAGAAAAATCCATAAGGAAAAAAACAAATTCTGTATGAGCAGGTATGAAATGAGAGGTAGTAAAATTTTGAGTAATTATGTTAAAGATTGAACACGTGAGGTCAGAGGCTCCTAAAACTGAGACATTTGATTTTGTACTGGACCACACTAAGCTTGTTTAATGACAAAGATTCATTCCTTGACCGAAATTTGGTTAGGCTCCGTTGAGCTCTCTTTTGGGCTAGGCCTGACTTTGGGCTCCTGTGTCCTTCCTTGTAGAGCCCAGTTTTAGCGAGAATCCTGCTAAGTCAGTTTAGCCACGATCCCCCCCCCTTACCGTGGTGTTTCCTCTTGGTAATTTTTCATCGCCCAACTGCTTCATCTTGTTTCTTGGCTATAATTCCCACTTTTCCTTGTTGTATTCAGAATTGAGGCTGATCTCTCCCAGCTCCTGCAAAACCCCACTGCAGTGGTCCCTCTGCCTATCGTGATAATTCCCTTGAATACAGTCAGCCTTTCCAGCTTTAGTAGGTGAATTGATACTTTGTTCTTTAGCAGTTAGTATAGTTGCATAACAATGAACTGTGAAATTCTGTACTCTGATATGACCTCTGACTCTTAATTCTTGTTGTCTGTCACATATATTAAAATCTGTGTTTATGAAACAATATCCAGGTCCTTCCTCTTCCTATCCCAGCTCAACAACATGTCCTAAACCTGTTAATGGGACACATATATGCTGAATGATGTCGATAGACATTCAGGAAAGTAATGCAACATCATGGCCTTCTTTGGAAATTCACATTTCATTAAAAGAATCTCAGCTGGCCTGAAGTTAAAAAAAAAAAAATACTTATGAACTTTGTTCAATTTGATGTTTCCTAGAAATATTTGCAATTTTTGAAAAAGCTTTTCTTATACCTTGCTGACCCTTTTTGTCTCAAGAGAAAATGGCCCCCTGGTTATAAAGTGGGACACAGATACCCCTTGTTTCTTATATTTCTTTCCAAGTTGTAATCTAATAATATTCTCCTAAATTGAAATACCTCTTCAAACTTCTGCCAAAAAACCAAATCAAACCAAAACAGAAACCAGAAACAAAACCAGTTGCAGGCCTCTGTCCCTGATTCTTCCTTTAATTCTTAGATTTTTTTTCTTAATCCACCTCTTGGAAAATTCCTGTTACCTTCATGAGGCCACGTTCCCAATGTCAATTACTATTCCTTCATAGTTTCCCCTGTGACCGCTAGTTTATGTTTAAATTTTGCCCCAAAGATCTGAAATGTGTAAAAACAGTACAGTAATTGAAATTCAGTATTCAAGTCCAGAAATGTACCTCCTATTCTATTTCCTATCAATAGCTATGTCTAAACATATTGCCCAGTACAGACTATCAAATTCTGCAAAGGGATCAAATGACAATATTAAGATTCACCAATAAGAAGTTACCATAAACACATCCCAAATTTGAACATAAATCATCTCCCATTATCAAAATCCCTAAAAAATATAAACCTAAAAATTCTACACTGCCAATTTTAAAGTCTCTCGGCATCAAAATCTAAGGTAAAGTTTAAAAGTTAAATTATTTTTCCCTTTGTGAGCCCAGTGAAATAAAACATTTTGAATGTCTCATTTGCAGTACGCTAAAGGTGTTATGGTTACCTAGGTGGAGCTGTGGAGTCATTTAGCAACTGCACATGGGCTGTCTTCATGAACATAACCACAATTCTTTCAGGACCTCATCGTGAAGATCAGTGTGAAATCTCGTATGTGTTTCATTTCTAAGAGCATCCAAAGAGTTAGAAAGACATACAAAATGATCAAATACTAACCTACCCACCCCTCATCAGGCAACAAACTGAGGAAACAAAATGATCTCCAGTCACTGGAGAAAATTCCCAATCAAAATGACATTCCTATAACCTAGTACTTAGTTTTTCCAGTGGCCGTAGCAGAGATGCAGTGGTGGTGAAGGGAGGGAGGGACTAAGATCTTCTACGGCTTCCCTGGTGGCGCAGTGGTTGAGAGTCCGCCTGCTGATGCAGGGGACACGGGTTCGTGCCCCGGTCCGGGAGGATCCCACATGCCGCGAAAAAAAAAAAAGATCTTCTAGGTATCAGCTTCATCAAATGTTTGTGAGCTCAGATACTGAGAAGTCACAATAAGAGAATACGATACTAGCAGAAACCTCCTATAAACCCATTAAATTTGAATCTGCCTGGGGAAAATTGATCATATATGGGGGTTAGTTGTGATAAGCAAACAACATATATCGTCACCCTATCAGAGAGTAGCATTGAAATACTGCTGTCTTCTTGCAAAGCTTAGGTATTCAGTGGTAGCTATTATTGTCACTAGATACATTTCTTTACCACCCGCCATGGTAAAGGCCAGGGAGAGAGCCCTGAGGAAGGCCATTGCCATCATGGAAGTGCTCATGGCAAAGACCATCCATACATTTCTGAGATCAAACAGGAAATTGAAAGCCACTGAAACCATGCTGACATTTTAGTTTTTATTTAAATCCCAGTGGAGAAACCTTCGAGGATTTGACTATTTCAAATCATACATGGCATGCCCACATTTCTGTAAACTCATTGGAATGAAAACATGACTTGCATTTAACCTTATACGTGGCTTACTTGGACGTTGGTCTTAATCTTTAAACTTAATATCAAATTAATTTTTGAATGCTTTTTTCCCCCAAGAGATAATGGCATGGTTTCATATATTATAATATACTTTGGACAGATTGCATTTAAAAATGCAGTTATTTTTCCCTTCATGCCTACTGTAATGTTCTAAACAAACATGAATGATGAAAGAGAATTTTTTAAAAAGATAATAGTAAAAAAAAAAACAACTTTGGAATTTCCCTTTTTTTGTCATCTCTTTCATTTAGCATAATGCTTTTGAGGTTTATTTATATTTTTGCATGTATCATTAGTTCATTCCTTTTTATTCTTGAGTAGGATTCCATCATATGAACATACCACATTTAGTTTATCCATTTACAAGTTGATGGACATTTGGATTGTGTCCAGTTTTAAGCTGTATAAGTAACACTGCTCTGAATATTTAAGTACAAATCTTTGCATGGATGTGTTTTCCTAATCCACCGGAGTAGAATTCTTGGGTCTTTCTTTTTAAGAAATTAAAGAACTCTTTTTCCAAAGTTGCTGTAACATTTTACATTCTTACCAGCAATTATAAAGAGTCCAGTTTCCCTACATCCTCATGAATACCTGGGGTTGAAAGTCATTTCTTTTTTAGTGTTGTAATACTTATGTGAAGGTATCACACTGTGGTTTGAGCTGTCAATTCCATTATGAATAGTGTTGAACTCAACAGTGTTGAAGTTCTCTTCACCTACATACTTACGTTTGTGTATCTTCTTAGGTGAGTGTCTATTCAAATATTTTTGTACATTTTTATTGGATTGTCTGTCATCCAGTGGTGATGGTTGAATGGTAGAGTTTATTATACATTCTGGACACAAGTCTTTTATCATAAATATGCTTTGCAAATACTTTGCTTTTATGTGGACTATCTTTGTTTTCTTAATGATGTCTTTTGACGAGCACGATATATAAATCTTTATGGTCTGGTTTATCTTTTTTATTCTTTCAGTGACTGTGCTTTTCCTAAAGTCACAAAGGTTGTGTTCCTGAGGTTTTATAGTTTTGCACTTAAATGTAGGTCTGTCACACATAGCAAGTTATTTGTGTGTGTGTGTTGTAAGGTAAAGGTTGTTTCCTTTCCCTATCACGTGGATTTCCCGTTGCTCTAGAACCGTTGTTTGAAAAGACTGTTCTTTCTCCATTGAATTACCTTAGTACTTCTATTGAAAAATCAATTAATCTTATATGGGTGGATTTATTTCTGGATTCTTTATTCTGCTCTATTGATCTGTCCACCTTTATATCAATTCTGTACTGTCTTAATTACTATACCTTTCAAGTAAATTGTGAAATCAGTTAGTGTGTCTTCAACTTTGTTCTTTTTAAAAAATGTCTATTCTAGATTCTTTACATTTCCAGCTTGTGAATTTATATATATTATAAATTTAAAAATATATGTAATTAAAAGTGTTGTATATAAATTATAAACACAAAAACCTGCATGTGGATGTTTGTAGCAGCTTTATTTATAATTGCCAAAACTTAGAAGCAACCACGATGTTCTTCAGTAGGTGCATCAATAAATAAACTGTGGTACATTCAGACAGTGGAGTATTATTTAGTGCTAAAAATAAATGAGCTTCCAAGCCATGAAAAGACATGGAGAAACTTAAATACATATCACTTTTGAATTTTTATGGCGCTTTATTACCTAGGTATGATTAAGTTGCCTCATTAACATAATAAAAGACACCTTTGTCTCTCATCATTTAGGAAATTCCAAGGGTTTTAATAGCTCTATGCCAGAAACTGAGACAGAGATGAACTGTATATTTCTTATTATAAATCACAATATCACATTGTCCCAATGAAGGTCAAGGTCAAACTAAATCAGCTCTAAATGTAAGGCCTGTGTTTTTGCTGAAGCATCATGCTCAACTCAGATGATCCCAGACTTTGTAGAGGACTGCAGGTGTTTTCTGAGGTTCATACTCATAGCTGAAGGATGGGCTAGATATATACAAGGACTAGTAGACTTGGGAACATGTGATCTTCTGTTAGAGCTGGTTATTCAATTAAGGCACAGCTGTTAAACTCATAACCATAAAAATACAGCCACATGGCAGAGATACAGGCCTCTGCAAACTTCACTTATACTCTGAGTTAATACAATGTCTCCACCACTTTAAGCCTTTTGATCATGGCTCTGCCAGATGCCCTAGTCTCATTATTTTGCTCCCTAAATATCCATCTTCTAATTTCCATTTTCAGTGCACCAAATCTTTTTATGTTTTTATTTTTTATTTTTATAACTATTTTTTTATTGAAGTGTAGTTAATTTACAGTGTTGTGTTAGTTTCAGGTGTATAGCAAAGTGATTCAGTTATACATACATATATTGGGTTGGCCAAAAAGTGACTTCGGTTTTTTAAGTAAAAGACACATTTTTCATTCTCACCAAGAACTTTATTGAACAACGTATTCACCCTTTTGTTTCATTTTTCAGGCAACTTCATAATTTCAAATTCCCAAAACTTTTTATCTTTTTGATAAAAAACTGTTCCAGGTGCCTTTTACAGTTTTCCAGGGAATTGAAATTTTTTCCATTAAGAGAATTTTGTAAAGGCTGAAATAAATGGAAATCCGAAGGTGCAGTGTCTGGTGAATACGGCGGAGGAATCAGAACTTCCCAGCCAGGCTGTAACAGTTTTTGCCTGGTCATCAAAGAAACAGGCTGTCTTGCATTACCCTGATGGAAGAGTACGCGTTTTCTGTTGACACCTTTCGACAAGTGCTGCTTTCAGTTGGTCTAACTGGGAACAGTGCTTGTTGGAATTAGTCGTCTTATTTTCCAGAAGGAGCTCATAATAGAGGACTCCCTTCCAATCCCACCATACACACAGCATCACTTTCTTTGGATGAAGACCAGGCTTTGGTGTGGTTGGTGGTGTTTCATTTCACTTGCTCCACGATCTCTTCCATTCCACATTGTTGTACAGTATCCACTTTTTATCACCTGTCACAATTTGTTTTAAAAACAGAATGTTTTCATTACGTTTAGGTAGAGAATTGCATGCGGAAAACGGTCAAGAAGGTTTTTTCCGCTTAACTTATGTGGAACCCAAATGTCAAAGCGATGAACATAACCATGCTCATGCAAACGATTTTCAGCGCTTGACTGGATGTTTTTGAGTATGTTGTCCATCTCCCACATGGTATAATGTTGATTGTTCTCAATGAATGTCTCAATTTGATCGCTATCAACTTCAACTGGTCTACCTGACCGTGGAGCCTCATCCAGCAAGAAATCTCTAGCACGAAACTTTGCAAACCACTTTTGACATGTTCAGTCAGTCGCAGCACCTTCTCCATACACTGTGTAAATCTTTTTTTGCATTTCAGTTGCGTTTTTACCTTTCTTGAAATAATAAAGCATAAAATGCTGAATATGTTGTTTTTTTCTTCCATCTTCAATATTAAAATGTCTACACAAAAATTCACCAATTTTGATAATTTTTTTAAATGCATGCTGATATGACAGCTGTCATAATACAATCTAGCAAAATTGTTTTGAATGAAGTTATAGACAACTAAGTGCTCCTAGAGCCATCTTACGGAAACAAATGAACGAACATTTTAGCCAAACTAATATATACTTTTTTGGATTATTTTTCATTATAGGTTATTACAAGATATTGAATATAGTTCCCTGTGATATATAATAGGTCCTTGTTGTTTATCTATTTTATATATAGTAGTATGTACCTATGGATCTCAAACTCCTAACTTATCTCCCCACCCATCTCCTTTGGTAACCATGTTTCTTTTCTGTGAGTCTATTTTTGTTTTGTAAATAAGTTCATTTACATCGTTGTTTTAGATTCCACATATGAGTGATATCATATAGTACTTGTCTTTTTCTGATTTACTTAGTGTGGTAATGTCTAGGTTCATCCATGTTGCTGCAAATGGCATTATTTCATTCTTATTTATGGCTGAGTAGTATTCCATTGTATATGTGTACCACATCTTCTTTATCCACTCATCTGTTGATGGACATTTAGTTTGTTTCTATGTCTTGGCTATTGTAAATAATGATGCTATGAACATTGGGATGCATGTATCCTTTCAAATTAGAGTTTTCTCCAGATATATACCCAGGACTGGGATTGCTGGATCATATGGTAACTCTATTTTTAGTTTTTTAAAGAACCTCCATACTGTTCTCCAGAGTGGCTGCAACAAGTTATGTTCCCAGAAACAGTGAAGGAGGGTTGCTGTTTCTCCACACCTTCTCCGGCATATTTGTAGACGTTTTAATGATGGCCATTCTGACTGGTGTGAGGTGATACCTCATTATGGTTTTGATATCTTTTCATGTGCCTATTGGCCATCTGTATGTCTTCTTTGGAGAAATGTCTATTTGGGTCTTCTGCCCATTTTTTGTTTCGGTTGTTTGTTTTTCTGATATTAAGCTGTTTGTTTATTTTGGAAATTAACCTATTGTTGGTTGCATTGTCTGCAGATACTTTCTCCCAATCTGTAAGTTGTCTTTTTGTTTATGGTTTCCTTTGCTGTTCAAAAGCTTTTAAGTTTAATTAGGTTCCATTTGTTTATTTTTGTTCTTATTTCTATTACTCTAGAAGGCAGATTCAAAAAAATATTGCTGTGATTTACGTCAAAGCATGTTCTGCCTATGTTTTTCTCTAGGAGTTTTATAATATCTGCTCTTACATTTAGGTCTTTAATTTGTTTTGAGTTTATTTTTGTATGTGATTTTAGAAAATGTTCTAATTTCATTATTTTACATGTAGCTGTCCAATTTTCTCAGGACCACTTATTGAAGAGACTTCTATTCTCCATTGTGTATTCTTGCCTCCTTTATCATATATTAATTGACCATAAGTATGTGGTTTACTTCTGGGATTTCTATCCTGTTCCATTGATCTATGTGTCTGTTTTTGTGTAAGTACCATACTTTTTTGAGTACTGTAGCTTTGTAGTCTGAAGTCACGGTGCCTGAATCCTCCAGCTCCATTCTTCTTTCTCGAGATTGTTTTGTCTATTCGGGGTCTTTTGTGTTTCCATACAAACTTTAAGATTTTTGGTTCCAGTTCTGTGAAAAATGCCATTGGTAATTTGATAAGGGATGGCATTGAATCTGTATATTGCTTTGGGTCATATGGTCATTTTAGCACTATTGATTCTTCCAATTCAAGAACATGGTACATCTTTCCATCTGTTTGTGTTGTCTTCAGTTTCTTCATCAGTGTCTTATAGTTTTCAGAGTACAGATCTTTTGCCTCCTTAAGTAGGTTTATTTCTAGGTATTTTATTCTTTTTGATGTGATGGTAAATGGGATTGTTTTCTTAATTTCTCTTTCTGATATTTTTTCTTAGTTATAGAAATGCAACAGATTTCTGTACATTAATTTTGTATCCAGCAATGTTACTGAATTCATTGATGAGCTCTAGTAGTTTTCTGATGGCATCTTTAGGATTTTCTATGTATAGCATCATGTCATCTGCAAACAGTGACAGTTTTACTTCTTTTCCAATGTGGATTCCTTTTATTTCTTTTTCTTCTCTTATTGCTGTGGCTAGGACTTCCAAAACTATGTTGAATAGAAGCCGTGAGAGTGGGCATCTTTTTCTTGTTCCTGATCTTAGAGGAAATGCTTTCAGCTTTTCACCATTGAGTATGATGTTCGCTGTGGGTTTGTCACATATGGCCTTTATTATATTGAGGTATGCTCCCTCTATGCCCACTTATGAAAAGTTTTTATCACACATGAATGTTGAAATTTATCAAAAGATTTTTCTGCATATATTAAGATGATCATAATGGTTTTTATTATTCAATTTCTTAATGTGGTGTATCACATTGTTTAATTTGAGGATATTGAAAAATTCTTGCATCCTTGGGATAAATGCCACTTGATCATGGTGTGTGATCCTTTTAATATATTGTTGTATTTGGTTTGCTAGTATTTTGTTGAGGACTTTTGCATCTATATTCATCAGTGGTATTGCAGTGCACCAAATCTTAACACTTTCTTGAACTGACACTGCTATTCTCACAAACTTCAGAACCTCCCTTTCTTCCCTCCTCCACTTTTCCAGAGGGGAAATCATGCCTTAGTAAGTCTCATGGCATGCAAGATCCAGGGAGAAAGCAAGCACTCCATAGAGGCAGATAATCTTGTCCCCAAATAAAGAAAGAGAAAGGATCTGGAAGAGAATTATACTAATTTATTCCTCTCTCTATGAGGAGAAGCTGTTGAACAGAGGAAGGCTAGGAATGTTTTGCTAATGAAACTCTATGTAGAAGGAGGCATTAGGATTGGGAAAGAAGCATTTCTTCCTAACAGAATTCATGGTTTCATAAATTCCCACAAATAATTGTACTTTTACTTCTCTTTGTGAAATTGTTACCAAACTCAGGTTCAGCTCATCACTGCTCAAAAGACAATAATTTGAGAGGCAAGTGTCAGTAGAAAGGAAAGGTGCTTTAATCAGAAAAGCCAGCAATCTGGGGAGATGGGGGACTCGTGTCCAGAGACCAACTCTGAAGATTCTGCTCAGCCATGACAGTTTTTCAAGGACAGAATGGGGGGAAGAATTTCAGTGAATCATCAAGGAAGGAGGTTGGGTTCTGCATCATTTTCCACTGCATGCAGACTGGCTGACTCTCTTCAGATTTTACCTTGCCCACGTGATCTTCTGCAGGATTGCTAAGACTGCTGTTGGGAGAAGAGAGCTCATCATTCTATGACTACTTATTTCTTCATTCTTACTTCTTTTTATCTAGGAAAAGAATCAGCAGTTTAGGCAAGGCATGGTGTGCATTTAGGAAATCCTAAGTCAGGAGTTAGTTTCAATTGCTTGGTGATCTCATTCCTATAATTAGGTTTTTAAGGTTAGAGGGGGACAGAAATGGGTAAACAGAGAAGGGGCAAGAGAGCTGCTTTCAAAATGTTGCCAATATTCAATTCTGCGTAGATCCCACTGTCAACGTTTTTGGTTTTCACTTTCAGGCAAAATTTGCTGGGAAAAAAAGACGTCATGAATATACTGATTCATTAGCTATATGTGTTTGCTGTGATAATGCTGCCTTCTCTGAAAGATGTCAAAGCTGTGATTATTGTTCATTGTGGGGTGCCCTCAAATGTGTTCTTTCTTCTCTTGGCTGGTTTCTTCAGTGTGCTCAGCCCTCGCCTTCCTCCAGCAGTCATTGGAAGCGTGTCCCAGGTCCTCACATAGCCAGTTATTGACATGTTTACCTCAGATGGCTTTTCATTTCCTCAAAGGTTTTTACTCTGGCCCTTTTCATCCTCTGTCAGAGAAGGAGGTGTTCCTCCTCTTTGCAAAGTCAACTCCTCCGTGTATAGGTTGGTCTACAAAAGACAACCATTCTCATTTGCTCAATTTGTGTCTCTTTATGCTATTGTACATTTTTGACCTAAATTCTGTTTTATTACATAATCTCACTTTATTCTTTCCCTGTCAGTGGTGCTTGCTGTCGCTGATGTTTCTGTCTAAATATCCTAAAAAATCCGCAGAAGACGGAACACTGAGATGTGCCCTAGAGATTTTTCTTTTTCTTTTTTTTTAAAATGTGAACATCTTGTAGACTATGTTAAGTTTTAAAATGTTTAAAACCTTGTCATAAAATAAGAACAGTATCAGAATTCTTAACAGTTCACGAAAAGCTTTGGTTGTTAATCACTTAAGATGTAAAAGTACCCACAGGTTATATTTCTTTTCTTCCTTTCTGTATCACTGTGGTCCCGTTATTCTCAGCCATGTAAAAAAGCTCAGTGCTTTTGATAATCACTTTCAGCCATCTCTCCCTACCGCAGTGGTTCATTAAAAACATGCTTCTGGCAATCTGTAAGCCTAAATACAATGCAAAGTTTTCATTATTCTTCAACAAGAGAGACAGAAAATGATGCCAACACAAAGGAAAGGAGAGCTAAGTTGTAGGGAGAGAATGAGAGTGGGAGTAAGGGCATAGCTGGAGGGGATGTGTGGGCTCCTGGTTAATGTCATCAGTTGGGCCTAAAGCCAGATCCCTTTCTTTATCTTTCCAGTTATGTGAATTAATAAATTCACTATATTCGCTAAGACAAGTTTGAGTTGGTTTTCTGACACTTGCAAATACAGCATGCTTAAAAACAGAAAAATTGGTAGAGAGAGGAAAATTTTTCAATTGAAAGACCCCCAAATGTGGACTCAGTTGAGTCAAGGCAGAATGGATGGCAGGCGGAGTGTCTTTCTTTCAAACTGGAAAGTTAACAGTCTTTTCTATGAGGAGCAAAGCCACTTATTAGACTGATACCTATTGCATCTCTGGATCTAGATATTTGGTTGAATAACATTAGGAAGTAGGAATCTGTTGTCTAATGCTTGCAGCCTGCAATAAAGTATTGGAGGAAAAGAGGTCTAACCTTTGGTCTGGATTGGCCTGACTAAAAAAAGAGAGGGAAGAGAATGGTACAGTTTTGATGACCAGCAATCCATGATGACTGAGTGTTGGATAATCATGCGTAGTCGGAGGTTGCACTAGCTGGTTCTTCTGCCCATGGCTAAGTGGGGAGCAGGAAACACATTCGGATGCTATTAGAAAATGGAGGAAACTAGATCCCCTAGTCTTCTGTGAAAACTTCCCACACTCTGTTCTCTTTCTGACCAAATTAATTTCCACTCACTTTGCATATAGTCACCCACTAGGATTTAGCCTTGTGGCAAAGAACAGAATACACTTGGCTGATATGTTAGCCATTAATTTGGAGGCACTTGGCTGATATCTTAGCCATTAATTTATTAGAATAAAGACCAAGGGAGAGCATCAGGTTAATGAACTCTGACTTTACCAAGATCTCTAGCTTTAGTTACTTGACTGGGGAGTAGAACGGATGCAAATTTGCCAGCATCCTACTCTGGTTTTAAGAGAGATTTTGTTATCAAGAAGACTGCACACTGACTGAGAAAATAATTCATATGATTGTTTACTCCTAGGGTTTGAAACCAACCCTGCAGGAAGTAGGATGCTGAAGCAAAAGAGCTGCCTGGTTTCCTTCTGCGTGTGAATAGGAAGGACGGTAGAGGAGTGGATATTCCAGTGAAGAGAATCAGGGTCATTGAGATTGGTTGACCAAGGAATTCATTTCACTGCCTTAGCAGGGAGACCTTGTAATCCATGTCCTGGAAGTATGAGAGATGCCTTGTATGTTCTCTCTCTTTCTTTCCTTTTCTAAATTGGAGATTTTTAAATGGTTATTCTATTTTAGCTCCATCAGTGTATACTCAGCGTATTGTGGTGGCTAAATATATTATTTAGGCGTGGACTGCTAGACCACGAAGCCATTTCTGGACTTTACTGGAAAGACGACACACCACCCAGAAAGCCTGGACTTAGAAAATGATGCACTAGCTGGTTAAGACTTAGTCACCCTCTGGAGGAAAGGATGTGAGAGTTGCTTATGAATGGGATACTTGGATCTCATCATCCTGGGGATTTTTGAAATTGTATGAATGGCCGCAAAAGTTGTTTGTGGCTGCCAGGAAGTCAAAGGATGAAATTATAGAAGGCATTCACTACTACTACTTTTTTCTTTCTGATCTCCACCATTTCTTTTCAGAAATAACATTTCCTCCATTTCATGTGATTCTGATGGTTTGGTATTTAAGATAGTTTGGTATTTCCAAAATCAGTATAGGGATATGACCTGTTCTGACTAGTCACTTCTTTTACAGGGGGCTGTAATATACATTGGGAGAAAGCAGTTCTCTTGTATTCTGAGATTGTGATCACAATGAGTGGTGAGAGCGTGCAGCCAGAGGGGCCACCTCTGCTGCTATTAATCAGTGAATAAATGCTATTATAGACAGGGGGGAACATAAGCAAAGAATATCACAGCATAAATGACTGTGGTGCTTTTTGGGTAATTGTCTCTACCCACATCTCCCTCTCAGAAATTCCTGCCTGGAGTCTCTTCTGAGTGGTCAGTCGATTCCTTTAGTCAACAGATGATTTAGCCAACAATGGCTGTATGTAGGGATATAAAACATAAATAACGTGGCTTGAAAAGTGGAGCGGAGCCCATTTACAACTTCTGTTTAGTCACCAAATCCAAGAGATGTAGCAGAAATCTAGATAGGAGGAGATCCTTGATCTGAAGCATCTAGCGGCTGTTGACACATGACAAGTGTGATCGAGACAAAGGTAACCTCAAGATTTATCTTTTAGAAAATTTCCATAACATGACTCACACTGTCAGAACAAGGTATTTACCAGGGTGTTTATGAAGTATTTAGCACCCCCTTTAACTATGCTGCCCTTGGGCCGTGCACAACCTTATCAGCTAAACATTCTGGCATTGGTTATGACAATATGAAGGCACATGGACATGAAAATTGGAAATCAGCCTTGACCAAAGCATAGTGTTCAGGGAACACTAAATAGTTTGGTGCTATAGAGTTAAGCTATATGAAAAGGCTTATAACATCCTCTTTTCCAGATAACTGAGATCGCAGTATTAAAGACCTTGTTGTCAGAAGTTTAGACTTTACATTGTAAGCAGTAGCTACCCGGTAGGTATTTTAAGATGGGAAGTCAGATTAATGAGAGCTGTGATTCACAGACTCGGGCACTGGGGACAGTGTTGAAATACCCACGGGTTTTGGTGGTGGTGTTAATATCACAAGTACTACTTCCCTAACATCTGTCTTGCCCAGTGTTTTAATCCTTGGCTCTGTATCGGAACTGGTGTTTTTTAGAGGACTTTTTGGAGAAATATATGTTGGTTTCAGATTATGTAACCTACAGCATTTATTTATTTAAATTTTAAGGTTATTTTAAAAGTTTATAAAAATTTGTAAAAAGACACACATGAACATAATTTAGTTACATATACTTAGAAAAATATGAGAAAAACTATATATGAATGTTAGTGATGTGGGCTATTGTAGTAGACAATTGGGAAGGAAAAGAAAAAACAGTTATACTAGAGTTGTCAAGTCTGAGATCTGATTCAGTATCAGACTTTACTAAATGATGTCAAGATTACAGGCAGCTGAAAAGCACACATGAAGCAGAGGGAGGTCTGCAAAGTCATGGATACCTTACCAGGTCCTGTTCCCTCACACTAGACGTGTCTTTTGGGCCCAGAGCAGATGAGGTCTTAGATGCAATTTCTGTCATTCCTCTTACTGTAGGGAGCCTTTCAGCTCTACTACTTTATGGCCCAGAGTTGTATAGCTTAGGTGACCTTCTCCAGGGAGCCTTGCATCATTGGTCCAGGGTTTTATTTACTCTAGATAATCCTGAGAGCCATCTTTCTAAGGACATTTACAAGATAATGAATCTTTTTCCTAGCAAATCTCATTAGTTTTCTAGCTTGAGAAAGTCCAGTTGACAAGGAAGTTATGTCATCTTCCTTTCCCTTTCCCAGTATCATTCCCGTCTTCCACAGGGGAGGGAATGGATCACTGGCCTGTTGCTTATACTCTTTTCTCCCAATAATATTTTAGAACGATTCTGAATTATTAATGAAATAAAACAAGTTTTATGATCAGGAAATTCCCTAGAGTTATAGCAGCCTGATTTAAGTCATGGAAAAAATTGGGAAGAACCAGCTGATCTGGCAAATAAGATGGTACCCTTGGGTGGGAGTGAAGTGGAAAGTGTTTTAAACCCGAGAGAACTGATTGAAGGAATGTAAGGGAGTCAGCTCTTCACTTACTCTTTAGCATCTTGACTACAGCTTGATTGACTGTGCTTTAGGTATCAGACAGTTTTAGAATCGTTATATAAATCACTATGTCTCACATTTAAAAATGTTTTCTTTCCAATTGATGAATGCTTGCTTGTCTTCCTTTTTAAGAAAAAAATTAAATGTCTGTATTCTGGGCAAACATATGGTATGCTTTAAAACTGCTAGCAAATAACCTACATGATTGGACAACCCATTATCTTGATTATTACTTACCACAGATATAGCATTTGACTAAAACGGTATTCACTCAAAGTAACTGACAAGCATTAATTACTTAATATGTTCATGTTCTTTATGGATAAATTAAATATACTTGAATACATATGTGAGTCTGTACACACACACACACACACACACACACACACTCACACACTTCCAGGATTAATACAGAACAAGAGGAAATATTTGTTGCCACTGAGTGTCTATATACTAATGTCTATAAGGTTCCTCCAAAATGATATCGGTCTTTTCAGAAATAATACTCTCAATAATAACATTTATAATCACGGTTAGACACATTTTTAGCATAAAAATTATTTTAGTCAGGAAGCTCTTTGCAGGTAAACTTCTGTGATTATTTTTTCCAGCTTTATTGAGGTATAATTGACAAATAAGAATTTTATATATTTGAGTTGTAAAATATGATTTTTTTACAGACTTAATTTTTTTAGAGAAGTTTTAGGTTCACAGCAAAACGAATGGGGAAGGTTTAGACATTTACTGTATACCCCTCCCCCCAGACATGCATGGCCTCCGCCATTATCAACAGAGTGGCACATTTGTTACAATTGACGAATCTACATTGATATGTCATTATCACTCAAAGTCCAGAGTTTCCATTACAGTCCGTTCTTGGTGTTGTACTTTCTATGGGTTTGGACAAGGGTGTAGTGACACATACCCATCATTATGGCATCACACAGAGTATTTTCACTGCCCTGAAAATCCTCTGTGCTCTGCCTATCCAACTCCCACCCATCCCGACCCCCAGGCAACCACTGATCTTTATACTGTCTTCATAGTTTTGCCTTTTCCAGCATGTCACATAATAGGAATCATACATAGGTCGCCTTTTCAGATTGGCTTCTTTCACTTTGTCTTTTTATTTTTTTTTAACATCTTTATTGGAGTATAATTGCTTTACAGTGGTTTGTTAGTTTCTGTTGTATAAAAAAGTGAGTCAGCTATATGTATACATATATCCCCATATCCCCTCCCTCTTGTGTCTCCCTCCCACCCTCCCTATCCCACCCCTCTAAGTGGTCACAAAGCACCGAGCTGATCTCCCTGTGCTATGTGGCTGCTTCCCACTAGCTAGCTATTTTACATTTGATAGTGTATATATATGTCAGTGCTACTCTCTCAGTTCGTCCCAGCTTACCCTTCCCCCTCCCCACGTCCTCAAGTCCATTCTCTACATCTGTGTCTTTATTCCTGTCCTGCCCTAGGTTCTTCAGAACCTGTTTTTTTTTTTTTTTTAGATTCCATATATATGCGTTAGCATACGGTATTTGTTTTTCTCTTTCTGACTTTGTCTTATGCATTTAATGTACCTCCATGTCTTCTCATGGCTTGATAGTACATTTCTTTTTAGTGTTGAACAATGTTGCATTGTCTGGATGTACCGGTTTGTTAATCCATTCACCTACTGAATCACATCTTGGTTGCTTCCAAGGTTACGCAATTACGAATAAAGCTATTATAAACATTTGTGTACAGGTTTTTGGGATGGACATAAATTTTCAATTTCTTTGGGTAAATACCAAGAAGTGTGATTGTTAGATCATATAGTAAGAGTATATTCAGTTTTGTAAGAAACCAACAAATTGTCTTCCAGACTGGCTTTGCATTCTCACCAGAAATGAATGAGAGTTCCTGTCATTCTACACCCTCACCAGTATTTGGTATTGTTAAGTGTTCTAAATTTTTGCGATTTTAATAGGTGTGTAGGGTTGTTTTAATTTGCATTTCCCTGATGACATAGGATGTGGCTCATTGTTTAGTATGCTCACTTGTCATCTGTATATCTTCTTTGCTGAGGTGTCTGTTAAGGTCATTACCAATTTTTAATTGAGTTGTATGTTTCTCATTGTTAAATTTAAGAGTTTTTTGTATATTTTAGATAATAGTCGTTTATCAGATGTATCTTGCAACTATTTTCTCCCTGTCTGTGGCTTGTCTCTCATTCTCTTGACTTTTGTAATAATTTTAATCCATTTCTTCTTGTGGAAAATAACACAGTATCCTTTATTTTGTCTTCCATAAAAGACACCCTAAGACATCCCCATACGGGTATCCTTGGATTTAGCGCAAATGAATTGAAAATGGGAAGAAGACACATACCCTCTTCCCCTGTCTGAATGTACATTCATAATAGACTAGAAGGTGGGTGTTACCAGTTAGTCTTTTATTTCCTTCAATGGACTGGAATGTTCTCTAGAATTATGTACCTTAACAAAGACAGCTCCCCCTCCTGGGTTAGTTACAGTCTTTAGTCAAATAATATCTCAGGCATCCTTTCGTCTCACATGTGAGAGTCCACAGGTATGCCTGAATTTAGTTGTTCTTCCCTGTGTTTGTCATACTTTCTCTAACTCAGGTGGGAGGTTGATATTCCGGGTCACTGAAGGATCCTCTAGGGTATAAAGAGTGAAAATAATGTTTGTGGTTAATCATTCCTTGCTCATTAAAATCTCTAGAGAGAAGTGAGATCAAAAGTCCCTCTTCAATTTCAAACAAATAACATAAGCATCATACATCTTAGCCACTTCAGACTGAGTATGCCACGTAGGGCATTCTGTGTCACATATATATTCATGACGTTTGGATTTATTAATTAATTAATTTTAATTAATTTTATCTTTCAATTGATCAACATTATAGTTTATAAAAAATAATAGAAAATATGGAACTTTTCCTCCTGAGTCTCCTCTGTTACACAAACCAGAGCTAGGTAGGCAATAAATAGCATAGGCTTACCAGAATGGTGGGAAGCAAAATTATGGAAGAGGAAATAAATCAGGGTGGAATGGCCAGTCCTTCGGGACAGCCTTCCATAATATGGAAAGATAAGGTTTAAGCAGGAATTAAGCTGTTGGATAGTCTTTTCCAATATACACTCTATTTTATTCTTCTGTTCTTTTAAGTCACTTTTGCTTTAGAGTAAATCTCTTCTACTTAAACCTTCGTTATAATGTGAAAAGCAGCCAGGCTTATCCTTTTCTCTGAAAATCTTGTGAGAGACATGGATATGGTGCCCAGAAAACACAGATGTACACATAAGCACATAATAATTTTAGGAGTTTACATATAATGTCCATTCAAAGACCTTATGAATGGTCCATGAAAGGAGTTAAAAATCCCTCTATTTTATAAAATGTAAGGAAAAGAAGCTTACTATTTCATCTAATAATGATAACTAGACTAGAAAATATAGAATGAAATCAATTGTTCTTTTATGATTTAGCTTATACAATACCTCTCATTTTATTGTTTTAAAGATCTAAAACTTCAGTTCATGTCTATTCTGTAGTTTTTAAGTTATATGATATTATTTATATATCTGCTTATTAAAAATCCTAGTAATTTTGAATTAGCAATCTTCCTGAGTTCTTAAACATAGTCTAATAATTTGTACCAACATAGCCATCTTCATATCTCATTTTTAAATTTTCTCCCATTCTGAAAGTATTATTGGGATCTTTTGTTTTTTAAATACATGATTGAGGGCTTTCAACATCTCCAACTGTAATCTGCTCATGTGAGTCTACAAGTGCAAGAATATCAGCCCTGTTCAGGCCATATATGTGTAGCTTTGAACTTCTTACTTTACAGAACCTGGGGTTGTTTGGATTTCTTGAATTCCTCATTTAAAAGAACTACTTCATAAATGGCTGTTAGTTCTTTCTCTGAGCTATGTGATTATAAAAAGATATACCTACTGAAAAATCTGAATGAAAATGCAAGATTTTTAAAAGGTATATAATTATACATTCACCAATAATAGTGTGGAGGTATGAGAATGGAAAAAAGTAGTCATTCAAGTTACCCACTGCTATACAACAAGCCACCCCAAATCAACTGGCTTAAAACAACCATGTGTTAGTGCTCATGGTTCTGTGGCTTGAATGCTTTCAACTAGACTGTTCTCACTCGGAGTCTCTCCAGGAGCAGCAGGTTGATGGCAGCTGGGACTGAACTCATATGAAGGACGGACTGGCCTGACCATTGATGCTCCCTGTGGGCTAGTTGCTCAGCTGGAGTTCCCCATTCAGCACCTACATGTCACCTTTTCCTATGGTAAGGGACTCCTCACAACGTGGGTAGTTGAAATCCTTACATCAAGTCTCAGGGCTCAAAGAGAGAAGGTGGAAACTTCCAGGGCCCTTCTAAAGGCTAAGTCCAGAACTGAAACAGTGTCATTTTGCTGTAGATCATGCAAGTCATTAAGGCCAATGCGGAGTCCAAGGGAAGGGAATAAGACTCCACTCTTCATGGGAGGAATAGCAAAAAAATGTACTTGCATCTCTCACAGTATCCATTGAGATAATTACCAGAGATGAGCAGGGTTAACAGCTACAAGAACAGGGATGTCTAATACTATATTTTAGGTTGCTAACACTGCTATGACATTATAGCAGTGTTACCTGTTTGTCCCCCCAATGTTTATTAGTCTGCCACACACATGTATAAAGGTTGTGGAAAATTGCGGGTGAGAGTATTAAAAGGAAGCATAGCTTGTCCTGTATTCACCACTCTGTTCATAAAAAAAGAGCATCATCCTATCTAAAAGATCATGTCTAGGGCATTCAGATAATGAGAAGCAGTCAAATGAACAGTGGTACATGATCAAGATAGAAGTTCATCTAAATCTTTGAGAGGTCCTGAAGTGAAGATGCCGCATTGATCTTATTCATACCAGTAGTTTCCAGACTTATGGTCTGTCTCTCTCTCTTCCATTCTCCCTAACAACTATTAATATCTAACAGAATTGGTGTTTACTACACACATTTTGGAAAATGCTCCCTACCAAAATGCTTCATGCCAAAATATAAGAGAGATTGTGTTGAGTCCATAGAAAGGATAATATCTTTGGGTTACAGGTTTTAGGATAGATTTAATGACAGAGCTAGGAATCTAGAATCATTAATGAAACTTGTTTTAGAAGACAGGGGAGGAAATTCTGTTAAAAGAGATATTAAAGATCATCCAGGCCAAGAGTTTTCATAATATTTTCAAGGAATCGGTTTTGGGGGAGGTGTTTCAGAGAAGACCAGGAAGGGTCTCTACCTCTTCTCTGGGAGGAGTCAAATATTAGATTTCACTTGAAATAGTAATGCTGATTAAAAGATGAAGAAGAACAAGGAGAGGCAGAGAGGGTTCATTCTAAGAGAGAGAGAATCAGAAATAGAACGGAGATCCTCTGACTTTTAGACCAGGATATTTGCAGTCTTGTACCATCAGCCCTGAGGAGGGGAAATTTGAGATTAATGGAAGTTAGGTTGTTTTCACACTGTGAACAATCTTAAACTCGGGATAAGGATTTTGTCATTATTCTTGTAGATTTTGAAAATTCCACAAATATTTATTAGCAGAAAATAGGATTGCACTTTTAGGAAGATGGGTAGAGTGCTAGATAAAACTGAGGAGATAAACACTGCAATTGAGAAGGAAAACATTTGAAAAAATGGACTAGCTGTTTATTTAAATAATCCTGGCAAGAGGTAGTGAATTATAAGGGCGCGACTTATTCCATGCCAGTGGAAAGGTAAGCAGGAAAGGCAATACATCATCTGCATTGAAGTTCTTAAGAAACTTCCTTACTTGGATGAATTTGATACTTAATTCTGTATGCGGAATTTCTAACAAATTAAGTCGTGATTGTAGCAATATGAGTCAGTTGCTGATAGAGATATTTAATGCTTATACATATATTACTCAGATGGGAGGATATATCTTTCATTAAAAACAGTTGGTGTTAAGATAAATTTCTGCATCTTAAATACTTTTGAGGTGAAATCAGCCAGTGTTACGGGATAGTTTACTGAAAAAGGAAATTAATGATGGCTTAGTACATTCAATTGTGTAGACAAAGAATCTTCCTACAAGACACTGTCTGAAACACACCACTTAACTCTTCAATGCCAGTTTTTGTAATTAAGCTAATTCTTTAAGCCCCACTAGGACAGACATGTTTGTCTGTTTTGCTATCATTTTCCCAGTGTCTGTCACCAGTAGACACTCAAACAGTAGACACAGAATGAATACTATCTGTCACCAGTAGATACTCAAAGTGATTTGTAGAATGAATACATGCTAATCCATGAAGCTACTTATTATCATGTGGTTAAACATTTTGCATAATACACTATTACATTTTGAAAGTTTGTAAAAAACTTACTCATCACTAATAATTTCTGTGAGAAAATATGATTGGATAACATAAAAACCTAACATTTTATGTAGAATTGAACATGTTATAATTGAAAATTACTTAGAAACTCTTCAAAGAAACTATGTATGTATATATCATACTGTACAAGGTCATCCCTCCTTTCTGAGAGGACGTTCTTTTCAGCCTAAATCAGTTCATCCAATCAGACGACTGATGAAGCAGTTTTTGCCACACTTGAATTTTCTGCACAACTCTAATGAGGGAATAACACATAATTAGAAAGCCTGGAAGAAAATTTTCAAAGCCCCATCTGTTTTTCTTTCATGTTTTTCATTTATTCTTCCTTGCCTCAGCTGAAAAAAATATTTTGATGTTGAATTTATGAATTTAGTGCTTCAAATAAAATAATAATTTATTGTAAAGTAGGACTTTCAGTCTCCCCAATTAATTTCTCAAAATTGAGTGGCTTTTGAACTTTTTGGAATAAAGACACATTTTCTGATATTCGACTATTACAATCAGTGCAGTGGTTTTTGGTGAGAAGACCCTGTATCAGGGACTAAGGTAATTTCTTGTAATTTGCGCTGTATAGGGTCTGATTGCAGATAGCCTATGAGAAATTCTGATTAGCAGTTGTAGATGTGTTTGATTAAGAGTGATAAAGTCATCACTAGTTGATAAAGGCAGTTGGTGTCATAGAAAAATTCTCTTCCAAAGCCATGACTCAAGGGAGTGGGCAGGGGTCTGTGTCCCTTGGGTGGCAAAAATATCGGGGCCCAATGAACTCAATTTGGTTATAGGAATTAGCAGCTCTTTGATAGGGAGTGGTCTGCAGTAATTAATTTGCTTTTCCTTCAAGGTCTTAAAATATCCAGCTTGATCTTTGTCGACCTGATTAACCAGTTAATTAAATTTTTATGTAAGTCTTCCGACCTAGTTAATTTGCCAGGGACATCCATTAATGGGGAGTAACAGATGAGGTTCTTCCTGACCCCTCGGTACAAATCGCTGCTTCTCATTTAATTCTAGTGGAAGGAGCCCCTGCTTTCACTAACATCTGTGCCATCGTGGAAACCAACAAGCAAAGGGCAAACACTGAAACTGGGAGGACTTTTGAGTCTGTAAGTTTCTACAGTAGAAGTTAAAACACTGAAAGGAGAAGGGAAATGTTGATAAAACTGACATCACACAGAGCCTTTCAAGGGGAGAAGCAGTTCAATGTTTATTTAATAGACAAAAAAGGGACTAAAGGTATAAATGGCTAATGGGCTGTGCCAGCTCACTCTTTCAGTATCTTCCTCTGTCCAAAAACTCTGCCTTAACATTTTGTTTTCTTAAAATTGCAGTGCTTTTCGTAAGCCGCAGATTTTACGACGATAACAGGCCTTGTCTTTTAGAGTTGTGTGATCTGTGTGGTTTAGGAAGCTAAACGTGGCAGTGGCTGTAGGACAGTTTAGTTGAGAGCACATGAGTTACTCGGAGGCTTGCAAAAATGGGCAAAGGGGTCAGAGAAGAGGCAGAGAATAGAAATACAAGGAGTTTAAAATGTTTCTTAGGGTTAGGCCAATATTGAGGAACTGGCAGTGGATTTCTCCTCCATCCCGTTCTCCATCTCATCTCTCTTCTTCCTCTTACCTCCCTTTTCTTTCTCCTCTTTCTCCTTTCTAAACTTTGAGATCCTTATTTCCCAGACCCAAACTCAGGCTACAATTATTTATTCTGTCCTTAAAATACGCTCGAGTTAAATACAGTCCAAGGACTTCAGACCCTGATCATCATCATTTCCTTGGGAAATGTTGCTTCGTGACAAACTTTGTTGTTTTATAACACAACAACACAATTTCCTAGGTTGGGGGTCTGCTTATATTTCACAGATCTATGGGCTATCTCTCTGCTTTCCTTTTTCCCCTCATTAAAATAAAAATCAAGATGTCCTAGTAAATTCCTTTCACTGATTACCCCGTTGATGGTTGTATTCCTAAATACCTGGGAAGAAAATGAATGAGCCTTTGCAGAGTTCTAAAACTGTGTGTATCCTTGGAAACTAATGTTGTATTTAACTTCAGCCATGATGGATTGATCTGGTGTACTGTTACACTTGCGGTTTCAGAGAAATGATTTATAAGAAGAGAAACAGGCGTCATTTTGTTTATGATTTATGAGCTTTGATTGTTAATCCTGAATTTTTATATCATTAGTCCTGAGAAAGGGATAATATAAGACAGGTGCAATGAGATTTCAAATATTTTCATACATATAAATCAAATTATTATCCATACTTTGGTCATGGGTTTTATAATAGAGCACATAATCATGATGGAGCACACAGTCATTAACCCGAGCATAATTTCTCAAATACATATATTTGCCAAATTGCATAACCATATGTATATCCTCATAGGTATAGCTATATATGTATGTGTGTGTGGAAAATCAGTTTAAGTATAGGTGAAGATTGCAATAGAGAAGTAGTTTATTCAAAGGAATTTAATGATGGAATACAAATAATTAATGTAGAAAATAAATTCCTTTTAAGTATGTGAGGTCACCTACATTTTATAAAATGAAAAGATTTTCAAGGATTTATTGAGCTAAGTTCAAGAGAATTGCCTTTCTCCTTGCCAGGCCCTAAATAAATGAAGAGGTTAGTTTTTATAAATGAGTGAGCAAAAGGTCAGAACTCTATAGAGACATCAGTCAGAAAGATTTTTCAAAAAAGTTCCCTTTTTTTTCTGACTCAACATAACGTTGAAAAATGATTATACCTTACCCAGCCCATGTTTTTCAGTCTTCTCTGAGTGTTTTTTCTCGTTGACGAGTTTCAAAGGTTCAAGCTAAGCTTACAGCTCCATGATGGGAGGCAGACTGGGGCTTGTCTCCCTGGAAACCACCTGGTCACTGCTGCCTTTCCTTGAGGTGCCTGCCTGGCCTCCTGCTCTACAGGCATCACAGTGGAGAACTGTCAGAGGTTCAGCTAGAGAAGCAGTGCCAGGACGAGAGATACGCATTAAAAGAATTATTGCAAGGAACTGGCTTGAGCGATGGTGGGAGTTGGCCAGGCAAGTTCAAAATCCATAGGAGAGGCCGGAATTCTTGGGCATGAGTGGAAACTGTCATCCACAGGTGAGATTTCTTCTTTATCAGGGAAGCCTAGGCAAGGATTCTAGAGGCCGTTCACCTGAGTGAATCAGGGCCACCCAGATTATCTAAGGTCATTGCTCTCTCATGTTTGGCTTTTATATATCATAAACAGGTAAGAGATGATAATCTCCCTTACTTAGAGTCAGCTGGCTATGAATTTTAATCACAGTTTAAAATTACCTTCATAGCAACACCTGGATTAGTATTTGATTGAAACTGCTGACTGTAGCTTAGCCAAATTCACACAGCCAAAGACCATCACATCACAATGATGATATACTGTTACAGCTTTTCTTTTCTCGTTTGGGGCACCCAAAGGCAAATGCTCTTATGAGTTGGTACAGGATCAAGATACTAAGGACATTTTCATGCTTCGTGGTGGTTTTTTTTTTAACCCCTGTTTCTATAGATGAGCCTTGTCCCTGTGTATCCATAGTAACAATTCTACCAATTCCATTTATTCACAAATGGAAGAAACATTGCCAGGAGTTTTTACCACTGGCGCAGAAGAGTTCTTATGGAAAATTTTGCTTTATAAGTTAGTTGATAATTTTGTCATATTGCTTAAAATATAAAATATAGTTTCATGGTTTAGAATATTTTATGTAATAATTGTTAAAAAGATGGAATATTATAGGTAAATATGAAACATCTTTAAATCATAAAAGTCTGTACTCTTTTGTGGGATATTTATATTATTATAACACTGTTACATGGATAGGGTAGAAGTTAAAGTAACTAATGTTTTCACCTAATATACTATACTATTATATCATAATATTCTTTAATTTTGAATATAAGAATATAGTCTATCTACAAAGAAAATAAGCATTTTTGTTGAAATGTTCAATTGAAGACACTTTGGGGAGAGAAATTAGTATAAAAATCATATTGTAGGGGGAAACATTCATCACAGGCTTGAGTCTTATGTCTTAAAATGCTTCTTATCATGTCTCTTGAAACAAAAGTTTGAAGGCTAAGTTTGAATTAGCCTCTAGTCAAGATATGAAACTAAATTAGGAAAAAGTCTAATCATTTCAGTCAGAGCAAAAATAGAAACAAAATAAAGGATTTCTTCAGAAACTGAGGTTTTCTTAAGAATTGGAGACTACATGTTTATTCTTTTTTCCCCCTCTGTCCAATCCCTTTTATTTGTTGTATGGCCAGTGCATTAATTAGCAATTTTGTTTGTGAATATCTCTGAAGTACCTGAAGTAAATTGTAAAGCGATTATTTTTTCTAAGAGCACTGTTTGTCTATGCCCAAGCTAAATAATTCAAAAATTTTCATTAGTTTTCTAAGATTAATTGGGTCTCATTGTCTTTTCTTTCCTATATCATTTTATAGCTGAGTGGGAGCATGCACATACCTAAGAGTTGTTTTGTAAATATTTGTTGATTGATGACAGAGGCTGGTTAAAAGAGTTTTAATGAATCATTAGTGCATTAAATTAATAAATCATGACAACAGTATTAATGTTGGCTTAGCTATTTCTAGACTCTGCTTCATATACACAAATAGTCCATTAGTGGCTTTGAGTTCATTGCTCTACATATTTAATTAAATATAGTCTAAATTCATTATAAACAACAAAACTTCCTCAATAAATATTTTAAATGGATATCTCTATATGTCTTCCTGTATACTCATCAAAATATTACATAGGTTCAGGAAAAAATAGAATGTTGCCTTAGTTCACTCGCCCACGATACATGCACACTTGAATCTAATTAATTTTTTACTTTGTGAGCATCGTTCTCCTATAACCAAGGCAAACAATTTATCACAACAAAGGGGGGTGTCAAAAGAGGTGTTTTTCTCTTGGGGGAGCTGATTTTCCTAACTGACTAGCAACTTTGCTTCTCCAGCATTTCCCAGTCATAGCCAGGCTTCCCTTCCCTGCTTATGATGTATAAAAGACAAACATGAGAAAGCAAGTTTTTCTCAGAAACCATCTTTTTAGTACTTTTGTTATATTGTTTTCATTCTGTTTAGAGATAGATTTGTTCCATCTTTTACAGAACCAAGAATATAGCCATGATGATTTAATTGCACTACACTAATTGCTGATGGTGGGAACAGAAAAAGGAGGAGGACCTTACAGATGCTACCAGTAGGACAATATAAACTTAGAGCCCCAGAGCATTAGATTTTTAAATAATATTTTTAAATTACACTTTGATCTAAATTGATTGTCAGATTCAGATCTTGAGTTCTCAATGTTTTTCTAGATTCTACTATAAATTGACAATATTATTTGGCTTCAGTATATAATTTTACATAATTTCACTATGCACATAGTAAGGATGTAGATTATACTATTTTTAAGTATATAGTCAAAATCTAGTTTAATGATTTAGTGTAATTTTCATCAAGTTTTTTTTTTCCCCTGTGAAATCTGTTAAATCTGAAAATGTATTTGAAAAAAGATTCTGAAGTTGGACTTCCGGTGGCTTTTGTCACTTTGCTGAGAATGGTAAAATATACACTGCTGAGGAATCACAGACCTGCCTTACTTTCCTTGTGGGTGCTTTCTCCAAGTATAGGCAACTGCACATGAGGGCGATTGGGCAGGTCCACAGAGTAAGAGAAGCAAAAACCGTCAATTACTGATTAATCATATTTCATGTGTTGCCTTATCATGGGGCTAAGAAAGAGATGGTCCTTTGGAAATTACAAACTTGTGAAATAGGCAGATGTTAAACAAGTAATTGTAAAAAGGTAGCGCTTGAGAGCAATGAGACAGCGTTAGACATGGAAGAATGGAAAGTGAAAAGCTGAGAATCTAGGACTGAATCCTGAGAAGCTCCAATGTTTGGAATAAGAGGAATCTGCAAAGCAGACAGAGAAAACAGAAATGAAATTGCAGGAAAATATGGAAAAACTGTGTCATGGGGAAAAAAAAAAGAGGAAAGATTCTCTTTTGATAAGGAAAATGTGGACAACTGAGCTAAATAGTATTGAAAGATCAAAGAAAAGAAAGACTGGGCCGCCATGTTATTTCCTAAACCATTGCTTCCCAATCTTTCTCAGTGCTGTGGGCTGCCCTTGACTAAACTCTGAGGTTTGTTGCTCCTACATTGATGTCACGCCATTAATCTCCAACAAGCTGGCAGTGATAAGAGCCACACCAGTAGAGTGATTTGACTTGAGCCCAGATTGAAGCTGATTGAGGGGCCAACAGCAGAATCTCCCCCCAAGGGCGTGTTATGAGTTGTTCTGCTTTTTGTCCTAGTGTTTCCTCCCATGCTGCCAGGGCCCAGCCTGCCGCCAAGTGACACACAGGGCTCTGAGTTCAGAGGAGTCCCTCCCCTGCCTCGGGAGATCCCTTAACTTCTGGGATATGGGAGCTGCTGGGTGAATGTTCCAGCACGCCCTTCTTCAGACACACAGTTCTGAAAGGTGTTCCCTTTACTTCTTAGAAGGTCCCTCATGGTGGACAATTTTCCTGCCTGTCCACTCACTGCAGCTTCCTGAAATCACTCCTCAAGCCAACTTTCTGTACTTGTTTCAGTCTCCAAATTCCGGGGAACCCAAATGAACACTGACTGGCCACTGAAGGGGGATTTAGATCAGGGAAGGGTTTTGTTCATTTATTTGATGAAGGTGGGAGAATCACAAGTAAATATAAAATTTAACCAGAAAGATCCAGGAGTGAAAGAGTAAATGAATACAAATGACAGAAAGGTGTAATCAATGGAGCAAGTTACCGCAGGAAGTAGAAAGTGATGGAATTCCCTGTACTGAGTGATTACCTTAAGTGAGAAGAGGGACACACACTTACATTCACACACAAAGGGAAAAAAAAATAGGGGTGGTACAATGTTTTGTACATTTTATGATGAGAGATGCATGGAGTTCCTCCTGATGGCTTCTGTATTTTCCATGAAATCCATGTATTCATTTGACATATACTTACTGAATGCCTGCTACAAGCCAGAAACTCTGCAAAGCACATTATCCAGAGAGCAAGAGAGTGACTACACTCAGGACACCTCACCGTCCTCAGGGAAGACACTTTTAATAAATTAAAAAAAAAAATTGGGCTTCCCTGGTGGCGCAAGTGGTTGAGAGTCCGCCTGCCGATGCAGGGGAAACGGGTTCGTGCCCCGCTCTGGGAAGATCCCACATGCCGCAGAGTGGCTAGGCCCGTGAGCCATGGCCGCTGAGCCTGCGCGTCCGGAGCCTGTGCTCCGCAATGGGAGAGGCCACAACAGTGAGAGGCCCCCATACCACAAAAAAAAAAAAAAAAAAAAAATTTACTTAAAAATTTTTATTTACACTTTTAAGAAGAAAGAACCTGAACAGAAATCTGCTTATTATCTCTCTTAGTTTTATTTACTATATATGTAACAAAGTGGAATTCATTTTGGGAGTTTACATTATGGAAACTATATATCATATTCAAGAACATTAGAAAAATACAGAATGCAGGAAAATTCTACCTGTGATTCCACTAGACAATCATTCTTTACATGTTTACTCACGAGCCACCCGTTTTCATGCATACATTAAAAAATATAGTTATAATTGTATTTGCACATACATACGTGGCTTATGTCATTCACTTAACATTGTAACGTAACTATTTTTCTGTGTCACTTCACAGTATTCACAAAATAACTTTACTTATTATAATATTTTGAAAATGAATACACTGCTGTATACTTAACCATTTTCCTCTACACAACATGTAGCGTTTCTCCATACTGTTTTAATATTATTTGAATGTAATTTTTGACTATATTCACATGGCTCAAAATCTAAAAGATTCATAAGGGTAAACCTTGAAAAGGCTCTCCCCCTCTTGGATACCAGTAGAGACCTACACAGTATGTAAATTAGTCTCTAGCCTCTGAGTCCTCACCTGTGAACAGGAGAATCGGCAACTTCCCTCCCTCTCATTCAGCCTCCTATAACACAGCCTGGGCTTTCCTGCCTCAGGGCTCTAGAGGGTTTGCCTTCAGGAGCCACTAGGGTGATCTGCAAATGTATTGTGTTCTAAACTCCTAAAACTCCTGCTGCCGCTCTTATTTCTGTAGGTAACACTGGTAAGGGTAACCTTGAGGAGACCTTGGTTTCAGTGGTTACACTAGCATCACACCTCCTGCCATGGACATTTCAGGGGCTGTTGCTGCTGCTCTAGCTAGGAACGACCATCTAATGTCATCTAAAATGGCCCATCTTTGAGCCAAAGTGGATGCTGTTAATAATTACACAAGGACAGCAGGTAGAAACTGCTTGAGCAAAATGGCACCTATGGTCGCCTTATTATAGCAGGGGCTCTCTGCTCACTGGTAGTAGATTTATTTCCTTGATTCCTTACAGCCTGCTTTCTTAAAGACCTCAGAAAAAGTCTATCTGAATGAAAAGAACATATTAAGATACTGTGGAGTGCCAAGTCCACCCAGATCATCCTTTGCTACCGACAAGACCTGGACACTTGGGTGGGTGAGAATTAGTGCCTGCTTCCCTTTTGCCAGAGTCTTAATTCTGATGCTGTGGTGTTTGTTGTAGGCTGTCAATAGTTCTAGCACTCCTTTTCCCTTTAGTGCTAAGAAGTCCACCAAGACTGTACAAACGGAAGCTGAAGGCAACAAAGGACAGCCCATGGGTGGGCAGGAGTGATTGCCAAGGGCCTAAGATTACAACTTGTGGTTTTCCACTGAATGTCAAAAAATCTAACATGTAAGGAAATGTGTGGTGACAGATGCTTTGGCTGTAATTGTCATTGTGTTTTTGTTGTTTATGACTTGCAGATCATAGATAAAGGAAATTTGGTTTGGTTTATAACATTTGGTTTATAACATGTTATAATATATGAAGGGTAACAAAAATTAAATGAGCAAAATGAATTAAAAACAACTTCTGCAAACATGTTGAGACCAGTATATTTAAAACTAAGTTTTTACTTAATTATTTTTATTTTGATTGTATATTCATGCAGAATTCAGAGAAGACGCTAGAAAATAATATCTTTATGGCTCTGCCTGACTTGATCTAGACATCGGCAAGCAATTGTTAGAAAGACATTGATCAACTAAATTCATATATTTTAAGTATCTGAAAAGTTAAATCGGAAACTGAAAAGCCAGGCTTGTGACGCTTCACAAAGATGCCCAAGCATTGGGTTCTTTACTGGGAATTATTTCACATAGCTCTCTTGAGCTCTCGGCATTAGGCCATCTACCACAACTAAATGTTATCATCATTTCATAGATGAACTCCTAAAGTAAACGAATGTTCCCAAATTCCATAAAGATTGACGATGCCCGTGAAAGGATGGCATATATTTTGTGACAGAGCAAGATTTTGTATCTGTCCTGGGAGCCATTGACTGAAGACACATTGCTATTCAGGCAGTGGTAGTTAATGATTTAATCTTTATTAATAGGAGAAAAGATTCCATTTGTTTAATATGCAGGTTATTTTTGATGCTAAATGCAACGTAACTGATGTACTTTAAAAGTTCCAGGGATAATGTCATGATTAATTCGTCTGTAAACAATCTGACATCTTCCATTTTATTGAGGCAGGCACATTTTTTTAACTAGCTGAAATGTGGGTAAGAACATTTATGACAACAATTATCATTTAAAAATATGATGCAGTATGAAAGATGAATATCCTGTAGGGCATTTTGCATTTGCTGTAAGGTCTTAAGAGCTGTAATTCGGCATGATTCATTGTCTCTGTATGAAAGAAACAGGAGGACAGAATAACTAGCCTTGTGTCTTTGGGCTGAATGAGGTTTTAGAATTTCATGAGAGAGGTTACTGAGCATATTTCAAGGGTCAATTTCTTGAAAGTTTTGCTGCCCCTATGCAACTATTCATTCATTGTATCATTTATTCACCCATTCAATAAATATCATGAAGTGCCTTTTAAAGGACAAGTTTAAAAAGACCTCTTTCTGTAGATTGTGGAGAGTCATGGGAACTCTATTATTTTAAGTAGATAACCTTGGAGATTTGAAAGGGATCACACTAGAGGCACAGAGAAAGTGGATAGGATTCTGTTGATATCATCTGGGGAAGAGATGGGCTATGGCTGAAACTTGAGAGTGAATGGGACAATTCAGCATACATTTGCTGTATCAGAAGCATACAGATCAAAGGCAAAGGGGAATTTTAGCATATCATGAAATGAGGGTTATGTAAGGGGCACAGAGAGAAGGGCCCATAAAGATGATAAAAAAAGAAATGGTGAGAGAAACACTTGGATCATTAAAGGGGTGTTGTCACAAAATCCATGGAATGAGTGACCAACAGAAAGTTCTAAGGATGTGGCAGGAATAAGAAAGATGGCTTTAACCATGAAGTCATCATCTGTGACTTTGTAAGAGCAGTGTCAGTGGACTCCTACTAGTAGAACACAGATGTCAGTGGGTAGAGTAGTGGATGGAGTTGGGAGTTGAGAAATGGAGGTGGCGTGTTGATAGTTATGTCTTGCAGAGAATATAGCCTGGATACTGAATGCCCTGGATCCTCAGCTTGCCATCGACCATTACCAAAGTTGTAGTTGGATATGTACACAAAGGACAAAAGGTAGTCCAATGGTTGTTTATTATTGGCTAAAGCTTTTACTCCAAACTCCAATGTATTTTTCTATGGAAGTAGGCTGAGTTAATGAGGCAAACTCTTCAAATACAGGTCTGCTTGTAAAACCAGTTGGGGCAGTGAATCGGGGGGGCGGGGATAAACTTTAGGGGTTTCACTTGTGAAGAAAGATTAAACATGGAATAGAGTCACATATCCACAGAACAGGTTGAAGCAGGTGGACTTTTGAGAGGGTGGGGGAGTTAGGGGATGTTTGTTTTATATAATAAACGTAACACTTTCTAAGTTCTTTACAAATGTTAACTATTTAAATGGTTTTATTTTCAAATTCCATGAGGTAAAAATTGTTATAGATGAATAAACAGAGTCACAGCAAGAGTAAGTACATTGCCCAAGGTCACACTGCTGTGAATAGAAGAGCCAGGATTTGAACTTAGGCATTCTGGCTGCAGAGTCCCTGCTCTTAACATGCTATATTGTATAATTTGGGGGGTTACCATAAGGACATAGTGATTGAAAGTTATCATTTGGGATCTCCTGGATTCAATCTTGCTTAATAATAACTAAAGAGGTCCTTCAGTTTAGAACTGTAGAAATACAACAAGTTTAATTTTTTTTTTTTTTTGCGGTACGCGGACCTCTCACTGTTGTGGCCTCTCCCGTTGCGGAGCACAGGCTCCGGACGCGCAGGCTCAGCGGCCATGGCTCACGAGCCCAGCTGCTCTGCGGCATGTGGAATCTTCCTGGACCGGGGCATGAACCCGTGTTCCGTGCATCAGCAGGCGGACTCAACAATAGTTTAATTTTGAAACACTGACTCACATCATGTAATGAGTTTCTTCACCAATTTATATGTAATGTTAAAAATAATATCCAGCTGCAATTATGCTGATTCATTGTTAGCCTTGAGTTTCTAAAATGGATCACCTTCAAGAATGAGAAATTCAGGACTAGAAGAGAATATAAACGTTTTAGAATGGGCATGAAGAAAAATGGGATAATGAGATGGGGATTCAACTGCATACTAGTAAAAGGCATGTTAATCAGCTATGAAGCCTGTCTGAGTCTGAATAGCAAACACTGGCGGTAGACCAACTGGTCTAGCTTTCAGGAGCAACAGTCAATAAAGAGGAACCTATGTGCGTGTGTATCTGTGTGTCTGTGTATCAGGGGTTGGGGAAACAAATGATCCTGTCTTTTCAGGGTTACTGAAGGGAAGTGCAGTGAGGCAGATGGAAAAGAGAGCAGTTGGAATTTTAGGAATACATATTTACATTGTTTTGTACAGTTCAGTAATAATCCACATAAATTGCCTGGGCCAGATGGTTGGTTTATCCAGCCATGCTGTGTGCGTTTTTGTATGCAAATGAGATGTCTGCATATCAGGAGAGGCTTGGGAAGAGTCCACAAGGAAGCGGCCAATTTAACCTAACCTGAAAGGTGATAAATTTAGGGCCCAGAGAGGAGAATATTGGAGGTTGAAAACATTGTTTCCTAATATGTCCTAGTGATTTAATGTTAATAAATGAATGTGAACTCACTGATCACCTAACTGTTCTCTAGTAGATGTATTATGGAGTGGTCTTTTGCATAAGTAGGTGGCAGAAGAGGCCAATAAAACTACAGTTTTCCTTCAATTTTTGGTTTATTCAAACAGTTTCAACTTTAATTTCCCCAAAACTAATCATTGGGAGGAAATTAAGAAGCCCCTAAGTGGTTATGAAATTGGAAATTCTCACACTAGCCTCATGGAAGTGCCTGTCGGATCAAAGTTAGCTATATCAAAAGTATAGCTGACCAGAATGGGAAGGAGGCCTGAAATCCTGATGAAACTAATGAGATCTATGTCACCCAAAGGCCCTGCCACCCTCAGTAACTGTGTTCTTCTTCTTCTTTTTTTTTTTTTTTTGTGGTACGTGGGCCTCTCACTGTTGTGGCATCTCCCGTTGCAGAGCACAGGCTCTGGACACACAGGCTCAGCAGCCATGGCTCACGGGCCCAGCCACTCTGCGGCATGTGGGATCTTCCCAGACCAGGGCACGAACCCGTGTCCCCTGCATCGGCAGGAGGACTCTCAACGACTGCGCCACCAGGGAAGCCCAGTTACTGGGTTCTTTATCAAGTTATTCTCTCTCCTTGAACCCAGGTGGGTGTGAGGGATGTGACTCTCATAGTTTGGCCAGTGCCTAACTTAAAAAGAACTGAAAATCAAATGCTGCTGCTATTGATAATTTAGGACCGAGGAAGTATATTACTGAGTCATCTAGGATTAGGGATAAAGCAAAATGTGAAAGAGAGAAATGTTCAAATAGAATAAATTATGGGTAAGCAAAGGATTTCTCTGGGAAAAAAGAGGCGTCTAGAGCAGAAATTCCATGAGTGGGAGTCCAAGCAGCCCTGGAGATTGATTGATAGACAGAAACTAGTTATCTTGGTGGAATGGGTTAAGTGGTCTAATCATCTTGGTAAATTTTTCTTTCCCCCGGCCCCCTTCTCTTAATTCACTCTGAACCCCGGCCACAGAAGTAAGCACATGACCTAAGCCTAGCCAATGATGTAACTCCATCTGCCTGGCAACAGTGATTGGTCCAAAGAGTAGGCACGTGACCCAAGCAGGGCCAATCAGATTTTTCTTGTGATTGTTATTTGGGCATTGACGAGAAGAAATTCTTTTCCCCCTGGGAGTTGCTAATGCAGCTGCTGGTGGTAGGTACTCTTCCCTGGTCTCTGTGGAGTTAGGCTACTGGTAGTAGAAGAGAAAGAGCTGTTGATACCTCTCAAAGAGAAACAAATGGAGAAAGGTTCTCCATTTCTGTGTCTAGCCTGTCTTGAGTTGGTTACTGGCATCTTTCAGGTCCCACTTTTAAGTCCTATTCTGGTCTATGCAAAATTAGCCCCCTAAAAATAACCATTCTTCCCCCACCACACCCCAGCTATCCAGGTGTGTGATTTTTGAAAGAAAAGCATCGGTAAGTAAAACAGTGGTTTAAAAAATTCAAATCATGGAAGGCTATGGTCAAAAGGAGAGATTTTAAAATTCAAAGACTTGAAAACATATCAGTTCAGAGAGATGGTGAGGTCTAACAGAAGGAATGACTGGTAAAATCTTAAGTCAGATTCTACTCATGTCAATATATTCTTCCTAACGGCCATGAAAACGATGGGTCCAAAGCATCGGTGGAGAGTACCTTGCTGTTTCGTTTAGAGAATCATCCAGAGGGGTCACCTGAACCAAGATGGCAGAGTAGAAGGACATGCTTTCACTACCTCTTGCGAGAACACCAGAATCACAACTAGCTGCTGGACAATCATTGACAGGAAGACACTGGAACTCACGAAAAAAGATACTCCACATCCAAAGACAAAGGAGAAGCCACAATGAGATGGTAGGAGGGGCGCAATCACAATAAAATCAAATCCCCTAACTGCTGGGTGGGTGACTCAGAGACTGCAGAACACTTATACCACAGAAGTTCACCCACTGGAGTGAAGGTTCTGAGCCCCACGTCAGGCTTCCCAACCTGGGGGTCCGGCAATGGGAGGAGGAATTCCTAGAGAATCAGACTTTGAAGCCTAGTGGGATTTGACTGCAGGACTTTGACAGGACTGGGGGAAACAGAGACTCCACTCTTGGAGGGCACACACAAAGTAGTGTGCGCATCGGGACCCAGGGGAAGGAGCAGTGACCCCAGGGGAGACTGAACCAGACCTACCTGCTAGTGTTGGAGGGTCTCCTGCAGAGGCGGGTGGTGGCTGTGGCTCACCATGGGGACAAGGACACTGGCAGCATAAGTTGTGGGAAGTGCTCCTTGGCATGAGCCCTCCCAGAGTCTACCATTAGCCCCACCAAAGAGCCCAGGTGGGCTCCAGTGTTGGGTTGCCTCAGGCCAAACAACCAACAGGGAGGGAACACACAGCCCCACCCATCAGCAGTCAAGTGGATTAAAGTTTTACTGAGTTCTGCCCAGGAGAGCAACAGTCACCTCTACCCACCACCAGTCCCTCCCATCAGGAAACTTGCACAAGCCTCTTAGATAGCCTCATCCACCAGAGGGCAGACAACAGAAGCAAGAACTACAAACCTGCAGTCTGTGGAACAAAAACCACATTCACAGAAAGATAGAGAGGAAGAAAAGGCAGACGGCTATGTACCAGATGAAGGAACAAGATAAAACCCCAGAAAAACAGCAAAATGAAGTGGAGATAGGCAACCTTCCAGAAAAAGAATTCAGAATAATGATAGTGAAGATGATCCAACACCTCGGAAAAATAATGGAGGCAAAGATTGAGAAGATGCAAGACACGTTTAACAAAGACCTAGAAGAATTAAAGAACAAACAGAGATGAATGATACAATAACTGAAATGAAAACTACACTAGAAAGAATCAATAGCAGAATAACTGAGACAGAAGAATGGATAAGTGACCTGGAAGACAGAATGGTGGCATTCACTGCTGCGGAACAGAGTAAAGAAAAAAGAATGAAAAGAAATGAAGACAGCTTACTCTGGGACAACATTAAACGCAACAACATTCACATTATAGGGGTCCCAGAAGAAGAAGAGAGAGAGAAAGGACCCGAGAAAATATTGGAAGAGATTATAGTCAAAAACTTCCCTAACATGGGAAAGCAAATAGCCACCCACGTCCAGGAAGCACAGCGAGTCCCATACAGGATAAACCCAAGGAGAAACACGCCGAGACACATAGTAATCAAATTGGCAAAAATTAAAGACAAAGAAAAATTATTGAAAGCAGCAAGGGAAAAACGACAAATAACATAGAAGGGGACTCCCATAGGTTAACAGCTGATTTCTTAGCAGAAACTCTACAAGCCAGAAGGGAGTGTCATGATATACTTAAAGTGATGAAAGGGAAGAAACTACAACCAAGATTACCTGGCAAGGATCTCATTCAGATTCGATGGAGAAATCAAAAGCTTTAAAACAAGCAAAAGCTAAGAGAATTCAGCACCACCAAACCAGCTCTACAACAAATGCTAAAGGAACTTTTCTAAGTGCAAAACACAAGAGAAGAAAAGGACCTACAGAAACAAACCCAAAACAATTAAGAAAATGGTCATAGGAACATACATATCGATAATTACCTTAAACATGAATGGATTAAATGCTCCAACCAAAAGACACAGGCTTGCTGAATGGATACAAAAACAAAACCCATATATATGCTGTCTACAGAGACCCACTTCAGACCTAGGGACACATATAGACTGAAAGTGAGGGGATGGGAAAAGATATTCCATGCAAATGGAAATCAAAAGAAAGCTGCAGTAGCAATACTCATATCAGATAAAATAGACTTTAAAATAAAAAATGTTACAAGAGACAAGGAAGGACACTACATAATGATCAAGGGAACAATCCAAGAAGAAGATATAACAATTATAAATATATATGCACCCAACATAGGAGCACTTCAATACATAAGGCAACTGCTAACAGCTATAAAAGAGGAAATTGACAGTAACACAATAATAGTGGGGGACTTTAACACCTCACTTACACCAATGGACAGATCATCCAAAATGAAAATAAATAAGGAAACAGAAGCTTTAAATGACACAGTAGACCAGATTTAATTGTTATTTATAGGACATTCCATCCAAAAACAGCAGATTACACTTTCTTCTCAAGTGTGCATGGAACATTCTCCAGGATAGATCACATCATGGGTCACAAATCAAACCTCAGTAAATTTAAGAAAATTGAAATCATATCAAGCATCTTTTCTGACCACAGTGCTATGAGATTAGAAATGAATTACAGGGGAAAAACATAAAAAACACAAACACATGGAGGCTAAACAATACATTACTAAATAACTAAGAGATCACTGAAGAAATCAAAGAGTAAATCAAAAATACCTAGAGACAAATGACAATGAAAACATGATGATCCAAAACCTATGGGATGCAGCAAAAGCAGTACTAAGAGGGAAGTTTATAGCTATACAAGCCTACCTCAAGAAACAAGAAAAATCTCAAATAAACAATCTAACCTTACACCTAAAAGAACTAGAGAAAGAAGAACAAACAAAACCCAAAGTTAGCAGAAGGAAAGAAATCATAAAGATCAGAGCAGAAATAAATGAAATAGAAACAAAGAAAACAATAGCAAAGATCAATAAAACTAAAAGCTGGTTCTTTGAGAAGATAAACAAAACTGATAAAGCATTAGCCAGACTCATCAAGAAAAACAGGGAGAGGACTCAAATCAATAAAATTAGAAATGAAAAAGATGTTACAACAGACACTGCAGAAATACAAAGCATCCTAAGAGACTAGTACAAGCAACTTTATGCCAATAAAATGGACAACCTAGAAGAAATGGACAAATTCTTAGAAAGGTATAACCTTCCAAGACTGAACCAGGAAGAAATAGAAAATATGAACAGACCAATCACAAGTAATGAAATTGAAACTGTGATTAAAAATCTTCCAACAAACAAAAGTCCAGGACCAGATGACTTCACAGGTGTCTTCTATCAAACATTTAGAGAAGAGCTAACACCCATCCTTCTCAAACTCTTCCAAAAAATTGCAGAGGAAGGAACACTCCCAAACTCATTCTATGAGGCCACCATCATGCTGATACCAAAACCAGGCAAAGATACTACAAAAAAAGAAAATTACAGACCAATATCACTGATGAATATAGATGCAAAAATCCTCAGCAAAATACTAGCAAACAGAATCCAACAACATATTAAAAGGATCATACACCTTGACCAAGTGGGATTTATCCCAGGGATGCAAAGATTCTTCAATATATGCAAATCAATGTGATACACCATATTAACAAATTGAATAAGAAAAACCATATGATCATCTCAATAGACACAGAAAAAGTTTTTGACAAAATTCAACACCCATTTATGATAAAACCTCTCCAGAAAGTGGGCATAGAGCAAACCTACCTCAACATAATAAAGGCCATATATGACAAACCCACGGCAAACATCATTCTCAGTGGTGAAAAACTGAAAGCATTTCCTCTAAGATCAGGAACAAGACAAGGATGTCCACTCTCACTACTATTATTCAACATAGTTTTGGAAGTCCTAGCCACAGCATTCGTAGAAGAAAAAGAAATAAAAGGAGTACAAATTGGAAAAGAAGAAGTAAATCTGTCACTGTTTGCAGATGACATGATAATTTACATAGAGAATCCTAAAGATGCCACCAGGAAACTACTATAGCTAGTCAATGAATTTGGTAAAGTTGCAGAATACAAAATTAATGCACAGGTATCTCTTGCAGTCCTATACACTAATGATGAAAATCTGAAAGAGAAATTAAGGAAACACTCCCATTTAGCATTGCAACAAAAAGAATAAAATACCTAGGAATATATCTACCTAGGGAGACAAAAGACCTGTATGCAGAAAACTATAAGACACTGATGAAAGAAATTAAAGATGATACAAACAGTTGGAGAGATATACCATGTTCTTAGATTGGAAGGATCAATATTGTGAAAATGACTATACTACCCAAAGCAATCTACAGATTCAGTGCAATCCCTATCAAATTACCAATGGCATTTTTATGGAACTAGAACAAAATATCTTAAAATTTGTATGGAGACACAGAAGACCCCAAATAGCCAAAGCAGTCTTGAGGAAAAAAAATGGAGCTGGAGGAATCAGACTCCCTGACTTCAGACTATACTACAAAGCTACAGTAATCAAGACAATATGGTACTGGCACAAAAACAGAAACGTAGATCAATGGAACAAGATAGAAAGCCCAGAGGTAAACCCACGCACCTATGGTCAACTAATCTATGACAAAGGAGGCAAGGCTATACAATGGAGAAAAGACAGTCTCTTCAGTAAGTGGTGCTGGGAAAACTGGACAGCTATATGTAAAAGAATGAAATTAGAACACTCCCTAACACCATACACAAAGATAAGCTCAAAATGGATTAAAGACCTAAATGTAATACTGGACACTATAAAACTCTTAGAGGAAAACATAGGAAGAACACTCTTTGACATAAATCACAGCAAGATCTTTTTTGATCCACCTCTTAGAGTAATGGAAATAAAAACAAAAATAAACAAATGGGACCTAATGAAACTTCAAAGGTTTTGCACAGCAAATGAAACCATAAAGAAGACAACCCTCAGAACTGGAGAAAATATTTGCTAACGAATCAACGGACAAGCAATTAATTTCCAAAATATATAAACGGCTCATGCAGCTCAATATTAAAAAAACAAACAACCCAATCCAAAAATGGGCAGAAAACCTAAATAGACATTTCTCCAAAGAAGACATACAGATGGCCAAGAAGCATATGAAAAGCTGTCCAGCATCACTAATTATTAGAGAAATGTGAATCAAAACTACAGTGAGGTATCACCTCACACCGGTTAGAATGGGCATCATCAGAAAATCTACAAACAACAAATGCTGGAGAGGGTGTGGAGAAAAGGGAACCCTCTTGCATTGTTGGTGGGAATGTAAATTGATACAGCCACTGTGGAGAACAGTATGGAGGTTCCTTAAAAAACTAAAAATAGAATTACCATATGATCCAGCAATCCCAGTACCGGGCATATACCCAGAGAAAACCATAATTCAAAAAGACACATACACCCCAATGTTCATTGCAGCACTGTTTACAATAGCCAGGTCATGGAAGCAACCTAAATGCCCATCGACAGAGTAATGGATAAAGAAGATGTGGTACGTATATACAATGGAGTATTACTCAGCCATTAAAAGGAACGAAATTCGGTCATTTGTTGAGACGTGGATGGATCTAGAGACTGTCATACAGAATGAACTAAGTCAGAAAGAAAAAAACAAGTAACGTATATTAACGCATATATGTGGAACCTAGAAAAATGATACAGATGAACTGGTTTGCAGGGCAGCAATTGAGACACAGATATAGAGAACAAATGTATGGACACCAAGGGGGAAAAGCCGTGGGGGGGGGGCGGTGGTGATGGGATGAATAGGGAGATTGGGATTGACATGTATACACTGATTTGTATAAAATGGATGACTGATAAGAACCTGCTGTATAAAAATAAAATAAAATAAAATTGAAAAATTAAAATTATATATATATATACCCAAAATCTAGTCTTAGAGGAATCAGATGACTGTGTATTTGTGGAAGAAATAATTTTTGAAACCTACAAAAGTAATTTCATCTAAATCATTAAACAGTTTTTTCTGAAACAAAAAAAAAGAATCCATTTATCAAAATAGGCAATCAGAATTCCAGGTTCTGGAAGGAATTTCATTAGAAAATTACCTAGTAGTATAATTCAGTGGATCTTCTTATTTTTTTCCCTCTTATTTAGAACCTGGGTTACTAGACCGTTGTTCTCTTTCGGCTGGTGGTTTTCAAACTTGAGTGTGTATCAAAAACACCTGGAGGGTTTCTTAAACACAGATTGCTGGGTCCCATCCCAGCCTTTCTGATTCTGTAGGTCTAGGATGGCGCCAAGTATTTGCATTTCTGGGTGATGCTGAGGCTGCTGATTAAGGGCGCACACTTGGAGATTCACTACTCAAGGACGCAAGAAGTCACAACAATTAGATAATTTGGGTGACATTAGCTCCTGTTTGTGGATCCCTATGGGGTTTATTATTTAGTTGCAGATCTTCACTTTTACCTAACACTTAGGCGTCCTTAAAGCACTCTAAGAATGGAGGGCTAATGCTCTTTCAGAAAACTTTTAGTGTGACTTGTGACAGCATCACTTTGCTTAAAAGTAGCAACACCAGTGTGCCAGATGAGGCAGAACCTGCCTAACCACAGTGGGCTACCGGAAAAAGACTTATTGCTGTAATTGACCTTAGCTCTCAGAATGTTTGAGTTGTTAAATTCAATAGCGCTTCGCTTCATTCCATAGGAATCTGGACTTTAATGCTGCACTCCTTACTAATGTTCTCTGCCTTGTTAGGAAAGGACAATGGGAAACCTCATTTATTGGGTGACCACTCTCTGGGGCTATTGCAAGATCACACCCACTAGACATATATCTCATTGTCAACGTCCTTAGGAGCTATAATTTGTGTAATGCATGAAACGCCTCTACCTGTTTTAGTTGTAGTGCATTTAGACAAGGTCTGGGGTTATGGCTCAGTTTTATTCATGTATGTTCTTGAGCCAGTTTTTTCTTATTTTCTCTGACTGGGCCTCATTTTCCTCCTCTGTTAAGGGGATAGTAATGCCTACCCTTAATTAGGGTTGCTCTGAAGATTAAATGGTATAGCTTGTAAAATGACTGGCAAGTAATAATAATTTAATTCTTCCCTTTTCATCATTTGCCTAATAAATTTTTTTTAATGAAAAAAAAAATAAAATCCAGAGGGAAAGGACATTGGAGGTTGATAGAGCCCAGCAGTGAGGACTTTGAGACTTGGTGTAAGAAGAGAATGTGCAATCAGAAGAGAAAGTCTGCTGAGCCATGATGGAAGATAAAGTACTGGAGGAAGCAGTGATAATGTAATGAGACCTACCAAATACATCAAGTGTCAGGTTACAGGCAGAGCAGACTGTTTTCGCTTTTATGGTTCAAATGGAAGGTTTTTGTTTGTTTGTTTGTTGTTGTTGTCTATTTTGGGTAACAAAGAGAACACTTATAAACAAGATCGGAAGAGACTTCATCGAAATACAACAATTTATGTCCAGGGAGAATGTGGCTTGTGAGGTCTTTCTACTTTGAATTTCCACAGGGACGTGGAGATAATCCAAGGTCAGTAGATTCTCCCAATTAATAATAATCTCCACTAGGTGGCAGCATATTGTGATAAAATTTAATCCTAGTCTTTACATATATTTGCAGTATATTTAATTACCTCTGACATCTTAAGAATTTGATATACAAATTGGTATTTTCAGCATGTGGGTATATTAGAGGATCATTTCCTGCAGTTTCTTTCTTTCATAGATGAGTCTGTGCCCAGGGCCACCAGATGTTGCAGCCTTTCCCAAAGCTCTTGATTAATCTGTGCTTTGGTTTGGGGCTATGGAAAGAAAGGACACCTTTTAAAACTGATCTTTTGAAAAAGAACATATTTATGAAATTTTCTCCAAGGTGCTTATAGGCTAATGGCTGACTAACATCTCTCACCTCATTAGCTTAGGCAGAATTAAAATGCTAGATATTTATTTTCCAGGCCACTGTTCTTAACTCAAGTATCATACTGGTATACTTCTGCACAGTCACTTGGTATCTGATTGGTAGCTTGCTCCTATATAACCATACATCATGTGGTGGCAGGAACCATGTGTTTTATTCCAGTTATATAAACTATGGATTAGAATAGGCCCTGGCAAATAGTAGTTGCTATAGGAATGTCTTTGAGTAACTGTATGGTCACAAAATATTTTATGTGATTACATATTCAATCATACCTACAGAACTAAAATATCCTCTGTCACTGGGCTTTGGGAAAACTTCAGTGAATATTTACCAGAAAGAAAAAAACAGGAAAAAAAAGAAAGAGGTAACCAAGTTAAAATCTTAGACATACCTAAAATGAGTGATAATAGAGAATTTAGGTAGTGAGAAACTGTGCTAATTGGTTTCCAAACAAGGTAAAGAATATCACACTAGAAAAGCCCTGTATCTCAGAAGGTAAAACAATAACATCAAACCTCTCTCCTCTGCATTACAAATTCCACCTGCATCTCAATGATACCATACTCCAAAGAATATGTTCTCTCTACTAAGTTTGTTAGATAAGCCACATGTGCTGTGTTTCAAATCACAGAGTAATAAAAGTGATCTAGTTCTTTGATAGATTTGCATAATTCCCTAACTGGACTACCACTGATTCCCCTTGAGAAATGTAGAGAGAGACTCTATGAAAAATAGAGTTTCTAAATTCCAATTTCCTGTGTGGATTGTGTTATTACTTTAAAGGAAAATAATCTCCAGCTGGTTTCTTCTTGTTGCCAGGATTTTTCCAATTCCTTTATATATCTACCCTAGAATGTTCAAGTTTCTCAGGCTCCTTAAAAATCATTCATGCCTTTCTATTCATTTTCACTTGTTAATCTTGACCCAGTTTTCTCTTGGTCTCATATTTTACCTTCTTACCTTTATTCCATCTCTCCCCTTCTTAAACCCCCTAAATAAATTGTATTTCCAGGTTATCATACCTCTATCTGTTTTTCCCACCCAACAACTTTTCCGCAAAAGCTCAAGATGGACATAATTGAAGAGTGGCAGGCATTATATTTTTCCTAGGACACAAAGTTTGTAACAAAGATTAATTCTTCTTATACGAAATAACTGATTTGTTATACTTTTGGTAGCATTTTAAGTTAGAGCAGAGGTTATGATTGTAATCCCTGAAATGTACCAATTCTCAGTTTAAATTTATATATTCATTCATTTTCTGAGTACACCACAGAGGTTATGTATCTCTTTTATATCATATTGCTGCTAGTTTTCTTCCTAGTGGACCTGGGGCATCCATCTCTCCAGCAGTGTGGTCAGGAGACTAGGACTGTTACAAAAGAAATGCAAAGAGAAAGAATTAGTATTCTAAGTAGAATTTTGCAGTAAGTAAAATGTTAAAGATTTTACTAATGAATGTCAAGAGTCAAACCCAGAAATCTCAGATGAAGGTGTTTCTTCTTTAATGTAGAGATTTGACCCCTCCCATCAATGAGGGCTAGGCCTTAGGGTAGATTTACTGTTCTAAGGAAAGAGGAGGACGGATTAGAGGAAAAGAAAGTCTGAAACTCTCCTAATAAAGCTGGGGGATTTTGAAAAGAATGAGAAAGGAGATAGGAGAAGCAGAAGATCAGACACATGGGTCCTTATGTCTTTTCTCCAAGTCAAATAAGTCAGAGAGTCAATCTAGAAATGCCAAAGATGGGGGCTCTTGACTGAAATGGGGATTGGGACTCTGGGAGGGGTGTGTCACAGCAGGTTGCCCTGGGACAGCTTGAGGGTGGCACAAAAGGGCAAGCACAGTGGCCACCGGTGGTTACAGAGATGGCTGACATTTAGCACGCTGAGTCGCTCTTCCTTTCTGTGTAGCCTTATGTTCTAAGGGAGGACATAGATGCTAACTGAAGGAAGAGTGGGCAAGTCTGGGCTGCCTAGCCCAGGGGCTCCATGAAGGATGTTACAGAGATGGAGAGAGATCTGCAGTCAAAGTAGGAGTCAAGATGAGGTCAACTCAGCCAGTGATCACTACTAGACCCTGACCAAGTCAGAGGAGGCTACCCTGTGTGTTCAACCCTCCTTCAATTTAAGGCACCTCCTGACACGTTGGGGGCGATCCAGAGGACAAGAGCACTGAGTGAAAACCAAAGGAGTGAGAAGATGCTATATGGATTCCAGAATGACTCCAGTCTGTGGGCATCAGGACATGCTAACCCAAGGTACCATGTGCGTATGAGAAAGAAGATTGAAGAAACCTGAAAGTCTAACCAACTCTTAAGGAAACTAGGAAAGACCTAATTGTTCAAACTAAGTTTTAAACCATACAAGTCAATTTTACATTCTTTCCCAAAATGGAGTTTAATTTGGGGGAGGGGGTAGAGGATCCTTGAAGATGATTTGATCAGTTATACAAAAAGAGAAGTCAGGTTCCTTTTGCACATCTAAGTAGCTGTGTGAGAAACTCTGCTACAGGTATTATTTGTATCACAGTGGACAAGTCATTTCAAAACTGTTAGTATTAATTCACATTTTCATTTGGAAAAATAAATGAGTTCGACTACATAATTCTTAAGGTCTTTTCCAGTGTGAGAGTCTATGTGTTATATGTAGTCTGTCCCATTATGGGAAAATAATGTCCCATTATTTTCATTTTTTTTATGTGATAGAATTAAACTGATGTTTTGAGCTGGCCTCTTTCAGCCATGCTTGTGACCAGACTCATCAATTTTGAAGACAGCTAACCAAATCAAGGAATGTTAGGTTACAGCTGTAAATTAGAACAGAGGTGTCTACTCTGTAGAAACTGAACCTGTCACTTTGTGTTGATTAGTAAAATGCTCCAGCCAACTGTAAACAAATATTTTTCAGGAGCAGATTCCTGATCCCCTCATTTCCTTACCATGCCAGCCATGCCCAGCACAGCTCCAGCTGGGCCACAGAAAATTTTGTTCCTGAAACATGTCATGTCCCTATTGAAATCTATAACTTTCTTCATGCTGTTTCCATTTTTTAAACTTTTAAACATTTCCTTCCTGACCACGCTACCTTCTTGGCTAACATTTGAAAATATGGTAAATTCCTAATTTTCTTTCTAAGTTTACCATAAAAGCTACATTCCTTGTGATATCTGCTAAAACCCTGTTGGCCTAGCTGTCTCTATAGCCGTTCTTCCCGACTCCTGGGATCTGCCTCTATTTCAGCATGTCTGCATTCCACAGTGTTAAGGGTCCATCCACTCTTCGGGATGCTGGGGAACTTAACCCATATTGCATACTAACATATTATCAGATAGTATCTGACGCCAGCTCTGACCACAGACAGAAATACTGCTCCATGAGCTCCTTGAAGGTCAGAAATGGTACCTTAGGCAGCCTTATCCCTGCTACAGTGCCTGGCCTCTTAAGGTGCAAGAGTAAATGTTGCACAGATAAATGGATAACTCCCATTTAATGCCCAGACCTCCTCCTCCCATGTCTTGTTCTATTTGGTTCTCCTCATTCATGGCCCTTTTGTGTTTTCTTTTATTTACCTAGGCATCCCTTTAATTCCAGTTGCTCACTTTTAAACCAGTCCTTTCCATTGGTTAAAAACAGTTTGGGCCAGTTTGTAGATATGGCCAGTAATATGGGTTAACAGTTTATATAAATGTTAGGAAGTTACATTTTAAATTACTTTTTAAACAAGCTTTTTTTTTTCCCCCTAGGATAGTTATGCACAGATGAATATTACTTTCTTATTCAAAATATCAAAACTTTATTATTTCATAATGTTCACGATTATGATATGCTGTCATTTTAAATTTAATTATAAAAAGGAAGCAAGATACACAAAACTTGAATGTATAGAACTTTCTTCCATAACTGAACCAGGGGTAGAGCATAAGTCAGTTTTATTCCTCACCTGAGAAAGCTAATATAACTTCCTCTATATCCACTCTTGTTATATGCAGTAGAATAAATAATAAGATAGTAACTCTATTTGTAAAGGAGATGGTTCAGAAAACCTTGAATAGAAATTTCAAATAACATGGTAGTTACAAGCTGAGTGACTTGTTTGTCATGGAATCAATAAAGCTATATGTGAGAGGTGATGGCAGAAAACTAGACAAAAGATCATATAACACAGCAATAGAAATATACCTAGAAATGTTACGAAACGAATTTGAAACCTATTTCATTGCTTGAATGTAGTCTGTGTTCTGAATGATAAGAGAAAGCCTTGTGTATTTTCTATCTGAGTGATCTTTTGTAATTTAAACCGCAAGAATATCATGTGACACTGCCCAGTGGGGATTATGCTGTGCACTCTGTGTGTTCTGAAACAGGCCCTGGGCTTGGAATTAGTGAAGTAATTGACAAATGTAAAGCTTCAGTGTGACACATAATTTAATTTGCAAATGTTGAAACAGAAACTCAGCATCTCAGAGGTGCACTGCTATCTTAGCTGGCATTTCTTCTTGCATCACAGTGCAATTGAGATGTGGTTCTTTTCTTTAAAATTAAGTAACTTCCCAATGCTGTTTTCTGAAAGATGCTGTTTTCTGACAAAGTCACTTTGTGCATGGCCACTCTAGAAATGAGGATTGTGGTGGGGCCTCAGATCCTCCCGACAGTTGATTTACTTCCCAATTTATTTGGAGCAATAGTTTTGTTTTTAACCCCTGGGGTGAAATTTAGATTTCCACATGTGGAGAAGATCCAACAAGTTTGTAATGAGTAAAGGCACTTGAAAATTTTAAGAAGTCAGAGAGGGACAAAGGTTACTCCTTCATATTATAACTTTCCCAACGAACTCTTTAGTTTGTCACATGCAACAAGGAAAACCTGTTTCCGTATCCGAATTGCCGTTTATGTTGTTTAAGGAATAAGAAATCTGACAACATTCTCTACTCTCTGTCAGGGAAGAGACTTAAAGGAAGATGCAAGCAGTGTAATTAACAATTGCATAATCTCAATATATAGTCATATACATATACGTGTATGTATGTGTACGTGTGTGTACACACACACAATTCTCAGGATACTCCAATCTTCAGCGTCAAATGATTTTTGAGAGTTGGGAAAACAGCTATAGCAGTCAAAATTAGTACTTTAGAGAGAAAGAAAGCACAAATATAACATTAAAAGAGATTGTTCTATATTTTATTCCTTCTGCAGCATATTAGAAATAAGTTTTGCTAATTCAGTATATAATAACACATCTGGATATATATATGTATATATAGAGAGACACGCAAATATAACATACATATATATGTATATATCTTTATAAATTTCTTCATTACATGTTTGATAATTTTCAATATGGTAATGAAATGTGGTTTTGTAAGTAATTTTTTCATGTGAAATTAGTGACAATCAGGAAAATAAATGTCTATAATATGAGAAGGGAACATTACCTTACAGGTATCATCATTAAAGATGCTTAGCTTAAATGATGGCTCTGACAACGAATGTGTGACAAATTAAAGTTAACCATGAGTATATGGGGTTATTCTGGTAACACTAAGTATAATTCAATATTAGTACCTTTATTAATGCAGTTAATCACATCTCCAAGACAAAGATGAAAATCCATAATATCCCCTCCAAGTTGGAAAGGGATTTGGTAAATTTCAACATCTATATCTTATAGTTTTTGTAGTTGGTTAAGTAGGAATAGAAAGACATTTCTTTAATTTGACAAGCCAGTATTTGGCTCTTTTCCATACTGGGACCTCCTTCTTCCCTATACGCTATTAGTTGTACATCCTACCAGTACTAACTCCTGAAAACCTCTCAAACCTGCATACCCCTCCAGTTCCACGCCAATGCTCAGCTTTGTCTTTTATTATCTGTCACGTAGACTGTTAGAGTCACATTCTAATTCTTCTTTCTGCTGTTTTTCTCACTCCCCTTCCATGTTGCTGTCAGAGTGATCTTTCCAAAGTGCAAACCTTATTTTATTTCCCTATTTACGAAAAAATAATGGTTACTCAGCACCTGTTGAAGAAATTTCTAATTTCTGAACAGAACATACTAGACCTGGCATGTTTGGGTATCTGACCAACCTCCCAACTTTTACCTTCTATCTGTGTCACATTACAGTGAAAGTTCCTACTAGCTATTGATAATTTAATTTTTTGAGTGTCACCTCTCTTATAGCTTGTGACACTTTCCAGATGTCATCACTGTGGCTTAGAATGCTTTTCCTACTCTGTTCTTCCTCGAAGAGTCAAGATTTAATGCAAGCAGCAACTCCTTTGAGAAATCTATGCAGATCCTCAGAAGTGAGAGAGTTCTGTATGATTTCACAGTATCCTCATTTGGTCAGTAATACAGCAATTTCCATTATATGAGGCAGGGTGGTTTACATCTCCTCGAGAGAGGGATTGTATTTCATTCAGTTTTGTATCCTTAGTACCAGCACTGTGTCTGGAAAATAACAGACACTGCTAAGTGTATGTAGAAAGAATTGACTAATATTTCTCCTTGAATCATATTCGTCATAAGGCTCCATGGAAATAAGAGCATCGTTCAAGAATGCAGTAGTTGGCCCTCGGTGTCTGCTGGTTCCTCATGTAGAGCTGAGGACCAGCTGTACTTTACCAGTTTATGTAAGGGACTTGAACATCCACAGATTTTGGTATCTGCACAGGTCCTAGAACCAATCCCCCTTGGATACCAAGGGACAACTGTGTGCTGTTTGGAGCTTCAAAGTTCAGATAAATTTTCTTTCTTTCCCTTTCTTTTTCTTTCCTTCCTTCCTTCCTTCCTTCCTTCTTTCTATCATAAATCAGTTTATTTAAACTAAAAAACAACAGAAACAGGGGGACTTCCCTGGTGGTCCAGGGGTTAAGACTCCGCACTTGCACTGCAGTGGGTGTGGTTCCATCCCTGGTCAGGGGAGTGAGATTCCTCCATGCCGTATGGTGCGGTGCAGCCATAAAAAAAGAACCCAAACAGAAACAGTTCATCCATGTCCCCAGTCCCACCACCAGTCTGCTTTCTGTATGTATCTTCAGAATTTTGCCCAAATGGAATCACAAACATTACAAAGTTTTTTTCTTAAATATAAAAAACAGGGTAAGGAGCAGGTTGGGAAGGACCAACCTAGTAGTGGTGGTATTTGGTAATAAATTAACAAAAACATTTAGTATTACCATTTATTGGTGACAGATGCTAAGTTTTACTTACGTTCCATGGGGAGAAAAAATTCCAGTGTAAACCATGAATCGAAGCAGTACTTAACTTGCAAGGCTATGAGCTTATGTATGTATTTCTTTATATTCCACATATATATAAGATCTTATGGTATTTGTGTTTCTCTATGTGACTTATTTCACTTTGCATAATGCCCTGGAGGTCCATGTGGGGCAAGATTTCATTCTTTTTTTTTATGGCTGAATAATCTTCATATATAATATCTTCTTTATTCATTCATCTGTCGAATAATGCTTAGGTTGTTTCCATATCTTAGCTATTGTAAATAATACTGCAATGATCATGGAGGTGTATATATCTTTTTGAGTTAATATTTTTATTTTCTTTGTTAAATACCTAGAAGTGGGATTGCTGGATCATATGGTAATTGTATTTTTCATTTTTTGAGGCACCTCCATACTGTTTTCAATAATATCTGCATCAGTTTACATTCCCACCAACAGTGCATGAGGATTCCCTTTTCTCCACATCTTTGTCAACATTTGTTATTTGTTGCCTTTTTAATAAATTGACAGGTGTGAGGTGATATCTCATTGTGGTTTTGATTTGCATTTCCCTGATAATTAATGATGTAGAGCACCTTTCCATGTACCTGTTGGCCATCTTTATGTCTTCTTTGGAAAAATGTCTATTTAGATCTGCCCATTTGGGTATCAGATTATTTGTTTTTTAGCTATTGCACTGTATGAGTTATTCATGTGTTTTGGATATTAGCCCCTTAATAGATATATGACTTGAAAATATTTATCCCATTCAGTAGGTTGCCTTTTCACTCTCTTAGTGGTTTCCTTTGCTGAGCAGAAAGAAGCCTTTTAATTTGATGTAGTCCCACATGTTGATTTTTGCTTTTGTTGCTTTTGCTTTTGGTATCAGGTTCAAAAAATCATTGCCAAGACCTGTGTCAAGGAGCTTACTGCCTATGTTTCCTTTTAAGAGTTTTATGGTGTCAGGTCTTATGTTCTAGTTGTTAATCCATTTTGGGTGGGTTTTTGTGTATGGTGTAAGATAGTGGTCCAGTTTCATCCTTTTGGAAGTGGCAGTTCAATTTTCCCAACACCATTTATTGAAGAGACCTTCCTTTCCACATTGTATATTCTTGGCTCATTTGTTCTATATTAATTGGCCATATACATGTGGGTTTATTTCTGGGCTCTCTATTCTGCTCCATTGATCTATGTGTCTGTGTCTATGCAAATACCATACTGTTTTAATTACTATAGTTTTGTAATATAGTTTGAAATCAAGGTAGCATGATGTCTCCAGCTTTGTTCTTTCTCAAAATTGTTTTGACTATTTGAGGTCCTTTATGATTCCTTAAAGATTCTAGGATTGTTCTATTTCTGTGAAAAATGCCATTGGAATTCTGATAGGAATTAGACTGAATCTGTAGATTGCTTTGGGCACTGTGGACATTTTAACAATATTAATTCTTCCAATCCATGGGCACAGAATGTCTTTCTATTTATTTGTGTCTTCTTCAATTTCTTTTATCAGTGTTTTATAGTTTTCATTGTACAGGTCTTTCACCTTCTTGGTTAAATTTATTCCTAAGTATTTTATTCTTTTTGATGCAATTGTAAATGGGATTGTTTTCTTAATTTCTCTTTCTGATAGTTCATTGTTAGTGTATAGAAATGCAGCAGATTTTTGTGTATTTACTTTGATCCTGCAACTTTACCAGATTTGTTTATTAGCTCTAACAATTGTTGATGGAGTCTTTAGGGTTTTCTCTATATAATACCATGGCATCTACAAAAAGTGACAGTTTTACTTCTTTCTTTCCAGTTTCGATGTAGTTTATTTTTCTTGCCTCATTGCTCTGGCTAGGACTTTCACTATTGTGTTGAATAAAAATGGCAATATTTGGCATTTGTCTTGTTTCTGAAACAACACAAGGATGTATTATTTTTGTACTGAAATCTATCTGGAATTCAGAATATTACCCTTTTGGATTCCCTAAAAGTATACTTTGAGCCTATCTAGGGAAATTTCTTACTGTTACTTTGTTCACTGGTTTATTTCAACCAAGACATGCCTTCAAGACCATCTGCCTGCCATGTTCATATTCTCCACACAGACGGCACCCCAAAAAAGAGAAAGAGAACACCAGTGCCACTTATCTCTTCTATCCACATCCTCCTCAAACTTTACACTTTACTTGACTTTAATATCTTATCCTTCCCTGTAAAATACTCTTCCCTCTTCACCTCTATATCACTCTGCTCTCTGTTTTTCTTCTATTTCCCTGATTTATCCTACTTTACATCCTAATTTGCCCGTGCTTTGATGTCTTTTTTTCAACATTTTTTTAGCCATTATTTCTCTATAATCTCTATTTAAGAATAATTTTAGCTATTTATATGGTTTCAGCTTTTATTTCTGTGCTATTTTTTTTACCCAATATATATTTTTAGATGTGACATCCCTCTTGTTTTCCAGAACAATCTACTTAGTTGATATTATTTTCAAAAATATCCTAATAGCACCCCACACTAAACATGTACAAAAAAATTTGTCTTCTCCACAAATATGTTCCTATTTGTGTGTTTCCTAGTGTTGTTGGAGCACTATCCTCCAAATAACCATGGAAGAAAATTTCAGTGTTCTTCATAATTTCTTATATTTCTCATCCATGTAATCAGAAAATAAATTACCATATTGTAAAGAACTCTGAAAGGTCTGAGATTGTTATCTTATTTGTAAGCTAACAAGTTAGCCTGCCATTTCACGGATGCTGGCAGAAGACATAGGACTCGAGGGTTAGAGAAAAACGACTTTGTTACTCATGGGACAGCAGGCAGTATGATTTTTGTGTTCACATCCTTTCCCTTTGAGGACTCAGTCCAATGGGTGTGGTGCAGAGGAAACCCATGGATGCTGCACAGACAGTGGGTTTATTTCACAGCTGAGGAACACTGACCTTATGGAGAACAAATCTTTTATAAGGGGTTTGCAAGCAAAACTACTGCCTCTTTGGCCTGGTGAGAGACACCTTCTCTGTCTTCCAAGAAGGTGGAAGTAAAATCCTCTTGAAAGATAGTCACAGACAAAAAGAGTAAGTGTCTCTGAGCTCAAAATATGCAGAAATACAAACCCATAAAGAATTGTCTCCCTATATGTATATCACCTCTCCTGTCTTCTGTCCTTCATTCATTATTAGCTGCGTGAACTTAAACAAGTTACTTATTTGTACCACAGTTTTCTCATGGTGTCAATGGGAATAATAATGGTACCTAAACTATAGTGTTATTGCAAAGAAATTGCATTGAGTTAATACATATAAAGTTCCTGTAGCAGAGTCTAGCACATTAAAAGTGCTCTTTAAGTTTAGTAATTTGTATTATCATTATTGTTATCATTATTATATTTACTGCTACCTTTCCATTTCCATTGTCATTGGTTCTTAGCTTCTCCCCTTAGTCTACTATAGTGTAATCTTACGATGATTCTGCCTCGAGGCTCTTACCTCTTCTGTTTACTCTTTTCTCTATTTCCAAAGCTTATTTCTTAAATTATATGGGAGTGGTACTCATTCCATGCTTTCAGAAATTTGTGATGGTCCCAGGCTGTGTACAGAATTTGTCCTTCAGTATAGGATTTTGAGTCCCTTCTAAGGACGTGATGCTAACTCTCTAGCTTTTTTCTTTATTTCCAGTACTTTTTATGTTGTGGACTGGTTATGCACATTTAGGCCTCTACACCTTTGATCCCGCTGTTCCCTCAGCCTGAAATCCTTTAACTTTTTGTCTTTACCTATGGAAATCCTTGTGATATTACAAAGGTTCGTTCATGCCACTGCTTCCCGAAAACTCCCTTGCAAGCACACACCGCCTTGCTCATTTTCAGTGCTTCTTTTGTTGTAAAGTCATTTCTAGCTATGTGATCCGTGTACTTATAATCCATCCTTGTCTTTGTAGTCTTCCACTTTCACTTTCTACTCATCTAGTTACCTTGTTTCTGCTTGTCAGTATATTCCAATAATTCTTTTTAACCATATGAATTGATGTAGCAGGCTCACTTCCCGCAGCCTGGTAACTTCCTTTTGGGTATTTGATTTGGACGGATTCAGCAATAGACTTTGCCCTGCATTATTTTCCCTGAGCATTGCTGAGTCCTAGCTCTAGGATTGTGGCCCTACAAATCTAGAAGGAAATAATCAATGCATCACAACTCTACCCTCCACTGTTTTTAACCTGACACACATTTTTGTGTAGGTAGCTTGTCATCTTGATGATCAAATGAAAGGATAACCATAAAAAAAAAAAAATCACTGGTAGTCAACACTACAGATACTAAGGCAATGTTTTGATGAGCATAAAGAAGACATGTAACTCTCAATGTAGCCTGTGTCAATTCAGAATGTAGGAGGAGATTTTTTGCAATTAAATCATTTAATATATTATATATAATTATAGTTAATTAAGTAAAAATGTAATAGAATTCAAGAGAAAAGACCAAAGGAAAAACCAGGGTGAAGTTTAAAAATATGTCCTATGTGCTGATCTGAACTTTTAATGGAAATTAGATTACAGCTCTAGGTTTATTTCTTTTCTCAATTGCACGACTCTTCATTGTTTTTATGGAATGTGTTTAATCTCAGGGTGCAAGATTTCTTGAAAACCATAAGATGTATATTTATTTGCATATTTTATAAAACCAAACTTACAGGGACTTCCCTCGTGGCACAGTGGTTAAGAATCTGCCTGCCAATGCAGGGAACACGGGTTCGATCCCTGGCCCAGGAAGATCCCACATGCCGTGGAGCAACTAAGCCCATGCACCACAACTACTGAGCCTGCGCTCTAGAGCCCGCGAGCCACAACTACTGAAACCTGCGCACCTAGAGCCCATGCTCCACAACAAGAGAAGCTCACGCACCACAACGAAGAGTAGCCCCCGCTCGCCACAGCTAGAGAAAGCTGCGCGCAGCAACAAAGACCCAATACAGCTAAAAATAAATAAATAAATAAATTTATTTAAAAAAAAAACTTATAGAAGGCAGTCAATGAATGACCTTTGCTATAGTGAAACAAAATAAATCAAAAAACAAAAAAAATCAAAATCTGTCAACTTAAAATGCTACTGTTCATTAATACACACACATCTAAATTTATAAAGGCAGTCAGTGATTGAAAGATTAGGTAAGATAAAATGTAAATTATTCTGTATATTAAAAAGCACTTGAAGCAAAATTTCATGTCAATCAACAAAATGAAAATAACGTAAATGAGGACTAACATTAAGATAGAGGTTGTTAAAAATCAGAGCTGGGCTTCCCTGGTGGCGCAGTGGTTGAGAGTCCGCCTGCTGATGCAGGGGACATGGGTACGTGCCCCGGTTCGGGAAGATACCACATGCTGCGGAGCGGCTAGGCCCATGAGCCATGACCGCTGGGCCTGCGCGTCCGGAGCCTGTGCTCCGCAACGGGAGAGGCCACAACAGTGAGAGGCCCACGTACAGCAAAAAAAAAAAAAAAAAAAAATCAGAGCTAAGATGCATATAATCAAAGAATATTTGCTATAGAAAGAAAACGGGTAGAACATGAAAGAAAGAGTAAAGATAGTAAACATGTGAATGTTGAAGGTCACAAAGTATCTTTCTAAAATTTGCCTCATACATATTTAGTACAACGAAAGGAAAGTATAGCACATGCCTTTTGAATATACAAGATGGCATGCCCGTCATGACCTGGGCCTTTGTAACCAGAGCAGTTGTCCTAGTTCCTACCAGAGTACTGGAGTGGGATCTCAGCACAGGATACAGAGAGGTGATAGGCTTCCCCTGGCTAGTCTGGCACTTGGATTAGCTATGTTACTACTTCTCGTGAAGCATGAGATGTCAAACAAGCTTCTAATGGCTGTAGAGTATCTCAGATTTTCCTGCTAGTCAATAGCTCATCTCATTTGCCAATGGACTGAAGTAGGTTCATATGTTTGGATGATCAATAATTAAGTGTCCAGGGAAGTCTTCTCTTCTAAACTCCTCTCTCCCAGATGCCACCAACTGTCCCCACCCTCCAGCACAGTTCTCCACAAATTATCACATTGGTCTACCCAGAGGAGCTGTTTGGAATAACTGGAATCACAAAAGAGATCTACTGAGGACCTGGCTCCCATTGTCTCTTCGAGGCTATGTTCACTTCAAGTAGTCTGTTCCTACTCCAGTCAAAGTTGTCTCTCTTTCCTCCCCAAAGCCTTCCCCATAATAATTCATTTCTTTAAATATCCAGATGACTGGTCCACTAGATTTCTTTAAAATTGCAGACCCTGGAGTTTTCTTAGCCCTGTGAAACCCAGGCAGGAAATAGGCACATTTGTTCAAAGAAAATGACATGTTCAAATTTTGATGAGAAAGAAAGCAGTGCTTCAATTTACAAACAAAATGCTAGACTTTTCCCCCTGAATATTATTACTTTATTGATGTTTATTTGTAATGACCTTATGTAAGCTTTACAGTAAGACAAACACAGAGTGAGAAAATTTAATATTCCTACCCTATTGTCATTGGATAGAGATAATTGACTTTATTTCTAAATCAAGATAATCAGATCTCAGAATAACAATGCGTAACTTAGCCTAAAAATATTCACTTAAAGAAGGTCTTTAATGAAAAGCCATTTTAGTCCTTTATTTATTCTTTTTTTTTTTTTTTTTTTTTTGGTACGCGGGCCTCTAACTGTTGTGGCTTCTCCCGTTGCGGAGCACAGGCTCTGGACGCGCAGGCTCAGCGGCCATGGCTCACAGGCCCAGCCGCTCCGCGGCATGTGGGATCTTCGCGGACCGGGGCACGAACCCGTGTCCCCTGCATCGGCAGGCGGACGCTCAACCACTGCGCCAACAGGGAAGCCCTATTTATTCTTATTTGTAGAACTTGATTATGTACATTTAATTGGATATTTTTGATATTTTCCTGAGATTAATGCATGCCTGTGGGAAATTTTTCCTCTACTTAAGCTTTATTTATTCATTATATTGATTATCTTTTAGAATCAGTTTCATGCTTGATTTTGAAAACTATCAATTTACTCTGGTTGGAATATTCCATTTCTATATGCTACATCAAACTGCTGGTGTAATTGAATTACTGTCCACGTAGTAACAGACCTTTAATAAATGGATAGATGAATTGAATAAATTGAAACAAACTAAACTTAACTCTATTCATGAATCTTTTCCCAAACCATTCTTTACATTATTTGGAATAAAATTTAGATAGGTTACTCAATGACTCTATAGATAAATGGATAGACAAATACCTAGGTCTCCGTGCATTGTTCCAGCAAAAACTGTCCTATGCCACTAATTAAATATTCAATTTAGAAACAAAAGGTATATGAAGAGGTAACATTATTCTTGTCATTATGGAAGAAATTATGACAATATTCTTTGTTTTAATTACTGAAGTTTGATATAGCAGTTTGATAAAAATATTGAATTCTCTAGAAAATATAGCAATATTTTAGATTACAATGTGTCATCATTTTATTGCTGATCTGAATGGCTACATGGACCTCTCCAGGAAAGAGGTCCTCTTTTTCACAGTATGATTTTCCTTATTGGAAGCCTTGATTTCAAATCATGGGTAGTGGTAAGGCAGAGTTCCTAAATGTTATAGCCAATCCATAGTTTTTCTAAGCAGAAGGTTCGGAGAGGAAAACAAACAACCAAACTTGAAAGTTGTCCTTTGCCAGGCGATCGTTTCAGACAACCACTGTTAAGTGTCTACTATGTTAAAAGTTCCGTAAGAAGAGAGAAGACATGGCTTTAAGGAGTGTATGTTCAATGCTGTAGACTGAACATCCCATGTCCAAGTCCTGTACTTGACTCTAGGAATACAGAAATAAGTAAGCCAGACAATTTCTATGCTCTCATGAAGCCCACAATGCAGAGGAGGAGGTGGATCCTAAACAAATAATTATACAAAGTGTTATTTAATGGTGATTGTGGTAAGCATAGCATGTTGTGAGAAGATAATACATGGACTGCACTCTAGTCTACAGGTATTGAAGTCTTCACTGATGAAACGACAGTTTACCTGAGTTGGAACTGAAGGGCGTGGAACTGACCAGGCAAGGCAGTGACCAAATTAGCCAGTATTAAATTTAAAGTGATTTTTATAGTATAGGTCATGTGTATTTTTTTTTTTTTTTTTTTTTTTGCGATACGTGGGCCTCTCACTGTTGTGGCCTCTCCCGTTGCGGAGCACAGGCTCCAGACGCGCAGGCTCAGCGGCCATGGCTCACGGGCCCAGCCGTTCCGCGGCATGTGGGATCTTCCCGGACCGGGACACGAACCCGTGTCCCCAGCATCAGCAGGTGGACGCTCAACCACTGCGCCACCAGGGAAGCCCCGGTCATGTGTATTTTTAAAGAAAGCTTTACAAATTAGCTACCTCCAATCATTTGAAAATGTAGAATGGCGTGACTACATATGAACAAAGACTAGATGGCAAAGCAATCTAGTGATGAACATTGGAATAATCAGGAAGGGAAGAACTCGAGCTGACACTGAAGGTTGAGGAGTTTTGAGGTAGGCGAAAGAAGGGGAACAGCCTATCGCATTCCACTTGCTCAATATCCCCGCAGTGTTTGTGTAGAACCTAGTACGTTCCAGCGACTGTGTTGAGTGCTGAGAGTACAAAACACAATAAGCATCAATTCCCTGCTTTGAGGATCTCACAATATAGGAGGGTAGATGGATATATTTCAGAACATGTCAATAGAATGTAAGTAACCTTGACAGAGACAGGGTCACTGCCCTGAGAAGAGAGTAAATAAACTATACAAAGAAATTGGAGAACCATTTACAGAGGGGGTGATGATAATAGTAACTAATTATTAGGCTAAGTGCTTACTATGTACCAGTAATTGCTCCAACTCAAAAATTAACTTTTCAACTTCATATCAACATTATGGGTAGAGATTACTAGTAGGCCCCATTAACAAATGAGAAAACGGAGGCACAAGGTTATACAGTCTGTAAATGGTGAAGACAGGATTTAGTTACAGGGAGCCTTTGACTCCAAAGTCCACCTTTTAACCACTACTCCTGGACAGTTAAAATCATCATTTTTGCACTGGGAGTGAAATAGGACACTACTGCATGTGTGAAAGCAGCTGGCATCCACCAAACCCCAGTATGGTATGAACATCTTTGAGATAAACAAGTTCCAGGATCTGTTTCTTAGCTTTTTAGACTTGGGAATTCGACGTTATTTGTCCATACCAAGGTAATTTGGCGTCCGGACTAAAAAATGCTGATCAGTCATGCTAAAATAATTAGCTTGGAGCAGCCATTGAAGAACAGAGTTTGAAGTCAGACACAATGGTGGTTGAATCTTGGCTTCACCGTGTAGTAACTGCTTGCTCTTGACCAAAATATTTCATATCTCAGGGACTCAGTTTCCTCATCTGTAAAATGAAAATCATACTAATCTACTGGATTCTTGTGATGTGTTTGTGTGTGTGTGTGTGTACAGTTTAAAACTATTGCTCCAGTGCGTAGAGAAACCTGTAATCAGGATGGTAATGGTAGTGATTGTAGCTGTTGTAATTGAAATATACCTGACATAAGTGTTGATCAGGATATAGTTTCTTCTGGATACTATAGGCAGAACACTGCCACTGTTACCCTCTGTTTTTCCAGTTTCTATGGGACAGATACTGTTGTTAGGCTCCATTTTCCAGATGGAAAAACTGTGGAATAGAAAAGTCAAGGCACTTCTATCTCTTTCTTGCTCAGGGCCACTCCTTTCTGAGTGACTCACTGTTTCTCAAAATATGTAAATACATATATCCAGTGACAGTCTGCTGAAACCGGGAGCTGGTCTGGCTCATTTATGTGACTTTGCAGATATCTGCTTTGACCCATTGTAGGTTTGTTTGATAGTTCAGTGTTCATCGTTACTGACTACATGTGGAGTGAAGGAGAAAGGGGGGAATTGAGAATATTACTAAGTTTTTTTATTTTTAGAAGCTGGTTCTATGGTGATGCTGGTAACCTAGAAAACATAGGGTGGTGAGTGATTTGGTAAATTAAGTTTTAGATATACTGACTTGTTAATTAAAGCTAACCTAATTGTTCCTACGTTTAGGCATCTGAATATGTAAAATGTCATAATTGTCTTTTGCAATTGTAATTGTAAAAAATCTTAAAAAGTAATGCAGTTCAAAATTATCAATATATAAAGCAAGATGTGTTCCACCTTCTCTTACCACATCCATTCTCCTCCTTAGAGGTAAACACTGTTAAAAGTTGGGTGACCATGTTACCCCCAACATACATGTTAATGTATCGGAAAGATCTTGTGTGCCATTATGGTGCCCTCAGCCTCATTTTCCCCTGGGCCATTGGCCACTGGTTTCCTGACTGAGACTTTGAGGAAACAGCTGGTTCTGTGTAGATGGCCACCAACTCATGAAGACATAACCCAGCAGTGCTAGCCTCCTGCCCACTGCAACCCTCTCACCTTCTACCTCGGGGCTTCCTTGTTAATGCCTCCATGGAGGCAGGTCTCTCTAAGTGCCCACACATGCATTTAAGGAAGGCAGAGGGATTGATGCCTGTGAGGCAAAACTTGGGCATGGGGAAGGTGAGCGTTCATGAATAAAACCTGCCTTTCTCCCCAGGATCTTGTTCTGAGAGATCCTATTCTGAATTCTTTCTCTGGGAATAATGTCCCTAGAGACCCAGCCACTTTAACACCAAATGACATCCTGCATCCTGGGATTGGCCCTTCCTCCTTCCCACTCACTCCTGGTCCCTGGAATTGCACTCTTTTTTTTTTTTTGTTTGTTTGTTTGTTTGTTTTTTTGCGGTACGCGGGCCTCTCACTGTTGTGGCCTCTCCCATTGCAGAGCACAGGCTCCGGACGTGCAGGCTCAGCGGCCATGGCTCACGGGCCTAGCTGCTCCACAGCATGTGGGATCTTCCCGGACTGGGGCACGAACCCGTGTCCCCTGCATCAGCAGGCGGACTCTCAAACCCTGTGCCACCAGGGAAGCCCGGAATTGCACTCTTTAGTTTCATAGTAGCACATAATCCTTAGCTTCAGGAATTATTTTCCATGGATATCATGGTTAGACAATTTAATTCTATATATGGGAATTATTGTATCTATACATCCTTATGTGGAAAGATTTCTCTCTCTCTCTCTCTCTCTCTCTCTCTCTCTCTCTCTCTCTCTCTCTCTCTCGCTCTCTCGCTCTCTCGCTCTCTCGCTCTCTCGCTCTCCCTCTCTCCCTCCCTCCCTCCCTCCCTCTAACTGGCTATGTACCATCATTTTTGTAGCTATCTTTCTTTTTGATCAACTTTCTTTGATCAACTTTTAGATTTTCTTCTACTTTATTGAAATCACAAGGGATAGATTTCCTTGTAGGCTTATTTTTTAGCATTTTATATGTCATGTTATAAGTAGACTTCTTTTCCCAGTATATTTTCTAATTGTAATACCTAATATTTCCATAAAAATGTCATTGTAGATACATGTACTATTGCTTTAAGGTAGATTTTGGAGGTGAAATTCTGAGTTCAAATGGTGTCCAAGTTTTAGTTTTCATACTCTATTATGCTCCTATAAGAGCATGACTCATAAACTATATAAAACTAATACTATCAATATTTGTAAACAATTATTAATTCATGTCAATCAGCAGAAGGTGGATGCTAAATATGCTCCTCTGGTTTTAATTAGATTTCCCTGATAAGTGGTGAGACAAAGCATCTTTTTGGATGCTCCTTGACCATTTCCACTGGAGTTTTTCCTTATTGCTGCTGTTTCCTTTCAGTTGAATTGTCCACTCACATCCTTTGCACTTTATTCTACTGGTTTCGTATTTGGTTTTATTTTTCATGGTGGTTTGTAGAAAGTCTTTATATTAATATTAAATGTATCCTTATATGAACTTCATAGATATTTGTCACTTATATTTTAACCTTGTTCATGGTAGCTTCATGATCCAAATTCTACATTTGCTTATGCAAATGTTTTCCTTTATTCTTTTGAATTTCATTCCTTTCTTCAAAAGACTTTTCCCATTCATATTATATTAAAAATAACAATATTTTATTAATTTAATGTGGCTTTGCTAACATTCTAATCCATATCTAATGTTTTTATATATGGTGTGAGGTAGGAATTAACCTTGCTTTTCCCTCTCAAATTGATAGATAGTCGATAAACATTATTTATTAAATATTCCATTATTTTCTCATTGACTTGAAATTCCATATTTATCCTAAGCTTGCTTGACAGTCTGCTCTCTCTTTCTCTCTCTCTCTTCTCTCTTCTCAACCCGACCCTTTATTTTGAATTGACTTGTATTGGCATCGTCATGTCAATATCACAGCCCTAGATTAGTAAAGAATTATTGTATGTTTTTAAAACTAGCACGGAATATTCTATTCTTCTTTTAAAAAAATGCTGGCTATTTGGTTGTATTTATCTTCCAATTTAAAACTTCAGACTCATTTTGTTATAGTTTAAAAATTCAATTAAACTTTTAATTGTGGTTTCATTTAATTTGTAGCTTAATTTAAGAAGGGATGACATAGTCACTCTACTGAGTATTTCAATCCACAAGTACAAAGTATTTCTTTAATTGTAGAAGATCTTTTTTAGTAGGTTCTAGTCTTTTATCGATGGTTGTTCAGCAGTTAGTTGTGATTTTGGTGTTCACGAGAGGAGGTGAGCTCAAGTTCCTTCTACTCTGCCACGTTGGCCTTCCTCCCATAAATACAAAGTATTTCTAAAATTGAGAACTAATATTGGCATAAGAATTTCCATCTTTTAGGAATGTTCTTCACCATTTCATTATTTTTGATATTTTGACTGAAAATTTCCAATACTTTTTTGGGATATGACAGTTGATAATATTTGTATGTTGCTCTTGAATTTGGTAATTTGCTGACTTCTCTTGTTTCCTCTAGGTTTTCAATTGACACTTTCAATTTCATTCCTTCACACTCAAATTGTGCATTTTTTCTTTTTCTTTTGGAATGTTTAGGATCTGTTAGGGACATTTAAAATGAACAATAATGGTATATACTCTTGGGACTTCCCTGGTGGCACAGTGGTTGGGAATCCACCTGCCAGTGCAGGGGACACAGGTTTGAGCCCTGGTCCAGGAGGATCCCACATGCTGCGGAGCAACTAAGCCCATGTGCCACAACTACTGAGCCTGTGCTCTAGAGCCCACGAACCACAACTACTGAGCCCATGTGCCACAACCACTGAAGCCTGCATGCCTAAATCCTGTGCTCCACAACAAGAGAAGCCACCCCAATGAAAAGCCTGCACACCGCAACGAAGAGTAGCCCCCACTCTCCACAACTAGAGAAAGCCCGTGGGCAGCAGCAAAGACCCAACACAGCCAAAAATAAATAAATAGATAGATAGATAGATAAATAAATTTATATTTAAAAAATTAACAATAATGGTATTTACTGTTGTTTTCTTTCCCTTGTGTTAATGGAAATATTCTGTTTCTCCATTAAGTTTGCTATGTTTATAGGATTGAATTTTATACAGAAGAAATTTCCTTATATTTATACTTTGATAAGAGTTATATTTGTTTTCTAAAAAATCAAGAATCATATGTTCCCTTTAAGGTGACTACAACATTCCAAGTGGTACTGTTAAATAACAGTTGTAAATACATATTTATCGGTTAAGTGTGCCGAGAGGAAGACAAAAACATTAGTAAGCCTCGTAAAATAAATGAATATTGAAGATGTGAAAGTGAATGTTAACATGAATAGGAACTAGATATCATAAAGGAAACAGAAATTGATTCTTCCTTGCTTCCATGACCATTGTACATACTGCCTTTATAGCACTTCCACCATTGTATTTTAATAACTTTATAGTTAGATTTTCACTTATGCTGTGAAACAGTTGGGACCATTCGTCAGTCTATTTTCCTTTGGTGTCTAGTACAATGATGGAAAGAGTAGCCATTTAATAAATCTTTTTAGAATGAATGGAAAGAGAAGGAACAGCCAAAGCTAGCCAGGAAATCCAGGAGGAAATTCTGGCTGAATGGTGGTATTATAAAGATTAAGCTGAAAACCAAAGAGTGGCCCTTGGATTTAAAAATCAGAGAACTTTTGTGACTTTAGCAAGATCAATTTCAGTGAAGTGATAAATACAGGAACTAGAAGGTAATAGGTTGAGAAATGAATGAGAAGAGAGGAATCAAAGTTAGATAGGAGAGAGTACTATTTGGAAAAAGTTGAGAGATACACCAGAAAGAAAGGAAGGATGTTTAGCTTTTGAGAGAGGCTGTTTTAACGCAACTCATTTTAAGAATAAGAGAAATGTTAAATTTGGGGTTATAGAGAAAGACTCTTGAAGGAATTTAAACTTAATGGCATCTATCTTCTGTTTGAAGTGAAGATAATTGAGTTTCACATAAGATATCCGTTCTGGTTTTTTTTAAGTCTCTAATAGCACTTTCAATGGATCCATTAGTTTACTTTTCTCATTTATAGAGCAAAAGTATTTTGCCATCTTATTTTAGGGTGGTCAGAGAAATATAGACGTAGTATAATAATTAATAAGTACCCTTGTAGACTTGATTTCTTGAAAAGAGAAACCTAGGAAAGTAATGAAAAGTCATTTTCCATTTACTGATCATAGCAGATTTCAGGGATGGGTCATCCCAAACAATTTGCTACATCTGGGAAAGAACATTCAGTCTCCTGCTGCATAATGTTTGAAGTAAGCTTTTGTACATGATGAAATGTGAGTCTGTACAAAAGTTTTTATTATTCAAAACTGCCTTCCTTGCAGAATATGTCATCTGGATGTCTACATAAAGATTCAAAATTTGTATTTTATTTTCTTCATTTTGGGTTCAGCATAAGCTGATGAAAGAACAACCAGGTCAGCAGTTTTGTCACCAAAGAGCTGCAGAAAAGAGTGTTTAAATTGTACTTAGCCCCCTCCTTGATTGTATTTGAGAGTTGTGAAGAAGACGCTTTTCACTTAAAAATTTGATGCAATTAGGCAGCTTTGAATTTGCTCGCATCAGCAAATCTTATATTTGCATGATCTAAATGATTGCTGACACAAACTCCCAACTGAGAATGAAGAGCTTATCTTAGTGGATAAAAGGTACATATGATTGCTGTTTCAATCCCAGAGACTAACTTATAAGTTACAACAGCTCCCAGTAAATTATTAAGTTGGTTGTCTGTCTCTATGAAAGAGCTGGAAACTTAAGATAATCAAATCAGAGAGGAAGACTAGTGAAACAGTTTCCTTCAATCTTCCAGAATTGTTTTAGTTCCCTGAAAATGTGTATCATTGCCTTTGCTACCTACAGTTTGCCTGTGTAACACATAGTTTCACTCATTCCATTTTCAATTTAACAGGAGAAATTCACTCCCTTTGAGATGGTTGCATTCCTACTTCTGCATGTATCATCGTGGCTATAGCTTGTCTGTTCACACAGGGGCCTGAGAGAAACAGAATCCACTCTGGGGTTGGGTGAACGTGGATATAAACACCCACTGCACCAGTTACTTGCAGTATGTCCTTGATCTAGTTGCTGATTTTTCTGAGCCTCAATTTCTTTACCAGTGCCATAGAAACAAGGCTAACCACCTTGTGGCATTGCTGAATTGAATAAAGCATGTGTATTTAACCACATGTGGTGATAATTAGTGCTAACAATCCTAGGGGGTTTGCACCCGGAAGGGCTTTACTTGTCCAGTTCGCAGTGTGGTGGGATCTCTCGTGGTCAGGTGAAGAAGTGTCATATTTAGGGATCTTAGATTACCTTATTTCTCTCAACGTTATACTTGACTTCTTCATGCTTTCACTGTATTTCCGAATTATTCTTTAAAAAACTATTTTCCATGTCTGTAAATTACATGTTAGGGAAACTGAATAGGGTCTGAGAAGAAACACATCCTTCCTAATTTCATCCTAACAGATCAGTTTACTTATTCATGGATGCAGGCAATGAGTCATTTCTGATTTATACACTGAATACTTTCATTCATATAATATGCTTTATTGTATGCTTGATGTGTTGCACTCACTTGGGGGAAACAACAGGAAACAAGGCAGTCATGATCTCTGCTCTCATGTAGCTTGCATTCTAGTGGGAAGACACATAAGGATTCATAAGCAGACAATTACAGACAATTGCAATAAATGGGTAGGAGACCAGAAGAAGAAGGACTAGAAATAATTAAAAAGATTGCAAAGAAGCAGAGTCCAAAAGGGATTAGACACAACAAATTAGTTTTCTCCATAGTGGCTAGTTCCTAGGTGGTTTTTTTTTTTTTTTTGACACAATTTTAAACAAGATTTTTTTACTTTCTCTTTCTGATATTTCATTGTTAGTGTAAAGAAATGCAGCAGATTTCTGCATATTCATCTGGTATCCTGCTACCTTGCCGAATTCATTTATTAGTGTGAATAGTTTTTGTGTGGAGTCTTTAGGGTTCTCTGTATATGAGTATCATACCATCTGCAAATAGTGACAGTTTTCTTACCTTCCAATTTGCTTGTTTTTTAAATGTATTAAATATGAGCTTTCTACTATATAAAGGACTTGACAGTGACCCCCATCAGTCACTCAACAAATTCCGTTTAAAAATATTCCTTGATCAGCAAATGGTGCTGAAACAACTGGACAAGCACATACAGAAAAGGAAAAAAAAAAAAGAAGTCTAGACAGACCTTATACACTTCACAAAATTAACTCAAAGTAAATAACAAACCTAAATGTAAAGTGCAAAACTATAAAGCTCCTAGAATATAACATAGGAGGAACTCAAGATGACTGTGGGTGTGGCGATGACTTTTTACATGAAAGAAATCATTGATAAGCTAGACTTCATTAAACTTAAAAAAATTCTGCTCTGTGAAAGGCAATGTCAAGAAAATGATGACAAGGCACAGAATGAGAAAAAATATTTGCTAAGAACACAGCTGATAAAGGACTGTCATCTGAAATATACAAAGAATGATTAAAACTCAACAATAAGAAAACAAATGATCCAACTGAAAAATAATATCTGCCTCACAAAAAATATATACAGATGGCAAACAAACATATGAGAAGATGCTCCACATCATATGTCATCAGGGAAATGAAAATTAGACCAACAGTGAGATACCGCTACACATCTATTAGAATAGCCAAAATCCATTCCAATGAATGAGTGACAATACCAAATGCTGGTAAGGAGTTGGAGCAACAGGAAGCTTCATTCCTGGCTGGTGAGTTTGCAAAACGGTACAAACAGTTTAGAAGACAGTTTGGTAGTTTCTTAGGAAACAAAACATACCCTTTCCATATGATCCAGAAACCATACTCCTCCTTGGTATTCACCCAAAAGACGTGAGAGCTTATGTTCACGTAAAAACATGCACACGGATGTGTATAGAAGCTTTATTCGTAGTTGCCAACACTTGAAAGCAACAAAGATGCTCTTTAGTAGGTGAATGGATTAATAAAATGTGGTACATCCAGACAATGAGTTATTATTCAGTGCAAAAAAGAAATGAGCTCTCAAGCCATGAAAAGACATGGAGGAAACTCAAATGCATGTTGCAAAGGGAAGGAAGACAGTCTGAAAAGTATGCATCCTGTATGATTCCAACTATATGACATTCTAGAAAACGCAAAACCATGACAACAGTAAAAATGTCAGGTATTGTCAGGGGTTGGGCTGTGCAGGAGATATGAATAGGTGGAGCACAGGATTTTTAGGGCAGTGAAACTACTCTGTATGATACTTTAATGGTGGATACCTGTCATTATACATTATTCCTCAACCCACAGCATGTACAACACCAAGAGTAAACTAGAGTGTAAATTGTGAACCTTGGGCGATTATGATATGTCAGTGGAGGTTCACTGATTGGAACAAATGTACCATCTGGTGAAGGATGTTGATAATGGGGGAGGCTGTGCATGAGTGGAGACAGGGTATGTATGGAAGTCTCTGTACCTTCACCGCAATTTGCTATGAACCTAAAACTGCTCTTTAAAAAATAGTCATGATTAAAAAAAAATCTTCCTTGAGAATAACTAATAGCATAGAAATCTCCCTCTTTGTAGCCAATTATACTGAAACACACCATTATGCTTCACATATTATAACAAGTACTGTTTATTAACTTTTCCTCACATGCCAAATGAGGTGCTGGCCACTTTATAAGTTATCTCTTCCTCCTTATAACAACCTTGTGAGTTCAGTATCAAGCTCCCCCTTTCCCATATGAGGAAACAGGCTCAGAGAAGTAACAAGCACAAGATGAAGCATCTTATAAATGGGAGAGTTGGCAGCCAGCCTCAGACTTGTCTTGCTCTGAAGCCCATGCCCTGTCCACTACCCCGCATTGCCTTCCAATTTAGAAGGTAAGGTTCTGAAGACAAGAGGAGAGGGCTTGGTCGAAAATAGATTTTAGGTTTAACAAGCATGGCTTGCCCTACAAACTTGGGATTCAAATATACTTAGATCTCTTTTTTGTTTTCCCTCCAAGTAATCACTTGAGCATATACATCCTATATTGATAGAGGCCTCATATGTCTGTCTGAGAGCTGCTCCTCTTGTATGTGCTGTTGTGCTAGAATCCTAGAACATGGATCTGACTTCCAGATTTCAGTGGAAAGAGTATGAATTCTGATGAATCCGTGAAGCTCTGCTCCATGCTGCTCCCACTTGAAAAGTTGTCCTATGGAGGCCATAGACAGTACCGGTTCCTTGATATTTCATGTCCTTTTCTAGTCCCTAGGTTCTTCAAGGGAGAATGATTCCACACTCTTGAGAGTTGGGGGAGAGACCTGGCATAGGATGTCTGGGTGTGGGAAAAAGAGATTGTCTCTTTCTTTGAATCTTTCTCAAAAAGAAGGAACTTCTTTCTCAGAAGCCTCCCAGTAGACACACTTACATTTCAGTGGCCAGAACTGCATCCTATACCAAACCTAAATCAATCATTGGCAATGGAGGCAAGACCTTTAATAATTCGCTGAGGTCAATCAGAACACCAATGTTGGGGCTATAATTGGGGCCAGTCTACCCTATATGTCGTCATGCAGAAAATGGCAGAACCTGAATGAAACAGGGATTTCTTAGTAAGAAGAAAATGGGGGAAATAGTTTGGGTGGGCAAACAAAAGTATCTACTATCAACTTTAGAGCTGATCTGGTTAGGGTGAAGGAAGAAACAAGATGGCAGCAGAGGTAAACCATATAGGTTTTCTGAAATGTCATCCCAGTAGTAATTATTCTCCTTATTATTTCCAATACATTTTAATATTTAATTAGCAGATGTAGCAGCTTGGCTTGGGGAAAGCGTACTTCAAGATTGAAAATTCTATTCTGCCAAAATATAAGGCATATTACTTCTATTATTTTTATTAGGACATAATGGCTTTTACTATGAGAGTAACTACTTTTATATTATTATGACAAAACCTCTGGAACATTTGAATGTGGCCTAAAGAAATTACAATATACAGACTGATTTGGGTACAACATTTTGTTGTTTCTATATTCAATATCCTTCTTGCAGAAAGATGCCTCAGCGTAACAGAGAAGAAAAACAATTGACTAATCATTTAATGTTAAAGTCATTGTTAAACCACTGTCTAATCATTCAGTGTTACTCATTGAAAATGAGTAAAATACTTGTGAAATAAGTCATTCTTTATTCTCATAGGTGATTATAATTAAGTCTCACAGCCTAGAAATTATTTAACTCAGATTTCTTATTTGGAAAATTACATTTATTGTTAATTAGTAAAAAAATCACTTAATTTTCTCACTGGTAAGATCAGAAAATTCTAGGATTAAGTACACATTGCCTAATTTTGAATTTCTTGCATATTTCTATCCTTGTATAGCAGATACATGGATCACTTGTGTAAGTGTGTCATTAAGACTAACTAGAGAGGAGACCTTCAAGATGGCGGAAGAGTAAGACGTGGAGATCACCTTCCTGCCCACAAATACATTAGAAATACATCTACATGTGGAACAACTCCTACAGAACACCTACTGAACGCTGGCAGAAGACCTCAGATGTCCCAAAAGGCAAGAAACTCCCCATGTACCTGGGTAGGGAAAAAGAAAAAAGAATAAACAGAGACAAAAGAATAGGGACAGGACCCGCACCAGTGGGAGGGAGCTGTGAAGGAGGAAAGGTTTCCACACACTAGGAAGCCCCTTCGCGGGCGGAGACTGCGGGTGCTGGAGCGGGGAAGCTTCGGAGCCGAGGAGGAGAGCACAGCAACAGGGGTGAGGACGGCAAAGCAGGGAGATTCCCGCACAGAGGATCGGTGCTGACCGGCACTCACCAGCCCGAGAGACTTGTCTGCTCCCCCGCCGCCGGGGCGGGCGGGGGGCTGGGAGCTGAGGCTCGGGCTTCGGAGGTCGGATCCCAGGGAGAGGAACGGGGTTGGCGGCGTGAACACAGCCTGAAGGGGGTTAGTGCGCCACGGCTGGCCGGGAGGGAGTCCGGGAAAAAGTCTGGAACTGCCGAGGAGGCAGTGGCACTATGCCACTGTATTATCTAAGGCCTCATATTGATTCATTGATTTTATTCATTTAAGCCATTTTGAGCGCTATAATTATTACTATTTTCTCACCCTCAGTACTCCTAGGAACAAATACAAAGCATAAATAGTCAGAAGTCCAAGTAGGATAGATGAAAACGTTTGTTTTCTAAATGTGTCTCTGTCGTTGTGCTTTTACATGTACAGGATTTAGAAATAACCCAAGGGCACTAAGGGTTGAAAAAATAAAAGCATATGGAACTCCTATACAGCGTTTTAATCCTCTTGTTTAACCATCTTAATTCTTTTTAAACATTTTCTGGTAGGTTTATTGACTGACTGATGGGTGGCTAGCTCCACTAATCATGGTAAATGATCTTTATTTTTAATTTTTTTTAACTTATATGTCTTATCTTCCTCATCTCTCCTTTTGAGTCTTCATTAGAGGATTATAGCCTTCAAATAATTCTACTGGTGTGTGACCTTCCAGGTGAAACAAAATGTGGTGTATAGTAGAATGTTAAACAATTATAGTCTAATGCACTTTTCCATCGTTGATTTTCTTTGCTCATTAATCTAAAATGTGTTAATTTTTAAAGGCCATAATGATCTACATGTTGCTAGCCCACAGCTGTTAATATATTGCATTTAGATTCAGGAAACATTCATTGAGTACTTAAATCTACACCTGCTACCCAAACTGTAATGAGCAGCTCCCCTGGAGGTTTGTTACAATGCAGGTTCTTTTTTTTTATTTTTACATTTATTTTTTGTTGAAAAGTAGTTGAATTACAGTGTTGGGTTAATTACTGCTGTACAGCAAAGTGACTCAGTTATACATATATATATATATATATATACACATTCTTTTTCATATTCTTTTCCATTATCATTTATCACAGGATATTGAATATAGTTCCCTGTGTATACAGTAGGACCTTGTTGTTTATCCTTTCTACATATACCAGTTTGCATCTGCTAATCCCAAACTCCCATTCCTACCCTCTGCCACACCCCTCTCCCTTGGCGACCAACAGTCTAGTCTTTATGTCCATGATTCTGTTTCTGTTTCATAGATAGGTTCATTTGTGTCATATTTTAGATTCCACATGTAAGTGATATCATATGGTATTTGTCTTTGTCTTTCTGACTTACTTCACTTAGTATGATAGTCTCTATTTGCATTCATGTTACTGCAAATGGCTAGAATGCAGATTCTGATTCAGTATCTCTGGGGTTGAGCTGTGAGTCTGCATTTCTAAACAGTTCCCATGTGATGCTGATGTTACTGGCCCTTGGACCACAACTGGAGTAGCAAGTCTCTATGATTCTATTAAAGTCCTTGTATTAGGTGCTTTCCTGTTTATATCATTTTATTAATTTAACAGAATATGTAATACATGACTGTTACTCAATACTGCTAAGTACTGTTCTATGTCTTGGGGATATAGCAGTGAATGCAACAGATAAATTGTGCTCATAGAGCTTTCACTTTAGTAAGGTAAAATATAGACAATAAATAAATGCATTATGTTTGATGATGGTAAGTTATACAGAGATAAATATGTCATGGAATGGGGGTAAATCACCAAATTAGGAGTGCCAGGGGAGTTGGGTATTGCAATTTTAAGTAGGGTGGCCAATGAAGGCCTTAAAGAAGGCAACATTTAAGAAATTACCTGGTGATTAAAAAAAAATTACCTGGTGGGAACACCAGCCATGAAGATGTCTGAAGAAGAATAATACAGACAGAGAGAAACAAAAGTGAAGAAATGTTTCAAGCTAAGACTTATTCTTTATCTATTCATTATAATGTAAATTACAACTGTATTATAAATTAGTTTTCATGTAAAACTCAGATGTTCAGTAGAATTGTATAACTTTTACATTTGAAAAGAGAAAAAAATAAATGCACAAATGTGGCAAAATCTGGTGCTGTCTGACAGAAACCTTCAAAGGTAGATTTTTTTAAAAAACAGAGTGCTATGTTATTAGCCCAACTTCCTCGCACAAGAGTCCCAGGAGTTCCTTCCTACAGCCTGACGTCCGGATGAGTATTAACAACAACACAAGGATGAGACGTGTCTTGGGTCTTTTGGCCACAGAAACCCAAGTATGCACACAGACAAAAACTACACGTGCAGAAAAACTTACAGCTGCCTCCAGTAACACAGCTGTGGTGTGTCCTCTTCAATGTGTTTGAGTCAAGTTTGTACCAACTCATTACTGAAAGCATCTGGGCTGTCAAAAATGCACTGTCCATTCAAGACCTTGGCCTTCTGTTCCTCTACAAGAGCCTGGGCTTCGGATGACCAGTTTCCAACATGGCAGATTTCCTGCTGGCAATTCTGATCTAAGGCACTAAGTTCTGATCAGAGTGGCAGGTAATGGGGGTCCTCATCTCCCACCGATGTACCCTCACAGCTGTCTCCACTAGCTTTGGACACCTCCAGCTCCAGATTTAACTCTGGCATCCCCACTTTCCCTCTCTAATCTAGCCAGCCCTGACTGCATTCAAATGTGGAGTGCATCTGAATTTCTCAACTATGTATTAAAAAGAAAAAGGCTCCAAGAAATGAGGCACTTGCTCAAAGGAAAACAGGTGATGAATTCAAATTGTGATCTACTGACTCAAAGTCCAGCATTCTAAATACAACACTACTGCTAAAGCCATGTCTAATTTACACTGACATTATAAGGTGTAAATCTTCCTTGCCAGATATGTCTGTTTGTTCAGCTCTGCAGACTTGCGTTCCGGTCTTCTCTGCAATTCCCCATACATGGCAATGGTAGCACCCAGTTGTACTAAGCTCATTGTTTTGGAGGAAATAGACCGAAATAAGGAAGTTAATATAAAATCTACATTTTAAAGCTAAGCAGAGGGGCTTCCCTGGTGGCGCAGTGGTTGAGAGTCTGCCTGCCGATGCAGGGGACACCAGTTCGTGCCCCCGTCCGGGAAGATCCCACATGCCGCGGAGTGGCTAGGCCTGTGAGACATGGCCGCTGAGCCTGCGTGTCTGGAGCCTGTGCTCTGCAACGGGAGAGGCCACAACAGTGAGAGGCCCGCGTACTGCAAAAAAAACAAAAAAAATAAAAATAAAGCTAAGCAGAAATAATTATAGTCTGAACAGTCAATCCTATTATATGGCAATCCAATTATATAGTAGTAGTAGTAGTAGTAGTAATTTTTAAAGATCTGAATCTCAAACACAGCCAACAATGTACTTCAAATCCCAGTCAAATTTCTATAAAATTTACTTACCAACATCATTTAATAAATGACTTAAAAAACATATTTATCAGGACAAATTAGCATATCAAAGACCTGCAATTGCCAATAATATTGAAAAGTGTCTTTAAAAAAACTGAAATCCAGGAAACATATAAAACACTCTAGGAGAAAAATAGGTCAAGGAGCAGCATTCCTGTGAAAAGAATTTGGGAATGCACTGAAGAGGAGTGATCAAAATAAACATTATATTATTGAACCAAAGGATCTTTGGAAAATTCACAAATTTGATACAAAAAGAATATTAACAGGTATTTACCTACCAGGAACTTTACAGTTTGTTAGAACAAGCCCTTATTTTATTTTTAAAATTCTCCTTCTTTGTGTATTTAAGATGCATCTGAGGGGAGAGAAGCAATATTTAATGCTCTGGAGATCTTGTGTAGGATATAAGATTAGTAAAACAAGGTGTCCTCTATAAAATGCTGTGGTAGTTCCATGAGACTAACAGTGTCAATAAACTAAGTAAATAGAAGACAGTCAGTTGGCTGTGCTGCCTTTCTCTTTACTGGTAAGATTGTGTGTCAACACCCTAATGGCCTTGAAGGATTTGTTTCTTTCTAGAGTTCAAATTACAACTCTAAATAGAGATGACGAAATTCACTTCCCAGTGAAGAAGGAACTTGAATTAGACAATAAAATTACAGATAACAGAAGTGTGTTCTAAATATATAGTTTTATTTTACCAGAGTAAATCGTCGACAGCATTCAAAGGGCCTTAGGCAATGAAACTTAGATTTGGAAAAGTAATATACATCATAGGTACAAATAAATAAACAATAAAATGAATTAAAACCCCTCAGTTAAGTATTTTATTCATTCTCTGCAGAATTGGTGAAGATATATTATTTAATTTCAGTGTGAACACATCTGCGTTCTAACTTTTGAAAGTTATTCATGGGGGAAAGTAGGTAAGGATTATTGAAACTAAAATTCATTGTGAAAAAAATTTTTCCGACCCGAGTAATGAGTGTAAAAGCAAATTTTTCTTTCAATTCCCAGTGATAAATTTAAATGATGGATGGTAACATAGTGACAGCATCCAAGACCAAGGCTGTAAATATCATCTAGAATGCTGAAGATTCCCAATTTTATCTCTTCAACCTAGATCTATTTCTCTCCTGAACTCCAGACTCAAATATCATGTTGCCTACTTTAAAATCTCCATGGAATATCTGATAAAAATCTCAAATTTAAAACAGAATTCCCAATCATCTCTCCCTAAAACCTGTCCCTCTCACGATCTTCCCCATCTCAGCAGATGGCAACTCCTTTCCTCCAACTGCTGAGGCCCAAACCTTGGAGTCATCTTGATTTTTCTCTTTGATTCACATTCTACAGAATTTGACCACTTTTCAACATCTCCATTGCTACTACCATGTTCTGAACCACCATCGCTTCTCAATCAGACTGTTAGAATAGCGGCCTAATGGATTCCACTTGGTTTCCTTCTAGCTTTGCCACTCACCTCCAGTCTCTCCTCAACACAGTATCCAGAGTGATTCTTTTATTACCTAAGTCAGAACATAACACTCACCTGCTCAAAATCTCCAATCTCGGGCTTCCCTGGTGGCGCAGTGGTTGAGAGTCCGCCTGCTGATGCAGGGTACACGGGTTCGTGCCCCAGTCTGGGAAGATCCCACATGCCGCAGAGCAGCTGGGCCCGTGAGCCATGGCCGCTGAGCCTGCGCGTCCGGAGCCTGTGCTCCGCAACGGGAGAGTTCACGGCGGTGAGAGGCCTGCGTACCGCAAAAAAAACAAACTCCAATCTCTCTCTCTCCACACACACACACACACACACACACACACACACACACACACACACACACACACACACACACACACACACACACACACACACACACACACACACACACACACACACACACACACACACACACACTCTGAAAGACAAAGGCTGTACAATGACATATACAAGGCCCCAGATGCCCTGGCTTCTTAGTTTTTTCTCTGACCTCATCTCCTACTATCCACTCCTTTGCATACTCCACTCAAGCTATCCTGGTTTCTTTACCTTTTTCTTAAAAAGTCAGGAAAGCTCCACCATGGGACATTTGCAGTTGCTGTTCACATTTCTTGGGATGCTCTCTCCCAGATAACCTCATGACTAATTCTCTTTCTTTAAACTTTGCTCAAATATCATCTAAACGATGACATGTATCAAGACCACTCTATTTAAAATGCATTTTCTGTGCCTGGAGCATCATTAACAAATCAGAAAAAATAAGGGACGATGACACTTAGAAACTTAGTATATAGATGATATAATAATAAATAAAATAAATATTGTTTAGAAGATGTTAAGTATTACGGGGATAAAAAAGAACATTCAGGACAAAGCCCTAACAATATTGTCCTTAACCTGCATTTAACCATAGGGTCCCCCAGTTCCATTCTCCCCCCACCAAGATTGCTGTCACTCAGTTTCCAGATTTATCATTCCCTTGATTTCTTTTATATAATGATATCACATCGATACAACTATAGTTATTTTAGTTGTATTTGACTTTATACAAAGGCTATCACAGTGCATGTAATTTTGGATGTATCTTATCACAATATTATATGGCTAAAATATTGTCTGTCACTATCATTTATTTGTTCAATAATGTTTAATTTTGTTTATATTCCACAATTTAGACATCCATCCTCCTGATGTCTATTTGAGGTGATGAGAATTTGAGCTGTTTCACCCTTCTGTTATTATGAAGGTTACCATTCTTGTTTGTCTCCCTATATATATGCTCTCTCTCCACAAAATTCCAACACTTTGTAATCTCCCGCAAAGTTCTAAAATCAGCCCGAAGTTTGATGCATTGAGCCATGTCAAGATAGCTGCCAGAGATCTCTCACCTTCTGTGTTGGGCAGCTGACTCTCAGGAGGCTGCCTGCTCCCAGCGGGCTCATCCCGAAGAGCGTCTCCACTGAGCTGCCAGAGAAGTTCTCATAACAGTAGTCGACCACCCTCAAACTCTCTCAGAGCCCCAGCCTTCCCTCCCAGAATCTGCCCCATCAGTCACCGCATCCTGCTTTGGAGTGTAGCTCCCTGAGACTTTGCTTTGGAGCTGAAGGTAGCAGGGGCAGAGAAGAAATGTTTGCTCCCTCTGGATTGGGTGAGAGGAAGCACGTTCGTAGCTAGTGAGGACAGATTCCAGACTTCTCTATATGGAAACTGGAAGCCATGCATTTCTACTCAAATTGTATAAACCATGTTCTAACTGGTTTTTAGTTCCTACGTATCGTCAGCACTATAAATCAGGTATATTATTCCTTGGAAAAATGAATTCTGAGTCCAAAATAACCTATTTACAAGTGACCTTTTGGAACATAACCTGTTTACAAGTTAGAGACTCTTGAAAATGCATCGCAGAGTTAGATGCAAATCGTTTTTCATTATCTGATGTTATGGATCATCTGCTTCACTGCTCTTCTTCATTAGCACAGATAATAGAGACCTAACTGAATTACTGCTTTCAAGCGTATCCATTACTTTTGTTCTGTACTACACAAGTTCCCTTGGGTCCTCAACAGCATCTCCAGCTTGACATTTTAGTTCTCTGTTTTTGAACAGAAAACCCTCTAATATAACTAGTGACCTCCATAAAATGCCAGTGAACAGACAAACTGAATAAGCTTTGTCTCCTTTATTGAACAGGCATTTACTAAGAACCAGTTCAGGGTGTAAATGTGGTGTCAGGAACAGTAGGAGACAAAACTGGAGCATGCTTTCCATACGTTTATCAAATACTTATTAAAAACCTGTTATATACAGGACACACGTGTAGGTGTTAGGAATATATACCTACAAAGCAGTAGACTTGGCCCATGCACTAATGGAGCTTCCATTCAAGTGGGGGAAGATGACAAACATTTTAAAGAGTAATACATACAGTGTAATATATAAAACTGGTCAAGTGATAATGAGATCATGTAGTCAATGAGGAGAGATTCTTTTTGACCTTACAGAGAAGTTCTCTGTGAGAAGTGATATTTGAAATGAGATCTGAATCATGAGGTGGCTTCAACCATGGGAAGAGTGGGGTAAAAGTGCTCTAGACAGAGAAGATCAAGTGTGAAGGCCCTGATTAGAAACAGGTTTGGTGTTTCAAGGACAAAAAAAATTCAACCAAGGTCCAAATTATAGGAATTCCATTTTTTTAAAAAAACTCTATATTTTAGCAGTTGGTAAAGTCATTAATATGCTATTAACAAAGAAATCTGTATATGAAAAATGAAGAGGTGATGGACAAGATGTAAGACCTAGATAACAGCAAGTGATGTGTACATATAGAGAGGAACAGACTGTGTGGATGGGGAGATGCATCACAGACTTAAAGATAACACATATTATTTTTATTGCTGAGAAAAGAGCTGATGTTTATTGATATCTTACTATGTGCCAACTGCTCTTCAAAGCGCACAAGAAGTACCTTACTTAATCCTTATGCTTCCCTATGGGAAGATCCTGAAAAAGTGTGTCTGTTAATATATGAGGGAATTTTGGCACAGATAGGTCAAGGAGCTTGTCCAGGGTCAGATAGAAAGTACTCGATGACACTGGGATTCAAATCCATGCAATCTGATTCACCACTATCGTCAATAAACTAGAACTTGAATTGTGGTCAGTTGCAACAATGGCACTAATTTTTTTGCATCTTCCTGTAAACACTTTTTGCAATGTGACTTGGAGCTACTCCCATCTAGAGATGGAGTCTACTTCTCCACCCTAGGAATCTGGCTTTGACCATGGGACTGGCTTTGACCAATGAGATATTACCACACTTGACCCAGGAAGAGGCTGGAATAGTGCTTGTATGTTGGCAATTGCCCCCGCTTGCTGCACTTGAGCACCCTATGGCCACCCCATGTGAACAAGCCTGGAATAGACGACTAGCTGATGAGTGGGAGATGCCCACTTACCTGCATCATTCCTACTGACAGCCACCCCCCCACCAGGTATGCAGGTGAGACTTTTCTATGCCCAGTTGACTACAAATGTGAGAGTGAGCCCAGCCAACACCACCTGGAACATAATTGAGCCATCTCAGTTGAGCTGAATTCAAATTGCTGAACCATGGAATTGTAAGCAAATAAACAGTTGTCATATCAAACCACTAAGTTTTGGAATAGTTTGTTACACAGCAGAAATAAGCTATTGTACAGGTCAAAGTAAAAGGATGGCTTTGGGGTATTTGAAGACATTAAACAGCCATTCTGTTTTCTGTTATGTGTGAAGGTGCTGTTATTCTGTCCTCAAGCAAAATAAGTAGAGGGGACTAATCAAAATGTGCTATGTTCATGATTGTTTGTGGGATCAATAACAGTCTTAACAAACTGTTACGTCCTAAAGACCATGACACTTGATAAAGCATAAAGTTAGTAGAGATATACTTCTAGCCAACCTCATCTGCCATATTTCCTGGTATTTAACTTCAATGCATAATCATATAGCACCATGAGAATATTGATGGTGAGCGGCACGATTATTGTCAACATTAAAGCTTGGATGATTTCATAAATACTGTTTTAGAGTATTTGTATGTTAAAATTCATCCTGGACATCGTTTGCCCAGAGAAAATATGATGTTAATGAAGTCCAAGAAAAGACGATAGCCAGTAGAAATATGTCAGCCACCTCTGACAGAAAAATAAGATGAGAAATATCTAGTATGTTGTTATAGCATTAAGTAAGCAAGTTCTTTCCAGTAGGGTCAGCAGAATCAGATAGTGCTTTGTCCAGAAGATTTGCTCATCTGTTCAAATCTACCAACCCCTGTTTGGCCTGCCAGGTTAATACCAGCATTCACCTCACAGATTTAAGGATGCAGAGTTAACACCAATGAAAATTGTTGTCAGTCAATATTTATTAGAATGAAGTTCAAATTTATGACCATGGCCCATTTTCTGATTCCAAAATACTCACATGACTGTTTGTATGTGGCATGTTGCTAGGATTCAGAGAAAGATCATAGTTACTGTGGTATTACCCACCCAGCAGGAGTCATGAATAGCAATGAGGACAAGTTAGGGTGAGTGGGCTTTAAGAGACAATTTCACTGCTATATTTAAAATGGGGACTTCCCTGCTGGGGCAGTGGTTAAGACTCCACTCTCCCAACTCAGGGGTCCTGGGTTCGATCCCTGGTCTGGGAACTAGATCCCACATGCATGCTGCAACTAAGAGTTCCCATGCCACAACTAAGGAGCCCGCCTGCCACAACTAAGGAGCCTGCCTGCCACAACTAAGACCCGACGCAAGCAAATAAATAGATATTTTTTAATAAATAAATAAAATAAGATAAGATGGATAACCAACAAGGACCTACGGTATAGCACAGGGAACTCTTCTCAATATTCTGTAACAACCTAACTGGGAAAAGAATTTGAAAAAGAATAAATACATGTATATGTATAACTGAATCACTTTGTTGTACACCTGAAACTAACACAACATTGTTAATCAACTATACTCCAATATAAAATAAAAAGTTAGAGACAATTTCACAAATGTGAGGAGATGTTGAAGTTAACATGACATCTCTAATGTCCCAAAAAGCGCAGGAGTAAAGAAAATGAACATGTGTACAGTTGGAGTGGAACTGAAAGATATCATCCTCTCAAGGTAGACACTTCCTAACCACTCCCCAACAACTCCTTGTTGAGGGTAAGAAATTCAGTCTGCGCCATTTACCAATGGGGTTGGGCAGAGAAGAGGAACCAAGCACATAATATTTTCATTACTATGAAAAACATTAGTGTACATTGGCATTAATAATCATCATACATGCCTGTGCCTTAATATTTTTTAGAAGATTCCCTTATGCTCAAGTCGAATGCTTATGCTACATTTTATCCAGTCACGAAGACCTGAGTTGATGTTTCAATTTGTGCTATGAATGTACATCGGGTCTCCTTCACTAAATATGTTTTTAGGCATGGCATAATGGCAGCAGAAAAAAATTTCGAAATGGAACTCTTTCTCATCTGCAGAAATAAGCTTTCAGGGCAATATTAATGATAAGAGCCACTGCTTTTCCTTTTCACCTCATTATTAGAGTAACATGACTGCATAAAATATTTAGCAGATTTCCCATATTTTCCTTGAGGAAACAGAGTAAGATTTCGTACATACGGTTTTAGCCAGCATACCATTTCACTTTCAAACCTTCTGTCCCCTGCATAATTGCTTTTAATATTTTTGGTCATTCTCAAGGTACCCTGAGACAAACATATTCACAAGTAATTCATGGGGCAACCCTCTGCCTCTGCAGGACAAGTCTTATAAAATCTGTATCAGATGTGGGAAGTGGCACTGGTCCAGCTAACATTTTCTTTCCATGCTACATTCTAAGGACTCTAACGAGTCACAAACGGAAGGAAGCATTTTTGTTTGAAACGTTTTATTTTCTTTTTTAAAAAGTTGAAGTATAGTTGATTTACAATGTTGTGTTAGTTTCAGGTGTACAGCAAAGTGATTCAGTTATACATACTTATTGTTCACAACATTTTAAATGCAGTAATAAAAAGAATAAAAATACTGAAACAGTTTTACAACCTGCTTTCATTAAATTTTTTGACTTGCTTGTCTTGATAACCTTCCCTCCTCCACCTTCGAACACTAGTTTATTGATAAGGAGACTGAGGATACACAGAGAACACTATATTTTTGAATGGTAGGGCGAGGACAAGAACTTGTTTTCAATCTCTAGAACAGACGTAGTTTCAGCTCTTAGTTTCATGAAGAGGGAGAGGTTGAGTGCATGAAAGTCTGCGCTTGCATCATTTAAAAATCTTCATTTTTATATGTTTTATATATTAAGGTTTTGTATAACTATTTTCCACTGAAAAACTATAGAAAGGTGACACCATCATTCTAAACTGCAATATAGGTACACCGACTACATTGCTATTTATTTTTTATTAATAATAATTAGGAACTTGTTAATGAGGTGTAGTTGAGACATAAGAAAAAGAAATGAATGGTTATCATGCTTAAAGTAGATCAGACTGAAATAAATCCCAATATGGTAAAATTATTCTTACAGTCCTTGTATTTTATCTGGTGTGCCAAATAATTTCTTTGCCAATAGAAGATCTATATTAACTTCATTGCTTGCCGGGCATTTTATGGAAAATTGACACTGATTGCACAATTCAAAAACCTCTTAAAGAAATTGAAAATAGAGGGAAAAAACTAAATTTTAGTTTTGATTGCTATTCAAATGTAAACATTTTCCATCAATAGCTAATTTTCTATGTGGGTGTATATAGTATCTCTGCCCTATTTTGATATTATATTCTTACTACAGTAAAATAATTATGTACACATGCAATAAAAATTCAAGATATGAGGATCTAATGTTCATTTTACTCTGCAAAATTTCAAGATAGTTAATGACCATTTTCCCTTCAGAGGCTCTCCGGTTATTTTCTATTTCTATCCCTGGTCTTGGCCGCCAAAACAGGGCTGACTGGTTTGCTTTACATCTCTCTTGACCGCCTGCAGACTGAAAGTCGGACACCTAGGCATCTTGGTCCGGCCACATAAGCCAAAATATCAGCTCTGTAGCTGCTAACGTGTAATGTTATCAACATACGGGCAATTCCTCTTTCCTCTCAGCCACCCCTTGTGTACACTCTGTTCTGTCAATCAGATGCATATGTTTTCACAGGAGGCCAATCAAAGCAGCAACCATTTACCATATGTGATGATGCCATATGTGACTCTATCCTTTTTGCCATTTCTTTCTTGAAAAATGAGTACACCAGAGGCATTTTACCCACACATTTTCTTTCACATCTAAAATTAGCTATTTCTAGGCTATCCAGAGTTTTAATCATCACCAGGGCTTTGAGATTCTTGAGGAGATGCTAACAAATTGTCAACAAAATTCCAACGGGTCATAGTTCTACCACTCAGGAGTCACACTGTTGTTATCTTCATCTTAATGAGGTGTCCGGTTGGCAGCAACCAATCTGCATCTACTTTCAATGTAAACTTCTAAGGGGATGATAAAAAGAGGAAGTAAACTCCTCCAACTCTTGGAACAGTTTCTGAAATCCAGCTGCTGATGATCATTTAGTATAACTGAATCTTGGGTGGGGGATATGCTTAGCTCACTGTCTTTGCTGACACATGTATAAATTAGTGCTTGAAGTAGGAAAAAGAAGAATGTTGATGCAATTTGAGGTCATTGGCTATCTGACCAAAGAATGCCCGTAACCTCTCGTGCCAATGACCCAACTCTCCAAGTTTGTTAAGGGAACTGTAACAAATAAGGAACAAGGTGTTGTTCTATTATTTTCTGGGGTTTTGCTAATACCTTTCAATCAAACTTCTAGTAAATATTGGATGGAGAATACAATTTTGACTTGTTGTCTAAGTGATGATAATATATGATCTCAAATCCTGGTCTTGGAAGCTTGCCGTTACTTGGCTCAGTGAATAGGCACACATCCAAAGTGACGAGCACACTAGGACACACATGAAGAAAGGGACTGTATACAACACAACACACACACACACTTTTAATGCAGAGGCCACTTAAATAAGTGCCCTAGAATTTGAATATTTATCCAGTGTGTAGAGCACTCCAGTTTCTTTTGAAGGAACAAGAAGGAAGGTTGAAGAATTTCAACCATATTTTCTTAGCACCAAGAGTAGAATAAGAGCTCCCCACTCTCCTGTTTATTTTCTTCTTCCTCTAAATCATATAATTGCACAAAGGATTTGAGATGATTTTTATTATCTTTTAATTTGCTTGCCTCTAATCAGCTTAACTACAGTTGTACTTTGAAGTCCATTAATATGCTTGTACACCTAAGATTTCTGATCATGTTATTAGTTTGCTCTTAAAGATTGTTCAGTTCATAGACTTCTTCTTGATCTTTACAAAGACTTTCCTTGATTATTGAGAGATATAATCCGTTGCCTATTCTTAATTTACGAACCATCTAATATTTTTTCAAAGTAAATTATTATTGCTGTTACTAGTTATATACAAGTTACCAAGTTCAGTATTTGGAACTTTAGAAAGTGCAGTTCTCAGTAGTTGCTGAGTAGGTGCCAGATACGGCCCGTTTGGCCCTTTACTATGTTCAAATCAAATGCATTTCTCTTTCACTCTGTTCCATTGTAATATTTCTTTGCAATTCCTCTAATATCTATTGAGTATTACTATTTTTTCTATCATTCTAAATTTCTATAGAGTTTAAATTAGCTTGCTGGTTGATAATTTTTTATCTCAGATCAAATATGAACAAGTAACAAATCTGTTTTGATTTATATAAGAAACATCACAAAATATTTCTGAAGAGATTGAAACATTGTGCTATACGAAATTTTTCCATGTTTATTGGCATCTCAGAAATAATATTTTTATTTTATTAAGACATTGTTTTTTCTTAACAAACTATAAAAATTCCTTTAGTCCTTGCCAATAAATAATTGAATCTTTCATCAAGCTTCCTCTCGCTTTGAACTACATAGATGCAAAGACTGCTCTATAAATCCCACTTGTTGAAGTATAATAATAGTGAAATCAATGTCTTAGGAAAAAAACACATCTATCCAGTGTCTCTTTAATAACCACTGAATAACAAAACCTACAGGGAAATATTTTCCCTGTTCTCCACGGGATATACCGAATCAAAGTATTTTCATTAAAACTAATATGAAATGACAGAAAGTAGAGAAAAAGAGAATGCCACTTGTTTATGACACCTATTTTTGCCACATGTCAGATATTGATAAAGCAATTTTAAGAGATATATACATGATATAATACAGTGAAATTGACTTTTGTTTTTCATAACCACATGAGCATTTTTACATCTGCAGCAATATTCTCTTTGAATAGCTACCTGCAGTTAGTTTCAAGTTCCCACTGATCTTCGGGTGGCCTAGACAAGTTAAAGTGATGATAAAGCGGACAACCTGAATTATCAGCATACCAAATAGGATATGAAGACTTGGTCATGCACCACGCTTCAGAGATGCACTCATCTCTGATAAGGTATTTAAATTTAAAATATTAAATATATATTAAATATATATTATTTATTTATTATTATTAAATATATATTAAATTTTCAAATATATTGCGTGTTTTTCAAGCCAGAACAGATCACAATGTGAAAAAATACTGTTTGTTTTCCTTCTTTGGTGAGGTTGAGCCACATAAACATTTATTGAAAATAACGACAATCAGGGAAGCCATGAAAAAGGACACAACTCATCCTCCATCTTTAAGTGTAGCCAATAAAAATAATTAGGAGATCTAAAATAAAATTGGCTACACCTTAAACTTACATATACACTGCTAAAAATATTTTTCGAGGCTCACCACACTGAGTGGGCATGTAGAGGGAAAATATGTATAATTCAATGTGAATCCAAGACGGTAAATTCTACAGGGAATTTCTGAAAGAGATTTAGGCAGGGAAGCAGATGGATCAAACTGGGTCATGTTAGACAGGATAAATATTATGGCTGTTCTTCTGCGACAGAAAATAGGAAAACCATAGAGCTACATTGCGGGTGCTTTTTGAAAATGGGCAGCTGCTTTTAGGTAGAAAAGATTTGGAAGTATTTCACTTTGTTTTTTAAGGTTTTGAAATGGGTTTTTTGTCAATATCTTCTGTGATCATTCTAACTAAACACTAACTAGAATCAATCTTAGGCTTCAATCCCATATCTTTCCTCGGCGTGGACTGGTTTATAGAGCTCTTATTGACAAACAGTAAAGTGCCAATTTATAACTCTCTATGGCTAAATGGAAATAAAACTAAGAAAAGCTACTGCATGAGGAAAAGCAATTTTAAAGTGAAAAGATGGTCCAAGTGAAAAGAAAAACCCCTAAATTGTGGCAAGTCAGCAACATGCTAGAAATTAGGAGAGAAAAAGTAATTTAAGCAAAGAATAGTAAGATACTCTTCATTTGTTTCACAGTTACAAGGTCAGATAAAGTATTTAAGCATTTCCTTTTGAAAACTTAAATTGTTTCCCACAATCCTTTATTATTTATTTCATACTCTTTTGTGGGGTTTTGGCAGTGTTGTTTCTTGTCAATATCTTCTCTCTCCTTAAGAATTGTCACTCTTCCAAGGGTGTGCTAAGGCCAGACTTGGTACCAGCTCTCCAGAATTGACTGCACATTGCTCCTAAACTTGGCATTTAATGAATATCAAGTTGATAGCTTGAAATCAATCATACTGGAAGTATTTATACCATAGAAAACTGAAAATCCTTCTAAGGAAGTTTTCTCTTCTCCCAGAAAGCCAATTGGTAAACATCTGTCTAGAAACCACTGCCCTACTGCAGTCTAGCAAAGCATAATGCTTAGTAGAGATTCAATTTATTTAAAAATTGTATCTTTCGGGCTTCCCTGGTGGCTCAGTGGTTGAGAGTCCGCCTGCCGATGCAGGGGACATGGGTTCGTGCCCCGGTCCGGGAAGATCCCACATGCCGCGGAGCGGCTGAGCCCGTGAGCCATGGCCGCTGAGCCTGCGCGTCCGGAGCCTGTGCTCCGCAACGGGAGAGGCCATAATAGTGAGAGGCCCGCGTACTGCAAAAAAAAAAAAAGTATCTTTTTATTGAAGAATAGTTAATTTACAATGTTGTATTAGTTTCAGGTGTACAGCAAAGTGTTTCAGTTTTTTTATATATTTTTTTTCAGATTCTTTTTCCTTATAGGTTATTACAAAGTATTGAGTATAGTTCCCTGTGCTGTACAGTAGGTCCTTGTTCATTATCTATTTTATATATGGTAGTGTGTATATATTAATCCCCAAATCCTAATTTATCCCTCCCCCCTTACCCTTTGATAACCATAAGTTTGTTTTCTATGTCTGTGGGTCTATTTTTGTTTTGTATATAAGTTCATTTGTATCATTTTTTTTCAATTCCACATAGAAGTGATATCATGTGATATACGTCTTTCTCTGTCTGACTTCACTTAGTATGATAATCTCTAGGTCCATCCATGTTGCTGCAAATGGCATTATTTCATTCTTTTATTACGGCTGAGTAATACTCCATTGTATATAGGTACCACATCTTCTGTATCCATTTATATATCGATGGACATTTAGGTTGTTTCCATGTCTTGGCTATTGTAAATAGTGCTGCAGTGAACTTTGGGGTGCATATATCTTTTCAAATTATGGTTTTCTCTGAATATATACCCAGGAGTAGGAGTGTGGGATCATATGGTAGCTCTATTTTTAGTTATTTAAGGAACCTCCATACTGCTCTCCATAGTGGTTGTACCAAAACTAGCTATGGGCATTTAAATTCTCTTGCCTCTGATGGGGGAGAAGACTATAGAGTTATTTCCCTAAATAGAGGAGATAGTAAAGAGGCCAAAATTGTTTTCCTTTGTAGTTACACGGACACTCAGAACACTTCTGTACTCTGGTCACCTAATGTGTGGGTGATTTTCCCACAGTAAGCAATTATCTTATTCCCTGGACACCAGCTGACTGTCCTACAATTTGATTCAGTTCTGACAGTATATACCTGGAGATACCACCAGATCCCGCAGGTTAAAGGTTCATTCCCATAAGACAGCACGTCCCCCCCCACCCCCCATCTACCCCACATACACACTTCAGATGCCAATCTCAAGTCCAGGTGCTTCTGAGGACCAGCTATAAATTGAAGATTCCCACACCTCCCTGCTGGGGTTTGATTATTTTGCTAGAACGGCTTACAGAACTCAAGAAAACAGTTTGCTTACTATATCACCATCTTATTATGAAACAATGTAACTCAGAAACAGCCAGATCAGCTCGGTGAATAGAGCAAGTTATGGGGGAGAGGCACAGAGCTTCCATGGCTTTGCAGGTATACTAGCTACCCTCCCCCAGCAGCTCCACATGTTCACGAAGCCAGGAGCTCCACAAACCCCGTTATTGTAGGCTTTTATGGAGGCTTCATTACATAGGCACAGATGATTAAATCATGGTCCATGGGTGATTAAAATCAATCCCCAGCCCCTCTCCCTTCCCTGGAGGTCTGGGGAGTGGAGCTGTAAGATCCAACTCTCTATCACAAGGTTGGTGTCTTTGTCAACTAGCCCCCAACATTTGGGGCTTTCCAAAAGTCTCCTCATTAATATAACCTGAGGTGTGATTAAGAGGGGCTTATTATGAATAACAAAAGATACCCATTTCACATGTTTTGGCTCTGGAGTTATTTCAAGAACTGGGAAAAAAATTAAATACTCCTGTGGTTCTTGTATAGGAAATTACAAGGATTTTACGAGCTATGTGACAGGAACCATGAAGACGAAATATTTACTTCTTATTATAAATCACTGTATCACAGATAGTATTCAAAATGAAGAAATCCTACTTTTTTAAATTTATTTTTTGTTTATCTTCTGCTTTTTATTGTCTGCAAGAGACCAATTTTTTTAACATCTTTATTGGAGTATAATTGCTTTACAATGATGTGTTAGTTTCTGCTTTATAACAAAGTGAATCAGTTATACATATACATATATCCCCATATCCCCTCCCTCTTGCTTCTCCCTCCCACCCTCCCTATCCCACCCCTCTCGGTGGACACAAGGCACGGAGCTGATCTCCCTGTGCTATGCAGCTGCTTCCCACTAGCTATCTATTTTACATTTGGTTGTGTATATATGTCCATGCCACTCTCTCACTTCGTCCCAGCTTACCCTTCACCTCCCCGTGTCCTCAAGTCCATTCTCTACATCTGCATCTTTATTCCTGTCCTGCCCCTAGGTTCTTCAGAACTTTTTTTTTTCTTTTTTTAGATTCTATATATATGTCTTAGCATATGGTATTTGTTTTTCTCTTTCTGATTTACTTCACTCTGTATGACAGACTCTGTGTCCATCCACCACACTACATATAAATCAATTTTGTTTCCTCTTATGGCTGAGTAATATTCCATTGTATATATGTGCCACATCTTTATCCATTCATCTGTCGATGGACACTCAGGTTGTTTCCATGTCCTGGCTATTGTAATAGTGCTGCAGTGAACATTGTGGTACATGACTATTTTTGAATTATGTTTTTCTCAGTGTATATGCCCAGTAGTGGGATTGCTAGGTCATATGGTAGCTCTGTTTTTAGTTTTTTAAGGAACCTCCATACTGTTCTCCAAAGTGGCTGTATCAGTTTACATTGCCACCAACAGTGCAAGAGGGTTCCCTTTTCTCCACACCTTCTCCAACATTTATTGTTTGTAGATTTTTTAATGATGGCCATGCTGAGCAGTGTAAGGTGATACCTCATTGTAGTTTTTTTTTTTTCTCATTGTAGTTTTGATTTGCACTTCTCTAATTATTGGTGATGTTGAGCATTCTTTCATGTGTTTGTTGGCAATCTGTATATCTTCTTTGGAGAAATGTCTTTTTAGGTCTTCTGCCCATATTTGGATTGGGTTTTTTTTTGTTTTTGTTTTTTTGATATTGAGCTGCATGATCTGCTTGTATACTTTGGAGGTTAATCCTTTGTCAGCTGATTTGTTTTCAAATGTTTTCCCCCATTCTGGGGGTTTTCTTTTCGTCTTGGTTATGGTTTCCTTTGCTGTACAAAATCTTTTAAGTTTCATTAGGTCCCGTATGTTTATTTTCGTTTTTATTTCTGTTTCTCGAGGAGGTGGGTCAAAAAGGATCTTGCTGTGATTTATGACATAGAGTAATCTGCCTATTTTTTCTTCTAAGAGTTTTATAGTCTCTGGCATTATATTTAGGTCCTTAATCCATTTTGAGTTTACTTTTGTATAAGGCTTGTGTTTCCTTATTTATTTTCATTTTGGATGATCTGTCCATTGGTGAAAGTGGGGTGTTAAATTCCCCTACTATGAATGTGTTACTGTCGATTTCCCCTTTTATGGCTGTTAGCATTTGCCTTATGTATTGAGGTGCTCCTATGTTGGGCGCATAAATATTTACAATTGTTATATCTTCTTGAATTGATCCTTTGATCATTATGTTTTGTCCTTCTTTGTCTCTTGTAATAGTCTTTATTTTAAAGTCTATTTTGTCTGCTATGAGAATAGCTACTCCAGCTTTTTTTGATTTCCATTTTCATGGAATATCTTTTTCCATCCTCTCACTTTCAGTCTGTATGTGTCCCTAGCTCTGAAGTGGGCCTCTTGTAGACAACATATATATGGGTCTTGTTTTTATATCCAGTCAGCCAGTCTATGTCTTTTGGTTAGAGCATTTAATCCATATACATTTAAGGTAGTTATTGATATGTATGTTCCTATTACCATTTTCTTAATTGTTTTGGGTTTGTTATTGTAGGTCTTTTCCTTTTCTTGTGTTTCCTGCCTAGAGAAGTTCCTTAAGCATTTGTTGTAAAGCTGGTTTGGTGGTGCTGAATTCTCTTAGCTTTTGCTTGTCTGTAAAGGTGTTAATTTCTCCGTGGAATCTGAATGAGATCCTTTCTGGGTAGAGTAATCTTGGTTGTAGGTTTTTCCCTTTCATCACTTTAAATATGTCCTGCCACTCCCTTCTGGTTTGCAGAGTTTCTGCTGAAAGATCAGCTGTTAACCTTATGGGGATTCCCTTGTATGTTATTTGTTGCTTTTCCCTTGCTGCTTTTAATATTTTTTCTTTGTATTTAATTTTTGATAGTCTGATTAATATGTGTCTTTGCATGTTTCTCCTTGGATCTATCCTGTGTGGGGCTCTCTGTGCTTCCTGGACTTGATTATTTCCTTTCCCATATGAAGGAAGTTTTCAACTATAATCTCTTCAGATATTTTCTCAGTCTGTTTCTTTTTCTCTTCTTCTTCTGGGACCCCTATAATTTGAATGTTGGTGCATTTAATGTTGTCCCAGAAGTCTCTGAGACTGTCCTCAATTCTTTTCATTCTTTTTTCTTTATTCTGCTCTGCAGTAGTTATTTCCACTATTTTGTCTTCCAGGGCACTTATCTGTTCCTCTGCCTCCGTTCTGCTATTGATTCCTTCTAGAGAATTTTTAATTTCATTTATTGTGTTGTTCATCGTTGTTTGTTTGCTCTTTAGTTCTTTGAGGTCCTTGTTAAATAACGTTTCTTGTATTTTCTCCATTCTATTTCCAAGATTTTGGATCATCTTTACTATCATTATTCTGAATTCTTTTTCAGGTAGACTGCCTATTTCCTCTTCATTTGTTTGGTCTGGTGGGTTTTTACTTTGCTCCTTCATCTGCTGCATATTTCTCTGTCTTGTCATTTGCTTAACTTACTGTGTTTGGGATCTCCTTTTCGCAGGCTGCAGGTTCATAGTTCCCATTGTTTTGGTGTCTGCCCCCAGTGGATAAGGCTGGTTCAGTGGGTTGTGTAGGCTTCCTGCTACAGTAGGGGACTGCTGCGCTTCTTCTGGTGGATGAGGCTGGATCTTGTCTTTCTGGCGGGCAGGACCACATCTGGTGGTGTGTTTTGGGGTGTCTGTGAAGTTATGATTTTAGGCAACCTCTCTGCTAATGGGTGGGTTTGTGTTCCTATCTTGCTAGTTGTTTGGCATAGGACATCCAGCAGCAGAGTTTGCTGGTCGTTGAGTGGAGCTCAGTCTTAGTATTGAGATGGAGATCTCTGGGAGCGCTCTGGCTGATTGATGTTACATGGGGCCGGGTGGTCTCTGGTGTCCAGTGTCCTGAACTCAGCTGTCCCACCTCAGAGACTCAGGCCTGATACCCAGCCAGAGTACCGTGACCCTGTCAGCCACATGGCTGTTTGTGTTGGAGGGGCTCCTGCAGAGGCAGGGATGGCTATGGCTCACCGTGGGGACAAGGACGCTGTCAGCCAGGAAATCCTAGTTGAAAAACTTGGTTTTAGTGGGAGGAAAGTAAGAGATATTACATATTAATAAAATATTTGTCCAAAGCAAAAGCGTTTCTTAATTTTTCTTATATATTTTTTAACTGACTATGAAAAACAATACAATGAGTGTCGTTCATTTAGGGATTTGTGTACGATCACAAATTTGTAAGCATGCTCTTGATAGAGTATTGGAAGGCTATCTGCTTTTCTAGATATTACTCTTTTTAAATTAATTAAACAAGGAGACCATGAGACTGACGGGGTTCTAATGCCTTGACATCCTATTAAGCAAACCACAATTTACAAAGCCTATAAACACCTCAAAGTTCAGAAATCAAAACCTAGGGACAGCCAATCATAAACAGCCAACTGGGCTTTCCCAAGTGAGGTAACTGCTTAAGCTATAGCCAATTGAATAATTTTCTTGCTTTGCTTTCATGTCTTCTCTATAAAGGTATTGCCCCTTACCTCCTGTCATGGAACTCTACTAACCATTTCTGGTCTGTTGCCACCTAATTGCAATCAATTTTGGCTCGAACTCTTAAAATTCTTAATATGCCTCAGTTTATCTTTTATAACTCTGAGGATGAATGTAGGGGAACAATTTCTTCATGATCCTATTGGCCTAGCATTATGAACTGTAAGACGGCCGCCTTTTCCCCCCCCAGTTTTATTGGGATATCATTGACACACAACAATGTGTGTGTGTGTGTGTGTGTGTGTGTCTTCCTCCTTGTGAAGACAACCCCTAGGATTTACTTTCATAACAGGTAGTTGTCTTTATCCTTTGTGTTGTATCCAGCTCTGTCTGTAACAGCTGGACCTGGGCCTGCCCCATAGAAAATGCCCAATAAGTATTTGTTGAATAAATGTCAATTGAAAAAACTATCCATTACATACTTTGTGTGCCTAATCAGTTTATGGATTATTCGTCAAGCATGTTTTATTACCTTTAACCCCTTTGCAACTCGAACTATTCTTTCTCCTACAGACCTCAAGTCATCCTATCATTTTCAATACTTTGTTTATTATCCCCTAACTTTTTTTATGTTACTGAAGGAAACCAGAATATGTCACCCAAATATGCCTCTTCGACATAAAAATTCTTATAAGCTGAAAGCAATTAATAATCAGCAGACTCAGGAAAGCTCCCCCTTTTCTGCTTAAAGGCAGGATATAAATTCTTCTTTTACTGGAGACAGACTCTTACCAGCTCAGAGGTGGCACCAGAGGAAAGTAAAAACAAAACTTCCTCCATTAGTTCTCTCCCATATATTTACCTTCCCATGGTTTCCCACTCTTGGAAGCCTAAAACTACTTTTCTCTGTCTTGTCATTTTTCTACCAATTTACTGTTCTTTGTTGATGATGCTCTGTAAATTGTAATTGTAAGCGGCCATTTCGAGTTACTTTTGGTTTAAATTTCTCCTGTGTGAGGTGCACGGCATGAGTTAATAAACTGATGTTGTGTTGTTAATCTGTCTTTTTGTTAGAGTCCTAGCTGAACATCTAAGACAGGCAGAGGTAAAGTTTCCCTTCCCTACCTTACCACATTAATATTATTCCATTATGAGGTAGGTTGTCAATATAAAGAAGTTGCTGCAAAGTGATACTTTTCTCCCTGTCATGTCTGAAGATAATGTATTTCACATATTTGCTGCTTCCTGGTTAGTTCCCTCCTCTTCAGTTTTTTGGGATAGTTTGAAAAGGATAGGTATTAGCTCTTCTTTTTCTGTTAGGTAGAATCCCCCTGTGAAGCCTTTGTCCCTGAACATTTATTTTCTGGGAGTTCATTTAAATTATAAGTTCAATTTCACTACTAGTGATCAGTCTGCTTAGATTGTCTGAGTCTTCCTGGTTCAGTCTTGGAAAGTTGTATGTTTCTAGAAATTATCCTTTTCTTCTAGGTTGCCCGTTTCGTTGGCATATAATTGTTTGTAGTATTCTCTTATGATTTTATTGTATTTCTGTGATGACAGTTGTTATTTCTTCTCTTTCATTTCTTATTTTATCTCTTTTTTTCTTCATAAGCCTGGCTAACAGCTTATCAATATTGTTTATCTTTTTTAAAAAAACAGCTGTTGGTTACATTGATCTTTTCTATTGCTTTTGGATCTCTATTTTATTTATTTTCTCTCTGATCTTTATTATTTTCTCCCTTTTGCTCACTTTGGGTTTTGTTTGTTCTTCTTTTTCTAATTCCTTTAGATGATAGGTTAGGTTGTTTTTTTTTTTTTTTTTTTTTTTTTTTTTATAAATTTATTTATTTATTTATTTTTGGCTGTGTTGGGTCTTCGTTTCTGTGTGAGGGCTTTCTCCAGTTGCGGAGAGCGGGGGCCACTCTTCATCGCCATGCGCGGGCCTCTTACTGTCGTGGCCCCTCTTGTTGCAGACCACAGGCTCCAGACGCGCAGGCTCAGTAGTTGTGGCTCACGGGCCTAGTTGCTCCGCGGCATGTGGGATCTTCCCAGACCAGGGCTCGAACCCGTGTCCTTTGCATTAGCAGGCGGATTCTCAACCACTGCGCCACCAGGGAAGCCCAGGTTAGGTTGTTTATATGAGATTTTTCTTATTTTTTGAGACAGGCTTGTATCAGTATAACCTTCCCTCTTAGAACTGCTTTTGCTGTATTTCATAGATTTTGGAAAGTTGTGTTTTTATTTTTATTTGTCTTGATGTATTTTCTGATTTCCTCTTTGATTTCTTCATTGACTCATTGATTTTTTGTAGCATGTTGTTTAGTTTCCACGTGTTTGTGTTTTCCCATTTTCTTTGTGTTTTCTACCATTTTCTTTTCTAGTTTCATACCTTTGTTGTTGGAAAAAAAAAGCCTGATGTAATTTCCCTCTTCTTAAATTTGTTTACGTTTGTTTTGTGGCCTAGCATGTGATCTATCCTGGAAAAAGTTCCATGTGCACTTGAAAAGAATATGTATTCTGCTGTGTTTTGATTGAATGTCCTGTAGGTATCTATTAAGCCCAACTGGTCTAACATGTCATCTAAGACTACTGTTTCCTTATTGATTTTCTCTCTGGGTTATCTGTCCACCGATGTAAGTGGGGCATTAGTGTCCCCTACTATTATTATATTATTGTCAGTTTCTCTCTTTATGTCTGTTAATATTTGCTTTATATACTTAGGTGCTCCTATATTAGGTGCATATATATTATTGAGTATTATATCCTCTTCTTGTATTGCTGCTATTATCATTATATAATGCCCTTCTTTGTCTTTCATTATAGACATTGTTTTAAAGTCTGTTTTTTCTGATATGAATATTGCTACCTTAGTTTTTTTGTTTCCATTTTCATGAAATATCTTTTCCCATCCTCTCACTTTCAATCTGTGTGTGTCTTTTGTTCTGAAGTGAGTCTCTTGTAAGTAGCATATAGATGGGTCTTGTTTTTAATACAATCAGCCACCCTGTGTCTTTTGATTAAAATTTAGTGCATTGACATTTAAAGTGATTATTATAGGTATATACTTATTGCCGTTTTGTTACTTGTTTTCTGGTTGTTTCTGTAGTTCTTCTCTGGTATTTTCTTCTTCTTTCCATTTCTTAACTTTTGGTTTGATGATTTTCTTTCATGGTGTGCTTATGTTCCTTTTTCTCTTGTTTTGTCTATCTGTTGTAGGTTTTTGATTTGTGGTTACCCTGGGGTTCATATATGTTGACCTATAACTATATCTACTTATTTTAAACTGGTAGTCATTTAAGTTCAAACATATTCTAAAAGATCTATATTTTCTACCCCCCTGCCCCATGTTTTGTGTTTTTGATGTCATATTTTATATCTTCATGTTATCCCTTAACTATTTATTGTAGTTATTGTTGGTCTTACAGTTCTTTTTGTCTTTTAATCTTCATACTAGCTTTTTTAAATGGTTGATCTCTAGCCTTTACCACATATTTGCCTTTACTAGTGGGATTTTGCCTTTCCTGTAGATTCTTACTTCTTATTGTACCCTTTTCTTTTACTGTTAGAGAAGACCCTTTAACATTTCTTTTAGGGTAGGTTTGGTATTGGTGAACTCTGTTAGTTTTTGCTTGTCTGAGGACAGGGTAGATTCTTATGATTTTTGTTAGTGGTCTGCTAGCCTGAGTCAGTGAGATATTTTGTGCCTGCCTTCCATAAAACAGGATATAAGAGCACATGGTGATGTAGATTTCTACTATTATATGATTGAATAACATTTATTTGCAAGAGAAAAAGTAGACTGGCTTTTCCATTTGCCTAATGAATGAAACTTTGAAGATATTGCTAGATATAAATACCTTAAGAAAGAGTTTGCCATGTTTTATCTTACAGTTATGGATTACCTTTGCTTTAAACTATGTCTAGGGAACAAACTGAAACATTTGTTATGTTCATTATTTATTTTATAGCCCTTAAGATAGAAAATAAGCTGTCTCTGAAGAGGCCCAAGTGGGATGCTTCCAGGCATTTCTTGTAACTTGTAATACCCCACTGCCTGTAATGACAGTGATATATTCTTTACTTAACTTTACAAACTTGCAGGTTTTATTATTAAAGAACACAAAAGCACTGAATAACACAGACTTGCAATGGAATAATGTTGCCCTGGATAATGTGAAAGCAATCATTTTGTAATGTGTAATCCATTTCTTTCTTGTTTCTCGTCTGAATTGTTCTGAATTTTCACTCCAGCTGGAATCATCATTGTTCTCATGAAGACGGTATAGCCAGTCACACGTGGAAGAACAACAGATAGCTCTATTAATCTAGTAATTACTTTACATCCAAGATTTCCTGACTGACTTTTGTTTCCTTTTTTCTAAAACTTTCTTTGTGTTAGTTTCTCTTCTAGGCAATAAAGGTTATCCCAAATGTCCTATGAAGAGATCTAAATAAGGCAACATATCTTATCCTAGCATAGGACTGGCAATTCAGTACTGTTGTGAACAGCGTCTGAATGAGGCATAACGTAACAGGACAGAGGATATCTTTCCTCATCCTGATTTGTCTTGACTGTTATTTGATTTGATCTTTATGCAGTCCTCTATTATTCTCTCAGTGTTGGCATCTCTTGAGCGCCAATCAATCCTGCATCTAGAATGAAGGCTTCTGGCACATGGCTCAGGTTTCATATATACTCAAATCTCTCATGAACTATTCATTTTCCATTGGAAAACAGCCAGGTGCCTGTTGCCACTGTTTCTTAATTTTGACTTCTCCAAATCATTAACTGAACAAATTTTTATTTACCACAATCATGTGCCCTCTACTAGTATAGACACTTGGGATAGATTTGTGAACAAAACAAAGAGTCCTGTTTCCTAGACTCTACACACTACTGAGAGGCAGCAGATGGTAAGTGGTACCTTAATAATTAGTTAATTATATATGTTAGGGATAAAAAATGCCATGAAGACAATTGGTGGATGAGACAGTTTGAAGAATAAGCATGGCCACAAAGCCTGATTTGGACAAAGACTTGAAAGAACTGAAGGAGTTTGCCAGATAGCGTGTGGTAAGTTTATCGCAGGAAAGAAAATCGTCAGTTTGAAGGTAGAAAGTGTGCCCACTGAGGTGGGGGTGGAGTAACAAACCTGAAGAAAATTAAGTAAAGGAGAAGCGTAATAGAAGGTGAGGTCAGAGGGCTATTGTAAGCCTTTCACCCAAAGTGAAATAGAGATACATACAGGGCTTTGAACAGAGGAGTGATGTGAATTTACATTTTTAAAAGCATTACTCTGAGTTATAGGCTGAGGATAGACTCTCAGGAGGCTAGGTGGAAAGAGAAAGACCAATTTTTCCAGGGCAGAGATGGTGGTGGTGAGAAGTGGTTGGAATCTAGGTGTATTTTGAAGGAAGAGGGAACAGGATTCCTGACAATTTTGTTGGGGCTATAATGGAAACAGAGGAGTCAAGGAGGACTCCAAGCTTGCCTTGAACAACTGGAAGGATAGAGTTATCTTTACGTGACTTGGAGTTCATTAACTTCTGGGTAATCCTGACTCACCTTTTAGATCCTGAACTCCAATTTTTTTTTGAACACCTGTTCTGGCTTTTATAATTCCTTTATCTCCCTATATCTCACTGTTGGAAGTACACTGTGTCTTGACTTCTTTTTTCCTTTTTATACTTAGATTTACTATTACTTCTGTCCTTGCTTCATTTCCTTTCCTATTGTATCAACTACTTTAACATCACTGTGCTTAACTCCACACCCATGACCTTCCACTCAGTCATCCTGAAAATCACACTGTAGAGGTGGCCCAATTATTCATCCTCAGAATCTTTCGCATGAACTTCTGTGGATTACCAAATAAAAGAAACAGTGATGCAGACTGGTGGGACCACAAATTCATATTTTTCTACTTGATTGGGACCATTGCCAAATTGTTTTTTCCTGCCACTTGAGGAAACTCATATTCCCCTCAACTTTTACATTGTCATTTTATGCCTTTTACCCACTGCGCGAAGATGATAGAGGCCATCAGAAATTAATGATCTCATCTGCATTCACATCCACATCTACACAAGTACATCTGCAGTCATGAAAACAGTTGATTTGCCTATTCAAGGCTAATGTTTGCACCCATACTTCAGATCCTATTCCCTCGGAACTTTGCTCTGTCAGTTACCTGTACTTTTTCCATCTCCCAGATCTCCCCTTACAGTGATTTTTTTCATCTCAGTCTATAAAAGAGGTCCAAGTCTTCCTCTGAAAAAAAAAAAAAAGTAACCTTCCCCTCTAGATGTTACCCTAGTGCTCTCTTTGTCTTCAAAACCAACTTTATGTGTAGGACAGTTCATATTTGCTTTCACTCCTTTCTAACCTTCAAGTCCCATCTAAATCACAGCCACTTGAGTCTGGCCCCACCACTTGGCCGAACGTGCTTACTAATGTCATCTGTAGTCTCCTAAGATATCATCTCTTTCTAGAATGCTAGAATCCGGCACTACTGACCCTCTCTTCTTACTGACACCCCTGGTTTAAATGGTTTCCTTGATATATGACTGTATTAACCATGTCTTCTGCTTTGTATACTCTGACGCTTTGACCTCTGGGCCTTGTTGACCCAGGAGAGACTGTCCCTCCTGGACAGTCTCTAGGAACTGGGTAACCAATTCCTAGAGAATCATCCCATTCAAATGCAAAACCAAGCAATCCAGAGCCCACATCCTCTGTCTTTCTCTCATACTCCTGGCCACTGTCCATCTGCCCTCATTACCCCAGGGCCAGGGACCAGACAACTAGGGACAGCCCCTATGCCCTGGAGCCTGTTGACATTATTCAAACTAGCCAATCCTAAACCCACTTACCCTGCTTCATCTGTTCCTTCCCACTGAAACCACAGTGAAAGTTCTTCCTCACATTTTCCCCTCTCCCTCTGCCTCCTGATGGACCCCTTCCCCCCCAGTACTTCCTCATGTGTCCTTCCACCACAGTGTCACATGTTCCTCCTCTTGGAACCTGTGATTATAACAAACTATCTTTTCAGTGGCAGTTCTCTCCTGACCTGCTGGCCTTGTCCTACCTAAAAAAAAATAACAAAACTCTGACTTTCTTGGTTCTCCTCCCTTATGACCATTTTCCTCAACTTTCTTTGAACTCCTCTTCTGAGTATAAATAATTCATAGGTGAGTGATTCCAAAATCCCTATCCACAGGTACTCCTGTTTTTCATTGTTTTGTGACAGAGGATATGCAAAATTTTAGTCCATTGTGCGTACTACAGTATAGCTGACCCCTATGCCTAGCAACTAGTCATTACTCAACATGCTTTGGTTCCTTGCTAGTATTTAATACTCCCTCTCTTCTTAGAATTCCCTGTGTGAATATTCTAAAGCAGAATTTGTTGTTTTTGTACTCCTGTTTCATGTAGTTCATGATAGTCATTACATAAGTGATTGTTAAATTTTTTTTAAAAGTGAAATTTCTCCATGTTAGTTAGATGCATTATTATACAATGTATCACCGCTCTATGAAGCTAATGATCATGATTGATTTCTTCTCCTCTTTGGTCCTACCCAACATATCCCAGTCATTATAATGTTCTGCTTGACTCTTTGATAGCTTCCTAAGTACTCCCTTCTTCTCCACTTCTTCATCCCCAAATCTGTTCTCTAAACTGCCATGCTAAGTTGGACTTTCTAAAAGTAACTCTGGTTATGAAATATTAACACACATGAAAGACTTCTTATTTTCAGGGTAAGGTCTGGACTCCTAGACATTATATGATCTAGCCAACAATTCTCAAACTGATCTAAATTACAGAATCACCTGTGCAGGGTTTTATTTTTACGTAGAAGTCTAAGGCAAAAGAGGGCTGTGAAACTATTTTTAAAACAATTTGTAACCCAAGTCAGATGATCATTCAGGTTTGAAAATAATAGCCTTCCATTCTTTTCAACTCATTTTTTTCAATATTCTCCACCCTTGGGCTCCAGATTATTGACATACTTGAAGTTCTCTGAGAGATTCTCTGTCTCCAAAGGTGGTGCAAAACCCATCTTTCCCCTCTATTTCTCGGGTCCTCTTCTCTCATTGCCTTGAGATATGACATCATTGTACCTTCTATAAAAAAGAGCTGACTGCTATTCCACATTACCTGTCTGTTATTAGCTATATGTTATTTTCTGCTCTGAACACAGAGCTCTTTATAATTAATTCCATTTGAATTCTAAACACATTAAGTTAAAAAATTATTGCCTTTTTCATTGTGGTAAAATATACATAAGATAAAAGCTAACATTTTAACCATTTTTAAGTGTTACATATTTCACAATGTTGTGCAACCAACCCCCAGAATTATTTTTATCTTGCAAGACTGAAATTATGTACCTATTCAATAATAACTCCCCATTCCTCTCACCCACTTCCACCCCATGGCCCTGGCATTTATCATTCTACTTTTTAATCTCTATAAATTTGACTGCTCTGGGTACTTTACATAAGTGGAATCATATGGCATTTGTACTTTCATGTCTAGCTCATTTCACTTAGAATAATGTCTCAAGGTTCATCCATGTGTAGCATGTGTCAGAATACCCTTCCTTTTTTTTTTTTAACATCTTTATTGGAGTATAATTGCTTTACAGGGTTGTGTTAGTTACTGCTGTATAACAAAGTGAATCAGCTATATGCATATGTATATCTCTATATCCCCTCCCTCTGCATCTCCCTCCCACCCTCCCTATCCCACCCATCTAGGTGGTCACAAAGCATCGAGCTAATCTCCCTGTGCCATGCAGCTGCTTCCCACTAGCTATGTGTTTTACATTAGGTAGTGTATATATTTCAATACTACTCTCTCACTTCATCCCAGCTTACCCTTGCCCCTCCCCATGTCCTCAAGTCCATTCTCTACGTTTGTGTCTTTATTCCTGTCCTGTCCTTGGTTCATCATAACCATGTTTTTGTTTCTAGTTCCATATATGTGTTAGAATACCATATTTGTTTTTCTCTTTCTGACTTACCTCACTCAGTGTGACAGACTCTAGGTCCATCCACCTCACTACAAATAACTCAATTTCGTTTCTTTTTATGGCTGAGTAATATTCCATTGTATATATGTGCCACATCTTCTTTATCCATTCATCGGTCAATGGACACTTAGGTTGTTTCCATGTCCTGGCTACTATAAATAGAGCTGCAACGAACATTGTGGTGCATGACTCTTTTTGAATCATGGTTTTATCAGGGTATATACCCAGTAGTGGGATTGCAGGGTCATATGGTAGTTCTATTTTTAGCTTTTTAAGGAAACTTCATACTGTTCTCCATAGTGGTTGTATTAATTTACATTCCCACCAACAGTGCAAGAGGGTTCCCTTTTCTCAACACCCTCTCCAGCATTTATTGTTTGTAGATTTTTTGATGATGGCCATTCTGACTTGTGTGAGGTGATACCTCACTGTAGCTTTGATTTGCATTTCTCTAATGATTAGTGATGTTGAGCATTCTTTCATGTGTTTGTTGGCAATCTGTATATCTTCTTTGCAGAAATGTCTGTTTAGGTCTTCTGCCCATTTTTTGGATTGAGTTGTTTGTTTTTTTGATATTGAGCTTCATGAGCTGCTTATAAATTTTAGAGATTAGTCCTTTGTCAGTTGCTTCATTTGCAAGTATTTTCCCCCATTCTGAGGGTTGTCTTTTTGTCTTGTTTATGGTCTCCTTTGCTGTGCAAAAGCTTTTAAGTTTCATTACGTCCCATTTGTTTATTTTTGTTTTTATTTCCATTTCTCTAGGAGGTGGGTCAAAAAAGATCTTGAGGCAATTTATGTCATAGGGTGTTCTTCCTATGTTTTCCTCGAAGAGTTTTGTAGTGTCTGGCCTTACATTTAGGTCTTTAATCCATTTTGAGTTTATTTTTGTGTATGGGGTTAGGAAGGGTTCTAATTTCATTCTTTTACATGTAGCTGTCCAGTTTTCCCAGCACCACTTATTGAAGAGGCTGTCTTTTCTCCACTATATGTTCTTGGCTCCTTTATCAAAGATAAATTGACCATATGTGTGTGAGTTTATCTCTGGGCTTTCTATCCTGTTCCATTGATCTATATTTCTATTTTTGTCCCAGTACCATACTGTCTTGATTATTGTAGTTTTGTAGTATAGTCTGAAGTCCAGGAGCCTGATTCCTCCAGCTCCGTTTTTTTTCTTAAGATTGCTTTGACTATTCAGTGACTTCTATGTTTCCATACAAATTGTGAAATTTTTTGTTATAGTTCTATGAAAAATGCCATTGGTAGTTTGATAGGGATTGCAATGAATCTGTAGATTACTTTGGGTAGTATATTCACATTCACAATATTGATTCTACCAATCCAAAAACATGGTATATCTCTCCATCTGTTTGTATCATCTTTAATATCTTTCATCGGTGTCTTATAGCTTTCTGCATACAGGTCTTTTGTATCCTTAGGTAGGTTTATTCCTAGATATTTTATTCTTTTTGTTACAATGGTAAATGGGAGTGTTTCCTTAATTCCTCTTTTGGATTTTTCATCATTAGTGTATAGGAATGCAAGAGATTTCTGTGCATTAATTTTGTATCCTACTACTTTACCAAATTCATTGATTAGCTGTAGTAGTTTTCTGGTAGCATCTTTAGGATTTTCTATGTATAGTATCATGTTATCTGTAAACAGTGACAGCTTTACTTCTTTTCCAATTTGGATTCCTTTATTTCTTTTTCTTCTCTGATTGCTGTGGCTAAAACTTCCAAAACTATGTTGAATAATAGTGGTGAGAGTGGGCAACCTTGTCTTCTTCCTGATCTTAGAGGAAATGGTTAAAATTTTTAACCATAGACACTGATGTTGGCTGTAGGTTTGTCATATATGGCCTTTATTATGTTGAGGTAGGTTCCCTCTATGCCTACTTTCTGGAGACTTTTTACCATTAATGGGTGTTGAGTTTTGTCAGAAGCTTTTTCTGCATCTATTGAGATTATCATACGGTTTTTATCCTTCAGTTTGTTAATATGGTGTATCACATTGATTGATTTGCGTATACTGAAGAATCCTTGCATTCCTGAGATACACCACACTTGATCATGGTATATGATCCTTTCAGTGTTCTGTTGGATTCTGTTTGCTAGTATTTTGTTAAGGATTTTTACGTCAATGTTCATCAGTGATATTGGCCTGTAGTTTTCTTTTTTTGTAACGTCTTTTTCTGATTTTGGTATCAGGGTGATGGTGGCCTTGTAGAATGAGTTTGGGAGTGTTCCTCCCTCTGCTATATTTTGGAAGAGTTTGAGAAGGATAGGTGTTAGGTCTTCTCTAAATGTTTGATAGAATTCGCCTGTGAAGCCAACTCGTCCAGGGCTTTTGTTTGTTGGAAAATTTTTAATCACAGTTTCAATATCAGTGCTGCAGATTGGTCTGTTTATATTTTCTATTTCTTCCTGGTTCAGTCTCAGAAGATTGTGCTTTTCTAAGAATTTGTCCATTTCTTGCAGGTTGTCCATTTTATTGGCATATAGTTGCTTGTAGTAATCTCTCATGATCCTTTGTATTTCTTCAGTGGCAGTTGTTACTTCTTTTTCATTTCTAATTCTGTTGATTTGGGTTTTCTCCCTTTTTTTCTTGATGAGTCTGGCTAATGGTATACCAATTTTGTTTATCTTCTCAAAGAACCTGCTTTTAGTTTTATTGGTCTTTGCTATTGTTTCCTTCATTTCTTTTTCATTTATTTCTGATCTGATCTTTATGATTTCTTTCCTTCTGCTAACTTTGGGGTTTTTTTGTTCTTCTTTTTCTAAATGCTTTAGGTGTAAGGGTGGGTTGTTTATTTGAGATTTTTCTTGTTTCTTGAGGTTGGATTGTATTGATGTAAACTTCCCTCTTAGACCTGTTTTTGCTGCATCCCATAGATTTTGGGTCATGATGTTTTCATTGTCATTTGTTTGTAGGTATTTTTTGATTTCCTCTTTGATTTCTTCAGTGATCTCTTGGTTATTTAGTAGTGTACTGTTTAGTCTCCAGGTGTTTTTATTTTTTACAGTTTTTTTCCTGTAATTGATATCTAGTCTCATAGCGTTGTGGTCGGAAAAGATACTTATTATGATTTCAGTTTTCTTAAATTTACCAAGGGTTGAATTGTGACCCAAGATATGATCTATCCTGGAGAATGTTCCATGAGCAATTGAGAAGAAAGTGTTTTCTGTTGTTTTTGGATGGAATGTCCTATGAATATCAATTAAGTCCATCTTTTTAATGTGTCATTTAAAGCTTGTGTTTCCTTACTTATTCTCATTTTGGATGATCTGTCCATTGGTGAAAGTGGGGTGTTAAAGTCCCCTACTATTATTGTGTTACTGTTGATTTCCCCTTTCATGGCTGTTAGCATTTGCCTTATGTATTGAGGTGCTCCTATGTTGGGTGCATAAATATTTACAGTTGTTATATCTTCTTCCTGGATTGATCCCTTGATCATTATATAGTGTCCTTCTTTGTCTCTTGTAGTAGTCTTTATTTTAAAGTCTATTTTGTCTGATATAAGAATTGCTACTCCAGGTTTCTTTTGATTTCCATTTGCATGTAATATCTTTTTCCACTCCTTCACTTTCAGTCTGTATGTGTCTCTAGATCTGAAGTGTGTCTCTTGTAGACAGCATATATATGGGTCTTGTTTATGTATCCCTTCAGCCAGTTTATGTCTTCTGTTTGAAGTGTTTAACACATTTACATTAAGGTAATTATCAATATCTATGTTCCTGTTACCATTTTCTTAATTGTTTTGGGTTTGTTTTTGTAGGTCTTTTCCTTCTCTTGTGCTTCCTGCCTAGAAAAGTTCCTTTACCATTTGTTGTAGAGCTGGTTTTGTGGTGCTGAATTCTCTTAACTTTTGCTTATCTGTAAAGTTTTCAGTTTCTCCACCGAATCTGAATAAGATCCTTGCTGGGTAGAGTAGGCTTGATTGTATTTTTTTCCCTTTCATCACTTTAATTATGTCCTGCCCCTCCCTTCTGGCTTGTAGAGTTTCTGCTGAAAAATGTGCTGTTAACCTTATGGGGATTCCCTTGTGTGTTATTTGTTGCTTTTCCCTTGTGCTTTTAATATTTTTTCTTTGTATTTAATTTTTGATTGTTTGATTAATACATGTCTTCATGTGTTTCTCTTAGGTTTATTCTGTGTGATATTCTCTGTGCTTCCTGGACTTGATTGACTATTTCCTTTCCTATGTTAGGGAAGTTTTCATCTATAATCTCTTCAAATATTTTCTCAGACCCTTTCTTTTTCTCTTCTTCTGGGACCCTTGTAATTAGAATGTTGGTGTGTTTAATGTCCCAGAGGTCTCTGAGACTGTCCTCAAATCTTTTCATTGTTTTCTTTTTTCTGCTCCCTGGCAGTTATTTCCACCATTTTATCTTCCAGCTCTCTTATCTGTTCTTCTGCCTCAGTTATTCTGCTATTGATTCCTTGTAGAGTATTTTTAGTTTCAGTAATTGTGTTGGTCATCACTGTTGTTTGCTCTTTAGTTCTTCTAGATCCTTGTTAAATGTTTCTTGTATTTTCTCCATTCTGTTTTCGAGATTTGGGATCATCTTTACTATCATTACTCTGAATTCTTTTTCACATAGGTTGCCTTTTTCTTCTTCATTTATTTGGTCTTGTAGGTTTTTACCTTGCTCCTTCATCTGTAACATATTGTTTTTTCATTTCCTTTTTTCTTTTTTTTTTTGATGGGTGGTGCTCTATTCCTGTCTTACTGGTTGTTTGGCCTGAGACGTCCATCAGTGGAGTTTGCAGGCAGTTGTATAGAGCTGCATCTTGGTGCTGAGATGAGAACCTCTGGGAGGTCTCACTCTGATTGATATTCCCTGGGGTCTGAGGTTCTCTGTTAGTCCAAAGGTTTGGACTCAGAGCTCCCACCACAGGAGTCGAGCCCAACCTCCTGCATGGGAACCAAGATCCCACAAGCTTTGTTACACAGTAAAAATAAATAAATAAATAAAGAAGGAATAAAGAAAGAAAAAAAGGAGCAGTATAATATCAAAGAATAAAAAACCAAATAAAATTAGAAAGGTTAAAAAATATATTAGGAAAAATAAACCTATAATTGAAACAACTGCAACAAGGTAAAATAAAACCACAAAAGGAAAAAGGGGGGGTGGGGTGGGGACAAGCTAAAAGGAGAGATTACTAAGAAATTATAAAGAGTAAAATAATATTAGAAAAATCAGAGATTTATTAGGAAAAATAAAAATATAAAAGAATCAACAACAATGAATCAACAAGGTAAGACAGAACCCCAATCTAAAAAAGGAAGAAAGAAAAGGAAAAAAAAAAAAAAAACCTTTGCTCTAGGGGCAGAGTTTAGGCAAGGGGATGGAACTTAGGCAGGGGTGGCGTTTAGGGTTTGGTGGGACCTAGGCGGGTTGGGGAGTGACGTTTGAGTGTGGGGTGTTGCCTAGGCTCAGGACACACACAGACAGAAAAGGCCTTGGGGGTGGGGCCTAGATGGGCCTCTGCTTAGGACCTGTGGGGAAGGGGAGAGGCAGCAAGTGGAAAGGAGGGCGTCTGGAATGTGGAGTTCCGGAGTTTGGAGGTAGGGCCCTGAGTGAGGGTGTGTGGCTGGAGGTTAGGCCTAGCGCGGTTGGAGGGGGTCTCAGAGGGGATCTCCAAGTGTAGAGGTAGGGCCCTGGGTGGGGGTGTAGGGCTGGGGCTTGGGCTCTGCACGACAGGAGGGAGGCTCCGAGAGCAGAAGATTAGGCCTAAATGGACAGGGAAAGCACTGGCTGCATTCCCTTCTGTTCCTTCACACCCCTCCCCAACCGTCTCCCCCAGGGTCTCCCCTGTCGCCGCTGGACCCCTAACAGTGGGTGGGTCCTGCTGGGTGTAGGAACTCCTCCCCTCTCCCAGCCACCACTCGGGGTGCCAGTCCTGGCGGTCCGGCCTTTAAGGGGAGACTTTTGCTCCCCCTTCCCTCCCTCCCACTCCCTCAGGACCCATGAGGCCAGAGGGGGCCTAGGTAGGCAGAGGATCAGGCCTGGGATCTCAACAGCTTCCTGGGGGCCCAAGTGGGCAGGGGAAGCCTGGCCACACTCTCTTTTGATCCTCTGCCCTCCCACTTGTTCCCGTTTCCCTCTTCAGGCGTGGAATCCCTTCCCCTCCTCCAGCAACCCCCCAGGGGAGCCAGTCCCATCCTGCCTCCACTTCTCCTTCACTTCCTCCACATCCCACGTCCCACATCCTACCCAGTCACTGGGGGTTCCTCCCATCCCCTTAGGTGTCCATGGTCCCCCACTGGTGCCTGGTAGGTGCCCTGGTTGTGAGGAGATGCAAATTCCACATCCTCCTAGTATGCCATCTTCTCCCTTCCTTTTTAAGGCTGGGTAATATTCCACTGTACATGCATATACCACATTTTGTTTATCCATTTTACTCACTGAAGGACATTTGCTTTCACCTTTTGGTTATGTGAATAATACTGCTCTGAACATGGGGGAGCAAATACCTGTTTGAGTTACTGCCTTTACTTCTTTTGTGTATACACCCAGAAATGGAATTGCTGAATCATGTGACAATTCTGTGTTAAACTTTTTGAGGAATTGCTGTACTGTTTTCCACAGTGGCTGCACCATTTTACATTCCCCCCAGCAATGCACAAGGGTTTTAATTTCTTTACCTTATTAGGCTTTTAGGTAGGGTTCTCCTGAGAAACAGAACTGATAGAATGTGTACACATATATCTAAATGTATATTTTTTTCTTTATTTTTTGTTTATTTTAAGGAAATGTCCCATGTAATTGTGGAGGTCAGCAAGTCCAAAATCTACAAGATAGGCCAGCAGACTGGAGAGCCAGGGAAGAGTTGGTGCTGCAGTTTGAATCCAAAGGCAACTCTGGAGGAATTCACTCTTCCTTGAGGGAGGTCAGTCTTTTTTCCATCAAGGTCTTCAACTGATTAGATGATGTCCACCCACATTAGGGAGGGTAATCTGCTTTAAGTCTACTGATTTAAATGTTAATCTCATCTAAAAACATACCTTCAGTGAAACATCTAGAATAATGTCTTACCAAATATCTGGGTACCATGGCCTAGCCAAATTGACACATAAAATTAACCACCATATTTGCTAACATTTGTTATGTTCTGATTGAAGTTGTTTTTGTTTTTGATAATAGCCATCCTCATGGGTGTGAAGTGGTATTATTGTGGTTACACTGCTCCCTTTTAGTAGAGTTTACAACCAATGGACAAGAATAGACCAAAACTAAGTTTATGACTCTTTCCCCATCATTTTCACACTAATATTTAAGTCAGTAACATTTATTTCTATTATAATAATTCCGGAGATATAGCTCTGCTCATTTTTAAATTGAGTTTTGTTGCTGCTGCTGTTGTTGTTTTTGTTACACTGTAGGAGTTATTTATATATTATAGAAATTAACCCCTAGTCAGATATATGATTTGCAAATATTCACTCCCATTCTATGGTTTGCCTTTTAAATTTGTGAACAGTGTCTTTTTTTTAAATAAATTTATTTATTTATTTATTGTTTTTTGGCTGTGTTGGTTCTTCATTGCTGCATGCAGGCTTTCTCTAGTTGTAGCGAATGGAGCCTACTCTTCGTTGTGGTGCGCGGGCTTCTCATTGCAGTGGCTTCTCTTGTTGTGGAGGATGGGCTCTAGGCACGTGGGCTTCAGTAGTTGTGGCACACAGACTTAGTTGCTCCGTGGCATGTGGGATCTTCCCAGACCAGAGCTCGAACCCATGTCCCCTGCATTGGCAGGCAGATTCTTTTTTTTTTTTTCTATTATTTATTTTTTGGCTGCATTGGGTCTTTGTTGCTGCATGCAGTTTTCTCTAGCTGTGGCGAGTGAGGGCTACTCTTCGTTGCGGTGCGTGGGCTTCTCATTGTGGTGGCCTCTCTTGTTGCGGAGCTCGACTTGTAGGCGTGTGGGCTTCAGTAGTCGTGGCTCGTGGGCTCTAGAGTGCAGGCTCAGTAGTTGTGGCGCACGGGCTTAGTTGCTCCACGGCATGTGGGATCCTCCCGGACCAGAGCTCAAACCCATGTCCCCTGCACTGGCAGGCGGATTCTTAATCACTGAACCACCAGGGAAGTCCCATGAACAGTGTCCTTTGATGCACAAAAGTTTTAAATGTTGCTGTAGGCCTATTTATCTTTGTGCTTTTGGTGTCATATCCAAGAAATCACTGCCAAATGCAACGTCATGCAACTTTCGCTCTATGTTTTCTTCTAAGAGTTTTATAGTTTTAACCCTTCCATTTAGATATTTGATCCAGATATATCTATTTTAATTATTTATGTATAAATCTGTTTTCCACACCACACTCTTAGTGATGGCAGCAAAGTGGGATGCTCTTTATTTTTATATTCCCCAAGCTTGAAATGCTATGCCTCATATTTTATAAGTTCTTAATAAATGTTTGAGGACTTCAAAATAAAGGAATGATTAATAATAGAAATGAAAATAACAACTTCTTCCTGTATCAGGTACAGTTCTCAGCATTTTACATGTATTCAACTTATTTAATCCTCACAAAACACCTATTACTGAAGAAACTGAAGCACCGAGATGGTAAACTACTTGGCCAAGATTACATCAGTACTGGGTGACAAACCTTGGAATTCATGAGCATATATGTTAAATGTTGAAGCAATTCAGAGCAGTATGATCTAGATGGCAGAGTGTAGCCTAGGTTCATAAATTTGGCGTAGCATCAGAATTACTTGAAAGAGCTTTAAGAAAAACAGATTCTTGGACTACACCCAAGACCTACTGAGATACTGAGAACTAATGTTTTAAAAATCATCTTGGGGAGTTTTCATGCAGTCAGCCTGACATCTGCCTAAGCAAAATGCTTTGTGAATCACTGAACACTGAACTTTCCCGTTTGGGCCGATACGTGAAATGAGCAGAAAGCACTTGGAAATATATCCTTGCTGCTATTACCAGCTATTCAGACTGTCTTTTTCCTGAGAATTGATGTTATTTGACTAAATAAGAAATACTTTGGGAATTTGTAGGGCTCGGTTTGCTGGACTGGGGAGCATTATTGCCATTAGGAGATAAAAATGGGTATGAAAGCAATGTAGAACCTAAGCTTGTGTAGTAAGACCTATAGTAGGTGAGTGTGTAAATTTATCTATGCAAATCATATAGAAAGGAAATGTAAAGAAGAGCATCTGCCGATGTTCTACTCCAAGTCACTCATCTATAAATAAACAGCCTTCAGATAGCAGGCAAACTTTTTTTGAATGAGCAAAGGAAAAATTTGAGTGAATCAATTAATGACTAAATAAAGAACAAACAAATTAACCCTACATCTGTAAATATGACACATGTAACGTCTCAACAAGCAATGCAGTGACTCCAAATTAAACTCTCAAGTATCTTTTCTTGCCAAGGATTGTTCTGCCTATAAAGCCCAGAAAACTTTTCAAAATGTTGGGGAATACCAACCTTTAATTTCAGTTAGTGCAGAGAATCCATGTGTGTAACTACAACAGAAAAAACCTCCTCTCTCTAGAACTTGAACATGAAGCGGACCCCTAAGAACTGGACTTGTATTATTATAGATAATTGCACATTTAGCCAAAGTAATATCCACCTATTTCCCAGCAATGTGCCTCATTCTTATCTCTCATAGACTCTAAAGTGCCTCATTTGAAAGCCAGGAATAGGAGAATCAAACTGCCAATACTTACATAATAATAATATATCTATTGTTTTGAGTCTTTGGAGTATGAGATAGTCAGAAAGCCATTTCCTTACTTCCTCACGTGGGTTTGGATTGCACTGCTTCTGAAAATTAATATTTTTCACTGAGCAGGTGTGTGTAAGAGAGAGAGAAAAACTCAACAATTCCAATCTGGGTAACTAATGTGCGTGTGTGTGTGACTGCAAATTAGTAGAGAGACAGACTCAAAGATCAAAAATTCCACTCAGGGAAATCAGGAGGATGTAAAGATGAAGATGCTTGAAACCACAGCAGAGGAGTGCTCTGAAAGAAGGGATGCAGAACAGTATAGTGCAGGACTTAGAGTGCCATGAGGGATGGTTAATGGTCCTGCTATAACATACTCTCCTTTCCCAGCTGTTGGAGTTAAGGACTATATTCTAGGAGGAGAACACATGATATGGGTGTGAGATGGGGGACTTAAAAAAATTTTTTTTATAAAAGGTGAGTAAAGCTTTGAGTATTAGAAGAAAAATTCACATTGGAGAGCAGATAAGATCTGAGGATAAAAAGTCAGATTCATACAGAAGTGAACTCACAAAGGACCCACTTGTGAAAAATTTTAAGATTTTTTGTACTTGTCTCTGAGTATGGGGAAAGCCATATTCTTGTGCATCTTTAAGTTTCCTGCCTCTGGTATTGTGATCTATTTTATTTGATCTGTATGTCTTGTATAAAGGCAGTATGTAATTCAATGAAATGTTTTGACTGGGTCATCTGAGCAACTTTAGTTCACAAACAAGATAAAACTTTTAATATATTTTAAGTTCTGACCTCAAACCCCACCAAAGGTATGTAGGCAAATCTCTGAAATTGTGTCTTCTAATGTTCCATATAATATGTTATCATATTAAAATTACTATGTTTACCAGAAAAAATGTATATTTTTATAGCAATAAAAAGATGTATAAAGGTGGTATTGATGCATTACATAGACGATTGATTCCTATTTATTTTTATAATAGCAAGATATTTTTTCATCCTCAAATATCGATGCAGGGATGTTAAGTATACAGAGGGTCTCCTTATCCACTGAACAATTCTACGATTGCATTACATTTGACTTATATAAAAGAAGCTGTACACTGACAAGAGTCTATAATCTACTCACTATCCTATTCCTCTTACAATTCACCTTTAAATTTTATCATTTTAGTCTTTCTGAAAAGATACAGATGTAATCTCTGCATTAAAAATAGACATTGATGAGGGAATAATCCACCCAAACTGATTTGCTTCGGCATATTTCTTCTGTCTTGAAACCTAATATGCATCTGTTGTCACTTCCATGAAAATGCTCCTGATTACTAATCAACCGTTTTTATTAATAATAAGTTAATACCTCTCCTAATGATTTTACATTTTAATGAAAGTGTAAATGCTAGATGTAATGCTAGACATATGAATTTGTGAGCCGATTGCAGAAGGCTCACTGAGTTTGCTGAAGTGAACTATTGAGAATGGTAAAACTTCAGACACAATATTATTTTTTTCTGGTTTTCTTAAGGAAAATAGTCCAGTTGACCCTTGAATAACACAGGTTTAAACTGCACAGGTCCACTTACATATGGATGTTTTTCAATAAATATATTAGGAATTTTTTGGAGATTTTAAAAACTTGCAAAATGAACCACAAAGCCGAGAAATATTGAAAAATTAATATAAAGTTAGTTATGTCATGAATGCATAAAATAGATGTATATATATGTATGTGTATGTATATATATAACATACAGAATGTGTATTAATCGACTGTTTATGTTATCAGTAAGGCTTCTGATTAACAGTATGCTATTAGTAGTTAAGCTCCGGGAGAGTAAAAAGTTATATGCCAATTTTCGACTGTGGAGGTTCAGCACCCCTAACCCCCCCTCATTGTTCAGGGGTCAATGGCAATCCTATGTATCTGTTTAACTCTGCATTTTTAGTTCCAAGTGGTGCATTACATTTGACTGGTAATAGACTTTCCCCACAAGTAGGATGAAATGTTTCCTTAGAGTGGGATCAGAAGTCAAAGAAGAGGTTTCAGTCCTCATCATACAAAGGCTCAGAACACTCTTTGACACTATGAGCCATGCTCTTCTATTTGAAACACTCACTTCACTAGTTTTTACTTCTAACTCTCTGGCCGCCCTTCATTCACCATATGGACCCATCCTTCTCTACCATTAATTAGCCATTAAAGCTAGGTTTCTGTGAGACTCAATTGTAGGTATCTTCTTATGTTCTCCTCTATTAGGTCATTCTATTCAAGCCCTCAAAATACCAATAATTACCCAATTTGTGTCTTGGCGAAACCTTTTTTTTTTTTTGTGAGCTTATATATATCAACATTTCCATTTGGATTTCTCAAAAATTCCTTAATCTCAACTTGTCCTAAACTGTTCTCATAATATCCACCTCTTCCTCTCTTACCCCAAACCTGTTCATTTTCCAGTGATCCATATATCAGAGAATGGAATCACCAAACTTCTAGCCACACAAGACAGAGACCTTGTTGTTTTCCATTTCCTTAAATCTTACACAGTAACTCAGTGCCAAATCTTTTCCTTATTGTTATCTTAATATCTCTTGAATTCCAACAATAATCTATCATCACATCCCATGTCCAAATTACCATCTTTGGAATAGCCACCTAATCATTTTGCCTCTACCCAATACACTCTTTCCTCAATGCCATTCTCTATATCATATCCACAGTAATCTGTTCAAAATGAACATCTTACCATGAAATTCAATGCCCACCTCCCCAACTACCTGTCCAAACTTTTCCAATTTAAAAACTTCCATGATTCTATTGCAATATTCTATTGCTTTTTTGTTTATAAACACTTTACTGTTTTAGAGCAGTTTTAGGTGTGCAGCAAAATTGAGGGGAAAACACAGAGAGTCCCCATATGCTCCTTGTTCCCATATATAAATAGTCTCCCACATTATCAACATCTCCCACCAGAGTGGTACATTTCTTACAATTGATGGACCTAAATTGACACATAATGATTGCTCAAAGTCCATAGTTTACATTAAGGTTCACTCCTGGTGTTATACATTCTGTGGATTTGGACAGATGAATAATGGCATGTATCCATCATTGTGCTAGGGGAGATGAACAGGTAGAACACATGGGATTTTCACTGCCCTAAAAATCCCATATGCTCTACCTGTCCATCCCCCCTTCCCCACCCCCTGTCAATCACTGTTCTTTTTTTACTACGTCAGTAGATTTGCTTTTCCAGAATGTCATAGAGTTGTCACACCATATGTAGCCTTTTTAGGTTGGCTTCTTTCACTTCATAACATGCATTTAAGTTTCCTCCACTTCTTTTTATGATTTAATAGGTGATTTCTTTTTAGCACTGAATAATATTACATTATCTGGATGTACCACAGTTTATGTACCCATTCACCTGCTGCAGCACACCTTGGTTGCTTCCGAGATTTGACAATTATGAATAAAGATCCTATATACATGCATGTGCATGTTTTTGTGTGGACCTAAGTATGGAGCTTGTTTGGATAAATGCCAAGGAGTGCTATTACTGGATTGTATGGTAAGAATGTGTTTAGTTTTTTAAGAAACTGCCACACTGTCTTCCAAAGTGGCTGAACCATTTTGCATTCCCACCCGCAATGAATGAGAATCCCTATTACTACACATCCTTTCTAGAATTCGATGTTGTCATTGTTCTGAATTTTGGCCATTCTAATAGGTGTATAGTGGTATCTTGTTGCTTTGCAGTTCCCTGATGACATATAATATGAAGCATCTTTTTATATGCTATTTGTCATCTTTTCTGGTGAGGTGTCTGTTAAAATCTTTGGCCCAGAAGTGGAGTCAAGATGGCAGTGTGGGAAGATGCAGAGTTAGCGTCTCCCCACAACTAGGGCACCTGCCAGCCACTGGTAGGGGACTCTGACACACAAGGAGACAGGAGGAACCCTAAAGTGAACCAATAGGATGTAGTGGGACTGAGCGGGGAGAAGAAGCGTAGGCCAGACAGGATCGGCACCCCTGAAGCTGGGGAAATCAGGAGAGGCAGGCAGGAGGGACCCTCCAGGAAGAGCGGGAGAGGAGCAGAGGGCGATCGCCTGGTCCACTCGGGCCAGAGGGCCTGCTGAGCTGCCAGGCTGGTCCCCTGCCCTCCAAACACCCCTCCAGGACACATGGGTCCTTGGGGGCATAGGAGGGAGGCAAGGGAAATCAGGAGAGGCAGGTGGGAGGGGCCCTCCCAGACTGGAGGAGCAAAAGAGGAGAGAAGAGCGGTTGCCCCACCCACCTGAGCCCAGGAAGCCTGCTGGGATCTCAGGTGAGGTCCCCTGCCCTCTGAGACCAGGGGTGGGGGGGCAGGCCTGGGCACCTTCTGTTCCTTGAGCCTAAGCCCCACCCACAACGGCCCACCAGGCCTTTTCCAGCCCTGTGGGTCCAGAGCATTGGCCCCACCCACCATCCAAACCTCACCCACGCTTAGACCCCACGCTCCACAGCCAAGGCTTCCCCCTGCCCTTTTTTTCTTTTCTTTTCCCTCCTCCTCTTTTTTACTCTTGTGGTACTGATGTACCTTCCAGTTGTTGATTCATCTAAATTTTTATATTCTTCCTAACATACCTAATAGTTTCCTAGTCTAATTTTATTTTTTATTTTGTTATTGTTCTTTTTTTTTTGCTGCCCCATGTGGCTTGTGGGATCTTGGTTCACAAGCCCAGGGGCAGGCTGAAGTTCCTGCAGTGGGAGCTCAGAGTCTGAACCACTGGACTAACAAAGAACCTCAGACCCCAGGGAATATTCATCAGAGTGAGGTTTCAGGGAGTGCCTCATCGCTGCATCAAGACCCAGTTCTACCAAATAGCCTCCAGTGTAGGAAGCCTCAGGCCAAACAACCAGTAAGACAGGAACACAATCCACATAAAAAAAAAAAAAAAAAGAAAATGGCAAAAAAAAAATTGTCACAGATTAAGGACCAAGGTAAAACCCACAAGACCAAATAAATGAAGAGGAACTAAGAAATCTACCTGGAAAAGAATTCAGAGTAATGATAGTAAAGATGATCCAGAATCTCAGAAATAGAATGGAGGCACAGATTAAGAAAATACAAGAAATGTTTAACAAAGATCTAGAAGAAATAAAGAATGAACAAACAGAGATGAACAACACAATAGCTGAAATGAAAAATACACTAGAAGGAATTAATAACAGAATAACTGAGGCAGAAGAACGAATAAGTGAGCTGGAAGACAAAATGGTGGAAAAAAACTGCCGAGGAGCTGAATAAAGAAAGAGGAATGAAAATAATTGAAGACAATCTCAGAGACCTCTGGGACAACACTAAATGCACTGATATTTGAATTATAAGGGTCCCAGAAGAAGAGAAAGTCTGAGAAAATATTGGAAGAGATTATAGTGGAAAACTTCACTAACATGGGAAAGGAAATATTCACCAAAGTCCAGGAAGCACAGAGAGTTCCATACATGATCAAGCTAGGAAAAACACACCAGGACATATATTAATCAAACTAACAGAAATTAAATTCAAAGAAAAATGACTAAAAGCAGCAAGGGAAAAACAAACAAACAAAAAATACAAAGGAATCCCCATAGTTATCAGCTGATTTTTCAGTGGAAAATCTGCAGGCCAGATGGGAGTGGCAGGATATACTTAAAGTGATGAAAGAGAAAAACCTACAACCAAGATTACTCTACCCAGCAAGGATCTCATTCACATTCGATGGAGAAGTCAAAAGCTTTTCAGACAAGCAAAAGCTAAGAGAATTCAGCATCACCAAACCAGCTTTACAACAAATGCTAAAGAAACTTCTCTAGGCAGGAAACACAAGAGAAGAAAAAGACTCACAAAAACAAACCCAAAACAATTAAGAAAATGGTAATAGGAACATACATATCAATAATAACCTTAAATGTAAATGGAGTAAATGCCCCAACCAAAAGACACAGACTGGCTGAATGGATACAAAAACAAGACCCATATATATGCTGTCTATAAGAGACCCACTTCAGACCTAGGGATGCATACAGACTGAAAGTGAAGGGATGGAAAAAGATATTCCATGCAAATGGAAATCAAAAGAAAGCTGGAGTAGGAATACTCCTATCAGATAAAATAGACTTTAAAATAAAGACTGTTACAAGAGATAAAGAGGGACACTGCCTAATGATCAAGGGATCAATCCAAGAAGAAGATATAACAATTATAAATGTTTATACACCCAACATAGGAGCACTCAATACATAGGGAAATGCTAACAACCATGAAAGGAGAAATCAACAGTAACACAATATTAGTAGGGAACTTTAACACCCCACTTACACCAATGGACAGATCATTCAAACAGAAAATAAGGAAACACAAGCTTTAAATGACACAATAGACCAGATAGATCTGATATTTATAGAACATTCTGCCCAAAAGTGGCAGAATACACTTTCTTCTCAAGTGCACATGGAACATTCTCCAGGATAGATCAAATCTTGGGTCACAAATCAAGCCTCAGAAAATTTAAGAAAATTGAAATTGTATCAAGCATCTTTTTGGACCACAACGCTATGAGATTGGAAATCAGTTACAGGGAAAAAACTGTAAAAAACACAAATACATGGAGGCTAAACAGTGCTCTACTAAATAACCAAGACATCACTGAAGAAATCAAATAAGAAATAAAAAAATACATAGAAACAAATGACAATGAAAACATGATGACCCAAAACCTATGGGACACAGCAGCAAAAGCAGTTCTAAGAGGGAGGTTTATAGCAATACAATCTCACCTCAAGAAACAAGAAACAGGGGCTTCCCTGGTGGCGCAGTGGTTGAGAGTCCGCCTGCTGATGCAGGGGACATGGGTTCGTGCCCCGGTCTGGGAAGATCCCATATGCCGTGGAGCGGCTAGGCCCGTGAGCCGTGGCCGCTGAACCTGCCCGTCTGGAGCCTGTGCTCCGCAACGGGAGAGGCCGCAACAGTGAGAGGCCCGTATACCGCAAAAAAAAAAAAAAAGAAACAAGAAACATCTCAAATAAACAATCTAACCCTACACTTAAAACAACTAGAGATAGAAGATCAAAGAAAACCAAAAGTCAGTAGAAGGGAAAGAAATCATAAATATCAGAGCAAAAATAAATGAAATACAAACGAAGAAAACAGTAACAAGGATCAATAAAACTAAAAGTTGGTTCTTTGAGAAGATAAACAAAATTTATAAACTCTTAGCCAGAGTCATCAAGAAAAAAAGGAAGAGGACACAAATCAATAAAATTAGAAATGAAAAAGGAGGAACCATAACTGACATTGCAGAAATACAAAGGATTATAAGAGACTACTACAAACAACTATATGCCACTAAAATGGACAACCATGAATAAATGGACAAATTCTTGGAAAGGTACAATTTTCCAAGTCTGAACCAGGAAGAATAAGAAAATATGAACAGACCTATCACAAGTAATGGAATTGAAGCCATAATTTAAAATCTTCCAACAAACAAAAGTCCAGGAACAGACGGCTTCACAGGCGAATTCTATCAAACATTTAGAGAAGAGCTAACACCCATCCTTATCAAACTCTTCCAAAAAAATGCAGATGGAGAAACACTTCCAGATTCATTCTACAAAGCCACCATCACCTGAATACCAAAACCACAAAAAGATATCACAAAAAAAGAATATTATAGACCAATATTACTGATGAACATAGATGCAAAAATCCTGAACAAAATACTAGCAAACAGAATCTGACAGCACATTGAAAGGATCAAACACCATGATCAAGTGGGATTTATCCCAGGGATGCCAGGATTCTTCAAAATATGCAAATCAATCAATGTGATACACCATATTAACAAATTAAGGAATAAAAACCATATGATCATCTCAGTAGATGCAGAAAATGCTTTTGACGAAATTCAACACCCATTTCTGATAAAAACTCTCCAGAAAATGGGCATATAGGGAACCTACCTCAACATAATAAAGGGCATATATGACAAACCCACAGCAAGCATCATACTCAATGGTGAAAAACTGAAAGCATTTCACTAAATTTAGGAAAAAGACAAGGATGTCCACTCTCCCCACTCTTATTCAACATAGTTTTGGAAGTCCTAGCCACGGCAATGAGAGAAGAAAAAGCAATAAAAGGAATCCAAATTGGAAAAGAAGAAGTAAAACTGTCAAAGAAAATCCTAAGGATGCCACCAGAAAACTACTAGAACTAATGAATGAATTTGGTAAGGTAACAGGATACAAAATTAATGCACAGTAATCTCTGGAATTCCTATACACCAACAACGAAAAATCAGAAAGAGAAATTAAGGAAACACTCCCATTTACCACTGCAACAAAAAGAATAAAATATCTAGGAATAAACCTGCTTAAGGAGGCAAAAGACTTGTACTCAGAAAACTATAAAACACTGATAAAAGAAATCAAAGATAACATAAGAAGATGGAGAAATATACCATGTTCTTGGATTGGAAGAATCAACATTGTGAAAATGACTATACTACCCAAATCAGTCTACATATTCAGTGCAATCCCTATCAAACTACCAATGGCATTCTTCACAGAATTAGAACAAAAAAATTTACAATTCGTATGGAAACACAAAAGACCCCGAATAGCCAAAGCAATTTGAGAAAGTAAAATGGAGTTGGAGGAATCAGGCATCCTGACTTCAAAGTATACCACAAAGCTATAGTAATCAAGAGAGTATGGTACTGGCACAAAAACAGAAATATAGATCAGTGGTACAGGATAGAAAGCCCAGAGATAAACCCATGCACATGTGGGCACCAAACTTATGACAAAGGAGTTGAGAACATACAATGGAGAAAATACAGCCTCTTCAATAAATGGTTTTGGGAAAACTGGACAGCTACATGTAAAAGACTGAAATTAGAATAATTCCTAACACCATACACAAAAATAAACTCCAAATAGATTAAAGACTTAAATATAAGGCCAGACACTATAAAACTCTTAGAGGAAAACATAGGAAAAACCCTCTTTGACATAAACCACAGCAAGATCTTTTTTGACCCACCTCCTAGAGTAACAGAAATAAAAACAAAAATAAACAAATGGGACTTAATGAAACTTAAAAGCTTTTGCACAGCAAAGGAAACCATAAATAAGACAAAAGGACAACCCTCAGAATGGGAGAAAATATTTGCAAATGAAACAACAGACAAAGGATTAAGCTCCAAAATATACAAACAACTCATGATGTTCAATATCAAAAAAACAAATAGGTGGAAGACGTAAGTAGACATTTCACCAAGGAAGACATACAGATGGCCAAGAGGCACATGAAAAGATGCTCAAAATCACTAATTATTAGAGGAATGCAAATCAAAACTACAGTGAGGTATCACCTCACACCGGTCAGAATGGCCATTATCAAAAAATCTAGCAACAGTAAATGCCGAAAGGGTGTGGTGAAAAGGGAACCCTCTTGCACTGTTGGTGGGAATGTAAATTGATACAACCACTATGGGAAACAGTATGGAGGTTCCTTAGAAAATTAAACATAGAACTACCATATGACCCAGCAATTCCACTCCTGGTCTTATACCCTGAGAAAACCATAATTCAGAAAGAGACATGTACCACAATATTCATGCATCATTATTTACAATAGCTAGGACATGAAACCAACCTAAATGTCCATCGACAGATGAATGGATAAAGAAGATGTGGCACATATACACAATGGAATATTACTCAGCCAACTCCTCAATTTTAAGAAATGAATTTGAGTTATTTGTAGTGAGGTGGATGGACCTAGAGTCTGTCATACAGAGTGAAGTAAGTCAGAAAAAGAAAAACAAATACCGTATGCTAACGCATATATATGGAATCTAAAAAAAAAAAAAAACTTGTTTCTGATGAACCTAGTTGCAGTGCAGGAATAAAGAGGTAGACATAGAGAATGGACTTGAGGACATGAGGTGGGAGGGCAAAGCTGGGGCGACGTGACCATAATATCGACATATGTAAACTACCAAATAAAAAGTAATTGGCTGTTTGGAAGCAGCAGCATAGCACAGGGAGATCAGCTCGGTGCTTTGCGATGACCTGGAGGGATGGGATAGGAAGGATGGGAGGGAGGCTTAAGAGGGAGTGGATATGGGGACATGTGTATGCATATGGCTGATTCGCTTTGTTGTGCAACAGAAACTAACACAGTATTGTGAAGCAATTATACTCCAATAAAGATCTACTAAAAAAAAAAATCTTTGGCCCATTTTTCAAATGAGTTGGTTGTTTTCTTATTTTTTACTTTAATACTTCTTTGTATATCTTATACAACAGTTTTTTATCAGATGAGTCTTTGACAGATATTTTCTCCCAGTCAGTGGCTTGTCTTCTCAAACACTTGACATCGTGTTTTTCAGAGCAGATGTTTTAAGTTTTAATGAAGTCCAGCTTCTCAATTATTTATTTCATGGATTGTGCCTTTGGTGTTGTATCTAAAATGTCCTTGTCATACCCATAGTAATCTAGATTTTCTCTATGTTATCATCTGAGAGTTTTATTGTTTTACATTGTACATTTAGGCTTATGATCCATTTTAAGTTAACTTTTGTGAAGACTCTAAGGTCTGTATCTATACTTTGGTTTTTGTTTTTTGTGTTTTTTTTTTTTTTTTTTGAATGTAGGTGTTCAGTTGTTCCAGCACCATTTGTTGTAAAGACCATTATGCTGTATTTAATTGCCTTTACTCCTTTGATCATGATTAATTAACTATATTTAGGGAGATCTATTTCTGGGCATTCTGTTATATTGATCTGTTCTTTCACCAGTATCATGCTTCTTTAACTGCTATACCTTTATAGTAGGTCTCAAAATCTGGTAGTTCAGTCCTCCAACTTTGTTCTTATCTTCAATATTGTATTGGCCAATCTTGGTCGTTTCCATCTTCACATCAACTGTAGAATCAGTTTGTTAATATCCATGAAATAACTTGCTGGGATTTTGATTGGGATAGCTGAATCTATAGATCAAGTTGGGAAGAACTGACATCTTGATGATATTTCTGTTTATGAACATGAAGTACCTCTTCATTTATATAGCTCTTTTCTGGATTTTCTTTATCAGAGGATTATAGTTTTCTTCATATCGATCATGTACATATCTTGTTAGATTTATACCTATGCATTAACTTTTAGGGATGCTAATATAAATAGAATTGTGTTTTTAACTTCAAATTCCACTTTTCTTTGCTGTATACTGGAAAGCAATTGACTTTTGATTATTAACTTTGTATCCTGCAACCTTGCTCTAACTGCTTATTAGTTCCAGGAGTCATTTTTTTTCAGATTTTCTACATATATGATCATATCATTTGCACACAAAGACAAAATTATTTATTTCTTCCCAATCTGTAATCTTTTATAGCCTTTTCTTGTCTTACTGCATTAGCCAGTGCTAGCAGTACAATGTTGAAAAGTAGCAAGAGGGGACATCCTTGTCTGTTTTGGATCTTAGTGGGAAAGATTCAAGCTTCTCACCATTAAGTAAGATGTTAGCTCTGGGTTTTTTGTAGATTTTTTAATCAAATTGAGGAAATTTCTCTATATTCCTCATTGAGAATTTTTATCATGAAAGGGTGTTGGATATTGTCAAAAGCTTTTTCTCCATCTATTGAAAATATTCTAGGTTGGTGTGTTGTTGTTGTTTTTCTCGCAACACTTTATTTTACACAATTCAGTTCTTGCTTGAATGTTTTTCTGAGAAACAGAAAGAACACTAGTATGGCTTGAGCAGAGGGTACCAGTGAAGAGCAGTAGGAAATATATTTAAAGAGGTTGCCCAGGGTCACACCATGTAGAGAACACCAAATTCAAATTTTATTTTTATTATTATGAGAAATTATCAAAAAATAATGACCAGGGTGATGACACGCTTTGTAGGTATGTATTTTGAAGAGATGACATGAGTTGTTGTATAAACTGTAGGTGAAGAGAGAAAGCAGAATAAGGCCAGGAAGCTTTGCAGTGGTCTTTAGGGAGACCAATTTGGCTTGGATTATGGAAGAAGGAAAAGAGACGGCGGACGTTCCTCACAGCAGAGATGGGATGAGAAAACCCTCAGGGCTGCCTCCTGTCACCTCAGCACCAGAAGTCCCAAGATAGGCAGCTGAACATCCTAGTCTATAAGCGGAGAGGGTAACTGTCATCATTGACTGTGTTTCCCTTCAACAGACTGCCTTTCCTCCAGCATTAGTGTAATGGGATCTGGGAACTCTGTGAGGGGAAAATGGCAGAAAAACAGGCTGATCGATGTGAGGTCTAGGCTGTACCTATCATAATGTTTGTATGTCATAGCCTCTTTCATTAGGAATCTGCAGTGTGCTTTGGAAACAAAATTTTACCAGTAATACATTACCCTGTCTTCATTTATCTGCTGTGGTTGTTTGTGCATACATGAACCCCAAGGAACTATTTATGGGGTCGTGGTTGATGAATGGCAGATACTTGGGTGCCACTATGTGCTCTGGTCAAAGAACATCTTAATGTTATTCCTTTAACATAAAATATCCTTTTACATAATTTTTGGCCACAAAATTTATACTATAACCTTCATATATGAATGCTGCTAATGTTTGGAAGAAGAAACTCCCAAGGTGATTGAATTATCAATCAATTGTTGAGTAACTAATGCTCTCTCCATATAAAGTATGAAATATAAAAGGATGTCTCACTTCAGGAAAAGGAAACAGAAGAAGTAAGTCAGTAAAGAAGTTCAAGAAGTACCATTTTTTTGGAATGTAAATTGATACAACCACTATGGAGAACAGTATGGAGGTTCCTTAAAAAACTAAAAATAGTACTACCATACGACCCAGCAATCCCACTACTGGGCATATGCCCTGAGAAAACCATAATTCAAAAAGAGACATGTACCACAATGTTCATTACAGCACTATTTACAATAGCCCGGACATGGAAGCAACCTAAGTGTCCATCGACAGATGAATGGAGAAAGAAGGTGTGCCACATATATACAATGGAGTATTACTCAGCCATAAAAAGAAACAAAATTGAGTTATTTGTAGTGAGGTGGATGGACATAGAGTCTGTCATACAGAGTGAAGTAAGTCAGAAAGAGAAAAACAAATACTGTATGCTAACCCATATATATGGAATCTTAAAAAATAAAAGTTCTGAAGAACCTAGGGCCAGGACAGGAATAAAGATGCCGACATAGAGAATGGACTTGAGGACAGGAGGAGGGAGAAGGGTAAGCTGGGACGAAGTGAGAAAGTGGCATTGACATATATACACTACCAAATGTAAAACAGGTAACTAGTGGGAAGCAGCCTCATAGCACAGGGAGATCAGCTCCGTGCTTTGTGTCCACCTAGAGGAGTGGGATAGGGAGGGTGGGAGGGAGACACAAGAGGGAGGGGATATGGAGATATACGTATACGTATAGCTGATTCACTTTGTTATAAAGCAGAAACTAATACAGCATTGTAAAGCAATTATACTCCAATAAAGGTGTTAAAAAAAAATTTTGGTCACAGAAGTGTACCTGGAAACTTGGGAGAACACTAGGTATTTCTATGCCTTAAGCCTGAATATTCTTCTACTAATTGTAGCAAAAGATTTTAAAAGTTCCTAATATACAGCTTTACTTAGTAACCACCAGTATGAAATATAATTCTTAATATGTGATTGACAGCCAATTTTCAAACCCTGAGAACAGTTATTGAGTTTAATAAATATCATAGAAAGTCACAAGACATAATCTAGATTTCTTACCTTCCTTTGGTCTTCATTGCTCATAGCATTAATATTATAAACTACCTTTATTTGCCAAAGAATTATCTCTTTCAAGACGTTCATCACTACCTCTGCCACATTACTTGTGGATATTTTATTACTTAACAAAAAAAGAAATTAAATATCCAAAATGAAATTTGTATCATTTTAAGGATTAAATCTTTAAAACAAGGACATTCAGATCAAGGTCTGAGTTTATAGTCCCTATTTTCTAGTCTATCTAGGCACTGTCCTGAATTTCAATCATGAAATACACGATATTCTAGCTATCATACTTTAGTTTTTGACACCAAGTTACATAATTAATTATATGTAGAAAGCTTTAGAGATAACCACAGGGGGATTTTTTATTAATTTAATTAATATATTATTAAATTTTAACTGATAAAAGTTTCAAGTATTGTAAAAATTATATGTTTATGTATGAAAATTATTTGCAAAAGGATGCTGACTTCATCGTGAATATTTGAAAAATTATGCTGCTTGATTATGTCTTCCTAATCTTTACAGGAAAATAATCATGAAAATACAGAAACTTGCAACAATGTATGATCCTAGTAAAGTTGTGATCATGTGATGTAGTATCAGGGAGGTGTTCCCATAAAAATGTTAATTCTTTACTTGTATCACTCAACAACCATGATGGGACAGAGTCTGTAGTGACTCTACTGCCCTTCATCTCCCATGACTCCCACAGTGCAGCTCTTCCCATGTCCCTTTCCTAGACGCCCAGGGCTTTTCCTCTTTGGTTCTGTACTATAAACTTGTAAGACCCTTCTCCTTCTACCCTTCCCACTTTTACCACAATTTTGCTTTTCAAAACCACAGAAGAATGTGTACAGGTAGAGAAAAATAGGTCAATAACCATGTTAGGGGTAGTTGCAATAATGATTATTGCCTAATTCTAAACTGGGAATATTGGTGGAGTATATTTTTAATCTCTGAAGGAAATTCTGTTACCAAAGCATTTAAAAAAAAAGAAAAAAACCCCAAAAAACAAAGCTTGAGATTGAATAGCAGGGCCAGATACTGAGAAACAGGGGGAGTCCAGAGATTTTATTCATTCTCCCTCTATACCCCTACCACATTATATGGGGGTAGACAGTGCAGGTTGGGGATTGAGAACCCACTCCTACAATTTACAACATATCCTGTATAAGGTGGCCATCACCATTGGATTCTCAGTGTAACATGTTATTAACCCAGATGCTAGAAATACATATGGTCTACAATTTTCAATAATATAGCATATTTGGAGTAGAAATGTACTAGCTAAATTGCAGTATAGCCCATGGCTTGAAGCTGGTAATATGAAAGCGTTTACAAGAAGGGGTGTGGGACCAAGAGGCTCTGAGAGTTAATATCGCTGAGTGAGAAGCATTATAACTGCTTATAATGATCTAAGATTAAATTATCTGCACAGACAGAGCACCAACTAGTAAAACAAGAGTATCTTTTCTCAATCCAACAGTGGTGACACTAGCTAAATAAAAGATAACAATATCAATCATTGGACTAGGGTCTGCAATTCAGCTTGCCCTGCAACTGAACATCTAAGAGGAAGAAAACTTTCTTAGGGTTTGTCTCAACCAGGTAGACAGTGGGATATCTTCAAAAAATATGGAACTTTTTTTTTTTTGGTGCAGCATATTATCTCCTTATTCTTTAAGACTAAATAAGCTGGAAAAGAATAGGACTTAGAAAAGGTGCCTCAACCTAAGCTATAAAAAAATTCTACTCCAGATTTACCAGAAAATCCCATTTACAAAATATAGGAAAAAACAAATTTTAGAAAGTGTATTTTATTTTTAGCAAAATTCAATAACATCTGGACACTGTTAACTACATGAACAAAATTTATATTATGAAGACTAATATGCAAAAAAAAATACAAGTTTGGATGCATTAAATGGGCAGTTAGTATAGATTGGAGGAGGTGACTACTTCAGATGCAAAGGTGGCAAGTCAAAATTCCAAGGAACAGGACAAATCAGGGAAATATGATACCACCAAAAGGACCACAATAATCTTCCAGTAAATGAACCCATAGACATGGAGATCTCTGATTTACCATAAGAACTCAAATAGTTGCTTTAGGAAAACTCAATGAGCTATAAAAAAAAAAAAATTCAACAAAATCAGGAAAACAATACACAAACAAAATGAGATGTCTAATAAAGAGAAATCATAAAAAAAATGAACCAGATAGAAATTCTGGAGCTGAAAAGTACAATGAATGAAATGAAAAATGCAATAGAGAGCAACAGCAGACTTAATCAGGCAAAAGAAAGAACCAATGATATTGAAGACAGGAACTTTGAAATTATCCAATCAGAGGAGAACACAAAAAATAATTTTTAAAGAAGTACAGAGGCACCTATAGTGTGATCTATAGGATAACATAAAAAGGACCTATCTGTGAATCATTGGGGTTTCAGAAGGAAAGGAGAAGGAGAAGGGAGCAAAAAGTTTTCTTAAAGAAATAATGGCTGAGAACTTCCCAAATCTGGGGAGAGGTTTCTATAGCCAAGTTCATGGATCTCATAGGTCACCACATAGAATCAAGAGAGTCTCTCTAAGAGACTCTAGGACACATTATCCTAAAACTGGCAAAATTCAGAGACAAAAAAAGAATCTTAAAAGCAGCAAGAGAGGGCTTCCCTGGTGGCCCAGTGGTTGAGAGTCCGCCTGCCGATGCAGGGGACACGGGTTCGTGCCCTGGTCCGGGAAGATCCCACATGCCGTGGAGTGGCTAGGCCCGTGAGCCATGGCCTCTGAGCCTACGTGTCCAGAGCCTATGCTCCGCAACGGGAGAGGCCACAACAGTGAGACGCCCGAATACCGCAAAAAAAAAAAAAAGGCAGCAAGAGAATAAAAGCTTATAAGTTACAAGGAATTCCCATAAGGCTATTAGCAGATTTCTTAGCAGAAACCTTATAGGCCAGGGGAGAGTAGGACAATATATTCAAAGTGCTGACGGAGAAACTGTCAGCCAAGAGAACTTTACCATATAAAGCACCCTTCAGAAATGAATGGGAGAGACACTTTCCCAGACAAACTGAGGAAATTCATCACCATTACACCTGCCTTGTAAGAAATGATGAAAGGAGTTCTTCGAGCTGAAATGGAAGGATGCTAATTAGTAAAACGAAACCATACAACACACTGGTAAAGGTACATGTGTACTCATATCTGAATCCTCTGCTGTAATATGGTGGAGAGTTAACCACTTAACTCGAGTATAAAGGACATAGGGCAATCACATTAAAAATAATTACAGCTACAATAAGTGTTTGGTGTCCTTGGAAAATGATGCCTGATGGAAGGAATAGTAAGATCCCAGGCTACACAGGATAGATGGAATCAGATCATGGAGAACTTTGGTTATTAGTTTTAGGAGCTTGGTGATTGAATACCACTAAAGACCATAGTTGTGGGTAAAAGATCCATTTGGAGGACATGTGTATAGTGTATTTGATGGATTAGCTTGTGATGATTTCTTCACCACAAGCCAAGTTTTTGACAGTTAATCTCAAATGAAGAGGAAGCTACCCAGCCCTGGTGTTTAATATCAGGAAGTACTTGTTGCCCTTATTCCGACTTGGGTGACGGCCAAGAAACTTTGGCAGCCCAGTAGCTGGCTATGAATATCTAATGTTTAAATCTCAGTTTCGTGAAGGGCATCTCCTGAAAATGTTCTTTACCAATAAGAGAGCTGTGGAAAAGTCATTTGAATAAATGCAGTCTATTTTATAGGCTGACTTTTCATTCCTTCCTGAGACTATGGAATGCTTTTTCATTCCCTATTTCCTTTTTGCCTAGTTTCGCCTAAGACTTTCAGTTCGCAAACAGTTGTCAAACAGGAGATAAACTTGGGCAAAGAGGAGTTACAGGCAAAAAAAAAAAAAAATGCACTTCCTTATCTCAAAGATAGCACCAAAACAAGTAGATGCCATTTAATATTCAGGCTTGTGCAAACTCTCTGTGGACAAGGGAGCAGATTTTGTTAGAGGGTCTTTCTTTTTTCATGAAAATAGTTTTATTCTAATTCTGAATGCATATCATGTATTGTTCACTGAATTTGATTTTTTGTTTAGTTCAATTAATCTTACGCTTAAATAAAAATTCTCTGCAAGTTCTGGTTGTGGTTTTCCCGCCACGTTAACATATATTTCAACTGAAAATTGTGGAAGATTAGACCAAGGACTGTGAAGCAAACTACATCTACATGGAATATCCTATTTTTATTTGATAAAAGATGCTAATAAATTGTATGACTGGCAAATATTCAACTCTGAAGAAATAATCAGGAAGATAATTTTCAGTATGATATTATTATTTATTCTTTTTTTATGTAAATATTCAGAAATGATAGAATATTTTCAGTCTGTTTTCCTGAGAGGCCATGTATTTTAGAGATACATAATAAAGACTGTATTGTGAGATATGGAGCCAATTAAAAAAAGACAAACTTCTCTTCCCTGCTTTTATGCTCTTGGAATGTAACGTGCTTTATTAAATGTGATACAGGCAGACGCTTGAAAAGTACTTGCGCACTGGGGCTTGCTGCTCTTGGAACCCTTTATTTGCTGTATAAATACATCCAAGCTAGCCTTCTGGAAGAGGGTGCCATGTGGAGAAGAAGTGATATACCCAGCTGACAGCCAGTGGTCAAATATAACACGTGAGATGTAAGTGAGACCCATCTAGGTCATCCACCCTCCAGCTGACCTACTGGGCAACCTGACAGCTGACTACACATGATTAAAAGAGCCCAGCATAGGTCAGGCCATGCTGGCCAAGGCCAGAAAAATTAGATGTACTAAGAGGAACAGATGTACTCACTCATAACTAAAATGATTTTTCTGTACATAAATTATAACATTTTAATTGAATATATGCATATAAATGAGTTATAATTCTGCCTATGCCTTTGTTACTAGTGGAAATTCTCTATGAACTGACATCTAAGATATCAATTTGAACCAACTCTATTATGACCTTTATTTATATACTTTTTTAAGTTTAGCTATTTTAGTAAAATATCAGATACTGTGTGAGGATGCAAGCGTTAATTTCAAAACAATTTTAAATCTTTGCTACACGCGGTAAAATTCTATCAATACTTACTAACTCTGTGTCACAAATACTGATGGCAGTGTCTACTAAGTGAAACCTCAAGTTTGGAAGACATACTTAGACATGATTGTCAAAATAGTTTGTTCCCACATTGTAAATCTTAATTAGCTTGTGTCATTTATTGGAAGGGTTACACTCAATGAAGAATTCTGGCAGTCTAGTGAATTTAATAAATGGAAATGATCATATTAGTGTTTGCATCAAATAACTGATATTGAATTCCCTGACTTTCTTATACATGTGATCCTTTGGTTATTCTTCTTCCTCACTTTTCAAAATTTCCCAAACTATGAAAGAAATGCACCCAATTTAAAATCATTCAGGCTAGGGACTTCCCTGGTGGTGCACTGGTTAAGAATCCGCCTGCCAATGCAGGGGACACGAGTTCAATCCCTGGTCCAAGAAGATCCCACATGCCGTGGAGCAACTAAGCCCATGCGCCACAACTACTGAGCCTGCGCTCTAGAGCCCGCAAGTCACAACTACTGAATCCGCGAGCCACAACTACTGAAGTCCGTGTGCCTAGAGCCCGTGCTCCACAACAAGAGAAGCCACCACAATGAGAAGCCCACGCATCACAACAAAGAGTAGCCCCTGCTTGCCGCAACTAGGGAAAGCCTGCATGCAGTGACGAAGACCCAATGCGGCCAAAAAAAAAATAAATACATCAATTAATTAATTAAATAAAAAACTAAGATGAGAAAATCATTGGGAATAAATCTTTGAAAAAAAATCATTCAGGGTATATTTATACCATGCTATTGATAATTTAATCAAGTTTTTAAAGTCCATTATATTCTATACTATATAAGTATAAAATGAAATTTGATTGCTTTCTCAGGTTATCTGTCATGAATACCTAATGGAAACTTGCCAGGTAAGCTTCACCACCAGACTATCTATACATCAAACCAAATGTACTCACCAATGTTTTATGATACTTCAGTAATCACAGTTATCATTCTAGGTCCCACAGTATGAGTTTGTCCTATTGAAGAAAATGAAGCATTATCAAATATTGAACCTCTCATATTTCTTGATAACACTCAGAGAAACTACTCAGTTCTTATCCATCATTTCTACATCTTAAAATTCTGTACATTACCTACAAAGTGATATCTAGGGTTCTGGCAAGCAGAATCTTAATGCTCTAGATATTTAGTGTGAATGTCAAAGTCTGTGATTTCCCCCATAATAAATTTCAATTGACTGGTGTCACTTACTGGAAAGGTTACATGTGATTGAATTTATGACCATTTGCTACTGAACTCAGCTTATAAATTGCTAATGATTCTGGCAGATGATTCAGTTTCTTATGCCAGTGAAATATTTGAGGTTAATTAAATAGCCTCCATTACCTCTTTTCACCAAAATGCCAATGAGCTGCTGAGAAGTTAAATAAATGTACTCCTTGGTACCCAGTGATGCCAAAAATCTACCCTAAGTATGTACTTTACTGAGACTATTATAATGATCTTCTAAAACAAACATGAAGGGTTGGATCCTTAAACATTGCTAAATGGAGAAATTATTTGAAATGTAAATGTTTTTTCCAGCACCATTAGACAGAATCCCATCATATCAAAGTAAGAGTAAAATAAATTTAATAATATAGTTATTAGAAAAATGAGTTTTAGATATACAATGATGAACAAACATAAAATCATAAATAAAATTGTTTGCAGACGCAAAACATAATTTTTCAGTTCCCTTAGATGTTTTAAAATAACTTGATTATTAAACAAGTAAATAATTCATTGTTTAAAATAGTTCACATTTAACTTCAAAATTATGCTAAATTATAGTAATTCAGGTAACAAATTTTAAAAATAAAACACAATGGATTTCCTTTATGAAAGCAATATCTTTCATCTCTTATTATCTCAGGAAATATTCCTATTTTGCCACAGGTATAGTGTTATATATATAAATACTCCTAAAGTGGCATCATTCAAAATCATTAGGATTTATGTGCACGAAATTTTTTCCCATCCTATAAGTATATCTATTCTTCCTTTCTTAGTTTTTATTAGAACTCTAGTTTGTTTGTTTATTTTTTTAAGGTGACAAAATTCCTAGCTAGAGGATTACATTTGCCAGTATTCCTTATAGTCAGGAGTCAACATTGAAATGCAAGAAGTTATTCGGTAGTTTCAAGTAAAGCTCCTTATGACTTTATCTGAGAGGTAAGTCTATTCGCTCTCCTTTCTGTTCTTTTCCTTTTAGGAATTCTCAAGTTCTGGCATCCAACCTAGATCATAGGTGACCTTGAAGATAGTGAATCAGAGGGTGCCTAGTGACATTGAAGATGCCTCCAGACTTATTTTATACAAGAAAGAAGAAAGAAAGTGCTAGATTATTTAGGTCCCTTATTTGGACACTTAGTAACTGCACTTTTTTCCTAACTTATATAGCTATCAAATAGGTAACGCATTAGGTGGTACACCAAAATGTTTTAATAAGAATATTAGCCATTTGTTAATTGAGCAATAATTTGAAAGATACATGATCAATAATTTTTCTGTAAATTTTTGAGCTTTTCTAAATAACAGTTTACACATATTTACTTATCAGGATAAAAATAGAATGAGTTTTTTTAATTAAATGTTTATTGGTATACATATAATTTTAACCTTATCAGATCTTGCCTACTCTGATCAAAGAATGGAGGTAAAGTGATCCTCAGCCCCTGTATTCATTTGACATTGCATATCTCAAACAAGATCATCCAATTGTAATATTTTAGGTTTTGTAAGGATGGGTCTAAAGGTCTAACGTCATAATCTCCAGGCTTGACTTTTTCATAGAGCTCCAAAATAATTTGAGTCCCCCTGTGGGTCTGGTGCTGTATGTGAACAAAACAGATTTAGCACCTGCATTCACAAGAGTTACGAGCTTAATATACATGGTAGACAAACAAGAAAATTAGAAATCAGTATATATTTGTATATTTTGTAAAATGCTGGGAATAGCAGTTCAGGATTGTGAAATAGTGACAAAATGGAAAATAATTATATTTGTTATTCAGGGAAAAGGTAATCGCGAAGAGTCTAGAAGGGAGGTGGGGAGGCATCTAGGAAAAGAAGAGGGAAACAACATGTGAAAAGTCCCTAAAGACCTAGTAAAGAAGTCTTTACCAAAAGGATGATACATAAAAGATAGTCAGTTGGAAATCCTTGAAGTTCTTAAAGCAGGTAAATGAGGAAGCATGACTTACTCTATTGAAAAGATCACTCATGCTGCTCTGTTGAGAAAAGATACTAGATTAAGTTGGAATTAGCTCAGTAAGTTTATGAAACTAAGCCAATAGAAAAGTAATAAACATGGATATTTATATGAAAGCCACTGTAATCAACCGATTGAAAAAAATTTAAAATGTTTAGACGAGGAATCTTTATTGTCTTACTACAGAGAATTGCTATTCATGATGGCAAAACGCCCTTAAGAATGAAAATATATATCATGGGATGACACATATGACAGTGTTTACGCAGTGTTGGTAAGCACATGACTTTTTTTTGAGTATTCCTGTGTTGTGTTTTACTCTATAAAATCAAGTGGTAGTATTGAACTATTATTAAGGTATGGGAAAGACATGATCTGCTATCTAAACATTATTTTAAAACATTTCTTAATTATCAATTTAATTTTATTGCATGGATATATATACATGTTTAGCATAGAAAAGAGACTCAAATTTGGTCATAAAAGTCCAAGAATGAACTGTAATTATTTGATAGAAGTTCACTTGTTGCAACTATTATGGAAAATGTGTGCTGAGAGATTTCTATAGTTCAATAGATAGACATGATGAAATGATAGGGCTAGCAAAGGAAAAAAGGGAAATCAAATGATTTAAGAGTTAAGATTACAGTGTCTTAATATCTCCAGGATAATAGCCAGTCAAAGAATAGTAAAATGAATGTATAGCTAACAACCTAAATGATAGGGAAAATGGAATGATAAAAATTCTTGACTAATTAAAAAGAAACCAAGTAATGAGAGAGAAGGGAAATAATAGTAGTTGGAAGAAAAAACCCCGCAAAGCAAAATGTAGATGTAAACCCAAATAGATCAGTGATTACCTTACATGTTGATAGAAAAATAATCTAGTTAATGTTGGATATATTAAACGTGAAAATATGCTGCTTACAAGAAAAATCACTTTAAATATGGGGATACATAAAGATTTAAATTAAAAGGATAGAAAAATATGTTACGCAAAACCCACAAAAGCAAAAAAGCTAATGTACATCAGGTGAAGTAGACTTTTTGTAAAATCATTCTTTCTAGTAATAGGTAAAGGGGAATGTTCCTACCAGAAGATATAATAATTGTAAATTCATATGTAGTTACTAATATAGTTTCAGTATATGTAAAGCAAAAACAGAAGGTAAAGGGAAAATAGACAAACCAATGATCAATATGACATGTTTAAGCCACCTCTCTCAGTAACTGATAGAACCACCAGAGAAAAATTAAAATATAGAAAGTCTGAACTATATGATTAACACACCCGACTGAATTGACATAAATAGAGCACCATACCCAACAATGACAGAATAAGCATTCTTTTTAAGTGTCCATGGAATGTTTACTAAAATTGAACATTTGCTGGACCCTAAAACAAGACTTAAGAAAGTTCAAATGATTGAAAGCATTCAGTGTACTCTCTGACTACAGAAGAATTAAATTAGACATTGATTCTGCAAAGATAACCAGAAAATACATGGAAAGAACCACAATCAGATGAGGTACTTGCTCATGGCAAAGGGGACACGGTATGGGCAGTGGAAGAAGCTTGTTGTAAATATTGGCTATGACCACAGGACCAGCTACAAAAACAAGGACTATAAATTGGCAGGAGTCTTTCTTTCTTCCTTATTTTATTATAAATGTGTTTGTGTCTGTGTGCGTGTGTGCATTAAGCAAACATCTTTTTCTTTCCACTCTTAATCCCCTTATTATATGACATAAGGTGTATTGACTTTGTATCATTGTATTTAAGTATTGTTAACTTTACATCATAGTATTTAAATTATAGAATATCAAGAACAGTGAACATTACCCAAGGCCCTTGCATTCACTTCTGGGGCAAAGGTTAGTATGTTTTGTTTAAATGCAGAATAGTTGTATCATGTTAGGCAGAAGTATGACCTTTTATTGTCTTTATTTGAAGATTAAGTATAGTTTAAGGAGATGTGTAATGGTTAGGACATGCAACACCACTACTAAGTTATAGTTAGGATAGCAGTCCTGCTTAGCTCAACCAACTTGAATGGGAAGGCTTTAGGAGCACATAATTGTTAAATGCTTGGATGTTGGTTTGAGATAAATTTCTTTACCATGTTAAGGAAGTAGTCTTCTAAATTCCTAGTAGAAGGAAGTTATCCAGTATGAATGTCGTATTTTAACCATTATCAGATTTTTTACTTTGGTCTATTAATATAGGTTTCCAATTATTGAATAATTGCAGCATTTCCAGAGCAAAACACATTATCTTGGATTATATTTTTAAAGGTACTGCTGAACTTCTTATTTATATTTGATTTAGGATTTGCAAAAGTGAGATTGACTAGTTGATTACAACCTTTGACATATTAAAAATATCAGTGTTTGTGGTTTACTCTATACCAAGGAAAACAAATAGATTGCATAGTCCTTTTCTGAATTGCCTGATCTCCTAAATAAACTGGATGAACTGATTGATTGTTTTGTTCATGTGAATGCATGACTCTGGAGTTGTTCGCAACCTTTGACATTGTTGTAATTTACCTTGACATTTCATTAATGTGATTCAGATTAATGCACGGATAATCACAATGTAAACAGACACATCCAATTTAGAAAACTGGCAGTATTTTTTAGAGTTGAACACTTGTGTACCTTTTGAACCTGCAATTCCATGCGTAGGGGTATAACCAATAGAAATCCTAAATTACACACCTCAGAAGTGATATACAGCGATATTCATAGCACCACTATTTATCAGAGACAAAGGATAGAAATACTCCACATGTCCATCAGGTGTAGAGTGCATAAATAATTTGTGGTATAATTATACAGTATAGTATTCAGTAATATTCAAATTTAGATATTAAAGCTACACAAAACATGGATAAATCTCACAAGCATAATGCTAAGAGAAAGTAGCAACATGCAGAATAGGTCATTCTGCATGGTTCTATTTATATAAATTTCAAAATCAGATAAAACTAATTAATGAATATATGTAAAATTAATGTTTATCTTTGGAAGGGGACTAGAAGTATATATGATGAAGCTTCCTGTCTGCTGATATATGCTATTTTTCAAAATTTCTTGCTTTGTGAATTTTACCTCATGAAAATTCACGGTGTTGAACACTTCATATTTGGTCACTTTTTTATCTTTATGCTATTGATATTTGTCAGTAAAGCTTTACTTGAATACTAGTATTTTATTCTAAAAAAGAGAGAATAGAGAAATCTTTAGTGAATGTGACTTTAATATGTAATATTTTATTTGCCCTTTTTCTGTGAGATGTAATTCATTTAAACAAAATTACAGATAAGATAAAATAAAAGAAAGAATCTAATGAAATATTTTAATTTCTTCTGAACAGAAAAAAGGCATATTCCATGTGCCTAAGAGGATAGAACTAATTAAGATAAAATTCAGGCACACAAAAAGAGAAATATTTATAATTGTATTTTATATTAGTCAAACATCAATGTTCTCTTTCATTCTATTAAGCAACAAGACATGAATGTGGAAATTTATTTCAGTGCTAGAACTCATTTTATCTTGTGCTTAATCTTCTATAAAACATATGATAATATATGTTTGAAACAATAAGGTTTTTATGGCCAAGGAGAAATTTACATAGGCATAAATGATTGTGTTACATATACTTTTTTACTATTGTACTTATAATTTTTAAGGCATTTACAAACAGAATTACAGCCACAGACTAAAGATTACATATACAAAGATATATTTAGTTTTATGTTTCCAAAACTAAGAATTTCCTCTGCTTCCCCAGTTTGTTTTAGTTTTTGGTTTGCTTATATTGAACAAACTTCATAAAACAGATAAATAAGTAAATATATAAATCTGTCATTATAAATTGTGTTAAGTAAAATGTATGCAAAAAACATAATTTCTGTGATACAGAAGCCAGAACATAACAGGGAATGGGCATGCTTTTGAGAGGAGCTGATGGGTGCGTGACCTCTTTGAGAAGGCGATGTGTAAGCTACTACCCGAAGGATGGAAAGGAGCGGCTGGGAGAGAAGCCAGAGGGATGACTGGGGTCACGTCCTTGAGAGGAAGGGCTAGGCTTGTTAACATTACAAAAGGCAATGCCCATGTGAATGGATCTCAGTCACCGGGAAAGTTAGTGTTAGAAGTAAAAAGAAGGTGGACTGAGCTGATCTCCCTGTGCTGTGTGGCTGCTTCCTACTAGCTATCTATTTTGCAGTTGGTGGTGTGTATGGGTCCGTGCCACTCTCTCACTCTCTCCCATCTTACCCTTAAAAGGAAGGTATTTTAATCCTATTGATTAATATTACTATTAAAACTTTGTTTCCAATGCAGTTTTGATAGTTGATCATTTAATAAAAATTAACAAAAAGCTTAAAAAAAAAGAAGGTGGAAAAATAGAGCCATATCTTGCAGAACATTGTAGGCTTTTAAGGAAGTTTGGAATTCATTCAAAGTGTATTAGGATGATAACAAAGATTTTTAAGCAAGTAACAGGTTGCAATTTAGTTTTGTTGTATTGTAGATTCTTTAAAAGATTGTTCTAAATTTTATTTATTCATGAAATACATATAGGTGGTCAAGGGTAAAATCTTGGAGGCCAATAAGGGTGATATTGCACTAGTCCAAGTAAGAGCTGATAGTGATTTGGATTAATGAGTGTGGAGATGCAGAAATGTGAACATATTAGAGAAACATTTAGAGGTAGAATCTAAGTGACTTCATGATATACTAAATATGGAAAGACGTGAGGAAGACGAGGGAATAAAATTTAGTGTTGTTTATTGGAAGAATCACATTTTTAGAGTAATGAATGGGATTGAAGTTGTATTTTGGACTTCTTACATTTGATATAAGTATGAGACATTCAACTGGAGATTTTAAAAAGATGGTAATTGGGTATAGTACAGGTAAAGGGCAAGGGAAGAAGTGAAATTGTGAGATAAAATATTGGGAGTCGTAAGCATATTGATGTTTCAACCATGGGAATGAATGGAAAATACTTTAGTAAGAGGTAACCACTCAGCTGAGACCTCTTCATTCGCCCCACATAAGCATTAGAAATAAATTAATGGAGAGTAATTTAAATATATTTTTAAATCAAAACGCTCTAAACATCAACTTCAACAGAAGAGTATTCCTTTATTTTTTTAACTTGAAATTTTGCATGTGTCTGCTTAATGCATCTGGCTTCTCTGCATAGAGGAATCTGAAGGTATATGCAAATGGCTACCAGAAAATCAATTCTATTAGAAAACTCCATTTCAAATGAGCAGGGTCAGATACTTCAGGTGGCCTAGATTTAATAAATTGTATTCTACCTTCTTGAGTGTACTGACCTAATCACAGCCCTGTGCTGATGTTCACACTCAATCTGAAAGCAAAAGCATAGAATTTCACATTTTTATTAGAGATTATGATGTAATTCTGTCTTATAATGTATTGCTGAACATTATATTCTTAGACCCAAACTACTTTACGTAATCTCTTTTCTCCATAAAGGGAACCCCTGCAAATTTTGTACTTCAAACTTATGCTAACTGAGAATTATAAATGGGAAACTTTCAAAATAACACATTTTGATTGAACTGACATAAACACAATAATCTGAAGTCTGTATCTCTGTCTCATTACCTCTTTTTGCTCTTTACCAGGACTATTTGACCATCGATTTATTTACTGTCTACAGTTTATACCTTTCCCACTGTATCGAACTCCTAATATAATTTTTTTGGTTGTTTTTGTTTTCTTAAACTCTGTGGGAAGTTGAAAACACTTAAATGACTTAGAAATATTAAAATACTCCCTCCCCTGCATTTTATTGCTTTAAGAAGTGGCATCTTTTGAATATAAAAACAGTAGCATTAATCTGCATCACATTAATGAAATGTCAAGGAAAATACAACAATGTCAAAGGTTACTAACAACTCCAGACTCATGCATTCATATGAGCAAAATGATAGATCAGCTCATCCAGTTTATTTAGGAGATCAGGCAATTCAGAAAAAGATTACGTAATGTCTTTGCTTTCCTTTGCATACAGGAAATCACAAGCACTGATATTTTTAATATGTCAGAGGTTGTCATGAACTAGTCAATCTCAATTTTGCATAAATCCTAAATCAAATAAAAATAAGAACAGTTCCACAGTACATTTAAAAACATAATGCAAGGTAATGTGTGTTTGTTCTGGAAATGCTGCAATTATTTAATATTTGGAAACGTGCTAATACATTGATAGACCAAAGCAAAAAATCTGATAATTGTTACAATACAGCATTCATCCTGGATAACTCTTTCTATTATAAATAAAAGACTACTTCCTTAAGACAATAAAGAGATTTATCTCAAACCAACATTTAACAGTTATGTGCTCCTGAAGTCTTCCCATTCAAGTGGGGCGAGCTAAGCAGGACTGCTATCCTCAGTAGCACATAGTGGTGGTGTTGCATGTTCTAACCATTACAATAGGAGAAGAAATAGAAATAAAAAGAGGAAAATAGCAAATAAAATTATCAATTATTATGATCGTCCTCAAGAAGCTAGAAAACCCAAGTAAATCAACAGACTAATACTATATTAAGAGTAACAGAAGGGTTACATCTTCATTGTTTGTGTTTCCCACAATGGAATGGGTTCATAGATAGTTTTCACATTATATAAAGAATAACGCATTTCTACTACAAAATAGACAAAACGTTGAAATACATGTTAGAAAGAAAATATTATCAGATATCTCAGTGAATTTGTGCTGTACTTGTAACATACCTGTAAGCCTATGTAAGAGTGTGAATGATTTAGCAGAAGTGGGTTACTGTCACATATTTGCACAAAATATATGAAACAGAATTCACTATGTGTTTCTCCCATTAGAACAAAAGCTCCATGATGGTAGATACTGTGTTTGTTTTATTCATGTCTGATTCCCAGAGAAATACTTGGCACACGGAAAGCATTCAATAAATGTTTTTGAATAGATGCGTGAATGGATTAAAATTAGGTAGGAAAAAGATCCATCTTTATATCTTAGTCAAAACAATGTTGAGTAATGGCCATGAAAAGATTATTATTTTGGGGTATCAGTATTTTAATTGAAATGCATCTGTTAAAACAATATTAAAAGATTTTAAGGAACTCAGAAAATTGGCTATTATTTAACCTATTAAGAAGCAGTCAGACTTGTTCTTTCCATTAACAGATCAAAGCTTTAAAAAGGCTTTAAAAAGAAAAAAGGTGAAAGAAATAGGAACTAAGGTTAAGGTAATAAATTAATGCCAAAGAACCTTGTGAATACTGATTAAGTTCCTGACATTCCAACTACCCTATTATTTATTATAATTCTAAACTAAGATTTACTTAGCCCTTTCTAAAAGATGAATGACTTCAAAATTATGTCCCAAGACTTATTTCTCTTATTACCTAGCAGTTTTCTCCCTTTGGCTCACTTTGGAAAAAAGAATGTCATATATTCCTATATATATATATATATATATATATATATATATATATATTTACATACAGTTTACATGTCTACATATCTATCAATTTAATGGCTGAGTTTAGTTATCAAGGTTCGGTCATCTTAAAAATACATTTTTTAAGCTGTAACTCCATAGTTAAAGCATAGCTTAATTTCTTTGCTCAACAAATAAGTTGCCCTCGGAAGTTCAAGGAGCAGAAAAAGAACATTTAACACTCGAAATTATGTCCTTCTTTAAATCACAGATTTAGAGACACTCAGGGATGGAAGAACTTAAAAGATCTTTTTTGCCCAATCACTGAAAATAAATTTACTCAACATAAAGAATCACCTGTTCCAAATTGTAATTCAGATACTATTTAAATATCTTTGGTGATGAAAGTTCCATGAGGGAATTCTTTTCTCAATGCTGTGTCCTCAAAACCTAGAAAAGGGTTTGCACAAAGTGAGGATTCAGTAAACATTTCTTGAATGAATGGAAGGATGAATGAATGAATGAATAATTACCTTCTGAGGCAAACCCAATTTTTGTTTTTTTTAAAGCTTCAATAGTGATTTTGTAAAAACAAAAAAAAAGGAAGAAAAGAAGGTACAATGCCTACACTGGAGGAAAAATACGAATGAAAAAGCAAATACTACTACAAGAACAGTAAGTCATGGCTATCTTTTCTCGTCAATAAATATAGATCAATTACATCATGTTTAATAGATACAAGGAATTCTTTGAATGTACGTATCATAATTTATCTTACCAATTCTCTTTTGATGAATATTTACATTATATCACATTTTTGTTGTTGCTAATAATATTGTGATAAATATCCTGTCCTTCAATATCCTGTCCTTCTTGTCTATGTGATTTTAAAAAAGGGCTTGATATAAACTGTTAAAGTGTGCTCTAAAAAGCTCAGATCAATTTATCAATGTAGTCCTGCTGAAAGTGCATTAGAATGCCAACTCTGAGCATTATCTGTGTGTTTTAATCTTTGTATAGCCGATAGGTGAAAAATGACATTTCATTGTTTGTACTTATACATGTGATGTAACACAACTGGTCAACAGCATGGGCTTTGGAGTCGGGCTGCCTCGGCTGGAATTCACCATGCAATAGGTATGGAGCCTTAGTTAACCCCTCTGAGTCTCAGCTTTTTCATCCATAAAATAGGGATGAAAATAATACATGCTGTATAGGGATCTTGTGAGATTCAAGGTGTAAACTCTTTTGCTTATAGCTTGGAACAGTGCCTGACACGTAGTTGAGTGCTTTTTTCAGGTTGTTTGGTTGTGTTTATTCTATTATTACCATCATTGAATGTAGATTCTTCTCTTAGGAATAGTATCCTTAGCTAATATTGTGGATTTCAGTTTTTATTTTATGTATGTGTATATGTATACTGTCTCTGTCTATCCATCTATCTAGCTGTCATCCATCCATCTATCTATCTACCTACCTGCCCGCCTACCGATCTATCTACCTAAAATATTAGGAAGATTACAGCATACTGGTATCTTTTCCTTTCGTCATTGAACTAATTTGCTAAAGCTGCCATAGCAAAATACCACAGACTGGGTGACTTAAATGATAGAAATTTATTTTCTCACCGTTCTGGAGGCTGCAAGTCCAAGGTGAAGTTATTGGCAGGTTTGATTTCTCCTGAGGCCTTCTTCCTTGGTTCCCTCAGCTTCTCGCTGTATCTTCGCATGGCCTTTCCTCTGTGCACACGCATCCGTGATATCTCTGCCTCTTTTTTTAAGGACAACAGTCAGATTGGATTAGCACCCCACCCTTATATCCCATTTGACCTTAATTACCTCTTTAAAAGCCTCATCTTCAAATGGAGTCCCAGGGTTAGAGCTTCAACATATGAATTGGTGTTGGGGCAAGATTCAGTACATAACCGTAATTTCTACTAACTATCGTATTCCCTGTAATAGTTTTGCGTTAAGGAAGTTTGTCTTAAACCTTTGAATGGAAGTTTAATACACATAAATAAGAGTTCACGAATCATAAGTGTGCAGTTCAATAAATTATCAGAAATTGAATGTACCTGAGTTAACGATACTCAGGTCAGGGAATAGATTATGAGCCACAACACAGAAGCTCCCACCCCCTTATCCATCTTCCTGAACACAGTGCCTCCATTTGCCCTTGTTTTGAACTTCGCATAAATGAATCATATAGTATGCACTTATTTGTGCCTGATATCTTTTGGTCAATAATCATATTTATGAAATCTCTCCATGCTGTTGCATGAAGTTATCTTTCATTCATTTCCATTGCTGTGTACTCTTTGTTTGAAACTTATAAAACATTTATACATATTGCTATTAATGAACTTTTATATTTCTAGTTTGGAGCTATTAAAAATAACACTGCTATAATAATTCTTATGCATGTGTTTTGGTACACTCTTGCACACCTCACCGTTGCGTATATACTTCAAATGAAATTGTTGGGTCAAAGGATATGTATTTGGTCAAATATATAAGACCACATCAAAGAGTTTTCCAAAGTAACTTCATGAACCTACACTCTCACTGGCAATGTCTGAGAGTTCTAATGTGTCTCCATCTGAACCGTTATCGTTGGGCCTTTTTACTTGGGCCATTCTGGTGAGGGTGCAGTGGTGTCTAATTTTGGCTTTAAGTTAATTTTTTCTCTGATTAATAATGAGTTTGAGTGATTTTTTACAATATATTTGGCTATTTGAAAAATAAATAAATTTTAAATGTTTATGTAGTTAAATGCATTTATGATTCCTAGTTTTAAAAAACATCTGTAAAATTCTCCCACTCTAAAGATTTCTTCTTTAAATTCACCTGTACTATCCTCTAGCATTTTTCTATCTTAATACTTTGTGTTTAAATATTTGATCTTCTTCGGATTAATTCTCTTCTAAGTTTACAGGTAAGAATCAGATTTTTGTTAGTCCATATATTTTATTGGTTGGGCTCTTCTTGGTTGGGTTAATCTTTATCTTCTCATCTACTGACTGAGATTCTGACTTTCATTGGTGCCAGTTCTTCTTTCTGTGAGCAAATTATGAAGCATTTGCAGAAGGTTGCCATGTCCATGGGATACATGCAAAGAACTTCTCTTCTAACTCCTGGAAGTATTTTTCTTGTTAAATAGGGACCGTATCTTCTGCATTGTAAGGTCATGAGTCTTTTCAAGCTAATTCAACCTTGCAGTTTATTTGATCCGTGACTTTATTTTTTCAGAGAGAATCACAGGACAAGCAGGGTGTTCTGGAAACGAACTTCTCTAATGCCTGCCTATCATATATTAGACATACAGCTGTATCTGCAACTCTTAAAAATTAGCTGTATTATTTTCTGGTAACACATTTTTTATCTTTCTCACTTCTAGGATCTACCTACTATTTTCTGTCTAACCTAAGTCTCCTATGTTAAAAGTAAGAAAACCAGGGCACTAGATTTCAAATGTCTTTATGTACAATATTCTGTAATTAGTTTTATAAATTTATATAATATTCTAGTTTCCATAATCTTAGAGAATGAAATACTTATTTAATAGTCTTACCTAGGAAAAATATATATCTTTAATTACTTAGTCCTCATAATGTATAATTATGATTCTGAGGTAATGATGGGGAAAACATAGTAGGGATCAGTACATATTTTGGAATGAATGAATGGACTCAGCTTGTACTGGGAAACATACTCATGATCCTTATCAAGAAAGCCATTAGGGCTTCCCTGGTGGCTCAGTGGTTGAGCGTCCACCTGCCGATGCAGGGGACACGGGTTCATGCCCGAGTCCGGGAAGATCCCACATGCCGCGGAGCTGCTGGGCCCGTGAGCCATGGCCGCTGAGCCTGCGCGTCCGGAGCCTGAGCTCCGAACGGGAGAGGCCACAGCAGTGAGAGGCCCGCGTACCGCAAAAAGAAAGCCATTAATGTAGTTCATAAATATTCATAAGTTTGGTGTATTGCAGGGATTTGGACCATGAAGATAAAAAAAGAAGGAACAGTGCCAAAAACACAGAGCAAAAGCCAAGATTGCAATTAGGTTCTTTGGAATGGAATCAACAGTTTAAATATATACTCTTAGACTAGAACAGGTAGTTAACAATGTATGAACCAAAAAAAAAAATATCAATATTATATAAAAATCTTATTTATAGATACTTCAACAGATTCCTTTTGACACTCATTCCTGTGATCTATCTTTTGAAAGACAAAGTATTCGTCTCAGCTCTGATAAGATTTCCTTTTATATCTTCTTCCTAATTCCTTTTCCCTCTCAAGCTGAGTCAGAGGTCCTTTCTCTCCTCCCCCAAACCATCTTGTGCCTGTCTCTACAGTTAAAATTACCATAATGTTTTCAGTACTGAGTATATGCTTTTGTGTCTGCTTTCCACAGAAATCTATGAGGGCAGGGACCACAATATTCTTCTTTGTGTTCTCAGCTCTTTGCATAATACTTGACACATTGTAAATCCACTATACATTATTGTTTAACAGAACCAACTTTGGAATTGAAAGGCAGAGCAAAGTGACTCCAGTGTAAGTAGACTTGAGTAAAAGACTTTCCCCTTTATTCACATATGGCTCACCTATGTTCTGGTGTCCTAAAGATAATTGATAATAGCTAATATTTATTTATCACTTATTATGTCCAGGCCACATATGAGATGGGGGATTAGTTTCCTTGGGCTCCCATAGCAAACTACCACACACTCAGTGGCTTACAACAACACAAATTTATCCTGTCACAGTTCTGGAAGCCAGAAGTCCAAAAACAAAGTGTCAGCAGATGTTTTGGCCACATTCTATGCCTGTGCTAAAGCCTAGAAATGAAATTTTTTTAAAGTTCCCCAGATTATTCTCAATCACAGAAAGGATGGGCAATCGCTATACCATGGAACCCTTTTCCATTAAAGAAAGCGCTTGGCTCTTGAATTTTAGAGCCAAGATTCGAAGACTTTTAACTTGAGAACCCTCACCTACATTACTTTAACCATGTCTCAGCTTCTTCAAGTTTAAGATCAAGACTTTCACCTTAATTGTTTATAGTGAGGAATAAATGTGAAAACATAAAACATAGATAGTGATAATACCTACCATTTGCCGAATTCTCACCGTGTGTTCAGCATTGTATTCAAGTCTTTGCATGCATTATTGTGTACCCCTCTGGTATTACACAAGCTTTATAATTGGTTCTTATTTTCTGTGCAGCCTGTATTCCAAACTATTGTGCAGTATAACTTGAATAAAACAAGACGCTTTTCTTCCTAAAGTCTCTATGGAGGCATTGTCAGTAACTCAGACTGCTTTCTGAAAGGGGGAAGGAGCTGGTCAGCATATTAAGACTACAATAAAATTTAGATACCATAGTTATTCAAAGCAGCCAAAGCCAGGGGGAGAGTAGGAAGGTGCAGGCACCTCCCTGCAAAGCCTGGCTTTGTCACTAATGTGTAATGACTTAACTGCAGTCAAAATTTTTTCTCTGCCATATGGGAGATGTTATTAAGGGGATAATGATGCTTGCCCAACATTCTTTAAAAAGTGTAAACTATATAAAAGTGCTTTAAGAAATCAAAAGTACTATAAAATGCTATTAGGAACAACAAAAAAAAGCACCATTCAATGGTTAAAAAGAGAGCTAGGCTAGGGAAAGAGGAGATCTTTTTGTCAGGGTCGGGGTTCGGGGTGGTATTTTAGCATCAGTGAACAAAGTCAGAGTTGCACTGCCCTGTATGCTTTCATTTGGGTGGTAGTTGTTGTTCATGATGTTGCTGTTTATCTTGTGTCTAAACTCTTCCCTGCTCAGTCTTCTAAGTTTTCCATATCCAGGGTGGAAGGAAATTTAAAAATTTCATTTAGAGTGCTTTTGTGCATTTGGGTGGGAGTGAGTGAAGAAATTACTCAAAATAGTGTCTCCCACCAAATACTTTTAATATGTTGTTAAAAATAGTGTTACTGGGCTTCCCTGGTGGCGCAGTGGTTAAGAGTCTGCCTGCCGATGCAGGGGACACAGGTTCGTGCCCCGGTCTGGGAAGATCCCACATGCCGCGGAGCAGCTAGGCCCGTGAGCCATGGCCGCTGAGCCTGCGCGTCCGGAGCCTGTGCTCCACAACGGGAGAGGCCACAACAGTGAGAGGCCTGCGTACCACAAAAAAAAAAAAAAAAAAAAAAAAAAAAATAGTGTTACTTACCTAACAATATTCTTACACACAGAGAACCTAGTAGCATCAAAAATAATGATGCTGCCAGTAACTTTTTATACAGAGAGGTTTGTCATTTAGAGATCAGAATAACTTAAATCCAGTAATAATGTGATTTCAAACAAATGTATATCAAATGTCAATTAGAATGTATTCAAAAGATTTGGCATAGAATGTATTTTAAGATTTTATTATCACTTAAATTTCATTCAAGCATTTTATTGGAATTATTAACTAATTATTAATAAAAATATTTAAATAATAATTAAATAGGCAACTTTGTACATTTATTGCCATATTGTTTGTTTTTGATCAGGTGGCTCAATAAGAGAGAAATACATGTGCTAAAGTCGGTTTCAACCTTTTCTACAAATTTTGTCTTCAGTCAAACCTTTTAGAAGTTCAAAAAAGTTAAAGCAAAGTTCCATTTTCACTACTTTTTTTTTATTGTTGATCCCTCAGTGCTTTCAGATAATAAACAAAACGGGAGCAAAAAATGTTGAAATATTGTCAACCAGGTTTTCTCATTGAATTTCCAATCTAAACAAAAATCTTGTAAAGAAACTACTTTCACAGTATCTCAAAGAAGTGTGGGGAGTTTAAATAGAAGTTCAGTGTTCGGATTATTATTTAAAACAATCCCCAAAGGGCCTGAGCTTATCTATAATGTCATTTAGTCCTTTTTTATGTTGTAAAAGAGACTGAATATAAACCATTTCCATAACTGTATGTAGTTAGTAAAATACTGATTTTGAAAACCACATTGGTAGAACTAGTAAAGGTATTAATAAAACTTAATTGAATTGGAATTTAGTGAAAAATGTCACAATTCTCGAAGTTCTTTATTGTTTACTAACACTAGTTAGTTCCATATTCTTTAAGTTTGAGATTTCTTGTTTTTTAAGAGCTCATGCTGCATTTTAGTTTCTTAATCTAATATCTTCATTTTTTACACAGGGACATGTATATTTTTTGCCCCATAAACATTGCATACAAGAAAAAGAGGTTTTGAATTATCCTAGCATATCTTGTTCTTGGAAATTGACCTTGAAAATGGCTTATTAAAGACTGAGAAATCCTGCAGTTATGTAGCCTCCTAAATTTATTCCACACAACATTTCACAATTTGATTTTAGCATAAAACTCTTTCCTTGCAAAAGAGTTTCTCTCCCCAAATATTAATATCATTCTTCATTAAAAAGGAATAGTTCAAGATGGAATGTTCCTTTTTCTCTCCCCTAAAACCCTGTTGAAATGTCATTGAAAAGTGCAAAAGGGTTTAAAGGCACAAGAGCAAAGAGAAGGAGGTGCGGTGTCATCAGTTTGTCAAAGGTGTAACCAGATTTGTGGAAAATGGAAAGTGGATGGAAGGGTGTTGACATATAATTAGAACTGAGGAGGAAATGGCCCAGAAGATGCTCCTATGAGAGACACAATGGACGAGGCTTTGTTTTATTTTCAGAGCCCTGGAGAGCCAGCACAGCCAGGATCCTTGGACAGGGATTGCACAAGTACAGGGCAGACGAGATAAAAGCTGATTAATCAAAGAACCCACAGAAAGCCTCGCTGGCTAACAGCGCTTCCTGTCTCTGAGGGCTGAGTAACTCACACGCCAGCCATTTTCCCAGAGAAACTCCGGAAGCCTGTATACATTTTATTACATTTGAGCTTTTGGTGTGATCATTGTCCCCGAGCTAACCCAGCACATTCTAGCATTTGACATGACTGTGTTGTCCTGTCTGCTCTCTAGCCATGCACTATAGAGCAGAGATCAGCAATTGAAGTGCTTGTCTGTGCTTGTCTGCCGTAGCCAATTCTCTCATAGTTGGAGGGTGAGGACTCCAGGAGAAGAAAGCTTACAAACACGGCAACGGAAAAACACCAAACTATCTGCTAATGGGGGGCAGTTTAGTCTTCATTTTCAAGTAAGCGTGGACATGCAGAGTTACAACAGATATTTGAAAACACCAGAACAAAAATGGAAGGATCTAAATGAATAAAGAACGTGACTACGTTGCGAAGAAGCAGTAATCCAGAGTAGAAGAATTTCAAAAAATTTACTTAGTATTCTTTTAGAGATATAAAAATATAATACAGTGAAAACATAGAAATCTATCATTAAAAAAAAGAGAAAAGGAGAGAGTTATTTAAAATTAAAATGTGATTTCTTTAAAAAAAATTAAAGGTCCACTGAAAACATGAAGATAAAAAAATCAAGCTATTTTCCAAAACATTCAGCATAAAGGCAATGAGTCAGAAAATATGAAAGAGGAATAGAACTGTAAAAGAAAAGATGACAAATATGATCAATTTAAGAGGCCCAATATTCAAGAAGCTGGAATTAAAGAGACAACAGAGAACAAGAAATAAAAATAATTTGAAGAACATTTTCAAGAGTTAAAGATATATCTTCAAATGATGGGGTCTTTAATTGCCAAATACAAAAAATGAAAAATGACTCACACAGACTTCATAAACCTTCAGAAATACAAAAATAAAGACAGTATCCTGAAGGCCTCACTATATAATTTATAACCTAATCCTGGACAATTTTATAGTTAAGGGGGTACTACTAAAATTACACTAGGACAATAAGGGTGACCCAAGACAATCCTGGACACAATGTGACTTCTGGTAACTGTAACTGTAAAGGAACGAAATTGAAATTGGCATCCAAATTCCCATCAGCAACACTAGATATTAGAAGATAAGACACAAACATATTTTAAGTGTACTTAGAGAAAATGATTATAGGCATAGAATCTTATAGGAAGTCAGTGTAATGTCAAATATAAGGGCAATATAAATCTTCATATCTATATAGTCTCAAAATGTACTTTTATAAACTCTCTGAAAAAAAAGGTTTGTATAATAATTAGATGAAAACAGTAATCAGAAAAGAGGAATGGTTAAGATAAAAGAACCAGTAGAAATAAGGAAAAGAAATCCTAGGTTAACAGCTAACTATGCAGTCAGTCCCTAGAGCAAATGTTTCTTGTTTTAGCAGAAAAGAGTAGGCCTCAAGCAAGGATATCCTTTGGAAGAATGTTGACTCCATGTAATAAATAGTTTAATTAAAAGAAATACCTATGTTAAGGATATAATAATAGTGGGTTCTTAGGGAAAAGGCAAGGTATGGTAACCTCCAAGAAAAATGTGAAAATGCTCTCCAAGAATATTTTGGTCAAATTATGAAGCCCTTAAAAATGTGGCATAACTTTGTTCTATCTAGTTGCTCTTAGAATGTTCTCCTTTAAATAACACAAGCTTAGTGTCATAGGGTGATAGGGTGATATTTCTTTCTTTGTATGTCCATCCTATCAAATTGCTTGGTTGTAAATTCAATTTTATTCATATAATCATAATATATTAAATGCCATTTATTGATTTTTTTTCAAATTTTAAAATCAGCCTATAGTCATAAAAAGTTAATTACAGTTTTAGAATAAAATGTAAATATTGTAAACATTGTCAATATAAAAATAATTTCAGAATTGGCAGAGATTTGGATATAAATAAGGGAATAGGAAGAAAGGTGTCTAGTTTAAGTTGGCAATTTTTGTTTTACACATTGGGGAATTTGAGAATACTGTCTAAAATTGACTGGTCAAGAATCAAGAGCTTAAGTCCATAATTAAAAATGTTCAGATATTTGATATGAGGTGAAACAATTACATAACTTTTATTAATTTAGAGGAAGAAATAATGCAATTTAAGGGAAATGTAAATAAGCTAATTCTTTTAAAGTAGAGATTCAATAATTATTGTCTAAACTTAATTAACCAAGAAAAAAGTTATAAACATATTAGTTAGAATTTATAAATAATAACTGTAGGTAAATGCTTGGCTTTTGGGGGGGGAAATTTAGAGTTAGGTGATGTGACTGAGAACTGTCATGTTAAGTTCTTCTAAATTGTTTGCCTTTTTTTTTTCTTTTGACCATATGTAACCTCATGTTTTGTAACTATAATTTTTTTAACCCAGAAATATAATTGTCCAAACTATACATAGTTGCATATTAGCATTAATAGAATCACACTACATATACTGTTTTGCAGTTTGTTTTTTAATTGAATAACGCATTTTGGTTAGTTTTCCATGTCCACAAAAATAGTTCTAACTTCCATTTTAAAAGCAGAATGATTTGACTGTATCGTATTTCATCAAATATTTTCCTTTCTCCTGAGAACATGGATAGTTTCCATGGATTTGGTATTATAAACTATGTGTAGTATATCTCTGCATTTATTATTACACACTTTGCAAATGTCAATATAGAGTACATTTAAGGAGAAAAAGAATTATCAGGTAAACTGGTATGAACACATATATTGCTACACAAACTTCCAAAATATATAAACCAATAAAAACACCCCAAAAGGCACATGGTAGTGCCTGTGCCATGTCCATACCAACACTAAAGCTTTAACCTGCATCAGACTACATTGGATAACTTATTAAAATACAGTTGGTTGGTCCATTGGTAGGTGTAAGTTAACACTCAGGATTTGCATTTTTAGCAAGTTCCCAGCTGATGCTGATGTTGCAGGTCAAGGCACCCCACTTTGTGAACCACTATTATGGGTTAGAAAAATGCATTCTTTTTTCTTTTTCTCAAATATCACATTTATTTAGCACTGTGCAACTTACCGTGAGCTTTACACACTATAACAAGTAATGGACTATGTTTAGCTGTTAGTACAGAGACTTGACTACAGTTGCTTATATAAACTACAGTGTTGTTTTTTTTTTTCTTTATATATAAAAAAGTCTCAAGATAGCCCAGGGACATCCACAAATCCATCAGCGACTTCCTCCTTTCTACTCCACCAACTTTGGCATGTAGCTTGCTTCCTTAAGGTTGCCTCACGGTCCAAGATGGCTGCCCGAGTCCTTGCAATCTTGTTTGTGTTCCAAGTAGAAGGAAGGAAGGAAGAAGTAGCAAGAACCGAAAATGCATTCTTAACTGAGAACGTTCTATTTCGAATGACCATTAAACCACTTCATTTATGAAGTAAGAACTTCACAACAGCATATAATTCCATTGTCCCTCCCATTCTCTGTGCTCTTGTCATTTATTTTATTTCTCTACATAGTAAAATTCACAATATATTGTTATTTTTGCTTCTGATAACTTTATGAAGAAATTTAGAGGGAAAGAGACTTTTTACATTTACCCACATTTCATGCTGGCCAGTGCATTTCATTCCCTGGCGGATCAGCCTACTCCCTGGAATTATTTCTCATTAGCCCAAAGAATCTCCCTTAGCATTCCTTGTAATGAGAGTCTCCTGGAGAGTAATTCTCTTAGTTTTTGTGTATTTTAAAACATTTTTATTTCATCTTAATTCTTGAGTGATATTTTCATGGGGTATAGAAGTCTAAGTCGACAGTTTTGACATTTAAAATTTTCATCTTTTCATAACTGAAAAACTTAAAATTCCTGTATCTGGAAGCTAGGGCTTATCTCTGTTGTCTTCATTCTAACTCTGCCATGACAGCACCCCCTTCTCCCCATCATACACAGTTGACTTTGGCCACAGTGATTTGTTTTCTAGTTTCTCATATACAGCCAGTGATTTCTAAACTCATTTAATTGTTCATTTTATTTAAATAATAGTCCTTCGCCTCTTCCAGCCAATATCTATGATTAATAACCAAATCCTCTTCTTTCTATAAAGCCCAGTCCAAATGTATACTTCATACTTTATGTATGAAGCATTTCATTTACAATGAACTCTGAACTCTCTTAACTCCCAACACACTTTGTCTGACCCTACCGACTGGTGTTCATCATTACGGAATACTTATTTATATCACCATCTTCTCTCCTCTAAACTGTCAGAGTTGGTGGTAAACTGTTAGAAAGAGTTATGTTACTAGCCTATTCATCTTTCTCTTTCCTTAGTTTCTAACATGCTTGTTCCATAAATAACATGAATGATTTTGTATTCAAAAGTATTCCGCAGAAAATGTAATTAGCGTAACAGGTGTATTGTTGACTACAATAACTTGGCTTATGCTGCTTTGTGAATTTTAAATGACTAACATAATTGCCTCTTACATTTTTCATTTTGAATCTAAATGGAGACAGTTGGCATGATTGATTCCTGGCCTAGGGCAGGCCCATCTGCAGTGGACACTGTGCTGCCCCGTCCTCTTTCAAGAATGAAGGACATGTTCTCCAGTTTCTGGGAGACCCTATAGCAGGCAGCCCTCAGCTGTCAATCCCTTTCAGGTTCTCTGCAGAGAACCTCTGTGCTCAAGACCAGACTCTTGGGCAATCCTTAGCGTAACAACTGGTCAAGAGGTTAAAAAGCTCAGCTCCTCCCCAACACAAGAGAGAACCCCAGGGAAGGTTAACAGAGACTTTACTGGGATTGTATCACAGCTTGACTTCTCCCCCTGCCCAGTTCTGTTCTTCCCTCCCACACATGTTGATTCTTGGTGCCCTGCGTAGTACACCTGCTTCCTTCTAATCTTCATTGCGGAGACTGTTTCCTGGGGAACCCATGCTGCAGTGCAAGATTGTGATCCAAAGCAGATACTAAATATTAAGTGATGTTTCTCTTTTTTTTTCATTAAAAAAAATTTATTTTATATTGGAGTATAGTTGATTTACAATGTTGTGTTAGTTTCAGGTATACAGCAAAATGATTCAGTTATACAGATACATATATCTATTCTTTTTCAGATTCTTTTCCCTTATAGCTTATTACAGAATATTGAGTATAGTTCCCTGTGCTATACAGTAGGTCCCTGTTGATTAGATATTTTATATGTAGTAGTGTGTATATGTTAATCCCAAACTCCTAACTTAGAACTCCCCCCCACCTTTCCCCTTTGATAGCCATAAGTTTGTTTTCTATGTCTGTGAGTCTGTTTCTGTTTTGTAAATAAGTTCATTTGTATCATTTTTTTTTTTTAGATTCCACACATAACTGATATCATATGATATTTGTCTTTTTCTGTCTGGCTTACTTCACTTATATGATAATCTCTAGGTCTATCCATGTTGCTGCAAATGGCATTACCTTTCTCCTGCTAGACAATATACTTTAAAGTTCTTCCCTTCCTTCCCACACCCCGATCAATTAGTATGTACAATAAAGATGCAAACAAAAGGCTCTGTTAGTCTAATAATAACTAAAAATTTCATTTATTCTAAAAGTTACAATGAATTCTAAAGTCATCTTTGTCTCATGTTGTCTATATCCCATTTACTTCTCATTAGCTCGTATAGTCCAGGGCATAGTAAAGAGAACATGTGTAACTCAGGTTCATTTGTGAACATCAGGGTAATAAACCCGCACAAACAGTTAATATAGGTGCATATGCATAGATCCAGAAATTGGCCTGAACTGGCATTTGCCAGGCAGTCTGACATTACACACTGTCAAGGAAGATAAACTATAGGTATTTATAGAACTGGTCATAAAGTCATTTTGTAAAAACTGTTCCCTTTTTCACCTGCTGACTGAGGCAGTATTTGATTATTGTGGTACAGAGGAGAGATCGATCGATCATACCTTTTTACTAGGATAAGAATAAAAACAAATTCAAGAGAGAAGGGGAAAAGCTTTTCTGTTCCCTTTAATACTTAATTAAACTGCCTAGATCCTGGGTTTTAAATTGAACTTGAGCATTTTCAGATTTCTGTTCCTTTCACGGGTGAGGGAAAAACCATTCTCAGGTTCAATAAAGAAAACAAAAAGTAGATACACCAGTTTAGTGTACACTAGCTTTTTAGTATATTGAGAAAATTGGTTTCTCATGACTCATATAAATTTTCTTTTCTGCTGTGCAAGACTCAGTTTTACTACAAATGAGTGCTATAAAAAAGAAAAAAAGTATCTAACAAAATTCAGAGAATAGAGACAAAATGGGAACATACAAAAATCCTAAGGAATCAAACTGTAGTGAAGCCAGGGTTGGATTAATGAGAACAAAAACCAGTGTCTTCATTGTGAACTCCTAGATATGGGAATATAGAAAGGACCAGAATGAGCTGCAGTAAAAGCATTCCCCAGAATGTGAATGAATTTTGATTCAAGAGAGTGTGGAGGTGGGTGGTCCCAGTCACCAGGAAACAGAAGGGAAGCAGAAGATGTAACACTGGCAGTAGAAAAAGAGCTCCCCTGTCCACTGAATTCCCACAATGGGACAGGCCCTCCATATCATTTTTGTGGAGCCCTTGTGAGGAACACAATATATCACTTCCTGAACTTGTGTATGTATATGTAAATTATATACATGTATAAGTAAATACTACTCATAAAAATTTCATTTCAGTTTTAAACTTTCTTCAGACCTTCATCTGTTCCTCTATATTGAAGAAACTATTTCTTGGATCATTTACTTTTGCTAAAGGGCCATTCTGACTAATTAGGTAAACATGAAAAAAATATTTTCTCAAAAATTCAACTTGCATGATGAAACTAAAGTGGTTCTGGTCATATTAATGAGTATTTAGTATTGATGAGATAAAGGCAAAGTTTTAGGTAGACAAGTTCATTCTGAAAAACTAAGCCATAGACAACATCTTCCTTTGGGGAAGGAATTTCAATGGAATTGAAAAAAAAAATACGAGGGAAGAGAGAGGACAGAGGACTGAGACTCATTCATTTATTCATTCATTGGATACTTTTTTTTTTTTAAAGAAGGAGGCATATTTTATACTGCTTATTGTTTCTGTGCTTGTCTTAGTCTGTTCAGGCTGCTATAAAAAACAACCATACCTGGTTGGCTTATAAACAACAGAAACTTATTTCCCAAGTTGTACAGGTTAGAAGTCCAGGATCAGGATACCAGTGTGGGAAGACCAGGTGGGGACTGCCATCTGCTGGCTGTGTATCAAGTGGCAGAAGGGGCAAGGGAGCTCTCTGGGACCTCTTTTATAAGGGCACTAATCCTCTTCATGAGGGATCCACCCTCGTGACCTGATCACCCCCCAAAGGCCCCACCTCTAAATACTATCACATTAGGGAGTAAGTTCCAACATAAACTTTTGGGGAGGACACAGGTGTTCAATCTCTATCGGCGCTCAAAGATTTCTGAATCAGGAAACACAGCCACAGAAACAGTTAAGATGATTTGGGTTCGGTGCAGACCAAATTTAAAAACAACAACCCAGATTCAAAAGTGCACCCAAGTCTTCCCAGAGCACCAGGAAAAGCTTCAGAGAGAAGGAAGAGTTGGAGTTAGGAGTTTGTCTGGGACGGAGTCTGAGGAGATCCTGAGGGACCGTTTGACCTATGCCTCATATTTAAGACAGACCCTTGATGTAAACTTTGTCCTTATCTTCAAATAAGGCAAATATATCAGAAACCCGTATGTAAGTTTGTATGTGTATGTTTTCCAAATCTGTTATTTTGTTAAGCATAAGTATTTTAAATATACCACATTTTAAACCCTGTTGATAGCTTGTTGACCTTTTTAATAGTAGTTCAGAAAATGGAAGAGATCCAGACTTTCACAGCTCCCTAAGGCACTTGCTAGGATTTATTCATCTTAAAGACATAGGTATGAACATAAAACCAATATCACTTTTCCCTATCTCACAGACTGGGAGAAGGTTGTAATAGTTCACTATAGAGCAGGTACCATTCCTATGTATATGCACTTGTCATGCATACACTGACACCATCCTGTTCTACTTATACCTTATCATTCCACTCCTGAACCTCGACTCCCATGACATTCGTCTTCTTAAAAAGTATATTCCATATAAGAAATTGTTCAGCCTAAGAAAGAGTGTATGCATCCACTCATGAGCTGAATTTTATATTAAAAATCTCTGGTATTCTTTCAACAATATTTGAATAATACTATAGGCCAGGCAATATTCTAGGACATGTGATAAACAGTGAACAAGACAGGAAAAAAATCACTATCCTTGTGGAGCTTATAATTCAGAGTATAATTTTTAACCTATTATTTGTATAGTTTTATATGCATACAGACTTGGTCATTAGATGGTTCTCTGGTAATATATTTCATAAAGAAAAAAAAGAAGGAGAAGGAGCACTGACCTTCCTGACAGCCTTCAAACAGCAAAGTTTAGAATAAGCATATGGAAATGGCTTGCGTGACAAGGTTAAGAACCTCAGAAGCAGAAAAACAGTTAGGAGAGATTTGTTTTCTTAAGTCAACTATCAAATTTCTTTGCAAAATTATTCCCTCCAGGAGGAAAATCTCTGTGAGTAATAGTGAAAAATAACATAGAGTCGAACACAGTATTTCCATAGTTTTCATTTTTTGGAAATTCACTTGCAAAATATGTAACTTTTCTCCCCAGGTGGAGTTCTGCTTTCCCAAAGAGGTACTTAGACAGACTGTTGGCATGGGTACAGGAACACTAAACAGTCAGGCTGGCTCTGGATGCTCGCGTTGCCCACCAACACATTTGTTTTCTCAGAGTCTATTTAGCCCAGCAGGAGACTTTATGATACCACTGAGAGCCAAGCTGCTACCCACCAAGGCAGGATGTTTACCACTCCTTCCTTAATTACCTAAGTTGTGCATATGGCTGAGCATTTACTGTGTGTGAAGAACCTGTGATGTACGGATCATTCTATGGCAGAAGCTACATTTTAATCCTTTTGTTATGAGTAAAGGAACTAGATGAAGACATGGTAGATGAGAAAAAGAGAGTAGTAGATTCACTTCAAAAAAAAAAACACTTCACTCATTAAAAGGCAAAATGGATGTGTGTACATCTACGTATAATGATATATAGACATTATGTAATTATTTAGCAGTGCTTCTTAGCGGCATGCAGCAAAGTACTGTCTCCCGGTAGAATCCCACCATCATCCCCCATTCCCACTCCCCCTTCTTGTTCTTGAAGGGCACATGAAAACTGGCTAGAGAGTATATTTCTCAACGTTCCTGGTACCTGAAACTGGCTGTATGACTAGGTTCTGGTCAATGGGATGCAAATGGAACTGGTCTGTGCAACTTGTAGGTTTCATCCTTGTAAAGGAAGCTACTTGTCCTCACTTTCTCTTTCCCATTCCCATGATCTGCAACATGGTGAGAATAAGGGTAAGATAGCTTTTTCCATGTGGAATAATGAAGGACAATAACTCAGGAATGGTAGAGCAAAAAGAGAGATTTGTGTATTATTACATCTGGTATATCTATATACATGTATACAACAGGATATTAATAATTCTGTTACATGAAAAATCACTGCATTAATTATGCCCTGCACCAAATCAAAATTTTTGTTGTTAAAAGACTAAATTATCCTGTGACCATGTAACAGATGTTTCTTTTTATAAATATTCTATTAACTTCTTGATTTTGTAAGACAACAAAAATTTCCTATTAATCATTGTTTCTTGATGCAGTATATTTTCAAAATATTGTCTGTAATAATTTACTAATGCCTTATGTTTACATCTTGTCTCCTTTGGCAAATTCGGAATTTGTCTTTTCCTAAACTAGTTAAGGTCTCCTTTTTATCCCTAACCTATCTTTTAGATTTCTAGAATGGCTATAAGTAAAACAAAGATTTGCTTCTTCATCTTATTTTTTAAAGGTTAAGTGGGTGCGAGTGGAGGGAAAGCAAAAGTAATCAGGTGTTTTTGGTGTTCTGTAAATTTTAATGATTTAGAAACTATTCAGAGAATTCTTTTGCAATAGTATTTGCAGGTTAATATATATGCTTTTCAAGTTAAAAGAAACTTTCTCATATAGAACAGCTACTGGTACGATAATTGTCTACAAAGTATTTGTTTCTAGATATCCAGGTTTAAACACTGTTGTCAGTCAGAGGTTATCATAATATATTTCATGAGATAAGTTAAAGGCTCTAGAGATATGTTAATATCCTCATGATTCCTTTTCCCTTCACATATCACTATCTAGCACTATAGCAACCTGGAACTAGCAATCTCCTTCCCTTGTGTGAGGAATGAAAACTCCTCTATTTTTAAGCCTCTTAAAAATTTATGTGCACCTTATACAGAACTTTAAGAAACTCCATGAGATAATCCTGATTTAATTTTGTTAATTAATAGGTCATATTTAAAAACCAAGACTGGACATTTTCCAGCAGGCAATATTATCACAGATTCAAATTCATTTTTGGATTTTTAGCTCCCAGGAGCTAAATCCATTCAGATGGCTGAGTTAATTAACTTTGATGGGGGCTGCCAGGTAGCAAAACAAAAAGAACAATTATTTATACAAGCATTACATATGCTGTAGAATGCTCTGGTCACTTTTTGCTTATTTTCAGTTTGGGTACTGGATTTTCTTTGCTGGTAAACTACATTTTACTAGGAAATTTATTTTAAAATTTTGTAAGGTCTTTAACTGAAAAAAAAAAAAAAGTAGTCCTGTTATTAACCTGAATCTTCAGGAAAAAGTAGAAGTGCAGATGGGATTCTAAAACCAATACTGGCAAAGCTCTAAGAACTCTAGAACTGCATTCTCCAGTATGATAACCACTAACCACATGTGGATATTTAAATTTAAATTTGAATTAATGAAAGTTCAGTAAAATAAAAATCCAGTTCTTCAGTTGCACTAGCCACATTTCAAGTGTTCAATATCTATGGGTGTCTAATAATTACCATATTAGTCTGCACAGGTAAAGCTCATATTCATCTTTATAAAAAGTCCTATTGGCGATCACTACTCCAGAACTTCCATGGTTTTCTATGGAAGACTTGATGATAGAGGATCTCCCCTTTTAAGTTTAGAAAAGTCTACGCCATGCACCGATGGAAACTCATTTTTGAACAGAGACAGTATCCTATAGAAAACTAATATGAATACAAACCTTTCTTATCTTGTACCAACAAAGTCTTATCATTAAACCAGAAGAAGCAGCCTTTCCAAGATCATCACATAACTGCTCCTGCGAGACCTGAAAGAATGTGTGTGTGTGTGTGTGTGTGTGTGAGTGTGTGAGAGAGAGAGAGAGAGAGAGAGAAAGAGGTATCCACAGTTCCACCTCCGTGGAAAGGAATTTATCACATTATTAACTATTATCACCAAGAATGATCGACCCTTGAATTTTGGATTTGTGTTTTCCAATTAAAAAGATGTAGTCATCATCTCTTGTTCACTGGATTACCATGCCATTAAGCAGCCTTCAGAATCCTCCAGATGTGGATAATCTTGGGAGACTGTAACCAAGATCCTTATCCCTTCAGCTTGACTACATTTTAGACAGACTTCTTCCTTGACTCTAGACCTCTTACTTTTCTTTTCTGAAAGCATTTACTTTAGAAAACTTGTAGTAATTACAAAACCTTTCTGCCCCTTTGAGATGTAAATCTTTTTAAAAGCCTCCTTCCAGTTTTACAACCCAGAGATGTCTTTCACCAGGACGTGGGAGCCATCCCTTTCAAATATAGTCATTGAAGGAGATACAGCCCCTATCTTGCAGTCTCTGTGTTAGGGTAAGTGCCTAACTTAGGTGAGCCCATTGCTCCAATTTGTAACACTACCTCTTACCACGAAGATACAAGGAAGTTTACTTTTCCTTGGGGTAAAGCCAATTAGTAAACACACATGACCTAAGGTCCCTCTAATCCAGCTCTTAAAAACTCTCCAGGCCTTTGTCTTCGCAGAGTTGAGTATCCAGACGTGACCTGTGCTCCTTCCTATTACTGGAAATAGTATCAGAATGGAATCAGTGACTCTTTGCTTGTCTTGTCTGGTGCAGTTTTCTTTAACTGTAGATAGCTTATTACTCTAAGACTCTTGGTTTAAGTGATAAAGTATACATGTATTTCAGTAAAAACCACCACTAAAAACAAAAACCCAAAGTATACAATTTGCAACCAAAAGACTGAAATAATACTACTTTTTCAATACTTCTGCACTTTTCCTCTTTCCTGTAATACTAGGCTTATCTGTTATCATAATCCCATGCTCTCTGTGATCCATTAAAGGGTACTCAAATGCTCCCCTCCAACTTTATCTTTCTACCTCTACACCCTAGTTTTTTAACTGGCGCTTAAGGAAAGAGAAAACTTCCTTGTGAGGTTTCTTTTATTTTTATTGACCATAACTACTGATCTGTACCTAAGCATTGCTGAATGTCAGCTGTCACCCCTGATCCTGCTGATAAAAATTCAACCACTGTTCTTTCAGTTCTTCAGAAGGTTAATTTCCTTCTTCACATTTTTTACTTAGGCAAATACTTATATTTTTATTTCACTATTAATTCCAGCTTCCAATCTCATGAAAAGTAGACCTTGACCCCATGTCAACAAGACATTTCTACTGGAATCAGTGTAGTCCTCTCATCAAAACATAGCTTGAGAAGAGTGGTAGTCCTCTCATCAAAACATAGCTTGAGAAGAGTGGAAACGAATAGTAGAACTATCCTTTGATGTCACACTCTGTTGCTTTGCAGGGCCTATTTAACTTCACTCAGAAAATCTGCTCTCCTGAAGGTATCAAAGATTGTCACTCCTGCTGCCATCCATGATTCTTACGTTCCTGATACATTCTGTGGTCCCACAGTATTATTCCTTCTATGGGCATAAATTTTTCTCTGGAAATCCAACAAACAGGTTAACAGTGATTAACCAGCACTGTTATGAACAATCACATTAACCCTTGATTTCCTTTTGGCTTGCTGAGAAAGGAAGTGTGCTATAGCAAACGCTTCTTGGTGTTTCTATATGGAACAGTCCACAGTCAGGCCAATTTAAAAAAAAAATAAAGGACACTTTGAAAAAATCCATCTGAACTTTGGGATATGTGGTATGTAGTCAGAGTTTGGTCACCTAGGCTCTTGCCTTCCATCTGTTATAAGAACTAATAGTCTTTTTTTTTTTTTTTTCCTGGTAAATGCCTATATTGAAGTTGGGTGATGAATCCTTTCCAGAGTCCTAAAAGTTAGTGTGTAGCCATTATCAAATTGGATGATAACTTATCCTATAACAGAAAAGACTAGCTAGTTAATTAGAGAAACTTTGCCTACACAGCTTTCTGATCAGTAAACTCAACAATGTCCTGCCGCCTGCCTTTATCAGCCCTTGGCCAAAAGAAGTACTGAGGAAGAAAAGACGCCCCCCCCCAAAAAAAACCCCACAAAAAACAGAAGCAGCCTGAAGAACTGTCAACTATTAGCTGACTCAGTTGCTACTAACTGATGAAAATGATCAATTTCATACACTCTCGGCATCTGACCAGGAAGCTCCATGACCATCCCACTCTCATGTCTGAAAAAAGATAAAAACAGACTACGTACTACAAACACCAAACGGCACCCATTTTTTTGGTAGCAGAACAGACTCTTGCTTCCTTTGACTTCCTCCCAAATGAAATCCTGGAATAATAAGCCTCTTCTAAGGTAGGGGCAAAGCCAGGATTCGAACACAGGGAGTCTGGCCCAAGAGTCCACGCTGTCAAATTCATGTTATGCTCAAATGATGTGAGGTGAGCAGAAGCTATGCCAGCCCAGCTCTATTCAAACTGCCACTACTGAAAACATGAAGCAAAATAGTTTGACATATTTACCTCAAAAAGCTCTACAAAATAGATAATTCTGTAGCTCCTATGTACCTTAGTTCAAAAGAATCCAGCAATTTCTTTAAACATTTATTATTAAATTCATGAAATTACAACTCATTCTATTGCCTGGGGTCTAAATAAAAATTGTAAATGTAAAGGAAATCAGTTGCACAAAAATATGAATATGCTCTATCTTTCTAATCCTTTCCTCGTTTATCGACATAGGAATATGTTACTTATAGAAGAAGTTATGTGCTAACTTAGAAAGAAGGGAGGAGAAAAGGTGGAAAAGGAAATAAGAGATTCACAAAAATGAATCTGAATGGTGTCAAGTCAATTATTTTAGGCTCCACAGAATTATTGTGGGCTCAGGAGAGATAAGCAAAACAACTGACAAGAAGTATATAATCTTCGTTTTTATTATGAATTTCTTATTCTGTTTCATTGCCTTATATTTTATGAATTTTATTTCCTGTAACTTCTTATGATACGAAATGATTATATGATAGAACAAATAGCTTTCATCCATAGAAAACACAAAAAGTAGTGCAATCCTTAGGGTCAAGCAATTGATTAAAATGAAAGGTAATGGTTGATATGCTATAAAATGCATACTTGCTTTTAAACGTTTTTTCTTTGAGCAAATTATAGCTCTTTTGCTATAGTTTCTGGGCCCATTGACAGGGCAATCAGTAATCTGAACTGTCAAATCTGTTTGGAGATAATGGAGCTTATCAGTTCTTGTGTCATAATTGCTTTTCTGAGGCCCCTCCCTCTGCCTGCATTTTCCCCCATCACTTCCCCAATATACTTAATCCTGTTTAAATAGCAACATGTCAAACACTTCTGCTAATCAACTGGCTGGCATCCCCATGGAGATTTCTGCAGTTTTAAGCACTGCATTTCACTGTGTAAGGATTTTTCCCAAATGTTGACTTTTAGTTTTCAAGGTTACTGATGATGTGCTCTGGCAAATTAATCATTCTAACCACCTTAACAAAGAAGCTCATTAAAAAGACAAATACATTTATCAAGCAAATCATCAAGCAGATTATATACTTTCCACCCATAATAGATTATAGCTGAATAAATGACTTGGGTATTTTATAATTAAATATGCAGAACACTTAATATTGTAATACTCAGAACCTTCATTGAGGAATGGGGTGGACTGGGTTTTATAGCATATAATTAATAATAGCACAATTTAGTTGCAATTATGTGAGTTAAAATTAGACATAGTACTTTGAAGATACAAATTAAATAATATTTTGATATCGTGATAAAGCATCAAATACAAAGACATCTGAAGTTCAAATGATTGGAAGTTTAATTTCTATAGAATAACACTGTAGTTTGTATTTCCAGTATCTAACAAATACATCATTTCTACCTTAGAAATAAGGCTTTAGGTTGGGAAGACACAGGTGTCTAGTCCTTTGCCCTCAGGCTGCACTGTGACTGGAGTGACTATGTCTCTTGTCAGCCAAATAATGCTTTAAAAGCTTGGAAAAGGCCTAAAGGGCCAGTTTTCTCCTAGGTTGCAATCTTATCTCCTGCCAAGTCTCCCACCAACCTACCTCACACAAATCTAAGTTTTGTCTGGAGAAGTTTGCTTTTCTATCTCTGGATCTCCAAGTTAATGGACCATAGATAACCCTGAAATGCAGCCCTCAGGCAGAAAGGATCTCTCTTAACAAATCCATATTTCCTTATTTCTCTGTTTTTAGTTTCAAAGTAAGTATATTGCTTTCTAGTAGAACCGTACAAAAATATGTACAAAATAGCTAACAGGATTTTAATAATCCTAAGAACATTGCTATCAAATCTCAATGAATCCCAAAGGATAATAGGGTACAGTTTCATTAAAATTTATGTGACTATTTAACAAGCCTTTGCTAACTTAAGTGACTGGTGTCAAAAAAATTGCACCAAGGTTAAGAAGATGAGAAAGACATTATTCAATGCTGTTGCAGTAGTGGAGAGAGCAGAAGTAAGTCTGAGCTCAACCTGGTCAAAACAAAGGGAAGTAGAGTTTTTAAGGGCTTGGGAAGAAGGGAGAGTGTCATAGGCCATCTGTGTTTGCTAATTGGCTTTACCCAAAGGAAAAGTAAACTTTCTTCTGTCTTCATGATAAGAGGTAATGCTCTAACTTGGAGCAAGGGGCCCATAAAAGTTAAGCTTCAACCCTAACGCAGAGTTTGGGAGAGAGGGGCCTCTAAGTCCTTCAATGACTACATTTGAAAGGGACGGCTCCCAGGTCCTTGAGAAAGACATTCCTGGGTTGTAAAACTGGAAAGAGTCTTTCAAAAAGATGTACATCTCAGAGGGGCAGAGCAAGAATTTATAATTACAAGTTTTCTAAAGTAAATGTTCTTGGGGGCTTAGAGTAAGGAAGAAGCCTCTCTAAAAGCAGAGGGGAATATTAGGGCCCTTTTGGTCTCTGGGTAAGTTGGTATTTATTGCCTCTACCCTACTGCTCCACCTAGCTCCATTTTAGGGTCTGCTTCTTATGAATACATTTATTGTATCAAATTCTGTCTCAAAATTCTTTATGGCAATTAAGAAACCTCAACCTAGGTTGGTTTAAACAATGAATTGATTGGGGGGAATTAAAGACTCAATCAACTAAAACTTCCAAAGATAGGCAGCTTCAGGCTTACCGAATCTGCCCTCTTCTATGTGCTAAGCTGCATTCTGCGGCCCACGTCCTGCATGATAGAAAGAGTGTTTTAACGGCAACAGCACTATGTGTTCACATTCAAGGAAATAGTGAGAGGTCTTCTTCACAACTGTCAAATAAAAATCTTGAGCTTTACACTGACTAGACCACCCTTGAATCAGAGCTTGTGGCCAGAGTACCCTATGTACTAGCATTTCCCTGTTCAGTCACTGTGGTAACGAAGGTGGAATTTTTATGACAAAGTAGGGGAGGGGCGGAGTTAATCCCTCCAAGCCTCTTGTTTGATACACAGTGGAGAAGAGAAGTGAATTCTTGAGGAGCAGGGCTAGGGGAGAATTATCAAGTCTGCTGCACTGTAGCTCCCAATATCCTTCTTAAATCTTGAACAGTCCTACAACCCACCAACAAATAAGATTTTTTCTATGTGATAATATGTTTCTACCCTAAATATGACTCATCCCAAACTGAACTCATTCTCCCCCTATTCATTGCCCTTCCTAAGTGTCCCACTTTGCTTTAGGGTCACTCTGAGGTATAATTTAAATCTAAGATCTATGTATTACTACTTGTGGGATTCACAGTAATTTACTAAACTCAATTGTTCTACTATAAAATAGGAATTAAACTTTCTCCCTGATAAGATGTCATGGGAATTCAAAGAATCATCATTTGTAATGTGTCTTACTCCCTGCCTGGCTCCAGGAAGAAGTTCATTTAAAGTCAGTTCTTGTCCCTCCCTTCCCATTGTCCACCACAACAGGTTAAGCCTTTCTGTCTGGATTTTCAGTTGCTTCATCGTCTCTATTAACCTATTCACTTATCACTTTATTTAGTGGAATCAAAATGATTTTTTACCTGCTCTTAGTAAATGTCATGTTCTCTCTTAAGCTTTTGCTCACTCTTCCTAAACCATCTGGGAAGCCCTCTCTCCATCTCCATCCACTCATATCTCTCTGATATGCCAAAGCACTGATGACAAGCCCTAGCTTCTCTCTGTCTGCTCTTAGAAGACTACGTGCTCTTAAAGGACCAAGCTATTGTCTCTGATTCCAATTCAGTTCCAATGAGGAAGAAAATGCAGCCATCAGTGGTGGGCCTAGGGTCAGACAGGCCTGAACTGGGCTTGAACTGTTTCTTTCACTTATAATGTGTATGATTAATGCAACTCCATGTTTCTAAGTTTTGGTTTAAGCTGCTGAAAGGAAAGAAATGAGTACCTATCTCATGGGTTGTCAAAACTAAAGATACACTCTAGGGCTTAGACTACTACTAATACCAAAAAGTGCTGTAATTACCATTACTATTCCAGACATTGTATACCTAGGGCTCTGGGAGCAAGTCCTCTCACTGCATCTATATGTACAATCAACTAAAATTGTTTAAGCACTCTTACTTTTTAAATCACTTCATTATTAACTTATATGAAAATTCCCTGAGAATATTTTAACATTATAAAGAAGAATTGTAAAGCTTTGATGAATTCTTCTTACATATTTTTTCCTAAGTTAGTTGGGAATAGATAAGAAATCTCTCTTTCATCACCCTTCAGATATGACCAAATAAATTAACACATTCAGAAGAACAAATTTAAGAAATTATTTCAGCTGGCTTCTCAGAATAAAGAAACTCCATAAAATCACATCATTCTGATTAGAAATTCATTCTTGCTGTCCAAAAATTTGAGAGTCACAGAGGACCACCTCTCAAAAGAAAAAACCCTTTTCCTTGTCCTGTTTCCTGAACAATTTGAGAAACAAAAGAGCAATTGATGGGAAACCAATACATTATTTTTATTACTCCAAATTGGAGGACATGATTTAAGACAATTTTAGTGAAATGAGCAAGCTTATATATTGAGCCTTCAATTTAGACAGACTTAATCCACTTCCTCCTGAGAGTAAATCCAGGCAACACTGAAGACTTCTCCCTAAGAGTGAAAACTAGCCCCCAGGGTAGCAAAATAGCATAGTTATTCCTCTGATGCTAATGGCCCCTCTGAGAAAGAGCCACCACAGAAGAGCAGGCAACCCTTCCAACGGGGCAGAAATCCCTAAGGCCGAGCCTGCTCCCAGGAGGAAAGAGGGAGAAACAGCACTGCACATGCCCAGTTCTTTCTAACAAGCTCGCAGCTAGGTAAGGTTCTTCACCTTCCTTATGGTGGAGGAAGAGGTAAGGCAGAGAGAGTCTGGAGCCTGTTTATGGAAAACCTCCCTTCATGTAAACCAGAGGAATGGGGCAGTGATGTGCCTCTTAACTGCAATTGTACCCAAGGAGATGGTCAGATATTTTACCCTTTCCAAAAGAATACACAAATGAGATCCCATTCTCAGATCTGGTTAACACATATACAGATAGTTTTATTGTTGATAAACTACTTCTTCTTGGCCTTAAATTAAGTGACATCAAGACAGTTTGTCTTAGTTTTTATTTTCTTATTTAAGATTTTATGATCCATGCTTACCTTTTGGTTGAATACTTTTGTTTCCATTTTATTTCTTTTTACAGTTTGTATTTAGGAGAATTTTTGCTTGTTTCCCATTTGTTTTAGTGTTAGAAAATTTTCCTTTTATTAAAAAATAAAATTATGAGTTAATTTACTTTATCAAATGAACTATGGTACAGGGCTGTATATACATACAGTAAAAATTGTGAAGTCAGGAACTGGAAAACTAAAATTTCAGAAATGTTGGTCTCAAGGACCAATGGTTGTAATCCTCCCCCTAGATATAAACTAGTAGAGTCAAAACCAGGTCCATGATAGCTGAAACGATGATCACTGATGTTCTTCTCTGAAAGCACTTGTTACTAATGGGCACACGCATGACAAATAAACAAGGCACCAATTTTGAAGAGCTTGCATATATAGCCACAGGTATCTCTGTTATCAGAGTCTTCTTTTCGTCCTGCCTTTTGCTGTGAAAGTGCTTTAAAATTGATGAGCATTCTCGGGAAACATCCACTGTCAGGTTGTGGCAGATGTTTCAGCAGCTGCTCTCACATCGTAAAGTGCCTTCTACAGAACACGGCCCAATGCATGGAAAGCAGCATTCAGAGTGGACAGGGCAGCAGCTGTGGCTGCAGCAGACCTTCCAGTGATGGAGCCCGTGGAGGAGTCGACATGGTTCCAAAAGACCACGAAGCTGGGCTGATGGAAACCTAATCACCATCCTCTATCTACGGTCATGCCATGAACAGGGAGAAGGAGATGGGCCAGCTGCTACCCTTGGGGTTAGGAAGCCTTTCATTCTGCAATGAATATCCTTGGGCGTTTTCTTTCCCCAAAATCTCATCAGCTTGTTGTCCCTGCTCCTCCATAGTTCTAAGATCAATATTTATTCACTTAACGAATACTTATTGAGCTTCTGATGTGACAGGCACTGTGAGATCCTAGGAATTCAATAAAAAACAAGAGAACATTTTTCCTCTCAAGGAGCCTAAGACTTATGGGGAAAGTAATACATACGTTAAAAATCTACATTCCATAACGAAGGGCTGTGTTATTGGCAAACGATGGGCGTTCAGAAGAGAGATTCCTAACCAAGAGGTTGTATAGGACAGAGCCTGGTAAAGCATCTGCAAAGAGAAAATGGATTTTATTCTAAGGACAAAGGGAAACAAAGGTTTGAAACAGGAGGAGAAGATCAACTCTGTCTTTAAAACAAAAAAGTCATTGGAAGGAGGCACCTCTACTAGCTTTTTCCTGAGGCAACTCATCCCAATATGTCCAGCATTTACAGGCACTTTATTTAAAACATACAAGGGAGCCAAACCCGATCCCATGGAGGGTTAAGCAGCCCTGGAACCAGGAGCCAGGAGCAGGTCCCCTGAAAAAAGATAATGGTGAGGAAATAATTACTGGTTCCGGCTGGCAGCCTCCAGCTCTGGAGCTCCCAGGGGCTGCTGGTGGTCATGCTGAGGCAGATGGCCTTTCTAGGCCCAACTGTACACTCAGGCCTACCCTGTGATTCATCCCTTAATTTGTAGTCTGTCTGTGACTGAGAAGGTCAGAGTTTATTGCTGTTTTTAGGGGATCAGATAGAATAGTGACATCATTCTAGTCTTAAGATGCAACTCAAATATAGAAAAGACTGAATTTCAAGGACAGCCTTCTCTCACCCTTTCTCCTCCCCCACCTACCTGCTCTTTGTTTCAAGTCCTCCCACAACTATCACCTAGATTCTGGGCATGCTCATGGGCATAAGAACAGAGCAGTAGCCCAGGGCAGATGCTCAGAAATGTGTCTCACACTTGGGTTTGAAGCTGCCTTGAAATCTTAATAACTTGATCTCTGAATTTGTGTTTTTTAAGTTAAGTCAAATAGGACCCCTGATCAGGCAACCATGGACCTGGAGTCTCACCTTAAGTGCTGTCTCCCCTCCCACTGTCACCTTGTGTCCTCAGGATGGGCTCTCAGCTGGCCACTTTCCTGGCCTTGCCCACCAACGGTTCTGTTCAGCGATCAGGGCCTGAGGCACAGAGAAGGTCAGGTTCAGACACACACCAAACAGCAAGTCTCTGTGCAGGGCCTCAGGCAACTGAGGTTCAGCTCAAACCCTGCTAATAAATATTTCTTTGTCTCAAGGCGTACAGCACCAAATTGCAATTAAAAGCACCATAAAAACACCAGTCAGGAGAGAAATCATAGAAAAAAAAGGAAAATGCTTCTTTTCTGCTTTTTGAATAGGAGACTACATTTTCATTTTGCTCTGGTACCCACAGCCTATGTAGATGTAGATGGTCCTACTTAGAGCTAAGTAGCAAGTGTCCTCCTGGGATGCGCCAGGAGATCTCAGATTTAATAGGATCCTGCTGTCATGCACCATGTCCTAAACCCTGAGAAGGGTGTTAGCAGGATTGCTTTTGCTCCTTTCGGTTGGCCTCACTTTCTGATAGTTTATGGTTTAATTTTAGGAACTTTATAGTATGGGCCTGCCAGACATATTTTCTGGAAGAGCTGTAGTCTGAGGGAAATAATAAATACCAACTGGAAGGCAGGCCTTGGTGGGGAAATCCATCAGAGAGAAAGCATGGGGTAAGGCTCTGAGTATTGACCAAGAAAACTGCACATAGGTCCCTACTTTTCTAAACTGAACATTCGAAATTAAGGTGTACATAATGATTAAGATCTTTCTTAAGACCAACCTCATGCCTCTCGGACTTATAGCAGCAGTGTTATTTTGCCCTGTGTGACCACATAATTCTACGTTTTTACCCTGCAATTAACACACTTGAATTCGAAGAAACTAATTTTGAATTACAATTTGCACATTCTGATTAACTTTTAAAGGACTAGTGGTTTTTCAAGTCACACTTTGTGTGTATAATATGTTTGTGGAAATATTTGAGAGAGGAAATTAAAAGGATTTCTCACAAAGAGGGAGACACAATTGGGAACAAAGTTATAAATAAAGATTAAATGCCATTTTTACAAGTGGTGTCTTCAGATGTGAAACTCAGAAATTGTGATGGGTTCTATCCTGTACACTGAATCAATTGAATCATTAAAAAGATTATGAAGATAATGTTGGGGTCTATAAATACTGATAAGAGAAAAATCTGAGTTTAATTTGAAAGCAGTGCCTTATATAAATTAGGCCTGCTCAACTCTTCACAGGATGACTTAAATTATTTCAGTCTTTCATAAGAGAAAAAATAAGTAAATTAAAACACCTTTATATTGAATCAAAATTCAACCAGTTTCTTTTGACTTGTAAAAAATTACATTTTAAGCTTAATTTGCTTGGAATATGTATAGATGATTGTTTCTGACCTTTTGCACAAAAATGTCATATTTACATTTTATAAGTAATGAACTTAGGCAAGTTCCATCTGTGGCCATAAAAATCAGAAACTCAGAGTTTCTTCATTTTAGTGTCAGTCCCTTAAGGAAAGAGTGCTGTGTGCAGCTCTTTCTGGATCCCAGAAGGGTTCACGGATGTCCTGACCACTGGGCAAGGCTTTAATAAAGTCACAACATAGTATGTTGTCCTCAGGGCAGGTGTTCTCTGCTCCTGGGACCAGCACAGATGGAAAACAGCAGAATAAGCACTCTATTTACTTCCAGATTTAAATCCCCAGTGAGCACATCACCAAGGTGAATTTGGTGTTCAATTCTGTGGCCCATCTCAGAAGGATATATTTTCTCCCTTCTGCATTACGTTATGATCTCCCTGAACTGTCTTGTAATTCAACGATATGCATTGCCTAAACTATTATATGAATAAAGTAATTTTGTAACTTATAATTGTAATTTTAAGAACCATTGTTAAGTGCCTATCAGATGCCAGGCCATGCGTGGCACTGGAGCTACAGGGTAGATACTGTCATTGCCCTTTGGACAGGAACAAGGGGATGGCACAGTATAAAAAAGAAACTCCAAGCATTAGTGAAAAAGCAAGGAAGCTGGCATAATACTGGGAAACCAGAAAGCAGTGGGAGACAATCGCTCTGTATAGTAAAGCAGAGGTTTCAATACAAAACTATTTTAAAAGAAAAGAAAAAGCCAATATGATTAATAATATAAAAGTCCAGATTTGCTGAAAGTACTTTAACAAAGAAGTTTACCCTTGCCTTGTAAGAGAAATGAGTATTAGATTGTAATAAAGCTGTTGAAGTATATAAGCAAGGTATATATATAAGATATACACAAATATACAAGATAGGTAAAATTTCAAATCATGTGTTGGTTAATATACTGCAGAAGTCTAACTTAAACTCTATGCTTTCAAGATCCAATTGAAGTTAGTCCCACACATACTTACACATGCATATTGAGTGCCTACCATGTTTCATGCACTGTGGTTGGCACTGAAGAGAAGAATAAAGGAAACACATATGATTATACTATAATGGTAAGATGCGCTGAAATGTCACTGCAATGTTGGGTGTTAAGACACCCAACTCTCTGAGTATTTGGAGATTTTCTTCCTAATCTTGCTTGTTTAAACTAAAATAATTTATAACAAAAAATACTACTTTTGTTGGTTTATAAAAGATTGATAATTTACAAATATCCTTTCCTTCACTCACAATGTTGTAGACTTGGCTAAGTAACTCTATTTGGTGGATGAAGTGATTAATTTTGTAGAGTGGGACACTTTTTTACTCAAAAAAAAAAATCTCAAACTAAAGCACATCGTTATCTCCCCTCCCCAGCATTAACTAACTGCACAAAATGATCATAACTGGCTTATTTTAACAATTGGCTGATTGTAAACAAAAGTTAATTCTGATTTTCATTGTATTTTATAACTAAATCTTATTTTATTAAAATTTCCTCAGGCCTTTCCTACTTGTAATGAATAAACTACAAATCATATTTTCCATTTGGAGTAGTTCTTATCCCCTAGGAAAAAATCAATGCATCAAAATTTCAAAACTGCATTAACAACATCTTTGAAGTCAGGTATACTAATAGTCTCTGAGTGGAAACCAGATATGGAGTTATTATATGTGGACAATATAATTATTTTTACCACCTTTTACTTTATAAGATACAACAAAAAAGGAACTAAATCTAGTGTAAGGATTCAGTTAGAAAATGGAAGTCTGTTTATATCATCTTAATATCACTGAATTTAATGATTTCATGTGAGCATTAGTTTTAACTTGTAGAATTTGAATTGAAGGGTGGATATTAAAAAGCTTTAGCAAAATAGCAAAACTAAAGAAAATATAAATTATTGGATTTAAGCAATTGCCCTCTAGAACAGTACACTAACTCCTTAAAGACTTGAAAGTATTATTTAATAGGATAGGAGAGCTGGAAGAAATTTTAGAAATCGATGAATCCAATCACATTCCTTTTGAAGAAAATGAGACCCATAACAGTGAAATGTTAGATATGAGTCTCAATTTCATCTCATAAGAAGTATTCTCATATAACCTCCTTTTTCTCCATCTACTTTCCCTCATGTATTGCTCTCAGTATTTGGGGCCTAACTTCTTGGGAGATGTTATCACTTGTGATGCTGCCTAGTTATGGTCATCATACCCCCTGCTCCATGAGGGCAGGCATTTGTGTCTGTTCTGTTCTGATGTGTCCCTTGGTACATCCTTCTTTGTGTAGCTAAGGGAGTCTCAAAGCAGGTAGATGGATTTGGAGAATTGGGAACACATAGTGGACTCATTGTCAGGGCCTAAAAACTGTCTGGCATCACTGTGTAAGATAAGCTATCATGATTTTGACCAGCCATTTAGTTCTTTGAAGATTGTACTGTCCTTAATTCTTTGAAGACTATATTATTTTTCCTTAATATGATGTGGCAGAGACTGCTAATTGAATTCCTCATGTCCATTTTCCCTTCTTCATTCAATCACAACATCCCCCCCCCCCATTTGCCAGGGAACATGATTGCTTAGTTAGAGATTGCATTTGCCCCTCTACCTGGAGCTAGATGTGCCCATGTAATGAAGCCAGTAGGATCGGGGTGTGGAGCAGTTTGCATAGTCTGTCCCCAAAGCTTAAAAGGAAGCAACCTATGTGCCACCTCCTCTTTCTCTCTTCTCACTGGCTGAAATGTGGACACAGTGAAAGTGAATTGGCCCTAATTGTAAAGAGAAAGACCATACTCAGTGATGGGGGGAATTCGAAAAACAAAAAACAGGTGGAATCGGGGTTCCTGGGTAGCCTCCTGGTGTCCAGTTTCCCTTTCCTCCGACCTGCCTACTAGCTTTAACTAAAAGTCAAATAAACTTTCAGTCTGGTTTAAGCCACTATTTATTGTTTTCTGATAGATACCTTCAAACTTGAGGGCCTATAACCTACAAAATAGATAAGAATAAATGTATGTATCCTTGGGAAAGGTTATAGGTAAAACAAACATCTGTTGATTGGTTTGCTCTCTTGAATATGTAGAAGGAAACAAATTTAATTTATTTGAGAGAGAATTTTCATTTAAGAAATTTGTAGGTTGAGTTGGGACTTTTATTGTCATTTATGATAATTAAATCACAAGCTAGTCGGAGAATATATGCGATCTCTTCTGAGGGCATTATTCCTTTTCTTTCAAATACTATGAACCTGAACACAATAGGGAACCTGATATGTGAGCTTGAACAGTTCATAGCTCCCTCACAGGGTTAGGGTACCAATTACATTACATAATATCAGGGAAGCTTGCTAAAACATTTGTTACACTAGACACACTTTAGTTTTTCTCTTTCTCTAGTTTCAGTTTTCGTCACCAACTAATAAAAGTAAAAATTGTAAAATTTATTCCTCTGAAACTTAGTGTAAGCCAATGAGTTAAGTCTATATGGGAACGACCTACTCTTATTCACATTAGTAAAATAACTATATTACTAATGTGGATAATAATAGATGACATTTAATGGAAACTTTTATGAACCAGTCATGGTATAGGCATCATCACAGAATAATATTGCAGAGCTCCGATTATGATCCTGATTTTACAATGAAGAAATTGAAGATTATAGACACTCAGGAATGTGCCCAAGATCACACAGGTAATAGTCTGTCTATATGAATCCAGAGCCTATGTTATTAACACTACAATATACTTTCCTATAGTGTTTCTCCACTTGGTAGTTCTGAAAATCTGTATTTTCCTGTAATGTTTGAATTGAAGATGGTGAAAGTTTCAAGTTACTGTACAATGGCAGAGTTTTCACTTTGTTTTGCTAGGAGGCAACAGCAAGCATTTGTTGCTCTTTTCTTCCACCTCTGAACACAAGCAAGTTAGATTTTTAGAAAAGACCATGACAAATAACTGAATATGGTCTGGATCAATAAAGCAGCTGCTGTAAAACAGCCTTGGGCCCCAGAATTTCTGCTAAACTATCAACTTCTAATGTCAGAGTGTTCTTTGAAGGATAGAAGTAAGACTGATATCTTGAAAGTAATTTTCTTTTTGTGTGTCAGTGATTGAATTTGGGTCAGTTTTCTAAACTGACAACACAAATGCACATATCTCCTGCAAACAAAGCAATGATGATTCACAGAATTCTAAAAATGTCTTAAGGGGGAAAAACATCTTGGTCAAATAATAATTACATATTTACATACTAGGTAAATTTCACTTAAAACAAAGGGGGGTAAGATACTTTTTAGGATTTGTTGTATCTAATCATTTAATCATGTTTTTTTACATATATATATATATATATGTAGGTGTCTTTGTGTATATATATATGTACACATATATATTTGTATTATATGTATTTATATTTTGTGTATATAAAACCTTTTAGAAAATAACATTAAAATATGAAAAGAACATTATGGTTGTTAAAAATACCTGAAAAAATATTAAGCCTGCTGGCTCAATATTTCAAGATGGCAGAAGAGTAAGACGTGGAGATCACCTTCCTCCCTACATATACATCAAAAATACATCTACACGTGGAACAACTCCTACAGAACACCTACTGAACGCTGACAGAAGACCTCAAATGTCCCAAAAGGCAAGAAACTCCCCACGTACCTGGGTGGGGCCAAAGAAAAAAGGAAAAACAGAGACAAAAGAATAGGGACGGGACCTGCACCAGTGGGAGGGAGCTGTGAAGTAGGAAAAGTTTCCACACACTAGGAAGCCCCTTCACTGGTGGGGACAGGGGGTGGGCGGGAGGGAAGCTTTGGAGCCATGGAGGAGAGCGCAGCAACAGGTGTGTGGAGGGCAAAGTGGAGATTCCCACACAGAGGATCGGTGCTGACCAGCACTCACTAGCCTGAGATGCTTCTCTGTTCACCCGCCCGGGCAGGTGGGGGCTGGGATCTGATTCTCAAGCTTAAGAGGTCAGATCCCAGGGAGAGGACTGGGGTTGTCTACGTGAACACAGCCAGAAGGGGGCTAGTGTGCCACAGCTATACAGGAGAGAGTCCGGGAAAAAGTCTGGACCTGCCTAAGAGACAAGAGACCATTGTTTTGAGGTGCGCGAGGAGAGAGGATTCAGAGCACCGCCTACACGAGCTCCAGAGATGGGTGTGAGCTGTGGCTATCAGTGTGGACAACAGAGACAGGCATGAGATGCTAAGGCTGCTGCAGCCACCAAGAAGCCTGTGTGCGAGCACAGGTCAGTATCCACACCTTCCCTCCTGGGAACCTGTGCAGTCTGCCACTGCCAGGGTCCCGTGATCCAGGGACAACTTCTCCAGGAGAACACATGGTGCTCCTCAGGCTGTTGCAGTATCACGTTGGCCTCTGCCGCTGCAGGCTCACTCTGCATCTGTACCCCTCCCTCCCCGCGGCCTGAGTGAGCCAGAGCCCCCTAATCAGCCGCTCCTTTAACCCTACCCTATCTGGGTGAAGAACAGACACCAGAGGGCGACCTACATGCAGAGATGGGGCCAAAACCAAAGATGAGCCCCGGGAGCTGTGGGAACAAAGAAGACAAAGGGAAATTTCTCCTTGCACCCTCAGGAGCAGCGGATTCAATCTCCACAGTCAACTTGATGTACCCTTCACCTGTAGAACACTTCAATAGATAACGAATCATCCCAAAATTGAGGTGGTGGACTTTAGAAGCAACTGTAGACTTGCGGTTTGCTGTATACGACTGACTAGTTTCTGATTTTTATGTTTATCTTAGTTTAGTGTTTAGCCTTTGTTATCACTGGTGGATTAGTTTATTGGTTTGATTGCTCACCTCTTTTTTTAAATTACTTTTAAATTTTTTTATTTTAATAATTTATTTTATTTTATTTTATTTTTTTCTCCCTTTTCTTCTGAGCCATGTAGCTGACAGGGTCTTGGTGCTCTGGCTGGGTGTCAGGCCTGAGCCTCTGAGGTGGGAGAGCCGAGTTCAGGACATTGGACCACCAGAGACCTCTCAGCCCCACATAATATCAATCAGCGAGAGCACTCCCAGAGATCTCCGTCTGAATGCTAAGACCCATCTCCACTCAACGACCAGCAAGCTACAGTGCTGGACACCCCATGCCAAACAACTGGCAAGACAGGAACACAACCCCACCCATTAGCAGAGAGGCTGCCTAAAATCATAATAAGTTCTCAGACACCCGAAAATACACCACTGAACGTGGTCCTGCCCACCAGAAACACAATATCTGGCCTCATCCACCAGAACACAGGCACCAGTTCCCTCCACCAGGAAGCCTACACAACCCACTGAACCAAAATTACCCACTGGGGCATTCACCAAAAACAACAGGAAATATGAACTTGCAGCCTGCAAAAAGGAGACCCCAAACACAGTAAGTTAAGCAAAACGACAATACAGAGGAATATGCAGCAGATGAAGAAGCAAAATAAAAAGCCACCAGACCAAATCAATGAAGAGGAAATAGTCTACCTGAAAAAGAATTCAGAGTAATGATATTAAAGATGATCCCAAATCTTGGAAATAGTATGGAGAAAATACAAGACACACTTAACAAGGACCTAGAAGAGCTAAAGAGCTAACAAACAATGATGAACAACACAATAAATGAAATTAAAAATTCTTTAGAAGGAATCAATAGCAGAATAACTGAGGTAGGAGAATGGATAAGTAACCTGGAACATAAGATAGTGGAAATAGCTACCGCAGAGCAGAATAAAGAATGAAAAGATTTGAGGACAGTCTCAGAGACCTCTGGGACAACATTAAATGCACCAACATTCGAATTATAGGGGTTTCAGAAAAAGAAGAGGAAAAGAAAGGGACTGAGAAATATTTGAAGAGATTATAGTTGGAAACTTCCCTAATATGGGAAAGGAAATAGTCGAGTCCAGGAAGAACAGAGCATCCCATACAGGATAAATCCAAGGAGAAACATACCAAGACACATATTAATCAAACTATCAAAAATTAAATACAAAGAAAAAATATTAAAAGCAGCAAGGGAAAAGCAAGAAATAGCATACAAGGGAATCCCCATAAGGTTAACAACTGATCTTTCAGCAGAATCTCTGCAAGTCAGAAGGGAGTGGCAGTACGTATTTAAAGTGATGAAAGGAAAACTTAAAACCAAGATTACGCTACCCAGCAAGGATCTCATTCAGATTTGATGGAGAAATTAAAACCTTTACAGATGAGCAAAAGCTAAGAGAATTCATCGCCACCAAACCAGCTTTACAACAAATGCATAAGGAACTTCTCTAGGCAGGAAACACAAGAGAAGGAAAAGACCTACAATAACAAATCCCAAACAATTAAGAGAATGGTCATAGGAACATACATATTGATAATTACCTTAAATGTAAATGGAATAAATACTCCAACCAAAAGACATAGACTAGCTGAAGGGATACAAAAACAAGACGGGTATATATACTGTCTACAAGAGACCCACTTCAGACCTAGAGGCACATAACAGGCTGAAAGTGAGGGGGTGAACAAAGATATTCCATGCAAATGGAAATCAAAAGAAAGCTGGAGTGGCAATTGTCCTATCAGAAAAAATAGACTTTAAAATACAGACTATTACAAGAGACAAGGAAGGACACTACATAATGATCAAGGGATCAATCCAAGAAGAAGATATAACAATTGTAAATATTTATGCAGCCAACATAGGAGCACCTCAATACATAAGGCAAATACTAAGAGCCATGAAAGAGGAAATTGACAGTAACACAATAATAGTACAGGACCTTAACACCCCATTTTCACCTATGGACAGATCATCCAAAATGAAAATAAATAAGGAAACACAAGCTTTAAATTATACATTAAACAAGGTGGACTTAGTTGATATTTTAGGACATTCCATCCAAAAACAACAGAATACACTTTCTTCTCAAGTGCTCATGGACTATTCTCAAGGATAGATCATATCTTGGGTCACAAATCAAGCCTTGGTAAATTTAAGAAACTCGAAATCGTATCAAGTATCTTTTTGACCGCAATGCTATGAGACTAGAAATAACCTACAGGAAAAAACTGTAAAAAAATACAAACACCTGGAGGCTAAACAATACTCTACTAAATAAGCAAGAGACCACTGAAGAAATCAGAGGAAATCAAAAAATATCTAGAAAGAAATGACAATGAAAACACGATGACCCAAAACCTATGGCATGCAGCAAAAGCAGTTCTAAGAGGGAAGTTTATAACAATACAATGCTACCTCAAGAAACAAGAAACATCTCAAATAAACAACCTAACCTTACACCTAAAGCAATTAGAGAAAGAAGAGCAAAAAAACCCCAAAGTTAGCAGAAGGAAAGAAATCATAAAGATCAGATCAGAAATAAATGGAAAAAAAATGAAGGAAATAATAGCAAAGATCAATAAAACAAATCTGGTTTTTTGAGAAGATAAACAAGATTGATAAACCATTAGCCAGACTCAACAAGAAAAAAAAGGGGAGAAGACTCAAATCAATAGATTTAGAAATGAAAAAGGAGAAGTGACAACTGACACTGCAGAAATACAAAAGATCATGAGAGATTATTACAAGTAACTATATGCCAATAAGATGGACAACCTGGAAGAAAGGTACAAATTCTTAGGAAAGCACAACTTTCGGACTGAACCAGGAGGAAATTGAAAATATAAACAGACCAATCACAAGCACTGAAATTGAAACTGTAACTAAAAATCTTCCAACAAACAAATCCCAGGACCAGATGGATTCACAGGTGAATTCTATCAAACATTTAGAGAAGAGGTAACACCTATCCTTCTCAAACTCTTCCAAAATATAGCAGAGGTAGGAACACTCCCCAACTCATTGTATGTGGCCACCATCACCCTGATACCAAAACCAGACAAAGATGTTACAAAAAAAGAAACTACAGGCCAATATCACTGACGAACATCGATTCAAAACCCCCAACAAAATACTAGCAAACAGAATCCAACAGCACATTAAAAGGATCATATACCATGATCAAGTGGGGTTTATCCCAGGAATACAAGGATTCTTCAGTATATGCAAATCAATCAGTGTGATACACCATATAGACAAACTGAAGGATAAAAGCCATGTGATAATCTCAGTAGATGTAGAAAAAGCTTTTGACAAAATTCAACACCATTTATGATAAAAAAATTAGACATAGAAGGAACTTACCTCAACATAATAAAGGGCATATATGAGAAACACACAGCCGACATCATTCTCAATGGTGAAAAACTGAAACCATTTCCACTAAGATCAGGAACAAGACAAGGTTACCCACTCTCACCACCATTATTCAACATAGTTTTGGAAGTTTTAGCCACAGCAATTAGAGAAGAAACAAATAAAATGAATCCAAATAAGAAGAAGTAAAACTGTCATTGTTTGCAGATGACATGATACCATACATAGAGAATCCTAATGATGCTACCAGAAAACTAGAGCCTATCAATGAATTTGGTAAAATAGCAGGATACAAAATTAAAGCACAGAAATCTCTTGCATTCCTATAAACTAATGATGAAAAATCTGAAAGAGAAATTAAGGAAAGACTCCCATTTACCATTGCAACAAAAATCCTAAGAATAAACCTACCTAAGGAGACAAAAGACCTGTATGCAGAAAACTATAAGACACTGATGAAAGAAATTAAAGATGGTACAAACAGATGGAGAGATATACGATGTTCTTGGATTGGAAGAATCAACATTGTGAAAATGAGTCTACTACCCAAAGCAATCTACAGAATCAATGCAATCCCTATCAAACTACCACTGGCATTTTTCACAGAACTAGAACAAAAAAAATCATAATTTGTATGAAAACACAAAAGACGCTGAATAGCCAAAGTAATCTTGAGAACGAAAAACGGAGCTGGAGGAATCAGGCTCCCTGACTTCAGACTCTACTACAAAGCTACAGAAATTAAGATAGTATGGTACTGGGACAAAAACAGAGATATAAATCAAAGGAACAGGAAAGAAAGCCCAGAGATAAAGCCACACACATATGATTACCTTATCTTTGATAAAGGAGGCAAGAATATGCAATGGAGAAAAGACAGCCTCTTCAATAAGTGGTGCTGGGAAACTGGCCAGCTCCATGTAAAAGAATGAAGTTAGAACCCTCCCTAACACCATATAAAACAGTAAACTAAAAGTGGATTAAAGACCTAAATGTAAGGCCAGACACTATAAAACTCTTAGAGGAAAACATAGGTAGAACACTCTATGTCATAAATCACAGCAAGATCCTTTTTGACCCATCTCCTAGAAAATGGAAATAAAAGCAAAGATAAACTAATGTGACCTAATGAAACTTAAAAGCTTGTGCACATAAAAGGAAACCATAAACAAGATGAAAAGACCCTTCGAATGAGAGGAAATATTTTCAAATGAAGCAACTGACAAAGGATTAATCTCAAAAATATACAATCAGCAGATGCAGCTCAATATAAAAAAATAAAAAAATAACCCAATGGAAAAACGGGCAGAAGCCCTAAATAGACATTCTCCAAAGAAGATATACAGATTGCCAACAAACACATGAAAGAATGCTCAACACCACTAATCATTAGAGAAATGCAAATCAAAACTACAATGAGGTATCACCTCACACCAGTGAGCATGGCCATCATTAAAAAATCTACAAACAATAAATGCTGGAGAGGTTGTGGAGAAAAGGGAACCCTCTTGACTGTTGATGTGAATGTAAATTGATATAGCCACTTTGAAGAACAGTGTGGAGGTTCCTTAAAAAGCTAAAAATAGGTATACCATATGACCCAGCAATCCCACTACTGGGCATATACCCTGAGAAAACCATAATTCAAAAAGAGTCATGTACCACAATGTTCACTGCAGCTCTATTTACAATAGCCAGGACATGGAAGCAACCTAAGTATCCATCCACAGATGAATGGATAAGGAAGATATGGCACATATATACAATGGAATATTAGTCATAAAAAGAAACGCAATTGAGCTATTTGTAGTGAGGTGGATGGGCCTAGAGTCTGTCATACCGAGTGAAGTAAGTCAGAAAGAGAAAAAACAAATACCGTATGCTAACACATATATATGGAATCTAAAAAAAAAAAAAAATGGTTCTGAAGAACCTAGGTACAGGACAGGAATAAAGATGCAGACATGGAGAATGGACTTGAGGACACAGGGAGGGGGAAGGGTGAGCTGGGCGAAGTGAGAGCGTGGCATTGACATATAAATGCAAACGAACATAAAATAGATAGCTAGTGTGAAGCAGCCACATAGCACAGGGAGATTATCTCAGTGTTGTGACCACCTAGAAGGGTGGGATAGGGACCTTGGGAGGGAGATGCAAGAGGGCGGGGATATAGGGTTATATATTTGTAAGTATAGCTGTTTCACTTTGTTATACAGCAGAAACTAACACGACATTGTAAAGCAGTTGTACTTCCATAAAGATATTAGAAAAAAATATTAAGGCCGATTGTCTTGTGGTAGTATTATGGGAGATATAAAGAATTGAAAGGACATAGTGATTATTTCCTTACAAGAGATCAATGCACAGTAGTGGAAACCCGGGAGTGAATTCTCCACTTGGCTGTATCTCTGTGTTTGTGATTATGGCACGTCATTTGGCCAATAGATTGCTCTTACATAAAAAAAAGTTTCCCTAGATATTTCTTAAGATCTTCTCAAGTTCTAAACTTTCTGGGACTTCCTTTAGCAATTTTTAAATTTTGGTCCACTTGGAATAACAAAAGGAATGCTTTATATGTTGTTCTTCCTGTCGATTAATTATAGAAACTTTGTTATTCTTTGTAAAGAATACAGATTCCAGATCAGAATCATATGGTGTTCCTCCCACCATAACTGCTGCTGCCCAGGAAGACAGTAGGAACAGGAGGCCACTCCTGCTATGTTCCAAAGTTAACCATTTTGCATTTGAATTTTGCTTTTTTGAGCTCTCTCTTTGCATGCCTTTTCTTATGTGTGATACTACTGTAAATCTGTGATCTTTCCTTAATGAATATATTAGCTGAATTTTTAACTCTTAGGTGATGTGACCTTAATAATGCACTTCTACATTATATACTGTACTTAAAAAGTGTACCTCTACTGTTGACGTCTAAACCGATAATAGTGAAAAATACTCAGAAAAATGTCACTAGATGACAAAAAGTGTTCTGAATTAAGAATGATAAAATAAAAGGCACAAACAGTTCTTGCTTCTGTAACACTCTTAACGAGTGCGTTGGAATAGCCCAAAGAATATCAGTGTGCCTCTGAGCAAGTATGCATAAACCTCCATAAGTTCATGATGATTATCAAAGAAATGAGAGAAAACCAAATGACACACAAGTAAATAAATCATTGAAAGTATTGAAAGTAACTAAGGCACCTACAACTTATTCTGTCCCTTTCGTTCTACCTGCATTTCAGGGTATGCAAATAATTTCAGCCAAGAAGAAAAATTATTTTCTTCATAGATAAACTTAGGCTAAATTGTTCAAGGCACGGTAAAATTAGAAAATAACCAATTTTCTGTGCCTAATTAAATAATTGTTTTAAGCAGTAATCATCATTCAGTGAAACCATTTGGTAAAGGGTGGATGGGAAACTTGCAATGGAAGGATCAGGTATTGCAACCTAAAACCACAAGTCAACAGCTAAACGTGGGACCACAGACATGACCTGCCTCCTGATGTGATACCCACAATACTACTCATGATGTGATGCCTACAGCACTACTCATGAAGTATTCTTTCCCCAAACGTGGAATCTGCATCTAGATCTAATCTAGAGTTACAGGAAATGTGGATAAGGATGTTAGAGATTAAATTAAATCAAGTTAAATGATACCAGAAGAAAACAAATGGAAGAATCAGAATATGAAATTTTTTACAGGACAACTGACTCAGTCTTTACAACAAAGAGAAAAAATAAATTAAGCGCAAGGGGAGGGCTTGAATGCTTTGCTCTAGGTCGAAGGACTTAAGAGACACAATCCAATACAATGTATCGGCCTTATTTCAGATCCCTACTTGAACCTACAATAAATTGTAAAAACACCCTTCTGAAGCAAACATGAAAATTTCATTATGGACTGATCTAAGATGATAGTGGAATTATTTTACTTTAGTTAGATACAATGACAACATTATAGTTACATTTTTTTAAATCCACATTTTTAGAGATAATGTGAAATATGTAGAGATGAAGTGACATGACACTTGGAATTTGCTTTAAAATAGTTCATTAAATATAGATGGATAAATAGACTTATAAATAAAGGAAATGTGACGCATTCAGATAATTGGATGATATCTTTATTAGGGCTCATTTAGCTAATTAACAGTTTAACTGTTCTCCCTACTTTTGTGGTGTCTGTTTGTTTATAATAAAATTAATCAATGATACGTTGCATTGACTTAGGAATCACATGAACCTAAAAAGTTTAATTGCTTTATGATTATCACCTCTCAGCTCAGACCTGCACATTCTTGATCTTGTATCTCTTTAAAAAAATAGGATTAAGTTCAAAATGTAACATTCTATGTCACAAGTAGTTGGTACAATGAACCATATACAGCCAGACGGCTAAAGATATTGAATATCACTGAATTTCATGCCTGTCTTAGACGATTAAAGCAGAAAACTCCAAACTTAGAGAAGTCTGTCTGCAGCACATCATTTCCCCTATAGTGCGGTATTTTTCTAAGCACCAGTAACTCTTAGGATTATGAGTTCTTTTGACTATATTATAACTTCTTACAGAATTTCCCATTTCCTCTATGGATTAATTTTCTAGTTTTAGGGTTTTTTTTTTTTTTTTGCCATAAACAAAGTACCACAGGCTGGGAGGCTTGAACAGCAGAAATTTATTTCCTCACAATTCTGCAGTCTAGAAGTCCAAGATCAAGGGGTTGATTTCTTCTGAGGGCCTCCCTCTTTGGCTTATAGGTGGTGGGCTTCTTCCTGTGTCTTCGTATGGTCTTCCCTCTGTGTCTATCTGTGTCCTGATCTCCTCTTCTTAAAAGGACACCAGTCCTTGGATAAGGGCCCACCCTAATGACCTCACTGTAGCTGAATTACCTCTTTAAAGATTCTATCTCCAAATAGAACCACATTCTGAGATACTGGGGGTTAGGACATCAACATAGGAATGGGGGGCATGTAATTCAGCCCATAACACCCCATTATGGCCAGAAATGTAAATTAAGCAAGACTTAAGAGAACTAAGATTTCCAGAATGATAACTGAAGTTGGCAGAAGGAAAAACAGGTCTTAGCAAAGAAGATTATTACCTAAGCATGGAGGTGGCCTTTGAACCCAACCTTGGATCTTAGTGTTCTAAATCTGTATAAATAAATGAAAATCATCAGGCTGGATATGTAATATCTATTTCATATGAGAAACATCACTTAAAACTTGGAAGACAATTATTATTTCACATTTAAATGCCAAGTAATCATCTCATGATATAAATTTAACTCTTCCTCTTTTATAGTTCATCCATATCCTATTGTGCCCTATCAATACTTGCTCATAGCGTTGTAGACTTTTAAATTTTCTTGTGCTCTCATTGAAGAATTTGTTTCGTCACCTCTCAGGATGTTGGACTATTAGTCCTCTAGCATGTCACCACTAGCTGGTCCTCACTACACTGAGACACTTTCTTCAGCTCTAGTTTTACTGGGAGATGAAAGGGAATGTTGCAGTAGTGGGTATGTTTTGTACTGTGAACAAATTATTTCTTAGAAGTGGGTGAAGTATAAATGATAAGTCTATCGATGAACTATAGAGCTTGCTGGATTAAACTGAATTGACATGAACAATGATTCTGATTCAGGAATGAATTTGGTTAAGCATCACTTTATTCTAGAATTGCCAGTGCCTGCATTTGATGAGACAGATGTTTGATGGGCTTGCTAATTTGACACTGAAGATTAATCGGGTACTTTGTGAAAGACTAATAGAGACGTAAAAAAGAAAATAAGAAGTTAACTCTGAAAGCAAGGACTCCACCATTTTAGTAGGAATAAATCTGTCTTCATCAGTAGCAACCACTGAGATTCATATTAATTATAATCAATATACAAAAGATGGATTACTTCTGTCCATTTCTTTAGCTCGTTCTTTTATTCAAATAATATCATGGGTCTGAAAAGAGAAAACTACTGCTTGTGAGGAAACTGTTCATCCATGTTAGGTAAATTAACTCTTCCAGGTCACTAAGGTATAATTTAGGAAATGATGTCTTTCTGTGCATGAAATGTTACCCCCATGTCCTTTAGTTACTTACTCATCTCCATACTATTAAGTATGTGCAATTAGGTCTGTCTTCACTTGTTTTCCTTAACTGAACCTCAGTTTTTTAAAAATATATCTGAAATAATTGTGTTTGACTTATTTAATAATTAAAAATAAATTTCCCTAAAATATCCATATTTTATATATATATATATATTTTTTTTTTTTTTTTTTTTTTTTTTTGCGGTATGTGGGCCACTCACTGTTATGGCCTCTCCCGTTGCGGAGCACAGGCTCCAGACGCGCAGGCTCAGTGGCCATGGCTCACGGGCCCAGCCGCTCTGTGGCATGTGGGACCTTCCCGGACCGGGGCATGAACCCACATCCCCTGCATCAGCAGGCGGACTCTCAACCACTGCACCACCAGGGAAGCCCCATATTATATTTTTTAACATTCAAAAATTAACAGGACTTCCCTGGTAGTGCAGTGGTTAAGAATCCACCTTCCGATGCAGGGGACATGGGTTCGAGCCCCGCTCCGGGAAGATCCCACATGCCACAGAGCAGCTAAGCCCGTGTGCCACAACTACTGAGCCTGCACACTAGAGCCCGCGAGCCACAGTTACTGAGCCCACGTGCCGCAACTATTGAAGGCTGTGCTCCTAGAGCCTGTGCTCCACAACAAGAGAAGCCACCGCAGTGAGAAGCCTGCGTACTGCAATGAAGAGTAGTGCCTGCTCGCCGCAACTAGAGAAAGCCCGCGCACAGCAACAAAGTCCCAACACAGCCAAAAATTAATTAATTAATTTTTAAAAATTAACAGTTAAATATTTGTAAATATCTAACTAAAAATAAAAGGCTGAGTTTGTATTTTTTTTTAAATAGAAGTAATAAAGCCAATTCTATGAATTACAGAAAAATGACCCACATATTGTGAGTCTGATACCGGGAATGTTTTTACTAAGAAGACTTGTGATAAGGTATGATTGATATAAAAGTACTTTGCGGAAGTCTGGATTGATGTATTATAGTTGATCATAATGTCACATAGGCTTTGTCTCTGTGCCATATCTAGGTCTTTTACAAAAGCAATAGCCCTTGACTGGCTATATGGTTAAAACCATTTCCTGGATCCCTAATTTCTCTTAGGATCAATCAAAAATTTTAACATTTCTTACTAGGCCCTCTGCTTAACTTTGTAAGAGTTTAACATCTCTTCACACCAACTCCTTACTGAGATAACATACAAAATCATGTTTATACAACAACTCTTTCAGTTAACAGCTCGTGTGATGGACACTGTGATTCCATGGTTAAAAAGAAAGTTGTTGATGCCAGGGAGCTTAGAGTTTAGCTAGTGCTTTGTAATATAGATTCTGAATTCCTTTTAGTTCATCAAACCTGGGGTGTTCTTGTCTCGCTTTCACTCCCTTTTCATCTTTGGGGCTTCACAAATGCTGTTCCCTCTGCCTGGAACAGGTTTGCTCTGTCCCCCTCCTCCAACCCTTCAATCTTTTTCATTGGATGAGTACCATTTAGCCTGCAGCAGTCAATATGAATTTTGTATCTTCAGAAAAAATACTTCCCACCTCCACCTCTACAAATGTTCTGCATTTTGTGCACTTATTTTGTGCTTCAGTTACAACAAATACTCTACTTTTGTTTAGTACTTATCATATTGGAGATTACCACTAGCAGAAGAGAATCTCCATAAGGCCAAGGACATTGTTTATCTTGTTTTTTTTTTTTTTATTTTATCCCTACCATCTAGCAAACTACCTGGAACACATAGCTGTTGGATAAATATTTGTTGAATTAAATATTTAATATATATTTGGTATACTCTGTGACAAATGAGGCATGTATTATATATAACTAGACATATTTTTATAGGGTAAAACTGGATGACAGTTTCTTCTTTCAATAGGTCTAAAAGATAATCAATAATATCTATGTGATAGAGACAGAAGGTAAGTTCAATATCACCTGTGCTATCATTATTAGAATAATTTCACTCCTCTAGAACATCTAGCTTCTCCTTGAACATTTCCAGTGATTAGAGAGACCATTATTATTATTTTTTTTTTGCGGTACGTGGACCTCTCACCGTTGTGGCCTCTCCCGTTGCGGAGCACAAGCTCCGGACGCGCAGACCCAGTGGCCATGGCTCACGGGCCCAGCCTTTCCGCGGCATGTGGGATCTTCCCGGACCAGGGCACGAACCCGTGTCCCCTGCATCGGCAGGTGGACTCTCAACCACTGCGCCACCAGGGAAGCCTGAGACCGTTATGTTTTGAAACAAACCCTTCTACTGCAAAACAACCTTGATTGTCACATAGTCCTTCTCAGTAATGGGCAACCAGCTAACTACCCATAATTTTCACCGCTTTGTCCTGGCTCTGCCATCAGAAGCTAACCAGAATTGTAATCCTTTTCCTGAATGAAAGTTGGTCATGTATCTAAAACCACTGATCATTCTCCTCCTCCCCTTCCTCCCAAGTCCTTTCTTTTTAAGATAAGGCACTTTTGGGTTTCTAGTGGAGTCCTTATATAATACGGCTTCAGACTTTTCATCATTTTAGTTCTTCCCCTTTGAAGGTCCTATCATTTTTCATTGTCCTGTTCATATTGAATAAAATATTTCTTCTCAACTGGACAATACTTTCTTTTGACTGTCTTATTTCAATACCTTTCAGCAATTGCTTTATATTGATGGCTTATCCTGATCTTAAGGAAAACTAAAAGCTCTAGGTCATCTTCATTCAATAACCATCTGGATAAGATTCTTAGATTTCTCCCTATTTTCTTAAAGACATCATTGAAATCACTTCTATGGTTATCAAGACCACTTTATGGTGTGCAGAAAAAAGTTCCTAAAGAAAACTACATTTTGTAGTGTCCAAGGAATTGGCCAATAGCAGAGAGACCTGGACAGTATCATTCTGACCTTAGGGTATAAAAAGGACCACAAAACAATAGGGTGTAGTTGACATCTAGACTGAGAGGTAAGTCTGCCTAAGGCAAATGTGGTTGCTGACCTTTTAGTCTAGCAAATGTTCCAAATAGACATGAGGTCTTTCTTTAAAACAACGTGTCTTCTATTTTAGCTACAAGCCCTCTGCTTACACTTTCAGACTCTCAGGAAATTCATGTTATTTCTTATGGAAAGAATGTGGAAAACAGTGTTCTGATACCATTTTACAGCTTTTCTGTTAAGTGCATTTTAAAATTAAAAGGAGGGCTTCCCTGGTGGCGCAGTGGTTGACAGTCTGCCTGCCGATGCAGGGGACACGGGTTCGTGCCCCGGTCCGGGAAGATCCCGCATGCCACAGAGCAGCTGGACCCGTGAGCCATGGCCGCTGAGCCTGCGTGTCCGGAGCCTGTGCTCTGCAACGGGAGAGGCCACAACAGTGAGAGGCCCGCATACTGCAAAAATAAATAAATAAATAAAATTAAATTAAAAGGAAATCTTCAGGACTCCAGTTGAGTTTTTGCAATGACTCTAGAGTCCATTATATTTTAAGCCCTCAGACTTTCTTTTTTGAACTTTGAGAATATGGGATACAATAAATTATATGTATTAGATTTCTGGCAAAATGCAGTTTAGGACACTGCACGTGTCCTAAAGTGCAAAAACACAAAATGCAAAGGGAAAACAAAATCTTTTCTGCTGTCATAAAGCTTATTGAAAGCTGCTATTATGCCATTAAAATTAATGTAATCACTTTTCTCTTTCTCCCTAAGTCTCATTGCCCTTTTGCCCAACCCTTTCAGGTCATCTCCCCTTAAGACAATGGGGCCTTTCTGGTTATTCCACTTGAATTAAATGCTGAAACGAATGCTGTGAAATGTTGCTTTTCTAATTCATATTTTACACAAAAAGATTGCTGAATTTCCATTTGGATATTTCCCATATTCTGCACCATTTAAAATCTACTGCTATAGAAATGTAGAGGAAAATGGGCTCCCTTTTTGAAATATGCTTGAAAAAGGCATCAAAACTGAAATAATTTACTGCAACTTTTTGATTTAAGACAAAGCCTTTGGGGTTTTATTCGGCTTTAGCGTAAGGCTTAGAGTTATCTACAGTATATTAATATTTAAATATGAAGAATTATATATCCTGTGTCTTACAGATCTTTAGATACAGTTACAATGCATTCGGTATTAATTTAAGCATTTGCTTAAGAAAATTTAGTCTCCTTTATAATGTTCTAAAATTAAATTTATGCCAAATGTTCCTTTTTTTTTTTTTTGATATCTAACCAGCTCGTGGGTTAACTTCACTGACTATTTTTTTTTCCATTTTTTGGCCACACTGCGTGGCATGTAGTATCTTAGTTCCCTAACCAGGGATCGAACCCGTGCCCCCTGCAGTGGAAGCACAGAGTCTTAACCACTGGACTGCCAGGGAAGTCCCCCTCACTGACCTTTTAACACAGAGAAGAAAGTTGGGAGCCACTCACCTCTCTAGGGAGGTTTGGGTGTGTGACAGCTGCTGAATGAGGCTCTTTGAACAATGAGACAGTTGGATACCCAAGCTTCAGGTCCTTGAACTGGCTTTATAGGGGGCACCTGGGTTCTTCTTTATACTTCTTTCCTCTACCCTCCACTCTGGTAAAATATTCATCAGCTACTCTCAAATTTGTCCCAGGTCCCTGCCCAATCTAAGCAACATGTCTTGACAAACTGATTAGTCCTTGATTCTTAAATACTCAGAATTTGAAGCAAATTGTTTTTATGGACATGTATGCTAGGATTAAAATGAACTTATTCTAATGTGACACTTCATAACCTACAAAATTCACCAATTAATTTATATTAAATTTTGCTTACACATTTTCCCCCCATCAGGTACACACATGTACTCTCGCATCTTATTTGGTGAAGAAAACCTAGGATATATTTTCCTGCTTGATTGTCTGGTATGCCCCTGTTTATTTTCTTGCTACTCTTAAACAGAAACTGATTTTACTTTTGTCTAAAGAGAGTACTCTTGCTACTTGCCAAAGGGAACAAGTGTGAAAATAAAGTTTTGCTGGACACCATGGACACTGGAAAGAGGGAGTAATAGGAATCCCTTTTTTTTTTTTTTTTTTTTTTGCAGTATGTGGGCCTCTCACTGTTGTGGCCTCTCCCGTTGCAGAGCACAGGCTCCGGATGTGCAGGCTCAGTGGCCATGACTCACGGGCCCAGCCGCTCCGCAGCATGTGGGATCTTCCCAGACTGGGGTGTGAACCCATGTCCCCTGCAACGGCAGGCGGACTCCCAACCACTGCGCCACTAGGGAAGCCCGATGGTTAACATTTTTTAATCAGTAAAGTATTTTTAAATTGATATGTACAATTTTAGACATAATGCTATTGCACATTTAATAAACTACAGAATAGTGTAAACATAACTTTTATATGCACTTGGGAAACCAAAAATTCATGTGACCCACACTTTTTGTGATATTTGCTTTTTATTGAAGTGGTCTGGAACCAAATCTGCAATATGTCCGAGGTCTGCCTGTATGCATACAACATGAGCTCCTCCCTCAAAGCCGAGCATAGGAGCATTAAGTTCATTCTAACCAGACCACATGGTTCATGATGAAGAGGGTGGAGCGTTAAAACTAGAGAGACGGTGCTGGCCAGATGACGTAGTGAAGGCATTTGTATTTGGTGTGCAACGGACTCCACAAAGGTCTGTGATGCAGGTAACTGACATATCCAGAGGAGGCTAAGTCTGGCAACCATGTGAAAGTGGCCCCTAGTTGGGGAGGTGATAAAGCAGCCTCTTGGAGCAATCAAGAAGAGAGATGATGAAGGGGTAAAGGGTTTGCAGAAGGAACGAAGGGAAAAGATCAGGTATAACATACATGTCATATATTCTTTAAGGTTCAGTGTCACCTTAGGTATGGGTGGTAAGGGAAATTTTCTTGACATTTAACAAATAATATATTTATACAATTACAATTGTGCCTTCTAGCCATGTAATTAGGGACTAAAACATTTGCCTTTAGTAAGTACCATAGGCATTTAGGAGAAAAGGAAATTGATATAAAATTCAATAAATGTATATGATTTTATATTTTATAAAATGCAAAAATAAGCTTAAAACATGATCCCAAACTTCAGTTAAAATAATTATTGTAGACTGCATGTCCTGATAAACATACTCTCTATAAAACACCAAAAATACTAGATAAAGTATATTTTTAAATACATATAAATTCATAGACCAAAAGATAAATTACCAAGGGGAAAGGTACAGGAAAATGAAAGAAAAAAGGAAATAAAAAAAGGGAGAAAGGGCTTCCCTGGTGGCACAGTGGTTGAGAGTCCGCCTGTCAATGCAGGGGACACGGGTTCGTGCCCCGGTCCGGGAAGATCCCACATGCCGCGGAGCGGCTGGGCCCATGAGCCATGGCCACTGAGCCTGCATGTCCAGAGCCTGTGCTCTGCAACGGGAGAGGCCACAACGGTGAGAGACCTGTGTGCCACAAAAAGAAAAAAAAAATGTATTTTCTCATAGATCTGGAGGATGGAAGTCCAAGATTAAAGTGTCAGCAGGTTTTGTTTCATCTGAGGCTTCTTTCCTTGGCTTGCAAGTGACCACCTTCTCACTGTGTCCTTACAGGTTCTTTCCTCTGTACTGTGCACCCCTGGTGTCTCTCTGTGCTTCCAAGTTTCCTCTTCTTGTAAGGATACCAGTCATATTAGATTAGGGCCCAACCTAACAGCCTCATTTTAACTTAATCTCTTCTTTAAAGGCCCTGTCTCCAAAGACAGTCCCATTCTAAGGTACTGAGGGTTAGGGCTTCAACATATGAATTGGGTGGGGGGAAAGATGAAATTGGTGGTGGTGGGGGAGATGTAACAGTACTCATGACCTCTAACTCCAGTGAAAGTTCATTCCCAGGACTTTTGAGCTCAAGCTGGAGTTCAGAGCTTTAAACCTCACTGTTCCAAATCTGAGAGGATGTCATTTTGTAAGTGACTTAAACTTCACCCTCCTCCACCTAGAGAAAACTGTGGTCTATTTACTGAAGGGAATAAAGAAGGCCTGTAGAGAGAGGCAGCGAGAGAGAATGAGTTCTGTAACTTTCAAATCTGTTTTCAGTCAGCTTTGTGCTTCTTGCAGTTTGGCTGTGTGAACTGATCCATGCTCCTTTATCACATAAGTTGATCAATCTCTACTTTTCTCATTTGCGATCAAAGAATAATGAATATGCTTTTTTGGGGGGTAAGTGGGCAGAGTCCAAATTATAAATTTTGAAAACCTTGGATTACATTTGGAACTAAAAATGCCCTTGTTTCTCTTATGTATAAGATCTGGAAAATAGTTTCATGTGATTTTATTTCACTTCAGTTATTTATAAAATATGGTGTTGATGAAATTCTTCTTGCCAATGATCCAATTTTACCATCCTAGGCATATTTTTGATGATTATCCTGCCTAGAACATGGAATAACTACTCAGGTACTATAAATATTAGGTGTAGAGGTAGCTGCAGCATTAAAGCTTCTCTTCTGAATTCTGTGACTGTATCTGATAGGATTCACATAATGTCCATAAGGATAAGAAATGAAGTTACTCATTACTGTCACATATGCTTAACAGCAACTACATTAAAACTGACAAAATCTGACAATCTCAATTCATATGCTTTCTTACTACTTAACAGCACAGCTAGATTGACATTGGGAATGAACAAATCTTATGGAAAACAAAAAAAAATCAATTATGAGTGTTCTTACAAATTTCTAATTCTTATAAATTATTTTTTTTTAATTTTTCAGTTCATAATACCTTAAACTAGAATTGATTTCATTGTAAATGTATAGAATAAGGTCTTTCTGCTATCTTTGCCACCATTGGGTAAAGGTTTTTCTATTTGATTGGCAACAGATGAAAAGTGATCTGTGTATGTTGTGTATAGCAAGGACCCTAAGGAACCAGTTGTTTGGACTATATCATATTGTAGACTTTTCATGTTGATTACTTTGAGGAAAGTTTTCTTGGAATATTTCTATGAAATGTTTCACCATTACAACAGCATTTGTATTCCATTCTCCTTACCCTGTGTCTAGTTAACTTTGAAACTTCTATGAGACTTATTTGGAGCAGAGTCATCTATTTATATGCAATGTATGTAATGTTAACACAGTAAGAAACCTTAGAAAATATATAGTACCAGATCATATTTATTGAATTGATGTCCAAATTCATACAGAAAATGAATATATACTTCTTTCTAAACATAGCAGACTGAACACATATATTTATCTCTATTGCCTAATGAAATTCCCATAAAATGGCAGTAAACTAATTTAAAAAGTATAAGTCCTCCCCCCAAAAATTAATGAAAATAGAAGAAGAACCACAACAGACATGCCAACAGAATTTGGGTAGCTGGAAATTAGATATATGATGGTAGCAGATTTAGCAGATTAGAGAAAAAATTTTTTAAAGCCAAGGTGGTTCGTGTCATAGAACCTAAATAAGTCTTAGGATCTGGAGACACAAGAGTCCCTCTAGGTTGGTCAACAGGAGGACTGATTGGAAGTCTGTATAAGGACTATTACTGTGCCCAGATATCTCTTGGTTAGCAGACTACATAATTAATCCTCTGCCAACTCAGCAGAAAACAAGAAACTGGTCCTTAGCAACTTGAATGAAAGATGATCTGAATGAGTGGAAACTAGGACTAACTGAAGCTGGGATAGGTGTCATAATAAAAACAGAATGAGGAGACTGAAGTTTGCACACTTAAAAATGAATTTTCTCCAGCCCCTCACCCTTGGTTCCCAGAACAATGGCAGGCAGGCTTATAGACTCTTGGAAGGAGCCTAGAGAAGTCCCTTTGCAGAGGAACTGAGTAGCTCTACAGATACAGTTTATGTGATTAGTATATTAATAAATAACAAAGAGAAAGTTAAAGATTAACAAAAAGAACAAACCTGAGCTTCACGGTAAATCAAAAGGTTTATTGATGAGAGGATCCAGAAGAAAGTTGGTCCTTCAGGATACATGGCAGAGAGCTGCAATCATCTTCCAAATGCCTCACAAAACGTACAGAGTGCAATAATAATGTCTGAGTGAGTGAGGTTCATCTCAGAACTCCAAGAAGCACATACATCTCTCTCTGAACTCCATCATTGTAGCACATAGGCAGAGACCATCTCATCTGGATGAATATACCTCATAACTCTTTGAAACAAGTGCTATATAATATGATTGTAAGGTACTGTGTACTCAGAACAAAAACCATTTCCCCCCATCACCCTCTGACTTTCCCCCAGCTATATTCTTTTCTGTACAACGAAACCAAAGTTTTCTCAGAAATCTTGAGAATCATACTAACTTGTACCATTAGGATTTCATCCTTCATGAGATTCTGTAAGACTTAAAAAAAAAAGAAAAAAAAAAGGCCCAATTCCTTCCAGAGAAACACATTAGCAATACGCTGCAGGGTGCACAGAACTTCTTATTACCATTTTAGTTCCTTAGTAGCAAATGTGAATGGTGAACCAAGGTCCCCAGAGATTTGAGGAAAGCCTGAAATATGAAAAGCCAAAAACAAAATAAGCAAACAGAAAAATGGAAATCAGAAGTCTCCATGCTAAGAGAAAAGAAGAAACTGTCAAGTAAACTTTAACATCTTGAAGATAAAGTTGAAACTGCCACAAAAAAAAAGTAACGTAATGCTTGTTTCAAAGGAGTTTTAAAGAACGAGAAGGAATTTACCTAAATTAAAAATAAAATAGTAGATCATATGTACATGTATAGCTGATTCACTTTGCTGTACAGCAGAAAGTAACACAACATTGTAATGCAACTCTACTCCAATAAAAATTAATTGAAAAAGAAACCACTAAATAAATAAATAAATAGAATAGTAGAATTTTCGAAATCCAATAGGAAATTTGGAAGATGACATTAAAGAAGCTCAAAAAAAATAAAGCACAACAAAACAAAACAGGAACAAAAGAAAAAAAATACATGAGCATTCCATCTCTCACCAGGTGGTTACAGGTAAGGATGGTACCACTAGCAACAGGGAAGCCAAGGAAGACAGGGCTGGGGAGCCCATCACCATGCCCTAACCAACTCCTGCAGGGGCCGCTTAGCCTACAGGGGCGGCCCAGTTGCAGACCCTGTAGGGGGCTACATCCCTGCCTCCAACTCTGTGTGCAAGCAGGCCAGGCTTCTCCGCTGTCCTCCAGGTGGCCCAGGTAGGCAAATCCCTTCTCTGGAGGGAAGGCCATTGGAGCTGTGTAGCTAGAGATCAGACCTGGGAAATACTGTTCTGTGATCCCAGCGACTCGCACACCCCACCTCGACGCACTTGGTGGCTCAGGGAAGGACCTTCCATCACTCAGGGAAACCAAAGGAATCCCTCCTTTTGGGGTTTGGGGAGGAGGCAAAGAACCGCTCACCTCTCTGTGGGGCTGGCATTTCCACCACACCAGCCCCTAAGCCCTCGGAAAGTATACTCCACCCTACCAGAGACATCAGTGGAAATCCGGCTGGGAGTCCAGCGGGACCAGAATAGCACTGAAAAGTCTCTGAAAATGAAATTGTAGGTAGACTTATCCCTTGTTTACAGCTGAGAGAATTAAAATCAGAGAGGCTTAAGGATTTGCCTGGGACAGTTATGCAATGTTATTTACAGGCTTTAGTCCACTTTTGGCTACCTCTAATAACTGTCCTTTCCATTAAAGCTTAATATTTTTTAATAAAAAATTGAAGAGACACTCAATGAAGCTTCTGATAAATACACAAGGGACTGTTACTAAATAACAAATGTCTACAATGATTTTCAGTTATTTAACCAAGGACAAAATAGATAGAGAAAAAAATCTGTTTAAAAGGTCTGCGAAAAATTTAAGGGGCAAATACTATGTAAAGATAAATAGATTTACCATGAGGACACAGATGCAACTAGAGTATTTACAGCATTGCTGAATCTACTAAAATATGAAGCAGCATGGTTTACATATCTTCTTCTACTTTTGTCACAGTTTAAGACTATACTGAAAATTATAAATGGCTACCTTTTCACTCACTAGTGAATATAATGATCAGAAATTAAAATTTATTCATAGGTATACCTTAAATAATTAGAAAAATCCATAATTTGTCTTATATATAAATTTAAAAAATTGTTTTTTCACTGTGTCTATTTCTGTAAGCTGAAAGACCCATCCAAGTCAATCTTACTAATGTTATGCTGATAGAGTTTCTGTGCAGACATTAATAGTCAAGGGCATTCTACTTGTAAGAAATATTTCCATTCTTCAATTATATAAAATGTTTAGCATACTTTACAACATTCATTCTTGTACTGATTAAACCCTTTGGTCCTATATAAGTGCAAATTTAACACTTCCTTTTGGAAGGAACTATGAAATTATAATGCCTTTGTCTTCTCCTGTGTAAAAGAAATTTACAAAAATGCACAGGCATAAATCAGACAAAAAAAGATATGTCAAACAATTCTCGTAAGTAAGTAACATGAAGGGTAGCTATTGTTGGGTGAAATAATCTGCCCATTTTGCCATAAAATATTTACAGTTGTTTGTATGTTAGCACCAGTACTCACTGAATGAATTCTCCAGATTGTTTGCCATCTACAAATTAAGACATTGTTTTATTGCTGCTCCCCAGGCAGTGAACTCTCAGTCCTATATTTTTATAACAGCATTAGAAACATTTCCCATTACCTATAAAATTTCTTAATTAAAGATGATTAATATCACAAACTCCAATATCCCGTTTTTGAAAGTTATACATCTTTAGCAGCACATTGATAACAATGTTAGCTTCAATAACTAAATATCAAATATCAATCTTTTTTATTTCTAACTCAAAAACGTCCAAATTGAGTCACCTAGAGAGTTTTAGATCCTCATCTCCAGGTCATACCCTGGGCAAAATAAATGGGAATCTCTAGTGATAAAACCAAGATATTAGAATTTTTTTAATCTCCAGAAAGTTAAAATGATATGCAGCCAATTCTGAGAACTAGTAAGGGCACATGTTTGTGAGCAAGTTCAGTAAATAGCAATGTACCTGAATTCTTCTCAAGCTCTGGTCACCACAGTTCTGTGAAGTGGCAGCTGAGGAGATGCCAACACTTACCATGGCTGATTCAAAACAAAACAAAACCATAAATCAGAAACAAAAGGAAGAAGTCAAGGCTGACAGAAATATTACATTAACCTGAAGGTGGAGGTGCAGGACGTTTCTGTGATACAGAAGAAGCCTGTACCACTTGGAACCAGATGAAATCTGTTGTGACTTTGCCCATGAGATAGATCACATTCTGAATTGAATGGGAGCCAACTGATGAAGGAGGCTCACCTGCATAAACACACGTGTCACGTTCCAGCAATAGGCAGAAAAGGGGCATCTGCTAAAAGGAGCCTGCTGCTTTCCTACAGTGTGGGTCCCATCGATTTCCAAAATTCTCCACCGGAAAATCCCACTTTGGTTTCTCCACATTCTGACTGCTACAGTATGGTTTTCTCTTTTATCTTCACACTCCAAAATCCTCTGTTGTACGTAAAGTAACTGGCAAATGTGCATGAGTTATTAGCCAATGCAATTTTTAATTGACAGCAAATGGAAAAGAGCAGGGGGAAAGAATGCATAAAAGTATTTTTCCAATTAAGCATGCTCATATGTCCTTTATTTTTAAATTCAAGTAAATTACTTTATACCCATATTGCAAAATGAAAACCTTATATCATTTAACACACTCTCAGCCACAATCAAATCATTACCTCAAACTTGTAACAGAGTGACTGAAAAATATTGCTCTAATAGCTATCTTTTTCAGATCTATAGTTTTACTACCTATAGGTTATGAACTTTTAGTGAAAAATTAATTTTTACATCCTGTGGATATCTATGATTTCTTTTAAAGTTAGGCTTTTTTCCACAGTTTATTGAGTGCATTTTTTCCTTCTACTCAGCATTTCTCTTTAGATTGTTTGATTATATTCATGAGTAAAAGGAGAAAAGGAAAAGACAGGAGCTAGGCAAAATTATGAGAGTGAGTCTAATAAAAAAAGTTTACTTAGCACAAAAATTACTCAACACAGTAATGAGAAGGATCTACTGAAAATTAAAATGCTGTTTCATTTTACAAATAAGTTAAAACAAAGATTTAAGTTCAGTGCTTAAAAAGAATGTTGCTGTTTTTTTTCACATAACACCTTTATTATACATGCTTTTTCTCTCTAGAATTGTTGATACTTCTAAGACAAACTAGGGTGTTTGAATGGATCATAAAGCACTGTGATTTATTTATTTACTACTTCAACAATTGTTTCTTAAGCATTTAGTATGTGCCAAACATTGTGTGGGCTCTGGGAGTCCATGGCAAAACAAGCTAAAAAATAACAACCAAAGCATGTTGATGCCCTCAAAGCATTTATAATTCAGTGAGAAAGAGAGAGAGGAATCAAATAAAATTAACAAAAAATAAATAATATATAAAAATAAATAATATAAAATTGTGCTAGGTGAGGAATATCATGCTATGGGGGCATGACTTAGGGGGATTGAAAAGCTGCCTAGACAAGGGAAATTGAGGGAAGGTCTGAAGGTGGAATCAGTTTGAAGAAAGGAAGTGGAAGGGATAGAAATGTGGAAAATCGAGGAACTTGGGAAACATTCTAGTGAGAAAATACATAGAACTTCAGCATGAGAGAACAGGAAAATGAAAGTGAGGAAACAAGCCAACTGAGGCTGTGTGAAGAGTGCCTAATGTATCCTGGAAAACAGAAGTCAGTGACAAGGGATTGATGTAGTCACACTAGTGTTTTGAAAAGTTCGCCTTGTTCATATTCATATTCTCATATTACAACATATTCAATATCTAGCCAAACTAGGTGTAATGGAGCAAGACTGAATACACTGCAAAAAGTTAAGAGACCCATGTAGTAATGCAAGTGACATAAGTTAGTAGTAGTTTGATGTTAATATTTTATCAACTAATTTACATAACTTAGAGCCATCACAGTTTGGAAGTATAAACTTTTTAGTTATGGACTAATGCTATTTTACTGGCCATTAAATAAAATGGATTCCTTATTAAATTTGTATTAAAATGAAAATCTTTATGCCAGCATTCATTAAAATAGCTAAAGAAAAAAACAATTTGCAAGATTACAGGTATAAAAATAGAAATAGAGACTGTGAGAACAAAAGTTGATTGACTCCAATATTACTCAGTGTGACATGAATTTTTGCTTAAATTATTCATTTCACTTCCTAAACTTTGACATCTATAGGAGACTGTATAATCATCATTTTAATGCTGTTATTTTAAAAAGTCCCTAATCAATTTTAATTTCTCTTGTATGATAAATTTTTAACCTGAAAATGGGAAATCCAGGTGGTACTCTGATATGCATTATATGGAAGTATAGGAATTGTAATCCTTAAGGAAAAAAAGAAGGGGATGTGGGATGACATGTTTCTCCAGAGAAACAGAACCAAGAGGATTGATTGATTGATTGATTGATTGATTTGTTATAAGAAATTAGCTCACACACTTATAGAGGCTGCAAGTCCAAAATCTGCAGAGCCGAGTTCAAAGGCTGGAAGCTGCTGTAGAACCAGGGAGAGTCAATATCTCAGTTCAAAGGCCACCTGGCAGGAGAAATTTCTGTTGGGTAGTGAAGGGTCAGCTTTTTGTTCTATTTAGGCCTCAACTCATTGGATGAGGCCCAATCAGAACATGCAGAGCCATCTGCTTTACTTAGTTTATTTCATCTGAATACATCCTCATGGAAACATCCAGAAGAATGTAGGGCCAAATATCTGGGCACCCAATGGACCAGTCAAGTTGAAATATAAAATTAACCATCATAGATAGGTTTATGAAGGATGCAACAAAAAAGAAAGAAAACTATACCTAAGTTTAAAAAGTGAAATCTAGTATCTTATTTTTATTTCTTAGCTAATTGTCTATTTTTTTCCTCACAAGATGACAGTTCTTTGTGGGAGAGAAAAATTGAAGTCAACCTTAAATATTTATATTGTATGAAATGCCATATCTATTTAAATTATTTTTTAAAAATTAGATACAAGCAGATTTTTGTTTTGTTTTGGCTAACTAATTACATAGCCTCTAACTTTAGATATTAATGCTAACAATTAGGTGAGATCAATATAAGAGAAGAAAATGATGACATATGCTTGCAAAAATTCAAGTCTTTTACTTTTGTACTATTCAGAAAAGATAATTTTTCTGAATAAGAACACCTTTTTTTCCCTATGTAACATATGGAAGTCAGAATACTGAAATATTTTACATATATTTAAAATTTCAGTGTACCACTGTGTAAATTAGCTGTCATAAACTGTTTTCCAATTGAATGTATACTGAAAATTATAATTTTTGAAAGCAATGCAGATTAAAAAAATTATCAGTGCATTTTAAATAACTGATAGATATTATTTAAATTTAAAGTTATTGGGGCAAGAATATTATGACTTTTCAAGCAAAAGAATAAAAAATGTAACAACTCAGGTGCTTTGGACTGAATTGTCTCCCCTCAAAATTCATGTGTTAAAGACCTAAACCCCAATATGACTACATTGAATATGAGGACTTTAGGTGTTAATTAGGGTTCAATAAAGTCATAGGATGGGGCTCTAGAACAATAAGATTAGTGTCCTTATAAGAAGAAATATCAGAGAGCTCACTCTCTCTCTTCATGTTTACATACCAAGAAAGGGCCATGTGAGGACCTAGCAAGAAAATTGCAAGCCAAGAAGAGTGCCCTCACCGTAACCTGAAATTTTGATCTTAAACTTCTAACCTCTAGAACTATGAAAAAAGTAACTTCTGTTGTTCAAGCCCCCTGGTGTATGAAATTTTGTTACAGCAGCCCAAGCTGACTAATATATCAGGAAATCTAAACCAGGCTGAGACAATTTTTAGTAGGTGATCCTACACGCAGACTATCTTGCTGGTAGGCATATGTGGAACATAGTTCCTGAAGAGTTGAATGTGTTAATTTTAATAATGTGAATCATAATTCTCTTTAGCTGTACTGTTAGTGCTTCATGGGACATTCACTAAGGTTACCCCTCAGATTTGGTGTGAGTTTAGACCTCAGTTTCATTTGGTCATGGGCTTTGGGATCAGAGAGAGATGCTTCCATTAGATGAGATTACTTATAAATCAGTGATCAAACTGTCTGGCCCATAGTAAGCCAAGACCAGTCTTTCAGTTCTGCCCCAAACTTATTTCTCTCAAAATTTTCTTCATCTTCATAAGTGGCATCACTCTCCACATGGTTGTGCAAGTCAAAAAACTCAGCTACTTCTTCTGGTTTTGCATCTTTGTTAAATGTAGCTTCCTAAAAGACTTCCCCAGTTACTGAATAGAAAGTAGCAAATCTGCTCCTCTCTATCACAATTTGCTGCATATTATTTGACATGTGTTGATATATTTATTTGTTAAAATTATTCATTTATTTGAATATAGTCTGTCTCTCCCATTAGAATGTAAACTCCATGATCAGGAGCCCTTACTTCTGTCATTCACTTCTTTATTCCTGTTATTGGACCTGTGCCAGCCACGTAGAAAGTGCTCAATAATGATTTTTTTAAAGAAAACTTTATTAAATGAATAATACTCAGTGAAGCCCTGAGAGGTAAGTATTATTTGCTTATTAATTTTACAAGAACAGAGATGTTAACTCACTACTAAAAACCTATTTGACTTTTGTGAGCCTTAGCTTTCTTTACTCTAAAATGGAAATAAGACCTAACAAGATTGTTTCAGGTTTTTGATAAGATGTGCATCTGGCATGCAATAGAGTATCTGTACATATTTTCTCATGATTTTTCTTGAGATGGTCAAAACAGGAAGTTTAGAACTGAGTTTCATGATTTTTTTTCTGGTAACACGTTAAGATCTGTTCAAATTCAAATACCTAGTCATCTATGTAAAAATGAAAAAAGAAAATAAACAATCTCCTAATACATTGACAAGGAAAAACTTTTAAAATAAATTTACAGGGCTTCCCTGGTGGCGCAATGGTTAAGAATCCACCTGCCAATGCAGGAGACAAGGGTTTGAGCCGTGGTATGGGAAGATCCTACATGCCGCGGAGCAACTAAGCCCGTGCGCCACAACTACTGAGCCTGTGCTCTAGAGCCCGCAAGTCACAACTACTGAAGCCTGCGTGCCTAGAGCCCATGCTCCACAACAAGAGAAGCCACTGCAATGAAAAGCCTACGCACTGCAACAAAGAGTAACCCCCGCACAGTGCAACTAGAGAAAACCCATGCGCAGCAATGAAGACCCAATGCAGCCAAAAGTAAATAAATAAGTTTATTAAAAAAATAAAAATAGGGCTTCCCTGGTGGCACAGTGGTTGACAGTCCGCCTGCCGATGCAGGGGACACGGGTTCGTGCCCCAGTCCGGGAAGATCCCACATGCTGCAGAGCGGCTGGGCCCGTGAGCCGTGGCCGCTGAGCCTGCGCTTCCGGAGCCTGTGCTCCGCAACGGGAGAGGCCACAACAGTGAGAGGCCCGCGTACTGCAAAAAAACCACAAAGAAACCAAAAAAAATAAAAATAAATAAATTTACATACTGTAAAATTCAGTCATTTTAGTGATCAATTATGTAATATTTGACAAATATGTACAGTTTCAAATCACCACCATTATCAAGGTATAGAATATTTCTATTTTCCCCCAAATTTCTCCAATGCATCTTTGCTGTCAAGCATCTCCAAAACCAACCCGAGCCCCCTTGAGATTACTGATCTGTTTTCCTTCCTAATAGTTTGGCCTTTATCAGACATGTGTTTCACAACTATTGATATTTTCTCCCAGTATGTGATTTGTCTTTTTATTGTTGAAACAATGTCTTTCAAAGGACAGATGTGTTTCATTCTTATAAAGTCCAATTTACCAAGTTTTTCTATTATGGATTATGTTTTATGTCATAAGTTTAAAAAAGTTCACCTATCCGAAGGTCACAAAATATTTTTCCCAAGAAGGCTTCTAGGAATTTTATAGTTTTAGATGTGAAAGTCAGGTATAAAATACATTTTGAATTATATTTATAAGTTGTAGTATATGGACCAAGATTTTGTGTGTGTGTGTGTATTGGACTTCAAATATTCCAATACCACGTATTGAAAAGACTATACTTTCTTCATTAAATTGCTTTGTACCTTTGTAGAAAATCAATTGAACATATATTTATAGAACTATTTCTGGACTCTATATCACCTCATTGATCTTTATGCCTATAATTTTTCCAATATGATATTGTCTTTATTAGTTTAGCTTTATGATAATTACTTAACAAGTAGTATGGATCCTTCAGCTTTGTTATTCTTTTTCAAAATTGTGGTGTTCTAGATACTTTGACTTTCTATATACATTTTGGAATGTACTTGTCCATTTCTACAAAAAAAATTAGGACTGCATTGAATCTTTACAACATGGAGTCTACTGGTCCATGAATATAGTATCTATTTTAATTTATTTCAGATTCCTTTTATTTCTCTCACTAGTGTTTTATAATCTTTAGCCTATGGAACTTTAACATATTTTGTTAAATTTATACCTAAATATTTCATGGATTCTTTTGGTGCTATTTTAAATGGTACTGAATTTTTCCCACCAACCATTTGTATATTCTGTGACATTGCTAAACTCATGTTAGATACAATAGCAATTTGTAGATTCTTCTAAGATACAACCAACATGCCATCTTAGTATAGGAATAGTTGCATTTCTTCCCTTCTAATTTTATATTTTTGTTTCTTTTTATGTCTTATCACCCAATCTAGGGCATCAGCACCATCAATGGTGAAGGAAAGGTGAAAGCAGACCTTTCCTTGTTCCAGTCTTAGGAAGAAAGCATTCAGTCTCTCACCTTTAAGTGTAATGATAGTTATAAGTTTTCGTAAATGCCTTTTATCAAGTTGAGAATTTTTCTTATATTCTTAGTTTGCTGGGAGTATTTTATTATAAAGGATATTAAATTTAGCCAAATGTCTTTTTTGATCTATTTAGATGGTCACATGCATGCTCTTCTTTAGCACTGATACTTCAATGCTGTCAGACTTTCACTCCTGCATAAACCACACTTGGACATGATATATTAACTGCCATCTATCTATCTATCATCTATAGCTATCATCTATCTATCATCTATCTATCATCTATCTTGCTGGAATGAATTTGATAATGTTTTGTTGAAAATTTCTGCATTTTTCTTTTTATGATGGATATTGGTATATAGTTTTCTTATAATGTGTTTATCTGATTTTGGAATCACAGAAATGATGGCATCATAAAATTAGTTGTGAAGTATTCCTTCATCTTCTATTTTCTGGAAGAGTTTATGCAGAATTTGCTAGCGAAATTGTCATGTACTGGAATTTTCTTTGCAGAAAGGACTTTGCCTATAAATTCATTTTCATTAATAAACATGGCAATTCTAATTATTGGTTTCTTCTTTCATGGGCTTTGATAGTTTGTGTCCTTTGGCTCATTTTATGTTAAGTTGTCAAATTTATAGGCATAAATAATTCTGAATTTTTTCTTATTGTGAATTTAATGATCATAGAATCTGTAGTGATCTGTAGTAGTGGCATCTCCTCTTTAATTTCTAATATTGGTAATTTCTCTTCTCTTCCTTTTCCTCCCGCTCTCTTTATCTACTTGGTCAGTTTGATTAAAGTTTTATAAACTTTATTTAAACTTTTCAAAGGATCAGCTGTTGATGACATTGGTACACTCTATTTTTTCTGTTTTCCATTTCATTAACTGTTACATTTATGGTATTAATTTGTCAAACTGACACTTGATGTAGCTAAATTAAGATAGACTTCAAAGTAAAGAAATAAAGAGTGATATTTTATAATGACAAAAGCATCAGTTTATTTCTAAATGCTATATACCCCATAACAGAGTATAGGGTACTGGATGGTGACCCACAGTTCAACAATAGACCACACAAGGAATTTAAAGAGTAAATTTTACTACTCACAGGTCCTGGAGGGAGTATCCAGCACACCTCAAAGGGCCACTTAGGGCGGTCAAGGCAGACTGCAGGCAGAAAGAAGCAGGACCTGGTTCACACTCCTTTATTAGAGTCTGTGGGTGAGTGCTTTTTGTGTTCCCTGGCTAAGCCTGGATAGGACAATTCAAACCAAAAAAATAGGTAAGTCACACAGGTGTCTTATTTATGGGACACATAAGGGGAAGGAGCTGGGAGGCAGGGAAGATTGTTGATCACAAGAGCTACTGGGAAAGTCATATCAGGAATACATATGTGCTATGACTAGGCAGGCTGCTGTCTAGGCCATGAACTTGCATGAGGGGGCTAGTGTCAGTCTAAGGTCACTGTATGTGGCTTGGCCAAAAAAAATGTATGCCAAGGCAGCAATACTGTGAAGTAGTTTAGCTAAACTCTTGACAATTTGTTTTTATCATTGCTTTCCTTCTTATTTAATTTTGGGCTTAATTTTTTGTCTTTTTCTAGTTTCTTAAGATAGTAAAAAAATCATTGATTATTTGAAATCTTTAAATTTTCCGATATAAGACTTTAATGCTATAGATGTCCCTGTAAGCACTTCTTTAGCTTTATACCAAGATTTTTGTGTTTTGTTTTTATTTTTATTTGGTTCAAACTGTTTTCTAATTTTGCTGATGAATCCTTTTAGCTGTATCAAGTTTTACTTCATGCATTTTTCAGCTCCATTTCCAGATGTATTCAAATTCAGGATTTTTACGTCTTGGTAAATAGACATCTTTATCATTGTATAATGACTCATTTTAAGTCTGATAATATTTCATGTAATGATATCTAGTTTTATATTAATATAGCTACCTCAGCATTCTTTTGCATAGTGTTTGCATCGTATTTTTTTTATTCTTTTGCTTTCAACTTATCTATGTCTTTATAGTTGAAGAAGTTTTCAATAGACAGCATATACCTATGTCCTGATTAATCCATTCTGAGTGGCTGACATCTATCAACTGCTGTGTTTAGACCATTTACATTTATTGTAATATCAGTATGGTTAGATTAGAATTTACCATCTTCCTACTTCTTTACTCTTTGTTTCATTTTTTCTTTGTTCCTTTTACTGTTACCTGATTTCTAATTAGTTGAGTATTTTAAATAATTCTGTTTATCTCTACTAATGACATCTTACTTATTTTATTATTATTCATTTTAGTGTTATTTTTAGTACACTAAAAAGATTTTATTTATACTTAGTATTATTTTTATTCATTTTAGTATTACTTTTATGGTTGCTCTAAGGTTTAAAATATACATCTTTGATTAATCATAGTCTGTCTTCAAATGATAATATATGACTTTATGTGTAGTGTAAAATCTTTACAATATGCTTCTAAATCTTCCTTCTCATCCTTTTTGTTATCATTATCACAAATGTATTCTGGAATACACTGCTACTATATTTGCTTTAGACAGTCATTATCTTTTAAAACAGCTAAAGAATGTACTTTTTATTTCTACCATTTCCAGAGTTTTAAATTTCCTTATGTATGCACAGTGATTTATCCTGGTATATTCCTTCTGCCTCAAGAATTTCTTTTGGTAGACAGTGGCAGGCAGCAAGGTATGCTTGCTGATACTTTAATACCTTGCTCCAGGATAGCCCAATCCTGTTCTATTTCATGCCAAAGGCAGCTCTTAATCGAAAAAAGAGAGGTATAACTTACATTTTAATGAAATAATTACTGCACTCTGATGTGAATCTCTACTCCTGGCTATGAAACAGATGGAGGTTCTTCAATCCCCTGAAGGAATGAAGAAGGGGCTTCTGCTATTTGTTGTTTTTAAACAGAAAAAAAAAGGGGGGGGAAGGAAAAGGAGGATTATGTGAAGGAGAATTATGTGTGGATTTTTTTCTTTAAATTTATTTTAAAATGATAGTGGTAAGATTACTTATTATAATATGGTCATGAAATAAAGGATTCTATTCACAATTGCAAAAATTACTGAAAGAAGGACCTAGTTAAAATATTTCACCTACTATTAATATGTTGTTTACAAATGACAATTATTGTCCAGATTCGCCTTAAAGAGAAAGTTTTCAAAACACTCTATTTCCTTCATCAGAATGGCTAATTGAAACTAGATTTGAATATTTTGCAAGTTTAGCCAGTGGAGTGAGTAGTGACAAGGTTTTCACCCCCCCAGTTTTCTTGCTTTACAAAAATATTTAGTGACCCAGATTCCTGGTTAAGTCAAGTGCCTATTTTTTTTTAATTAATTTATTTTGTTTTTTGTTGTGTTGGGTCTTCATTGCTGCACCCAGGCTTTCTCTGTTTGCAGTGAGCAGAGGCTACTCTTCATTGTGGTGCATGGGCTTCTCATTGCGGTGGCTCCTCTTGTTGTGGAGCATGGGTTCTAGCTGCGTGGGCTTCAGTAGTTGCGGCACATGGGCTCAGTAGTTGTGGCTCGCGGGCTCCAAAGAGCAGGCTCAGTAGTTGTGGCGCACAGGCTTACCTGCTCCGTGGCATGTGGGATCTTCCCAGATCGGGGCTTGAACTTGTGTCTCCTGCATTAGCAGGTGAATTCTTAACCACTGTGCCACCAGGGAAGCCCAAGTGCCTGGGTTTTTTCTCTATTTTTTTTCTATCCACACTGTTAATTAAAGTGAAGGAAAGGAAACTCATAAGGAGCAGATAAGAGAGATTGGGCAAAGCTTATTAGATAAATAGATGGTAGTAGATTTTATTTAACAAACTTCTTTGACAATTTTAAAAAAGAATCTCTTTTAATGTATTATGTGTTTTGTTTTTATATACACATTCTATTTACACATGATTTTTTGAAAGATATTTTCAGTGAACATAGAATTATGAATTGACCTTTTTTTCTTGCAATACTTTAAAGATTTCTTGAAAGTCATTGAGTTTGTACATTTTCAGATAGGGAGTTTGCTGTAATTTTTATCTTTGTTCCTCCCTATGTAATATGTCCTTATTCTCTTGCTACCTTCAAGCTTTTCCTGTTTATCTTTTTTTTTGGCAATTTGAATATGATGTGTTAGGAAATTTATTTGTCATTATCTCTTTAAATGTTTTCTCTGTCCCATTTGTTTTCTCTTGTTCCTCATGCTAGACAGTTTATTTTCCACATTCTTCATTGCTCCATTCTGTTTCTCCCCCCACACTTTTCTTTCTTTGTTTCCTAAATTTGAATAATTTATATTACTCTATTTTGACTGATTATTTTCTCAGCTGTGAAAAGTCTACTGATGAACCTGTAAAGAAATGATTTAATACCTGTTCACCTGAGGAAAGAGCATTCTTTACAGTGTTAGGAGCAATTGCAAGTGACTTTAGGTGGGAATGTACCTGATATTTTCACAAAATAATGGGAAGCCAGTGTGGCTACAGCAGAGTGAACGGGCATGGGTGGGAATGGGGTAATTAGAGCTAAGGGGTATGGTCAGAGGCCTAATCGGAAGTCAAAACAATGAGGACATTGTATGTAATAGTGAAGCCTTTCAATTTCACTCTGAGCAAAATGGGGAGACATTGGAGAATTTTGCACAGAGGAGTGTCATAATCTGTCTTGAAAAAAAAAGGATTGCTATGGCTTCTGTGTTAAGAAGAGACTAAACAAGGCTAAGAGCAGGAACAAGTAGCCCAGTTAGGAGGTTATTATAATGACCCAAGCAAGTGATGATAGTGCTTGAGAGATGCGATGACTTTTTGAGGAGTCAGTTAGACTCAGTTACAGTTCTCAGTTATCTAATTGATAATTAGTCTAGGCGCTCCTGTGAAGGGATTTTAGATGTAATTAAAGTCCCTAATTAGTTGACTTTAAGTAAGGGAAGTTCTCCTGGATAATCTGGGTGGCCCTGACTTAATCAGTTGGAAAGCATTAAAAGTAAGGCTGAATTTTCCTTGTAGATGAAGAAAAAATTCTGCTCCTGGACAGCAGCTTTTGTCATACACATGAATTCCAGCCTGCTTGTCACCTTCCTTTCTAGATATCCTGTACTACAGATTTCAGATTTGCTTAGCCCGTCCCCAATCATGGAAGACACTTCTTTGAAATCTCTCTATATATACATGCATGCAGACACACACACACACACACATACACACACACGCACTCACTATATATAAGTATATGTATGTGTATATATATGTATACACACACACACACAAATATATAGTAATAACTAGTACGGGAGGTAAAAAGTGGTAAGACTGTGAATATAAGTCTCTACTTGAAGATCTGTATCTATACCATATATCTGTACATCCACATACCAAATAAATTCATATATTTGATTTAAATGTTCTGTGATATGTCATAAAAATTGACTATTCAATAAATAAAGATTTATACCATCATTTTGATAACTATGTTTCCTTTTACTACATGGAAACCATTATTATTCAATTGATTTGGCTTACTTCCTGATTCAAAAATATGAATAATTTTTATTTGAACCCCTGTGTATATAGATCTGTGGGTGTTTTTCACATTTAAACATAATTTTTAACTAATTACACTGATATCCCATTACACAGCACTTAAAAAGTAGAGTATTTCAGAGATTAAAACTTTTACAGTTAAATGTAATATAAAGTGATTATCTTCTAATACATTTGTTTGGTAAAATTGTGTCTTTAAAAGTCCCATGTTCAGAGGACCTTCAAGATGGCAGAAGAGTAAGACATGGAGATCACCTTCCTCCCCACGAATACATCAAAAATACATCTACATGTGGAACAACTCCTACAGAACACCTACTGAATGCTGGCAGAAGACCTTAGACCTCCCAAAAGGGAAGAAACTCCCCCATGTACCTGGGAAGGGCAAAAGAAAAACAGAGACAAAAGAATAGGGACAGGACCTGCACCTCTGTGAGGGAGCTGTGAAGGAGGAAAAGTTTCCACACACTAAGAAGGCCCTTTCACTGGCAGAGATGGGGGTTGGGCAGGGGAAGCTTCGGAGCCACGGAGGAGAGCGCAGCAACTGGGGTGCGGAGGGCAAAGTGGAGAGATTCCCACACAGAGGATCGGTGCTGAACAGCACTCACCAGCTTGAGAGGCTTGTCTGCTCACCCGCCGGGCCGGGCGGGGCTGGGAGCTGAGGCTTCGGTTTCAGTCGGAGCGCAGAGAGAGGACTGGGGTTGGCTGCATGAACACAGCCTGAAGGGGGCTAGTGTGCCACAGCTAGCTGGGAGGGAGTCCGGGAAAAAGTCTGGAGCTGCCGAAGAGGCAAAAGACCATTGTTTTGGGGTGCATGAGGAGAGGAGATTCAAAGCACCACCTACATGAGCTTCAGAGATGGGCACTAGCCACAGCTATCAGCGTGGACACCAGAGACGAGCGTGAAATGCTAATGCTGCTGCTGCAGCCACGAAGAAGCCTGTGTGCGAGCACAGGTCACTATCCACACCTCCCCTCCAAGGAGCCTATGAAGCCCGCCACTGTCAGGGTCCCATGATCCAGGGACAACTTCCATGGAAGAACACATGGACTGCCTCAGGATGTTGCAATGTCAAGCTGGCCTCTACCGCCACAGGCTCGCCCCGCATTCCATACCCCTCCTCCCCCCAGGCCTGAGTGAGCCAGAGCCCCCTAATCAGCTACTCCTTTAACCCCATCCTGTCTGGGAAAAGAACAGACACCAAAGGGTGACCTACATGCAGAGGGGGAGCCAAATCCAAAGCTGAACCCCAGGAGCTGTGTGAACAAAGAAGAGAAAGGGAAATTTCTCCATGCAGCCTCAGGAGCAGTGAATTAAATCTCCACAGTCAACTTGATGTATCCTGCATCTGTGGAATACGTGAATAGACGATAAATCAACCCAAAATTGAGGCAGTGGACTTTGTGAGCAGCTATAGATTTGGAATTTGCTGTATACGACTGACTAGTTTCAACTTATATGTTTATCTTAGTTTAGTTTTTAGTGCTTGCTATCCTTAGTGGAGTTGTTTACTGTACTGTTTACTCTCTTCTCTTTTTTATTACTTTTAAAATTTTTTACTTTAATAATATATTTTCTTAATTTTTTATATTAACATCTTTATTTTATTTTATTTTTCTTTCTGCTTTTTCTCCTTTTTCTTCTGAGCCATGTGGCTGACAGGGTATGGCTGCTCCAGCCGGGTCTCAGGCCTGAGACTCTGAGGTGGGAGAGTCAAGTCAGGACATTGGACCACCGGAGACCTGCCGTCCCCATGTAATGTCAATCGGTGGGAGCTCTCCCAGAGATCTCCATCTCAATGCTAAGACACACCTACACTCAACGACCAGCAAGCTCCAGTGCTGAACACCCCATGCTAAACAACTAGCAAGACAGGAAAACAACCCCACCCATTAGCAAAGAGGCTGCCTAAAATCATAATAAGTTCTCAGACACCCCACTGCACACCTCCAGACATGGTCCTGCCTACCAGAAAGACAAGATCCAGCCTCATCCACCAGAAAAAGTGCACCAGTCCCCTCCACCAGGAAGCCTACACAACCCACTGAACCAAAATTACCCACTGGGGCACTCACAAAAAATAACAGGGACTATGAACTTGCAGCCTGTGAAAAGGAGACCCCAAACACAGTAAGTTAAGCAAAATGAGAAGACAGAGAAATACACAGCAGATGAAGGAGTAAGGTAAAAACCTGCCAGACCAAACAAGTGAAGAGGAAATAGGCAGTCTACCTGAAAAAGAATTCAAAGTAATGATAGAAGGATGATTCAAAATCTTGGAAACAGAATGGAGAAAATACAAGATACGTTTAACAAGGACCTAGAAGAACTACAGAGCAAACAAACAATGATAAACAACACAATAAATGAAATCTAAAATTCTCTAGAAGGAATCAATAGCAGAATAACTGAAGCAGAAGAACAGATAAGTGACCTGGAAGATAACATAGTGAAAATAACTATTGTAGAGTAGAACAAAGAAAAAAGAATGAAAAGAACTGAGGACAGTTCAGAGACCTCTGGGACAACATTAAACACACCAACATTCGAATTATAGGGGTGCCCGAAGAAGAGGAAAATAAAGGGACTGAGAAAATATTTGAAGAGATTATAGTTGAAAACTTCCCTAATATGGAAAAGGAAATAGTTAATCAAGTCCAGGAAGCACAGAGTCCCATACAGGATAAATCCAAGGAGAAACACGCCAAGACACAATCAAACTATCAAAAAATAAATACAAAGAAATAATATTAAAAGCAGCAAGGGAAAAGCAAGAAATAACATACAAGGGAATCCCCGTAAGGTTAAGAGCTGATCTTTCAGCAGAAACTCTGCAAGCCAGAAGGGAGTGGCAGGACATATTTAAAGTGATGAAAGGGAAAAACCTGCAACGAAGATTACTCTACCCAGCAAGGATCTCATTCAGACTTGATGGAGAAATTAAAAGCTTTACAGATAAGCAAAAGTTAAGAGAATTCATCACCACCAAAGCAGCTTTACAACAAATGCTAAAGGAACTTCTCTAGGCAGGAAACACAAGAGGAGGAAAAGACCTACTATAACAAACCCAAAACAATTTTAAAAATGGTAATAGGAGCATACATATTGATAATGACAGTAAATATAAATGGATTAAATGCTCCAGTGAAAAGACATAGACTGGCTGAATGGATACAAAAATAAGACCCATATATATGCTGTCTACAAGAGACCCACTTTAGACCTAGGGACACATACAGACTGAAAGTGAGGGGATGGAAAAAGATATTCCATGCAAATGGGCATCAAAAGAAAGCTGGAGTAGCAATTCTCCTATCAGACAAAATACACTTAAAATAAAGATTATTAAAAGAGACAAAGAAGGATACTACATGAGAATCAAGGGATCAATCCAAGAAGAAGATATAATAATTGTAAATATTTATGCACTCAACATAGGAGCACTTCAATACATAAGGCAAATGCTAATGGCCATGAAAGGGGTAATTGACAGTAACACAATAATAGTAGGGGATTTTAACATCCCACTTTCATCAATGGACAGATCATCCAAAATGAAAATAAATAAGGAAATACAAGCTTTAAATGACACATTAAACAAGATGGGCTTAATTGATATTTATAGGACATTCCATCCAAAAACTACAGAATACACTTTCTTCTCAAGTGCTCATGGAACATTCTCCAGGATAGATCATATCTTGGGTCACAAATCAAGCCTTGGTAAATTTAGGAAAATTGAAATTGTAATAAGTATCTTTTCTGACCACAACACACTGAGGCTAGATATCAATTACAGGAAAAAAATTATAAAATATACAGACACATGCAGGGTAAACAATATGCTAATAAATAACCAAGAGATCACTGAAGCAATCAAAAAATACCCAGAAACAAATTACAGTGAAAACATGACACCCCAAAACCTATGGGATGCAGCAAAAGCAGTTCTAAGAAGGAAGTTTATAGCAATACAATCCTACTTCAAGGAACAGGAAATATCTCAGATAACCTAACCTTACACCTAAAGCAATTAGAGAAAGAAGAACAAAAAAAATCCACAGTTAGCAGAGGGAAAGGAATCATAAAGATCAGATCAGAAATAAATGAAAAAGAAATGAAGGAAACAATAACAAGATAAATAAAACTAAAAGGTGGTTCTTTGAGAAGATAAACAAAATTGATAAACCATTAGCCAGACTCATCAAGAAAACTAGGGAGAAGACGCAAATCAACGGAATTAGAAATGAAAAAGGAGAAGTAACAACTGATACTGCAGAAATACAAAGGATCGTGAGAGATTACTCCAAGCAACTATATGCCAATAAAATGGACAACCTGGAAGAAATGCACAAATTCTTAGAAAAGCACAACTTTCGAGACTGAACCAGGAAGAAATAGAAAATATAAACAGACCAATTACAAGCAATGAAATTGAAACTGTGATTAAAAATCTTTCAACAAACAAAAGCCCAGGACCAGATAGATTCACAGGTGAATTCTATCAAACATTTAGAGAAGAGCTAACACCTATCCTTCTCAAACTCTTACAAAATATAGCAGAAAGGAACACTACGAAACTCATCCTACAAGGCCACCATCACCCTGATACCAAAACCAGAAAAAGGTGTCACAAAAAAAGAAAACTACAGGCCAATATCACTGATGAACACAGGTGTGAAAATCCTCAACTAAATACTAGCAAACAGAATCCAGCAGCACATTAAAGGGATCATACACCATGATGAAGTGCAGTTTATCCCAGGGAAGCAAGAATTCTGCAATACACGCAAATCAATCAATGTGATATACCATATTAACAAACTGAAGGATAAAACAATCTGATAATCTCAATAGATGCAGAAAAAGCTTTGGACAAAATTCAACACCCATTTATGATAAAAACTCTCCAGAAAGGAGGGATAGAGGGAACTCACCTCAACATAATAAGGGCCATATATGACAAACCCACAACCAACATCATTTTCAATGTTGAAAAACTGAAACCATTTCCACTAAGATCAGGAAGAAGACAAGGTTGCCCACCCTCACCACTATAATTCAAAATAGTTTTGGAAGTTTTAGCCACAGCAATCAGAGATGGAAAAGAAAGAAAAGGGATCCAAACTGGAAAAGAAGAAGTAAAACTGTCACTGTTTGCAGATGACATGATACTATACATAGAGATTCCTTAAGACACTACCAGAAAACTACTAGAGCTAATCAATGAATTTGGTAAAGTAGCAGGATACAAAATTAATGCACAGAAATCTCTTGCATTCCTCTATACTAATGGTGAATACTCTGAAAGAGAAATTAAGGAAGCACTCCCATTTACCACTGCAACAAAAAGAATAAAATACCTCAGAATAAACCTACGTAAGGAGACAAAAGACCTGTATGCAGAAAATTATAAGACACTGATGAAAGAAATTAAAGATGATACAAACAGATGGAGAGATGTACCATATTCTTGGTTTGGAAGAATCAAGATTGTGAAAATGACTCTACTACCAAAAGCAATCCACAGATTTATTGCAATCCCTATCAAACTATCACTGGCATTTTTCACAGAACTAGAAGAAAAAATTTCACAATTTGTATGGAAACACAAGAGACCCCGAATAGCCAAAGCAATCTTGAGAAAGAAAAAGGGAACTGGAGGAATCAGACTCCCTAACTTCAGACTATACCACAAAGCTCCAGTAATCAAGACAGTATGGAACTGTCACAGAAACAGAAATATAGATCAATGGAACAGGATAGAAAGCCCAGAGATAAGCCCACACACATATGTTTACCTTATCTTTGATAAAGCAAGCAAGAATTGCTTGAATATACAATGGAGCAAGAATATATGAATATACATATATTCATATATTATGAATATACAATGAATATGAATATATGATGAATATGAATATGAATATACAATGGAGCAAGAATATACAATGGAGAAAAGACAGCCTCTTCAATAAGTGGTGCTGGGAAAACTGGACAGCTGCATGTAAAAGAATGACATTAGAACACTCCCTAACACTATACACAAAAATAAACTCAAAATGGATGAAAGACCTGAACATAGGCCAGAGACTATAAAACTCTTAGAGGAAAACATAGGCAGAATACTCTATGACATAAATCACAGCAAGATCCTTTTTGACCCACCTCCTAGAGTAATGGAAATAAAAACAAAAATCAACCAATGGTACCTAATGAAACTTAAAAGCTTTTCCACAGCAAAGGAAACCATAAACAAGACTAAAAGACAACCCTTAAAATGGGAGAAAATATTGGCCACCGAAACAACTGACAAAGGATTAATCTCTAAAATATACAAGCAGCTCAATATCAAAGAACAAACAACCCATTCCAAAAATGGGCAGAAAACCTAAGTAGACATTTCTTCAAAGAAGATATACAGATTGCCAACAAACACATGAAAGAATGCTCTACAACACTAATCATTAGAGAATTGCAAATCAAAACTACAATGAGTTATCACCTCACACTGGTCAGAATGGCCATCATCAAAAAATCTACAAACAACAAATGCTGGAGTGAGTGTGGAGAAAAGGGAACCCTCTTGCACTGTTGGTGGAAATGTAAATTGATACAGCCACTATGGAGAACAGTATGGAGGTTCCTTAAAAAACCAACAATAGAACTGCCATATGACCCAGCAATCCCACTACTGGGCATATACCCTGAGAAAACCATAATTCAAAAAGTGTCATGTACCACAATGTTCATTACAGCACTGTTTACAATAGCCAGGACATTGAAGCAACCTAAGTGTCCATCGACAGATGAGTGGATAAAGAAGATGTGGCACATATATACAATAGAATATTACTCAGCCAAAAAAGAAACGAAATTGAGTTATTTGTAGTGAGGTGGATGGACCTAGAGTCTGTCATACAGAGTGAAGTAAGTCAGAAAGAGAAAAACAAATACCATATGCTAACACATATATATGGAATCTGCAAAAAACAAATGGTTCTCAAGAACCTAGGGGCAGGACAGGAATAAAGACACAGACATAGAGAATGGACTTTTGGACAGAGAGACGGGGAAGGGTAAGCTGGGATGCAGTGAGAGAGTGGCATGGACATATATACACTCCCAAATGTAAAATAGATTGCTAGTGGGAAGCAGCTGCATAACACAGGGAGATCAGCTCAGTGCTTTGTGACCACCTAGAGATGTGGGATAGGGAGGGTGGGAGGGAGACACAAGAGGGAAGGGATATGGGGATGTATGTATACGTATAGCTGATTCACTTTGTTATACCACAGAAACTAACACAACAATGTAAAGCAATTATACTCTAATAAAGGTGTTAAAAAAATGTTCCATGTTCTTATAGTATATGTTGTTGATTTTGTTAAATTTATTTAATTACATTTTAAATATAAATGCATGCAGGTTATAAAATTGCACTATGGGTTCTTTGTAAAATCATAAATAGAAAGACTCTGAACACTACATGGCAAAATAATGAATTTTGCTCCCCAAAGAACTTTCTAAGATTAATCCAGAGTCCATTCCTTTTTAAAGAAAATTAAGTGACCCATTTTTCTCTCTTCATTCATTATTTATGCAATAAACCCCATATGATTTAATGGTTTGTTTCAAAGTGAACTGTGCAAAGTCCTCTGCAAATGAAAATATTGCAAACTAAAAACTGGCTAGCTAGTGGGCTTTTGAAAATGTAAACGGACTTGTACCAGCACCATGTACTCCACGTCTCATTCTTAACTTACTGCCCTTTCAGGGGGCAGGGCCAGTTTATGAATTCAGTCGTGTTTATGGTTAGATAAATCATCCTATATATGTTAAAGATTTCTGCAAGTTGACATTTCAGAAAAGGACAGATAACAAAGGAGGACAGGGGTGGGGTGTTGTTCCTTGTTCTCACAGCTGTGAGGACTGTTATTAGTGAAAGACACTAAGAATATATTTCGTTTTTGACAAGCAATCTCTGTCAAATGATGGCATGTCAGCATTTGATGATAGTTTGAAAAGAATGTCAGGTGCAGTAGAGGAAAGAATCACTGCGTTAGTGGCTGGTTAAAACAATGCATTACATTTGATTTCATCAAAACGAAAAGCTTCATTTCTACTCATTCTTGAACAATATTTTCTCTATTTTGGGGGTGGGGAGAAGAAAAAATAGTTTGATGTGAATCTATATTTGTTTCTTCCCTGCATCTATTTGCAATTACAAGTACAGCAGAAATATTTTAAACTCTCAGTTGCTATTACCGATCTAAACCCTGCATTTAGGACTCCCTTCATTCTGACATATGTAGGATGGTAGTTTTTTAGCTGTTCAATGTACGTAAAATCCTGTATGTTTAAAACTTTCCTAATATGAACTGTATTTTCTTTCTGGCTGAGGAAAGCAGCTATACTTTTAACCTGATCTAAAACAAACCCCTAAATGTAGGAGAAGAGGAATTCTCACCTTGCCATTTACTAGCTATACAGCAGTCCCTCCCCTCTTATCTGTGGTTTTGCTTTCCAGTGTTTTAGTTACCTGTGGTCAACCGTGGTTCGAAAATATTAAATGGAAGTTTCCAGAAATAAACCATTCATAACTTTAAAATTTTGCTGTGTACTGAGTAGGGTGATGAAATCTCACACCTTCCCACTCTGTCCTGCCTGGGATCCCCAGTGATGGACATAATTGTTCCTGCCATCCAGCCATCTACATGGTCATGGCTTGATGACCCAGGATCATCTAAAGCAGATAATCCTTCTTCTGACATCTTATCAGAAGGTCAGTAGTAGCCTAACGTTACATCGCAATATGCAGTCATTCACCTCACTCCATCTCATTGCCTAGGCACTTTATCATTTCACATCATCACAAGAAGAAGGATGAGTACCGTACAATAAGATATTTTGAGAGAAAGAGGGAGGGAGACCACACTCCCATAACTTTTATTACAGTATATTGTTACAATTGTTCCATTTTATTATTAGTTATTGTTGTTAATCTCTTACTATGCCTCATTTATAAATTAAGCTCTGTCATAAGTATGTATATATAGGAAAAAACACAGTCTATAGAGGGTTTGGTACTCTCCACAGGCGTCCATTAGGAATCTTGGAAGTCCTGTGGATAAGGGGGAACTACTGTATAAATTAGATAACTTGGACAAGTTACTGAGTGTGGGTGTGTGTGTGCATGTTTACGCATATGTGTTTTTCAGTCTTTAATGGAGGTACTAATAGGACCTACCTCACTGATGTGCATTCAGTGCGTTAATGTGAAGCACTTACAATATTGCCTGGCAGATGGTAAGTGTAGAGTAAATACAGGCTTCTGTTATTCATTATGTGCCAGTTAGAGTACTATATGCAGCATTCCATCTAAAGATGGCACTGCAGGCTCTCGTTATTGAAACTGATTTGACAAATCAATAGTAGCCAGTAGTACAAAATGAATCTTAAATGAATTAAGCACAGAGTCTGCAATTTAAAAATGCAGTTGGTCTAAAAGAGAATTGTTTCATAAGAAAACTCATTTCAGTAGAAGGTTCCAGTGCCAGCTCTTATCTCCAGGTGGATATGCAACCATGGGCAAGTCACTTCGATTTATAACATCCCAGGCATTGGAAACTAGTATTTGAAGCTAGTAAATTTGAACTAATTATAATTAGAGAAATTGAAGTCAGAAATCACATAGCTAATTGGTGGCAAATTTTGAACTCTCTGTGCAGTGTTATTCAATTTTACTGCATTTATGCAGTCAACGGATATTTATTAGCAACAATGTTAAGCCAGTCCGTCAATGTCAACATCTATAAAGTGAGATTGGGTAGACACATTATACGATGCACTTTCAGACTCTAAAATCCTCTTTCTCTGTGAAACAAAATTAGGAATCATTCTAACCAGTTAATTGATTCATTAAGTGTGGATTAAACTTTGAGACAATTTACTTAAGGCATGGAGAATTCAGAAGCCCTGGTATCTACCCAACTTGGGGAAATAAGGCAATTTCTCTGAGCTTCAGTGTTTTCAGCTGAAGAGTTGGAATAATACATTGGAGGGCCATGATACATAAAAGAGCCAACATGACTTGGCTCTACAAATTCTAGCTTTTCACTGTTCCTACACCTAGAAGTTGGGGGTGTATAGAAATATTAACAGCAAGTTTTATCCCATGTCTCCTCATTGCTCCAGTGTTTGTGAGGTTGGGTTTGTGAGGTAGTTGCTCTTTAGATATCAAAAGTTTCTTTCTATAAACTACATTGTAACATTATCGTTACTTTTCCTTCTTTACAATTACAAAATGTGAGTGCTATATGAGGACCGATCACTCAATTTTTGGTTGAGGAAGTTGAGAGATGGAAGTCTTAACAGCTAGCTGTTTGCAGCATAGGAGGTATATCCTAGTTCTTCTGAATTCTTATTTTCTGATTTGGTGTGAGTGATACTGAGTATCCACTTTCTCATACATTGTTAGGTGCTTTGACACAGGTCATCTTGAAACAAATGTCACTATACTGTTTTATATTTTTGAGGTTATGTGATATCTTTGGATGAAATATTGTTATGTCTTTCTTGAGAATTGATACCTTTATCACTAAGAAATGTCCACATTAATCTCTAGTAACAACTCTTGACTTAACTTGGCTTTGTTTGATATTAGTATAACAATAGAAGTTGAGATTTACATGGTATAACTTCACACTTTCCTGTTAGTCTTTCCATTTCCTAATGTTTTAGGGGATTCTTCTAAATAATATATATGGTGAGGTTGTAAAACGATCTATTGCTACAATGCTAGATTTTTACTTTTAAAAATTAGTCTAATTATATCTAATGTGATTATCAATAAACTGGATTCATAACTGCCATTATACTATTTGCTTTCTATGAGACCCTCATGTTTTAAGTTCTTTTGTCTCTTCTTTCTTACATCCTTTTGGAATATGTACCATTTCTGACATTCCATTTTCCTCTTTATTAACTTGCTTTTTATACCTACAGATACTATTGTGCACTATTGAATGTGTTAGTTTACCCTAAATATCACTACCTGCACGCTAGGCTTATTTTAGTCTAATGCAAATTATAACTGGTACAAATTTCCTGACTGTGTCAGGACCTGAGAAAACTTTAATTCTATTTAACTATTCTTGCCCTTTGTTATTACTGTTATGAATTTTAGTTCTTGTTTTGTCTTATATGCCACAAGACATTTTTATTACTGTTTTGAACAGACAATAGTCTGTCTGAGGTGGCAATTAAAGTATTTTCCCCAGGGCTTCCCTAGTGGCACAGTGGTTGAGAGTCCGCCTGCCGATGGAGGGGACACGGGTTCGTGCCTCAGTCCGGGGGGATCCCGCATGCCGCAGAGCGGCTGGGCCCGTGAGCCATGGCCGCTGAGCCTGCACGTGCGGAGCCTGTGCTCCGCAGCGGGAGAGGCCACAGCAGTGAGAGGCCCGCGTACCGCAAAAAAAAAAAAAAAAAAAAAGTATTTTCCCCATAAAAGCATCCTCTAGTCTTGGCACTCTACATTTGATTTGTTCTTCTTATTCTAACTTCTTAAAGTAAAAAGCTTAGATCATTGATTTTATAGATCTCTTCCTCTCTAACCTTTCAACTTTAGCTACAGCTCCCAAATGTTTTATGATAAATTTTAATTATTCTTTTAACATATTTATATTTTTCCTTTTGACTTTTCTTAGACTAATGGGTTCTTTTGAGGTGTTTTTCCTTATTTTTTTCTGCTAGATATCTTTTTTTTTTTTTCTGCTAGATATCTTAATGTCGTACTTCTAATATCATTTTGCCAGTGAACATGTTCCATGTGATTTCAGTCCTCTGAAATACATTGAGACATATGTTACCACATGGCATATAATCTATCTTAGGGAACATCTCTGTGCAGTAGGAAAAAAAGTGTATTTTTTGATTGGTGGATGTAGTTTTCTATAAATGTCAATCAGGTGAAGTTAATTGACTGTGGTTTTCAAATGTCCTATATATTTGTTGTTGGTTTTTCCTTGATTTGTTCTATCAGTCACTGAGAGGAGTATTAAAATCTTCAACCTTGTTTATTGATTTGTCTCTTCCTGAATTCTGTCAGCTTTTACTTAATGCACTTAAAGCTCTGTTCTGAGAGGAAATAAGCATTTTGAATCGTATCTTCTTGATAGGTTGATGCTTTTGTCATTGTAAAATGTCCCTCTTTATTTCTTTACTTTGAAGTCTACCTTAATATAGCCAAATCATTTTCTTGTTCTTGGCATTTGTATCCTTTATCTTCTGAAACCCTTCTATTTTGAACTCGGTAGTGTCTTTAAAGTGTTTCTAATGAACCATATATAGTTGAATTTTCCTTTTAAAAAATGTCCACTTTGATAATCCCTCTTTTCATCGTAGTATTTAGTCCATTGACGGAAAACTGCGGTGCCTCTAAATTTACTGTAATCCTTTCAAAATCCAACTATCTAAGGTAGACTGAGAGACAGGTATTTACTTAGGGGAAAGGAAGGTCTCCCGAAGACAGGCAAGTACCTGTGGCAGGGCCAACAGATAGGCAAATAGCCCAGCTTCCCTTTTGCAAGCAGAGGCAGGAGGGACAGCCTTCTCACAAGATGTTCATGTATTGACAAATAATATCTACCCCTGTAGAAACCCACACCAGCTGCTGCTAAGGAAACCTAGTCCACTAAATTACTAATGCACCAGTGTTGAGAATGGTTCTTAAAGCTCCTGCCACAAAACTTGAGCAGGGCTTAGGAATAAAAAGGTATATGACTGTCACCCAAGGACTTAGTTATACCTCTGTTACCAGTTAAAACAGATTAACAGAGTATGGCTACACAACAGGGCTCTCAACTTCCCTGTTCCCAGCCGCTAGTGTCAAGATCCAAGTAGAATACAATCACTGCTATACTTTTTGAAATTCTGTATAAACTATAATATTCTGTCAATGTTAATGGCACTTGAAGTGCCCTGTCAAAACAATTGCAGCTATGTTATGTGTAAAACATATTAAATAAGCTATGCAAACTTGTATTTTTCATTAAGTTTATATTCATTTTTTTCTTTTTTCTTTCCTATGGATGACCTTAAAAATAATTTTGTTTCTTAATTAAGATGCTATGCATAAACTCCTGAATAATTTAAGACAATTGTTCTTTTAAATGGTTGTTGATTACACCCTCCTGGCACAGTTATTGTATTATTACTGCACTTAGGAAAAATATGCTGTGCTATTTGGACTCAAAAATATTTCTGACATTTTAATGAACACACCACTTAGTTAGATTTTATGGAGTTTTTCAGTGAACCACAAAGGATTAAAAAATGTCATTCAAGGGTTGTAGATAATTAAACTGACTGAATATAAGATGCTTCATATGAAAATGAAAATTATGTATGAATTTTGTTGAGCTGGAAATGTGTTTTACTAAATGACTTTAGAGTTGTTAATTTTAACTACAAGACAAAGAGAATCAAGGGGATACCTTGTTCTCATCTCAATTTGTGCCATTTGCATAAGCTATTTTATCGTTCAATACCTCCTATGAGTTTTCATTTTGGCCCTTGAATAAATTAAGTATCATGGTAAATAAATAAATGTCAACTTTGAGATACTATTAAATATATGTATTATAATACACCTGATGGGAAATTGGTGCAAATGAGTCTCAAAAGAGCTCATAGATCAGGATTCCAGTCAGATTTTCATAGAAATAAGTTTTAGATAGATATAGTTTTCAGAGAAGAAAAGGTAAGACTTCTCATCAGTTGCAAAATAATGATTTTACCTGCTTATCTACACAGTTGACCTTTCTCTACAGTACTATAGTCTTTTAAGTACCTCTGCTATAATTGCAACTTCCTGTGTCTACAAATTTGATTATTGTTTTATTTCCATGGATCATTAAGTTTTCCTATTCCAGCAGATATCCCTGTCGTCAAGTTCCTGAGGGATCTCAGCTTGTTATTTTCTGTGTCAGTCGTGTGCATTTTATATTTACTATTAAATATTTGAATAACGACACATTTCTCCAGGTGGCTGTAGGTTTGATTGTGATAAACCTCTCTGGAGAATTCTCTGAGCTTTCACATCTGGTGGAATACTCTGAAGAGAACATCTCTAATGAGGAATTCCTGGAACAAGAAATTACAGATTATCTGTTTTTTCAGAAGGCATGACAAGCTAGTGAATGCCTTTTTTTTTTTTTTTCAGATCAAAAGTCAACTTCTCAATTCACTAAGTGAAGATTTCTGAACCAATTATTGTTTTTTCTAAGTTCATTGATCATATATTTCCATTATATTAGCTATTTCTGTCTCTGAAATATCTTGACGTAGAAATTGTTTCAAAACATATATTACTAACGGTGATCATGTATGTCTTTATTTAAAGCATGCCATTTATTTCATATCTCATAATTCGAATATTTTAACACATTTCATCAAACTTATAATGCTTTCTATACCCGAGAAAATAAAATTCTTAAAATTTATGAAATTTTATCAAAGTAGTTGCTTAAAGAGAAAATACTATTTTATAATATAGTTCCATAAAAATGACATTTTCTAGCTATTGCTTTTGGTAAGAGGTTAATAGCCTAAATTTGTGGAAAGAAAAAAAAGACAATGACAAGCATGTGTTTTGCAGTCATAACTAAAATGTGTTTATAAAGAATTGTACACTCTTGCACAGAAATGATGCACTTCCATTCTTAAAAAGTAATTATTTCTCATCTCAGATTGTGCTAATTTTCAAGTTGGGCTAATACAGTGTTTTCTTCTGAATCCGAATATCTTTCCAGGTAAAGTTACTAAGAAATCATAAGCTCAAATTTTTACCAGTTCTTGATTGAACACTAAGACTCTCAGAAACTTAGGAGCAAGGAAGAAACATCCTTCATTTGTCATAAATAGACTAGGAAATGCTCCAATAAACACCACAATATGTCAGTGGTTTAACGTGACACAAATTTATTCTCTCTCACCATACAGGTCCCACCTGCATCAGCAGGACCCACACACAGGCTGATCCAGACTCCATGTAGCAACAGCACATTGTGCCACAGACAGTCTTTGTCACTGCTTCAGAAAAGGGGAGCCCCTGTGGAATAAACCTTGGAAAGTTTACCTCCTCAGGCAAGAATTGGTACGTGTCACTTCTGTTCATATTTCATTGGCCAGAACTAGTAACATGCACCTGCTTAACCGAAAGCGTGCCAGGAAATGTGTGTGTGGGGTTGGAGAGGAGAAATATTTGGCAAACATCACTGACCCTGCCACATGGCTGGCTGCCATCCTTGGCAACCTGGCTGTCACAATATATGAGCACAAATCTAAGTCCCCTGAGGGAAAGTCATACATTATAAAATAATAACTGAAAGCTTGGGAACAAATAATTGTCCTCCTATAGAAGACCTAACTCTTGTTTTCTATAAATAAGACCTAACTCTTGTTTCCTATAAATAACCTAAAAATTTAAGAAAATAGAAAAAAATCACTTTATTTCTAGAAATGACATATCAATTTATTGTTTCTTGTCTTTGTTTCTAATGTGGGTGACAACTTCTTGATAAGATATGTTCTTCATTTTTCTTTCTCCCTCTCTCCTTTCTTTCTTTCTTTCTTTCTTTTCTTTTCTTTCGTTCTTTGTCCTTCCTTCCTTCTTTCCTTCCTTCCTTCCTTCCTTCCTTCCTTCCTTCCTTTCTTTCTTTCTTTCTTTCTTTCTTTCTTTCTTTCTTTCTTTCTTTCTTTCTTCCTTCCTTCCTTCCTTCCTTCCTTCCTTCCTTTCTTTCTTTCTTTCTTCCTTTCTTTCCTTTCTTTCTTCTTTCTTTTCTTTCTTTCTCCATGATGTGGATTTAACAGAGTCCAGAGCTGGATTTGAAATAGAGACTGCTTGAAACTAAAATAAAATTTACATGAATATGTGTGGAAGGTTGAAGAGCCAATTAAATACAAATGACAGGCAAAGGGAAAAGAGAAATACAAGAAAGGCAGATTTTGTCTCATGTGTGTTAGATTTTTGTAGCTGCTGTAACAAAATACCACGATCCTGGTGGCTTAGAACAGAAACTTACTCTCTCACAGCTCTGGAGACTAGACAGACAAAGTCAGTACCATTGGGTCAAAATCAAGATGTTGACAGGGCTGTGCTTCCTTTGGAGGTGCTAGGAGAGAATCCTGCCCTGTCTGTTCCAGCCTCTGGTGGCTGCTGGCATTCCTTGACTTGTGGACCTATCACTCAGTCTTTAAGTCCAGCACCTTCAAATCTTTGTATGCTCCATCTTTATATCACCTTCTCATTTGTATATGTGTCAAATCTCCCTCTGCCTCGCTCTTATAAGCACACCTGTGATAGCATTTAGGGTCCACCCGGATAATCCAAGATAATCTTCCCATCTCAAGATTGAGAACTTAATCACATCTGAAATGATACTTTTTTTTAACATCTTTATTGGAGTATAACTGCTTTACAATGGTATGTTAGTTTCTGCTTTATAACAAAGTGAATAAGCTATACGTACACATATATCCCCATATCTCTTCCCTCTTGCATCTCCCTCCCTCCCACCCTCCCTATCCCACCCTTCTAGGTGGTCACAAAGCACTGAGCTGATCTCCCTGTGCTGTGTGGCTGCTTCCCAGTAGCTATTGATTTTAGTTGAAATGATACTTTTTAAAGTAAGGTAACATCCTCGAGTTCCAGGTATTAGGACCTGATAGCTTTGGGAGTCATTATTCAGCCTACTACAGTACATCATGGGAAAGCTTTCTTTAATTCGTGCCCTAAGCCTAAAGAAATTTGGATAAACAGAGGGAGATCCAAAGAGAGAATGTCTTTAAATAAAATAATCTAGGAAGAATTCAGGCAGAGCTGGCTTTGTGCCTGGGGATTCTACAGTTTTCTTTGCAGTATCAGTTAAGGGGCATTGAGAAATCTATCTGACAGAAGGTGTTAACTCCTACCTAAGCTTGTTACTTTCCTCAGAGTCACTCTAGGCAGAAAGGAAGCACAACGAGAGTACCAGTAAATGTAAAACACTGAAAACAGTGTTACTTGATTCTTTATTTTTTCTGTGATGAGTGGTTTGAGTTCATCTGATTTTCAGACAAAAAAGGAAAGAGAGGTGTAGAAGTCATGGCAGAACTAAAGAATCATGGATTTTTAGTAAAAACTTTTAAAGGGGGAACATTTATTATTATTAATGTACCAAACACACAAAGGAATGCTTTGTTTATGTTCATATTTAAACAAGGAACCAGCAAGGCCTGGCCTTGTTAAACCCAGAGTATCAGACATATCCACTGTTACTCTTGGGTATTTGCTTATGGGGAGAGAGATTTCCAGGACTTACTTTACTTCTCACCCCTGCTTCTCTCTTACTTCAGATTATCTTCTGTTCTATGAGAAGAACACAGAGCTGTTATGTCTCATGGACTTAGAAGTTCAAACCACTGGGCAGGAAATGCTCAGCACGTATTGGCTTGAGAAATCCCAGGAAAGCCTTCAGTCTGTCTGTTTGGGTGAAATGCTGCTCTTGGAGCTGCCAACAGTGGCTACAGGGCAGAGTCATCACATGGGAGAAACACCCTTTCTACTGGCTTACACTTTGTACGAGGTCCTTCCCAGAGGGTGCGGGAATCTTCGTAGAAAGAGAATCCCCCATTTTATATCTACCTCCATTTTTATTATTAACCACGATAAAACTGCCTTGTAAAAAGCTGATCATATCAGACACTTCCCTTCCACTCACACTTTGCAGGGTGTCAACCTTCCTCGTTTTCCATGGCCCCAAACAGGCCTTACTCTGCATTTGAATTTGTGTTCTCTCTGCCTGGAATGATCACTCTCCTTCAGGCCCCCTTAACAGGGAAAACTTTGACTTAAACCTCAGGTCTCGGCTTCACTGTCCTTTCTTCGAGAAGTCATTCCTGTTGTCCACTCCCACACAAGTGCACAAGAAATAAATTTCAGCCAAAATTTCTGGAGGGGGAAAACTGAAGCAGTCAGAGAGCTTTTCAATGGAGATCATACAGTGGGCTTGAGTCTTACGATGGAATCATGGGAAGAATGATAACGCCACCAACGTTAGGAAAAGAAAATATAGAAGGGAGATGTTTCACTTCCTGGTAGGAAGAGCTGACTGCATATCCTGGGCAAAGACATTTATTCCTCTGTGATTTATTATTTGACCCTTTCTTTTTCTTCTGCCTCTCACTTGCAGGTTTTCAGGGAGCGCTTTGTTCTACTTATAATTCTCACTGCAAGATACTGTCACCCAGCCTTTTTGTGATAGCCTGTAACTGCACTCAGCTCAGGAAAATCCGTGAATCTAATCAAATAAGTAAACCTACATGATTAATTATTCTATCTCAAATAAAGAAATCAAGCTTATAACACACTAAATGGATCAGTGGAAAAAATGGAAAGTATTAAAGAATTTTTATTCAGATTTTTTTCCATAAATACTTCCAGTACAAAAAAGTCATTATGTTAATTTATTTTCTACCTCCCCAAATACTTTCCTCGTTTGCATACTCATTTATTTACGGAGGAAACATTTATTGAATGCATCTTACGTGCAGGGCACCAGGCGAGGCACTAGTCTCATTTATATTAACTCTGGATCCCAATTCAGGCTATAATTATGTGGCACCCAGATCAGTTCCATAGCATAGAAGATTGCAGGAAGGCTAATTTGCCCTTCAACAAACCTACAGCTGACTTCTCCTATTTGCTACATTACTGAAATGGCCGCATCATTCAGTGCAGACAGCATTGCAAGAGTATGAATCCGATACCACAGTAAATTCAACAACAAGCTTAAATAATACTGCCGAAGGGGAGAAAATGAGCTAGGTAAAAGAACCCTGTATATCTGATACACAGACTTTTCAGATAGCTCGATTCTGACATTTCTGGTGCAACAAGACAAAAGATTGATATGGTTTTCCTCTGTGAAATGGTAGTGCACAAGAAATAAATTTTCGTGGATCATATTCATATTTGAACAGAATTTTCCTCATCCCCTCAAACTGTTATTCACTGTACTACAGGCTATAAAGGGATTTTCATCTGCTTTATCTTCTTGGCTTTTCCTGCTGTTTTTTAATTAAAGTTTAAAGAATTAAGAACCAGGGATGCTGGGGTTACACTAGAATGAGAAAAGATCAAGCCACCAAATCCACTGAGGTGTAATGGGTCACAGGCTGATTCTGGAATTATCATTCACGATGCCTTTTTTTTTTTTCCAGTCTAAAGACTAAGCATTAATGTCTTTAAAAACTAGACAGATTGGGCTTCCCTGGTGGCGCAGTGGTTGAGAGTCCGCCTGCCGATGCTAGGGGACACGGGTTCGTGCCCCGGTCCAGGAATATCCCATATGCCGCGGAGCGGCTGGGCCTGTGAGCCATGGCCGCTGAGCCTGCGCGTCCGGAGCTTGTGCTCCGCAATGGGAGAGGCCACAACAGTGAGAGGCCCACGTACCGCAAAAAAAAAACCTAGACAGATTATAGAGATCAGAGTTCCAGGTCAGTTTCACAGAGTAATACTATCTGGAAAAAGACATACTTTTAGAAGTATTTTGAGTCTATTTTATGCATCATCCCTGTCAATTTTGGTTATTGATGAGTAATAAAATTTTCAGTTTCTCACATAGTTTAAGAATATTTGATTCCATTTCAAATGGCAGTTTGGGAAATTTAAACAGATATTCATATTTATAAAACTAAAATCTATGAAAACACAATGTAGTGCTGAATCTGGTTTTGGTATTTTGAACATTCAGTTCAGTAAAACTACAGTTCAAATAGCTGGTGGACAGTGCTTACTGCAGATGGGAGCCGGTCAGATGGGGGCACAGGCGGGGCTGCCCCCGTGGGGACAACTGTGGCAGGCAGGGATGCCATGGGGCCCCGACCGCCCAGGCCCCTGTGCCTGGGACCTGCGGGCCATTGCTTCTGCTTTGTTCCTCCACTTTTTTAAAAATTGAAGTATAGTTGCTGTACAATATTATATAAGTTACAGGTATATAACATGTGATTCACACTTTTTAAAGGTTATACTCCATTTATAGTTATTATCCAATATTGGCTATATTCCCCATGTTGTTCAATATGTCCCTGTAGCTTATTTTATACCTAATAGTTTGTACCTCTAATGCCCTTCCCCTATATTGCCCCTCCCCCTTTTCCTCTGCCCACTGGTAACCACTAGCTTGTTCTCTATTGTGAGTCTGCTTCGTTTTTGTTATCTTCACCATTTTGTTGTATTTTTTTAGATTCCACATATAAGCGATATCATACAGTATTTGTCTTTCTCTGACTTATTTCACTTAGCATAATGCTCTCCAAGTCCATCCATGTTGCTGCAAATGGTGCTTTGTCCCCTTTTGGACCTGCGTCCACAGGCTGCCTCTGCCTGTGGCCAGACCAAGATGGGGTCGTGGGGAGAAGTCCCTGGAGATGGACTCCAGGCTGCTGCAGAAACACAAGTGCAAGGGCAAAAGTATGTCCTCACCAGCCACAGGCTGCGCGTTATGTCCGCCTTCCTTCCTGTGCCTGGGTGGTGACTCCATTGAGCGAGGCTGGGGCGGATGGAGTGGATGGAGATTACTGACATCCAAGGCTTCCGACTTCTCTGCCAGAGGGGTCTTTCCCTGAGGGCAGGCCTGGGTCTCCTCCTGTCTGTGCCCTGGCTGAAAGCAAGAAGTGATGGGGAAATGGGTGCTCCTGTAGACCCGGTTCTGCTCTGAACAATTTCTCCAATGATAATGGTTCCTGTAAGTCTGGAGAGGCCATTTCTTGCTCAGTGCCCCAAATGAAGGAGGGTCTGAGCAGAAACTGAGAATCCTTCAACCTACTGTGAGATTCTGGGCTTGAAGAAACAATGTTAAAAAAATAAGCATTATTAGTGAAGTCCAAAGCCACTAGGGAAAGAATCCCTTTCCTCCATTCATTCTTATTATGTATTTAGAGATGTGTTACTAAATATCTATGGAGCAACTATGCATAAATGCAAATATGTAGATGTGTTAGGGATGTATTACTGTAGGACTGTCTTAGTCTGTTCCAGCTGCTGTAACAAAATACCATACACTGGCTAGTTTATAAACGGCAGAAATTTATTTCCCACAGTTCTGGAGGCTGCAAGTCTGAGATCAGGGTGCCAGAACATTCTGGTTCTGGTCTGGGCCCTTTTCCAGGCTGCGGACTCCTGACTTCTTACATCCTCACAGGTCGGAGAACAGAACCATTGAAGCAAGCTTTCTCCTGATTCTTGGAAGAGCACTAATGCCATCCGTGAGTGTTGACCCTTATAACCTCCTCTGATTCTAATGACCTCCCAAAGGCCCCCACCTCCTAATACCATCCCATTAAGGGTTAGGCTTTCAGCATATGAATTTGGGGGAACACAGTCAGTCGTGGCAAGGACCATGGAGATACATTTCTTATATTAGTGTGTGTAGGGATTTTATCTCCTAGTTTATCTTATGGTAAAAAATAACTGCTGGCCCTTTGATTTTCTCTATCTCCTACATTCCCCTGTATTTAAAAAAGTGAAAAGACATAATAAACTAAAGTTTTTAAAAGTTACAGCTCTACAAGCTGACTGCAACTATTTTCATTTTAGGCTCATTGTTTTCTGTACTTGTGTATGCCTTTCATGCTGCAATGGTCATGCACAGAATATTATTGTATTCTGAAGTTCACGTAATAGATTTTCTTGAAACGAGAGGAAAACATATCATAATCAGTTTTAATGTTTGTATAATATGTCATTTGGTAATTTCAGGGACAGTTTATGAAATGTTAAAATCTATCGTTATTTAGTGAACACTCTTTAGTTGAGCAGGAATTTTATGGAGCAGGCACTGATTTTACCACAAAAGGTATATTCAATTTAATTAACATTTAAATCAGGTGTGTTTTCATAGGTTTCAGAGCTTCTTGCTTGCTGTTTTTGGCATTGTAGTGTCAAAACATTTTCATTTTTTAGGAATCAGAATAATCTCCTGTTTGTGTAGTGATTTATATAGACGATTTCTGCTTATGTTTCATCAATTAAAAGAAAAATAATCTGAGTTAGGGAGGAAATTTATTATTGTTCCCATTCTTTTTTTTTTTTTTTTTTTTTCCTTTGGCTATGCTGGGTGGCATGAAGACTCTTAGTTCCCTGACCAGAGCTCGAACCCGGGGCCCCTGCAGTGGAAGTGTGGAGTCCTAACCACTGGACCGCCAGGGAAGTCCCCCCCATTCTTTTTTTTTTTTTTTTTTTTTTTTGCGGTACGCGGGCCTCTCACTGCTGTGGCCTCTCCCGTTGCGGAGCACAGGCTCCAGACGCGCAGGCTCAGCGGCCATTGGCTCACGGGCCCAGCCGCTCTGCAGCACGTGGGATCTTCCCGGACCGGGGCACGAACCCGTGTCCCCTGCATTGGCAGGCAGACTCTCAACCACTGCGCCACCAGGGAAGCCCGCCCCGCACCCCCTGGTTCTTGACATGAGGAAACTGAGGATCAATTAACCATGCCAATCGTTAGCTTGCACACATTTGCCCTCAGCTTTGGACTCCAGCACTTCCAGAACAGCAGGCAAAGTTCTGTGTGACATCCGATTACAATGGCATAGAAAATATCTAGACCCTTATACACCAAGCTGTCATCAATGGTTATATCTGGGAAGTTATTTTGTAGATGGGATGGAAAGAAGAGTGACATTTCTATTTTTATTGGATCCATACTGTACTGTCTGCATCTTTTCCACAGACATGTGCTCTTTATATGAAAGAATAATTAATGTTCCTCTAGAGTCCCCCTACATGGCAGAGATCACACTGTCCGCTATCATCATAAATCTTGCTTTTCTGTATTTTCTTAGTCATTGATGATGCTCTGAAACCTATACCATTGTGCTCTACATAGCACATTTTTACTAGGATGCTAATGAATCAGCTACTAAACAATCATTTACTGCACACCAGCAAAGTACACAGTAATGCACTAAGTACCAGTGCACTGAGTACCATCAGAGCAAGCACATGTATTTTTAATGGCACTCAAAACTTCCCATAGAAAAATATGAAGATTTTAACACTTCTTTATGACATGACTGACCAAATAAATGTGCACTGACGCCTTAGCTCTATTGCATTGATTTCCTGAGCACGGCTGCATAAGGAATTAGATCCCTACCAGGTTCAAACATTATCTTAATGCAACTATTTTATCTTGGGAAAAGAAAAATGAAACTAAGATCATGAACATTTATGGACATTGTTATCACGTAATACCTATTGGACTTTAAAAGAATAAAGTGTATTCACATTCCCTTGTAACTACATATTTCTGTAATACAAATACTCATGTATAATATTTTGAAACATTAAAATTCATGCAGCTCCTTTAATCAAAATCACGTGTATGTGTTATGATAGGTGCAAGTGGAATGAATCGGGATGTAAGTTTTGTTTTTTTCCTCTCAATGTTTCCGTCCTCTTCTCCACCCCATGTGCCCACTTATTGAATTATAGAATCTTAAATCCAGAAGGGCTCTTAGAGGCCTAATTTTTTCATTTTACCCATGAGGAAACTGAGGGGTAGAGAGGTGACTGCTGCCATAGATGATACGGGGCAATTTCAACACTAATCTCTGTAACCTTCTTTCTCTCTCTTCACCCAGAACTGAAGATAGTCCCATTGGTGTTGACAAGGAAAGTTAGAGTTGAAACTGTCACATACTTTCCAAATAAGGCAACCTAAACACAGATCATGTTTTGAGCAAGCTGCATTCACTGTTCACACATATTCAGCTTTTAATTTACTAAAATGTTTCCGTTTCCTTATATGTGCTGCTTTTAAACTAAGTAATCTCTATTTCACCTGGGTATCTATGTGTGCATAAGTTTGTATGTGCAAGTGAGCACATACACATGTTTGTGTCTTAAACCTGGTTTCAGTGAGTTCATCAAATCCTTATAAGAAGTGACGTGCTAATATCAAGGCTACAAAGAGGAAAAGAGGAATAGGGCACAACCGACGCTTTTCATCTAGGTATGTAGAGGCAGACCTCATTTTATTGCACTTTGCTTTATTGAGTTTCACAATATTGTTGTGTTTTTTACAAATTCAAAGTTTGTGGCAACCCTGCACTGTCAGATTATGGTTAACAGTTTTTAAAATTTTTATTGGAGTATAGATGATTTACAATGTTGTATTAGTTTCAGGTGTACAGCAAAATGAATCAGTTATACATATACATATATCCACTCTTTTTCAGATTCTTTTCTCATATGGGCCATTACAGAGTATTGAGTAGAGTTCCCTGTGCCAGGCAGTAGGTCCTTATTAGTTATCTACTTTATATATAGTAGTGTGTAAATGTCAATCTCAATCTCCCAATTTATCCCTCTCCCCTTTTTCCCCCGGTAGATGGTTAGCACTTTTTGGTAATAAATAATTTTTAAATTAAGGTGTGCATATCTTTTTAGACAAAGTGCTATAACACAATAGACTGCCGTATAGTGTAAACATAACTTTTATAAGTACTGGGAAACAAAGAATTCATGTGACTCAGTTTTTTGGGGCTATTTGCTTTATTGCAGTGGCCTGGAAACACACCTGCAATATTTCCGAGGTAAGCCTGTACAGCTTGGTGGTGGACACATATATGAAATAATTTAATATACATGTTTAATACTGTGATAGAGGTATGTTTAGATTGCAGTGAGAGTACCCAACCCCGTCTGAAGCATTCTTTGATGGTGGGCAGTTTACAACCTGTTAAAGAAATAATGTGATACATACGTGGGCTCTTGATGGAGGAGTCCAGGGCTGAAGAAAAGAAATGAAAAAAGAAATCATGTGAGTACAACATGCACACTTTGATGTTTGTGGAGAGCTACATGGAATCCTATATTTGTGGAGTGTGGTGACAGGGTAATAAAGTTAAAGAATAAGGCAGTAAGGAGGACATGAAGGACCAGAGACACTGGACATTATTTTTCAAGCTGTGGCAGCACCTGAAGTATTTTAAACCAGTAAAGACAGTGTTTCATTTTCCATCCTTCAGACAGAGGTTTGGAGAATGGGTTTAAGGGTTCATGATTAGCTGACAGGGAATCAATGAAGGTTTTGCCTCATTCCAAGAAACAGGCAGTAGGCAAGTGAATTGTACTTATTTTAGTAGGAATGGTTGGAGGGAAAGATTGATAGATATTGAAATCAACAGGATCTGCTGATTAGTGAGAGAGTGGGGAGTGTCAAGACTAACCATCAGGTTTCTTTTTCTTTTTTTTTAAACTGAGTTAGAGTTGATTTACAGTTTTGTGTTAGTTTCAGATATACAGCAAAGTAATTCAGTTATGTGTGTGTATATATATGTATACACACATACATATATATCTTTTTCAGATTCTTTTCCATTATAGGTTGTTATAATATAGTTCCCTGTGCTGTACAGTAAATCCTTGTTGTTTATTTTATATAGAGAGTGTATATCTGTTAATCCCAAACTCCTAATTTATCCCTTCCCCCTTCTTTCCCCTTTGGTAACCATAAATTTGTTTTCTATGTCTGTGAATATGTTTCCATTTTGTAAATAAGTTCATTTGTATCTTTTTTTAGATACCACATATAAATGATATGATATTTGTCTTTGTCTCATTTATTTCACTAGGTCTGATCATCTCTAGGTCCATCCATGCTGCTGCAAATGGCAGTATTTCATTCTTTTTTTATGGGTGAGTAATATACCACTGTGTACATATACATCTTCTTTATCCATTCATCTGTTGATGGACACTTAGGTTGCTTCCACTTCTTGGCTATTGTGAGTATTGCTGCTATGAACATAGCATATGAACATACATGTAGAGTTTTAAATTATAGTTTTGTCTGGATATATGCCCAGGAGGGGGATTGCAGGATCATATGTTGCTGGAAGCTTTCTTTTTCTTTAACTCTTCTGTTTTTCTCACATTCATTCTTTGATGCTGGGGGTTCCTTGAGTGGTGAAATTGTTCTGCAAATCTCTTGATAATAATTATTCTGTTCCATCTGGCTGAGACATGTGTTCATGGTTCTTCTGTTTCTTTAGAGCATGTAAGATCTGTGGGAAGACTCGATCCCTCCACTGGTTCTTCTGTCTCTAACTTCTACCATAACCTACTGCTTCATCTACCAGTACGTGACCTGAGTCAATGTATTGTAATGTCAAGTAGATAGATAAAACAACATTGGCTAGTGACCAGCTTTACAGTGAGAATACATTTTCTTATTATTTTAATCAGGTTTAAACCCACACCGAAAACAAAGTATAATTGTTTTAAATTGAAATCTCATTCTTAACTAGTATAAATTAATGTATGTTTAATAGATGATATTGTAGTGGCTAGTAAGGAACTGCTAATTCTTTGGTTTGATATGGCTTTTTTCTTAAGTAATTATTTTATAATTAGTACTAATTTATAGTAAAGAAATGTCTTACTAATGAAAAAATACTGAATAATGTATTGACTAAAAGCATAATTAGTCAATGAATTAATGATTTAGCACAATTTGAGAGTAATAATCATTAAATTCATGTTATTTTGACTCTGACATGGAAATATATCATGTACAAAAAATTTTGGAGTACATGGTATTTTTTACAGAAAAATTATGCATTTATATTTCAAAAGCAGAGACAGAAATATTCCAAGTATATTATGGAAAAGCTCTATTTTCTGCTGATTTACTATGCATTTGGGACTTATGAATCTAATTAGGTAAACATGTCAGCCATTCAATCCAGTTAATGTCATTAAACATTATACAACTTAAAAATATATTCCTTGTTTGAAAAGTTAACCATTAATGATAATCATCATCATCATCCTGATTCAATAATCACAAGTCAGGGCATGAATATAAGGCTGCCTAGAATATTCAACCCTAGATTTATTTTAGTTTTGGTGACAAAAATAGGTTTCCTTTACCAGATTCTATTATTTCAATATATGGATTTAAGAATTTCATATTTTCATAGATACATAATACATAATAAGGTTAGAAGAGAATTAAAATATAACAATTTAAAATAGAGAACAAGAACAATCTGTATTAAATTAGAGAATATTATAGTACATGTATAATCATGACCTAATTGTAATCAGTACACAAAAGGTAAGGGATGGATCACTGTGGACGGACTTCTGAAGTCAGCTCCAATGAATGCAGGCTTTGAGCTGGGCCTCCAGTGGTTACATAAGATTCACAGGGAAAATGAAGCTGCTTCAGATTTTGTGAAAAGCACAGGCAGAGGGGGAAATGAGCACAGGCTAGATAGAGTAGCACTGTCTACTAGAAATAATAATGTCAGCTGTAAATGCAAACCACATAGGTAATTTTCTATTTTCTTTCTTTTCCATTATGGTTTATTACAGGATATTGAATACAGTTGCCCATGCTGTACAATAGGACCTTGTTGTTTATCCATTCTATATGTAATAGTTTGCATCTGCTAATTCCAAATTCCCAGTCCATCCTTCCTCCACCCCTCCTCCTTGGCAACCACAAATCTGTTCTCTATATCTGTGAGCCTGTTTCTGTTTTGTAGATAAGTTCATTTGTGTCATATTTTAGATTCCACATATATGTGATATCATAAGGTATTTGTCTTTCTCTGTCTGGCTTACTTACTTAGTATGATAATCTCTAGGTCTATCCATGTTGCTGCAAATGGTATTATTTCATTCTTTTTATGCCTGAGTAATATTCCATTTTATAAATATACCACATCTTCTTTATCCATTCATCTGTCAATGGACATTTAAGTTATTTCCATGTACTGGCTATTGTAAATAGTACTGCTATGAACATTGGGGTGCATGTTATCTTTTCAAATTATAGTTTTGTCCAAATATATGCCCAGGAGTGGGATTGCTGCATCATATGGTAGCAGCATACGGTAGCTCTATTTTTAGTTTTTTGAGGAACCTCCATATTGTTTTCCATAGTGGATGCATCAGATTACATTCCTACTGACAGTGTAGGAGGGTTCCTTTTTCTCCACACCCTCTCCAGCATTTGTTATTTGTAGACTTTTTATTCTGATCTGTGTGAGGTGATACTTCATTGTAGTTTTGATTTGCATTTCTCTAATAATTAGCCTCATAATTTTCCATTTTATAGTGGTCACATTAATAAAAGTTAAAGCAAACGAATGAAATTTAACTTAATATACTTTGTATAGCTCAGTATATTCGAAATACTGTGGTTTGAACATGTGATCAACATGAAAATTATCAATGAGATATTTTGCATGTTTATACTAATGCTCTGAAATCCAGTAAATATTTTACACGTATAGCACATCTCAATTTGGACTAACAATATTCCAGGTGTTTAATATCCACATGTGGCTGGTGGGTACTGAAAGTTCAGCCTTAGATGCTTTCCTCAGGCCTGGCTGGCTATTCGTTCTCATCGACGTTTTTGAGTGAAGAATTTCTTAGTGGAGTCATATAATGGGTTTATGAGAAAATAAGAAAAGCAGGAAATATCCTGATAATTTAGAACAATGTATAAATATTATAAAAGCCTAACCCAAAGGGCTCTTTTGGGACCCTATCTTATTGGACCCTTCTGCTGCATTTGCCACCATAAATTACTTCTTCCTTCTTAAAACTACACACTGATGGTTCTCTCCTATTTCATCTGTTACACATTTTGTGTCTTAGTTGGGTCCTCTTTCTCTGCTCTTCAATGTTGACGTTTTACAGGGTTCTCTTTTTTGATCCCCACTTTGTCCTCACCCCACAGACTCTCCCAGAAGTAGCTCAAGCTCTTATATATGCTGATGTCTCTCAAATCTTATCTCTAGGCCTCACCTCTTTTGTTAACTTTTATTTCCAGATGCCTGTTGGATATGTCTAACTGGCTGTTTTACAAGCATATGAACCCATCATCCTTCCTTCAACACACATATATTCCTCTAGTCCATAGTTCACGTTGTGCCACCACCATCTACTCAATTAGGAACATGATGGTAGACTTCATCAAAAGTCTACAAATAATAAATGCTGGAGAGGGTGTGAAGAAAAGGGAGCTCTCCTACACTGTTGGTGGGAATGGTTGAGAATGTAAACTGGTGCAGCCACTGTGGAGAACAGTATGGAGGTTCCAGTCCAAGCAAATTTCCATCAGTACTTTTCTTCAAATATCCAGAGATGACCCAGACTACTGTGGAAGGGTCCCACCTGAAGACCAAAGTGGTGGTTGCAGGACCCATGTTTACGACAATATGGTGGTTGATTGCCTCAGAATCCTAAAGGAAGACCTTGTGGACCTAGTGGCATGGGGTATTGGGATACTGTGTATCAAGGTGAATGGCCAGAGAAGGAGTTCATCATTTGTAAAATGTGGTGACTGATGTTTTCTTCCATGCTTTTGGCTTCTAAATTTATCTACCTATTTTAGTCCTTTGAATTTCACACTTATGTTTAAAAGTGTTAAAAAGATATAGATAGAGAGAGAAAGAGAGAATTACTAAAATGAGAGTATTGACTATGAATGAGAAAGCAAAAAATGTTAATTGTTATGAGCAGGAGAAAAATATTGGATTGACCAAAAAGTTCGTTTGTGTTTTTCTGTAACCTGAACGAACTTTTTGGCCAACCCAATAGTTTGCTATGCTGTGTTTACAGTTTTGTTCCTCAAGGTTATTGTTTCTCCTAATTTAAAAAGTTTTATAAGACAGAAGTTAATATAGGATATTTCATTTCCTTATTTCAAGTACCTTATCCTTTAGAAAGGAGCAGATTTAGAGATTGCATTTTAAAAAATTTTCTAATGTGAATTCTTTTTTATATTATTAGATATTCTGAATATTTGATTTAAAAGGTTATCTCCAATAAAAGTCATCAATTACAATGCTTATGAAAGATTAGTTTCAGAATTTGGGTTGTGAAAGATATCTCAGATATATATTTTGAATGAATATTGTTTTCCTTTAAAGAAAAAGGAATATATTACCTGTGGGCAAGAAAACCATTTTATGCACTGAGGAGAAAAAATTCAGGAGGTCAAGAAGTTTGGGTATATAATGTTGCATTGAACATATCTTAACACATATTTAACAGTTACCTTGCCTTCAAAGTAGTTTAAAAATTCTGATGTTTCATGTTTCACAAGATAGCGTTTTGACAGGACATTATCAAGTTGTTACCTGCTGATAAGATTTTGAAAACTACTAAGGGAGAAATGAGAAATGGAGCCGAAAAAATTAAGATGACTGAGTAACAGAGTTCTACTCACCTCAATCAGATCGGAATGAACTGGAAATTTAACAAGCACTGGTAAATTCAGTTTAAGTAATTTAATCCCAAAATATTAATTCTTGATCTTATTTAATTGGAAAATAAATTAGTATTATACATGAAAAATTCAACTTGGCATCACCAGCTGGTTGTACCTAGGCTGAGTTCTACTTACATATGTATTTTCTTTGGCTAGAGCAGCGTTTTATTTATTTTGTTTTAAATTTGAATGTGTTTAAATGAAGCATATCGTACCTGCTTCAGCATGTTTCAAAATTTGAAAGCTGCTCACAATATAAGACACATATTTCACATTGTTACACAGACTCCTCCTTCTCTCTCTCTCCCTCCCCCCTGCCACACACATGTACACATGCACGTGCACACACATAAATACAAAACGGTACTTATCCTTACTACATCCATGGAATATATTCTGATATTTCTATTCTATTCTATACTATCCTATCCTACTCTATCCTATTCTTTCATTTAAAAGGGCTGGTTGTGGCCAACTGAATTCAAACTGAAGTCTGAAAAATATGACCTATTCTCTTATCCTTGGCAAATGTCAACATTTTCATTACTTTCCTTGCCCTCAAAGATATTTCCTTTTTTTTTTTTTTTTTTGTGGTACGCGAGCCTCTCACTGCTGTGGCCCCTCCCGTTGCGGAGCACAGGCTCCGGATGTGCAGGCTCAGCGGCCATGGCTCACGGGCCCAGCCGCTCCGCGGCATGTGGGATCTTCCCGGACCAGGGCACAAACCCGTATCCCCTGCATCTGCAGGCGGACTCTCAGCCCCTGCGCCACCAGGGAAGCCCTATATTTGCAGTTTTGAATCTCTAAATAAAGTACAAAAAAATTGTCCTAATATCTGGAGAAAATATTCTCAGAAACTGGCCATGTGGCCAGGGTGACACTAATAATGGTGTAGGGAGAGCAGAATCTTAGATCCAGGAAGGGAAGATAAATAATGTAAATATTACTATTTACAATTAAGCACCAGGATAGCCAATAAAACTTCTACTCTTACTTTTGGCTGCAAGAATAGAAACCCCCAACACAAACTGCCTTAAACAGTAAGGGTATATACTAAAAACAAACTGGATTAAGCAATAAAGATATTTTTTATCTCCTGTGTCTAGAAGTCCAGAGGTTGGGTGACTTTCTTCATGATGGTTCCATGATGTAACCAAGCAGCCATCTCTTTTCCTGTCTTAGCGTTTTACTGTATTGAATATTTGATTAATCCCAAGGCTTGTTCTTATGGCTACCAGGTAACTGCCAGAGATAATGGCTTGCTTTCTTGGTCACAGTAGAACAGAAAAATATATCCTCCAGGCATGGAACACAAGTCCTTATTGTAAACTAACTGGGCCTATTTAGATCATTTGCTCATCTTTGGACTGATAACAACCTTCAGGGGATTGCCATCAATTGACTGACTTCAACTAATTCATATCTACTCCTAGAAATGAAAAATGAGAATGAGATCACCTTCCCCTGAGTCCCACAGTGGAGTAGTAGATGGCATCAAATCCGGGATTCTGTTGAATTCTGTTGAGATTCATCTCTGTTTTACTACCAAGTCCTTCCAATATTTTATTTTTTATTCCCTCATATTTCAGTATGTATGATGAAGATCAGCCTAATTTCTTATTATATTTAGGACTGTAGTCTTGTCTTGTCCAAGTCAATCTCCTTACCTAGGGGTTTGAGTCTCCCCTGATACCAAATTTTGTACATAAGACCATGTTTTCTGCTGAAAGACATCTCCCTGCCTAGTTGGATCTCTGAATATTTCCTGGCCTTTATTTTCCAGTTTCCATGGTTATGGGTACATTGTTGATTTCTGCTGAATTTATTTAATAATGACTGCTTTTCTTTGAATTCTCTTGTTGCATCTTGCCACAATTTCTAAGAACTACTATCTGATCAACTGGAATTCTTTTTACAGTCTGTTTCATATTTTCTCCAAACTTTATTTGTGCTTTACATATTTTTTAATTGAAGTATAGTTAATTTACAATGTTGTGTTAATTTCTGCTGTACAGCAAAGTGATTCAGTTATATATATATATACACACATTCTTTTTTATATTCTTTTCCATTATGGTTTATCACAGGATACTGAATATATTTCCCCATGCTATACAGTAAGACCTTGTTGTTTATCCATTCTATATATAATAGTTTGCATCTGCTAACACCAAACTCCCACTCCATCCCTCCCCCACCCCTCCTCCCCCTTGGCAACTACAAGTCTGTTCTCTGTGTTTGCGAGTCTGTTTCTGTTTCATATATAAATTCATTTGTGTCGTATTTTAGATTCCACATATAAGTGATATCATATGGTATTTGTCTTTCTCTCTCTGATTTACTTCACTTAATATGATAATTTCTAGGCCCATCCGTGTTGCTGCAAATAGCATTATTTAATTTTTTATGGCTGAGTAGTATTCCACTGTGTGTGTGTGTGTGTGTGTGTGTGTGTGTGTGTACACACACACACACACACATACCACATCATCTTTATCCATTCATCTGTTGATGGACATTTAGGTTGTTTCCGTGTCTTGGCTATTGTGAATAGTGCTGCTATGAACATAGTGGTGCATGTATCTTTTCCAATTAGAGTTTTCAGTTTTTCCGGATATGCCCAAGAGTGGGATTGCGGAATCATATGGCAACTCTATTTTTAGTTTTTTGGAGAAACCTCCATACTGTTTCCATAGTGATGCCTTACATTTTTAACACATTTACTACAAGATCTGAACCCCTTCCACGCTTACCCATCTAACGGCACTTCATCCTCCAATGCCTGGTATGGTGCATCAGGTAGATCTCCTTTGCCCTTTCTGAGATGTCTGGACTAAGTGTGCCATTTGGACCTATAACGTACCATTTTAGAAACCATAAAATAAATCCTAAAATTCTACTTTCTGATTTTTGTACAAATTACTTAGCGGTATTTAAGAAATGTCAGAATGGGATTATAGTTCATTAATTTTTTTTACCCCACTCCCTGCCACAGAGTTTATCCTTGAACCTGAAAAGACATTCAGTCAATATATATGCAATAAATGAATGAAGCAATAAATCTTTTGAGCCATTAACCTTCATTGAGTTCTGCAAATATCTTCCAGTACCTATAGGTCTGTTCCAGCTATTCCTAACGTCCTGCACTAACTCTAGACAGCTCTACTCTTTAGAGTCCTAGGTGGTGAAAAAACGGATGCATTTTACTCCTGGAGGCACCAGTGCAATATTTAAATGGTGCTGATGCACCCAACCCTGCTACTCTTCATTGAAGAATATCCAACCCCCAAGCCATGGCCCTGGCATAAATGAAAAAGTTTTTCACAGGACTGGCACTTTCTAAGTAAAGTACATGAAAATATTACTTGTGAGATCAGTTCTAGTTAGTGCAACATCCAGTAACCTCCTTAAAGGAAATGGATTGAGGAACTTCCTTCAAGGCTAAGTGACATACTAACACGATCTAAAGATTGAAACAGTCAAAAGGGCATGACAGGATTATTGATGTTTCCTGAACTCAACCTCAAATCATTTGTTCCAGGTTAAATCACAGAAACACTGAATACATCTTCAGCACATATCTAAAATACAGAGAGCTGAAGTGAGAAAAAAATTACAAACTTATGACCATTTTTAGGAATAGTATGTGAACTAAAAGCCTTGATATTGTAAATTCTTCTTCATGCAAGGATTAAAGTCTCTATGTGGATGTCCAGGAAAGAGCTCAGGAAGATTTTGTTTACTTGTGGAAATATTCAGAGCACACTTTGGAATTTTCATTCAATAGGGTATGTAAGGGAAATCTCGTTTCTATATAACTTTCTTGCTTGTTTTCCTATGATTTCTAACAGAAAAATAATTCCATGATAGCAGACCTTTGTGGGAGGCACAGAATAGGAGAATGAATTACAAGATTGACAGACAGATCCTCATTTGAATAGGCAGTGGCACAAGCTGGAAAACTGTTGAAACCAAAAAAAAAAAAAAAAAAGTTTGTTTAGGATTAATGCTTTTTATGGTCACATTTAACTGATAGTACCAAGATTGAAGAAAACACTAGTTTAAAAAAGCATTTTACTTCTCAAAACCTTACTAGTTTGAGAGATTTAAATGCCCCTTTCTCCATCTCAAGTGAAAGACCAGAACATAAGTAATCTTTTTATTAAATCTTGGTAGATAATCAAATGCAATTTGATTTAGCAACTAAATATTCTAAACATGAGAGTCCTCATTTCAAGTATATTTATACCTATCAATTCATATTTCCTGATTTGTATTATCAAAACACATTCACTCTGCCAGAGATAACAATACTCACAAAAGGATGGACTTTATTTTTATAACCATGATCTTGCTTTGGAATCTTCCTATTTAAAACAAATTTTTCTTCTTTCTCCTTCAACTACATTTCTCCACTAAGAGTTAAGACGTATTGCTAATAGTTGTTATAATCAGAAATGCCAAAGTTCTAATTTTAAGGCAGTTCCAAACTGAATTTCATGATAGACTGTCAAGTATTAAAGAAGTGATATATTGTGGCATTTCCATTAAACACATTCATAATTGTATGTTTTGCTTTTTGTGGGTTCCAGCTTCAGAGAGAAAACTTTCATAACCTAAGCCAATGAATTTTCCAAGAAACAACAGTCTGCATTGTAACAACGTAACTTTTGGGGAATGAAAAACTCAACCTGAGCAAATTTTTCATAAAATAAGAAATGATCAAAAATACTGCTTTCCTTGCTAAATATTATGTTTTAAAATCAAATTAATTTGTACATGTAACTAGAGGTGACATTTCATTTTACAGTTACTTGTTCATGCAGTAAAGAGCTATATGCATATTAGAAATTAATATTGTTAGGAAAAAAGAAAAAATGCCCAAATTTTGTTAATTTTATACTTTTAACCAAATCAAAAGAGGAAGTATAGAATTAGGAAAGGAGTATAAGTAGTTTAGGTTAGCGAGTCGATTCTGAATGCATTCAGACCTGCTTCCCAATACTGGCTGTGTCACTATGAACTGTCAGGATGTTAGAAACATCTTGTAAGCAGGTTGTAAGGATAAAAAGAATTACTGTATCTAAAGTTTTTAGGGCATTGAAAGTATAAATATAGTTGTTATTATTACCTACTCTGCAGTTATGGCACCTATAAGATAGGAGTACAGAAGTAAGCATCAGAAGTGTGGTGGCCATGGTTCCCTCACCGTGGAGAAAGTCATGGTACAGTGAGAATGATGAAAGCAACATAAAAATAAGCAGAGATAAGAGACTAGAAGATTCAAGTTCATTATTTCAGTGTTCCTTATACCTACTTGGATCCCAGAATCTCTTGCAATTTGATTAACTTTTTCCCATGACCAAGTTTAACTGGCTTATATTTCTACCATTTGCAGCCTAACAAGTTCACGTGAAGACATACTGAATGAGTTTAAGTATAAGAAATTGAAAAGTGCTACATAAACACAGTTGGTAGAGCCTGACAGGAACCAAAATTAGTATCTTTTTCTACTTCCATGAGTTTAGAACAAATTGAGAAAGAAGCACATGTTTTTGAAAGACAGAGATACAGATATTACTTATATTACCAAAAAAAATCAAAATTGATTGGATGTGCATGGACTTCCTAATTCTGGACCCAAGAACTAAATTTTCCATTGGTCACAGTCAGAGCTGAGAAACCACATGGTCTCTGAACAGATGGCTCCTGAAACTTAAGATGTGAAGTGGCAAAAAAAAATGTATATTCTATAGTAGCATGGCTGATTCAAAAAGAAAACATAGAGGGAAGCCTCTATCTCCACCCAGGGGGGAAGATGGAGTGAAATATTCAAAGAAAAGCCAACATTATTATTTCAACTGAATTCCTACATGAGGCCATGACATATAGTTGTTATTCCCTAAAATAAAATTATATCCTTGAAACTGGATCATATAATGGGAAGACTTTGGAATTGGATAGAATTTGAATCTTCCTCCTTCACTTCGTAGATGAACCATTTAACTTTTTGAGTATCAATCAATGAATCTTGAAAATGGAGAATAATATTGTCTATAGTCATGCAATTGTTGTGAAGCTTATATGAAATGAGTGTGAAATATTAGATCTTCTATTACATAAAAGTTTTGGTATGCATAATTAAACTTTTAATTCAATAGCAATTATCAAAATATTACTTGACGTGTTAGATACACTTTATACAGGAAGTCATAAATATTATGACTAATATTTATTTTTCTTAAATCACATTGTATCAGACTCCAAGCCATTATATTTTCTAACTGGTGAAATTCAATTTGTCATTATTGGGACTCCTTTTTAACCCCCAAGGTTATGTGAAGATCTTCTATGCTGACATACTTATTACTCAAGACTGCTTACTTGACATTGGAAGATCTGTCACTTGCTTATAGTTCATGATCTTTGCTGAGTCTGGGGATCCCCATACCTTAGGGTTCAGCCAGCCTAGGTGCTTCATGCAAGCTTCTCCCCACCATAAAGAACGGTCACCAACCTGGGGAAGCATAAAGGAAAGGAATCTACAGAACCGCATCTCTAGAAAAATTATGGGATCTCTCACTTCCTGAATGCCTTAGCCTCTCCCCCCTTTATTCCAGCGTGCTTTTGCAAAGATACAGGAAAGCTGCAACGCAAAAGCTGGGTTGAAATGTTGTCTATCGGTAACTGTGTTTTGGCATACAGTGAAAAGCTTTGCTGCAAAGGAGTTCCATGTGTTTAACTGAACTCTTGGAAAAGGAAAAAGGATATATGATTGAAAAGTAAAAAAAAAAAAAAAAAAGTAGAAATTAGTATGTCCATGAATTATCCTGGCATGGTAATATTTCATTTATTTTTCCTATAGACCTTAAAAATGTAATGGTCACATGTCATCTGTCTTATAGAAGATGAAAGTTAGTACTGTATTCCTTTTTCTCTACTATGTTCCTCTTTGGGTAGAAACCCCATTAAGGGAAAATCACATTTTAAATATTTTTGTTTTGCAATTGTTTTAAAGTATGTAGTAAGAAAATATATACTTATCAAAATACATCAAAATTTAAAAATTTAATCCTGATGTTTAGAATGACTTCAATATAGTGTATTCCAGATCACTATGAAATGGAAATCATTTTTAGTGATGTGACAAAAACTCATAATATCTAGCTTCTAAAATTGTTTCTAAACCAGTTGTTTTTCCTTTAAGGGGATGCTGAAATGTCCTGGGTTAAAAGAGAAACTCTACACTTTTAAACATATGTTTTAATCCTTGACTATTTGAGCCATCCTGAGAGAACAAGAGAAATTTTAAACTAGCCAAAAGAGAAAAACAAAACAACCACCACAGCTAAAACTTTTTCTAATATCGGCTGAAGCAGAAGGTTCTAATTCATTGGAACTTATTTATTATATGCTTGAGAGAGTCTTTGAGCTGCAGGAATCTGGGTATTAATACATGGGCGAGCACAAGACAGGCGGGGCAGATGTTGCATTAACCAAAACTCCCTGGAATTCGAGAGCAGCTGTGAAATTTGAGTTGGTCATTCTGGCACGTAATTCATGCAAGCACCAAAATAGATGCTACTCTATGTTAAAAAAAAATATATATATGTATATAAAAAGAAAGAAACTTAATGAGAGAAAAACTATTGTAAATTGCATTGTAAAATTGCTAAAACTAAATTATATCCCCCTAACAATGGAGTAGTCAATCATACTTTATGAGAATTAGGGTTTTCCCCGGGCAATAAACCCTAAATTCCCAGTCAATTGAAATGTAAATCACCTAGCCATCATTTTAAAATCTAATATATCTTCATTAATCTAAATGTATAGCTAGCCAGTGCAGAGTCCATCTCAATCATAATTAAGAATTGTGCTATTACTTCACAAATGACTTCTAAATTCTCATCTGTCAAGAAAATTAAGACCCTGGCATCTCTAACATTCTGTATGGTAGGCTGCATGCTACAATGGAAAGAATCTGACAGAACCGGATTCTCTCGACATCATTAGTTAATAGGAAAGTTTTGGGGGGTAAATTTTTTCTAAATGTCCTGATCCTCAATCCCCCCAACTCTAAAATTGGAATATCTATACTCGTTATGTCCTCTGTCTCCCTCCCTTCTTTTTTGACCCACACTGATCAGTCTTTCATTTCTATCACTCCATTGAGAGAACTCTTGCCCAAGTCACAAATAACCTCTGTAATACTAAATCTGATGATCAGGGCTCCATCCATATTTCACTTCATTGCCAGCAACATTTCACAACTCATTTAACTTGATTTCCTAGGGTGTCACTCTTTTGGTGAAACTCTTATTTCACTGGCTATTCTTTCTCAGTCTCCTTTTCAAATTATCTTCTTCATTTTAAAACAAATAATACAAAGAATCTAAAATACATGTTGCTTTATATTTCGAAAACATGCAAAGGATCTGAGAGTTTTATTGTTTACAATTTAACTATTAGCTTGCCAGTTTTATATATATATTGGCAGAAGACATGTGAGTCCGGGGTCAGAGACAAAAGACAGTTTATTACTCACAACAACAGCAATAGCCAGAGAAGCAGTTACCCCAGCCCCTAATCCCCCAAGGGTGATGTGATGGGAGCTGGCTGCTGTCTTTATGCACGATAGACTCTGTCACAGGAGAGGAATGCTGATACTAGGAAGCCCTAATCTTATACAGGAAGCTGCTAGCAAATCTGCCCATCCTTCTGTCCAGAGAAGAACATTATGTTTATTACTCTGTAATGTAAGCATATATGCAAGCCTTGAGGGAAATACTGTTTCTATCATACTGGAATGGAAGAAAATCTATTGGGGGCAGGAAAAAGAGAGAGAGAGAGAGAGATGGAGGAAGGGATGGAGGGAGAGAGAGACAGAGAGAAAACTCTTTGGGGTTAGAGACATTTCTCTCTCCCCTGATGGCTTGCTTATACAAACATACTTGAAAATGCCATTTGGAGCAAATTGGGCGTTAATGCCTACATACGTGAAACCAGTGGACGTCGTCTCCCAATACATAAACATTTCCTTTTTAAGTGATGAAACTGTGTTATCTGCTTACTCTGATTTGGCTTTGCCATTAAAATTAATATCACTTTTGATGAGTTTCTGATTTCATGTTGGACAATTCCACAATAATATCCACATTTTTCTCTTCGAAATATTTTCTTTTAAAGTAGTTACAAAGAATTAAAGACTATAGTAAATATTCAAATACTGGAAAACACCAGTGGACATTATTAGGTAGATTTTTGAATAATGTAACATTTGGATTGCCTAGAAAGTTTAATAACATTATACAAAATTACTTGCTAAAATTACCAGTTTGAAGACGTATTATTCTCACCAAATATATTAATTCTTGGAACACCACTCATAGGGTTTTCAAAAAGCACATGATGCACTTAAACTTATTAAAATTTATTTTACTTGCAACAATGAATTATTGTTAGCAGCAGATAGAACCACAAACTCACACATGTAACATGGCAGCTGCTATCAGCGTGTGAGAGGCACTCACCATGCTTATAGCAGTTGCCATAGTGACTGCTTCTCACATGCTTCTGATCTAGTTTACACAAATGGTGACTTTAAACCTCATGCCTATGTGTTAGTGTCTTCCATTTTATCTCTCAATTTGATATTAGTGGATTTATTCGTTTTATCATTATGTTGATTGGAAAAATTTAATACTTTCAGGGTTATGATACTTTTTTCACATTTTTCCAATCTCTCAACTGATTTTTCTTAATTTTTGAATTTGGAGAAAAAGCCATATACTAAGGATTACTGAGAAAGAATTCCTGTATAGAAATGCTACCTGACGCCAAGGCTGAAAAGTTTTCTCTTACGTTTTCTTCTAGAAGTTATATAGTATTGTCATCTGCATTTAGGCTTATAATCTATTTTTTAAAAGCAACAAATGTATTATTGTACAGTTTTGGAAGTCAAAGTCCAAAATGGGTCTCACTGGGCTAAAATTTAAGCATTATTAGGGTTTCATCCTTTTGTGGAGGCAGTAGAGGAGAATCCATTTTCTTACCTTTTCCGGCTTCTGGAGGCTGTCCACCTTCCTTGGTTCATGGCTTACTTCCAAGTTTCAAAGCCATCAGTGGCTGGTGGAGTCTTTCTCATATGGCATCATTCTGATGCTAACACTTCTGCTTCCGTCTTCAACATGTAAAGGCCCTTGTAATTACACTAGACTGACCCAGATAATCCAAGATAATCTCCTATTTTAAGGTCAGCAGATAATTAACTTTAAGTTAATAATTGAGTTAATTTTGTGTATAGCATGAGGGAAGGACTGATGTTCATTTCTTTCTATACAAAGCATTTCAGTACTATCTATATGTATAAAGTAAAACCTGTACAAATCTTAAAGTCTTTTATATTCCCACTGAATTACTGTGGTACCTTTGTTGAAAATAAGTAGTCAATATATATGTGGATTAATTTTTGGATTATTTCTTATTCCACTAATCTATATGTTCATCGTTTCACTAATTCCATACTCTCTTGCTTACTACAGCTTTAAAGGAAGTTTTGAAATCAGACAGTTGAAGTCCCCCAATTCTTGTTTTTCTTTTAAAACTGTTCTGGTATTCTAAATTGAATTTTTATATAAATATTAGAATCAATTTGTTAATTTTACAAAAAAATATTCAAATTTTTATTGGTGTTGAATTTTATCAATAGATCAGTTTGTGGAGAATTGATAACTTAATATATTGAGGCTTGCAATTGATGAACATGGCCTATCTCTTTATTTAGGTCTTCTTCAGTTTCTCTCAGCAGAGTTCTCTACTGTTCAGTGAAAAGGTTTTTTACACCATTGTTAAATATATTTCTAAGATTTTATGCTCTTGAAACCAATGTAAAACAGATGGCTTAAGATTTTATTTTATAATCATTAGATTCTTCTATGTAAAAGCAATTAATTTTTATATATTAAACATATCATGTGATTTGCTAAATTCACATATTAGTTCTGGTAAGTTGTTTTCTTAGTATAGATTTCTTAAGATTGTCTAAGTGGTTATGTCATCTGCAAATAGACAAGATTTTACTTCCTACTTTCTAGTTGTTATAGCTTTAATTTCTTTTTCTTGCTTTATTACAGTGACTAGAACCTCTAGTATGACATTGAATAGAATGGGTGATATCAGACATCCTTGCCTTGTTCAAAATCTTTGGAGGAAGGAGTGTGTTTACTAGTTGTCATTGTATATTTTATAAATGTCCTTTTAAAGATTGTAGAAGTTCCCTTCTTTTCTTTGTTTGCTTAGAATTTTAATAATGAATAGATGTGAAATTTTTCAAAAATTTTTTCTTCATTCTTTGACTTCTGGCTTCCATGGTTTCTGATAAAAACTCTATACTTGTTTGCTCCAGTGTTCTCTTTATGTAATGTGAAATTTTTTTCCTCTTACTTTATAATTTTTATCTTTATAATTGGCTTTCAGCAGTTTGACTATGGGGTACCTAGACGTGGTTTTTTTTTTTTGCATTTATTCTGATTGGGGTTAACTAAGCTTTCTGAATCTGTAAATTTACTCCCTTATTTTTTCAAATATTTATTTATGCCACATTTTGCCTTTCATTTCCTTCTGGGTCTCCAAATACTCATAGGTTAGACCTTTAGGCTATTGTTTCACAGGTTCCTGAGGATTTGTTCAATTTTAAAATATTTTTGTTCTCTCTTTTTCTAGTTGTATTATTTCTATTGATTTATCTTCAAAGTCACTAGTTTTTTCTTCTGTCATACCCATTTTATTTTTATTCAGAGCATCAAATTAATTTTTCTTCAGGTATTGTTTTCAATTTCAAAATTTCAAATTTCCAACATTTTGATATAGTTTATTTTCATATTTAGATGCATGTTTTTCTAATAAGAATTTCTGTATTTTTATTTATTATCAGTACATTTGCTCTTCCATCACTGAGCATAGTTATAAGTTCTGCTTTAAAGTCCTTGTTTGATAATTTCAACATCTGGATCATCTTTAGGTTGGGATCTGTTTGTCTTTTTCCTTGAGGATGGATTGCTTTCTCCTGGATAGTCACAATTTGATTTTTTTTTTTTTTTGGTATCCTAGACATTGTAAATGCATGTAGTAGAGACTGTGGATTCATTTATATACCTCTAAAGCTAACATTTTTCTTTTGGCAGTTGATTAACTTATTAGATTTTAATAGCATACTCTGCCATGCCTGTGGTGGGCAGTAGCTCAGATTTCAATTTGGTTTTTAGTTTTCCCCCAAAAATGAATAGTTCAGTATTTTGCCATGGATATGGTGGGCATAAATGACATGAACTTATATGTAGAAAACTCTAAAGCCTCAAAATAATGATTACAACTAAGTTTTCAGGAATGTTTCATGATCCAAAATCAATACACAAAGATTAGTTGTGTTTCCAGCAATCAGACAAGAAAAAGAAATAAAAGCCATCCAAACTGGAGGGGAAGAGTAAAACTGTCACTATTTGCAGATGATATGACGTTACTTGACATATAGGAAACCTTAAGATCTCCACCAAAACACTATTAGAACTAATAAATGAATTCAACAAAGTTGCAGGATATAATATTAATATACAAAAATCTTTTGCTTTTCTATACACTAATAATGAATTCTCAGAAAGAGAAATTAAGGAAACAATCCCATTTACAATCACTTCAAAAAGAATAAAATACTTATGAATAAACTTATCCAAGGAGGTAAAAGACCTATACCCTGAAATCTATGAAACATTAATGAGGGAATTTGAAAATGGTACAAAGAAATGGAAAGATATCCTGTGTTCTTGGACTGGAATAATTAATATTGTTAAAATGTCCATACTACCCAAAGCAATCTACAGATTCAATGCAATGCCTATCAAAATACCTGTGACATTTTTCACAAAGCTAGAACAAATAATCCTAAATTTATATGGAACCACAGAGAACTTCAAATTGCCAAAGCAATCTTGAGAAGAAAGAACAAAACTGGAGTCTCATGCTCCCTGACTTCAGACTATACTACAAAGCTACAGTCATCAAAACAGTCTGTTCATGTCACTTCTCTGTCCAAAATAACTCTAGTTATTACCATGTAAAAGTCAAAGTCCTTACAATGACCAAGAACTGTATATGATTTGTACTCAACCCTAAATACCTGTCGCTCTGACTTCATCACCCACAATTTTATCCCTGTTCTTTCTACTCCAGCCACTCTGGCCTCCCTGCTGTATCTGAAACACATCAAAGACACTCCTGACTCTTGACTTTGCCCTTGTTCCTCTCCCCATCATGGTCTCTTTTAGAGAATCCCAAAACATGCTCTCTCACTCCTTTCAGAGCTCTGCTCAAATATCCCCTTAGCTGTGCCATAGCCCCAATTACCTTGTATAAAATAACAAACCCCAGCACTCCCTATTTCCTCACTTACCACTAATTGAAATATACTATTTATTATACTGTTTATTATCTGTCCCTTCCCAAGTAGAAGACAGTGACTTTATATTTATTTATTTTTTTAAAGTTCTGTTCCCAGGTCCTAGAAGATTAATGAGGATATAAGAACTAATATATATATATATATATATATATATTTGTAAATTAATATAAAAATGAACAAAGGAGGCTTGGTTATCTTGAGCTCTCATTGAAATGTTTAACTAAAATATTGTTAGCCTTTAATAAAATTAACAAAAACATTCTCAATGGCAATACAAGTTTGTTAGTAGAGAAGATTTTTCTACTTTAGATATAAATGTCTGAGGTACTTAGTATTTCAGAGTAATATTTTTTTAAGGATCTTTAAGTTTTACTTTTTAAGTCACACATCAGTCATCTCCTTCATCTACCAAGGTTTTGATTTTTTAAAAAGGAAAGAAAAGAAAAATAAAGAAACATGAGGAGAAAATACTCAAACTTCCTTGAATGTTTTATTGCTAAAAATTTTATATCCAGGAAAAGTGTTTGAGGCATCTATGAAGGCTAGAACAACTCATCAGTCCTTTTCCACCAAAAAACTTTTCATTGTGCTAGATATTATCCATACAGAGTGTTCTAACACTAAGTGGCTAAGTATAGTATGGAGTAGAACGAAGATTTAAAAAACACATTTTCTGTTTTAGAATAAATTAAATATGAATAGAATTTTTAAAAGCATGAAATTCCATATCAACACATCTGAGTGAATTTTATATGGGTTTTGTCGATCTGTGAAGAGGAAGCAAAGTAGAGAGGGGAGCAGTTACTTCTGGGTGGTTTATTTCACATGCATGTCCCATGGTGTTTGAAAGGGCGCCCAGTTCATACTAGGAGCTCCATGAATATTTGCAGAATATAAAAATGAATGTATAAAGAGTGACACAAGAAATTTCCTTTCTACCCCTCTTCCTTTCTCTTCCCCCTCCTCTTTTCACTACTCTTCACAGCATAAACTGTATGTTTTATATGAAGTTGTTTCAGTATGAAAGTCATAGTCTAGTGCTTTCTCCTTAATTTTTACCAATAAGAGTTTTCCCCTAGTTTGCCAACTATGCTATAATGTCTTATTGTCAACCTGGTAAAGGGTGAATGCTGCAGTGAAATGAGAGAGATAATTATCTTTTTAATTCCCCAAGCACATGTCTTTTATACCATATAATTGTCCTCCCCAGGGATTATAAAATGGTGAGTTTAAGATAGTTCTCCAAATGTTTACTATGTATTAACACTGATCAAGGAAGTTATAATACAGTATAGTATAATATATATTTATTTATATATCCATATCAAGGAAATACATTTATGTATATACATACATACATATGAATTAGTGTGTGTATATAGATATAGTTATATATACTGTGTGTATGTGTATATATCTATATCTATATCTGTATGTACCTACCTACTTATCTAATCATATTTTTCACAGTGGGCATTGATTGTTCCTAATATAGTAGTTCCTTTTGATCACAGGTTGCCTGTTTTTGCTTTCAATTACTATAAACCTTTAGAACCTTCCACTTTCCTCCACCTAAAGCAATTATTTTCTTTCTGAAACAGAATAAGTGTCATTTCCTGTTGCCTTTTTCCACATCTTTAAATTGTTTTCATTTGTTGCTGTTGCATACACATTTCTTCTTGGAAAAAGGAAAATGCGTCAGGACTAAACTGTCTTAAATGGAGAAAAAGCGAGAGAGCGAGAGCAAGAGAGAGAGAGAGAGAGAAAGTGGATTTAAGATGTTCTAATCATTTGGTTCACATAACCCTTATGAAAAATGAAAACTGTTCATTCTTCTCTGACTTGCTGTATTACGCATCAAGTGCAGCACCTAGAACCCATCTCAAGAGACAATTTGTCACCGGGTATAACTGCTATGCAGCATAGCAGAATCAAAGAATTCATTATGTTGGTTTTCAGAAACAAACAAACAAAAAATAGTCAAAGATTTCCTTCTATTTCCACCTTTGTAAGGAAATCAGTGGTCTCTCTTCATTCAAGCTGGAGATGAGTTGGCTCTCACTGGACACAAATGAGGATGTATATACCTGTCCTTGTTTGATGGCCTTCTGACTACTCATTCCCCTATGGCTGTAGAGTCTTACTCATTGAAAGATGACAACCTGGACAGTAAGAAATCATCAACACCAATTTTAAAAAGTATCTCTAATGTACAGAGTTTATATGACACTCCAAGTTTGATTGCATAGCCTCCATGAACTTTTAAAGCAGCATTGTTCTAATTATAATCTAATTATAAAAGCAGTTTTGTAATCTTTATAAAGAGTCTAAAATTTATAAATGTAAAGTAAACAAGTAAACATCCTCTGTAATTCCACATTCACTATCAGTGAGAGCAGCAGTGGGCAAGAGTGCCTGCACAGGGTACCCAGTGCCAGATCTGGGCAGTGAGGGTCGAGTCCCAGTGAAGACAGGGAAATGCCACAAATGAAGCCTGAAGACACAAAGTCCAGACTTCAGAAAGCCATGGGGGGTTTATGGAGTCTGGGCTGACAGATGGTGGAACGGGAGGTTTTGGTAACTGGACCCTAGGAGCCCTGAACTCTGCCCTCCACACGTCCTACAGAGCACCTCTGAGTGTTTCTCCCCAGAGCCAGGACCTGCATCCTTATTTCCACCATCAGCACTTCTTCAGAGCACTACTGAATCACAAGCGTTGAGTATGAGTTGAGTTGACCAAGTTGTTTGTCCTGCCAGAAGCAGAAAAACAAAGAGTTAACCCTATTGTCAAACTTACAATTCTTCCTAGCAATTTTGTACTACAGTAATTTGTCACATAATTTTTCATGACTATTAACAATTTTATTTTGTAATGTAATATAATAATACAAATTTACATGAAATGATTTGTTAAGTGTCTTATTCAAAGATACTTGACTTATTTTCGATTTTTGACATAGAAGAATACTAAAATCAATATTTTGAACACAGACATTTGTCTGAATTGCTATTAAATCAGGATAGATTAGTACCAGTTAAATTACTAGGTTGATTTTTTTAAATGTCTTGATATATATTGCCAGATTTATACTCACACCCTGCAGATATTAACAACTTGATCTACTGTACCCTAAACAATATTAACATCATTTGACAATAGCTTCTAATTGTTAAATGAAAATAAATTCTTATCATTGCGCTAATTGACTACCTTTAGTTATTAATGAGGATAAACATTTTTCCTGTTTTTAATAATTATTTTTACTATTTATGTATATTGTCTGTTCATTGCTGTTTTGCAGATGGAAGTTTCAGTGTTTTCCTTGTTGATTGATAAGATCTTTACATATTAAGAGTATTAATCATTTATTTTATTGTGAATAATTTTTACACAGTAGGTTTTGTTTGTTCCTCTTATTTAATTTTTGATAATTCTTGATGTGCAGAAATTTTGTCTTTCATACTTGCATTTCTATTGACTTTTTTTCCTATCGTTTAATGCTTAAAAGGCTATCCAATTTAGATTACAACATCCTTATTTTCTTCTAGTTCCATTTTATGTATATTAGACTCTTTAATCTGCCTCTAATTGACTTTATTTATTTTTCCTATCACAAATAATTTTTCTTGCATTGTGTACTGGCTGTAGTAGTAAAGTAGTAGTAGAACTAATAGTGGTAGTTAATGTGAATTTACTATGTGCAAAACATAATTCTTAGCGAATTACTTGTGTTATGTCATTGAATCCAACAATCCAATGGAAAGTTTATTATTACTATTTTACAAATGAACAAATTGTGCTTACAATAGTTAGAACCATATGCTACAAGGAGTAAGAATGAAGACTCAAATTCTAGTCTCTCATTCTCCTAATGGTCTTTTAAAATTTTTTTTTCTTTTTTTGGCACTGTTTTATATGAGACATTTTGAACACACACACGCACACATCTCAGTGAATAAATACTTATTAACCACTAAATGAGTATTTTTAGGGCATAGGCTTCTTAAATTAGTACCAGTCAAACAACTGGCAAGTGGCATATATGCAGATGGATCACAGCAGCCTGTCACCAGCCATGCATATCAGTCACTTAAGCAAGTTTGACAGATGGTGAAAAAGACTATTATAAATATATATTCTGGATTTTTTAAGCTGCCATAATACGCTCTGTTTTGTCAGTGCAACAATTGGCATATCTTGCCTGTCATTCATTTGACTTTAAAAAATACATAGAGATATTATATACAATCCTACCTTAATTTTACGGTCACTCTTCAAGGGGGTTCAAAGTCTCTCTCTGTAAAAGATAACTGTCTTAGTAATTTATATCTATTCTGACAACCTCACCATCAACCTAGCTAGGCTATGCAGTACTAGAGGAATTGATGGATTCTATTCTGCCTCTAAAACGAGAGATGGAAGTGTTATGCATTAAAAGAGCATGAGTTTTGTGTCAAGAAACTTAAAATCATATTGTAGCTCTGCCACTACCTAGGGGTGGAAATATAAGCAAATTACTTAAATTCTCTGCACCTTCACTTCCTTATAAATTCAAAATAAATAATAATATCTGTAGTATTGATGACTGTGAAAATATTAATTATGTCACTAATGTGATAATAATAAAATAGTGAACACATTCTATATATATACATACATATAATATATATATATATATAGTTATGGCCAGCAGTGTGCTGATAGCTAGATTCTATGCTAAGTGTTTCAAATATGCTATCTTCCATAATATTCCCAACAATTCTTCAAGGTGAATACTCTTAATATCCTCATTTTACTGATGAAGAAACTGTAGTTCATAATGTGCTAAAATCACAGTCAAGATTATGTTGATGTTTAGCTGAGAAACCGGAATTCAAACCCCAGTCTGAAGAAGAGAAAGCTAAATTCCTCACCTTTCCATCCTTTATTTTTTTGCTACGTACGCAACCTGATTTATTCCTGTTCAGTAGCTGGGACAGCTCCTTATGTTGTTTGGCATTTTTTTTTCCCTTAACATTTGATTCAAAATTTCTAACAGAACCAGTGATGTACCAGAAGCCCAAGAAGATGAGTAAAAGGTACTTTTCATTGCATAGATTTTTATTATATTTCTTCTTGAGAAACAAAAGATTTTTAAAAAAGAAGGAACATACATAGTGTGATTTTAAGGTTTCTGGAACCTGAGGTAGGTCTTCCTATAATGCTATATAAAGTCTCCATATTTGTATCACAAACAAGTCCAATTTGGGATTCCAATGGCTCCACAAAGTCCTTGAAAAAAATGCCAACATTTACCGAAAAGAAATAACCATCTTGATTACATATTAACTGGAAGCAGTATTGACAGAGATTAAATTTCAGAAAAAGAAATTCACATAGAAAATTGTGCAATGGAGAAAATAGCTTTATGGGATGAATTAAAATATGATGTGCAACGATGTGTAGATAAATAGGTACTTTTTTCAAGACATTTAATTTATATCTTGGACTGTAGGATTACCTTGGCAAAATCTGCAGCACTATGTACACAGGATTTTGCTCCAGAAGCTGGCAGTTGCTGGGAGTATGAGTCCTTAAAAATCTCTCATTTGAAAATTAGACTTCAGGGATACAGCAAACTTTTACAATGATGTCTGTCCAGGAACAAATATGAAGTTTTCTAGGTTATGGATTATCCAGTACGTGAAAACATGGTGAATCCCGTATTTGAATGTGGACATTTTATGCTTGTGTATGTTAAGGGGGATGTCCTAACAATACTAGTTGCAGCTTCTCATGTTTTCAGGTGTCATGAGCCCATAGTTTTAAACTTTACCCTGCTCTATCAACCGCAACCTAATTGCAGAACCATAAAATTTATGAACTGAGTATTCCATTCCTCATTAGAAGTTACTCCTTTTAAAGTTTTATGGTTCATATTATAGTTTTATGGTGTCAAGTTTCCATACATGTTCTGACAGAACCTGAATTTTTGCTCTATGGCCATTATCCTCTAAATTTTCTATAACTTTCACACATGGAAATACCTTTGTCAAATCTCCAGGACTTTTTTTTTTTTTTCATTAAAAACAGGCAGATAAAGGTTATATTAGTGAGTCCTCAAAAATGTCCCCTGTCTGTGAGTGAACGAAAAATGTCATTATTGTATGGGGTATATCTGTCCACAAATTCATGGTTATAATTTGCTATATATTATTCTTAGTACAAATTTTGAGGTTGCTGCCCATAGCATTGGAGATACTAATTTGGCACAGTGTGAAATTATGAACTGCTGTGATTTGTTAATGTTGGGTCAGCAATTTGCATAATTGTGATTTCTTCTAGGTTCAAACTTTAGCATCCATACCTCTACTTGATCTAGTTGGACACTAAAATTAATTTGTTTACTAATAACTTTTTCTAATAATGAATATAATATGTATTATATTAGGATATAATTATCTATCTATCTATCTATCTATATATATATATACTGATTATTTCTAGTCTTTCATAAAAGGTATTTTCTATCCACTGTCAGTGCCCCTATTTGGGCAAATATCTAGTTTTTTCATACTTAATCCAGCAACCTCTACTCTAGCTATTATATATTAGGTATCTAATGCTATGTAATAAATTACCTATAAATCTTAGCAAATTAGAACAACACAATTTTATTATTTCACAGTTTCATGGGTCAGGAACCAGGAAGCCACAGAACTGAGTGCCTTTGGCATATGTTATCTTGTAAGGTTGTAGTAAAGCTGTCGCCAGGGCTGTTGTCTCATCTGAAGGCTCAACTGGTGGAAGATTCCCTTTTAACCTCACTCACATGGTGGTTTTCAGTTCGCACTACTTTCCTGGCTACTTTTGAGTGACTTCAGTTCCTCACACATGGGGCTCCCCAAAGGCTGCTTGTCATGACGTGGCAGCTGGCTTCCCCGGAGTAAGTGATTCAATAAAAAGTGAGTGAACCCCAAATTGAAGCTGCAATGTTTGTATATGCTGATCATCTCAGGAGTGACGTACCATCACTTCTGCTGTATTCTATTCATTAGAAATGACCACACTCAAGAGGAGAAAATTTATTCTCCATCTCTTGAAGGGAGGCATAAAAATGTGTTTGTGGGCACAGTTTTAAAACCACCAGACCCATTCCATGTGTTACAGTCACAGTGATCATCCGTCAAGGCTACTAGGTTGAACATTCCATGGTATCTTGTTTTTCTAGTATATCACATCTTACCTGTATTCAGCCTATACCTGGCAAAGCTGTATATCATCCAAGCTAGAGAAGGAAAGTAACTTTAATCTTGTATTTCTGATGCAATTAGATGTGTGTGTATAGAATAATCAACTGCCACGTTATTCAAATACAGTATCATAGCAGGAAATCTAGGAAGGCATACACGTCTTCGGGGGGAGTGTGCATTCTTACACTACGTAGTGATGACAGCTTATATTTATTTTCTTCTTATTGTCTGCTGGTCATTGTTCTTAACACTTTAGGTGCTTTATTTCACTTAATTCTCAAATCAGCCCTAAGTACGTGCTATCATATTCCTTATTTTATGTATAAGGAAACCTAGGTTTAAAAGAGTTAAGTAAATTACCCTCAGTCTTAGTTAATAAGGAGATATACAAAGATTAAAATACTGTCTTATCTCCTAATCAACAAGCTCTTCCTTCTTGAATGTTACCAAAGGGATGTGTCCATGGTTTGACATGTCTCCGTACATCAGTTAGAAGAGCTTTCTTCTACCACCACAAGACTTGTGTAACTCTTGACTAACTTGTGTAACTCATAGATAACCTCCATAAGTTTTCCTAGTCCACTCACATAAGTCCTCTGAGTTAAGCATTCTCTTAAAACTACAATGTTAAAAAAAAACCACAATGTTAAAAAAGTTAATAAAGGTGTCTATTGTGTTTGAGGAATAAAAAGAAAGCATAGAAATGATTAACTAGCCCTGACAACAAGGAAAGAGAATGAGACAGGTAATATGAAAGCCAGAAAGAAGAAAACTTTTTCAAGGTGGTGACCGTGTGAAGATAAGAGTGTTAATTCTATGGAATCTCTTTCTCAACCTGACACTGGAAGTTTGGCCACCTTTGCATACAAATTTAGGATGTAAACATCAAATGAATGTGAAAAAAAATATAAATGGGAGAATCTTATTTGAGTCCTTCCTTATTTACATGAGTGTACCTTTCATATCAGGTGTAAACTCTTTGATCTTGGAAATACTTGTTCATATCTTGTAAGCTGAGTCTGAGACATACTATGCAGCTAGATTCAGAAATAAAACCCCATGTTTGTCTAACTTCAAAGTCGATATTGTTTCACTGTAACAAACTGTCTTTCTAAAAATAAGATAAAAGGATTGTTATATTCTCTCAGAAGAAGCAGGATAGACCCTGCTTGGACCCCAAATTCGATCTGGTTGTCAAGACTAATGATACCACACAGGCACCAAAAGGAAATGAAAAGTTTTATTACTTATGTGATGAGGCTTTCATGGGAGGGCAGGGCTGACCTCCAAAGCTAGTCCTAACATGGCTTGACAGAGCAGGGAAAAAAGATGGGCTTGGAGTTTTGATGGTGTTTAGGGAGTGAGAATGCAGTGAGAGTTCCCACACTGGCATGGGCTGTGTGAGTTTAAACTTCCACAGGCAGTAAAGGAGGGAGTACCCAAGATTTCTTATCAACTTGACAAGATGTTCAGCCACAGAGGAAAAGGGAAGCAGGAAGCTTCAAACATGGCAGCCCTCAAACATCAAAAAACGGATTCAGACACTTCATTCACTCCTGATGTTTGATTGATGACTAATATGTACTATATTTTATTTCACTGAATAGGAACTTGTTTAAGTATGTCATTATTGTGCTTTTGAGGCCTAAAGCCAGAGGCCAGTAACGGAGGTACAAGTTCTGTTGAATGTCTGTTCAAGAGCCCCGCGCTGTGGATTCTGGGAAAGCGAAGTGAGTCACTATTGATAATGCTTGGAACTCCAAAGAGAGTAAAGAGTGTCTTGATGAGAACTTGTTTTGTGACTTTAATATGTACAGAGATATATGTAATTTTGATGTATATGTCAAGGATCTATAATGCGAAAAATTCCCAGAATTCTTCACCCCAAAGTGGGCAACCTTGGACAAGGAATTGTATTGATGATACTGGCCAGACCAGACAGCGAGATTATTGGCAATAACCTAAGAGTCAGTAAAAGTGTACAGATGAGGCTGACTTTTAGCCAGGGGATCAGTGCTAAGATGATTACCTGAAATTTGGCCAATTGTGCTAACCTTTGTGTTTGTCTTTTATCAGGGTCATCGTGTGATGAGGAATATAAAGCAGCAGCTTTCCAGTGAGCGTGGTGTTGATACCGTCAGTCAACTGCATGAATTCTCATTGCTGCTCACCCAGTTTATCCCAAGGGACTACCCAGGTACACAAGGGGCTAAGGAGAGCGGTGGCTTCCTCTGGAACCATATGGGGACCTTAATGGGTGGGGCGACAGCGTTACAATTTTAGTTTTCCACTCAGAGTCACTATTCTTTCCAAGTTAAACAACAATCTAAACTGGGCTGTTAAATGGAGAATTAGTGGGGATAATCACCCCTTTTCTCACTAGGTCTTGTATAATGGGTTTCAATTTTTGAAAATAGTATTTTACTTTACTTTCGATTGTGTTAACTACTTTGATGGAGGACAAGGAGGTAGGTATGTCCGTGGAGTCTGATTGTGTCTAGTCAGTTTGTAAGTTCCCAAAAACTTAATTTGATTTTAATTTATTACTCATTGCATCATGTTGTCCACATCCACTATGCAATATTTTAGGGCTAGGGATGTTATGATCTTGGGAATTTAGGCAAGACAATAGTTCCAGTGGTTAAGGTGAGACATACTTGTTTATCCTTTATTTTACACTTGGGAACTCCCCCTAGACTACAGGTAGTACCTTGTTTAAATTTAGTGGAATCTCGGTGTAACTGTAATTTGTGCCTCAGTAATGATTAAGGCCATGAAGTTTTTCCAATTGGTGCTTTTCAGCAGATTTAACATCTTAATTCAGGATCTGTTTTGTAGATGTGCCCAAGCCAATCATTGCCCTTGCATTTTTTGTTGTAGAAATTATGTTAGTAAATTTTGGATTTCTGACTCAGTCAATTTGTGGACCTCTGTTTCAATTTTTTTTTTCTAATTTCCTCATTTGCCTATGCAGGTTTCTGTTTTTCTTTTCTCTCTCTTGCTCTCTTTCTCTCTCTCTCTTCTTTTTTTTCTTTCTTCGGTGGTTACTGGATGAACTTTCAGGAGACTCCTTTTACCCTCCTATTATTTATAAATCCCTCCAGAGAGTCTCACATCAGCATCATCAGGTTTAAGGGTATCCTCCATGGAAACGTTTAACCCATTGGTTGTGCCCCAGAGTTGCCATAGGTGTCTCTCCATATAACCTTGAGGATAAGGATGTTTTCTGGAATTAGAGGTGTAGGCAGCAGTAGCAGCAAAGGCATTGTGTAGAATCATATTGGGATATCAGCCTTTGGGACCGCAGGCCTCAGTAAGTCAAGCCTTCACATGATTACTTCTCAAATAGTGCTTTCATCCTCCACATTGGACAACTGTCCAATGTATTGGACAACTGTCCAATGTATTGGACAGAGCACTCTGTGAAACAGGGGCCAATGCCTGTGAGATGCATAACCAGCTGGTCCCAGAAGAAGGGTCTTTCCTTAGGGTCTAGTAACAGTCTCAATTTATGGGAAATCAAGACACATGATTCAATCCAAGACACAGAAAAGTCTGGGAATAGACACGTGATCCAGAGCCACAGTAAAGAGGATCCAATCCCATACTCCTGTCCCTAAATGTTAGGAATTAAAAATGCTAGCTTAGGTGAGTTAAATTTGTAACAGAGGCTTGGTAGAACTCAGCAAGTGCAGCACAAAGCAGCACAGCTCAAAGTGCTTGGTCGTCAGCAGGCAGCAGAGCCAGTTAGCAGGCCATACCAGGAGAGAAAGACCACTGGTGGGGATTGCCATAGTCTAGACCGTCCTGCTCATAATGCCGTAGTTGTCATGGCCACTGTTAAGACAGAGCATGGGCCTCCACTCAAAATCTGGTTCAGCTGTCAAAACTCATGGAACCCCCCCTTCACCTCACCCCCACCCAACAAATGCACATGCACCACGGGAATACAAAAGCGTTCATTACTTATATAAGGAAGATTTATTGACACGGCAGGGCAGTCTTCCAAAGCTGGTCCAAAATGACTTGAGAAAGTAGAGAAAGGTGACTGGCTTGAGATGTTTATGGTGTTTAGGGGATGGGGCCAGGGTTGAAATTTCCTGTGTCAGTAGAGATTTGTGTGGTTTAAATTCCTATTGGCACCAAAGGAGAGAGCACCTACGTTTTCTTGCCAGATGTGGGAGAGAGGAAAAAGGGGAAGGGGTGAGACTTAAATACTGATGACAGTCAAATGTCAAAAACTGGAGTCAGACTTCGTATTACAAAGATAAAGGCGTTTCATCATTCTATTAAGAGTTTAGAGTATGGTGGTCAATACTGACCTATATGCACAGATTCATGTGATCTTACAGGAGCAGGGAACAATCTAAGCTTTATAAAAGAATTGACCAGAACTTGTCAATTTGGGTAATACTGCTAAATGACCAGCAAAGTCTTTGTGGCAGACCCTTTGTGAAGGTGACAGTAACTTCTCTGCCAAGCATGCCTGTTTCCAATGTGATTTTGTTGCCTCCTTACTTCATAAAAAGATGGAGTCTACTTCCTCTCCCCTTGAATCTGTGCTGACTTGATTTGACCCATAGAATGTAGAAGTGACCAAGAGTTACTGCCCAGGCTAGATATTTTCCCTCTCTTGGAACTCAAAACTGTCATGCTGTGTAGAAGTCTAGTCGAGTCTATTGTAGGATAAGTGGGCCTGTGAAGGAAAATAAGGACACTCAAGATGACAGTCGGCAACAACTACTTGACATGAAGTGAGGCTTCCAGCCATAGCCTAGCCATCAGATTGCAGTCACATGAGTGATTATAAGCAAGGCCAGATAAAGAAATTCCCAGATGGACAACTCATGGAGTTATGAGAAGTTAATAAATTGTGCTTGCTTTAAGCCACTAAGTTTGGATGGGCTTAGATGCATAACAGTAGCTAACAAAGGCATTCTTAAAAACAATTCAGTCAGCGTGGACTTTGAAATAAACAGATGTAAACCTAGGTACCAGCAAAGAGAGTCCCATGCAGCAGACACTACCTACATTCAATAATCTGCATGTGTAAATGTTCAAGAATTTGGGATAGCCCTATGCGTAAAACTGTGTCCCTATTAAGAATGCAGGAATTCTTTATAATTATATTATATATCTTAATTCAATTCAGTTTATCAAGCTCTCAGATTATACTAAGCTTATGTTAGTAGATATAAAATAAATCCATATCATTAAGAAACAGATTCATTTTCTTTTAAATAATCTAGAGCTCACTAAAGAGGAAATTTTAGAAAAAGAAGTGGAAGACAGACTACATATATTCTGCCACCTGGCCCTAGGGGAACCAATTGCTGAGAAGAAATCCTACATGGATTGAAGGAAGTCTGTGAGGTGTAATCTTTATTGTCAGCTTCCTTCTCCCCCCTTTCCTCTTCCTTCCTCCTTCATCCATCTTCTTTCTCTGCACTGTTCTGTGCTCCATTGTCCAGGTAGGTTCTGCTTAAGGGAAGGTAGAGTGAGAGGAAGTCCAGGGATTTTATTCACTCCCGGCTTCTGCCTCAGCCCGGGGTTCTGGCTAAGCTTTGAGGTTAGAACGGAAGATAGAACTGCCCTGAAGCTTTCTTGGGGCGCCTCTAACACCTTTGCCTCCTCTGCCGGCCTAAGGTTGCTAATGGCTTCCCACTGTTGATATTCCCTGGGCGAGTGAACCATTAAGCTTCCCTCAAGCCTCTCCAGGCTTCTGTAAATGTTCCTTTCGCAACACACAGCTCCTCAGTTAAACCCTTTGGGTCTGCCATGTTTTTCTTGCTGACACCTTGGTTGTTAAAATGGCCAAGAAATATCTGTAAGTGAAAAAGTTTGTGGAAAAGCAATGTAATGAAAACAAACAAAAAAAAGTTACTTAGAATTAACCACCTTTGACCCTTCAACCCTTCTAGGCATTTTGAAGAGAATCCACAGAAAATCTTCTATTTATGAGATAAGCCATGAGAGAGGTAAATTGCTCTAAGGAAGGAAAGAAACGGCAGGCAATGGGGATACTTGTGAATGAGGGAGTGGGTAGCTAAAGCCTGGGGCCTGCAGAAGCTGGAGGCGGGAGACAAAGCAAGAGAGACACGGAAGTTGGAGTGAGCGGTATTTTGGGGATACCTTCATTTCCCCAAGAAATCTCCAGCAATATTTTGCGCTATTTTTCAGTGTTTCTCAAATCAAATCTAATTCTTAGATGTGAAAACATGCCGGAATAGGTACCAAACTGAGTGGAATTCAGATTGGGGAGTCACAGTTAAGAGCTGCCTCACAAGAGGATGCATAGAATAATCTCATCTGTGTAAAAATAACAAAATCTATGGCAGCAGATGTACAGAAAAGAAAAATGAAGAGAACAGTGTGCATTGTGCCTTGATAGTGGATGTCGTTTTAGGAGGACAAGAGGGTGGAACTGTGAGGAAATGAGCATCTGTATCTATCGATCTATTTTTATTTCTGCAGAGTCTGGATTTTGTAAATTCAACGTGAGTTAAGTTTCCAATCAGAAAAATAAAACAGCAAAGATGGTACATGATAAATATTTGACACATCTTCTTGGTTGTGTAGGGAAGGACTGCAACGTCCTTAGGGAATTAAGGGAGACTCCTGGCTGGAGTGTTGAGAGAGATGGTATCTAGTCTGATAGGTAAAATGTCCTGAACATTGTGTCCAGCACAGGTATTGTGACATCGGATTTAATCCTGAAGGCACATCTACCCAGAAGGTATTATTATCTCCCTGTTAAGAATGAGGAACATGACACTGGGGAGGCTGAACTACTTGCTGAAGTGCACATAACCTGGAAGTGTCAGAAGTGGGATTTGAACCTGTTTCTGATTCTTTCCAGAGTCTGACATTAAATAGCTTCACTCTATGCTTCCCCTTGAAATTCATGAATACTTCATGGATGAGTGCAGATATAATATAAAAGAACAATTAATGATTGTAGATTAATTTTAGTTGAGCAGAGATCAATGTTAAAAGAGTAAATACGTGTGCTATAACCTTAATTGATCATGTTAATTTACAGAGTTGCTTGTTCTACTTACAACGTCTTGAAATAATATGAGTTACTTCATCAATTTACATATATATTATTTCCCTCTTTTCCCTCTTCCATTAGAGGATAACTAACAAAGTAAGTTTGGGTACATCACACTATGTAATAATTAAATTGATGTGTTTGTAAGTTTCTGATAATTTTTTTGCAAGAGTATGTTAAAAAGAATGCAACTGAATATTGTCAGATAATTCTCTTATGCATCATTTCTTTTTTATGCATCAACTCATCTGCACGCAATGCTTTCTCTTAACGTCTAGGTGGCAGCAGAGGTACAATTATAAATATTTAGCACACTCGACAATTTGCTCATGAAAACCAGAAAACTTTAAAAATCTTGAAGTCTGATGAAGAAATTACATAAGGTTAAAATCGATAAGTGATTTGTGTATTAGAGTATGTTTGGTAATCATTTCATATTATTTATGGTATAAAAATGTTCACAGTTTTAATTTCAAGGGACTACACCTCAATATAAATAACAGTTAATGATATTTAATATACAATACATACATTGAACTAAATTTTTCACTCTTTTCAATTCCTAGATTTGTGAACACCTTTAAACTCTTGTAGGAAAATGATAAATAGGGTGAGGTTGAGTGAGAAAAAGTTTTGAGACCATATGAGTTAAGAAATGCTAACATTGATTCTGCCTCTTAGATTCCTCAGAGCAACCTGCAATTCTGTTTAGGAGGTTAAAAGCATCAACTCTAGCAGATGACATCTTTAAAAGGTATTGTAAGATAGCCCCTCACTAATTACTCATCGATTGCACCATCTATTTCAGGTACTGTTGGATTGAATATAAAGGAAAAGGAAAAACGAGACAGTGTATTAACATAAAGTACATATTCCAACCAGGTAACGTTGACTTTTTGATTTGGTCTTGCTAAGAGTAGACTGTTTCCTTCACATCCACTAAACTGCTTCCTCTGTGTCCTGGCAGGGGCAGCAGGCAGGTTCAAAATGGGGAGCTGAGGATGGCCAAGAAGAGGGTGATGTATGAAGGTGTGGGCACGGCATAGGACAGTACCACAAGTTGGGGAGTAACAGACAGGAGTCTTATGAGCCTTAGATTTGAAGGGTCAGTGGAGTGAGGTTAGGGACCCTGAGCCAGTAGCTGACACTGTGATTGAGGGCTGCTGGACAGGAGCTGAGGTTTTTAAGGATATCTAAAGACATGCAGCCAGAAGAAGCCAGGAGAATAATGGCTATATTTCACTCTCCTTCTGGCTGCAGATCCTCTGCTAAGGCTTCCCTTTCATTGAAACCGACTTGATGTCATTGTATAGGGGAGACCACTGATCAGAGTTTATAAATATCAGCTTCCATAACGCAGGAGGAGGGTAAATAGAAAATATCCTGTATAATCACTGCATTAGTGTGCTAGGCCTGCCATAACAGAAAACCACAGACAGAGTAACTTAAAAGACAGAAACTTCTTGTCTCACAGTTCTAGAGGCTGGAAGTCCAAAATCAAGGTGTCAGCAGGTTTGGTTTCTACTGAAGCCTCTTTCCTTGGCTTGTAGAAAGCTGCCTTCTCACTGTGTCCTCATGTTGGTCACCTCTCTGTGTCCTAATTACCTCTTTATTGGATTAGGGCTGACCCTAATGACCTCATTTAACTTTAATTAATTATTTAAAGATCTTATATTCAAATGCAGTCTCATTCTATGGTACTGGGGGTTAGAACTTCAACATAGAATTTGGTGGGGCACAATTCACTGCCTAACAACCACCAACTATGTGATCACGTGAAAACAAAGGAGACTTTGTGGTTGCTATGGTACTGAGAAGACAATAATGGTAATAGTCATAAAAACTGAGAAACCAGTATTATAATAGTTGTGACTTACCATCATAATTTTAAAACTCCTTGAATTTAACTTGAAAAATTTTACAATGTACTTATTATCCATCTATTCCATAAATATTATATAACAATGTTAATAATCAGAAAGGTGACTAACACAAATACTGATAAACCACATAGAGAAAATCACTGAATTCTTTGATTTCAATAAACGAATGATCTGTTCAAATGTGCTTCTAAATATCCATTGTCCAAGGTAGAATCAGAATGCTCTGTACCTTGATGTAAAATATAGTCTTCTGACCACAATATGCTCAAGAATGTGCCTCAACAAAACTGTACACTAGGCCAAGGTTAATTTTCCACCAACACTGAGGTCCTCATGTTTGAAATCTGTTAAGAAAATATTTGACAAATAGATTTTATACTTAGTAAAATGGTAAAGTTTAATGTGCTATCTCATTTGCATTCAACAGGGGCCAACGCCTTAAACAAGAATTTCCCAAATTCTGATTTCAGAATACCAGTATTCTAAGAGATATTAATCTATATATCCTTTAAAAAAGGATTCTCTATAGATAAAATACAGTTAAAATAATGAACTACAGAAATTTGAACAAAATTCATATTTTTAGAGCTTTTTAAAGTGTGTTTTCATATTTAAGGTTCTAATAATACAAAAATTTTTCTTATCCTTGCCTTAAAGCAAATAATCAAATAAAACAGAGGAACATCAGCCATCACTAGGCAAGAGATGAAGGAAACAAGGGCTTTTCAAGGCCCTGATATTGTTCTAGAACCTTCTATCAAGTCCTTGTAATCCCAGGCAAAGTGCTAATGGTTGGCAAACATGCACCCAGTCAGGTGAGTAAGGACCCTTTATGCTGTGCTAAAGAGCACAGGGAAAGAGTGTACTTGACATCAGAGAACACCTCCATGCTGAGAATTCAACAACAACAAAAAACCTTTTACAAAAGATCAACTTCTGGCTCAGATGACAATGAAAGAGGATCTTTGTTGAATTCAGGAATGTGACTTGATAATAAAACCCATTCTTTCTGGAAATGCATTTAAAATCTCCCTGACTGGAAAGTTTTTTAGGTCTCTTTCTGTCTTGGCAACCTAGCAGACATTTAGAACATTCTAGTGCACTTAATATTGTCAATTTAATGCACCAAATTCAAATTTCAGTAATAAAATCACATAATAATAAATGTAGAATACACTAAAAAGTCAGCTCTGAAACAGTGGCCTCAGTTTTCTCTTTAATTTAACTGTCTCAGTCTGATCTTACAGGACAATAATATGACTGCCATGTTAAAGGGTAGATGTAGAAGGAAGGGAAGGTAGTGTAACGTGTTCTAGGTCCATCCACATCTCTACAAATGACCCAATTTCATTCCATTTTATGGCTGAGTAATATTCCACTGTATATATGTGCCACATCTTCTTTATCCATTCATCTGTCAGTGGGCATTTAGGTTGTTTCAATGACCTGGCTATTGTCAATAGTGCTGCAATGAACATTGGGGTGCATGTGTATTTTTGATTTATGGTTTTCTCTGGGTATATGCCAGAGTATATGCCAGTATATAGTGGGATTGCTGGGTCATATGGTAGTTTTAGTTTTAATTTTTTAAGGAACCTCCATACTGTTCTCCACAGTGGCTGTATCAATTTACATTCCCACCAACAGTGCAAGAGGGTTCCCTTTTCTCCACACTGCCTCCAGCGTTTATTGTTTGTAGATTTTTTGATGATGGTCATTCTGACCGGTATGAGTTGATACCTCATTGTAGTTTTTTGTTTGTTTGTTTGTTTGTTTGTTTTGCGGTACGGGGCCTCTCACTGTTGTGGCCTCTCCCGTTGCGAAGCACAGGCTCCAGATGCGCAGGCTCAGCGGCCATGGCTCACGGGCCCAGCCGCTCCGCGGCATGTGGGATCCTCCCGGACCGGGGCACGAACCCGTGTCCCCTGCATCGGAAGGCAGACTCTCAACCACTGCGCCACCAGGGAAGCCCCCTCATTGTAGTTTTGATCTGCATTTCTCTAATAGTTAGTGATGTTGAGCATCTTTTCATGTGCCTCTTGGCCATCTGTATGTCTTCTTTGGTGAAATGTCTATTTGGGTCTTCCGCCCATCTTTTGATTAGGTTGTTTGTTTTTTTTGATATTGAGCTGCATGAGCTGTTTGTATATTTTGGAGTTTAATCCCTTGTCAGTTGCATCATTTGCAAATATTTTCTCCCATTCTGAGGGAATGGATTAAAGACCTAAATGTAAGACCGGACACTATAAAACTCTTAGAGGAAAACATAGGAAGAACACTCTTTGACATAAATCACTGCAAGATCTTTTTTTTACCCACCTCCTAGAATAATGAAAATAAAAATAAACAAATGGGACCTAATTAAAGTTAAACGGTTTTGCACAGCAAAGGAAACCATAAGTGTGAAGAAAAGGCAACCCCCATGTGTGTTATATTTTTATGTTACAAGAGAGAAGAATCTGAACGCACTATGCGCATTTGGAAGCATTAGGCCCATGAATGGGAATCTGACCAAACATCTCCTGGAATGAACTCATTTTTAATAAATAGTGTATATATATATATATATATATATATATATGCCAGTGAATATAATCTTGAACTAATACTTATTCTCTATAATTATTATATCTAGAGATGCTACCTGGATACAGCTGAAAGTACCACCAACGCAAATATATATTACCCCACATTTTGGTAAGGAAATGAAAATAAAAAAAGCCTTAAAATTCATGTTCATAATGCTTATGCTCCAAGCAAACATAAGATATAATCCAGCGTGTAGAAAGGACTTCCACTTCCTCTAGGGGGTCTTTCCTCAGAGGGGCCACAGGAGGAGGCAGCTCCACTGAGGTTCTGAGGTGATGATTAGGAAGTTCTGCCTGTCAGGTGACACGTGGAAGCATTTCACAGGCCAAATACAGGTGTGCTGAGACACACAAAAAGGAAAAGAATATATCTGAACTGTACATGGCAGAAAAACTATACACATGGTAAGTGTGCATTTGAGCATTTCTATGTGTACGTGTATATTAAAGATAGACAATACACAGTCCAGCTTTAATTTTTAAATTTTATACATATATATGATTCCTTATTTTCTTTCCATGCCCAGGTCTTCTGTTCAGAAAATGATGAACGCCTCAAGAAGGAAAATTCTTTATATATATTTTTTATAGTAGATGTTTCTCAACACACACTCTCTGCTGTGTGTCTAGTACCCCCTAATCCACAGGCCATTTGTTTCTTAGAGGCTTTCATCCATCAGGCTAGAGCTAGCATCGGATCGCTCCGACAGAGAAAGCACGTTATGTGCATAATTTGAACAAGCCAATGCATTCTACACCAGGTGTGTAGTGGAATATTGCAATGCTGTCTTCATAGATGTTACTCATGTAAGCACTGGATATTGTGAGGTGCTGAACCCAAATGGTCCCCATTTAGCCCTGGACACCTGAAGAGCTTTTTCATGCCATGTGTAGGCAATACAGATTAGAACTACGTGATGCCTGGCCTGTAGTAGCTTTGGGAGGCTTGATAGGAATCTGTTATTAATCTCATTATCTAGCATCAAAGAGTTCTAGACTACTGGAGTTGACTAATTAATATGCTGCTGAGAAAGTAATTGCAATGTAGCAAGCACAACTACAGGATAACATTCATCTTTCATGCTCACAAGGAGAATCTGTAAAATCATCTTTTTCTGTACAAGAAGATTTATTATTTTTTACTTTCTGGATGGATCTCTAAAAGGCAATAAGTATGTTTTAAACAAAAGTGAACACCTGTGCTCTCTGAAGTTTTAGAGTCAAAATATTGAAACTTGAAAAGAATCAGAGATCATGTATTTTGAATTTGTTAGTAATTTTTTTATCTCTTCCTAAAATGGAAGAATTTGGAGGGGGAGAAGAGAGGGCCAAGTAGTCTGGGCTTCTGCCTCATCCACCCCAGTACCCCATCTCCTACTGAAGCATCTCAGCATTGACTTGTTTTATGTATTAGGATTCCACTTGAGCTGACGTTTGGATAAGACTTTCTCTGCTAGAGAAATCTGATAGGCAGTAGCATCTTGGATAAGAGCAATGACTCTTGCGTCTCCCTCCCTCCCACCCTCCCTATCCCACGCCTCCAGGCGGTCACAGAGCACCGAGCTGATCTCCCTGTGCTATGTGGCTGCTTCCCACTAGCTATCTACCTTATGTTTGGTAGTGTATATATGAGACGCAAGAGGGAAGAGATATGGGAACATATGTATATGTATAACTGATTCACTTTGTTATAAAGCAGAAACTAACACACCATTGTAAAGCAATTATAGCCCAATAAAGATGTTAAAAAAAAAAAAGCAATGACTCTGCGGAAGCATTGTCTGCATGCAAGTCTCTGTCACTTTAGAGCTGTCAGATAACCGCTTTCTCCATGAATTTCCTCAGCTGTAAAATTGGAATAATAAAAGTGGCCCTTTCCTAGGGATTTCAAGGGGATTCAATCTGTTACTATAAACTGCTAAGAACAGTGTCACGTGGTAACTGCTGTATGTTAATTCTCATCTAGACATTACATAGGCCAACAGAGCTTATAAACTGAGAGCTACAAAGCTGGATGAGAATTTACAGATCATCTACCGAGATCTAAGAACACGAAATATGGTGTTTCTATTCACATGGCTAAGCAGTAACTGAGACAATGTCAGGACCTAGTAATTTTTATAGTAATGTATGTTAATAAAAGTAGTCCTAGTTACCAAGAAGAGGTTAAACATATTTAGTCTACCTGTGGGGTTGCTGACAGTGCATGTTTAAAAAATTCTACCTCAGGGGCTTCCCTGGTGGTGCAGTGGTTGAGAGTCCGCCTGCCGATGCAGGGGACACAGGTTCATGCCCTGGTCCGGGAAGATCCCACATGCCGCGGAGCGGTTGGGCCCGTGAGCCATGGCCGCTGAGCCTGTGCGTCCGGAGACTGTACTCCGCAACGGGAGAGGCCACAACAGTGAGAGGCCTGCGTACTGCAAAAAAAGAAAAAAAAAAAAAAAATTCTACCTCAAATTTGTAAGTTGAAATGTTTTCATTCTTTAAAAGATAAGCTTTCACTTTTTTCTAGAAATGCATTTATATGTGGAAGTGTATGTAGATTTCCTGATGGCGCTAGATGGATGGGGCATTACTCTACCACAAGCTAGTCTGTCTGATCACCTACCCTTTTCAGCTTCAGTCTGACCCATGATATTATCTTTGAAGTGGGGCTTTGAGTAATGTCTGGATTATAGTCAAACACAATGCCTGGAACAGGTCAGGTTTTCCATATGTATTTATGAATAAACAAAGGACAGAAGAATGAAGCTCTTCTTTCTGTTGATCCCATTTATAGCCCACTTTTAGGAATGGTGCCTGAGGCAGGAACACTGCACTGTCCGTAGCAGGTTAGTTGGTGAGCACTGCACAAAGACACCAGGGCAAGAAGCCTTGTGGCCTCTGGAATCATCCTTGACCAACTGCTGTGGAGATGCGTCCACGCTAGGGAGGGGCTTTTTCTTTCTGCTTTGCATAAAGGTGCCACTCCCATTACACATCCATGGAATTGTGTCTGCGGAGCACAGGCTCATTTTGCCATGTCCCACAAAGATGCCTTTCAGGCAAGTAGCTTCCAGGATTTTCTTCAATAAGAGACACCAGGAGCCCTCTTTGTTGGAAAAGCCCGGGACCATATCAGGCAGCAAATCCAAATGGGGACTGATGGTTGCCAATTTGCACCTGCCGCCTCAAGAGTGATTATGGAGGGTGGGTGCGCTCCAGTGTTGAGCCTCTGCAGGTGTTTGAGGTCTCGGTAGCTCCACCGGTCTGGGGGGCCCAAGGAGGGCTGAAAGGATGCGTAACGCGCATGCGGCCCCAGGCAGCAGTGGGTAGCCAGGGCCCTGGAATTGCGCAGAAGTCAGCAGAAGCCCGGTCACAGTACCAGGCATTAGGGGTTCAAGGGGTTAGCCTAATCTAACCAATGGGGGATATTCCCCCTATAGGCAAAACGCAAGGTTACTTGACGGTCTTGGCTGGCTGGAATATTCTCCATTAAGAAACACCTGGGAGCCTTATTTACTAGAGAAGCTCGGGATCTGATCCGAAGCAAGTCCAGATGGGGGCTGGGGGTAATCTGACACTGCCATCTCAGAGTGATATTCGAGGGGGTGGGCTCACTCATCCTGGAGGTTATGCAGGCGTTTGGAGCTTGGAGTTCGCTCCAAAGGCTTGGAGCGCGGGTCGCCAAAAGGCAGGCAGAAGTGGGGCGTACTGCGCAAGCGCGTCCAGCGCGGTTCGGGCTCGCCAGGGAACTGGAGACGTCAGGTCACAGGGCCCGGCTCTTGAAGCACAAGGAGCATGTGTAATCGCAAACCCAGACCTCTCAACCCATTCCCCCTGAAGGCAAAATGCAATGGGAAGCCCAGGACCACATCAGGCAGCAAGTCCAAATGGGGACTGACCGTGGCCAGTTTGCCACTGCCGCGTCAGAGTGATTTTGAGTGGTGGGTGCCCTCCACTTGGTAGCTATGCAGGAGGTTGGGGGCCGGGCTCTGGCTCCACAGTCCCGGAGGGCCACAGCTGCCGAGGCCAGCTCAAAAGGTGCACGCTGCCCATCCCAGGGTAGCCGGGGACCTGGAACAGGGCCGGGGACTGGAGAGGCCGGCGCACAGGAGCAGAGTATTAAGGGAAACAAGGCTTCTGCCTAATTCCAAACCCTCATCTACACAAGTGCACGTGATCATCCTTAAGGCAGAGCAGGTGGGCACTGTACTGCCTTGACGGAAAACACCTGGCCAGGTATCCAAGCGACTGCGGGGAGGGAGCCCTGGTTGCTGGGAAGCCCAGAGCCCAATCAGGCGGGGAGTTCAAAGGGGAACTGAAGGTCGCCAATTTGCATCTGACGCTTCACAGTGATTTTCACTTTCCCAGTGGAGAGTATTTCCCCTCCGGCAAAACGCGAGCGTACTCGACTTCCGTTTCAGGGAGGGGCCGCGCAGGCTCGCCAGGGTTTGCCCCATAAGAGACTCCTTGGAGCCGTGATTTCGCGAGAAGCTCCAGTCCTGATCCGGCAGGAGGTTTAAATGAGGCTTGTCGGTTGTCAGTTTGCAGCTGTAGCGTCAGAATGATTTTCGGCGTGTTGGCGGTCTCCACCGTGGAGGCTCTGCCGGTGTTTGGAGCCTGAACCTGGCTCCACAGGCCTGGAGGGCCCCGCTGCCCGAGGACCGCTAACCAGGTAAGTTCTGCGGATGCGCGTGCAGGACAGGGTAGCTAGGGACCTTTTAGAAGGTAAAAGTCAAGGGAAAAGGGGTCACAGGAACAGGCTCTTGGGGGACAAGAGGAGAGATGGTCGCCACTTTTTCTCTGCCGCTTCAGAGTGATTTTCCTTAAGCGGACTCCCTCCACTCTGGAGTCTGTGCTGGAGTTTGGGCCGCGACCTGACTTCAGAAGCTGGAGGGCCCGGGGTGCCCTTGGCCTGCAGAAGGGGTGCTACTGCCCTTGAGCGTGCAGAGCAGGTCAGGGCGCCAGAACCTGGAACAGGGCAAACGTAGGGAGACGCTGGCTCCCAGGAGCGGGCTCTCGGGAATAGGGTGCACGTGTAGCCACAAGCGCTAACCTACCCAGTGGGGCCTATTCCTCTGAAAGGCAAAACGCAAGGAACTCGACTTCTTTGCCAGGGCAGAGTCGGGCCTTCGCTCCACAGGCCTGAAGGGCCCAGGTGCCGAAGATCTCCGGGCGAGGTGCGTACTGCGCATGCGTTTGCAGCTCTTTTTTTTGGTGGGGGGGTACCCAGGGGCTTGGAACAGAGCAAGTGTCGGGAGAAGCTGGTGAAAAGCGCGCATTTGCTGAAAAAAGGAGTAAGCCCAGTCGTAAAGCCTAACCTACCTAGTGGGGAATGTTCTCCCGGAAGCAGTAACGCAAAGTTACTCCACTGCCCTGAAAGGACTGGGGCGCGTGTGCTGGCCTTGCTCTACTCTGGTAAGAGATACCTGGGAGCCATTCAGGGAGCATGTCCAAATGGGGACTTACGGCTGCTAATTTGCATCTGCCGCCCCGGAGTGGTTTTTGGGGTGAGGGCGCCCTCCACCCTGCAGGCTGTGTAGGTGTGGGCAGGGACATAGCCCTGAAGGCCTAGATTCGGAGCCCTGTCCGCAGAGCACTGCTAAAGGGGCTCGTACTGCGCATGAGCGGGCTGTGCAGTTGCGGGAAGGCTGGGACCTGCAACTCTGCAAAGGCAGGGAGATGCCGGGTCACCGGAGCAATCCCTTGAGGGACAGGCATATGCCTAATCACAAGACCTAATTTACCTATGGGAACCGTACCCCCCCCCGAAGGCAAAACGGAAGGTTGCTCCACTGACTTTGCAGGGCGGGGTCCGGCGGGCGGGGCGTGATGTTCCGTTAGATGCTCCTGGTTGCTGGAGAAGCCTGGGACCTGCTCAGGCCGCAAGTCCAAGTCGGGATGACTATGGGCAATTTGTTGCTTCTGCTTCAGAGTGATTTTCAGGGTGTGCGATCCCTTACCCTATTTTGGTATCTTGACCTGTCCTCAGCCCATTGGTAGCCCACAATTTAATCTGCCTTAACTGCATCTTAATTAGCTGCCGGACTCCTCCAGCTCACGTGTCTACTCTGTTCCCTTATCAAATTTGTTCATAAGATGCCTTGAGTCCCACCTGTACTGCCTCAGACAGTCTCATCCTGCTTTTCTACTCAAGTTCATATCTCCTTCTCTTTTACCTTTTGGGCTGCCATTCCCAGATGCTGATACCTCAAGGAACACTGTCACGTGCTTCTTCTCAACTGCATCCCTGCATCTCCTCCTGACCCTCCAGCTATCAGAATTTCTGGAAATAAATATGGCCTTCCAGTCTAGCCATCCCGTAACAAACTAAATTCCGATTCTAATACCTGGCTTGTATCTACACAGTTTTGTTTATACTATGGGGAAAATAATTTTTGATATAGTTCTGTTCACTAAAATCTTTTAAAAAACACAAGCATATCAAATAATGTTTTTCCATACCACCATTTTTTTTTACAGAGGTTTCAATTACTTTTTTTAAAAACAATTTTGAGTCCAGTTAGTAATTTAATTACTGAGAAGGTGTCAACCGTACCTACTGCCGATGTTCACTGTCTTTGTCTTAAGAATTTAAGTAGGGTTCTGAGTTTCTATATGGGGCAGAAAAATATCTATCTTAAATATTCAATGAATTTTGTCTTACTGTTCTGACACTGAATGCATGTGCAAAGTATGAAAACATAAAAGGAACAGGCTATATGTATATTGTTGTATGAATTTTCTCATCAGTGTGATCACCATGAATCTTGAGTCTTTTATAGTGTCAGGCAGCCTGTCAAAGACCATTAGACAAATCAGTATTCTTAGACTATTTTTTAAAGCAAATGTTTATTTTCCTTCTTTTTATTTCTAGAACACAGATATTCAGTGTTCACTGTTAACTTTTGTTTAGCAGCATTTTCTTCACTAAAGAATCATAATTAATGAAAACCATTTAAAAAACTTCACAGGCTCTTAAAGGTTCTGAGCAATTAGGCTAGGTAATTAGAAACATGATAAAAGAGAAACTTGGGAAAAGGATTGAAACCCCTATGGAACATTTATATCAATAATGAATAAGGAACAGGGAAAACTAGAAGTGTAGTTTACATCTGGTGGGCAAAGGATAAAGCCAGTTATTCTGGAACATGCTTGTTTATCTAGATTTAGTTATTCATCATATGTAGAAAAATCAGATGTGCTGCAAGGAAAAAAAACAGTTGTTCCTTTTCATCTTGCAGGCAATAAAATATGCCTACGCGGGGAAAGGATTTTCTACCTTGCAATATTTTTGCTTTTCAGTTCTTCAAACTATAAAGTAAAGGGAAATTCAGTATATTTCTGAATTAACTAGATAACATTATCTAGTCTTCAAATCAGAAGATAAATTTTAAGAAGAGGGCAATAGCTCTCCACGCACAGACTAAAGCTCTCCATGCAGAGACTAATCTGGAGCGGACGGTTACTGGCACTGCCAAAGAAAACCATCCACGTTTCCTCGATTGAACAGGATGTTTCAGTTGTGTGTTGTTTGGCATAGTGGATGTTCACAGACTTGGGATGAGCAGGAAAAAAGAAAAAAGACATCTAGAAAGATTAGTAAATGTAAAGATCACCTTGGAGGCACTATCTCTAAGCTAAAATGAACAAAACAAAAACCTTGTTACTAAGAGGAGGGAGATATTTTTCTGCTTAATTTTTTTTTTAAAGAATCTGAAAGACCTATAATGGTTAGATTTCTAGGATAGTGAAATGCTGTATGTACCAGAAACAGCTTATGTTGTAGGGGGTTATTGTTTTTGTTTTAGCACTTTGCAATTTCTGAGCCATAATTCTCCTTTTAAACACTGTAATGGTATACTTAACATAAAATATATCATTCTGGCCATTTTTAAGGGTACAGCTCAACTGCATTAAGTACATTCACATGGTTGTGCAACCATCACCACGATCCAACTCCAGAATTTTTCCATCTTCCCCAACTAGAGACTCTGTGTCCACTAAACAGTAACTTCCTTTCCCATTCCTCCACACCCTGCTCCCTGGGTAACCCCCATTCCACTTTCTGTCTCTATCACTTGAGCTACGCTTATTTCACTTAGCATAATGTTCTCAAGGTTCGTCCATATTGTAGCATCTATTCAAATATCTTTCTTTTTAAAAGGTGAATAATATTCCATGGTGTGTGTGTGTGTGTGTGTGTGTGTGTGTGTGTGTGTGTGTGTCTATCTGACATTTATTCATTTATCTGTCAGTGGACACTTGGGTTGCTTCCACTGTTCGGCCATTGTGAATAATGCTGCTGTAAACGTGAGTGTACAAATATCTGCTTGAGTCCCAGAACTGAAATTACTTGATCATTTGGTAATTCTATGTTTGTTTATTTATTTTTTGCTGAGCCAGCATACTGTTTTCCACAGTTGCTGCACTATTTTGCATTCCCCTCAGCAATGCACAGGGTTCCAATTTCTCTGCATCTTTACTAACACTTGTTATTTTGTTTCATTTTGTTTTGTTTTAATAACAGCCATCCTAGTGGGTGTGAAGTAATATCTTGTGGTTATAATTATCTTTTTTTAGTAGAATTTACACCCAACAGCCACAAATTAGCAAGAATAGACCAAAACCAAGGTTATGACACTTTCTCCATCCTTTCTCATCCTAAATTTTATGTTTGCAGACATTTATTCCTAGAGTTGGAATTCCAGAGATCTATATATGGTCATAAATAGGGATGGAGATTCCACTCGATAGTGAATAAAGCAAACTGTTAGTGGCAATTAAACACAGCTGACGTGTAGCTCTGATTGCAAAGGTATTATGCTATGATCTATCATGGCATTGTGGAAATTCATTTTGAAAATAAACAAATTTCTAACCTAAGATTCTTCTTCAATAGGGGTCCATTAAAATAAAATATCATAATTTTGACAGTTAATTATGAATCAGAAAGTATGTAGATTGAAGCGACTTTGGACATCAGGAAAGCATTTGTTGTACTTTATCTGAAAGGAGTCCTGCATGAGTCCGTCTGTTTCATGAACAAATTAGTCAAAAGATGAATGACTTAATTTTGCTCCTTCCTTGCCTCAGGCTTATTTTAGATATCTCAGGTGGTCTAATGGAATTGGGCAATAACATGACATTTAAAAGAATTTTATTTGCCTGGTAACCACTCTTATTGACATATAATTTATAAGTACAGAGTAAGAATTTTTCCCAATTGTGTCAAAGATCACATTGACTTTTTTGGTTTCTTCACTAAGTCCATAATCATCATAATCTCCATTTGATAATTTCAGGTTAAATTGATGAATTTGTTAATGTTGATTACTTAGCAAGCAGTCAGATGGTGTTTTCTGTCTGTATTTTGAATCTTTGAAATAATCATTTTTAAAAACGTATTTGCTAAGAATAGTTTATACCAATACCTTATTTAAGCAATTTAATTTCACTGTTTTTGCTCCCTGAAGTTACATAATTTTAGAATATTTGGACTAGAAGGAAGCAAATTAACCAGCTCAACCCTGTGTACTAATTCTGGAGAAGATAGCATTGATCCCTAGAAAAAGTAAACTTTGTTAGGATGGGTTCTCTGGTAAATCCATACAGGCTTGGATTAAACTTCCTAGCGGTCGGTAGTAATTGGTCGGTTACTTGGTAGTAATTGGTCGGTTACTCGCCTAATTACATGGACAGCCATGCCACTGCCCCAATGCAAGAAAGACTACATGTGGTAGGCAAGTAGGTAAATCGTATTCAAGTATCAGTTTATTTGTTAATATGTAACCATTTTTGTTGGAAATGTTTCTCAAATGTATTCAGTATTCTTGTCCTCCTTAATTGACTGCAAAGAACAGGTAGTTTTATTCACTTGTGTACGTTTGTTCTCACTCCAGAAGAGAAGGAAGATGGTAGCAGTAAGCTAAAACAAAACAAAAAAAACATAACATTATTTGCAAGATGGCGATTCAGAAATAATCCACACCTTGCAGATTTTTCTGTCCCTGAACTTTACCGTTTCATTTCCACAAACCTTTCTGTAGAACTCGTAGTACGGGGACATAGTCTTGAAACATATGGACACAGATGGTCCTGAAAGTGCTGCCTCACAACAGGATGCCTGACCTCAGCGGCAGGCTTTCCATATGCTTCCTCTGAAGGATGCAGCTCTTCCTGGTCTCCAAGCACCTGAGGCGGTTCAGATGCTCTGATATCGGGGTTGTGCGGGTCCCCTTCCTCCAGCAGTGGCGGTGTTTTATTGGACTGTGCGATACATACTTCGTTAGATCACACATCAAATTCACAGCCTCTCAGGCCCACCTGAGTCAACATTCAAGTACGTTGCTCTGGGGAAACAGAATTGTAAAACACCAGAAACAATATTAGTTCTATTTATTTCTCTTTTTTAAAAAAATTTTTTGGGTATAGTTGCTTTACAGTGTTGTGTTAGTTTCTGCTGTACAGCAAAGTGAATCAGCTATACATACACATTTATCCCCTCTTTTTTGGATTTCCTTCCCATTTAGGTCACCACAGAGCACTGAGTAGAGTTCCTTGTGCTATACACTAGGCTCTCATTAGTTATCTATTTTATCCGTAGTATCAATAGTGTATATATGTCAATCCCAGTGTCCCAGTTCATCCCCCCCCCGTTCTATTTATTTCTTTAAAAACTTGATGATTCCAAACCTAGTGTAAGATATTATAAGTACTAGCATTCTGCAAGGGAGGCTTTGTGGCTTATGTCATGTGTAATTGTGAAGAGTGATAAGCCGGAGTACTCAAAGTAGCCAGATCGATAGTAATGAATCCTAATTCTATGAAAATCACCCACTTAATATTCCATTCTGACCAAGACTCTGGAGCCCACTATCTTAATCTTCATTGTGGTGGTAATAATAACTGAGAATTCAGAAAAACCTCGGGGAAATAAATGATCCTCCAAATGAAAACTATTTAAATCCTCCTAGTACTACATTTTAAAGTGAGAGAGACAACGACAATATATTTTTTATTTGCAGTCTAATACCACATTTCTCTCAAATTTCAAAATAGCCACATCAACTGATTCAGATTTTTACAAGCACACCAAATGCTAAACTAGTTATAGAATTTAAATTTATAAAGAACTTCATTTTAATATCCAATATAGTGTATTAGTTTTATGTTGCTGTGTGACTTCGGGCAAGGAGGTGAATCATTCCTAACCTCAGTTTACTTATGTGCAAAATGGGCTAATTATACTCGTACATGAATTAGGATGTTATCAACTGCAGGTAAAGACCAAAGTAAAATAAAAAGAATAATATCCAATAAGTCAATGACATGTTTATGTTGAATATTTCTTTTACTTCATATTAAAAATTACCCATAGTAGGATTTTTTAAATAAATATAAACTATATCATCATTTCCATCAGAGTAGAGATAGTATTTTATTTCATTCATAAATGCACACAATAAGACTAAACTGTGAAGGACTGGCCCTGGGTAGTAGGCATATTCAATTCTCGTCAAGCCTGGCCAGTGGAAACAGTATTTTTTGGGGGGGGGGGGCTTAGGGGTGGAGGGGCACCTGGCACAATGAAACATATTCAAAAAGATTCTTGTGGCAGGATTTTTGAGGGACTCCTCTGGCTAAACATGCTAAAAGCATATTGTTTAATTTATACATTTATTCATGATGTATCGACCCCTGAATCCATCCTCAGAGGTCCATGAAGATCCACATCAATTAAGAACTCGTGTTCTAAATTTATTCAGTGAATCAAGCCAGTCCATGATAGTGATGAATATTTGGGCCATGTTGTTTTAACTCCTCTTAGAATTGCTTTTATTTGCTTTTAATTTTTTTTCTCGCATCCGTCAAATTGATAGGCATTAGAAGTCATACCTAATCAAAACCTTGTTGTGCATATTTTAAGGATGTTTTTCTTTCATTCATTCATGTATTTAAAAAGCATTTATTGAGCACCTATTCTGGAGTAGGCACTGGTCAAAGCCTTAGTGATATAGTGAGGAAAAACGATACAAAAAATTCTGCTCTTACAAAGCATACTTTCTAGTTGTTGTACGGTACAGACAATAAATGGTAACAAAAATAAGTAAACGGCATATAGTACAGGGTAATAAATGTTTTGGAGAAAGTAAAGCAGGAATGTATGAGAATAAGAACCTTCGCAATTTTAGAGTAGCCAGAGAAAGTCCCCGTGGCAAGGTGACCTTTAATCAAAAATATAAAGGAAGGGAAGGAGTACACCATCTGGATATTCAGTAGCAGAGTATCTGAAGAAGAAGAGCCAGCAAGTGCAAAGGTCCTGAGACAGTGGAGTGCTTTGTGCGCTAAAGGCCCAGTCAGAAGGTCAGAGTTGCTGAGAGTGATGGAGGGGAGAGATTGGAGAGCATGCTCTGTCACAACTAGAAATCAGGAGGAAAAAGTGTTTGAGTTTCAGGACTACTACTCACTGGCTATGAGATTTTAAGCAGGTCAGTTAACACTCCTACACTTTAAGTTTCTGTTATCTACACTCCCTATAAATGTGGCCCCTTGATTCCTGATGTAACGTAGAAGGCAGAAATAATTTGATAGGTTTAATTGGTTCCTGAAATGTGTCACAAGAGGCTAAGTTTCATCCCAAGCCAAAGCTCAGAGAGTGTTTTTAGGGAGAACCAGATTTTATAAGCTTCAAAGCACCAATAACTTCCCAAGTCACCTCTAAGCTGTTTTTCTGCAAATACAAGAGACACTCATTGCCAAATTGCCCTATCTCTCTCCCCTCCTTCACTGACCAACTTACAGAGGGTTTGGGGGTTTGTTTTCCTTTTTAACAAGCCGCTCTGTGCAGCTTGTGGGATCTTAGTCCCCCCACCAGGGATTGAACCCAGGCCCTCAGCAGTGAAAACGCAGAGTCCTAACCACTGGACCACCAGGGAATTCCCACTTATAGAGGGTTTATATCCTTGCCGTCTGCATGTCCAGCAAGCCCACCCACTCTAATAAGACTCTTCCTACCAAGGTCATCATTGACCTCTCTGTGGCTAGATCTTATTTTACTTAATTTTTCAACAGCATTACAACAGACTGAGGCTTTCTCATTGCAAGTTCTCTGCTATAGACCGAAAGGTACCCCCCCCCCAATTCCTATGTTTAAGGTCTAATTCCCCAAAGTGATGGTATTTGGCAATGGGGCCTTTGGAAGGTAATTAGGGGAAGATAAGGTCATGACAGTAAGGCCCTTGTGATGAGATTTGTGGCTTTGTAAGGACAGGAAGAGAAAGAATCACTCTGTCTCCACCATGTGAGCCTATAGCAAGAAGGCTGCTAAATGCAATCGGGGCAGAGGGCCCAGAAACCAATCATGCTGGCATCTGGCCTCGGACTTCAGCCTCCCGAACCATGAGGAAATAAAGCTCTGCTGTTTAAGCCATAATATTTTGTTACGGCAGCCTGAGCTGACTAAGACATGCTCTCTTCCCTCATCTTCAGCTGGGCTTCTAATTCTAGCCTGGATGTTCCGTTTCAACGCTGGCTATTCCTGCTTTGCTTCTTTTCAGGCCTGACCATTAAGAGACTGAATTTCCTCAAAGCTCAGATACAGTCCTTTGGTTCTTCTCACTGTCTGCTCCTCCACAAATATGACCCATGATCATGGCTTTAATGGGCGTCTTGCTGATGGATTCATGCGTATCTCTAATTTATGGTTCTTCTTTGATATCCAGAGCCATATACCCAACCACCTGCTTTGATTTCTACTTGGAGTTCTTGAAGAGATCTCCAAATTAACGTGTCCAGCCCTGAACTCATGATCTTAGTGAATGATACAATTATTCTGGATAGAAATCTAGTGGCCCTCTAAAAGACTCCTCTACCTTTAACCACTTACCATCAAATTTACCCCTAAATCCTCTAAATTTTACTTTCTGTAGATCCTTCTAATGTATTATCCTTCCCACCTTCATTGCCCACTACTAGTCCAATCATTTCTTCTAGTTTGTAGTAACTTGCTAATTGGTCAGTCTGAAACTACTCTGCCTCTTCTCTGCAGTGCACTCACAGTGATCTGTTCGACCTGGAGACTCAAGCAGGTTTTTATTCTTTTGCCCTAAAAGCATTTCTTGTGGCTTGCCTACAAGGTCTTCTATGGACTGGTCCCTGCTTATATGTCCTGCCTTCTTGTGTTCTCCCTTGCGGTCTGATTTCTAGCCATACTGGCTTTATTTCTCTTCTTGATCTATGACCTGCCATTATTTTATCACAGTGCTTTTTAAATATTATTCTCTTTTCCTAGGACTTTCACTCCCTCCTTCACCAGATTAACCTTGCTATCGAATATCAGCTCATTTTCCTAAAGGCTCTTGCTGACTACAAACGCTTTCTACAATTCACTCGATTTCTCCCCAGTCACCTTGTCTTCATGTCACTTAATACAGTTGCTATTTTCTACTTATTATGTATTCATGTGGGTCTTTGATCAGTATTTGAATATTCAAGTCGACTGTTAACTTCATGAGGGTAGGGGATACGTCTGCTTTTTTGTTTTGTTTTGTTTGGCTTTTGCTCGCTAGTATCTGCTCAGAAGCTAAGTCAGTGCCTGTTATATGATAAGTGCTCCATAAATACTACTTGAGTTTTGCATGAAAGAAACCTAAAACACCAGTTGCGGTATGGCGGATAAGTACTTGTCAAAGCAAAGAACAGTTAAAACTTTGAACTATCTTACTCTTCCCATAACCAATAGGAACATTTGAGTTTTCAAATCTCAAGTTGTCTTATGTATACACATAAGTAGGTTGTCTAAGCAGAGGTAATAAAATCTATAATTTATAGATTTATAAATTATAATTAGTTATAATTATTATAAATAATAATAATAAATAATTATTTATAATTATTTCAGAGGTAATAAAATCTATAATCAAAAAGTTATGGGAAGGGCTTCCCTGGTGGCGCAGTGGTTGAGAGCCCGCCTGCCGATGCAGGGGACACGGGTTCGTGCCCCGGTCTGGGAGGATCCCACATGCCGCGGAGGGCCTGGGCCCGTGAGCCATGGCCGCTGAGCCTGCGCGTCCGGAGCCTGTGCTCCGCAACGGGAGAGGCCACAACAGTGAGAGGCCCGCGTACCACCAAAAAAAAAAAAAAAAAAGTTATGGGAAGAAGTAGTGATAGTTTTTAATTAATTGACTTAAAAACAATAGACATGCAGTTATCTGGACATCCACATACTTTTGCCTTTAGACAAATTCAGATAAAATGAGATGGAGTAAAATTATTTGAGTTTCAGATAATTTTTAAGATTAACCTTTGGGTTCAGTATCATTTCTGATATTATTGCTTGGCTCTTCTTATTTAGCTGCAAGATCATGATCACATGAGATACATTTACAAGTGATGTCAAAACATTCTTTAATTTCCTGAAGAGTTGGAATAATATCTGGGTAGTAGTGATGATCTTGATTGGTGAGAAAGTTAGGGGTAGTACCTTATGGTTATATATGCATATTAAACTAGGAGTTCCTTAAGGGCAAATAACATATCTTAGGCAGCTCATTTTTTCAACACCAATCCGTAGCGTATGCTAGGCATTTTATTAATATTTATTCTGATACAACTATTTCTTTATGAATTGTATTTAAAGTCAAGCTTGATATTAACAGTACCATAATGCAATGTCATTATGTGTTGTACTAATAAACGTAAGTGCATGCGAGAGATATTCCACATGCTTCCAATTTAAGTAACATTTGGGAAACTGGTTCATTTCTTTCTGGTACATGTGCTCTTGATAACTGTAAAAGTTAACCTGTGAAAAATTTCATGGATCTCCTCAGGCAGTCAGTTTCATAGAAAATTGCCTAGTGGAAAACTCTCCTTTCTGGCATGCTTGATACAATCCAAATTAAGCACTTTCAGAACCAAGTTACAAGTGCCAGGCCTTGGAAATTGGAATATGGCAGAAAACTCTCTCTCTGATTTGCTTCATCAAAGGTTCTAACTTTGGAAAATACATGGAGTGCTGCCGTGCTCACTGACTACCCCTCCTATTCTCTCTTTCCACGTGTACTTTATGACCTAGTTGTCACCAAACAAAAAGCTTGTGAGGCACCCTCTGAAAAATTACAAAAAGGTGTATTTGTTAATAATTCTTTATCTGTGCTACTACTCCCATTCATCTTGCCTGCAATTAATTTTCTCTTGCTGTGGCTGTTATATGTGATATTCTAAGTATCTCGTGCAAAAGGAACTATTCCTCTGGAGAATGTATAAGATTAAAATGTTATAGTCTATCTTAATAAGAAAATTTAATTTCTTTATCAAAAATATTTTTCCATTTTCACATTAAAGTATAATTGTATTTTAATTTAATCTTATTTAAGTTGATTGCCAAAATGTAGTAAAAAATAGTTTGTGATTTAAGGTCACGGAATAGTATCCAGGTATCCCCTATGGAACTTAGCACAGACTGATCTCATGGGAGAGAGATGGAAGATGATTTGATTTAGATAAAGTACTATTTCCAGTTTGCTCTTTTTCAAGTGATTAAAATATAAAATAAGATTACTGTTAATCATAGAGAAAGCACTAGATACAAATTATGGAAGGTAGAAAAGAAGACACAATCTTAATTAAGGCATCTATAAAATACTTATTTTTATAAGCAAGAATGGTTGAAGGCAATGCCTTTTCATTTATTTCTTCAACAAATCTTCATTGAGTTCCATAATGTGCCAAGATCTGACAGTTCTAGCTTTTGGAAATATTTTCAAGGAAGGAGAGCTGGTCCTTGGCCTCTGCAAGCTAATATTCCAGTTGGAGAGGAAGGAAACAAACAAGTAAATATTTAATAGGACCTGAGAGCGTGGTGAGTGCTAAGAGGAGAAACGAGGCAGAGGAAGGAGGTAGAAAGTGATGCGGTGACGGGCGGGGCTGCCCTTTCAGAAAGTGGACGTCAAGAGCACCTAACCTGACCTTCGAGGAGAGAATTGGATGAAGTGAGAGGGTGACAGGGGTTTTCATTCTTTTTTCTTTAAGATTTTTTTGATGTGGGCCATTTTTAAAGTCTTTATTGAATTTGTTACAATACTGCTTCTGTTTTATGTTTTGGGTTTTTGGCCTCGAGGCATGTGGGATCTTAGCTCCCTGACCAGGGATCGAACCTGCACCCGCTGCGCTGGAAGGCGAAGTCTTAACCAGTGGACCACCAGGGAAGTCCTCGGGGTTGGCATTCTGAGGACGGAGAATCCCTGTCAGAGGCAGCAGCAAGTGAACATCCCCTGAAGAAGCAGCACTGAGTTTGGTATTTTGAGGAATAGCAAGAAAACCAGTCGTGGCCCAGTGGCAGTGAGCTAGACAGAGCGCGGCAGGAGATTAAGCTCTATAGGGAAGGGGCCAGGCTAGGGAAGGCTTTATCGATTGTGGGAAAGCATTGGACTTGGTGCTGAGAGACATGTGAAGCCACAGGAAAGCTTTGAGCGGGTGAGGAAGATGATCCAGCTTATATTTAGAAAGCATCTCCTTGGCTACTGTGTGTGTGGGATGATTATCAAGGGACAAGCATGGAAGGCAAACGACACTTTGGAAGTTATTGCCTTATTCTTAGGGCGTGATGGTACTTAAACTAGGTTTGCAGCAGTGGTGTCAGTAAGAATTGGGTGGATTAAGAATGTATTTGAGGGGTTTCCCTGGTGGCGCAGTGGTTGAGAGTCCGCCTGCCGATGCAGGGGGCACGGGTTCGTGCCCCGGTCCGGGAGGATCCCACATGCCGCGGAGCGGCTGGGCCCGTGAGCCATGGCCGCTGAGCCTGCGCGTCCGGAGCCTGTGCTCCGCAACGGGAGAGGCCATAACAGTGAGAGGCCCGCGTACCGCAAAAAAAAAAAAAAAAAAAAAAAAAAAAGAATGTATTTGAAAGGCAGAGCTTATAGCGCTTAACGATGTTTTAGCTGTGGAGTATAAGAGAAATAACAAGTCAGGAATGACTCCTGGATTTAAGATTTGGGGAAGATGATGATGCCATTTACTGGGATGAAGAAGCTGGAAAAGGAGCAGATTTGGGGGGAAAAATCTGAAATCCTGTTTTAGATGTGTTAAGTTTGAGACGTCTGTAGACCTGCTCATTTGGAAATAAGTTCTGTGTGTCTAGAGCACAGGTGAGAGTTGAAGATTGAGACAGAAATGAGGAAAACGTAAGGGTACTCATGGGATTTAAACGGGGGGCGGGGCTCAGGATATGAACACCAATGCGCTGTGTATAAACGAGTGTTTCTCATACGCAGTGTTACTACCCTTTTGAGCCCATTGACTGTTGTGGGGACTCTCCTGTGCACTCGAAGGATGTAGAGCAGGACCCCTGGCTTCTACCCACTGAAAGCCAGGGGCATCTCTTCCCGTCTGGTGGGGACAACCAGAAGGGTTTTCAGACATTTTCAAATATCCCCTGGTAGGAAAAACCACCTGCCAGTTGACCATCACCAGTGCAAATAGCAGCGAGAAGAGGACCAGCACAGGGATGAGAGTAAGCCCTGGGCCCCTCCAACATGTAGAGCTTGAGAAGAGGGAGAGTAGCAAAGGAAACGTAAAAGTCGCCGCGAATGAGGTAGTAGAACACGGTGGAGAGACTTCTAAGTTCAAAGGTAAAACAGCTGAGTTTGTCCTTTACAATGAGATGACAGCTGTCCTGATAAAGTATATATTGCTGATGGCACAAGTACTAGTAATAATATTTCTAGACTAGTAAGTATCGTGATTCTTTTATTTTATTTTATTTTATTTATTTATTTTTTTGAGGTATGCGGGCCTCTCACTGCTGTGGCCTTTCCCGTTGCGGAGCACAGGCTCTGGACGCGCAGGCTCAGCGGCCATGGCTCACGGGCCCAGCCGCTCCGCGGCATGTGGGATCCTCCCGGACCGGGGCACGAACCCGTGTCCCCTGCAAAGGCAGGCGGCCTCTCAACCACTGCGCCACCAGGGAAGCCCTCGTGATTCTTTTAAAATGAAAATCGTTTTGCTGCCCTGTTTCAATGTTTCCCAGTTCTTTTGAAGGAAAAGCCCAAATCCTTACACTGGCCCCAAAATTCCTCTGTGACTTGAGCCCCTCCGCCGTACTCTTCCCTGGGTCTTTATCCTCCAAGGACCCCTGGCTCACTCAGCTCAGCCATGGCTCACGTTCTGCTTTTGTGCCCGGTGCCCACGCCCCACGTTCAGGGCCTTTGCCCTCGCTGTTCATTCTGGCGGGATCGTTCCTCCCAGGTATCCATCCCCAGGGCTCCCCTTCAGCTTTTCCAGTTTCGCTCAAATGTCTTCTCCACTGACCTCACTTTTTCATAAAGCCACTCTCCTCGGGGGAACTTCTAAGCCACTTCCTATTCGACCTTGCTCCCTTGCCCTTGTCACCATTGAACAGTCTGCTTATTTTTACTTATTTTCTGTCTCTCTTAAACGGCATGTTCTGTGAGGGAGTTTTTTGGCTGTGCTGTCCATCGTTCTATTCTTAGCACCTGTAGCAGTGCTTCATACATAACTAATATGTATTGAATCAATGAAAAAAAATAACTGACATTTATTGTGTGCTTACTATGTGCCAGGCACCATTCTAAAAGCATCATAGTGTTAATCAAATTAATTGAAAGGTGTGTCATTTAATTTTGTTATCAATATTTTTCTTTTTCCTTTAATCAACCAATGTATTGCCCTTCATTGTTCAACAAACACATTTAATGGTTATTATAGGTCAGTTACTGTGCTAGGATGTGGGAATAAAGCAGCAGCTACACTTGGGAGAAAGATTAGGCAATCCACATTTCTAACAGGTGCTGGGATGGAGATCTGCCCAGGAAGCTGTCAAAGCTCAGTGGTGGGACACATACATTAGCCTCAGGGGTTAGGGAAAGCTTTCTGGAAGAGATGATCATTGAACTTTGTTGCAAAAAGAGAAGAATTAAACTAGAACAAAATGGGCATATGGAATCTAAAAAAATGATGCAAGGGAACAAAGCAGAAATAGACTCACAGACATAGGAAACAAATTTAAGCTTACCAAAGGGGAGAACGGGAGGTGGGGGGGAAGGTTAAGTTAGGAGTTTGGGATTAATAGATACACACTGCTATATATACCAATACAATAGACAAACAGCAGGGACCTACTGTATAGCACAAGGAACTCTGTTCAATATTTTATAATAACTTCTAATGGAAAAGAATCTGAAAAAGTATATATTTTATATATTTATAAATATAACTGAATCACTTTGCTGTACACCTGAAACTAACACAACATTTTAAATCAGCTATACTTCAATGAAAACAAAATGGACATTCCAGAAGGAAAACCACACGTGGGTTAGCGTAAAACAGTATGGGCCATTTAAAAATCTTCAAAGACGGTTCATTATGTATTTACTGACACGACTAGAAATGAAACTTACATGCTTGTCAAAAGAGTTTTCGTATTCTGGGACCTATACAAGGGAGGAACTGAGAGATTTTGAAGGTAGAAAATGACAAGATCACATGATCACATTTTAGCAATGTCAGTTTGGCATACGTTGACGGTTTGCTGTCAAGGAACCACACAGGCAAGCTGGAGGGTGGCAGTGGAGTCGTGGCGTTTTTCCAGTAGAGTGCAGACCATGGGCTGAACAAAGTGGCACTGAGATGAATAAGGAGGGTGTTATAGAAGCCTTCCTGTGTTAAATTACAATTGGCTAACAATTATTTTTATTTTCTTAAGGCGCATACTAGGATAGGAAGCCAATATTCAGTGCCATTTGTTCTTTGTGTCTAGTGTCTTCTTTGAAAGACTCTATCCTATGGATAATTTGTGTGACTGTATATGGAATGAAAAGTGATTGAGCTTTTAAATATAACTTACGTCTAACATTATAGGATAGGCATTTTTAAGGCATTTTTTTAACATCTTTATTGGGGTATAATTGCTTTACAATGGTGTGTTAGTTTCTGCTTGATAACAAAGTGAATCAGTTATACATATACATATGTTCCCATATGTCTTCCCTCTTGCGTCTCCCTCCCTCCCACCCTCCCTAGCTAGGCATTTTTTTAATCTCAGTTTTATTCACATTTATTAGACAGCCCCTGAGAGCATAGGGTATATATCACAAAAGTTAAATATTCAGAACACTAAGACACATAGCCTATGTTCCCAAAGATAATTCAATGAAAGAGAGAAATCGAAATACATATAAGGTATATATCTGCTTTGGTTTATAAATGAACATAATATAGATTTGGATTTTTATGGAAAAGTGCATTAATTATCAAGAAAACTGACAGCTCTATTATCTTTTTAGTGGGATCCCTCAAGCCCTTATTTAATAAAAGCTTTTTTGTTGGTTCATCTAAATGTTGCCCTTTGATGAGCTTTAGAGTCTATCAGTTTAGGAGTGCAGCCCTCTGATTAATGGGCGGGCTGGGAACCAGATGTCTGTTGTCAGGTCTGAAAACCCAATTAAAATAGAGGTCGTGAGGGTGGAAGGAAGCGAAGGGGTCAGCTGGAGCCTCTTGGAGCAGGGCACAGGCTGGGAGAAATCAGAGAATGTGTGCTACCTTGGCAGATCTGTTAAGGAAAGTAATACATAGATAATTTTATCAAATGCTTTGAAACTCCTGAACCAGATAGGACTCAGGGAGATATTCATCTTCACAAAATTTTCAGGAAGAGTTTGCTGTGAGTGTTGATCTCAAAAGTAAAACGCAATTTTGAAAAATCCATTAAAACTTATGTATTAGTACAGGTATCAAAAGTCTCAGTAACGATTTTCAAATCATATCTGAAGTATCTTTCTGCCTGAATATATTAATATTTGAATAACCCACCTATTTATTTATCTCTACCTACTCAATAAACTAGTGCAAAACTTTCTTACTGCTTCCTATTCCTTTAGCCTCTCTGCCTGTCATGCTATCTTGTAGAGCACTCTAGGTAAATCTTCCTAAAGCAGTGCTCTAATATGTCAACATTTTAAAAAATCTATGAGAACTACCGACTGGTTACTAAATAAAGTCCAAATTTCTTTCTCCCCAAAGTGAGAATTTGTACAGTTTGATCCCATCTTTCTTGCATGCATTTATTCATTTGATAAATATTTATTATGTACTCACTCTATGCCAGACATGCATCTCTGTTCTAAAGATACAACTGCAAATAAACAAAGCCCTCACCCTCATGGAATTCATATTCTAGTGGGAGGAATACAAAAGTAAAGGAAAATAATATAATAACACACAAACACAGAGGATAAAGAATACTCTGGAGAAAAACAAAGCAGTGTAAAAATAGGTAGAGATTGTTATAGTATTGTATGTGAGGGTTTTTTTTTTTTTTTTTGTAAAAGGTATTTTAAAAAGGCTTTATTGAGAGGTTAACTTTTGAGTGGAGGCTTAGAGAGGTGCAAAATGAATTTTGAAGTATTTGTGAAAAGACCACTCCAGGCAAAGGGAATAGCAAACAATAATCCTGAAGAAATATCACGGTTGGTGAATAACTACGCAAAGGCCATGGGCCTGGGGCAGAGTGAGCAAAGAGGCACATAGTAGGTGACATGGTCAGAGAGGTAATAGGGAGGCCAGATCACGTAGGATATTATAGGGTATCAAGATGGTGGGAAGTTTAAGAACTTTTAACAGAGGAGAGACATGATATGGCTTATATTTAAAAGGAACACTCTGGTTCGTGTGTTTGAAAAGACTATGGGGGTAAGTATATGGGGATCATGAATGTATTTATAGCCGTTGAACTTGTGGGTCCACCAAGAGAGTAGGTATAACTATAAAGGGGACAGGGTCTGGGAAAGGAATAACCTTTGGATATTCTAATATCCTCAGGCAGATGAGGGAGACAGCAACAGATCCTTAGAAGGAATGGCCATTAAGCAGGAGGAAAACCAAGAAAAGGGTTATCTCATATAAAGAACGTGATCAAGAAGGCTCAGGGGATCAGCTGTGTTAAATGCCTACAATAAGTCAGATGAGGGCTGAGAATCACCCCTAAACTTAACAAAACAGAGGTTATAGGTGATCATGAACTAGTGAATCAGTGGACTAGTAAGGAAAGAATAAGCACAGACAATTCTTAAGGAGTTTTGTCATTAAAAAATAAAACATAGATAAGAATGATAGATGAAGGGTGACGTAAGGTTTACAAAAAGTGTTTCTTATTAGAAAAATTTCAGCATATTTGCATGTTGATAAGACAGTTGGTAAAAAGTAAAAAATAACAATGCAGGTGCAGAGAGCTCTTGAGAGAGAGTCAGGGAGAGTGCATGAGATGAGAGTTTGGCTTCAGGTGGGAATGGGGGCAGTTTATAGGAATTAGAAACACAAGTGTAGAGATAGATTGGAAGGTGTCCTGGGAGTGTGGAGGTTTCCTTCTGATAGTTTTTAATTTTCAGGGAAATATGAAAAGGGTCTTCATCTGAAAATGAAGATGGATAAGAGATAGGGAGGTTCACGGAAAGAGAAGGTATAAAGTATTATCGAAGACAGTGAGAAGTTAATAAATCAGGCAGATGTAGGGCTAAGGAATTATTGGAATCAAGGTAATGGAGAATGAGGATGTATGCTGGAAAGTTAGGAGATAGAGAGTGGAATGCATGAAATTGACTTTAATGAGGAGGGTCCTTTATTTTTTTTAATTGAAGTATAGGGGACTTCTCTGGTGGCGCAGTGGGTAAGACTCCATTCTCCCAATGCAGGGGGCCTGGGTTTGATGCCTGGTCAGGGAACTAGATCCCACGTGCATGCTGCAACTAAGAGCCTGCATGCCACAGGGAAGATCCCATGTGCTGCAGCTAAGGCCCGGAGCAGCCTAAATAAATAAAGTTTTGAAGTATAGTTAATTTACAATGTTGTGTTAGTTTCAGGTGTACAGCAAAGTGATTCTGTTTATATATATATATATCTCAATATTATATATATATTTCTTCCTTTTCAGATTTTTTTTCCCTTATGGGTTATTACAAGATATTGAAAATAGTTCCCTGTGCTATACAGTAAGTCCTTGTTGGTTATCTATTTTATATACAGTATTATGTATATGTTAATCCCAAACTCCTAATTTATCCCTTCCCCCCTTTTCCCCGTTAATAACCATAAGTTTGTTTTCTATGTCTGTGAGTCTATTTCTGTTTTGTAAATAAGCTCATTTGTATCATTTTTTTAGATTCCATATGTAAGTAATATCTTATGATATTTGCCTTTCTGTCTGGCTTAGTGTGATAATCTCTAGGTCCATACATACTGCTGCAAATGGCATTATTTCATTCTTTTTAATGGATGTGTAATATTCCACTGTGTATGTATGTATGTATGTATGTATGTGTATATGTATATATGTGTCTGTGTATATACATATATACCACGTCTTTATCCATTCATCTGTTGATGGACATTTAGGTTGCTTCCATGTCTTGGCTATTGTAAATAGTGCTGCAGTGAACATTGGGGTGCATGTATCTTTTCAAATTATGGTTTTCTCCAGATACAGGCCCAGGAGTGGGATTGCTGGGTCATATGGTAGTTCTACTTTGAGTTTTTAAAGGAACCTCCACTCTGTTCTCTATAGTGGTTGTAGCAATTTACATTCCCACCAACAGTGTAGGAGAGTTCCTTTTTCTGCACACTCTCTCCAGCATTTATTATACGTAGACTTTTTTTTTACACAGATTGCTTTATTTTTTATTGAATTATGGTTGATTTACAATGTTAATTTCTGCTGTAAGAAAAGTGATTCAGTTATACATATATATATATTCATTTTTTAAATATTCTTTCCCATTATGGCTTATCATAGATTATTGATTATAGTTCTCTGTGCTATATAGTAGGACCTTGTTGTTTATTCATTTATAAAAGCTTACATCTGCTAACGCCAACCTCCCACTCCATCCCTCTCCCAACCCCCTCCCCCTTGGCAACCAATAGTCTGTTCTCTATGTCCGTGATTCTGTTGGTTTCATAGATAGGTTCATTTGTGTCATATTTTAGATTCCACATATGTGAAATCATACGGTATTTGTCTTTCCCTTTCTGACTTACTTCACTTAGTATGATAATCTCTAGGTCCATCCATGTTGCTGCAAATGGCATTTCTTTGTTCTTTTTTATGGCTGAGTAATATTCCATTGTGTATATGAACCATGTCTTCTTTATCCATTCATCTGTCAATGGACATTTAGGTTGTTTCCATGTCTTGGCTATTATGAATTGTGCTGCTATGAACATAGAGGTGCATGAATCTTTTTTTTTAAATACATCTTTATTGGAGTATAATTGCTTCACAATACTGTGTAAGTTTCTGTTGCACAACAAAGTGAATCAGACATATACATACACATGTCCCCGTATCCACTCACTCTTGAGCCTCCCTCCGATCCTCCCTATCCCACCCCTCTAGGTCATCGCAAAGCACCGAGCTGATCTCCCTGTGCTATCCTGCTGCATCCCACCAGCCAACTATTTTACATTCAGTAGTGTATATATGTTGATGCTACTCTCACTTTGCCCCAGCCTTGCCCTCCCACCCCATGTCCTCAAATCCATTCTCTATGTCTACCTCTTTATTCCTGCCCTGCAACTAGGTTCATCAGTACCTTTTTTTGTTCTTAGTTTCCATATATATGCATTAGCATACAGTATTTATTTTTCTCTTTCTGACTTGCTTCACTCTGTATGACAGACTCTAGGTCCATCCACCTCACTACAAATAACTCAGTTTTGTTTCTTTTTATGGCTGAGTAATATTCCATTGTGTATATGTGCCACGTCTTCTTTATCCATTAATCTGTCAGTGGACACTTTGGTTGCTTCCATGTCCTGCCTGCTGTAAGTAGTGCTGCAGTGAACATTGTGGTACATGTCTCTTTTTGAATTATGGTTTTCTCAGAATCCTTGCATCCCTGGGAGAAATCCCACTTGATAATGGTGTATGATCCTTTTAATGTAGATTGTTAGATTGTTAGATTCTGTTTGCTAGTGTTTTGTTCAGGATTTTTGCATCTATGTTCATCAGTGATATTGGTATATAATTTTCTTTTTTTTTTTTTTGCGGTACGCGGGCCTCTCACTGTTGTGGCCTCTCCCGTTGCGGAGCGCAGGCTCCGGACGCGCAGGCTCAGCGGCCATGGCTCATGGGCCCAGCCGCTTCGTGGCATGTAGGATCTTCCCAGACCGGGGCATGAACCCGTGTCCCCTGCATCGGCAGGCGGACTCTCAACCACTGCGCCACCAGGGAAGCCCCTATAATTTTCTTTTTTTGTGTGATATCTTTTTCTAGTTTTGGTATCAGGGTGATGGTGGCTTTGTAGAATGAATTTGGGAGTGTTTCTCTCTCTGAAATTTTTTGGAAGAGTTTGAGAAGGATGGGTGTTAGCTCTTCTCTAAATGTTTGATAGAATTTACCTGTGAAGCTATCTGTTCCTGGACTTTCGTTTGTTGGAAGATTTTTAATTACAGTTTCAATTTCATTACTTGTAATAGGTCTGTTTATATTTTCCAATTCTTCCTGGTTCAGTCTTGGAAAATTGTACCTTTCTGAGAATTTGTCCATTTCTTCGTGGCTGTCCATTTTACTGGAATGTAGTTGTTTGTAGTAGTCTCTTATAATCCTTTGTATTTCTGCAGTGTCAGTTGTGATTTCTCCTTTTTCATTTCTAATTTTATTGATGTGCATCCTCTCCCTTTTTTTCTTGATGAGTTTGGCTAAGGGTTTATCAATTTTGTTTATCTTCCCAAAGAACCAGCGTTTAGTTTTATTGATCTTTGCTATTATTTTCTTCATTTCTATTTCACTTATTTCTGCTCTGATTTTTATGATTTCTTTCCTTCTACTGACTTTGAATTTTCTTTGTTCTTCTTTCTCTGATTGTTTTAAGTGTAGGGTTAGATTGTTTATTTGAAATTTTCCTTGTTTCTTGAGGTGAGATTGAATTGCTATAAAATTCCCTCATAGAACTGCTTTTGCTGCGTTCCATAGGTTTTGGGTCATCGTGTTTTCATTGTCATTTGTTTCTACGTATTTTTAATTTCTTCTTTGATTTCTTCAGTGATCTCTTGGTTATTTAGTAGCACACTGTTTAGTTTACATGTATTTGTGTTTTTTACATTTTTTTTCCTGTAATTGATTTCCAATCTCACAGTGTTGTGGTCAGAAAAGATGCTTGATATGATTATAATATTCTTAAATTTTCCAAGCCTTGATTTGTGACCCAAGATGTGATCTGTCCTGGAGAATGTTCCATGTGCACTTGAGAAGAAAGTGTATTCTGCAACTTTTGGGTGGAATGTTCTATAAATATCAATTAGATCTATCTGGTCTATAGTGTCATTTAAAGCTTGTGTTTCCTTATTTATTTTCTGTTTGGATGATATGTCCATTGGTGTAAGTGGGGTGTTAAAGTACCCTACTATTTATGTGTTACTGTGGATTTCTCCTTTCATGGTTGTTAGCATTTGCCTTATGTATTGCGGTGCTCCTATGTTGGGTGCATATACATTTATAATTGTTATATCTTCTTCTTGGATTGATCCATTGATCATTATGTAGTGTCCCTCCTTATGTAAAACTGTTACTGTTTGCCGATGACATGATACTGTACATAGAAAATCCTAAAGATGGCACCAGAAAATTACTAGAACTAATTGATTAATTTGGTAAAGTTGCAGGATACAGTATTAATGCACAGAAATCTCTAGCATTCCTATACACCAACAACGAAAAATCAGAAAGAGAAATTAAGGAAACACTCCCATTTACCATTGCAACAAAAAGAATAAAATACCTAGGAATAAACCTGCCTAAGTTGGGAGAGTGGGATTGACATATATACACTAATATGTATAAAATAGATAGCTAATAACATGCTGTATAAAAAATAAATAAAATAAAATTCAAAAATTCAATAAAAAAGAAAACCTGCCTAAGGAGGTGAAAGACTTTTACTCAGAAAACTATAAAACACTGATGAAAGAAATCAAAGATGACATAAACAGATGGAGAGATATACCATGTTGTTGGATTGGAAGAATCAATATTGTGAAAATGACTGTACTACTGAAAGCAACCTACAGATTCAATGCAATCCTTATCAGATTACTAATGGCATTCTTCACAGAATTAGAACAAAAATTGTACAGTTTGTATGGAAACACAAAAGACCCCGAATAGCCAAAGCAATCTTTTTTTTTTTTTTTTTTTTGCGGTACATGGGCCTCTCACTGTTGTGGCCTCTCCCGTTGCAGAGCACAGACTCTGGACATACAGGCTTAGCGGCCATGGCTCACAGGCCCAGCCGCTCCATGGCATGTGGGATCTTCCTGGACCAGGGCACGAACCCGTGTCCCCTGCATTGGCAGGTGGACTCTCAACCACTGCGCCACCAGGGAAGCCCTACCAAAGCAATCTTGAGAAAGAAAAACAGAGCTGGAGGAATCAGGTGTCCTGACTTCAAACTATACCACACAGATACAGTCATCAAGACAGTCTGGTACTGACACAAAAACAGAAATATAGATCAATGGTATAGGATAGAATGCTCAGAGATAAACCCATGCACATATGGGCACCTAATTTACAACAAAGGAGGCAAGAACATACAATGGAGAAAAGACAGTCTCTTCAATAAGTGGTGCTGGGAAAACTGGACAGCTACACGTAAAAGAAAGAAATTAGAACACTACCTGACACCATACACAAAAATAAACTCCAGATGGATTAAAGACTTAAATGTAAGACTGGACACTATAAAACTCTTAGAGGAAAACATAGGAAAAACAGTCTTTGACATAAACCACAGCAAGATCTTTTTTGACCCACCTCCTAGAGTAACGGAAATAAAAACAAAAATAAAGAAATGGGACTTAATGAAACTTAAAAGCTTTTGCACAGCAAAGGAAACCATAAGTAAGACAAAAGGACAACCCTCAGAATGGGAGAAAATATTTGCAAATGAAACAACAGACAAAGAATTAATCTCCAAAATATACAAACAGCTCATGGAGCTCAATACCAAAAAAACAAACAACCCACTCCAAAAATGGGCAGAAAACCTAAATAGACATTTCATCAAGGAAGACAGACACGTGGCCAAGAGGCATATGAAAAGATGCTCAACATCACTAATTATTAGAGAAATGCAAATCAAAACTACAGTGAGGTGTCACCTCACACTGGTCAGAATGAGCATTATCAAAAAATGTAGAAACAATAAGTGCTAGAAAGGGTGTGCTGAAAAGGGAACCCTCCTGCACTGTTGGTGGGAATGTAAGTTGATACAACCACTATAGAGAATGGTATGGAAGTTCCTTAAAATCTAAAAATAGGGCTTCCCTGGTTGCACAGTGGTTAAGAATCTGCCTGCCAATGCAGGGGACACGGGTTAAAGCCCGGGGTCGGGAAGATCCCACATGCTGTGCAGCAAGTAAGCTGTGTGCCACAACTACTGAGCCTGCACTCTAGAGCCCATGAGCCACAACTACTGAAGCCCGTGTCCCACAGCTACTGAAGCCCGCGCACCTAGAGCCTGTGCTCTGCAACAAGAGAAGCCACCACAGTGTGAAGCCTGCGCACTGCAACGAAGAGTAGCCCCGCTCACCGCAACTAGAGGAAGCATGCACGCAGCAATGAAGACCCAACGCAGCCAAAAAAAAAAACAAACCTAAAAATAGAACTACCACATATATCTTTTTGAATTATAGGTTTGTCTGGATATGTGCCCAGGAGTGGGATTGCTGGATCATATGGTTACTCTGTTTTTAGTTTTCTGAAGAATCTCCATACTGTTTTCCACAGTGGCTGCACCAACTTACATTCCCACCAACAGTGTAGGGGGGTTCCCTTTTCTCTGTACCCTCTCCAGCATTTGTTATTTGTAGACTTTTTAACGATGGCCATTCTTACTGGTGTGAAGTGGTAGCTAATTGTAGTTTTGAGGCGATACCTCATTGTAGTTTTGAGGTGATACCTCATTGTAGTTTTGATTTGCATTTCTCCCATAATTAGCAGTGTTGAGCATCTTTTCATGTACCTATTGGCCGTATTTCTTCTTTGGAGAAATATATATTTAGGTTTTCTGCCCATTTTTCTATAGGGTTGTTTGTTTTTTGTTGTTGTTGAGTTGTATGAACTGCTTATATATTTTGGAAATTAAGCCCTTGTTAGTCACATCATTTGCAAATATTTTCTCCCATTCTGTAGCTTGTCTTTGTTTTGTTTATGGTTTCCTTTGCGATACAAAAGCTTGTAAGTTTCATTAGGTCCCATTTGTTTATTTTTGTTTTTATTTCTATTGCCTTGGGAGACTGACCTAAGTAAACAATGCTATGTTTTATGTCCGAGAATGTTTTGCCTATGATCTCTTCTAGGAGTTTTATGGTGTCATGTCTTACATTTAAGTCTTCAAGCCATTATGAGTTTATTTTTGTGCATTATGAGAGGGTGTGTTCTAACCTCACTGACTTACATGTGGCTGTCCAGCTTTCCCAACACCACTTGCTGAAGAGACTGTCTTTTTCCCATTGTATATTCTTGCCTCCTTTGTCGAAGACTAATTGACTGTGGGTGTGTGGGTTTATTTTTAGACTCTATTCTGTTCTGTTGATCCATACATCTGTTTTTGTGCCAATATCGTATTGTTTTGACTACTGTAGCCTTGTGGTATTTCCTGAAGTCTGGGAGGATTATGCCTCCTGCTTTGTTCGTTTTCCTCAGGATTGGTTTGGTAATTCTGGGTCTTTTATGGTTCCATATAAATTTTAGGATTATTTGTTCTAGTTTTGTTTAGAATGTCATGAGTGATTTGATAGGGATAGCATTGAATCTGTAGACTGCTTTGGGTAGTATGGCCATTTTAACAATATTAATTCTTCCAGTCCAAGAGCAGGGGATATCTTTCTATTTCTTGAGTTGTCTTCAATTTCTATTATTAATGTTGTACAGTTCTCAGCATATAAATCTTTCACGTCCTTGGTCAGGTTTATTCCTAAGTATTTTATTTTGGGGAGTGCAATTTTAAAAGATAATGTTTTTTTTACATTTCCTTTCTGATATTTCATTGTTGGTGTAAAGAAATGCAACCAATTTCTGTATGTTAATCTCGTATCCGGCTACCTTGCTGAATTCATTTATCAGTTCTAGTAGTTTTTGTGTAGAGTCATCAGGGCTTTCTATATATAGTATCATATCATCTGCATATAATGACAATTTTAACTCTTCCTTTCCAATTTGGATACCTTTTATTTCTTTTTCTTTTCTTTCTGCTGTAGCTGGGACTTCTAATAATATGTTGAATAGAAGAGGTGAGTGTGGGCATCCTTGTCTTCTTCCAGAGTTTAGTGGGAAGGCTTTCAGCTTTTTACCATTTAGTATTATATTGGCTATGGGTTTGTCATAAATAGCTTTTATTATATTGGGATATGTTCCCACTATACCCACTTAGGTAAGAGTTTTTTTTTTTTATCATGAATGGATGTTGAATTTTGTCAAATGCTTTTTCTGCATCTTTTGAGAAGATCCTGTGGTTTTTGTCTTTTCTGTTGTTTATGTGGTGTATCACTTTGATTGATTTGCCTATGTTGAATCATCCTTGTGAACTTGGGATGAATCCTACTTGGTCTGGTGTATGATCTTTTTTATGTATATTCATCAAAGATATTGGCTGCAATTTTTATTTTTTGGTGGTGTCTTTGTCTGGTTTTTGGTATCAGGGTGATGGTGGCTTCATAGAATGTCTTTAGGTTGTTCCCTCCTCTTCACTTTTTTGAAAGAGTTTGAGAAGAATCAGTATAAGTTCTTCTTTGTATGTTTTATAGAATTTGCCTGTGGAGCCATCTGGTCCTGGACTTTTGTTTGTAGGGAGTTTTTAAATTATAGATTCTATTTCACTTCTAGTGATTGTTCAAATTATCTATTTCTTCTTGATTCAGTTTTGGTGGGCTGTATGTTTCTAGAAACTTGTCCATTTCTTCTAGGTTGTCCAATTTTTTAGCACATAATTGTTCATAATTCCCTTATGGGTTTTTTTGTGTTTCTGCAGTATCAGTTATGTATCTTTTTTCATTTTGTTTATTTGGGTTCTCTGTCTTTTCTTCTTGGTGTATTTGTAGACTCTTTGATAATGGCCATTCTGACCAGTGTGAGGTGAGGCTAGAGTATAACCATGAGTGTGATGGGTAGAGATACTGTGAATAATAAGGTAATCATTGGAGTGGAGGTCAAAGTATTCAGAGACAGGGGTTCTGGAAAAACTATCTATATGATGATTGAAAACTTACCAAAGTTATGAGAGTGATTGTGGAGATTAAATTAGAAGCTACAGTCTTGAAGGAACAAAGGGAGTGAACTGAAGTCTGCAGAGGACTGCAACAAGGAAGGATAGTGGGTGAGATAATCTAATGGTTAGAGCTTCAAACCTCCAGTTTTTAAAGGGAAAACCACCTCCAGGCCTAGTAGGATAAGGGGTGTAGAAGAGAAAACAGCCTCTGATTGAGAGAGCTGCAAGGGAAGCCCTGTCTTCAGGGAAGAGCCAGGTATTAGGAGAAGTGAATACTCACAGAAGCAATAGAAGATCTGGGAGATTTTTCTAATAATGAACTGTAAGATCCAGAGTGCACAGTGAAAGGGTTTAGGGATCAGGAGATAAAAATCTGATAAGAGATGAGGGTTACTGGGGACAATTGTATTTCTGGTGACGACTGATACAGTCAGGAATTGATTTGAGTGTGTGATGAAATCAGTGTTCAGTCTTTAAGGGAGGTTGCATGGAAGAGGCTGTGAATATTGATGGGGTAAACAGGAAAGGGGGGAATGGGGGTGCAGACTGCACAAAGGCATGGATATGAAGACATGGGGATCTTTGGAAACCATTTCAGAGGCTCTGTACCCCAGCTACAACCACAGTGCATAGCTCATTTCAAGATCATTGTTCTTTCCATTACCCTGTGCTGAATTGTAATGGGTAACATTGGGAGCCTTGACACTTCTCAGAAGCCAATGCAGGTATGGAAGTTGGAAGAAGAGCAGTCTTAGCAGGGGCACTTGAGCTTTGGGGGTCTCCTCTTCACTCCTGCTTTTGAAGGCATGGAAGTTTAGAGAGCGGATGGGGCAATGATACTAAGACAAGTGAAGTCCCGGAGCCATTTCTTTTCATTATTTTCCCAGCTGTTCCCTATTGTACACATTATCTTCATCCTCTCCTCTGTTTCCATTGTATCACTTCCTTCTTAGTTTTTACTTACATTATTTTCTCTATCTGTAATGATATCTATCCACTTCTGAAAACCTGACTTTCTCTATCACACTTTTCTTCATGTCCTGTCAGTATCAGTTTTTCTCTTTTGCCTTTCTACAGTATTGTATGGCATTATCACCCTCCCAGAGATCACCAGGAGGAAGCGTGGTTTATTTGAAAGGAAAGGAAACAAGAAGGTAGAAGAGAATTAGAAATTCCAGTGATGTTAGGGATTTCCCTTATGAGACTCATTTCTCTTATCAGTATTTAATTACAGTTTTGCTGAGAATCTTAGTAGATGTTGCACACATAGGACACAGCTGAGGTTTATCAACTAGCAAGCACATAGGCATTCTTATCTGTTGTCTTGTGAGCTTTTCCCCTCTGACCCAGGCACTCTGCATTATCAGTACATAATATTTTCTCACTTTGCAGCTGCACACCTGCATTATGGCTATGCTCTTATCTTGAGATGAGCTATCAGAATAGGTATCACTGTGTGTCACTGCATATAGTATTTTATTTATACCTCTGTGAGCTCCATGAAGGTGGGGATACAAATCTTCTTCATACACTCTGTATAATTACACCCAATACGTTCCCCATGTATTTGATAAATATTCATGAATGAATGAATAAATGAATGAATGCTGATTTTTAAAAGATTGGTAAAATTGTTACATAAAAGAGTGAACATATCTTAAGAACAATGTAGGTAACTGAAATATTTTTATATTGGTGAAATTTCTGAACTCCAGAGATAAAGTTGAAATTCTAAATGAGTCCAGAAAGAAAAACAGCAATAACTGTTACGTAACATAGTATAAAAATCAGAGACATCAGATTTCCCATTACTAAAATGGGTTCTTACAAACTCATTAAAAAGACTTTAAAATTATTAAAAATATTTTAAAGCTAGAGTTCTATATCCTGCCAGTGCTGTTTGTAGTGATTTCCTGTCAACTGAGTATAAAAGTATAAATAAAGAAATGGAAGGAAAAGAATATGTCCAGGCTAATCACAAACAAATATATTGGACTATTCTTCAAATAAAAGGAAAGATTCTCAAACTATTAGACAGACAAAGTAACAATAAAATATCATTTTGTACCATTTGAGATAAGATACAGAGCTTTTCTCAAACATTGATAGAGAAAATGTACGTGTTTTTTAATTTTTTTTTTTGTAAAGCAAGATGAAAATATCTCAAAATGTTTAAAATACATAAACCTTTCAAGGATTAAGAATATACATACAAGGATACAAATTGAAAGATTCTTGATAGGAACATAAAATGGGAAAAAATAGTGGCTGAATAAATGATCGTATACCTATACTGTTGTAGAATCATTAAAAAATGAATCAAATTTTTATACTAGTAGACTTGGAGGGATTTTCATGAGGCGTATTAAATAAGAAATGCAAGATGAAAAAGTTTATAATATAATGGATTTTTATAAGGGAGAAAGTAAAACATATGCACTTGTATGTGTACATATGCATATGAATAAGATGTACCTTTCTATGTATTGCTACATACAAGTAGTGGCTTGTAGTTGCTTTTGTATTTGTATATAAACTTTGAAAGACTATAGGGGAATAAACACCATTTTGTTACACTTAATGAATAAATTGATTAATAGATTTAGGCAAGGGACATCAGTGGTTACTAAAATTATTAGATGGAAGACTAATGGTAAACTGGATATTTTCAGGGCCCTGAAGCATCACTCCACAAATAGCTGCCTGTCCTTAAGGGGGAAAAATATAACATTATAGAGGAAAGTTAAGGCCGTCACAGCTCTAGTGTGATCATTTTAGAAATGCTATTAGGATAACCAAGCATTAGGTACATAATGATATGATGCTATAGATTAGAAGAATATGTGATATTCTTTTTTTAAAAAAATTAATTTTAAATTGCACATTTTAAAATTAAAAGTTCACAGCTTGATTAATATGAACTTGATTAATGTTCCCAAAGTTGAACAGTCATGTATAACAAACATCTAGAAACAAAATAGACCACTGTCTGCCCCACAGAATCTGCCCCCTCTCTCCAGTGTTGCCAATTCCGTAGTTCCTCCTCCCCTAAATTATCACCCTTCTGGCTTCCACCACCAACTATAAAGTCAGATTTCCATATGTGTTTAACCTGAATCTTATTTATCTTATAGGTCTAAATTCCCTTCTAAAGAGAACTTCTCTAAGTTCTAAAAAATGGAAGAACATGCTAAATGACAACATGAGTTAACTATCTAACAACTCCAGAAAGTGGTACCTTCTAAAGGACAACTTGCCATATCTCTGCAGTCACAGCTGGAAGTGGAGAAAAGGAAACAATTGTTAAAAATTTAAAAAGACATAAAAATGACAGTACATTGAATTCATGGTCTTGATTGGATCCCAACTAAAACCAGCTGTAAAATACTATTAAGACAATGGGGGAAATTTGAATTTGGATTGGGTATTTATGATAGTAAGGAACTATTTTTAACTTTGTGGGTTGTGAAAATTACAGTTTGGCCATGTAGAGTAATTTTTTTGTTACACATTGAAATAGGGATGAAATGTTATGATATCTATAATATGTTTTAAAATATTTAAGAAAATATAGAGGAATAAGTATAACAAACTGTAACCGTTGCCCAATCTAGACTAGATTATAGGTATATGAGTCTTTACCATATTATTCTCTCTTCTTTATTATGTGATTGAAAATTTCTATACTGTAACATTTAGAAAAGACACATCGGGGCACCCATATATCACATAGATTATATCTACTGTAGAATGAGAAGGTATAATTTAAGTAGTGACTCCAGATTTGCCTGCATTATATATTTAAAACATTGTATGTGTTAATCAGAGACATTTTCTTCTTCACCTGACTTTATATGTCTATTTTATTGATGTTAACAGTCTAAACTTTCTAGAGTTTAATCCAAATTTCCTTACAAAGGATTTCACACTAATAGATATATTTGAACTTGTTTCAATTTCAGTATTACTGGAACCACTTAATAGGTTTTTCCTTCAAACTTCAATTTTCTTGTGCTCTGTAGAAAACCAATATGAAGTTAAGAAGGGCTTGTTAGGTAAAATTATAAGGGTTAAATCTTCCTTATTTTTTTATAGTGGTGCTAAGTAGACTTCTTACTCTTTAATTTCAAAATGGAAGTTTTTGAAAAGATTGCTTTATATCTGAATCTTTTTTGCGGTACACGGGCCTCTCACTGTTGTGGCCTCTCCCGTTGTGGAGCACAGGCTCCGGATGTGCAGGCTCAGCGGCCATGGCCCAGCCGCTCCACGGCATGTGGGATCCTCCTGGACTGGGGCACGAACCCGTGTTCCCTGCATCGGCAGGTGGACTCTCAACCACTGCACCACCAGGGAAGCCCTGAATCTTTCTTTTATTACACAGGTTCTTTTTCATGTTTAAAATGGCATTTTAACAGAAAAATATCTCCTTTAACAAGAATGTCTAACAAAAAATATGATTAAATACCAAATATAATTACAAACAATAAAGCCAAAAACTGGTAAAGGCCAGAAGCACTGTCAGCTTAATTTATGCTGTACTTTCAAATGTCTAGGATATTATTGAACTAGATCTGAGATTACTGTAAAATCTGTACTTTGATAGTGTAGGTCATCTGTGGACTGTAGATGGTATAAATGTTATTTAGTTGTTTCCTTATAGTAAAATCCTTAAAGTGAAAGCACATTTAGGGCTTTATTATGATGATTTTCATAATCTGTTGGGCCTCCAGTCTAAGTTAAACTAAATATTCTTGATAGTTCACTAGTTAATACAGTATATATACTGAGCTTTCTGTTATAAAAATATTACAAAGATTTTATATAGATCCGTAGCTCAGTTTGAACTAGAGAAATGAAATGATTTAAAAGATATAGTTAAGCAATTTGGTATCTTAGATCATTTCAGCTCAGTTAGAACCAATTCATACTTACAGAATAAGTACCATTTATTGATTTGTTTATTTAAAGATACACATAGTTCCCTTGAAATTTCCATGATCTTAATTGCACCCAGTGACTTTTATTTGGTTGCCTGTTACAAAGAGGTCTCATTGACCTGGTGCTTGTTCTTTTCAGCAAGTGGTGAATTTCAATTAACTCTTTCTCTGCAAAAAAGGAGGAAATTGGTTTCTCTGCACTTCTATATCTGGGATCAAAAAAGAAGTCCTGGCACTTACAAAGCCTACTGACAAAATTATGTTTTAATTTTCTCTCAATGTTTCATTCAGAATCTGTATTCATGGCTTTATTTAAATATAAGAATCAATTTATGTGATAATGTGACAAATTATTGATGATAAAAATGCATATATTATGAAACATTTCATCCCAGGTAATAGAATCAAATGTAGTCCTGCGATGGCTATAATAGAACATTGCTATGAATCATTTTCCTAGACCTTGGTTTGCACAGTTTGCTACAAAGATTTCATTAACAATGAATGTGTTTTCCATGTAGAATCATAAGTTATGTGCAACCAAGTATTTTCTTTGTTTTGTTTGGATTTAGAAAAATGCCATTTAGAAAAGATCATAGAACCTCTTCTTCCACGCATAAAAGCAATAGATGATTTTGGTGAAAGAATTCATTCCATTCTACTTTTTGTTGATACTACTAGGTAGTAAGAGTTTCTGTTTAGTGCTATAGTGCATAATGTAATGAAATGATATTCCTGCCTACAAGAAACTACAGTCTAATACAGAAATATTAGAATTAGTCTGAAAATAACAAGAAGCCATGCTAAGACGAGAACAAGATTAGTGCCCTAAGACATATAAAAAGAAATAGTTTCAGACTTAAAAGAGAACAAAAGTATAAACTGTTCCTTCTTGATGAGGATACATGTAGCTGTAGAAAACCTGTAGTTTTAAATGGAAGCCGCTACAGAGGCCAAGACTGTACTAAAAGTACTCTGAGAAATTTATACCTAAAATAGCTCAGAATTTTAAACTAAGTTTGGCACCTGAGAATGAAAAATAAGATATATAAGAAAAATGTAGTTCTTTATAGCCCTAGACCTTTATGACAGTGCAAAAAGAATAGTCTCGCGGTAAGGCATTAACCCTAATTAATACTAATTAATTGCTTAACATATATAAAAAGAGAGGGGTGGGATAACCTGCCAAAATCCTTAAACAGTCAAAGAGCTAGAGTTCAAAGCTACTTCCAGCCTTTGTCTTGCCAAATGGCAAGGGAGGAAAATAATGGTCAATAAATAAGTATGCTTTCCTTTTGGAGTCAAGGGAAACTAGCTCTTCTTTTTTTCTGTCACGGCAAACTATTCCAATCCTACCTAAACTCCAATAGTTTGGCTTCCTTTTTACAGTAGTACAGTATAAATGTATATTTAGTTAAATGGACATGATCAGCATTGAGTGAAATACAACTGGTTGACATTATGACTTACGGATATATCTTTTGAAATTAATTATTTCAAATAGGTTTCTAAGAGCTAGATATAATCTGGAATCATTGAAAAAAAGAAGTGTTGGGATTTCTAATCTTGAGTACCAGCCTCCAAACTTGGTTCTTAAAGTAGTTCTTTTAAAAAAATTTTATTTTATATTGGAGCATAGTTGATTAACAATGTTGTGTTAGTTTCAGCAAATCAATCAGTTACACATATACATGGATCTATTCTTTTTCAAATTCTCTTCCCATTTAGATTATTACAGAATATTGAGCAGAGTTCCCTGTGCTATACTGTAGATCCTTGTTGGTTTTCTATTTTAAATACAGTAGCGTGTATATGTCAGTTACAAACTCTGAATTTATCCCTCCCTACCACCTTTCCCCTTTGGTAACCATAAGTTTGTTTTCTAAGTCTGTGAGTCTGTTTCTGTTTTGTAAATAAGGTCATTTGTTATTTTTTTAAGATTCCGTATATAAGCAATATCATATTTGTCTTTCTCTTTCTGACTTACTTCATTTAGTATGAAAATCTCCAGGTCCATTCATGTTGCTGCAAATGGCATTATTTCATTCTTTTTAATGCCTGAGTAATAACACATTGTATATATGGACCACATATTTTTAAAATTTTTATTGGAGTATAGTTGATTTACAATCTTGTGTTACTTTCTGCTGTCAGCAAAGTGAATCAGTTATACATATACATATATCCAGTCTTTTTTAGATTATTTTCCCATATAGGTCATTACAGTGTATTGAGCTCCCTGTGCTATATAGTAGGTCCTTATTAGTTGTTTGTTTTATATATAGTAGTGTGTATATGTCAATCCCAATCTCCCAATTTATCCCTCTCCCCCTTTCCCCCCCGGTAACGGTAAGATTGTTTTCTGCATATGTAACTCCATTTCTGTTTTGTAAATAGGTTCACTTGTCTCATTTTTTTTAGATTCCACATATAAGCGATATCATATATTTGTCTTTGTCTGACTTACTTCACTCAGTATTACAATCTCTAGGTCTATCCATGTTGCTGCAAATGGCATTATTTTGTTCTTTTTTATGGCTGAATAATATTCCACTGTATATATGTACCACATCTTCTTTATTCATACCTCTGTCGATGGACATTTAGGTTGCTTCCAAGTCCTGGCTGTTGTAAATAATGCTGCAGTGAACACTGGGGTGCATGTGTCTTTTTGAATTATGTTTTTCTCCAGATATAAGCCCAGGAGTGGGATTGCTGGATCATATAGTAGTTTTGTTTTTACATTTTTAAGGAACCTCCATAGTGTTCTCTCTAGTGGCTGTATCAATTTACATTCCCACCAACAGTGTAGGAGAGTTCCCTTTTCTCCACACCCTCTCCAGCATTTATAGTTTGTAGACTTTTTGATGATGGCCATTCTGACTGGTGTAAGGTGATATCTTATTGTAGTTTTAATAATTAGTGATGTTGAGCATCTGTTCATGTGCCTCTTGGCCATCTGTATGTCTTCTTTGGAGAAATATCTATTTAGGTCTTCTGCCCATTTTTTGAATGGGTGGTTTGAATTTTTGATACTGAGCTGCATGAGCTGTTTGTAATTTTTAGAGATTAATTCCTTGTCTGTTACATCATGTATAAATATTTTCTCCCATTCTGTGAATTGCCTTTTCATTTTGTTTATGGTTTCCTTTGCTGTGCAAAAGCTTTAGAGTTTAATTAGGTCCCATTTGTTTATTTTTGTTTTTATCTTCATTACTCTAGGAGGTGGATTGAAAAAGGTCTTGCTGAAGTTTATGTCAGAGAGTGTTCTGCCTATGTTTTCCTCTAAGGGTTTTATAATATAAAGCCTTACATTTAGGCCTTTAATCCATTTTGAATTTATTTTTGTGTATGGCATTAAAGAATGTTCTAGGGTTTCCCTGGTGGCGCAGTGGTTGAGAGTCCACCTGCCGATGCAGGGGACACGGGTTCGTGCCCCAGTCTGGGAAGATCCCACATGCAGCGGAGCGGCTGGGCCCGTGAGCCATGGCCACTGAGCCTGTGCATCCGGAGCCTGTGCTCCACAACAGGAGAGGCCGCAACAGTGAAAGGCCCGCGTACCACAAAAAAAAAAGTTCTAATTTCATTCTTTTATATGTATCTGTCCATTTTTCCCAGCACCATTTATTGAAGAGACTATCTTTTCTCCATAGTATAGTCTTTCCTCCTTTGTCATAGATTTATTGACCAATCCAGGTGTATGGGTTTATTTCTGGGCTTTCTATCCATTCTATTGATCTATATTTCTGTTTCTGTGTGCCAGTATCATACTGTTTTGATGACTGTCGCTTTGTAGTACAATCTGAAGTCAGGGAGCTGATTCCTTCAGCTCCATTTGTCTTCCTTAAGATTGCTTTAGTTATTTGAGGTCTTTTGTGTCTCCATACAAATTAAATTTTTTTTTGTTCTAGTTCTGTGAAAAATGCCATTGGTAATTGGATAGGGATTGCATTGAATCTATAGATTGCCTTGGGTAGTATAATCATTTTAATAATATTGATTCTTCCAATCCACGAACATGGTGTATCTTTCCATCTGTTTGTGCCATCTTCAGTTTCTTTCATCAGCGTCTTACAGTTTTGTGTGTACAAGTCTTTTGCATCCTTAGGTAGGTTTATTTCCAGGAATTTTATTCTTTTTGATGTAATGGTAAATGGGATTGTTTCTTTAATTTCTCTTTCTGATCTTCTGTTGTTAATGTATGCTAGAGATTTCTCTCCATTAATTTTGTATCCTGCAACTTTGCCAAATTCATTAATGAGCTCTAGTAGTTTTCTGGTAGCATCTTTAGGATTTTCTATGTATAGTATCATGTCACCTGCAAACAGTGACCATTCTTAAAGTATTTCTTTAAGGGCCTGAACCAACCGTTAATTGTCCTGAGAAGGACATTGAGATCTGTCTTGACCTTGTAAAGTCAGGAAACATAATATGTGCCAAATCTGGAGATTCTGTTCTCTTATATTGCCCAGATTTTATATATATATATATATTTATATATATATATATATATATTTTTTTTTTTTTTTTTGCTGTACGCGGGCCTCTCACTGTTGTGGCCTCTCCCGTTGCGGAGCACAGGCTCTGGATGCGCAGGCTCAGCGGCCATGGCTTGTGGGCCCAACCGCTCCACGGCATGTGGGATCTTCCCGGACCGGGGTACAAACCCATGTCCCCTGCATTGGCAGGCAGACTCTCAACCACTGCGCCACCAGGGAAGCTCCCAGATAATATTTTTGACCTTGATTTGTTAACTTGTGGTATAAAATACTCAAGAAATCTGTACCTAGGAAGATTTGCTCAACTAAAAATTCCCTCTACCTTAGAGAAAAATGAAAGTATATTTGATTTAGTTGTTTTTTCCTCAGCTCTGTAGACGATAACATCTGTTATATAAATAAAATTTGTGAAGACATTACTGTGGATGGTTAGGATTTTTCTAATATGTTTAAACTGAAACTAGAACCTTTTCAAGCAGTTCAAGATGAAAATTTGTGCATTTATGATGCAATCAATGAGATCTTTTCAGCTCAACTCATGCCAGGAGATATTTCTTCATACTTGGTGGACAAGTTTTGCTTTGCCATGATTAATTTTTTAGCTCATGTTTATGTTTAAAATTAGTTAATTATAAAGGAAATGCATGTGATGCACAAGTAACTGAGGCCCATTCTGGGAGATAAAAGATGAATTCATTCATTCACTTATTCATTCATTCATTCATTTTGGATTTTTTCCATATATTCAGTAATATGTGAATAATCATATGAATTCTTAGTAAGTTTCAGGCACTTTCCTAAGTTCTGGTCTTACAATATTGAATAAAAAGAAAGTGGTCTCAGATCTCATGGATTTAGAAGCTTTGATAAATGAATAAAGTTGAATGAATTAATGATATAAATTCATATTATTTTTTCTATATGAAAATATTAGGGACCAACAGTATTAAATAGAATATGGTGAATGGTTGAGAATTTCATCTGTTGCATTTTAAAACTAACATTGTTTTCTAAAAATGAAAGAATGTTACATAACCAAAGCATAGTGAGTCTTTTTGTTAGTTAACACAGCTTGTGATGGACTAACCCAGTTAGAGGCCCAAGAGTACTGTTAAATTTAAGAACTAAGATTCCAGCTGCCAATACTCTGTCAAGAATCCAGATGGTGCTTTTGGAAGAACACATTTTCAGTAATTTGGCATCACTTAATTCCATCATTAGTGAAGCAAGATCTTCATAAATTGAGTGGATTGTGTTATACCAAGAGTTTTAATATATTTATTTTTACCACATTGAAACTATACAAAATAGGAATATGTATACTTAAGATGAAATAACTTTCTAAGAAAAGTTAATATGTGTTCGTCTTGAAACTACTTCCTTTGAAACTCATTGAAATGTCGTGAAGGCAAACGTTTCATCATATTGATCATTGTGTCCCAAACTTTGAGCTTCTTTTTTAGTTGTTTAACATAGCCAAATACTCTTTCAGGTGGGTGATCCAGTCCTAGGAATATGGAAACACTGATTGTATCAGTACAGTTTGGGGTGAGGTTAGCATAGTCCTGTTGTGATCCTATCCAAGCATCACACATTGATCTCCCTCTTCTATTCTCTTTGAAATGCCTGAAGCTCTGATGTAATTCCAGCTGAAATTTTTACTCCTCTCAAGATGCCTTGATGTTCACAATGTTCTTCAGAATGTCAAAGGGCTCCCACATATCCCTAACTGCCCGTTTTTCTTTACTCACTGTTTATTCAATGATTTTATTGAAGGATTCCAGACTATAAACTTAATTTTCACATTCACTGTGATACTTTTTTTTTTCTTCCTGTGGGTCCGTGTTACTAGTTGAACAACTCTTACCATCCATTATGGATCTAAACAGTTCTCTAAGAAGTATGTAAATAAATGGGTTGAAAGAAGCCATAACCTAACCACGGTGTACTCAACCAATGCCAGAGAGCACAGTAGGGCACTAAGAAGTAAAGATTACTGGCAGAATGTGTTACAACACTGTTGTAGTTTCCACAGGGAGCTGACTCTGAGACGGAGATTAGTCTGCAGGTGTTTTATTAGGGAACATTTCTGGGATCAACACCAAGGGAAAGAAGGGAAGGAAGCAGGAGTGGGCTAAGGGGAAAATTGTCATGAACTCTTGATGCAGGCTTCAGCCGGCTCCGCAAAGAGCTTGTGAAATGGGAAGCACCTTTTAGAATTGTACCCAGTTGGGGCAAGGGCCCCAGGGGTTCATATCCCCATGTCTGACCAGTCATTGGATGTGACTTGACTGTCCTCAGATGGCTTACAGCTGAAGCCTTTCTTTCAGCAGCACTCCCCACAGTCCTCAGTCCTAAGGGAAGATCTGTGATGCCTGGAGGTATCTGTTCCAAATGCTCCTTGGCCAATATTATCCAGTGAAATATTCCACGCTACCACTCACTGACTGAAGCCTGCAATAGTGCTCAGAGAATGAGGAGAAATAAGTTATCAGTGTTCTTTCACGGATTTGTTTCATACACACAGATACCTACAAGCATATAAATATATATTTGTATATTTTTATATAAAAATCATTTTAGTATATTGTTTAACTCACTTTTAGTTGTGAATTATATTCAAATAAACTTATAACTTCATAATCTTGGAGGAACAGCACATATTTAAATGGCTGCAAGCACTTCATTACTAGTCTTGTGAAACTTTAAAATATTTCTGCCTCTTTGTCATGCATTTTTCTTTTTCAAAAAAAATTTTTTTAATTTTCTAAAATGATGTTGAAATTACCAAGCAGAAATTCTGTGACATTTCTATGGTATCAGACCTTAAAAGTGACATGTAATCCACCATGCCAATTTAACAATGGACCCCAGCAATCTCTCAGTCTGATACTTAGACCACCACTGGTCTCAATTAGTTCCAATTTAATGGCAGTCATTCTTTTTTAACATGATCTGATTTAGTGAGGAATGAGCTGGACTAAGTACTAATTCACCTAAGATTGGCCAACAAATAGTAAACAGATGGTAACAGCTTTGACTGGATTTAGATTTAAATATGGGCTAGAAATCAAATAATGACTGTACCATAGAAATTTCTATGCTTTTATTGAATTCAATATCTATTGCTTCCTAGGTACGTGTTCAAGATATATTTTTTAGGTTTGGAAAATTAATGAAACTCTTATTAAAATGTCACCATTTTGTTTATATGTAGATACATATATATACATGAAGTTATATCATAAATATATACATACATAAATTGCTGAAAATAGTTTTAATTTACATAAGCTAAAAATAATTGTAGAATATGAAACATATATTTGAAATTTTGCTTAGTCATCTTTTAAATTAGTAGTCGATATACATAATGTCGTTTTGGTATGGATGAAATTAATGATGTTAGCTCATTTGGGCTCAGATTCACTGAGTCTAAATATAAACCATTTAACGTGGACACTAGAATGTTTCTCCATATGGGCAAGGACATTATCTTCCTGTGCATTGCTGTGCATTCAGCACCTAGCCCAGTGCTTGTTTAATTTTAAGCTCAAAAAATATTTGTCAAATAAGTGAAGAGATGTATATTTAAGTGACATTTATTAAATCTGTCAATATACACTTTATATTTGTGTACATTCTTTTTAATAATACAAAATTTGCTGAATAATATTTAGCTCTAGGGTGTGGACAGAGGTGAGTGTATTAGGAGTATATATTCTCTTCCAGAACTTATTTATTGCTGGTCAAACTATAAAACTATCTTTTTGAAATGAATTTATGTAAGTTATGGCACAAATAAGTGCACTCATTTCCTGGGTTTAAATTAATTTTGAAAATAAGTAGACATCTTTGCATCATTTAAAGGTACCATATTTCTTTAATATTTTAAATACTGTGTTACATGTTAAAGGACTCAACATAATGTCATTGGAGATGTTCTTCATAATTCTTTTAAAACATACTAAATGATATTCTATCTGCATCATTAGGTTACCGTACAACACTGTCCTTTGAGAATATGGTTTTGCTATCATTTCTAGTTGTAATTACTTCTCACAAAAACTGTACAGGCTTATTGAAATGACTTGATGTGTGAAGGTTGAGAAGACAACGCCTACGATCACTGTAAATATCTGCAGCTTGATCGCGCGGCATGCTTATTTCACATAGGCTCACCCTTACAAGGTGCCGTATTTCTGGGTATGATTTTTTAATCCTTTCCAGCATTTATAGTTTTTCTATAAAAGTCTGAAGTTTGAGATTTCTTGTAACTCAAAGTTTCTCAGCCTCGACACGTTTGACATTTTGGACCAGATAATTATTTGCTTTATGGGGGTACGCTGCATTGTAGGATGTTTAGAAACACCTATTTTCTCCATTAACTGGATGCCAATAGCAACTTCCACCTCAGTTGTGAAAATCAAGCGTCTCCAGATATTGCCAAATGTCATGTGAAGGCAAAATCACCCCTGGTTGAAAACTACTGCGTGACTTTCTCTTCAGTGCATGCGTGAGTGTGTGTACAGTAGGATTTTCAGGGGAATGTTAGTGTTTCCAAATTTTGCCAGGCTAAAAATTAAGAATGAAATGTCAAATGCCGCTCAGTCTAAAGAGAGGTGCCCTGGAGCTACCCAAGATGGGGACCAGGCACCTTGCCCGAGGGCTTTCTTAGAGGCAGAACTAGCTCTGCTTTCCCACACGTCACCCTAGTCATCCTCTCCCCATATACTGGTCGATAGGAAAAGAGAATAATCAGATGGGTGATTCCTGCACAGATGGGAATGCAGAGCTTCTGAAAAGCTTGCTCACTCAGAAAACTGCTGGGGGGACTCCATGAGAGCTTCTGAAGCATCTTCTGTGCGCTGGGAGGGAGTTATATTAGAAGGTAGGATAAATAGTCAAGTGGCTTGACCAGTCACTTACTGATTCTGATGTCTGACTTAACACATAAGAGTTATTTGAAGATTCTTATCTCGTGTTTTTGTTTCTTCGATAGTTTGTTTTTGGGTGTGTTTGTGTGTATTTTCATTTCTTTTGTGCAAGTACCAGAGAGTAAACTTTCTAGATCAAGGAGTGATAGGTGTACATTTAACTTTAGAAGAAACCGCCAGAGCTTCTTCCAGCAGGCAGCAAAGCCTTCTCTTCATAAGACAGTTAACATCACCACGTTAGGCTTTGGTTTCTTTCTCCTCTCTGCCTTCAAACATGGGAGCAACTCGAGCCAGAATGATGGTAGAAGAATACCTGCATATTTAGAATCAGGTATAAGATTGGAAGTTTTAAATAGATCGGACCAAGTTTAATTGACAAAACTGACTAGAAATTAGTAAAATCTGTCACAAATAATACTATATACAGGAGATGAAGATATGACAAACCACAGTATTGGGTAAAAATAAAATTCTTCTATATTTATGCCTCAAAGAGTTAGTTAAGACTATGGAATAAACTTGTTTCACACAGTACACACACACACACACACGCTAGTGTATATGTGACAAAGCTCAAATATACAGTCAAAATTCAGAAGTGGAGCATTAAAATCTTTTTTTTAAACAGATCTTAGCTTAGCTTTGGAGCTGCCATTTCTTCTCATGGAGTAAAAAACCAGAAACAAAACTCTACCTGATAAGCATGACTCTAAATTTAAAGCTCTGTCACTTTGGGGTTAAAATTATTTTTAGGTAAAATTAACTCAAATTTAATATTCAAACCCAACCAACTTAAGACTAATTTTTTCTCTCTTCTTACGTCTTCTCTACCCAGAGTGAGGCAAATGAAGTGTTCAGGGCATCTGCATAGCCCTGATATCAGTGAAGGGGCACCATGGAGGCCATGGTCTGTGGTCATGCTTAGTTGTACAATCATGCTTAAAATTTTAGCGTCATCCTGCAGCCTCAGTCTATGTGCTGCTCAAGTCCCCACAGCTGATACATTGCAGGTAAATGAGCTCTCAGGGAGCCCAGAACTGTTCCCTGATAGCCTCAACCAGTGCTTCGTAGTGTCACTGGTAGCTGAACTCAGCTCTGTCCTTCCCCTGGTTCCCTAACTTTAAGCTATTTATGCAGAACTTCTTATACATAGTCCAGCTTTGGGCAGAGTTTTAGTTTTTAACAATTTTAACTCAGGCCTTCATAGGCATGCTTTAAATTAGTTTGTTTAACAAATACCAGGTGACATTTTTCTTTTAGAGTTATTGCTAATGCTGATGGCAATTTTTCTCATATTGGATTGGCCAAAAAGCTCGTTCGGGTTTCTCCATAACATCCTTGAAAAACCCGAACGACCTTTTTGGCCAACCCAGTATTTGAGCTCCACTTGATAAATCCCTTATATATACAACTTCTTTACAAGTTTAACCATGTAGTCAAACAGACATTTTCAGGATCTGTTAATCATTAAAGTACCATTCCACCATTATTTGAAGTCCCCCACCAAGTTTTGTTATATCTGTTTTCCACTCAGCACCTAATTTTGCAATGCAACAGCATTTAGAAGATGGATTTTACAAAACTCAACTCAAGGTAAATGATACACATAAGTAAATACACTAAAGTAAGAAATTTATAACATTTATATATGAAAATTACAACACTATTAAAAGCAAAGCAATGTGTCCTTTATCATGCTGTTTGCCCTGAAAAAAAAAATGATTTCTTAAGGAAATGAAAGGATTAGACATAGGAAGAGAGATCAGAAGGACATGATGACTGTAACTTTTATATTCTTAAAGCATTTATGACAATAAGGTATTCAATATATCATCAGCATTCCCAATGTTAATTATTCATAAAAACAACTTTGGCATCCATCCAACTGTAAATGTAATTAATTTGCTTCTGTCCTTCAAATACAAAATAAAATCCATGTTGTAATTTTTTCCTCAAGAAAAAAAAAATTGAATTTTAATTTTTTCAAAGAATCAATTCTAATTTTTTCTACTAAGGTATTTGTTAAATATAACCCATAAATATTAAGAATATTTTTTTGTTAATTTTTCAATCATTGACTAATAATATCTTATCCTTGTGCTTGCTTCAGCAGCACATATACTAAAATTGGAACAATGCCGAGAAGATTAGCATGGCCTTGTGCAAGAATAATAGTCTATCCTTTTAAGGAAAAAACTTCATGGAAATTAAAATTGGATAAGATGTGTTAGAAAATACTGGATTATTTAAAAATTATAAGTACATATTTCAGTTAGCTCTGTTGCCTAATTTTTTTTTGCTTCTTATAGTACAGAGGCATACCTCAAAGATATTGTGGGCTTAGTTCCAGACCACTGTAATAAAGTGAATATTGCAATAAAGTCATTCATATATATTTTTTGGTTCCCAGTGCATATAAAAGTTATGTTTACACTATGCTGTTGTCTGTTGTATGCAATAGCATTATATCTAAAAAACCAACGTACGTACCTTAATTAAAAAACATTTATTGCTAAAAAAATGCTAACCATCTGAGCCTTCAGCGGTTCCTCATAGTACATCAAAGATCACTAATCGCAGATCACCATAACAAATAGAATAATAATGAAAGGGTGAAATATTGAGAGAATTACCAAATGTGACACAGAGACAGTAAGTAAATACCGTTGGGTAAATGGCACCGATAGACTGAATCAACACAGGGTTGCCGCAAACCTTCAATTTGTAAACTGCAATATCTGTGAAGCACAGTAAAGCAAAGTGCAATAAAACGAGGTATGCCTGTAATGTTCTGCTCCATAATTTTGGTTATTCATAAGCACTGATGAGAGTATTGCTGTCTTATTTATATTGGTGTTTGCTATACAATTGTTTTGACTTTTGTATTTGCTTAAAATTTTTTACACAAAAATATTTGAAAACTATTTTGTTCACATTGTGGAAATATTCTGGATCTCATTTTTGCTGTGTAATGATATTACCATTAACTTAGCAGCTTGAAACAGCACAAGTTTATTTTCCCAATGTCAGTGGTCAAGAATCTAGGTATGATTTAGTTGAGTTTTCTGTTTTAAGGTCTTACAAGTCTGTTATCAAGGACATGCTGGTTAGGGCAGTGGTGTCATCTGAGGTTCAATTGAGGAAGGATGCACTTCCAAGTTCATATGACTGTTGGCAAGATTCAGTTCCTTAAGGTCTGTCATCCTGAGATCTTTAGTCACCTGCTTGCTGTTGGCTGGAAGCCACATTCAGTTCCTTATCACTTGGACCTTTCCATAGAGCAGCTGAAATGCCAGCAAGGGTGAGAGTTAGCAGAGACAGTTTTCTAATAAGACAGAAGTTGTGAGTTATGATCTTAATCTATATTTCTCTTTTTGCACCATTTCTGTACTGTTTTGATTAGTGTAGCTTTGTATTATAAAGTCAGGGAGGCTGATTACTCCAGCTCCATTTTTCTTTCTCAGAATTGCTTTGGCTATTCGGGGTCTTTAGTGTTTCCATACAAACTTTAAAATTTTATGTTCTAGTTCTGTGAAAAATGCCATTGGTAATTTGATAGGGATTGCATTGAATCTGTAGATTGCCTTGGGTAGTAGAGTCATTTTGACAACATTGATTCTTCCAATCTAAGAACATGGTATATCTCTCTGTCTGTGACATCTCATCACCTTTGCCGTATTCTCTGATTAGAAGCAAGTCATGGTTCCCACCCACACTTAAAGACAGGAGATTGCACAGGGCATGAATACTAGGAGATGAGGAAAATGGGAAGCCATTTTACAATCTGTCTTTCAAGCCAATTAACAATTAATTTTCATTGATTTTAGAGAGTAGACTTACTGCATAACCGTTTGAAGTAATTTCATAACAGTTATGTTTATGTGCAACTTCAGCTCCCAGAGTACATATGGTATGTAGTCCTTGAATATTCACTGGTATGGTCTATAGGTAAGTTCACCTGTAGGAAATGCATTATTTCATCTATTTTCTGGTTAAAGGGGATGAGACTGACTAATGATTATGTGTCATGTATTGGCATAGGGATCTTAATTAGGTCTTATTTAATCAGTATGGATATTGCAAAATTTATTTTACATCTGGCTAGAAGGAATCAAATTCATGCATATGTACATGCATAAGTAAACAAAATATAAATAGCTGCCCTCCTTTGGCAATAAAAATGTTGGGTAGGATGAAAGAAAAAAGAGAAGGGACTAAAAACAGACATATAAACAACAACAAAGAAAAACATAAAACTTGTAAACAAGTGAGATAGTTGAGGGCTCAAGGCCTTTTAAGACTAAGGATGCTAATCTCCCATCATTTTGTGAAGTCTCATACATATGTTTTATATGGTGTTCATGATTAAATTACAAAAGACTTCATAAGTTTACCTTTAAATTTACTGGAGATGTTCAGCAAATGAAATTTGTGGGAAATGAGAAAAGGCGGAATGACTTTAAAATCTGGCAAGAAGAAGAAGAGAGAGTAACTTGTGTGTGGCAAGATTCCAGGAACTTTGAGGCAGAAGTAATAAAGGCTGCCCAAAATTCTTGGAAATTACAAGAAAGCCTTGGGCATTTCACAGAGGGCATCTAAAAGATGAAGGGTAACTTTGATGACTCAAGCTCAAATTTACAATGATTCTATAGGGGGGAATATTTGAATCTCTCTCTTATAATGAAACATAATCTCAAGGAAGATAATGATTTACCTAAGATGCCCCCGTTAGTGATTACAGGAGTAGGACTCATACTTGGGTGAGTCTAACTACATCAAATGTACCTTCCACTGCAATCTGGATGGATGCCACAGGTGGAGGGAACTGGAAACAGCTGTAACAGTTCAAGGAAGGTTGTATCGTAATCTCGTATCATTGTGTGTGTGTGTACCTGGTGTGTGACTCAAACAATGAAAATATAAATGGTAGTCAGTAATCAAACAGTAAATATTTTTGAGGACCAAGCCTTACAGGGCAGTGAAGTTACAATAACTTAGTGGGTACATCCATTTAAAAATAATTACTATAAAACCTAAGTGTGAAAAAGTGACAAAACTCAAACAGTTCAAACAAAGGCTGCTTTTGGCATGTGATGTAAGGCTATAATATTAGAATGGAGGCTTTACAAATAATTGTATTCAAATATTTAATGAAAATAGAATTAAATTTAAGACTAAAGGACGTAACTCTTATTACATAGGCAAGTCATGACTGTTAGATACATTTTTCATCCAGGACAAATTGTAAAATACTATAATGCATTTCTCTTTAGCTCTGTTAAAATTTTTTGGCAAATGATACGTAGCTATTAATAAAGAAGAATTTTATAGAAATCTGACTTCCCAAAATGTGTGCTTGTAAAAATCAGAACTCTGAACACCATTTGAGCAATTAAAGGAAATGACTTATTAATTCAGAAGAAAAACTTGCATAAATGTGCTGGTGTGTGGAGAATAATTAAATTGTAATTCCAAAAGGTTAATGTAGTGATTTACTTGTTCTGATTTTTTAATTTAGGTAATAGTGCAGATTTTTGCAATATGGCCAACTAATGCATGATTTATGTTTCAGTACATAGGGGAATTGTACATCTGTGCTAAGGTGTTTTGTATGTTACTCTACAATTATTTGATATCAGTATTTTTACATACTGCATGCCAAATTGTATTAGCATTTAGGTTTCAAAAATTTTAACCTATTCTGAGTGTAACAATACAATCAATTTATATATAAAGGTGACTGATGAATGTCCTTGTAAAAGAGCAAGCAGTGAATTTATTGTGCTCTGTAGTGTTGTAACATATTTAATTTTCCTTATTTACCACTCAAAGTCTCACTTTATTTTGGGCACAATTTCTCAGGCAAATTTTGTTCATTTCTTTTATTTTACATTTTCTTTTTCCAAATTGACAATAGTATTAATCAGGTTCCTAGAAAAAAAACTTTATTTACCATATTAACCTATAAAATTTCACAACTAAAATTTATAATGTGTTGCTATATTATAATTACAGTATATATTTGAATTCCTCTTATGCTATTGTTATTACCCTACAGTTGAGACTGGTAAGTACCTTTTAGTTTATACACTGTACTTCTAAAAGGTAGACATGCATAGTGTTTAAATTTGTATACTGGTATATGTTGTATAAGTACAATGTGATTTGGAAATCAATTTGCATTTGAAGACCTTTTGCTAAAAAATAGTATTTGAGAACCAGTTTTATTACTTTCCTAAGGAATGCATTTTTAAGTGTTCTTAAAGCATTTATCTGATAAAATGCACTAGATAATATTCTTTTTGAAAATTCTAGAATGTTATTGGAGAGTATCTTAAATCATGTTAACTGTATTGACCAATATATTTGGCAATTTAATAGCTTAAATTTTTAATGTAATGTTTAATGATGGTTGTGTTACTGACCAGGGTTCTTGGCATCCTTAATAGAAAGAAACAGATAAGAGGCCAGATGAGAAACTCAGGCAAGGCTCTACTGGGATTCGTGCTGCAGCATGAGGGAGGAAAAACAAACAACAGGTTCCCTTGCTCTCTCCCTGGTGCGGAGGGGAAGGGGACCAGCTGGTTCCTTATATGGGATGAGGGTAGGGGGCGGGTCTAGAGGTCAAGCTGGAGGAGTGGCTTAGGTGGTCTGCCCTCTCCCTTGGTGGTGCTGTGTGCAGGGGGCACGTGCAGTACCCTGCTTTTGCTTCCAGCTCCTCAGAAGTGGCAGTTGGGTTTTTGGTCTTTTTGTATCTTGTTCGTAATTTGCCCCAACTGCACATTCAGGCAGTTATTTTTAGTCCCTTATAGTTTCCTTGTATTTTGTTGCTGGGGGAGATATCTGTCCATGTGCAAGCACTGCAGCAAAGGGTCTCAGGTCCCAGCCTGCCTCAGTTCTGAGAAAGAGAACAAACATTAAAAAAAAGGCAGAAGCAAGTTTATGTTCACTTCAAAACTGTATGTTTTAAAACAAAATACTGCAGTGTGTTTTCACCAGGGAGCACTTGTGTTCCCTATTTCATTTAAGTAATGAAGAGAAGAGTTGCCATCTGGCCATTTCAAATGTATGGAGTTTGTGCTTCTATATATAAATGACAGCATATGGAAAAGGAGGCTTGCAATTTAGTACATATTCCTAGAAAAACTTAATTTATTCTTTTCAAAATGTGTACTATCTGCCTCAACTAACACATTACCTCTAACTTCTAAAAAAATTAAGGGGAATATGAAGTCATTTTCCCCTCAATAGTTCAGGAATATACTTTTCAAAATTTACCTTATTAGATAGTTTATTTTTAAAATAATGAAATATATATGTATTTGTAACCTCTCCTGCCCAAGACCTACTGATATTAAATTACAATTTTGAAAAGTATTATTATAGGAGTATAAAGAGAATAGTAGAAGCAAGTTTTCAACAGATTTTTAAAAGCAGAGACAGAGGTGGGGAAAATGATTTAATAGGGCAAAAGAAGCAACAACTAAAATACAGGAAGAGAGAATGTTGAGAGTACAGACCATTCACCCTGCAGAAACCTAAAAAACAAACAAACAAAAAACCTTGACCTTAGAACTGATAGGCAGGATAAGGCAAAAAACTGGAGAATACATTGAAATGTATGGAACAGCCATTTCCCCTTTCAACTCCACACATAGGTCCCTATACACAGGCCAAATAATAGGGATTTATTCTTTAGAGGAATCAGATTGGAGGGAGAAAGTCTGAAAACCTGAAGAGTCAGATCTTCCTTCTCACCCCAGATATAGAACACTTATATCCTTCTTAGTCTGCCAAGCAAACTCCACACCTCAATAAGCAAATTTGAAAAAAAAAAAAAACAGGTATAACGTAACAAACAATGGAAAAAATGTTAAGCCCTCAATGTAACACAAAATTACATTCATTAAAAAAGCAATGGCAAAATATTGTACCAAAGGGCCTATAACTGTAAAAGAAATAAACTCCTTTAAATTATAAGCATGGTAGCTAATTTCTAGAACATAAAAACTAGGTTAGAAAATGCACAGGGAACTATACTCAACATTTTGTAATAACTTATAAGGGAAAGGAATCTAAAAAGAGTATGTGTATGTATTCTTATATATATTCAGTTATATAAATATATATGTAAATATATATATAACTGAATCACTTTGCTGTACACCTGAAACTAACACATTATAAATCAACTATACTTCAGTTTAAAAAAAAGAAAACAGAATAAAATCACATTATTATTAATAATAATATTAATATTATAATATTTATATTTAATATAATATAATATTTATAATATATAATATAATATAATATTTATATTTAAATATATATTTAAATAAATAAATTATATTTATAATATAATAATATGATTAATATTTTATTAATAATAAAATCACATCACAATAATAAAATTACTGAAAAAGTAAAAGAAATTGAAATTAGGAAAAATATTCAAAACATTAATCTGGAGGATCCAACATTTCTAGCAATTTCAGATAGAGGAAGTGCTGGGGAAACCTTTTTAAACAAAATAATACAAGATTTTAGATTATTCCTGAATGATAGTGTTTCCAGATTAAAAGTATTTATCAAATGCCCAGGAGAATGAATTAAAGGAGACCTACTTAGTGTAAGGACACACTATTCCATAATTCAGAATGTGATAGATAATAGTCAAGAGGGAGAAAGAAACAATAATTACAAATATATATTAGTGAAGATCAAAATGATATTAGCCTTTTTCTCAACAATACTGAAAAGTAAAAACAATTAGAAAAATATCATTAAAGAAATGCATTTCAATCTAGAATTCCATTTCTATCCAGACTACCAATCCAGTGTGAGGAGAAAATGATACAAAACGACTAGAACAATTATTCCCTTATACTTCATCTCCAGGGAAACTACTGGAGAATGTCAGACCAACACTGAACTAGGGCTTTATTCTGGGTAACACCACTTCCTGCTCTCTGAAAACCTTTAATTTGATGCTTTCTTTTTCTCTGTCCAACTGTTTCTCATCCTGCACCAATACTTATTGTAAAATGCCTTGACTCCATAGACAAATTTGATTCAGAGACTGTGTCCCCAGGATTGTTCAGTAAAGAAAGTGCTTGGATCAACCATCTGGTGAAATTCTTTACTCTTGGTGGGTGTCAGAGTCATATATTCACAGTGGACATGCATCAAATTAAAAAGAAAAAGTGCCACTTACATAATCCAAGTACCCATACCCTGATTCCATGATCACTGGAAAGTCTTCTGACAAAAATGTAGCTTTGTCTATGACTTGCAGAAACATGGATATTGCAGTCAGATTTATAATAATATATTTCTTAATAAGTTAATAAAATTGAAGTACTTGTCTGTAAAAATATACGTGAATAAAGATAAACTGTCATGAACCAGTGATAATTTATTCCAACTATTATTTTCTCAATTTTTACTTAAAATTTTTTCAGATAAATGGTTTAAACTCATTGGATTTACATTTTTATCATCCACTATTCACTAACTCCATAGAGTGTATCAATACATGATCCATTAGTTTGAGTAGGTTTCTTTTAGAGATCTAAATTAGCTTGTAGAGTCAAACATACCCATTCCTTTTTTAAAGTAAGTTTCAGGGGTACAGCATTAAAAGTCAACATCTGTATACACTACAAAGTAATCACCATCACAAGTCTAGTTACCATCTACCATCATACATTTTACCCCCTTCACCCATTTTGCTCAGTCCCAACCCTCTTCCCTCTGGTGATCACTAATTGGTTCTCTGTATCTATGAATTTGTTTTGTTTGTTCACTTGTTTTTGTTTTTAAATTTCACATGAGTGAAATCATATGGTGTTTTTCTTTCTCTGACTTATTTCATTTGCATATAGCCACAAGATCCATCCATGTTGTTCAAAATAGCAGAATTTTACTCTTGTTATGGCTGACTAGTATTCCATTGTATATTTTAACCACATTTTCTTTAACCATTCATGCATAGGTGGATGCTTAGGTTTTTTCCATATCTTGGCTATTCTAAATAATGCTGCAATGGACATAAGGGTGCATATATCTTTTCAAATTAGTGGGTTTTTTTGTATTTTTCAGATAAATACCCAGAAGTGAAATAGCTGGGTCATATGGTAGACCTGAATGTAAGACCTGAAGTCATAAAATTCCTAGAAGAAAACATAGGTGTTACCTCATTAACATTGGTCTTAGCAATGTTTTGTGGATCTGATTCCAAAGGCAAGGGAAACAAAAGCAAAAATAAGTACATAGGACTATATCAAACTAAAAAGCTTCTGTACAGGAAAGGAAACCAGTATCAAAATGAAAAGTCAACCTACTGAATGGGAGAAGATATTTCCAAATCATATATTCGATAAAGGGTTAATATCCAAAGTATATAGAGAACTCAAAGTGAACAACAACAACAAAACAACCCACTTAAAACATGGGCAGATGATCTGAATAGACATTTTTTCCAAAGAAAATATACAGATGATCAACAGGCACGTGAAAATATTTTCAATATCACTAATTATTAGGGAAATGCAAATCAAAACCACAGTGAGATATCACCTCACACCTGTTAGAATGGTTATCATCAAAAAAAAGAAATAACAAATGTTGGTGAGGATGTGAGGAAAAGGGAATGCTGGTGCACTGTTGGTGGGAATGTAAATTGGTACAGCCACTATGGAAAACAGTATGGAGTTTCCTCAAAAAATTAAGAATAGAACTACTGGGAGATGAATCAAGATGGAAGAGTAGTAGGATGTGAAACTCACCTCTTTGCACAAATATATCAAAAATACATCTACATGTGGAATGATTCTTACAGAATATCTACTGAACACTGGCAGATCTCAGACTTCTGAAAGGGCAAGAAAATCTCCATGTAACTGAGTAGAACAAAAGAAAAAAGAGAGAAAGAAATTGGGACAGGACTGGTGCCCTTGAGAAAGAGCTGTGAAAGGAAAGGTTCCCTCAAAGTCCCCTTACCAGCACGGAGGTCAGCCAAGATAAGGGGGAGCTTCAGAGCCTCAGAGGAGAGTGCAGCAACCGGTTTGTGGCAGCCAGAACAGAGAGAAACCTGCAGAGATGGTCCACCCTGTGCTCCCCAGCCTGAGACATGTGTCCACTGGAACAGGTGGAGTCTGGGTGCTGAAGCTCGGGCTTTGGAGATCAGACCCAGGGAGAGGACTGGGGTTGCTGGGTAGAGTCTAGTGCAACCACAACGCAGGGTGTATGGGGAGGAAGCCTGGCTGGCCTCAGAGGCCAGGCACAATTGTTTGGAGGGTGTGGAGGGGAGGGGCAGGACCTGCCACTGCAGCCGTTTTTCCTCTGTGTACTCTCAGGCAACAGGACACCACCCACACGAGCTTCTGGAGCAGGTGCCAGCTGCCGCTGTGAACTCCAGGAGCAGTTGCGAGCCACTGCTGCTGCTCTTCTGAGATCCAGGCTCCAGGAGTGGTCGAGAGCCACCCTTGCAGGCTCCAGGAGTGGTCGTGAGCTGCCTCCACTGCTATCGCAGGCTCCAGGGGTGCACACGAGCTGCCACTGCCACAGAGAGCCCTGGGAGAGGGCGCCAGCTGCCACAGCTGCACACCCTCTCTCTACCAAGGGGATAATGGCCAGTACACACTGAGGAAAAAGGCAGCAGGCATCCATACTAAAAACAGCACTTGCAACAAAAATATTAAACCCACACATGCTACACAAGGATGCTGCCACATATAGCCCTCAAAAACCACAGTAGATAATTGTTTCTCCTAAACTCACAGAGTAAGGGAAATATAAGTAAAATGAAAAAGCAAGGGAACCACTCCCAGTTAAAAGACCAGGAGAATTCCCCTGAAAGAACAAACAATGAAACAGACCTCTTCAGTCTAATAGGCACTAATTTCAAAAAGAAGATAATGAAAATACTGAAGGAATTAAGAAAGGCTATCAGCAGAAATGCAGAGTACTGTAAAAAGGAACTAGAAATTATTAAGAGGAGACAAGACAAATTAGAAAATCCATTTGCCAAGATGAAAGCTGAACTAAACACAATGAATAGCAGAATGAATAATGCAGAAGAATGAATAAGTGATCTGGAAGATAAAATAATGGAAATCACCCAATCAGAACAGCAGACAGAAAGTCAAATGAAAAAAAAATATGAAAGCAATATAAGAGATTTGTGGGATAATATAAAGCATGCCAATCTACACAACAAAGGGATCCCAGAAGGGGAAGAAAGAGAAAAGGGGATCAAAAATGTATTTGAAGAAATTATGGCTGAAAACTTCCCAAAACTAAAGGAAACAGAAATCCAGGTACAGGAAGCACAGAGGGTACCAAATAAGGTGAACCCCAAACAGACCTACACCAAAACATATTATAATTAAAATGGCAAAAATTAAAGAGGATTCTGAAGGCAGCAAGAGAGAAAGAGTTAATTACAAGGGAACCCCCATAAGAATATCAGCTGATTTCTCTACAGAAACATTACAGGCCAGAAGAGAGTGGCAAGATATATTCAAATTCTAAAAGGGAAAAACATGCAACCTAGAATATTCTACACAGCAAGATTATCATTTAGAATAGAAGGAGAGACAAAGAATTTCCCAGACAAGCAAAAAACTCAATACTAAAACTATCCTAAAAGAATATTGAAAGATCTCTAAACAGAAATGAAGCAAGAATCTATAGGAAAGAGAAAAATCATAATTGGAAAGTAAATCACTTAAATAAGCCAGTACACAGATTTTTTCAAAAAACCAAAACATTTTTGTGAAAACGATGATAACCACGATGAACAACAAAATAATAAACATGAAGATGTGAAAGAAGACATCAAAATCATAAAATGTGGGGGAGGAGAGCAAGAAGACGTAGATGATTATTATTATTATTATTTAGAATGTGTTTAACCCTGTATGACTATCAGTCTAAAGCAAGTAGATATAGGAAGGGGTTAACATACTTGATAAACAGGGTAACCACAAATCAAAAACATAAGATTCACAAAAAACAAAAAGAAAACACAAGCATAAAATAAAAGGAAATCACCAAACCACAAAATGAAAAACAGGTATAAAGAAGAAACACAGAATCAACTGGAAAATAAGGTTTAAAATGGCAATAAGTACATGTCTATCAATAATTACCTTAAATGTCAATAGACTAAATGCTCCAATCAAAAGACACAGAGTGGCGGATTGGATAAAGAAATACAAGAGCCTATAATATGCTACCTACAAAGACCCACTTTAGGGCAGAAGACATATAGATTGAAAGTGAGGGGATGTAAAAAGATATTTCATGCAAATGGAAATGACAAGAAAACGGGATCGCAATACTCAGACAAAATAGACTTTAAAACAAAAGCCATAAAGAAAAGGACACTATATAATGATAAAAGGATCAATACAAAAAGATGATTTTACACTTGTCAACATATATGCACCTAATACAGGAGCACGCAAATATATAAAACAAATACTAATAGACAAAAAGGGAGAAATTGACAGGAATACAGTAATAGTAGGGGAGTTTAACACCCCACTCACATCAATGGAGAGAGTTTCTAGACAGAAAATCAATAAGGCAATAAAGATTCTAAATGACAAAATAGAACAGTTAGACTTAATTGATATTTTCAGGATGTTACATCCAAAAAACCAGAATATACATTCAAGTCCACGTGGAACATTGTCTAAGACTGACCACATACCAGGGCACAAAGCAAGACTCAAATTTAAGAGTATAGAAGTTGTCTCAGCACAGTCAAGATGGCAGCATGGGAAGATGCGGAGTTTGCGTCTCCCTACAACTAGGCCACCTACCAGATGCTGGAGGGGGACCTTGATGCCCAGTAGACGGGAGGAACCCCCAAGCAACCGGGTAGGACATGGGGGGACTGAGTGGGGAGGAGAAGTGGAGGATGGACATGACCAGCACCACTGAGGGGTGGCTGGGAGGCGGGTAGGGGTTCCTCTGCCCAATCGGCCCAGGAAGCCAGGCTGGGTCCTACACTCTCAGAGGCCCCCTCCGGGCCACGTTGGTCCTAGGCTTGTAGGAGGCAGGGAGGAGGGGGGGAAGGAGAGTAGAGGTGGATGGTGGGAGGGGAACCCACTAGGACCCCATGATTGGGGAAGGCGCGGAGGGCTTTGCTCCTCCACCTCGGGCCTGGGAAGCCTACTGGGCTGCCAGGTCAGGTCACCCACCCTCCAAAGCCCCCTCTGGGCCCCATGGATCCTGGGGGTGTAGGTGGGAAGCTGGGGAAGAACAGGAGAGGCAGGTGGGAGGGGCCCACTAGGAGAGGAGGAGCTGGAGAGGATCAGAGGGCATTTGCCCCTGCCCTCTGAGACCAGAGGCATGCCTGGGCCCCTTCGGTTCCATTGAACCTAAGCCCCACCCCCAACCCCCTCAGGGCCTTTTCCAGTCCCGTGGGTCCTAAGCATAGGCCCCACCCACCACCTAAACCCCGCCCCTGCTTAAGCCCTGACCCCCACAGCCAAGGCCTTTTCCACCTTTTTTTCCTCCTCTTTTTTACTATTGTGGTTCTGTTTTATCGTCCAGTTGTTGTTTCATGTATATTTTTATTTTTATATCTTTTCTAACATATCTGTTAGTTTAAAAGTCTGATTTTATTTTTTACTCTTTGTTATTGTTCTGCTTTTTGTCTTTTTTTCTTTCTTTTTTGCCACCTTGTGTGGCTTGTGGGATCTTCGTTCATGAGCTGGAGGTTGGGCCGAAGCTCCTGCAGTGGGAGTTCTGAGTCAGAACCACTGGATTAACAGAGAACCTCAGAACTCAGGGAATATTCATCATAGTGAGGTCTCCCAGAGGTCCTCATCTAGGCACCAAGACCCTGCCCTACCCAACAGCCTACAGACTCCAGTGATGGAAGCCTCAAGCCAAACAACCAGTAAGACAGGAACAAAATCCTACCCATCAAAAAAAAAGGAAAAAAAAAAGAAGACAACAAAAAAATATGTCACAGATGAAGGAGCAAGGTAAAAACCTGCAAGACCAAATAAATGAAGAGGAAATAGGCAATCTACATGAAAAAGAAGTCAGAGTAATGATAGTAAAGATGATCCATAATCTCGGAAGTAGAATGGAGGCACAGAATGAGAAAATACAAGAAATGTTTAACAAAGATCTAGAAGAACTAAAGAACAAACAGAGATGAACAACACAATAACTGAAATTTAATATGCTCTAGAAGGAATCAAAAACAGAATAACTGAGGCAGAAAAATGAATAAGTGAGCTGGAAGAAAAATGGTGGAAATAACTGCTGAGGAGCAGGATAAAGAAAAAAGAATAAAAAGAATTGAAGTCAATCTCAGAGACCTCTGGGACAACACTAAACACACCAACATTTGAATTATAGGGGTCCCAGAAGAATAGGAGAAAAAGAAAGGGTCTGAGAAACTATTTCAAGAGATTACAGTGGAAAAGTTCCCTAATACGGTAAAGGAAATAGTCACCCAAGTCCAGGAAGTGAAGAGAATCCCATACAGGATAAACCCCAGGGGAAACACACCAAGACACATATTAATCAAACTAACAACGATTAAGTTCAAAGAAAAATATCAAAAGCAGCAAGGGAAAAGCAAAAAATAACACACAAAGGAATCCCCATAAGGTTATCAATTGATTTTTCAGCAGAAACTCTGCAGGCCAGAAGGGAATGGCAGGATTTACTTAAAGTGATGAAAGAGAAAAACCTACAACCAAGATTACTTTACAAGCAAGGATCTCATTCAGATTCAATGGAGAAATCAAAAGCCTTTCAAACAAGCATAAGCTAAGAGAATTCAATACTACCTAACCAGCTTTACAACAAATGCTAAAGGAACTTCTCTAGGTGGGAAACACAAGAGAAGAAAAAGACCCACAAAAACAAACCCCAAACAAGCAAATGTTAATAGGAACACACACATCAATAATTACTTTGAATGTCAATGCCCCAACCAAAAGACACAGACTGGCTGAATGGATACAAAAACAAGACCCATATATATGCTGTCTACAAGAGACCCACTTCAGACCTAGGGACACACCCAGACTGAAAGTGATGGGATGGAAAAAAGCATTCCATGCAAATTGAAATCAAAAGAAAGCTGGAGTAGCAATACTTGTATCAGATAAAATAGACTTTAAAATAAAGAAGGTTACAAGAGAAAGGAAGGACACTACATAATGATGAAGGGATCAATCCAAGAAGAAGATATAACAATCATAAATGTTTATCCACCAAACATAGGAGCACCTCAATATATAAGGCAAATACTAACAACCATGAAAGGGGAAATTGACAGTAACACAATAATACTAGGGGACTTTAACACCCCACTTACACCAATGGACAGATCATTGAAACAGAAATTAAATAAGGAAACATAAGCTTTAAATGATACAATAGACCAGAGAGATTTGATATTTATAGGACATTCCATCCATAAACAGCACATTACACTTTCTTCTCAAGTGTACACGGAACATTCTCCAGGATAGATCATATCTTGGGTCACAAATCAAGCCTCGGAAAATTTAAGAAAATTAAGATCATACCAAGCATCTTTTCTGACCACAATGCTATGAGATTGGAAATCAATTACAGGAAAAAAAAAAAAAAAAACTGTAAAAAACACAAATACATGGAGGCTAAACAGTACACTACTAAATAACCAAGAGATCACTGAAGAAATCAAAGAAAAAATTCAAAAAATACATAGAAACAAATGACAATGAAAACACAACAACCCAAAATCTATGGGATGAAGCAAAAGCAGTTCTAAGAGGAAAATTTATAGCAATTCAATCTCACCTCAAGAAACAAAAATCTCAAATAAACAACCTAACACTACATGTAAAGCAACTAGAAAAAGAAGAACAAAGAAAACCAAAAGTCAGTAGAAAGAAAACAATCAGAAAGATCAGAGCATAAATAAATGAAATAGAAACAAAGAAAACAATAGCAAAGATCAATAAAACTAAAAGTTGGTTTCTTCAGAAGATAAACAAAATTGATAAACCCTAGGCCAGACTAATAAAGAAAAAAAGGGAGAGGACGCAAATCAATAAAATTAGAAATGAAAAAGGAGAAATCACAACTGACACTGCGTAAGTGCAATGGGTTATAAGAGACTACTACAAACAACTATATGCCAATAAAATGGACAACCATGAAGAAATGGACAAAATCTTGGAAAGGTAAAATTTTCCAAGACTGAACCAGGAAGAATTAGAAAATATAAACAGACCTATCACAAGTAATGAAATTGAAACTGTAACTAAAAATCGTCCAGCAAACAAGAGTCCAGGACCACATGGCTTCACAGGTGAATTCTATCAAAATTTAGAGAAGAGTTAACACCAATCCTTCTCAAACTCTTGCAAAAAATTGCAGAGGGAGGAACACTCCCAAATTCGTTCTACAAAGCCACCATCACTCTGATACCAAAACCAGAAAAAGATATCACAAAAAAGAAAATTATAGACCAATATCACTGATGAACATAGATTCAAAAATCCTGAACAAATACTAGCAAACAGAATCCAACAACATATTAAAAGGATCATATCACCATGATCAAGTGGGATTTATCCCAGGGATTCAAGGATTCTCCAGTATATGCAAATCAATCAATGTGATATACCATATTAACAAATTAAGGAATAAAAACCGTATGATCATCTCAATAGATGCAAAAAAGCGTTTGACAAAATTCAACACCCATTTATGGTAAAAACTCTCCAGAAAATGGGCATAGAGGGAATCTACATCAACATAATAAAGGCCATACATGACAAACCCAAAGCAAACATCATACACAATGGTGAAAAACGGAAAGCATTTCCACTAAGATTAGGAATAACACAAGGATGTCCACTCTTGCCACTCTTATTCAACATAGTTTTGGAAGTCCTAGCCATGGTAATCAGAGAAGAAAAAGAGATAAAAGGAAGCCAAATTGGAAAAGAAGACGTAAACTGTGTTTGCAGATGACATGATACTATAACATAGAAAATCCTAAAGATGCAACCAGGAAACTACTAGAATTAATCAATGAATATGGTAAGGTTGCAGGATACAAAATAAATGCACAGAAATCTCTGGCATTCCCACACTTTTCGTTGTCCCATACTGACAATGAAAAATCAGAAAGAGAAATTAAGCAAACAATCCCATTTACCATCACAACAAAAAGAATAAAATACTTACGAATAAACCTACCTAAGGAGGCGAAAGACTTCTACTCAGAAAACTATAAAACACTGATGAAAGAAATCAAAGATGATGTAAACAGATGGAGAGAAATATACCATGTTCTTGGATTGGAAGAGTCAATATTGTGAAAATCACAATACTACCCAAAGCAATCTACAGATTGCATGCAATCACTATCAAACTACCAGTGGCATTATTCACAGAATTAGAACAAAAAATTGTACAATTCATATGAAAACACAAAAGACCCCGAATAGCCAAAGCCATGTTGAAAAAGAAAAATGGAGCTGGAGGAATCAGGCTCCCTGACTTCAGACTATACTACAAAGCTACAGTAATCAAGACAGTATGGTACTGGCACCAAAACAGAAATATAGATCAATGGAACAGGATAGAAATCCCAGAGATAAACCCATGCACATATGGTCACCTTATCTTTGACAAAGGAGGCAAAAATATACAATGGAGAAAAGACAGCCTCTTCAATAAGTGGTGCTGTGAAAAATGGACAGATACATGTAAAAGAATGAAATTAGGACACACCCTAACACCATGCACAAAAACAAACTCAAAATGGAGTTAAGACCTAAATGTAAGACCAGACACTATAAAACTCTTAGAGGAAAACATAGGGAAAACACTGTTTGACATAAACCACAGCAAGATCCTTTTTGACCCACCTCCTAGAGAAATGGAAATAAAAACAAAAATAAACAAATGTGATCTAATTAAACTTAAAAGCTTTTGCACAGCAAAGAAAACCATAAACAAGACGGAAAAAACAACACTCAGAATGGGAGAAAATATTTTCAAATGAAGCAACGGACAATGGATTAATCTCCAAAATATACAAACAGCTCATGGAGCTCAATGTCAAAAGCACAAACGACCCAATTAAAAAGAGTGTAAGACCTAAGTAGACATTTCACCAAAGAAGACATACAGATGGCCATGAGGCACATGAAAAGATGATCAATATCACTAATTATTAGAAAAATGCAAATCAAAACTACAATGAGGTATCACCTCACAATGATCAGAATGGCCATTATCAAAAAAATCAACAAACAGTAAATGCCGGAGAGGGTTTGATGCAAAGGGAACCCTCCTGCACTGTTGGTGGGAATGTAAATTGATACAGCCACTATGGAGAACAGTATGGAGTTTCCTTAAAAAACTAAAAATAGAACTACCATATGACCCAGCAGTCCAAATACTGGGCATATACCCTGAGAAAACCATAATTCAAAAGGAGACATGTACCACAATGTTCGTTTCAGCCCTTTTTACAATAGCTAGGACATGGAAGAAACCTTAATGTCCATCAACAGATGAATGGATAAAGAAGATGTGGCACGTATATACAATGGAATATTACTCAGCCATAAAAAGAAACAATATTATTTGTAGTGAGGTGGATGGACCTAGAGTCTGTCATACAGTGAAGTAAGTCAGAAAGAGAAAAACAAATACCGTATTATAACACATACATATGGAATCTAAAAAAAATGGTACTGATGAACTAGTGGCAGCACAGGAATAAACATACAGACAGAGAGAATGGACTTGAGGACGTGGGGTTGGGGAGGGGAAGCTGGGGCGATATGAGAGTAGCATTGACATCCATACACTATAAAATATAAAATAGATAGTGGGAAGCAGTAGCATAGCACAGAGATATCAGCTCAGTGCTTTGTGAAGACTGAGGGGTGGGATATGGAGGGTGGGAGGGAGGCTCAAGAGGGAGGGGATATGGGGATATATGTATGCATAAGGCTGATTCACTCTGTTGTACAACAGAAACTAACATAGCATTGTGAAGCAATTATACTCCAATAAAGATGTATTTAAAAAAATTGTCTCAAGCATCTTTTCTGAACACAATGGCATGAAACTAGAAATCAACCACAGAAAAAGAAATGAGGAAAAAAAAAATTACATAGAGACTAAACAACATGCTACTAAAAAACCAATGGGTTAACATTGAACTCAAAGAGGAAATTTAAAAATACCTTGAGACAAATGACAATGAAAACACAACCATATAAAATCTATAGGATGCAGCAAAAGCAGTTCTTAGAGGGAATTTCATAATGATACAGGCCTTCCTCTGAAAACAAGAAAAATCTCAAATAAATCACCTAAACTACCACTTAAAAAATTAAAGAAAACATACAAAACCTGAATTCAGCAGAAGGAAGGAAGTACTAAAGGTCAGAGACGAAACAGAGATTTAAAAAACTGTATAAAAAAATCAAAAAGACCTAGAGCTGGTTCTCTGAAAGGGTAAACAAAATTGACAAACTTATGGCCAGTCTCACCAAGAAGAGAAGAGAGAGGACCCAAGTAAACAAAATAAGAAATGAAAAAGCAGACTTAACAACTGATACTGCAGAAATACAAAACACTATATGGGAGTACTATGAACAATCATATGCCAACAAATTTGACAACCTAGAAGAAATGGAAAAGTTTCTAGAAACACATAGCCCACCAAAATTGAATCAAGAAGAAATAGATAATTTGAACAAAGCACTAGAAGTGCAATAGAATCTGTAATAAACAAAAAACAAAAGAAAACAAAAAAACCGTCTTTACAAACAAAAGTCCAGGACCAGATGGCTTCACAGGCGAATTCTACCAAACATACAAAGAAGAAATTTTACCGACCCTTTTCAAACTCTTCCAAAAGATTGAAGAGGAGGGAACATCCCCAAAGACATTGTATGAGGCCACCATCAGCCTGGTATGAAAACCAGAGAAAGATACCACCAAAAAAGAAAATTACAGGCCAATATAGGTATAGATGCAAAAATTCTCAAAAAAATATTAGCCAACCGAATCTTACAACACATGAAGAATATCTTACACCACGACCAGTTTGATTCATCCCAAGTTCACAAGGATGGTTCAACATAAGCAAATCAATGTGACACACCATATCAACAAAAGACAAAAACCACATGATCATCTCAATATATGCAAAAAAAGCATTTGACAAAATCCAACACCCATTCATGATAAAAACTCTTACCAAGGTGGGTATAGAGGTAACATATCTCAACATAATAAAAGCTATTTATGACAAACACACAGCCAATGTAATAATAGTGAAAAGCTGAAAGCCTTCCCACTAAAATCTGGAACAAGAAAGAATGGCCACTCTCACCTCTTCTATTCAACATAGTATTGGATGTCCTAGCCACAGCAGTCAGACAGGAAAAAGAAATAAAAGGTATCCAAATTGGAAGGGAAGAGGTAAAATTGTCATTATGCTGATGACATGCTACTATATACAGAAAACCCTAAGGACTCCACACAAAAATGCCTAGAACTGATAAATTCAGCAAGGTAGCAGGATAGAAAATTAAAATACAGAATTCAGTTGCATTTCTTTACACTAACAATGAAATATTAGAAAGAGAAAGTAAAAAAAAAAAAAAAAACTTTTAAAATCTCACCTCCCAAAATAAAATACTTAGGAATAAACCTGACCAAGGAAATGAAAGACTTACACACGGAGAACTATAAAACATTAATAAAGTAAATTGAAGGTGATTCAAAGAAATGGAAAGGTATCCCATGCTCTTGGATTGGAAGAATTAATATTGTTAAAATTGCCACACTACCCCCCAAAGCAATCTACAGGTTTATTGTGATCCCTATCAAATTTCCTATGACATTTTTCACAGAACTAGAACAAATAATTCTAAAATGTATATGGATCCATAAAAGACCCAGAGTTGCCAAAGAAATCCTGAGGAAAAAAAGAACAAAGCAGGAGGCATAACCCTCCCAGACTTCAAACAATACTACAAAGCTACAATAATCAAACCAGCATGGTATTGGCACAAACACAGACATATGGATCAATGGAAGAGAATAGAGAGCCCAGAAATCAACCCACACACCTATGGTCAATTAATCTTCAACAAAGTATTCAAGAATATACAATGGGAAAAAGACAGTCTCTTCAGCAAGGGGTGTTGAGAAAGTTGGATAGCTGCATGTAAATCATTGAAGCTAGAATACACCCTCTCACCATACACAAAAATAAACTCAAAATGTTTTAAAGACTTAAACATAAGACATGACACCATAAAACTTGTAGAGGAGAGCATTGACAAAACATTCTCTGACATAAATCACAGCAATGTTTTCTTAGGTCAGTCTCCCAAGGCAATAGAAATAAAAACAGAAATAAACAAATGGGACCTAATCAAACTTACAAGATTTTGGACAGCAAAGACAACCTACAGAATGGGAGAAAATATTTGCAAATGATGCAACCAAGAAGGGCTTAATTTCCAAAATATACAAACAGGTCATACAATTCAACAACAACAGAAAAACAAATAACCCAATCAAAAAATGGGCAGAAGACCTAAATATATATTTCTCCAAAGAAGACATACAGATGGCCAATAGGTACATGAAAAGATGCTCAACATGTCTAATTATTAGAGAAATGCAAATCAAAACTATGAGGGACCACCTTACACTGGTCAGAATGGCCATCATCAAAAAGTCTAGAAACAATAAATGTTGGTAAGGGTGTGGATAAAAGAGAACCCTCCTGCACTATTAGGGGGAATGTAATCTAGTGCAGCCACTGGGGAAAACAGTACGGAGATTCCTCAGAAAACTAAAAATAGAATTACCATATTATCTAGCAATCCCACTCTTGGGCATACATCCAGACAAAACTATAATTGAAAAAGATACATGCACCCCTATGTTCACAGCAGCACTATTCACAATAGCCAAGACATGGAAGCAACCTAAATGTCTATCAACAGATGAATGGATAAAGATGTTGTGGGCTTCCCTGGTGGTGTAGTGGTTGGGAATCTGCCTGCCAATGTAGGGGACATGGGTTTGATCCCTGGTCCTGGAGGATCCCACATGCTATGGAGCAACTAAGCCCATGCATCACAACTGCTGAGCCTGCACTCTGGAGCCTGCAAGCCACAACTACTGAAGCCCGTGCACTTAGAGCCCATGCTCCGCAACAGGAGAAGCCACCACAATGAGAAGCCTGCGCACCACAACAAAGAGTAGCCCCCGCTAGCCGCAGCTAAAGGAAGCCCACGCACAGCAACTGAAGCAGCAAAAAAAAAAAAAAAAAGATGTTGTACATATATACAATGGAATACTACTCAGCCATAAAAAATAATGAAATAATACCACTGGCAACAACACAGATGCAACTAGAGATTATCATACTATGTGAAGTCAGAAAGAGAAAGACAAATACCATATGATACCACTTATATGTAGAATCTAAAGTATGACACAAATGAACCTGTCTACAAAACAGAAACAGACTTATGGACACAGAGAACAGACTGGTGGCTGCCAGGAGGGAGGGGGTTAGGGGAAGATGGAGTGGAAGGTTGGTGTTAGCAGATGTAAGTTGTTATATATAGAAGGAATAAGCAACAAGGTCCTACTGCATAGCACAGGGAACTATATTCAGTATCCTGTGATAAACCATAATGGAATATTAAAAGAAAAGAATGTATATATACATATCACTAAATCACTTTGCAGTACAGCAGAAATTAATATGACATTGTAAATCAACTATACTTCAATAAACAAAACAATAGAACTACCTCTTCTTTTCAAATAATTTATATACAATGAAGTTTGGTATGCACAACAGGCCAAACGTTATCTAGTGTTTTGTTTTTACTATCTAAATTTGATCCTACCAGCAGCAACCCTCACTGTAGTTCTGACTTTCTGAGTCTCTTAACTTACACGGGTTCTTTCCAAAGTCTGAGAAGGGGCCCTAACACTGTGTTATATAATTACACATTTTGTTAAAGTTTGCAAAAGATATTTTATGACTGAAATTATACGGTATTTTTACTTTCTCTGTATGACTTATTTCACTTAGCATAATACCCTCAAGGTCTATCCATGTTGTCACAAATGGCAGATTTCATCTTTTTTATGGCTGAGTAGTATTCCATTGTATATGTTACCTCCCTACAAAATAAATCTAAAATTTAAAAAAAGGTATTTTAATTGCCATCTGATAAGATTATTCTTTTTTCTAACATGAATTTTCATCCATCAAAGCTAACCTGTGTGTCTGGTGGCAACAGAGTGAACTGGACATCCTAGTGACCCAGATAAGGGTAAGCTGAGTTGGGGATACATTTAGTTTGCAGGGACTTCCTTATACAGATAAGTTGTTAGTTAACTATTCTGAAGTAGAAATGGTTTCCAGATATACTCGTCCTGCCTGCTGTACCAATTTATGCAGCATCGTGACAGGAAGACTATGGCACAGACACTGGGCTGAAGAGGTAGCCAGGGGGAAGTGTGAAAAACTGGATGGTGGTTTGTGGAAAATTATTCCAAATCTTATAGACCATATAAACACTTGATAATTCTTCCTGTATTTGACAATACCAATAATTTGAATATTACCAAGAGAAAATTATGAATTAAAAGAAAAACTAATTCATTGATAATAAAAAAAAGGATAAACCATTTCAGAAGACTGAATTGCCTATTTTCCATATAAAATATCACAAAATCTTGATTATGCTATGAAATAGTAAAAATAAAATTAGGAGTATGGGATAAATAAGTTAAAAAAATATATATGAAACTAAACACTGAAGGAGAAATACTAGAGGTAAGTGAGGCAGTTAATTTTTTCAACTGTATTATCTTTCTGAGGTGTGTGATGAAATATTTATCAGATTCTCAAAATTTATGATTTGATGAGTTCTCATTATAAATACACATATTTTGTACTTAATTCTTAAATTTATAGTTTTGTATTTTTCTTAAAAGAGGCCTCCAAATTTCTATAAGCTTAAGTCTCAGAAGATCTGGGCTCACCTCTGCCTACAAGTAAGTATAATTGTTATTATTATTACTATTATTATGTCTAGTTTAAGGATGAGAAGACTGAAGTCTTGGAGCGACAATGTAATTTCTCCCTCTTCACAGAGCAAGTGGTAGAACTAGGACTCAAACCAAGGTCTGTCTGAATACATGGTCTATCTCAATGTTTACAAAATGATGCCTCTCAAAATATTTGTGAGTCAGTCACACTAGGTCACACCAAGAATTTTTCTTCCCACCCCTTGATTTCTCCAATATTATGCAGTACGATTTAGTTCAGTTAACTATTACCAGTGAACTAGGTACACAAAAATAAACAAAATTTCATTAAGCCTTGTTTTCTAGGAGTGGGCATTCTTGTCAGGGAGAGAGAGAGATGAGGATGTTACTACATAACATAGTAAGTATCTGATATTCACAAGTTGCACTTGGAGAACCTTGGAAGTACACTTGATTCAATCTGAGTGAAGATTATGATGGGGTGGAGCTGGGTTAAGTAAAAGATTCACACAATATGTGACACCTGGACAGAATTTTAAAAGACAAATAGGATGAAGCCAGGTTGAGAAGAAAGGATGATGGTACTACACATTGTACTTGAAGAGCTGTGTGTGAAATTGTGTGCAAGCCTGTGTCCTTGTCTTTTGAAGCAAAAGGTTTTCCCTTTAGCCTCCCAGGCCTCCCCTCATTCTCAAAAGGCCGACTCAAGAGTTAATGTTTAGGGCATGTGAAGATGTACGAACAAAGAAGAGCTGTTGGGCTGCGGAGCTGGTCACAATTTAGACTATATATCTGCCACATGGCAAAATCACCTAACTCGCAGTTTCCTGAAAGATACAAAGGCCTGACACACATTCCTAAGTTGTTTTTATAGGAAGCCGACCCCCACCAGATGAAAACTGCTGACTTCAAGCACACAGACCCTAGACTGGTTGAAACCAGAAGGTCGATGATGCTTGAAACTTCGCCTTGATGCCAACCAATCTGGGAATTGTGCATGAACTGATCATACACCCTGCAGCCCCCTCCCTCTTTAAAACATCTTCCCTGAACGCCATTGGGGAGTTTGGGTGTTTTGAGCATGAGCTACTTGTTCTCCTTGCTTGCCACCCTGCAATAAGTGCTGTACATTCCGGTGTCAGTTGATTGGCTACAATGCATGCGAGCAAGCCAACGCAGGTTTGGTTCGGTAACTTACGTAGCTTCACATTGCTGGAGCATAATATTTAGAAGCCAGAAATTGCAGAAAATTATACTAGAAAAGTTCCAGAATTTCATATACTTTGTTAAGAACCTTGAATTTTATCTTAAAATTAATCTGTAAAAAAATATTTAAAGCAGAAGGATGATTTAGTTTGCATTGTGATTAGCTCCAACATGGTGGCATAGGTGTTCAAGATGAATTTGAGATGAACAGAAGACCCAGTCCAGTGAGGAGGGTGTAGCAGCAATCCAGGTGAGAATAAAAAGGTCTGAACTAAGGGTAATGAAGACTGATAAAAGAGGATGCATTTGATAGTAACTAAATGTGATAGTCAGTTGAGAACTATTTAAGACACCACGATGTCTCCTGTGGTTTGATGAATCATTGTTTGATGAAGCCAACATTTAAGGCAGAAAAATAGGAGGAAAATCAAAAAGGAAAGAGAAATTGCTGTTTCATTTTGGACTTCTCAAATGTGAAGTGACTTTGAGATAACCTATTAGAAATGTTAAGCAGACAGCTCAAGATGACCCTTGGATATAGTTAAAGGTTTGAGATTCATTAGTATGTTGGTAGCAGCTTAAACCATGATTACAGATGGATTCACCAAAGCAGCATATAAAAAGAAAACAATCTCTGAAAAAATAGGCCAGTCTTTTTGAATTATGGTTTTCTCTGGGTATATGCCCCGTAGTAGGATTGCTGGGTAATATGGTAATTCCAGTTTTAGTTTTTTAAGGAACCTCCATACTGTTCTCCATAGTGGCTGTATCCATTTATATTCCCACCAACAGTGCAAGAGGGTTCCCTTTTCTCCACACCCTCTCCAGCACTTGTTGTCTGTAGATATTCTGATGATGCCCATTCTAACTGGTGTGAGGTGATACCTCATTGTAGTTTTGATTTGCATTTCTCTAATAATTTGTGATGTTGAGCATCTTTTCATGTGCCTCTTGGTCATCTGTATGTCTTCTTTGGAGAAATGTCTATTTAGGTCTTCTGCCCATTTTTGGATTGGGTTGTTTTTTTGATATTGAGCTGCATGAGCTGTCTATATATTTTGGAGATTATTAAACAAATCAGTCAAGGCTTTACTTGAATAGTCTAACCTGGAGTCATTGGGAGGGAAATAACGAAGATAAGAGCTTCTTCCTTGCCCCATAAAGAACAAATATTTGATTTTGACTTCTGCCTCTTCAGTGTTCTATATATTTTGTATAGAACCTACTCAAATTTGTTTTCAAAACTGAAGCTACAGGATTTCTTTATTTATAATTTAACTGAGTTTGTCCCATTAGATATTAAAATCGACTGTGCCTCTTTCTCCTCGCGCCTCTTTATTTCCCCATCCCATGTGTTTTGACCTTGAGTTCACTTTTAAAGATACTCCTGCTAGAGATTCATAGTGCATCAAAAAAATAGGTTAAAATTTTTAATAGCAATCTCTTCATCGCAATCTCTTCATCTACATTATTCTACCAAGTTAAATGAAAAAATAAAATTTTCATGTTCATAGTAGGAAAGATAATAGTTTTATCTTCCAGTGGTCTCCTGCAGAACATGCTTAAACGAATGCATTCGTAATATGGAGCAAAACTTCATCTGTGTTCTGCATAACTGCATCTTGGCTGTAGATGATTTCAGTGTGGGATGTGAGAAGGAATTTTGAAATGTGCAGCCTGTTTCCTGCAGATAAGTTTATGTGTCCTCCTTTCATCATGAAAAGAAGTTAAGATAATAGTTACCCTATAAACAAATGCAAACTTTCAAATCTACTCTTGATTCTAATGGCTTTCAGTCCGGGTTCAGGATTACCACAATGCACTGTGTGAATCTGCACTGCATTAAGCTCAGGCAAATTTCTCAAAATGTTTTAAGGATGATTTGTAACTTGTAGTACATTTCGAATGTTTTTATGATTTGGACATATGCACATTAGTACTTAAATAGTTGATGTCAATATAGATGTGGCTCCATAGAGCTGTCAAAATAATCAAGGTCAAAATATTCAATTTGAGAAGGTACCCAAAATACTTTACCATCCAAGAGCTCTCATGACTAAAACAGTTATGTAGTTTTCTTTGACAGTAATGTAGAATGTATGTGTGTGTGTGTGTTATGGAGGGGGCAGGGAGGGGATAATAATAGGTGAAAAGCCAAGAACTGAGTGTCAGTTCCACCATCCCTATACCCTAACGAGTCCCACTTATGCATTCATCTATTTCTATTCTTACTCATATGCCCTAAGACAGTCATGCCCTGAGAAAACTTCTTTCCTAAAAGACAGAGTAAAGAAGTTGTTATTGGGGCACAGTGTTGTCTTGATATGGCAGTCCCCATGACCCTGGTACCATGATTAATTTCCCCTTTAGATTACTTTCTTCTTGTTACTATTGCTGAACACCTGCTTAAATGTTTGATCTTTGAGGTTCTGACTTCCTGACACCTGGCCCTGCTATAATCTTGTTCGGCCCTTAGTTTCCAAGTGGGAACAGGACAAGTCAGAATGACCCCTTACTCCCTTAATGTTTGTTCTCCTTTGGCCTTTGACATACATTGACCCCCCAAATTTAGACCTCCTGGATCCTAAGAGCTACAGACTTTAACCAATTCTTTCCCTTGAATGTAAAGAGTAATGGACCCTTCTGTTTGGTAGCAGTCATTCCAAACAAATTCAGAGATTTCTTCCACAGCATTCCTAGCTGTGGTCACATTATATCTACTTTAGCACATCAGGTGATTAAGAGTTCATTATATTTTAAGGCAATTCATTCCTATTATGAACAGTGCCTCCTTCATATAACAAGTTAATGATTGGATTTATCTAGGTGGGCCAGTTGTTATGTTAAATAGCTACATTCTATGTCTATTCATCCATAGTCATAGTACATGAATTCCATCTGTACTTAAACTTCTTGTAAGTTGATGTTCTGGGAATTTTGATGGATTCCAGCTTTTAGAAAAAAGTGAAGACACTAAGGGGAAAAGATGACTAGAAGTTGGAAGGTGGTCAGGAAAGGTAAGCAAAGATGCAGGACCTTAAGTTCAGAGGGCCTGGTGGTAGAGAGAGCGTGAGCCTGTAGTTGAACCACCCAGACATAGCTCTGTGGCACTGCGTACACACCCCTGGACAGAGAGAGCTGTATGATAAAACCAAAAGATCTTTGTCACCATAGAGCCACACAACTATAATGAGGACTCATTTCCCAAAGACCAGGCTTACAAAAGTGGTACTATGTCCTGAGCTGGCCAGAGAAATGATATATTTTGTATCAAGGGTAATCCAGCACCACTACATGGGCAGCTCAAGTGTAATATCTGCCACTCAGCTTATTTGGTGGTGTGTGTGTGTGTGTTCAATTAAAATGGCAGGCCTGCATAAGTAGATGTTTCAATAATGTCAGCCATCAAGGCGTGTCCTTGCTTCTGAACCGAGAAGAACATAACAGCCCAGTTGTCTGACAGATGGCGCATTAATGTGAGATTCTAAGCATTAGAAACCAGACGACTAGCAAGAGCAGTGGCCAGGACAGATAGTAGAGCAACTTGCAGATGTGAATTCTTGCCTATCGTACCTCTAACACTTAGAATCCAAGATCCAAGGAGAAGGGCTGAGGTCCTAGCTCAGGGAGATATGAGTTATTTATCCAGCAGACTTAGGTACCAATTGTGTGTACACGCACACACAAATGTTTTTTCACACCACATCACGCTTCTGCTCGAAATCTTGCAACAATTCCCATTTCACTCAAACTAAAAGCCAACATTCTTTGGATATCCTACATGAGCTGATTCTAATTACCTCTTTGCCTTCGTTCTATCTGCTTCTCCCTCACTGATTCTGATTTCCAACCCTCCTCTAAGTCTTTTCTCAATTGCTCCCTCCTCATTGAAGCCTATCCTGACTCTCTTCTTTAAAACTGCTTTCACTCTAGTCCCAGCTCTCCAAATCCCCCCCTTATCTTGTTTTACATTTTTTTTGTTTTGTTTTTTACTATTGTACTTACCACCTTCTAAAATACTTTATTATTGGTTCTCTGACTCCTCCTAGATTGTTAACTCCAAGATTTTACTGATGTATCCTATGGACCTAGAACAGTATCTGACCAGCCTTTTGTGTTCAAAAAAGCATTTGTTGAATAAGTGTATGAAGTAGAGCTAATGTTAAATTATTTGCCTTTTTTGGTGGCCACATGGGATGTCACATATTTTATTAAAGTCCTTAAGGGGTGAGAGGAGCTGCAAACACTGGGCAAGCAGCTTCAGCTGTGGTAGTGGTAGCCCTTAAAACAGAGTCCAGAAATTCCAGAAATAGTGAGTGGTTGGGCCCAGGAAGCAGCAGATCTGGAAAGCAAAAGTGCTTTATGAAGATAAAAGTTAGTCAAGAGAGTCTGAAGGTGGGGAAACAGAGTTTGTTCAATTCACATGCAGCAAAATTTACTTATCGTGTTTATTGTTTGTCTTACCACGTAAAAATAAAAGCTCTATAAAGACAGGAATTGTTGCTTCTATTGTTCACTAACATATTCCAGCACTAAGAACTCTGTGTATTTCAGAGATGGGGCTCAATACAAGTTTGTTAAATTAAGGCAAACACTGCTTCACTAATGGAGATTATATTTTTAAAATATTTTTTGCTCACATCTGTGAATATTGTAACTAAAAGATATGATCTCATCAAGTTAATGTCGCGTGATAAAGAGAGGAAAAGTTGTTCTCTTCTGTTTTAATATAAGTGGCTTTTTTAGAGAGAACAGATAAATGAGCAAAATTAGAAGATGTTTAAATACTGGATCTACCCAAAGTAGAATAATTTAGCAAAAATGCTAAGTACAAGAACAAAGATCTTCATCTTTTTTTCTTTAAATTACTGAAACTGTTACACATGAAAAAGGAGAAAAGAAAAAAAGGAATTCTATCCAAGCCCCGAGAAGAGAAATTATGAGTAATTAATGTAGCCAAAAAGATACCACCAAGACCCTGCGTGCTAGTGCCACAGTGATTCACCACAGCACATGAATGTTCTATTTGTTCATCTCAAGAAACTCAGGGGAAAAAAGGCTTTTGGATTTCAAATGTTTAGCTGTTAAAAAAAATCTGGGGCTTCCCTGGTGGCACAGTGGTTGAGAGTCCGCCTGCCGATGCAGGGGACACGGGTTCATGCCCTGGTCCGGGAAGATCCCACTTGCCGCGGAGCGTCTAGGCCCATGAGCCATGGTCGCTGAGGCTGTGCGCTCTGCAATGGGAGAGGCCACAACAGTGGGAGGCCCGCGTACCGCAAAAAAAAAAAAAAAAAAAAAAAAAATCTGAAGAGAGGCACTATAGATCACCCTTTAATTTATTATCATTTTAGGGAAAGTGAGCACATGCACAAAGATTAGTCAAGAAGAGAAACCTCCCACTGGGAGGGACAAATGGTGGAACAGTAGGACCTTGAGCTCATCTCCTCTCACAAGCACATCAAAATCACAACTAACTGTTGAACAACCATCAGTAAAAAAAGACTGGAACCTACCAAAAAAAGTACATCCAAAGATAGAAAGAAGAAACCACAACAAGATGGTGGGGGTGGTGTACTCGTGATACAATAAAACCCCATACAACCTGGGTGGGTGACCCACAACTAGGGAACAACTGTATCACAGAAGTTCTCCCACAGGAGTGACAGTTCTGAGCCCCACATCAGGCTCCCCAGCCTAGAGGCCTGGCATCAGGAGGAGGAGCCCCCAGAGTTTTTTTTTTTTTTTTTTCTTTTTTGCGATACGCGGGCCTCTCACTGCTGCGGCCTCTCCCGTTGCAGAGCACAGGCTCCGGACGCACAGGCTCAGCGGCCATGGCTCATGGGCCCAGCCGGGATCCTCCCGGACCGGGGCACGAACCCGCATCCCCTGCATCGGCAGGCGGACTCTCAACCACTGCGCCACGAGGTAAGCCCTCAAATAAAGCTACTGAATAGCTTGGGTCCCTCCAGGGCATGTTAGAGGCTAGACTGACCACATCAACTGCCTCAGCCTCTCACTGCACTTTTTTTTTTTTTTTTTTTTGGCGGTACGCGGGCCTCTCACTGTTGTGGCCCCTCCCGTTGCGGAGCACAGGCTCCAGACGCACAGGCTCAGCGGCCATGGCTCACGGGCCCAGCCGCTCCGCGGCATGTGGGATCCTCCCGGACCGGGGCACGAACCCGCATCCCCTGAATCGGCAGGCGGACTCTCAACCACTGCGCCACCAGGGAAGCCCCGACTATTTGGTTTTGAAGGCCAGCAGACCTTGATTGCAGGAGCTCCACAGGCCTGGGGGAAACAGAGACCTCCACTCTTGGAGGATGCACGCAAGGTTTCACATGCACCAGGACCTAGGGCAAAAGTGGTGACTAGAAAAAAAAAAAAAAAGGTGACTAGGAGCCTGGGCCAGACCTACCTCCTGGTCTTGGAGGGTCTCCTGGGGAAGTGGGGGGTGGCTGTAGCTCACCCTGGGGACATGGACACCAGTGGTGCTGGCAGAGGTCTCAGAATGTCATCTACATGTACGCTTATTGAAGGTAGACATCTTGCCTGGGTCATAAGCGCTCAAGACCTGGCCCCACCCAACAGCCTGTAAGCTCCCGTGCTGGGACACCTCAGGCCAAACAAGCAGTAGAATGGGAACACAGCCCCACACATCAGCAGACAGGCTGCCTAAGGGCTTCCTGAGTCCATAGTCACCTCTAGACATGTCCTTTAACATGGCCCTGCCCACCAGAGGGCCAAGACCCAGCTCCACTCATCAATGTGCAGGCACCAGAAGCAAGAAAACTATGATCCTGCAGCCTGTGCAACTGAGTCCATAAACTAAGTCAGAACCTACTCTGGGAACAGGGGAGCAGCTGGCCTCTGGCCCTTGGATGATGGGAGGAGAAAAAGAAAAGGCCACAACTAGAAACAAGAAAATTACGAAATGGGAAAGCTCACTGGTAAAGGCAAACATGAAGGCAGGAAATTATCCACACACAAATATGATATTAAAACCAGTAATCATGAGATGCGGAGAGTATACAAATGCAGGATATTTAAAATGCATTTGAAATTAAGAGATCAGCAACTTAAAACAATCACATTATATATATATATAGAGAGAGAGAGAGAGAGAGAGAGACTGCTATACCAAAAGCTCATGATAATTACAAACCAAAAATCTATAATATATAGGTGCACAAAAAAGAAAAATGAATCCAAACACAACTCTAAAGACAGCCATCAGATCACAAGAGAAGAGAATAAAAGAGGAAATAAAGAAGTCCTCCAATATACTTAGCTAAGCACCTGCTGTCTGAGCATGCCTGCTCCCTTCTGCTCCAATCCTGAACAAGGTACTACACTAAATACCAGCCCTTCAACCAATCGGGTTAGAATTCAAAGAACCTGGAGCAGCCCTGAGGCCCACAGGCTCACATAAGAATATGATTCCCTCTTTTAAACATAATAGTTACTACCACTTACTTAAGCATTTGCTATTCGAGTCCCCTATGAGACCCTGGACATGCATTTTCATTTGCCTAGGAAGACATTCTGAGGATAAAGTTACTCAAGGTCACACAAACCCTACTTGGATTCTAGAACCCATGTTCTTTCTATGGCACGGCTTATGAATAAGGGCCTGTCCACCTGGGTCTCCAGGTTAATACAGCAGTTTCCTCCCTTTGGGGCTGTAACCCTATCCTGAACGTAGGCAGTCTTGACTGAAGCTCTGACACTCTAGATATCTCTTATAAGCCCCCTCCCTGCAATGGCTGGATCTGACTTGTGGACTCGGTCACTGGCTGGAGTCCTGCTCCTTCAGGGATAGGTTTCTAGTAAAAAGGCCATTCACTGGTCACTGTCCAGACCAGTACTGCTGGCCCCACCCACCACAGACACCCTGGGGTGGAGTCAGTTCACCCAGGCTGATCTACCTTCAACACCTTTTCCATATTAAATGCCGATGAGAGACGTCTGGATGGTCACCTACTGTGGGCCGGCATTACATTACGCTCCTAAAATTTATTGTTGAACTTGAGTGGTATTCATCCACCCTGGAACTTCAGGCTGCCTGTCATCCAGACCACATCAGATCATGGCCCAAAGCATGAAGAAATACTCCTTTGGTATGCTGACACAGTGGAAAAGGCTTTGTGCAAAAGATATACCAAAAAACAAAACGTGAGATGTACACAGAGAGACTTTTAGTTCCTGCAGAATTATAGGTTGTTGGTCAAAGTTCACATTGTCAGCAGGAAACTCACCCAACACAGTTTTGTAAAATCACAACAGGGTAATTAGGAAGTTGGAAAAAGTAGTGATTGGTAAAGTTGAGAGTCACAGTTAGTCTCAGGTGGGAGCAGTTCATCCTACAGGTCCTACACCATACATCGGTTCTTTACAATGTGCATGAAAATCACCTGGGGCTCTCGTTACAACATGGATTCTAACTCAGTCCATCTGAGGTGGGGCCTGAGGCTCTGCATTTCTGACAAGCTCCCCTAACGTGCGGAAAGCCTGATCCTCAGACTACATTTTGCTTAGCAAGCCCACAGACCTCCTTGACACAGGTTTAAAAAGGAAATAATATAGTTGACTTACTTGGACCTAAGTTATGCATGCAGGTGGCATTAGAACCTTCCAGCCAAGGTGCATGACCTTACCAGAAACGTACTCATTCACAGAGGAAAAAGACTAAGCCAGAAAGGAGACTCAGAGCGTGAGGGAGACGGAGCCTGGGGTTGAGGGGTCTGGAAACACATATGAAAATCAAGAGAGGGAAACAATGGGCAGTATTCATAGAAACAGCAACAATGTTGTTCAACTGAGTAAATAACCCATGTTTGAAAAGCAGAGAAGAAGGTAGCCTGGGTTATTTCAAGTCAGGCCTGGGAACGCCAGACCCACAACTCTAGACTCGCTAGCACAGAAAAGGCGAACTTCAAAGTCTTAACAACAAGTATCGGGAAGCAGTGCAGGCAAACCAATACCACCTAGGTGAGCACAGGGTCACAAATGTCCAGAAGGCAACCAGGTAGATTCCCGGATTCGGGAAGTGAACTTACCTGCTCATCTTCAGCTTCCAGGAGGAACTGAGCAAGAGAAGGCAGTGTCCTAGCCCTAGAGGAAACAGCGTGTCCACCGAGGAATCCAGGAAGGGATGAAGTACGGGGGCTGGAAAACTCAGCAAAGGCTCAGCTCTGTTACTCACGGCAAATCCGCCGTAAAGTTACGTCGTAGGGAACCAATGAAAGGCCTGTATTCCCTCTTACCCGCGTGGGGCAGAATCAACACGTGTGAGTTAAGTGGCTCTAGCTGGGAAAACTGGTAAACAGTGTGAGGCAGGAAGCAAAGTGAGGTCCCAGAACAGCAGTATCGGCATCACCTGGGAACTTGTTAGGAAATGTAAATTCTCAGCCCCGCTCCAAGCCTGCCAATCAGAGGCTGCGGGGGTGGTGCCCTGCAGCCTGGGCTCCAACAAGCCCTCCAGGTGATTCTGATGCACACTCACTGCAGCAGAAGCTATTGAAAGCACGGTGGAGAGACGAGGCCAGGTGTGGCAAAGGACAATCATTATAAGTAGGCTTGATAATGGTGCTTTTAAAGAGCTAGTGAAGACTAAAGCCTGTTTACAGGGAGAAGAAAACCCAGGAGAGAAAATGTAATATAATAATAAATGCTCAGTGATCAAAAACAGTGGATGAATGTAAATTGTAGTTAAAAAATACAAGGGAAAATTTAATAACAGGCATTAACAATCTTCATCTCTTACGCTTTTTATTTCCCAACCTCATATATGTGTCTACTGGTAAGGACACCATTAGGAATTTTCAATAATCCATATGTCTCTTTCAAATGTATTTCTCCAGCATGGTCAGGGAGCCCACCTTAGGTAGGTAGCTCTTTGGGCAGGGTAGCCATGTAATATATTTAACAAAATATCCTGAAAGATTGCTAAAAATCCTGAGCCCAAAACATATGACTTCAGAAAGTCACATAATACAATAAAAATGGAGATAGCAATGTGAAAAAAGAAAAAAAAAAGAAGAGACACCTCCCAAAGGTTTAGTTCCTCTCAAGGAAGCCTGGGAAAGATGCTGCATCAAAACATTAAAATGATTCTGGTGCTCACAGTCGTAGGGTCATATCAGCTTAAGGTTGAAATTCTCAAGAGATTGCTAAGATGTGGGATGAAATGAAAGAAAAGAGTGCAGTCTTGGTATTAAGTAGAGCTATAAAATAAGAACATAATTACAAACAATCATAAGTGGTAATTCTTTCATAGACTCATCTATATATTGGCTACATGACTAAGAGGCTGGAGTGTTCTAAAGAAATTGGCACTCAGGTATGGGCAAGAGCAAGATACAATGGAGACACTATGGTGGGAGAAAGCAGATGCACAAGGGCAAATGGATTGATAATGATCATCTGTAATATAGTTAAATAGTTTACCTAATACAGTAAGCACTATGCTGAAGAAGACTTTGGGGCATCATTTCTACTTATGTTTTTGTTTGTTTTTAAATGTTATTTTATATTGGAGTATAGTTGATTAACAATGTTGTGTCTACTTCTGTTTTGTGAAATGAAAGTAAAGGCTCACCCTTTACCCACCCAAGCACACCACACAAATACCCACACACATACATGTGCACTCATCTCACTTCTTAAGTGAATCTATATTATCCCAAAAGTCTTCTCCAAATTAAATCACAACATATTTAACTGAGGTATCAATCAGTGTGGAGAAGTGGAAGGAGAGATTGAGGAAGGGAGATCTCTTCTCCCTAAAGGTCATGTGGGATGTGAATATCTAGAGCCACACAGAATATCATCCCTGATAATTTTAATCACAGTCTTGAAGGGCCTAGTGTCTTAAAGAAATAATTTAAGTGATTGTTATTAAAGAGGTACTGATTAGCACAAGCAGCTCTGTGTCCTTTAAGCTAAATGCTTTCTTTGTAGTGATAGAATAGAATAAATCATCCCATGTTTAGATATAGCTGAAGTATCACATTTGGGGAAAATGCACTAAAATGGTACTCTAAACTATCTGTGGTGCTCTGAACTGCTGTCAAAAGAGCCAGGACTTTCAGAGCTGGATTTGTGGATTTGTTATTACAAGACCCCTATGGCTGAAGGGTCAAAGACAAGACAGTATATATTTATCATGAGGCTCTTTATCTTCTTGAAAATAGGAGCCCTTGGTAACTCACAACAGTGTTTAAAAGGGTAGTTTTAAAAATTAATTATCTGGAGGTGCTTATTGTTGAGACAGCAAATAGGTTTTGATTAAAGGTTCAAGGAGCATTAATAGAAAGGCTCCAAAGTGCTGGTCTGTCTAGATGACTGTAGCAGAGCTCGGCTAGTCATTTATCAAATTCTTTTCCTCTTCCTTCCGGGAAAGGTTATTATACAAATAGACTACTGCCTCCCTCACAGTTAGATATGGCTATGTGGCTGAGTTTTAGTCCTAGTTAGCACAATGAGAATGGAAGCAGTATTTGGCCACTTCCAACCCTGGCCCATGAGAACGTCTCATGTGATCCTCCACACTCTTCCCCCCATCTCCCCATAAAATGCTAAAGATCCAGCAGAGAATGTTGACATTCTAGGGATGGCAGAGCCACATGTGGAAGGAGCTAGGATGCTGAAATCATTGCATGGAAGATCACCGGCAATGACGGACTGTTATGTGAGCTAAAAATAACCTTCTAATGGGTTAGGTCTCTGACATCTGGGGATTGTTTTTATAGGTATTAGCCTAACACACGAAACTTGTTGTCCATTGACCTGTGCCTCATCTGCTAAACCTAGTAAATAGGTATAATATATAGTAAAGCAACAAGTGAGCAGAAAAATGTGCTTTTTTTTTTACACTAGCTAGTCAAATCTCCAAAACATAAATTATAGAAAATTTAAGAATATATTAGAGGTAGACGTATTCTGTAACAGATTGGTGAAGAACTAATCTATTGGGGTGAAAAAGAAAAGTTAAGCTATAAGAAGAATTCATACTTTTGAAAACTTTGTAAATAAGGGTTAGGTGGTATCTCAAGGGTGATCTAAAGGCTTGGAAGCTTGGGTTGTACGGGAGCTTGAGCTAGTTATCTTCCATTCTCCACATGCCTATCGGTTGTTAGAACTTAGGAATTATGTGCTGAAAAGGACAAGGAAAACTAAAGGATCTCTAGAAAAATCCTGAGGTACAGCTGTCACAGACAAGTTTGGGGAATTTGTATGGCGTCCTGTTCAAAGAGTAAAATGACCTTCTCTATCATATGACTGTTTGGTGCCAAGATGGACAAAATGTGGCCGTGATGGTAGTGACATTAGAAGGTTTCTGTTATGGAACAATGCTTAGCATTGAGAATGCTTTTGTATTCTTGCTTCAATCACTAGAGAATGAAGAGAATCAGGACCACTTAGGAATTGCTGGGGTGTAGAATATTGTCATAGAGCAAGTATGTCAAAAACCTTTATGTGCTGGTCCAATTTGGGACTTTGGAAATATCTATATTATCTCAAGTTGGAAGGCCTAGGTTTCCCAAATACAGAAGATGAGCCTTACCTCCAGGGAAATTACAATTTTTTTCCTGACTTTAGCATAAACTACACTGATGTAGTAAATATTTGAATTGGTTTTACTATTCAGCATGTAAATACCTTTTTATTATTATCAAAATGTCTGTTTTTGAGGGGAATTCACAAGCCTTTACCAAAGGGCAAATAAGTGGGCCAAATGCTTCCTCTATTTTTCCTGGAAAGGACATGTGACTTGACTTAATGTTTTACTATTGAACCACTGAAGCAAGGACTGTGGCAGTGATGGAACTCAGGGGTCTGGCCACCAATCTGACTCCTGTGACGATGGTTGCTCTGATGACGGCAGCTCTAAAGCCTTCAGAGCAGCCCTGGCATCTGTCCATCTCCTAGGCAAGACCACCACTCTGTACACCTCCGATATGTTTATATTTATTCTGTTTTTATTTAAGATTTTTGTTTTTGCTTTTGTTTAAGATATAGTTACTGTTGTTTATAAGTAAGACTTGACTGACACAACTGATTAAAATAAGAATAAGAATAAGAATTTTCTAGTGGTCCAGTGGTTAGTACTCTGTGCTCTTACTGCGGAGGGCCCAGGTTCAATCCCTGGTTGGGGAGCTAAGATACCACAAGCTGTGTGGTGCAGGCAAAAAAAAAAAAAAGAGGATCAGTTTGTGTGTTACCGATAGTTAAGGCAATGACAACTCTCTATATCTTCCCTGTTTCAAAAAGCATTAATTGTATATGATTACATTTGGCCTTACGAGGAGGGAAAGAGCTCAAAAACTGGTATGGGCACAATTTTATTTGTTTTGTTTATTTTGGACCAAGAAGACCAATGATATCACATCCAAATGTGAAACATTTGCCCACTATATTTGGTAGAAAATCATGCCAAATCTGAGAGCACGACTGAAAGGGACCATTCAAGACAGTCCCTGGAACTGAGGTGAATATATTTCTGTCCTAAAAATCACATAGCAGAAACACTGGGAGCACAGTTTTGGTGGCAAAGTGTTTGGTGAAGTAAACTTTAAGGTTTTCTCATTATAGAGAAGGAGGTATGGATTTCCATGCATGCCAGTGATTTTTAGCTAACTGTTTACATTGGCTTTTTCTTTCTTCACACAAGAGAGTTTTCCTAGGCACATAGCCACACTGGTAAAGACTGCTTAAATACAAATCTCATGATTAAACCTCTAACCAATCTGTGCTAAAGCTCGTATATTAATATGCCTTTATTTCTTATATTTTACTGGCATACATGGAAGGGAAATTCTAGAAAGCATAGAATTCAGAAACTATAAGAATAAAAATAATTTCTGAATTTAAGATGATTAACCATTAAGGAAAAAAAGCTATAATGTAAAATAACATGGCATATAAAAAGGAACGAAACTGAGTTATTTGTAGTGAGGTGGATGGACCTAGAGACTGTCATACAGAGTGAAGTAAGTTAGAAAGAGAAAAACAAATACCATATGCTAACACATATATATGGAATCTAAAAAGAAGAAAAAGAAAATGGTCAGAAGAACCTAGGGGCAAGACGGGAATAAAGATGCAGACCTACTAGAGAATGGAGGTGAGGATACGGGGAGGGTGAAGGGTAAGCTGGGACAAAGTGAGAGAGTGGCATGGACATACATACACTACCAAACGTAAAATAGATAGCTAGTGGGAAGCAGCTGCATAGTACAGGGAGATCAGCTTGGTGCTTTGTGACCATCTAGAGGGGTGGGATAGGGAGGGTGGGAGGGAGGGAGATGCAAGAGGGAAGAGATATGGGGACATATGTATGTATAACTGATTCACTTTGTTATAAAGCAGAAACTGACACACCATTGTAAATAAATTATACTCTAATAAAGATGTTAAAAAATTAAAATTAAAAAAATATATATTATGGCATGATAATTTAAATGTAGACAGTATATTGGAGATACTTTTTAAACACTCTTCATTCTCTGAGCTTGTACAGCAAAATGCTATATGTACCTAGTTCATGAAGACAAGATTGCAGTGAAAGAACCAAAATAAGTGTCTTCAAAGAAAACTATGTGTTGTTTAGAGCACACATTTCAGAGTTATCAGAATCTGTTTTTGTTATTTTTATTTCTTTTTCCATTATCTTTGAGCTTTTTTATGTCTCTGTAAGCTGTAAACAAAACAAAAACTCATACTAAAGCAAATAATTCTTGTCCCTAGAAATTCAAATGTTGTCTAGCAGAATGTAAGTGACTATTGCATTGTGGAAATTGATCTATTTTGTCTGTTTTGCAATTACTTGTAAATTCACTTCAGCACTTTTTACCTGAGTATAGAAGCATGATATTTTGAGCTCTCTTTGTAACATCTTACTGGATCCTTCATTAATTGAGTTTAATAAAATCTTTGAAATGTGTTTATTTGGTATTTGTGTTACAGAAGCTTATCTTTTCTTTTGAATCTCCTTCACCCTTTTATGAACCTGTGAGTTGTGAGCTGCAATGATTTACCATAGAGTGTGTCCTGCAGATTATCCAATAAATGGCTGTTATTGAAGGACACTGTGTCACCTGGATATTTACTAGATTCTACATTTCTGTGAAGCACATATTTGTAAGGGAAAGAAGTATCTTAAAATTGTTTTAATTCAATAGCTGAATATCCCAAAATCGCCATCACAATTTTCACAGCATATAATGAGAAACCTGTGTTTTCTTTCTGCTGCTATGTAGTAAACTATCCTTTCTTTTTACTACAAATGTTCTCTGAAAGCTTCCCAATTCTTGAGGGAGAAGTCCTAGAAAGAGTTGTTGAATCTACAGAAAACATCACATACCTTCAACTTACACCTCTGAATAGAAAGAAACGTAGTGTCCAGAACTGTACTGTTCTAATAATACATTGTGTGACTTTTGGAAAAAAGCAACATTAACAACTGCAAACCACTATAGAAGTTATTATGTGTATCTAAAAAGTTTCTGCAAGTCTACCTCAGAAACAAAGCTCTCAGTATCATCACTTGATGGGGATTTTTATTTTATTTTAATAAGTTGCCCAAGTGTATTGTTATAAATTATTAAACAAGAGTAGCAACTATAAAGGGCTTTATGCTTGATCATTCAGTGAATCTCATTTATAAGTCTCAAAAATTCTTCCAAAAAATATTTTTTAACGCATGATCTTTGTATTTACTGACAGAAAGATTTCTTTAACTATGCAGAAATTGCCTTCCTATAGCTCTTATAGTTTAAATACACCTGCACTCTACAGGGTGCAAAAATCAGCCTTTTCCCCAGACAATTCTCAGAGTTGTTTTCCCTCTAAGTAACTGTGCATAAATAAAGTTGTCACATTTAACCCATCAAATATTCAGTATTTCAGAAATATTTATGTAATCTAAATTAATATATCCTAAACACTATTAGGCATCATAAAATGTGTTTTTATAAAACTAGTATAAAATTAAGAAAGAAGTCCTCATGTATTTGTCTATTGAGCACCTTAAGTGTGTCTGGCTCTGAATTAGAAGTTCATTATACAAAATAAAATCATCATGTCTTTTACTTAAAAGAACCTAGAGTCTATACATTCTAGGGGGAAGAAAGAAAAGTGCACACACATTGCAATACAATAAGATATATGCTGTGTCAATGCACGTCTGTGTGTGTTTTTTGAGAGTGTGAGTGCGTGTGTGTGTGTGTGTCAGTGAGAGACAGAGACAAAGAGAGTTTAAAAGGTTGATAAAGCCCAGGAAGGGGTCCTCATCTTACCTTAAGAGTTTGGGGAAGGCTCCCCAGAGGAAGCGAGTCCTGAACGGAGAATTTGAAATTGTTTGGGAGGCATGAAAAAGTATATGTCACAAAAATGGACAAATATGGAAGTAGATAAAACAACAATCACAAGAAAATAAAATACGGGAATGTGGTGGCAAAAAGGCTAAAAGGGCTTCCCTGGTGGCACAGTGGTTGAGAATCCCCCTGCCAATGCAAGGGACACAGGTTCAATCCCTGGTCCGGGAAGATCTCACATGCCGCAGGGCAACTAAGCCCGTGCCACAACTACTGAGCCTGCGCTCTAGAGCCCGTGAGCCACAACTACTGAGCCCGCAGACCACAACTACTGAAGCCCACGTGCCTAGAGCCCGTGCTCCACAAGGGAAGCCACCACAATGAGAAGCCCGCACACCGCAATGAAGAGTAGCCCCCGCTTGCCACAACTGGAGAAAGCCTGCGCGCAGCAACAAAGACCCAACACAGTGAAAAATAAATAAATAAAATAAATTTATAAAAAAGAAAACAAAACAAACTGGAATTCCGTAACAGGCCTTGGAGTTCTTCCTAAATTATCAGGCTACCAGTTGCCTCCTCAACCTTATTTATTCCCGCTCTTACCCATATTCATGCTGATCCAACTATAGTGACCCCATGGCTACTCCCAGAACATCCAAAGGCAGTTCCAGCTAAAGTTTTATACTGGCATCCCTTCTGCCTGGAATGCTCTTTTCCCAGATGTCTTCCGGGTCCCTATGCTTCATTCAGACTCTGCCAACTCACCTCCTCAGAGCCCCCGTCCCTGACCACCTCTTCTACAACAGCAGCCACTTGGGTGCTCTAGATGCCCTCAATTTTTTTTCCTTCATACTCTTTTTCACTTCCTTAAATACATCGTGTATCTGTACTATCTATAATTTAGTAATATATTGTATATTCTCCCATGGAGAAAGTCAGCACCGTGAGATCTGGTATGTTAATTTTATTGCTCAAATCCAAGCATGTAGAAAAATGCTGAAGCATAGTAATAGGAGCTCAATAAATATTTTGCTGAATAGATTTGATCATTGATTCTATGATGGGCATTTTTTTGGAATATTAAACATATGTATATTTCCAGGAGATGAAATTATCACAATTCAAACATCACTTCATTCTATTAAACCATATCTTAGTTCATATCATGTCATTGTAACAACACAAGAGGATTTTCTTACGTGTAAGCAATATTCATAAGGAAAATAATCTGTTTTCCTGGTTGATATTGCTTTTATAAGTAAGTTACAGGCATGAACATTCATGTTTTAAATATTAACTGATGAAGGTGTATCAGAAATGGGATGAAATTTATTTGTAAATCATTAGAAATGGAACGAAATTTGCTTTTGTAAATATGTTCATCAAAATTTTTGTTTTTAGAACACCCAGGATGTTATAATAGCATATAACATTTTGTTACAGCATAATAAGTACTTATAGTTTTACCTACCCCATTATAAGTAATAATTGGTAAAAATGAGACCAGCCCTTGAGTTAGTTCACTGAGTGACATTTACTCAGAGCTCATCTCAATGATACTAAACGATGTGCTTGAAAAACTTAAATGTCTGAACTTCAAAGATGATTAAGTAATTTCACTTTATTCTCCCCTGTGTTGTGCCTTGCTTTATATAACTGCTGTTATATTTCCTTTTATTTTGATCAGTTTCCTTTCAGGTGAATTGAACACCTGGTTTATCTTTGGTTTGTGCATTGTTAAAAGATTTTGTCTATGTTTAATAAAATCAGCAGTTGTTATTATTTAATAAAAAATAAGAAACTGGTTACAGTTTCTTATTTTTTATTAAAAAATATTTTGTTGTAATAAAGTACAACTTTCAAATATCAATACATTTTCCATCCTATCTCTCTTTGAATACATCAGTGGTTGACCTGCACTGGATTTAATTGAGATTAAATGAGATACATCAAGTTTCTAACCTTCATATATAGTTAGTGTTAACAACAAATGATTCCCTAAGTGGAAATCATCCATCTGCATTTGTAATCAGATAGACTATTTCCAGGGAAGTATAAAATTTTATAGAAGTGTTTCTAGTTTTGATTTTATGTAAAAAATAGTAATGATAATTAAGAATTTTTGGAGGGCTTTCTGTATTAGTGTGCTCAGTAATTCACTGAGTTCCCATTTTGTAGATGACAGAATTAAGATAAAAAGTTAAGCAGACAAATAACTTGTGGAAGAATCTTGATATGAACCCTCTTATGAACTTTGGCAGCATGATCGCAAAGCCTCAGGTCTTAACCACAAGTCACCACTCTATGACCTGCTGGACAGGAAATGAACCAGCCAGGGCCTAACACCACAAGGGTATTTAAGGGAGAAAAGAAGGAGAGTGATGGGATCTTCTGAAAATATGTACTTTTCACTCATAATCACGCCTATAATAAAAAGATATCCAATAAATACTGGATATAGTAATACGTCAAATAACAGGTATAGAGTATCCCAGATAAATTTTAGAGTTAACTAAATGGAAATAAGACCAAAACTAATATAATGATTTATAATACCATTGTCTGTTAAATAGAGAATTTCAATAGACTTCTAAATGGTCTCTCTACCCCACTCTTAGTTTCTTCTATCCATTTTATTTTATTTATTTATTTAAAAAATTATTTATTTTATTTACTTAGTTTTGGCTGTGTTGGGTCTTCGTTGCTGCGCGCGGCCTTTCTCTAGTTGCAGTGAGCGGGGGCTACTCTTTGTTGCAGTGTGCAGGCTTCTCATTGCGGTGGCTTCTCTTGTTGCGGAGCACGGCTATAGGCATGTGGGCTCTAGAGCGCAGGCTCAGTAGTTGTGGCACACGGGCTTAGTTGCTCCACGGCATGTGGGATCTTCCCAGACCAGGGCTCGAACCCGTGTCCCCTGCATTGGCAGGCAGATTCTTAACCACTGCGCCACCAGGAAAGTCCCTCTTCTATTCATTTTAAACAGAGTAGCAAAAGTGAGCTTTAAACATATAAAATCTTTAATACTCATTAAAAATCCTTCAGTGACTTTCTACTGCACTTAGATTAAAATCTGCATTTCTTAACCTAGAACATGAGGCCCTATCCACTTGTCCCTACCCCATACTTACTCCTGCTGTGGGCTCCCTATGTTTCAGCCATCGGGGTTTCTTCCAACATAGCAAGGTGGTATTTGAACCCGGTACTCTTTCTTCCTAGTGTACTTTTCCCCTACATTTGCTAACTTCTACTCAACATGCAAATTTGACTTTAAATGTAGATTTCCTGAATTACCTCAGTTTATGGAAGTCCCACCTGATAATCTTTCGTAGGTACCCTTTTTTCTTTCACAGACCTTATCAGAATTTGTAAGTACATGTTGATTTGTATCTTTCTTTGTTCAATTTCTATTTCCTTTTCAAAAAGGTAAGCTCATGTAGGCATAGAGCTTGAGTATATACGTGTAAGCTTATAGAGGTCACCATACTCTTTACCACTTTAAGCACTTCAACCCTTTGATTTCCTCTTTTGTTTGTATAAAAGTCTTTCTAAACTGGGTCTGGATGCATCGGTAAATAGAATAATTGAATACACCAAAACCTCTCTCCCATGATTCACAATCTATGCTGCAATATGGCACTAAAACTAGTTTTTAAGCAATTAATAAAGAGGACACTTTAACCAGTGACTAGAAAAACTGTCATCATCAGTATCATCTGGGAGTTTGTTAGAGAAACAGCTAACAAACAAATGGCCTCTATTTACAATCTACTGAATCACTGTCTCTAGGGGTGAGGACTGGAAATCTGCATTTTAACTAAGCTCTTTGGATGGATCTTACGAACACTGATGTTTGAGAAGCACTGCTGTAAACAAATTTAAGTTTTTAAGAGCCTACTTATTTATGTGCATTTATTAATTAAGCCATGCTTATAATGGGCCATGCCTATAATGTCAAGTCATGGCCCATAAGCTTCAGAATGTACCATTGAAGATAACTTTTCAATAAATTAATGTACAGGAGCCTTTTATTATCTGGCTTCTATCCACACCAAATGAATGAGGGAACCAGTAAAATGAGAGAGAAACATAATTACTTTGCCTAATTTCTTCATGTCGCTAGTTGATAGCATCTTCATCATTTCTACATGAGCTCCATCTTGTGGCTAAGCTTGATTTTTTTTTCCTTCTAGTAGTTATCTAGATGATTAAATCATGAATAGAAAAATTAATGCTTTTTCAGAGTTCTATTGCTGAGAGTTATTTATAATCATGCTTCTTTTGTTGATTTTAGTTGTTCCTATTAATTATTTGGCATCATGAGTTGGAAATTAGAAAACAATATGGACGACTGATGCCAGAAATATAGCAGTAATGTTTCTTCAGTGTCATAACACTATGCTCCCAATTGGGTTCTGGAAAATTCAAAAATAATTCCTCTAATAACTTTTTTTGGGGATTGAAGATTTTCCAAATGGATATTTTTCTATGAAATAAATGATTTCACGCTGCCTCTCCATTGGAAGGAGGGAAGGAAGGGAAGGAGGGAAGAAGAAAGAAAGAAAGAAAAGAAAGAAAGAAAGGAAGGAAGGAAGGAAGGAAGGAAGGAAGGAAGGAAGGAAGGAAGGAAGGAAGGAAGGAAGGAAGGAAGGAAGGAAGGAGAAAAGAAGTGTGTAAATGTTTTACATTCTTTATATTCTTTATGAGACGGTCAGTTAGGTGCAGCCATAAGAGGAGACAGAGAGGCTCAGGAAAAAGCAAAGTTTATAATACCCACAAGCTCCTAAAGACAAGAAGCAGAGCATGCCATGTAGGGCCACCTACATGGAAACAACCAGGGTGGCCAAGAGGCAGAAGACAAGATGTAGGGCGGAGCTTGCGCTGTGGCCTTTACTGAACATTCACAGGACAGGCAAGGCAGGGCAGGGTAAACAGTTTAGGACTTGGCTGTTTGAATAATTTTGGAGATCTTTTGGCTATAAGGGTGGGCCCTAGTTGCCTGGCACCTGGCCCTGGAATGATTAAGGCAGAGGAATGTCACTTCCTGGGTGCAAGGGCCAGATAAGGGAATAGGGAAGGCAAGGTTCTGGATAGATTAGTTTGCACATCAAAAGCGTGTTCCTGTCTGGGTACTTTATTATCTCTAAGAACTGGCTAACTCAGGGAGGGGCAGTCCCTCCTCAGCCAGAAAGGATTTTTGAGTTGTCAAAACATCATAACGTACCGAAAATTAACAATATTTATGATACAGTAAGTGTGTGTGTGTTTATCACAATACCTATGTTTTTGCATGACACTAATTACAGAAATAATCTAAAAAGACTTCATCATATGAAAGGAAGAAAGGAAACAATAAATGGCCACAAACCAATCAGAATTGATTTTTTGATATTAAAATAGTATGAAAGTGCATATAATGGGATTTATTAGAAACTAATTTTCAGAGGAAGAGGAATACATCTAAGTACACTAAGCAAAAATACAATATACACAGCTATGTAAAAATAAAAATATACACAGTCCTTATAATCAATTTGCTCAAAATTTATTAGGGAAGTTCAGTATTTGCTATGAATTACAAGATAAATGTGTGTTAGAGCAAGAATTTTGATCTTCTTTAGTCCACAGAATTTTTAACAGATTTACAGACCTTATTAACCACTTAACTGAAACACATTCGATTGCTCCGCATCCTCTATCGCTCCCTCCTATCCAAGCCCCTGTGCAGGTACGAGTATCACCACAATTAGAGAAACAGTGTCTCATTGATGACGCACCAGAGAATTCAACTTGTGAGCGAAAGTCTATAGTGAAATGTTAATTGATGAAAGAAATAGAAATTATAAATTCGAGAAGACCACAGAATTATTCTCCATTAGCAAGGTGTTCTCTAAGGCTATTTAAAAATAATTTATTATTTATTGCAAAAGTAAATTATGAAACAAGCTAAATTCTATAATTCTATCCTAAACATATATATCATATTCCCACTTTATTGTAAATTAAAAGCTTCTGTGATGTTTTTCCGGGTTCCATAATGTCTTTAACACATTTAATATTGCTTACCATTGTATGGGGATATATGTATGCATATGGCTGATACACTTTGTTGTACAACAGAAACTAACATAGTATTGTGAAGCAATTATACTCCAATAAAGATGTATTTAAAAACAATTTGTAATAGACACAAAAATACTTACGTTTTGTAAATGTGTCCTGTATGCTTTCTTTACCATTTCTTTTGCTGTGCATATTGAGAGGCAAAATGAAGTTAGGATAAACTTAGAAAAAAAAATCAAATAAGTAAACTTCATTTCACTTCTGTTGCCTTTGAAAGAGCATCTGAGTCATGTACAGCTCATGTCTGTATGGATAACTGAAAGTTCATAAATAAAATTTAAAAATCTAAAGAATAATTAAAATTTTCTAAGAGATATTCATGCAGAAATAAAGTAGAATTATATACATATATATATATATAAAATAAATGACATAATACTAGTTTAATACCATCTGCTAATAAAAAGTAGTAACCACAATCAATATCTCCACCAAATATTCTTTAACTTTAGAGAATAAATAAAGAAGGGATAAAATATCAATTCAGATTAATGCTAATCAAGTTAATATTAAATTCTGTGTATTTGGTGTCTAATGTATTTTTGGACAGTTGATTTTGCTTTTGAAGTGCATTTTTTTATGCCATTTTAATTTTTAAATTCTGCCTCATTGTCCACGTTATAATGTTTGCTTTTCCATATTAGGTAAGGAAGTTTCAGCTGAAAGTGTGGAGATGGGAAGAAAGAATTTTGACCCTCACATTTCTTCCTGCTGTTACTCCTTAGGTCCCATCATCATCCAGTAATTATTAATATGAGACTCCTATCAGCAATTCATATTCTTTACCTTTTGTCTTCCTATAAACTCTTAGGTAAAAACACAGAGCATTTATAAGGCTTAATGTACCAAAAATAAAGAATATAAAAGAAGCGACTATTGGCACACTGTGAAGATATTTCATATCTTATTTGTGAATTCACCTGTGAATTCCTTCAACTGCAACTGCAACAGGCTGGGACCTGGGACCTGGGACCCTTTGCTGCTGTGCTTGTACCTGGACAAACATCTCCTCCAGCAACAAAATACAAAGAAACTATAAGGGACCAAAAATAACTGCCTGCATGCAGAGTTGGGGCAAATTATGAACAACAAGATACAAAAAGACCAAAACCCAACTGCCACTTCTGAGGAGCTGGGAGCAAAAGCAGGGTACTGTGCATGCCCCCTGCACACAGCAACACCAAAGGGGTGTGGGCAGACCACCTAAGCCATCCCTCCAATCAGACCCCTGGACCTACCCCTACCCTTACCCCATAAAAGGGACCAGCTCGCCCCGCCTCTCCCCCTGGGAGCAAGGAACAGAACCTGTTACTTGTTTTTGCTCCCTCATGCTGCAGCGTGAATTCCAATAAAGTCTTGCCTGAATTTTTTGTCTGGCCTCTTGTCAATTTCTATTGATTAAGGAGGCCAAGAACCCTGGTCGGTAACAGAACTACACAGACAACAAAAGAAATGCACTGGATTCAGGAACCTGATTTTTAAAGTTAAAAGTGAAAAGCGAAATGATATTAGCATAAACATTTGCTACTATTACCTAAGAGAATTCTGATCGCTGCCTCAACTCTCTGTGTGAAATTATTCTTGCATGGCATTTGTAATTGTTTCTGTCAGGAAAATGGAAACCTTGCAGGTATTGACTAATGTGCCTTGGAGAGCATGTAACCTTGGAGATTTGTGTAATGTACCTTTGGAAATGGAAATTCTACAGATAGTTCATAAACTCCTTGACCCATGATAGCTAAATTCTTCTTGAGGCAATAGTTGTCCTTGGTAAAACCTATTTTGTTACCATTTTATTTATAAACAACAAAGGAAATTGAATGATTCAAAGATGGCCAGATATGTTTATTAGAAAACTTTACACAGATCATGTAGTTAAGATTTTGTATTTAAAAGTGCCCTTTTTTAACTCAATAAATAGAGTCAGAAATGAGCTGCAACCTGATCTATCATTGTAATTACATTACAAGGCAACTTAGATCTAAGTTATATGAAGGATTCTGCTTTAATGATATAAATAAAACTCACATAAAAACTTTCTACATAATATCTTTATTCTTATTTGAAATAAGTCTGTGGTTCTATATATTCTTAACAAATTTTACTCTCAATTTGATTCATAGAAACTGATACCAGGACTTCCCTGGTGGTGCAGTGGTTAAGAATCCACCTGCCAATGCAGGGGACATGGGTTTGATCCCTGGTCTGGGAAGATCCCACATGCTGCGGAGCAACTAAGCCCGTGCACCACAACTACTGAGCCTGCACTCCAGAGCCCCCAAGCCACAATTACTGAGCCCACATGCCACAACTACTGAAGCACGCACGCCTAGAGCCCATGCTCGGCAACAAGAGAAGCCACCACAATAAGAAGCCCACCCACTGCCACGAAGAGTAGCCCCCACTCGCCGCAACTAGAGAAAGCCCATGTGCAGCAACGAAGACTCAACGCAGCCAAAAATAAATAAATTTATGGAAAAAAAAAAGAAACTGATACCACCAAAAATAACTCAATTACACTTTCAACGTTTGAACTGTAAGAAATTGGACAAGAAAATTGGGATAATGAGAAAGGCGAGTTCTGTGAAGAAAAAAATACATATTAATATATACGTCTGTTTGAGAATCTAAAGCTCTGGTGTTTATAGTATTTTCTAAAAGAAATCCCCCAAAATGTAAGTATTATTCTATACTTTCTTTTCTACCTCCTAGGGGCGTAATACCTAAACATTCTTGATCCCAAGATTACCGTTAAGTTTGTCTTGAGGAAAAAGAGGCAAAGGTTATCCAACTTTTACTGCTAGGGAAACTGAGAAGTAGAAGTAATGAGGCAATTATGCAGGAAAGCAATGTAGAAATTGGAACACTGGTCTCTTGACATCAGAATCACCTTCTCATCGAGCTAAACAATGCTGCTCATTTTTTAAGGAGTCAAAATCAACCTTAATTAGTGAGATTGAACATAGCACAGACTTTTATTATAGGCATTTATTTTAGTCTCTTTGTTTTAATCTGTATTTTAGGATTTTAGTTATCTTGGAAGAAGAGAAATATTGCAGTTGCCAAAGGGATGTTACAGAAATATATATTTTATGAAAGGTTATTTTCATTTTCCTCAAGGCTCTAGAACATAGCCCTGTCTTGGAAGAGACTAGAAGGACTACTGAAATGAATATCCAACACTCCTCAAAGCTTAGCAACAAAAGCCAAGCTATTCATGAATGCTTGTTCTTTCAAACTTCAAAGTTCATTGGCCCCTCATTCAAAATATTTCCTATTACAAACATAAATATAAAAATTAAGCATCCATTCTGAACAAATAAACCTTGTTCTGGCTTCTAATTCTGTTTTTCATTTTGCAAAACAATGAATAGATAGATTTAAACTCAATTATCAGGAGCCAAATCTACATCAACAGCAACAGTAGCAGAAGATTTGACTCCAAGCAACCAAAGTACAGCAAAAATTTTTGGTATAGATTATGTAAAATACTCCGTGATCTTAATCATTAAAGAAGTGCTTAATTCTTAGTTACTATTATGTTAGAAAGTAGAAATAAGTTTAATTAAAAACATTCAAGACACAGAAGCAAAATAATGTCCATCGACAGATGAATGGACAAAGAAGATGTGGTATATGTACACAATGGAATATTACTCAGTCAAAAAAAGAATGAAATAATGCCATTTGCAGCAACATGGATCGACCTAGAGATTATCATACTAAGTGAAGTAAGCCAGACGGACAAAGACAAATATCATGATATCATTCATACGTGGAATGTAATTTTTTAAAAATGCCACAAATGACATTATTTACAAAAGAGAAACAGACTTACATATATCAAAAACAAATTTATGATTACCAAAGGGGATGCATGGGGCGGGGCAGGGGAGGGTAAGGATAAATCAGGAGCTTGGGATTAATATACACAAACTAACTATATACAAGAAAGTTAACAACAAGGGCCTACTGTATAGCACAGGGAACTCTACTCAATATTCTGTGATAACCTATATGAGAAAAGAACATGAAATAGAATGAATATATGTATATGTATAACTGAATCACTTTGCTGTACACCTGAAACTAACACAACATTGTAAATCAATTATACGTCAATAAAAGTAAGTAAATAATAAAGGCCATGTGTGAAGGTCTAGAAGTGAATTTATGAATGTGCTGAAATAAACAAACAAAAAACAAATGTATCACTTGAAAAGACTACAATTTTGATTTTTTTTTAAAGAAATCACTTCAGATTATTTTTCCCACTGTGTCAAACAAAGAAGATAGCTCTGTATTTCCCTAGTCACATAAACCTCCCTTCCTTATAAGCTTGATGAAATGTAAGACAACCAAATAGCAGAGCCATACCAAAAATAAATAAAATTCTCTACTTGCCAGAATTCAAGAGAAAAAATGACTCTGGAAGTAATTGCACAGTTTCCCATTTGTGTGGATAAAAGCAAAACTAAATGGATGAACTGATGATGGATAGACTGATGATAGACAGATAGATAAACATATGGGAAAACTCACTATTTTAATACTGTCATAGCTCAGTCTTTTAATGTGAAGAATATACTTAGGGGATTCCAATCTCTGCAGTTTTGCTTTTAATAAAGGAGATTAGAGATTGGAAAGAAACAGTGCAACTCTGTTTTCTGAATATTATTTCCCTGCATACCTTGACCCCCACCCCCATCCCCACCCATCTTGGCACCTAGACTGTTCCATTGTTATACCACAGCGGTCCTTCCTGAAGAGCCACATGTATTTATACTTCACTGTGGGCTTCCTTTTTCAGCAGCAATCACTCTCAGCCTAAAGCTTCCAACCCAGGAACACCTGTTTCACTACCACTTACGATAATCTAATAACTAGATACAAAAATAATCATCCTTTTGTTCGTTTCCCTATTATTTGCAGTCTGCAGAGAAACATGCCATTCATACAAATAAATGGTGGTCTCCTGCAAAATTAGTTTCGGTTTTTTGTCAAAGGGACTAGGGAGGGGAAATGGTTTATTTCCAATTAGAAATAATTAGCTGGACTCTGGAAGAAAAACAGGAATGAAACCGTTCTGCATATAATTTACTGATTTATAAGTAAGTTTACTGCAATTATGTCTCATACACATGCAGCTCCACTTATTGAATTTCAGTCCCTGTGATCATTTTATTCCTTAATAAAAGAAAATATGAATAATTCCTGACTTCTTCAAACTTATTTTCTAAACTTGTTAACAATTCTGACAACAAAATAATACAATAACTTTGTTGCAGGCAGAAACTATTTTCACTATCAGTGCATCACCCCATGGTTAGTTTTCTATTGGTTTCTAATAATCTTTTTTCTTTTTTGTGGGATGGTTCACAGAGGATTAAGATAGACTTTCAAAAGCAACTACATTTTCTGGCTGCAAAGTTTTTGGTGACAGTTATTTATTTTGGACTGAATATTTATTCAAATTATTATTATCTTCTTATTATTATTATTTGGCTGTACCGCGTGGTTTGCAGGATCCTAGTTATCCCACCAGTGATTGAACCCAGGCCACCAGGCCACCACAGTGAAAGCGTCAAGTCCTAATCACTGGACCTCCAGGGAATTTCCCCAAACTGAACTTTTGGGCAACAGTAGGGTTTCTCAACGGCAGAACTACTGACATTTGGGATGGGATAGTATTTGGTGGGAATTGTCCTGAGAACTGCAGGATGTTTGTCTGCACCTCTGGAGCCTACCTGTAGATATCAGTAGTACCCCCACACCTAGCCATGACAATCAGAAATGTCTCCAGACACTGATAAATATCCCCGTGGGGCAACATCACCTCTGGTTGAGAACTACAGGGCTATAGCACTCACTTCTCTGTTATCGTGGGATAATTCTATTTTAAGAGGAAATTTATCTCTGTAGAGCTACAGAGTCTGATATTCTGTTGCTTTTATCTCTAATTTTACACTCCTCACTTGTGACATCTACTCGTCTTAAATGGGCTTCTATCATCGACCTTTGCCCTTTGCTTTCTCTCCTCTTTCCCATTAATTCTATAATTGTACGTGTTTGGTGAACCACATATCAGGAGAGTTTAGTGACAGGAATTATACCCCTTAGATTCTAAGAGGTTATAATAATGACAGAGTAAAAACAACTATATTTATCGTGTTAAAACTTATTAACCTGTCTATCCATTTCTATATCTCAATAAGTGGAGATATATTTATAAAACTTGTGAGCAAATATTACTAACAAAATACAGTAAAACAAGTGAAAAACTACACACTGCTCATTACCTATGACTTCCAGGTTAAAATATTTTTCCAATTTCATAATTTTTATAAATTGATTGCTTTATCAGAAGACTCTAAGTCCCCCAAGAAGCTAAGCCCAGGCCAAATTCTCCATGAGAGTGATGATATTTATTATATCCAGAAAGCTAAATGTACCCAGGTATGAAAAGAGGCAAAGCACTGTCTCAATGGCTTTTCTCTATATAAGTATCAGCTTCATTGTTCCATTTCTTTATCGGTAAATGTATTGAGTTTGTCATAAGAATTAAATAGGGAAATACATATAAACCAGTTAGAATAGTACCCGGAACATAGAAAGCACTTAATAATACTCCTTGATAGATTTCTCCTACTCCACTTAATTGAAATGCCACTTATAGGTTAATAAAAACCAAAACTTTCTGTGAAGCTCAGAACATTTATTCCTTCAAATATTGTCCACGTTTGAATACCTTTTAGTCACTTCAAATGTAACATATACCATAACAATCTTAAAATCTAACCAAGTTCTATTCTTCCCCTGTATTCTCTAGCTCTATATATATTCCTATTTTTTATATCTAAAAAGGGTTGATTTTTTAAAAAATTCTATCTCCTCGATTTATTCCACTTTTGCTATTCAAAAATATCTCCTGACATATTGTCCTGCCCTGATAACAAACTTCACAGTGATACACAGTGATCTTTTTAAAGAAATAATCTGATGAGGTGACTTCTTACTCAGAATCCTTCAATACCTTTCATGACAATTCAAGATAAAATCTGACATCCTTAGTATGCTCTAGAGGGTTCTTTACGAACTGGCCTCTATTCTCTCCAAACTTATCTTTTGTCCCTCTTCACCTTGAATCCCTTTCTAGAGTCCTACTGAGTCATGTAAGTTGACCAATTCTGTGTGGTGCCCTAACAGCTTTAATTCTAACTCGTATGTCCACCATCTGCTTGGAATGCCTTGCTGCCCATATTCCCTGGACTATTTTCTAAGTCTTTTTTGGATTAAATGCCAATCTTGGGTGCTTACATTGTACCTAGGACTTCTCTCTTTATAATGTTTATTATATTACACTTATCGGCCATATTTATTTGTCTGACTCCTCCTAAGATATTCAAATTCCTAAGGGTTGGTGCTTTTTTTTTTTTTTTTGGTAGCCCGTAATACCTCACATTTTTCTGACTGTATCTGGGAATGAAGATACCTAAAATAATATTACTGAAAGATGTTTAAAGACATTACACAAATCATTGCCAGTGTAAAGAACAGTAATTTCTTATTTAGACAGATCCAGATTTGAATCCCAGTTCTGTTACAGTACTTACTAGTTTGTGTACTTTGATGCAGTCAACGATTTATTTGCAAATTCTATTTCCTCATTTGGAAAATTGTGAATAATTCTTGCTACATAGGGTTGAGCTTAGACTTGAACAAGATAAAATATATGAGGCATATGGTAGGTGTTAAAAAAAATAGCGTCTATAATAGTTGGTTCTGTTTGTAATTTCAACTCAAATTCCAAGTAGGAGTTGTATTCCTACAAAGATTTAAAAACTGTAATGAAGTTTCCAAACACATCGGAATGGTCCTAACTAAACTGGTCCTAAAACTGAACGTGAGGCTTGAAAAGATTCATGGAAAGAACTGACGGAGAAAAGATAGTTTCAATTATTAAAAAACAACTTAAAAAATGGCAACATATTCACTTTCCTGCACCTAATATAAGCTTTTCATTGGATGGTGGCAAAATAATGATGCCAAGTAAAAAGCCAAAACATACAAAATAATCAAGAAGATTATGATGAAAATGAATTTACAGCTAAAATCATAATTACTGAGCCACATTCCAAGCTTATAGTGTTCTTGGAAATATTAACTAATAAAAGAACATATAAGGCTTCCCTGGTGGCGCAGTGGTTTAGAATCCGCCTGCCAATGCAGGGAACATGGGTTCGAGCCCTCGTCCGGGAAGATCCCACATGCTGCGGAGCAACTAAGCCCGTGCACCACAACTGTTGAGCCTGAGCTCTAGAGCCCGTGAGCCACAACTACTGAGCCCGCGCACCGCAACTACTGAAGCTTGTGTGCCTAGAGCCTGTGCTCCACAACAAGAGAAGCCACCTCAACCAGAAGCCCGTGCACCACAACGAAGAGTAGCCCCCGTTCACCGCAACTAGAGAAAGCCCGTGCGCAACAACAAAGACCCAATGCAGCCAAAAATAAATAAAATAAAATAAAATAATTTATATAAAAAAAGAACATATATACAATTCAAAATGAAGAAATATACATATGCTAAAAGCTTTTTACCATGAGGAAGTGTGTTCAAAAGTTTGTAGAGCACTGAGATACATGGCGTAGCACTGGGAGGCCACCATCAACACTTATCATAACACAGTGGAAGGAAATAAACTCTTTCATAGCCTACAGACAATCAACACTCAGTTCTTACAGAACATACTTTGACTGCTCAGACACATGCAAAATAACTGACTGATCTTGCAGATAAACTCACATGCCAGAGCAGCTGGTTGGGTTAAGAGCAACAAGGGGTACAAGTAAGTGAGTTCAGACTGAACAGGAGACCTATTCCCATAGCCACACTTCAGCAGAAGAATTAGAGATAATTATTGAACATACAGCATATCTGGGTTTTGCCATATATAGCTGTGTTATGAAATAAGAATTTTTAATAGATGAGGTTCTGTCACCTTCAACAGAACCTCCTGCTACTTTCATCAAGTATTAAGTTAAATAACCTCCTGATGAGATGTTAAACGCTGACATCTAGACCTGATGATCAGTGTCAAGATTCTGGTACCCAAATTAAGTCAAAATACAGTGAGCAGAGGGCTTTCCAGAATTCACACATAACAAGTCATATTTAACTAAGTTGTTTAACAATACATGAATGTGATTCCAATAGACACATAACAGCACAATCAACAAAATTTAAGTGATTAATATTAATATATTAATCATCATATTTGTCTTTGTGTTTTTATATTTTATACATGTAAGGGTAGAACCCTAAGTGATTTTAATCATGTTCATATGATTTTTTTTACAAACACAGCATGTTGTCCCATTTATTGTATAGAAAGATTTCTCATATTTATTTTTCACAATACCTCTAAAAGCTTCATTAGTTTTTAGTTATATTTTCAAGAGTAAATATAAGCATATAAAGCCTACACAGGTCCAAGTTTTCAAGTTTCTATTCAGCAGTTATTTTCCAAGCAATCATGTAGGATAACATTGCAGAAATTTCATAAATTCTTCCCATCTGTATGCTCATGCCCTTTTCAGTGTGACATGTAGGGGTGAAGTCTATTTCTCCACCCCTTCAATTCTAGTCCGTCCATTGATTTGCTTTGGCCAAGGAGACATTAGCAAATATGATGCAAGCAGAGTCTCAAAATGTACTTGTGCAACGAAGCCACCCTCTTTTTGTGCTTGCCTTCTTAAGACCATCATTCGGATAAGGTCAAAATAGCCCACAGGTGTAAATAAGTGACCAGTTGGAAGAGAACCAAGATGCTCTGGTTGATAGCCTGCCAGTCACTAGATAGAGTGAAGCCATCCTGCATATTCAGCCACCAGCCACTTACCAGCTGACCATGAATACAAGAGACAGCTCAGCCTATCGCCCATGCTGGCCCAGCTAAGAAGAAGCACACAGCCAATCAACAGAATACTAAGGTAAAGAAAAGGTATTTTTAATTTCATGAACATTGGGATGGTTTGTTATGCAAATTGTAACTTACACAATGAATCCTCTCATAGATCAAAAACAAAACATCCTGATGCATAAATTTTGTTCTGACAAAGAAGCCTCTTAACATAATGTGTAACAAAATGGAAACAATGATCACATTCAGGATGAAAAATAAATCCTCAAGCTTGGTATTACTCATTCTTTCTTTTTTGTTTTGTTTTGGTTTTTTTTCGATACGTGGGCCTCTCTCACTGTTGTGGCCTCTTCCATTGCGGAGCACAGTCTCCGGATGTGCAGGCTCAGCGGCCATGGCTCACGGGCCCAGCCGCTCCGCAGCATGTGGGATCTTCCCGGACTGGGGCACGAACCCGCGTCCCCTGCATCGGCAGGTGGACTCTCAACCACTGAGCCACCAGGGAAGCCCGGTATTACTCATTCTTAACTGCTAAATCAAATGCCAGGTCAAGTACTACCATTAAGGAAGACTTCCCTGATTCCTTTTTCTGAAGGTAATTTAGACCTATTTTGTACTTCTGTATCTTTTTTACTATGTTTCTCATAAGACATTGCATTTACCAGTTTCCTTGTTGCATTAAATTTGTATGTGTGCATTCTTGTTTCCTCTACTTATTTTAAACAAGATGACAGTAAGATCTTCTGTGTCATCCTCTTTCTTCATTATGAGCAACACAGCGCTTGGCACATAAAGTTATTAAGCCGTATTTCCTCACTGGAAGTCATATTATTATTCTTGATGCATGGTGTTCTTCTGGTATCACAATCCATGATTTGAAGCTTATCTTTTGAAATAAATTTATTTATATGGAGTACTCAGATTTATGGAGCATTTCTGAAACCAAGCAGGACCTGTGGGGCTCCTGGGCATGGAAGCCTTTCAAACAGTTGCTACTCAGGGAAGGGAAGGGATGCAGAGAAAAGGGAGCAGCAGCCAGGAAACACTAGTGCAGCCTTGGGGCAGGTCCTGGTTCTGCCTCAAGGGATACACAGAACAGTATCTTTGAGCTCCTTTACAGAACTAAAACCCCCAACAAATGGAAGATGTTAGCATTCTTCATTCCAGAGAAGGTCACAGTTTGATAACCAAGAAGCTCATCAGAAGACCACCTGAGGCCAGACTAAAGGAGCGCAGGCCCTGCACACACCCTGATCCTTACCAGCATCCCTGCTGTATGTTGAACCATTGCTACAAAACTCCTCACCAAATCCCTCTGGGTTGGGACGTACGGTTTTGAGAGGCACAAGCCCACAGTGTCCCCCTTTGCTTGACACAGAAATAAAACCATTCTTTTCTACTTCACCCACAACTCTGTCTCCGAGATTCGATTTGGCACCAGTGCACAGAGGCCGGGTTTTCGGCATCACCATTTCATCTTTCCAGCCAAGTTGCCACATATGTGAGCAAAAGAATGTCCATTCAGATGATTCTAGCCCTCAAGCTGCTGGTGACCCCCCAGGCTTGAATCATTCCGTCAAAATCCCCAGACATCTTAAAGTACGACAACCATCCCTACCATTCCTACTGCATCCTATCCAAATTCCTGACGCATCATTTGTGAGCATAACACAAAGAATGTGTGATGCCACTAAATTTCTGGGTGGTTTAGGACAGCAAGAGCAATTGAAACACGCTTTGTTCAATATTCTTTCCACTGGAGTAGAAGAAGCCTATTTATATGCAATCCAAGCTGTGTTGTGTTAAAATTGTGACTTAGTGCTTATGACAACTTTTTTTTTTTTATGACAACTTTTTAACTTTTGTCTGGGTTCTTAAGTCAAACTACTTCTTTAAGTTCTGAGCTTAACCATACTTTTGCTCCTGCAAACTGAATGATGGGAAATATTTCTTTTTCCTACATCTGAGGTATTCAGCTATATATTTGGTCTTGCACACCACTTCCTACGTGGCAGGCAGGCCAACAAACATGATTCAATACATTTTCTGATAATTGAAACCCTGCACCGAGGCAGAAGCAGTCTCAGAGTATTGATGAATAGGACAAAGTACTCCAAAATCAAGATGTTGGTCTTGGGGGGCAAGGTCTGTAAGCAGATAGGTTAGGGAGTCTCTGCAGAAATAGAACAGCCATGGTTCTCTTGACATAAGAGAAGCCATTTTGGCCTAAGCCTGACCACAATGCTTGCTCTTGAACAGGTCTCAGTAATCAATGAATGATCTTAGGCAACAAAAGAATGGAGGAACAGAGAAAAGGTAGTCAAACAATAGTGCAGGGATAAAGCAGAGTCCTAGTTCCTCCTCAAAGGATACACATAATAATATATCTTTGAGTTCTTCAGGAACTAAGACTCCCACCCAGATGGAGGATAGAATGAAGATGTGGACCCTCCCGACTTTAATCAACTGAAGCTTGGACTCTGTCAACCTTTGCCCCAAATTTATGCTGAATTCTCTTCCATTCAAGCCCCTTCATGAATATGCATGTGCCCTTAGCTTAAACCTTCCCCAATTTTGCTGTTCAGGAGACACTGCTTTGGGAATGGTCCCCGGTGCTCTCCTTACCTGCTGCAAGTAATAATAAATCCTTCCTTCTCCCAATCTTTTACTTGGTTGTGTCTATTGGCTTGACACCCACCAAGAAGTGAACCCAATTTTCCATTAAGAGGTCCACCTTTGATTTATGCAGCCCTTGTTCTCCTACTTAGGTTATCATGCTATAACTTAAAGGAACATACGTAAAGATGCTCTTTTATATTAAGATTTGGATAAATGCACATTTCTATTAGATTACAATGGATTGACATTACATATTTGTTTTAAAATGTTTAAATGAAGAAAATATTTGGTGCCCAGAGCATCTACAAAGTTAGTAAGCATAAAGGAAGGGAGAGAAAAGTAATGCTATGAGAAACCAGGGGTGATGGGGTTCAAGAATTCTAACTGTCTACTGCTGGTGCTACATTCCTGGAGACAAGGACCACAGAACATTGGTTAAGCTCTTGAGCGTCATTTCTCTAAACACCAGGGAAGGAAATTTTCCCTCTCTGACTTCTTGCTTTCAGTTTATCTCAAATCTACCAATGTATTTTCATCCCCAACTCTCTGTTATGCACAGAGCTTGTGTTTAGAGATAAAACAATGCAAAATGAGAGCTGTGTCTTAAGTCCACCATCCAGTCAGGGGACAGACTGATTAATTGGACAACTTTAGTAAAGGAATGGTAAGTAATTTGAATCACCTGCATGTGTGTGCACACACATGTGTATTTCATTTATGTGTTCCCACCTTCAGCTAAAAGAGTAAAATAATGTACCTGTGAGAATCCAAATTATTTTCAGGATAAGTATCTCCTTATCTAAATTGTTGGATGAGGCAAACAGAGTGTAACACCTCTTTGCTCCTCCTAATAGGCAGTACAGACACTAGAAGCTTCCCATCGGTGGATCTGCACATTCATGTCCAGAATAGTTCCTGTTCCTGGTGAGATGCCTCAGTCCTCACTTTCCCTCCCTGGCTGACCACGTTGTGACATGATTTTCATTGCTCAATTCTTAGAATGTTCCAGGAATCAATGCATAAAACAGCCTGAAGAAAGGTTTGCTGTACTTACTAAAACCATCTCTGTCCTGCTGCTAATGAACATTGATGTAGGCAATAAACTGATTAAAATTACTTTGCTGGTGGATCAAGAAATAAGCTATTTAAGGACAGACATTATTTCAGCATGAAGAGCTTGCGAATTTGTAGTTTGGGTTTTTCACATTAATATAATGTAAACAGTTAGCTGGATTAAAATTGAACTGTCACAGTCACAAACTATTTAGAAAAACAGCATGACTGCATGAAATTATGATGACTTGTTTCCTCCATTACCAAAGAACTCTGAAATGCAGTAGTTTTTAAAGAATATTATGTGGATGTAATGGAAATTGTTTTGGTGAAAGATTCTTGCCTTGTGTTCATTAAATTTCCACATTATTAACAGTTGTTTCTAGTTAGAAGGCAAACTGAAATTAGTTTATTTTATTTGGGGAAGGGGGCAACCTACCATTCTAAACACTTAACTGTAAAATAGTACATGGGTATACACAGAAAATGGTAAATATATGTAGGAAGCACTAAACAGAGTGCTTTGAAACCATTACTGTTATTTGACAATCTGAAAATTATTTCCTTTGTTCCTATTCATTAGGGAAAATCTCTAAATAAACATAAGGATGATTTAAAAGCCATCAGTAAAAAAGCTATGACTTTAATTAGTGTCATCATTCTAGGGGAAGGAAAATGTTCCTCATTCAATTCACTGGATGCATCCATCTTCACATTGCTTGAATGCAATCCAGGGGGTTAAAAACAAACAAACAAAACACAGAATGAGAATGTAAATTTAGCTAATAATATACTGTATAGATCCATGTTATGTGCAAATGTTTTATATCCCATATTGGTATAAAATCAATATAACACAAGGAAAAATATAGAACGCCTTAAAAAGGAGGCAGACACATCGTGAATGATAGAGGAGGATGGAGAAATATCTGAGAGAAGAAAGAAAGTCTCAACAATGGAAAAAGAATATTATAGGGGGCAGGGAGAGCTAAAGGAATGTTAGGATTCGATAAATTATAAGACATTCCATTATTCTATTTATCCTGTTTATAATGTTACTTCATTAATCAAAATATAGGCCCTGGATATTTACTGAGTTAATGTAGCTATGCTATTATTCTAGAAAATAGATGAATATATATAACCTATGTTTTCCCGTCTAGCAGAGAAATGCAGTCATGTACAGCAAAAATATATCCTAAACAATACAAAATAAAAACCATGAAAGCTCAGAAGAGGGAAAGTTTATTTTCAGGTGGAGATGTCAGAGAAAATACTGTAGAGAAGGTGGAATTTGACCTACACATTGGAGGATGATTTGCACTTGAGCAAGTGCTTTGCTTTCATTCTTTTGCTCCCTCTCCTCCTCCTCCTCCTCCCTCTCCTTCTCCCTCTCCTTCTCCTCCTTCTCCTCCTCCTCCGCTTCCTCCTCTTCCTCCTCCTCCTCCTCTTCCTCTTCCTCCTCCTCCTCCCCTCCTCCTCTTCCTCCTCCTCCTCCCTCTCCTCCCCATCTCCTCCCTCTCCTCTTCCTCTTCCTCCTCCTTCTCCCTCTCCTCCCCATCTCCTCCCTCTCCTCCTCCTCTTCCTCCTCTTCCTCCTCCTCCCCCTCCTCCTCCTCCTCCTGCCCCCCTCTCCTCCCCATCTCCTCCCTCTCCTCCTCCTCCTCTTCTTCCTCCTCCCTCTCCTCCTCTGATTCTTGCTTCTTGCCTGATTCTTGGAGTGTGGGATGAAGAAGATATCATATACAGTTATCTATGATCTAATACTCATTTCCATTGAATACTACCTGTTTATCTGTCATTTTCACTACTTGTCTATGATGTCTCTGAAACCAGAAGCAGTATTTCATTCATCCATGGGTCTTAACACTAAGCATAATGCCTAACACATGACAGGCCCTCAATGAAAACTATGATCTTAATAAAGGGCAAAACAATTAAAGTCCAGGGGCAGCAAGGTGGAGAATGTATTCATGCACTAGAATAAAACTGTTCGAAATTAGAAAAGAATGCTTCTATATTATGTCATAGTGATTAAATAAAGCATGCTATATTTATAATAAATCTGGCAGGCAACCAGGAGCTCTGGCATTTCCCCCACAGGATAGTGAATTACAGTATTGACATGATTTCTTCCAATCTGCTTCAATTCACCTATCTATATATCGTATGTTACTCTAGAGTATAATTACATGATCTTGGTATACTGAAAGATAAAATCATCTATATAGTCATTATTTATTACAGTTTATGATGGAGAATCACTACAAGAACTTGTTAAGACTTAAGGGCAGTTTTAAGGAAATAAGACAGAATCTGCAATCATCCTGGTTCTCACTGTAAACTTACGGTTATTTAAACCTCAATTTTCTCATTTGCAAAATGGGTTTAAAATAACACGTACCTCATAATTTTTTTTGCTAGTGTGAAAGGAGGTAATACATGTAAATACCTAACACTGTATAAAAGACAGGCTTGGGCTTCCCTGGTGACGTAGTGGTTGAGAGTCTGCCTGCTGATGCAGGGGACACGGGTTCGTGCCCTGGTCCGGGAAGATCCCCCATGTCACGGAGCAGCTGGGCCCGTGAACCATGGCCGCTGAGCCTGCACGTCCGGAGCCTGTGTTCCGCAACGGGAGAGGCCACAGCAGTGAGAGGCCCACATACAGGAAAAAAAAAAAAAAAAAAAAGACAGGCTCTATACATTAAAGTGGTTGTAGTCAGGGATAGGACTGGGATTCCTTCATTGCTATCATTCATGAGGTGTTTACACATACAAATTTTGTCACCACCATTCCCTTAGGTACAGATTACTGAGTAACATGCTGGGTCTATAATTATAAGAAAAATATTTATTGGGCAGAAATAGGTAATGAATGCTGTTGATATAAAGGTTGATAAAATATTGTGCTTTGTAGCAATCTTTCAAAACTCTTCCTGGAGGAGGGGTTACAGAAAGGGGAAAGAGGGATCACTGATAAATTGAGGCTATTTTACATTGTTCCTGTTGTTGCCCTCACTAGATTGTCATAGTACACTTGGAAAAAGTTTCTAACTCAGAGGCTAATGCAATAAGAGACTGTCAGAGCAGGACCTGGGTTTATAGTTCTTGACCCTCCATATTGAGACACCAGCTAAATACTTTATGAAGGTTACTTTTTTTTTAATACTTTTCATTTTTTTTCCTTTTTCTTTTTCATAATCTTTTGGCCACACCACACAGCATGTGGGATCTTAATTTCCCTCAACAGTGAGAGGCCCACGTACCGCAAAAAGAAAAGAAAAGAAAAGAAAATACACCTTTGATCTGGAACAGTAAACAGGAAATTGCTCAATTTTATTTCAATAATTTAAGCTTGGGTATTTTGAAACACACAAGTATTTCCAAAAAAAATGAAACATTTATTTGAAATTTAAATTTTAAATGGCTTCATTTTTCTTGGGAATATGTAGTCTCTGATAAGATGTAATGGTTGTAAGTGCATTTTTTTTTGTTTTTGTTTTTGCGGTACGCGGGCCTCTCACTGTTGTGGCCTCTCCCGTTGCGGAGCACAGGCTCCGGACGCGCAGGCTAAGTGGCCATGGCTCACGGGCCCAGTCGCTCCGCGGCATGTGGGATCTTCCCGGACTGGGGCACGAATCCGTGTCCCCTGCATCGGCAGGCGGACTCTCAACCACTGCGCCACCGGGGAAGCCCATAAGTGCATTTTTAAACAACAGCCCTTACATCAATTTGTAAAATGTCAAGCAAAAAATTCTGGGAGAATTAAATCTGATCATGTGAGTTTTACTGAAATTCAAAAGATTTAATTAAAACAACAATATGAAAATTGTACTTAAGGGAAAGTTTACAGTCAAAAAATTTTTCTTGGGCTTCCCTGGTGGCGCAGTGGTTGAGAGTCCGCCTGCCGATGCAGGGGACATGGGTTCGAGCCCTGGTCTGAGAAGATCCCACACGCCGCAGAGCAACTGGGCCTGTGAGCACAACTACTGAGCCTGCGCATCTGGAGCCTGTGCTCTGCAACAAGAGAGGCCACGACAGTGAGAGGCCCATGCACCGCGATGAAGGGTGGCCCCCGGTTGAGGCCGGCGCCAAGAGCCGGCGATGTGGTGACACGGGAACGCGGCATGGAGGCACCAGCGTAGCTGGGGCCTGTGGCCCTATGTCTTCTGGCTGCGAGGCCAGTTCTGCGCATGCTGTGGGGCCGCAGCCGCCGGGCAGTGGGCGCCCGAGGGGCCGGGAGGTGAGCCGGGGCCCCCAGGCGGGTTTGGGCATCGTGTCCGCAGCCAGCGTCCCCGAGGCCGCGCTGGGGCCATGATCACTCAGTGAAGCTGCGCCCGGACAGCGCGGCCGACTTCTCCTCGCGCTCTGAGGACCTGTGTGCGCTGCAGGGCTTGGTGCCTCTGCCCGCCGTGCGCGCTTCCCTGCGGGAGGGCCTGCTGGAGTTAATGCCGACCGCCTCCGTGGGGTAGACTGGGCGCCGCTCCTGGGAACCCTCTGCCCCTGATCTGTATCCAGAGCTTCTTCCAGCCATGGCTTGGTGACACAGGTTCTGGCAGAAATAAAGTTTACAGAAGTCGTGTTCCTGCGATAAGAAATAAAGATGTGACCTTCCAGTTGTGTAAAGCTCTTAAACGCTGTGTAAGTGCGTCGGGTGCGCTAAGGAACTTGGAGCTAAGTGGGCTAGTTGTGAGAGAGAGAGACTTAACTATGTTAACAAAGTATCAGACTACCAGAAGGCATGAAGAAACCTGGGCTGAGAGTCTTCGTTCCAGGAGACCTGATCTTGACTGTATGGCTGGTTTGAGGCGCAACACTCTGAACTGCAACACGCTCATTGGTGACCTGGGTGCAAGTGCGTTGGCAGAATCTCTTAGTGAGGATTTGTGGCTTAGAACACTTGACCTGCAGCAGTGTGGCCTCACCAGTGAAGGAGCAAAGGCTTTACTAAAGGCCCTTGAAACCAACAGAACTCTGCTCGTTCTGGATATAAGAAAAAACCCACTTGTTGTACCAGTGGATAACTTCTCCATCGGTGAAGGAACCATCCAAAGCTGCTAGACAGAAAAAGAGAGCTATAATTTTGGAAAGTGGTCAGAAAGGAAAAGCTACTATTAGAATTGATGTCCAGTGGAGGCCCAGAATAGAAGCAAGATGAATATTCCATTCTTCATTGGCAACACCAAAGGAGATGATGCTTTAGAAAAAAGATTTCTCGACAAAGCTCTTGAACTCAATATGATCTCCCTGAAAGGGCATAGGTGGTGAGTACGTGTCCCATCCAGAAGCTTGTCAGAGAATTGGTTTAGTTTTCAGATGCTGAAGGAGACACATCTAGGAGCCTGCCCATCCTGGAGTAGCAGTTATTGTAACTAGTTGGGAAAGACCGTTTGTTACGGGGGTGCTCCTGCCGCTGCTTACAGGCCCCTTAGCACGATTCCACGGCCGGGAGCATGGGGGGGGGGCCACACCTTCTAGGAGCTTTGGTCAAAATTTCCTTTGACAATCTCTGCTCTGACAGCACAGAGGGTGCCATCCCATCTCTGGTGCAGCTTGCACAGCCTGTTCAGTGTAAGAACAGACACTGCTGCTCCCCTGAACGTCAGAGAGAGTAGTTAATTCTGTCAGCTCCGTGAAAGATGTATGTTCTCACGCATGAGAATAGCTGCCCGCTCCCTGCCCCCCGCACGGCAGGCTCATCGAAGAGTTGAGCTAACCTAGGTTACCTGTGAGCGTGACGGTCCTTCACTGCGTTGGAAAGGAATTTTCTAATGACTGAGATGTGTGACGCTCCTGGCCACCTGCGGGGGCTTTCAGGTGGGAGGTTGGACACGATGGCCTCAGGTGCCGTGACTCTCGCAGGAGCTGGTGACGGGAAGGAGGGTCGTCCTGATGCTCAACCAGATGCTCCTGTTCTTAACGGCTGCATGGGTGGTTCTTCTGGGTCCGTGGGAGGCATTTGGGCCTCTCTGCATAATGCTGTCACCATCGAAGATGTCAGAAGCTGGCAGCCTTCATGAAGCCTTTTTTGGAGATGCACCAGCTATGAGCACATCCTAACCAATATACAGTCTGCCCTTGAACAGTGTACATAATTGAAAGTCACTTGGGCATGGCCAGAAAATCTAAACAAACACAGTATTTTTCTCGAATGAACATACTTATGATAGATTTTCTTCTTTTTTCAGAGAACAGCAAAACATCCATAGCTGTCCCAAGCTGTTGAAACTTAACCTTAATTCTGACTTGAACTGGAAGCTTTTAAAAAGTCTTCTCTTGCTTTTCTACCAAATTCCAGCTACTGTTGTCTTTGCTGCTACTTTTTCTGCCTAGATCTCATATTCAAAGCTGCCTATGGGTTTAATTATATGCCAATTGCAGGTTATTGTTTTTACAGAAACACAGACACACAGCATGGAGGGTGGGTGGGGCCCTCTAGGTGCTGAATTTTGATCCTTTGCAAGATGACAGCAGTGGGGTCTTCTGGATTCTTTCTTTATACGGTTATTCTCATATTAAAAAAAAAAACAACAAAAAAAAAAACAAGAGTGGCCCCCGCTCGCCACAACTAGAGAAAGCCCTCGCACAGAAACGAAGACCCAACACAGCCAAAAATAACTAACTAAATAAAATAATAATAAATAAATTTTTCTTAATCTGATATCAGTAAATCAGGTGTAATGATTCATACCAGGCATGCAGGAAAATACAGAGAAGGCCCCAGAACTCCTGTTCCAAGGCTACTAAAACCTTGAATTATTGTTACAAGAGCGTAACTGAAGTAGTTTCCAATCTTATCATACTTTCCTGGCTCAATAATAACTACAGTAATCACCACAACAGCTTTACAGATAGTATCCCACTGCATCCTCAGAGCACAGTCTCTGAAGCAAGACTGTTGGGTCTGTGAATTTGGAAAGTTAATTAACTCTGTTAGACTCAGTTTTCTCAATCTAAGAAATGGGAATGTTAATAATGTTTACCTCAGGATTATCATAACAGTTAAAATAATCGATCCCTTCAAATATCTGTCAGAATGTTTTACACATGTCAAATATTCAATAAATGTTTATGATCATTATTTTAACATATGTAATCAGGAGGAATTGGGTTCAAATTAACTAAGTGGGTTGCCCAAGGACAAAAGGCAAAAAAGCAAATAATGGGGGACCTGAAATGAGGTCACTGTGATTCTAAGCTGTATATCGTATTAGCATTTATGCTATGCAGCCCCCAAATTCAAACAAGCAGCAAATATTCATTGGGCCCATACTACATGGTGATACTGTATCACTTCCCAGAATTCAATGGTGAATAACATAAATTAATATTTTCACTCATGAAATTTGTACTCTAAATGAGATTAAGACTATAAACAAGAAACAGAGAGTTGGACTGATTTCAGATTGTGTTGAATGCTATCAAAAAAACAAACAGGGTTGTAAGAAGAGAGAAAACAGGGAGAGCTTCTTTATATAAGAAAATCAGGGAAGGTTTCTCTGAAGAGGTGACATTTGAGTTGGGACCTGAAGGATTAGAAGGAGCCATCCAAGCAAACAGCAGAGGAAAGAACATTCCAGGGAAAGGGATCAGGATATTCACGTGCCCAGAAGTAGCATTAGAAACACAGTGTTCCAAGAACAGAAGGCTTTCTCCTGCTTAAGGAGAGTGAAGGTGGAAGACTGCAAAGCAACTAGAGCATTCAAGGACTTGTGGTCTTTGTAAGAAGTTTGGATTTTATTTTATTTTTATTTTTTCTTTATTTTTTGCGGTACGCGGGCCTCTCACTGTTGTGGCCCCTCCCGTTGCGGAGCACAGGCTCCGGACGCACAGGCTCAGCGGCCATGGCTCACGGGCCCAGCGGCTCCGCGGCATGTGGGATCTTCCTGGACCGGGGCACAAACCCGTGTCCCCTGCATCGGCAGGCAGACTCTCAACCACTGCGCCACCAGGGAAGCCCTGGATTTTATTTTAAAAGTGCTAAGAAGTCATCGAGAGATTTAAGCAGAAAAGTGCAGTAATCTGAATTGCTTTTGTGAGAATGGACTGTAGAAGACCAAAAATGAAGACGTGAGGCCAACTTATTATACTGGTAACATCATGAACTAGGGGCTGTTAGTGGACTTGGAAAGAAATAAATAGATTTGAGAAATGTTTGGGCCTGGGGGATGGGTACAAGTGAAACCAAGCAGGACCCCATGGAATTCCTGGGCACAGAAGTCTTTCTGTGTCCCTATTTCTTGATTAAATAGGCCTTATTCAGCCACCATGAACTTCCCTGCGTTCCAACTTGCAGGTTCAAACAGTTGCTAATTAGAAAACGGAGAGGGTGCAGAGACAAGTGAGGAACAGTCAAGAAACAATACTGCAGCCTTGGGGTAGGGTCCTTGTTCCCCCTCAAGGGATACACATAACAATATCTTTCAGCTGTTTTGAAGATACTGAAACCCCCACCAAGTGGGAGAAGTTAACTGTATGCTGCCCACAAGCACATAGACCCCAGACCTGGTTGGAACCAGAAGGTTGATGGTGCTGACTGCCACTTACCTCAGCACCAACCAATCAGAAGAATGTCCACGAGCTGATCACACCCTCCTCTTTGAAATATTACTGTAAAACTCGCTACTCCCTCCAGGACGGGACAAAGAGTTTTGAGGGCATTAGCCCATCGTGGCCCCCTTTGCCTGGCAAAACAATAAAGGTATTCTTTTCAACTTCACGCAAAACTCTGTCTTTGAGATTTAACTTGGTGTCAGGGTACCGAGGCCAGATTCGGCTTCAGAACTGACAACAATGATGACGTATAATCGGTTGATGAAAAAGAGGCACTAATGCTGAGTCTATGTTGAAAAACTGGGTGAAGGACAGGGAGTTTTACTGTGAGAAGATCAGGTTGGGGGAGAAGAGTCAAGATCTTCATTTTGACCTTATTAAATTTTAGAAGTTTCTTACACATTGAAGAGGAGACAAGTGAATATAGATGAAACAACTCCATATATGGCTTCTCAAATACCACGTAAACAGATTAGCTACACCAGTCTTTACAAGAAGGGGAGGAGTAAGGGTGGAGGGTGATGGAAATTATGGGGCCACTTCTTACTGAGAAAGTTCAGTTTTCTTGTCCCTAGAAGAGAAAAGATTCTTTGCTTTTGAACACTCCTTCTGGAATCAGCAGTTTCTTCAAAAGAAAATCCTGTCACAGTGTGAAATCAGCAGCATAATCTCATATTGAAGACAAAATTCCAAATTTCTACTGCATAAATGAAAAGCTGTTTTAAATACTGTTTTAAAAACGGAATTCCAAGGGGACCTTCAAGATGGCAGAGGAGGAAGATGTGGAGATCACCTTGCTCCCCACAAATACAACAGAAATACATCTATATGTGGAACAACTCCTACAGAACACCTACTGAACGTTGGCAGAAGACCTCAGACCTCCCAAAAGGCAAGGAACTCCCCACGTACCTGGGTAGGGAAAAGAAAAAACAGAGACAAAAAAATAGGGACGGGACCTGACCCTCAGGGAGGGAGCTGTGAAGGAGGAAAAGTTTCAACACACTAGGAAGCCCCTTCACTGGTGGAGACAGGGTGTGGCGGGGGGGTTAGCTTCGGAGCCACAAAGAAGAGCACAGCAACAGGGGTGCAGAGGGCAAAACGGAGAGATTCCCGCACAGAGGATGGGTGCCGACCAGCACTCACCAGCCCGAGAGGCTTGTCTGCTCACCCGCCAGGGCGGGTGGGGGCTCAGAGCTGAGGCTCGGGCTTCGGAGGTCAGATCCCAGGGAGAGGACTGGGGTTGGCTGCGTGACCACAGCCTGAGGGGGGTTAGTGCGCCACAGCTAGCCGGGAGGGAGTCCGGGAAAACGTCTGGAGCTGTCGAAAAGGCAACAGACCATTGTTTCCTGGTGCGCGAGGAGAGGGGATCCAGAGCACCATCTAAACGAGCACCAGAGACAGGCGAGAACCACGACTATCAGCGCGGACCCCAGAGACGGGCATGAGACGCTAAGGCTGCTGCTGCTGCCACCAAGAGGCCTGTGGGCGAGCACAGGTCACTCTCCACACCTCCCCTCCGGGGAGCCTGTGCAGCCCGCCACTGCCAGGGTCCAGTGATCCAGGGACAACTTCCCCGGGAGAATGCACGGCGCCCTCAGGCTGGTGCAACGTCACGCCGGCCTCTGCCGCCGCAGGCCCGCCCCGCACTCCGTGCCCCTCCCTCCCCACCCTACGCCCCACCGGCCTGAGTGAGCCAGAGCCCCCGAATCAGCTGCTCCTTTAACCCTGTCCTGTCTGGGTGAAAAACAGAGGCCAGAGGGTGACCTACAAGCAGAGGCGGGGCCAAACCCAGAGCTGAACCCCAGGAGCTGTGCCAACAAAGAAAAGAAAGTGAAATCTCTCCCACCAGCCTGAGGAGCAGTGGATTAAATCTCCACAATCAACTTGATGTATCTGCATCTGTAGAATATCTGAAGAGACAATGAATCATCCCAAAACTGAGGCAGTGGGCTTTGGGAGCAACTGTAGACTTGGGGTTTGCTTTCTGAGTCTAATTTATTTCTAGTTTTATGTTCATCTTAGTTCAGTATTTAGAGCTTATTATCACTGGTAGATTTGTTTATTGATTTGGTTGCTCTCTTCATATATATATATATATATATATATACATATATATATATTTTTTTTCCCTTCTCTTTTTGTGAGTGTGTATGTATATGCTTCTTTGTGTGATTTTGTCTGTATAGGTTTGCTTCTACCATTTGTCCTAGGGTTCTGTCGGTTCTTTGATTTGTTGTTTTTAGGATAGTTTTAGCGCTTGTTATCACTTGTGGATTTGTTTTTTTGGTTCGGTTGCTCTCTTCTTTATTATTTTTTAATTTTTTTATTTTAATAATGTTTTATTTTTAATTTAATAACTTTTTCCTTCTTTCTCTCTCTCTCTCTCTTTCCCTCCCTCCCTCCCTCCCTCTCTCTCTCTCTCTCTCTCTTTTTTTCTTCTCCCTTTTCTTCTGGGGTGTGTGAATGACAGGGTCTTGGTGCTCTGGCAGTGTATCAGGCCTGAGACTCTGACTGGGAGGGCTGAGTTCAGGACATTGCCCCACCAGAGACCTCCCAGCTCCACGTAATATCAAACGATGAAAGCTCTCCCAGAGATCTCCATCTCAACGCTAAGACCCAGGTCCAATCAACGACGAGCAAGCTACAGTGCTGGACAACCTATGCCAAACAACTAGCAAGACAGGAACACAATCCCACCCATTAGCAGAGAGGCTGCCTAAAAGCATAATAAGGTCACAGACACTCCAAAACACACCACCAGATGTGGTCCTGCCCACCAGAAACACAAGATCCACCCTCATCCACCAGAACACAGGCACCAGTCCCTTCCAAGAGGAAGCCTACACAACCTACTGAACCAACCTGACTAATGGGGGGCAGACACCAAAAACAATGGGAACTACAAACCTGCAGCCTGTGAAAAGCAGACCCCAAACAGAGTAAGTTAAGTAAAATGAGAAGACAGAGAAATACACAGCAGATGAAGGAGCAAGGTCAAAACCCACCAGACCAAACAAATGAAGAGGAAATAGGCAGTCTACCTGAAACAGAATTCAGCATAATGAAGTAAAGATGATCCAAAAATCTTAGAAACAGAATGTAGAAAATACAAGAAACATTTAACAAGAGCCTAGAAGAACTAAAGAGCAAACAAACAACGATGAACAACACAATAAATGAAATTAAAAATTCTCTAGAAGGAATCAGTAGCAGAATAACTGAGGCAGAAGAACAGATAAGTGACCTGAAAGACAAAATAGTGGAAATAACTACTGCAGAGCAGAATGAAGAAAAAAGAATGAAAAGAACTGAGGACAGTCTCAGAGACCTCTGGGACAACATTAAATGCACCAACATTTGAATTATAGGGGTCCCAGAAGAAGAAAAGAAAAACAAAGGGACTGAGAAAATATTTGAAGAGATTATAGTTGAAGACTTCCCTAATATGGGAAAGGAAATAGTCAATTGAGGAAGCACAGAGAGTCCCATATAGGAGAAATACAAGGAGAAACACACCAAGACACATGTTAATCAAATTATCAAAAATTAAATACAAAGAAAAAATATTAAAAACACCAAGGGAAAAGCAAGAAATAACATACAAGGGAATCCCCATAAGGTTAACAGCTGATCTTTCAGCAGAAACTCTGCAAGCCAGAAGGGAGTGGCAGAACATATCTAAGTGATGAAAGGGAAAATCCTACAAAGAAGATGACTCTACCCACCAAGGATCTCATTCAGATTTGACAGAGAAATGAAAACCTTTACACACAAGCAAAAGTTAAGGAAATTCAGAACAACCAAGCCAGCTTTACAACAAATGCTAAAGGAACTTCTCTAGACAGGAAACACAAGAGAAGGAAAAGACCTACAATAACAATCCCAAAACAATTAAGAAAATGGTAATAGTAACATACATATCAATAACTACCTTAAATGTAAATGGATTAAATGCTCCAACCAAAATACATAGACTGGCTGAATGGATACAAAAACAACACCCATATATATGCTGTCTACAAGAGACCCACTTCAGACCTAGGGACACATACAGACTGAAAGTGAGGGGATGGAAAAAGATATTCCATGCAAATGGAAACTAAAAGAGAACTGGAGCAGCAATTCTTATATCAGACAAAATAGACTTTAAAATAAAGACTATTACAAGAGACAAAGAAGGACACTACATAATGATCAAGGGATCAATCCAAGAAGATATAACAATTGTAAATATTTATGGAGCCAACATAGGAGCAACTTGATACATAAGGCAAAGGCTAACAGCCATAAAAGGGAAAATCGAGAGTAACACCATAATAGGAGGAGACTTTAACACCCCACTTTGACGAATGGACAGATCATCCAAAATGAAAATAAATAAGGAAACACAAGCTTTAAAAGACACATTAAACAAGATGGACTTAATTGTAATTTATAGGACATTCCATCAAAAAACAACAGAATACACTTTCTTCTCAAGTGCTCATGGAACATTCTCCAGGATAGATCATATCTCAGGTCACAAATCAAGCCTTTGTAAATTTAAGAAAACTGAAATGATACCAAGAATCTTTTCTGAACACAATGCTATGAGACTAGATATCAGTTACAGGAAAAAAATCTGTAAAAAATACAGAAAAGTCTGTAAAAAATACACATGGAGGCTAAACAATACACGACAAAATAACAAAGAGATCACTGAAGACAGCAAAGGGGAAATCAAAAAATACCTAGGAGCAAATGACAATGAAAACACGATGACCCAAAACCTATGGGATGCAGCAAAAGCAGTTCTAAGAGGGAGATTACAGCAACAAAATCCAACCTCAAGAAACAAGAAACATCTCAAATAAACAATCTAACTTTACACCTAAAGCAATTAGAGAAAGAACAAAATCCCCCAAAGTTAGCAGAAGGAAAGAAATCATAAAGATCAGATCAGAAATAAATGAAAAAGAAATGAAGGAAACAATAGTAAAATTAATAAAACTAAAAGCTGGTTCTTTGAGAAGATAAACAAAATTGATAAACTATTAGCCAGACTCATCAAGAAAAAGAGGGAGAAGACTCAAATCAATAGAATTAGAAATGAAAAAGGAGAAGTAACAACTGACACTGCAGAAATACAAAGGGTCATGAGAGATTCCTACAAGCAAATATATGCCAATAAAATGGACAACCTGGAAGAAATGGACAAATCCTTAGAAAAGCACAACCTTCGAGACTGAATCAGGCAGAAATAGAAAATATAAACAGACAAATCACAAGCACTGTAATTGAAACTGTGACTAAAAATCTTCCAACAAACAAAGGTCTAGGACCAGATGGCCTCACAGGTAAATTCTATCAAGCATTTAGAGAATATCTAACACTGATCCTGCACAAACTCTTCAAAAAAATTGCAGAGGGAGAAACACTCCCAACTCATTCTACGAGGTCACCATCCCCCTGATAGCAAAACCAGACAAGTATGTCACAAAAAAAGAAAACTATAGGCCAATGTCTCTGATGAACATAGATGCAAATATCCTCAACAAAATAGTAGAAGCAGAATCCAACAGCACATTAAAAGGATCATACAGCATGATTAAGTGGGGTTTATCCCAGGAATGCGAGGATTCTTCAGTATACGCAAATCAATCAGTGTGATATACCATATTAACAAATTGAAGAGGAAAAACTATATGATCATCTCAATAGAGATAGAAAAATCTTTTGACAAAATGCAACACCCATTTATGATAAAAACTCTCCAGAAAGTAGGCATAGAGGGAAGTTACCTCAACATAATAAAGGCCATATATGACAAAATCACAGCCGACATCGTTCTCAATGGTGGAACACTGAAACCATCTCCTCTAAAATCAGGAAAAAGATAAGGTTGCCCACTCTCACCACTATTATTCAACATAGATTTGGCAGTTTTAGCCACAGCAATCAGAGAGGAAAAAGAAATAAAAGGAATCCAAATCGGAAAAGAAGTAAAACGGTCACTGTTTGCAGATGACATGATACTATACATAGAGAACCCTAAAGATGCTACCAGAAAACTACTAGAGATAATCAATGACTTTGGTGAAGTAGCAGGATACAAAATAAATGTGCAGAAATCTCTTTAATTCCTATATACTAATGATGAAACATCTGAAAGAGAAATTAAGGAAACACTCTCTTTTACCATTGCAACATAAAAAATAAAATACCTAGGAATAAACCTACCCAAGGAGAAAAAAGACATGTATGCAGAAAACTATAAGACACTGATAAAAGAAATTAAAGATGGTACAAGCAGATGGAGAGCTATACCATGTTCTTGGATTTGAAGAACATTGTGAAAATGACTATACTACCCAAAGCAATCTACAGATTCAAGACAATCCCTATCAAACAACCAAAGGCATTTTTCACAGAACTAGAACAAAGAATTTCACAATTTTTATGAAAACACAAAAGACCCCAGATAGTCTAAGCAATCTTGAGAAAGAAAAACGGAACTGGAGGAATCAGGCTCCCTGACTTCAGACTATACTTCAAAGCTATAGTAATCAAGACAGTATGGTATTGGCACAAAAACAGAAATATAGATCAATGGAACAGGATAGAAAGCCCAGAAATAAACCCACACACATATGGTCACCTAATCTTTGATAAAGGAGGCAAGAATATACAATGGAGAAAAGACAGCTTCTTCAGTAAGTGGTGCTGGAAAACTGGACAGCTGCATGTAAAAGAATGAAATTAGAACACTCCCTAACATCATACACAAAAATAAACTCAAAATGGATTAAAGACCTAAATGTAAGGCCAGAGACTATAAAACTCTTAGAGGAAAACATAGGCAGAACACTCTATGACATAAATCACAGCAAGATCTTTTTTGACCCACCTCCTAGAGAAATGGAAATAAAAACAAAAATAAACAAATGGGACCTAATGAAACTTAACAGCTTTTGCACAGCAAAGGAAACCATAACCAACATGAAAAGACAACCCTCAGAATGGGAGAAAATATTTGCAAATGAAGCAACTGACATAGGATTAATCTCCAAAATGTACAAGCAGCTCATGCAGCTCAATATCAATAAAACAAACCACCCAATCCAAAAATGGGCAGAAGACTAAATAGACATTTCTCCAAAGAAGATATACAGATTGCCAACAACCACATGAAAGTATGCTCAACATCACTAATCATTAGAGAAATGCAAATCAAAACTACAATGAGGTATCACCTCATACTGGTCAGAATGGCCATCATCAAAAATTCTACAAACAATAAATGCTGGAGAGGGTGTGGAGAAAAGGGAACCTCTTGCGCTGTTTGTAGGAATGTAAATTGATACAGTCACTATAGAGAACACTATGGATGTTCCTTAAAAAACTAAAACTAGAACTACCATATGACCCAGCAATCCCACTACTGGGCATATACCCTGAGAATACCATAATTCAAAAAGTGTCATGTACCACAGTGTTCACTGCAGCTCTACTTACAATAGCCAGGACATGGAAGCAACCTAAGTGTCCATCGACAGATGAATGGAAAAAGAAGATGTGGCACATATATACAATGGAACATTACTCAGCCATAAAAACAAATTTGATTTATTTGTATTGAGATAGATGGACCTGGAGACTGTCATACAGAGTGAAGTAAGTCAGAAAGAGAAAAAGAAGTACCATATGCTAACAGATATATTGAATCTTAAAAAAATAAAATAAAAAAGAAATGGTTCTGAAGAACCTAGGGGCAGGACAGGAGTAAAGACACAGATGTAGAGAATGGACATGAGGACACAGGGAGGGGGAAGGGTAAGCTGGGATGAAGTGAGAGAGTGGCATGGAAATATATACACTACCAAATGTAAAACAGGTAGCTAGTGGGAAGCAGATGCATAGCACAGGGAGATCAGCTTGGTGCTTTGTGTCCACCTAGAGAAGTGGGATAGGGTGCTTGGTGGGGAGACACAAGAAGGAGGAGATATGGGGATATACATATGCATATAGCAGATTCACTTTGTTATAAAGCAGAAACACAGCATTGTAAAGCAATTATACTCCAATCAATAAAGATGTTTTAAAAAAATGGAATTCCATGATAACTTTAAATTCTAAAATATTGGTACACAAGTAATCACAAATATACTTTCTTTTAATACACTTTAATCCTGTAAGAAAGGTTTTTTTAAAAATAATCCTTTTTATTAATCATAACATGGTAAAATATGTAACTGCTTTTTCTGAAAAGTGTTCCAAACTGTACATCTACAGATTATGAAAAACTCTTATGGAATTTTGTAATACGTATGAATATTGGGTTAAGGAAATTTCATAGTCATGTTAGAGTGTCATCAAATTAATATTCACCATCCAGATTGCTGTAGTTCACAGTTCTTCTGTATATTTCAAATCAGGTGTGTACCATTTGTACTTAGAACCCCACAGAATGAATTATCCAAAGTCCATTGATTTTAAATTGTGTTTTGGTTCATAAACAAATAATTTCTTTTATATTTCTAGAAATTTATTGTATAAGAAATTATGTATCTGGATTTAGATATCATGTATAAATGAAAATGTCATTAAAAAAATTGGTAATGAGTTACTAAATTTGCAGTTACTAAACACTGTTTTGTTAACTACTGATACCCCTTAACTCTTAAACTGTACCTGTTTTGTGAGAATGAATTGGAGAAGACCAAAAATGAAGAAGTGAGGTCAGCTTATCATAGTGGCAACATCATGAACTAGGGATTTTTAGTGGAGTTGGAAAGAAATAAATGGATTTGAGAAATGTTTAGGGCTGGGGGATGGGTAGAACTGACAACACTTGTTGATATATATAGTACTCTAAATACATATAGTTACTCTATTCTAGCTCTGTTATGTTGAATATAACTGTATCTAGGTAATTAAAACTTGGAAGTGATTGATTTATGTAGTAAGCTTTATTGCAATAGGGCTAGCGAAAGTACAAAAGATCTAATGAGTTTTGTGGATAATTAGACGTGATATTCTACTTTTATATTCTCACCAACTTTTTCCTAAGGAGTAAAAGAAAAATATATTTCTGTTTTGTCAAACATAACAATAGGTGTTGTATAAGGTCTTTTGAATTGGCATAGAAACTCATGGAATTTATTGACACTATAAAATTTAAAGATGTGATAATTTTGTCCTTGAGACAATAAACATACACTTATTAGAAGGTAAGTACAAACATATTACTTTGTACTTGATTCGTATTTTTTTAAATTATAGCATGAAATTGAGACTTGGGAATACCCCCAAACTATATTTCTCCCTCTCTCTCTCTCTGTATATCTATATTATATAATATAGATATACAGTATCTCTTTTTTTAAAAAAAACAATAGATTTTTAGTTAGTTTCTATTCCCTAGAAACCAGAAAATAATATTTTTTAGTAACGAGGGATGTTAAAAAAAAAAGCTTAAAATTTCGGTCATGTCTTCATGTTTGTTTAAAAGTCAATAATGTTTTATTTAAAGCAGCCTCAAAATGGTAATTCTTTTCTTCAGAAAAAAGAAAAAGAAACGCCTCCTAGTGATCTCCATTTTTTCAACCTGAGTCAGTGTGTAGAAACTGAAATATATCCTCCCCGCCATGCACTGATTAACGGAGCATGTTTTTGTTTACTGAGGCAACAGTGACACATCTATTTCTTACAAAAGAGAGGTCAAAGGATGAAGATTAACATTATGAAATTGAGAGTTCAGAGAATATTCTTAATATTTTCAATTTTTGACTTCTGAATGAAAATATCTTTCATTAAAAAATAAATCTAGTTTTTTAGCCACAATGGGTTAGGAAGTTGATGCTCTGGTATATTCCTTCACTCAAATAAAAATTAATGGAAGATAAAACATAAGAAAGCAACATAGTCAATTTAAAAATAAGATTTACATTTTCAAAGCCAAGAAATTGAGCAGAAATGCAAAGAAATTAGCAGAAATAGAGCCATCTGACTGTTGGGCTCTGGGTGAAGACATAGGAAGGTCAGGAAGTCTGGCTCCTCAGATCACTCTTTCCGTGACTATCTACATTTAGCTAAGAGGTAGGGTAGGTGCCTTTGCCTGTGAAAAGAATTTGGAAGCATAGTGAAACAATGTCTGGATCTATCTAGTGTTCATGTCAAATTATGAAACACAGATTCAAGATTAGCCTCCGAATTGGATTGTGGCTTGATAACTGGAAGATCCTAGACACTTTTCGCACTAAGGACCCAGGATGGAGTGAGGTGGGTGGGGCATACAGGTAAAACTGCTGGCAATGAAGCAATGAGAAGGGGAATAGAGGACTACAATGAGGATAACTTGGAAGGTAAAACCTACTCAAAATGATATGGGAATTTTGCCAACAGACTGCTTTGAGACTTGAAATGTTACCCTTCCCTGGGTCTCCAGCCACCCACTGGCCTGCCCTGTAGATTCTGGACTTGCAGTCTCTACAATCCTGAGCAAATATCTTAAACTCTCTCCTCTCCCTCTTAGTTCTCTCCTCAATCAGTAGATCTCATGATGTTCGTAATAATAATCAATGATATTATAACTGGTACTCTCCTAAATCTTTACCCTATGATATTGGCACTTTTATTACCCCATTTTACAGAAGAAGAAACAGAGGCAAAAAGGTTAAATAGATTGCACAAAGATACATAAAGTGTATGTAGAAGATCCAGGGTTCAAACCAAGCCAGCTGATTTCTAAGTTCAAATTCTTGAGGAGAGAGATGAATATATCTATATATTTATATCTATCTATATTTATGTCTATATATATTCATAAGTTAAAAGATTAAAGGTAATACTTAATATTTTTAGGCAGTAAGATGGGAAAGAATATTCGAGACTTCCCAAGATCAAACGTTAATTCACTATCAGGATACAAGCTCCCACGAGAGAATATTAAAAAGTTGAAAATCATTAGCTATTTCTTACATTTAACAGTGTAATGAATAAGTATTGCAACTGAAAAAAAAATGGATTTTTAGCCACTGATAATAGATTAAACTGAGAAGATGCATGTATCCTTGATCAAACTATCTCAAAGTTAATTTTTCTTTCTAAATATTGTGTAGCCCAGATATATTTATAACGTAATTCTTAAGGCCTTTAGGTAGAAATTTTTGTGTGTGTGTGTGGTACATGGGCCTCTCACTGTTGCGGGCTCTCCCGTTGCGGAGCACAGGCTCCGGACACACAGGCTCAGCGGCCATGGCTCATGGGCCTAGCCGCTCTGCGGCATGTGGGATCTTCCCAGACCAGGGCACAAACCTCTGTCCCTTGCATTGGCAGGCAGACTCTCAACCACTGCGCCACCAGGGAAGCCCGGTAGAAAATTTTTGAAGCAGAAATATTTTTTCTTTGGAACTTGGCTCTAGCTACCTAAGGAGGAGTGGATAACGGATACTTTAATAGGAATAAAGCAAGAGCAGAAATTTAAAAAATACTCCAATGAAGGTGACAACATTTTGAGATTTAACTTCATTGATCATAAGTCAATCCAATTTATTGATTCATAATTCCCTACAGAGTATGAAGATCTAAAATGAGGGAAAGGACATTTACAGAAAGATAGACAAAATGAAATGGAAGAGGACTATGTCCCAGATGAAGGGACAAGATAAAACCCCAGAAAAACAACTAAATGAAGTGGAGATGGACAAACTTCCAGAAAAAGAATTCAGAATAATGACAGTGAAGATGATCCTGGACCTCGGAAATAGAATGAAGGCAAAGATCGAGAAGATGCAAGAAACGTTTAACAAAAACCTAGAAGAATTAAAGAACACCTAGAAGAATTAAAGAACAATCAAGCAGAGATGAACAATACAATAACTGAAATGAAAAATACACTAGAAGGAATCAGTAGCAGAGTAACTGAGGCAGAAGAACGGATAAGTGACCTGACCTGGAAGACAAAATGGTGGAATTCACTGCCATGGAACAGAAAAAAGAAAAAAGAATGAAAAGAAATAAAGATAGCCTAAGAGATGACTGGGACAACATAAAACACACCAATATTAGCATTATAGAGGTCCCAGAAGAAGAGAGAGAGAAAGGACCTGAGAAAACATTTGAAGAGTTATAGTAAAAGAAGAAGTATAGTCAAAAAATTCCCTAACATGGGAAAGGAAATAGCCACCCAAGTGCAGGAAGTGCAAAGAGTCCCAGGCTGGATAAACCGAGGTAGAAACATGCCAAGACACACAGTAAACAAATAGACAAAAATTAAAGACAAAGAAAAATTATTAAAAACAACAAGGGAAAAATGACAAATAACATACAAGGGAATTCCCATAAGGTTAACAGCTGATCTTTCAGCAGAAACTCTGCAAGCCAGAGGGGAGTGGCAGGACATATTTAAAATGACAAAAGGGAAAATCCTACAACCAAGATTACTCTAACCAGCAAGGAGTTCATTCAGATTCGACTGAAAAATCAAAAGCTTTACACACAAGAAAAAGCTAAGAGAATTCAGCACCACCAAATCAGCTCTACAAAAAATGCTAAAGGAAGTTCTCTAAGTGGGAAACACAAGAGAAGAAAAGAGCTACAAAAACCCAAAGCAATTAAGAAAATGGTAATAGGAACATACATAACAATAATTACCTTAAATGTGAATGGATTCAATGCTCCAACCAAGAGACACGGGCTCACTGAATGGATACGAAAAAAGGACCCATATATATGCTGTCTACAAGAGACCCACTTCAGACCTAGGGACACATACAGACTGAAAGTGAGGGGATGGAAAGAGATATTCCATGCAAATGGAAATCAAAAGAAAGCTGGAGTAGCAATTGTAATATCAGACCAAATAGACTTTAAAATAAAGACTATTAAAAGAGACAAAAAAGGACACTACATAATAATCAAGGGATCAATCCAAGAAGAAGATATAACAATTGTAAATATTTATGCACCCAACATAGGAGCACTTCAGTACATAAGGCAAATGTTAACAGCTATAAAATAGGAAATTGACAGTAACTCAGTAATAGTGGGGGGACTTTAACAGCTCACATTCACCAATGGACAGGTGATCCAGACAGAAAATTAATGAAGAAACAAAAGCTTTAAATGACACACAGACCAGATATACTTATTTGATATTTATAAGACATTCCATCTGAAAACAGCAGATTACACTTTCTTCTCAAGTGCACACGGAACATTCTCGGGGATAGATCACATCTTGGTTTACAAATCAAGCCTCAGTAAATTTAAGAAAATTGAAATCATATCAAGCATCTTTTCTGATCACAACAGTATGAGATTAGAAATAACTTACAGGGAAAAGAACATAAAAAAACACAAACACATGGAAGCTAAAAAACACACTACTAAATAACCAAGAGATCCCTGAAGAAATGAAAAAGGAAATCAAAAAATACCTAGAGACAAATGACAATGAAAACATGATGATCCAAAACCTATGGGATGCAGCAAAAGCAGTTCCAGAGGGAAGTTTATAGCAATCCAATCCTACCTCAAGAAACTAGAAAAAATTCAAATAAACAATCTATAATTTCCTTACACCTAAAGGAACTAGAGAAAGAAGAACAGAAAAAACCTAAAGGTAGTAGAAGGAAAGAAATCATAAAGATCAGAGCAGAAATAAATGAAAGAGTAACAAAGAAAACAGTAGCAAAGATCAATATTATTAAAAGCTGGTTCTTTGAGAAGACAAACCTGATAAACCTTTAGCTAGACTCATCAAGAAAAAGAAGGAGAGGACTCAAATTAATAAAATTAGAAATGAAAAAGGAGAAGTTACAATGGACACCACAGATATACAAAGTATCATAAGAGACTACTACAAGCAACTCTATGACAATAAAATGGACAACCACGAAGAAATGGACAAATTCTTGGAAAGGTATAACCTTCCAAGATTGAACCAGGAAGAATAGAAAATATGAACAGACAAATCACAAGTAACAAAATTGAAACTGTGATTAAAAATCTTTCAACAAACAAAAGTCTAGGACCAGATGGCTTCACAGGTGCATTCTATCAAACATTCAGAGAAGGGATAACACCCATCTTTCTCAAACTCTTCCAGAAAATTGCAGAGGAAGGAACACTCCCAACTCATTCTACAAGGCCACCTTCACCCTGGTAACAAAACCAGACAAAGATACTACAAAAAAAGAAAATTATAGGCCAATGTCACTGATGAATATAGACACAAACATCCTCAACAAAATACTAGCAAACAGAACCCAACAACGCAATAAAAGGATCATACACCATGATCAAGTGGGATTTATCCCAGGAATACAAGGATTCTTCAACATACGCAAATCAATGTGATACACCATATTAACAAATTGAAGAATAAAAACCATATGAGCATCTCAATAGATGCAGAAAAAGAATGACAAATTTGACAAAATTCGACACCCATTTATGATAAAAACTCTCAAGAAGGTGGGCATGGAGGAAACCTACCTCAACATAATAAAGGCCATATATGACAAACCCACAGCAAACATCATTCTCAATGGTGAGAAACTGAAAGCATTTCCTCTAATATCAGGAACAAGACAAGGATGTCCACTCTCACCACTCTTATTCAACAGGGTTTTGGAAGTCCTAGCCACGGCAATCAGAGAAGAAAAAGAAATAAAAGGAATAGAAATTAGAAAAGAGGAAATAAATCTGTCACTGTTTGCAGATGACATGTTACTATAAATAGATAATCCTACAGATGCCACCAGAAAACTACTAGAGCTAATCAATGAATTTGGTAAAGCTGCAGGATACAAAATTAAGGCACAGGGCTTCCCTGGTGGCGCAGTGGTTGAGAGTCCACCTGCTGATGCAGGGGACACGGGTTCGTGCCCCAGTCTGGGAAGATCCCACATGCCGTGGAGCGGCTGGGCCCGTGAGCCATGGCCGCTGAGCCTGTGCGTCCGGAGCCTGTGCTCCACAACGGGAGAGGCCACAGCAGTGAGAGGTCCACATACTGCAAAAAAAAAAAAAAAAAAAAAAAATTAGGCATAGAAATCTCTTTCATTCCTATACACTAACAATGAAAGATCAGAAAGAGAAATTAAGGAGACACTCCCATTTACCACTGCAACAAAAAGAATAAAATAGCTAGGAATAAACCTACCTAAGGAGGTAAAAGACCTGTACTCAGAAAACTGTAAGACACTGATGAAAGAAATCAAAGATGGCACAAATAGATGGAGAGATATACCATGTTCTGGAATTGGAAGAATCAATATTGTGAAAATGACTATACTACCCAAAGCAATCTACAGATTCAATACAATCCCTATCAGATTACCAATGACATCTTTTACAGAACTAGAACAAAAAATCTTAAAGTTTGTATGGAGATACAAAAGACCCCGAATGGCCAAAGCAATCTTGAGAATGAAAAATGGAGCTGGAGGAATGAGGCTCCCTGACATCAGACTATACTACAAAGCTACAGTAATCAAGACAGCATGGTACTGGCACAAAAACAGAAATATAGATCAATGGAACAGGATAGAAAGCCCAGAGATAAACCTACACACATATGGTCACCTTATTTTTGTTAAAGGAGACAAGGATATACAGTGGAGAAAAGACAGCCTCTTCAATAAGTCGTGCTGGGAAAACTGGACAGCTGCATGTAAAAGAATGAAATTAGAACACTCCATAACACCATACACAAAAAATAAACTCAAAAAGGATTAAAGACCTAAATGTAAGGCCAGACCTTATAAAATTGTCAGAGGAACACATAGGAAGAACACTCTTTGACATAAATCACAGGCAGATCTTTTTTGACCCAACTCCTAGAGAAATGGAAATAAAAATAAACAAATGGGACCTAATGAAGATTAAAAGCTATTGCACAGCAAAGGAAACTATAAACAAGATGAAAAGACAACCCTCAGAAGGGGAGAAAATATTTGCAAATGAATCAACAGACAAAGGATTAATCTCCAAACTATATAAACAGCTCATGCACCTCAATATTAAAAAAACAGACAACCCAATCAAAATATGGGCAGAAGACCTAAATAGACATTTCTCCAAAGAAGATATACAGATGGCCAAGAGTCACATGAAAAGTTGCTCAATATCACTAATTATTAGAGAAATGCAAATCAAAACTAAAATGAGATATCACCTCACACCAGTGAGAATGGCCATCATCAGAAAATCTACACACAACAAATGATGGAGCGGGTGTGGAGAAAAGGGAACCCTCTTGCATTGTTGGTGGGAATGTAAATTGATACAGCCACTATGGAGAAGAGTATGGAGGTTCCTTAAAAAACTAACAGTAGAACTACCATACGACCCAGCAATACCACTCCTGGGCATATACCCAGAGAAAATCATAATTCAAAAAGACATATGCACCCCAATATTCATTGCAGTACTATTTACAATAGCCAGTTATGGAAGCAACCTACATGCCCATCAACAGATGAACAGACAAAGAAGATGTTGTATGTATATACAATGGAATATGACTTAGCCATAAAAAGGAACAAAATTGGGTCATTTGTAGAGACACGAATGGACCTAGAGATTGTCATACAGAGTGAAGTTAAGTCAGAAAGAGAAAAACAAATATCATATATTAACCCAAATATGTGGAATCTAGAAAAATGTTACAGATGGACCGGTTTGCAAGGCAGAAATAGACACACAGATATAGAGAACAAAGGTTTGGACACTAAGGGGGAAAAGCGGGGTGGTGGTGGTGGTGGGATGAATTGGGAGATTGGGATTGACATATATACACTAATGTGTATAAAATAGATAAATAATTAAAAAAATAAAATAAAATGAGGAAAGGAAGATGAGGTGCATGTGTAGAAGACATTCTTCCTATCCTTATTTCTTGTCAGTAAAATAATTTGGTTAATTGCTTTTGTTTTAGATAATTGTTTGAAATACTGTGTTAGTAGAAAAGCAGTATTAAAAAGAATAGTTTCACTGTTTAAAGTTAGAATTTGGATGAAGGCAACAGAAAAGGAGGAATATTATCTTGTGAGAACATATTTTGTTTATTTAATTTTAATATAGAAATTTGTCATCTTTCTACTTCAATTTGAAAAATCTAGAAGTTTGACTTTACATGATAATAGGATAATTTTTACAGTACTAGAATTTTGCCTCTAGAAATATTTAAGCTTCAAACATCCCAACACCAACGTAAAGTCTTACTTTATTTTGTATTCCATTACTTGTATATTTTTTTATCTGCTTAATATTTAAATGTAAGCATTAATGTTTATAACTTTTAGTTATAGTAAAGTCTCAGTGTTTTTGAAATTTCAGTGATCCTTTGCAAAGGAGCTAAGCTGAAATTGACTTAGCACATTCTTATTTCATAGAGAGGCCAAATTAATAAGGAAGAAAACTTTCATAGGAATAATTAAGAATGTAAGAAATATACCCTCCAGCAATGTGAGCACTTCAAAGGCACATAGTACAAGCAACGGTAGAAAGCCCAATTATAATTTATCATGATATAGTCATTAAAATAACTTCCCCTAGAGGTTTTCATGAAGCAACACTTTTATTGCTTGTACTTTAAGTATAAAGGCAGCTTTTATTTTAAAATAATCATGGGTTTAGCCTTTTTACTAATTTATAATGATTTACAACTATTTTCTTTTATTAGTGATTCAACTTTCCAATTGTTGAACGTTCTTCTACTTTCCTGTGCAGCTTTGAGCTATACAATGTCATGTTACCTGGTAATGCTTACTTAGTGCTTACCAAATTTTACACGCACACACATACAAACACATACACACTTATTGTGTAAAGTATTTGATTAGTGTCTGTCTGTTCCTCCAGAGTATAATCTTTTTGAGGGCAAGGATCATATTTATTTTACTGTTAATGTTCCCCCAATATACACAAAACTGACATGTATTGACAATGTACTTAAAAAGATGTGATAAATTAATGAATAAGTAATAGAACTGAGATTGCTTTCTATCAAATATACTCCTTTTGAATTCAAAATGAACAAGTATGCCTTGAGCTCTTCACTAAACACTCACTAGACTTATAAGGCCAGACTCTTAAATGGATTTAATTAATGCCACAAGAGCCTTGCAAGGCAGAATGAGTTATGTTCATACAGTTAATCAGTAAAAGGAAATGACTGAAAACCTATCTCCTGGTCCTGGTGCTCTTTCCATTATACTCCAAATACTGATTTTCACTGAGAATTGACAGCATATTTGTTATTTTAAGTACTGAGTCAACATTTACAGTTCAATAATGTTACATAATACGCCATTAGGATTAAAATGCCTTGTAAAGCAGAGGTCCCCAATCTTTTTGGCACCAGGGACCAGTTTCATGGAAGACAATTTTTCCACGGACCGGGGTGTGGGAGGGTGGGGGAGTGGGGTGGGGGTAGGTTTTGTTCAGGTGGTGATGCAAGTGATGGGGAGCAATGGGGAGTGGCAGATGAAGCTTCACTTGCTCCGTGGCCACTCACCTCCTGCTGTGCAGCCCAGTTCCTACCAGGCTGCAGACCAGTACCTGTCCACGGACAGGGTTGGGGACCCCTGTTGTATAGGATTATCTGTTTTTAAAGTGCAAACACCATAAAATATAATATAGTCCTAAATGTTGTCTAACTGAAATCTACAGGGACCCTTAATTTGTAAAGCAGACGAAAGACACTCCGGTTGAAGAGAATGCAGGAGATAGAGCCTACAGAGCTCCCCTTCTTCCCCTACTTAATTCCTGAGATATCGTCAAAGACCTGATGAACCCCATGGAAAATCGTATGAAAACCATTACTTGTCCAACCTCTCGAAGTTTCAGAGGAGCTACAGACCATTAAACCTTGGGCTTTTATAGTGTGTTATTTCTTAAGCATGTGAGCCTCTGATTTATATCAAAACTATAAAGCTTATATACTTTTATATAATACGTAATTAGCATTAACCTGCTTTGGAGAAGATGGTCCTAACAATTTTTACACCCTAAAGATAGGTATCTATAATGCTGAACAGCGGTTTATGAAATATTTTACTTAATTTTCTAATAATAGATATATGTCTTGCTTTACCTCACTTAGATATACCTCCATTAACTTTTTGGTGTAGTCAGTAAAGTCAAAATAATTTTCCTTCAGTATAAAAACAATTTTTTTTTTTTTTTTTTGCGGTACGCGGGCCTCTCACTGTTGTGGCCTCTCCCGTTGCGGAGCACAGACTCCGGACGTGCAGGCTCAGCGGCCATGGCTCACGGGCCCAGCCGCTCCGCGGCATGTGGGATCTTCCCGGACCGGGGCACGAACCCACGTCCCCTGCATCAGCAGGCGGACTCTCAACCACTGCGCCACCAGGGAAGCCCAACAATTTATTTTTATGAAAGTAGAGATGTTAAACAGACAGTTGGAAGCTCAAGGACAGGGTTAGCCTAGAAATACAGAGACACAATAGACCTCTGATAATATTTAAATAATGGGGAGTAGAGGATATTTTTTAATGAATGAGAATACATAGGAAAGAGGATAGAGCCTGAGGCAATATCCTGAGGGAACTAGGATATGTAGGGATCGAGTAAAGGATAGGACACTAGCAAAGGCAACTTGGAAAAGGTAGTCAAAACGTAGAAGATTAGCCAGAAATATGGTGTTACAGAGCTAAGTGAAAAAAGTATTTTAAAAAGAAGGAAGTAATTTTGAGTTAATTGAGAGAGCAAGTGGGATGAAAAGAAGTTATTTGAATTAAAGCTTTGGCAACAAGTAGATCATGGATAACATTGGCATGAATGGTTTCCTTGGAAAGGTAGAGAGTCTAGTAGGAGTGGATTCAAGACAGACTGGGAGATGAGGAAGAAGCAATGGGAAGAGAAAACTCTTTGGTGGGTTGGTCAATGGGATTAGGCCATCTGTGTTTGCTAATTAATGCTTATGGAAGACTTTAGGCTCCTACCCTCCCACAGAGACTCTGAGATAGAGGTGCTTCTCCTTTTTTTTTTTTTTGGTAATTCTTTATTATGGCTTTATTTTATATTATGAGTGTTACAATCAAACAGTGTCATGGGGGCTTCCCTGGTGGCGCAGTGGTTGAGCGTTCCCCTGCCGATGCAGTGGACACGGGTTCGTGCCCCGGTCCGGGAAGATCCCACAGGCCGCGGAGCGGCTGGGCCCGTGAGCCATGGCCGCTGGGCCTGCGCGTCCGGAGCCTGTGCTGCGCTAGGGGAGGGGCCACAGCAGTGAGAGGCCAGCGTATGGGGGGGGGGGGGAAACAGTGCCATGAAGATTAGAATTATAATCTCATATTTAACAGCACTTTGCTTTCTATTATTTAACTTTTTATATGGGCTCATCATCTCAAAAACAAAAACAATGTTCTTTGTCAACTCAGCTAGCTAATGCTCTCCCTCTTGATATTTGGCCTAACTATCAGTCTAGGGGGTGCTATCTTTCTTAATGATTCTATTTTAAAGGGATGGCTCCCAGGTCCTTGAGAAAGACGTTCCTAGGTTGTAAAACTGGCAAGAGGCTGATTTACATCTCAAAAGAGTAGAGAAAGAATTTAAAATTGCAAGTGTTCTAAAGCAAATTCTCTTAAGAAAAAGGAAGTTAGAGGTCTATCTTTAGAAAGAAAACTGTCTAAAATGTCATCAAGCTAAGGGAAACATTAAGGCCTTCTTGGTCACAGGGAATCTGAGCTATATATGGAGGGATGTCAAGACAAGAGTAAGATGATGCATAGTAAAAAGTGCCAGGATCAATGGCCATAATAAAAATGGATGCTGGTAAATTATGGTGGCTGCTAAAAATGAGCAGGAAAGATAGGAGTTGGTAGTTAGTATGCAGAAAACTCAAAATTGAGATTTGTCAATAGTATAAAGTTATAGATTGGAAGAGATTCTAGGCTATAAACATGGAAGTGAGAGGCTGAGGAAAGATGGAGAAAAAGTTTCTTGATGAGGAGATTTCAGATCTCAATAAATTGGATATTTTGTAGCATGGTTGCTTAAGTAACCAGAGTGGAGATAGGGGCATTGACTAAGAGATACCTATTGAGCCTGGTGTTAAGATCTTAAAATCTTCAATGTTTAAGGACAACTGAGAAATTTACAAATGGTTGTAACAAGGAACTGCTATGGTCTGATGGCCATCAACAAAAGCAGTTTTCTTTTCATTGGTTTGTTTGAGAATGGAGGGAGAAGAAATGGTCTGGAAGTGAAAAGGAGGAGGAAACCACTTCCAGGGCTCATGGTACACAAAGTAGGGGGAAGAAGAGAGCCACCACTGGAGAGGGCTACAGAGGAGTGATACCTGGTTTTTTTGTGTTTTTTTTTGTTTTATACTTCCAACATACCTAGACTATAAATCTAGGGCCCTCATGGAGAAATTGAAATCACTGATCACTTTAAATTTGTATTTGAAGCAACTCTGGATTTCCATCAATATATTGGCAGGAGTGCACATTCTTCCATTTACAGATTTTATTTATTTATATTTGAAAGATGTTCAGTATCTCCTTGGGCAAAATTAGAAACCACATCAAATCTAGTTCTTCCTGCTATCTATCTCTCATCTGTCTGTCTCTCTTTCTTCTTCTCTCTCATACACACACACCCCCCTAGGTACAAGCCAGAAGAATTCCTGATAGTACATGTCCATGGCTCATCTCCTGTATAAGTCTTGAAAAGAGCTTGCAAAGAAGAACTCAAAACATCGATAATAGGGAAAAAAAGGAACTACTGTAAAAAATATAAAAACATACTAGAAGAAACAAATAAGACAGAAATGAGAAAAAAATAAAAAAAGAATATTCTCAGAAAAATATATTTCATGGAGCTGTTGAAAATTTTACTGAAATATATTGCCAAGAATTAAAAGATAGCTCAGTGAATGGATTACCTCTTTAAATCAATAGCAAAAAGTAGGCAGGGAACTTCCCTGGTGGTCCAGTGGTTAAGGCTCTGTGCTCTCAATGCAGGGGTCATGGGTTCAATCCCTTGTCAGGGAACTAAGCTCCCACATGCTGTGTGGTGCAGCCAAAAAAGAAAAACAAAGAAAGTAGGCAGGGAAATCTGTGAAACAATGGCAAGACAGTAAAAATAACGCAGCCAGAGCTAGCAAAGCCTAGTGAAGTAGGAGAAGGAAAATAAATACATTATCCCAGAAATGATGAGAAATTGGAGGCAATGAACTGTTAGCATTAACATTGTTAGAAACTCAGAATAGGACAAATAGAATCAGAATAAAAAAGAGTGTGACTGGAAATGGAAATGTTCCAAAAGATATGGCAAGAAAGTGTTTTCCAAAAACATAAAATTCATACAAAGAGGAATTTGTGTGTGTGTGTGTGTGTGTGTGTGTGTGTGGTACGCGGGCCTCTCACTGTTGTGGCCTCTCCCATTGCGGAGCACTGGCTCCGGACGCGCAAGCTCAGCAGCCATGGCTCACGGGCCCAGCCGCTCCGCGGCATGTGGGATCTTCCCGGACCAGGGCACGAACCCGCGTCCCCTGCAGCGGCAGGCGGACTCCCAACCACTGCGCCACCAGGGAAGCCCCGCGACAAAGAGAAATTTTTGAAACACTATATTGATCCAGATATTTTAAGACATGGTGAAAAATCACCATATATCTGATAGCAACTTATATGATCACTTTATGTAGTTTGTAATATTTTATGCAAAATGATAATTTATTGTGGCACCATTATAATATTTGAATATTATATATTAAGTACATAATTTAATTATGAATCTAAATTTTGCTTTCAGGCTTTTATGGACAATTTCAAGGGCTTATGCCTCAGTAGGCAATGGCTTCTTCAAATTGACATAATAATAAAATAATTATTAAATACATTTAATCAGTATTGAAAATTTACAAATAAAACACATTTTGTGAAGATGTCAATTATAACATAGTTCTGATTTTTCCTAAAATCAAAGCATAAATAATTATATGCAATATTTAGTAATTTAGAAATTATATTTTTATTTAAATTGTGTATCACTCAACAATGTCTTACCAAAAGCAATAACCCCCAATACACTCGCTAACGATTGCATTCAGTGGTTTTGATACGTTGTCAGCTTTGAAGCTAGAGTGATTGTTTGTTTTTTGGTCATGATTATCTTTTCAAAGTAGGATGATAGAACATAATTTATTTAACACACATGTTAACAGGATCCATTATGTTTCAAGATGTAGAATTTTGGCATGTGGGGCACCATTTTTATTCTTGCCTGAGACTCCACAAATATTAAGAGAAGATTCTACACTGGAACAAAATGAATATGGAAAAGTCAACATTGAGACATGTCCAAATAAAAGTATCATATTTCAGAGAAAATGACGAAGTTTCAAAAGAAGAAAAACAACTTTTAACATCAAAATGCAAAGGAACAGTGCATATTTTCTTCTTGCTTGGATTAATGTGACTCTCAAGTAATTCTTTCAGGTGAACAAAATGACTCAGAGAAAGGAGGCAAAGGGTTACCACATAGAAATTTGATAAATGCAGGTAGTTAAAATTAAGTCCAAAGAAAAAGATGCATATTTTATGGGTATGGCCACTTACACTTAGATCTGAGTTCAACTGAATAGAAATTAAAAAAAGAAGACGTGGTAATATATTTTGGAAATAATCTGAAACGTGGATTAAAAGAGACTCTAATGGTTAAAGAACCAAAAAATACCCTTGGATATACAATTTTTTATGGACAGAAAGCAGGAACTCTTCAGATGTGAGCAAGGATAATGAAAAAGAAAAGATTTACCAGGGCGCATATCTAGGAGGAATAGATAAAAAGGAACTTAAAAGTTTCTATCAGGAGCAGAACTAGAGCCTAATCAAAGGACATTCCCTCTTTCTAAAAAGGAGAATCTTGGAATATTTGCCTATATTTCAGAATTGCTATTAACCAGTAACTGCCATATGGTTCTACTATTTTCCTTTCCAAACAGGAGTACTTGCTACAATTACCATATGCTGTTTTCACCATTGTATGCTATTTGTCTCTATTTCATTTACAGGCCTCCAAATAAAGGGAATCTACATCTGGTCCTGATGAAGAATAGTCCATCACAAGACCCTGGGTTTCAAGCCTAAGGCCACATATATATAAATGAAGAATCTGGTACCTTTGTTGGGGAGGAGTAAGTGTATTTTGTAAGCAAAAGAGAGAGAACTCAATTACAGTTACCAAGGAATGTACTTGTTAGAAAGCAGTATTGTCAAAGCCACTGACTCACTCCTCTCCAATATGCCCCTCTGCCATTTGGCTTTCTGCCACATGGGCTTTTGCCATATGATCTGATGTAGCCAACAGAATGTGAACAAAAACGTCAACATGCCAGTCTAGAGATTTTACGAGAAATTCCATGTTTTCATTAGTTCTTTTTGTGCTCCTCTCCCCTGCCATGAAAACAGCAGGACCCAGGCAGTAGCCTTTCCTTCAACCTAGGCCCCCCAATGAAAAGGTCATAAAGCCTTACTGAACCAGTCCAAGCCAGTAGAACCCAGCAAATGTGCAGCTGAAATCTTGGAGTTGCCTACTGCTGTAGCAAAAACTGACTAATAGAATATGTTTTTAAAATAAAGAAAGCAGAAAATACATTTGAACAAACAAAAAAATAAATCAAATCACATGTTCTGTAAGCCCTTCCTAAAGAAATTAACAATTAAAAATCTTCAGTTGAACTCTTGCACTGCTAGTGGGAATGTGAATTGGTACAGCCACTATGGAGAACAGTATGGAGGTTCCTTAAAAAACTACAAATAGAACTACCATACGACCCAGCAATCCCACTACTGGGCATATACCCTGAGAAAACCATAATTCAAAAAGAGTCATGTACCAAAATGTTCATTGCAGCTGTATTTACAATAGCCCAGAGATGGAAACAACCTAAATGCCCATCATCGGATGAATGGATAAAGAAGATATGGCACATATATACAATGGAATATTACTCAGCCGTAAAAAGAAACGAAATTGAGCTATTTGTAATGAGGTGGATAGATCTAGAGTCTGTCATACAGAGTGAAGTAAGTCAGAAAGAGAAAGACAAATACCGTATGCTAACACATATATATGGAATTTAAGAAAAAACAAATGTCATGAAGAACCTAGGGGTAAGACAGGAATAAAGACACAGATCTACTAGAGAACGGACTGGAGGATATGGGGAGGGGGAAGGGTGAGCTGTGACAAAACGAGAGAGTGGCATGGACATATATACACTACCAAACGTAAGGTAGATAGCTAGTGGGAAGCAGCCGCATAGCACAAGGAGATCAGCTCGGTGCTTTGTCACCGCCTGGAGGGGTGGGATAGGGAGGGTGGGAGGGAGGGAGACACAAGAGGGAGGAGATATGGGAACATATGTATATGTATAGCTGATTCACTTTGTTTTAAGGCAGAAGCTAACACACCATTGTAAAGCAATTATATCCCAATAAAGATGTCAAAAAAAAAGAAAAAAAAATCTTCAGTTGAACATGAGGTGAATTGAGAAATTATAGCAAAATGATTTGTGATATTCAATTCAATTTATTTAATAACAAGACTAAGAGTAAAGCAGAATGTAATGTAAATGGAATCAACCCTGAAAATCCATAAGTAATATAATTAATAATATATAGGAGGGAAAGGGGAAGAAAAATTATGAGGGTGTGAAATCACACTGATTATCTCATTTGAAACTGATAAACAAGTAAAAAAAATGAGAATATTCAAAGGTTTAAAAAAGTAGAGTAGGGAAAAAAAAGAATAAAAGAAAAAAATGATGTAGTCATAAAACCCAGAAGGCATATAATGATTGTGATATTCCACCCATATTCCATTTCAGTGAAAGACTTGTTGCTCTTGTTGAAAGGCTGAGAGCATTGTTGATAAACTTTTTGCTTTTTCAAGGGTTGCCTCAACTGTAAAGACTTATCTAGCCCAAGTCACATTCTGCCACATACAATGACCGAGACCTAGTAGAATGTAAAGGGCTGACTATCTCAGCTCACCGTGGAACAGTTTTGAAGGACCACTGTAGCTCAGAGCTCCTAGAGTTATCAGTCTAGGTTACAGCTGCATTTCCATTTTGGTTCGATTTCTCCCTCTACCCAGACCTGATTCTTATCCCTCCTGTTCACAAATGTGTATCCTAAACGCACTCCTTAGTAAATATCTTAATACTAACTGAATCTGCTTCCTGGGAGCCCAGCCTACAAAAGAAGGTAAAGGGGAAGGAAAGCATCATACCTTAGTTTCCTCCAAAAGCTGATTCCAAAACAAATATTTAAGTAAATAATTTATTTAGGAGGTGAACTAACACGAAGGTTCATATTTAAAGCCAGATTCACAAGAATCAGAGAGCTTACTCATTTATCAGGTTCTATGAAAAATTTTGAGAATAAAAGCAATCAAGAACCAGAGGTGAATTAGGGAGAGAGCTAGGCAACTAGGAGCTGCTTCCCAGGACCTTCTTTCATATTTTGTACACATGCTGTGTAACCTAGAGCAGTAAAGGAGGTCTCCTGTGAGGTATATGGGTTACATCACACAGTAGGAAGTATTTAATTTATGAAATATATCTGTTTAATACCATAGGCTATTATATAGCTCATGGGACAATTTCCAGGGAGTCATAGCTCACAAAATCCATAGATTCTAGTTTTGTTCACCATAAATAAACCTAAACCACGGATATTCTACATAAACATTTCATACATAAGAACTCTTCTCCTGGAAGACAGTATTAGTGTGGTTTGCAAGGAAAAGAGATCCAGTAATCATTCCATTTATAAGGAGATAAGACCAGGGCAGCTGCCTTCTTTCTTTCCCTGAGACATCTAACCCTCAAAAATCACCTTCTTTAATTCCTTCTTCCCCAGAGGTAATATAAGTTGAGGAGAAGTAGGTGAAGGAGTAGGAAATTAAACAAAGAAGTAAAGAAAACCAATAAAATGCCTACTTATTAGAGGGGCCACTGTTGTAGGCAACTAGAAATTTATTCAGCTGAGATCCTGAGAAAACCAGGATCTCAGAATTGAGATAAAACAAATCTCAGAATTGTTCCAATGAGGAGCAAGAAAGTTGGGATATTTTCCCACCCATTCTTATCGTCTCTCATTAGTTGGAAGTTGCTCTAAGAGATAGAGAATGCTCACATAAACCAGAGGATGTCCTCAGACAGATATCTGGTGTTTGAACCTCAGTGTACAAGAATTTTTCAATGTCCACTGCCACTGGGCTAACTTCCATGATTAGTCAAGGGGATATGGACAGAGCAATGGCACCATCTGTTATGCAGGCCAAAGGCAAGGAAACTAATATATACTAATTTTGTTATTTTCATAGTAAAAAGTCAATGTAAAATTTTTAAAATGAAAAGATGTTTAGTATATAACCAGTGAAACAAAAATTAAATCTTCCTAAATATTGGAAGAAGCAATTGAATAAAGCAAAACAAAGAGACCATGATGAAATAAATTAAAAAGAAGTATTGAAAAGGAAACTAAACCTTAAGTTAGTGCAAAAGAACTAAAAGTAAAAACATATCTGCCATATCAATAAATGTAAAAGGCTCACAGACTTAACTGTATACTGTACATAGGAGACACACTCAAAACAAACTTGTTGTAAGTTTAGATATAATTATGTAAGTAGAATTTATAAGAAAAAAATGCAAACGAAAATGAAGCAGAGATTCAGTTTAATATCAGACAGGTATATTTTGGGATGAGAAGCATTAAATGAGATAAAAAGGGAACTTAACTAACTGAATAGTTAGTTCCTCAAATGAAGATCTAACAATTATAAGTATCTACACAGCTAACAGTACACATTCCTTAAAATTGCACATGAAACATTCAACTTATGCAAGGCCATAAAAACAAGTCTCAGTTTCAAAGAAATTAGATCATTCGAAGTTGTGTGCACTGAGCATAGTGGGATTAAGTTAGAAATCAATAACAAAAAGATAAAAAGAAATCCCAACTTCTAGTAAGGTAAGCAATACAATGCTAATTAAACCTTGAGTCAAGTAAGAAATCACAATGGAAATTTTAACATGTGTTAAATTTAATGATAATGAAAATACTCATATCACAACTCAAAATTTGTTGTACCCAAATTAATCTATGGGCTTAACAGAATCCAAATAAAAATCTGAGCAGATTTTTTTGGTCAAATTGAACATGCTAATACTTCAATTTTTATGGGTTTTCAAAGGACAAACACTAGTCAGGGAAATTTTGAAAAAGAAAAACAATTTGGGGGACTTGCCCTTCCAAAATATTAAAATTCTTATAAAGTTACAGTAGTTAATGACAGTTTGTACTCATACAAGGACAAACAAATGGATCAATGGAACAGAATAGAGAACAGAATAGGTTTAAAATCCATATATTTATGGTTATCTAACTTAGTTCTGTGCAATACAGTGATGAAAATATAGTCTTTTTAGTAAATGGTCCAAGTGAAAAACACAAGAGAATAATTTCATCACTTTGGGGTCAGTAAACCTTTCATAAACATGATGCAAAATGAATTAATCATAAGAGGAAGGATTGATAAATTTGACAAAGTTAAGGAAATTCTGTTCATCAAAATACACTGTAAAAAGAATGTGGTTGAGAGTAATTTTATTATTTAGCCATCGAATTTGTCAAAGTGTTCAGTTTCTATACTTTGTTTTACTTGTGTGTGCCATAAAGGGATATACTACACACCACATATCTTTGTTTTGTTACTTTTAGTATGGTTGAAAAATCTTTGTAGCTTGGAAATGTTTAGCTAGCACTTATGCTATTTTCGTCTTTTTTTGTTTTTGTTTTTGAGAACACAGGCCTCCCTGTGCCTTTTTTTTTTTTTTTTTGCCCATGCCACGTGGCTTGCAGCATCTCAGTTCCCCAGTTCCCCAGCCAGGGATTGAACCCGGGGCCACAGCAGTGAAAGTGCCAAGTTCTAACCACTGGACCACCAGGGAAGTCCCTATTTTTGTCCTGTTTAAAAACTCATATCTAACCTTTTAGTTTTCATGAAATGCATATATTAATGGAAGTAAAAGTCAACACAAAATGTTCCTTACGATCTTGAGAGGTTTCTTTTGGATGGAATCATAACACACAAAGATATTCAAGGTAATTTACATGAAAAACAACAACAATGGGTCCTGAGTGGAACAGTTGAGATGTGATTGAATAGACGCAATTAAGTCTACGAATAAATGCAGTCAGGTTTTCCCAAGGTCATACCAGTCCCATGGTATGGTTTAGTTTCCCATGGAAACTAAACTACACATAACTATCTTATGTTATCACTAGAAATACTAATTTCTATTCCCCACGCTCAGGAATTCTGTTCTAAGGTATCTGGGATATGTCCTAAGAATCTGCACTTTGTAAGAGTGAGGGGAGGGGGAATTGGAGGAAGGTTGATCAAAAGGTACTGCACAAACTTCCAGTTATAAGGTAAATAAGTACTAGGGATGTCATGTACAACATGATGATTACTGCTAACACAGCTGTATGATATACAGGAAAGCTGTTAAGAGAGTAAATCCTAAGTGTTCTCATCACAAGGAGATTGTTTCAAATCTTCTTTTTCTTGTATCTCTATGAGATGACAGATGTTAATGAAACCTCCTGTGGTAATCATTTCACAATATATGTAAATCAAACCATCATGCTGTACACCTTAAACTTATACAGTGATATACATCAATTTCTAAATAAAACTGGAAAGAAAAAAGAATCTACACTTTTGACATAGCATTCCTAAGTGACTTGAACTGCAGATGACTCAAGAATTCCACTTTAAGAAACAGATACTAGCACGTGTCTGTATCAGTGAGGCTGCATGGTGTTCAAAACACATGCAAAGAGCAACATGGATAAACTAGAGATTATCATACTAAGTGAAGTAAGTCAGACAGAGAAAGAGAAACGCCATATGATTCACTTATTTGCGGAATCTAAAATATGACACAAATGAACCTATCTATGAAACAGAAACAGAATCATGGACGTAGAGAACAGACTGGTGGTTGCCAAAGGGGTGGGGGTTGGGGGAGGGATGGAGTGGGAGGTTGAGGTTAGCAGATGTAAGCCTTTATATATAGAATGGATAAACAACAAGGTCCTACTGTATAGCACAGAGAACTATATTTGATATCCTGTGATAAACCATAGTGAAAAAGAATATAAAAAAGAATGTGTATATATATATATATATATATATATAAAAATATATATATGTATAACCGAATCACTTTGCTGTACAGCAGAAATTAACACACTGTAAATCAACTATGCTTCAATTAAAAAAATAATAAAATAGAATCTAATGTCTACACCTTCATTAAAAAATATGCAAAGAACCTAGTCACACTGTAAAGTACAAGGAATGTTATCAATATTAGAAGACTTACATATTTTAATTCAAATATTTAAAATTAGAAAACGGAGTGAAATTGTGATATTGTCAAGATTGGTACCTTCGCCGTGGTTGCCCTGCATGGGGCAGGGTTGATGTCCTGCTGGTTTGGATGGTGATTGTGATGAAGCCACATATGCACAAGAGGGTATAAAAGATTCATTATTCACAGAAGGAAGTTTTTGAGGAGAACAGGGTAGGGTCCCTAGCAGATCTAAAAATGGTTGGAGAGAAAAGGAGTAACTGGTGGCTTGAGGAGTGGTTATGGTTAGTAAGGGGCATGGAGAGGGGATTCCTACTTATTTGGCTGGGGCTTTCACGGTTCAAAGTGCCTGCTGGAGCCAAAGAAGAAAATGCAGGGCTTTCTAATCAGATGTGGGCAAATGGGGAGAAAGAAGGCTGTGCTTGAAAGTTGTCAGCAGTCAAAGATCAAAAATGCATCAAACTTTTTATTGAAATACCTGACAATATAGTCATGAAGACTTAGCTGAAAAGCTCTGAGATAGGACTTTTAGCTGTCTGTGCTCAGTAGGAATATGTATCTATCTACCTATCTACCTATCTATCTAATCTATCTTTCTATCTTCCTATCTTTCTTTCTATCTTTCTATCAGTATTTTTAAATAAATACAGGGCTCAGTAATTACTTAGCCATAATGAGGTACATAATATTGTATCAAACACTTTGCAAAGTGTAAAATGTTTATTTTTAATATGGAAGCAGTATTTAAAAAGCATTATTCTATTCTAAATGTACTTTAATTGTGTTGTTTGAGTTCTGTCAGCTTAATCAAATAAATTTAAAATTAATATTCTGTAAGAAAAATTCATGGGTTTACTAAATCACACAACAAAATAGTCCAAGACTCACAACCAATTAGTATGTATAAATCTTGTACATCTTTCTATTAAAAAAATCAAAAGCAGTTTCCATGGTGGGGTTATTAAACTGTGGAAATACTCCGTTGCAGCCGAATTCCTTCAGAAACTACATTCCAGAGCAAGATTTCAGAAGCTGACTCAACAATAAGAAGCCAATAAGGACTTTCACTCACATATATTTTTGTATTTTGAAGGTATTAGGGGAACAAGTAAAAAATGGGAGAAAACTGTTGGCATATAAACATCCAGCCAAATATTAAAGTTTAGCAGAACCAAAGGTAACGCTCAGATAAATACACAGAAATTGCTCTTAAAAATATTCTGTGAAGATTTTAATTCTAAATATGGGAAAAATCTAAGTGATTTCTTTTAAAGAATAAAGTAATCTACAACTGGCACTGAAAAAAGCCTTACCACCTACCTATGAAAACAAGTTTTACCTGCAGGTGAGTAAGTAAACAAGTCTTAAAAAGCTTTCAGAAGAATAAAACAACAAGGAGTAGAAATGGAAAAAAATATTTCCCAGGGAACAAAGAAACCAATCTTTTCTATTAACTCTGTAGGGATGCCTATGACTGTGTCTATGAATACAGCATCCACGGAAAAGGTAGGCCTTCTCCTCAGCTTTTCATTTTACAGGTAAGAGGCTGTTCGGATGACTCCTCTGATTATTTTTGTTTGTTCTGTTTTTATTGGTTTCTTTAGGAATTATTGTGAGATACTCCCTTTTTTTATAGGAAAATTCTGGGTGTCAATGTTATTTTATAGAGGATTTTTGGTGCTACACCATAGCACCAAATAGGCAACAAAACACCCATAGTTGCGTCCCATTTTGGAAAGAATACATTTATTTACTGAGCAAGAGAAAGACTATTTATCTCCTGAGTTATTAAAGACTTCTATTTCAAACTGATATGAGAATAATAAATTCAACGAACCAGTAAATTAGAGGTTTAAATACACCAGAATAGAATAGATTAAAAAAGGAATCAGTATGTGATACCACAGAAAAAATATGGACTTTGAAGTCACACAGATCTGAGTTCAAAATTTAGTTAGCAAGTTAATCACCATATAACCTTACAAAAGATAGATAATATGACTGAATCTTCAGCTTCTTCCTATAAAAACTTACAAAATGATTATCATGCTTTGAATTGATGTATGTGAACCACAGTGTCCAGGAACAATATCTGTCATCTAGTAGGTTCTCAAAAACTACAAAATGTTACATAATAATTATAGAATAAGCATTTAGTAAAATATCAGAAATGCCCAAAGTAAAACCCTGCTGAATTCTGGTCCCTTGAGGTTGCTAAGAAAAAGAAAAGTGTTCCGTGTTAACACAAGATTGGATGGCAGTGTACTGGGGAGGAACACTCAAGTATTATTTTGCATGTTATGAATTGAGCATATCCCAGAATGCCTGACATTCAGATTTAGACTCCCAACTGCCTTTCTGACATCTTTCTCTGACAACCTAAGAGGCCTTTCAAAAGTCATAGGGCCAAAATGGAACTCTTTGAGTCTACCCTACAACAACTATCACTTTCTTATGGACACACTGTCTTGCTACATCTACCGACCAGTTATCATCATCTCTGAAAATGTCAGCATCCCCACACTATTGTTTAACCTTGAAACTGGGTATTCCCTTGGATTATTCCCTCATTCTCAATCAACTCCACCCAATGTTTTCTTCAGAAAGTTCTGTAATTTCTACTTCAAATATCTGCAATCCACCCATATTCATCTTATTTTAACTGCCTACCTATCATGCAGAGATTCTTTATATAGGGTCCAAAGACCACAAAAAGAGCCATGGATATAGCTCTGATTAAATGTAATCAGTTTTTGTTAAAGTTTTAGGCTACTTACTTTATACATTTAAAAAAGATCATTCTGAAAAGTTGTCCATTGGTCTGAGCAGACTGCCACAGGGATCATAGCTCACTTGGAGAGTACAGATTTTTTGACCTGTAATTCATTCTAAGATATTTTGCAGGGACTTCCTTGGTGGCGCAGTGGTTAAGAATCTGCCTGCCAATGCAGGGGACATGGATTCAAGCCCTGGTCCGGGAAGATCCCACATGCCGTGGAGCAACTAAGCCCGTGTGCCACAACTACTGAGACTGCGCTCTAGAGCCCACACGCTGCAACTATTGAAGCCCGTGCACCTAGAGCCCGTACTCCACAACAAAGAGAAGCCACCGCAATGAGAAGCCCACATGCTGCAATGAAGAGTAGTCCCTGCTCGCCACAACTAGAGAAAGCCCATGCACAGCAACGAAGACCCAATGCAGCCAAAAAAAAAAAAAAAAGACATTTTGCATGATAAGACTATGTTTGATTTTTGGTTTTTTTTGCTTCTCTTTTTGTTTGTTGTTATGATTTTAACTTTCTGTCATGTTTCTGCAGCATTTCAGCTTGTTTTCAGCTTGGCAGTTAAATGCAACACATACAGGCGCTAAGATTGATATAAGTTCCTATTTTATTTAAATTAAGATATAGGGATTTGTTTAAAGTGAAATTGAATCAAAGGGCAGGGGCAGACCTAGTACATAATACTTCCTTTATACCTATGCTCCCTAATTCTGGGGTGGAATATGTGTCACAGATTTACCACTGATATTGCTTATACAGGGTAGTCTTCTATATTTGCAAGAGGTTCAACACATTCTGTGCCAGAGGCTTTTCCTATTAAGAATGATATCCCCGTTCAAGAATCACTCAACTTAATCTCTGTGTCTTGTATACTCTTGAAACAAACTCAGGGTCTATAAGACCTTTCTTCATCAGAGTAAGAAAGTAGTCACAGACAGAAATCTGAAGCTAGGTTGTCACTGGAGACAAACTTCATGTTCACTTCTTGAGGCGCAGACTTACAGATGCGGGCATGCAGGCAAATTTATTTCTAAAGCTACTGGTTACCATAGTAACTAGATTTATAATTTATGTGTGTGTGTTGTAAACACTATATTTTTACAGCTGGACTAAAACTTTTAGATATGATACAAGCAGTAGATAATTAAGGTTAATTAGTCTAAAATCTGGAATGTTATTCCTCAAAACCTGTGTGTGTTTCTCCTAGCCTCACAGATTCCCACAATTCTTCCACTGATTAGATACTGAAAGAAGTCTAATAAAAGATGAATCTAATGGCAAAGGTTCAAAGCTGGTTATTAATTATATAAAGTCATATTTGGAATACCTAACTCCGTGATTTTTGTCCACAGGAACAGGTGTTACTTCCTTGATTTCCCCTCACAATGGCCTCCAGGATATTTTTGATAAAATGAACAGATTTAGTCAGAATTTTACTTATTTTCTACACACAGGAATAGAAAGTATAGGTTTAACATCTGATGGAGCACCACACAATATTCTGGTATGACTTCTACTTTTACGAATATAGACTCTGACTTTGTGACTTGTTAACTGAATATATTGGGGGAAAGCAGCAATTTCTGATCATTATAATCTTTGTTCTATAAAAAAATCAATTGTTGGCTTTCAAATGCCATTTAAATGATTAAGCCCCTTGCTACCTTTATAACACTTGAATAAGAAATTGACAACATCTACATGTATTGACAACACTATAACCTTTACATTTCTGTTCTAATCAACTGAAGCTTAAGAATTTGACGAGAGATATTTCTTTTACTGCAAATACTTTCAATTCTAAATGTAATTTTCTTAATCCAACAAAGAAAAGATGTCTTTCAAGAAATCTTGTTTACATTAAAAACCAATGATGTGCTAATGAGGCAAACCAATACTTCTGCATGACAAGTGTTCTTCCATTTTGTCTGTACCAATATACTTACATTCATGCAAAACATCTCTTATCTTGGCCATTCTGTACTTAGATGCAACTAAGCTGGCTTGACTTGAAGCCCTTAGATGTAGTTCTTATCAAAAGCCTTGATGATTTTTGGAACAGAAATCATTCCAGCTCAGGGCGGTTTTAGGACTACAGATTTTTATTGCTGGTATTAATGAGGCAGGGCATTAGTTGGTGGAAGCTTCACTAGAGATGGTAGGTGATAATAGTACATTTAGGGAGATGTGCTGAGTTAGGAGAAAAGTTTTTGACTCTTGGCCAAAACTTTTCTCTTATCAAAGAAGGTATTGTTATACTCTGAATTCACATTTGGTATCAATTACAAAACAAGCCCCAAAGGAGGTAGCAGTCCTTAATATCATATTTATAATTTTGTGCTATCCTCTTATTTTTCTTGTTTTTTTGTGTGGTACGCGGGCCTCTCACTGCTGTGGCCTCTCCCATTGTGGAGCACAGGCTCTGGACGCGCAGGCTCAGCGGTCATAGCTCACGGGCCAAGCCGCTCCGCGGCATGTGGGGTCTTCCCGGACCGGGGCACAAACCCGTGTCCCCTGTATCGGCAGGCAGACTCGCAACCACTGCGCCACCAGGGAAGTCCATTTTTCTTGTTTTTAATACTGTATTCTCCTGGGTAATTTTATCAGTGAATCAGAATCTTGACAACAGTTGCATGTTATATAAAGGTAACTATGTTGCTCTGTGTAACAGCGATTTCTGGTGATCAAATAAATTATTGTAAATGATGACTGAAGTCCTTAAATTGGATGTCTTGACTTGAGTAGGAGGTATGTTCTGAAACTGTATTTACATGCATATAACACTCGACCATGGCTCTTATATCAGTTTTTGCACGTGCAGTGGTAGATTTGCTTTCCATCCCTGTGTTGATCATTTTATGCCTGAAGCAAAACTTTCTCCAGGATTAGCTTATTTAGGATGAATAGGTCAAGCAGAGTATGGAAGCCAGAACAATGAAATTCCTTATCATCAGTGGAACAGAAGGCCACAAATCCTTCTAAAAAAGAGGTGCTTAGGGATACAATATGAGCATCTTCCATAGCCTTAAAATACTGCTTTTTAATGCATGGTCGACAGAGAAATTCAAGAAGATTTTTATTTTTAAACATTTTACCACTACTCTTCACTTTTTTAAAAAAATAAATTTATTTTATTTGTTTATTTTTGGCTGCATTAGGTCTCCGTTGCTGCACGTGGGCTTTCTCTAGCTGTGAGGAACAGGGACTACTCTTCATTGTGGTGCGTGGGCTTCTCACTGTGGTGGCTTCTCTTTACTGTGGAGCACGGGTTCTAGGCACGTGGGCTTCAGTAGTTGTGGCACACAGGTTCAGTACTTGTGGCTCGTAGGGTCTAGAGCAGAGGTTCAGTAGTCATGGTGCATGGGCTTGCTCCACGCATGTGGGATCATCCTGGACCAGGGATCAAACCCATGTCCCCTGCATTGGGAGGTGAATTTTAACAACTGTGCCACCAGGGAAGTCCCAAACAAGAACCGTATATGTTATACTGCAATGTGTGGACTTTATTTTATTTTATTTATCTTTTTAAATCTTTATTGGAGTATAACTGCTTTACAATGGTGTGCTAGTTTCTGCTTTATAACAAAGTGAATCAGCTATACATATACATATATCCCCATATCTCTTCCCTATTGCATCTCCCTCCCTCCCACTCTCCCTATCCCACCCCTCTAGGTGATCACAAAGCACCGAGCTGATCTCCCTGTGCTATGTGGCTGCTTCCCACTAGCTATCTATTTTACATTTTGCATTAAATATGTCCATGCCACTCTCTCACTTGGTCCCAGCTTACCCTTCCCCCACCCCATGTCCTCAAGTCCATTCTCTAGTAGGTCTGCATCTTTATTCCTGTCTTGCTGCTAGGTTCTTCATGACCTTTTTTTTTTTTTTTAGATTCCATATATATGTGTTAGCATACAGTATTTGTTTTTCTCTTTCTGACTTACTTCACTCTGACAGACTCTAGGTCCATCCACCTCACTACAAATAACTCAATTTTGTTTCTTTTTATGGCTAAGTAATATTCCATTGTATGTATGTGCCACATCTTCTTTATCCAGTCATCTGTCGATGGACACTTAGGTTGCTTCTATGCCCTGGCTATTGTAAATAGAGCTGCAATGAACCTTGTGGTACATGGCTCTTTCTGAATCATGGTTTTCTCAGGGTATATGCCCAGAAGTGGGATTGCTGGGTCATATGGTAGTTCCATTTTTAGTTTTTTAAGGAAACTACATACTGTTCTCCATAGTGGCTGTATCAATTTACATTCCCACCAACAATGCAAGAAGGTTCCCTTTTCTCCACACCCTCTCCAGCATTTATTACTTGTAGATTTTTTGATGATGGCCATTCTGACCGGTGTGAGATGATATCCCATTGTAGTTTTGATTTGCATTTCTCTAATGATTAATGATGTTGAGCATTCTTTCATGTGTTTGTTGGCAGTCTGTGTATCTTCTTTGGAGAAATGTCTATTTAGGTCTTCTTCCCATTTTTGGATGGGGTTGTTTGTTTTTTTGATATTGAGCTGCATGAGCTGCTTGTAAATTTTGGAGATTAATCCTTTGTCAGTTGCTTCATTTGCAACTACTTTCTCCCATTCTGAGGATATGAGAATTTCTACTCCAGTTTTCTTTTGATTTCCATTTGCATGGAATATCTTTTTCCATCCCCTCACTTTCAGTCTGTATGTGTCCCTAGGTGTGAAGTGGGTCTCTTGTAGACAGCATATATACAGGTCTTGTTTTTCTATCCATTCAGCCAGTCTATGTCTTTTGGTTGGAACGTTTAATCCATTTACATTTAAGGTCATTATCCATATGTATGTTCATATTACCATTTTCTTAATTGTTTTGGGTTTTTATTGTAGGTCTTTTCCTTCTCTTGTGTTTCCTGCCTAGAGAAGTTCCTTTAGCATTTGTTGTAAAGCTGGTTTGGTGGTGCTGAATTCTCTTAGCTTTTGCTTATCTGTAAAGGTTTTAATTTCTCCATCAAATCTGAATGAAATCCTTGCTGGGTAGAGTAATCTTGGTTGTAGGTTTTTCCCTTTCATCACTTTAAATATGTCCTGCCACTCCCTTCTGGCTTGCAGAGTTTCTGCTGACAGATCAGCTGTTAACCTTATGGGGGTTCCCTTGTATGTTATTTGTTGTCATTCCCTTGGTGCTTTTAATATTTTTTCTTTGTATTTAATTTTTCATAGTTTGATTAATATGCGTTTTGGCATGTTTCTCCTTGGATTTAACCTGTATGGGACTCTGTGCTTCCTGGACTTGATTAACTATTTCCTTTCCCATATGAGGGAAGTTTTCAACTATAATCTCTTCAAATATTTTCTCAGTCCCTTTCTTTTTCTCTTCTTCTGGGACCCCCTATAATTTGAATGTTGGTCGTTTCATGTTGTCCCAGAGGTCTCTGAGACTGTCCTCAATTCTTTTCATTCTTTTTTCCTTATTCTGCTCTGCAGTAGTTATTTCCACTATTTTATCTTCCAGGTCACTTATCTGTTCTTCTGCCTCAGTTGTTCTGCTATTGATTCCTTCTAGAGAATTTTTAATTTCATCTATTGTGTTGTTCATCATTGTTTGTTTCATCTTTAGTTCTTCTAGGTCCTTGTTAAATGTTTCTTGTATTTTCTCCATTCTATTTCCAAGATTTTGGATCATCTTTACGATCATTATTCTGAATTCTTTTTCAGGTAGACTGCCTATTTCCTCTTCATTTGTTAGGTCTGGTGAGTTTTTACTTTGCTCCTTCATCTGCTGTGTATTTCTCTGTCTTCTCATTTTGCTTAACTTACTGTGTCTGGGGTCTCCTTTTCGCAGGCTGCAGGTTCGTCGTTCCCTTTGTTTTTGGTGTCTGCCCCCAGTGGCTAAGGTTGATTCAGTGGGTTGTGTAGGCTTCCTCTTGGAAGGGACTGGTGCCTGTGTTCTGGTGGATGAGTCTGGATCTTTTCTTTCCGGTGGGCAGGTGTGCATCTGTTGGTTTGTTTTGGGGTGTCTGTGATCTTATTATGATTTTGGGCAGCCTCTCTGCTAATGAGGCGGGTTGTGTTCCTGTCTTGCTAGTTGTTTGGCATAGGGTGTCCAGCACTGTAGCTTGCTGGTCGTTGAGTGGAGCTGGATCTTGGTGTTGAGACGGAGATCTCTGGGAGATTTTTGCCATTTGATATTACATCGAGCTGGGTGTTGTCTGGTGGATCAATGTCCTGAACTTGGCTCTCCCACCTCAGAGGCACAGCCCTGATGCCCAGCTGGAGCACCAAGACCCTGTCATCCATACAGCTAAAAAGAGAAAAAGGGGAAAAAGAAAATATATCGTTGCTCCCAAAGTCCACCTCCTCAATTTGTGATGATTCGTTGTCTATTCAGGTATTCCACAGATGCAGGTACATCAAGTTGATTGTGGAGATTTCATCCGCTGCTCCTGAGGCTTCTAGGAGAGATTTCCCTTTCTCTTCTTTGTTCGCACAGCTCCCAGGGGTTCAGCTTTGGATTTGGCCCTGCCTCTGCATGTAGGTTGCCTGAGGGCGCCTGTTCTTCGCTCAGAGAGGATGGGGTTAAAGGAGCTGATTCGGGGGCTCTGGCTCACTCAGGCCGGGGGGAGGGAGGGGTACGGATGCGGGGCGAGCCTGCGGCGGCAGAGACCGGCGTGATGTTGCACCAGCCTAAGGGCGCCGTGCGTTCTCCCGGGGAAGTTGTCCCTGGATCACAGGACCCTGGCAGTGGCGGGCTGCACAGGCTCCCCGGAAGGGTGGTGCAGATGGTGACCTGTGCTCGCACACAGGCTTCTTGGTGGCAGCAGCAGCAGGCTTAGCGTCTCATGCCCGTGTCTGGGGTCCGCGCTCTTAGCCGCGGCTTGCGCCCGTCTCTGGAGCTCGTGTAGGTGGTGCTTGAATCCCCTCTCCTCGTGCACCCCAAAACAATGGTCTCTTGCCTCTTAGGCAGGTCCAGACTTCTTCCCGGACTCCCTCCCAGCCTGCTGTGGTGCACTAGCCCCCTTCAGGCTGTGTTCATGCAGGCAACCCCAGTCCTCTCCCCAATGTGTGGACTTTAAATTAAAGTATTCATTTAACCTGATTCAATAATTCTTGGGAAAAACTAGACGCAAATCAGTGAAATTTGTGTATTTTCGTGCTTCAATTTTATAGGAAATCAGTGAAACAAAAAATTACAGGGAAGGATTTTAATCTTCTTACAAAAACAAATACATAAATTATGAATATAATCATTGTTGGATTGCTTGTCTATGATAAATCATCTTTTAAACACATTTCTTACATTGTAAAAATTTTCCCTTTCTGTTTATTTTATTAGATTTTAATTCAGAGATCAATGTTAGCTTTTTAAGCATTATATGCAAATATGTGTATCTGTAGGCATTTTGAAACAAATATTGCATATCTATCAATGTAAAATCTGTCAAATGCAGAAGTATTCCAATGAACATTTAATAGTATCGTGTTCTTATATTTTATACTTTGAGTCATACCATGAAATAAACAAAATACAAGTTACACATATATTTGTATTTCTTTTAAAATTATCTCCAATTATATTCATGTGTCCCTTAAGTATGATTCTAGAAAAGAAAATGCTCTTTTAAAAACAATGTACCAAATTAGGTGAATTCTTTTAGGGGAGTTGTTTGATGAAATGGGTATCTGTGGGTATATTTACAACTTATGACTTTTGATGGCTTTTCTTATTTTGCTCAGTGTAAGTCTAACAGCAATTTTTGTAAAATTATTTCAGGTATATTATCAGCTCAAAAAACCCAGGCACTATGTTTAAATAAACAGGTATTTTAAGGTATATTTAAAGAATGCATATGCTATAATACCAATTTCAAGTAGTTTGCAAATGTTTTGGAGAAAAAACAAATCTAACAACATTGTAATAACTGAAAAACAATATAAAATCACATAATCAATGAATAGAGAAATGATGTTAGGGAAACTCCTGAACTGGAGATGTAACAACCTAAGGCTAATTTTAATCTCTAACAAGTTAGATGACTAATTACAACCACTCTGGTCCTTTGCTTTCACATTTAAATATCAAGAGGGGTGACAAGAATTCTGCAACTACTTTGGTTTTAATATCCTGTGATTTGGTAAGTGAAAAGAAGCATTATGATTTGAAATTGTCAAGAAAGTCTTCATAAAAGAGGTATGGCTTCATGAACCATAATTGTACATGATCTGGCAAAGTAAAGAGGCATTTCTCTTAGGCGATGGATTAGCAGAGGAAGAAATAAGTAAGAAGGAAATACTGGATGGGAAGGGGACCTATCTCACTTGGAAAAATAAAATACATACCATCTAGGTAGTAAGTGCTAGGCTTTAAGAGAGTGATACAGGGACAAGCCTTGAATTTTTGGATGAGAAGACTGGACTACACTTGATATGAAATAAGAAGCCACAGGGCAGCTGGAAGCATGGAAACAGCATCCTGAAATTTGCCTTTCTGACTTGCAATTAGGGATGAACTGGCAGGTGGAGATAAGAAAGAATGTCCATCAGGAGGTTATGGCGTTATCCAAGTCTAAAGAGATGCAACAAGCTCGGAGTGCTGGCAGTCAGAAGCAAAGAACAGCACACATTCAGCAGACACTTCAAAAAAAAGTGAGAAAATTTGGAGATGATTAAAATTACCGTGGAGCACTATATAAAGTCTATGTGCATAGCTATTTGGACTTAATCTAATCCTATAGTTTATTGCTGACTGCAGTTACATGACATTTCTATCTTGCGGTTTTTAAAAAAACTCTCCTCACATTTGGTGAAAAGTTTCATTAAAAAAGCTATCTTTCTGTTTAGCATCATTCTCTGTTTGGCAATCTGCTATTGAGAGCAAACTGAGAAAAAAAAAAACAGTATTGGAGTAAGACGTACATGAGCTTGTTTGCTACGTCATCTTAAAGAAATGGACACTTTGCTATTAAGAAAAATTATCCAAAATTTGGAAATAGAGGCAAAAAGATAATGGCATATCTTGTCAATGTAATCCTGAAGCACTTTCTGACAGAACTCCCAAAGGAATATTTAATCTAGAGGAGTATAGCAATGTTTGATTAAATATTTATGATTGATTAAGACTCAGACTTGAACCTGTAGATTTCTGACCAGTAGAAAATAGTACCTCAACTATTATATTTTTATTTCCTTGGGGAATTTACCCATTTTTGTATCCATTGATAAATTAATTTCAGTATCTTTTTGCCTAAAAGACTACTAAAACTCCATTTCTCAAACTTGTATTTGAACCAGGTTAACTATTCTACAGTTTCTCTCATTACTAAATTAAGGAAATCATTGACCCCCACGAACTAAATATTCATATAAAAGTAACTTTTAACTTTATAAAAAATATACTTTGGCAACCCCAATTCCTTCACTCCAAATTACAGCTATAGAAGAGAGAAAGGGTTATAGACACGACTGAATCCTGGACCTGACTGCTGTTAAAATTCTTTCAGCTCTTTCTAAAAAGGAAGACTGACTTTTTAACCTGTGCTCCAAAATCTGTGATGTTATTACTACATCTCTCTTTTCTCTGACGTCCACCCTCCTCTTCCTAATTAGTGATGATTTCTCGCCTTCCCAAACAGAAATATCTTACCCACAGACTAGTTTGGTCATCATTTTAAATTATATCCTAGTTTATTAAGACTATACCTGAATGCTTTCACATACATAATCAAACACAACTGCCAAAAAGAATATCTGAAATAGAGATAGAGATATATTTCTCTTAAGGTAAATTCTTTAAAAGACTAGAATTCCACATGAAATCAAGAACCTATTTTCTGGAATAAGAGTATTAAAAAAAAAGTGGAGAGATTTGAGAAGTGGGGACAAAAATATCTTTCACTCAAAAGGTCAAGGGGGACTTCCCTGGTGGTGCAGTGGTTAAGAATCCAGCTGCCAATGCAGGGGACACAGGTTCAAGCCCTGGTCAGGGAAGATCCCACATGCCACAGAGCAACTAAGCCCGTGCGCTGCAACTACTGAGCCTGCTCTCTAGAGCCTGCAAGCCACAGCTACTGAGCCCACAAGCCCAGAGCCCATGTTCCACAACAAGAGAAGCCACCACAATGAGAAGCCCATGCACCACAACGAAGAGTAGCCTCCGCTCGCCGCAACTAGAGAAAGCCTGCATGCAGCAATGAAGACCCAACACAACCAAAAATAAATAATAAATAAATAAATTAGAAAAAAAAAGGTCAGGGGAGGAATCAATATCCTCACAGGAGAGCCCTAATTCTGTCAGGATACATTTAAGTTTGCAGGAACATCTAGAGAAGAGCTTAACCATAGAAAAGAATATTATTGAAAAGTCTTTGAGGAAAAGCACAGAGGAGAGAATAAAGCATCTGGATAACATGAAAATGAGTTAATAAGAGTACAACCAGAAAACTTTATTTCTGGCCAGGTAGTAAGGATGAGATAGATGAAAAATGTGTGGTAACGTGTCTGGCATGAGAAGGTCTTTATCAGGATTGGGTTTCAATATTGTGAACATGGAAAACTCATCAGTAGGAATATAAAGTGCCAATAATGAGAGAAATGATTTATCCTTGTTAGTAGTAGGGAGGCTTGCCTCAGAGGCAGCTGGACATAATAAATGTCAAGGGTGGACAAGATGCTAAAAGTTGTATCAACACCTGTCAAAGATAAATTTAGAGTTGGTGACATATTTGGATATAAATTCTATGAGAAACAGCAAAGCAGCCACTGACATCTAGGAGCTAGCCTGGCGCTCTCAGCTCTCGGTGTTGCTACCAGCTGGCCTGACACTTACAGAAGAGCTGAGATTTTCTCCTTTACAGTATGAACATGGTCACGGAGCACCAACATCAGATAAGGATGATCATTAATTGAGAAGAATCAAGGCAAACATAAGCCGCTTTGCCATAATCATATCTGAACATAGAGTAAAGAAAGAACATTGTACAAACTCCAAAAATGACCAAACACACCCCTTATTCTGGCTCATATAAATGATTGCAGCTTTAAAAAATTCAATAGAAGCTCTAGCTTCACTCTTTTCCCCCCATCTTCTAAATAAGAATTATTATAAGACTCAATCATAGAATTATCTCTGCTTCCAGACAACATCCAGTTCAGAGCAAAGTCCCACTTCTTTGCACGCTCCCCAAAATCTCCTTAAACAAGCCCGAATCCTAAAATACGTTTTTCTAGCTTTCTTCTACTGAGACATCCCTCAGTTCCCTGGGGTGTGCAGTATCCCTTGTGATAAGGAATCAGTAAACCTAACTTTGACTACAGGTGTGTTCCTTATGGTCTTTGGCTCTAGAGAATTGACATCTATATTCGAAGTTATTTCCTCATAGAATAGTCACTTAGACAGTATTACCATTATGTTTGGTCTAGAGTTTTCTAAGAAAGTTCAGCTTTTTCATGTTAATTCTAGTGGAAATCTTCAGCAAGAAAGCTTGAGAGATGGTCGGTGCTCAGGATCCTGAACAAGCAAATGCTGCTGTGCGTAACAGAGCACAAGGTCTCACAAGCTCTCCGAGGAGTGGAAATGGACAGACTACGTGGCTGACCAAAGACACACTTAGCGGTTACTGGCTGAGGTGTTGTTGAAAATATTTTAGCCCTGATGATTTTGGCTGAACCATGTGAAGTGACAAAAATTTTCCAAGGCACGAGTAGATCTAAGAATTGGAACTAAAACATGTCAAGTAGCCTCCATTTCTGCATCTTCTAAACTGAGATGTGCATATTAATTTTCCTGTATCTTATTATTTGAACTTCAAAGAAAGGAACAAGGCAGACCAAAAGAAAAAATAATAGTAATGGGGGAGGGTTCGTCCTAAAATCTATGATAATACGATCCAATTTATTCATCCTGGACCTTCTATAAAACATTGACAATTTATGCTCAACACCAGAATCTGAGAAACAGTCTAGACCTTGATCTAAGTTCATTAACACTCCTTTAACTGTTTGCATTTTGGGGTGGATGTGATAGGTTCTTGGAGGGAGCTTTTCATTTCTCTAACACAATTTCTGTCAATATTAGCTGCTTGTGAGAATTTTAAAAATAACAATGTCAAGGCTCTAGCTGAGACTAAATGAATTATAATTTCTGTGGCTGGGATCCGGCATTGTTCTTTTTTAAGAGCTACCTTGTGAGGGAAAGTTGATCATCGCTGAGGACACAATGAACTTGACTCATATTAACCAACAGAGTTGTTACTTTCCTTGAAGGAGATCAGAGGGATATTGATCAGAAAAATCTTACTCACATCTACAGGGGGACACTTCACAAGCTGTACCAAAACTGTATAACTGTCCAGGACCAATGAGATTAGGAGTAAATCTGCCAATGTCCATGAGAATAAATATTGGCTACAATCCCTCCAAACCTCTGAAATAGTCAAAACAATATTTCAATTATATTTACCCAAAACTTATGCCAAATTCAAAGCCCCAAATGTTCTCACTATTGTTTTTCATATTTTGATTTTTGTTTAATCTATTCTGTTGTCTGCTCAAGTTTACTAGCACAGAATAATATCAAGTAAATGAGGATGGAATAAATAAATACCAATAATATAAAATGCACCAGATTTTCTTCCACTCTAAAAAAAAAATATTTAAAACACTCAACCATATGTCAGCAAAAAATGGCAGAGTAGGGGCCTCCAAAAATTATTTTTTCCATAAAAGCAAAGATAAAATTGGCAAAAAAAAATGTTAGAATCAAAAAAAATGTTAGAATCAATTTTTCGCAACTCTGGAAATTACCCAAAGGTTTATAAGGATCCAGGAAGGATTTATTTAAGAAAAATGGCTAAATCTTGGTAGCAACAGCAAGCTTTGTGGTATTTTGACATGCCTAATACCTATTCCTCCCTCTCCAGCTCCATGGTAGTCTTGAAATCAATAGCCCATAATAACAGGGAAAGCTATCCCCAGGCTTTCAGACACCAGGGGAGGCAGAAGAGGGCTGGAGCTTCTTGAAAGCCTTATCCCCAGAGAATTGTCATTATTTGACTTGTCTGGTAGTCCTGGAAGGCTCCCACTTGAAAGACAGTCTTGAGCACCTGACCTAGTGTGGAAAACATTTTCCCCAAGAAAATACAGATAAAGAAATGAGGGCTTCCCTGGTGGCTCAGTGGTTGAGAGTCCACCTGCCTATGCAGGGGACACGAGTTCGTGCCCCGGTCCGGGAAGATCCCACATGCCGCGGAGCGGCTGGGCCCGTGAGCCATGGCCGCTGAGCCTGTGCGTCTGGAGCCTGTGCTCCGCAACGGGAGAGGCCACAACAGTGAGAGGCCCGCGTACCGCAAAAAAAAAAAAAAAAAAAGAAATGAGTAGCACCAGTAGAGGTAAAAATACAGGTACATATAAAAGATAATATAAATATATATATCTGTTGGTAATTCTTATTTTTTCTTCTATCAGACTTAAAAGAAAAATGCATAATCTAAAAATTATAAATCTTTGTTGATGGGCACAGAATGGATAAAGACATAATTTGTAAGAGAACAGCAGAATGAAAGATGAGGAATGGAATGGCAATGTTTTCATACACAATTGACATTAAAATGGTATTGATTCAAGCTAGATTTTTAAAATTAAGATGGTAATTTTAATCTCCAGGACAACCAGTAAGAAAATAACTTAAAACAATATACTAAAAAATGACCAGGAAGTTAAAATGAAACACTATAGTATTCACATGGTTTCCTGGCCCTGTATGAGTTTCCTTGCTCCCACTAGTAAAGTTATTCTCAATAATATGAGATCCTGATAATTCCACGTGGGAACTTGTGGAGTGTAAATGTGCTAGAGGATCCCTACAATTCACTCTCTAGAAAGGGATGTACTTGATAAATCTTAGTCCCCAGGCCTTACCTTACTGCCAAACCCATGTCAAAAGCAACCACCAGCTGGCTTCAGAAAAAGAGACACAAACAACAGGAAAGACTACGCAAACTTGGGTTGAATGTTACAATCCTTTCTCATGACATTTTAAACCTTCACTACTGTGGCCCAATAGGCCTGATGTTGATCCAGTGGAGTCTCTGGTCCCCACATTGATGGTGAAAAACAAAGTGGTGGGAGAGATGTGAGGACCTTGAGCTCTCTTCAGTGGTTTATAAGCATCATAGGGTACAGAGTATGCTGCAGAATTTCATTTCACAAGCAGAGTTCTTGTTTTTTCAGATAAAATACAGTAATTGTGGATGCGTGCATAACCCAATTGTGATTTGTTTGCTCTACTTGGCTCTTTTATTGGCCACCTGAAGCTCTTCAAGCTTTGTAATTTCTGTTGGCAGCAAGCATGGGATCTTCTGGTGATTACAAAACAGAATCAGAGGCGCAGAAATCCAGGGCTGGACCACTAAGCACAGGTCTGGCGTTTAGTATTTATTGGACCAGACACAAGTGACTTATGAATATACATATGTGCTGAGAGAGTTACTTATTGTCTTTTTGTACTTTCTTAATATTACTGGAGTAGAAAATATGAAACTCTAGTTTTACCCATAAGATTTTTTAATCTGTTACAGAAACAGAATTTTAGAAGTAAAAAGAAAACTGAAAAAGTTCGTGGTCTTCTTTTGGATTGTGGAAAACATAAGAAGCCACTATATCTTAAATTCTCTGAAGCCCAATTAAGTTAGTTTTTTTTTTTTTTTAACCTCAAGCTAACCAGGAGAGATAATAAAAGCATCACGGAAATAGTTACCAAATATATGAGTTACTAAAGCTTCTGCTGTTTCCCATTATCTAAAAAATATTTCTGCATAATAGGAATACTAATAAGATCCAATATCACAAAAATTGAAAAGTATAGTGTTCCTCTTAAAGTTTTTTTTCCATGAATTTTAATAAAAATGCACTGAATCTCTACTGGGTGCCTAAGTCTGTAATAGGCACTGGGGAACCTAATGTAATTAAGAAATTAGCTTTACCTGTCACCACTCAGGTAGCTTACAGCTTACTGGGGAAAGTGAATCCATAATATAATTTGATCAGTGCACTATGGAGCTATCGTGCCTGGAACAAATGAAGCTTCTCCATTTGTTTTTCATATATCACTTAGAAAGACTGGTGCATTAATTTTTACATTTGTATTTTTTTCCTTGCCTGAGTAACCCTGATACCATATCTACTTCAACCAACTCATAAATCTGATGTGGGCTATAACATAGTTTTAGCTTGCTAGCCAGCGTATTTATCCCTTATAATTTTTGTATATAATTCCATTACTTGTGTTCTTTCTTTATGCTTGCTCTACATCCTACTCTTTCTCCCTCCATTTCCAGTTTTTAAAAGAATGCCTGTATTAAAATTTTACTTCTTGCTCCTATTTAGTGATGTTCATATGTTTCCCTTTGTGATGCTCTGATTGTTTTTTTGTTTTGTTTTGTTTTGTTTTTTTGCGGTAAGCGGGCCTCTCACTGTTGTGGCCTCTCCTGTTGCGGAGCACAGGCTCCGGACGCGCAGGCTCAGCGGCCATGGCTCACGGGGCCCAGCCGCTCTGCAGCATGTGGGATCCTCCCGGACCGGAGGGCGAACCCGTGTCCCCTGCATCGGCCGGCGGACTCTCAACCACTGCGCCACCAGGGATGCCCCTCTGATTGTTTTTGATGGCTTTATTATCCTGCCTGCTATGAGAAATATAAAAGGTATTAAAGTATTCAGATCACTATCATTAGATTTAGGTGTATCTATGACAAGTAGTTATGAAGGCAAGATTACTGAGGGAAATAGGGAGAGGCTGGTACAAGGGTACAAACTTTCAGTTATAAGATGAATAAGGTCTGAAGATATGAAGTCTAACATGGTGACAATAGTTGGTAATAGCGTATTGTAAAATTGAACTTTACTAGGGGAGTAGAACTTGTGTTTTTACACACACAAAGAGCTAATATATGAATGATGGATGTATTAATTAACTCAGTGTGGGAAATCCTTTCACAATGTGTATGTATATCAAATCATCACATTATACAAGTTAAATATCTTACAATTTTGTCAATTATACCTCAATAAAACTAAAAAAAAAAAAAACTTTTAAAAATAAAATGTTCCTTTAAAGGATATAGCCTTTTCTTTGTCACTTGAGAATTGTGTTAGCACTGGGCATTTTTTTCCAAATTCAAATATAACACATTTTAAATTTACTTGTTAGTATATTACTCAAATTAAATGAAACAACTTTAATCATTTCATTAAGAATATTTCCAAATTTATAAATGAGTGTTATCATTCTTTCTTTTAAAACAGATTGTATGACTTCCCACTAAAAGCAGTCTTAAATTTGACAGAGGAGTGTTGGCAATGTAGGTATTTACTTCTAGTCTTGTTACCACCAAAGAGATGAGATGCTAGAAAATTACATTTCAGATGCAGTTTATTTTTTGTAAAACAAGTTGAAATCTACTGATACTTTTTCCATTCATTTCTTCAAGTTCAAATTAATAATCATGAAGTTGGGCACCTCACCCACTCCTATTTGTCCTGTGTCAGTTAAAAATCTCACAGCCCTGTGCTCTTCCATCTGAGGTCTCAGGCCTACTTACTTTGTTACTTATTGACTGTCTTACTGCTCCCTCTCTTACTCTCTCTGGGCATCAGTTTCTTTTTCTATAAATGAGGATAATGATAACTATTCCTCAATGCTATCTTGAATATTATTTGAGATAATACTTACAAGGTGTTGAGAGTTGTAACTTGCATGTTACAAACACTAAGTAAGTGACAGTAATGGGAGTTAGAAAGAAGAGGAAGGTTGAATAGCAATATTTCAATTGGTTGTATCAGTCGATTAATGATTGCTTTCATCATTTAAGCGTCTAATTGTTTAGTCTCCACAATGGACATGGAAGGAGTATAATGTCATCACTCATGACGATAATTGTAAAATCTTAATTGTGTGTAACCCAGTGCTAGACACTTTAGAAAATAGAAGGAAACCATACTTCTGCTTTTAAGAACACTGCCTGCCCATAAGGAAGCAGGCAGGTAGTTGAGAATTCAGCCGTATCCCTACTTGAAAGCAATGAGTGTTAAACTGCATGGTTTTTTCTAAATATACAATAGGAGTTCAGAGAAAGAAGAAAGGTGAGTGTACTGCAAGGACTGGAAAAAACTTCTTGAGCTAGGACTTAGAGATTGAGTGAAATCTAAGGTGGAATGGAAAATGAAGTTATTCTCAAAGGAGGATGCAGAAAAGAAAGGTCAAGGACTTTGGAGTCAGAATAGAACTGGCTGTGCCTTCCTCCTGCCTCATCCATTTAATAGCTGCAATATCTCAGGAAGCAATTAAAACCTGTTTCATTATAATGGCATGTGGATAATAACACTACATAGTAGTATCAAATGGTGTTTGTACAATGGGGCAATGATTTGGAAAGATCGAGAACACAGAAATATACACCTGGGCCACAGCGTAAAATTGACTTATGACACTAGATGAATGTGTTTAGGAGTGCTAATGTGGCCCCCTCATTCAGCTTAATGGTGTAGAAATCAAGGGTCCCATGGTTCTTTACCTGCCCCAGTCTGGATGAATCCGTCTCTCAAGGGATTTCAGTTGATAAAGAACAGAGGGAGACCCTTGGTGAGGAACTAGGGAGGCATGGGAGGGGGGACTCCGTGCTCTTTCATCTGCATCTTTATTCATTAGTGTTTTTCATCGCTTGTGCTGTTGTTGTGTTGGAAAACCCAGGAGAAAGCAATTTTAAGAATGTCTGAGTCACCATTCTGAAGAATCTTTAAACTAGACTTTTTTGGTCTGGTCTAGATAATTTATTATCATATCAGTAAAAGGCAAAGGAGGGCTCTATGTAGGGAAATGTGAAGAACTAAGATAAAGATGAGAAGTTATGTGCATGCACGCGCGCACGCGCACACACGCACACGCACACACACACACACACACACACACTGAGTCTGAAGAAGCAAAAGCCCTAAAACACTGAGAGAGCGGGGTATAATTTTATATCTTTTAGGTTGTGTGGGGAAGGGCAAATGTTGGCACCCACCCTGTCAGGGGAAAAAAATGCCTGCCTGAGCTTGACCCCAAGAGGTGATGGGGCACAGACATATTAGATGAGTCATTCATCATTGTTATCCGCCCCACCACACACAAAAACAAAGTATAGCACCAATTCAAAGAGGAGCAAAACATATAGCAGCTAGGAAAAACACTGGAAGTGCTGATACTAAGTGCCCTAAAAACAAAGTTCTGACCTTACCCATATTCGACATTAGCCTCAGGCTCACCAAGTGGCTTCTTTCTTCAGCCTGCTATTCGAGTCAGTATTGCTAGCCATCCAGGTTTTGGGGCTAATTGTGAGGGAAAGCAACTGAGCCAGTGGGCAGCCCAAATGAGATTCTATGAAATAAACTCTTGCCTGGCTACCTAGTGAAATGAGTGACTGCAACTGTCCTCCCTTGTGCAGCTTCAGTTTTTAAAACATTATAAAGCACATCTATAGAAATCAATAACAAAACTAATATACAAGCTGAGCTAATTATTATAAAGCGAAGACCCTTATTACCACTGCTCAAGTAGAACAGAACTTTGCCCACCCTCCCATGGGCCTCATCCCGATCACAAGCCCCTCTCCTCCTTGAAAAGGAACCACTGTCTCACTTCCTAATAACCTCTCTCTCTTGTTTTTTTAGAGATATCACCTAAGTGTGTGTCCCTAGGCAATACAGTTTAGTCCTGGCCACTTAAAAAAATGTGATATATCTGTTAAGTCTCTTTATTCTGTAGGCTTTCCTTCTACCTCTTTCTTTTTCTTGCTTTTCTGTTGAAGGACCTGGGACCTTGAACCTGTGTACCCAGCCCATTTTACATTCTTTGTGCAGCTTAACTTGCACCTGTATCCTCTGTATCTCCTGCAATTTGGCAGCTGGGTACAGAGGATCCATCAGACCCAGGTGTGAGATCTTTAGCAGGACGATAGATGGTGTTGTTTCCTCATATCAGGGGACCCACCACATCTAGTTTTCCCTTTTTCATGTGTCATATTAGATCTCACTGTTGCTCAATGCCTAGATTCAATAATTCACTGGGGATTGCAGAATAGTGATATTCTGGGTTTCTCATTTATTTTTTATACTTAGTTGGAATACTTTTATAAAGAGACACCTCTTCATCTACTACTGGGTTTCCTGGTTATAGAGTTCATAGAGGAAAGGCAAAATAAATGATCCATTTCTTATAGTTACCAGTTTCTAGTCTAATGAATAGGTTTACTATAACCTTCCAAAAATAAACATTTTTAACATCATTATGAATTCATAGATATAAACATATTTTTTGTTTTAATACATTGTAATTATTATCCTTACTGAAGCTCAAGGGTAATAATTACAATGTATTACATTTACAATTACATTTTGGCCCATAGGGGCCTCTTCAAGTAGGCTGTCTTTTTTATCATAACATGTTTACTTTGTACTGTTTTCTTCCTATGTTTATAAAAAGATGTTTTGGTGCCTGTCTCAGACCTGGAATCAGCCATTTATTTGAGAAATGAGTTTATGTTAAAAGCGAATTACATTGCAAGGCTATGTGAATAACAAGGATGCAGTCTCCATATGGGAGAGAAGGGTAGAGTAACTTAGTTACGTCTTCTCTATGATGTGTTGGATTAAAGATAAAGATGGAAAATTTCATTGGTATTTATGGTACAGGCTATTAGATGTGACTGCAACACATCTGGATTAATATAAAGTTAGAGAGAGACAAGGTGAGGTTAATGTGAGTGGCTTCCCCTGTACAAACTTGCTACAGGGTGAATTTAATTCTTCACTAACTTCTACATACTGCTCTGGATGAGCAGATACTGAGGATAGAGGGATGGCACTGGCAATTCTGGGCTTGCTATAGACTGAATGTTTATGTCCCCCCCAAATCCGTATGTTGAAATCCCAATTGGTAGTATTTAGAGCAGGCAGGACCTTTGGGAGGTGACTGGGTCATGAGGGTGGAGATCCCATCAACAGGATTAGTGCCCTTTGAAAGGAAACCACAGAGAGATCCTTTGCCCCTTCTGTCATGTAAAGCCACAGAGAAAACAAAGCAGGGCATCTGTGATCCAGGAATCAGGCCCTTCCTAAATACTGCATCTGCCTTCACCTTGATCTTAGACTTTCCAAAACTGAGAAACTGAGAAATAAATTTCTGTTGTTTATAAGCCTCCCCATCTATAATTTATCACCGCATTGAGGTGCATGATAACTGCCCCACTGAATAAAAACTGAAAACAACAACTGAAAGAACTGTATAGGAAGAAAAATCTGATATCCAAAAGACATGAAATTGTCACCTGGAGATTTTTATAACTGGTAGACTATTCAAGGTGGAAGTTTACATAGTGATTTGTGGCACCTGTTTGCGATGGTGGCTGTATGAAAGGTTGAAAAGTTTACATTTGTTCACATTGTCCATAATTGTTGAATATTTACTGGAAATAAGAAGTGGGCCCAGAAACAAAAGAGTGAATGATGGTGAGCATGTCCAGGTCTGCTGTATGTCTAAGGCTCTTGAAAAAATTGGTCCATGGACATGTGTACCTGTAGTACCACAAGGAATTTATTTATATAGTAGATACAGATACTTAATTATTTATGTGTCATTTCCTAGACTCTAATAGTTTAAAAGGAATGAGTCGGTAGGTTTCTTGACCCATTCAACCTTGATTGAGTGGATTAACTAAAGTAACTAGAGAAATACTGGGAGCTGTTTGTATACTTTTAATTGACTTCTTACGTCACAAGTCCTTTTCAATTTTGTTTTATGCTAGGTAGTAAAACAAAGTGAAAGCTATTTAATCTGATTCTGAATCACTGTTCTTGCCAGGCTCTGAACTCTGACAAGCCTCTGTAGTATAGCCTAGTTTAATTGGCATTAACAGTTTACACACTTATATATCCCACAATACAAAATCTACTCAGGGATCATTTTTGTTTTAATAATTGCATCCCGAGGGCCTGGCATCATCCTTAATAAGCATGAAATAAATGAATGAATGCGTCTTTCAGGTGTATGTGGGATGGGCTTATAGATGAAGAACCCCAAATCCCCAGTGTTATATATCCCCAAAGATATACTATCAAAAAAATAGTAAGAGTGAAATGAACATGGAATAAGCGTGTTATAATGGGAAATTTGAGAGGTATTTCCAGAAAGAAACCTGTCTTTCTATAGATTGTATGTACAGTGTAGAAAGTCATGGAATCATGAAATTTGTGAATTGGACAGGACGTTGAAAATAGGGAATCAATATAATTCCCCAATACTACACAGTGGTGTATTTCTCAACTACACATAAAGTATACATGAGACGAGAGAAATCCAAGTTTCTAGATTTCTAATTTAAAAGAATTAGTGGAGCCACTTAGTAGACAAAAGCTGTGAAATCACTGAAGAGATGAACTCAGCCTGAAACATTCATAGTTGAGTGGATGATACACATCAATTTAAACATGTCTTCACAATAATTATTATTATGGAATTATAGTAGGAAAGACAAAGTGTGCTTCAGCTGTACTAATTATTGTATCAACGAGTTTAAAGCATTAGAATGATGAGAGCTGTTGAACGATGCAAGAACAGTATTGATTTTTGATTTCTAGAGGTGTTCAAGTACAGTATTTTTCAGATTTCTTTACAGTACCTTTCCATTTCAGAGATTATGTTTCCCTTTATTTTTTTTTCTGTATGTACCCTTTGTATGCAGCTCTCAACTCTTTTTTAAAAATTTCTAGTCTTTTTTTTTTTAATCAGTTTAACAGAAGTAAACGTCTTGAATTCCCACAATTTTTTTTTACAATTTTCTTTTCTTTCTGAGTTTAATAGTATTTCTTCAGTTTGGGGTATAAGTGAATAAAATATTTGAGAATCATTCAGAGCATTTCTGAAGAAATACTCAAGTGAATTTTATACCCACAACAAACCCAGCAACAATATGTCAAAATTTATACTGGGCCAAATGCTTTTTATTTCCTTCCAGATGTAATTATGCATATACACAGATGGCAGGTAAAACAGCTCATTATGTAAAAGAAAGTGCATGGGCCTCCCTGGTGGCGCAGTGGTTGAGAGTCCGCCTGCCGATGCAGGGGACGTGCGTTCGTGCCCCGGTCCGGGAGGATCCCACATGCTGCGGAGCGGCTGGGCCTGTGAGCCGTGGCCGTTGGGCCTGTGTGTCTGGAGCCTGTGCTCCGCAATGGGAGAGACCACAACAGTAAGAGGCCCGTGTACCACAAAAGAAAAAAAAAAAAAAAAGAAAAAGAAAGTGCATGAATAACTGCTATTCAGTATACTGAATAAAAGTAAGTTGTTTCACACACAAAATGATAGAATAAAAGATGTAGTGAATTCTGTATCTAGTTTAGAAAGAGGGGATCTGATTGACATTTTAGTCTCAGTTTAGTCTCAATCACAAAACTGTGATAAACAATAGTGAATAAATGATGGAGAGCACATCTAAACAGATGCTTATAATTGCAGAATGATGCAACCTGTCTCATTGAAGGTCTTGGGGAGTAGCTGAAACATTCAGATAAACACTTTAGCTGATGGAAAAGCTGGCCAACAAGCATTGCTGAACACCTAAAAAATCATAGGTAAGCAAGCATTCAGAACGGTTGCTGTGTTCTAACAAGGAGCAGACATCAAAACCAATAGTTAAAGCTATGAAACCAAGTGGCATCTATTTTCTCAGGACACAGAAGGCCATATAATGTAATGAATAGTGCTTTATATTTCCTAATAAATAGTTTACTTTTTCTACCACATGTTTTAATTGATACTCATCTTGGATTATCACTAAACTAGAGATATAAAATTTTACTAAAATTTTGATTTTGTCTTTTACTATGAAAAATAGAAAAAAGTTAATGAAGATAATGCATTTCAATTGCTGACTGTATGCCCAGATAAGAAAAGGAAAACTTTTAAAAATTAAAAAATTTATTTTCAGGGCTCCCCTGGTGGCGCAGTGGTTGAGAATCGGCCTGCCGATGCAGGGGACACGGGTTCGTGCCACGGTCCGGGAAGATCCCACAGCCGTGAGCCATGGCCGCTGAGGCTGCGCGTCCGGAGCCTGTGCTCCGCAACGGGAGAGGCCACAACAGTGAGAGGCCCGCGTACCGCAAAAAAAGAAAAAAAAAATATTTTCAAAATAAGACCTTTTCTCAATAATAACATTTTTAAAGGCTGAGAATGCACACCCTATTTTTGATGAAACGATATATTTTTAATCATTTAAAAATATTTCCAAATTTTCAAAAATGTGTCTGAAGTTGAATTATATTGGGAAAAAAAGATTACCTTGACCAAGGAAAAATATGATGAAAGTTTTGTAATTTTACTTTATATTATTCAGTTTGTGCGTCTACTTACTTAATGAACAAAATGCCAACTACTGAGAACAGACATTTAGTGAAATAGTCAATATTTCTACTTAAGTCATTAGGGCTAAATGATTTAAACAATTTTAAATCTAAAAGCATACTTTCTGATGTATATATTTTAAAAAATCTTATCCACAATATGTGAAAGACTGTGAAAGAGTGTTTTCATCCTCTAGAATCAGAATGGAGACTAAGAATGTCATATCACTTACATAGAGTATCAAATTCCTCACAGTTTTAACAATTTTCTGAATTCAATAAGTTAAGCCCATCCATTGCTATACTTACTAGTACCCCTGGGTAAATCATTCTAAATAAAAAGCTTGCACAGGTGAAAGATAAGACTACATTATAGGCTATAGAGAAGCCACTCTTTAATATTTCAATTGGTAATTAATGACCACACTTCTTTATAATATGGATTATACGTACACAAGAGAATAAGATTCTAACAGTGTAAACTTGGAGTTGCCCAACACACACATTCGCAACTGAAGTTGAACAAAGCCATGCTCTGCCTTCTTATTTCAATTCTCACACTGTAAATAACTGTCCATTTCATGGTGTATTTTAGTACTACAGTTCTTGCATTTTTGTGCTTTTTTTGGTGGTTTTGCTGTCTGAAATGGCTCCCAAGCTCAGTGCTGAATCATTGTCTAGTGCTCCCAAGTAAAAGAAGACTGATGTATTAGGGAGAAAGCACACGTTAGATAATCTTCTTTCAAGCGTGAGTTGTGGTGCTGTTGGCCATGAGTTCAATGTTAATCAATCAACAGTTTATATTAAATAAAGATCTTTAAAACAGAAACACACACAAAACAAGGCTATATATTGATTGGCTGATTAAAAACGTGTGATCAGAGGCTTGCAGGAAACTAACCCTGTATTTCTTCTGGGTGAAACGTTTCATTATTTGCTAATTTGGTGTTTGTTGTGACTTCATAGTACATAACTTACACAAATAAAGAGAACTGACTGCATTTCACTCAGCTGTTATAATGGGAAAGTAGCAACTAATGATACTTAAATAAATGGGTGTGGCTGAATGAGTACCAGGTATTCCTGAATGCTAGTTATATAAGGCGTTGTACTAGGCACAGTGAACTTTATAACATTTAAATGGATATATATACACACACATGCACATATAGATATAAACATTAATAGAAATAACAAACCATGTACACACCTTTCTCTAGAACAAGGTATTAAGTAACACATTCACAGACTGGAACACATAAACTACCAGAGGACTCCAGAGGAAGTTGACATAGGTTTTGACTGAAGGAGACCAAGGTAGGTTCTCCTTTAAGCTAATACTTAAGTTCAAAGGAAGGATACATATTGGACATGTAGAGAAAGAAGTCAGCCATCTCATGTAAGGTCAGCAAAGAAAGGACAGCCTGCAGATGGTCCCCAACTTGTGGTTCTACTGAACGATGTTTTGACTTCACTATGGTATGAAAGTGGTATGTACTGAGTAGAAATTATATTTCAAGTTGTGAATTTTGATCTTTTCCTGGGCTAGTGCTATACAGTGTGATACTCTCTCGTGATTCTGGGCAGTGGTAATAGCAGCTCCCAGTCAGCCTCATGACATGAAGGCGAACAACTGATACACTTATGACCATCCTGGACCCACACAACTATTCTGTTTCTGACTTTCAGTACAGTAGTCAATAAATTCCATGAGATATTCAACACTTTATCATAAAACAGGCTTTGAATGAGATGATTTTGCCCAACTTAAGCTAATGTAAGTGTTCTGAGAACATTTAAGGTAGGCTAGGTGAAGCTGTGATGTTCGTTAAGTTGGGTATATTAAATGTATTTTCGATTTATAGCAGGTTAATCAGGAAGTAACTCCATCATAAGTTGAGAAGGATCTGTAGTGGCCAGAAATTATTTAGTTTATTAAATGAATGGTTTGCATGTTAGCTTGGGTACTCCCAGAAGCAAATGCCGGGACAAAATTAAGTGTAGAAGGATTTTATTAGGAAAACAAACATGAGAGAAAATATGGAGAGGTCTGGAGAAGTCAGGGAGGGCAAGTCTGACCCTGAGTGATGGAGAGAGTGGAGGAAGATCGCTGTGAGGTCTATGGCCAATGTCAGCCTCAGAGGAGTCTTGCCTCTCCCAGGAACAAGCTGCTATGCTCACTAACTGGCTGGGAGCCGTTCATGGGCAGCACATGCTCAGCTACACTCCTGATGGGAGAGCTCTTGTGGTCACCACAGATTGTGAGCTGAATTATTTATTTTTAATGAACCTTATAAAATGTGTTAAAATATTCATCTATGAACATTAAAAAATGTAGGTGTATTAGTTGTCACCCTTAGCCAGGCAAGATCTTGGAGTCTGAGCAAACTGAGTTTGAATCCTAGATACCACATATATAGGGTATATATGCAAGATAACTAATGCCTCTGAGTCATGTTTCTTAATTTGTAAAATCATGATAATTATCCCAATCTCGTATTTGTTGTGAGGAATAAACATGACAATGCATGTAAATAGTCCAGCACTAATGCCCGGCACATAGGGGGTGCAAAAATGGTAATACCCTCCTGATTTTAAATCTAACAAAAAGTGCATTCTCAAAATTTTGAAAGATTATTCTATTCTCAACAAAGGAAATATATTTAACTTTAGACAATCAATGTGAGCTCATTTCTAGTAATAGTAGTATCAATGAAATATTACGTCCTGATCTCTCTCTGTCCCTAAGGTTTGCTGAATGATTGGTAAAAATAATTTAGAAGGCAAGCGACTATACAGTCACTTGTCACAGAAGTTCATTTTGTCTGCATAACTCATGGAAGTCAGTATGGTTTCATTATGGAATTGTTCCACGGGCGATATGAAAGCATTTTCATATTGTCAACAAAATAACCATTGCATGAGAAATTATTACTCAGCACACCTATCCATTAACTAAAGTGTACACTTACAAACCATTAGGAAATGAAGGATATGTAATAAAGTCTCACTAAATTGATTTTTAATCTGGTTAGATTCTTAGGTTATTATTCTTTACAGTTACAGGTACTAAGTTGCATATTCCAATAATTTTTCACTGGTATATTCAAAACATGCCACACATAAAAATATTGACTATACAACTCTAGTGCATATATATACAGTTTAAATTAAATTTAAGGACACTTAGAAAATAATAAAGTTCCTCAGATTTCCTTTGGGAATTAAAACATATTTTTATATAGTGAAAACAAAATAATGACAAAATAATCTACCAACTGAATGTGGTCTGAAAAGTTTCTTTTAGTACTCCACTTGAGTAAATATAATAAAACTGTATGTACAGAATCAAAATCTTGATTATTTTATGTTTAAAATCACCCTTAGTTTCAGAGGTAGAGAGCACAGAGCCAATTCTAAGTCTTAATTAGCACGTATTCTTATAAATATGTTCCCTTTGCTAGCTACTACTCAAGAGGTTTCCTAGTCCTGTGAAATCTTCTTCCAGATAAATGTATACGTTTAGGATGAGAACAAGACTGATTTATCCTATATCATGTGAAAAGATTTGTGATAATCAACTCAGAACTCAGGAATGCCTTCAGTTTCAAATCACTGCCCATATAATAGAGGATGTAACCATAATTCAAACTGGAATTAAGCACGTGCATAGGCAAGGCCATGCAATTTAGATAGAGGAACAGTGTGAGTGATGACATAGAATCATCATCAACAAATATGTATTGAGAATCTCTTGTGAGCCAGGACTATTCTAGGAACTGGAATATTGTAGTAGGTAAAATAATAAATCTCTCTCTTCCTGAAGCTTCCATTCTTGCAGGAGAGCACAAACAATAAACAAACAACAGAATTACCTATACTGTGAGAAGCTATAGCCCACATTGGACTGGAGCACAGATGCTGGAGACAAAGTACAAGGCTTTGAATCTCCCCTCTGCCACTTTATTGTTCTATTGTTAGTCTAAGACTGACTCTTAGCATCGCCATGCCTTAAGCTCTCCACATGCAAAATGGGGTTAATAAAACTGTCTCCTAGTGTTGTTATGAGGATCAAAGGGGTTCATATAGGTAAAGTTCTTAGCACAGTGTATGGAACATAAAGTCTTAGAAATACCTGCTATTAATATTATTAATATCATTTATCAGATGGATAGAAGAGCTATAGGGGACATTCAGCAGTTATAGGGGAGGGTGTGTAGGTATTTGATAGAGGCTGGTCAGGGAAGGCCTCTGATTAAATGACACAAGCAGAGATCTAAAGATGATGATGAAGGAAGGCTTGCTGATCTTCGGAAGCAGAGTGTTCGGGCAGAGGGACAGCAAGTACAAAGGCCGGTAGACCATTTTAGGAGCTTGGCTTTTACTGACATGGATATGCAAACAGTAGAGGAATTTTGGCAGAATATGACATGATCTAACATATGTTAAACAGATCACACTGCCTGCTCTAAGGAGAAGAGTCTCTCAAGGGTCGAAAGAGGAAGGCCTGTTAAGAAGGTATTGCAATAATATGGGAGAGAGGATGGTGGATTGGACCAGGGTGGTACCAGTAATGATACAAAAAAGAAAAAAAGAAATTGAAGTCTAAGTCTATTTTGTAGATAGATCTGATGGGATTTTTTTGACAGATAGGATCTGGGTTATAAAAGAGAAGTCAAGTTGTCTCCCAGGTTTTTATCATGAGAACTTTATCAATACAAACACAGTTTCCATTTAATAAGAAAGGAAGACCAGTGGATGGACAATGTTCAGGCCCCACTAAAAAATATAAACAGGAACACACCTCACTTAGATTAGCAAAATCATGGACTGAAAATGGGAAGTAGAAGATACACCATCTATGTACAGCCAAGTTCACGGAAGTCTTGGAGTTAAGCCAAAGATTTTATTTTGGAGGAGATTACGGTTTGTTCAAACCATCCTTCCTTCCTTCCTCCCTTTCTCCCTCCCTCCCTATCTATTGATATTTTTCTTCCTTTCCATCCTTTCTTTCTTTCTCTCACTAGATGATGATCTTTAACTTCTACTCAGAACTTTGTATGTGGATACTTTGAACTTATTGCAAAACAGGGTATGACTTTCCAGCTAAAGTAAAATTTGCCACTTGAACAAAATAGAAACTATTATAAAAGGATAGGCTTTGTAAGTCAGAAAGAGAAAAACAAATATCATATATTAACACATATATGTGGAATCTAGAAAAATGGTACAGATGAAGCAGTTTGCAGGGCAGGGGTGGAGACAGGGATGCAGAGAACCTATGGACACCAAGTGGGAAGTGAGGGTGTGGGGGGGTGGCGGTGGGATGAATTGGGAGATTGGGATTGGCATATATACACTGATATATATAGAAGAGATAAGTGATAAGAACCTGCTGTATAAAAAAATAAATAAATAAAATTCAAAAAAAAAAAAAAGATAGGCTTTGTAAGAACCCACTTGGGTTTTCTTCTTTGTTCTCCTCTAACCAGAGTGCATGAGACACTGTGAAGGGCCCCTCTCTGTCACCACTTGTATCTTTTCCCCACATCTAGCATCTACTTCTTGTGATGTTTTAGAGTGTCATAGATAGCATCTTAAAAATTTGTTAAGTGTATTCATTCCAATTCTTCATAAACAATGGGCTTAGAATCTGTTCTTGAATTTCTGGGATGTTTTTTCATTTAACGTTTCACTAAAATAATTTGAAAGCATTTCAGTATAACTTCCTTTCATTTTAATATATAAAGTTATTTTCCCTTGTGATTTTCTCATTAGAAACATTTCTAAAAGCTAATGCTGAAAGTCACAGGAACATAATTTAAAAAATGAGAGGTCATCCTTTGAAAACTCAAAAGTAGTTAATCATCAAGTTAGAAAAGAAGTGATATAATTTGCTACACTATTTTTAGAAAATGTGTATTTTTGCTGGTTGTATCTTTTAGAGGAAAAAACAACCTCAGAGACAAAGCTGAAATGCTTTGTAAAAAAATTATATTAGGGGACTTCCCTGGTGGTGCAGTGGTTGAGAGTCTGCCTGCTGATGCAGGGGACACGGGTTCGTGCCCCAGTCCGGGAAGATCCCACATGCTGCGGAGCGGCTGGGCCCGTGAGCCATGGCCGCTGAGCCTGTGCGTCTGGAGCCTGTGCTCCGCAACGGGAGAGGCCACAACAGTGAGAGGCCCGTGTATCGCAAAAAAAAAAAAAAAAAAAATTATATTAGTTAACTAATATAAAAAGCTAACATTGCAACTAAACTGATAGTACCATTTTACAAGTTCATAAAAATGTGGAGTAAAAGGAAATCCTGAATCACACAATCCATTATTTTGTGAAAAAAATTTAGATTCCTAAGAGATTTTCGGAACTTGAATTTACAATTATTGCTATATATTTTAATTTAGATTTTTTTCCCCTCTATTATCCTCTCTTTACAAAACTTTTTCTTTCTTTTGGATATAATGCTTTACCTTTGATTTAAACACTCAGTGTAAATAAGTGGAATGATTGTATGACAAAGATATCTGAGTATCAACAAATCTATTTTTTAAAATTAAAGGTAAAATTGATTAGTAAAACATAGGGCCAGGGTACATGTACTGATGTTACATATCAAATATAATTGCTCCATATTTAGTTACCAAAAAAAATGCTTTCAACTTAGACACAGTCTCAGTATCAAACCAGATAGATAACTAGATTCAAGTCCCTCTCCCATCACCATACTAGGCTGGAACATAAAGTTCTCCAATTAGGAGGAATCAGAACAGAGTTTTACTACTCTGCAATTTGCAAATGGAGCCATTCCTAAGGTAATACAGAACTGGTATTAGGATGTTAGAAAGGAAAAACACAATTTAGAAAAGGCTTAAATACAATGGATAATAACTATCACAGAGTCAACTACTTATAAGTGATCGCAGGGGATCAGAACATGTAACATCTTGATTTATGTGTTGCCTAGTGAACCAAATTCAAATAACTGAAAGAAACTGCAATGAATAATTTCATGAAATAACATCAGTAAATAAACTGACAGTGATACATGGAAACTGGAATTCGAAACATTGAACAAGGATTATATCAAGAGGTCACTTTGCACACTTTGCAGAGATAAAAAGAAACAGATCTGACCCCTTGGTGACTATATATATTTCATCTTATCACCAGGAGAAAGGATGAAAAGTGGAAAAACAAGTGATCAGTGAACTTCCTGGTTATTCTCTGCTTATATATCCTTGAAACTCTGGATTTGCAGACCTGGGGGTAGAATGAAGTTGCTTGTTCCTCTTAATCCCTTACAAAAAAAAGAAAAAAGAAAAAATTCATCTATTAGAGAATCTCTTGCTACAATGCAGTAGAGTGGCTGCAGTAAATTTTAAATGGCAGACCATGTAATTGGGCCACTTTGTGACCTGGCACAGAAACTCCCCTGTTTCCACTTCAGTGGCCAGTGGCCATGTAAGTAATGTAATTAACGTAGAGATTTCCACCAGACTCTTGGAGGCAGAGGTAAAGCAGCTTAGAACTAAGGGTCAGCCTGCCTTCCAGAGACGTGCATTGGTGAGAGGCAAGTACCATGCAGCAGAAGCAGCAGGGCAGACATCCCCAAGGGATGCACAGCTGATTTTCTATGGGTAAGAACCTCCGTAAAACTTCATTAGGGGATCCTGGTCAGCAGAGGATTGCTGAACTTCCCTGGGAGCAACCAATGAACATCGCCTGTGCTAAGAAAACAGTTTGCGGGTTTCTTGGGCAAAGAAAGCAACAAGGATAAGCGTTTGTTATTGCAGAAGGGGTAGGGAGACGTTGACAAGGAGTCAGCAAAGATGGTATCAGAAAGCTAAGCACTTGAGGGTGAAGGAGAGTGTTTTCAGAAGAAATGCTGAAGGACAGAGCAGTTACAAAACCAAGAGGTTCAAAAATAAGACTAAACATACCAGAGAGAGAGAGAAAAAGAGAGAGAGAGAGAGATTGTTTCAACACAAAGAGCTGAGTGACCTTGAAGGGACATATTTAAGTGCCTCTCCAACCTCCAACCCCATCAGTGAGAATGGGACTCCAGTGTCAGGTGCAATAATTTTAGAAAGCAAAGAAAGTAGCTTTTTGGGGCACATTTAAGTTGCAATCTGTACACTTTGACAAACCCCTCCACATAGCAAGCTCTCTTGGAAAATCGAAGTCAACTGAAAAATAAATTCTGACATAATCTTATCTTTCACAAGACTAACAGTTGCCAGTAGTCCTACTTATTTAGTTCATGGATAGTTTCGTGTTTTATTCAAAAGAAGTTTCTTCAGTCTTTGCTCCTTAACTACATTCTGTGTCAACAGCTGTCATTTCAGTTTTTGGCAGCAGAGTTATTATGAAAATTGACCTACAATGAGTCATATTACCTCATCCAGGTAGATTTATGAGGTTTAAACAAGTGATGCTACTTTTCATAGTGAACACTTTAGGTCCAAAAGGAACATGCATTTTGTTCCATCATAAGATAGAGCACTAGATTTTCCTGTAGAGTTACTTCTCATACTGTTTAGTTAAATCATTCTATTTTATTCTAGTAGACATTGGCTACTTATTTTATACTATATATTAAACTTACTTTTTGACTCTTTACAATGATCTGAAATTATTAAAGCTATCATATTTATAAATTTTAACTTACCATGCTTTCCTTTGCTCAGAATTTATCCCAAATTTTGCAATTTTTTGTTCTCTAAATTTGTCAGAGTTAAAGGAAATATCAAAATTACGGAGGGGAAGAATTTCTAAAATGTACTCAGATAGCAAAACAAAATATCCAGTTTTTCAAGATATGACTCATTTACTGGGCAAAGAAAGTAGAGGTCACAATCTTCAAGTTGCCTTAAATAGGATCCTAGATTCTTAATTCTACTATTTGCATGATAATAAAAAAGAAATTTATGAATTATATTTACAGTCTCTTATCTAAATATAAGGCAAAGTGAGACTGATAAATTCTATCTAATTCAATAAATTAACAGAGTTGTTAGAATGTTCTGTAATCATTATGCTAGAATCATCTGTTATGGTAGTTGACCTCAAAACATTCAGTTGGAGGATGCACTGTTTGTAGATCAACAGAAGCACCAAGGAATAGGTCACTGGCTATGGAGTAAGGCCAGCTCTTTGCATGTAGGTGAAATGAAAATGAAGGAAGAGAACAATTGCCTGATCTCACAAAATCATTAATAAAATCTGAAAGAAAGTTCGTCCTCAACAATACTATGTAAGCACTGTGAAAATGAAGTGATCCAGTTAATTTTGTCAGTGCTAGCATGCCCTAACAAAATTACTTCAAATTATGATACCTTTGTGTGTGCATGGGTCTGTTGGTGGAATTCTTCAAGGATATTGCCTTTTGGGTATTGGATCCTGAGGCCTCTTTATATGTGACACATTATAAGGGAGATTTTCTCCCACTGACTATTATGCCATATCGTCAGTTAGTTGAAGCCAGTAGACTTTTTATTAAAATCAAGTAAATGATACCTCATTTGAATTTAGGAATAAATGCTATGTTTGAAGTAAAAAATTGTGAACAGCTTTTAATTATATGTTATGTATCAATGGATTATTTTTGCACGGACAACCCAGCCTTTGTAAATGTCTTTACAACTTCCAGTTAACCTAAGAGAAGAAAGCTCTTCCTGGCGGCTCTTCCAGGGGATAGCCATCACATCCCATGCCATTCCTACTGCGTTCCCTATGATGCCTACACAAGGTACACCCAGATTTTCAAGAACACATAGGCTGCAGAATAGTTCCATACCCCTTGCTCTCCTACCAACCGTGTGAAGCATATACTGACTAAGGTGGTGAAAAACTGGAACCTTTCTCCTCTTTGTAACCACAATTTTCTCTGCCACCCCTCCACTCGACCACTTTTCATCTACGGTTGGTAGATAATGATGTACCATGTAAATTATGTTCTCTATGGAAATTCTGACCATTTAGAAAATAAAATAAAATAAAAATGTGTTTAATTCCATTTTTATAATTTAAAAATTAGTCTTTATTGTGCACGTGTACCCGTGTGCGTGTGCAGGTACAATGTGAACATTCTAGAGGACTCGGAAGTCAGAGATACTTGAGCTCAAAGACAACTTCAGTTACTTACTAGCTATGGAAGAGCAACAGTTTTTCTGAGCCTCAGTTCTTTAATCTGTTAAATAGAGTTGTTCAGTGTCAGTATTTTGGAAGGTTGTATTAAATGGTATAATAATGATAATATGTATTGAGCACTTATTATAGGCTATATAATGGGCTAAGTGAATTATATTAACTGTCTCATTTTACCTCAAAATAAAATCTATACTTAACATGAAAAAAGAGCAACTTTTAGTAACTTGAAAACTCAATCTTTGTGCAAGTAATACCAAATTCTGATCTACTGAACACACGAAAGTAAATTGGTAGCCACAGAATATTTTAGAGTTTTGAGCAAGTGCCACTGGATATTATCCTGGTAATGCAGTTCAATAACATATTTCAAGTCAACCAATGTTTTTGACAGTTATCCGTCATGATGTCTGTGACTATACCAACAAGATTTGCAAAAGCAGAGAACATAAAATTGAAAAAAGAAATTCATTTTTATGGTTCAGATATATTATAAAACCTTGACCAGAAGGTCTCAAGAAAGTAAGGAGGGATTTGCAATTTTAGAATTTATTAGCCCATTGAGAATCCTATGTAGAGTACTTGATTAAGGAGATAAGGTTACATCTGAAAGGTAGAGAGTCTGGTTAAATGAGCAGTAGGTTTCCAGTGTCACTATATGCATTGTAAATAATACTTTTTTTAATAATAGAATCTTCCATGGGTCAGAAGATTAAGGCTTTATCTTTCAAAATAACTACCCTATCTCCACCATATTTAACAACTACCTTAATCCGAATTTCTAACAATTAACTAACCTCTTATGGGAAAATTAAAAACATATATTTGGCATAATAATATAGTAAAGTGATTTTTAGTACCTGTAAAGTACATCAAATGTAAAGTATTTTCTCTAACAACCAATTCTAAAATTGGAAAATTTAGTGTTTTCTGTATAAACTTGATATTTGATCAATTATCAGAACATATTTATTAAGTGGATTAAAAGGAGAATTTTGAAAAAAAGTAGTGATTCAAAACAACTTATAACTTTTCTTTAAAGAATGAATGTAGTCATGCTCTCAGACTCAAATGTCCTTATAATTAAAGAACAGCCTCAATTTTTTTTGCTGTTTCGAATGTTTGAATATCTATAATTCCCATCCCCCAAATCTAAGCAATACTATTTTAAATTTGATCATTTTCTTAGAGAAGATAAGCTGCAAAAATTGCAGACTTCCACCAGCTCTGTTTCTTAAAGGGAATTATAATCTTTAGTCATTAGCTTCAAACATCAAAACACAACAGATTCAACACGCCAAACAAGGCAGGCCAGCATGATGGCAGTTCCCCACCCCATGAAAAACAGTGTGATCACCTACTAATTGTCTAATTGGTTTGCATTTTACATAAATCAATTATCTTCAGTTAAAGACTCCAGAGTTCCATTGTGAGCTCTCTGCATGTTGGATCCTACACTCCCGTCACCTTGGAAGATCATCTTATGGAAACACTTAATTCAGTTGACATTGTTGACATTAACTTCACATATAAGTGACTTCTACAGACCAATAAGAAAACCTTAAACTCTGTGTATTCTTTTCTGAGCATAGGTAATCTATGGATAGAAACCTGGAAAGACACATATTCATATAAAGTCCTAACAAAATGAATATCTTTATAGTTGTGATTTAATATATTTTAATTATCTATGTTCAGTAATCCTAAAACTACATTTTAGAGGAAATATAATCTTGGCTCAATTATTTTAAGTGAAAGCAAGACTATGCTTTTAAGCATATTTACATTCATTTATTTTCGAATTCCTCATACCTTCGGATGAGTTTTATTTCAAGGAGTGGAGAAAAGTAAAAGATATTTGTTAAAATATTCATTGAGCAAATAGATGTTCCTAAGACTTTTGTTGAAATAATTAATGTTCACTTTGGTTACAATAGAGAAAAACAACTGAAATATGCACATAATGGCATAAATACACACGTATTTCCTTGCTTTGTCAGCTGAGAAGGCCTAGAAACGGTGACACTCCAGTAATAATGAGCACACCTAATGCTTAGATCTTGGGTTATAATACCATTCTCCATTGAAAGGAACCGGTCTCCTTGGAGAAACTGCTGATTTTAGGGCTAGGGAATATACCAAATGAGTCTGGGGCATCTTACAGGCAGTGCCAGAAAGTAAGGAAGTATTTAAAAACAAACAAAAACGTCAAAGATGGGATTTGTCCATGTGACACAGAAGCCAACCATTAAGCTCCCAATGTCCAAAGCTGGAAAAATTCAAGGGAGAAACTAAATTAAGTAGTATTGGGTTATAATTCAAAGTATAAAATAAATATCCATGAGTTTACATTGATAAAACAAATGATTGAATAAACAAATAAGTAAATACATATTTCATGCAGGAAAATTTCAAATAATATATGTACATATTCCTCACTCTTTAACTGTAGACTGTGCATAGTGACTTCCTTCCAAAGTGTACAGTATAAAAAGGAGGAAGCAAAGGTAACTTCATAGTGGAGAAACTTGACAGATGCTACTTCAGCTAAGGTGATTAGTGATGACATTACCAATCACTGTAAGTCACGTTGACAGTATGTACCATTGATGCCATGTGATGGCACCTTACCTCTATGGTCTTCTTCCCAGTCTGATCATGAGAAAAATATCAGACAAATTTCCGTTGAGGGGTATTCTAGAGACTGCTTGACCGCTACTTTTAAAAGTGTCACAGTTGTCAAGAACAAGAAAATTCTGACAAACTGTCACAACCAAGAGGAACCTAAAGAGATGGGATAACTAAATGTCATGTGGTATCCAGGATGGGAACAGAAAGTGTTCATTAGATAAAAATAAGAAAATCTGCATTAATTATGGACTTTAGTTAATAAAAACATATCAATATTGCTTCCTTAATTGTAATAAATGTATCATCCTAATGTAAGATGTCAGTAACAGCAGAAATTGGGTTTGGAGTATATAGGAACTCTCTGTATTATCTTTGCAATTTTTCTGCAAATCTAAAATTATATTTAAAAAAATTAAAGAAGAGAACATATCTTTTGTAAACAATAAGGAGTTTAGGTAAAGTAAAATGCAGCTCTGCCCTTTTCTGTAGGAGCATTTTTAAGTATTTATCCAACCAGGGTCCTGGCTTAAGTGTAGATTCTTCTCTTTGCTGTTCAGACATGTTTGTGCTTCCTTCCTGCTAAATCCATAATTCTTTGCATATACTTCTACTAAAAACCTATATCCTGATTAATGGTATATAGTTAATATCTCTATCTCCCCTTGTCCACTTTAATACTTTAGGGAGTTAACGAAATCTATCCATCCTTGTATCTGCGAGCATTAGCATAGTGCCTAACATATAAGAAAACTGAAACATATGTTGAATGCCTCCAACCATATATAAATAAATGAATAAATACATACACAATGCCTTAAATTCAAATATACTCATGGAAATCAAAGACTTTTATCATTCAGCAATATGTATTAAATTGCTATAGTGAGGTAGATTACGTGGCTTCAAACTACTAATAATTTTTGTCATTACAAGTATAATTGTGATCTCCAATTTATGAATGTTTTTCACTGTTCATGGGTCAAACATAATGCTAGCCTTAGTTGTTATGCATAATTACAAAATTACTAACAGTGACATTGATGCATGTAAGATAGTTTATTTTGGCAAAGTATCCTTTTATAATTTGGCCACAAATGTCCTTTTAGCTTTATCTGCAATTACTCTAATAAACCCTATAAAACTGACTTTTCCTTGAAACTGCATTCTACCTCATAGAATACACATATGCTATTGCCTCTGCCAGGAATGCTCTTTCCATCTTCCCAATTTGGACACTTCCTATTCACACTTCACGACTAATAACTGGTGATTGTGAAACACAATATGAGCTCTGACATAAACATATGGTAATTCTCAAACATTTATAAATTTGCTTCTAAGTTCAACTATGCAAGCCTAGCTATATCTTTTATGAGTCCAGAATTTCAGACAAAAGGGTTCAGAATGCCCTACATTCTCTAAAAAGTAGATTGGAAAATAGTCACTATGACTGAGAAACCCTTAGAGCCAAGTTGTAAATTTCTCTTCTCTATTTAAAAAGGAAATTCTTATCTGCATTCTTTGGGTTTCAAATGGGTTGTTAAAAAAATGGTGAACATAAATATAAATTTAGATCTTTTAAGTTTCTTATATTGATTTAAGAAAAATTCTTATTGAAAATAAATTTCCAAATGCCCAAGATTTCAGTTATCTTTTCTTTCATACAGTCTATTGAAAAAAAATTTTTTTTTCGTGGAGTTTAAGTTTGTCTCTACTCTTGTCCACATGGCATTTTTTTTTCTTCTGATCAGATTCCACACTATTTTCTCATATCTAGAGATGTATTAAGATGGAACATTTTTGCTTGAACTTAATGTGATCTTTAACACTTTTAACCCTCAGTTTACCTATATATCAAATTTGAAGAGTGAGAGTGAGGTTTAGAGTATGAAGAATCAAAAGTGAAATTAAAATTTCACCAGTACATTGATACATTTTGGAAAGGCTTTTTAACTGATAGTAGTTTAAATACTCTGTCTCGGGCAAAATAGTTGCCATTCACATGTTTTGAAATTACATATGGCAGAAATGCTAAAGCTGGTCTTAAGATTAACTATACATTTAAATCCAGAGAAATACATGTCTCATGTTAACAAGCACGATAAAGCCAGAATCATATTTTAAAGTTTCTTAGACAGTATTACAAATGGTAAAAATAATAAAAGCATTCACAAATATTACTTGTTAGAGCAATTAACAAGTACATGCAGTATACCTATACCATTTGTAGCACTTATCATTTTGCATTTAATTATATGCCATTCCTCACTTTCTTAGGAGAGTGTCAATTCTTTACAATGAGGATCATAACTTATTCATCATTACATATTTAACAACTAAATACTAGTAAGACAGTAATAATAATAATAACTGAAGTTAGGTTTTTTAAGTTTACTAAGCAGGTACTATGTTCAGTCTATTGTTTGTTTTACTAATTTAATCCTTTAAAAACCTATGAAGTAATTATGTTTAATCCTCTTTTGCAGAACATATATGTGGTTTTAAAGAGATTAAGAAATTTGCTCAACATCACACTACCGGAAAATGGATGATCTCCCTTAAACCCAGACTTTTTTATTATAGAGCTCATACTCTTAAACTTTACACTGTGACACAATTTATTCATTCATTCAACAAGTAGGTGGAAAATGTACTACATCTGTCAGATATTACAAGATACCAGGATGCATCAGTGAATAAGACAGAATCTATACTATCACGGATCTTACATCACAGGAAATAGGAAAGAATTCAAACAATAAACAGGTATATAAAAATATACAAGGAAATATCATAGTAGTATGAAAAAAGTTCATGACAGTGTCTTTGAAAATATCAGTGAGATAATTTCCCTTAAATATAGACTAACATAAGCAGCAAGAAAAATGAAAATTCTTAACAGATTGAGAACATTTAAGATGAATTTAAACTTTAAACTACAGCTACAAAAGAAAGCAATGGGACAGTCTTATGGTGATGTAGACTTTTATCAACTTTTAAATGTTTTAAAGTGATGTACAGTTTTACTGTCTTTAAAGGAACTATTTTTTCCTACATTGTACAAATAGTTTTAGAGTTAGAAAAAGAGGGAAAGCTCCCTGGGTATTTTACAAAGCTGCTAAAATATTCATTAAAAAGCCCCAAAAGAAATTGAGAAATCAAAATTATCAGTCGACCTCAGTTATGAAAAAGATGCCATGATTCTAAAGAAAATATTATTAATGAAGCCAGGAAACACACACACACACACACACACACACACACACACACACAAACACACACACAGATGTATACATACACTGCATGATCAACATAAAAAATATATATCTGGAGAACATATTATGGCTAAGTACTGAGACTTTTGCTTTATATCACTGTATTAACAGATTAAAGGAGAAAACAAATGTGGTTACTTCAACTATGGCGGAAAACTGTTTATTAAAACATAGCAGACATAATTCTTTTAAAAAGCCAAGTGGATAAAAATTCCTTTCAGAAAATTAGGAGAAAATAAAATCTTCCCTATGCTAATAAAAATATTAAAATACACAGCAAACATTATTCTATTCATGAAACAGTAGAATTAGTCCATTTAAAGAAAACATGAAAAAATTCACCATTTTACTAAGGGGCTGAGTCAGCAAAGTAGGATATGAGTGAAAAAATAAAAGTATAATGATTGGAAATAGGAAGAAATAAACTTGGATGCATTTTAGAGGATATGATTGTCTACAGAGAAAGTAAAAGAAAATTCACAAACTATTGCAATTAGAAATTAAAAGTATTCCCATCTACCATAAAGTGGTATAAAATCCAATTTTAAACAATACCATTTATAAAGCCAGACAGAGGAAGAAAATACTGTATGATACCACTTATATGTGGAATCTAAAAAATACAACAAACTAGTGAATATAACAAAAAGAAGCAACTCACAGATACAGAGAACAAACTAATGGTTACCAGGGTAGGGGTGGAGGAGTGGGAGGTACAAACTATTGGGTGTCTTTCTCTGACTGACTTCACTCAGTATGACAATCTCTAGGTCCATCCATGTCACTATACACTACTGTACATAAAATAGATAACTAATAAGAACCTATGGTATAGCACAGGGAACTCTACTCAATACTCTGTAATTACCTGTATGGGAAAAGAATCTAAAAAAGAGTGGAATGTAGATGTATGACTGATTCACTTTGCTGTACACTTGAAACTAATGCAACATTGTAAATCAACTATACTCTAATAAAAATTAATTAAAAAAAAACTGTTGGGAATAAGATAGCCTCAAGTATGTATTGTACAACACAGGGAAATATAACCAATATTTTGTAATAACTGTAAATGGCAAGGAACCTTTAAAAATTGTATAAAAATTTAAAAAATTAAATAAAAACAATATCATTTATATATAACTCTTCACCACTTCAGCATATGCTGAACAAAGTGACTTCCTTCCAAAGAGTATATAATAGAAAGAGTTTAAAAAAAATAAAAGGAATAGCTTTGCAATGGGGAAACTTGACAAACATTACCTCAAGCCAAGTGGTCAAGGTTAACGGCAATAATGATAGTCATGTTGATAGTACATCCTTTTGACATGGTAGATAAAAATGGCATTAATCCCTCTGTCTCCCTTCCAGAAATCCACAACTCTAGTTTAATTTTTAGAAAAACATCAGACAAACTCCAACTGAGGATACCTAAAAACACCTTAGTAGTAGTCTTCAAAACTTTTGAGATGACCAAAACAAGGAAAGTCTGGGAAACTAATCAGAGAAGGACAAAGAGTCTTAAGGGCTAAATGCAACTTGATATCCTGCATAAGATCCTGGAACAGAAAAAGTTCATTAGAGAAAACTAACAAAATCCAAAAATGTGTGGAGCTTAGTTAATAACAATATATTAAATATTGGTTGGTTAATTATGATAAATGTACCATAGTGCTGTAAGATAATATGTAACAGGGGAAACTGGGTTTGAGGTATATGGCAATTCTATTACACTTTCCATTCATCAGTACATCTAAAACTATTACAAAATGAAAAGCTTTTAAAATGCCACTTATACCAAAGGATACAATTCACCAAGGAACAAAACTAATAAATACGTTGATAGTTTACTAAGATCACTGGAGAAAACAGAAGAAAGTAAAATAAGAACTAAGTAGTATATAGGAAGCATAGGAAGCATAGGTATATAGGAAGCACAGGAAGACTAAAAATTATAAAAATAGATATTTCCCTAGTTAATCTGAATTACATGCAAAATTACAATTTGCATTTTCTTCAAAGAACTGGTAAATTTGTTCTAAAATTCATATTGAAAAATAAAACCAAGAATAGAGGTTAACCAAGCAAACATGCTTCCAACATCCTTACAGCTATTTGGGTTTCTGATATATGTCAGAATGGCATTACGAAGTAGGAAGGAAAATACTTGTTATTCAGGACATCGTTGGAGATAATCGCCCATCCACACTGAGGGGTGCAAGGGATAGTACATAAAAGTATGTCTCCACATCACAACAAGCTGCAATTAAATTCCAGGTAAATTAATACTCAAATGCAGCAATGTGGATGACAAAATTGTAAAATAATTTTAAAGAAACTAAGAGAATTCTTTTGATAACATCAGATAATTCCAACACACAAAGCAAGAAAAGACTTTCACCTGAAGGTGAAAGGAAACATTGCAATGAAAACTAAAACTACCCACCAAACTAGAATTTCCCAGACATGCTCTCATATTGAGTTAAAAAAGAGAATATAGCAAGCTTTCACAGAAATGATTTTATAAAGTGCTGTTTTAAAGTTTTGGCTTGACTTTAAGAATACTGAATTTTCTTACACAATTGTTAAATACCGCCCCATTTCAAACCCATTTTTCTATATGATCGGGCTTTGTGATAAGGAAGCTATGAGTCTGCAAACCACGTTTTTCCTTTGCCAGTTGACTCCCTCTTATTCTAACAATACAGGGTACTAAGAGGCCTGGTGAAGGAAGAAGGAACACATTGCCTTCCTCTTTGCTTCCTTTTTCTGTTTTCTCTTTCTCTTCTTGTCAGCATCCCTTCTGGAGTCTGTTTTTTTTCTTCATTTTCTTTTCTTGCCACCCTTCCAGGAGTAGTATGTTCCAATTTTCGGTGTGCCAACAATTGCGGAACCAGCCTCATAGTTGGTTCAGAGATAACAGCGCCAGCCAGCTGAAGTCCCTTCTATGAGGTCTGTGTCCCCGGTCCCAGGGGTCTCCCTCTCCCAACCTTTACACATTAGAAATTCTCACACTTCTTTTTGGTAGTTGCTTCCCATTATTTCTACCTCTGTGATATTTCTGTGTTTCATTTTTGCCTTTTTATTTTTTTAACATCTTTACTGGAGTATAACTGCTTTACAATGGTGTGTTAGTTTCTGCTGTAAAACAAAGTGAATCATAAATACATATACATATATCCCCATATCTCCTCCCTCTTGCATCTCCCTCCCACCCTCCCTATCCTACCCCTCTAGGTGGTCACAAAGCACCGAGCTGATCTCCCTGTGCTACGTGGCTGCTTCCCACTAGCTATCTATTTTGCATTTGATGGTGTATATACGTCCATGCCACTCTCTCACTTCATCCCAGCTTACCCTTCCCCCTCCCCGTGTCCTCAAGTCCATTCTCTATGTCTGCACCTTTATTCCTGTTCTGCCCCTAGGTTCTTCAGAACAATTTTTTTTTAATATATAGATTCCATATGTATGTGTTAGCATACGGTATTTGTTTTCCTCTTTCTGACTTATTTCGCTCTGTATGACAGACTCTATGTCCATCCACCTCACTACAAATAATTCAATTTTGTTTCTTTTTATGGCTGAATAATATTCTATTGACCATATGTGCCACATCTTCTTTATCCATTCATCTGTCGATGGACACTTAAGTTGCATCCAAGTCCTGGCTATTGTAAATAGAGCTGCAATGAACATTGTGGTACATGACTCTTTTTGAATTATGGTTTTCTCAGGGTATATGCCCAGGAGTGGGATTGCTGGGTCGTATGGTAGTTCTATTTTTAGTTTTTTAAGGAACCTCCACACTGTTCTCCATAGTGGCGGTATCAATCTACATTCCCACCAACAGTGCAAGAGGGTTCCCTTTCCTCTACACCCTCTCCAGCATTTATTGCTTGTAGATTTTTTGATGATGGCCATTCTGACCGGTATGAGGTGATACCTTATTGTAGTTTTGATTTGCATTTCTCAAATGATTAGCGATGTTGAGCATCCTTTCATGTGTTTGTTGGCAATCTGTATATCGTCTTTGGAGAAATGTCTATTTAGGCCTTCTGCCCAATTTTGGATTGGGTTGTTTGTTTTTTTGATAGTGAGCTGCGTGAGCTGCTTGTAAATTTTGGAGATTAATTCTTTGTCAGTTGCTTTATTTGCAAATATTTTCTCCCATTCTGGGGGATGTCTTTTCATGTTGGTTATGGTTTCCTTTGCTGTGCAAAAGCTATTAAGTTTCATTAAGTCCCATTTGCTTATTTTTGTTTTTATTTCCCTTTCTCTAGGAGGTGGGTCAAAAAGGACCTTGCTGTGATTTATGTCATAATGATTCTTTATGTTGACATATATTAAATCATTATTGAAGTATTAAAATAAACGGAGTTGGTTTTCCTTTCTGCATTTTTACTGATTCAAGAAAAATTTTTAAGTCTTCTTTGGTTTTAAGAATATTTTTCTTCAACTGAAATTTTTTTCTGTTATCTATTTCTAGATAGGATAGGATAGGATCCACATAGGATATCTGTTTCTGTTTTTACCTTAGCAACCTAAAAAATGAACCAAATACAAGGTGGACTTTCATATATTATATAAATAAACATCTATTAATTTTACTGAATATATTTGCCAACAATCTAAACTGTTGCCCATCTGAAGCTTTTGTCAAGGAGGAAACTTATGGACCCAGAAATAGAGAAACAAGTTTAATTTTGGTGCCAGTATGACTTTGCCAATGTCTTGATTATCAGGAATAAGTTTGACTAATTATTGTATACCTTAATCTATCCAATATATTACCAATATACTATCCAGTATTTTTAAATTGGATGTTATTTATTTAGGACTTTTGCAACATGGATTTTTTATTAATTTGTGAAAAGATATGACTTTTTAAATCATATAATTCAAAACAGTTTAAAGACCATGTGAAATTATTGTATTGACTCCTTGATTTTTTTGCATGGATTGTGCTAATTAAATTTTAGTCTTTCAAGCATATGTTACAATTTAGTGCAATGGCATATAAAATTTTATGTAGGATTCAGTGTTCATAATACTCTCATAGGATCCACTGTACCACTGAAATTAAACTAATAATGCTGAAAAGGATGTTTACCTTCAAGATCCCTGTGGCACTTTAAAAGATCAATCAACTTGGCACTTTTGAAAATTTAAATTAAATTGATGATGTCTCATTGCACTCTGATGATTATGATTACATAGAAGCAGAAAACAAATATTAAGGAAACTAGCTCTGAAAGGCTAACTGATAGAAAACATGATAGATGCAGAGTGTAGATATTGTGATTTTTCTTCCCCACCGAGAGAATAATAAATCATTTTAATTTTCTCTTTATTAATATCTGAAAAAGAGACAAAAGTAGTTAAGGTAAGATAAAATAAAAGCAGTTGAATTTTAAATATAAAAATTGTAGGTTTTCTTATAATACTAATTTACTATTCAAATAATAATTTCAGGATAAGTCCAAAATTATTTAATTTTAGATTATAAACTATAAGTATATATCCACATTGTTTATATACCAACATATAAATGATGATTCTAAAACTGTATTTTTTTACCATATTCACCATTTTTAAGTGTACAGTTCAGTGTGTATTAAATACATTCATAATGTTGTGCAACTATTACCACCATCTCCAAAATTCTTTTCATCTTATAAAACTGAAACTCTATATACATAAACTCTATATCCATAAAATAATAACTCCCCATCTCCCTTCCCCCAGTCCCTGGCAAGTGCCTTCTACTTGCTGTATGCTCTAAATACCTTATGTAAGTGAACTCATACAGTATTTGTCTTTTTGTGACTGGCTTATTTCACTTAGTATAATGTCCACAAGGTTCATTCATGCTGGGAGAAAATGTCAGAATTTCATTCCTTTTTTCAGGCTGAATAATATCCCATTGCATGTATATACCACATTTTGTAAAACTGTATTTTTTTAAACAAAAACAATTATCAACCAAAATTACAGCTTAAACAATTAACAATTTATATTGATATCACTTAATGGTAATTTATTTTCCTTTAAAATTTTATATACAATTAGACTGAGAAAAAAATTAATCATTTTAATTGATGCAAAAGGATGTTTTCTAAAGGTCAATATCCATTATTGATTTTAAAAGCTTAGTTAATTCAGATTAGAATATTTTCTTTACCTAAGATATATGGTTTCAAATTCCACTCTATGTATTAATCAATATAAGAGGGATGACAATGCTAGAATTCGAAGTTCTAGCAATTAAAAAAATACAATTATGAAGTAAAATTGAATGGAGAAGGAAAAACAATCATTTGTATCTAGTACTTATTGTGCATATTCTGGCAATAACTAGTTAAAACTCCATTTAAAAAGAAATCATATTTAAACAAGAAAAAGTAAGGCACTAATTAAAAATAAATTTATTTGGAAATAAGGACAAATATGAAGGAATATTTAATAATTTATTGATAAATAAGAGCTATGAGAGACAAATGTATTATAGGAATGAAAATACTGTAAATATAAAAATTATATTAGAATCCTAAAGGCCATTTTTTTTTTTTTTTTGGCAAAAAGCGCTGGACAAATAAGTGATTCCTGCATCATGCACAGCTTCCTCAGCACCCAGCTCCCTTAGCGATGTGGGCTTCCCCAGCATCAGGCTCCAAGCAGCACTCAGCAGCCAGCAGCTTTCCCCAATACTCCCCTCTCCCCTCTAGGCTGTTTTGTAGCAGAGTTCCTCTAGTGAGACATCATCCTTTGAACAGAATTCCCAGACACTCTAGAGGAGGCATTGAAAGACTACGGCCTGCATGCCAAATCAAGCCACCAGATGTTTTTGTAAAGTTTCACTGAAACCTAGCTACAACCATTCCTCTAGTCAGTACCGGGAAGTTTCATATTCCAACTGCGGAACTGAGTAGTTGTGACAGAGACTGTATGTCCCACAAAGCCTACAATATTTACCATATGGCCTTTACAGAAAAGTTTGCTAACCCTTGTCTGAGAAGATGGATTTCTACCAAGATCATAAGTCAGATTTCCAAAAAGTTCTGTTGGCCATGCTCCCTCCAATAAAATCTGAATCTAACCTCTGTGAGTGAGGGCTTCATTTTCATGAGTCTAGCTCAGCACCTAGGGGTGGTAACTGCTCTTTCTATCTACTGTTTCTATATTCTCCAGAGTTCCATGTACCTCTTACTAGCCAATCACTCATGACTTCAATTCCATGTTATAATTAATCATTCTTAATGTTAAACATTTCCTGTTCAAATAATTCTATAATGTCTCTTTCCTCACTGAAACTTGACTGATATACAATGAATATTATCTTTCCTCCCTTTATCTTTAATCTATATGCGTCTTTTATTTAACATGGTTTTCCTGTAGACAACATATAGTTTGTTTTTTCTTTCTTTTTAAATTTTGTTTACAGTCTATCCATCTGTACTTTTAAAAAGAGGTGTTTGACCATTTATTTTTAGTGTAAAATATTAGTAGGGTTGGATTTAAGCCTATCACCTTGCTCTTGTTTTCTCTTTTCTCCATGTGTTTTTTGTTTCTTGTTTTTCTCTCTTTTCTGTCTTCTTTTGGATTAGTTGAAGATTTTAGGATTCCTTTTGCCTTATTAATATTTAATAATAATTACTTAATATATTTTGTCCAATTTTCTAGTTGTTTATGACAGAAAGAGAAATCTAGTTCCTCTTACCACATCATGGATAGAAGTTTAATCCAAAAAAAATTTTTTTTACATTATATTTTTTCTGGATTTTTATAAAATTAGTTCAGCTTCATACAAAAGAATAAATGCTCAAAACAAGAAACAATGATAAATGAATGAATAAATGCCAAAATTATGGAAAAAGAAAAAGTGTTGGAGACCAGGCTGTCTTAAAATTTATAAGAATACATGAGAACATAGGATAAAGCCACAGATAAGTTTGCATTAGTGAAAAACCAGACTAATGTATCATCCTATTTAATTTTTTTTGGGGGGGGGTAGGAGTTTATTAATTAATTAATTTATTTTTGCTGTGTTGGGTCTTTGTTTCTACGCAAGGGCTTTCTCTAGCTGTGGCAAGCGGGGGCCACTCTTCATCGCGGTGCGTGGGCCTCTCACTATCGCGGCCTCTCTTGTTGCGGAGCACGGGCTCCAGACGTGCAGGCTCAGTAGTTGTGGCTCACGGGCCCAGTTGCTCCGTGGCATGTGGGATCCTCCCAGACCAGGGCTCGAACCCGTGTTCCCTGCACCAGCAGGCAGACTCTCAACCACTGCGCTACCAGGGAAGCCCCATCCTATTTAATTGAATATGGAATCCAGAATGAGATGACGGTATTTATGAGAACGTGACAGGTGATAAAAACACCAGTTTATTAATGGGAAAGAGTAGATTACTTACTGCTGTTACAGATAGTTATAGAAATGAAGTAAAATGAATTAGACTTTTATCTCTATTAAAAAATAAATTTAAAATACCATAAAGGTTTAATTTCTTTAAAATTATAGAAAATCTTTAAAACTATCTAAAACCTAACATAAACTAGAGGCTGGTGGAATGTTGCTAACTCTATTAGTTCAGAGAGTCCATATTTTTCTACTACAACAACCCCCAAATCTTAGTGGCTTATTAAAAGAAAGACCTATATCTCATCATGCTGTGTATACATCATGGGTGGTCTGGGGCTCTCTGCCATATTTCACCATTCTGACACCACAGCTGATGTGAAAATTACCATCATAAATGATGTTGGTTTCTGTGGTACACTGGCTTAAAAAACTCTCCCTGAAGTGAGAGTTGCCTTTTCTGCTCACATTTCATTGGCCAAAGCAACTCACGTGCCAATACGTAACTTTAAAAGAAAAAAAGTAAAGTCCTAATATATGCCAAGAAAGTATTGTTCAATACTTCTAATAAATACCTCACAAACTTTACACACACACATATTTGTATCACCACTGATGCACTAAACAAAGTCAATAGACAAATGAAGGATCTGAAAAAAAGTATAAAATAATTTATTATTATTATTATTACCGCTAATGTATGAATATAATAGGAAACTGACCAAAAAATATACAAATGTTCATAGCCCCATTAAAATTAGACCAAAGGTAACAACAGAATCTACAGTGATCTAACACAAACATCCGATAAATAAGTGTAAATAAACTCAAATTTACTCTCAGTCAGGACAACAGATACTAAACTATTAATAAGCTATATCATCCCATCTAGATAAGACAGATAAATAAAAGAACTATGTCTGGTGGTGACATGAAGAAAATTTTCTGAGCAGCATCTATTAAAATTAAACATAACATATTGCATATAAAGGAGGAATGTTACTCCAAGAAACTGACTCCATGGAACTAAAAGCATTGATTGAAAAAGGCCTGTTGCTATGAACTGAATTGAGTCCTTTCAAAAATCATGTTGAAGCTCTGTTCCCAGTACCTTAGAATGTGACTATATTTGGAGATACCTTGGAGATTAATTACCTTTAATGAGGTAATTAAGGTTTAATGAGGTCATAAATGTGAAGCCCTAATCCAGTATAACTAGTGTTCTTATAAGAAAAGGAAGAAATACAAGGAATTTCCACACAGAGGAAAGACCATGGAAGGACAGCAAGGAGGCAGACATCTGCAAACCAAGAAGAGAGGTCTCAGGAGAAACCAAACCTGCCAACACACCTTGATCTTGGACTTTAACCTACAGAACTGTAAGAAATAAATTTCTAATATTTAAGTCACTCAGTCTATGTATTTTGTTATGGCAGCCCTAGCAGACAGTCATACCTATGTACAGGCATAAAGATGTTTATTGTAGGAGTGGCCATATTTGTAAGAAAAACTAAGAAAAAAAAAGAATACATGTGTACAGAGAAATAGCTGAAAATATTGTGGTATATTCACTTCATGAAATATGATGTGGACCTTACAAAGAATAATTATATCTATATACCAGATGACATGGTTAGAGTTCAGTCAAGCTTTTTTGAGTGAGAAAATATAGATGTAAAAAAGTTACTATAATCTGATGTGGTCTGATTTTTGTAAGCTTTTGTGAAAACCAACTATACTATAAAGAACTATAAAAGTATAGTTGGTTTTCACAAAAGTTTACAAAAACCAGACCATCATAGTAACGTTTTTACATCTCCAGATGTACTCTAGCTGTTGCTTCCTCTGGGAAGTCTTTCTTTACTCCACAAGTGTGGCTCAGCCTCTGTAACTATGTATGCACCTCCATGGAATGACTCATACTAAGTCAGTTGTGCAATTTTCAAAGGTTAATAAATGAGGGAAATTAAGAGGTTTAAAAAAATCTTTCTATGATTATTCTTCAAACTTACTTTGAAAATATTTGTGACAAAAGCTGAATTTGTAAAGCAATGGCTTATTATTCTTTGAGCAATAAAACCAGCAGATTCTATTTATTCTTTTTTTTGAGAGATTCAGAAGTCAAAGATCAAACAACAGTTGTCACACATTTTTAAAGAGAAACTTTGAATAAACAAATTAAATAATACTTGAGAAGATAATTTACATTGTTAACTCTCAATGGGAGCAAAACGAGTAAGTTTTAAAATTAGTTGTAGTTGTAAATCTATAGGCTATATTTACAACAAAATAATTTGAGTTAGAATAGATAATGTAATATAAAATTTATTTTCTTATTCAACAATTTTAATTTATGATCTTGGCAACAAATAAGTACACTATCAGGGAGAAACTTTTAGTCTTTTCCTAAGAATATCCTAGTAAAGAAATAAGCTGAAATCACTTCAAATGAGGTAATTTAAACAAGAAAGAAAGAAAGAGAAGGGCAGGGAGAGAGAATAAACATTTTCTTCCCCAAATTTCAATCCTCATATAATAAAAAATAGACTCACAAAACTAAAGTAGATGATAGTACTAAGTGCAGTGATTCTTTATATTGCTTTTAGAGTCCATCATTTTTCCCAGTTATGGTACTTTTGTTCCAAAATTTCCATTTGGCTCTTCTTCATATCTTTTTCTTTGCCTATTTTTCCATTTATTTTCATGTGTTTCAAGAGTTTCATAACTGATTGTTACATTTTATGATGGCTGCTTTAAAATCTTCATCAAATTATTCTAACATCTGTATCATCTCCACGTTTGCATCTATTGACTGTCTTTGTCATTCTGTCTGAGAGCTCCCTGATTCTTGGTATAAGTGATTTTCCATTGAAACGTGGGTATTTTTGAATAGTGTGGTATAAGACTCAGGATCATGTTTAAATTTCGAGTTTCAAGAGGCCTCCTCTGCCACCACTTCTGCAGGTGAAGGGGATGCCCTCTGGTTACTGCCAGGTGTGTGGGGACATCCAGGCTTCCATGTGACACTGCTGGAGGAAGGCGGGGCATGACTTGTTCCTGTATGGAGGTGATGAAAGTCTGGGCCCCTTACTCTTCCTTCTCAGGCACCACGATGGCAGGCCTGGGGCAGCATCTCAACAGGCTGGCAAGCGGGTGAGTCTAAGTTCTCCACTCAGCTCTGCGCAGGGCTGGAACCAGCCACAGATTTTGTTTGTTTTGTGTATTTGTTGGAGTGGTTATTGTCTAAAAGTTATTGTCTTGATAGACTATGTCCTTCCTGGATTTTTGACCAGAGAGACCAGACCAGACTTTGGGGAGATCTTTTTGGTCTGTACCTATTAGTATTTCCAGGAGTCCTGCTTCTCCCGTTCCCAGCCTGGCTACACAAGGTGAATGCAGCACTTAAGAAACTTAGCACCATGCCATTCCTCGGGTGTCGAGATCTCTTGCTAATGTGCCTTTTTCTCTCCACCTCTCAGAGCCTTTTTATGTCTCTTTTCTATAAGATGTTCACAGGTTTTAGTTGTAATTAGTGGGAGGAATAGGGAAACATATCTAGAAATTGGACTTACACTGTTTTCAAAAGAAATATTAGCCATTCTTTTAAGTTTGCAAGGACATATGAGAAAAAATTATCAAGAACACTGAGAACTCTACTACACACTTTTTTTTTGTTTTTCTTCCTGAGGATTTGCAATCGAATTATCCTTGGATATTACACAGGAGGCTGTCCCTGGAGTTGTGTTATTGCTCCTGATCTAGGACTGCTCACTGGTCTCTCCAGCATCCCACCTTTCATATTTCACTATCAGATCGGGGGTAGAAATGTGTAAGTTGCATCCAGGCCAAGGCAGTCTAAGAGCAAAATCAGACAGTTGGCAACTTTTTTTCTTTCCTCGGTGCCAACTTTGGCCTATTTGCTGCTATCTTTCCTTTCTTGTTGTTTTCTCTTCAGTAGCTATCCTAAGTCCTTCTGTGGCCCCTGCTTTCTGTGCAATCCTATTGCAGAAGATAGCATGATTGTGATAGAGGAAAATCCTTCCTTCTCTATTCTTTCTTCTGCTCAATTAAATATACTTAACCACTGTTTCTCTCTCCAGGGGCTCTTTTTGACAGCTAATTATCTAATTCAAACTGATAAGACACTGGGTTGTTAAACCTCTCAAGTCATATACTTTGACTTAACAAAGATTTTTTCTGAAGGCCGTCATAACTCAAAGGAGTTCCGAAACAGGAACATTGGGCAGAATGTTGGGCCCACGGGAGTACTGAGGTTATTGAAGAGATTGATTTTGTGCTTAAAGAGTCCAGTATCTCATAACTCACAATTTATAGCTGGTGCTCTGGCTCTGCTGTAAGGATGCTTGCCCACTGTCACACACCAGGTAAGCAGAAGTCTTCTGGGGGAATCAGCATCCATGTCCTGTCTACGTGTATTGGAAGTGCCTTGAGACAAATAGAACTTTGCCCCCCTTATGTCCTGCACTTTCTCCCCTTCCGCCTTTTTCATTGGCACTGAAGCTTATTTAAGTGTCAGTGAGGAACATTCCTAAAATTTTGATATGGCAAAAGAGAACTTTTTTCTAATGACTGTAGTCTATTAAAACCACTACTATCGGGCTTCCCTGGTGGCGCAGTGGTTGAGACTCCGCCTGCCGATGCAGGGAACACGGGTTCATGCCCCGGTCCGGGAAGATTCCACATGCCGCGGAGCGGCTGGGCCCGTAAGCCATGGCCGCTGAGCCTGCGCGTCCGGAGCCTGTGCTCCGCAACGGGAGAGGCCACAACAGTGAGAGGCCCGCGTACCGCAAAAAAACCAAAAAAACCAAAAAAAACCCACTACTATCATCCACTCTCTTGGAATTGCTTTTGCTGTAAGGGACCATAAAGCTGAGTCTAGTAAAAATAAACAGACAACCAGAAAACTCCATTTTTAGAGCAAACAGAGACTTAAGATGTTAAATAAGTCAAATCACATTTTTCTCTATCCTTACTTGCTCCCTTAGTTAATAACTCCCTCCCTCCCTTTCACTTTTCTTATTTCTTCCTCTTTGTCTTCTTTTCCTCTCGTACCTTCCTTACTCTCTCTTGCCTCCTTCTTCTCCCTTCTATATATATACTTTCTCTAAAAGAGGACTACCTTAGCCATTGGCCATTCCCCTGTGTGTCTTATATTTACCCATAAGGGAAGAGTGAGCTATGACTCATGGAGTTCAGATAATTCATGAATTAGCATCAGCATTCTTGCTCTGGATACTGTCCCATCCCTCACAGAACCAGCATTTTGGTCCTGCAAGCATCACTTAACTAAATATAAATGGTTCTTGACTCTTGCACTTAGAACACAATCTTAGCCTGAATTCCCTTCCATCCAAGAGATGTGTTTTGTAAATTCTACATCTACTGAAGCAGACAGATGTATTTCAAACTAATTCCAATGAGAAAGCATAGACAATAAAAATCCTCACAAACATTTTAACACGTTTTTGGAAAGAAGTCACTAGTGTACATATTATAGAACTGGGCAATATTTTCCCCTATCTTTTATAACTGAAAAAATAGGCAATTATTGTTAAAGGAATACTGAATTAATCTTAATCATTCTAATACTAATTGATACTTTTGTTGGGCTGCTAGTATGTCTAAAGAATTGTGTTAGAAAAAAGTTCACAGGTTCTAATCCAAACAACAAACTTACAAAGGTAGATTTTAGAAATTCAATTTAAGTATTAAGGAACTCGAGGTTCAGGAGTTAAGGTACTTGTCCATAAGTCACAGCTATTGTGGCAACACTTTGGGGGCCATGTAAGATCTTGTTTTCAGTTTGTAACCACAAAGTAAACCTGGTGGCTAGAACTGCAGCCATTTAGAGTTGCAGGTCTAAACACGTCTTTGTGAATGAAGAGAGACCACATTTTCTTTGCTCTTTTCCCTTTGCTGCCAGCCTTTCCATTAAATTAAATGTAACTGCAAAAATCAGATTTGAGGATTATCTATGGATTTCATTTTCTATCTTCCCCCAAGATAAGAAAAAATTGGCTATATCTGTAACAAATTTATCACTTTCTTAACTAATTTATTTATTTATTAGGATTTCTATACTTCCCTTCTAGATATGTTGGGACATTTTAGAATGTAACATTTTGAAATTTGAGAATGTTACCTGTTTAAATGGCTCCATATATATAGAATGTTTTTACATGATCATGAGTAAGGTGATCAAAAGGACTCGAAATGTTACCTAATAAATTTAAGAAATGGAAGTTTATATTTAAATATGACATGATTATTTTAAACACACGTACTTGAAGAAAGTTACTAGTATACTAAGTTTAACTTTACTTTTATCTCCATTATTTTATATTCCTAACTTGGTAAATTTGGAGTTAGCTACAGAATTCAATTTTATTGGTTGACAGACCAGTTGAAAGAGGAAAAAATGTATAGATGTGTATTTTTCAAGAAAAATAATTTATATGTACACATTCATCTATGTGACAAGTGCAATATTATCATTATCATATTATTTCTAACACAAAGTAAGGTATTTGACAAGAAGACTATGAGCTGAAAGTCTAAAATAATCACTAGAGATTGATTAAATTATGGAAAATTGTACTGTTGTTTTGATGACTATTTTACATAATATTCATTTTCAAGAAAATAGTACACAAGCTTTCTTATTTTCAGTCTCAAATTTGCTCACATAAATACTCATTAGAATAAAGCATTAATATTTAGCTTACAGATAAAATTAAATTCCAAACAGGTTGTTGCCCTTGAATCCTTTCTATAAAAAAAAGAAAAATGTGCATCTACTGTGACCCTTCTTTTTAAGAGCACTCTGTGACTATGGGCAGATCATTTAAACCCTCCGAACTTCTGCTTCCTCTTCTTTAAAAAATGATAATAATCACCAGTCTGGTCTATCTAAAAGGTCGTTTCAGGACCAAAGATGCTGATATAAGTAAAAATGCCTTGAAGAACTATATAATCCTCTGCAAGCAGGAGTTATTACAATAAATATGCAAACAGAATTGTTAGTCATGGTATAACTTTTGATGGTCACTGGAATAAAATTCCAAATAACTGACTGTACTACTTTTTAGTCAATCTTTAACCATTGGAAATACATCACATTCTCTCATGTGCATTTCTATAAACAATAATAGATAATGCTAGCATTACTTGATATGATGATAAGTCACAGTGCAGAATACACCTTTCTATTCATACCATTCGTGAGCATAGCAACCAGTATTTATAACAAAAAAATAATAAGAATGATTTCTGGAGGAGAGGGAGTTGTCAGCCTGGACAGAGTAGGTATAAACATGTCCTCATTATGTTTCAAAAACAGAAAGGTCACTCCTTTTCTTAATTGTATTTGAAGGTATAATGTATCTCTCCATAGGTAGATACATAAACAGTAAATAAGCACATACTTTATTTTTAATAATATTCTATTAACGTCTAATTCAGGCAAGTGACAAAGGTTTATCTTTGGGAAAATAAAGCTATTTATTTAGAGATCCACTAAGGCATACTAATTTTACTTGTTATTTTACTTTGTAAAAGTCCAGAAAACACCTATAATAGTTTAAATTTTTTTAAAAAAATCAGTAGCTATTTTATATATGTATCTTTTACTTTGATGATTATGCATTAGTTTTTTGATATATTTCTAATGTGCTTTGGAAGAATTGCTCTCTCTCCTCAGTGTTTTTGTTACACATACTATAGCATTTATCAGAGGGATGTAATTGTTTGTGTATATACCCTTCACTTCTAATAGACTGGATTTTTTAAGAGTAGGGAAGCAATTTTTTTTTTTTTCATCACCAGAAGCTACCCCATTTGTTAGGTACTTAGGTACTTTAAAAAATATTTGTATGCTGTGAAATTATATAGAAGTAGAAAATAGAATTAATATGGAATTAAACATATTTGGCATTAGAATTGGTAATTTCCAACAGGGGAAAACAGAAAAACTGATAAAGAGAGAAAAAGAACCATAGAAGGACAGCAATTTAGAACCAGTTCTCTTAGAGCCACTCAGGCGTATATCTTTTGCTCCCCCAAATGTTACTAATTTACAAGACAATATAATAAATCATGTTAGGTTTTAATAACTCAGCAAAATGAGAAAGCTGCAAATCATCTAAAAAAATTTATTTTATAGAGACAGTGAAGGGTGTATTACAACAAAAATCCTTTAAAATATGTTATTAAAAATATGTTCATCATTAGAGTACTGAAAATACAAATTATTTTTATTTTCCTCCTTTTAATATTTTCTAGAGTGATTTTTATCAATATGACTTATATTTTAAATTTAGTGTCATAATATTATTTAGTTTTGTAGTTTAGGAGCTTACAAAGTAAGGATTCAATTACCTAGTAAAAGTACTTACATGGTGCTTAAGAAATGCAGAGGTGTGTATGAGAGAGAGTGAGAGTGTGTGCATGTGTGTGTGTGTGTGTGTGTATGCATGGGTGGAAACACTCAATAGTCTCTTTTGAATATGTAGATAAATAAAGAATAGTCATTAGTAAATGTTTATAAATTGAAAGAAAAAGGTTTCATGAAATTAAGAATCTTTTAAAAAATGGTTTATACATGGGAGATTAAAATATAAAAATGAGGGCCCTAAGATATTTTACCAGACATACAAATATTTAGAAAAGTACTACCTAACTGATATATTTAACTGAGTGATTTCTGTTCTTATTCAGTCACCTTTCCATTAGTATGAAAATGTGAACACTTTGGAGCTCAGCTAATGGGTTTAAAGAAATCAAAAGTTACCTTTTTAATCACATAGTTAACTGTGAGGCAGAACAAATGTTCTAATTACCTAAGGGGTTGAAATTATTCATGTATGGCAAGATTTAATTGATCCAGATACATCCTGTAAGTAGAAGACAATACCAGCTCTAAAGGAGTCTTCCCTCCAAAGAGCTGATGGAATTCTATGGTGACAATAGGGAAAATAAAGAATCTTTACCTTTCTTATAATTTCCTAATTTGCTCAGTAAAGCTTGATAACCTATATCTGTCTCGAAGGGTTGGTTCCATAGCCTCACTTTATTGGTATGGACCTAGATATCATACTTTAACATACTTAGACATGTCCTGGACTAGGAGTTAGCACACTTTTTCTGTAAAAAGGTCACATAGTAAAAATGTAGGCTCTGCAGACCACATGGCTTCTGTTGCAACTATTCAACACTTCTAGGTAGCCTGCATCCAGCTTCCAGCTTCCTCATGCCAATAATCTCCAACTAGAACAATACCTGAAGCCTTCCTTTTTTTCTTTTTCCCCTATAAAGCTTTCTTACTCCACTGCCTGCCTTTGAGTGCCTAAAAGACATAAATGATGGGGGCTGACTCCCATGCTGTAAAAAACTCTGAATAAATAGCCTCTGTTTGGTCTTACTGGGGGAATCTTTGTATATTTCTACACTATAATCTTCACAAAGAATCAAAGTTGGGAAGATCTCAAAGTGGAAATATTACCACTCATAACTTGGTGACATTGGGCACTCTTAAAGTCTCCTGTACTGACTACAAATTCTTCATTTAAAGGTGTAATTGAAGACAGAGAAAACATAACAATATTGTTCCTACACATGAATAACCTGACAAGTAACAAATGGAATGCATTGTTTGAAAGATGTGTGGCCTGATGGATGGTTCCAAGTCTAATGTCAAAGGACTATCTTCGGACTTCCCTGGTGGCGCAGTGGTTGAGAGTCCGCCTGCTGATGCAGGGGACACAGGTTCATGCCCCAGTCCGGGAAGATCCCACATGCCACGGAGCAGCTGGGCCCGTGAGCCATGGCCGCTGAGCCTGCGCGTCTGGAACCCGTGCTCCGCAACGGGAGAGGCCACAACAGTGAGAGGCCCGAGTACCGCAAAAAATCAAAAACAAAAACAAACAAAAAAAAGGACTATCTTCATCTGGGATGGCTCAGAAAGTTATTTTTTCCTATTCTTAAAATCCTTCCCCAACTTCCATCCAACTTCTGAGGAATACATATGCTTCCTGCTTATTACCCATTTTAGCCTCACACTGGAATTCTCTGAGAAACTTTGGAGAAAGTACCAATGCCTCGACTCCACTTCACTCTAAAAGAGTTGATTTAGAAGCTGAGTGTTGGACTTGACATAAATCAGTATTTTATAAAAAGTCTTCTTGAAGAATAATATACACACAGTGATGATCACATATAATCAATATCTTAAATGAACCCCAAGTTGATCATACTATGATAGAGCCAGAGTTGAGAACCCCTGGACCAGACAATATGTTTCCATCTATGTACCCAAGGACACACCCCCATCAACTCATGTAGGTAATCCTCCTACAAATTTGCATTGTTTTGTAATATTTTATGTTGACTTATCTTTGAGTAAAGGTCTTGATGATATGTTGATCAAGGAGGATGCTCTTTAACATTTTAGTCAATACCATATGTTTCAGTTTGTAATAGTGCTTGTATGAAACTGTGCCCCTTTCAAATTTTTAAAAAATTCTCCAATATTTAACTTCTGTGTACTTTCTATGCCTGCTAGAACATTTACCAGGAAATATATTTAATGAACCACAAAAATATGCTGCGCTTATAAAAGTGTAATCATGAGGGGCACTGGGACTCCTGATAAAAAGTGCCTAACTTGGGATTTTCTCCAAACATACTGAATTAGAATCTATATATATAGAACCTTGAACTCTGCCTTTAAAGAACTCCACATAATTCTGTGTTGAAATCTGATAATCCCCTAATTCACTTTAAATCAGTTCAATATTTTCTAAATTACTAAAATGTGCAAGATAATGTGAAGGATAAGAAAATAAATGGAAGTATAATCTAGCATCTCTGTAATTTTACAGTTATTTTAATATATTTTGATTTCTTTCTTGGCTTAACACTAACCCTCCAGCCCTATAAACAGAAGTATTTTGCACACAAACATTAATTATAGTATAATTTAACAACCTCATTACTTGGTTTTAAGCTATGCACCTATATAACTTCAAAAATATAGTTGTTGGGACATCAATATCCAAACCATTTATACGTCTCTTCAAGACCCCTTTCCTAGTAAAGGAGAAATATTACTTATAAAATAATGTATGCAAATCAAAGAGGTAGTGAATATCAGGCACTTCTCAGCATTTTTATACATTAATTAATTTATTCTCAAATTTTTTCTAAATACTATTATTTCCATTTTATAGACAAAGAAGCTTGGGTGTTAAAGAGTTTTTAAAAACTTGGTCAATGTTTCACAAAGGGACAATAACTGAGGTTATTATATATTATATAAGTCAATATACTGTAATGGTCAGTGTACTTACCAAAGTGCTCAACTGTTCAAACTGAAAGTCAACAACTCAGCCCACACTTTATTTTTGAGAATGAACATAATGAACATATTAGAAATCATCTTTCTCATTTTAGTGTTTAATTCCAAATCTTCTAAAGCAAAATGTTTTGAAAGTCACATCAAAACTCCAAATCTATTGCTAGTTTGAGCCTGCTTTTTAATGTACAGTATATTTCTATTATGTCATGAATATATTCATCTTTCTATATACGATGAATATTTAGAGCTTTAAGGAATTGTTTCACGAGAGCAATTACACCAAGGGTTAGAAATTCACTGGAAATTTTTATCAAAAAACAGAAAGGATTTGAGTTTTCACTGATTACATTTTTTATCATGAGTAGTATTTTACTGTATCTTTAGTGGGTAATAGAGTAATTGAGAGTATTAGTAATAACAGTAGACACTAGTTCTGTATATCATTTTGTGTGTGTACTGTGAGGATGAACTAAGAATACACTGGTTTTAATTTTATCTCAGAATCTGTTCTTTAATTATATGATGTGATGAATTCATCCACATATTTATGCTCAAAACATAATTTCTTATGTAATTCGACCCATTAAAGAGTATTTTTGGATAATAACAAAATTTATCTAACTTCTGCACAAATAAAACTAGAGAAAATGGGACTATTAAAGTAACAAAAGGAATTTTTTCTATGGAAAATGCACTGCTTTATTTGAATAATGTTTAAGATATTTTTTATATATCTTTATTGGAGTATAATTGCTTTACAATGTTTTGTTAGTTTCTCCTGCATAACAAAGTGAATCAGCCATACGTATACATATATCCCCATATCTCCCCATATCCCCTCCCTCTTGGGTCTCCCTCCCACCCTCCCTATCCCACCCCTCTAGGTGGTCACAAAGCACCGAGCTGATCTCCCTGTGCTATGCGGCTGCTTCCTACTAGGTATCTATTTTACATTTGGTAGTGTATATATGTCCATGCCACTCTCTCACTTTGTCCCAGTTTACCCTTCCCCCGCCCCATGTCCTCAAGTCCATTCTCTATGTCTGCATCTTTATTCCTGTCCTGCCCCTAGTTTCTTCAGAAGTATTTTTTTTTTTTTTAGATTCCATATTTGGTGGGAATGTAAACTGATACAGTCATTATGGAGAATAGTATGGAGGTTCCTTAAAAAACTAAAAATAGAACTACCATATCACCCAGCAATCCCACTACTGGGCGTATACCCTGAGAAAATCATAATTCAAAAAGAATCATGAGTCATGTACCACAATGTTCATTGCAGCACTATTTACAATAGCCGGGCATGGAAGCAACCTAAGTGTCCATCAACAGATGAATGGATAATTAATAATGTTTAAGATTTTTAATGTCCAATATTTTGAGTCACTAAATTATCTGAAGATTTATGAGGTGAATAAAAAAATTTTAGTACTGGAGGAGATTAAAATCATTTAGTCTAACTCCATATTGGCAGTAATTAAACTGAAAGCCTGAGAAATCAAGCCATATTGACTTGATAAAGGTCAGAAATCTAGTTATCAATAGACTTTAGATTGAAACCGTGATTTGTACAATTTTTCTATAATCCATTTTTCCTAAAATAGGTCAAATATAGAGTATAAAAGATAAATAAATTTCTATTATTAAAAAAGAAATGAAAGCTAACCATTATTGAGGACTTTCCACAAGTCAGACATATTACAAGTCACTTCAACATCAACCATCTTATTTAATCCTCCCAATAGCTTTAACTAGGAAGGCATTATTAATACCACTTTACAGATGAAAAAACTGAGACCCAGTAAGATTAGTTTTTCCTAAGAAACACAGCTAAAAAGTATCAGACACAAAAATAGAGGCCAGACAGTTGGAAAAGAGAGGAAATACCCTAAGACCCCGACTAATTTGTTATCCATTAGCCAAGCTACACTTAGCCTGCTTGGCAAATGGCAGATGTATCGCCCTCTTTTTCAAACATGCTGACCAATGTCCAGGTTTATCAAATGCCACACATAACACATACAAGTAAAACTCTTTACTGCTCCACCTTCACAAACTCTTCCGGGTAATCAATCACCTATGGACCACAATGGACTAGGGAAGTGGTATCTAGTCTATTAATCTCCATACTGAGAAAGTCAGAATGACTTAGCCTTTCTGCCTCATATGAACTAAATATGCATGAAAGTATTATTTATTATTTCTCCATTTTGGAAATTCTCCTTTAGGATAAAGTTAAAGCACAATTACTGAGAGACATTAGTCAAAATAAGTGTGCCTCTATTCCATTCTGTGAGAAAACATAAAAGACAGGCAGATGATCCATCTGCAGATGACTAAGTCCATATTTCAAAAATGAACTACTGGGCATATACCCTGAGAAAACCATACTTCAAAAAGAGTCATGTACCAAAATGTTCATTGCAGCTCTATTTACAATAGCCAGGACATGGAAGCAACCTAAGTGTCCATCATCGGATGAATGGATAAAGAAGATGTGGCACATATATACAACGGAATATTACTCAGCCATAAAAAGAAACGAAATTGAGCTCTTTGTAATGAGGTGGATAGACTTAGAGTCTGTCATACAGAGTGAAGTAAGTCAGAAAGAGAAAGACAAATACCGTATGCTAACACGTATATATGGAATTTAAGAAAAAAAAATGTCATGAAGAACCTAGGGGTAAGACAGGAATAAAGACACAGACCTACTGGAGAACGGACTTGAGGATATGGGGAGCGGGAAGGGTAAGCTATGACAAAGCAAAAGAGAGGCATGGACATATATACACTACCAAACGTAAGGTAGATAGCTAGTGGGAAGCAGCCGCATAGCACAGGGAGATCAGCTCGGTGCTTTGTGACCGCCTGGAGGGGTGGGATAGGGAGGGTGGGAGGGAGGGAGAGATATGGGAACATATGTATATGTATAACTGATTCACTTTGTTATAAAGCAGAAATTAACACAACATTGTAAAGCAATTATACTCCAATAAAGATGTAAAAATAAAAAAAAAAAGAATTGTGGATAAAGAACCAAAGATATTACCCATATTCTCAAAATTGGTGATTTTTCTATTTTTGGTTTCTAGAAAATCTAGTTTTGCTAAGTTTCCAAGAATGAAGAGGAGCCTATGGAGTTGGATCTTACTCATTTTTATACTGCAAGGAGAAAGTATGTACTCAGATGCTCAAAGCCGCATGATCCTGGATGAGACACTTTATGTCTTGGCCTTATTTCCTCAGATGACAGCAGGAAAAAAGGGTAGCTATTTCGTAGAGTTGTTCTTGCTATTACTTGAGTTTATAAGTGTGCTTAGAACAGCACTAGATGCAGTACAAGTGCTACATAAGTGTGACTTATTTATGTTTTTAAGACTTTGAATGGAAGTTATTGTGTATTAATAAACCCCAATCCATCACTTCAGAAGCTTTTTTCCAATGTCATACAGACCCCTGACGATCTAGTTTACTTTTCTGAAGCACGCCAGTTATTTTATTTCTGTAAAAGAGCAAGGCCTGCTGTCGACAGCCTTGGTACTGTCTTTAGTGACTGAAAAAGAGCAACATTTTATAACCGATGTGATATCTGTCCTTTGGGAGTCAGAGCTGTCACTTTGATAATGATACTGTATTTCTAGAATGAGTATCTGAACCACAATATTAACCCTTGGACGTTCAACACCATGTCAGCATGGCTTTAATGCTAATACAATTGAAAAACTGAAAGTTTCAAGCAAACAACTTGAACTTATTTCTTAAAGATGTGCAGTATCAGATAGATATTTGACTTTTTCTAACCTGAATTTATTCATTGTTTGGATTTAACTTTAGCTTGCAAGATCAATTTCGGCATTTCCAAGTATGTTTACAGGAGAAGGGAGAGTGGTTGACAGGATATATTTAACTCAGGAATGGTGGCAAAAGTCCAATGTCCTAGTCAGAGTTTGTGCTGCTTGAATTATTCTTTAGCCTCTTCCGTGCATGCCAGGGCATATACTATAATCCTGAAGAGCAAAGAAGTGAACACTTGAAGAAACTGTCTAACTAAAATAGTTAGGAATTTGAGAACGTCAGACTGCAAGATTTGTGGTCCAATCAGTAGAAGGTAGGAAACTGAGAGGAGAAAAATTATTTTCCTTATTCAAGTGAGGAGACTATGTGAATCACCTCAGAGGCTATTAGAGACTCAGAGAGAAGCATCAAAAGCTTAACAGCAAAGGGGACCCTTCTTGACCAGGAAATTGGATTAGTCTGCCCTTATAGTGAAAAACAAAAATGAGTGAATATTAAAGCAGGAGTCTGAGTAGCAGAGGAGTGGTTTATATGCAAGTGCAGATGCTGCCAGGGGAAATGAAAGGCTCCATATAATGGCCACGAAGTTACATTCTCAGTCACATTTAATGAATTAATTATGATGAATGGAAGTAAAATGAGCTTGCTGAAAACTGGTGTGATGGAGTGGTTAAGGAGTCATCCAGGGGGACCAAACTTGATCGGTTCAAAGTCAGACTTGGTCATTAAAAATGACTTTGAAGATAATACTGACCTCAGAGGAATTGGGGGAGGACTTACTGAGTTAACTTTTGTGTGCAGCTGTGGAACTGAAAATGGGATAACCCATTTGGAAATTAATCGGTCAATTTCTCATAATGGTAAATATCCACCCATTACATGAATCTTCTAAGTATTTACTCAAGAAAATTAAAACATACGTATGTAGCAAAGATACCTTATGCTAGAATGTGTCTTTCTGAAAGCAGATATAAAAATATTGAATATTACAGTGGTTTTTATCAGAATTACAGAATTATGGTTGTTTTTTATTTTCTCCCTTTAGTCTAACTTTAGGAAATTGATTTCAGAAATTTTTAGTGTACGTAACAAGTTTTATGGCATTTATCTATTTGTTATCTGACTTTACCACTGTAGAGGTGAGAAATATAGTAGAAGATGTCAAGTCTATCAATTCTTGGACATGAATAAGAGGCTCCCCAAAGTGTTTTGCTGTACTTTCCACAGGGCTGTGCTGTCTGAGCTAAATAAATATTGAGAAACTACTAGGTTCTGAGAAATTTCTGAGCAGAGAAGTTATTTAACCTTCTCAAAAAAGTCTGTGAGAAAAGTGCTATTATTTAACTGAAGAAATAGAGAAAATTTCAAATCAAAGATGCTCAACACCTTGCCCAGTTATAGAGTATTAGGGCCAATATTTTAAAAAACAAACAACTAAGTAGCCGAATGAACCCTAAAATTCAGGTTTTCCTTATTGTACCATACTCTTCCACTAGTTTATTTTAAAATTATAAATCATATTTTATTAAAACTTATAAGCCATATTTCTTTAAAACTTCTATTTATTGGGATGTATGGACCTTTAGAACCTTTGACATAGCATTATTATTTTTTAATATCTTTATCGGAGTATAGTTGATTTACAATGTTGTGTTAGTTTCTGCCGTACAACAAAGTGAATTAGCTATATGTATACATATATCCCCATATCCCCTCCCTTTTGAGCCTCCCTCCCACCCTCCCTATCCCACCCCTCTACATGGTCACAAAGCATAGAGCTGATTTCCCTGTGCTATGCAGCAGCTTCCCACTAGCCAACCATTTTACATTTGGTAGTGTATATATCTCAATGCTACTCTCTCACTTCGCCCCAGTTTCCACTTCCCCCACCGTGTCCTCAAGTCGGTTCTCTACATCTGTGTCTTTGTGCCTTGCCACTAGGTTCATCAGTACCGTTTTTTTAGATTCCACATATGTGTATTAGCATACAGTATTTGTTTTTCTCTTTCTGACTTACTTCACTCTGTATGACAGACTCTAGGTTCATCCACCTCACTGCAAATAACTCAGTTTTGCTCCTTTTTATGGCTGAGTAATATTCCATTGTATATATGTGCCACATCTTCTTTATCCATTCATCTGTCGATGGACATTTAGGTTGTTTCCATGTCCTGGCTATTGTAAATAGAACACAGCATTATATAAACTATTTTCATTGTTATGCAGGGAATGTTTGTGTTCCTCCAAATTCATATGCTGAAGCCCTAAGCCCCAGGGTATTCGGTATTTGGAAGTGGGACCTTTGGGAGGTAATTACATTTAGATATGGTCACGAGGGTGTGTCCCTCATAATAGGCTTTAACAGGATTAATGTCCTTATAAGGAAAGGAAGAGAGAGACAGAGACAGAGACAGAGAGAGAGAGAGAGAGAGAGAGAGAGAGAGAGAGAGAGAGAGAGAGATTCTCCATGCATGCAGAAATAAGAGGTCCTGTGAGCACATGTTTAGGTGGTGGTGGCTGCCTGTAACACAAAAACAGGACCCTCACCAAGAACTGAATCTGCTGGCATCTTGATTTTGGACTTCTCAGCCTTCAAAACTGTGAAAAATAACTGTCTGCTGTTTAAGCTACTCAGTCAATGGTATTTTGTTATCACAGCCAGAGCTAAGACATTCATTTAATATAGTTTCTAGATTGTATTGCATTTTTTTAAAGACCTATATTCAGTCTCTTAAAATAACCTATAATAGAAAAGAATCTGCAAAAGAATCTATACCTATACCTGTATCTATCTATATGTATCCATACCTATCTCACTCTCTATATATGAATGACTTTGCTGTACACCTGAAAACAACACAATATTGTGAATCAACTATAGTTCAATAAAAATGTTTTAAAACAACAATAAAAAACAATAAACTAAAAGCTTTTGTACAGCAAAGGAAACCATAAACAAAACAAAAAGACAACCCTCAGAACAGGAGAAAATATTTGCACATGAAGCAACCGACAGGGGATTAATTTCGAAAATATACAAAGAGCTCATGCAGCTCAAAAAACCCCACAAATAACCCAATTAAAAATTGGGCAGAAGATCTAAATAGACATTTCTCCAAAGAAGACATACAAATGGACAAAAAGCACATGAAAAGATGCTCAACATCACTAATTATTAGAGAAATGCAAATCAAAGCTACAATGAGGTGTCACCTCACACCAGTCAGAATGGCTGTCATCAAAAAATCTACAAACAATAAATGTTAGAGAGGGTATGGAGAAAAGGGAAGCCTCCTACACTGTTGGTGGGAATGTAAATTGATACAGCCACTGTGGAGAACAATATGGAGGTTCCTTAAAAAACTAAAAATAGAAACTATCACATTAACCAGAAATCCCACTCCTAGGCATATACCTGGAGTAAACCATAATGAGAAAAGATACATGCACCCCAGTGTTCATTGCAGCACTATTTACAAGAGCCAGGACATGGAAGCAACCTAAATGTTCATCAACAGAGGAATGGATAAAGAAGATGTGGTACATATATACAATGGAATATTACCCAGCCATAAAAGAGAACAAAATAATGTCATTTACAGCAACGTGGATGGACTTAGAGATTGTCATACTGAGTGAAGTAAGTCAGACAGAGAAAGACAAGTATCATATGATATCGCTTATACGTGGAATCTAAAAAATAGGGTAGAAATGAAGTTATTTACAAAACAGAAGTAGAGTCATGGATGTAGAAAACAAATATGGTCACCAGGGGAAGGGGGGTGGTAAATTGGGAGACTGTGATTGACATATACACATTACTATATAAAATAGGTAACTAATAAGAACCTGCTGTATAGAACAGGGAACTTTACTCTGTAATGGTCTATATGGGAAAAGAATCTAAAAAAAAAAAAATAGTGGATATATGTATATGTGTAACTGATTCACTTTTCTGTACACCTGAAAATAACACATTGTAAATCAGCTATACTCCAATAAAAATTAAAAGTAAAATAAAAGCTTATACTAAAAATTAAACAAAAAACAAAGGCTCTTTACTGAACTTTCCTACTGGTTGCTAAATTTGCCTGGTCTCTGACCTGTGAGACTGGTCATACCTGTGTATATAGTGTTATACATGGGTGCCCATGGAGCCCACAGCCCCAGAATTGATATAGGTACCCAAGTACCAATGTTTGGAGTTCCACCTGTGCTAACATGCAGGCCATGTGGATTCAGAAATTGCTACAGATATATCTGTTTAGCTATAGCTACTGGCTGTACACCATTATCATACCATTTATAAGCAATGTCAACATCTGAATCTCTGCCAGAAAGATACTTCAACGTCATCAGATCTGTCTAGACTATTATGTCCTTCTTCCTCACTGCATGAACCCGATAGCCTAGAGGGCAGGAAAAACAATTTTAAGCCTTTTTTCTCCCTCTCTCTCTCTCTTCCTTTTTATGTTTCCCTAATTTACCAAAACAATCCCTCAATCTAGAAAGGGCAGACCTCTTTTTTTATTTACTTTCCAAATTAATATTTTAAATAATATCTACAGAAAATCAACATATATTTTGCCTTTTAATAGTTTCTATTTTTAGAATTATTTACTTGCTACAGAATCCTATTTTTACTCTCAGGATCTAAATTTTAATTTACAGTTAGTTTTTACAATTTTTCTAGATTAATTGCAAAATATCTGCCCCTAACTCTACCACAGGCAGATGAAAGCTTTGGGCTAAGGAAAGAGACTTAGTTAAGTGATGGCAAGAGACAAATGAAACTACATGAATATTTCATAGAAATATATACCAATTTACAAAATGTGTTTTTGGCTACCAAAAATGTGACTGGGACACCCTCCTAAGTTCTGTGGGTTGTATATTTCAGTGACTTCACATTATTCTCATTCCAAGAAATGCCACAGTGTCTTGCATTTTTTTACTTATATAAGCAATATGCCTTTCTGAATGTTCAGTATAAGTCTCATGTTCTATATGAAATTGCTTTCAATACTTTTAGAATTGTCAATAAATAACTGGCAAGCCCTCCTGTGTGGAAGGTGTGGTCTGGTCACTGTCTCTTTTTTTTTTTGCGGTACGCGGGCCTCTCACTGTTGTGGCCTCTCCTGTTGCAGAGCACAGGCTCTGGACGTGCAGGCTCAGCGGCCATGGCTCACGGGCCCAGCTGCTCTGCGGCATGTGGGATCTTCCTTGACCGGGGCACGAACCGGTGTCCCCTGCGTCGGCAGGCAGACTCTCAACCACTGCGCCACCAGGGAAGCCCCCTGGTCACTGTCTTTAAGGAATTTATACACAAACTTATGCAGACAAACTTTGTCTATAGCTTGTAAATATCTTCGGCTTTGTGAGCCACATGAGGGCTCTGTCACATTTCTACTTCCCCTCCTCTTCCTCCTCTTCCTCCTTTTCTTCCTCCATCCTTTCTAACCATTTAAAAAAAAGTTTAAAAATGTAAAGGCTTTGCTGCAATTTGCCCAATGTACTTTAGTTTGCTGATCCCTGTCCTAGATCAAGAGGGTGGATAATAAATACACACACAGGTGTATTTGCCTGTGTGTATATGTGTGGTGTGTGTGTGTGTGTGTGTGTGTGTGTGTGTGCATGTAGTAAATGATAGAGAAACGGGTGGGTGTCTATTTTAGGTAGAAATATCAGAGAAATGGCTTCATTTGGAGCAAAACCTTGAACATAATGAGTGAAATAATGGAGCCATGTAGACATCTGAGACATCAATCTAGGCAGAAGGAATAGTAGGTGGAAATTTCCTCAGCTGAGGAAAAGAAAAGTCAGTATGACTTGGATGGAGTGAAAAAGTTAAAGTCGGATAAGTTACACAATCAGAGACAATAGGGACAATACCACTTGGAGTGGTAAAGGTCATGGTGGCCATTAGGGCTGTAACAGAAGCCATTGGAGGGTGAAGGCAACTGACCCAGGAATTAGAGAAGCTGGAAGATGGCATTCCCTGCCATCTTGGAACGGAATCTTGGGTGGAAGCGGGACTGCAGCACAGCTGCTGCTTCATACCAGCAAGATGTGCCAGCATATCCAAGACGGTGTTTTATGCACCACCACTGACTCCACAGTGACCTTCTAAATAAATGTGTCTCTGCTTCATTCCTGCCCATCATCTAGTGAGATGGATGGATAGATAGCTTGACTAGTTTCCTTTCCATATATAAAACAAAAGTGATACAGCCAATAAAGAAAAGAGATTTCATGAAAGAGAAACTGAACAACTTGGAATGCTGTCCTACTGTCAGTAAAATGAGGACTCAGAACTAGTCTTAGATTTTGTCAGTATTGGGGATTAGTAACCCTGACAAAGATGTATTCAGGGATGATAGTAGATTAATAGAGAAAGATATGTCACAGTAGAAATAATGTATATGTATAACTCTATCGAGAGGTTTTGCAACAAGGACAAGCAGACAAATAACAGGCATCAGAAAGGGGGTATTTCTTTTTTTTTTAACATCTGTATTGGAGTATATTTGTTTTACAATATTGTGTTGTTTCCACTGTATAACAAAGCGAATCACCTATATGTATACATATATCCCCATATTCCCTTCCTCTTGCGTCTCCCTCCCACCCTCCCTATCCCACCCCTCTAACTGGTCACAAAGCACCGAGCTACCTGTGCTAAGCGGCTGCTTCCCACTAGCTATCTATTTTGCATATGATAGTGTGTATATGTCCATGCCACTCTCTCACTTCATCCCAGCTTACCCTTTCCCCTCCCCGTGTCCTCAAGTCCATTCTCTACGCCTGCGTATTTATTCCTGTCCTGCCCCTAGGTTCTTCAGAACTTTTTTTTTTTTTTTTAGATTCCATATATATGTGTTAGTATACAGTATTTGTTTTTCTCTTTCTGACTTACTTCACTCTGTATGACAGACTCTAGGTCAATGCACCTCACTACAAATAACTCAGTTTCCTTTCTTTTTATGGCTGAGTAATATTCCATTGTATATATGTGCCACATCTTCTTTATCCATTCATCTGTCTATGGACACTTAGATTGCTTCCCTGTCCTGGTTATTGTAAATAAAACTGCAATGAATATTGTGGTACTTGACTCTTTTTGAATTATGGTTTTCTCAGGGTATAAGCCCAGTAGTGGGACGGCTGGGTCATATGGTAGTTCTAGTTTTAGTTTTTTAAGGAACCTCCATACTGTTCCCCATAGTGGCTGTATCAATTTACATTCCCACCAACAGTGCAAGAGGGTCCCCTTTTCTCCACACCCTCTCCAGCATTTATTGTCTGTAGATTTTTTGATGATGGCCATTCTGACTGGTGTGAGGTGACACTTCATTGTAGTTTTGATTTGCATTCCTCTAATAATTTGTGATGTTGAGCATCTTTTCATGTGTTTGTTGGCAATCTGTATATCTTCTTTGGAGAAGTGTCTGTTTAGGTCTTCTGCCCAGTTTTGGATTGGATTGTTCATTTTTTTGATATTGAGCTGCATGAGCTGCTTGTAAATTTTGGAGATAAATCTTTTGTCATTTGCTTCATTTGCTAATATTTTCTCCCATTCTGAGGGATGTCTTTTTGTCTTGTTTATGGTTTCCTTTGCTGTGCAAAAGCTATTAAATTTCATAAGGTCCCATTGGTTTATTTTTGTTTTTATTTCCATTTCTCTAGGTGGGTCAAAAAGGACCATGCTGTGATTTATGTCATAGAGTGTTCTGCCTATGTTTTTCTCTAAGAGTTTTATAGTGTCTGGCCTTACATTTAGGCCTTTAATCCATTTTGAGTTTATTTTTGTGTATGGTATTAGGGAGTGTTCTAATTTCATTCTTTTACATGTAGCTGTCCAATTTTCCCAGCACCACTTATTGAAGAGGTTGTCTTTTCTCCATTGTATATTCTTGCCTCCTTTATCAAAAATAAGGTGACCATATGTGTGTGGGTTTCTCTCTGGGCTTTCTATCCTGTGACATTGATCTATATTTCTGTTTTGGTGCCAGTTCTACACTGTCTTGATTACTGTAGCTTTGTAGTATAGTCTGAAGTCCGGGAGCCTGATTCCTCCAGCTCCGTTTTTCTTTCTCAAGATTGCTTTGGCTATTAGGGGTCTTTTGTGTTCCCATACAAATTGTGAAATTCTTTGTTCTAGTTCTGTGAAAAATGCCATTGGTAGTTTGATAGGGATTGCACTGAATCTGTAGATTGTTTTGGTTAATACAGTCATTTTCAGAATGTTGATTCTTCCAATCCAAGAACATGGTATATCTCTCCATCTGTTTGTAACACCTTTAATTTCTTTCATCAGTGTATTATAGTTTTCTGCATACAGCTCTTTTGTCTCCCTAGGTAGGTTTATTCTTAGGTATTTTATTCGTTTTGTTGCAGTGGTAAATGGGAGTGTTTCCTTAATTTCTCTTTCAGATTTTTTCATCATTAGTGTATAGGAATGCAAGAGATTTCTGTGCATCAATTTTATATCCTGCTACTTCACCAAGTTCACTGATTAGCTCTAGTAGTTTTCTGGTAGCATCTTTAGGATTCTCTATGTCTCATGTCATCTGCAAACAGTGACAGTTTTACTTCTTTTCCAATTGGGATTCCTTTTATTTCTTTTTCTTCAAATGATTGCCATGGCTAGGACTTCCAAAACTATGTTGAATAATAGTGGTGAGAGTGGACATCCTTGCCTTGTTCCTGATCTTAGAGGAAATACTTTCAGTTTTTCACCATTGAGAATGATGTTTGCTGTGGGTTTGTCGTATATGGCCTTTATTATGTTGAGGTAGGTTCCCTCTATGCCAACTTTCTGGAGAGTTTTTATCATAAATGGGTGTTGAATTTTGTCAAAAGCTTTTTCTGTATCTATTGAGATGATCATACGGTTTTTCTTCTTCAATTTGTTAATATGGTGTATCACATTGATTGATTTGCGTATATTGAAGAATCCTTGCATCCTTAGGATAAATCCCACTTGATCATGGTGTATGATCCTTTTAATGTGTTGTTGGATTCTGTTTCCTAGTATTTTGTTGAGGACTTTTGCGTCTATATTCATCAGTGATATTGGTTTGTAATTTTCCTTTTTGTAGTATCTTTGTTTGGTTTTGGTATCAGGGAGATGGTGGCCTCAGAGAATGAGTTTAGGAGTGTTCCTTCCTCTGAAATTTTTTGGAAGAGTGTGAGAAGGATGGGTGTTAGCTCTTCTCTAAATGTTTGACAGAATTCACCTGTGAAGCCATCTGGTCCTGGACTTTTGTTTGTTGGAAGATTTTTAATCACAGTTTCAATTTCTGTGATTGTGATTGGTCTGTTCATATTTTGTATTTCTTCCTGGTTCATTCTTGGAAGGTAATACCTTTGTAAGAATTTGTCCTTTTCTTCCAGGTTGTCCATTTTATTGGCGTAGAGTTGCTTGTAGTAGTCTCTTAGGATGCTTTGTATTTCTGTGGTGTCTGTTGTAACTTCTTTTCCTTTTCTAAATTTATTGATTTGAGTCCTCTCTTTTTCTTGATGAGTCTGGCTATTGGTTTTTCAATTTTGTTTATCTTCTCAAAGAACCAGCTTTTAGTTTTATTGATCTTTGCTATTGTTTTCTTTGTTTCTAGTTCATTTATTTCTGCTCTGATCTTTATGATTTCTTTCCTTCTGCTAACTTTGGGTTTTGTGTGTTCTTCTTTCTCTAGTTCTTTAGGTGTAAGGTTAGATTGTTTATTTGAGATTTTTCTTGTTTCTTGAGGTAGGCTTGTATAGCTATAAACTTCCCTCTTAGAACTGCTTTTGCTGCATCCCGTAGGTTTTGGATCATCGTGTTTTCATTGTCATTTGTCTTTAGGTATTTTTTGATTTCCTCTTTGATTTCTTCAGTGATCTCTTGGTTATTTAGTAATGTATTGTTTAGCCTCCACGTGTTTGTGTTTTTTACATTTTTTTCCCTGTAACTCATTTCTAATCTCAAAGCGTTGTGGTCAGAAAAGATGCTTGATATGATTTCAATTTTCTTAAATTTACTGAGGCGTGATTTGTGACCCAAGACGTGATCTATCCTGGGAAATGTTCCATGCACACTTGAGAAGAAAGTGTAATCTGCTGTTTTTGGATGAGAGAGAGAATTTTGAAGAAAAATTGGTAGAACTTTTGAGTGCCTGAAAAGATGTTTGAGCATTTCAAAAAATTAGTGATCAGTATGTTACGCATCTGCAAAACCACTGGAATAGTTAGAAAACTAAGCAAATAACAATTGTGGCAATAATTAAATCCAGGAAAAAAACAAATGTTTTGCAAAAGAGTTGTAATCCATGTATCAGTGGATTTAACTCTGCACAATGTTCACGTAGTCATAGTAGTGTAAAAATTATTGTGCACTTGTGCATCTAGCAACAGGGAGAGGACAGAAGATAGGAAGGGGAGTGCAGAAGAACTAATGCCTCAATTGAAAAAGCACAGTCTATAGATAATATCAGTATATTTCAGCATTTTAAAAACTATTCATACATATGAGATTACTTTTAAAAGAACTTTATGACTGGTAAATTCACTTTCTAATTCTACTCTATTTGTTAAAATATTCATATTTGTGGTGAATTAAAACAAAACTTTATTGTAGCAAATAAATTAAAAATTAACTGGGACCCTGACAGCTCAGCCTCAAGTCCTCAATGGCCATTTATTTCCTTTTGTCAACATGTAGTCAAGTTTCTATTTTCTATAAGGTTTGAAACCTATTAGATAAGCTATGAATGCTTAAATTTTCAAAAGATTTGTTTATGATGCTATTTTGTGTGCCCACATGATAAATATGTGAAAAAAATTTAATCTTTATCATTATCACCGCCATCTACATCACTTTCCAAATAGTCATGTCTTTATCTTCTGCCAGAAGGTAGTGCATCAGAACAGTGACATCCGTTAATTGCTGGCCATTCCCTTCTAGCTGTTACATGAAGGAATATTTGGTTGGGTGAAGCTCAGTCAGAGAAACATGGGGTTTGTATTCAAGACTGAAATTACCCATTGTTCAGGGCTTTAGAATCAATATAGTTATCATTTAATAATCATTACCGTTAATAATGTCTCCTTGGTATTGCCTGAGGGAGTGAGCAGCAGTAACTGAAATCCAACCACATATTTTAAAAGAAATATTCAATAGCATTTTTCCTTCAGAATAAGTTACTTTATTTAGGTAAATACTGGGAGAGTATGTATATTTAGTACATATGAGGTCTGGCTTAACTTTAATTTTGGCAAATCAATAACTAGCAAGATGTAGGAAATGTCACAGTCTCATCTAAATTCTCCATGTTTTTTGTTTGTTTGAATGAATGAACAAGTGCTATAATGACTATCAAAGTTAAGTACCATGTTGAAAGAACTATTCCTCAACAGTTTTTTGTTTTGGTTTTTTTCCTGCCCACCATATCAGATTTTGCAAGGCATTTAAATGATTTGTCAGAAGTGAATGTGCTTAGTAGTCCAGGCAGTGAAGGGACCTTGAACAACAATTTTCATCAGAATAAGTAAAAAATCAGTGTTAAGAATAAAACTTATTAGAAAATAAATGACTACAACTTCAAAAAGACAATATTGTGTTTTAGATAACTACTGAAAGGAGGTTAAAAGAATCAAATGGTTTGAAGTATTCAGTGTGCAATTTAACAAATTAATAATTTTAACATATGCCTTATGTAATTTAGACAGACATCAGTCAGTTTAAACATTCAGACAAAAATGGATGTTTTATAAGCAGAGCTGTAAGATGTCTGTTTAGAATACATATTTTCAAAATTTTATTAACTGTTTCCAAAACTATAAAAGAGTATTTTATGTTACCATTTGAATAACATTTTTAGTACTGAAGAACAACCTTTTACATTTCAAATCTAAAGATATTCTAACATAACATGTCCATTTTCATATAGTAGCAGTATTTGATCTAATTTGTTTGTTAATTTTTATTCATAGTTAAATTTTAACATTGCATGACAAAAATATTTAGGTGGAAAATTTTTATACTTGAGGAGTTTTCTAAGGCTTTCAAAATCATATACAGTTTCTGCTCCAGCAATGGTTGACACCATTCTAAGACTGTCAAGATAGAATTCATTAACATATATAACTAAATCTACATCTTTTATAGAAATAGCATGGAACCCATACTCCTTGACAGATTAAAGAAAGCTGTATTCTAAACTGTGCAAATTAAGCCTCTGTTACAAAACTTACCCAAATCAAAGACCCACCATTTGCCTCTTATGACAGGATAAAAATAAGTCTCATAGAAACAAAATAAAAAAGACAGTCTGTCATTCTTTCTTAAAGAAAACATCTGTCAGGAACCCTTCAAAAATAATTGGGAAGAAAACGTGTTAGGTTCTGCAACCCACTGAGTCATTTTAAGGTGCATCTGAGCATGTAAAAAATGGTATTTTTTATGATCAACCTAGTTGTACAGTGATGTATTTCCAGAATTTCCTCAAACTTGCTTTAAAATAACTATTTTGATTTTAACCTTAAGCATCTATTCCATTAAAAGAAAACTTTTAAATTTCCCTAGGCTGGCTCTCAATGTTCTAGTAGACTGTACATATTTTATTTCTAAATTCACTGTGCTGTGATTTCTTCTGAAAAATATTGTTAGGAGACCTATTGTATCTTAGAAAACTGTAGTCTAGATTTTAGTTTTTAATTTCTCTGTTAAGGAAATTCATATATTCCTCTGAGAATGTAATGCTGAGATGTATAATTTGTCAGTTAAAGGAAAGATCATTTTTTCCATTAAACAACAGCACTCATCAGTTTGTCAAGTTTGTATACTTGTTACTTTCTTCCAATCATTTGCCATCCACAGCAGAAGAGAGGCATGTCTTTTCAACTTTCTCTTTCCCTACAATGCCTTAAATATAGCTCAGTATAAGTTTATTAATTTTAAATATATGTATAAAATTGTATTTATAAGCTATTATTTGAAGCCAGGACTGGTAACAATATTCCTAACTATTCATATTCTATTAGAATTATGATAGCTTGTTAAATTTTAGCTACCCTCTTTGACCTGATATATGAAAATACCTTTTTGATGTAAAATTGTATTAAAAAGGAGGTTAATTTTGTTAAAGGAAAAGCACTTCCAAGATTAGATTTTTATTTCATGTCATCTAATTTTACAATTTCCTACCTTCAGCCAGTGTTGATAACTTGAAATTGAGTGTGTCTGGGAGTGATGATATGGCTGCCAGTCCATGAATCCTGCCTGTTAAATTCCGTTAAGCTCTTATCCATTCTTAACTCCCTTAACCCACTCATTCTTCCCCACCTGCTCTGAGTCCTATTCTTTCAATAACATCTATAAACAAACAACAATACACACACATACACACACACGTATAAAATATTCCACTAATTAGGAGAAGCAAGAGGATATGATACAAAAGGCTGAATGAGACAGGTTCTTCTCAATGACACATTTTTACATCATTTTGTCTCTCAAATACCGGGTCCAAAATATACTAGGCAATGATCGTTAACAGAAAAACAATCCCTCCCCCCAAATCAACTTTTACAACATAATTCCAAACTAACCTAATTTGTTAAAGTAGAAGCGTACTCCCTATAATTACTTGATTGGCACAGTAAATAATACATAAGTTATTTAATGAGTATTCACTGAAAGAACAGATGCATTTTTAAAACTAGAACTTCACTGTAGAAATACTGTGTTTTTAGTAGCCTAAGCATTAGATTGGCAGCCAAAATTTCTGATCATGTGACTACTCTCTGAATAGCTGCAATGCATGTGGAAAGAGAGTGTTTCTTTACAACAATTTTCTCTGTTTTGTTGGCATTGATTTATAAAAAGCTTTTGTAACACTGAGATCCATAAACATAGGAGTTTAAACCAGCTAGATTCAGTTTTCTCTCATGTAGCAGTCCTGAGGTAAACATTCCAGGACTGGCAAAATGACTGCCATCTTCTGTATGTTGATTTTATCTCTGCATCCATTCACCTCTCACTTTGCCAGTCAGCAGGAAAAAGAAACACAGAAGACACTCAAAATGCATATATTTGAAGGGCAGGGCTGGACAATACTCATGTCTGCTCACATTGCGTTGGTCAGAATTTCATCACTTAGTCAAAACTATAACTAGGTAGGCTGGGAAGAGCCTAAACGGGGTCGGGAATGGGGATTTGTACCCAGCTAGAAACCAGGAGTTATAATATTAAAGGAAGAGCAATAAAAGAAATGTAGGTGAACAAGTCTTTGTCACATTGTGCCTCTTACTTTGTATAAAGTAGGCATAATGATACTTTACATAGTATTAGCTTCCTATTAACGTAGAATAAATGATAACAAGCATAGTTAAAATGCTGTTGTTGTTCTAGTTTGGGTACTACTGGTTTCTTTAAGTATCATTTTGGTGAAGATGCTGTTTCTATAAATGTCTTAAATGCTTTCTTGTGACCTATCACTTGTCAAATGATGAGGGCTCTCAAGATATTCTTCCCCTTGTAAAACAAAAACACAACTCTTCTTTCTTTAAAAAAAAAATTTTGGGGATAAATTTTCAGGTATAGACCAGTCAGGCTAAGACAGTAATAAAATTATGTGTAACCAAGTTTCCTTCTCAATTCATGCTTTCAATCATATATAATTAATATAAATTGGGAAAGTTGGTAATTCAACAACACTTATTGGTTACCTATTCAACTTTGTATACAATGTCAGACTAATATATCACTGTAGGACAATGGATTAATTACATTGGGGTGACAAAGCAGGCCTACCATAAGAGGTAAATGTTAAAGACCCAAAGTAAGATTGAAGGATGAATATAAGCTTGACAAGTGGATGAAGGTGTAGCTAAAAAGTGTGTGGTAGCGAGAAGGTATTCTCAGCAGAAAGAGGCACATTAGCAGTAGCATTCTGAGTTAAAATTCCGTGGTGGGCCTGGGAAATTATGAGTTTCATGTAGATGTTATATACAGAGTATATGGTGATCAGGGGTCCTGAAGAAGAAAAACCTATTCTACACCTACAATCTTAGTTTCCTTACACCCTTGTACTTTCATCATATCTGATGGACAAATCTCCATGCTGGACCAATAGGTGGGGTTCAGGTTGGTGAATGATTTTCTATATTCTTCCCCCTTTCAACACTATATCAAAACTTTATTGCTCTTCACGGAAACAACTGGTGTCCTTGTTGTTTCCTTTTTGAAACTCTTCAAATTTGGAAAATCTGCCAGCATGATCTGACTAAAATAAATCTGTCTATATAGATTTGACACTTAATTTTTTCTGTATCTCTGTATTGCATACAGGAGAAAGTCCAAGGTGTTTTGTAAGGCATAAAAAATCCTTCCATGTTCTCCCACCTGCTTACTCTACAGACTTAATCTCTAATGCCTCCTTACCTTCTATATTAGGACCTCATAACACTTCTAGGATAAACTGCTTGCTGCCCTCATCATGTTGTTTCCCCTGTCTTTCTCCCTCATTGGCTAAAGGCTATTCATCATTTACACATCTCTGCCTTATTCATGTTATTCAATTACGTTTTATTTACCCTTTTTACCTTCAGTAGTAAACTCAAGGTCAGTAAAATGTTAGGAACAAAATAAGTCATTGTGAAGTGCTGAATTGATGCTTGGGATGGTGGAGCATTTTAAATTCCTGAACTTTAAGAAAATTTCTATGACTATTTCACAGATGAGGGAAAAGATAGTTCAAATGTCAAAAGAAAAGCTAAACTGATGGATACTAAGTTCTGTATTGAACTTAAGGTTATTAACATGTAATAAATATTTCAAATTGCTCCTGTGTTACAGATGGTTGTTCCCCTCTATTGGTCCCCTCTCTAGAGTTAGCTTTCATAAGCAATAGTGGAGAAGTTAAAGTTGTGTATATACGTGCACACACATACACACACACTGTGGTCCAGTTAGCAACAAATCAAGTGGTGGCTATTTAAATTATACAAGAAGAAAGGGTCAAGATGGCAGAGGAGGAGGAGGACGTGGAACTCGCCTCACCCCACAAAGGCGTCAAGAACACATCTACCAATGGAACAGTTCTCACACAGCACTGGCTGAACACTAGCAGAGGACCTCAGACACCTAAAAGGACAAGAAAGATCCCCACATAACCAGGTAGGATGAAAGAAAGAGGAAGTGAAAAGGAAGAGGAGAGGAAGTAGGATGGAACCTGCACATCTGCGGGGAAGCTGAAGGCTTCCCGAATCTGGGGAAGCCCCCTCACCAATGGGGAGATCAGCTGGGATAGAAGGGGAGCTTTGGAGGCTCAGAGGAGAATGCAGCGATCAGTCTGTGGCAGGCAGGACAGACTGAGACCTACACAAATGGTCCGTGACATAGCCCTGTTTGCCCCAGTCTGAGACGAGTGTCTGTCGGTGCACATGGGGGCTGGGTGCTGGAACGTGGGGTTTGGAGAGCAGACCTGGGGAGGGGGTTGCTACTGGCTGTGAGGAGACAGCCTGAGGGGATGGGAGTTAGGAGTTCTGCAACCGGGAATGGTTGTGGAGAGAGCCTGTACTGCCATAGAAGCAAAGCGCCATTGTTTAGTGATGCACAAGGGGCAGGGCTGCCATTGCAGCCTCTCTCCTCACTCACCAGCCCCTGCCTCCCCAGGCACCAGGGAGGGCTCCTGCTGGAGTAGCTTGAGCACCCCTAGCCATCACCTCCTCTGCCCCCTCCCCACCTAGGCAGTCCGCTTGCCCTGATCACCACCTCACCTCCCTCCTGCCTGATGGGCTCACACATCCTGATAGCCAACCTGGCACCCTCTTGCCTGGGGAGCCCATGCACCCTGATCGCTGCACCCCCATCCTCCCACCTGACAGGCTTGTGTGCTCTGGAAGCCTCAGGAGCAGATGCCGCTGGGTGGCCCACATGCAGAGGTGGGGCTGAAACCACAGCTGAGCCCCAGGGGCTGTGTGACTAAGGAAGAGGAACTGAAATCTCTCCTCGCAGCTGCACGAACCATGGAGTTACATCTCTGCTGATGGCTTCCTAAATTCAGAGCCTGTGGAACAACCGAATGGACAAAAGTGCTCCTGCAGCTGAGACTGGTCTGGCTTTAGAAGCTGTGGGCTCTGTGGGCACGTAGACTCAGGAGTTGGGCCAGGCCAGAGTCTCAGCTGCTCCACAGCTCCCAGAGGAGATCCAGGCACACAATTAGTGCAGTCCTGGGACCTGACCTCCGTGGATCTGAGCCAGTGGCCTGGTGAAAACAATGCCTGAGAATCACCAGGACCAACTGACTGCATATCCACGGTTAAGGTGGGACCAAGAGCGGTGCCAACAATAGGGTACTTTGTGAGCCTGCACAGCTGGTGAAAGGGGACACAACAGAGCATACTCATGGGTGAACACCTCCAGAGGAGGAATGCTCAGTGGCTTCCCTCCCAGTGGCAATGCTCCAATCCTGCCATCTTCGCACTGCAGATCAGAAACACAGCTAACAAACAGATCTGGGGGCTTCTACTCCAACAACTGGGGAACAGACCTGGCCCTGACAGGGCAGTGACAACCACAGAGCAAAAAGGAGGCCCTGCTCAATATCAAGGGTGGGCTCTGGTCACTAAAACAACAGTCAAACCCCCTATCAAAGGGATAACAGCCAACATACACTGAGGAAAAAGGTGGCAGTCATCCATACTAAAAAAAGCCCTCACACCAAAAAAAAATATATAAAAATTTAAAAATAAATCCACACAGCCTACACAGGGACATTCCCACATAAAAATAGCCCTCCAAGACAGTCTGAGGATCTGACATCAGGAAGAAGAACCTCCAGGGCATTTAGCCTTGAAAGCCAGTGGGGCTTGAGTGCAGGAGCTCCACAGGGCTGGGGGAACAGAGACTCCACTCTTGGAGGACGCACACAAGGTCTCACCTCCACTGTGACCCAGCACAAAGCAGTACGTCCATAGGAACCTGGGCTAGATCTACCTAGGGGCCTTTAAATGTCTCCCGGAGAGGTGGGGGTTGGCTGTAGCTCACTGTGGGGGTGAGGGGACGGATAGCGGAGGCCCCAGGGAATATTACTTGGTGTGAGCTCTCCTGAAGGTTGACGCTTGGGCACCAAGACCCAGCCCCATTCAACAGCCTGCAGGCTCCAGTGCTGGAATGTCTCAGGCCAAACAACCAGCAAAACAGGAACACAGCCCCACCCATCAGCAGAAAGTCTGCCTAAAGTCGTACTAACCTCACAGACACCCCAAAACACACCCCTTAACACGTTCCTGCCCACCAGAGGGACAAGACCCAGTTCTACCCACCAGAGTGCAGACACCAGTACCTCCCAACAGGAAGCATGCACAAGCCACTGAACCAACCTCACCCACCAAGGGGCAGACAACAGAAGCAAGAGGAACTATGATCCTGCAGCCTGCAGAAAAGAGACCACAAACACTGTAAGTTAGACAAAATGAGATGACAGAGAAATATGTTGCACAAGAAGGAGGCAAGATAAAAACCTACAAGAACAGCCAAGTGAAGAGGAGATAGGCAATCTACCCGAAAAAGAATTCAGAGTAATTATAGGAAAGACGATTCAAAATCTCAGAAAAAGAATGGAGGCTCAGATCGAGAAGATAGAAGAAATGTTTAATAAAGACCTAGAATTACTAAAGAACAAACAAAGATGAACAATAAAATAACTGAAATGAAAAATACACTAGAAGGAATCAATAGCAGAATAACTGAGGCAGAGGAACGGTTAACTGAACTGCAAGATAGAATGGTGGAAATCACTGTCATGGAACAGAATAAAGAGAAAAGAATGAAAAAAAAGTTAGGACAGTCTCAGAGACGTCTAGGACAACATTAAATGCACCAAAATTCTAATTATAGGGGGCCCGGAAGAAGAAGAGAAAGAGAAAAGGCCTGAGAAAATATTTGAAGAGATTATAGTAGGAAACTTCCCTAACATGGGAAAGGAAAGTCACCCAAGTCCAAGAGGTGCAAAGAGTCCCATACAAGATAAACCCAAAGAAGAACATGCTGAGACACACAGTAATCACTAACAAATATTAAATACAAAGAAAAAATATTAAAAGCAACAAGGGAAAAGCAATAAATAACATATAAGGGAATCCCCATAAGGTAATCAGCTGATATTTTCAGCATAATCTCTGCAGGCCAGAAGAGAGTAGCACAATATATTTCAAGTGATGAAAGCGAAAAACCTACAACCAAGAATACTCTACCCAGAAAGGCTCTCATTCATATTCAAGGGAGAAATCTTGCTTCACAGACAAGAAAAAGCTAAGAAAATTCAGCACCACCATACCAGCTTTAAAACAAATGCTAAAGGAACTTCTCAAGGCAAGGGGGAAAAAAAAAGAGGCCACAACTACAAACAAGAAAATCACAAATGGGAAAGCTCACTGGTAAAGGTAAACATACAGTAAAAGCAGGAAAACATCCACACACAAATGTGATATCAAAACCAGCAATCGTGAGAAGAGGAGAGAATAAATGCTGGAAATAGGAATTGTATTCAAAATTAAGAGACCAGCAACTTAAAACAATCTTGTATACAGATACATTGCTATATCAAAACCTCATGGGAAATGCAAACCAAGAAACTACAATAGACACACACAAAAAAGAAAAAGTAACCCCAAAACAACACTAAAGACGGTCATCAAACCACAAGAGAAGAGAACGAAAGAGGAAGGGAAGAAAAAAGACCTACAAAAACAAACCCTAAGCAATTAAAAAAATGGCAATAGGAACACACATATCAATAATTACCTTAAAGGTAAATGGATTAAATGCTCCAACCAAAAGGCAAAGACTGGCTGAATGGATACAGAAACAAGACCTGTATATACGCTGTCTACAAGAGACCCGCTTCAGATCTAGGGACCCATACAGAGTGAAAGTGAGGGGAAGGAAAAAGATATTCCATGCAAATGGAAATCAAAAGAAAGCTGGCATTGGAATAGTCATATCAGACAAAATAGACTTTAAAATAAATAGACAAAATAGGCTTCCCTGGTGGCGAAGTGGTTGAGAGTCTGCCTGCCGATGCAGGGGACACGGGTTCGTGCCACAGTCCGGGAGGGTCCCACATGCTGTGGAGCAGCTGGGCCCGTGAGCCATGGCCACTGGGCCTGCGCGTCCAGAGCCTGTGCTCCGCAATGGGAGAGGCCACAACAGTGAGAGGCCCACGTATGGCAAAATAAATAAATAAATAAAGACTGTTACAAGTGACAAGGAAGGACACTACATAATGATCAAGTGATCAACCCTAGAAGAAGATATAACAATTATAAATATTTATGCACCCAACATAGGAGCACCTCAATACACAAGACAAATGCTAACAGCCATAAAAAGGGAAATCGACAGTAACACAATAATAGTGGGGGACTTTAACACCCCACTTACACCAAAGGACAGATAATGCAGACAGAAAATTAATAAGGAAACACAAGACTCAAATGATACATTAGACCAGACTGACTTAACTGATATTTTTAGGACATTCTACCTAAAAGCAGCCGAATACACTTTCTTGTCAAGTGCACACGGAACATTCTTCAGGATAGATCACATCTTGGGCCACGAATCAAGCCTCGGTAAATTTAAGAAAACTGAAATCATATCAAGCATCTTTTTGGACCACAAGGCTATGAGATTAGAAATGAACTACAGGAAAAAAAAAAACAAAACTGTAAAACACACGAACACATAGAGACTAAACAATATGCTATTTAATAACCAATGTATCACTGAAGAAATCAAAGAGGCAATCAAAAAATATCTAGAGACAAATGAAAATGACATTCCAAAACCTATGGGACACAGCAAAAGCTTTTCTAAGTGGGAAGTTTATAGCAATACAATCTTACCTCAGGAAACAAGAAAAATCTAAAACAAACAACCTAACCTTACATGTAAAGCAACTAGAGAAAGAAGAACAAGCAAAACCCAAGGTTAGTGGAAGGAAAGAAATCATAAAGATCAGAGCTGAAATAAATGAAGTAGAGACGAAGAAAATAATAGCAGAGATCAATGAAACTAAAAGCTGGTTCTTTGAGAAGGTAAACAAAATTGATAAACCTTTAGCCATACTCTTCAAGAAAATTAGAAATGAAAAAGGAGAAGTTACAATTGACACCACAGAAAAATGAAGCATCATAAGAGAGTACTACAAGCAATTCTATGCCAATAAAATGGACAACCTGGGAGAAATGGACACATTCTTAGAAAGATAAAATCTTCTAAGACAGAACCAGGAAGAAGTAGAAAATATGAACAGACCAATTACAAGTACTAAAATTGAAACTGTGATTAAAAAACTTCCAGCAAACAAAAGTCCAGGACCAGACGGCTTCACAGGTGAATTCTATCAAACATTTAGAGAAGAGTTAACACCTACCTTTCTGAAACTGTTCCAAAAAAACTGCAGAGGAAGGAAAACTCCCAAGCTTATTCTATGAGACCACCATCAACCTGATACCAAATAAGACAAAGATATCACAAAAAAAGAAAATTACAGGCTAATATCACTGATGAATACAGATGCAAAAATCCTCAACAAATACTAGCAAACAGAATCTAACAGTACATTAAAAGGATCATACACCATGACCAAGTGGGATTTATCCCTAGAATGCAGGGATTCCTCATTATACACAAATCAATCAATGTTTTATACCACATTAACAAACTGAAGAAGAAAAACCATATGGTGATCTCAATAGATGCAGAAAAAGTTTTTGACAAAATTCAACATCCATTTATGATTAAAAAAACCAAAAACACTCTCCAGAAAGTGGGCACAGAGGGAACAAACCTCAACACAATAAAGGACATATATGACAAACCCACAGCAAACATCATTCTCAATGGTGAAATACTGAAAACATTTCCCCTAAGATCAGGAATAAGACAAGGATATCCACTCTCCCCATTTTTATTCAATATAGTTTTGGAAGTCCTAGCCACGGCAATCAAAGAAGAAAATGAAATAAAAGAGGTATTTCCCTAGTGGTGCAGTGGTTAACAATCCACCTGCCAATGCAGGGGGCACGGGTTTGATCCCTGGTCCAGGAAGATCCCACATGTTGCAGAGCAACTAAGCCCGTGCGCCACAACTACTGAACCTGCGCTCTAGAGCCCATAAGCCACAACTACTGAGCCCACATGCCACAGCTACTGAAGCCCATGGGCCTAGAGCCTGTGTCTGCAACAAGAGAAGCCACTGCAATGAGAAGCTCATGCACTGCAACGAAGAGTAGACCCCACTCGCTGCAACTAGAGAAAGCCCGCACATGGCAATGAAGACCCAACGCAGCCAAAAATAAATAAATTAAATAAATAAATTTAAAAAAAAAAAGAAATAAAAGGAATCCAAATTGGAAAAGATGAAGTAAAACTGTCACTGTTCACAGATGATATGATACTGTACATAGAGAATCCTAAAGATGCCACCAGAAAACTACTTGAGCTCATCAATGAATTTAGTAAAGTTGCAGGATACAAAATTAATACACGGAAATCTCTTGCATTCCTATTCACTAACAACAAAAGATCAGCAAGTGAAATTACGGAAACAATCCCATTTGCCATCACATCAAAAAGAATAAAACACCCTAGGATTAAACCTACCTAAGGAGACAAAAGACCTGTACTCAGAAAATAATAAGGTACAATAAGTCCCCTACATATGAACCCTCAACTTGCAAACTTTCAAAGAAGCAAACGTGCATTTGCAAGTCCAATTACATTAAGTTAGTTCACGTGTCTGGCATATATTATCATGTGCGTGCATCCTCTGCAAGTGCTTGTTGCTTTTGTGTACTTTACAGTACTGTATAAAGTACAATAGTACAGCATCTTTATTTCTTGCCTGTTCACTCAATGACAGTCCCTGTAATGACAGCTGTTGTACTGTACCACTGTACTTTTCAAGGTCCTGTACTGTAAGATTAAAAATGTTTTCTTTATGTTTTGTGTTTGTTAATTTTTTATGTATTATTTGTGCAAAAAGTATGATAAACCTATTACAGTACAGTATTATATTGCCGATTTCATAGTTGGGTACCTAGGCTAACTTTGTCATACTTAGGAACAAACTGAATTTATGAATACACTCTTGGAATGGAACTCGTTCATATGTAGGGGACTTACTCTACTGCTGAAAGAAATCAAAGATGACACACACACGGAGAGATACACCATGTTCTTGGATTGGAAGAATCAATATTGTCAACATGACTGTACTACCCAAAACAATCTAGAGATTGAATACAATCCCTATCAAATTACCAATGGCACTTTTCACAGAATTAGAAAAAAAAAATTTACTATTTGTATGGAAATACAAAAGACCAAAAATAGCCAAAGCAACCTTGAGAAAGAAAAATGGAGCTGGAGGAATCAGATTCCCTGACTTCAGACTATACAACAAAGCTACAGTCATCAAAACAGTTTAGTACTGGCACAAAAACAGAAATATAGAACAATGGAACAGGATAGAAAGCCCAGAGATAAGCCCACGCACCTATGGTCACCTAATCTATGGCAAAGAAGGCAAGAGTATACAATGAAGAAAAGACAGTCTGTTCAACAAGTGGTACTGGGAAAACTGGACAACCATATGTAAAAGAATGAAATTAGAACACTACCTAACACCATACACAAAAATAAACTCAAAATGGATTAAAGACCTAAATGTAAGGAAAGATACTATAAAACTCTTAGAGGAAAACATAGGCAGAACACTCTATGACATAAATCGTAGCAATATCTTTTTGGATCCACCTCCTAGAGTAATGAAAATAAAAACAAAAATAAACAAATGGGACCTAGTGAAACTTGAAAGCTTTTGCACAGCAAAGGAAACTATAAACAAGATGAAAAGACAACCCTCAGAATGGGAGGAAGTATTTGCAAACGAATCAACAGACAAAGGATTAATCTCCAAAATATATAAACAGTTCATGCAGCTCTATATTAAAAAAACAAACCACCCAATCCAAAAATGGGCAGAAGACCTAAATAGACATTTCTCCAAAGAAGACATACAGATGGCCAAGAGACCCATGAAGAGTTGCTCAACATCACTAATTATTAGAGAAATGCAAATCAAAACTACAATGAGGTATCACCTCACACTGGTCAGAACAGCCATCAAAGATCTACAAACAACAAATGCTGGAGAGGGTGCGGAGAAAAGGCAACCCTCCTGCACTATTGGTGGGAATGTAAATTGCTACAGCCACTATGGAGAGCAGTATGGAGGTTTCTTAAAAAACTAAAACTAGAATTACCAGATGACCCACCAATCTCACTGCTGGGCATATACCCAGAGGAAACCATAATTCAAAAAGACACAAGCAACCCAATGTTCATTGCAGCACTATTTACAATAGCCTGGTCATGGAACCACCTAAATGCCCATCAATGCACGAATGGACAAAGAAGATGTGGTACATATATACAATGGAGTATTACTCAGCCATAAAAAAGAATGAAATAATGCTACTTGCAGCAACATGGATGGAGCTAGAGATTATCATATTAAATGAAGTTAGACTGAGAAAGACAAATATCATACGATATCACTTATATGTGGAATCGAAAAAGATGATACAAATGAACTTATTTACAAAACAGAAATAGAGTCACAGATGTAGAAAATAAACTACAGTTACCAGGGGGGAAAAGGGGGAGGAGGGATAAATTCGAAGATTGGGATTGACATATATACACTACTGTATATAAAATAGATAACTTATTAGAACCTACTGTGTACCACATGGAACACTACTCAATACTCTCTAATGACCTATGTGGGAAAAGAATCTAAAAAAGAGTGGATATATGTATATATATAACTGATTTACTTTTCTGTACAGCAAAAACTAACACAACATTGTATATAAACTATACTCCAATAAAAATGAAATAAGATAAATATATAACATAAGTATAACATGAGATAGTGATCAATGCTATAAAAACAAATAAAGCAGGGTAAGAGAAGAGAAAATAGAAATATGATCATAGGTGATTTCCTAAAGGCTTTTTTGAGGAGGTTAAATTTGAGCAATGATGTCATCATGTGTACTATCAAGATGGGGGAAGTGACAAATCCTTTGAAAAGGCAGATAGTGATGAGGGTTTTCAAGAATGAAGTACATACACCTAGGACAGAAGTTCAGGAAAGGACATTAAAAGAAATGAGAATTTCAAATGCAGCCGTTACAGTATGAAAATTATTTATTAGATTATGTATTTGCTTACCATTTGGTGTGTCTAGAAAGAGTATGTGGAATTTTGAGAGACGCAGTTAGGAGGTGTTGAAGCGGAGGACAGTTTGTGCTATTCTAATGATTTTTTGTTTAGCAGTGTAATCAATGATAGAATCATTATTTTAACAGTTTATTTCTGGAAAAACAACAAAAAAGATGACTTGGGGGAAAATGCAGGAATACTACCTGTAAGGTAATTTTACGGTCCTGAAAAATTGATGATTAGGATTTGACATTGCTTAGTGACAATGGGAAGAAAGAAGAGAAACAGACTTAGGGGAGATGTCATAAGTAAGACATACATGATTACAAAACTGACCTGATGTACAGACAAATAAACAGGAAGACACAGGGCTAACTGGGGACTTATAATAAGGTTGAATAGGTAGATAATGTAATCATATATAACAAGAAAGCTTTGTGCTTTCTTAAATATCCTTAGAAATGCGTTCCCAGAATATATATATTTTACTTATGACCTGGTGTTTAATGTGATACTAACACAAGTAAATCAGTAGAACAACTCTTTGGAATGTTTCAACGAACAGTAATAAGATATTCACAAATAATCCTTAGGATCTAGAGAGAGTGAAAGGTGACATAAAGGAAGAATAATGTGAAATACAAGTTCAGAAGGAGAAGAAAAATATCTGAAGAGGTATCTGTATATTTCTCTATCAAGATAACATTGCATGCATGATATAGTACAATATTTTTGTCTGGGAAGAGAGATAACCCAACTCTTAATGTCACAAAAGGGAAAAGAAAAAAAAATTATCACTGAGTGTCATAATTATCAATCATCTCAGATGTAAAAGAGGCCAGAATAATGTTGATGGTAGAGAGAAATAGTTAACAAGTATACAAATCAGGAGCTTATTGATGTATGTATGATGAAGATAGTCATAAGTAATCTAGTGAGAATGTATACTCCATTTTAAATACCATTCATTGAATATAATGAATGATATTGTGTCTTGACATAAAAACGTGAAGTTTAAACATAAAAGCAAAATGAAAGAAAAACATTGTGTAATGCCAGACATTAATGTCTAAAGAAGGAGGAGAGTTTAAACAGATAAAATGATTTTTCATTCACAACTTGAAAATCAATGTTACAATTGATTTTTCAAACATATATATATATATCGGAACTTTAGAAAATTAGCATTTAAGCATTTTTGAATAGAAAAATAGAATTAAAATAGATCACTGGGGCTTCCCTGGTGGCGCAGTGTTTGAGAATCTGCCTGCCAATGCAGGGGACACGGGTTCGAGCCCTGGTCTGGGAAGATCCCACATGCCACGGAGCAACTAGGCCCGTGAGCCACAACTACTGAGCCTGCACGCCTGGAGCTTGTGCTCTGCAACAAGAGAGGCCGTAACAGTGAGAGGCCCACGCACCGCGATGAAGAGTGGGCCCCACTCACAACTAGAGAAAGCTCTCACACAGAAATGATGACCCAACACAGCCAAAAAAAAAAAAAAAACACCATTTGATGAAAACATTATTTTAATATTGTGAAATTGTTGACTTCATTTCAATTATGTTGGAAGATACCCAGATTTTTCTTAATTGCAATTGTCTTATCAGCATACAGTATTGATCTTTAAAATGAACCAAATAAGTCTTATTAAGGTAATTATTTTGTTTAGTATCATAAATAATAAAAACCTGGCAGAAATATAGTGACTTTCCACCATCAGAGTCAGACAACACATGAACGAAGGTCTGATATACATGATACTCGATGTCTGAAAAGGAATTACTGTGGGACAATATTCAAATAAGTTGCTAGCTAAGAAAAAGGCAAAAAGGGAGAAAGAGCTACGTTTGTACGGTCAATAATGATAGCCTAGAGATTTAAAAATACATAATTAGCTCTATGTGACCATCTACTACCTTATTCTTGTTATATAATCTCATTGAAGCGAATGAGAATTTTTCTGCTCAAACTAGTGTGTTATAATGAATCAATCAACTTCAATATGACACAGCCTTATTGCCTTACCCCCGGAAACCATCTCACAAAGAGTTACAGGAGAGCCACTGCTTTGTGGCCTTTCATGCTCCTCATCTCCATCTCATCAAGATCTGTATCAAAGAGAATTCTCCAAGGGCTGCCACCCACCTTGGGCAACTGCAAGGATAATCCTGACACCTCAGCCCTAAATGCCTCCACATTGCAAGCTAAGAAGAGAAGTTGTAAAGAAGCCTTACTTCATCAAGTTAATACTAAGGACATAAGTTTTAATAATTACTCAGTTTTCTTTGAAAGAATTTTATAAAATTACCATGCCTCATATCCACTGGGTACCTCAGCTTCTTCCAAAAGCCCAGGTCTATCAGGTCAACGTTCTTCTCTTGGATTCTCAGTAGAATGCCATTCTGCATATTTTCTATTAAGACCAAATATTCCACTACCTCTCACCTCCCAGAGTCATCCCTTTTGACCCTTTAAATCCTAAATTTATGATCCCGGAATTCTTAGACCCTTTTAGGTTTGTTTTGCAACTTATTTTTCTGAAATAATTTTTGGCAGTTCGCAGAGGACATTTTCTTTCAGAATCTTTCTTTTAAAAAGTCTGTTTCTTCCCTTCACATCTCACCTATTTTTCAACCTAAGAATTTGAGCCTTTATTCAGTCATTTATATGGAATTCTCAGCCATTTTCACTTTGAGTAGTGCCTCTTTTTCATTATTCATTCTTGAATTCCTATAATATATATAATACATATTAGGAACAGTATAATTATATTTAAAGGAATATTGGGAATATAATATATAATTATATAACATATATTTTACATATGTGAAGAGATCTTTTTACTTATCTATTTATTTATTTATTTATGGCTGCACTGGGTCTTCGTTGCTGCGCGTGGGCTTTCTCTAGTTGCAGTGAGCAGGGGCTACTCTTCGTTGCGACGCGCAGGCTTCTCATTGCCGTTGCTTCTCTTGTTGCAGAGCACAGGCTCTAGGTGCATGGGCTTCAGTAGTTGTGGCACACGAGCTCAGTACTTGTGGCTTATGGGCTCTAGAGTGCATGCTCAGTAGTTGTGGCAAACAGGCTTAGCTGCTCTGCGGCACGTGGGATCTTCTCAGACCAGGGCTTGAACCCGTGTCACCTGCATTATCAAGAGGATTCTTAACCACTGTGCCGGCAGGGAAGCCCCGTGAAGAGATCATTTATCTCTATATATAGCTACGTTTTATTTTATAATTTCCATCTATTTATCTCTCTGTAGTACATTCTGGTTAGTCTTCCTAGATCTCTCTTGAAATTCACTAATTTATCTCAGCCACATATAGACTGTTCTTTAATATGACTAAAATGGTATTATAAAAACTATAGTTTTTCTTCCCTGAAATTTGAATGTTTTACAAAAAATAAAACATTGTTTTAAAAAGTTCCATTCTTGCTTGATGAATTGTACTTTTTTTTTTTTTTGCGGTATGCGGGCCTCTCACTGTTGTGGCCTCTCCCATTGCGGAGCACAGGCTCCGGATACGCAGGCCCAGTGGCCGTGGCTCACGGGCCCAGCCGCTCCACAGCACGTGGGATCCTCCGGAACCGAGGCACGAACCCGTGTCCCCTGCATCAGCAGGCGACCTCAACCACTGCGCCACCAGGGAAGCCCGAATTGTACTCTTAAATATATCATTTAAAAAAAATGTAAACATACTTTTTAAATACCTCTTTTTCTTGTTCTAGTATTATTCTATATTGTTCTAATATACAGTTTTTCTATATAGATTCTCCCAATTTGTGCCTTTTCTCATAGTCTTTAACTGTGATCAAATTCTCCATACACTCTGCACATTTTTCCTTTGTCCTTATTCTCAGCAGGAGCATTTTCTATGGAAGCTCCAGGCATGCTTGTTCTAGTTGTGCTTATGTTTATGGGATGGTTTCACAAATTGCCTAAAACAGGTTTTCTGGCATTGGACTTTTTTTTTTTTTTAACATCTTTATTGGAGTATAATTGCTTTACAGTGTTGTGTTAGTTTCTGCTGTACAACAAAGTGAATCAGCTTTATGTATACATATGTCCCCATATCCCCTCCCTCATGTGTCTCGCTCCCACCCTCCCTACCCCACCCCTCTAGGGGGTCACAAAGCACTGATCTGATCTCCCTGTGCTATGCGGCTGCTTCCCACTAGCTATCCAAACCACACTTGGTAGTGTATACATGTCATGCTACCCTCTCACTTTGGCTCAGCTTACCCTTCCCCCTCCCCGGTCCTCAAGTCCATTTTCTACGTCAGTGCCTTTATTCTTGTCCTGCCCCTGGTTCATCAGAACCATATTTGGGGTTTTTTGGTTTAGATTCCATATATATGTGTTAGCATACAGTGTTTGTTTTTCTCCTTCTGATTTACTTCACTCTGTATGACAGACTCTAGGTCCAGCCACTTCACTACAAATAACTCAATTTTGTTTCTTTTTACAGCTGAGTAATACTCCATTGTATATATGTGCCACGTCTTCTTTAACCATTCATCTGTTGATGGACACTTAGGTTGCTTCCATGTCCTGGCTATTGTAAATAGAGCTGCAATGAACATTTTGGTGCATCACTCTTTTTGAATTATGGTTTTCTCAGGGTATATGCTCAGTAGTGGGATTGCTGGGTCGTATGGTAGTTCTATTTTTAGTTTTTTAAGAAACCTCCATACTGTTCTCCACAGTTTTTGTTCTTCTTCCTGTAATTGCTTTAGGTGTAAGGTTACGTTGTTTATTTGAAATGTTTCTTGTTTCTTGAGGTAGGATGGTATTGCTATAAACTTCCGTCTTAGAACTGCTTTTGCTGTATTCCATAGGTTCGGGATCATTGTGTTTTCTTTCTTATTTGTCTCCAGGTATTTTTCGATTTCCTCTTTGATTCTTCAGTGATCTCTTGGTTATTTAGTAGTGTATTGTTTAGCCTCCACGTGTTTGTATTTTTTACAGTTTTTTTCCTTTAATTTATATCTAGTCTCATAGCTTTGTGGTCGGAAAAGATACGTGATACAATTTCAATTTTCTTAAATTTACCAAGGCTTGATTTGTGACCCAGGATATGGTGTATTCTGGGGAATGTTTCATGAGCACTTGAAAAGAAAGTGTATTCTGTTTTTGGATGGAATGTCCTATAAATATCAATTAAGTCCATCTTGTTTAATGTGTCATTTAAAAGCTTATGTTTCCTTATTTATTCTCATTTTGAATGATCTGTACATTGGTGAAAGTGGGGTGTTAGAGTCCCCTATTATTATTGTGTTTGTGTCCATTTCCCTTTCTATGGCTGTTAGCATTTGCCTTAGGTATTGAGGTGCTCCTATGTTGGGTGCATATATATTTACAATTGTCATATCTTCTTATCCCTTGATCATTAGGTAGTGTCCTTCTTTGTCTCTCGTAATAGTCTTTAAAGTCTATTTTGTCTGATATGAGAATTGCTACTCCAGCTTTCTTTTGATTTCCATTTGCATGGAATAGCTTTTTCCATCCCCTCACTTTCAGTCTGTATGTTTCTCTAGGTGTGAAGTGGGTCTCTTGTAGAGAGCATATATATGGGTCTTGTTTTTGTATCCATTCAGCCAGTCTATGTCTTTTGGTTGGAGCATTTAATCCATTTACATTTAAGGTAGTTCTCGATATGTATGTTCCTATGACCATTTTCTTAATTGCTTTGGGTTTGTTTTTGTAGGTCTTTTCATTCTCTTGTGTTCCCTGCCTAGAGAAGTTCATTTAGCATTTGGTGTAAAGCTGGTTTGGTGGTGCTGAATTCTCTTAACTTTTGCTTATCTGTAAAGGTTTTAATTTCTCCATCGAATCTGAATGAGATCCTTGCTGGGTAGAGTAATCTTGGCTATATGTTTTTCCCTTTCATCACTTTAAATATGTCCTGCCACTCCCTTCTGGCTTGCAGAGTTTCTGCTGAAAAATCAGCTGTTAACCTTATCGGGATTCCCTTGTATGTTATTTGTTGCTTTTCCCTTGCTGCTTTTAATATTTTTTCTTTGAATTTAACCATTGTTAGTTTGATTAATATGTGTTTTGGTGTGTTTCTCTTTGGGTTATCCTGTATGCGACTCTCTGTGCTTCCAGTACTTGATTATTTCCTTTCCCATGTTAAGGAAGTTTTCACCTATAAGTCTTCAATTATTCTCTCAGACTCTTTCTTTTTCTCTTCTCCTTTGGGATCCCTATAATTTGAATGTTGGTGTGTTTAATGTTGTCCCAGAGGTCTCCGAGACTGCCCTCAATTCTTTTCATTCTTTTTCTTTATTCTGCTTCCTGGCAGTTATTTCCACCATTTTATCTTCCAGCTCACTTATCTGTTCTTCTGCCTCAGTTATTCTGTTACTGATTCCTTCTAGAGTATTTTTCAATTCAGTAATTGTATTGTTCATCACTGTTTGTTCTTTAGTTCTTCTTGAACCTTGTTAAATGTTTCTTGTATTTTCTCCATTCTGTTTCCAAGATTTTGGATCATCTTTACTATCATTACTCTCAAATCTTTTTCAGGAAAGTAGTCTATTTTGTCTTCATTTATTTGGTCTTGTAGGTTTTTACCTTGTTCCTTCATCTGTAACATTTTTTTGTAGTCATTGTTAAAATAATTTTTTGATAGGTGGTGCTGTATTCCTGTCCTATTGGTTGTTTGGTCTGGGACATCCAGCACTGGAGTTTGCAGGCAGTTGGATATAGCTCGGTTTTGGTTCTGAGATGAGGACCTCCAGGAAGCCTCACTCTGATTGATATTCCCTGGGGTCTGAGGTTCTCTGTTAGTCCAGCGGTTTGGACTCAGAGGTCCCACTGCAGGAGCTCGTGCTCGACCTCCAGCCTGGGAGCCAAGATCCTGCAAGCTTTTTGGCACAGCAAGAAAAAAAAAAAAAAAAAAAGGAAAAAAGAAAGAAAAAGGGGCAATACAATATCAAAGAATAAAAAACAAAATAAAATTAGAAAGATAAAAAATATATTAGGACAAATAAAACTATAATTGAAACAACCAGTGGCTGGGGGTTCCTCCCATCCTCTTAGGTGTCCGTGGTCCCCCCCCCCCGGTGCCTGGTAGGTGCCCTAGTTGTGAGGAGATGCAAATTCTGCATCCCCCTAGTATGCCATCTTGACTCCACCACTGGGCAACTGACTTTTTTAAACCACTTTCTGTTTATGTCTCAGCTTAAGATTTTCATGCCAAATTTGTTTTCAGCACCTGCCAGCCATGTAAGATCACTTTTGTAATTTTTTTCAAGATAACTTTTTTCTTATGTCAGAGAATCAGAGTCCTAGACTGGTCACGGATATTTTCTCATTCCGGTTCAGCAATCATACAGTAGTTTCCCAGCATCTGGTGTAAGGTAGGGAGCCTAATTCTAACTCCCTGGATGACACGGGTCATATAGCCTCAATAAACACTCCTGCAAGAGCACTACCACACCAGCCCTAAAGACATATATCACAGCCAGGTATCCTTATGTTGTTGTTGTTATTTATTTATTTTTTAATTGGTTTTCAGTATCTGGAAACTGATGATTTCCCCTTCTTCCTTTAAGTCCAGATACACATTTTTGTTTACTTGTTTGTAATTTCATCTAGTACTGGAGGGGAGTCTGGGATTCTTTCATCTTCCTAAGCTACAGCAGTTTGAGTGGACTCCTCAATCCACCCCATCATAGCATCTGTCTTCTCAGCTCCATTGAATACTCATCACTTGTGGTCTCCATCCTGTCATCTCTATTAAGTCCTTCCCAATCTTGATTTGACTTCACCTCTTGGCATCATTGCTCATGGTTAACCACCCCTTCCTCTGTGAAACTCTTTCTTCTCCTCAGTCTATGGGACCACATTTGTCTGGATTTCCTATTGCCTCAATGGGCATTTCTTGGCCTCACTTGCTAGCCCTTCTTCTTTCATTTGACTCTAAATATTGGAATGTTGAAAGATTTTTTTTTTCTTTTCTCACTATGTTCTTTCTTGAGATGATCTCATCCAGCCCTATGTTTCAAATACCAAATCAAAACCTTTATTTCCCTCCCCTTTCCTAGTGCCTTATCAGTATGTCCCATGAACTCTCCAGGCAAAATATAGATTTAATTTCTCTACTTCTTTTCATAATGTCACTGACCTAGTCCAACCATAGTCATCTTTCACCTTAACAAATGTAAAAGCCTCTTGAATGAGCCCTCTACTTTTACTTCCCACTCCTATCCATTCCCTATAAAGTGACCAGAATGATCTGTTTAAGCATAAATCAGAGCACCTCATTTTTTATATTTTATATTACTTATAAAAATTCAAAATTTATATCATGGCCAAAAAGAAGTAAACCATACTTCTTTCATCTCATTTTCTATGCTCCTCCTCTTTCTCCATCATCCCACCATATTGAATGAACTCCTTCCTCATCTGTGGACATGCCAATCTCATTTCTTCCTTAGTCAGGCCTGGCCTTTATTGTTTATAGGGTGAATTGCTTTTCTGTAGATTCTTTACAGAGCTGCCTGTTTCTCATTATACAAGCCTTGGGTGTGCAGATAGGCCTTCTCTGCCAACTCTATCTGAAATAGTTCCCATGTTTCTGCTTCACTCATTCTCTGATTCTTTCCTTCATTAAATATTTTATAATCTGTAATTATTTTATTCATTTGCTTAAATTTTAAATTATGTTTCTTCTACCAATTGTAATGTCTACCTCACAAGTATTCCTGTTTATCTCATCTGTGGTTTTCTTTCTGTTGCTTCATACCCTGCCTGTTTTTCAGTGTCTGTTCAGTAACTGTTGAATGAATGAACAGATGTGTCTGAAGCTAAAAGGCAAGAATAACAAAGGCAATGATATATTAATTAAAATATGTCTAGCCTTCAATATTTTTTTTTCAAGTCTTAGTGGAGAAATGAAGGCAAGGTCACTAGGTATGTATTATATTTAGTTACAATAAGGTAACTTGTCCGTGTTTGCTGGTGGTGATCAAAAGATCCGACAGTGTGTCCTTCATATGTCATTCTGGTCATCCCAGCTAAAGAAGTAAAATTGTTAAGGAACTGTGTTCACCAAGACGTTTTTAAATTCAATGCCTGTCTTAAACAGGATGTATATTACTGTCTGTCTTGATTCCTGTCCTAAAATTGAACAGTGGCTGCGAATTCATTATCAGTAGAAATGAGCAAGTATTTGAAGAAAATTTAAAAACAAAGAACTAAAGTAATTATACTGCAAAAACAGAAAATATCTCTACAATTTAAACTGCCTGGATTAATTAGTTATCTTTAAAAGTTTTGAATGCCTGATAAATCATTGGCCTTAAAAGTTTCTAATCTCTGTCATATTGTTCAGTTCTGCTACAGGGACAGAATTCAATCTTAGTTGCAGAGTGGGAAACAATTCAAAACTAATACTAACATGTCATATAATTTAGCTGTTTTGTGTATGTATGTGTGTTTCCATAAGAAGTTAAATTGAGCAATTAATGAAATTACACTTGGGACAGACATTAACTATTCTTTTAAATAAGACCAAAATGCTTTACAAACATAGAAAATAAGCAAGCTGTGCTCTACAGACAAAGTAAGTTTACTTTAAGTGAGTTAGGGGTGCTACATTGGTATTACGTTCTAAATTCCAGTCATAGGAAAATAATCTGCAGTGATCACATTTTAAAGTTACCTTATTAAAAGGTTCTTTATCCTACCTCCACTAGCATTTTCCATCTGCTCTTTTCTGCAGGCTGCATAACTCTGTTCGTGGTAACCTGATTGTGCAGTAACTAGATACGAAAGTAATGGGTTCATTGCACAAAAATTTAATAGCAAAATTGACCAGTGTCATATATCTTTGATCAATTGAACACTATTTTTCCCTAAGGAAAAAAATGTAGAATTAGCCAAAAGAACTTTATAGGGGAACTGAACTGTAAGAAGTACCTAGAAAAAAAGTGTTTGATGTGGAAAAAATCAAGATTTTGTTTCATATAACAAATTCTTATTTCAGACTGACCAAATTACAATAAAAGGGGGGCAATCTATATCAAAATATAAGGGCCTAATTCATACACTATACTGCTTTCTGCAATCATGTACTAGTTTTTCATTCCTGATGTAATAAATTACCACAAACTTAGTGGCTTAAAACAACACAAATTTAGGGCTTCCCTGGTGGCGCAGTGGTTGAGAGTCTGCCTGCCGATGCAGCGGACACGGGTTCATGCCCCGGTCCGGGAGGATCCCACGTTCCACGGAGCGGTTGGGCCCGTGAACTATGGCCGCTGAGCCTACGCGTCCGGAGCCTGTGCTCCGCAGCGGGAGAGGCCACAACAGTGAGAGGCCCGTGTATCGCAAGACAAACAAACAAAAAACCCACAAATTTATTATTTTACAGTTCTGGAAGGGGTCTCACTCAGCTTTCAGTCTGGCTCTGTTCCTTCTGGAGGTTCTATAGGACAATGTGTTTCCTTGTCTTTTCCAGATTCTAGAGGTCAAGCCCTTTCCTTGGTCTTGGTCCCATTTATCTATTTTATTCAAAGCCAGTAATGGCTAGTACAGTCTTTCTCACACTGCATACCCTAATTCTCTACTTCCATGATCAACATTTTTGACTTTTTTTTTCAGCCTACCTGGATAATCCAGGATAACCTCCCATCTCAATGTCTTCAGGTTAATCACATCTGCAAAATCCTTTTTGCCTTGTTAAGGTAACATTCACAGGTTCCAGAGATTAGGGCATGAATATCTTTGGTGGCTAAATAGTCTGCTTACTGCAAGTAGCATTCAAGTATATTCATTTCTCATCTGTACTGAACTCAGTAGGAAGTCAAGGAAGGGTTTTAGGCAGAGAACAAATACAACTAATTTTATATTTTATAAGAATCATGTTGGTTGCAATGTTGGAGAACAAATAGAGTGGGGAACAGTTAGGAAACCACTGTAGTCATCCAGGTGAGAAATGATTGTATCTCACCAGAGTGATGGTACTGACAATGAACTACAGGAGAGTAGTTAAAGATTTAGGGAGGTATTTGGGAATTAAAAGCATGAGAATTTGTTACAGGATTAGATGAGGCACAAGAATAAGGTAGAAATGTCTGGCATGACTATGAGATTTCTGGTTTCAGAGAGTAAGTGGTGATGTAATTCAGTAGGAGAGAAAACACTGAAAAAGGACTCGGGGAGAACTTCAATTCTATTTAACAAGGAGTTAACTTCCAGACATCCAAGCTGAGATGTTAACAGCATTAAACTTCTGAGGCCTGACCAGGAGTAAAGATGTAAATTTGTGAGTCATAAAAAAACACACCTAATAATGAAAGTTACTTTAAAAGAGGAAATACACTAAAAATATATGAACACCTAGGACTTTAGGAAACTGATCTTTAAAAAGTTAGACAACAGGGATCAGGGCAGCAAAGGAATATGCGGATGAGAGCTCAGACTGGTAGCAAGAAACCTAGGCATGTGTTGCCATGGAAACAAAACTAGAGGCTGCTAAAGAAGTCAATAATCTTGAAAGTTGTTGAAAAATACTGTTATATTATTGAAAAATTCTCTTTGGATTGGGGTGTTGAGATTAATGAGAGCCTACAGAGAGTCATTTGCATGGACCTGAAACCATACTGGATTGGATTAAGAAATGGCAAAAGTTGAAAAAATGGAGAATGTTAACAAATTTTTGACCTCTGGGCATTCGGAAGTGACAAAATGAATGGTGGCTGTTGGGGGAGTGATGCTGAATGTTTTTTTTTTTTTTTTTTTTTTACGCACCACAGGGATTTGATTACTGTGAAATACCAACAGGATCTGTTTCATGGGCACAGGAACTGTGCAGTTAACATGAAGCCCCACTCTCAGAAGTAGGCACATTGGTTTAATGTTGTTATTGCCCTCTTGAAATTATTAATAGTTTTATTTGTGACGCTGTGATTTGTAGGTGAAATCTGATGGAACAAAGAGCATGGGACAGAGGTTTGGAGCCTGGACCTGCCTCCTGCTGCCTCCTCACCACCTAGGAATGGCTTGGTCACCCACACACCCACTCTCCCACAGCCAGGTGTTCCTCTTGGCCCTGCACCCAGGCAACAACCTGATGGAGTCTGAGGGACTAGGAGGCCCTCATTCTGCTGTCAAATTTTGCCCTCTTAGGGGGTGCACTCTGGAGCATCTCAGCTGCAGCCTGGCAGTGACATGGTTGGCAGGAGACCAGGAAATCTTGGGGGAGGGAACTCTCTTGCCCACTCCCCATCCAGGTGTGCAGTGCATCCAGGTGTGGAGGTTTAAAGGTCTTTGGGGGTTGCAGGCAGCCCCCTGTGGATTGTGATGGCTCGGCAGTGAAAAGGAGAGATGCCTGGCTCTGAAGCACATGGGTGTGGAGGCTAGGGAGGGGGGGAACCTGGCAGCTGACTGTCCTGAGCAAGCGGGGTGGGGGGTGGCCCTGCATCCTGGAACAGGGTGCCCATGCAACTGTGAGGGTCTGCACTCACCAGTGAGTAACCCCATTCCTAGAGAGCCCTGTCTGGACAGGCTCCACATTTGCGGAATCCTCTCTTCCTCCTTTCAACCTTCTTGAGTCTAGTTTTTAGCTCTGGTCCACTAGAGCGTAAGTTTCGTGTTTGAAGACAAGCTAGGAAACATGAATTGTGTAATTTGGATCACTCTTCATATGATTTACATGCTCTCTATGCATTTAACCTAGCATTTCATGGAAAAAATCATGCTAATAAGTTAATTTTTTTTTTTTTTTTTGCTTGAAACAACATTAAATAGAAAATACCATGAGAGGTCAATACTGGAGGATGAGAAAAAGCTTTGTATCTTAGTACTTTAATCACACTTATTCTTTTGAACAAGGAACTCTCATTTTCATTTTGCACTGTGCCCAGCAAATTATGTAGTAGGGAGAGTCAAATAGTGAGGAAGAGGCTGAAGAGAAAGGAGAGGGGAGAATGAATTCATTGTGTAAGATCTCTGCAAAAGTAGAGAGGTATGAGGGACTTGGCTAAGGCAGAAGGAGAAAGGGGGCTTTATATGTGCCCTATGACTGAACAGCTAAGCCAGAAACTGGATTTAGAGGGTCCCATGGAAACCATTCAGAAAATAAAATTCTAAGTCATAAAATAAATGGGAAGGGACTTCCCTGGTGGTTAGCATCTGCTTACCGGGCTTCCCTGGTGGCGCAGTGGTTGAGAGTCTGCCTGCCGATGCAGGGGACACGGGATCGTGCCCCGGTCCGGGAAGATCCCACATGCCGTGGAGCGGCTGGGCCCGAGAGCCATGGCCGCTGAGCCTGTGTGTCCGGAGTCTGTGCTCCGCAACGGGAGAGGCCACAACAGTGAGAGGCCCGAGTACCGCAAAAAAAAAAAAAAAAAAAAATCTGCTTACCAATGCAGGGGACACAGGCTCAATCCCTGGTCTGGGGAAGATCCCACATGCCGTGGAGCAAATAAGCCTGTGTGCCACAACTACTGAGCCTCCACGCCATAACTACTGAAGCCTGAATGCCACAGCTACTGAAGCCCGTGCACCTAGAGCCCGTGCTCTGCAGCAAGAGAAGCCACCGCAATGAAGAGTAGCCCCCACTCGCTGCACCTAGAGAAAGCCCACGCACAGCGACAAAAACCCAACGCAGGCATAAATAAATAAATAAATTTATAATAAATAAATAAATGGGAAAATATCTTTTCAAAAACTAGAATTATGCAGTTTTTTGATTAGAAAACTTAAGAAGAAAATGTTGTCTTCAGAAGAATTAAACGTTCATTCTTCCATTGACAAGAGAAATAAAATGAAACAAAGTATTTCCTCATATTTACTTATTGATCTTTAACTTGGAAATGTTTCATAAAATTAAAAATCACTGAAAATAAAACAATTAGTAATACAAACAGAACAAAGAGAACCTAGAAGGAATGTAGGGATTACATCTTACAAGCATTTAGATGAACTAATAACTTACTCTATTTAAGTTCAATAGAAGAAATATTCCCGAGTCAGATTCATAAATTACTAAAATTAGATATTATCAGGACTTCCCTGGTGGCGCAGTGGTTAAGAAGCTGCCTGCCAAGGCAGGGGACACGGGTTCGAGCCCTGGTCCAGGAAGATTCCACATGCCGCAGAGCAACTAAGCCCATGCACCACAACTACTGAGCCTGCACTCTAGAGCCTGCGAGCCACAACTACTGAAGCCCGCGTGCCTAGAGCCTGTGCTCTGCAACAAGAGAAGCCACTGCAATGAGAAGCCCACACACCGCAATGAAAAGCAGCCTCCGCTCACCACAACTAGAGAAAGCCTGCATGCAGCAACAAAGACCCAACGCAGCCAAAAATAAATAAATAAAATGAATTTAGATTAAAAAAAAAGTATTATCAAATGAGGTAAAATTTGTTTTAATCAATGGAGTCTCAAAGGGAATAGGTATATTTTCATCTGATAGGGATTATTTCTTTTTACACAATTCTATCAAATTGAATCTTTACACCATATTAATATTGTTTACTGAATGTTTGTGTTTACTGATTAATTTTAAGAGCATTATGATTTTAGGGAGTCTTTTTATTCAGTTGTCCCATTTATGCTACTGACCTTGTTATGAAGGTCCTTTTAATGGGTTCTTTAAGGTGTCCCCTATAAAATATAAACAAATCAGAAGACCATATCTCTTAATTCCACAATATATCTCCATTTCACAGTTTATTAAAATCAGAGATTCTTCAAATTTTGTTTGAGATTCAAATTACTATATATGGATAGGGACTCAGGAATGTGCATTACATAAAGCATGTTACATGCTTGAAGGAGCATGCAAAACATCCCTTAAGATATATTGAGGTAAACATTCCCTGTTTGGTAGTTACTGATCTGTGCTTAAGTATGTAAACTGCAGGGGTTTTGTTTTTTTTTTTTTTTTCCGGTTTGCTTGTTGCCTGTTTGTTTTAAATGTGGACTCTCCTGGACTTATATTTCTCAGTGTTCAGTTAGCGGGCTTTTTGGGCAAAGATAAATTACCTGTAAACTTTGTCTATTTTTACTGCTATAGAAAACACACACACACATACACCACAAACATAATCAACTAAAATTATAATTTTGATAGTTTCTATGAACAGATATTCATAACATACATATGTGTGAAAGCCATGATTGAATTCAGAGTAAAACTGAGTTCACCTTTATAGAAATAACCTAAAGATAGAGTAAGGTGGTCAGAATGGTCATCATTAAAAAGTCTACAAATAACAAATGCTGGAGAGCGTGTGGAGAAAAGAGAACCCTCTTACACTGCTGGTGGGAATGTAAGTTGTGAAGAAAGAATGAAATAATGCCATTTGCAGCAACATGGATGCAACTAGAGATTATCATACTAAGTGAAGTAAGTCAGAAAGAGAAAGACAAATACCATATGATATCACCTATATGTGGAATCTAAAATATGACACAAAATGAACCTATCTATGAAACAGAAACAGAATCACAGACATAGAGAATAGACTGGTGGTTGCCAAGGTGAAGCGGGTGGGTAAGGGATGAATTGGGAGTTTGGGATTAGCAGATGCAAACTGGTATATATAGAATGGATGAACAACAAGGTCTTACTATATAGCACAGGTAACTATATTCAATATCCTGTGATAAACCACAAAGGAAAAGAATATGAAAAATAATGTGTATATGTATAACTGAGTCACTTTGCTGTACAGGAGTAATTAACACAACTTTGTAATTCAACTATACTTCAATAAAAAAGAAGCTGTCAATCACAAATTTAAAAAAAAGAGTAATAAACACATCATAAGCCAGAAATGTTCTTCCAGAATATCCATGAAACTCTTTTGGAGGCTTAGACATAAAATATAAATATTCCTTAACCCCCACCAGTTTACGTGACTGCTTGATTAATAATGGGATATGTTCAAATGTCAGCCCTCCTCTATCTTGTCTGTATTTTGCAATTTGTCTGTTCAGAACTGATCACTCTCCTTACAGTTATATTAGACCCAAATTCTATTATCACAGAGGAGCTACTGCTGATGTAACTGCTGACCAATCACCTCTTCCTATTTCAGGACCAACCTTTCATTAATTCAATAACATTTATGGAGCAGCTACTACGTTCTAGACAAATGAGGATACAAATGTTTCTCTCCTCACGGAACTTATATTCTAGTGGGGGATATACACAGTAAATGACTAAATACTTGATATACATAAGCACTATGTAGAAAGTAAAACATAGGTAAGCAGTAGAGAATGATGAGGATGTAGGGAGTTCTTTTAGACTGGGTGAAATTAAGTTCTTGCTGATGAAATTACATTCAAGCCAATACCTAAAATGATGAATGCTGTGGAAGTGGAATCATACAGTATGCAGCTTTGTGAGTCTGGCTTATTTCATTAGCATTATGCATTTCAGATTCATTCATATTATTAAGTGTATGAGAAATTCATTTCATTTTTATGATGGCTGAATAGCACTCTACTGAATAGAGATTTTGCAGTTTGTTTTTTCATTCCCTAACTATGGGACATTTGGGTTGTTTCTTCCTTGAATAATTATGAATAAAGCAGCTATATATAAAATCACAGACAGGCTTTTGAGTGAACATGAGTTTCAGTTGACTTGGGCAATCCTCTTTGAGAGGAATTGCTGGATTATATGGTAAGCATGTGCTTAATATTATAAGAAACTGCCACACTGTCCAATGTGGCTGTACCATTTTGCCTACTCACCAGAAGCGTATGAGAATTCTAGTTGTTCTGCAGGTATTCCAGCTCTTATATTTTCAAAATCTTTTTTGCTTAAGCTCTTCTGATAAGTGATGTTCTACATCCTTTCATGTGACATCCTTTTATCTTCTGCTGTAAAGGGTCTCCGTAAGTGCTTACCCATTTTCATTTGGGTTGTTTATCACTGGCAAATTTTGAACTTTCTTGATATATTATAGAAATATATCAAGATACTTGTAAATATTTTTTCCCAGTCGTAGTTATCTTTAAATTCTTTTGAAAGTGTCTTTGAAAAACTTCAGGGTTTTTCTTTCATAGAATAAATTTGACATGTAATATTGTGTAAGTTTGAGGTGTACAGGATGTTACTCTGAGACATTCATGTATTATAATTGCTGATGTAGTGATATTTATCACACTACATAATTATAGTACAATATTATTGTCTATATTTATTATACTGTGCATCAGACAGCTTATTTACTACTTCAGTTTTGATGTAGTCAATTTTTTTTTGGTGAGTCTGTTGAAGGCATTCTTGTCTTTGTTATCATGTTTTTCATTTCTATAATTTCTCTTTTATTATTTTTTATAATTTTTATGTCTCTGCTGAAATTACTCATGCATGTTGTTCACTTTTTACATGAAAGCATCTTACATATTAATCATAGCTATTTTATATTCCTTAGCAGATAATTTCAAATTCTGGGTCCTATCTAACACTGATGACGTTCATTGCTTTGTTTCTTGAGAGTATGTTGCTTTTTCTTGCTTATATGGGTATCTCAATTTTTTTGTTAAATTCTGACGTCTTCTGTAGAGCAGTGGAGACTGAGATAACTAGCAATTATCTATTTCTGTGGGCACAAGTCTTTTATGATAGCCTTTAAGGTGGGCAGTTGAATCAATCTAGCCAGGAATTGAGCTGTGTTTGGGATTTCTTGTTTCTATCAGTTCTTATCAGTTCCCCACAGGCTTTGTAGTCCTGTAAGGTCACCTTGTGCTTCCCAGTGAGTTTTTCACAATATCAGCCCCACTCACAGTGGAAGATTTTCCCTCTGTGCGTGCTCCTCAGAGACGTTCTTTCTCCATGCTTCTGCTCCACCCCAGTAGTAGATGCTATTACTCATTACTGGACATTTGCTGGCTGATGGTGGTGGTGAATACGCATGGGAGAGTATCTGTCTGTTTCTCTGGTGTATTATCCATTCTAGGCGTGCACTGTGTTCCTGTGTCTGGTGGGGCTTCTTATTTATCTTGTCTCTCACCCAGAAGTAGGAGTTCTCTAATGATCTGGGTACAAGACATTTTCCTTTCCCTCCTTTCTAAAACCCAGTGCCCCAGTGTTGACTGAATTTGATGCTATTTTCCAAAATCATCATTAAAGACTTTAAAAGAGATAATAGAGAAGGATGGAGGTGAGGCTGCTCACTTCCCCCCACACCTGAACAACATGAGGGTGACCTTCCTGGCCTCTTGCTGTACCCACATCTTTCTCATAACCACTGATTAGTTCACTGGATAGGAGTCTGAAAGTCACTGTGAATTTCCATCAAGGGTGCCATTATTACGGTAGGTTCTATTTTCTCACTGTAGCCACAGTCAGCCTTCAGTAATTCTTTGAAAAAGATTAGCTGATTTATTGTTACAGATTCATATGACATCTGACTACTGTTTACCCCAAGGAATCAGGTGTCTGCTTCCTGTCTCTCCTTGCTGTCATTTGTCTTTGCCTAGATTTTGGGTGAGCCAGATGCCTTCCAACCTCAGTGCTTCGATGGATTTCATTAAAAAACTGTGATTTGGAGATTATCTAAATTGTGTCCTTATTTTAAGGATTTGAATAATGCATTTTCTAGCCTTCTATGTCTGTATTAGTTTCCTAGAGCTAGTACAACAAATTACCACAAACTTGGTGGCTTAAAAAAGCAGAAACTTTTTTCCTCTCACAATTCTGGATAACAGAAGTCCAAAATCAAGGGGTGGGCATGGCCATGCTCCCTCTGAAGTTTCTAGGGGAGAATCCTTCTTGTCTCTTCTGGCTTCTGTAGCCCTGGTGTTCCCTGGTCTGTGGCAGCATCATTCCAACCTCTGCCTCCATCTTCCCATGGCTTTCTCTATGTGCCTCTCTGCGTCCATTCTTCTTCTCTTAAGGACACCAGTCACTGGATTGAGGACCCAACCTAAATCCAGGATGATATCACCTCAAGGTTCTTATTTTTTTTTTTTTTTGCGGTACGCAGGCCTCTCACTGTTGCAGCCTCTCCCATTGCGGAGCACAGGCTCCGGACGCGCAGGCTCAGTGGCCATGGCTCACGGGCCCAGCCGCTCTGCGGCATGTGGAATCTTCCCGGACCGGGGCATGAACCCGTGTCCCCTGCATTGGCAGGCGGACGCTCAACCACTGCGCCACCAGGGAAGCCCTCACCCCAAGGTTCTTAATGACATCTGCAAAATACCCTATTTCCAAATAAGGTCACATTCTGAGAGTCTAGGGGGAATGGATATGAGGGAGACACTACCCAACTCACTACATTATAAGCAGAAGCTTGAACTAGATACAGAATAGTGGTAAATGATCATAACTTCTTCATCAGAATAGAATTTATACGTTTATGGTAATTAGTTCCATGATAAAGTTATTCGTGCTAGAAATCTCTGATGCTGCCTCATTTTATTTTATTTATTCAACAATTATAAATTCAGGAAGTAGTACATGTCAGATACAATATTAGATGTTTTGTTTGCTCTCATTGAGCTTGATTTTTCTCCTTAAAAAATTCTATAAGTTTCTCTTACTGAATTACATTTATTTTCTGTAGCTTTGTTTAAAATGTAAGAAGATTCAATGATATTTCCTATCAAAGAAAGATGTACCTTTTCACAATAACGATAGAAAACATTAGTCTTTCTCAATTTTTGTTGTTTGATTTTAGAAATGGATAATATAGTCATCCCTCTTTAGCAGGTTCCATGTCCTCAGATTCAAACAACCGTGGATTCAGAATATTCAGAAAAAATAATTCTGAAAGTTCCAAACAGGAAAACTATTTACATAGCATTTACATTGTATTAACATTACTGATTGTATATGCAATCTAGAGATGATTTAAAGTATATGGGAGGATGTGTGTAGGCTGTTACACAAATACTACACCATTTTATTTATTTATTTATTTAATGGAAAGTCATTTTATTTTAAATATAGCAGTGTGTACATATCAATCCCAAACTCCCAATCTATCCTTCCCTGCCACCCATCTCCTCTGGTAACCATAAGTTCATTCTCTAAGTCTGTGAGTCTGTTTCTGTTTTGTAAATAAGTTCATTTCTAACATTTTTTTTAAGATTCTGCATATAAGTGATATCATATTATATTTGTCTTTCTCTGTCTGACTTACTTCACCCAGTATGATCATCTCCAGGTCCATCCATGTTGCTGCAAATGGCATTATTTCATTCTTTTTAATGGCTGAGTGGTATTCCATTGTATATATGTACCATGTCTTTATCCATCCATCTGTCAATGGACATTGACAGATTGCTTAGGTTGCTTCCATGTCTTGGCTATTATAAACAGTGCTGCAATGAACACTGGGATGCATGTATCCTTTTGAACTATGTTTTTCTTTGGATATCTGACCAAGAGTGGGACTGCTGGATCATATGGTAGCTCTGTTTTTAGTTTTTTAAGGAACCTTCGTACTGTTCTCCATAGTGGCTGTGCTAATTTACATTCCCACCAACAGTGTAGGAGGGTTCCCTTTTCTCCAAACTCTTTCCAGTATTTACTGTTGGCAGATTTTTTTGATGATGGCCATTCTGACTGGTGTGATATCTCACTGTAATTTTGATTTGTATTTCTCTAATAGTGATGTTGAGCATCTTTTATGTGTCTCTTGGTCATCTGTATGTCTTCTTTGGGGAAATGTCTCTTTAGGTCTTCTGCCCATTTTTTGGTTGGGTTATTTTTTAATTTTTTTTGATATTGAGATGCATGAGCTGTTTGTAAATTTTGGAGAGTAATCCCTTCTCAGTTGCCATCATACTCAACAGTGAAAAGCTGAAAGCACTTCCTCCAAGATCAGGAACAAGACAAGGATGTCCACTCTTGCCACTTTTATTCAACATAATTTTGGAAGTACTAACTATGGCAATCACAGTAGAAAAAGAAATTAAAGGAATCCAAATTGGAAAAGAAGAAGTAAAACTGTCACTGTTTGCAGGAGACATGATACTATAACACAGAAAATCCTAAAGATGCCACCAGGAAACTACCAAAACTAATCAATGAATTTGGTAAGGTTGCAGAATACAAAAATAATGCACAAAAATCTGTTGCATTTCTATACACTAACAATGAAAGATCAGAAAGAGAAAATTAAGAAATAATCCCATTTACCATAGCATCAAAAAGAATAAAATATCTAGGACTAAACCTACCTAAGGAGGCAAAGACCTGTACTCCAAAAACTATAAGACACCGATGAAAGAAACTGAAGATGACATAAACAGATGGAAAGATATACCATGTTCTTGGATTGGAAGAATCAATATTGTCAAAGTGACTATACTACCCAAGGCAATCTACAGATTCAATGCAATCCTTATCAAATTACCAATGGCATTTTTCACAGAACCAGAACAAAAAAATCTTAAAATTTGTATGGAGACACAAAAGACCCTGAACAGCCAAAGCAATCTTGAGAAAGAAAAACAGCTGGAGGAATTAGCCTCTCTGACTTCAGACTATACTATAAAGCTACAGTCATCAAAACAGTATGGTGCTGGCACAAAAACAGAAATACAGGTCAATGGAACAGGATAGAAAGTTCAGAGATAAACCCAGGCACCATGGCCAATTTATCTATGACAAAGGAGGCAAGACTGTAAAATGGAGGAAAGACAGTCTCTTCTATAAATGGTTCTGGGAAAATTGGACAGCTATATGTAAACAAATAAAATTAGAACATTCTTTAACACCATACACAAAAATAAACTCAAAATGGATTAAAGACCTAAACTTAAGACCAGATACTATAAAACTCTTAGAGGAAAACATAGGCAGAACACTCTTTAACATAAATCTCAACAACATCTTTTTCAATCCATCTACTACATTAATGCAAATAAAAGCACCATTTTAAATAAGGCACCTGAACATCCTTAGATTTTGATATCCATAGGGGTCCTGGAACCAATCCCCCTGTGGATACTGAGATACAATTGTACTGACTTCAATTATTTAACAGAGTCATGGAATAAAACTTTTGTTTTCATCCATCCAAAATTAAATCACCTCAGAATAGACAATTATGTTACTGTAATAAGTAACATGTGTCCGACAAATTTGTCATTTTAATTATCTTCATATTGACTTGGTTCCCAATTGATTCTAAAAGTAGTTTTTCTTTATATCAATATAAAATATCTACAACAAGATGATACATTATGCTGAAGCTATTAAAAAGAAAGAAACATTTTCAATCTGCAATGGTAAATATGAAAATAAAGGCAAAATTAGTTGGTTGACATATGGTATATTAACAAAATATTGATCTTGGCATTTTGACTGTGGGTAAATTTCATCAAAACCAAAATGTTTTAAGTCAGCCTAATGTGCAATATTAAAGTAAGTATTGTGACACATAAAAACATTAAATTCCATTCCAAATGTGATGAGGTTTATAGAACCAAATCTGTTAAAGTACACTTGTTTCAAACAAACAAAAAACATAACAAAACAGAAATAGACTCGTAGATACAGAGAACAAACAAGTGGTTGCTGGGGGGAGGAGGGGGTTGGGGGCTGGGTAGAATAGGTGAGAGAGATTAGAGGTACAAACTTCCAGTTATAAAATAAATAAGGCGTGGGGATGTAATATACAGAATAGGGAATATAGTTAATATTGTAATAACTTTGTATGGTGATGGATGGTAATTAGGCTTATCATGGTGATCATTTTGTAGTCTATAAAAATACTGAATATAGTACACCTGAAACTAATGTAGTATACCTGAAACTAATATAATATTGTAAGTCAATTATATTTTAATTAAAAAAGTATAATTGTTTTTTATGCAAAACATTTTCTTATGAGAGAAAATGTAAAAAAGAATATAGTAAATGTCTGAATAAAATAAATTCACGTATCAAAGTGAGGTATGAATTAGATGATTGAGTTCTAAGAGAACTTTAACTTCCAAATTTGTGATTTTAGGGTTTACTATACCGTATTCCATGTGATGGCTAACATGTGCCTTTGTCTCTGCTTTCTGCCACTTACCTATATTAGAATCATCTTATTAAGTCAGAAAATAACTGGCTATATTACTTAAGGGACTACTTTCTTCTCCATTAGAATGGACCAGGAATCTCATAAATAATCACCCTATATGGAACGGGATTTTCCTCCTGTAATAGTAAAGATGGTAAACTAAGCCTTCTTAATGCTGTCAGTGCTAGTTTCATAACTGTGGTAACACATAATCCAAAGTCCAAAGCACAGAAGTATAGCCTTTTTAACTGTAAAGACACTGCCAGTTATATTTCATAATGCATAAATTGTCCACATAGGTTGTGATAGCATGAAGAAGTACAGATATATTTTCTTTGAATCTTTCAGCTTGACTCTCATATTATGTATCACACAGCTACGAAAGTTTTATTAGAACTAGTTATTAGAGAGTAACTAGGTCATGCAGCAGGGTACTTAGGTTCCTTTTCAAATACTTGGCAAAATAATTTTGCCATACAAAAGATCATAGGGTGTTTCATGTCTTTAATATTAGCCTAGAATATATTTGGCTTCATATCAAAATCCTGATCCAAATTCCTAAGTAAACTAACTGATTTTGATTTTAGATTAATAACATATGTACCAATCTCTTCATTAATACTTCAGATGGCTAAAATCCATTGGAAAGCTTTCTGAACTTTGTACTCTCTATGTAGCCACTGGCTAGCATATTAACATTGACAACTGTGTCAAAGATGGTACAAAAACTTGTTCTTAAGAAGGCAAAGAAGGGTAAATCCATCCCCATGAAATATTTCTATGGGGATTTGTGTGAACTTTTTGAATGAATCAGAAGAAATGCCCGGTCACATTCATATAGTACTAGAAAATTAAAATATTAATTATTATATATTCAAAAGTCAGGAGCTAATTCAATATATCTCTCAGCGGGGAACCAGCCTTATTTGACGTTGAGCATCAGTCATTTGTTGCTCATCTTCACTTAAATATAGAAGGCCCAGATTCAGGTGAACCTACAGATCACTGATCTCATATATTCTCACACAAACAGTTGTAACACTGTACTTAAAGGAATAACGAAGGTGAAAAATCAATAACTAACTCCTTGGTCAATTCTACAGGCCCAGTGATTAGACTGCATCCACTTCATTACTGAGGCACAGGCTCCGGACGCACAGGCTCAGAAGCCATGGCTCATGGGCCTAGCCGCTCCGCGGCATGTGGGATCTTCCCGGACCGGGGCACGAACCCGTGTCCCCTGCATCGGCAGGTGGGCTCTCAACCACTGCGCCACCAGAGAAGCCCCAAATTATCCAATTTTAATCGAATAAATTTGAGCAGTAAACTAGGCAGCAAGTCCTGAGAGTGGCATGGGAAAGTAAATACGGTGAAAAGTAATATGACAATTTATCCCTAATTCCCAAATTTCCAGTTCCCTTCACGATTCTTGTCCTTGAGGCAATCACTATTTCAGTTACATACTTTCAAGCATACACACTCACGCCATTTTAACCAAAGGTCATGGCACATTAAGTATACTTTTCTGACATTTTCTTTTTTATTTACTATAATGTGAAGATTGTTCTTTTTATTTCTAATTCTATCTAGATAATTCTATCTCACATTTTTAATAGCTCTGTAGTATCCTCTTGAATGGGTTCACAAAACTTCATTAAACTGATCTGCTAATCCATTAGTAACAGACATCCAGATAATTTGTAGAAATCTGCTACTATAAACAGTACTGAAATTCATTTTCAGTTTTGTAATAAAGCACATTTGTAAGAGTGTATAATTAAGATACATTTCTGGAAGAGAAAACAGTGGATCAAAGTGAATGAACATTTCAAAATTTGATAAGTATTACTAAATTGCTTATTAAGATAAAGTATAATTTACAGTCTTAAAATATTATGACAGTGCATGTCTGTGGTTTCTCATCCAATCTAGAATGTTGCCAACATTTTTACCTTTTCCAGTGGTACATGATTATGGTACTCTTTTCTATTTATTTTATTTACAAGTGATAGGGACATATGTTAAGTATTTAAAAGCCATTTGAAGGCACTTTAACTGTGGAGGACTAACTTAGTTAAGACAAATCCTATAAAAGCTAGAAAAAATATTTAAAATATATACGCTTGAAGGCAGCATAGATCTACCAAGACACTGAGGACTTAAGGAATGAAGACACTAGTAAGAAGGGACACGAAGAAAAGTGAGCCCAACATTTTTCGACATGAGGCAGGTGTCAAAGCAGCACAGAGTCTGAAAAGCTAAGCAAACCTTTCATTAGTCTCCAGGGTCAGGAGGAAAAAAATCAATTTCAGATCCTGTGGCAGTGGAGGGACATGGCAAATGCTTGCAACTTTCAGATGTGACCAATTACACACCAGGAATAGTGATGCATCAAAACAGACAAGCCTCACAACGGAAACAGAGCTCCAAGTAAGCTCAGTTCCTCACTGGAATAAGCTACACTTTCCTCTGGAGAAAGTGTTATTCTTCAGAGCCACAGATGATTTCTGCCATTTTTTCCATACAAAAACTAGATTCATTAAAAAAGTTAACAGGCATATTAGGATTCAAGTTTAAAGAAGAAATTAAGAGACGACAGAAATGGACTTACAGGACAGTCATATATTACATGTATTAGACAAAAAATAAAATAAAAATGCGTAATGTGTTAAAAAAAATAGAGACTTTCATCAGAGGAACTGAAATCTAGAGAAAACACAAATAGAAATTTCAGAAATTCCTATGTAGCAATTAAAATTAATGTGATGGATTTAAACAGTGATTTGGAAAGATCTGACACATTACAGAGTGAAAGAACAACTGAATTAAATTCACTTACAGTAAAAACATATGCAACAATATTATATGTTTTAGGCCAGTATGTGCATTATAAATGTAAATGTGTAGAAATAGGTCTGTACGTACATACCACAAACCACTAACAATGGCAAATATAAGGAGGGGCCTTCAAGGGATGCTGGTTGTCTTGTCTGTATGACTGATTTGTTTACAAAGTGAATGCATTCACTTATCACTGATGTAATTGAAAAGTAACTGTTACTCTAGAGAAACACCTGAATGCAGGCTCCCTCTACTTCAACTCAGTGCCTGCCTTTCCTTAATCAGGAAAAAGACAATTAACTATAATTGAGGTCTGGTGCTGTCCATGTGCTCAGCTCCCATATATCCATAGAGAAAGATCCGTGAGGAGACAAGTCTATAGAGTTTTACACCTATGGTTCTAGGTGAAGTCCTTTCTCCAAAGATAACTTGCTGATTTAACAGAATTAATGAGACTATAAATTTGGAGAAAAATGGTGGTTGTAGAAGACACAGAAAACATAATTCAAAAAGAGTCATGTACCACAATGTTCACTGCAGCGCTATTTACAGCAGCCAGGACATGGAAGCAACCTAAGTGTCTATGGACAGATGAATAAAGAAGATGTGGCACATATATACAATGGAATATTACTCAGCCATAAAAAGAAACAAAATTGAGTTATTTGTAATGAGGTGGATGGACCTAGAGTCTGTCATACAGAGTAAAGTAAGTCAGAAAGAGCAAAACAAATACCGTATGCTAACAAATATATATGGAATCTAAAAAAAAAAATGGTTCTGAAGGACCTAGGGGCAGGACAGGAATAAAGATGCAGATGTAGAGAATGGACTTGAGGACACGGGGAGCGGGAAGGGTAAACTGGGACGAAGTGAGAGAGTGGCACTGTTATATATACACTACCATATGTAAAATAGATAGCTAGTGGGAAGCAGCCGCATAGCACAAGGAGATCAGCTCGGTGCTTTGTGACCACCTAGAGGCGTGGGATAGGGAAAGTGGGAGGGAGACGCAAGAGGGAGGGGATATGGGGATATATGTATACATATAACTGATTCACTTTGTTATACAGCAGAAACTAACACAACATTGTAAAGCAATTATACTCCAATAAAGATGTTTTAAAATAAAAGAGTGGTTACATTTTTTAAAGTAACTTGTTTATTTATTTAAATAACTTGTTTGTGTTAGAAATCTTTGCTATTTGAAAACTAATGGGTTTCAACTGAATTATATAGGAGTCATTTTAGTCACTAAGACAATGTGTGGCAGCAGGGTGTCCTGGGTAGTAGAGCAGCCTGGCAAAACAAAATGTTTCCATCCTGGATAAATATCTGTCCTTGTCCTTGACTCATTTTCTTGAACTCGGGCAAGAAAAGTAACCATTTGGGCCTTTGTTTACTCACTTATGAAAAGAAACATGATTTGCACTCATTGAGAAAAAACGGAATTTGGAATTGAGAGGGAGAAAGTGATAACAGAGCTATAATCTACTTTACTATTTTGTTTAATGTAAAAAAAAAAAAGTTATGAGTTTTGGCCCTGCATTTTTCTCCTATTAAGAATGAAGTAACTGAGATTTTTATATGGAGAGTTTGTGGACCCAGTTCATTTTTTCCTGTCATATTCTGCAGTGCTCTAATGCCAAAATGTCTTGTGTAGAACTAATGTGATAAAGCTTGTATGTTAAGAAAATTTGTCTGAAGAAACATCCCAGCCCCACATTTTTCAAAGGATGAGCTATGAAATACTTGCACCTAAAGATGCAATTAAAAGCCAAAGGAGGGAGTCTCATTTAAAATAAATTTAGATACCCTTCATGATACATTTCTGTTTCAAAGAGTCATAATACATGTTCATGTTTAAAACCTCAGAAACACTTAAGAACAGCCACTTAATGGTATATGGTCCACCATTTTCTAAACATTTTAACAATTGTCCTTTTCTATTAACTTTTGTTAATACAAAATCTGCAAACCTAGTGTTTTACAAAATATGCTTTGTGAAACATTTTCCTACCATAAGAATACAGTTTGTTCTGATTTAAATTGAGCTGCACATGTTGAATAATCTATTCTAAATCCATTCCATCTGGGAGACCCAAGTTGCTCTGAGTCTCTGAAACTATGTGTACACAGGAAATAGGAAGAGTCTATTAATTCAATCCACAAACATAAATTGGAGGAAAAAATTGAAAAATAATGATTCCTCTCTTGCAGAAGCTCACATTTTCCTGCAAGACAAATATATAAGCAAACAACTGAATAAAAAAAATGGAAATGGTACAAGTGTGAGTCTTGAGAATTTCTCTGGAAGCATTTGACTGTCCTTGTTCCTTGTAGTTCTTCCCCACCCCCTGTTGCATTTGACATTTACCCTAACTGGTTCTCTTCACCCCTCTTGATATATCCAGACTGCCCAAATAATGACTGCTAATTTTCAAGAACAATTCCTCTATTCTCAAAGTCCAGACTCTCCTAATAGTGGCCGCTAACCCACACAACCATCCAATCTGTCCATTTCCAAAATGTGCTGCACTTCAGCCGACAGCCTCTGGCTGAAGTCTACCTGAACTTTGAACAGCCTCCTGCTGCTAAAACCTGATAAAACATTTCACCCTCCTTTCTCATGTTAGATGCTCCTCTGGAACTTTTCATGTTCCACATTCTAGAATAAAAGCTCATGCTAAGGGTGTTCTGGTTGATTTCCTTCCACAAATGCTAGTAACGTTGTATATTATCAAGGTACAGTGTAAAGACAGACATCTAATCCTGCCTTCAGGATTTGGGAAGAAGAGGTAGTGTTCAAGCTAATCTTGAAGAAGTAAAACATCAGCAGTTACAGTTGTTCTCAGTGTTTGTTTTTGGGAAGAGGATGCCTGCTAAATATTTTAGATGTTTGTATTAATTTAATTTTTACAACAACCCTTTGAGGTAGGTTCTTCAGATAAAGAAATGCAGGCACTATAAGTTCAGGTTACTTGTCCAAGGTCACATAAGCAGTAAAAAGCCACATGTAAAAGGTCACATGTCATAGTAAACAGCAGAACTTACCTCAGATTTCTTGTGATGATTAAATAAGAGCAATGTATACAGTAACGGCTCAATAAAATTCATTTATAATTATATATATATACATATATATTATTACATGATAAGAATCCTATGAGACCATTTAATTTCAGTAAATTGATTCAAACATTGGATGTGCATAATAAAGAGAAAGAATTTTTGTTTCCAAATCTGTCACAAGCTCCCTATTTCCAGAAGGTACTATATCTAGTACTCTAAGTAATATTTAAAAATATAGGTGATATCAGTATAACATAGTATTAAAAGCATTATCTCTTTGTAAGTACTAGCTCTAGGTAAATACATTTTGAACTTTATGAGATTCATTTTTCTTCTTTGCAGTATGGTGATAACAATAGTACCAACTGCATTGGATCATCAAGAGAAAACACCTGCAAAGCTCCTAACAGTTCCTAGCTGGAGTTAGTATTCAGTAAGTACTAGTCACGATGATAATTAGTTTCAGAAAAACAATAGTTGTAAATATTGTACCCATCTTTATATGTTCCAAATATTCTTCTCCATTTCAATGAATTATTTTCACAAAGCAAGTGTCTCCTTAAATACGTTCAACAAAAGAAGCTTTTGCTTGTGCTCTGTAGGGGCACTGAAATGTCTGTAAATTAGTTCTACAAGTGTCTCTTGTGCATCAAATCTTGAGTTCCTGATGAAAATATTTACAAATGCACAGATAATGAAGGAAAATTGACACTATTCATTTTAAGAGTAATCAAAACATTTGGCATCATCATTATTTTTCTCTGTCAAAGACCAATTTTATGGATGTAACATATGGCTTCTAGGAGGTTTGAAACCATCAATAGTGAAATGATGAGGAATTATGAAATGATTTATATACTATGTTATTCAATACATTACTGAGCTTATTATGTTTTTATACATATATATCACGTATTACAATAAAAACTGAGAAACAACTTACATACTTAAAAGAGAAGATGGTTAAATAAATTCCATATAATCATGAAATTGATGTTTTAAATGATCATTTAATGGCTTGTAGAAGGAATCAGTGGTGAATTTCATGTGGATGATGAGGAACAGAGAGGTGCCATGAGAAATTCCTAATTTATCAATTTGCAAACTAAATGGATTTGGGGTTGGAGATCAAGAGTTCTGTGTTGGACATATACGTGTAGCTGAATAAATTACTCAGGAAGTAGAGAAAACATCTGGGCTGGGAAGAAAATTCATGTTGTCAGAATATAAAGGATAACTAAAACCATAGGTGTGGATGAGAAAATCTAGAAAACTAGGCTTCAGCTCACCAAGACAAGAAGACCAAGAAGGCTTGAAGAACCATAATTTATGGAAAAGTTGAAGAACAAAAGATATTTACTTTGATTCATTTGCCCTGTTATCATTCACAAAATAAAGTACATAATCTTGTCCTGAATATTTATGTACAATTACTACAGAGTCTTTCCCCTGTTTCCGTTTGGCATGAGTTTAACAGTTTGCCGGAAATGGGATTGGTAAATTATTAATATGTATTGATATGTTTCATATATGCTTTGAATACTTTCTTCCCCACCCATGGGAATGTTCCAGGCAGTACTTTAAGACATAAATAAATACATGCTACATTCCAAGGTCGCAAATTGTTTATACCCCTTGTCCTATTTGAAATTTCTTGCCCAGGATAGGTTGCTCAAGTTTCTAATCTGTTGTTTTATACGTGGACTCTTTGTGCTGAGCTACTACTGAAGTTTCACTTAAACTGCCTGCTTGCCTTTCATGGCTGTTATTTCCCCTAGACACTAATTTTTCAGAATAAATGATTTCATCTCTCCAAAGTGAGATTCTATTATCAAAACGTCCATGTTTTAATCTTCTTAATCTTTCTGAAACTTAAAAAGCTAAAGACAATATATTGGAATTTTAAAAACACTATCCAAGGCGGGGAGGAGAAGAGAAGGGGAGGGCCCCCTGTTGATAGAGCCTGCCCTAAAAACATCCTGGTCTCATTTTCCTCACTTAAGATGCAGTCTTGGCTCTCCTGTGAGACTTAATTATTACTGGCTCCCTCTGGCTACCACCTCCCATATTTTCACCAGACCTTATTCCTCTAAATAACACAGTTTCTACTGCCTTGCTACTTTCCATGTCACTCTCTAAGAAATCTCAAAACATTCTTGATGATTTCTAAGGTGTTTTTTTTTTTTTTTTTAACCGTGAATTTCAGGGGAAAAACTGCTAGAAAGCAGAAAATAAATACGCATTGGGGAAATGTTATAAAAATACAAAATGGTATCCAATTTTGTCTGTTTTTTTCTTGTCATTTTGCTCTGTCAGTAAAAACTGTTTTTTTGTGTTTTTTTTTGTAAAAGAGTTATTCATTCACTGTATCCCATTTACTCTTTGGGCTGATGGACTTCTTTTTTTAAAATAATCTGCTGAATTCTGTGCACCTCCTCTGCAACTTTAGACTGTTGAAAGAGACAGGTATTACCAGTTACACTGATGCTTACTATGTACTATACACACAAGAACTTTATGTGTGTCAACTAATTGAATTTTCATAACAAACACATTTTGCAAAGAGGAAATTTAGGCCGAGATTAAACTGCCCCTATTCGTACAACTAGTGGTGATAAAATCAGGATTCAACTCCTGGCCTCTGGCACCAGATGTGAACAACTGTCTGCTGTTGCAAAAGCAACCACAGGCAGTAAAATTTGGTAATCAGTTAGCATGGTGTTCTCATGTGAGGCTAAACTTCATTTCAGAGTAAATTACAGCCAACGTTTCCAATGTGCTTCTTAGAACACATTCCCGTGGGCTATTAACAGGTATTACCAGGGTGGAGGTGGGGGGGGGGAGTGCTTTGTCAAATACGTTTGAAAAACATGGGATTAATAAGCACTGAACAGTTTGTTTTCAGGACTTTTAACACCGTTAACGTGATATAGTGCATTGCGCCTCTAGCGGTAGGACCTTTATGCATTGTTTTCCAAATATATTTAACAATGAAACGTACTTTTGGAAGAACATGTATCTAGTAAGAGTCTAGGCAGCCATTTTCAAAAACTCTGATATAAATTGTTTCTCCCTCTCTGACTATCTCAAGAAACTACTGCTTCTGTTCTCTGGAACAGGGTTTGAATAAGCTTCCAGTCCTGAGACAAGAGGTCTGACACGAAAGTGGAAAGAAGAAAGGAAGGATTAAGGAAGAGACTCAGAAAACCTGTTGTACATCAGTAGAAGAGGACTTATAGCCCAGACTTAGGAGCAATTATCAAAACCCAGGACCCAATTCTAGGGTTGAATTGGCCTCAGATGCTGCTTGATGCTCAGGCCCAAACTGTAGAGCTGAGGCCATTGAAATTCTGACTGACTCGAGTCCAAACTGATAATGACATCTGAGAATGGAGCTGAGCCTGAATATAGCTATCAAAGAGTCTTTACCTATGGACCTTACATTTTAAATGATATGAATAGATATAAATCATGCCCCAAACTATTAGTCACTTAAGTTATTTTATCAAGCTATATAGTCCCAGCTAATTAATACATTTTACTTTGGGAGTACTGTTCTGTGTCAGAACACATAGTTTCCCCAGATATTAATGCTGATAGACCTGGTGCAAGTGAATAGTAAAAATGTTTCAGCGAGGCTTCTTTAAGCAAACTAGAAACTGGGAGGCAAGCCTAGAAATGGAAAAAAATAAAAATATGAAATTAAAAAAATTACATAAAAAGTAACAAAGAAGGTGGGTGTAACTCAAAGATTTCCTTTCACAAAATTATTGGTCAAGACTGGTCTGGAGAAGGTGGACAGTTTTACCCTCTCCATGGGTTGGTGACAATAACTGCCTTAACAGTCCAGGCTAGAGGGCACAACTCAGAAATGACATGCCCTGCACTTCTGCTCCCAAGCTAAACTAGCACCTCGAAGTTTACTCTCCCGAGACTGCTATGTTAGGAGGAATGCAAAGGAAGACAGAGGGGAGAGTGCATCAAGGCAGAAAAATCACTATATTAGACAAGTTATTTAACTCTTCAGAGCTTCCAAATTCTCATTAAATAGAATTATTGGGATTTTGAGGGAGCCTGATGAATGGTCTGTCTTTCCTCCCCTTAGCTGTGAACACACCAGTATATTTAAAATATTGTCCTCTGACTATGAGAAGCCTTTTAAGACACTGCAGGACTAGTTCTCTTGCCAAGTGAATTCTGAGGTCCAGAATTAGGCAGAGTGAAGCCAGCAGTCATAGACTGTGCTGAACCAAGGGAAAATACTTGCTTCCTGTAGGCATGTGGCTTTTCGCTTAGCACTTGGTTAACATTACAGAATTCACATTAAACTAAAGTTTTCAAATCTCCTCATTTTGTATCTATAATGTATTTTTATTTTGTCAAATGCCAACTGCTCTGTGTAGAGATTTTTAATTAACAAAGTTATTACATATCCATTATTTCTTTTTGTAGTAGCATAGATGATTGCACCCGAGACGTAAATCCATGTATATTATGCCATCTAAAACTTTAATAATTTCCTATGCTTATTTCATAATTGTACTTTTGTTAATGTTATTTATCACCTTTTTAAATTTTGTCCTTGGCTAATGAAAGTTAAAAGTTGCTGATGCATCCTAGTATCATTAGCCTCTGGGTGATTGCTAGATCATTGCCTTATTGATGAAATCACCTTAGGACAAGGTCTCCATAACTCTTCCTCGTTGGACATCTACAGGATAAATCTGCCTTTTTCCAAATTCTAACACACAGAAGATTGTTTTGTAACACATCTCCTGCCTGTATCTCATTATGGTTAAGTATTCTTTTATAACAAGCGCATTTTACAACACATTTTGGCTTACGTTGCATCACAGGAATAACTTTGCTGCTTGGCAATGAGTGTTTTCCATCCTTACAGTACATTTGGTCTCTTCTTAAGATCCCTTATGTTGAAGAGTGAAACGCTACAAATTTGCCTTTGCCTCAGCAATCTGGTATTGATGTATTTGTTCCCCCTGTGCTCATTCTCTGCAAGTCCAAATTGCTCACCTACTGAAAGCTCTCAAGGTAGTGACCTGGAATATTAACAGGTTACATTACCTCATTAAGCAAAAGAAACCGCTCTTACTCAGAGTCTGTAGATGCTGACAACGCATTTATCCAAAAAATTATTAATGTTTGGATGGTAGTGTAGTTGGAAAGATATTCTATACATCCAGACTGAGGGTTCTCTAACTTTTCATAGGTTATCAAAATGTCACCCATTAGTTGTTGCCTTTTCCTTGAAAAGTAAAGATTAATGATGTTAAAATGATACATTTTAATACAATGAAGTTACACTTCTTTCTGACTCTACCTCAGATGTTGATGATCCGGCACTTTTTTTTTTTTTTTCCAGCAACGGCACAAGTTCATTTGAAGGAGAAAGACAACCCTTAAATAACAGGGCAATTATTATTTTAATCAAAAGCAGTATTATATTTTAAATTAATCTTCAAAAGAGTCCCTGAAGCTAAAATTTCAAAAGTCATTAATCAATTAAGCAAAATAATACACAGTCTTTCAAAGCAATCTATCTCCTGAAGGTTGTTCAAACTATTTTCTGAGAATGAAAACTTAGCACTTTTTCTTCAGTTCCATTGAGCAGTTTTATTTTTCCAATAATTGTCCGATATGTAAAAATAATATGATGATGTAAATATAAACAGTCTAATGTTTTTAAATGGTTCTATCAGATAGGGCTTTTTCAGACACATTTATTTTCCAGGAACATAAACTATTGAGTCTGCTTCTCAGCTCTGCTAGTAATCAGACTATGATATTCTTATTAGACACTCAAAATCTGATAATGGGACACCACCAAGGTCACACAGCCCTTCTATTTTCTTAACAATAGTTCCCTCCGATCTAGTACTCAATACAGAGTTAATCCCTGCTTTCCTGGAATCTCACTGTAGAGTTTTTCATTGTAAGCCCAAACTGTATAAAAATCCCTCTCTCTTCTTACTAAGATATCCAATTCACAGTTTCTCACGGTATATTCTCTCTCTTGCTGAAGAAAATGATAAATCTAATAGATTTTATTTCACTACAGATATGTTCCTCGCGATCTTTATCTGATGGGCTTTGTCAAAATTCTTAAGTGACCCCTGCTGCTTGCAAAACACTACTAAAACTGTATACATCAAATACAATTGACCCATGAACAACATGGGTTTGAACTGCAAGGGTCCATTTATACACAGATTTTTTTTCCCAATAGTAAATACTACAGTACCACAGGATCTGATGTTGGTTGAATCCACGGATGCAGAACCATGGATAGGGAGAGACAACAATAAAATTAGACTCAGATTTTCAAGTGCATGGAGGGTCAGCACTCCTGACCTCCAAATTTTTCAAGGGTCAACTATATTTAGAAATAAAGGAGTAATGTAACAGAAATGAAATGAAAGAAATATGTACACAGGATAAATATCAAATTCAGTCACTTATCTTTAGAAACTAATCAAGAATCATTAGATGCTACACAGTAAATTGCTCAGTACTGAGGTTTTCCTGCCTCCCCCGAACTATTTAATACATATTTCTTTTTTTTTTTTTTTTTGTGGTACGCAGGCCTCTCACTGTTGTGGCCTCTCCCGTTGCGAAGCACAGGCTCCGGACACGCAGGCCCAGTGGCCATGGCTCACGGGCCCAGCCGCTCTGCGGCATGTGGGATCTTCCCGGACCAGGGCACGAACCCGCATCCCCTGCATCGGCAGGCAGACTCTCAACCACTGCGCCACCAGGGAACCCCTACATATTTCTTTATTTTACTATTTCTTATCTATGGCTATGCCTTTGAATTCTTTTTCGTAGCATACCACATGAACCTGCTCCCCTCAGGCAGTACATTTTTGCTCCAAACTTTGTCCAACCCTCTTCATGCTCAAATATGCCTACAATTACCTTGTTCTTCCAGAATATTCTTCTTAACACAAACAAACTGAGTTGATGTTTCAATACAGAACATTTTAAGTGTCACAGAACAGGAAGCCTGAATCATTCATTATAAATAGGGTTTAACCGAGGAAGAAATGATGCCATTTTAAGAGTTACTCAATAGACAGCATGAAGTTGTCATTTCAGGAACACTTGAGGTAATACAGGTTTTAAATACTTTCCAATATTCCTTAGAAAGAGTATGTGCAAACATGGAGACAAGAAACAGCTTGTCACTTGCTGTTGCTGAAATGTGGTACGCAGGGAAGAAGTAGCTGGTGAGTACATTAGAGAAAAGTACAGAGCATGCCAAAGAATTTGAACTTGACTTTCAGGCACAGAAAAATTCCACTCCTATCTGTCATGTGGAGGAAGATGTAAATCTGTTTTACGCTGCTGCAATGAGCAGGAGTATGACTAACGGATAGTAGTTATAGTTGAATTTCTGTTCAATATAAGAAATATTTTTCTAATAACTAGAACGGTCCAGAAAATATGATGAGTCAATTAGGCTGAGTGCCTCTTACTTCCTAGAAGTGACTAAGTAGATAATAAATGCCCATGCCTGAGGAATATGTTAAAAAATAATTTCTCTTTTCAATTCTATGATGTTCTCTGTTGGGATTCTAATAAACTTATCAGTGGTAGTGTTAGTGTTAGGATGGACACAATTGTGCTACCTTCACTAAGCAATGAATTAACACATAAGAAGCATTTTAGAGTTATACAGAATAGTGACTAAGAACAGCTGCTGCCATGCCATGGTGGCAGGACAATAGGAAAGAGGTTTAACATCAGACAAACTTTTTAGATGTGATATTGCATCCCACAGAAGATGCCTTACTTTGCATGATCATAGAGGAAGTATAAATTATGTTAGTTATATCATAATAATATATGAGAATAGATATTCTATTATAATCCAATCATAGATTAATTAGTTCATCAATAATATAATATCATCCACAACGAACATTTTGAATGCCTACTAGGAACTAGGTACTCCAAGATATTTTGCATATATTTTCTCTAATCCACCAACCAACCTGAAAGACAAATATTATCCTCTCTTTACAGATCACAAAACCAAAGCTCAAAAAGATCGGGATCATCAGAGCTAATAAGTGGCATATTGAGAGATCTGTCTGTCCCCCAGCCCTATGGCATACTCATATAACAGACAAACCACTCAATTGCTTTAAAACTGTAACTTAATTTTTTAAGACTTTAATGTATTTTCCCAGTAGGGTGCTAAGATTAGCCTCCTACTGTCATCAAGAGGATTTTTTATTTGTTTTTTTAATATTCTTCTTTCCAGTTACAAAATGGGAACATCCTAAACTCTAAACTCAATAAATTAAATATAAATTGACTAACACCTATGTATGGAAATAAATATCAACAAGAACACTGGAAAAAAGAGGTATAAATTAATAAAAATTGAAATAAATTAAAAAATAAGTTTATGTTTAACTCAATGGATTGAAATAACTTTGGCATCTGACAAAATTGGAGTAAAGATGTTAAAAATCTCTGATCAGTCTTTAAGACATACTAGAATGTCAACTGCTGTCACTTCCAATTTCCTAAGTGGTGCATATTCCATTTTCCTTATTAATCATCCTGTCCTAAATTCTCCAGTTAGCATCCTCTTTTGTGACTCCTCTGAAGAGTGTGAATTTCTTATAATCCTATATTTCAGATATTAAAATGATATATCCTGGATTCCATTGTAATTTAGCCCCCTGTACCATTTTCCAGTGTGACTAAACAATTAAGATATTTTATAAGAAAAAGGGTTAACAGTAAAATGTAAGTGAAGAAATACAGTTGATAGAGTTGATTCACCATGTGCTACATACTGCAGAAATAGCAAGTATTATTTTTAATGTTTTTTATATATATGTATATGTATACGTATATACATATATACATATTTATGCAGCGTTATTTTCTGGAGGTTAAATACTTTCTGTTTCTGCTCTGGGAATCAAAGATAGTCACAGAATATACAATGTACACTCACAAGCAAAAGTCAAGCAAATAAAAGTGAGTAAAGAGCCAGTAGTGTCACGAGATGGCTTTTACTTTTATAAAAGAAAATATTATAAAAATTGATGCTGAAAATGAAGTTAATTTGCAGACAGGAAACACCTGGGAGTAAGTTAAATAATTCTAGCACACTTTCAGTCACCTGAATTTTTAACATAAGAGATAGGCTACTGGACAGTCAAAGTAACCAATATAATGAGGTGGAAAATGGTTTCTAAAGTGTGGTTTATTACATATTTATAAATAATCTATTACTGTATATAGATTATAAATAATCTATTATGTATAATCCAGATGCTAGCCAAAGATATGGGTAACACTGTTTGTAAAAATAAAAAGTAGGTGTAGATTTTAGACTGGGGTAAGCCATAATCATACATCATTAACCCCAATAATTATTTATCGTAAAATTAGTGCAACTGGTTGTTTGAATATTTTACCTGGAAAAAAGAGAAAAGTAAGATCTTGGACAGGGTTGCATACAATCTTATGATGGGTGGTTAGGGGATAGAAGGAAAGAAAACAAAATGCAGTGAAACAGGAATATTCTTAACTCCTCCAGTTAACTGGGGAAAAAGTGTTATTTCTTAGGGGACAGTTATAAAAAAGTAAGGTTATTTGTATGGATTTGACTAGGCCATTACTAAGGGGATTGAAATACATTTACACAGAGAGAGTAGTGTAGCTCTCTCTCAGCTTTCATAACTATTCTATTAGGCATTAATACAGGAAATTTCTATAAGGTCAAGTTTAGCTACTTCAGACATCCTCACAGTATCTTAGACTATTTGCTGCTCAACATGTGTGATGGTTTTGTAACGTGTCAACTTGCTGGGCTAAATGACATTCCCCAGAATTCTCTTTCCTGTATGTTTTCGGTTAGAGTCGTCTGCTAGAAAATTCTTGAGGGGACGTGGAGGGTTTGAAGTGAAGCTGCAGCTCTTTCGTAGTGTGCGCGCACGCGCACACACACACGCGCGCGCGCACACACACACACACACAATTTAACTCCAGTAAGAAAGGTCGTAAGCAGTGACAGCTACCATAGTTTCAGCCTGTCTGTGGAAGTTCCAGTTACTGCCCTGTGGCTTTTCAGTTTCAATATTCAGCATGAAAAATTAAGATGACAACCCAACAGCCTAATAGTCTTATAGAGACTATTTAACCAGCTCTCAAAATTGCATAAACTCAGATCCCTGTAACAAATCCCTTTGTGTATATGTGTGCTTATATATTCATTTGCTAGGGCTGCCATAACTAAGTACCACAGACTGGGTGGCTTGAACAGCAGAAATGCATTGTTTACAGTTCTGGAAGCCAGAAGTCTGAGATCAAAATTGCTACCTTCTGTGAGCTATAAGGGAAATGTTGTCCCAGGCCTCTCACCTTACATGGTGTGGTTTTATGGCAAGTTTTGGAGTTCCTTGGCTTAAAGATACATCACTCTGGGGCTTCCCTGGTGGCGCAGTGGTTGAGAGTCCGCCTGCCGATGCAGGGGACACGGGTTCATGCCCCGGTCTGGGAGGATCCCACATGCCGTGGAGCGCCTGGGCCCGTGAGCCATGGCCGCTGAGCCTGCGCATCTGGAGCCTGTGCTCCGCAACGGGAGAGGCCACAACAGTGAGAGGCCCGCATACCGCAAAAAAAAAAAAAAAAAAAAGATACATCACTCCATCTCTGCTTTCATGTTCACATGGTGTTCTCCCTAAGTGCAAGTCTCCGTGGGCAATTTTTCCCTTTTTATTGTATAAGGACATCAGTCATACTGGACTCTATTTCAGTATGACCTTATCTAATTACATTTGCAATGACTCTATTTACAAATAAAGCAATAATCACATTCTGAGGAACTGGGGATTAGGACTTCAACATATGAATTTTGTGGGGTGACAACTCAACTCATAACAATGCATATGTGTAGAAACACACACACACACACACACACACACACACACACACACACATCGCCCAGTAGTTCTGGTTCTCTTATTGAATGCTTAATAACAGGCCATTTATGCCATGTATTTCCACATATCCATGCCTTTGTCCAAACTAGAAATATCTTCCTACCATTTTCACAAGAAAATACCTGTTGAGATTCTAAGATCCAAGTCAAAAGTTTTCTACAGAATATTCCCTCCCTGTTACTTTACTGGGTCAACATTGGGGGCAGAATTAATTAGGATATGCATACCTTAACTAACTAACTAATTACATATATATGTAAGTTGTATAATTGTATAATTATTTAAAATCATTTATTGTATAATCATATAATCTATAATTGTATGAATTTGAATGCTATGAACAAAACCTCCATAAGATAAGGCAATAATCCAACACCATCTTCAACAATGTTTTCAACATTTGAGGATAAGGAAAATGATTTACTCCTATTGTATGCATAGCACTGTTCATGGTGCCAAGACCTCATAAACACTTTGGGGAAAAAACCTACTGAATGAAGTACACCTTGGGCCAATTCAGTTTTTTAAACTTCTGATTAATAAATTGCAACCATATCCATGTATATCTTGAATAATGCTTAACATTTTTAAAAGAACTATGACAGCTTTAGAATACCAGGATTTTAGTCTTTGTTCTGATGCCATACAGTCGAGGCAGTAAAACCTAAGGCTATATTTTTCTGACTCCCTTGTAGCTCAAATGCAGCATGTGACCTAGGTTTCCCCAAGCAGATGTAGTCATGCAGCAGGGTGTGATGTGAGGTGATGGCTACAAGCAGAGATGTTAGATCATCTGGAAAGCATGAACTATCTAGAAATCAGATCACCTCAGTAAGCTGGTGGAGTTCACAGCATCCACTCCCTACTGTCAGAGGAACTGAGCCACAGCACCAGCCTTACAGTGGAGGGAAGTTTTCTCTAGACACTTGGTTTCTAGTTGTGTAACATTCAAGCCCAAATCTTCAGCAGGGACTTCAGAATATCCTTCAGTAAATCCTACTCTGCTCCAACTTGCTGTATTAGACTTTTATGTTCTGTAAAGAAGAATTTTGAAAGATGATCTATGAAAAGAAAAATTTCTTTCTCAACTATTTGAACCTGGAGACATAGATATTCTTCCAGGTGGTGGTAGGTCAGTGTTGTGGTTATATATACTCAGGAACTGGGATGGTCATTACTGGATCACGATCAAGATGAGTTTCCATGGGAAGTTGTGCAAGATAAAGAAAGGAACAAATTAACAGGGAAACACGGAAAGAGGCAAAAAATAAGAGAAGCTGAGAGTAATCCCAGAGACAAAGAGTAAAACATTTGCCTTACTTCCCTGTTCTAGTTTCCACAGAACAAGTTGTATTTAGTTATTTGTCTCTAGTTATTCATAAGGTAATAGTCTAGTATGTCCTATGATACCCTTAACAATTAAATTCCATTTTCTCGAGTGAGCTAGAGTGGCCTACGACTTGACAACCCAAAGAACCTGGACTAAACTGTATCATCTATTATACCACCCTTACTCATTATGTAATAGCAGAAACTTAGATGATATCTTCAGAAAATGTTACTGTACCTTATAATTTAACTCTAAGATACAATTGTGAATATAAAGAATGGTTTTATTGTTTCTGATAATGAGGAGAGAATCTCTTTCTCAGGGCTTCTGTGAATTTTAATTCGAACTGCATAGAAAAATCTCTCTAAACAGAGAAATGTTTATTTTTTTTGAATATTATGTATTCTGTGTTTTAGCTCAAGGCAAATATGTAGTGCCATTAGGAAGCATTAGGAAAACTACCTCACAAATTTCAACTGCTTCTCCTTTTTTTTTTTTTTTTTTTTGCGGTACGCGGGCCTCTCACTGTTGTGGCCTCTCCCGTTGCGGAGCACAGGCTCCGGACACGCAGTCTCAGCGGCCATGGCTCACGGGCCCAGCCGCTCCGCGGCATGTGGGATCCTCCCGGACCAGGGCACGAACCCGTGTCCCCTGCATCGGCAGGCGGACTCTCAACCACTGCACCACCAGGGAAGCCCTGCTTCTCCTTTTTAAAAGTAAGGGCAGAAATAGAAATATAACCCAGGCATCAAGATATAAAGATGAAGTAAACTGTGATATATATTCACAATAAGATTTTGCATACTGCCACAAAAATGAATAAGTCACCACTATATGCAAGGGCATGGATGGATCTTAACAACATAATGTTGACATTAGGAATGCATAGAGTATGATCGACTTGCATAATGTTTACAAATAGACAAAATTAAAACACATTGTTTAGGGGAAACATAGAGAAGTAGCAAAACTATAAAAAAAGAAAGGAAATCATTTTCATAAATACTAGCACACGGTGCTTCTGGGAAGGAGGAAGGATAAAAGGTCAAAAAAGGACAGGGCTGGAGCTTCTAGTTGCTGACAATTTTCTATTTCTAACCTGGGTGTTTACATTTACATGGATGTTTGCTTTAGAAGTATTTATCTGATGGAATATGTATGTTTTCTGCTATTTTATGTATTTCTTTTAAATGCTAATTAAAAGGGCTTCAGAAAAAGAAAAAGAACCCCAGGGAATTAGACTTTCTTGATTCCAAGACATCTTAGAGATATTAAAACTTGTAGAGAGGATTGTGAAAGAGTTATTTCAGCCGAAGTTTCAACTATGGGTTTTTCTTTCAATTTTTCATTTTGAAACTCTAGATACCCTCTTACCCCTCTGCCCTGCCATCTACCCTGAGCGCAGGTCTTCTCGGTTTTCCCCATCCCCTGCCCTAGGAAGAGCCCCTCCCGTCACAGGCTTTCTGCAGCACCCATTCCTATGTCTCTCTATGCTTAGCTTGCTTCTGCAGGCAGCTCCTGAGCCTTCCAAATGTCTCCTTACGGCTTCATCCCACTGCAGGTCAAGGCCCATTCCCTCAGCTGAGAGGTGGCAGTGCAAACAATAAAGAAAGTTCTCCTTTAGCTCCACAAACCTCTCTGGAGTTGAGCTGAGTCTCTACCAGTGACACATGACACACAACTCTTCTAAAATCTAAGACAGGGACGTGTCAGCTCCTGGCATCATCTGTCATTAAGTACAAAAATCATTGTGTCTAGCAACTACTTTTTTCAAAATCTGTGATGACGTAATTTCCCTGTTTCACTGGAAATTGCCTCTCTCTCTCTCCACAGTTCTAGTTATTTTGTTGTATTTCAAGGGATGGAATGAATAAAAATACCTTTATGGTAGCAAATTTAACTGGAAGTCTAACTAAACACCTGAGATGGGATCATTATTCTCCTTTCATTCATGTTTAGACATGATGCTTAAAGTTTGCGTAGTGTAATTAATATCACAGCCAGTAAGTGGTAGAATTAGAGCTCAAAACCCAGGTCCCTCTGTCTTCACAGCCTAAGCATTTTACTGCTGTACAGCACGGCCGCCAGGGATTAGAAGTCAAGGATGTACATTCATCTTCATTGGCATTACTGGCACATGCAAAGCTGTTTTTTGGTCACTGCTACATCCTCAGTGCACATAATGGTAAGGCGAAGTTTTTATATGTAGAGCAAAGAAAGAATATAGCACCTTGGTCTATGTGAATAAAGCACTGTGTAAACCACCCAGGAAACTTAAAAGAAGAGATGATATATGAGCCACTTGTGCTGCATAAGGAAATATTTTGGTTAGTTAGAAATCTGAGCGTCATCCTGGTCTCAGCTCCTTCCATCCCCTCCACAGCTAACCTACCAAGTTGTGACAGTTCAGTGGGTCAGTTCCTCTCCTAACCTTTCCAAAGGAAAGGGTCTCCCCTTGTTTTTCTTTTCTGGTCCCTACCAACCCACTCTCCACATTGTGGCCAGATGGATCTTCTGAAAACAAAGAAATCCTGGGCCCCTCGTCTACTTAACACCTGTGAATAGATGCCCATTTGCCCCAGAGAACAAGTTTAATAAATCTGTGTATGGTTTGTACAACTCGTCATCACCTGGCCCTGATTTCAGGCATCTACTTTCTGGCATTTCTGCCCCACTGCTCACTCCCTTGCAGGCTCCCAGAGGCCCTGTGCTCCATTTCATTTTCTTAAATCAGCTGAGCACAGTCTGGGCTCCAGGCCGTGACACAGGCTGTTTCCCTGATGGGACCAGTCCACGTCAGCTCTGAGTGGCCTAATGCTTGTAATACACTGGCCTGCTTAATCAGGCCTCTGCCAGGGGTCGCATCTCGTTTTTTACTCATCTTTCTCCCCAATGCTACCTACAAGCCTGTAACAAAGTGGCAACTTGGTGAATGTCTGAATTAAAACAGGGAGCATTTTGTCTATTCCAAAAAAAAAAAAAAAACAGGATTCTAGTCTATCCCTCAAGTCAGTAAAGGGATAATACAGGCAATAATTCATTTTAAAATGCTGCTGTGCACTTTCATTTTTATAGATGAAAATAATAAAAGTCATTATTAATGTTTGCTCTGGATGTTTCTATGTTTAAAGAAGCTCCAGGACTCTTATTTAAACATGCCAAGTGTCAGTCATTTTGAAAACTACAACCTGAAAAGGAAAAACATATATAAAAGTCACAATGGTAACTCAGTTTTACAAGCAGCACTTTAGATTTAAATCATTCATCACCACTGAGTGAAAAAATCAATGGAAGGAAGGTTTTTATGACTTTCTATTTTTATAAAACTATAAAAAGTCATAAATATTTAGAGGTATGGTGCATTTTCAAAAGAGAAAAAGATTTGGAACAGTAGTAATAAAGAGAATAACTGGGAAGCTTCTGTATCTTACTGTGGTTAAGGCAAATGAATGAGTAGCTATTTACTTTGTTAGTGGAACTAAATGCCATAAACCTGGTGATCAGCCCCCTCCACGGCAGTCCAAAGCGGAACATCCCTGTATTTATAATCTGCTCTGGAGAGCAAGTCTCTCTGGTAATAGAAGCTGAATACTAGTTAGTCATTGTCGAGGTCTTCACGGTGCTGGAAAAGCTCACCACTCACACTCACAGTCAGACAGCATCAGTAAGAAAGGGGCTAGCTGCTCCCCCCAGAATTCAAGGGTCATGTGTGCCATCCACATTTCCTCCCCTTGACGTCTTATCAGTCACCGGGTTCTGCTGATTTTGCCTCTAATGCTTCTTGATTCTTGGCCCTTCCCTCCACGTTCACTGCTACAATCATCTCTCACCTGGGCACCCACCTACAGTGATCCTTCATCCACTCTTAATACCCTCTCATCTATCATCTTCAGGGAAAGCGTAGTATCAGTTTAGTAACACAAGTATCATCTGCTTGGCTATTTTTCTCCAGCCTTAGATATGTTTATTTTCTTTGATGCTGCATGAAGTGCACCATCATTTTTAGCTTTGATTGACATCAGCTGAATATTCAGTTATGCCAAGATTGACGTTCACTTTAACTATGACACAGTTTAGTTAACCAGACTTTTATTAAACAATGTTCGGAAATAGTCATATTTGACTTAACCATAACGTTAGACTGTAGACAATTTATCATTCACAGATCACTTTTAGTGCGTATATAATACAACATAGGTTAATCATTGGTAGAAAGCATTAGTATTGAATGTTTGAGGGCCATATCAAGTGGTTATAAAATAGTCATGTTACATATTTCGGCACTTCATTTTTAGCCTAGTTGCATATCTTTTTCATTAAATGCACCTTGTTACAGTTGCTAATCCATTACTAACTTAAATAAATGGAAAGATATGTCTGCAACTACCTGAGCTAATCTCTCTTCTTCTTGTGGTCACTGCATCACTGATCTGGAGGTTTGTTTCTCTTTAACAGATGACTCATTTCCTCTGTGTCCTCTCACTTATTCTAGTATCAGTCACATTTCAACAGCTGTGGAAAAACCTTCTTCCATCAAGACCACCAAACATTTATTAGGCTTCTAAGTGCAGCCTTGCCCATAAAGTACCTAAGGTCTTCTACTATTTTACTTAATAGAGTAATTTACTGACACAATGTATTGGCCCCAGATGCCTTGTTTTATGGATAATCACCCAGCACCCCATAATACTTGGAGTCTCTTCTGTCTCCAAGCGAGCTCCTGGGCCTGACCGTTTGCTCAGGAGTTTTGGGAGATATTCTTTATGAATACTAATTCTAATGGCTCTGTACTATTTCTATTAGGATGTTAGAATTTCAAGTGGCAGGATGGATTGTTAAGAGTGTGGATTTTGGATCCAGAATGCCAACATTCAAATCCTTATTTGGTCATTTTTCAATTACTGCGGGGCCTGAGCAAGGCGCTTTACCCCGCTGTGACTCCCATTTCTCATTGGTAAAAAAGGCGGGCAGTAAGTAGTTCCTAACTCACAGATTTGGTGTGGTTATTAAATGTGTTAATAGTAATGTGCTTAGAAGAGTGCCTGGCCTCTATAAAACAGGATGTGTTAACTAGTGTTATTATTGTCATTTTTATTCTTTCAGTACCTCCACTGTAATTTTAAATGCAAGTAGGCAGACAGACTTCTAAGACACAGATAGTTTTTAATCTAGTATGTGTTTATTTTCTTTAACTTTATAGGATGCTGTAAGGCAGGAGATACAGCAAGAACAGCATCATTTCAGTGGGAGTCCCAGCAGCTCCCCAAGTACACAGTTACTTTTGTCTCCAACCCATATGAGGTATGTACAGCTGCCATGTTCAAGAGCTTTATGATAGAAATGGTATCCTCTACGATACCATCCTGTTCATGCAGGCCTGAGGCCTGGATGCCAGTTCATTCTTTCCCCAATGCAGCGGCAGTTTTACTGGATAAATGAGGCCAACAAAACATTCTCACTTATTTTAGCTCTATTGTTTCTAAGAGAATAGCACTATAGGAGACAGAGATCATTCCAGAAAGACCTTCATCAGCCCCAACCAGCTCAGAAGCTCATCATTTATTCAAAATTTGTTTCATTTTGAAAAGAAATTCTGGTTAATATAGAAAATATGTTCTTGCAAGTAGTAGGGTAAATATTCTTTAGATTCAGTTAAAAACTGAATCTTACATATATACAAGTGTAGACAAATTCCTTCATTGGTCTTTTTAAGCATTCACTGGAAAGAATGTTCTTCCCAGACCTTTCTCTGCTTCTCCAATTCTTATGGCTCTATAATGTTCACGAGAAGTATATAATCAGGCTATAGGTAATGACCTGTGCTAATATATGGATATCTTGGAAGAAGAAAAACTTTAAAATTATATCACCAATCATTCACATCGAATTGTGTGTTTTATGATACGGGTATACAAAGAGCATTCTTCCAACTAAAGACCAGAGGCTAACTAAATGGCTCATCAGTCAAGGGAGGTTTGATGGGACAGGTCCCAGTTTATCTATTGCTGCCTAACAAACTACTCTAAAACTTAGAATTTTGAAACAACCATCTTATTATATCACATAATTTTGTGCATCAGGAATTCAGAAAAAGCTGGGATGGATAATTCATTTGATCCATGTGGCAGTGATGGAGGTCAGCGGGGTTATTCAATTGGCAGAACATCTGAGGACGCTCCCTTAACAAGCCTGGTGTCCTGGCAAGGATGGTTGGAAGGCTATTTGCATTAGGGTATCATTAGAATTTTATAAGATAAAAAAATAAATTATATTTGTATTTATTTTTAGTCAGAGTTCTTACATGAACGCTCAGGTCTCCAACAGCAAGTATTCCTGCAAACAATGTGGGAAACCGCTTAGTTTTATAACCTAACCTCATAAGACACAAGAATATCTTCTGCCTCACTCTATTGGTTGAAGTAATCACAAGCCCACCCATGTTTAAGGTGAGAATATACAAACGCTCTCTCTTTGAAAAAAATATCAAGGAATTTTTGGCTGTGTTTTAAAATAGTAACATGGGAACTGGAAAGAAATTTCTAGCATACGTAGGACGGTTTAGGGCAGTATACTTGAGTGGGCAGTCCCTCTCCAGGAAAGAGGAAACACAGGTCACAATTTGTTTGCTAAGAAGACCTGAACCTAGAGGTAGAAATGTATGATTGACAACTTGCCCACTCAAACTTCAGCCAGACATAAAACTTACACCCAACAGAAATGTCTGTGAATATTAACAAAACCAAAGCCAAAATCCAGAACTGGATAAATTGCTATGGAATTTTTAAAAGTGGTATGAAAATGATTCAAATAATTGCGTATTTTATTATCTCATCCATCTAAAAGGCAGATTAAAATGTGTTAAGCTGCTTATACTGAGATCTTTACAGTTACCTCTCCCCAAATTTATGTGCTTTATCAAATGTAACTTAAACTGGAGCACCAAACGTCCCTTAATGAATCTAGATGTTTGTAGATTAATGCAAGAGCTTTCAAAATCGTTTGCTATTTTTCTACAACAAATACATTTTTATTTAGGATAATGACAATTCTTTAGTAGGCAAAGCATAAAGCATGGCTTTATAAACAGACAAAGACTATATTTTAAACACTGAGAGTGAGTTTCAAGAACAGTGAAGGACAAGGACAGATCCCAAAATAGGGGGGATAATACTCTGTGGACCTATCAATTTATCCACAAGTTAATTAAATAGTTTCCTTTCAGTGATACCCACAGCTAATAATATCCACAACAGTAATATAATTTGCAAACTCTCAACATTTTGTAAATCTTGAATGTGAAGAACTAGTCACAGCATAAAATGGTTAGGAAAAAAAATCACATTGGAATTTTGAATACCCAGTTAATCCAAGTTAATTTATGTTACGGACATCAATATAGATGTATATAAACACGCATTTATATACATATATTATGGAATATTTATAATAGAATTTAATTTTTACAAATTTGTAGCTGTATATTTGTATACAGTTCCATATTTAATCTCACATATATAAGGTTCATAAAAAACTGGGATTTCTTCTCTTTCTCTACTGTATCCCAGTGACAAAAAGAGTATCCAGCACATGCTAGGGCTCAATATGCACTTATCGAATTAAATCTGACGCCCCCACTGTATCAGACTCAGGTCACTAACACTGTCTTGCCCTTTAGGAAATTCATCATTTTGATCAATGTGTGTTTGTGTGTGTATATCCACAAAATATAGCTTTTCTTTTCCCTAGCCACTTTCCACTCCCTTTCATGTGCTGTTCTTTCTTCTTTTGTTAATTTCCAGTAATGTAAAATGAGAATTAATTATCCTTCTGCTATTTTTATTTCAGCAGTCCTTGAAGCTACATAGCTCAACTATATTTTCCATTTTTATTTAGATACTTGACCAAACCATTTAAATTTACCAGTTTATACTACTGCATAAATAGGGAACATATGCACTTTTCTGGATGTATAAAAAAGAATCAGCTTGGCTTTGCAAGTCATTTTAGGGATGAGGATAGATGTCCTCAGAAGAAGAAACAGGTTAAAAGGCTCTTATATAACCTACAATCACTCAGTCATGAGCTTGATATTCCAAGGCCGTTTTATACATTTGATAAGGCAAGTCTGTACTGAAGAGCTGTGATCTATTCAACACTGCTTTAAACATTATGGCAAATAAAAACATAAAATACAACTTCAAAGATGACGTTTTCACATACATAATTATTAGAGAATGTTGTAAGACGATATCTACAGATGAGACTTCAGGAAAATGGGGAGAATGATGCAGGCTAGGAGAATCAGGAAAGATTTCAAGAAGGAAAGTTCGAGACCCCATCTGGGTAGAAAAGAGGCAGAGATGATAATACACTGATGCTTCAGTTTAAAATCTTATCACAATTATCATTCTCTTTAGGGGCTCAGGATCTTACAGCTTTGATAAACGTTAAAGCGATTACGTTTAAAAAGTTTTCTTTCAAAATGAGGTCAGGAAAATCCAGTTATGACTTTATGGTCATCGTCTTCTGTGAAAAAGCAAATTTCAGGCCTCTCTGGTTGCCTAAATTCAGGCATCTTCTAAGTGTCCTTTAGAGCCCTATTACGCTTCACCCTATTGCTACTGATTTCTCCTGAACCCATTCCTCTGGGCCAACTGTTGTCCATGGTTCTTGCTAAAAGACTCCCTAGCTCCCTTACAGAATCTCCACTTACTTCTTATGTAATCCTCAAACAGACGATTTCTAAATATCAGGAGGTAAGAGAAGATGGACCAGAATTACCCTCACTCTTACCACCACTTGCAGACCATGGAAATTTTGGAAAAACCACCACTACTCTTTTTGCTGACGTCATCTAGCTATTCCCCATGTCCCCTCCCCTCACAATCTCATACAGTCTGTGAGAACTTTGGCCCTAACTAAGTTCTTTTCTCCACCTGAATTCACAGCAGCATCTCATTATTCATGCTAAAAAGATAAAAGCAAAGCATACCAGCCTCCCACTGGTTTGCGTTCCATTCCTAGTTGACCACCGTTTACGTAACACACAACACAACCTCGTGTTAGTTTTAAATTCTGTATTCCATTTGTTTTCAGCACAATTGCATTCCCTTTCTACTTCTTTACTCCTTCATACCTAAATGTAATATACACATCAAATGCTTAAAATGTTTCCCTCCTACCTAACTTTGAATCAAACTCCTATTCAAACATTAAAATAGCATGAACGTCCACTACTCTGTAAATTCTTTGACGTTCTTGAGTTGTCTAGAATTCGTGACTTTCTTCTCTATAATCATGTAGAATTTGGTTATGTCGGGGAGAAAAAATTTTCCCTTACCCTTCTAGGTTCCATTGGTTGGTCCGTTAATTAAATTGACATAAGGCAGATTAACAGGAGAAAAAAAAAATAATGTACGTATGGGAGCCCTATGAGCTCAACAAGAGGCTGCCCAACAGTCAGGCAATTGAAGCTGCTATGCCTTTCTGAGCTAAAAAGAAGAGAGTGGGGATTTGGGGCTTTGGAGGGAATGAAGACGATTCACAGGAAGATGGGAAGAGTGAAAGTTTGGCAAACAAATGCTTGTCGTGCCAAGCAGAGACAATGGGACACAGAGAGGCCTCTGAACAAACGGGCACTGCCAAGCCCTGTCCTGCACCACCAACCACACCTACCGCTATTCCTTACAGTTCTCTCCGGTGGTAGCTCTCTTTCTGGACGAGGCTCTCTATATCTAGATTGTTTTAGGCAGTTGAAGGCGAGGTACAAAGCTCTCCCTGAGTCTTCTGGCTTCCACTGTTGTCAGCTCCATATAGTGCACATGTCTAAGTGGCACATCATGGGGAAGCTCTTTCTGAACACGTTCAATTACATGTATACTCATTTACTTGCTTGGGCTGCTCCCTCTGTAGTCAGGTGAACTTGACATGCCACTTGGGCCTTCTATATCTTTCAATGTCCCTAGTAAACAGTAGTAACTCAAAATGTTTCCTGAAAGTTTGATTGTATATTCCATATACTGAATTTTTTTGTTTCTATGTGACATTGTCACTGGTGAAAACATGTAGTTATATCAGTTGGTATTAGTTTCCAGATATTGAGTTGTATGGCCTGATAATACTCTTATACCTATTGTAATATCTGTAGGTTTCCTTCAAAGATAAACAATGCATGGTAGGTACCACTGTAGGTTTCCTTCAAAGATAAACAATGCATGGGAATAAAATTCTATGCTCCCCTGTTTAATACCCTTTTTAGGGAATATTAAAATCATCTCTTTTATTTAAAATCCCCTACCCCAGCTGTCAGAGGAATAGAGAACAAAAATTCCACCAATGTTATAATTAACGCAGTTTGGTCTTTCTTTACTTTTCCCTTTCCATGGAGAGGAATCTGCCTCTATATCCCAAACAGATGTTTTACTCAGGCTTGTGAAACCACATTTCTGTAACTCTCCTCCTGGGCCCTATTCCCTAATGTCTGAGGCAAAATAATTTTCCAGGTTGCTAAGCAAGACTATTAAAAGGTTGAGGATTAATAATAATTTTCATAATTTTATTTTGTATATATTTCCCCCTTCCATCACTTTTATTTTCCATTTCTAAAATTTCAAATTTCTCATCGATGGATATACATATATATGTGAGATATATATATATATATATATATATATATATATATATCACAGATAAAGGAACACCATAGTTTTTAAAGATATGCTAAAAATTTCAAATTTCTTAATACCTGCATTTAACACTGCATAGGAAAAGGAGCTAATGAATATTACTGCATTTTCCAAGAAACTATGCAAAGATTGCCTAACAACAGGATTTGACCATAGAATCTATTGTGTCACATTAAATCTATGACTCTGTATAAGCACCACATTTTCTCCTTCTTACGTCTGGTTTCTTTAATACAAAATACCAATCTGTGGGGGAGATGTAATCTTTGTTCTATACAAACACTGAATATTTTATATTTCTTAATTTACGTGATTAGAAGAAACTGTTTCCTGCCTAGCTACTTTTTTTTTTTTTTTTTTTTTTTTTTTGCGGTACGCGGGCCTCTCACTGCTGTGGCCTACCCCGCTGCGGAGCACAGGCTCAGCGGCCATGGCTCACGGGCCCAGCCGCTCTGCGGCATGTGGGATCCTCCTGGACCGGGGCACGAACCCTTGCCCCCCGCATCGGCAGGCGGACTCTCAACCACTGCGCCACCAGGGAAGCCCCTAGCTAATTTTTTAATCTTATTGACTTGCCTCTTTTCTGATACATGGGCAAGTCAAGGAAATTAAATTGCCAAATTTTGTTTTTATTTCTGTTTGCTGACATTTAAACTTCCTCCAATGATACACTGTACAGATTTTCTATTCAGATAGAAGTCAAGGCCTCTTAATCAGTACTCTGTGTTATTTTTGTAGAGATCATCTGCTTATGAAGACTCATTAAAGCACGAGTCAGATATGTTCTAGGGTATATTTTAAGTTAATTATGTTCCAAAGTCTTACCTTTGCTGCTTTGGGCATAAATTAAAAGAGTCTAGGTGGCTTCCCTGGTGGCGCAGTGGTTGAGAGTCCGCCTGCCGATGCAGGGGACACGGGTTCGTGCCCCGGTCCGGGACGATCCCACGTGCCGCGGAGCGGCTGGGCCCGTGAGCCATGGACGCTGAGCCTGAGCATCCGGAGCCTGTGCTCCACAACAGGAGAGGCCATAGCAGTGAGAGGCCCGCTTACCGCAAAAAAAAAAAAAAAAAAAAAAAAAGTCTGAAATAGTTTTTTAAAAAGTTTTTCAGAAAAGTGTTTTTAAATTAATTTTAAAAGATTTTTCTAGAAGAAAATGCATCCGTTTGGAGATCTGACTATAAAAGAGAAATACTACATCTTGCAAACTCTCTATCCAAGAAGAAATAACCATGATTTTATTATGGCAAAGGGTACATTTCAAGGCCACTGCCTTGCTTTGCTTCTAAAGTTTTGTGGGTTTTTTTTGCAGTACGCGGGCCTCTCACTGTTGTGGCTTCTCCCGTTGCGGAGCACAGGCTCCGGACGCGCAGGCTCAGCGGCCATGGCTCACGGGCCCAGCCGCTCCGCGGCATGTGGGATCTTCGCGGACCGGGGCACGAACCCGTGTCCCCAGCATCGGCAGGCAGACTCTCAACCACTGCACCACCAGGGAAGCCCTGCTTGTAAAATTTGTTTAGCAGCTAGGAGAAAACACAGAGACTCAAATTCTGGCTTCTTTTAAGTGACATTCGGTACAAAAAGTATTTGATCAGAGAGCGAAGTACAGACTCTACAAGGAAGCCACACAATCTGAATTTGTAATGATTTACAACAAAACATTCTACTGTATTGTAAATAATATTGTGTGCAGTCTTTTCATTTTAATGTCACAGACCATATTTTCTATTTCAGAAAGAATAAGCAGTTAAATGCCAAGTCTACATTAAAATTCAAACTTCTTTTTCTATTTAGGAAACTCAAAGATTCGTTTTCCTAGAGTCTACTGAGGCCCTAACCCCAGAGAGTGAAGATCAGGACATCCAATGGGTTAATCTTGAGTCAGATGGTTGGAGAGGCTTTTATCTCAATACTACTTTTAATTTAAATGCACTCGGATATCATATCAAATTAAATAAATTCATTAACACTAAAATAGGGCATTTTAGCAATTCACCAACCCAAATAAGGACATGTTCTAAGCCCTTGGTAAAGTCTCTCAGAAGAGGAGAAACTAATTAAATTAATACCACATGCTCTCCTGATATTCAGCGGTGAGAAGAGCTTTCTTGGTGGTGTGACTTTATAGATTGTTTTAGTAAAAAAAAAAAAAATCTTCCTTTTCTCCAACACCAGCTCCTAACCATCGTGATATCCAAAATCTCCATAGAAAACTCTTAGGGTTTAGGAGTTTAAAGACCTCCCATGAGATGTAAATTTAGTTAATTGAATTGAGATCCAGTTTCTTGGCTGGCCATCAAGTAATCTTAGGAAAGGCACTCAGAGCCTCATCTTCCTCCCGTATATCATGTGGTCTATTAATGGTACCTAAGAATATGTTAGCTGTTTAGCTTTAAAATTCTGTGAATCTGTGCTAAATCTGGGACTATTAGCTAACACATCAAGATTGCCTCAGTCATTAGCATCATGGCTGAAACTGATTAGATCGGTTGAAGTTAGTTGCCTATGGAGGTAGTAGGGGAAAGCATTAGTGACAGATGATATTACAAGAAATATTTAGCATCACAAAAGAAAAGCATGCTTTTCAGTTTGGGTCACAAAATGATTTAGAAGACTTAGAACCTTGTCATTTTATTGAGTTGTATATCTTAGAAATCTCTCTCTCTCTAAATATATTTTGATGTGATGATGAGAACAGTATTTATTCAGTTTTTCCTATAAGGCACAGACTGGATCAAAGTAAGTGTCCTTTCAATGAATGTATAATGGGATCAACCGGTCAATTAATATGAAAACTTGGATGAACAGATAGGCCTGAATGAGGAGCCTAACAGACAATGTTGCTGGACATTTAACGACTCAGTCCTTGAAATAATAAAACTTCCAAGCAAGAAGCTTGCAGAATTATACGGCAATTTCAAAAGAGAGAAATAATTCACAAGAACATCTGGTATTGGTTGTAAATTACAGAGCAAGTGAATTATATAATTCTCTAAAAATGAATGACAATAAATAGTAAGAAATAAGACTGACAGCTAAACTAGCACTAACTAAAAGTGTGATAAACTAGGATTCCACACCCCCCCACACACTCCTTTTTATGCTGTGTATCTTCTTCAATCTGGAGTCCTCTATAGTTTGCCATGTGTCCAGCTCACGTCATATATGCTAAAGTCCTGTCTATTAAAAATATTTAACGATATGTTTTTAATGCTTCAAGGGACATGGGAACCTCTCAAAATATTCAACCCTGGAATAATAAGTCTCTAATTTTAGGGCCTGCAGAGCACCCACTGGTGGAGTTATTCGGTGCAGGGAACCCTTCAATGACCTTGAAAACCACCATAATGGTACACTTGCTTGGGCTGTTCTCGATTTGAGTGGTGCACGTGAATACTGGAGGCTCCTGAGCACCTGACAGGCAATATCATACATTTGTTTGTTTCACCAACAGAACATAGCACATAGTAGCAACTCAATTTTCTATTGATTCCTTTCAGTTTACCTCTCTAGTGCCCATGGAGCAGTGAAGCCCAGAGATCAGCAGTTAGTGACTGTTAAAGGGCTAGGTTCTTTTTCATGTTCAGTTACTAACTTTGAGGCCCTAGGCCATCACTTAACCTATTGCTTTTCTTTATTGAAAGTGTTTATTTATCAGAGTATTATAAGAAACAAATAAGAAAATGCATATCAAAATTATTTCACAAATATAAAGATCTAGATCTTTATATTTAGCTTGAGTTAAAATATGCCTGAATAATAATTACACTTTAACAAAATTAAATTCTAGAGTAGTATCATCAGAGCATTTTCTGTAATACTGCTGCATGTAGCTTAAACCAAAACAGAAACTGTATACCCAACGCAGGAGCGGTCCCAAGACTGATGCAACCGGCACCAGATATTGCCAGGATACCCGAAAAGACCACCAAATAAGGAATACCCTGCGCCCTCCCGGATTCACCACACCCCTTCCCCTTCTTTCCCTATAAATTCTGCCCAAACCCTCACCCGGGCGCGACTTCTCTGGCCCCTTTCTCTCGGACCAGTGAACCTCGCCCGGGAGCGCTCCCTAATAAAGCTCACTTGAAGCTTTCCTCTGTTTCGCCGTGCCGTTTGTTAATATCCGACCTTACACTATCTCCAGCTAAAAACAACAGAAGATGTTGGGGGTGGAGGGTGCCGTTATGGAGGGTTATTAAGAAAAGCACAGAAGACCAGTAGAATGGAAAGAAAAGAGAAAGAGAAAAAGTATGAGAAAAAACACTGAATAAGATAGCAGGGGAAAAAAAGGAAGAGTAAGGACAAGGGGAAGCAAAAAAGGAGGGCGTCTATATGGAATAGTGGAAGAATATCTATTATAATAATAGGCTTCTTCCTCTAGGGATGTTTAAATTTTCCTTGCATAGCTGAGGCCAGGACCACAGAAGATTAATAAAGCGTAACGGTTACACAGAGGCTTCTATCACTTAAATATACTGCTTGAAAGAGAAAGATTTTTCCTTTCTTCTTGCAAAATGTAGAAATTCACTCATTTTATTTGAGTCCACAGCAACATTATACTGAAAATGCCTTAGCAATATATAGAAACAATCCAGTCAGCAATTTTTTAACATGTATCTGATTCTAATGAGAAATAATGAAAGACATTAATTATTAAAATTATTATTAAAACTGTTAAAAGTTTTACCAGTTTGCCTGTGGTGCTAAGCAGTATTTAATATTTGATTAAAATGAAAACAGGAAACCCATTTCAAAGATGTTTTCATCAATATTTGTTTGTGTGCAACAAAAATCACTGTTATAATATATTGTGAAATTATATTGTACAGTGATTACAGCAGAACAGCACAGTGGCTGGAACACAATTTCTGGAGCCAGATGACATATTTTTTCGACAGAGTGATTTGTTCATTGTGAAATCTTGGGCAAATGCTTAACCTTGTTTTTCCTTAGGTTCCTCATTTTTAACATGAAGGTTATAGTAGTGGTATTGTAAAATTTATATTAGGAGTCAATTCATACAAATTATTTAGAACAAGTAGGTACAAGTTTTTGTTAAGTACGAGTTTTTGTTTTAAACTTATTTTTAAGGGAGAATATGCAAGAGTAAGTTAAGTTTGATTTTTATTTTATTTTGATACTTCAAGTGTCCTTTATTTTTAAATGATTCCCTCCTAAATAAAACTTAAAAGTCTAGAATATAAGAAACTAACTACTTAGGGTGGAAGACACACCATAACAAAAAAAAGAAAGAAAAAACCTAATTATTTTTCAAGTACATCATACCTGCAGTAAAGAAAGATATTAAAAGAAATGATAGTATTGTTACTTCTTTGTTTCTTTATTAATATTTTTATTCATGTGCATTTAAAGATTAAGCAAGTTTTTTAAGCTGTCTTTATCAGCTGCATGTTTGCAGCTTCTTCCTCATCAAGTAACTTGAATTAGTACATAGAACTATCAAATTCCTTGACTAATTTACTTCTCATTTTGTGTTGAAGTGTAATTACCCAATTTTCTTTTAAAATTTTCAGTTGATTAGCATATCAAAGTCTTTGGCATCTCATCAGATGTTACTTTACAAGAATTTTAATATATAAATATTGCAATTTTATAAAAAGATACCCTTAAAGAGTATCTTTCCATACTATTTTGGGTATACTAATAGCTAAATTAATGAGAAAAATGTAATGTAAGTGCTCAGGATAAATCCTTTTATAGACTACTTTAAAATACTCAACAGTACAAAAATTCAAAATAGCTGAAAAAATAAATTTGAAACAAACGCAAAATGCAAAACTTTCTCTTAATAAGGTATCAAAGACACAAGCAGGCAAAGCAGGTAAAATCGTTGTTTACCGTGTACATCTTCCCAACGATTAAATCACGAGGTACCAATATTCTTACAGGTTCGCTAAGGATTACAGGTTAAAGAAACGCTGATTACAGATATATATGCAAAACATAATTAATTTCTGAAATGAGATCTCTTTACTGATGAAACAAAAGCTGCTGATTTCCTTCTCTTTTTAATCATTTGTTTTGATCTTGTGCTATGTAAAGGAAGAAAAATAAATTTCCTTCTACCCTTCTAGATTTTTGGCTGAGACACTCCCTGTAATAAAGACCAATCGACAGGAGAAAGACAAGTTTAATAACATGTATACCTACTGTATACATGGAAGATTCCCAGAAAAACTGAGTAACTCTCCAAAATGGCCCAAGCCATCACCTTAAATACTATCTGTAAGGCCAACTGGCCCGAGGCAGGGGAACGCAATCAGACTCACAGGTTGCATCAGACGGAAACTTTCCGGACCACCCAGTTCCAGGAACTGACCTGGAGACTTTCCACCTGGCCCAGCCTTCCCGCCTTTCGAGGGGCGGGACTAACGGTCCCAAGACTGATGCAATCGGCACCAGATATTGCCAGGATACCCGAAAAGACCACCAAATAAGGAATACCCTGCGCCCTCCCGGATTCACCACACCCCTTCCCCTTCTTTCCCGATAAATTCTGCCCAAACCCTCACCCGGGCGCGACTTCTCTGGCCCCTTTCTCTCGGACCAGTGAACCTCGCCCGGGAGCGCTCCCTAATAAAGCTCACTTGAAGCTTTCCTCTGTTTCGCAGTGCCGTTTGTTAATATCCGACCTTACACTATCTCCAGCTAAAAACAACAGAAGATGGTGGTGGTGGTGGAGGGTGCCGTTATGGAGGGTTATTAAGAAAAGCACAGTAAATGAAGCTAAGGTTGTTATGCAGACTTAAGTCTTCTTCATTGATAAAGAGTTTCTAGATTTGGAATCATCCTCTTTTCCTGGTGCAGAGATACTCTTACAAACAGGTTTCCCTTATAAATGTAAATCTCTCTTACAAAAGGGTAACTTCTACTACTCATTTTTAGAGCGTCTCCTATGTCTGCTGTTTCTTAAAAAATAATCAATTCAAAATAATCCTCATGCCCAAGAGGCATATTTTGGGATGACGTATTCTGCTCTCCTTCAGCCGCTACTGATTTCTCAATTATTCTATACTACTACTAACCTTTAATCAAAATAAACCTAAATAAAAATACTTTTCAAATAAAGCCTTTAGGAAACATATCTGAATAATGTGGAAGAGAAGCCAAGCAAACTAAACGTTATTTAAAGGTGATTTTCTTTTTCACTCCTTCTCACTTCCTCAGCACCCAACTAAATTCGTACAAATGTCAAATTCAGATCCCATGGAATACAGAGCATAAGGAAAGGATACAGGGCTGTTGACCTGAAGTAAATCGACTGCCAGATATTTCTCCAGCAAAGATAGATGAAAATTTCAGATCAGCAGAGAATTGCAATTAGAGGTCTGCCACATCGGCAAGCCACATGCAAGTCCCCCCAAGGCATGGGAAAGAGAACGCTTTTATAGAGGGGAAAAGGAAGATGGGAGAGCTGTGGTAAACAGAGTCTATGGCTTTTCATTGGCTGAGTCCCTGTCAGGAAAGAAGAGGCATCTTTCTTCTTTCTGTTGGGCTCTGCTATGTTGCAGGACCTGACAGCTCCCCTCTTCTGATCTCCAGACTCTATTTAATTAAGGTTTCTGTTATTAATTTTTTACAGGGCTTAAATTCAGTTTTGTGAAAATATGCTTCCCCAGCAACTGGTATTAAATACTTCAAACAGACAGTGGAAATTCCCCTGCTGATTTTCCTAATATTACAACTATCGCAAAGTCATTAGAATGCATATTCTACTGCCCTCACCCTGCTTTTGAACCCTTAGCAGACTACCATCAGCATACATTATTCTGGTCTCAACGTAGAACATATTTCTTACCTTTTGTTAAACATCAGAAAGTTATCTGCTGAGCAATGATGGAGATTCTTTCTTCCACAGAATCTACAAACAAAAGTGAAAAGATTTTAAGACTCTAAATTATCCAGAATACTTCATAATGAGTTTACAATTGCCATTCCAATGCATTTGTTTATTTCAACATATATAAATAAGGTTATAGAGAAAACAGAAAAGTATATTGATTCAATCATATGACTGTATTTTCATCAATATCTTTTCCAATTTCTAACATCTCTGAGTAAGATTGTCAGGGTATACTCTACCTAATGGTACCTGACCCACGGGGCCAGGAGCAAGAACTATAATGTAGCTGTTGCCTTTCTGGCCAAACGTGTGTTCTGTGTGATATGGTTATCTCTGCCCAGAGGGAAAACACCTTGCTTTTTTTTCTCCTTGATATACCCAAAAGGGGTGTCGTTTGCAATTCTTCAAAGGAAGGTTAATTTTCGTTCTTTAATTTGTATGTCAGTACCAACTGTGCTCTAAGAGACACTGCAAAATAGACCAGAAAAAAAGAGTGAATTTCTCTTTTATGAGCAGTATTTACATATCTGTTAAAAGAGTAGAGATGACATGAATTCATTAATGAATGAAATGCAGTTGACCTTTAAACAATGAGGGGTTGGGGGTGCTGACCCCCTCCCCCATTTGAAAGTTTTCCTACTGCCACCTCTGACTCAAAAAACAAAGGAATTGATAAATGATTCACCAAAGGGCAGGAAGCTGACACAGCTTGCATAGACTCAGGACTCAAACCCTAGTTCTTTTGATTCCACACATTGTGATTTCTAATACAACACAAATTTTTCTTAATTTAAAGACCTGTAAAATGAAAATACAAGTACGATACTTATTGAAATAAATCTGCATATAAGGGTACCTGAGCAGTTCAAGCTCGTGTTGTTCAAGGGTCAAATGTATTACTTTTAATCTCATAAGAGTAAATGAATGAAGGCATATTGAATAAAAACATTACCCTCCAAACCAGGTTTCTTAACCTAGCTCTGAACATCTTTGGCAAAATGATTTCTAACAGGACTATAATAATATACTCCTCATTTCATTGAAATACTTTATTTTGTTGTTTTTATGATTTTTAAATTACTTGCAACAGTTGCATAGAATATCTGCATAGAATTTTATAGAATAAATTAAGTTGTTTCTTTTTTGGCTAATAACAACTCTGCTGAAATAAACTTGTTTTATATATTTCTTTGCATATATGAAAATAGGACATTCCCAGCTATGGAACTGATAGGGCAGGAAATATATGAAAATTTATCTTTCACACATTTTAATTATTCTGATAATTTTTTACAAAGGTTGAACTACACATTAATATTTTTAAATGTTTGCAAAATTGTATAATGCTATTTTGACTTGCATTCACTTAATTACATATGAATTTATGCATCATTATGTTAATTTGTGTGTAAACTGCTTATTCATTTCTATGCTTATTAGATTGTTCATATTTTTCAAATATATTTATAAATGTCTCTTCCCCTAATCCTAGAAATGCTGTAGGAAAAATAGGAAGTGTGTTGGAACTTGGAACTTTGTTTAGCCCTAACAAAACACCCTTAGCCCTGAGATCCACCCATTTCTTTCTTCTAAGAGTTACACACAGCACACAAGCACCCCATATACCATTTTTATAATCGTGTTTTTTTCTCTCCTGTAGTAGTTCTATTTATGTTCTTGATATGAATACTTTTTTGTTGTTGTTATATGTATTGCAGGTGTATTTTCCCAGTCTGTGGTTTGTCCTTTAGCTTTGTATATGGGGGCTTCCAAAATTAGATTTCTAAGCTTTTCCATGCTACCCAGAGAGAGATCCATACAGCATTTTTCTGGGTTCCTAGCATAACTTAAAGGGAAACTTTCACAATGTCCAGAGCTTTTGATGTCCTACCAATGAAGAAGGATGTCCTCAAATTCCTTGCAGCAGGAACCCACTTAGGTGGCACCAACCTTGACTTCCAAATCGGACAGTTATCTAAGAAGGAAAAGTGATGGCATTACCTCTAAATCTGAAGAGAACCTGGGAGAAGCTTCTGCTGTCCGCTCCTGCCATCACTGCCGTTGAAAACCTGGCTCATGTCAGTATCATAACCTCCAGGAAGACCAGCCAGAGAGCTGTGCCGAGGTTTGCTGCTGCCATGGGCGCCACTCCTACTGCTGGTCACCTCGTTCCTGGAACCTCACTCACCGGAGCCTGGCAGGCTTCCGGGAGCCGAGACTCGTGGTGGTTCCCGACACCAGGCCTGACCACCGGCATGAGAGGCATCTTCTGTGAACCTGCCTACCACTGCTCCGTGTAACACAAACCAGTCTCTTTGCTGTATGTACACCGCCATCTCTGCAACAACCGGGAGCTCGCTCTGCGGGTCTGACGTGATTGACGGACGGACGCTGACCCGGGAAGTTCTGCGCGTGCGCGGTTCCCTCTCCCGTGAGCACCTGCGGGAGTCCCGCCTACTCTCGACTTGTGCGAAGATCCTTAACAGGTGGTAAAGGAAGGGCAGGCCTCAGCTGAGAAGGCTGTGACCAAGGAGGAATTCAGAGTGAACGGACTTCTCCAGCTCCTGAATTTACTGCTGCTCAACCCGAGGTGGCAGCCTGGTCTGAAGGCGGCAGGCGCCCTCTGTGGCTGCCCAGCAGTTCCCCACTGAGAACCACAGTGCACAGCGGTCAGTGAAGATGCCACTGAAGATGGGCTGCAGCTGCCACTGCTCAGGCCACGGAATGGGAGGAGCAACCGCTGAGTGGTCCGCAGCTGTTCTGCAGACTCTAACCCAGAAAATGGAAATAAAAGGGATGGAAAATAAATAGTCTCTAAAACAATTTCTAAATTATGCTGTGAATTCAACTACGTTAGAAACCAGCTTGGGTCACCAGTTGGCAGTAAGCTTCCACTTTTCATTTGCAGGTAATACATAAAGGTATTCATGATAATGTCCATTTCATAAAAAGAAATTCAACATTTATACAAATAATTTGCTAATTCTTATGATCTTAGCTACGTTTTAGTTTGTTTTTTCCACGTTTAAAGAAACGTTTAAAGAAAGCGATATATCTTACTCGTATTTCACACGTGATATCTTGCTGCTCTATTTAAAAAAAAATGAACTCTTTATAAAATATAAAGACCTAAGTAGCTAGAGGTATATCTCTTATTAATATGTAAATTGTAAAAGTTTTCTATTTTTTGGTTTCTTTCCACAGTATTTCATGTGGAAATAGTAGCAAAAGAAGTTCTTTTTCTTGTGACTTTGTTTTACCTCTTAAAAGAAATACTCTCTGAATTATTTGCTTTTTTTCCTCTGTTCACAGATTGATGGGCTATCTTCTGAAGCATGTACTCAAGGCTGTATTTTTACTTGGGTTTTGCATACTGAGCATATATCTTTTGGTAAGTTGCACCTTTTGTTCTTTTTTTTATGGCTTTTATGCATTGTTATTCCATTAGTACAAGGTTAGCTATTGCTACAAATATCCCACAGAGAGAATATTTCAGTGACTTTCTTGACAATGCTGAAAAGTCTTTGTTTAGCATTCACTCTGCCTTCTAATTCTGTGCTGTTAATGTCACTTTCTGTGTTCCAGTTTAATTCAGGTTGAGTTATTCTTATTCTTTCAGTCTCTAATCGCTAGCTCTTATATCTTTCAGTTATACAAATCTGAGCACAGCTTTGGTCTGGATTCACACAAGCTTGGTCTGTCACTTGAGTTCAGGTCCAAAGTAGTTTTTGATGTTTGCTACAACCATTACCTCATTGTCAGCCCCAGATAAAGTTGTCAGAAAGTTACTGCATAATTTGGTAGAGTTTTACTTAGAATAAAATGAATTTCATTTGGAATAAACTTAGGGAAAAACATGCCATTAAAAAAATTAATTTGACAGAAAGTAGAAGTATTAAAATAAGTCTACATATTAATAAAATTATTTAAATATAATGAGTATTTATTGGTACACTGATTTGAAATTTGTAAAAATATGCACTTCAAGGCTTCTATAATTTCCTAAAGTGAGTAATAATAAAAAAAATTGAACAAAACTTCCTCAAAAGAAAAGTAGTGCAAATAAAGATGATTTATAAACAAATTTTTCTGATTATTAATTAAACTTTGATATAACTATTAGTCTTTGATTTATATTATATTTATTTGAAATTTAGCAAATGAGTTGCTTTAAAAAGTACATTTGGTAAAACCTAGAGCAATGACAAAAAGAAAAAAACAAAAACATAATTACTAAGCTAATAGTAACAAAAAAATTACCATGCTAAAAATTATTAAATTAACCCAAGTAAAGGCAGGAAAGGAGCAGAAACTGGATCAAAGAACAAAGGCAGAGCTAGGAAATAAAGAGCACCTGGTATATTTAAACTCAGGTGATAACAGTATTATATATAAAAGGTTTACACTCAGGGAACAAGGCAGACATTATCATAATGGGTGAAAAAAGGCTATAAGTTTTCTACATAAAAACCACTTTTAAAATGAATACGTTTAAATCTAAAAGGATTGAAAAAGGTACATTATATCAAACCTATTCATAAGATACCTAGAGAAGTAACATTAATAGTAGACATGGTAGATTTTAGAATAAGAAATATTACCACGGATAAAGAGGAGAATGTTATGACAGAGGGAATGATTTATGAGAAGGATATAACAATCTTAATTTTAATGCCTCTAATAGATAAACTTTACTTAAAGTAAAAATTAACAGAACTGATAGGATAACTAGAAAAAACTACAATTATAGATGAAGTTTACAGTCCTTCTCTCACCATCAAAAAATATGCCACTACACTTAAATTGTATAATCTTACAAGAATATACCTTAATGTTCTCCTTCCTGTCCTTTGGAAAATAGTTATTGTATATTTTATGTCTACTTATGTTATAAACTACACATTTTGAATGTAATTTTTTCATACATTTGGAAGTTCTGCATAATTCTGTAAACTGATATTTTCTTAAATAGTTAATGGAGGATGTTACAAAACCATTCATCTGGAAAAGATCCATTCAAAGTACAAGATAGACTAATGAATTTAATGTAACAAATTACAAAAATACATGAATATGGTTTCAGTTTTCTTATTGAAACTAACTTCTAAGAAGCTACCACTTACCAAGTTTTGACATTGTATCAAAGAAAATATCTACAAATATCTGAAAAGACTTTTAAAATACTCCTAACTTTTCAAATTACTTGTCTGTGTAAAGACTAGATTATCTTCATATACTTTTTTTTTAAATTTTTTGTTTAATTTTTGGCTGTGCTGGGTCTTTGTAGCTGTGCGGTCTTTCTCTAGTTGCGGTGAGCAGGGGCTACTCTTCGTTGTGGTGCGTGGTCTATTCATTGCGGTGGCTTCTTGTTGCAGAGCATGTGCTCTAGGCACGTGGGCTTCAGTAGTTGTGGCTCGCGGGCTCTAGAGTGCAGGCTCAGTAGTTGTGGTGCATGGGCTTAGCTGCTCCGTGGCATGTGGGATCTTCCCAGACCAGGGCTCAAACCCGTGTCCCCGGCAATAGCAGGCAGATTCTTAACCACTGCGCCACCAGGGGAGCCCTCTCTTCATATACTTGAACTTAAAAAAATACCATGGACTGAATGCAGAAAGAAATCTGAGAATCCAGTTATATTTATACAAATATTGCAGTTTTCAAAATCTAAAACATTGCACCTCTCTCATGATTTTATATATATAGTTCTCTTTAATTTAAATATTTTTTTACATTAGAGATAACAATAGATTGATTTTACTGTTGTTTTCAATCAGTTAAATACATATTAACACTTGTTCAGTTTTTATTTTTTATTGTGGTAAGAACACTAACTTGAGATCTGTCCTCTTACTGAAGTTTTAAATGCACAACTCAGTATTGTTAAGTGTAGGTACTATGTTGTACAGCAGATCTCTGGAACTTGTTCATCTTACCTAGGTGCAACTTTATACCAGTTGAACAGAAACCTCCCATTTCTTCATCACCCCAGCCCCTGGCAACCATCATTCTACTCGCTGTTTCTATGAGTTTGACTATTTTAACTTCCTCTTATAAGTGGAATCATGCCAGTGGAATTCTGTGTCTGGCTTATCTCACTTATCATAATGTCTTCCAGGGTCGTTCATATTGTCATATAAGGCAGGATTTCCTTCTTTTTAGAGCTTAATAATATTTTCATTGTATGAAATATACCACATTTTCTTTATTCCTCCATCAATGGGCATTTAGGTTGTCTCCATACGTTGGCTATTATGAATAATACTGCAATGGACACAGGTGTGCAGATATCTCTTTGAGATCCTGATTTCAATTCTTTTGGTTATATAACCCAAAGTAAGGTTGATAGATCATATGATAGGTCTATTTTTAGTATTTTGAGAAACCTCTGTACTATTTTCTGTAATGGCTGCACTAATTTACATTTCCACTAACAGTGCACAAGGGTTCCAGTTTCTCCAAATCCTCTCCAACACATTAGCTTTTAGTTTTTTAATAATTGTCATCCTAACAGGTGTAAGGTGATATCTACAAAATAAAAGCACTTTGGGGTCCTCAAGTACTTTTATATGTATAAATGTGTCCTGAGACCAAAAATTTTGCGAACCACTGGTATAAATTCAAATTCGTCTTTGGTATTATATTTTTTCTGCTTAAAGTTATCTAATCTGAACTAATCACATCCGGTGAATTTTTATTTTAGACATTATAGTTTTAATTCTTATGAATTCCATTTAGTTTTTTTTATATTTTGTTTCTCTCCTCATTATGTTGAGAATTTCCTTTAAATCATTGAGTATATTTATGATAGCTATTTTAAACTGTCTGTGTACAAATTTTGTCATCTTTCTCAATTTTAGGAATAATTCTATTAAATGACTTCTGCTTTTTCTTGGTCTTAATTTGTTGCTTCTTTACATGAGTAGGACTTTTTATTAAATGTCAGATGTGGTGAATATTATGTTTTTGATTATTTGGATATTTTTGTATTCTTTTAAAGAGTGCCTAAGTTTGTTTTAGCAGGCATTCATGTTATTTGCAGATCCAAGCAGATTCCTTGACACCCTTTTAAAAAGTTTGTTAATATGGATCTAGCATACCTTCATTTCAGGGATAATTTAGCCCTGATACAAAGATGTGACATTCTGAGACCACTGTTTATTTCCCCAAATGTTTACTGAGACCTTTGACTTTGGTCTATGGAAACCCCTATGTATGTGCAGGTTAGTATTTGGCTAAAGTTTTTAGCAAACCTATATGTATATTTCTGGAGCTCTTGCTCTGCATAATACATCTTCTCTGGCACTTTGGCCCACACATTCCAGCCACCTCTGCCTTCCCAGATTTCTATCTCCGCCTCATCAATGCAGTATGCTATGTTCTGCTTGCTCCTTCAGTAGAATCTGGGAAGTGTGCTCAGGCAGAAAGGGCAAAATTGTAGCCTTCACCTAGCATGTTTTTCCCTTAGGGATCACAGTTTTTTGTTGCCAGTAATCTCATACATGTTTTTCAGTTTGTAAATAGTTTATGGTAAAGGACAAATCTGGTACCAGTTAATGGTCAGTTCATGGTAAAAAGCAGAAATCCTCCTTGTGTCACCATTTTCTTTCATTGCCATTTTCGCTAATTTACTTAAACTTAGAATTTTCTCTTTAATTGAATTCTAACCTCGTATTAATTTTCTATTTAGTCACATTGAGAAGAGGGAAATAATGGATTGGGAAGTTTTGCTGCATTATCTGAAATATCAATGGCTTAAACTAACAAGCATGCATTTTTCTCACATACAGAACTGCTAGTTAGTGAGACAGTTCTGCCTCAGGCTATAGGTTGGCTGCTTTTAGCTTCAAATTTCCTTCAGGATTCAGATCTGCTCCATGTGACTCCACATTTTTTTTGGACTGGTGGCCATCTGAGATGTTATTCTCATGGCAGGCTACAGAAGCACAGGAGGACAGGCCATCTTTCCCGGGCATATTTAACAAATCTTTTCTCATCATGCCTGATAGTATTTCACTGGCCCAAACATGTAACATGATGAATCCCAAAGTCAACTTGTAAAAAAGTACATTGCTCCTATCATGAAGCCATGGAAAAGACAGTAAAATATGATGCTAAAATAAGACTTGAGTGAGGAATTAGAGATAATATCTCCCAAGACATTAATGGGTCTCTCTGTCATTTAGTAACATTAAGACAGCCAGCACTCATACAATCTTGCTATAATATTTTTCTTCACTTAAATAATTTGCTTTAGAAAATTGAAAGGGCCTGAAAAGTGTTTCGCCAATAACTTCATTTGATAAGTGGGGAAACTGATGTCCCAGAGTATTTAAGCACTTTTCTAAATTTGTATAGTAAGTCATTGATATCTGACATGGGAATAACTGATCTGACACTGTTTGTGAAATCAGTGTTATGTTGACTTTCTCTTACGTTCCATGTGAACTTTCAATATTTCTTTAAATATTATTTCTTTCAATATTATTATTATAATAATCTCTAGGTCCATCCATATATTGGCTTGGCCAAAAAGGTCGTTCAAATAGAGAAGTAGATAAGAAGAATAGAGAAGTAGATAAGATTTAATAGGAAGATATACAGATATAGATATAAACTTCTATCTTTTAAAAATGGTGATCTGTATCTTACCTGTAAGCTAAAGGATTATGCAAATACTCATCAAAAAATTACCTATCATTGATAATATAGCAAACATATTTATTTTATTTTGATATTTTCCCATATGAAAATATTTCTAGCTATTAGATTCTCCAGGAAAATTAATACAGTAGATTTTCTTTTAAGTATTTTACTATGTAATATATATTTTTATAAATTTCAGGGGCAAAACCATAACCGAAACCTTAAGTCCTGATTCCAGTTTAATGTTCTTGCCACCTCATCATCCTGTTTCATCCAAGAGATTCCAATAAGCCATTCCTGGAAATTCCAACCTCAGATGCTTAAACTAAACAGTTTGTCTATTGGCTATAATTTAAAAGCCATCACTTGCTTGAGGTATCACCTAAAACAGATTAGTTTATATTGAAGTTACATAGAAAATAATGCATACTATAAAAATTGTTTATAGGTTGTTATATTACACCAAATAAAATACGTGTGAGAATATTAAATACTTAATTGCTTTTGTGTTTTTAATCATTTTGGCTTTTGAAATATAAATGCATCATTTCACCACAACTACAATTCTTTGCCAGGCTGAAAATACACAGTTTAGTGAACATCCTGATGATGAAAATGTACTTCAGAATACTTTCTTTTAGCACGTAATTTTTGAGTACCTGGTCCTTTCCAGGTCCTTATAAAATGGCGTAATATAACAAAATTAATATTTCCAATATTTCTCTAAAATTGTCATTACCATAACGTTCAAGTACATTGTACTCATTAGTTTGTAGAAAGTGACACTATATATAGCCTGATGTTTTCCCCTCAGTGACTAGGGAGAACTAAATTTATTAATAAAAATAAATTAAGCATTTTAAAATGCAAAAAATCTTGAGAAGTTTAAATCAAATTTTCTAAAATATGATCTATAAAAGAGAATTCTGATATTTATATATATCAGAATATCAAAACCTTACACATATATTACCATTATAAAATATAGACAACTTTTAGCAAAACGCATATAGAACTCTTTTATTCAATCTTTTTTATTTAAATTAATTAATTTAGTTTTGGCTGCGTCGGGTTTTCGTTGTTGCACACAGGCTTTCTCTAGTTGCGGCCAGCAGAGACTACTCTTCACTGCATTGCGCAGGCTTCTCATTGCAGTGGCTTCTCTTTGTTGTGGAGCACGGGCTCTAGGCATTTGCAGGCTTCAGTAGTTGTGGCACATGGGCTCTGTAGTTGTGGCTCGGGGGCTCTAGAGCGCAGGCTCAGTAGTTGTGGCGCATGGGCTTAGTTGCTCTATGGCATGCGGGATCTTCCCAGACCAGGGATCGAACTTGTGTCCCGTGAATTGGCAGGCAGATTCTTAATCCCTGTGCCACCAGAGAAGTCCCTCTTTTATTCAATCTTGTTTTTTTAACATGGACATATTATTTTATATTCACCTTACATAGAAGTAAATATCAAAATAGAAGGAATGACATAGAAAAAAATGATATTCTTTTTAGCCCCGTGGAGGATAGCAGAAAAATAGGGCCTTTGAAAGTCTCAACAATTTTCACAGTATTGTTTATTATAATCCCTAATATCTTACTTCTTTTCTCTATAAACCTGATATATCTTTGTAAAGTAGCATTATTCCTTATAACCAAAAAACCACATATTTTTAGATCTCATTCAGCAATATTTGTTATTCACTATCAGAATATGATTAGCATTCTTAACATTTATTATCTTACCTCAGATCTGTATAAATTACACACTTATTCATGGGACCCTAAATATTTTTTCCCAATATTTTGACTGATTGTTTTAAATGACTTTTAATCTAAGTCTCCTAAATTGTCATAAAAATTAGGCTGATTCGCTGTCCCTCTGAGACTATGATATAAAAGCCCATCCATCACAGTGTATCTAATTAAGAAACTAAGTTAAGAGGTGTTTGAACAAGATATTTGAAAATCTCAGGGGACCAGACAATTGAATTGGTACTTCAGACATACCAAATTAGTTAATGATTTGGGAATCTTCATTCTGCAAGAGTATGTAAATTAAAAAAGAATAATGAAATTCATTAAAGCTTGGTATCAGGGAGAAGGAGGACCCTGTGCACCACTGCATGTAATTATAAGTACCTGCTTCATTCAGACAGAAGGACAGGAGACCAGGGAAACAAAAAAAGCAATTTGAATGGATTAATTTTCATATTGGACATAGATAATTACAATTCTTTTTCTTTATATTTTAGGGTATCTTTCTCATAATTGACAAATCCATATTTGGTAACCAGGCTTGTTTTCCATTTTCAATTCACCATATGAACTTGTAAGATAAATGTCTTGCCATTCAAAATGACAATAGATATTGAATTTTCTCTTGAAATTTAACAAAGTATTTTATTTATCCTGTCATCCTATTTTGATACCAAAAGAGGCAGAAGAATAAAACTATACTGCTTCATCCAAACACATAGAATGAATGAAGTATTAAATCTCACCCAAAAGATGACTAGACTAGAATATGTATTCAAAATGTAAACAAAACCTTTTCTTATGTCCTAAAGCCATATCCTCATGGTTCTTTTAAAGCATCTAAATAAGAATGCAACCAGTGATAATATTATTTTGTTAAATAAAATAAAAATAATAATTTCTTCTGTTTTGTATCACTTCTAGTTTGTCCATCAAAAAAAAATTCATTTTCATATGTATCATTTTAAAAACTTAAACTCTGATAAAATATAAAAAGTGTTTTCAAAACTTGGATGCTTGTAGAATATGCCCTTTTTATAAAAATAGTATACTTTAACTAGATTTTTATGTATAAGAATATGGTAGAAATATAGAAAACAAATCTTCGTTTGAACCATGATATTCCACAAAAAGTTATAATATTCCAGGGGACTATAGAATATTAGCACATTCCTTCCCAATGCCTCCCTCCCCCACTCTCCTCCCTTGCTATTCCCTCCAATCCACTAACCTCTATGGTACATATTTGTCTTTTATGAGATTTTTGCCTTTAGTTTTCAACCTCAGAAGCATAGAAAATTGTAAGCATTTGCAAAATAATATTTGTTGTGTCCACATCAAATTGATATATATCCAGTTGATATATATCAAAATCAGAACAGGTGAGAATAGAGTGGTTAAAGTATTCATTAAGATGGGACAACACATTAACAGTAAAACAGGAAACACATATTCCTAAAGTAACGGTAGTATTTACAAAGAAAAAAATCCTAAAATAAAAATAAAGAATGTGAAGAAAGGATTATGAGTAAGGATATCCATTGCGATATTATTCTCAGTAGTAAGGGAGATGACAAAACCATAGGGAAAATGGTTAAATATACAATGGCAAATCCATCTAGTGCAACATGCATTGATTAAACAGGCATAGGAAGAATACTTAATGACAATATAAAAGGCTCATAATTTTTTTCTAATGTTTTTATTGGAGCATAAATGCTTTCCAGTGGTGTGTTAGTTTCTGCTTTATAACAAAGTGAATCAGTTATACATATACATATATCCCCATATCTCCTCCCTCTTGCATCTCCCTCCCTCCCCGCCGCTCCCTATCCCACCCTTCTAGCTGTTCACAGAGCACTGAGCTGATCTCCCTGTGCTATGCGACTGCTTCCCACTAGCTATCTATTTTACATTTGGTAGTGTATATATGTCCATATATACACTACCACTCTCTCACTTTGTCCCAGCTTACCCTTCCCCCTCCCCGTGTCCTTAAGTCCATTCTCTAGTAGGTCTGCATCTCTATTCCCGTCTTGCCCCTACGTTTTTCATGACCTTTTTTTTTTTTTTAGATTCCATATATATGTGTTAGCATATGGTATTTGTTTTTCTCTTTCTAACTTACTTCACTCTGTATGACAGACTCTAGGTCCATCCACCTCATTACAAATAACTCAATTTCATTACTTTTTATGGCTGAGTAATATTCCATTGTATATATGTGCCACATCTTCTTTATCCTAAAATGCTCATAACTTAATACTATGAGTGAAGAAAGCATAATTTGAGATAAAAGGTATATTGTACAGTGTGATACCAAAATCATTTTTAAAATTTTATTATTATATATACATAGAAAAAAAGACTGAAGTAAAACATACCACTATATTGATAAATTGAACACTGTAAGTCAAAATTAACAGTGATATTAATTTTATTCTTTACTGATTCCCATATTTCCATATTGTTTTAAATGGACTTGTATTATTTTATCAGAAAAATCAATAATAAAAAGGTAATTTCTGTAAGATTCTTTTTTCCATTTGAAACATATGTTTAAAAAACTAGAAAATTGTCTTTTAATAATATTGGTCATGTAAAGCATCATGTTAAAACAAATTTATTTTCCCCAATGTGTGGGGAGGATGTTTTATTCCACAAGGAAATTCACAGTTATAGATTAGTGATATATATGTGTATATATATATATATGTATTTAATTTTCTGTTTCTTAATATTTGGTAAAATTGTACTTTACATTTCCTGGAAAACTCCTGGCATAATACTTCACCATTATTGTAGACATTGTGGTTATCATCAAGTTCCACTTCATCTAATCTAATTTTGACCCTTCCCAGGTTCCTTGATGGTCTTACACATTCAAGGTAATGCCATTCCCCTGGTCAAAGTGATCATGTAAAAAAAGACTCTGAATTTAAGTCAATGAGAACCTGGAATTCTTCAGCTGGAATAATTGATTCAACCATGTCCATATAGTATAAATCAGCCTGATAAGGGCAAAGATTAGGGTAATGGTCCTATGGCTTGGAAGGATGCTCCCCCTTTCCGTCTAGAAGTATGCAGGAAATCTAGTCATCACGGTTTCAGTTCCCAAGAGCAAATCAAAGGAATAAGGCAGCTCACAGAGAACAGCAGTTATGAAAGTATCCTACCACTTAACTGATTCATGCCTGAAACTCACCTTACTTAAGAGTATTTCAACTACGTGAGCCAATAATAAATATTTATTAAGGTTATTTAACTTTTGTGTTACATATAATCATCAGCATGACACCTGAAATAATATCACAAATTTAATTTCATAGTAAAGTTCTTAAGCCCTGCATCCAGTTATATTAAACTATGGTTCAGATCATGTGCTCTGTCTTTAAAATTACATAGGATTTTTTTTTTTTACTGTAGCACAAGAAACTAGTAATATCAGTGTGACTATATTCTGCCACACTAACATTGTAGTATGGATTCTGCCTCATTTGAAGTACGTAAATGTCAGTGTGGTTTTCAACAGGGGCATGGTTACTTTTTACAGGCAGAATTCTGTAATATATTCTTTTAAAAATAATATTATAATATAATTCATTTGGAAGGACATACTTAGTGGATAGATTGTTAATTGCAAGGATGATATTTTATTTGGAGGAGTTAACTTACATACTTATCTCTTTATATTTTAGTAGTGAGATACTCATAAACTTTCAAATACAATCTATTTTTATTTCCTTTAAAAATGAAATTTCCTTGCAATAATATGTTTCTGGTATAACTTAATGGTGTGTATGTTTGTGTATATTGAGTTAAAATTTTTTTCATGCATAAATCATAGTGAAGGTATATTTTTTACATGGGACACCATGGACAGTCACCCATGCCTTCAATGGTTTCTGAAGTGTAGCATGCCAAAATATCGCAGTGAGTCTAACACAGCGATGTTAAATGTTCTCACTAAACATGTTTGCTTTTTTGAATGACTTTGAAGGATCACTCTAAGATCTTAGATCAAAATTTACTAAAATAATATATGATTTACAAAGAAGTGTGCTATTTCAAATCTGATTGTCTTACAAAGAAGTCACATTAATTAAAGTAGCAGAATGATTTTGAAAGGCAGGACTAAATGTCCATAATATACCAACAGTGTTAAGCATTGCTTCATTGTAGAAAATGAGGACATAGAATAGCCATTACCTAATTCCACCTGAGGCCAACTTCTTGGTGAAGCAGTGTTGAGTGTGAACCACTGGACTTTTAAAACCCAAATGTGTGATTTTTTCCTTATTTACCTGTTTAATGATAAATTCACAGATCTGCTGTTTGGATATAGTAAAACATATCTTTAATTTTAATATCAACCTTTTCACAATGGGAATTTCACATAAGTATCAAATAAAACTAGGTTTTAATTCAGAAATAAATGATGTTTCCAAAATGAATAAACCAAGTAAGCACAGATTTTAGGACCTAAAATTTCTACATAGGTTAATTATATTCCAGGTAGTAGTCACCAGGGATATAGTGATCCAAATGAGAAGAAAATAATATAGAGTACTACCTAATATTTTTTAACTTATTCAAAGATGTGGATTAGGGCCTGAAGTTAAGAGTCAGAAGATGTTAAGTGTGGCCTTGACATCTAGAAAAATCAGGTGGGCTCCAAATGGCCAAACCACCAGTTCCCCTCCTCACTCCCCTCTCTGACTGCTTGGAGAAGAAACTTTAGCCAAACACCCGTCCTTTATTATGAGGACCAGGCACAGATTCTGCTTATCCTTGAGTAGTGGGTGTAAGTTCCCTCCCAGCACACAGAATTATTCAAATAAGCCAGAATGATTGGCAACCAAGGGTCCCTCCATCCTCTTGTTACTACAAAGCCTGCCTTCTACAGTCTCTGCTTCTTTACTCTGCTCCGAGTTGAAACCCCATATGGCCCTGCATGGCATGCAGGGTCCTCCTCCCCCAGGCTGTGAGTGTATGTGACTAGTAAACTGTCATCTGTCTCGTGTCATGTGCGTGTGTTACGTGCTCTACCATCTTGGACTATTTGGGTCAAAGATTCCTCCCTCACCCATGGCATGAACAGCTGGCTTTCATAACAAAAGATCCAGGATCTCAAAATATTAGCTCTCATTCAAACCATGAGGCTGCTTCCAAAAATTTTAAAAGCACTACCTCAAACACTGTTAATGTTTCTTAGAATGAATTTTATTGTCTGTGCAGATCACCACTTGGAATTTCCTAGTTTTTATGGTCTTTATGCCTTCTCCCTGCACTCACACTCCACGCATTGCTAATTTAGAGCGCCAATTGCTCTGATTACAAAGCTGGATGGAAATCTCTGCCATCCAGTCTTTACAAGTGAGTATTTTGGATCTGATTGGCTTGATTATCGTGCACTTTACATTCAGGGAAATGTATGTATTTGTGTATTGTGTATGATAGTGGACTGATGGTGTGCCAGCATCAGATGCCTGCGGCATTGCTCATGTTACCCTGAAGACACGAGAATACGTGTTTACCCTTCCAAGATATTATTTTCTTTGCATTTCCCTGAACAGGTGATTTTTTTTTCAAAGAGGGCACTACCACCATGAAATGAGGTAATATGATAAACCTTTGTAAAAAGAATCTCTTGATTGGACAAGGTTAGCAAACTAATGCTATCAGAGATTGTATTACACTATCCCCTGTGTATTCTTGTAGTGCAATTTTCAGAAAAGATCATTTCAGAGAAGTAAAGAATAAATTGCTGTATTCTCTCTCCAAAATCCTTTCAAAATAGATTTGACAGTTGAGTGATTACATTTCTAATGGAGACTGTGATAGAATATGGGAGATTAAAAACTCAGCAGCTTCATGCATAAGGCACTGAACAAAAGGGGTCAACAGAAACATGGAGCCCCCCAAATCAAACCCAGATAACTAATCAACTTAACGCTGCCCTCAATACATAGAGGTTAAGATCTGCGCCTCCACAGTCATTGTTGTTCGGGTTTCAAAACCCTATAGTTTGTCCTCCTACAAAGATCTTATCAATTTGTTCAAGAACTTTGAGCCTAAGATTAGTAACATCTGAATGTAACATTTCCTGTAGAAATGTTACATTTCTACAGGAAGTGATACCTGTAGAAATGAAACTCTCTGATTCTCTTTAAACTTCCAAAAGAGCTGCTGGAGGGAAGTGTGTGAGGAATAGTATCTGTCTAGTTATTGTTTCATTTAAACTTTAGGATTTAGAACCTCAAAGGGGATAACTAAAGAGAGAAATGATGAAATATCCAATACTGATATGGTGTTCTATTGGAAATTGCATATGCATGGGTTCATTCCCACATTTAATTTATAGAATTATTTGCGTACAAAATGACAGGAAGCATGTATCCCATAGGAGTAATAAGACATACCATAAATTATATTCTGAAAAGATAGATCAAAGATTCAATTTCCTATCTAAAGTTTTATCTTTCAGCTAATTAGCTATCACACAAGAAATATTAACAAATGGACTTTAAAGAAACATAGATGTAAAGCAAAACTACCTCAAAATAATAAAAAAATATTGCAATCTGTTCATTGTGGTCAGAGTTCAGATATTTTTATGTTCATTTCAGTATTTTGATTGCCAGAATATCAAAGAAGTAGAGCTGTAATTCTTTCTATTGCTTTTATGTCCTCCTACCTACTTCTACACAGTGTTCCTTCTGAGATTGCAGCCAAAGGCAGGCACTCCCAATCTTATCTTTCCTTGTAGGTATTAACCAAATACAGAATATCTGCCCTCCTCTTCTTATCTCTACTGAAAAAAGGTAAATTTTCCCTCTATTACAGCAGTGTTTTAAACAAAGAGCTTATTTCAGAATCACATGAAACATTTATTTGTTTGTCTATAAATTAGAGTGCCCAGGAACTACCTCAGATCTACCTGATCAGTACCTTGGCTGGAGTGGGGCCCAGCAGGTGGATTTTTCAACAATCCCTGGTTAAGAAATTATGCTCTAGAGAGCAGAGGTAATTACCTGCTCTTCTTGGCTGCTGGGGTTTTCCCACAGCTGTTGTCTCTGTTGCTGCTTGCTCTGCTGCCTGAGCATCTCTTTTAATAACAGGTGTGGCAGGGCCATGGCTGGCACAGGTAGAGACCAATGCCAGCATCCTGGAGCTGGGGTCTTTATTGATGCTGTGACTCTTCTCACACCATTAATTCTGACCTGAGGCCAAAGAAAGAGTCCTTTTTAAAGGTGGAGTCATTTTTCAAAATCAAAGGGTATCAAACTCTCAGTCATAATTTAGAGTCTGAAATCACAGCGAATAAAACTCCACATCACACTTATTAATAACTACTTGCTTGTAGTTAGTCATGAATTGGGTCTACTCAAAAGAACAGGAAAGGAGACAGACTTTTCCCGCAAGTGTGCAATGAACAGTGAATGGTGAAGCCAGGAGTCATGACGACATCAACAGTGCAGCTTGTGTGACGCAAACCAAAATGGGTAAGAATGAGTCTATTAGTGGTAGCTGGTTACTGTAATTGACACTTGTATTTGCGATCACCTCTTGAATAGTGTTTCCATGACGGTAAGATTTCCATGAGTCCCATCGTTCACAAATAGAAACCAGGATTTGAATTCTCAGACTCCCTAGCATATAAAAGGTGGATGTGTGACCTATACTCTGCCAGTCAGACGCACAGAGATTTGATTCACAGCAGGTGACCGGTGGTGAGGACTTTGGACAGCAACTCCAGTGTTGCTTGTAGAGTTTGTAACAAAGTATTGGAAGAACATTGGGAGTTGTGTGATTGATTTATTTTCTGAGGCAGAAGTGGAATTGGTGCCTGGCAGTGGTTTCGTACAGGTGAGCACATTTCGTTTTATGCTTAATGATGGAATGTGCGGCACCAGCACTTTCTTCAAGAGGCCAGTTCTCTTGAGACTTGAGGATGTGTTTCTAGAGGAGAAGAATCAAGATTACTCCCGTGTACTTTCTATATATCAAGCTTTTCTAATATTCTTTAACAAATGCAATTTTTGCATAAATGAGGCAAAGTGAATTTTCTGGTTGCAACTAAGGCCTCAGAGCATACATAGATGGACTGTAAGTGGTTGCAGGCAGCATACCTCCAATACATGGGGAAACTGTATTTTGTTATCTGGCAGGACAATCCTGAAGACAATAAGAATTCAGCTAGCCTGAAGCTTTATCACACGGCACCCAGTGACAAAATAAATACATGCATTTCCTGTAACTGCTTTGAATAAAATACTTGTTGAAAGCAAGCTTATTGGGGGACCAACACGCTATTCAGATACACTATATAAGAATAAGGGATTGGTTTCATGCTTTTAATTATGCAGGAAGGCTTAGAGAAAAGAAATGGTATACTCAAAATCCTAAATTCTCAGAATATGGCATCGTCTGAGAGAACCATGAAATTTGTATAAGCATTCTAAAGAACCTCTTAATACTTGCTTCCAGAACATAAATGTAGCCGAAAAGCAAACTCAACATTTGATTCTTTCAATTGCTGGATTTTGATTTAAAATTTTTTAAAAATTTTAAAATGTTTATTTTATATTGGAGTATAGTTGATTAACAATGTTGTGTTAGGTTCAGGCCTACAGCAAAGTGATTCAGTTATACATATACATATATTCTTTTTCAAATTCTTTTCCCATTGAGGTTATTACAGTATATTGAGTAGAGTTCCCTGTGCTATATAGTAGGTCGTTGATTATTTTATATATAGTAGTTTGTATCTGCTAATCTCAAACTCCTAATTTATCCCTCCCCCCTACCATTTCCCTTTGGTAACCATAAGTTTGTTTTCTAAGTCTGTGAGTCAGTTTCTGTTTTGTAAATAAGTTCATTTGTATCATATTTTTAGATTCCACACATAAGTGATAATCATATGATATTTGTCTTTCTCTGTCGGACTTACTTCACTTAGTATGATAAACTCTAGGTCTATCCATGTTGCTGCAAATGGCATTATTTCATTCTTTTTTGTGACTAATAGTCCACTGTGTATATGTACCACATCTTCCTTATCTATTCATCTGTCAATGGACATTTAGGTTACTTCATATCTTGGCTATTGTAAATAGTGTTTCAGTGAACATTGGGGTGCATATATCTTTCCGAATTATGGTTTTCTCCAGATATCTGCCCAGGATTGGGGTTGCTGGGTCATATGGTAGTTCTATTTTTAGTTTTTTAAGGAACCCCCATACTTTTCTCCATAGTGGCTGTACCAATTTACATTCCCACCAACAGTGTAGGAGGGCTCCCTTTCCTCCACACCCTCTCCAGCATTTATTGTTTGAAGGCTTTTTTTTTTTTTGCTGTACGTGGGCCTTTCACCATTGTGGCCTCTCCCGTAGCAGAGCACAGCCTCCGGACGCACAGGCTTAGCGGCCATGGCTCACGGGCCCAGCCGCTCCACGGCATGTGGGATCTTCCCGGACCAGGGCACGAACCCGTGTCCCCTGCATCGGCTGGTGGACTCTCAACCACTGCACCACCAGGGAAGCCCATGTATGAAGACTTTTTGATGCTGACCATTCTTACTGGTGTGAGGTGATATCTTGTAGTTTTGATTTGCATTTCTCTAATAATCAGAGATGTTGAACATCTTTTCATGTGCTTTTTGGCCATCTGTATGTCTTCTTTGGAGAAATGCCTATTTAAAAAATGGAGTTGGAAGGATCAGATTCCCTGACTTCAGACTACACTACAGAGCTACAGTAATCAAAATAGTATGGTACTGGCACAAAAACAGAAATATAGATCAGTGGAACAGGATGGAAAGCCCAGAAATAAACCCACGCACCTGTGGTCAGTTAATCTACAAAAAAGGAGGCAAGAATGTACAACGGAGAAAAGACAGTCTCTTTAATAAGTGTTGCTGGGAAAATTGGACAGCTTCATGTAAAAGAATGAAATTAGAACATGGTCTAACACCATACCAAAAAAATAAACCCAAAATGGATTAAAGACCTAAATGTAAGACCAGATACTATAAAACTCTTAGAGGAAAACATAGACAAAACATTCTTTGACATAAATCGCAGCAATATCTTTTTTGATCCACCTCCTAGAGTAATGAAAATAAAAACAAAAATTAACAAATGGGACCTAATGAAACTTAAAAGCTTTTGCACAGCAAAGGAAACCATAAACAAAACAAACAGACAACCCACAGATTGGGAGAAAATATTTGCAAATGATGTGACTGATAAGGGTAAGATTCAAAGTATACAAACAGCTCATGCAGCTCAGTACCAAAAAACAAACAACACAATCAGAAAATGGGCAGAAGATCGATTTATTATTTTTTTATCAAGGTATAGTTAACTTACAATATTGTATTAGTTTCAAGTATATAGCAAAGTGTTATATATATGTGTAAATATATATATATATATATTCTTTTTCAGATTCTTTTCCATTATAAGTAATTATAAGATATTGAGTGTAGTTCCCTACCTATACCATAGGTTCTTGTTGTTTATCTATTTTATATATAATAGTATGTATACATCCATTTATTTTTTATTTAAATATTTACCAGATTCCTTAAGGGAAAGTTAGAGCACTTTTGAAGAGGAACATAACTCTGTGGACTTTCTGGAATGGAATGAAGATGTATGGGAAGATTCAGATGACCCAAATTTCGCTGGATCCACAGGTTTCACTGGGCATCCCATGCTAACCTCCTCCTCTGCACAATGAAGATGTCCTGTCTTGTTTTAAGACCCTGAAAGAAAGCCTGCCTGAGACAATCACCTGGCAAGAGGAATTCAATTTTTCTTATGTTCCACCTTCACCACATCCCCTTGCTAGACTTATAAAGTCAAATCCCAGCATGAACTTGGTGTGAGGGAGGGAGCACTTTAAAAAGCAAATAAGAAAATGTTTTCACAGTGAAACACAGTTGCAAGATTTTTCTAATTGGTTAGCTGTAGATCTGTGTGGCAGTAGATTCTGAGGATGCTAGACCCAAGAAGGAGAAACAATGTTTAGATATGATTGATTTTATTGAAATGGTTGTGACTACTGAGATTCTATTGATAAATTCAGTGTGTTAATGCAAAGGTCTGCATGTAACTGATTGAGCAGTAACTTGACTGAAAGCTGAATTCATTTGTGACTTTGTTAAATGAAACTAAAATGCCAGATATTCCTTCACGTGAGGTGGAGAATTAGAAATATTAGAATGGATGTATTATGTATAAACTTCTCTGTTAACACAGGAAGCCACAGAAAACACTTTAAAAAAAATTGAGAAATACATCAAAGAAGGAAATACCAGTATCTCAGAAATACTGCGGTGGCTATTCTGTTTAAGCAAGGAAGGTAGATGGATGATGAGATTTCCACTAAAAAGGATCCTTGAGAACAATTACTAGATTTTAATTTCAGAGGTAAAGTGTGGTTAGTCATAGTAATAAGTAGCAGGGATCTTTGGAAGTGCCTACTTGGTAAAGGGGTCTCTAGGATAAAGATAGGTGGTCAGACACTAAACTGTTAAACAAGCAGAAGAAAATGAATAATAACAATTAGTGCAGAAATAAATGAAATTAAAAAACAGGAAATCAATAGAGAAAATAAATAAAACCAAAAGTAAGTTCTTTGAAAAGATCAGTAAGATTTATCATAATCTATCCAGGCTAAGCAAGGAAAAAAGAAACAAATTCCTAATATCATAAATGAAAGAGGATGAATAATCATAACTTATCTCTTTGATATCAAAAATATAATAAAGGAAAATTATGAAAACTTGATGTCCACAAATTTGATAATTTAGAGGAAATAGAGCAATTCTCTGATAGATATAAACAACCAAAATTCACACAAAGAAAATATATAATCTGTCTATCCCTATATCTGTTAAAGAAATTGAGATAATAATTAATAACTTCTGAAAGAGAAAGCACCCGGTACAGATGGTTTTCCTGGTGAATTTTACCAAATATATAAAAAAAGATGATGCCAACTCTCTACAGTTTTACCCAGATAATAGAAGCAAATAACCACTTTTTAACTTGTTCTATTAGGTCAGCATCACCCAATAACAAAATGAGGTTAACAGCATTATAAGAAAGGAGAACTGTAGAACAGCATTTCTCAAAAAAACATAGAAGCAAAAATCCTCAACAAAATATTAACAAATCTAATGCAAAAATGCATAAAAAGAATTATGTACTCTGACCAATTGGGATTTATTCAAGGTATAAAAGGCTGATTCAATATTTGAAGATCAGTTAATGTAACCCACAACATCATGAGGCTAAAAAAAAGAAAAAGAATATGATCATATAAATGGATGCCAAAAAGTTATTCTACAAGATCCAACACCCATTCATGATAAAAATGCTCAGCAACCTACACATAGAAAGAAAAAATCTTAATCTGATAAAGGATGTCTACCAACCGCCTATAGCCAACATCATCAACATCATCCTTAATGATGAGCAATTGGCTGCTTTCTCACTAAATCTGAGAACAAGGAAAGGATGTCTTCTCTCACCACTCTTAATTACCATTATAAAGGAAATTTGAACTAATGCATTAAGATTAGAAAGAAGAAGAGATATAGAAAGAAAGAAAGAAGAGACATACATATTTCAAAATGAGAAACTATTATTTGTTCACATATGACATGATTGTCTATGTACAGAAATCTCAAGGAATAGACAAAAAACTGAAATTTAATAAGCAAATACAGCAAAGTCACAGAATATAACATTAATATATAAAAGTCAATTGCTTTGTCAATATACCAGCAATGAACAATTGGAATTTGAAATTAAAAACACAATACTGTTTACATTAGCACCAAAAACCGAAATACTTTAGTATAAATCTAGCAAAGGATGTTTAGGACCTATATGCAGTCAACTGTAAGACTCTGATGAAAAAAAATCAAAGAATACCTAAATAAATAGAGAGATATTCCATGTTCATAGATTGGAAGACTAAATATTGTCAAGATGTCAATTCTTTCCAAATTTTCCTATGTATTTAATGAATTCCAGATCAAAATACCAGTACACTATTTTGAGAATTTTGCCATACTGATTCTAAAGTATATATGGAAAGTCAAAAGGCCCAGAATAGCCAACGTAATATTGGAGAACAAGGTTGGATGAATAACACTACCTGACTTCAAGACTTATTACAAAGCTGCTTTCATCAAGGCAGCATGTATTGTTGAAAGAATAGACACATCAATCAATGGAACAGAATACAGAGCCTGAAATAGACCCAGACAAAATTAGCCAACCAATTAGAGTTGCAAAGGCCATTCAGTGGATAAAGGATAGTCTTTTCAATAAATGGTAGTGTAAAAATTGGATGTGCATATGCCAAAAAATGAAAATAAACAGGAATATAAAAATAGACATTACGCATCTCAAAAAAGTTAACACAAAATTAATCATTGACCTGAATGTAAATTGCAAAACTATAAAATTTCTAGAAGATAATATAGAATGAAATCTAGGGGTGCTTTGATTTGGCAGTGAGTTTCTAGATACAACACCAAAACCATAATCCATGAAGAAAAACACATTGATAAGTTGAATTTATTAAAATTAAAAACTACTCTGTAAAAGACACTGCTAAGAGCCACTTTGGAAGGCGGCTTTGCCATTTTTTACAAAACATATCATATTCTTACTGTATAATCTAGTAATCGTGCTCCTTGATATTCACCCAAGTGAGTTGAAATTTTATGTCACCACAAAATCCTATGCACAAGTATTTATAGAAGCTTTATTCATAATTGCAAAAAGTTGGAAGTAAAACACCTTCAATAGGTGAATGGTTAAACCAAAGTATGTCCATACATTGCAATATTATCCAGAGATAAATGGAAATGAACTCTCTCACCATGAAAACACATAGAAGAACCTTAGGTGTATAGAGCTAAGTGAAAGAAGACAGTCTGGAAAGGATACATACTTGTGATTCCAACTATATAACATTCTGTGAAAGCTAAAACTACGGAGGCAGTGAAAGTATCAGTGCTCGCCAGGGGTTTAGCATAGCAGGGGAGAGGGGAAAGCGGAAGAATAGATGAAGCAGCGGAAATTTTTAGGCCAGTGAAAATATTCTATACGATACTGTAATGGTAGACATTTCTTATCTGTCAAAACCCATATAACTGTATGATACAAAGAGTGAACACTAGTGTTACTATGGACTTTGGTTAATAACAAAATATCAGTATTGGTGTATTCATTGTAACAAATGTACTACACCAGTGTGTGCAGAAGAGGTATATGGGAACTCTCAGTATTTTCTGTTCAGTTTTTCTGTAAGCTTAAAACTGCTCTAAAATATGCTCTATTAATTTAAAAAAAAGAACTATCGGGCTTCCCTGGTGACGCAGTAGTTGAGAGTCTGCCTGCCGATGCAGGGGACACGGGTTCGTGCCCCAGTCCGGAAAGATCCCACATGCCGCGGAGCGGCTGGGCCCGTGAGCCATGGCCGCTGAGCCTGCGCGTCCAGAGCCTGTGCTCTGCAACGGGAGAGGCCACAACAGTGAGAGGCCCGTGTTCCACAAAAAAAAAAAAAAAAAGGGGGAAAAAATTAAAAAAAGAACTATCAAGAACAAAAATATATGGAGAAACCTTAAGTGTATACCGATAAATAAAAGACACCCATCTAAAAAGTCTGCATAGTGTGTGATTGTTGAAGGAGATCATGATGCAGATGTGACCTCCAGTTGACCCTTGAGCTGGAGCCAGGTATGTGGAGACTCTCCACCCAGCCCCCTGTCTTTGGAAGGTGTGTTTTGTTCCCCTTCCCTGTTCTCAGAAGCCGTCTCAAGGATACAGCCTCCAGATAAAAATGTGGTGTTGAGACTATCTGGATGGTATATGTGACTGAACCGGGTGAAGGTCTTTAAATAAATATTTAAGATTTGGTGGGTGGGTGTGGGAATCTACTCCAGTTGTGGCCCGCCAAGACAAGCCTTCTATGTAAGTTCCCTTGCTTATTAAACCTGCCACCTACCAATCTGAAGTGATCTACCTCTTTCTTTGGTCTTGCCTTGCCCTGCGTGTACAGGGCCCAGTTACAGATTACACTCAGGAAGCTTCCAAGGAGGTTGTGAAGCAACAGTGATTCTGTAACAATCGAAACTATAGATATAGAAAAAATATCAGTGGTTGCCAGGGATTTAGAGAATGGTGGGAAAGATGAATAGTTGACGCACAAAGGATTCTTAGGCTAGTAAAACCATTCTTGATGACATTGTAATGGTAAAATATGGCATTATGCATTTGTCAAACACAGAAGTTCATTGCGCAAAGAGTGAAACTTTTAAATGCAAATTTAAAAGAATCATTTAGGAGTTCAGGGACTCCCAGTAAAGAATATAGAGTTTGACAAGAGAATTTAGCTGTATTACAAATGTATAAAACAAACTTACTGAAGGAGGTGGGAGAAAAGGTGCTGATTGCAGTAATCTTGGAAATGAATTGAGCCTGTAAGTTAAAAGCAAAAGAAACTGAACATAAGCACTTTACTCTAGCTGATAAAGTAGTCTGAGGGCATATGGGTTAAAAATTTCGATACCACGTATCTACACCAGATTTGAAAAATTAAGTAAATTGATGACACACAATGGGAGCCAGATTTCTTACTTTTTGAATGAGGGTTTATGAATAAGCAAGGGGAGGAGGCTAGAATAATCCAAGTGGTAATGGGCTAAAGTTGGAGACATCACTGTGAACTCAAGTTTAATTTAATAGAGACACAGTTGGATCTAGATGTTTATAGATACATGTATATACATGGCTTAGTATACACACATATTTTCTTGCTCAGGCAGCTGAAAGGGCCTCAAAGAAATCGAAACCTAGCAGGACACTGTGGGACTCCTGGGTCCAGATCCTTTCGGTGTCCGCCATTTCTTGTTTGTAGAAAATAGGCTTCATACAGCCTCCATGATCTTCCCTGGGTTCCAAGGGCAGGTTCAAACAGTCGCAAGTCAGGGAAAGGAGGGAATGCAGAAACAAAGGAGGAGCACTCAAGAAACAATAGTACATGGTATATATGTACCATGTACTATTGTTTCTTGAGTGCTCCTCCTTTGTTTTTGGAATATTACTCAGCCATAAAAAGGAACGAAATTGGGTCATTTGTAGAGATGTGGATGGACCTAGAAACTGTCATACAGAGTGAAGTAAGTCAGAAAGAGAAAAACAAATATTGTATATTAGCACATATGTGTGGAATCTAGAAAAATGGTAGAGATGAACTGGCTTGCAAGGCAGAAATAGAGACACAGATGTAGGGAACAAACGTATGGACACCAAGGGGGGGAAGGGGGGAGTGGGATGAACTGGGAGATTGGGATTGACATATATACACTAATATGTTTAAAATAGATAACTAATGAGAACCTGCTGTATAGCACAGGGAACTACTACACCTCGCTTTACAGTAGAAGCTAACACAACATTGTAAAACAACTATACCCCAATTAAAAAAAAAAGAAACAAACAAACAAACAATAGTACAGCCTTGGGGCAAGGGTCCTGGGTCCTCCAGAAGGAATATAGATAACAATATTTTTGAGTTCTTCTGCAGGAACTAAGGCCCCCACCCAGGTGGAGGGATGGTAACTTCAAGCTGAACACAAGATTCCTGGAGCGCCACCCTGTTACCTCATCACCAGCCAATTAGAAGAAAGTCACACACCCTGTAGCCCTCACCCCAAATTTTGCCTTTAAAAACTTCTCCCTGAAAATCATCAGGGAATTCTGGTTTTTTGAGCCCAAGACACCCATTCTCCTTGCTTGGAGAATGCAATAAACCTTTCTCTGCTCCAAACTCTGACGTTTCAGTTTGTTTGACCTCACTGTGCGTTGGGCACACAAACTTGTGTCCAGCAACAAAAAGACCCCAGAAGCAATGGGCACACCTATGATGAAAGTTGGGTAAACAAATAAGGTCTTCACAAGATACTCTAATGTTTGTTTTTAGTTTGTTCTAAGATTTCAACATTTATTGAAGTAAAGTCTAGGAAATGATGTTGAAAACTTGGCCTCTGTGCACTGGTGCTGAATCGAATCTTGGAGACAGAGTTTGGGGTAAAGTAGAGAAGAATAGCGTTATTGCTTTGCCAGGCAAAGGGGGACACAGCAGGCTCATGCCCTCAAAACTGTGTCCCAACCTGGAAGCACTTGCTGAGGAGTTTTATAAGCAACGGTTCAAGGGTGGGACTGCTGGTAAGGATCAGGTATATGCAGGGCCTCCACTCCTTTTATTTGGCCTCAGGTGATCTGATGAGCTTCTCTGGTTATCAAACTGTGACCTTCTCTGGAATGAAGAGTGCTAACGTCTTCCATTTGTTGGGGGTTTTAGTTCTGTAAAGGAGCTCAAAGATACTGTTCTGTGTATCCCTTGAGGCAGAACCAGGACCTGCCCCAAGGCTGCACTAGTGTTTCCTGGCTGCTGCTCCCTTTTCTCTGCATCCCCTCCCTTCCCTGAGTAGCAGCTGTTTGAAAGGCTTCCATGCCCAGGAGCCCCACAGGTCCTGCTTGGTTTCAATGGCGCCTTCATCGTGGGACACCTATATATGGTTTCCACGTGGCTTGGCTTCTCACAACACATTGACTGGCTATGAAGGCACACACAGAGTGACGATTCCAAGAAAGCCAGATGGAAGTTGTATGGCCTTTTCTGACCTATCATTGAGAGTCAGAGTGTTAAAACAGCACAACTCATGTGGGACTCGAACCCAGCCAAAACCCAAATTGGGACTTGAACCCATGGGCTGGGACTTGAACCCACTTTCTTTTTTTTTTATAAATTTATTTATTTTTGACTGCATTGGGTCTTTGTTGCAGTGTGCAGGCTTTTCTCTAGTTGCAGCGAGTGGGGGCTATTCATCATTGTGGTGTGCGGGCTTCTCATTGCGGTGGCTTCTCTTGCTGCAGAGCACGGGCTTCAGTAGTTGCGGCACACAGGCTCAGTAGTTGTGGCCATGGACCTAGTTGCTCTGCAGCATGTGGGATCTTCCCCAACCGGGGCTCGAACCTGTGTCCCCTGCATTAGCAAGTGGATTCTTAACCACTGTGCCACCAGGGAAACACAAACCCACTTTCTTTTAATTGAGATCACACACGTGGTCTTAGGAATTAATGCAGCTCAGGTTCTTTATGTCTCAGTGCCGAAGAAATCCAGCAAGAGGCAAAGTGATAGGTAAGACGTGGATTTATTTAGAGAGATACACATTCCATAGACAGAATGGGGTCGGCCTCAAAAGGCAAGAGGGGTCCTGGGAGAAACACACTCCACTGACAGAATGTGGGCCGTCTCAGAAGGCTAGAGACCCCAAAATATGGAGTGGTTAGTTTTTATGGACTGGGTAATTTCATAGGCTAATAAGTGGGAGGGTTATTCCAACTATTTTGGGAAAGGGGTGAGGATTCCCAGAAACTGGGCCACCGCCCACTTTTATGGTCAGCCTTGTAACTGTCATGGCGCCTGTGGGTGTGTCATTTAACATATACTAATGTTTTATAATGAGCGTACAATGAGGCTCAAGGTCTACCGGAAGTTGAATCTTCTGCCGTCTTGGACCTAGTTGGTTCAAACCAGTTTATGTTGTATTCTTAATGGCTATGTCATTCTTTTAAAGATTGTGCCCTGCCCGCTTCCCTCCTGTTTCAGTATCCCTTTGGCTGCATTCTTTTGATTACAAGCAAGTCAGCTTAGATTCAAGGAGAGGGGACACAGATATCACCTCCAAGCCTTGTTAGTGGTAATGTTTTCCACAATCAACAGATAAATTAAATCAATAAAATCTCCCTTAACCATCTTCAATTCAAATGTAAACATTTTAATACCTTCAATTAGAAAATACATAAATATATTTGTATTAAAAGCACCAATAGCTAATATTCCTAAACTGAAGTTTAAAGGAGAATTTAACACTAGTAAAAAGTCTTCCTTTTCTTTTTATGTTATTCTTCTGGGAACTTTTTCAAGAGTAACCTTGCTTCATTCCTGCTCTTAAGCAGCTCTCTAAACTTTGATCCAGTACTTTCTACTAACTCAAAATCTGTGGGTCCATCTCAACTGTAGGATGGTCTCTGAACTGGCTTATGAACAGCCCCAATTCCTTGAACGTTAATAATCTCTCTACTTAGGGTCTCCATTAATAGTCTTTCTACCAGAGACATGCCTTTCCAATTACAGACTTGAAAAGCTCCAATAGTGGTTTCAGGAGCTAAAAGTCAGGTGAGAAGAAATATATCATCATGCGATTGCTGCCTTGAAATCACCCAGTAGGATACAAGGTTTCTAAGAAATTGTCTGAAGTTAATTGCACATTTTTATTCCTCTTACAAAGAGAGGTAGTAATACCTACAGTAGGTTAATACTTCCACTTGAGAGCTAAATAAAAGAAAAATCTTTTTGAACTTGGCAAGGCCTGGCAATTAATTTTGTCTGTTAAGATGTAAATTAAATGTACAGCTACTAGTTCGGCTTTGAAAGCAAAAAGCTAGTCATTCTTAAACCACATTAGGGTGCCCATGAAACACCAGATAAAGTGGAATTTCTTCAATACCTGAATTAAAATTCATCTTTAGCTCCTAAATCTTATCAACACTTCAAAGTCCAATTTAAAACTTTTTAACGCCCTCCACATTAACTCCAGCTGGTCGTGATTTAGCTTCGTCTACCTTCATTCTGCAATACATATATCTCGCTGACACACGGGGACATTGCGGACATTGCATGTCCTTTTCAACACTTAAACTCACCGTATAGCTTTCCCAATTTTGTAAGGCATAAAATGCAGTTGAGTGAGAAAAAAAAAGGATTTTTAAAATGCATTTGAAAGGAATAGGTGTTGCATTTGGTGTAGTCTTTAAAAAGAGGCAACAAGCTCAAAATGGAATAATTTGCTCCCCACATCAGCAAACTAAGACTTAACTGCAGTTCCAACCCCTCTCAGAAATGTGACATTTAAAACTATCAATCTGAAATTTCCTGATCACCACTGGTGAGGTAATCTGCGTGATAAAGATCCCTGCCATTCCTTTCCCCCAAATGAAGATGACTTTGCCTGAAATAATCTTTTCTTTTCTGTTGCTAATACCTTCTTGGCCCACACTTTCTCTGCCTGTAAAATCTTGCATTTTGTACAATCCCTTGGAGTGCCTTTCTGTTAGGGGAAACACTGACTGAAGCTGCCCGCCCTGGCCAGGAAAGATAGTAGTCACTTGCACCAGTCATCTTACAACAGGAGGTCCTTGTAAGGAACACGGAACTAACAAGCTACCAACTGGAAGAATTTGGGAAAGGTCAAAAGGAGAGAGGAGATGCCAGTCCAGATGTCCTGCCAACCGCCCAGAATCCTCGCTGGAATCCATCTTGGCTGAGTGATGCGAGTGCCACCTGGAAGGACCCTGAGTCAGAATGATTGACCAGAAACAACCCGGAAGCTATTCCCAATTACCCAATCACTATAAAACCTGAGACTGCGAGCCACGTGGCAGAGCAGTCCTCCTGGGTTCCCTTACCCTCCTGCCCTCCACCCAGGTGCCCCTTCTCAATCAAGTCTCTTGCTTTGTCAGCACATGTGTCTCCTCGGACAATTCATTTCCGAGTGTTAAAGAGCCCACTCTCGGGCCCTGAAAGGGGTCTCCCCTTCCTGCAACTTTTCTATTTGCTGTATGGGATGTGGTCTGATTCATAAATTGTTTAATAAAGCCAATTAGATCTTCAGATTTACTCAGTTGAATTTTAACAACAGAAAAGTACCTGTATTTGTTAAATAATGTTGTAATAAAGAACATGGAAAGACCATGCTTATCTGTCTCTCTCTCTCCTGCATGTACACCCGTACTCTAGCATCTGTGTACAATTTGTATCTACATTTGCTACTGAATGCCCCTCCTGCTCCCCAAATCATATATTGAAGCCTTAATCCCCAATGTGATGGTATTTGGAGGTGGGGCCTTTTGGAGGTAATTAGGTCATGAGGGTGGAGCCCTCATGACAGAATTAATGTCCTTCTAAAAAGAGAAGACACAAGAGCTCTCTCTCTGCCATGTGAGTACACAGCAAGAAGGCAGCCATCTGCAAACCAGTAAGAGAGACCTCACCAGCCCTGAGATCTGCCAGCACCTTGATCTTGGACTTTTTAGCATCCGGAACTGTGAGAAATAAATTGTTGTTGAAACCATCCAGTCTATGGTATTCTTTTTTTTTTCTTTTTTTTTAATGGTATTCTTTTAAAGATAGATTTTATTCATTTTATTTTATTTATTTATTTTTGGCTGCGTTGGGTCTTCGTTGCTGCGCACAGGCTTTCTGTAGTAGCCCCCGGCAAGTGGGGGCTACTCTTCGTTGTGGTGTGTGGGCTTCTCGTTGCAGTGGCTTCTCTTGTTGCGAAGCATGGGCTCTAGGCATGTGGGCTTCAGTAGTTATGGCATGCAGGCTCAGTAGTTGTGGCTCAAGGGCTCTAGGGTGCAGGCTCAGTAGTTGTGGCTCACAGACTTAGTAGCTCCACGGCATGTGGGATCTTCCCGGACCAGGGATTGAACCCGTGTGCCCTGCATTGGCAGGAGGATTCTTAACTACTGCACCACCAGGGAAGCTCCAGTCTATGGTATTCTGTTAGAGGAGTCCACACTGACTCAGACAACATCTGTATTGATAAATATACACTTTACAACTTTTCCACTTAATCTCTATAAAAATATAGAATATCATAGAATGATTTCTGTAAGCACATGGGTAAAAATATAGCTGTAGCACTAATTGAACTACTTTAAAAGAGTCACATTTAATATAAACAAAGGGTATCATATTTTGCTTTGTAAGAAACAAACTCAGGCAAAAATGTGCTCTCAGAGAGTGAGACATCCCAGTGAGTTCATTTAGAACATGTTGGTGATAAGGATGCTTCCTTTTGCAACTTGCCTTTCATATGATAAAGATTTTACTGATATTTCCCTTCAAGATTTCATGAAGCTAAAGTGACTTTGAGAGAAATACTGTTCTTATTTTTTTTTTAATTTTTTTTTACGGAAATCCTCTACCAGTGGACTTCCTTGCTGTTTCCCAGTTTCATTTCTTGGTCTGCCCATCTCAACGTTTCCTTTGCTCCTATCATAGCTATTTTTTTGGATATTTTCTTTTTCTTTGAAGCTAAGTGACAATATCTTTGATGAAAATTAGTGTTGTATGTCACAGGCCCAGAGTAGGATTTTCTCAGAGGTTCTACACACATCAGGTCAATGATAGAATCTTGCAGAATTTTAAAATTCTATTTATTGATAGATGCTGTACACAGTTTAAAAATCAGTAAACTCAATACATGAACTACTACAAAATGTAATATTTAAAACATATGATAAATAACTGGAATTATAATTAAAAATATTGGGTTGGCCAACATCTTACAGAAAGACCTGAATGAACACTTTGGCCAACCCAATAGTTAATAACAGTTTCCTGTTATATGTTCATTAACTAATCTATTCAGCACAAATTTTGCAGTTTTCCCAGGGCTCAGAATACTTAATAGAGTATGATCCTAAAATACATTATTTCATAATTAAATTTAGTGTCAGGTCCATATTTAACAAAATTATTATAAATATATCAGATTCTTACTCTTTCATTTAGCTTTTGTGCTATAATAGAAAACATTCAAAACCATTTGTTTTTAATGAGACAATTCCAACTCTAATTTTAGCCCTGTAATTTACTGTGAGACATTAGTTCATTGCTTAATATTTCTGACTTGGTTCCTTGGTTTAAAATATTAAGATAATAATATTTACCTAATTTACCATTAACCAGATATACCGTTAACACACACACACACACACACACACACACACACACACGTTCAGACATGTGTTCACCCTTTCTCTCTCCAGATCTTAAATATTAGACACTCTTCTCCTTCATCTCTCATAGTAAATACAATGGATTCATGATCATTTCTGGGATACTTTCTTTAATATCCCTTGCATCTTCTTTCTTTTTACTTGTTTCTTAAAACAGTTGAGTGATCCCTCTTTTACCCTCTCTCTATTTTTCATCTATTTTTTAATTTTACATTTATTTTCCTTAGAAGCCTATATAGTATAACAAAACTCTTTATAAATTCCTTATGCCAGAGTATTTTCATTTTACTCTACTTCAAGTAAATTACATCTAGAACCTTCCTTAATCTCTATCTGTATCACATTGTTGCTTTAATTCCTATAGTAGTTTATCACATTTGTAAAGTCTATTGAAAAATGATAGGATTTTGTGTTAGAAGAAAACAATTCTATGTGAAACATTATTTTTTAAGCCTAAATTTCCCCTTCAGTATATAAGGGATAATAATGTCTACATCAAAATGCTTTAAAATTATATAAACATATAGAGGAACTATTTTTAAAAAGCGATAGATATGTGTATGCATATATGTAATAATAAACACTTCAATCTGGCTAAATTCCTCTTGTATTGTCAATTTAGGATTATTTTCCTTCATGCTCTAGCTACATGTTGGAAATTAGCCCCAAGCAAATTCCACATACATTATTTGCTTTTATAATCTGAAATTATAAATCTCTACTACTCATTCATACACAGTGTACTAAGATCTCATTATTAGTAAATGACACATTTTCCTGGCTCTTTGCCTCAATTTATCAGTGCAAACTCTTCAACATTCCCAGTATCTCACAAGTGTGAATTAATTTGCCCAGCGGGATGTTTTACCTATGTTCACGAACAATTTTCCTATCAAGAGCCACTGACAGGGCTTCCCTGGTGGTGCAGTGGTTGAGAGTCCGCCTGCCGATGCAGGGGACACGGGTTCGTGCCCCGGTCCGGGAGGATCCCACATGCCGCGGAGCGGCTAGGCCCGTGAGCCATGGCCGCTGAGCCTGCACGTCCGGAGCCTGTGCACCGCAACGGGAGAGGCCGGAGCAGCGAGAGGCCCGCGTACCGCAAAAAGAAAAAAAAAAAAAAAAAAGAGCCACTGACTGTGTGATTCTGCCTGGCATCATTGCTTTTCCTGACATTCTTCCAACTGAGGTTCCATTCTTTCCTATTTCAAAGAGCGGTTTCCATGGGGCCCTCCAACGACACAGTTAAGCGCTGGCTGTTGAGCATTCATTCTCTCTTCCTTTAGAAAAATACCATCATGTTTGCCTTAGAGAACAACCCTTCTCTGAGTCCATGTGCATTTTACCCCCACCTCCAGAGGTGGGCACATGGCCAAGTCTGGCCACAGAACACCACAAACCAGCCAAAGTGATAAGTTAATTTACAGGAATGTGTCTTTAGAGTTAGTTCAGTCCTAATCCTGGAGCTTTCACTGGAAAGTGTAGAGAGATACACCCTCATTTCACCTGGTCTTGAACGTGAGAAAACAATACTCTGAATCTACTCCTGGTGACAGTTAAGTGAAGCCAGCTTTGAGGAAAGCACTCACGAAATGGACCAAGGCCAATTCTTTATATATTGCTTGGTTCTGTAAAACAAATGGTGTATGAAAGCTTTGCAGCCACTATAGTTTTCAATTATATGAACCAAGTCTTTCTTTTTTGCTGCTTAAAGATAATTTGAGTTTCCTGTGACTTAAAACTAAAATAATCCTAAAACTCAGTTACTATATTGCAATTGTTGTACCATTCATCACATTCTGAGTATATCTTAGGGAAAAACAATTCTTTCCATGTTGTTTAACTCTCAGAGTATGGTTTGCACTCTAAATTTATAGACTCAGATAAAGTAGTTCTTTCAGTTCTCTTTTTCGGTGCCTTCTATGTCAAGGACTCATATATCCAACAGCTAGATAGTTTTGAATTCTTTCTCTGCACTGACAAGGAGGTTCAGGGGCAGGTTCAACATGATATTTCATTCCTTCAGCTGAGTCCTCTCTTAAGGGCTCCTCACAGGTACTGCAAATCTTCTTCTGTTGGCTCTCCTCATACGTTTGTACAATTTACACTAGATACTGAGTTTTTATTTAATTTTTAATCAGCCTCCTCAGCCTCTATACTTTGCTAGACATATTTAAATCCCTCTTGTACATTTAAGCTATGTTTGTTTCCCTCTGTGTTCTTTCTGATGTGTTTTCCCGCTGCTAAAAAAAAGTCTTCCATTTTCCGTACTGCTCTGTATAATAAAGTAACAAATTAAATCTAAAGTAATTAAAATTAAATAAAATTTAAAGTTCAGTTCTTCAGCTCCACTAGTCCCATTTCAGGTGCTCAGTAACTACATGGGACTAGTAGCTACTATTTCAGACAACACAGATATAAAACACTTCTATCACTGAAGAAAGGTCGATTGGACAAAGCTATTATAGACTGTGTCTCAGAACCTGGTTTCAAAAAAAAAAAAAATCACATTTTAAAAATGTAAATTTCCAAGTTGCATCTCAAATCCACTGGGTGTGGGTAGGTATTCTGAGGGCCTTTATTGTTTTTAAAGAAAGATAAGTTGCTAAGGATTTGAGACCATCTATACCGAGCCTCTGTCAGGAATGATGCCAATGATTTAGTATAACCCATCCCACCTCAGATTTTTCCTCCTCTGAAAATAAACTACCTGGCTGCAATTTGTTATTTAGTGATTTCTAGTGTTTCCAGTTCACTTCTTCCAGTACTTAATTTAAACTTGATACTACACAAAGATTAAAATCTAAACATCATCAACTTGTATTTTATGTGTGAAGTCAGGCATTATTTTGTGATGTTGAGCAGATTTATATATATATATATATATATAGAGAGAGAGAGAGAGAGAGAGAGAGATTTATTTTAGTCTGAAATCTGCAGGGCAGGCTGACATGCTGAAGACCCAGGGAAGAGATGATGTGACAGCTCAAGTCCAAAGGCAGTCAGGAGGCAGATTTTCTTTTTCTTCAGGGGACCTCAGTCTTTTTTCTTAAGGCTTTCAGCTGATTTGTTGAGGCCCACCCATGTTATGGAGGGTAGTCTGATCTACTCAAAATCTATGGACATAAATGTTAATCATATGTCAAAACTACCTCATTCTGTTCCATTTTTCTGAAGAACCCTAATATGATATCCTTGGTAACTCCCTATTTATTTCATTAGCAGTAAAATATATAAATACTTGAGGGCAGGGATCAAGTAAAACCTTAACAAATATAGAAGACAAACCCATATAACATGTAGCTAATGTTAGCTAACAGGCAATCAGGAGCAAGGAGGGAATTCCCTGGTGGTCCAGTGGTTAGGAGTTGGCACTTTCACTGCCGGGGCCCAGGTTCGATCCCTGGCCAGGGAACTAAGATTCCCGCAAGCCCCATGGCATGGCCAAAAATAAAAAAATAAATAAGGAAATCCTTCCATTTGCCACATCATGAATGAACCTGGAGGGCATTATGCTAAGTGAAATAAGCTACACAGAGAAAGACAAACACTGCATGGTATCACGTATATGTGGAATAATTTTTGAAAAGTCAAACTCATAGAAAGAGAGTAGAAAAGTGGTTGCCAGGCGCTGGGAGGTGGGGGAAATAGGGAGAGGTTGATAAAAAGGTACAGACTTTCAGCTGTAAGATGATGAGTAAGTCTGAGGATCTAATGTATAACATGGCAACTATAGCTGATAACATTGTATTGTATAATTGAATTTTTTTTTAACATCTTTATTGGAGTATAATTGCTTTACAATGGTATGTTAGTTTCAGCTTCACAAAAAAATGAATCAGTTATATATATACATATATTCCCATATCTCTTCCCGCTTGCGTCTCCCTCCCTCCCACCCTCCCTATCCCACCCCTCCAGGCGGTCACAAAGCACCGAGCTGATCTCCCTGTGCTATGCGGCTGCTTCCCACTAGCTAACTACCTTACTTTTGGTAGTGTATATATGTCCATGTCTCTTTATCGCTTTGTCACCGTTTACCCTTCCCCCTCCCCATAGCCTCAAGTCCATTCTCTAATAAGTCTGTGTCTTTATTCCTGTTTCACCCCTAGGTTTTTCATGACATTTTTTTTTTAATTCCATATATATGTGTTAGCATACGGTATTTGTCTCTCTCTTTCTGACTTCACTCTGTATGACAGACTCTAGGTCTATCCACCTCATTACAAATAGCTCAATTTCGTCTCTTTTTATGGCTGAGTAATATTCCACTGTATATATGTGCCACATCTTCTTTATCCATTCATCCGATGATGGACACTTAGGTTGTTTCCATCTCTGGGCTATTGTAAATAGAGCTGCAATGAACATTTTGGTACATGACTCTTTTTGAATTATGGTTTTCTCAGGGTATATGCCCAGTAGTGGGATTGCTGGGTCATATGGTAGTTCTATTTGTAGCTTTTTAAGGAACCTCCATACTGTTCTCCACAGTGGCTGTATCAATTTACATTCCCACCAACAGTGTAAGAGGGTTCCCTTTTCTCCACACCCTCTCCAGCATTTATTGTTTCTAGATTTTTTGATGATGGCCATTCTGACTGGTGTGAGATGATATCTCATTGTAGTTTTGATTTGCATTTCTCTAATGATTAGTGATGTTGAGCATTCTTTCATGTGTTTGTTGGCACTCTGTATATCTTCTTTGGAGAAATGTCTATTTAGGTCTTCTGCCCATTTTTGGATTGGGTTGTTTGTTTTTTTGTTATTAAGCTGCATGAGCTGTTTATAAATTTTGGAGATTAATCCTTTGTCCGTTGCTTCATTTGCAAATATTTTCTCCCATTCTGAGGGTTGTCTTTTGGTCTTCTTTATGGTTTCCTTTGCTGCGCAAAAGCTTTTAAGTTTCATTAGGTCCCATTTGTTTACTTTTGTTTTTATTTCCATTTCTCTAGGAGGTGGGTCAAAAAGGACCTTGCTGTGATTTATGTCATAGAGTGTTCTGCCTATGTTTTCCTCTAAGAGTTTGATAGTTTCTGGCCTTACATTTAGGTCTTTAATCCATTTTGAGCTTATTTTTGTGTATGGTGTTAGGGAGTGATCTAATCTCATACTTTTACATGTACCTGTCCAGTTTTCCCAGCACCACTTATTGAGTAGGCTGTCCTTTCTCCACTGTACATTTCTGCCTCCTTTGTCAAAGATAAGGTGACCATATGTACGTGGGTTTATCTCTGGGCTTTCTATCCTGTTCCATTGATCTATCTTTCTGTTTTTGTGCCAGTACCATACCGTCTTGATAACTGTAGCTTTGTAGTATAGTCTGAAGTCTGGGAGCCTGATTCCTCCAGTTCCTTCTTTCGTTCTCAAGATTGCTTTGGCTATTCGGGGTCTTTTGTGTTTCCATACAAATTGCAAAATTTTTTGTTCTAGTTCTGTGAAAAATGCCAGTGGTAGTTTGATAGGGATTGCATTGAATCTATAGATTGCTTTGGGTAGTAGAGTCATTTTCACAATGTTGATTCTTCCAATCCAAGAACATGGTATATCTCTCCATCTATTTGTATCATCTTTAATTTCTTTCATCAGTGTCTTATAATTTTCTGCATACAGATCTTTTGTCTCCTTAGGTAGGTTTATTCCTAGATATTTTATTCTTTTTGTTGCAATGGTAAATGGGAGTGTTTTCTTGATTTCACTTTCAGATTTTTCATCATTAGTATATAGGAATGCCAGAGATTTCTGTGCATTAATTTTGTATCCTGCCACTTTACCAAATTCATTGATTAGCTCTAGTAGTTTTCTGGTAGCATCTTTAGGGTTCTCTATGTATAGGATCATGTCATCTGCAAACAGTGACAGCTTTACTTCTTCTTTTCCGATTTGGATTCCTTTTATTTCCTTTTCTTCTCTGATTGCTGTGGCTAAAACTTCCAAAACTATGTTGAATAAGAGTGGTGAGAGTGGGCAACCTTGTCTTGTTCCTGATCTTAGTGGAAATGCTTTCAGTTTTTCACCATTGAGGATGATGTTGGCTGTGGGCTTGTCATATATGGCCTTTATTATGTTGAGGAAAGTTCCCTCTATGCCTACTTTCTGCAGGGTTTTTATCATAAATGGGTGTTGAATTTTGTCAAAAGCTTTCTCTGCATCTATTGAGATGATCATATGGTTTTTCTCCTTCAGTTTGTTAATATGGTTTATCACATTGATAGATTTGCGTATATTGAAGAATCCTTGCATTCCTGGAATAAACCCCACTTGATCATGGTGTATGATCCTTTTAATGTGCTGTTGGATTCTGTTTGCTAGTATTTTGTTGAGGATTTTTGCATCTATGTTCATCAGTGATATTGGCCTGTAGTTTTCTTTCTTTGTGACATCCTTGTCTGGTTTTGGTATCAAGGTGATGGTGGCCTCGTAGAAGGAGTTTGGGAGTGTTCCTCCCTCTGCTATATTTTGGAAGCGTCTGAGAAGGATAGGTGTTAGCTCTTCTCTAAATGTTTGATAGAATTCGCCTGTGAAGCCATCTGGTCCTGGGCTTTTCTTTGTTGGAAGATTTTTAATCACAGTTTCAATTTCAGTGCTTGTGGTTGGTCTGTTCATATTTTCTATTTCTTCCTGATTCAGTCTTGGCAGGTTGTGCATTTCTAAGAATTTGTCCATTTCTTCCAGATTGTCCATTTTATTGGCATAGAGTTGCTTGTAGTAATCTCTCATGATCTCTTTTATTTCTGCAGTGTCAGTTGTTACCTCTCCTTTTTCATTTCTAATTCTATTGATTTGAGTCTTCTCCCTTTTTTTCTTGATGAGTCTGGCTAGTGGTTTATCTATTTTGTTTATCTTCTCAAAGAACCAGCTTTTAGTTTTATTGATCTTTGCTATTGTTTCCTTCATTTCTTTTTCATTTATTTCTGATCTGATTTTTATGATTTCTTTCCTTCTGCTAGCTTTGGGGTTTTTTTGTTCTTCTTTCTCTAATTGCTTGAGGTGCAAGGTTAGGTTGTTTATTCGAGATGTTTCCTGCTTCTTAAGGTGGGCTTGTATTGCTATAAACTTCCCCCTTAGAACTGCTTTTGCTGCATCCCACAGGTTTTGGGTCGTTGTGTCTCCATTGTCATTTGTTTCTAGGTATTTTTTGATTTCCTCTTTGATTTCTTCAGTGATCACTTCATTATTAAGTAGTGTATTGTTTAGCCTCCATGTGTTTGTATTTTTTACAGATCTTTTCCTGTAATTGATATCTAGTCTCATGGCGTTGTGGTCAGAAAAGATACTTGATACAATTTCAATTTTCTTAAGTTTACCAAGGCTTGATTTGTGACCCAAGATATGATCTATCCTGGAGAATGTTCCATGAGCACTTGAGAAAAATGTGTATTCTGTTGTTTTTGGATGGAATGTCCTATAAATATCAATTAACTCCATCTCGTTTAATGTATCATTTAAAGCTTGTGTTTCCTTATTTATTTTCATTTTGGATGATCTGTCCATTGGTGAAAGTGGGGTGTTAAAGTCCCCTACTATGAATGTGTTACTGTTGATTTCCCCTTTTATGGTTGTCAGTATTTGCCTTATGTATTGAGGTGCACCTATGTTGGGTGCATAAATATTTACAATTGTTATATCTTCCTCTTGGATCGATCCCTTGATCATTATGTAGTGTCCTTCTTTGTCTCTTCTAATAGTCTTTGTTTTAAAGTCTATTTTGTCTGATATGAGAATTGCTACTCCAGCTTTCTTTTGGTTTCCATTTGCATGAAATACCTTTTTCCATCCCCTTACTTTCAGTCTGTATGTGTCTCTAGGTCTGAAGTGGGTCTCTTGTAGACAGCAAATATATGGGTCTTGTTTTTGTATCCATTCAGCCAATCTGTGTCTTTTGGTGGGAGCATTTAGTCCATTTACATTTAAGGTAATTATCGATATGTGTGTTCCTATTCCCATTTTCTTAATTGTTTTGGGTTCGTTATTGTAGGTCCTTTCCTTCTTTTGTGTTTCTTGCCTAGAGAAGTTCCTTTAGTAGTTGTTGTAGAGCTGGTTTGGTGGTGCTGAACTCTCTCAGCTTTTGCTTGTCTGTAAAGGTTTTAATTTCTCCATCAAATCTGAATGAGATCCTTGCTGGGTAGAGTAATCTTGGTTGCAGGTTTTTCTCCTTCAACACTTTCAATATGTCCTGCCAGCCCCTTCTGGCTTGCAGAGTTTCTGCTGAAAGATCAGCTGTTAACCTTATGGGGATTCCCTTGTGTGTTATTTGTTGTTTTTCCCTTGCTGCTTTTAATATGTTTTCTTTGTATTTAATTTTTGACAGTTTGATTAATATGTGTCTTGGCGTATTTCTCCTTGGATTTATCCTGTATGGGACTCTCTGTGCTTCCTGGACTTGATTAACTATTTCCTTTCCCATATTAGGGAAGTTTTCAACTATAATCTCTTCAAATATTTTCTCAGTCCCTTTCTTTTTCTCTTCTTCTTCTGGAACCCCTATAATTCGAATGTTGGTGCGTTTAATGTTGTCCCAGAGGTCTCTGAGACTGTCCTCAGTTCTTTTCATTCTTTTTTCTTTATTCTGCTCTGCAGTAGTTATTTCCACTATTTTATCTTCCAGGTCACTTATCCGTTCTTCTGCCTCAGTTATTCTGCTATTGATCCCATCTAGAGTACTTTTAATTTCATTTATTGTGTTGTTCATCGTTGCTTGTTTCATCTTTAGTTCTTCTAGGTCCTTGTTAACTGATTCTTGCAATTTGTCCATTCTATTGTCCATTCTATCTCCAAGATTTCGGATCAACCTTACTATCATTATTCTGAATTCTTTTTCAGATAGACTGCCTATTTCCTCTTCATTTGTTAGGTCTGGTGGGTTTTTATCTTGCTCCTTCATCTGCTGTGTGTTTTTCTGTTTTTTCATTTTGCTTATCTTACTGTGTTTGGGGTCTCCTTTTTTGCAGGCTGAAGGTTCGTAGTTCCTGTTGTTTTTTGTGTCTGTCCCCAGTGGCTAAGGTTGGTTCAGTGGGTTGTGTAGGCTTCCTGGTGGAGGGGACTAGTGCCTGTGTTCTGGTGGATGAGGCTGGATCTTGTCTTTCTGGTGCGCAGGTCCACGTCTGGTGGTGTGTTTTGGGGTATCTGTAGACTTATTATGATTTTGGGCAGCCTCTCTGCTAATGGGTGGGGTTGTGTTCCTGTCTTGCTAGTTGTTTGGCATAGGATGTCCAGCACTGTAGCTTGCTGGTCATTGAGTGAAGCTGGGTGCTGGCGTTGAGATGGAGATCTCTGGGAGATTTTCGCCGTTTGATATTATGTGCAGCTGGGAGGCCTCTTGTGGACCAGTGTCCTGAAGTTGGCTCTCCCACCTCAGAGGCACAGCACTGACTCCTGGCTGCAGCACCAAGAGCCTTTCATCCACAGGGCTCCTTAATTTGGGATGATTGGTTGTCTATTCAGGTATTCCACAGATGCAGGGTATATCAAGTTGATTGTGGAGGTTTAATCCGCTGCTTCTGAGGCTGCTGGGAGAGATTTCCCTTTCTCTTCTTTGTTCTCACAGTTCCCAGGGGCTCAGCTTTGGATTTGGCCCCGCCTGTGCGTGTAGGTCGCCAGAGGGCGTCTGTTCTTTGCTCAGACAGGACGGGGTTAAAGGAGCCGCTGATTCGGAGGCTCTGGCTCACCCACGCCGGGGGGGTAGGGAGGGTCACGGAGTGCGGGGCGGGCCTGCAGCGGCAGAGGCCGGCGTGACGGCGTGACACTGCAGCCTGAGGCGCGCCGAGCGCTCTCCCGAGGGAGCCGTCCCTGGATCCCGGGACCCTGGCAGTGGCGGGCTGCACAGGCTCCCCGGAAGGGCGCGTGGCTAGTGACCTGTGTTCGCACAGAGGCCTCCTGGCTGCGGCAGCAGCGGCCTTAGCGTCCCATGTCCGTCTCCGGGCTCCGCACTCTTAGCCGCGGCTCGCGCCCGTCCCTGGAGCTCTCCCAAGCAGCGCTCTTAATCCCCTCTCCTCGTGCACCAGGAAACAAAGAGGGACGTAAAAGTCTCTTGCCTCTTCGGCAGCTCCAGACCCCTCCCCGGACTCTCTCCCGGCCAGCCGCGGCGCACCAACGCCCTGCAGGCTGTGTTCACGCCGCCAACCTCAGTCCTCTCCCGGCGCTCCGACAAAAGCCGGAGCCTCAGCTCCCAGTCCCGCCCACCCCGGCGGGCGAGCAGACAAGCCTCTCGGCTGGTGAGTGCCGGTCGGCCCGATCCTGTCCGCTTTGCCCTCCGCACCCCTGTTGCTGTGCTCTTCTCCGCGGCTCCCAAGCTCCCCCACTCCGCCTCCCGAAGTCTCCACCCGCGAAGGGGCTTCCTAGTGTGTGGACACTTTTCCTCCTTCACAGCTCTCTCCCGCTGGTGCAGGACCCGTCCCTATCCTTTTGTCTCTGTTTAGTTTTTTCTTTTGCCCTAACCAGGTACGTGGGGGGTTCCTTGCCTTTTGGGAGGTCTGAGGTCTTCTGCCAGCGTTCAGTAGGTGCTCCGTAGGAGTTGTTTCACGCGTAGATGTATTTCTGGTGTATCTGTGGAGAGGAAGGTCTATAATTGAAATTTGATAAGAGAGTAGAACTTGAGCGTTCTCACCAAAAGAAAAAAAAAGGTAAACATAAGAAGTGATGAATATGTTAGTTAACTCGGTGGGAATCCTTTTGTAATATATACATATATCAAATCATCACATTGTACACTTTTAATATTATATTACAATTTTATTTGTCAGTTATACCTCAGTAAAGCTGAAAGAGGAAAAAAAGGATCAAATTCAGGACATTTAAAAAGATCTTTCATTTTCACTTTTTTCTAAGAACTTCTAATAGAAAAATAATCCACATACTCCTATTAAAATACAACATGTACTCTAAATGCAGCATGAATATGTCAGTAACAACATGTATACAAAATGTATAAGGTTGGTGGAGAAGAAAACCCATTCCTAAAAATGAAAAATGAATTCCATGAATTCATATAAGTGGTACAAGCACAATTTTCCATCCTTGATCAGTTCCCTTGGATTATGTGAAACACCTCATTGTCTGCCAGCTGTCAGATGTATTTTTAATTAGGCACTAATGAAGTAATATATGTATATAAACCATTTAAACCTTGTTCCAGTTTGCAAGGACATCTGTGAGGTGAAAAGTGAGAAACCTTGATCTTTGCCAGACGTTACAAATTATAAAACTATAAAACATGAAACTCAGGTACTCAGAATGACTCAATTTAAAACAGGGGAGGGTTCTATTAAGAAGGTTAGAAAGGACATTTTGCTTAACTTAGTTGAAATAAGAGGTTTCTTCTCCAGTTTTTCTCTGCAGCTATATTTTTGGGCTGCTTTATTGCTCTGTATAACATATAACAGTCTCTATGTGTTCTAATATGCTTGAAAGTTATACTTTGAAAAGAATTTTGGGAAAAAAGTGATTTTTTTGGTTCAATTTATTTCAACGAATGTTGCTCTATAATTGTAGATAACATTAACACTTTGGCTTAGATAATATGGAATCTATCACACAAATTACCTTGCATGCAGCAGGTTCTGAACAATGTTTTTTGACTCAATTTTAACTAGAAGATTACTCACAAGTCCTGAGAAACGCTGGTATGAAAAGACCTTCCTTTAGTCATCTGTAGGTCTTAATTCAGCTATGGCATTTTTGTTCCCCAGAGGGTGTTTCAGTGTAAATGAAGTCAGTGTTATGACCTTGAGTTCAATGTTAACAAATCAACATTATATATTATATCAGGTGTCTTTAAACAGACACACGTAAGACAAGGCTATGTATTGACTAGTTGTCCACAAGGTGACCAGAGGCTTGCAGGAACCTAACCCTGTTTTTCCCCCATGAGCAATGGTTCAGTATTTGCTAACTCAGTGTTTGTGATGAATTTATAGAACATAGATACCCAGAAAAATGAGAATTGACTGTATTTACTGATGAAGTGATGGAGCGATCTGGAGTTTGCTTAAAAATAATTCACAGAAGCACAGGGAATTGGGTTGGGGCATAGATGAAACACATTGATGAGCTGAAAATTGGTGAACCTGCAATTAGCTGCTCGTTAAACTATTTTCTCTATTTTTGTAAACGTTTGGCGTTTCCATAATAAAAAGTTGTTTTCAAAATCAAAAAAAAAAGAAAAGAAAAGAAACCTATACAACATAATTAAACCTGAAGCAAGTAGAATTTACCATTATATGTAATTACCATTTTTCCCAGTGTATTTAGGGATTAACAATCTAACTCCCCACTTAGTATTAATTATAAGATAATTAGAAACATTTGGAGTTTTGATAGTCAAGCATATGTTGTCAATCATGGTTGTCTAAAAATAATAGAAAAATAAATATCAAATTAAAAAACTATAGATTGTAAGCATTGTATCTGGTTTGAGGAATAATTACTGTATTCTGTCATTTAAAAAAAAAGAGCTCCAAGAGCTATTATTACTTGTTTTTCAAAGCAGCATCAAAAAATTTCTGCCAAAATAAATCATAGTACCCATTTAACTAATTTAAGTGACTAAAGCAAGTTAACAGGCTGATACTAAAGCAAAACTAATTTACTAATTTCCCTAAAAAATCAAGTTATAATTGCAGTATGCTTAAGCTCAATATAATCTTTGTCTTTTTTCATAAAAATATTTTTGTGACAAAAATATATTCAATGATAACTCTTACACTCTCTCTTCTTACCAAAAGAGATCAGCTGCTTTCCACCCTCATTCCTTCCTCTTGGCCTTGATCTGATCTAAGAACTGTACTTCAGAATTTGGTAATGGGAAGAGAAGAGTACTTGAGGAGATGCAGAGTGTTAAAACACAGAGATAGGGAAAACGATCAAGAGATTAAATAGTCATACATAATAAAATGTTTAAATTATGCTTTGGGGCATTAGTTAAGAATGTTTTTTTATTACGTACAAATTATGCTTTGGGGCATTAGTTAAGAATGTTTTTTTAGGGCTTCCCTGGTGGCGCAGTGGTTGAGAGTCCGCCTGCCGATGCTAGGGGACGTAGGTTCGTGCCCCGGTCCAGGAGGATCCCGCATGCCGCGGAGTGGCTGGGCCCGTGAGCCATGGCCGCTGAGCATGCGCATCTGGAGCCTGTGCTCCGCAACGGGAGAGGCCACAGCAGTGACAGGCCGGCGTATCGCCAAAAAAAAAAAAAAAATGTTTTTTTATCACATATTATATAGATAGATATTATATGTTTCTACATATACATTGTAATAAAAACTTTTCTTTAAAGTTTAAATAGTATATGCATTATAAAGAGCCTCTCCGGATTGAATAGAATCAATACAGTTCGTTTAAAAAACGAATTCAAAAGTGAAACAATGAAAACAGTATTCTCTCTTATTTTCTTAATTTATGTAAAGCATGTTCCAAACTAGAGTTAATAATATTTGCATAGAATTATATGATTATAGCATTGTAAGAGGGAATCTAAAACATTCTATTGAAGAAAAGAATGTGAAAAAATATTATTGGCTTTTTGAATATTGCCAATTTTTCTTCTCTGTCCATACCTATTACATGAATGTTATCAATCTCCCCACACTGACTCTACTTTTAATCTTCATATAAATGAAGATTATTTTAAAAGTGAAATAAGAATCTAGTATATTGAAATCCAATGGAGAAGCTTTTATCTAAGAAATTATTCCAAATATGTAGCTATAAATAAGAACAAAAGGCAGAACCGATAGCTTATTAAGATACTCATGTCCACATTGAAGATTTGCTTATGGAAGTATTTACTAAACTTTCTATTGGCAAATTCATCACATTATTAAAAATTACTGCAAACAATTGTCATATGGATATAGATAAGCCTAGTCTAGATAAGCTACTGGTAACACCAAGGTAGTTAATTGTCTTGGTGCTTGAATTAATATGACATGTACCCAATCTGATGGGCTGCAAAAGATGTAGTCGTTACAATGCACAGCTCCCCTCCCTAAGGGGTTACCACTGGGAGGTCAGCTCACCAGTTCTGTGTACATTCAGCCTGTGTCTCTTTACTTTCTATACAAAACATGACTTAATTAAAAAGCTGCATTTGAAAAAGTAATCTTCAGAGTATCTGGTGACAGTTAAAGTAGAAGTTATGGCTCAAAATACTGCTGGATGGCAGTTTCAATCATGCATGCAATATTCCTATGGTTTGTGATGATTTTTAACATGCTGTAATAGGAAAGCTCTAGTTTGGTTAGCACTTCCAAATCTGTTGGTTACTTTAATCAATCTTGGGCCTACAATTAACAAAGAGTGCAATGTGTTTGGTGATATAACCTTAACAGTAGAATATATAATTCCATGCAGACAGTCAGATATATCTTGAAGTAGCAAATTAAGTTTGGAAGCAACATATTTATTTATGGAAAGGAAATTTGATAAATACATGGCCCATCTTTCTGTATTCAGGTTTTATCAGACAGTTTGAGCTTAGGAAGACCTCCATCTGTTTTGTTATTTTTGTTGCTGTTTCCATTCTTTGTACAAGGAATAAATATAGTCCTGAAGTATACTGGGAAAAAGCTTAAGTAACGGGAAATAATCTCTAGTTACTGCTTTGTTCTTAATTAGCATGTGACCTTGGGCAATCACTTCATCTATTTATACTTCAGTTTCCATACCTTTCTTAACAGGAGGTGATATTACCTAATTTATAAAGTTTTCTCCAGTTTTTAATTGCTAGGAATGTATTTTTACACTGATTCTATGATTCTATTTGATACCCTAAACTTTGGGCTGGAAAGCAGATTATCATAGACCTATGAAGGGCACATAGAAGAGACACTTCAAACTGATTCTTATTTTACCTACTAATGGAAAATTTACTGATTCTGAGTTAATGGGTCCAATCATTAACATACAGCATAATGCTCTCTCTCAAATGCTAATAGTTAGAAGCATTTTCCAGGAGTCCTTTATGATCTCAAATATCTATTGTCTAATGACCCTGTCAAAGCTGTGTAGCAAATACACTAACCATTAGAGGTGGTAATTAGTGATTCAGGACTCCAGAGGTGAGGACCCAAAAGGGTCTTTGATTCCTTCTGAATGTTATGATTCAGTACTGCATTTGCCAATTGTGGGACATAAATACTGTGAATTCTGGATGGTCTTAGGTAGCCCATGGACAGATCATTAAAAATTATTGAAAAAAGAGGAAGACCTAAGAAAGAGACCTAAGGAGAAAGATACTCCTTTATCAATTCCATTAATTCTTTTCTGATGAACTCAAATATAAAAGTCCCATCTGGAGCTAATATGTTTTTAACATTTCTCTATCACTTGTTAATCTCTATTTTTAACAAAGATTCTCTTGGGCTCCAAACATTTGGCAGCCAGCATTATTTTCTTGTCATTAAATTTATTGTTACAATTACAGTCTATTTATATAAGAGGATATTTTTTCAGTTTATGAGAATGATAACATTTCATTTCAAACTAAATGGATTGAATTAAAATACAGTAGTAAATAGAACAAGGTGTGTACAGAAATAGTAAATAATATAGTTCATAAGTGGATAAGACAAAAACAATTTGGATGGCATTATATAAAAGATGTAAATTTATGAACCACAGATTTTATGGAAAAACCACAAACTTTGAAATGAAAGAGACTGAGGGTAAATCACCGCTTCTCCTCCTAATGCAGATAACTTTGAACACTTTGTTGAAACTTTCTAATCCTCAGTTTCCTCACTTATTTAAAGACAATGGTATCAGTTTTTGAGTTGTTTTGAGAATAAAGGTAGATGTAAGGTAAAGTATCTGCATATTGAAGGTGCTGAAATACATCAGTTTTCTCTCCCGTATTAGACAGGAATGGATGTGCTTTCCTTGGTTGACTAAGATGAACCGATACAGAGTTAAACAATTTAAATAGCAGGAGAACTAGATAAAGCCCAAAGAAATTAAAACATTAATTTATCCTTCCTTTGACTTCTTGATTATTTAGTAGTAAGAAAATAAGTATACGGATGAAGAAGGGTAAACATAAGAAACGAGTACATATTTAATAAGAATACATTAACAGATTCCTACATCATAAACCATTTGAACGGCAGAGACAATCAAGAATATTTGTGCATAGAACTTAAAGTTCACACTGACATCTTATTGTCAGTGACAAATGGAAGTGTAAAAATGCCAAAGTAAAAATCAACATAACAAACACACTGCTGTAGTATAAAGTTAATACTGTAAGGAGAACAATGAAAATAACAGGTTATATGACTAGGGGAGAGAGGAAAGTTTAGGCATATATAGCAAAACAGTAAATAAGAGAGTTTTGGTCAACAAATTTAAAATATTTACCTGGGTTACTAAACACGGAAATCTGTCTTCCAAATGTTCAGTCTTAGAATAGTAGGTGGTAGATAATCTAAATGGTTGATCACCATTGACCACCACATTTTCCCCTGATACTAATATTTTAGTGATTTCATTTGTCCTCATCATTTCTATTAAAGACAGACAAGAGGAAGGCAAGAGGATGATCTTTCATGAGGTTTGCAGATAACCTTTACCCTTTTTTTTTTTTTTTTTTTTTGCGGTACGCGGGCCTCTCACTGTTGTGGCCTCTCCCGTTGCGGAGCACAGGCTCCGGACGCGCAGGCTCAGCGGCCATGGCCCACGGCCCCAGCCGCTCCGCGACATGTGGGATCCTCCCGGATTGGGGCACGAACCCACGAACCCCACATCAGCAGGCGGACTCTCAACCACTGCGCCACCAGGGAAGCCCGCAGATAACCTTTAGATTGCCTTCATTCATCCTACTGGCTGCATATTATTAGAGCTAACATGTTAAATATATTGTTTTCTCTGTGAGAATGGATTTTTCATAATTTTATCTTCATAATTATTCTTATTTGAATATATTTTTATTGTAATTTTTTTAAAATCTAAGTTTAAAATTCTCAATTAGTTTTCTGTTTTCTTCTCTGTTGTTAATACAGATGTTCAAAAATAAGAACAATAAATTGGTCCCATAATGGGCATCTAGGGTGTGTTGCTCACCTTTGTATATTCAGAAACTCAGTTCTATCAGTTTTTATAATGTTGATCAGTCTCTGGGGGACTTAGAAACACTAGTCAAATCCATAAGAGTGTGATTGACAAATCAGAAGCCAACTTACTAACTTTATTTTTTTTAATCGAAGTACAGTTGATTTACAATGTTGTGTTAATTTCTCCTGTACAACAAAGTGATTCAGTTATATATATATGTGTGTGTGTGTGTATATATGTATATATATATTATATATATATATTCTTTTTTATATTTTTTTCCATTATGGTTTATCAAGGATATTGAATATAGTTCCCTGTGCTATGCAGTAGGACCTTGTTGTTTATCTATCCTATATATAATAGTTTGCATCTGCTAATCCCAAACTCCCAGTCCATCCCTCCCCCACCCCCTCACCCTTGGCAACCACAAGTCTCTTCTCTGTGTCTGTGAGTCTGTTTCGGTTTTGTAGATAACCAACTTATTAACTTTAAATAAAAGCTACCTTTACATCAATCTACCCCTGGGAATTGTTAAGGACACTCCTTTTAATTATCAGTGTACCAGTACCTCAGAGTACATTAGAATTCACCAGTTGCTTTTGTAAGTAAAGGATACTTACTTACAAAAAGGATGTAGCAAAGGATATTTAATGTATCAAAGAATACTTTACCCAGGGTATGAAAATGTCTGATTAGCTCATTGCTTCCTCAGAGAAGGGACTACAACTCTAGCAGCCAAAATGATATAAAATCCATCAAATATATATTCTCCTTTTTCCTCTTTGACTGTGTTACAAAACTTGCCAAATTCTCCTCATGATATTCTTTTACAATTAACAAAATTGAATATATCACTCATGCCCAAATTGTTATAAAAATATCTGAAGTTACAGCACACCCTACAATATTGATTTGAAATAATATAATGGTTCCAAGAGCAATATATTTTTTAACTACTTCAGAAATAAACCACTTATACATATAGCTCACCTCAAGCATTGTGAACCAATATTTACCTTTTCTTTAAGTTTTTAAAAGACTTTATTATTTTCAGAGCAGCTTTAGGTTTACAATAGAAAGTTGAGAGGAACGTACAGAGATTTCTTATATATCCCCTACTCCCAAGACTCCTTCATTATCAACATCGCTCACCAGAACTGTACATTTTTACCAAGGATGAACCTACACTGACACATCATAATCACCCAAAGTCCATAGTTTACCTAAGGCTTCTTCATGTTGCACATTCAGTGGGTTTGAACAAATGTAGAATGACGTATACACCATTATATTGTCACATAGACTATCTTTACTGCCCTAAAAATCCTCTGCATTCTACCTATTTGTCTCCCCCACCATCTCTGGCAATCCCTGATCTTTTTACTCTCTCCATAGTTTTGCCTTTTCCTGAATGTCCTATAGTTGGAATTGTACAGTATATAGCCTTCTCAGAGTAGCTTCTTTCACTTAGTAATATGTATTTAAGATTCCACCATAACTTTTCTTTTTTTAGCTCTGACTAATACCCCATTGTCTGAAGGTACCACAGTTTATCTATTCACCTACTGAAGAACATCTTAGTTGCTTCAAGTTTTCATAATTATGAATAAAGCTGTTAATAATATGTGTGCAGGTTTTCAAGTGGACATGTTTTCATATCCTTTGGGTAAATAGCAAGGAGCACAATGTCTGGAACATATGGTAGGAATATGTTTAGTTTCATAAGAAGCCTCCAAATTTTCTTCCAAAGTGTCTGTACCATTCTGTACCCACCCACAATGAATGAGAGTTCCTGTTGCTCCACATCCTCACCAGCATTTGATGCTGTCAGTGTTCTGGATTTTGGTCATTCTAATAGGTGTGTAATGGTATCTCTTTGTTGTTTTAATTTGCCTGTCTCTGATGACATATGATGTGGAACATATTTTCATATATGCCTTAATTTTTTTATTTTTTTATTTTTTGTGGTACGCGGGCCTCTCACTGTTGTGGCCTCTCCCGTTGCGGAGCACAGGCTCCGGACACGCAGGCTCAGCGGCCATGGCTCACGGGCCCAGCCGCTCCGCGTCATGTGGGATCTTCCCGGACCGCGGCACGAACCCGTGTCCCCTGCATTGGCAGGCGGACTCTCAACCACTGCGCCACCAGGGAAGCCCTAGGCTTTAATTTTTAAAAATAATCTTATCTCAATCTTATTCTTATTGGAGGAGGTCATCAAGAGGACGTAACTGCCAGTTGACCTGATAACTGGACCTGGGTGATGAGAGGTTCCTCATCTCTTCCCCTGTCCTTGGTATGTACAGTCCGTTTACTGTTCCCACAGTGGGAGCTATTCCAAGAACACAGCCTTGAGAGAGGAATGTGTTGGTGAGACCACCTGGATGGTATAGGTGACTAAAACCAGTTAAGGTCACTACATGAACTGTTAAGATTTGGTGGGCAGGTGTGAAGATCTACTTGTCTTGCAGTGCCCAAGGCAAGCCTTCTAAGTAAGTCCCCTTTCTTATTAAACCTGCCACCTACCAATCTGGATTGGTCTGCCTCTTTCTTCAGTCTCTCCTTGCTCTTCACGTAGGAGGGGTGGTTTCATATTACACCCTGGAAGCTCCTGAGCTTGATTGATGAGCCAGCCAGGAGACCAAAGAAATGGACCTTGGGAAAGAGGCATCCCTGAGAGAAATCTCAAGCTGGCTATGGACCTCTGTGTAAGGAGGGATGGCCCATAGGTTAGATGCTTGAGTACACGGATGCCCCGAAAGTGCTGGCTGCTTTGATGCCTTTGTTTGAGCACCTCCACATAGTGCACTGCCGCAAAGAAGGAAAACGCGTGGCCATGAAGTGGGCGGGCCTCTACTGTGGGCATTTCGCTGGACACTGAGGCCCAACTAGGCTGAAGCTCTGGTTAGAGAGTTGGAAGAAAAGCTGAGGTTAGAGAAGGACATGCAGTTGTCCACTACTGCTAGGTGCGGGGCCAGCAGACAAGGTGGGAGAGCAGGACAATAAGTTGGAGACCTTAGCGTGCCATTTTGCAAAGCTAGGAGGGCACAAGCTGCCGTGAATGAAGGTCCGAGCATTTATGACAAAGCTGATTGGGACCGTAAGAGGCAGAATCCCTGGGAAAGTCAGGAGAGTGAAGAGGAGGATGCTGTGATTGAGAGGAAGCAGACTAAATGCCCTATGCCTAGTAAGAAGAAAAGGAAAAGCATGGCAACAACCCCAGGCAGTGGGGCAGCCAGTTCAGGAAATGTTCATGATGAGAGAATATACTCCCAATGAGCTTATTGGTATTGGTGCCAAGGTCGAGCAAAAGGCCAGGTAAAGTATCGAGGAATGGTTAGTGTGGCTACGGGATGTGGGAGGTGATGGCATTTCTCTGACTGGGGAGGAGAAAGTGTGCACCATCATCACATACTCTGCCCCCTGGCAGCACTGCATTGCGCTTCAGGGGTTCAAGGTACTCCCTTAGAGACTGGATTATTCTAGCCTGCAGGGAGGATTGACCCAATGAGGGGGACCTCCCTGGGCATATGGGACCCTGGAAGTCTATAGAGGAGGTACAACAAATTCTTTGGGATCAATCTATACCCCTGTTTGTGAAGGCCCTGATTGGGCCACGTTCACTGCAGGAATGAAAGTCACCCCCAGCACCTGGTATGGGCCACTGATATCCATGCTAAGTCCAGTTGTGGGACAAGATATTTATGATGTTGGGCAATTCGTTGCTGATGGGAAAACTGACAAACCCTGGGAATGGGTACAGTCTCTGGGAAAGATCCAAGATAGAGGGAGAGCTCAGAAGGAGTGACTGCAAGTTGACCTGAGAACCAGACCTGGGTAATGGAAGGCTCCTCACCCCTCCCCATCCTTGGAATGTACACTCTGCCCACCGTTCACACAGTGGGAGCTGTTCCAAGAACACAGCCTTCAGAGAGTAAGGTGTTGCTAAGACCGTCTGGATAATATACATGATTGAACCCAGTTAATGCCTTTTAAGATTCTAGTGGACAGGTACAGAGATCTATTAGACTTGTGGCCACTCAAGACAAGCCTTGTAAGTAAGTTCCCTTGCTTATTAAACCTGTCGCCTAGAGTCTGGAGTTACCGCCTCTGTCCTCCATCTTTTCCTGCCTTCCATGTATGGGGACTAGTTTGGAACCAACAATTCTTCTTTTTTATTCTTTGAAGCATAGTTCAATTGAAGTAGAGTTGATTAACAATGTTGTGTTAATTACTGCTGTACAGCAAAGTGATTCAGTTATACATATATATATATTCTTTTTAAAATATTATTTTCCATTATGGTTTATCACAGGATATTGAATATAGTTCTCTGTGCTGTACAGTAGGACCTTGTTGTTTATCCATTCTATATATTAAAGCTTACATCTGCTGACCCCAACCTCCCACTCCCACTCCCTCTCCCAACCCGCTCCCCCTTGGCAGCCACCAGTCTGTTCTCTATCTCTATAATTCTGTTTCAGTTCATAAATAGGTTCATTTGTGTCATATTTTAGATTCCACATATAAGTGATATCATATGGTATTTATCTTTCTGACTAAATTCACTTAGTATGATGATCTCTAGGTCCATCCATGTTGCTGCAAATGGCATTATTTCAGTCTTTTTTATGACTGAGTAGTATTCCATTGTATATATGCACCACATCTTCTTTGTCCATTCATCTGTCGATGGACATTTAAGTTGTTTCCATGTCTTGGCTATTGTGAATAGTGCTGCTATGAACATAGGGGTGCATGTATCTTTTTGAATTATAGTTTTGTCTGGATATATGCCCAGGAGTGGGATTGCTGGATCATATGGTAATTCTGTTTTTAGTTTTCTGAGGAAGCTCCATACTGTTTTCCACAGTGGCTGCACCAACTTACATTCCCACCAACAGTGTAGGCGGATTCCCTTTTCTCTGTACTTTCTCCAGCATTTATTGTTCGTAGACATTTTAACGATGGCCATTCTGACTGGTGTGAGGTGATACCTCATTTAGTTTTGATTTGCATTTCTCTAATAATTAGTGATGTTGAGCATCTTTTCATGTACCTATTGGCTATCTATATTTCTTCTTTGGAGAAATGCCTATTTAGGTCTTCTGCCCTTTTTTGGATTGGTTTGTTTGTTTTTGTTGTTGAGTTGTATGAGCTTTTTGTATATTTTGGAAATTAAGCCCTTGTCAGTCATATCGTTGGAAAATATTTTCTCCCATGCTGTTGGTTGTCTTTTCATTTTGTTTATGATTTTCTTTGCTGTGCAAAAACTTGTAAGTTTGATAAGGTCCCATTTGTTTATTTATTTATTTTTATTCCTATTTCCTTGGGAGACTGACCTAAGAAAACATTGGTATGATTTATGTCAGAGAATATTTTGCCTACATTCTCTTCTAGGAGTTTTATGGTGTCATGTCTTATGTTTAAGTCTTGAAACCATTTTGAGTTTATTTTTGTGTATGGTGAGAGGGTGTGTTCTAATTTCATTGATTTACATTTGGCTGTCCAACTTTCCCAGCGCCACTTGCTGAAGAGACCATCTTTTCCCCATTGCATAGTCTTGCCTCCTTTGTTGAAGATTAATTGACTGTAGGTGTGTGGGTTTATTTCTGGACTCTATTCTGTTCAATTGATCCATATGTCTATTTTTGTGCCAGTACCATGCTGTTTTGATTACTGTAGCTTTGTAGTATTGTCTGAAGCCTAGCAGGTTATGCTTCACGCTTTGTTCTTTTTCCTCAGGATTGCTTTGGCAATTCTGGGTTTTTTATGGTTCCATATAAATTTTAGGATTATTTGTTCTAGTTCTGTGAAAAATGTCTTGGGTAATTTGGTAGTGATCACATTAAACCTGTAGATTACTTTGGGTAGTATGGCCATTTTAAAAATATTAATTTTTCCAATCCAAGAGCATGGGATATCTTTCCATTTCTTTGAATCATCTTCAGTTTCCTTTATTAAAGTTTTATAGTTATCAGCGTGTAAGCCTTTCACCTCCTTGGTGAGGTTTATTCCTAAGTATTTTATTTTGGGGGTTATGATTTTAAAAGGTATTGTTTTTTACATTCCATTTCTGATATTTCATTATTAGTATAAAGAAATACAACTGATTTCTGTTTGTTAATCATGTATCCTGCTACCTTGCTGAGTTCACTTATCATGGAACCAACAATTCTTGAAACCTGGAAGAATAACCTACGTGGAAACTACGCAAACCTAAATATGACCTATATTTAATATGTAGTATGCAGATGACTATTTCAAATTGAATTTTATTATTGATTATGCTTTTGGAGTATTACAGATTCAGAGTATTTATGTCTATTCAGTAAAATGATAGATGCGTAACACCATGTGAAACCTAAATCTTATTAAAAATAAATAAAAAGCCTACAATATATTTCTGTGGTATTAAAACCAAAGCCCATGTGAAACTATGTTACCTAAGTGCAATGATTTTTATTGTAAACAATGTTCCATATTCAGAGTTCTTGAATTCTCCAATGTCTGGTCAGTTATAAACTGGAGCTCCTATTGACAGAGAGTTTCTGAACAGGTATTGGGTTGTAACTTCCAAAATCCTAGATACCTAATAAACGCAATTGAAAGTCCAAATACCAGTTGTCCACAGATAAATGAATGTCGCTGTTGCTCCATCTACAAAGCCTGTTTGTGACAGAACCAGTTATGCATGTGGACTGGGGAAAGAAATCATAGGAGAGAGAGAGAGAGAGAGAGGGAGAGAGGAAAGATTAAAAAAGTCTACAGCATAATTAGGATACCATATGTTTTCTTGCTGCCCAATTTTTTCTTGCATTTTAAAATATTCTCCTGAGTTCAGTTATCCTAACCTAGGCTCACAGCAGGTTGAATTTGAAGAACATTTATAAAAAGAGAATGAGCTTCATGCAATCTCACAGCACAGAAAGGTGAAAAAAAGTTAGCCAAGAAATACTGATATAATTGGGAAAATATAAAAACAGAAATATGATTTTGTTTTATTAAATAAATGCATTATTTGTAAATTTTATTATTATGCAGATTCAAGGCATTATTTTTATAAGAATAAACATTAATATACAGCTTTTCAGCACTAATTTATCCTTAAACTCTAATAGCTTCACTACATGTAAAATGTTGGAATTATGGTAACTACAATTTGATCAAATTTGTAGGTTTTCTCTATACAAGGGAGGTCATATAAAGTTAACACTACAGTGAAACCTCCAGAACACTGCTAACAACAAAAATAACTTGACATGAAACAAATATATTTGGAACCATTCCAAAACTGATTTGTAATTTAAACAAATATAAATACTATTCACTTTGAGAGATGATTCTTTATTTTTCCAATATCCATCTTTGCTAATTACTGTAAATTTAATAGCTTTAAATATCATCTTTCAGTAGAATGCCAGTCCTGTATTTCCAATTACCTATTAATATTTCTACTCAAATGCTTGGTTGAGTTCTCAGACTTCAGACATTCAATACTAATGTGATCTTTCATTTCAACAAGTTCTCTTATCACACAACACCGTAATTTTCATTAATATTATCCACATTTCCCGGTGCTAGAGATTTCTTCTCCTTATTCCACATATCTAATTGTCATGAAGCCTTATTAAATAAATATCTGTTAGGGTCCCTCAAAAATCGTATTTCTTCAACTTTAATTACACTCGTGTAAGCTATTACAATGTCTTACCTACAAGACCAACTTCATAGTACTTCCATTTTCTTCAGTGTTCCTCATGTTTGGGGGGATTTTTTGCTTTAGTAAGTTAAAAACTGGGTTATAATTCAATTCTCCAATCCATCATTTATAGACCTCTATAATGTACCTACATGCTAGCATAAAATATTTATCTCATTGTCTCATATGAGCCTTATACCTGAGTATTTTCTCTTTACTACCCCCCTGTCTTCCACCCTCAAGAGCACCCCTGCCCCATCTCCTTCACCCACTTTTCATTCTATCCCAACACTCATCATCATGAAAGCCATCACCCATGCTACTCATCTCCCTTTTTTCATACTCTTCAGCTACAAAAATTACATCCATTCTCCAAAGCCAGATCGGATTCCATTTCTTTTTAAAGAGTTTCCTATTTCATTCATTCACTCATGCATTCGTTTGTTTATGCAGTCAGCACGTATTAATTGAGCGCCAAACTCTGGTGACCCAGACTGATCTGCTGCTGTCATGAGTGTGCTGACCATTGAAGATTAAAATCTTCCTTTTCCAATTCCTTTGCCCACACTGATTTCTCTCTGCTGCACACTATTCACTGTACATATTCATTGTAAATATTCTATAGTTTAGGGTTAAAGCTCTTCTATAAGCTTGGAATCTAGGTGCTGGAAGAGACCATGTGACTTACATCTTTTGTATGCACCAAATTGCCCAGAGTCTAGTATACTGCTAATACACAGTAGTGTCGCAAATACTTCCTAATAAATTACTGGATTAGAGTGCAAAAAAAATGTTTAATAACTTTGCCTGTATGTTTAAATGAATCATAAGGACAGCAGTCTAGTGTATCTTTGATGTGTTAGTTCAAATATTAGTACCTCTACTTTTTATGAGTTTAATATATCAGAGAAAAACAATGATCATCATTTAAAACAGCAATGCAATATAGCTATGACAGTAAAATTCCAACTCTGGCAAGATAATTTTCTTCTACAGTTTTCCTTAATGCCCACCTCCTCCAGTTTTAAATTCAAAAAGGCAAAAGCATTATTAGAGTCAGTTTCCTTAAGTATCAAGTAATCTGTATTTTGCAAAAATGATTATTTCAGAGAGAGAAAGGAAAAAAAAAGAATATTTCAACCATCAATGTCTCTCCAGGGACAGGTTAGAGAAACTGAAGATCATAACAGATGTTTTCAGCTATCTAGTTAGCTAGGGCTATGATGCAAATAATTGTTACGGCCATTATCTTTGAAACCAGATGTCTGATGTCCCTATGAGAGACAACAAAATAATAATAATAATGGTATAGATAATTTTCAAGCCTTTTGCTGAGTTACAACTTAGTATTGATTTTTGCCTGTATAACTGCTGACAGGCACATGAAAATGTTGACACCAGAAACTCTTTTTTTTTCTAATTTTCACAACATCATTTACAATTAAGACCTAATTTATTATTAGTAATGACTTTTACTGTTCACAGTATGCTAATAAGATTACAGAAACAGGAATAGGGAAACAAAAATCTCTCCAGTAATTCTCTGTCAACTGATTTGAGCTTGAGAAACTGTTAAATTAATTGCATGGCATGTTTATCCAGAATTTCCTCTATGGAGGAAGCTTAGTGCCTGGCAGCGTTTTGGTTACCCTGATTTTGCTGCTAGGCTCAGAAGAAGAATAAGGCATTTTAGTGGGGTTTCTTCCAGGGCACAATTCATTTTGAACTTGGCACACTGCCTTTTAACCAGCGTGTTAACTGGCCAGAATTGAACAGAGCAGGGTTACCTGCCAAAGGACAAAGGGTTCCAGTGGCATAAAGGCATTTGGAAATGCTTGACCCAAAATATTATCAAATGAAGTCAATCCGGAAGACATATCTGAATGTCAGAGTTTGCAAGCAATATGTTGGTTTGCTTTACATGACATATTTAATTATAATCTACATATGCAGATTAGTTTTTGTTTGTTTTGAAAGTTGATTCTATTTTAAATACAGTAACCCTTAGAGGAAAACAATAAAGTGAAACAGTCACCAATCTATATGTAAGACTACATTTTTGTGTTGCTTTTGTTTATTTTTACGCATGCTTGTAAAGACACAGAATTTCCAAAATTATTTTTAAATTCATTAAGCATAAAGGATATATGAAAACAAAATTGGTACAGTATCAAAAGTGGTACAGCAAATGAGGTATGACTTCTGTAGGTTTTATTTGTTAAACATGGGAAGTGCAACCTGGGAAAACTCAGATATATGTCAAGATAGAAATTCAGAATTTGAAGGAAATCTGTAAATCATCTTATGCAAACTTCAGATAATTTATGACTTTAAAAGACAAGGTATTGGCAAGCAGTATTTCTGTCGCTACTTGAACTCCTTCAGTGATGGGGAACTCATTGCCCTAGTGCACCCACTCTGTCTTCGGACATCAATTTTTGGAAAAACTTTTTTTTTTTTTTTTTTTTTTTGCGGTACGCGGGCCTCTCACTGTTGTGGCTCCTCCCGTTGCGGAGCACAGGCTCTGGACGCGCAGGCTCAGCGGCCATGGCTCACAGGCCCAGACGCTCCGCAGCATGTGGAATCCTCCCGGACCGGGGCACGAACCCGTGTCCCCTGCATCGGCAGGCGGACGCTCAACCACTGCGCCACTAGGGAAGCCCTGGAAAAGCTTTTTTAATGTGTATTATTCTTCGCTTTTTCCCCCACATTTCTCAGTTTCTCTACCTGAAAAACAGTAGCTCTTCTTATAGTCATTCTTGTGTACCAATTTGCAGATTTCATCTAGTGAGTAGTAAAAATATCAGAATATGAGTAAAATAAGTCCCTGAAAGAATGAATGGTTTAAAAAAATCTAATTAGTTTATCAAAAGCTTATGCGTCTCACTTAGAACCTGGGATGCTTTACCACATTTTGCAGATTAGAGTGGGTTCCATCACTAAGTATTTGTACAAATAAGTAAACATCCTTCCCTGCAGTGTTCTAGAGTGGCTACAGTGCAGCTAGAAAAGCATCACCTTGGTGCTCGAGAAACTGAGCTTTAGTTCTATTTCTGCCATTAGTTCTGTCATTAGTTCTAATATAAGTTATTAGCTAATAATATGATTTTGGACAAATAACTTAATTTCTTTGAAACTTGGTTTTCTTACTTGAAAAGACTTCATAACCAATAAGATTTTTTTTAACATCTTTATTGGGGTATAATTGCTTTACAATGGCGTGTTAGTTTCTGCTTTATAACAAAGTGAATCAGTTATACATATACATATGTTCCCATATCTCTTCCCTCTTGCGTCTCCTTCCCTCCCACCCTCCCAATAAGATTTTTTTATGGCAACAATATTATGCTATTCAGAAAAAAACAATGCCTAATGATACTACCACAAAGCATTTGAAACTGGATATACCTGTTTTGCTAAATCACAGAATTCACTCTAAGGTGAAACTTTACAGCAAGCTTCTTCATGAATACATTTTTTTAAAGGAGCCTCAGGTCAATATTATAATTAGGACCCAGTAATAGAAAAATGTTCTCTAAATATTTTAGAAGTATATTTGATATTAGTATCTGCGTTCATAGTAAGGATTCACTAAGACTGAAGAATAAATATAACTGAGTATTCAGCACAATGCAGTAGTCAAAAAGTATGTGAAAGTCAGAAGATCTTCCCTCAGATCTTCTTGTTATCAGTGAAATACCCTGGGTCTATTAAAGTTAGGTCCTATGAATGGAAGAGTTAAAAAAATCTTGAAAGGAAAGTGTGGATATTCAGTTTATAAAAAAGTGTTACCTAATGGATTACTTTAAAGAATCCAAGGGAATTTCCTTTTATTAGACCTGCACCCTTACCTTCCAGTTTACAGTAGCAAACATTCAATACCTGATTTTAATGTATATATAAAATGTATATATATATATATACACACACACACACTCCCATACCTTATATATGTGTGTCTATATGTATATGTATATATATACATAATTACTCAAATGTATATGTCTCCCTTTACATATTACATTGTTGTAATACATATACATGTAACTTTCTCCATTATATTAATATATTCAAATTAAATAATCTAAATAATGAAAGATATATAATAATGAAACAATTCACTTTACTAATACTATTTTAATGAAAGTGTATGGAATAATTATCATAGACGATGAAAGTTAGGCTCAATCCAAGAAAATCCTGGAAGGATGGAAAGTGAAAACAACTAGTTACATACCTGGCTGGATGAGGAGGTGTCTGTGTATCTAGAATGAGGCATTAGTTGGATCTATATCTGATGCTTATTGCTCAGTCATGCTATCACTTCTCCAAAACATGCACACATTGCCCCAAGCTACATAAAGTATTATGATTACTTGTCTTAAATGTATTTAAGACAAAAAAATCCCCACAAACTTGTGACAGCTGTTGTCATGCTGGTATGAAGTTCCTCAGGAGTCTTCAAGAAATTAAGTAGTTAATTTGATAAAAATCTGTTCGGAGGGTATCTGTATAAATATATTTACACATCCTAATTTAATTCCCAGACCATACACAATGAAACCCCAGTGCTTTTTCCCATAGGACAAGAACATAGAAGATTTTAAAAGATAAAGTAATGTGATAGCTTCTTCTAATAAATGTTAGAATAGAAAAGCTTCGCCGATTGGATATTTTCCAAACTCATTTATACTCAATTAAGAACTTTATTTTTAATCTACAGAACCATTCAAATCAGTAATTAGCATGCTTGAACAACAACAAAAAAAGCCCACTTGCATATTGCTGTGAGACAAACAAGGAAGGAAGAAACCATTCTTTTTTCCAGCTGGATACCATCTCTTTCTGCCTGCATTAAAACATGTTGAACAGAAATGCATCATAAGGATCTGCTAATACCTATCCCATCCAAACACTTCCAGTAAGAAAAAACACTGTGGTTGTTTAGCACTGTGAAGCAATAAGGAAGATGGATAAAGAAGGATATACAAATGTTGCTTCTTAGGAAGACTTTTCTTTTTTTGTATTTTTATTTATTTATTTATTTAACATTTTTATTGGAGTATAATTGCTTTACAATGGTGTATTAGTTTCTGCTGTATAACAAAGTGAATCAGCTATACATATACATATATCCCAGTATCTCTTCCCTCTTGTGTCTCCCTCCCTCCCACCCTCCCTATCCCACCCCTCTAGATGGTCAGAAAGCACTGAGCTTGTCTCGCTGTGCTATGTGGCTGCTTCCCACTAGCTATCTATTTTACATTTGATGATGTATATACGTCCATGCCACTCTCTCACTTTGTGCCAGCTAACCCTTCCCACTCTCCATATCCTCAAGTCCATTCTCTAGTAGGTCTGCATCTTTATTCCCGTCTTGCCCCTAGATTCTTCATGACCATTTTCTTTTTCTTTTAGATTCCATACTTAAGTGTTAGCATACGGTATTTGTTTTTCTCTTTCTGACTTACTTCACTCTGTATGACAGACTCTAGGTCCATCCACCTCACTACAAATAACTCAATTTCATTTCTTTTTATGGCAGAGTAATATTCCATTGTATATATGTGCCACATATTCTTATCCATTCATCTGTCGATGGACACTTAGGTTGCTTCCATGTCCTGGCTATTGCAAATAGAGCTGCAGTGAACATTGGGCTACATGAGTAGCCCATTTTGAATTATGGTTTTCTCAAGGTATATGCCCAGTAGTGGAATTGCTGGGTGATATGGTAGTTCTATTTTTAGTTTTTTAAGGAATCTCCATACTGTTCTTCATAGTGGCTGTATCAATTTACATTCCCACCAACAGTGCAAGAGGGTCCCCTTTTCTCCACACCCTCTCCAGCATTTATTGTTTGTAGATTTTTTGATGATGGCCATTCTGACCAGTGTGAGATGATATCTCATTGTAGTTTTGATTTGCATTTCTCTAATGATTAATGATGTTGAGCATTCTTTCATGTGTTTGTTGGAAATCTGTATATCTTCTTTGGAGAAATGTCTATTTAGGTCTTCTGCCCATTTTGGGATTGGATTGTTTTTTGATATTGAGCTGCATGAGCTGTTTGTAAGTTTTGGAGATTAATCCTTTGTCGGTTGCTTCATTTGCAAATATTTTCTCCAATTCTGAGGGTTGTCTTTTTGTCTTGTTTATGGTTTCCTTTTCTGTGCAAAAGCTTTGACGTTTCATTAGGTCCCATTTGTTTATTTTTGTTTTTATTTCCATTTCTCTAGGAGGTGGGTCCAAAAGGATCTTGCTGTGATTTATGTCATAGAGTGCTCTGCCTATGTTTTCCACTAAGAGTTTGATAGTTTCTGGCCTTACATTTAGGTCTTTAATCCATTTTGAGTTTATTTTTGTGTATGGTGTAAGGGAGTGTTCTAATTTCATTCTTTTACATGTAGCTGTCCAGTTTTCCCAGGACCACTTATTGAAGAGGCTGTCTTTTCTCCACTGTATATTCTTGCCTCCTTTATCAAAGACAAGGTGACCATATGTGCATGAGTTTATCTCTGGGCTTTCTATCCTGTTCCATTGACCTATATTTCTGTTTTTGTGCCAGTACCATACTGTATTGATTACTGTACCTTTGTAGCATAGTCTGAAGTCAGGGCGCCTGATTCCTCCAGTTCCGTTTTTCTTTCTCAAGATTGCTTTGACTATTCGGGATCTTTTGTGTTTCCATACAAATTGTGAAATTTTTTATTCTAGTTCTGTGAAAAATACCAATGGTAGTTTGATAAGGATTGCACTGAATCTGTAGATTGCTTTGGGCAGTATAGTCATTTTCACAATGTTGATTCTTCCAATCCAAGAACATGGTATATCTATTCATCTGTTTGTATCATCTTCAGTTTCTTTCACCAGTGTCTTATAATATAGTTCATACAGTTCTTTTGTCTCCTTGGGTTGGTTGATTCCGAGATATTTTATTCTTTTTGTTGCAGTGGTAAATGGGAGTGTTTCCTTAATTTCACTTTTAGATTTTTCATCATTAGTGTATAAGAATGCAAGAGATTTCTGTGCATTAATTTTGTATCCTGCTACTTTACCAAATTCATTGATTAGCTCTAGTAGTTTTCTGGTAGCATCTTTAGGATTCTCTATGTATAGTATCATCTCATCTGCAACAGTGACAGCTTTACTTCTTCTTTTCCAATTTGGATTCCTTTTATTTCTTTTTCTTCTCTGATTGCTGTGGCTAAAACTTCCAAAACTATGTTGAATAATAGTGGTGAGAGTGGGCAACCTTGTCTCCTTCCTGATCTTAGAGGAAATGGTTTCAGGTTTTCACCATTGAGAACGATGTTGGCTGTGGGTTTGTCATATATGGCCTTTATTATGTTGAGGTAAGTTTCCTCTATGCTTACTCTCTGGAGTGTTTTTATCATAAATGGGTATTGAATTTTGTTGAAAGCTTTCTCTGCATCTATTGAGATGATCTTATGGTTTTTCTCCTTCAATTTGTTAATATGGTGTATCACATTGATTGATTTGCATATATAGAAGAATCCTTGCATTCCTGGGATAAACCCCACTTGACCATGGTATATGACCCTTTCAATGTGCTGTTGGATTCTGTTTGCTAGTATTTTGTTGAGGATATTTCCATCTATGTTCATCAGTGATATTGGCCTGTAGTTTTCTTTCTTTGTGACAGCTTTGTCTGGTTTTGGTATCAGGGTGACTGCGGCCTCGTAGAATGAGTTTGGGAGTGTTCCTCCCTCTGCTATATCTTGGAAGGGTTTGAGAAGGATAGGTGTTAGCTCTTCTCTAAATGTTTGATAGAGTTCGCCTGTGAAGCCATCTGGTCCTGGGCTTTTGCTTGTTGGAAGATTTTTAATCACGGTTTCAATTTCAGTGCTTGTGATTGGTCTGTTCATATTTTCTATTTCTTCCTGGTTCAGTCTCAGAAGGTTGTGCATTTCTAAGAATTTGTCCATTTCTTCCAGGTTGTCCATTATATTGGCATAGAGTTGCTTGTACTAATCTCTTTTGATCCTTTGTATTTCTGCAGTGTCAATTGTTACTTCTCCTTTTTCATTTGAGTCTTCTTTTTTTCTTGATGAGTCTGGCTAATGGTTTATCAATTTTGTTTATGTTCTCAAAGAACCAGATTTTAGTTTGATTGATCTTTGCTATTGTTTGCTTCATTTCTTCTTCATTTATTTCTGATCTGATCTTTATGATTTCTTTCCTTCTCCTAACTTTCAGGGATTTTTGTTCTCTCATTGCTTTACGTGTAAGGTTAGGTTGTTTATTTGAGATATTTCTTGTTTCTTAAGGTAGGATTGTATTGCTATAAACTTCCGTCTTAGAACTGCTTTTGCTGCATCCCATAGGTTTTGGTTCGTTTTGTATTTTTTGTTTTTTGTTTTTTTTGTGTGTGGTACGCGGGCCTCTCACTGCTGTGGCCTCTCCCGTCGTGGAGCACAGGCTCCAGACACACAGGCTCAGTGGCCATGGCTCACGGGCCTAGCCACTCTGCGGCACGTGGGATCCTCCTGGACCGGGGCATGAACCTGTGTCCCCTGCATCGGCAGGCGGACTCTCAACCACTGCACCACCAGGGAAGCCCAGGTCGTCGTGTTTTCATTGTCATTTTTTTCTAGGTTTTTTTGATTTCCTCTTTGTTTTCTTCCGTGATCTCTTGGTTATTAAGTAGTGTATTGTTTAGCCTCCATGTGTTTGTATTTTTTACATATATTTTTCCTGTAATTGATATCTAGTCTCATAGCATTGTGGTCAGAAAAGATACTTGATACTATTTCAATTTTCTTAAATTTACCAAGGCTTGATTTGTGACCCAGGATATGATCTATCCTGGTAAACGTTCCATGAGCACTTGAGAAGAAAGTGTGTTCTGTTGTTTTAGGATAGAATGTCCTATAAATGTCAATGAAGTCCATCATGTTTAGTGTATCATTAAAGCTTGTGTTTCCTTATTTATTTTCATTTTGGATGATCTGTCCATTGGTGAAAGTGGGGTGTTAAGGTCCTACTATGATTCTGTTACTGTCAGTTTTGCCTTTTATGGCTTTTAGTATTTGCCTTATGTGTTGATGTGCTCCTATGTTGGGTTCATAAATATTTACAATTTTTATATCTTCTTCTTGGATTGATCCCTTGATCATTATGTAGTGTCCTTCTTTGTCTCTTGTAATAGTCTTTGTTTTAAAGACAATTTGTCTGATATGAGAATTGCTACTCCAGCTTTCTTTTGATTTCCATTTGCATGGAATATATTTTTCCATCCCCTCACTTTCAGTCTGTATGTGTCCCTAGGTCTGAAGTGGGTCTCTTTTAAACAGTATATATATGGGTCTTGTTTTTGTATCCATTCAGCCAGTCTGTCTTTTGGTTGGATCATTTAATCCTTTTACATTTAAGGTAATTATCAATATGTATGTTCCTATTACCATTTCTTTAATTGTTTTGGGTTTGTTTTTGTAGGTCTTTTCATTCTCTTGTGTTTCCTGCTTAGAGACGTTCCTTTAGCATTTGTTATAAACGTGGTTTGGTGGTGCTAAATTGTCTTAGCTTTTGCTTGTCTGTAAAGTTTTTGATTTCTCTGTCAAATCTGAATTAGAGTAATCTTGGTTGTAGGTTTTTCCCTTTCATCACTTTAAATATGTCCTGCCACTCCCTTCTGGCTCATAGAATTTCTGCTGAACGATCAGCTGTTAACCTTATGGGGATTCCCTTGTGTGTTATTTGTTGTTTTTCTCTTGCTGCTTTTAATATTTTTTCTTTGTATTTAATTTTTGATAGTTTGATTATTATGTGTTTTGGCACGTTTCTCATAGGATTTATCCTGTATGGGACTCCTTGTCCTTCCTGGACTTGATTAACTATTTCCTATCCTATATTAGGGAAGTTTTCAACTATAATCTCTTCAAATATTTTCTCAGTCCCTTTCTTTTTCTCTTTATCCTTTGGGACCCCTATTATTTGAATGTTGGTGCGTTTAATGTTGTCCCAGAGGTCTCTGAGACTGTCGTCAATTTTTTTCATTCCTTTTTTCTTTATTCTGCTCTGCAGTAGTTATTTCCACTATTTTATCTTCCAGGTCACTTATCCATTCTTCTGCCTCAGTTATTCTGCTATTGATCCCTTCTAGAGAATTTTTAATTTCATTTTTTGTGGTGTTCATCACTGTTTGCTCTTTAGTTCTTCTAGGTCCTTGTTAAATTTTTCTTGTATTTTCTCCATTCTATTTCCAAGATTTTGGATCACCTTTAGTATCATTATTCTGAATTCTGTTTCAGGTAGACTGCCTATTTCCTCTTCATTTGTTAGGTCTGGTGGGTTTTTATCTTGCTCCTTCATCTGCTGTGTGTTTCTCTGTCTTCTCATTTTGCTTATCTTACTGTGTTTGGGGTCTCCTTTTCGCAGGCTGCTGGTTCATAGTTCCCGTTGTTTTTGGTGTCTGCCCCCAGTGTCTATGGTTGGTTCGGTGGGTTGTGTAGGCTTCCTGGTGAAGGGGACTAGTGCCTGTGTTCTGGGGGATGTGGCTGGATCTTGTCTTTCTGGTGCGCAGGTCCACGTCTGGTGGTGTGTTTTGGGATGTCTGTGGTCTTATTATGATTTTCGGCAGCCTCTCTGGTAATGTATGGGGTTGTGTTCCTACCTTGCTAGTTGTTTGGCATAGGGTGTCCAGCACGTTAGCTTGCTGGTGGTTGAGTGGATCTGGTTCTTGGTGTTGAGATGGAGATCTCTGGGAGATTTTCGCCATTTTATATTACATGGAGCTGGGAGGTCTCTTGTGGACCAGTGTCCTGAACTTGGCTCTACAACCTCAGAGGCACAGCTCTGATGGCTGGCTGGAGCACCAAGAGCCTGTCATCCACTCGGCTCAGAATAAAAGGGAGAAAAAAAAAAAGAAAGAAAGAAAAAGATAACATAACATAAAATAAAATAATTAAAATAAAAATAATTTTTAAATAATTTTTAAAAAGTAATAAAAAAAAAGAAGAGAGCAACCAAACCAAAAGACAAATCCACCAATGATAACAAGTGCTAAAAACTATACTAAAACAAACCCAAAAACCAAAAAAAAACAGATGGACAGAACCCTAGGTGAAATGGTAAAAGCAAAGCTATACAGACAAAATAACACACAGAAGCATATGCATACACACTCACAAAAAGAGAAAAAGGGAAAAAAATATATATATATTGTTGCTCCCAAAGTCCACCTCCTCAATTTGGGATGATTTGTTGGCTATTCAGGTATTCCACACATGCAGGGTACATCCAGTTGATTGTGGAGATTTAATCCACTGCTCCTGAGGCTGCTGGGAGATATTTCCCTTTCGCTTCTTTGTTCGCACAGCTCCCGGGATTCAGCTTTTTGGGTTGGACCCGCCTCTGCATGTAGGTCGCCTGAGGGCATCTGTTCTTCGCTCAGACAGGACGGGGTTCTAGCAGCTGATTCATGGGCTCTGGCTCACTCAGGCCGGGGGGAGGGTGAGGTACAGAGTGTAGGGCGAGCCTGCGGCCGCAGAGGCCAGTACGACAGTGCACCAGCGTGAGGCATGCCGTGTGTTCTCCTGGGGAAGTTGTCCCTGGATCACGGGACCCTGGCAGTGGCGGGCTGCACAGGCTCCCAGGAAGGGAGGTGTGGATAGTGCCCTGTGCTTGCTTCTTGGTGGCGGCAGCAACAGCCTTAGCGTCTCATGCCCGTCTCTGGGGCCCGCGCTGATAGCCGCAGCTCGCCCCCATCTCTGGAGCTCCTTTAAGCAGCGCTCTTAATCCCCTCTCCTCACGCACCAGGAAACAAAAAGGCAAGAGAAAGTATCTTGCCTCTTCGGCAGCTCCCGACTTTTTCCCGGACTCCTTCCCGGCCAGCTGTGGCGCAGTAGCGCCCTTCAGGCTGTGTTCACACAGCCAACCTCAGTCCTCTTCCTGCGCTCCGACCGAAGCCCGAGCCTCAGCTCCTAGCCCCGCCCACCCCAGCGGGTGAGCAGACAAGCCTCTCGGGCTGGTGAGTGCCGGTCGGCACCGATCATCTGTGCGGGGATCTCTCCACCTTGCCCTCCGCATCCCTGTTGCTGTGCTCTCCTCCGTGGCCCCGAAACTTCCCCCTCCGCCACCTGCAGTCTTCGCCCGCGAAGGGGCTTCCTAGTGTGCGGAAACCTTTCCTCCTTCACAGCTCCCTCCCACTGGTGCAGGTCCCGTCCCTATTGTTTTGTCCCTGTTTTTTCTTTTTTTCTTTGCCCTACCCGGTTATGGGGGGGAGTTTCTTGCCTTTTGGGAGGTCTGAGGTCTTCTGCCAGCGTTCAGCAGGTGTTCTGTAGGAGTTGTTCCACACGTAGATATATTTCCGATGTATTTGTGGGGAGGAAGATGATCTCCACGCCCTACTCCTCCGCAATCTTGAAGCTCCTCCCAGGAAGACTCTTTTCAATCACACTTTACCTATATGGAAAAGAAAGCAAATCTCATATTTAGGACATTTTTTCCCTCAAAAGAAGCCAAATCATTCTTTCACAGTAGAGTAAAAGAATATCAGTCTTTCAGTTTAGAATTCTCTGAAAGCCATACATCAAGATAGAACTACTGTAATTGTTGGAATTTAGCTTCAGTGCTATATTCTGAATTTTTTATTGAAACTATCCACACTTTATAGCCTATTTCTCATTTTCTACTGGGATCTCACTATAGAACAGATGCATTAGTAAGAACTGTTGGGTGTTGTTTTTTTTTCAAAGCAATAAAAGAGTTGGAAGAATCAAGTGATTGTAGTTGAGAATTCTCTGGTGTCAGCCCCCTGATACTTGACTTGGTTTGCTAAGTTGTTAAACAGAGTCAAAAAAAAGTAAGTAGCTTCTCCTTCTGCTAAACATATTTATGTCATTGTTTGGCTAAGACTCTTAAGAAAAAGAGTCACACAGCAGTGGTGTGAAAATTTCATCTTCAATTCTTATCACGACAAATAAACTAGAAGCAAAATAGACCACAAGTACTCTGAAACCATGGATGACATGACAAAGAAGTTCGATCTGTATTCAACAGTGAATTGTGAAGACAAGCTATAAACAAGGTATTTGTGGCTGAGATGTTCAATGAAATAATAGATAAGAATTTTCTCTTTAAAGTCAACCTGTATTGACCAAATGTACTTCACTGCATTAAACTAAAACCATAATAAATAAATATTAAGTGTGCTACCAACTATGGCACAAATATGCATGAATCTGTGATTGGCAACAATGCCAAAGATTAGGACTTAGTTTTATAAATGTGTGAAATCAATATGATTCTGAGTTCCTTCTGAGTACAAAATTTTTCAAATTTTCTATATAGTTCAGATTTATTCTGCTTCTAAAACTTCACATATAGCTCAGTGCAACATAGTTAAGAAAAAAATTTTAATATGATCATGTCCAAAGCAGGTATGACCAGAAAGTCTGATTATTCTGATTTACATAATATCCTAGGCCCATCTAAACAAATTATAAAAAGAAAATAAAACTTTGGAAGTTTCACAACTGTCCTAGCTCAATCTACTAAAATCCTTTGGATTAAAAATATTTTATTTGATCCAAATGTGCTAATTAATCAAATACAGTTCTTAAATATAGTCGATAAGGCAGAGGGCACTGTGGTCTAATCTTAACACTTTTCTTTTCTTTTCATACTCTCTTGATGTCTTTTAGTGTTGTACTGAAGTAATTAACTGGAGTGATCTACACAGATAAAGAGTGTGTTCTAATAAAAGGATTTTGATTAAACTTGCTGGCTCCTTCTAATACAGGGAGGGGTTAAATGACAAAAACCTTTTGAACTTGAGAAACCATTTAGCATTTAGTCAACTAAATTATTTTTAGGCTTTGTGCTCCATTATACATTCATAGAATGGATTCCTTGTTTTCCTAGCTGTACTGCGTTGGTAATGACTAAGGAAACAGTAGAGGTGTTTTTTTTTTTCCTCTTTGATTGGGGTGATTCTGTGTTCATACAGGTAAATCAGAAGTGTCATCACCTCATCTTGATACCCCAAAGACTACTGCTTTCAGGTCTATGGAAATGATTTGTTTTCTTGTGCAAAATCCAAATGACCAGAACATAGTAAAGAGGAGGAAATGTAAGAGTTCTGTGTTGTGCAGTGAATTCCCTCATGTTTTATAATAATAATTGTAAATATTTATCAAGTGCTTACAATGTTTTAGGTACTAAGTCCTTTGGAAGTATTCTATTGTTAAAACTCACAACAATCCTATGAGATAAAAAGTTATGATAATTTCAAGTTTACTTCAAGGAATTTGAGGCTTAGAGATAATAAGCAAATTGCCTCTGGTCACGTAGCTAATAAGCACAGTTCCAGGATTCAAATGCATGCAGTCAAACCTCGGCAGCTAGTCTTTTAATCAATACACAGGCTGTCTTCACACTGAATCTGACAGAATGTTCTGCTGAATCCGTATGTCCTCAGAGTTGTGTAAGTTAAAAGTAACTGAAAAACTTATATTCTTTTCTTTTCTTTCTTTCTTTCTTTCTTTCTTTCTTTCTTTCTTTCTTTCTTTCTTTCTTTCTTTCTTTCTTTCTTTCTTTCTTTCACAGCAGGTTCTTATTAGTTATCTGTTTTATACATATTAGTGTTTATATGTCAATCCCAATCTCCCAATTCATCCCACCACCACCCACCATCATCCCCCCTCCACACACTTTCCCCCCTTGGTGTCCATACGTTTGTTCTCTACATGTGTGTCTCTGTTTCTACCTTGCAAACCAGTTCAACTGTACCATTTTTCTAGATCCCACATATATGTGTTAATATACGATATTTGTTTTTCTCTTTCTGACTTACTTCACTCTGTATGACAGTCTCTAGGTCCATCCACATCTCTACAAATGACCCAGTTTCGTTCATTTTTATGGCTGAGTAATATTCCACTGTATATATGTACCACATCTTCTTTATCCGTTCGTCTGTCGATGGGCATTTAGGTTGCTTCCATGTCCTGGCTACTGTAAATAGTGCTGCAATGAACATTGGGGTGCATGTGTCTTTTTGAATTATGGTTTTCTCTGGGTATATGCCCAGCAGTAGGATTTCTGGGTCTAGATTCTTTTAAACTGTAAGAAAATAATTAAAAATTGAACAGCAGCAAGATTACATTATGGGTGAACTCTGTATAGGTTTATTGACTAATTAAGGCATATATAGCAGTACACAAAACCCTGTCTTGCTTGTTCTGTTTCTGCCGCATTAAAAGTCTTCTGTTATCAGAGTCCCAGTCTCAGGCTTGAATGAGGTTGTCGTTCTTTTCAGTTTCAGGCTTGTGTTAGAGTCCTGTCTGCAGAAGTGTTGGCCTCTGGGGACTCCTTCCACATTTGCTTAAATTGAATCTCTGCCATGAAAAACATTCTGTCCTCTTCACAGATGCCACGGTTATTCTGTTGCCTTTACTTTATATTCTCCTATCTGTATCTTCGCATGTTCATTATATGGATGAATGGTGAAGAACAATTTTTGTTTAGGCAGAAAAACATACACTTTTTCTTTCTATGTATTTGTGTTTTACATAACATATTACAATCATCTGTTTGGGCTCAATTTCTCTGAGTTACCTGCCATGCTTTTTGCTGTCCTTCCTCAACGCATGAAATTTTATATTGGTTTCTCAAGTTGAACTTAGTGGCCTCTGCTTTGCTAGGAAGAGTTCACAGATGTCTTTGACACTGTCTGTTCACGCTCCTGGAGGAGGTTTGCTACAAATGCTGGCCTGGTATGGGGGCAATTCATAGGGCCATTATGCTCACCCCTGGAGTTTTGTCCTTTGGGACTCACTCAGCTCCACCTGGCTGCCTGGCTGAGACAGGCCCTGGGCCAGTGTTGACCACACCAGCCTGAGAAGGTCAGAATGTAATACCTATATCTTCTCTCTCAGAAAGACTAAAGAGAACATACTGTTGATGTACATCTCGGTCTTTGGAGCAAGCTCTCTTTGTATTTTCACTTGCTCGAAGGTATCTAAAATTGCTTTTCCTTAGTATTGGAGTAGAAAAGTGAAGGCATGTAGATGGATTTAGAAGGAATAGAGTCCAAGCCGACTGTTTATAATTTGAAGTTTGGCTATGCCTTCTTTCACAAAAAAAAAAAAAATCATTTATGGCTCATTATAGCTCACTCACATTCTACTTGGACAATTGAGAAAAAATTCTAATAATTTAAAAAAAAAAATTCACCTTTTGCCCTCCATTTTCATCCCTGATATTTCTCTAAAGGATAACCTGTTTTAGATGATCTTGCTTTTTTGCCACAATTCCGTATGCCATGATATCTGCCATCTACTTGAAAACCCTTGAGCATCAAAACTGTAACGTACATGTGCTAGTTAATTTAAACTATGTTAAACTAATTGGTTGCTCTACTAAGGAATGCATGCTCCAGGAACGATCAGAAAGGCTACATTCTGATCTTATCTCTGAGTAATCTTACACTTTTGCAAATTATCATATTGAAGGTCTGAAATGAGTTTCCACTGGTGAAATCTGGGTCTTCTGAACATGATCACTATTAGATTTAAGATGTTGGTAGAACTGAGGATATTTAAGATTGTAATTTGGCAAAAACACTTCAGCTATAATACATACCTGATCCTTAGGTGATCAAGGTAAGAACTGAGGGAACCCTGTAACCTTTATTTTTAAAGATGGCACCTGAGCCCTGATTCCTAAGCAGTCCTGAGTCCAGGCATGTAAGGTAGAATTTCTGGTTGCCAGATGCAGCTATAAGGATGAACAAATATTTTTTCTGGAATACCATGACAACAGTCTTCAGCGAACCTTATATGCAAAAAAGTAGCTGGTTCATGGAAAAAGGCAGAAAGCTGAGACACCACCAAATTTATAGAACCAGTTGAATAAAGTGTTTTAAATTTACTAGGTACTAAGTATTTATTTAATAGATGTTGTATACATGGTAGAATTTGGACTGAGACTTGGTTTTGTGATAAGCTGGTAGTGAAGCTATGGAAAAATAGCTAAATCTCATTCCACTCTAAGATTTCAGAATCTGTCATTATTACCAAAAAGAATCAGAGTTATGTGTAACCAAATTGGCATGGGTCAGATAGCAATTTTTGTCTATATTCCATTTTATCCTAAGTTTTTCATCCACAAATTATCGTCAGCTCTCCTTGTACTTTCTACTTCTCTCTTCACTGTTTTAATTCTGATTATTTTAAATGTATTTTTCTAAGACATTAACAAAAAGAATTATTTCTCTAGTTACTGAAAAGCCTGCCTTCCCTTCCTTCCCAGCAGCAATTTGTAGGACTTTTCACTTAATCTTTGCACTTCCTTATCTCCATTTCACTTTGCATCTTAACGTCTCTGATACTTCCCAAATCAGATCGCCACATGCCTCTTTGTTAATTAAGCCAATGAGCACTTTTCACTTTGTCTCTCATTTGGCCTCCTGGCAGCATTTCACACAACTGGCCTCTCTCTAGACTTCAAGGCACTACTCTTGCCTCATTCAGTCTTTTCATTCTGACGATAATTCTGGGCTCATTTTCTTCTGTCCAGCCCTTAAATATTTATATCCCCGAGTAAACAATAAACCAAACATTGTGTTTACTGCAACACATTCGTGCTCTTCTCCAACACTAATGAGATGCATGCTGTGTGGTGCTTGCCCACCTGCAGCCTTCTGTTGGCTGTGTATCTGCAGGGGAGTTTAAGTTCTGTACTGCCAGGGTCCTGTGAAGCCATCACCTCCTCTCTGGTTCTTATTTCAGTTGAAAACTAAAAGGTTTCTTTTGCTCTGATTATTTCTAAACTATTTAAAAAGTAAGTACAGGGAAAGGGACTGTAGAAGTCTTAGCAGTCACTGCAATCAAAGCCTATGACTGCTTTGAAGACAAGGCTGAAGCTGACCTTCCTCATCAAAACAACAGCAAAATCTTATAATTTAGCACTAGAGAGATTTAGGGGTTTCCCTCTCAGAAAGCTGAGGGTCACTCTGAGGAATGGGTGGAAAGAAATATGAAAGGATTGACAAGTATTTTAACTTCTAATTTGAGAGACTACCAAATGATTCCTGTGAACTGCATGTCCTAGATGAAGTAGTAATGACATTGCAAGCATGATTCTCTGAGAGATAGGAACAGGGAAGGAGTAATTATAGTTTGCAAAACATCATCAGCTGATTCTAATTTACTGGTTTTCCATACTGTCTGTGAAACTGAGAAATCAAAGAGGGCATTTTGTTCAATGACAAACTGATGATATATAGGTTTTGTTTTCACATTTGGAAAATGAAAACTGAGCTAACAGAGACACAATAATAATATGTTATTTGAAATATTATAACATCTTGACTGTCAAAGGTAAAGCATTTTGAGTAAGGTTATTTCCTAATCATGTGATTATATCTATAATTTGGATAATGTGTGTAGAATGTATTCCAAAATATTAAATATTATTAAAATATTTATTAAATTAATAATTATGTTTTATTAATTATTAAAACATAATTTTAAATGACAAAAATTTGTTATTAGATTTTGGCTATTTTTATTTAAAACTAATTTGGAAGTATTTTATAATTTCCCATACCTATTTCTATCACCATTGTTAATGGAGAAATGATTACCTATACAGACAACTCAAAAATGTATCTTTCCGGGCTTCCCTGGTGGCGCAGTGGTTGAGAGTCCACCTGCCGATGCAGGGGACACGGGTTCGTGCTCCGGTCTGGGAAGATCCCACGTGCGGCGGAGCGGCTGGGCCTGTGAGCCATTGCCGCTGAGCCTGCGCGTCCGGAGCCTGTGCTCCACAACGGGAGAGGCCACAGCAGTGAGAGGCCCGCATACCACAAAAAAAAAAAAAAAAAAATGTATCTTTCCAACTCAAATATCTCTATTAGTCAATCAACTAATAAAAATTTCCCCAAAGGTATCCTCCACAATCAGAAAATCCCCATGAATAACACAAATTCATCCTCTTCCCTAACACACTGTTAACTTGTCTGTTTTCTACACTGAGGAAATGGCAAATTCCAAAGCTGGAAACTTGAGAGTCATACGTTATTTCCCTTCTTGGGAAGCAGTTAAGGGGATTAATAATGTGGAGTCTCCGGAATAAGAGCATCTGATCTTGGCTTTACCACTTATTAGCTCTGTGGCCTTGACAAGTTAACTACTTAACCTCTCCAAGTCTTGGCTCACTTCTTCATAAGATAAGAATCATCATAGTACCTACCTCATAAAATTAATGTGAGCATTAAATGAGATAATGAATGAAAGACACTTAGCATAGTGTCATTCCCATAGTAAGGTCTCAATACAAGCTGGCTGTTATTATTATTATTACCCAATTCAAATCTGTATGGTTTCCCTCATTTCTAGGAAATATGATATATGCTCTGAGATTATATCTTCAACTTTATTTATTTGCCTTTTTTTTTTTTTTTTTGCCAGAAATTCTCTAATTTTCCCTTGAGTGAGTCATACTGATCCGTTTGTAATTCTTTACATGCCCCAGCCTGACCTCTAGACTTCAGGACTAACCGTTCTCTGCATTAAGCACTCTTCCCTCCTTCTCCAGTAGGTGGCACCAGCTTAAACATCATTCAAGATTCAGGAGTTTTCCAAGTAACCTTCCAAGACTTCTCCTTCTTACTTAGGATAGGTTCTTTTCCCCTCCCAAGACTCTGCTAGCAGCCATGCTTATCTCTTACAGGGCATGAATTATATTACAGGATAATTTCCTCTTCTGAAGTCTACTCTTTATGAACATAATGCCCATTGTGTATGGTTCTTTTTGGTTTTCTTTTCTTAGTTTTGTCTTTAAACATTGGGACTTAGAAAAATAATAGGTACTGTAAATAAATATTCCAAATGGACAAATTTGCCTCCCCCCTTTTAAAATATCTATATATTTCTTACCTTCATAAACAAATAGCCACACTAGCCTATTTAGCCTCCTATTAAATACATAGCTGAGCTTATATCTCTTTACCCTGCTCTGGATCCCATAACTAATAACATTATGAACATAAATATGTTGTTGGTTTTGTCCTTTTCAATGCAAATCTAGGAGGTGGAGTTTTAAAAATCTCTTCTAATGAGCTAATGTAGATATTCAGAATAATTCTTTTGAAGCAGGAGAGTCCTTTTCAGCTCTTCAAAATATTTTAATTCTTTGCTGTCCCTCTAACCTATGTTACACTTATTTTATAGTAAACTACTCACTTTAATTGGGTTTTCTGACTGTTATTTTACTACAAAGAGTGCGTGATTATACAAAAACAGACCTCTCATTTCTTCTACTTTTAAAAAATGAGGATCATAAAAATGATTTAAAGCTACGCAAATTTCAGAGTAGAAATTTGTTTTTACACCATCATGCACTTAGTAGTTTTTACTTTCCTGGGTACTCATATTTTTGCTTCCATTGAGTTGCTGATTGAGCTGCTGTTGTATTTTGTTATTCACAGGTAGATGTTAGATGAAGTTATAGGTAAGATTGCAAGTCCCTATACATAGCCAGTATAAACTGAGTCAGCTAAAAATCACTGAACATTCTTAGTTAGGGAGTTCAATACAGGATCAAAGCATAGAGTGGAGAAAAGTAACCTCAAATCGAACCCATCTTGCACTGCTGTTTGTCAACAGTAAATTACCTCTGATTTTAAACAAGAGAAGGAAAAACTGCTGGCAACCTGTGATTGTGCTTCATATAAGGATCAATACAAAGGAGAATAGCCTTTTTAGCTTTTTCCAAGTTCTGTGACTTCCTGGAGCAAATTGGCAGTACTTTTTGATCATTCTCAATTAATAGCACTCTCTCCCTAAGCCAGGGAACCTATAGTCCTGTGGGACAATGGGGCACTGGGGGCTTCCCAAATAATGGGAGTGGTAGAGGCTGAAGATTGCTTTGAGTTAAAAAAAAAAAGAAAAAAGCAATTGATTTTCACCTTCTATAAATGGAATTAGGAACTCAGAACTATGTGCCAGGGAAAGGAGCCAGGTAAAATTTTGTGTATTTTGCAAGCCTTATTTTGAAGTGTGCAAACCAGTGATTTCTGGAGCAATTTCATGTCAAAAAGACACTAAACTTGAACTCTTTTCACCAAATTGTTGAACATGTTTCATACAGATTTTTTTTCTTTCCATGATGGTGAAAACAAACTATAATCCTACCCTATTCCTGAATGCAGATGTTTCATTTTTATAAATTTTTCAGCAAGTCTTGAATTATGAAGAAACACTGACACATGAATAACTTGAGCATGTCTCAACATTTGATTTAGAGAATGGCTTAAAATTAATCCTTTTCAGCTTATCCTAAAACTCTTGGCAAAACAAAACAAACAAACAAAATGGGTGAAAGGTTCCAAATCACTTAAGTTATTACCATTCCTGCTGCCAAAGTGAAACACAGTTTATTGTGTTGAGAAGAGAGGGGAGGGAAAAAACAGGCAAAAGGAAATGGGAGGAAAAGTAGAGCAGAATAGAAAGGCAAAAAGAAAAACGAAAGAAATGCATCTGTTAAGTAAAAGTAAAGTGTTGTTAGGAAGGTGGGCACTGGGACAAGATAGGCCTATGTTCTGATTCCAAATTTTGATCACATTTATGTATGTAATTTTGGTTTCACCTTTTGGGAATAATAATAAAGGACATAGTAAGCACTCAATAAATATTACTGATTAATCATAAAATATCATTCAGAAGCCTGAATTCCAGTAGGCTCCTAAGCTTCTTTTTAGGTAACAAAAGTTATATCCTATATTGATATGTTATAAATTTGCATGGTGACCATTCACAGAATAGTACTTGAGTGTAAATCAATTTGCAGAATTGTTTGTGGCAAATCGGCTGGGGAGGAAATGGCCATATTGAATCTTCCTGATGAAATTTAGTTGTATCTTGAAATTATGATATTTTTCCCTTTAATACATTAAATGGAATTAATGGCTACAAATAAGACTGAACAAATGCAGTGAAATAAAATGTATCAAATAAAAAAATAAAAATAAGATATTTAAGAAAGTTGTGCTTATATTAATGGATAGATCATTAAAGAAAACCTAGAAAATCCTAATAGAAATACAATATTTATTTACTTAAAAAAGATTAATTGCCTCTCTGTAACAGGTTTTGTGTGTGTGCCTATGTATAACCTGGTCTATACACAGACACCATTACTATTCTTATGGAACTCATTACTTAGTGGGGGCTACAGTCAACCATCAAGTAAATAAGCAAGTGCATCATTACAAAATGAATTTATACTATGTTTATAAAATAAACACACATGAGAGAATAGTAGGAAGTAGCTACTTACGTGAAGGTAGTCAGGGAAATCATATCTGAATTAGTAAAATTTAAGCTGAAACTTGGAAGAGAAGACATAACCAGTTATCAGTAGAGGTAGGAAGTAGGATGATCCAGACAGAGGGATGCCATGTATAACTGCTGAACAGCAGGAGAGAAGATGCAACTTGACTGAGGAGAGTATGTGAGGGTAACTGACATAAAATGAAGTTCAAAGTGAATGGTGCTTGGATTGGATTTATGTTTAAAAAAAAAAAAAAGACTCTTAGTAGATGCCTCACTGTTGGACTATAAGAAGTAGGAGGAAGATGGAAATAGGCTATGTCCTTTGTTATTCAAAGTATATGGTATGTGAACCAGCAGGGTCAACATTACTTGGGAGCTGGTTAAAAATGCAGAATCTCAGAGCCCACTCCAGGCTTAGGGAAATTTACTCTGCATTTTAATAAGATCTCAAAATGATTCATACGCACATTATTATGGTTTGAGAATCCCTGGTGTAGGTGATTACTGAAGGTGACTTGGATGTGATGGGCAATGGTTTGGATGGAAAGAACTGTATTGATTCAAGATATATTTTGTATATTATTTAACGAGGTAATGTAATGAAGTAAGTTTTTTGGGGTTTTTTGCGGTACGCGGGCCTCTCACTGTTGTGGCCTCTCCCGTTGCGGAGCACAGGCTCCGGACGCGCAGGCTCAGCGGCCATGGCTCGCGGGCCCAGCTGCTCCGCGGCATGTGGGATCCTCCCGGACCAGGGCACGAACCCGTGTCCCCTGCATCGGCAGGCGGACTCTCAACCAATGCACCACCAGGGAAGCCCCGAATTAAGTATTTTTTTACCTCTTCCATCAACCTACTCCTGAACGATTGGGAGAAATAAACATGTTCTGTGCTGCCAGGCTTGAGTTCTGTCACCCAAACTGAAAAACACATTTAGTCTCTTGCTTTATTAAACAAACAACAACAACAACATGCGTAACATGTCACTTTTACTCCATAGCATATTTTTATTGCATTATAAAATTATAGATCATTAATTAAAACTATGATTAAAAATTTGATATATTTAGTATGTGGCTTTATGTAACTTTATGCACCTTGAATATACCAATAACAGATCTAAAAAGTTACTAAAGCATAGAATGTATTTAATACTATGACAAAGAATAAAACTTTGAAGGCATTGGGATTTGGACATCTATTAAAAATAAATATGCTAATATCTCTTCAGTTAACATTAAATAAACATTTCTCTGTGCTGATTATGTGCCAGGCTATGCCCTCTGATGGTGTGAATTAGAGAAACTGTCATCTAGAGGAAAAAAAGCTTGCCCTGGAATTGAACAATGGGAGAAAAATAGGGTAAAGACTTTCATGTTTTCCTAATTTGAATTGTCTACCTTTTAGGTAAATGTGCATTCATATTAAATATATTCAAACAGCTTAGTAAATCAGAATGTGATTAGCTCAAAAGCAACACTAATCTACTTGCAAATCCCATTCTCTGGGAAATGAAGAAAGATGGAAAGGCTATTTGAAATGGTAACATCTGACCTATTACAAGCTCGGGTGAAAAAAAGGAAATACTAAGACTGCTGCAACAAAACAAACCCATAAAAGCACAAAAGGGGAGTGCAAGCCATTTGCCTTTACAACAGCTGCACGATGCAGATGAATCAAAGCACTGCCAGCAATAAACGAATCTGGTCAATGTCAGTTTTCCCCAGGCATCTGCTATTGTCGCTAGTGATTTTACTGAAGATTACCCATCAGTTAGTGCAGATTTGTTTTTTAATTGGCCCTCACCACACCTGCCACATTTTTCTTGTTCTTGGTCCCAGAAGCTTTTGGAGAGAAGAAGAAGGTGGCTACCTGGAGAATATATTCTTAAAGCACACCATGAAGGACATTCATGAGAACAATTAAGTTTTTAATACCAGAGGGAAAAAAAGCACCCTAGTTTAATGTAAGAAAAAAGGAATATAGGGCAATCATTAGTAAATTAGGAAGAAATAGCCAAAGCATCTTCATTATTATAATCTCAGCCTTGGAAGGTGATCATTTTCACAGTATTTTTAAGCATTTCATATAATAGTCAAGTATGACATGCTGGAAGTAAGTTATGAACAGGTGGGCAGGGTGTCTGGAGGGCAGCACCACTCATCAGGTTGACAAAGCAGCAAGACAGATCACAGGCTAATCAGCAGGTGGGTAGGGAAGCAGCAGGCAGAATGATTTGCTACATAATATTTGGCATTAATTACAACTGTTGAAATGCTGGGAGTGGTTTTATTTTAAGGTAAAGAAAACGAATATGTTTTTCAATTTCATTTTACCTTAGTGGTTTCTATATTTTGGAATTATTGCATATTACAATTTTATTATGATCTACAGATATTGTACATTGGCATAATGTATTTCAGATCATATTTACAAATTCACAAGTACATTTTTTGAGTTTCTCCTAGCTATGCCCTATATGTTCTAGAAATGAATATAGAATTATAGAAATGAAGATGTGAAAAATATCATAATTGTTTTTTACCTTATTGGTTCATATGAGTAGGTTAAATCATCACTAAAATGAAAACAGTGTATAAATGCCATTGGAAGTTTAAACTTTGGACCAATATACAATACTAAACAAGTATATTAATACGAAAAGTAGCAACAGATTCAAAGGTCAGTTTTTTGGAGAATCTGTACACTACTGTAAGGAAAAAATACATTATTACTAATGAGATTAACCCATTTTAGGACCTCAGCTCTTTTTAGGGTCTATTAAACTGAAAAAAATATTTTTGTGAATGAATTTGGCTTTTTTTAGGGGCTAAATTCAGTAAGTAAATGATTAGATAAGAGTATTTTCCTGAAAAAAGATTGTAAAAGAGAAGGAAGAGAAGGGCTAGGGAAATAAAACATAAGAGCACTGGATTCTACATGAGAGTAGGAATAGGAGTGAGTTGAGAGACAATGTTGAAAAACCTCAAAATGTTGCCCCAAAGGAGTGTTGCCTTTGGGTTTTGGCTTGTTAATATAAGGGAATGTAAAATACTTATACATGGATACTAACAGTTATGGACTGAATGTGTCCCCCCAAAGTTCATATTTTGAAATCTTAACCCGCCATGTGATGTTATTAGGAGTCAGGGCTTTGGGGAACTAAGTAGGCCATGAGGGTGGAGCCCTCAAAATAGGATTAGTGCCCTTTTAATAAGAAACATGAGATCTTCCTATCTCACTGCTCTGCACCATGTGAGGATACCAAAAGAATTTATCCATCTGCAAACCAGGAAGCCAGCTCTCACCAGACACTGGATCTGCGGGCACCTTGATCTTAGACTTCCCAGCCTCCAGAACTGTGGGAAATAAATGGTAGTTGTTTAAGCCACTCAGTCTGTGATAGCTTGTTATAACAGCCCAAACTAGGACAGTATTTTTTTTTTTTTTTTTGCGGTACGCAGGCCTCTCGCCGCTGCGGCCTCTCCCACTGCGGAGCGCAGGCTCCAGACGCGCAGGCCCAGCGGCCATGGCTCACGGGCCCAGCCGCTCCATGGCATGTGGGATCTTCCCGGACCGGGGCACGAACCCGTGTCCCCTGAATCCGCAGGCGGACTCTCAACCACTGCACCACCAGGGAAGCCCTAAGACACTATTTTAAGGGTGTTAAGAGACTAGGAGAGAGATAAAGGAAATATAATAATTGGTTGTGAAATTTTACTATATTTAATTATGAATCATTGACCCATACAGAGAAGTTTTTCATGTTCTTCAAATGTCATTTAAGTCTCAACAAGAAACACTCATTTAAAATTCATCCCTTTCTGGGGACTTCCCCAGCAGTCCAGTGGTTAAGACTCCACGCTTCCACTGCAGGGGCTGTGGGTTTGATCTCTGGTCAGGGAACTAAGATCCCACATGACGTGCAGCGTGGCCAAAAAAATAAAAATAAAATAAATAAAATTAAAATGTTTAAAATTCATCCATTTCCCATTAAGCTAGAGTTCAGCATACTTAATTGAAAGAAGGAAGTTTGCAAGTTTTACAAATATTAAAAATAAAAAAAAGGATTAGTAACTCCCTCATTAACTGCTTTATAAAATGACTTATTTTCTTTCTATATTTAAGAAGTTTTTTGCCTTATGCCTAATTTATATTAGTAAAATCGCATGTATACCTTACATTCTTGAAGGTGACTCCACTGTCCATATCCCAGGCTACAGGTGCCTAATGGAAGTGTCATTGCTGATGAATAAAAGGGATGAATAACTATTCCTTTGTACAGTGGCTACTTTTCAGTCCCTCCAGAAGGAGCTTTTCCCACTGTACTTGAGAAGTAGATGGAAAATATCCATGATTGAATATGAGTTTATATATCTCCTATATCTAGGGGACAATGGGCTTAGTATAAAAGTGTGAACAACTCTGCGCTGATAGAGGGAAATTGACCTCATCCTCACATTCAAAGGTAGTTTGGGAAGTATTTTTCCTATATAGTGAATTCATAAATGTAAAGCACTTAGAATGGAGCCTGGTTTGTATTCACTATATATGTGCTAATTGCACTTCTTATTGTCACTCATTGATTGATTGATTGATGTAGTAATTGTGCTTTGATGACCATCTTAAAGATGCCTAGGAGTCAACAGGACTTCTATTTTGGTATTATGCAACTCTTTTTAGCAGAAAATGTGGTTTCTCACTAAATATTTACCGTGGTAAACTGAAAAAAATACCTCCCAAAAATATATCCATGTTTTAATCCCTAGAACCTGTGAATGTTACTTTAAATGGCAAAAGAAAGAAAGAAGGAGAGAAAGAAAGAGAGAGAAAGAGAAAGAAAGAAAGAAAGAGAGAGAGAGAGAAAGAAAGAGAGAGAGAAAGAAAGAAAGAAAAGAAAGGGAGAAAGAAAGAAAGAAAAAAGAAAGAAAGGAAAGGAAGAAAGAAAGGAAGAAAGAAAGAAAGAAAGAAAGAAAGAAAGAAAGAAAGAAAGAAAGAAAGAAAGAAAGAAAAAGAAAGAAAGGAAGAAAAAGAAAGAAAGAAGGAAAGGAGGGAGGGAGGGAGAAAGGAAGAAAGAAAAAGAAAAACAGGCTCTTTGTATCTTTGATCAAATTATGGATTTTGAGATGAGGTGATTATCTTGAATTAGCTAAATGCAGTAATGCAGTAACATGATAACATGTATCCTTATAAGAGAGAGGCAGAGGGAGATTCTATCACACAGAGGAGGTGACATGAAGACTGAGTGGAGTTGTTTGAAGAGGTTGGTCTTTTTTTTTTTTTTTGGCTGTGTTGGGTCTTCGTTGCTGCATGCAGGCTCTCTAGTTGTGGCGAGCGGGGGCTACTCTTCGTTGTGGTGTGCAGGCTTCTCATTGTAGTGGCGTCTCTTGTTGCGGAGCATGCGCTCTAGATGTATGGGCTTCAGTAGTTGCAGCACATGGGCTCGGTAGTTGTGGCTCGCAGGCTCTAGAGTGCAGGCTCAGTAGTTGTGGTGCACGGGCTTAGTTGCTCCGCAGCATGTGGGATCTTCCTGGACCAGGGCTCGAACCCGTTTCCCCTGCACTGGCAGGTGGATTCTTAACCACTGCGCCACCAGGGAAGCCCGAGGAGGCTGGTCTTGATGACTGGAGTGATGTAGCCACAAACCAAGAGAAGCTGCCAGCCACCAAGAACTGGAAGAGGCGAGGAACAGATTCTCCCCTACAGATTCCAAAGGAGCCCTGCTGACACCTTGCTGTTGACCCTGTGATACTGATTTCAGGCTTCTAGCCTCAGGGGGAACAGTGAGAGAATACATTTCTGTTGTTTTAAGCCACCAGTTCTATTATAATTTGTTATAGCAGCCACAGGAAGCTAATATGTTAACCAAAATAATCAAGTGCTGTCTGTCCACCCTATAACCAGTGTTTATACTGACCACAATCTACCCTCCCCCCAAGTTCCTGTTTTAAATCACTGGATATAGTTGCCATGAGGAAAGTGCTGGTCCTTTGATACCTACTGAGTTCATTTGTGCTAGAGTGCTGTTACATCAGTTTAGAAATACTGCTGTATCCAAACACAGATTCTGCTTCTTACACCCATGAATCCTGAGTTACTGGTAACTACAAATTTACAACTGCTTTTCTCTCTTGGGAGGGAGAAGGAAACTAATATCTGTTGCTGCATTCCTACCATATTCTAGGCATATCATAGATCTCCAAAGCTGCTGTCCTCAATTCCCAGGTGACTTCAAATATGAGCAAACAGCTATTAACATTGCAAAAGAGATGCATCTAAGGTCAAAGACATAGTAGGAGATTATCCATACCTATATCTATGCAGACTCCTGGTAGATTGTACAGGAGATGTGGGCTATCTTAATTTAGGAATTAAGAGGAAAGAATAGATTTTTCATAGGATAATCATCTGATCTATTGATCAATACTGAGAGTTCCCTGAATTGGAATTGAGACAAGAATTCTAGCCTCCATATGCAAGTAGCTGGTGATGTGAGTTAAAACTCTTGTATTAAACAATGGTAAACCCCCTAACTGGGTTTCTTTGTTTTAAAAGGTTTTATCATTCACCAAATCAATTTGTAGAATATATATATTTTCCAGCTATTTGTATGATCTCTGTATTTGGGAAGTTGGCAAATGGGTCAAAGGGAAATACAGCACAGGTCACAAGAGTGTGCTCTCATGAAAAGATGTGAGGGAAGCTTCCATAAATATGTCTGAATTCTGATGAAAGCCAACAATGAAATGCTCATCTTCTAGAATAGAATTTGATTTGCTGCTAGGAAAATGCTAAAAGTGTGAAAAAATGGGGAATGGAAAAAGTTTATTTTGTTGTTTATTTGTTGTTTTAATTGCCTAGAATCCATTTCAAATGGAAATAGAATGTCCTTATGGAAGTAGGGTAGAAAACACTTGCCTTACTTCTATGTCCAATCAGATATCACAATATCAAAAACTCTATGAGCCAGTCAAATTTTTAACTTTTTTTTCTGTTTTTCTATTGTTATCTTTTTTCCTGTTTTTCTATTGTTATCCTAAGCCTTAAAGGGCCATGGCTCCAGAAATGAGACCTAGAACGGAATTCATTTCTATGGAATAATAATAATAATTACAATAATAATGATAGTACTTCATTAGGAGTTTATTATGTGTTTTAAATACATTATAAACATTTTAATATACATGTGTAAAATGTGTATGAGTATATATATAGACATACACACACACATACATATATAAAATCTTAAGTGTGTAATACACATAACAAGCAGTGGTATTGGTGAGAAAGCATAGAGTATTTAAGAGACTGGATTTTAGAACCAGAATGCCTAGCTTGAAAAGCTGCTCTACAATTTATTAACTCTGTCACTTTTCAGAATTCCCTCAACTTCCCTGCATCCCGGTGTCCTTACCTGTAAAATGATAAGGTTAAGAGGATCCTCCTCGCCTGCTTTGTTGGAAGAATTGATGAGCTGTGCACACAAAGCAATTGGAACAGTTCTTGCTTATGTTAAGTTTTTAATAAATTATAATTAACTCCTACCAATCTTCATCACAACCTTCTGCAGTTCATATTTTTAATCCCATTTTATATGGCAGGAAACTGATGGTGTTTCCATAAATTTACCAAGTACGTATAACTAGGAAGTGCAGATGCTGGTGTGTGAGCCCAAATTTCTCTCTCTCTGTATCTCTCTCTCTCTAGCTTGAGATACAATTACATTTCCTCACTATTAGTACAGCTGGTAGTACTTATCAGGTGTGACACATATCTGCTTTATTTTTTCTAATTTAAAAAAATAAAGAAAATTATAGCATCTGGCATACAATAAGCACACAAGAAACATTAGCTCACTTTTTTTTTTTAGGATTGTTAAACTTATTTGCCCTTCATTGTTAAAGACCTTATCTTCCTAGTCACTATTTTCTCAGCATTTGTTACCACAATTAAATCACAAAGAACTTCTACATAACAGTTTTGCAGCAGAGAAATTTATACATAGTTTATGGGGGAAAACATGTTTAGTTATTAAATGGACTTAATAATGAACTTTTGGAACCCAGTCTCCATGTGGCTTGGAATGTGAATATCATTGTGTACGTCTTCCCAAATTGCAATAATTATCAGTTGTTTTTGGTTTTGAACTCTTGGCCTTAGTCCCAGACCTTAATTACCATTCTTTTTCAGTCTACTCTGAATTTCACTGTAGAGACACCTGTGCTGGGTTTTTGCTGCGGCTACACGCATCAGGCACCTTGACATAAGAAGTGTGTCTCTGTGTCTGTGCTATTCTCACATCGTCCACTTCTCTCATTGCCTTGTCTAACCATCAGGACAAGAGCAGCATTTTAAATTCTTTCTCTCCTAACTCTCCTTCTTTTACTTGAGGTCAGGTTACCTAATTTCTCTACCCTGAAGAATTAACTTTTAAATTCCTCTCAATAATGAAGAATCAACCTCTCCCATACATTTCTGTTGTAGCTAATGCTACCTAAAATCATTTCTAGAACATCATAAATTGCTTAAGCAACAAGGATTTAATAAGTTTCTTAAGGGGTTTCCCTGGTGGCACAGTGGTTGAGAGTCCGCCTGCCGATGCAGGGGACGCGGGTTCGTGCCCTGGTCCGGGATGATCCCACATGCCGCGGAGTGGCTGGGCCCGTGGGCCATGGCCGCTGAGCCTGCGCATCCGGAGCCTGTGCTCCGCAACGGGAGAGGCCACAACAATGAGAGGCCCGCGTATGGCCAAAAAAAAAAAAAAAAAAAAGGTTACTTAAGAAAAACTGCTCTAGAAGTCTGTTTTTTAAAAAAGCCAGAATACCTTAGACAAATATGATTTTGCTCTGAACAAAAATTTTGTCTTTACAAATCTTAACAATCTTATAAATATGCTCAGCTCAAGATGAGGAACTTGCATATTTGCAGCTATAGATACAAAATAAGTACATTTGACCCTTGAATGAGATGCGTTTGAACCACAGGTCCACTTACACATGAATTTTTTTCAATAAATAGGTATAACAGTATTACAAGATCCATGGTTCCAATGCATGGACACACAACTGTGTATAGGGATTCCTGACTATAAAGTTAAATGCAGATTTTTGACTTCAAGGAAGGTCAGTTTCCCTACCCCCCGAGTTATTCAAGGGTCACCTGTATTCTACCAAGCCTGGCAATCTGATGTTCTGATTGCTCAATATAAAATTTACCAAAGTCACAGTGTTGATGCCAATCATTTCAAGACTCACGTCAAACCTAGAAAACCATGAATTACATTACTGGAAATTAGAAGAACTTTAACAATTAATACAACCATTAAGAATTATAATAACGTTAATAGTTAAAATTTTTAAATACACATACTCCACATATTGTTCCATATTTTATGTAGTAACTTATCTGTACATAAAGTATAACCTGCCCTTGAGATTAGTATTAATATACCCCATTTTACACATACTACCTCATGTGTATAGAAGTTAACTGTTTTGCCTAAGGTCACATGAGTTGCACGCAGCTCAGCTGAGGTTTAAATTCAGATCTGTTGCATCCCAAGATCTGAGCTTGTGAGCCTCTGTCTAGATCCTGTGTCTCCTTGAGCTAATGCCCCATTTTTTCCTTTCCTTCGTAAGCAATCACTTTTAAAGAATAAGAGTTGCTGTCTCTACTTCATCATCTGACAATCTTTCAGTGAAGTGACCCCAATTCAGCCACAGGTGTCATGGGTATGTAAAACCTGTTGAGGACAAAACTTTGTCACTTGGAAGCATTTGCATAAAGAAAATACCCTATAAATCCCTGTCTCTCACCTCCTCACCCCTCCCTCACACCCATGCAATCTGATCTATGTCCATGGACTTATTTCTACTGCAGAACATTTCAGGGGACCTTTAAGAAATGGCTGACTGAGGTTGTGGTTTGGTGTGGGTCTTTAAAAATTTAACGAATTTCTGAATATGAAACCTACAAACTTGGCCTCATTTTGCACCATCCATTACCCAAAAGTGTTTCTAGCAGAAATTTGACTCCAAGTATCTAATGCTGTAAATAATGGGAAATGTCGAATTCAAAGCTCTTCCAGAAGGGTAATGGGTTTGCAATTTCTTCTCAGATATTTAAAAGTCTGCACTTTCATATTCTGAGCAGAGCGCTAAACACATCTGCAAAGCCCTTTTAATAATTTCTCACTGTGGATTGCACACAGTGTTTGAATCAGGAGGTTGTGATTACATGAAACCACTGAGAATAGGATGGTTACTTCCTCAGACACATGAACAGAATGAAAGGGAAAATCTTCACTGAAAAGATGATTAAAGACTTAAAGGGAAATGTATTAAAAAGTGAAAATTAAAGGAAGTAAAATGCCAAGAAGCATGTGTATTTGGATATGTTTGCATTTCCCCAAATACACAAGTAAAATTTAGCCCATTTGCCCATTTCTTTCCTGTGTATTGTTACGTTGCTGTCTTTCAGTGGGAAACCACTTATTCCACTGCTTCCATTCTAGGGGACACTTTTCTAAAGCAGCCATTTGTGTTGCTTTAACAGTCTCAGGGTAGCCTCTTGGGAGGGGGCAGTGTGACTACACTAATACACTTATTCTCAGGTTGGCTTTATTACAGAGATTCTCATTATTGTTTCTATCTCCTGTAAGGTGGGTTGTGTGCGTTTTTTAAGGATCCCCTAGAAAAGTAATATGGGAAGACAATTTCCCTCAAATATTTCCCAAATCCTTATTAATGGTGATCTTGGTAGCCTGGAAAATTTTTAACAGCCTTGGTAGGCTCAGTAAATTTTGTAAGTAAGTACTTGTTAATTTGGGTAGAGAAACTTCCAGTTAGATATCTCCATGGGATTTAATGTCTTGCATAAGAATTGCCTTTGCTGTGTTGTTTATGGTGGGCAGCCAGCATTGCAATTGTTGTAGAACTCACTTCCGCTGAGCATTATGTAAAACTGCCATTTGGTATTATTAGGTAAGGGTAGAGAAGAATGTGCATGCTGATTGTAGTTCAGACATTTTGTGCTTACCTTGGCTAAGGTACTTACATATTTTATACTTTGCCTACCTTGCTTCTGTTGATTAGCAGCCAGGAAGGACGTCCATGGTGCACCAAGATGGGCAAATTTCCTCCCATCTCTTTACCCCACATATCTTTGCTTGACCTTTATTTTCCAACCCTAATTTTCTAGAGTTCTAAGTAGTTAGCTCATTAGCCACAGGCCAAGAGTCAGTAAAAATATGACCTCAGGAAACCGTTTGTCAAGGGCATCCTCTCTTGCTAGGAATATTGCATGCAAATCAGCTTATTGGACACTTTGGTCTATCCCCAGTATGGAAACTGGACTGTTTGAATTGTGTTGATAGGCTCTGGCTGTGCATCATCTGGCTCCCTTACACCCTGCAGTAAAGAAAGACCATCACATTTCTTGTTTTGAGATTGGTGACCATCCTCTTCCTAGTGCCTATTGAGCAAGAGATGAAGGCGTTTCTGGAGGTTTTGTCAAGTTAACCTTGGTTGCAGAGTCTGTGGGTATTTCCTCATTTCCTCCAATAGTTCAATCATGTCGGTGCAATTTTCACTTTAATAAGCAGGCCTCTTTTGCTGATCCAATTTTATAGGGAGCTTTTTCCATTACCCAGGGCATAATAGGAATCTCAGTCCATACAGTAATTGGCTCTGCCCCTGGAAACGCTTTGGTTGTGTCAAGTGTGTCACCGGGAGTTGCCTTGTTAGTAGTTGGCTGAATGTGGGACCACTTATACCAAAGTCTGTGGGTTGGCATTTCCCTGTCCATTTGGCCCTGGGGGGCTCCAGGAAAGAAAGTTGGGGGTGGCTCAAACGTATAACTGTAAGTTCTGCCTTCAAGGCTCTGGGGGGAGAACCACAGTGATAACCTCTTTTATTGATAGTCCGTCTAGTGCCATCCTTCCTCAGGTCTCAGGGAAACGTGGGAGACTTAGGGTGAGTCCATGAATGAGGCCAGGAAACACTGGGGTGAGGAATGTGTTGACACCAGGACCCAAACATTTCTACTAAATGGTGGGTCTCCTTTACTGATGTAGAAGATTGGAGCTCTAGGAGATTACCTTTGACCAGTTTGGGAATGGGGTTTCTACTGAGTTCCAAAGCAGCTCCCAAGTTTAACAGACTGGGAGGGCCCACATACCTCATGTGGAGCAATTGCCTGTCCCGCGCAGTGAGGTGTCCACTCACAGCCATGAGGACCTGTCAGATAGGGTCGTGTTAGATCTGTGAGGAGGGCGTCATGATACAACACCAAAGCTGAGTTTGTGGTGGGAGTGAGGGGCAGGCATCCAGGTGCTATGGTAAAACTGTACATAACCAGGAAAACGTGTACTGTCGACCCTCAAAGGTGAAGGTAAATTGTAATCGACTCTCCTGTGAGATTTTTACTGACTAGAACATATTAGTCAAGTCTGCAACATCAACCATCTACCCATGTTATTTTGAATGTCATCCATTAGAGCACAGATATCTGGTGGAGATGCTTTTGTAAAGGAAACAGCCTTAACTCTATAGTCGATAGATAGTCTCCACTTACTAGTAGTGATTTTCAGCACAGGGCAGACCAGAGAGATGAAAGGAGAGGTGGTAAGAACCAGTGAACTCCATCAGCTAGGACAGGTCATAACCCTTCAGAGCCTTGCCTTACCTTGGTTGCTTCTGCAGCACATTTATCACCCACACTCGTAGTGGAAGGTTAACTGTTTCTTTCCAGGTTGTACCCATCAATATCCTAAAAGCCAGTGGGAAAGGGGACAGTCTCAGAAAGGGAGTGTGAGGGGTGACAATCAGGACAGAAGCACCTTTCAACAAAACTGGGCCAATTTTAATAGTTAAATTAATTAACTTTAATTAATCCTCTCAAGTTGGTCATCTGGGGCAGCTGGTTGTGGGGGGGGAATGTCCCTTTAAAGCATGGGTGCTTCCAAGGATTAGGGAGGTTTGAGCACCAGTGTCCCACAGAGCCAGACGGTGTGTTTTTTGTTTGTTTGGCTTTTTGTTTTCGCGGAGTTTTCTGGAGCCCAAACTGTAGTTAATGTTGTAAAGGAGTGATCGCTGGAAGGGGGCCGCTTTAAAGACAGATGCCCGTGTGGGGACGTGTCCCGTACCACTGGCTGAGATTGGAGCAGGTGGGGAAGGTGAGGCTGTTTCCAAAGGAGTCATCAACTGTAGGCTAACTCTACACAGTATTGTAATTGTTCCACTGATTTACCAGAGATTTTCCAATCTGAGACCCCTTGCCCCTCAGATTCCAAGGTAACCTCTCTTCTTCATCTCAGATTCATGCTTAAGCAAGGGCCTGGCTCTGGGTGGTTTATTTAATCTAGGAGGGTTTGGCCTCCTCACTGATAGGAATTTAGATTAAGTCCAGGTGGGGACTGTTTGTAGCATTAGCAGACAACACTTGACTCAGTTTGTCTTCCATGAGTTCCTGCTAAATCCAGGGCCGCTGTGTCTCCTTGAATTTTTTAAGTATTTGCCACAATTTCCAGTAAAGAGGACTTATATTTGTTAGGAGATCCACTGAGAAACAACTGGATGGAGTCAGGATTCAATTCAGTCTTCTCCAGACTCACCAAGTCACCAGGCCATCGCCTGACAGGCCCACTCCCGAGGATCTTTGACCTCAGCTAACGTTTTCCACTGATAGTTGACCTGCCCACGCAGCCCAAATGCAGGGTGGGTAGCCTCCATGCTTTAGAAATCCACGCCGACAGGGTATATATGGATGGGGATCCAAAGCTTATTCTGGGGGTCACTCCCACCTTCCACACCAATTGTGGGGGTCCTTTGGTTGGGACACCATTTTCTCATCCTTACTTTGGCCGCCATTGTTTAATTTCAGCCTCCCGTAGGTGGCGCTCACCCTCTGCCTGACACACTAAATATAAAGACCGGCAACCCCTTCTCCTTTAGCTCCTGGATAGATCCTTAGGAGGAGTCTGAGCCTCAGGGCGAGAGAGGGGACAACTTCCCTCTTCCCAAGGACAGCCAACGTTGTCCTTCTTGACACTGCCCCTTTGTCTTTTCTGTCTTCTTTGTTAGTTTGTAGGTGGTTACTGGCAAAGCAGAGTAAATTATCTGCGTCACTAATGTGGCGTATTGTGCTGCCTTCCCCACTAGAGGGCAGTCCTCTCCCCTAGGGTCCTCCCTCTGTCTGGTCTTCCTCCAAGAATTTATGTACCTATTTCCTCTCCACGTGGCATTCTGATGAAAGCAGCTGTGAGTCTCTCGTGGTTTGAAACACCTGTTCAGTAGGACATCCACCACATTTGGAATCCTGAAGGGGGCAGGAATATAAACCTCCTTGCCCTTAGTCACTTGAAGTGATGCTTCAGCCGGCTCAGCCCAAGGGTTGAGCTCGCTATTACTAGGGAAAGGAGCTAGAATGACATCAAACACAACTAATCCCAGTGTGACAGCTGTAGAGGTATCGCCAGCTGTTTACAAGGGCATCTCCCCCACTGCACTTAAGAGACCGGCCTTGCACTGACATCTCTGGCATATCAGCTTATTTACCTGCCACAATGGTCCCCAAGTTCCTCTTGCAGAAGAGTACCCCAAATCACCAGTCTGGCCCCAGGGACCTCCCTGTGCTATAGTAGGTTCTGGGGTGATGGGTAGTGCGCCCTCGGTACAGAGGCCCACAGGTACAGGATGCACAGCTCCTGCCTGGTGGGGACCCAGGCTTGTGTGCTGACCTACTTCCCTGGGCAGCTCTGCACCTCTGATCCCTAGTCAGTTCCAATGGCCCGGTTCAGTCAAGTATTAATACTGGTTGGCCAATTTGATAAGGCACGGGGAAGATGACACTCTATAGGGAGTATAATACAACAGAGCAATGCCAGGTGTTCCAGTTTTGAGCCCCAACCCCTTAAGACCATCCAGGATCATTTAGCAACCGGTCATCCTGTTGACTGGGTAGACCCCATTATCTATATCCTGATCAACTCCAGAAATCCTCTCCTTTTCCTCATTACCACTTTTAAGAGGTTTGAGGGATTTGGAGTCTGGTCAAGGTAAAAGATACAACCACAAGGTGGACTTGGAAAATATTTTGAAGAAGTAATGACCGTAGATTTCAAAAACTGTAGACAGACATCAAGGAGTCTACAAATTCAAGGAGTTCTACAAGTATTCAAGCAAAATAAACGCAGACAAACACCACATGTACACACATCACAGTTAAACTCCTGAAAACAAATGACAAAAACATTTCTAGGAGCAGCCAAAGGAGGAAGAATGACATATTACCCACATGGAAGCAAAAAAAGGCCATTAATTGATTTCCTGTATCAATTTCTTAGGACTGCTCCAACAAATTACTGCAAACTTGATTGTTTAAAATGGGAGAAGTTAATTCTCTTACACCTCATGAGGCAGGAGGCCCAAACTCAGGGTGCAGACAGGATGCTGTATAGGAAAGTTGTTCATTGCCTTTTCCAGCTTCTCGTGGCTCCAAGGTGTTCCTTGGCTTATGTCAGCGTAACTCTAATATCTGCCTCCATCTTCATGTGGCTACCTTCTCCATGTCTCTCTATTGGTTTTTTCCTCCTTATTATGAAGAGACCAGTCAATGGATTTAGGGCCCCCTTTGAATCCAGAATTATTTCATCTTGAGATCCTTAACTAATTATATCTGCAAGACCCTATTTCCAAATGAAGTCATATTATGCGATTCTAGGTGAACATGAATTTTGGGGGGACAATGTTCAATCCAATACATTTACCCTAAGAAATGATGGGAACTATAATACAATGGGTCTTCAAAGATTAAAAGTAAAAAAAATGCCACCATTGATTTTTATAACCAACTGAAAGTATCTTATAATAACAAAGGCAAATTTAAACAAAAATGATAAAACTTTGGCCAGAGTCATCAAGAAAAAAAGGGAGAGGGCTCAAATCAATTAAATTAGAAATGAAAAAGGAGAAGTTAAGCGGACGCCACAGAAATACACAGGATCATAAGAGACTACTTACAAGCAACTCTATGCCAATAAGATGGACAACCTAGAAGAAATGGACAAGTTCTTAAAACGGTACAATCTCCCAAAACTGAACTAGGAAGAAATAGAAAATATGAACAGACCAATCACAAGTAATGAAATTGAAATTATTATTAAAAAACTCCCAACAAACAGAAGTCCAGGACCAGATGGCTTCATAGACTAAATTCAAATTTAAAATACAGTTATAGAAATAAACACTGAAAGAATTCGTTAAAATCTACATACACCAAAGAAAATAAGAAAATGAATCCTGTAGGCAGAAGAAAACTATTCCCAGATTTAAGTAAGTAGACAAAAGAAGGAAGACCAAGAAGGAGCACAGATATGTGGGCAAATCTAAAGGAATATCACTGAATAGAGTATCTGTGAGGATTTAGCAAAAAGAAAAAAGAGTGATAAATTGCTTTAAAGTGTTTGTATTTGGTTTTTTAAATTTATTTATTTTGCTGTGCTGGGTCTTATTTGTGGCATGCGGGATCTTTGTTGCCACATGCGGGATCTTTACTTGCAGTATGTGGGATCTAGTTCCCTGACCAGGGATGGAACCTGGACCCCCTGCATTGAGAGCACGGAGTCTTAGCCACTGGACCACCAGGGAAGTCCCACTTTAAAGTGTTTTTAAATTCCTATACATTCCCAGGAAAGGGGTAAACATAACAATCTTTATTCGGATTAACTATGTTAAGAATGCTTTTGATAATAAGAGTAACTTCATAATATAGTTAGTTTCATACTAACATATACAGACAGCAGCGTGTGAATTAAAATAGTGACCTAGAGATAAAAGGGAGTGGCTAATCAGAGGTTAATTAAATAAAATGGGGGGAGGCATTGGATGAGCAAACCATGTGCCAAACTGAGGATACTGAGGCATCCTAAGAAGCATGGTTAGTTTAGAACTTGACTCCTTGGGTCTGGTGGGCAGAATTATACAGTGATCCTCAACGACTGATATGTCTATATAATCTCATCCCTTGAATGTGGGCAGGATTTTTGAATATGAGAGATCAGTCTTTGGATTATACCATGTTATATGACAAAAGGAATTTTGCAGATGCAAATAAAAGAAAATTAGTTTAGCCTCACCTAATCAGATAATCCCTCTTAAGAAGGCCTGGGGCCCTCCATGAGGTCAGAGAGATTCCCACGCAGCTGCCCTTGAACAAGTAAACTCTCCTGTTGTGAGTAGCTCTATAGAGGAATTGACATGGCAAGGACCTGAGGTCAGCCCTAGAAGGTAAAAGTAGTCCTCAGTATATAGCTTCCAAGAAAACAGGACTTTAGTCTTACAACCACAAAGAATTGTATTATGCCAATGTCCATGTGAGCCTGGAAGAGGATACAGAGCTCCAGGACTGAATGAACACAGCCCAGCTGATACCATTGATTGCTGCCTTGTGAGACCCTGAGCAGAGGACCCAGAGAGGCTGTGCTCGTACTCCTAACCTATGGAAACTGAGATGATAAATGTAGTTGTCTTAAGCCTCTGAGTTTGTGACAATTTGTTACACACTATAGATAACTAATACAAGGAGCAAAAGAGAAACAGAAAAATACTTCTACTCTTGAGGTCAAAAGAAAAATGAAAGAAAGATAGAAGGAAAGTAAAACTGTCATGCTTTATTAGTGTTATTTTTTAGTAGTCGGTTAGCTTTGTCAAGCAGTAGACTAACTTCTTCTTTTTTTTTTTTTTTTTTTTTTCAGTACGCGGGCTTCTCACTGTTGTGGCCTCTCCCGTTGTGGAGCACAGGCTCCGGACGCGCGGGCTCAGCGGCCATGGCTCACGGGCCTAGCCGCTCCGTGGCATGTGGGATCCTCCCGGACTGGGGCACGAACCCACGTCCCCTGCATCGGCAGGTGGACTCTCAACCACTGCGCCACCAGGGAAGCCCTAGACTAACTTCTTTTGCTTTCTTTTATGTCAAGTTATCATCATTTCTTGGTTTGTGCAGGCAGATTTTCACCAGCTGCTGCTCTAGGTGTGTTGGATACCAAAACGAACAAAACCCAAGAGGGAAAGAAATAATATTTTTTTACTTATCATGTTGGGGAAGACAAGAAATTACAACAGTTCTTGGTCAGTGTAATTTACGTGCCTGACATTGAGCTTTTGACTGCTGAGGCATCCACTGCAAAAGACACACATCTTGAATGAACCTCCTGGCAGCTGGATGACACAGCTACTAGCTAAACAACCAGGAACAGGCTGCCTCCATCTAGGAAGGTCCCTCCTTCAGAAAGCCCTGGGTAACCTAGACAACTGACCATCTGAGTAAGTGCTTCTCCCCTCCTATGCCCTAATTCCTGTTTGCATGCTTTAAATTAGCCAATAAAGAGTAAACACACAGAACTCTAGGCACCCGACCCTCAACCCTAATGAAGGCATAGCCCCAGGTCCTCTCTCTTGCTCTCCCCACCCCTGCACCCCGAGCCTCACTCTATGGCCCTCAAGCTTGCTTCATACCCTCCAGGACTTGTGAGTAATAATAAATCTTGTTCCTCAAAATTCCCTGATGGATTTTGCTGAAGTACATCCTGCAATCATAATAAGAACCACAAAGGCTGGTCAAGACACAACATTGGCCCCGTTGGGGGAATTCTCAGGGGGCTCGAAAGGAGTGATATGCACCCAGGTGAGTGCTTCTGGCATCCCTAGCCCATAGCATCACTATGAATAGGCTGGGACCAACACTGCATTATGTTTATAATAGGCAAAAGCTTAATAAGAATAACATGCTATGGTGTCCTTTGAAACCTGTGTTTATAATGAAATCACTTTCCTGATATTATTTTTAGATCCCTCTCACTCTGTCTGGCTATGTTAGTCTCTTTTCATCTTTGATAAACTGAACATTGTCAGAGTTTTAGCAGATGAATTCCATTTTTTTTAATCTTCTGGAATGCAAAGAAAGACTTCCTTAAATTCTGTCCTCTAGTGAGACGTACAAGTCGAGTTTATAGCACTGAGATCAACCTCATTAGGAACAAAAAGCTAAACCTTCCTGAAAATTAATTAGAGCATATTTCCTAGAGGTTATGTTTCCTAGCAAAGGGTGAATCACAGTTCTTTATGACTGCCTCTGAAAGGTTTCTTATACCCCTTTTTTGTTTTGACAAATCTTGGGATAGTTTGTACTGAAGCATATGAAAAAGCTAGGCTAATTAAAATTATATACATTTATTAAATAAATTTATTTATTCTGAAAATGCCAGAAGAAAATATAATCATTCAAACTGTAATTAGTATTTGAGCAATAATGTGTATCATTTGCATTTTCACTTTTCCAATTTACTGCTCATACATAATTACTAATTTTAATATTTAATTATCACCTTTAAAGCATAAGGTAGTCGCTATTAAAAGGAAATTGCTTTGTTTTTTTGAAACCTAATTTTGACAATGGTGAAGCTCTGTATGAGAATCCATTTTCTTTTCTTTTCTCTGGGCTCTCAGGAAGAATTTTATTTCCCAAGCCCTTGCAGTCAGGTCATATGACTGATTTTTGGCCAGTGGAATATGGGTAAAAATGATATACATGAATTCCAGACACGACTATAAATCCTCTCAGGAGAACTTCTCCTTTATTTATTTCCCTTTTGCGGTGACCAAAGAAGTCATATCTTGAAGCTGGTAGCCTCAAAATATGGAAGAAGTTTGAGTATTTAAATGAAGGCATTTAACAGAGCCCTCACTGAGTGCATTAGACAAAAACACGAGAAGCAATAAGATGTTATTGCATTAAAGCCACTGCTATTTGGGGTTTATTTTACTGCAGCACAGCTTACTCTACTCTAATACAATAATCAGTGTAGTTTTATTTGCCTTCTATAGTAGCATTTGTAAATTTGACATGGGGTTATATTATGTTTGGTCAGCAGAATTTTAAAAAATTGACTTTCTATGCCTTTACATGCAGAATATACTATTTCATCACTATTCCTTGTTATTACATCCCTTCTTCATTAATTTATTTATATGACATGCCCTGGAATCCATTTGGGTTTGCAGACCACTGCTATACATGAGTCTTATTTAATGGTATCTAATGCTGAGCAAACAAATGCTAGCTTTTGTGTACTTTTCTGTATATTTGAGTTATTAGATGCTTCTCAAAGGCACAAATAACAGTAACAGTTGGATACATTTTAAAAGCTGACATTTTCAAAAAATACTGCATGTGGTTTAAGAAAAAATATAAAAACATAGCCTGAAATATGGAACTATTCCATCTAGGTAGAAGCTAGGTTTAAAAGTCAGTATTAAATATGCAATGTGCCTTCCAAAAATTTATGTAACTATTAACAAAAATGATAAATAGATAAACCCAGATCATCTTGCAGTATTTATCAGTGTGGGATTAAGGCTTCTCAGAATCAAAACTATGTCCTAGGCATATAAAGTTTATGGGATTTAATTAAAGTGGGCTATGGTTCCAGGCAGGAATATGCTACTAGATTCAAGCTCATCCTCAGGGTCTGTAAATATTTCACTTGCTCAAGCAGTGCTAAAATTTCATCACAAAACCTTTTTGAAGTAGTCATAATTTTGTTTTCATAGATAAATTTTATAAATGGGGAATAGATCAGAGACAGGATACAATATTCAACCAGCCCTAATGGATAAATTCTAGATATCGTTTCTTAATCCCAGGTCAGTATCTGATTCTTTCTTTCTTATTGGTTTTCCAGAATTATTTTGAAGAATATACTTTCTATCACTTTATGACTGGTCCTTTTATTACAAGGACTTTAATAGTAACTGCTGCAGTGAAACAGACAAAGGATATCTAGAATCAACACTGGATAAGTGAAAAATCTTACAGAATCATTGTCTCAGATCAATAATATTGACACTTTTTGTAAATGGTCCTAGAGAAACTCTTCCACATGCTGCTGAGGTGATCTTATTAAATAAAATGTAAGCATATAATCCTACGTTTCGTGAGATTCTAATTCTTTAACGTGCTTCCTTAGATATGCTTCAAATGTACGCAATTTACACTACGCTTTTTTTTTTGTCAGCCTTTCTATTCTTCCTCTATCAAGTTGTCTCTTCTGTATAGATCACAAATAATTCTTCTGTACTGCTTCCAGCTCTCTTACACTAATAGTTTGCATGATTTATTCCTCATTTCTATTTTGTATCTCAATTTTTTACAGAGCATCAATGTAAGCAAGAGGTGAGAGCATAATGTCTTCAAGTCTTTCTTGACCATACACACAACCCTATGCATGGGAGCAGCCTTCTAGATTTCCAGAAAAATGTTGGTGCTCTTCAAATCCCCTATGAATATATCTATATATGAATATATATATGAATATATATATATAAAAGAAAGACCTTTCTTTTAAGGTCTTGGTTAGTCTGTTGTTGTTTGTCCCAAGTCTTATCCATTAACTCAGACAGCTACAGTGCTAAGATATTGACTAGAAATGTCTTCTAAAACTTCCTGTGGGTAGAGACTTTTAGCACAGTGTGTAGGTCAAGTAAAGATAAGACACTTGAGTGGGGTCTTCCAGGGAACCACCAAACAGGTGAAATAGTGACAATTTATTGGCCGTGATGGTTTGAAAGAACTCCAACTTCATTCTGCTCCCTTTAATCTGATCCCAGGAATGTGGACTATTATTTTTCCAAGACTACTGCTTTAATCGAGACATAGGAAATGTGTTTAAGGCGAGTCAAACTGCCACAAACTCACTGTTCTTAGAGATATTCAGTCATTTTCTTGGACACTCTCAAGGTTGCTACAAGCCTTGGTTAGTTTTCAGAGTTCTTAAGATGGTGATTCTTCCAGTTTTTGCCATTTTTTTTCATTGTTTTCACGGAGGGGTGAATTTTTGGAAGTCTTTTTTACGCTTCCAGTATCACCATTATCACCAAATTATACTCTAAAATGTTAGTTCTATTAAAATATTTACTTTTCTTCTTCATGTATTCCTGTTACACATGTGTTCAATATTCTTTGAATGTCTTCTATATCTATTTCCTTCTTTTTTATCGCTTCATTTTTTAAAAAATTTATTTCACCCTCTCTCTTACTCACTCATCTTTCACTCATGTGTCTTCTTTCTTGAGACAATTTGTTTTTTATTCTTTACTTTTGAGATAATTTTGAAATGATTTTGTCTTCTTCTTCAACTCCTTTCCTGAGTTCTCTAAGTCCTCATTTGATATCTTCCTGCTGTTTGTCTGTTTCTATTCTGAATATGTGAATTGTAATTTAGGAAGTGAAAATATTTACTTCAGGTATTGTGTTATAAATGCCCTCAAATTTTTGTCTGTAATATTTCTGCATGTTCTTGAATGTTGAAATGTTTACGTTAAGTTTTGTTAGAACTTTTTTTCTAGGAGTGCTTTTGCTTTTCCCTTATATTATTGTTTACATGCATTTTAGTTTTCCAGAAACAGCACTATCAGGTCATAAAAATTGTGATGTGGGTGGGTCAAAGACTGTGCTCAACAACCTTCTGAATAGGTGAATTTGTAGACCTCATTTTACAGAAAAGAAAACAAAGCCCAGGGTAGGGAGTTTACTGCCTCCGTTAGAGAGACCAGTCAATCATAAGATTACTCAGGCAATCTGTAGTCCAGAGACTATGATCCCATCACCATCCTACAATGCTTTTCTCTCATAGGTCTGTGACACAGCATGTCTCCTGGTCGTTGTCAACATATCACAAAACCAGTGCTGTCAATTACTGCAGTAACTATTTTTATTATTAGTTCAGATATGCTAAAGTTGAAAACAGCTTCCAAAATAAATATTAGCAGCATCAGGCTAGTGTATTTAAACTAGAAAATTATCTATAGTCAATATTTTAGTTTAAGAGTTAGAATAAGGAATGGTCTTAGAATATTTAACCAATAATATTCTCTTTTCTTTACGTGTCTTACATAAACATTTATAATGAAAGGAAAATAACTTAAATATAAAGGGTAAATAACAGTAATGGGTGTATAATGCATAGATCAAACTGTCTACTAGGTGTATATATCATCTCTGAAAAGTATCATTAACAAAGTGTCAAAATTAGGGTTGTGGCAGTCATACACAGGGACTGAAACAAAATACTATAATTCAAATTGTGTTTTATTTTATATGCTAGTTATTGATAAATATCACCACATGCTTAAAACAAAATTTCATTGTGTGGGCGATTCTGTGAGAATGTAATCATAGAAACGTTAACACTGTAGATATAAAAATAAATTCTTAGAAATTGGGAAGAGAAAAGATCCAAGGGATTTCTAACCTAATTATGTCTTCTAATGATCAAAACACAAATAAGATTGATTGGCAAAGTTAGTATATATAAGTTGGTATAACCAATTCAAACATGACCAGCAGAATTCATAAACATAAATACAATGATGAACTATATTGGAAGGGGTACTATATTTACAATTTCTAAGTAGGCTTAAATTTCATTTCTTGGGGAAAAGAAATGCCCATCAAAGCACCAAAAATACTTCTGCACCAGTGACCCAATGAACCTCCTTGTCCATACATCCCATATCTATCCTCTATTCAATCCATCATCCATAATGCAGATCAAGTAATTTTTCAGATAGCTCCCTCTGGCTTTCTCAGTAATATCCAGACCATTCAGCTCAAATGATGGGTACAACATTTCCCATCATACGTATCTGTGAGTCTCAGGTTTGCACTAATTGATATCTACCAGATATCAATCTGGTATCTTACTCTGAATCCCCTCTGTGGCAAATTCAGTCCATTCTGCATTTTACTTGTCTATCTGATGGTCTTTCTGATCAACTAAGTATTGAAAAATCAGTCAGATCCAACTGCAGTTTTATTTTAGGCTTACGTTCCTCTACTTTCTACTTGACTCTTAGAAAGTCTCTTGGCCAGGACTCTCATGTTTATGGAATTTTCCTCTCCAGTCTGTAAGGAAAACAGCCCTTGTTTTTTGGGGGGTTGGTTCTCTACTGGCCTGTGCTGTTTACTTAGTCTCACATCATTGTGTGTGTGTGTGTGTGTGTGTGGAAGGGGGCAGAGAGGAGTGACTTCCTCAATATCCAAACTGGTCCTCTCAGCACAGGTGATGTCTGTTCCTAGCTCAGATAGGAAAAGACTTGCAGTCCTATTGGCGGAGATGAATGTCCATAAGCACTCTTTTATCGATAATTCTAGTCTCCTAAAGATTCAGTCAGGACTCCCCTGGTGGCACAGAGGTTAAGAATCTGCCTGCCAATGCAGGGGACATGGGTTCGAGCCGTGGTCCAGGAAGATCCCACGTGCTGCAGAGCAACTAAGCCCATGCACCACAACTACTGAGCCCACGTGCTACAACTACTGAAGCCCTTGTGCCTAGAGCCCACACACCACAACAAAGAGTAGCCCCCACTCACTGCAACTAGAGAAAGCCCGTGGGTAGTAACGGAGACCCAGTGCACCCAAAAATTAATTAATTAATGAATTAATTTTAAAAATTAAAAAAAATAGATTCAGTCAACCTTCAGCCTCACTTCCTATATATGAATAACCAACTCCAATTTGGAGTTGGTTCCTTGACCAACCATTTGGCCCCTTGAGGGAGGAGCATAGGCTCACTTTCACATTAAATTATGTGCTGCACTCTGAGATCAAAGAAGATTTATGGGTCCCCGTCATGCTATTTTCAGACCCACAGAACCTTGGGCCCTTCTTTGAGACACAGCCTGGGAGACAAGGAATTTCTTAACTTTAGTCTTATTTTCTTCATCAGTACCTCCCATCTCCTCACAGATTGAAGATGTTTTAAATGAATACCCATGAGGCAACAGAGAGAAATGATCCTGCCAGGTATATCTTCAAAATCTCCTCTATAGGACCCCAGTCCTCCACATCTCACCACAGAATTCCAAAATCTGCTCAATTTTGTCACCACTGCACGTTCCCTGTCCACTTTTCCTTGCTGGAAATGAATACCTCTTGCCTCATGTTCTCAATGTCCACAGTGTTTATTTGTTAAAGGAGCAGAACATTGTAAGCTGTTTGATACCTAAAGTTCATAATCTGCTGTAAAATGAGTATTTAATATTAATATTGAAGCTTTTAGGAGATGGCTTCCTTCATCAGGAATCACAGATATCACTTTCTTATGCACAAGGTAATGTATGTAAAACAATGCAACTAGTCTAAGTTCCTCCCTCATCCTCCCAATTTGCCCTTGAGCCATGTCGAATACTTGCAATTCCCTAAAAGCACTGAGGTATCTTCACCTGTCTTTCACTTAGATATATTACTCCCTTTGTCTGGAGTGCTCTTGCATTTCTTTTCTGGTAGGTTAATTTACTCTTTTTCATATTCTGTCTAGAAATTCACTCACCTAGGTAGACTTCCATAACCTCCCTCTATCTCTCCATCCCTGGGTTACTTACAGTATATTTCAGTGGTCTCTTTACTTGTGTGTCTCATCCATTAGGGCCATCATGGAGTTCTGTTATAACCTCTTCTCCATTAGCCCAAAGTCTGGCAATTTCACAGCTAGTGGCTATTACTTCAGCCAGGTCACAAAGTGAAGAAGACATGCAGTGAATCTCAATGGGCATGCCAACTGAATGATAAATTTGTTGTTATAAGCCATTTAAATTTTAAAATAGGTTGCTGCTGCAATATATCTTAGCCTAAGATGACTGATGTAGCAATAAATATTCTGAATTAGTTGACTTAGAAAACAATTTAAGAATGTATCTTTATTTAAATACAATAGTGTGCAATATCCAAATATGTTAACATTATTACATAATGATTTGCTATGTCATGTAAAAAATTATGTAAATAAAGCTCTACATTTAATATTAACAAGGTTTTTGAGGGCTGCTGTAGACTCAGGAGAGAGAGACAGAGACAGAGACAGAGAGACAGAGAGAGAGAGAAGAGGGAGAAAGAGAGCGAGATGAGAGAGAGAGCACACTTAAGAACACTAAGGCAATTTCTAGGAACAAAGCACTAATTTCAAAAAGAATTATAACCTGTGACTCCTAAGAAGAGCCTAAAAAACAGGAAAACTAAATGTAATATGGCTTACTGGAGGGGATCCTGGAACAGAAAAATAACATTAGGTAAAAACTATGGAAATCTGAATGAATAAATTTGAATAAAGTGTGGAACTTAGTTAATAATAATGTATCAATAGTTCATTAATTTTGAAAAATATATGATACTAATATAAGATGTTAATAATAGGGGAAAATGGATATAAGATATAAGGAGCCTATCTTCACTATTTTTCTGTAATTTTAAATCTATTCTAATATTAAAAACATTTTAAAAATGAGACACTAAGTAAAGATTAAGGATTATAGGAGAATATTTAAGTATTTTATGTAATAAATGTTTTGATAAATTATGTATTAATATAATACAGCTAAATGTATGTTTGGAAAGCACTTGTTAACATGTAAATTTTAATATTTTTAAAATCTATTCTTGCAAAAGTTCTTTTCAGGCATTATCTAAAATATGAACTCATGGAAAAATATTTTCAAAGGCAAAATAACTTGTGAAAATATCCTGTAGGAAAAAATAAGGGAGAATATTTAATGTTACATTTATATTTTGTATAATTAATATATAAATTTTCTACTGGGAAAATATTTTAATAGTTTTTCTTTAACAATTCCAATTAGTGTAATATTCAGTATTTTTACAACATGAGGGCACTAATCACTTTCATGTTTTGAAATTTTACATCTGCTATGATAATTTTTCATCACACAATATCCCCAAAAGACTAATTAAATGCAAAGTCTAAAAACATTTTCTCTAATATATTCAAAAATATATATAAATATTTCAGGTAAAGAGAATGCCTTTATCATAACTTGAAGAATTTTTTTTTTCTGGAGTAAATATATTTATTGATACCCATTTTATATAGTTCAGTGAAATAATCTGTAAGTATAAAAGCATTTTTCTCTTGGATATCACCATGGTCCATGTAAACACTCAACAGTCAGAATCGTCTGCAGGAAGCACTCCAAGTCACACGGTTAAGTTTACAGACCTGCATATACATATTTCATTAAACAGTGGCACTTATGTACTCAAGTGGTCCAGTGGCTTTGGAATATATGACTCCTGGGCATGTGGAGTAAAAATAACATGTAAGTTTAAGTCCATGGAAAAGGGTAGTAACATTTAACAAAAAGAAATAATTAGGAATTAATATCCTAGGTGAAGAAAGTACCACAGTTGACACTTTGGGTCAGAATACTGAAGACGAAGTATGTTTAACAACACATGTCGTGGTGCCATGTGCTCTCCTCAGTCCCAGTGGACAGTCCACCAGTGCCTGAGGGTCATTCAGGGTCAACAAAACAGCAATTCTTAAGGACCTCAATAGCTTAGAATAAAAGGTATGTGGTGGCTGGTATCAAAGAAAAGTGAGCTAAATAATTCAATGACATAATAAGTTTCCCTCCTAAGAGGAGGAGATTATGGGGAAAACATTTTTTTTTTTAAATTCCCTTTGTTACAGTGATCAGAGTCATTTATCTAATGTATGAGAAAGAACCCAGATAGCTGGTACCCAAAACACAGGTGCAAAAATTTTCTTCTGTTTTAAAGTTTGTTCCTCAACACTTTGGAGGGAACTAATGCAGTGGACTTGCTCTCAACTTGATGCAGCACAAAATTTTCTCATTTCTTCAGAAACAAATACAGGAATGTCCTTTGCTGCAGTCAGACCATGTGTCTTCTGAGTTAGCAAGCAAATGCATTTAGAAGGTCTGAGGTGTGCAAGGTCCAAAATTGAAATCTGAGAAGCAGCGTTAGAACTTAAGCAAGGCAGGATTTTTAGAGACTACTCAAATGAAAATCTAAGCAAAGCATGTAAAAACTCAGTTCTTTCTATTATTTTCAACTGGTAATTGAAGCATTCTCAAATAATCCTTACCAGCAACATTCTCTGGTAAGGATTAGTTTTTAATTATAATTTTTATGCTTTATAATGATAATTGGTTATTTGAGTTATCTCTTGAGTCTGTAATGTAAAATGTGAAATGTATTGCTGTAGATTATATCTTCACTAGTTATTCTTTTTTTCCCCTGTTAACTGTATCCTTTTAGATGAATCAATATATTTTCCTCTAAAATGCACTTTAAGTGAGCCGAAATTTTCCTTAGAAAACAGTTTATACATAGCCAAAACACTATTTTTCAGAAGTTCTATATTTTAAATATTTAAGTCTTCCATTTGTTTTTCTCTTTATACCACAGCATGTCGAAAATAGTTACAAATATACCAATTGATAAATACAGTAACATAATAAAATATAAAAGTTCTTTGTAGCTTCTTATGGTTTAAATGGCTACTTGAGAAACTAACCTTTTAGTACAGTGAAAAATAAACCATTTCAGGTAATGAATGGAGGGCACCTGATGTGGTAAGATGAAAGGCATGTAGCAATTTTGTTAGTAAAAGTGTTTTTACCACTTAAAAGTAAATAGGACCCCTATTATACTTTCTGAACTAAAATGTACTTTTATTTTTGATGATAATATTTTGACCTAACCCAGTATAAAGTAGAATTTGTGAGCTTTGTATGGAATAAAGTGAATACTGTTCTGAATATCAAGTATTATAGGTCTAATCCTCACCCCGGTGCTATATTACCATCTGTTACTAAGTTACATTTTCACAGCATCTCTTTACATCATAAAATTAAGGTACTGACATATATAAATCATAAGTTATCTATAACTCTACAGAATTTAATATGCCTTTTATTTTCCATTATCAGCTCTATTTGTTTAAAAATCATTTTTATTTTCCAACAGAAATCATCTTTATATTACTAAGTAAACATTTTATGAAATATCAAAAAAGTTATTCACTTACTTTTTCAAGCATCACTTATTGAGTATATGTTAACTTCTATGCTTTGTTCTGGATCTGGGGATACAAAAAAAAAAGAGATAAAATCCCTTCCTAGAGGAGTATGATGTGACTGAACATTCATCTAGGTTATTTGACATATACACACACTCTTGTAGTTGTTTTGTATTATTTGACATTCATATGCACTTGTATTATTGTTAGTGATATATATGTATATATGTGTATGTGTGTGTACGTATATATACACACATATATATATATATCCGTACTTATATATGTTTATGTGGACACATATACTTTTATTTATGTGAGTATATATGTATATCATATTAATTAATGTGTATATATTTCATGTGTATATATCTTTTTTACAAGTGTATTTCAAGATACACTAAAAATAGACTGTTCTTTAAGTTTACTCTTCTTCACCACTTCTATTCCAGTAGAAATATATAAATATTGTAAACATTTGCTAAGAGATGCAATTTATAAATCCAAACTGTCTTTCTATGTAATATAATATATAAGAGCTTGCTATAATCACCGTGGCCAAAGAGGTGTGGCCTGATGATTTCGCCTTTGACCCAGGCTGGTGATGCCAAGCACCAAGGATAGAGCTGAGGGGGAGGTGTGGGCACTGCCCTGTTGGGGACATTGGTGATAGGGCAGTGGGGGTACTGTGTTATCCCCAACAGTTGTTGAATGGAGTTCAACAACTGTTTAATAGAGTTGCTTAACTGAAGTGGAGCAAAAGCAGTTGCCCCCTGAAATCAGTCGATGATATCACCATCTACACTCAGATGAGTTAAAAAATATATGTTCTAAGAAATATAAAGTTGAGTCCCTCAGTTGGTGGTTTATTTTAACTTAGTGTTTTATAAGTCAAACTATTGTTTGGCACAAGTCAATCCTCCTATGTTTTCAAATCTGTTACATATATTTTAGTGCCTAGTAGTAGGATTTAATCATTATGTATAGCAATTTATCAGATCATCTAAAAAATTCCTTTTTAGAAGACGATCTACGTTCCTACTTATTTATTTTATTTTATCTTATTTTATTTTATTTGTTGGTACAGATACTGCTTAATCTTTTAGGCAGTCTTTCAAATATTTGAGTATTTATTATGTTCTGGGCATATAGTACTAGGCACTGGAACCTAAAGTTAAACCAGTAGAGATTGCCCTTTGATCTTGGAGTTTACAACATAATAAGAAATATTACAGTAATGAATGAATGGGTAAATAAATAACATGATGCAAGCCCTCAAGAGCTGTATTGCTAGTTTGTTTATAAGGAAACATGTTTAAGAGGTTAAGCAGCTTGGTCAGGATCATGAAGTCAGAATGTAGGAGAGACAGGATTAAACCAAAGTATGATTTACACCAGAGGAGCAACCATGACAAAAAGAATATTACACTTGAAATAGCTGAGGTGCCTCACAAATATAGTGCCTCACAAATATCTCTGAGCAGTAACGCTTAGTAAGACACTTTTATCTCTTCCTTCTCACCGCCTCAATGCTAATTGCCTTTAACCATGAATATCCAGGGAAAGAGTGGAATTAACACAAACAGTAGACAGTGGGGAAAAAAATAGATACTGTGTAAGTAAGAAACAGAATGAAGAAGATGGGAGTACAATGAAAGTGCCACAAGTGCTTGTTTATTTTTATTTTTCCAATCAAGCAATTCTGATCCATTCCTCATTAAACCTGACTGCCGTGGCACTAACGTTCATTTTGAGCACAAAGTTCTTGATTGGGACCAAGATATCAGAGATGACAGATGTTAGTGTACTGGTCAAGAGAGAGAATGGTCACGCTGATTTAGGTGACGAAGCTTCTCTGACAGTGTCACCTTGTGAAGAGAGCGACATTGGTGACAATTGGGGGGAAACACCTATCTGACAGTGAGGGCAGTGAAAATGAACACCAGCAGGAAGAAATAACATGAAATGAATTAAAAGGAGAGCAAGAGAGAGCTAGTAAAGTGTGGTTTCAGAATCATTTCTAGGACGAATAAGCCAAAATTTTACCTCAAATGGGCATTGATCCTGTTTAATTGACATAATGGGCTCCACTAACAATGACAGTTTGAAGGATAGTAAAGCATCCCATTGTTGCAATCAAACACATGATAGTGATAGTAATTTTTAGAATCTGGAGTCTGATGGTTTTGTCTCTCAGTCACATTAAGTAGCATATTCACACTCCCCGTGATACTTTTGAACTGTTCAGATATCTGTACGAGGTTACGACACAGTATTTTTCTCTACGGCTTTCTTCAACCACAGCATGTCAGTGCTGACACTGCATTTTCACTTGTGCCATTACTTTTCATTTATAAGTGTCAGTTTAAAAATGCATTTCATGTCTTCTCTAAATGGCAATCCCATTTTTACATCTCTTTTATGTATTTTCTTTGCTTCAATTTATTCCTGCATACTCTGTCATGTAGGCCTAACAGATCTGGGTGACAAATACAGTTAGATACAAAGCTAGAAGGAAAAATAAAACTGTATATTTGTAGAGACATTTCCAATTACCATCACTCCTTGATACAAAACCGTGAAGAACATAAGACAGAAATTATTATCCCTCTTTGACAAATAAAGATGCAAGTGCTGAAAAAACTGGTATAGCCTATGCAAAGTCACACTATTACATTTTGCTACATTTAAACACAAAAATTTAATGGGATCCATAAATGTTTCAGCGTAAATTTTACCAGAGCCCACTCAGGGAACGTCACTGGCCTTCGCCCTAATTATGACCTGCTTTTCTTCTCAGGTGTGCACGTGGCAAGACCAAGCTTCCCTTGACACTCCCTATCAGTAAGTACATTGTTTTGTTTTTTTTTTAATGATTCTTTTATATTGGAATAGAGTTGATTTATAATGTTGTGTTAGTTTCAGGTGTACAGAAAAGTGATTCAGTTATACAGATACGTATATCTATTCTTTTTCAGATTCTTTTCCCATATAGGTTATTATAGAATATTGAGGACAGTTCCCTGTGCTCTACAGTAGGTCCCTGTTGGTTATCTATTTTAAATATAGTAGTGTGTATATGTTAATATGGGCACTCAGGTGAAGTGAATACTTTGTGTCATGGACATTCTCTTACCCGGTGGAAGACAAAATTGTTGACTCAGAAACAAATGTGAATGTACACACACCCTTATATTACAAATATACAAATGTGTATTTTAATACACCTACACATATATATAAAATACTTGTTGCTGGATTTTTTTTAAATGTGCCTGCACGTTGAACTTTAAGACTTTACTCCATAGTGGAAGATAGTTTTATCCTTCAACAACACTCACTCTTGTTCTCATTCTCACTCTCTCTCTGTCCTTCTCTGGTATCTAAGCCTAAGTAAAGTTTAATTGTGAGAAATTTCCCTGATCATTTCTGATTTATCAAAGTTCATCCAAAATGTAATTCCTACACATTAACAGCGTAAAGATTCTTGCCTTTAGCCTGAATTAGATAAGTCATTTATAATATACCAAAGGAAATATGTTTCCTTGGAGCACTTGAAAAGGCCATGATAAAATTTGGAGAGAAATATAATATATGAAATTTTCATCATACTATTTATATTTCCTTTTCTCTAAAATGTCTTTTCTAGAAATAATGTATCTATTTCAGTTACATCATAAAATTCCTAACACCCGTTGCTGAACTAAATCAAAGCCAATGACCATATGGTTAAATTATTCTCCACGGAATACTGCTTCTTAAAATTCTTTTTTACTTCAGCTGCCACAGTCCCCAGCCAATCCTGATACATAAAGAATGTCTGACACATTAGCATATTTTATAATTGAGCTGAGAAATGATGTTACTATTAATTTATTTTTGAAATATTATCTTGCTTTTAAAGAAAGTATAATGCATAAATGTCAGAAATATTTATGACAACACATTGTTATATCAGGTGTGCCCTTGAAATTCCCAGCTACATTAACATGAAGATTACTGTGCCTTTGAAGAAAGTTCTTATTTTATCAAGGGAAACTGTGGTTTGAATCATGCTATAGAACAGTCCAATATGAGTAAATAAATAATGGCACAGACTCAAAATAATTAACTACTATTATAATAGTAAGAATGTTTCAGAGGAATTGTTAAATGGTGAAGTTTATACTAATATTGATTTTCTATGAAACTGTATTACACTTCTATTTTATAGAATGATGCTTAGCATTTAGTTATGCATTGTAACTTTTGTGCTCTAGTAATTTCACATAAATCTTGTTTTCCTCCAAAATTTCAAATTATTCATGGTAAGAAATTAAGCTACTGTCTACACATCCTCATAGCATCTGTGTTTATTCAATGCTTAAACATAATTCTCTTTTATATCACTTAAATAAAATTTGAGTTTACTTAGATAATATCAGTTGATTATCTGAGTATACCCACAAAAAATTGACACCTTAGACATGTTAGATACTGATAAGTAATTGGTCAATTAATATAAGGATTTATATTTATTATAGGCAAGGCTGTGGACTTAATATATAATGCTCATGCTTGATTTATTGGAATAAATACATGAAATATATGGGCGAATAGTATTTGAAATAACAAGACGTATCATTGATGAGATTTGCTTGAATCCTAATATTTCAGTACCAAAGTCTGGAGAATTTATTATATATTTTTACACATAATACATACACACTTATTTACAAATCCTTGGTAAAGTCAGAGGAATACTAAGTAAAACAATATTTAAGAAAAAAAGTTTATTAAAATAGGATTTTCACATTTGCATTGTAAATACAGGAGGGAGGATTGGGATGAGTGAAGTGTAGGGAAAGACGGTATCTCTTGTGGTCTCTTACTTTACTAATTTTTAAGAGCTATAGAAGGACTAGTATTTCCCCGGAGCATATTTTAGGAAATGATGACCTAGAGAATTTCTAGTGCTTCCCTGTCATTTGGAAAAAAACATACTTCTTCTATTTCTTCTGCTCCCTTAATTATTATATTTAATGCTTGCCACAAAAGTAGTTAGAAAGGAGCTTATTACTATACAACTCAGAATGGCCACCAGATAGATAGATAAATAGGTAGATGGGTAGATAGATAGATAGATAGATAGGTCCTGGGAAATTATATGTCATCCAGAGACCTTGACTGGTTTTAGCTACAGTACTTTTTATACATTTTACTTTTTCCACTCACCAGAGGTTATTCTAATGACCCATCAAATGATTAAAGAAAATTCAATTCATGGTCATGTAGAATTAAAAGTGAAATATATTCACTTTATTTCATTTTGCTTTTTCAATCATAAAAACACCATTTATGGACCAGAACATTTTTCCCTCCTCTTTAGAGGCTTACAACACTTTTAGAAAGTATTATAGGTCTCATCAGCCCTTAGGAGGATTTCTGAGGTCATACAAGTTGTCTTAGTTTGTGGGTTATTGGGGAAGCCAACCCTGAGATAAGAATTCCCGTGAAAACATTTTAGTTGGGAGTTCAGAAAACAATGGTAGGGAACTGAGGATTTGAAACAAAGAAGGGAAGCAGTCATTCAAAGATGTTTTATTTAGTCAGCATCCACTGTGGATAACTGGAACTCAAACCCACGAGGAAACTTTAGGAAATGGCATAAATTATATTGTGTCAGAATTATCCCACTGATGGAGAAGGTAGATGAACTGCTTCAACCACTTCCACTCAATAGCTAAGGAATGATCCCAGGGCTGCTCATTTCCAGGCATTTAAGTCCTGCCATGAGCTGATAGTCGCCTTCTGGGGTTGACAAAAGGCCTGAGGCACAGAGAAAAAGATAATGGCAGTTGGAAATCAGCAGAAGCACATTGAAATTACCCAGGGAGTTGGGTGTGGCACTGTCAGCCTCTGATGTGGTCTCCCTCTCATCACTCAGATCCATTTGTGCTCCGTATTAAATTCTCTCCATCCTGTTATCACTCCTTCAGGATTAATGGGCAAAAGCTACACTCCTCTCTGATACAATGAGTGGTGAAGTCACCACTGATGCTCAGTATATCCCTCTTCTACCACCCGTGGTGGAGCCCCTTTTCCTTCAAACAGTGATGATCCTGGTCTACCTTGCTTGTCAGGGGTACCCTCAGTGGTGTGCTGGTAATTGTTTAACCACTGGCTCCCCAAATACACTTCCATCCTGAATGTTCGTTGATATGTCTCTTCATGGTGTGCAAACAAATAAGAGCAAAGCGAAACTGCCGAGACATTTGACAAAACAGCACTAACTTTCGTTGACATAAGCCAATTCTTATCTCAGATAATAGTGTTTGAAGCTGGAAATATATTTCCTCCATTATTTGTGTTACTCACCATGTAACAGCTACAGACCTGACATATTCTGAAGTCTCATCTCCACTATTAACATCTTCTCTATTACTTTTTAAAAGCTAGACCATGGATCAAACCATATTTTTCTGTAAAGGAACAGAGAGTAACACTTTAAGCTTTGTGGGCACATACAATTCCTGTCACATATTTTTTTCTTTTTTTGTTTGTTTTTAATAACCCTTTAAAATATAAACAACAGTCTTAGCTTATAGTCTGTTATTTCATTTCATTTCATTTCATTTTGTTTGGCCACACCGTTTGGCTTGTGGGATCTTAGTTCCCCGACCAGGGGTTGAACTCGCACCCTCAGCAGTGAAAGCCCGGAGTACTAACCACTGGACCTCCAGGGAATTCCCGGCTTATAGTCTTTAGAAGAAAAAGGCCAGGAGCTAGCTTATGCCTGTAGGCTATAGATTGTTGGCCTCTGTTCTGGACAATCAACAAAACAATAAACCAACCCTTGATTTGTAGCATTTCTAAATTTCCATGGTATAAAATTCCCGTCATGGCTAATTTCAAGCTATCCATGTAAGGTTAGGGATTGAGTTGGAGAGAGATGTGCAGTAGCACACCATTATATACGATTTCCAAATATATAATAAATAGTAGATCTCAGAAGCATAAATATCAATAATATCAAAATACAGTAAATTAATTAGGAAGTTAAGAGTTTTGAATTACCTTTGGTCTTTATATAATTTATTTAATTACAAGTTTATATAGTTTAACTTTTTAACTATGGCTGTATTTAACAAACGGCTCACAAATTTCTAATATTTTATCAACCGCCTTTTATAAACTGGTCTGAGTAGCTCCAGCACACTCCTGGGAAACCCAGACCTTCATCCCAAGGAGTCTGAGTCCTTGGTTATGTAGTTGCAAATTCCCATTTATGGTTATCTGCTGATATGAAAGCACCAATCACTTTTCCCCTGAATCCAAATTCCAAATTCCATTTCCAAATTTTTTCTTCCCTCTCCTATCATATAATAACAACCTATGTCCTTATCATAATCCTTATCAATTACCCAGACAGTAGAGTAACTCCTTCCTTTGCCTATTGGCTTATTGGTGCAAGACCCCAACATTGCTAGGCAGCAGCCATAATTTCAGATTTAGTAGAATCCTTTCTGTGCCCACTGTAAAACTGTCTCTCCCATTGCAAATAGGACTTCTAGACCAGTTATGATTAAAGTTAAGGTGATGGGAAGAACAAATTCCCCAGGTGAGCCACTGGGATTAATGGTGAGACAAGTTACTTCAACTCCACTTCTTGGTTTTCAGACGTGTATTCTACTGTTGAGGATACATACGATGGTTCAAGTGTATACTGTATATTGTAGGACAGCGCATCAGTCCCACAGGAGATTAACTTTTATCCTTAGAGAGGTGTCTTAGTCTGCTCAGGCTGCTATAACAAAATACTATATATACCCAGTCTATAACTGGATAGTTGCTATAACAAAATACTATATATACCCAGTCTATAACTGGGTAGTTGCTATAACAAAATACTATATATACCCAGTCTATATCTGGGTAGCCTAAACATCAGACATTTATTTCTCATAGTTCTAGAGGCTGGGAAGTCCAAGTTCTAGAGGCAGGATCCCAAGATGATAAATCAGACACTCAAGTAAGCCCTCAGATAGTTTTCTTACTGATGTATTATAAGCAAGAGAGGCACACTTATGGTCAGAATATGTTTCAATTCCAATAAATACATATGCCTTCACACTCTCTGGTGGAAGGACTATGACATAATCCACCTGTTATCACCTAGCAGGCTCGTACAATATCACAGGCTCAGTCTCTAAATGTTTCCTATAGTTTGGGCATTAAGTAGCACTTGTAGCTAGATATGCTTTTGTGAAAGGAAACTCAATGTTTGGATCCATGAATAGCCTCCTTTCCCAACGCTATGGCTAATCTATTCATAAGCCATTGTGCCATCACTGGAGTATTAGTGTTAGATGAGGCCATGTATCCAAAAGCCTTGGAAATATCTGGGAATTCTACTTCCTTCAGTGAATGAATCTCTGATAAATTGCTATAGGTTCCTTTGGGGGAAAGATTGGGTAAATTTCTGCTCTGTTCTCTTCCTATAGTATTACAGGAGTTCTTCTTCAAGTAGACCTTGGCTCCATTTAGTTTGAAGAGCTCAGGGTCTGAAACTGGTTTAGGTCTGGAAACAGGCTAAGATGTACTGATTTCCTATTTGGTTGACATTGATTGTAGTTATGTAGGTCAGTCAATATCCTTGTTGACTGCCCATGTCTCTTGACCTTAGGAACACCGTGTTATATTAGCCACAGCCACAAATTCCTGGGAGCCATTACTTTCCATCTACTTTCCATCTTTCCATCTACTTACATCAATATGTCCACCTTCCTTCTAAAAGTAAAATGCTACCACCTGGCCTCTTCTATTGCAGAATCCTATTAGCCCCATTCATTCTAGGGAGATATGTTCTATAATAACACCCCTACCATCAATTCTGGCTTCTCAGTGATGCCCATGCCCCCATAACATAGCCATTATTATTTGTTTTATTGAAGAGAATGTCTCTAGTGCTTCATGGACAACATAGAGATCTGTTCTCTGGTCTTATGTGATGTATTCATATTTACATCCTCATTTCATTGAGGTTTTTGATCCATTTTCAATACTCTGCCACCTCAATTTTATCATTGTCTCATGAATTGTAAGCCATTGATTTTTCCATGCTCCAAGTAGTAAATCCAGCTGTGTGTTGGTATTGGCTCCAGGTATAATTTATCAATGTATAAAATACTGAGTCACATGAGAGTGTGCTTCATCAAGAAATTCTCTAACCTTTCCCTTTGTTAGAGCCTTGGATGAGTAATCCCTGAAGAGTCTTGTGAGTACTTTCAAATATCCTATCCCATATAATTGATGCAAAAGAATACAGTTAAGGTGAGAAGACAACTTCCAGAAAGGAAAAATAATAGTAATGCATATATCCAACAAAAGGCTCATATTCAGAATATATAAATCAACAGGGAAAAAAAAAGCAGACCCTTAAAATAGAAAAACGGGCAAAGGACTTAGGAATTCCTCTTGGTTGATTTCACAATGGCTAATCACAATTTGTAAAGAGGTGATCCAATTCATTAGACATTAGAAGAAATTCAAAATAAAATAAAAATACACCAAAATTGCTTAAATGAAAATTTCAGAGAAGACCAAGTATATATCAAAGATGTGGGACACCCAGGACTGTCATGCACCACTGGTGGAAATAACACTGGTTAAAAACAAAATCTCCTTATCTGTCATTACATCCTCCCTCTCATCTAGCTCCCTGAAAATCCATTCCTAGGCATGTTCTGTTGGCTCATGAGACTTACCTGGGATGTGAATTAAACCTTCTCTTCTATTGCTCTCATAATCGGTCATGGAACTGGTTTTCAGGACAATCTGCCTTCCAGTTGCAGGCAATGAGTCTTTTTATATGTTATCATCAAGGCCTTATGAGAGTCACACGGTGCCCTGAGAAGATTGTTGGGTGACTTAGACCTGTAATTTCCTTTTTTCAGTGCATTAGTGATACTTAACAACAACCAGCCAAAAACTACATGTTCTTATAATTACCACTGCCAGCGTATCCCTTAAATGCTAGATATTTCCTATATCTATTACATCTACTAATAAGCTATTTAAATTTTCACCATATCATCATATTGCACAACACTGGAGATTTTTTTTTTTTAATTTTATTTATTTATTTTTGGCTGTGTTGGGTCTTCGTTTCTGTGTGTGGGCTTTCTCTAGTTGCAGAGAGCAGGGACCATTCTTCATCGTGGTGCGCGGGCCTCTCACTGTCGCGGCCTCTCTTGTTGTGGAGCACAGGCTCCAGACGCGCAGGCTCAGTAGTTGTGGCTCACGGGCCCAGTTGCTCCGCGGCATGTGGGATCTTCCCAGACCAGGGCTCGAACCTGTGTCCCCTGCATTGGCAGGCAGATTCTCAACCACTGAGCCACCAGGGAAGCCCAACACTGGAGATTCTTATCAACTGTGACATTATAGAGATTCTATGATCCTAGGATATTTATAAACAGTAGTATCCTTTTTGTCATTAGGCTGGTAAATTATTCAGTCTTACACAATAATATGTGTAAGCAATTTATTTGGCAGGTGCAAGAAACATAAGTTGTGCAATGGGGAATTGATAAAGGAATAAAAAACAACCAATTAGAGCCATTAAAGTGTTCATTATTAAGCCAGCTGACTATAAGTGACTGAGTTTATTACTGTAGGAGACACTGGCAAACAGTTTAAAGCACGTGGTTCTAAATTATTATGTACGTATCTTTTGGTTGAGGGCTGCTGCCCAGCGGTTGTTAATACCTAGCACTTTAAACTTGCCGTACGGACAAAAACAACGTGGCTTTCCATAGTGTTGGAGAATAAAGCAGGCACAGAGATCAGATTCTGACAGCTGAATGCTCTTACATCTAATTCTAAATAAATTCTTGTGAATTTGTCCACTGCTACTTATAAATGGACTTGCATGGAAAAATATTTTTCTTTATATAAAGTGTCATATAAGATATATTTTCTCTTTAAAACATCTCTCCTTAAAAATTGTTTCTTGTTGAATACAAGTCGTAGCTAAATAGATGAATAGATATATTGATCTGTCTCATGGCTTTCATAAGGAATATATACATATGTAATCTCAGAAAACAATATTAATTTCAACAGTCATTTTTATAAAGGAATATAGATATTTACCTATAAAATTATAGAATTATTACACTTATGACTATGAAATAAAGATAGTTGAATATGATTTCTGAGATTTCTTTTATAAGGCTTAGAATACACACACACAGATACACATTTAGGGATATTTTGCTCTAATCTTTATTTTTACTGTGGTGAAGTAAAATTAGAATAAACATTTATTCTCATTTAAAAAAATCAGATGCATAAGAAGACTTTGTCATAACTAAACATAAAGTTAATTTTCTCAAGATTTCTCAGAACTAACTGAAAAGAAAGAATTAAAACTTTTCTAACCCTTGCCATGTGTCAGAAGCCTTCTAATACACTATGACATTTAAAAACACAGTTTTTAAATCCTGGGCACTTTTTTTTCCAAATTTCAGTTCTTTAAGATATACTGTCTGGAGGCGTTTTGAAGATAAACATGCAGCTAATTGAATGATTGTGACTCCTTTTTACACAGTGGAAACATCCTTTAGGGATTTTATCCTAAAATGCCTTCTTTATTGATATCCTCAAGCATTTCTGTTCTTGTAAGGTTTAGATTCTTATAAAAAAATGAAGAAATGCTGTACTTTGACCTTTAGATTATTCCACTGTTATAACAGAGAAGTATCATTTTTAGAAGCTTTAGTACTTTTTAAAGACAAAAGTGACCTTGGAACAAATCTTATAAATTTTCACATCTCTACTGTTCATGTTCATCTACCAGGGTTAGCTTCCAAGCAACTCATACAAAAAGAAGTAAATGTGACATGTTACTTTTATATCTTCTACTGTAGAGGATTTATATTGCAACTGAATAAAGAAAAATGATCCCATTTCTGTATATTGCTTGTCATTACATACTTCGGTACTTCCCAATAATGTATGCATGTTTCCTGACAATACAACTGTTGGCTTTCTACTTGAAACTTCTGGAGAGTGGAGAATACAAAGTTAAAGGAAAATGAAACAAACATACAAGTTACTACTTTTAAAACAGAGATTTCTGTAGAAAAGAAACATTTTGAATCTATAAAGGGAGCACTTGCTATACATTCTAGAGTTAAAGTAATATTGGAGAATTTAATTTTTTCCTTATATAAGGAGTCAAATTTTTATTGTTGAGTTTCCTTGGATAATTATATATTTATATATAATTGCATATATATATTATATAAAACAAATCACTATTATCATCTTGTAAAGATACTGATTCACTAATCAGATGTCTCTGCTCAGACCCATGTCTTTTATGATGTCTAACGTGAAGGATCTGATTAGAAAGCGCTCATATGAGGTTTGAAAGCAGAAGGAAGGGAAAATCCTACTGGCTGTGGTCAGTTCCAGTGGTGTCCATGATAGCGGCCCCGGTATCAATTTTCATAAGGCCACAGCAATGTTGCCAACAGTGGCAGTGGCTCAAACAGCAGTCATTTTAATTTTATGGGTGTAAGCTAGGGGAAGTAGTAGCTTCTTATATTCTGGATAATATCACATCCCTACTTTTGCCCTTTTGTAACCATTTTGTAATCAAATTCCCTTCTTTTTCCTTGACACTGACTGATACAGGGAGGTTGGGAAAAAAAAAATTTTTAAAGTATAGTTGATTTACAATGTTGTATCAAACTCTTGCTGTACAGCAAAGTGACTCAGTTGTACATATATATACATTCTTTTTTAATATTCTTTTCCATTATGGTTTATCCCAGGAGGTTGAATATAATTCCCTGTGCTGTACATTAGGACCTTGTTGTTTATCCATTCTAAATGTAATAGTTTGCATCTACCAACCCCAAACTTCCAGTCCATCCTTCTCCCTCCCCCCTTCCCCTTAGCAACTATGTCTGTTAATATTTATTTATTTATTTATTTATTGCTGTACACGGGCCTCTCACCGTTGTGGCCTCTCCCGTTGCGGAGCACAGGCTCCGGACGCGCAGGCTCAGCGGCCATGGCTCACGGGCCCAGCCGCTCCGCGGCATGTGGGATCCTCCCGGACCGGGGCACGAACCCGTGTTCCCTGCATCGGCCGGCGGACTCTCAACCACTGCACCACCAGGGAAGCCCCATGTCCGTTAATTTTTGTTTTTTAAGTAAAGTCTCCTTCCTTCTTTCCTTCCTTGCTTCCTTCCTCCCTTCCTTCTAAATCTGCTGAGGAATATACATACACACACACACATGCTAGGAAACATACTAGCTTTCAAAGAAAAAAAATGAACAAGATGCTGTGTAGTTTTCCAAGTGCATAGTCCATGTTGAGAAACAGTCCCTAATACAAGTGCTTTTTACACAGTTATGTAGCAAATATTGTAGTAGATATATGTGTACGAAGTGTCAAATGAAAAATAAGGGAACAGATTTATGGGTGAGTGCTCAGAAATAAATCTGGAAGAACAAGTTCAAGTAACAATTAATTGGGCAGTATACTACTGTTATGTTGTTCTTAAGATTTCTGTTCTGCCTAGCAACACAGGACAGGGCATAAAAGAAAAATTCTTGTGAGGGTTCACCTTCATAAATTTAACACCAGAGTCACTCATCTCTGTCTTTATGACAAGTTGTGATTGATCGTTGGCATTCTCTAGATATTCTTACTGCCTATTGCCTTCAGTTTTTCCAACAGTTATTTAAATAAAATTTTTGTATGAATACATTTTTTTACAATAGCATTATATATAACACATACATTATATATAAGTCTATATATAAATATATGTTTATGTAGTAATATACATATAATGTGATATATATGTCTGTATGTGTGTGTATATATCACATTTTCTTCCCTTTAAAGGTATGTCCTTTTCTGTGCATATTATTGAGATGAAACTTTAAAAATATATTTTTAACATACCTCCTTCAGGATTATTTTACTCAGAACAAAACTTTAAAATAATTATTGTTTTCTTTTAATATTTTCATTTTAGACAAATTTAAAAAAATATATCTTTCATCTTAGTTTCTTTTTTTATAAAAGTAATCTGCTTTATTTTTTAGGTCAGTTTTAGTTAACAGAAAATGTATTATTTAGGTCAGGAAGAATATTATCCTAAGTTTTGGCCCTCATAATGGCTCAAATCCATTGGGCTATTGCTGTTTTCAAGTACACTATACAATGCAGAGCAGTGTTCCTCAGGCTTGGCAGTGTTGACCTTTTAGACAGGTTTCTTCTTTGTTGTAGGAAGCCATCCTTCATTATAGAATGTTTAACAGCATTTCTGTACTCCACCAACTAGGTGCAAGTAAGGTACCACCCCCATGACAATAAAATACATCTTCAGACATTGTCAAATATCCCCTGGGAAACAAAACTACCCCTGGTTGAGAACGACTGATTTAGAAAATTGCAGCAACTTTCAACAGTTTTTCATGAATTCTAAAGCTATAGATTATATACCAGGAAATTCTGGTTTAAGTAAATATAAATACATACATTATCTCAAACATATTACCCTCAAGTAAAATATTATTAGTACAAATTATATTTACTGTATAAACAAAGTAGTTTTGTCTTTGGATAATATATTGTTGCTTCTAGAAAAATGTTCATTCCATTGTTTACGTGTCAATTTGTTTCAAATTCATTAAGATATTCTTTCAAAGAAGAAATAAAATGCCTGGGATCTCCAGTTTGACATCCAAAATTATTTTTTAAGTATTTGTCTCTAATTGGAACTTATAATAAACCTCAGACTGTTTTAATAACTGATTGACAAACTCACGTACAGTTAAAATACACATCCAATTCTAATGATTCTCTGGCTTTATGTAATTTGGTCAATCAAAATGAGATAGCAAGCAATTTAACAAAACTTCCAATAAGATAATCTTGCTTGCTCTGCTTTCTCAAATCTTTTTTACTGGATCTAACATTTCTACAGCAATAAACCTCCTCCTGCTACAAGTATGCATACGTCAATGAATAAGTAGATCAAAAATATTCAAAATCATCAGTCATGTACATAATAGATTAAAGGATTCAAATAAATGGATATAGATTAAGAAGTGATAAGAATTCTACACTTTTAAACCTAGACGACCACTCCTACAATTGCTACCAGAGAAAATCCTAGGAGTAATATGTATACAGAGAAAAAAGTTAAGCAATCATACTGCAAAATGAACCTCAGTTATACTCTCAAACTTAAGTGTTGAATCTTAATAAGCAGGGCGGAATGAACGAAAAACCACTGCCTAGGCTAGAGCTTAGCCTTCTTGTGCCTGGAACCTAAGTAAAATCCACCAGTACCTGTCCCTGCTTCTTGGTTGTTTTTGTTCTGCTATTTCGTCAGACAGAAAGATCAGGAAAAAAACAAAATTCCGGCCAAAGATAAGTAAGAATATATAAAAATTCAAGATTGACTTTAAACTGCCTTCCCAACACACTAAAGATTCAGTCCTTAAGAAATGTGTCATTATCATTATAACATGTTTCTGATCTTGTCTAGGACCAGTTTTTTCTTTTTTAAAATTTAAAGTCCATTTAGTCTCATATTAGTGTAGTCATTGCAGGTTTCTTATGGTTGCTACCTGCACGATATGTCCTTTTCCATCCTGGTAACATAAAATTTGCTTGATTAAATTTTTGGTAAGGAGTTAGAGAAAAATTTTAAAAGAGAGAGACCGGAATTTGAGAAAAGAATAATGCCCTTAGAGATCTAGAGCAGATTAAGTTGCAAAAAGATGCCAGAGATTACAGGTAAGAGGATTACTTTGGAGAGCAAATAGGTGTTAAAAATAAGGCTTTCTGTCCTGAAGGATAGGAGGTGGTCCCTCAGTCAGCCATAAGTGTAATCTTCTAGCTTACTTAAGAAGAGCCAAAAATGTACAGGGTGTGAGGTGACCAAAGAAGAAGCCATCCTGATCTGTTCAATCACGTTTCCCGTTTGAAGGGCAGTTCATACACTGGGGAGAGGCACAAATATCGAGAGCGTGTGCTTGGTGGAGCATGGCCGAGACAAAGGCAGCTCTTTCAACAGTGCAGAACTGAGACTGGGCAGTCAGGTTCTGTGGGGATTCAAAGTGCATCAGAGGCAATGCCTTTTCTTGTGTCTTAGATTCACAGTTGAAACTCATGACCTAGATTCCCTGGAGAAGCTGTGATTTCAGTCCAGCTCTTCAAAAGACTTCACCGAATAGACGAGAGACTTTAGATCGCTCTCAGGACTTCCACTTGGCTTGGGTTATTAATACAGTTGCTTCTGATCAGCGCCTTGGGTAAGGATTAGGCAGCTCTGTCGTTTCTCTTCATCTGGCCTTTCTGTATGAGTACTGGTCTTGAAAACAGCACTATTGGCATCTGGTTTGATTTTCTCTTCCTTAAGATGCAAGTGGCTCAGTTGCTTGGCTGGGGATCTCTGCTTATCCATGTCCGGTGCTCAGAAGTAGAGGGCCTTGGTTGCAGGGTTGTGGATGGGACCTTCCCCTCGGTGAACCTGACACCCAACACTGCAAGATTAAGGGCTCCAGGAGTCGATGGAAAGCCCTAATGAAGTAACTTTCAACATTAAAATTTTAATAATGCTTGTTATTTCTACTTATAAGTTAATAGACTTTTTTTTTTTTCTTGATTGACTGTAAAAAATTTCCTTCTGAGGTTTTCAAAGGAAAAAAACTGCTAAAAAGTAGCCCCTGTAGGGGACATGTTTTCTAGTCAGGGTCCTGCCTCTTCTCATCTACCTCCCAGGGCCACCTTAGCATCCCTAAGTGAGTAATTAGCACTCTCCCTGCTGACTTGGAATAATGGAAATCTCAACTAAAAAAGATAGAAATTTGAGAACAGATCATATTAGTTTCTAACCTCTCTTTTGAAAAGCTTTGTTCTTTAATTTGCACCAGCCTATGAAAAAATTTATCAGTCTCATTTTCAGTGTGCACACATCAATACACAACACGACCAAAAGAAAATTAAACTCATAATTATTTTCATTTGGATAGGTGGCATTTGTTGCACAATTTAGCACACTCTGGAACTTCCATGCTTTAACTTAAATACTTGTGTAAATAATAATCAAATATAATAAATGTCATACTTGATTCTGTAATTATATAAAATCTGTATCAGGTTTTCATTTCAAAGTATCTTGCATACACTTGAAAACATCACATTTATTTCATATATTACATATAAACCCAGAAAAATATAAAATTGCCTTATATTATGAAACCAAAATTGTTTTAAAAAACTATTTGCTTACATGAAATGTATTAACATGTTAGTATACTTTCATTTACTAATAGGACAGTACTGAGCATATCATTTACTCCTTCAATTAAATTTTTTTTTCCAAGCGCTGATCTTGTACAGAAATTTATGCTGGAAGAATAACAAAATTGATCATTTGATTGTCAGTCAGGATTCTGTTCAACATCTTTCATTGAAATGTCATAGAACATATTTGTATATGTTTATTTTTCTAACATTTAATTAATCATTACTGTTTACTTACATATTTATTGCAATATGACATACATTTAATGTTTTTATAAAATATATACCCAAATATATGTTAGGATTTTGATTGTTGTGACATGTAATGATGTAGTTTTTTTTTTTATTTAGAGTCTTTTCTTCAGCCAGTGTAAATGCTTATTTTGTTTCAGTAAAAAGCTTAAAGCGTGTAGTCTTCCTAACAACTAATGAGACACATATTATTATTTTCTTCATCCTACAGATGTGGAAATTGATAAACTGATGAACACAAATGCAAAAATACTCATCAAAATATTAGAAAACCAAATTCAACAATACATTAGAAGGATCAAACACCACATTCATGTGAGATTCATTCCAGGGATGTAATGATGGTTTAGCATTCACAAATCAATCAATCAATCAAGTGATACACCACATTAACAAAATGGAAGATAAAAGCCATATGATCAGCTCAATAGAAGCAGAAAAAGCATTTGACAAAACACAACATTAATTTATGATAAAAACTCTCAATAAAATGGGTATAGAAGTAACATACCTCAACATCATAGAGGCCATATATGATAAACTCACAGATAACAAAACACTCAACAGTGAGAAGCTGAAGCTTTTTTTCTAAGATAAGGAACAAGACTAGGATGCCTACTCATGGCAGTTTCCTAAGTACTAGCCATAGCAATTAGGCAAGAAAAAGCAATAAAAGGCACCCAAATTGTAAGAGAAGTAAGACTGTCACTATTTGCAGATGACATGATACTATATATAGAAAGCCCTAAAGACGCCACCAAAAAACTATTAGAACTAATAAATAAATTCAGTAAAGTTACAGGATGCAAAATTAATATACAGACATCTGTTATGTTTCTATACACTAAGAATGAACTATCAGAAAGAGAAATTAAGAAAATAACCCCATTTACAATGACATTAAAAAGAAGAAAATACCTAGGAATAAATCTAACCAAGTGAGTAAAAGCCCTGTACTCTAAAAACTATAAGACATTGGGCTTCTCTGGTGGCACAGTGGTTGAGAGTCTGCCTGCCAATGCAGGGGACATGGGTTCATGCCCCGGTCCGGGAAGATCCCACATGCCCTGGACCGGCTGGGCCCATGAGCCATGGCCGCTGAGCCTGCGTGTCTGAAGCCTGTACTCCACAGCAGGAGAGGCCACAGCAGTGAGAGGCCCGCATACCACAAAAAAAAAAAAAAAAGCAAAAACAAAACTATAAGACATTGATAAAAGAAATTGAAGATGACACAAATAAATGGGTAGGTATACTATGCTCATAAATTGGGAAAAAATTAATACTTTTAAAGTGTAATACTACCAAAAAACGTCTACAGATTTAATGAAATTCCTATCACAATACTCATGGCAGTTTTCACAGAACTAGAACAATAATCTCAAAATGTGTATGGTGTCACAAAAGACCCCAAATAACCAAAGTAATCTAGAGAAACAACAAAGCTGGAGGTTTCATGCTCCCTGATTTCAAGCTATACTAAGAGCTATAGTAATTAATACAGTATGGTACTGGCACAGACATGGACACATAGATCAATGGATCAGAATAGAGACCAGAAAAAATTCATGCTGACAAGCTCAATTAATTTATGACAAAGGAGGCAAGAATATACAATGGGAAAAAGACAGTCTCTTCAATAAATAATGTTGATAAAACTGGATAAGTACATGCAAAAACAATCAAACTGGACCACTATCTTACACCATATACAAAAATTAAATCAAAATAGATTAAAAATTTGAATGCTAGACATGAATCGATAAAACTCAGTAGAAAACACAGAGGGTAATTTCCTTGACATTAGTTTCAACAGTGTTGTTAGGATCTGATTCTACCAGCAAGTGCAACAAAGGCAAAAATAAACAAATGGGACAACATCAAACTAAATGCTCTGCAAGAAGAACAAAATCATCAACAAAATGAAAAGGCAACTCACTGGGATATTTGCAAATCATATAATAAAACGTTAATATCCAGAATATATAAAGAATGCATACATTAATAAAACAAGAAATGCAATTAAAAAATGAATACACCTGGGCTTCCCTGGTGGCACAGTGGTTGAGAGTCCGCCTGCCGATGCAGGGGACGTGGGCTCGTGCCCCAGTCCGGGAAGATCCCACATGCCGCGGAGCGGCTGGGCCCATGCGCCATGGCCACTGAGCCTGTGCGTCCGGAGCCTGTGCTCCGCAACGGGAGAGGCCCCAGCAGTGAGAGGCCCGTGTACCGCAAAAAAAAAAAAAAAAAAAAAAGTACATCTGTCAGAATGGCTATTATGGAAAAGACAAAAAAAAATATTTGGCAAGGATGTGGAGAAAAGGAACCCTCATTCATGGTTAGTGGAAACGTAAATTGGTATAGTCAGAATGGTAAAAAGTACGGAGGCTACTAAAATGTTAAAAATAGAACTACCATATGATCCAGCAATTTCATTTCTGGCTATTTATCCAAAGAAAATGAAAACACTAATTCAGAAAGATATATGCACCCCTATGATCATTGCAGCATTATTTACAAAAGCTAAAATATGAAAGCAACCTAAGTGGCCATCAATAGACGAATGAATAAAGAAGATGTGATACATATATAATACATGTGTGTGTGTGTGTATATATATACACACACACACACATGTAATGTTACTCAGCCATAAAAAAGAGTGAATTCTTGCCATTTGGAACAACATGGATCGATCTTGAGGGTATTATACTAAGTGAAATAAGTCAGAGAAGACAAATGCTATATGATTTCACCTTTAGAATCTAGAAAACAAAAAAACCCAAACAAATCTAGAAAACAAAACAAAACCGTATTTATAGATACAGAGAATAGACTGGTGATTGCCAGAGAGTCAGGTTTTGGGGTGGGCGAAATGGATGGGGGTTTTGGAAGGTACAAACTTCCAGTTACAAAATGAATAGGTCATGGGGATATAATACACATCATAGGAAATATAGTCAACAATATGGTACTAACTTTGTATGCTGACAGATGGTAACTAACTTACAGTAGTGATCATTTTATAATGTATATAGAGATTGAATCACTATGTTGCACACCTGAAACATATAATACTGTATGCCAATTATGAATAAAAAAAGAAAACACATCATATTAAAATGTTAAGATGTAAATAAATGGTTCAATTTGAAAAAAAAAAAGAGCTAGGAAAGTAATGAAGGTAGGTGACACTCTTTTAGATAAAATAAAAAGCAAAGTAAAAGTCCTGAATGTGGAAAAAATCACTATTCCTTAAGTATACCTAATAAGTGATGTAAGAGTTACTTTATGCCAAATTCAGACATACAAATTTCGTAAGCTACTTTTAGATGATTTGATTTTAGCTTCATAATCAATGGAGGTTAAAGGGAGGAGACATTTTCTGCTGTCTGGCAGTAGGAAAGGAAATGTGAGATAATTACATTTAATTAAAAAAACAAAATAACTGTGAACAAGGGGCATGTTTGGTAAAATATATCTCATGTATCCAGGTGTGAGAAGATGGTGGATTTGATCATGGAAATTGCAGTAGAAAAAAGAGAGGAAATAAATGGATGCAAGACATATTGATGAGATGAAATTTAAGGATTGATTATGATGAGTTGGATGTACAGGGTAAGGGGGGAGCAGCAAAGGTCGGAAACTTGGCAGTGAAAGAACAAAGCAGGGGGAACAAGTTGGGATAGTTAGGGAAGTAGTCTATTAAATAGTTTAACTTTATGTTCAACTTGTGGTATCTAGGTTATATTTAACTGAAGAGGTTGAGTATGTAGTTTGGTGTATGAGTGTCTCTCCCTGCATGCATATGTACTACAGGTCAGGTATTCTACAGTATAGGCTATTTTATGTGAGCTATTGTTATGGTGAAAATTTTAAATAGACATTAAGAACTCATTCTCTGGTTCATTTAGACCCGAGTTCTAATCACAGGTAAGTTACTTTGGCAAGTTACTCAAATTCTCATCTATATGATGTTGTTATGTCACAAGTACTTTATAGCATTAAAGGGAGAACTGAAATAGATGCTCTAGGTAAAGTGCTTACAGGATTTGCCATGCATTTTACAGTGAATGACAGTGATAATAATGAGGTCCCAGGACAGAAACCTGAAGAAAACCAGAATTTGGGAGATGAGAAGAGAAAAATAAAATTCAAAATGAATTAATGCATATTCACATATGCATAAGGAAATCCAGAATCTTCACAGATGAGAGATGAGAGTGTTTAATGAAGAAGGGAAGACTCATTAGTGTCAAAGGTGACTGAGATGACGAGAAAGATAAGGTTTGAAAAATGTTCATTGGGCTTAAGCAAGGATGTTGATAATTTGGGGGAAAAGAGTAAAAGAAATTTTACAACAGGTACAAAATGCTTTCTGAATAATAATACAGTATTTAAAAGCCATGCTGTCTATTATTTCAGAAACCGTGGTTTTTGTCAAGTAGACAATCTTTAATTACAATGGAGAGTGAGCACTTGAAACACTATTGCACCCATGTCCAAGAGCAAGTGCAACAACTATTTTATTCACAAAAGCATTAAAATGCTAATGTTTCATCCTTATTATAAATCTTTCTAATGAAAACCTGAAAATAACAAGACTTCATTCCAATGATAATGACTGAACCTAGAATGAGACACAGTGATAGCACATTTCCAATTCATGTTTTTACAAATTAATATTACACTTCTGCAGCCCTCTGCAGGAATTGAGTGCCTTAATTTAATAGACTCCATTGCAACGTGTTGTACGTTTTCAGAACTTCAGGTAACGATTTCACTATCTTTAAACACTATTGTCAAAATACAGAACACTTGTAGAAAGTCCATTTATTAGATTAATTTTCCAGTGCTTCTATAAGGTGAGAGATAGGCATGCTCAGAGATGGAGATTATAATTTATTTACTGAATTTTCACAGCTTTATTCGTCTTGGTATGTTTCTCTTTGCTTCCTCAAATTGTTATTTGCTCCTCACCCAAACCTATCATCTCTAGCAGAATATCATTGATTCTTCCTCACTAGAAATTTAAATTCTAGATGAAAATCTGTCCCTGTTTTACAGTCTTCTGGACGACTATGTTTCAGATATTTCTGTGGATCAGAGTCTGGGACTTTTCTTTTGAGGATCGTTCAGTAAAAAGTTTTTCAAAAGATATTTGGCTGACTTTCTTCTGAGCACATCCAGATACCTACCATTCAAGTGAGGTGCCCATTGCGGGCGGGATGGGGGGGGAACCTTCACAAAGAGAAAGAAAATAAACCATAACTGGCTATAATTTTAAAAATCTTGTTCATATATAAGTTTACAACGATTATAGTCATAGAAAAAGAAGAGATTTCATATTTCTAAGGAATTTCAAAAGAATTTTGTATTTAGAAAATAAAAAGAAATATCTGTCAAAAGTACTCAAAGAACCATAAATTTAAGTATGTATACTAAACATCAGAACAGATTCTTTGCCTATTTTTTAGAATTAGGTTGTCTTTTGATTATTGAGTTGAAAAAATATTTTATATATTTTTAATACAAGACCCTTATCCATATATGATTTGCAAGTACTTTCTTCCATTCTGCAGGTTATCTTTTTACTTTCTTATTTTCTTTTTTCTTTTTAACATCTTTATTGGAGTATAATTGCTTTACAATGGTGTGTTAGTTTCTGCTTTATAACAAAGTGAATCAGTTACACATATACGTATGTTCCCATATCTCTTCCCTCTTCCGTCTCCCTCCCTCCCACCCTCCCTATCCCACCCCTTTAGGTGGTCTAAAAGCACCAAGCTGATCTCCCTGTGCTATGCGGCTGCTTCCCACTAGCTATCTATTTTACGTTTGGTAGTGTGTATATGTCCATGCCACTCTCTCGCTTTGTCACAGCTTACCCTTTCCCCTCCCCATATCCTCAAGTCCATTCTCTAGTAGGTCTGTGTGTTTATTCCTGTCTTAGCCCTAGGTTCTTCATGACATTTTTTCCCCTTAAATTCCATATATATGTGTTAGCATACGGGATTTGTCTTTCTCTTTCTGACTTACTTCACTCTGTATGACAGACTCTAGATCCATCCACCTCATTACAAATAGCTCAATTTCGTTTCTTTTTATGGCTGAGTAATATTCCATTGTATATATGTGCCACATCTTCTTTATCCATTCATCCGATGATGGGCATTTAGGTTGTTTCCATCTCCGGGCTATTGTATATAGAGCTGCAATGAACATTTTGGTACATGACTCTTTTTGAATTATGGTTTTCTCAGGGTATATGCCCAGTAGTGGGATTGCTGGGTCATACGGTAGTTCTATTTGTAGTTTTTTAAGGAACCTCCATACTGTTCTCCATAGTGGCTGTACCAATACACATTCCCACCAGCAGCGCAAGAGTGTTCCCTTTTCTCCACACCCTTTCCAGCATTTATTGTTTCTAGATTTTTTGATGATGGCCATTCTGACTGGTATGAGATGATATCTCATTGTAGTTTTGATTTGCATTTCTCTAATGATTAATGATGTTGAGCATTCTTTCATGTGTTTGTTGGCAGTCTGTATATCTTCTTTGGAGAAATGTCTATTTAGGTCTTCTGCCCATTTTTGGATTGGGTTGTTTGTTTTTTTTGTTATTGAGCTGCATGAGCTGCTTATAAATTTTGGAGATTAATCCTTTGTCATTTGCAAATATTCTTTCCCATTTTGAGCGTTGTCTTTTGGTCTTGTTTATGGTTTCCTTTGCTGTGCAAAAGCTTTGAAGTTTCATTAGGTCCCATTTGTTTATTTTTGGTTTTATTTCCATTTCTTTAGGAGGTGGGTCAAAAAGGATCTTGCTGTGATTTATGTCATAGAGTGTTCTGCCTGTGTTTTCTTCTAAGAGTTTGATAGTTTCTGGCCTTATATTTAGGTCTTTAATCCATTTTGAGCTTATTTTTGTGTATGGTGTTAGGGAGTGATCTAATCCCATACTTTTACATGTACCTGTCCAGTTTTCCCAGCACCACTTATTGAAGAGGCTGTCCTTTCTCCACTGTACATTCCTGCCTCCTTTATCAAAGATAAGGTGACCATATGTGCGTGGGTTTATCTCTTTCTATCTATCTATCTATCTGTCTATGGCTTTCTATCCTGTTCCATTGATCTATCTTTCTGTTTTTGTGCCAGTACCATGCTGTCTTGATTACTGTAGCTTTGTAGTATAGTCTGAAGTCAGGGAGCCTGATTCTTCCCACTCCATTTTTCGTTCTCAAGATTGCTTTGACTATTCGGGGTCTTTTGTGTTTCCATACAAGTAGTGAAATTTTTTGTTCTAGTTCTGTGAAAAATGCCACTGGTACTTTGATAGGAATTGAATTGAATCTGTACATAGCCTTGGGTAGTAGAGTCATTTTCACAATGTTGATTCTTCCAATCCAAGAACATGGTATATCTCTCCATCTATTTGTATCATCTTTAATTTCCTTCATCAGCGTCTTATAATTTTCTGCATACAGGTCTTCTGTCTCCTTAGGTAGGTTTATTCCGAGATATTTTATTCTTTTTGTTGCAATGGTAAATGGGAGTGTTTTCTTGCTTTCACTTTCAGATTTTTCATCATTAGTGTATAGGAATGCCAGAGATTTCTGTGCATTAATTTTGTATCCTGCTGCTTTACCAAATTCATTGACTAGCTCTAGTAGTTTTCTGGTAGCATCTTTAGGATTCTCCATGTATAGTATTATGTCATCTGCAAAGAGTGACAGCTTTACTTCTTCTTTTCCGATTTGGATTCCTTGTCTTCTCTGATTGCTGTGGCTAAAACTTCCAAAAGTATGTTGAATAAGAGTGATGAGAGTGGGCAACCTTGTCGTGTTCCTCATCTTAGTGGAAATGCTTTCAGTTTTTCACCATTGAGGATGTTGGCTGTGGGTTTGTCATACATGTCCTTTATTATGTTGAGGAAAGTTCCCTATATGCCTACTTTCTGCAGGGTTTTTATCATAAATGGGTGTTGAATTTTGTCGAAAGCTTTCTCTGCATCTATTGAGATGATCATATGGTTTTTCTCCTTCAATTTGTTAATATGATGTATCACGTGGATTGATTTACATATATTGAAGAATCCTTGCATTCCTGGAATAAACCCCACTTGATCATGGTGTATGATCCTTATAATGTGCTGTTGGATTCTGTTTGCTAGTATTTTGTTGAGGATTTTTGCATCTATGTTCATCAGTGATATTGGCCTGTAGTTTTCTTTCTTAGTAACATCCTTGTCTGGTTTTGGTATCAGGGTGATGGTGGCCTCGTAGAATGAGTATGGGAGTGTTCCTCCCTCTGCTATATTTTGGGAGAGTTTGAGAAGGATAGGTGTTAGCTCTTCTCTAAATGTTTGATAGAATTCGCCTGTGAAGCCATCTGGTCCTGGGCTTTTCTTTGTTGGCAGATTTTTAATCACAGTTTCAATTTCAGTGCTTGTGGTTGGTCTGTTCATATTTTTTATTTCTTCCTGATTCAGTCTTGGCAGGTTGTGCATTTCTACGAATTTGTCCATTTCTTCCAGGTTGTCCATTTTATTGGCATAGAGTTGCTTGTTGTAACCTCTCATGATCTTTTGTATCTCTGCAGTGTCAGTTGTTACTTCTCCTTTTTCATTTCTAATTCTATTGATTTGAGTCTTCTCCCTTTTTTTCTTGATGAGTCTGGCTAATGGTTTATCAATTTTGTTTATCTTCTTAAAGAACCAGCTTTTAGTTTTATTGATCTTTGCTATCGTTTCCTTCATTTCTTTTTCATTTATTTCTGATCTGATCTTTATGATTTCTTTCCTTCTGCTAACTTTGGGTGTTTTTGTTTGTTCTTCTTTCTCTAACTGCTTTAGGTGCAAGGTTAGGTTGTTTATTCGAGATCTTTCCTGTTTCTTAAGGTAGGATTGTATTGCTATAAACTTCCCGCTTAGAACTGCTTTTGCTGCATCCCATAGGTTTTGGGTTGTCGTGTTTCCAGTGTCATTTGTTTCTAGGTATTTTTTAATTTCCTCTTTGATTTCTTCAGTGATCACTTCGTTATTAAGTAGTGTATTGATTAGCCTCCATGTGTTTGTATTTTATACAGATCTTTTCCTGTAATTGATATCTAGTCTCATAGTGTTGTGGTCAGAAAAGATACTTGATAAAATTTCAATTTTCTTAAATTTACCAAAGCTTGATTTGTGACCCAAGATATGATCTATCCTGGAGAATGTTCCATGAGCACTTGAGAAAAATGTGTATACTGTTGTTTTTGGATGGAATGTCCTATAAATATCAATTTAGTCCATCTTGTTTAATGTATCATTTAAAGCTTATGTTTCCTTATTTATTTTCCTTTTGGATGATCTGTCCATTGGTGAAAGTGGGGTGTTAAAGTCCCCTACTATGAATGTGTTAGTGTCGATTTCCCCTTTTATGGCTGTTAGTATTTGCCTTATGTATTGAGGTGCTCCTATGTTGGGTACATAAATATTTACAATTGTTATATCTTCTTCTTGGATCGATCCCTTGATCATTATGTAGTGTCCTTCTTTGTCTCTTCTAATAGTCTTTATTTTAAAGTGTATTTTGTCTGATATGAGAATTGCTACTCCAACTTTCTTTTGGTTTCCATTTGCATGGAATATCTTTTTTCCATCCCCTTACTTTCAGTCTGTATGTGTCTCTAGGTCTGAAGTGGGTCTCTTGTAGACAGCAAATATATGGGTCTTGTTTTTGTATCCATTCAGCCAATCTGTGTCTTTTGCTGGGAGCATTTAGTCCATTTACATTTAAGGTAATTATCGATGTGTATGTTCCTATTCCCATTTTCTTAATTGTTTTGGGTTTGTTATTGTACGTCTTTTCCTTCTCTTGTGTTTCTTGCCTAGAGAAGTTCCTTTAGCATTTGTTGTAAAGCTGGTTTGGTGGTGCTGAACTCTCGCAGCTTTTGCTTGTCTGTAAAGGTTTTAATTTCTCCATCAAATCTGAATGAGATCCTTGCTGGGTAGAGTAATCTTGGTTGCAGGTTTTTCTCCTTCATCACATTAAATATGTCCTGCCAGCCCCTTCTGGCTTGCAGAGTTTCTGCTGAAAGATCAGCTGTTAACCTTATGGGGATTCCCTTGTGTGTTATTTGTTGTTTTTCCCTTGCTGCTTTTAATATGTTTTCTTTGTATTTAATTCTTGACAGTTTGATTAATATGTGTCTTGGCGTATTTCTCCTTGGATTTATCTTGTGTGGGACTCCCTGTGCTTCCTGGACTTGATTAACTATTTCCTTTCCCATATTAGGGAAGTTTTCAACTATAATCTCTTCAACTATTTTCTCAGTCCCTTTCTTTTTCTCTTCTTCTTCTGGAACCCCTATAATTCGAATGTTGGTGCGTTTAATGTTGTCCCAGAGGTCTCTGAGATTGTACTCAGTTCTTTTCTTTCTTTTCTCTTTATTCTTCTCTGCAGTAGTTATTTCCACTATTTTATCTTCCAGGTCACTTATCTGTTCTTCTACCTCAGTTATTCTGCTATTGATCCCATCTAGAGTATTTTTAATTTCATTTATTGTGTTGTTCATCATTGCTTGTTTCATCTTTAGTTATTCTAGGTCCTTGTTAAATGTTTCTTGTATTTTGTCTCTTCTATTTCCAAGATTTTGGATCATATTTATGATCATTATTCTGAATTCTTTTTCAGGTAGACTGCCTATTTCCTCTTCATTTGTTAGGTCTGGTGGGTTTTTATCTTGCTCCTTCATCTGCTGTGTGTTTCTCTGTCTTCTCATTCTGCTTATCTTACTGTGTTTGGGGTCTCCTTTTTGCAGGTTGCAGGTTCATAGTTCCCGTTGTTTTTGGTGTTTGTCCCCAGTGGCTAAGGTTGTTTCAGTGGGTTGTGTAGGCTTCCTGGTGGAGGGGACTAGTGCCTGTGTTCTGGTGGATGAGGCTGGATCTTGTCTTTCTGGTGGACAGGTCCATGTGTGGTGGTGTGTTTTGGGGTGTCTGTGGACTTATTATGATTTTAGGCAGCATCTCTGCTAATGGGTGGGGTTGTGTTCCTGTCTTGCTAGTTGTTTGGCATAGGGTGTCTAGCACTGTAGCTTGCCGGTCGTTGAGTGAAGCTGGGTGCTGGTATTGATATGGAGATCTGTTGGAGATTTTCGCCGTTTGATATTATGTGGAGCTGGGCGGTCTCTTGTGGACCAGTGTCCTGAAGTTGGCTCTCCCACCTCAGAGGCACAGCACTGACTCCTGGATGCAGCACCAAGAGCCTTTCATCCACACGGCTCAGAATAAAAGGGAGAAAAAGTAGAAAGAACGAAAAAAAGAAAGAAAGAAAGGAGGAAAGGAGGGAGGGAGGGAGGGAGGGAGGAAGGAGGGAAAGAAGGAAAGAAAGAAAGAAGATAAAATAAAATAAAGTAAAACAAAATAAAGTTATTAAAATAAAAAATAATTATTAAGAAAAAAAAATTTTTAAAGAAAAAAAAAAAAGAACGGAGAGAACCCTAGGACAAATGGTGGAAGCAAAGCTATACAGACAAAATCTCACACAGAAGCATACACATACACACTAACAAAAAGAGGAAAAAGGGAAAAAAATCATAAATCTTGCTCTCAAATTGCACCTTCTCAATTTGGGATGATTCGTTGTCTATTCATGTATTCCACAGATGCAGGTACATCAAGTTGATTGTGGAGCTTTAATCCGCTGCTTCTGAGGCTGCTGGGAGAGATTTCCCTTTCGCTTCTTTGTTCTCACAGCTCCCGGGTCTCAGCTTTAGATTTGGACCCGCCTCTGCATGTAGGTTGCCGGAGGGCGTCTGTTCTTTCAGACAGGACGGGGTTAAAGAAGCAGCTGCTTTGGGGACTCTGGCTCACTCAGGCCGGGGGGAGGGAGGGAGGGGCACGGAGTGCGGGGGGGCCTGCGGCGGCAGAGGCCAGTGTGACGTTACACCAGCCTGAGGCGCACCGTGCGTTCTCCCGGGGAAGTTGTCCCTGGATCCTGGGACGCTGGCAGTGGCGGGCTGCACAGGCTGCCCAGAAGGGGGGTTTGGATAGAGACCTGTGCTCGCACACAGGCTTCTTGATGGTGGCAGCAGCAGCCTTAGCGTCTGATGCCCGCGCTTTTAACCGCAGCTCATGCCCGTCTCTGGAGCTCCTTAAGCAGCGCTCTTAATCACCCTTTCTTCGCGCACCAGGAAACAAAGAGGGGAGAAAAAGCCTCTTGCCTCTTCGGCAGGTCCAGACTTTTCCTGGACTCCCTCCCGGCTAGCCGTGGTACACTAGCCCCCTTCAGGCTGTGTTCACCCCGCCAACCCCAGTCCTCTCCCTGCGCTCCGACCGACTAAAGCCCGAGCCTCAGCTCCCAGCCCCGCACGCCCCGGCGGGTGAGCAGACAAGCCTCTTGGGCTGGTGAGTGCCGGTCGGCACTGATCCTCTGTGCGGGAATCTCTCTGCTTTGCCCTCCGCACCCCTGTTGCTGTGCTCTCCTCCACGGCTCCGCAGCTCCCCCCACCCTCCGCCACCCGCAGTCTCCGTCCACGAAGGGGCTTCCTAGTGTGTGGAAACCTTCCACACACTTCCTAGTGTGTGGAAACCAGCTCTCTCCCAATGGTGCAGGTCCCGTCCCTATCCTTTTGTCTCTTTTTATTCTTTTTTCTTTTGCCTTACCCAGGTATGTGGGGACTTGCTTGCCTTTTGGGAGGTCTGAGGTCTTCTGCCAGTGTTCAGTAGGTGTTCTGTAGGAGTTGTTCCACGTGTGGATGTATTTTTGGTGTATCTGTGGGGCGGAAGGTGATCTCCGTGTCTTACTCTTCCGCCGTCTTCCCCTCGTCTCCCCTCTTTTTACTTTCTTGATTGTATTGTTGTATAAAACTTTTTTAGTTTTGATGAGGTTCGAGTTATCCACTTTTTATTTTGTCTCTTGTGATTTAATTGTCACGTCTAAGAAATTATTGCCTAATCTAAGATCAGGAAGGTTTTCTGCTATATTCTCACTTAGGATTTATATGATTTTAGCTCATGTATTTAGCTCCATAATTCTTTTTTTTGTTAATTTTTGTGTATGGTGCATAGCAGAGGTCCAACTTTATTCTTTTGCATAAAGATACACACATATCCCAGAACCATTTGTTAAAAAGATTCTCCTTTCCCCATTGACTTGTTTTGACAGCCTTGTCAAATAGCAAGTGACCATAAATGTAAGGGCTTATTCTGGACTCTTAATTAATCTATATCTCTATCTTTATGCCAGAACCACATTGTCTTGATTACTGTAGCTTTATAGTAAATTTTGACATTTTTGTAGTAAATTTTTATTGTAAATTTTGAAATTAGGAAAGTTCTCTATTTGGTTTTCGTTTTCAAGATGATTTTGGCTATTCTGGGTCTCTTACATTTCCAGATCAATTTTAAGATCTGATTGTCAATTTCTGCAAAAATCCAGCTGTGATTTTGATAGCAGTCAAAGCTCACTTTTGAAGTATCTTCACAGTATCCTAACTTATTTTTGGAGTACCATTACAGTAACCAAAATCTTTATTAATAACCATGTTATTAAATTTGCACACATTAACCAGGTGTATATTATTCTTAAAGTCAAGATGGAAAAGCACTACTTCCATTTGAAACATATCAGAAAATCTAATGGCCAGGTAATGAAATTTAATATTTTCAGGTCTCCAGGCAGGACAAGTCCTGACTTGCTTAAATGTAGATGAATAGAAATGTTAATCAATCTTTTTTTTTTTTTTTTTTTTTTTTTTTTTGCGGTACGCGGGCCTCTCACTGTTCTGGCCTCTCCCATTGCAGAGCACAGGCTCCGGACACGCAGGCTCAGTGGCCATGGCCCACAGGCCTAGCCGCTCTGTGGCATGTGGGATCTTCCCAGACCAGGGCACGAACTCGTGTCCCCTGCATCGGCAGGCGGACTCTCAACCACTGTGCCACCAGGGAAGCCCCAGTCAACAGATTTTTGACAACAAGCAAAGGCAATCATGGAGAAATGATAGTCTTTTCAACAACTGGTGCTGGAACAACCGGGGATCCAAATGCAAAAAAAAAAAGGAAAGAAAAAGAAAGGAAAATCAGGCTTAGATAGAACCTACTCAGAGAGTTAACATCACAAAAATTAAGTCACAATTGATCATATATCTAAAAGTAAAATGCATAATTATAAAACTTCTGGAGAGAAATACAGGAATAAATGAACATTTGGTGATGAGTTTTTACATACAATACGAAAACATGATATATGAATGAAAAGAATGATAAGTTGGACTTTAATAAAATTTAAAACTTCTGCTGTAGACAGAACCTGTTAAGAAAAGGAAAATACAAGCCACAGACTCGGAGAAAATATTTGCAAAATACATATCTTCTGTAGAACTCATTTACAAACTATGCAAATAACTATAAAACTGAATAATAGAAAATATACAACTCATTTAAAAATTGGGCAAAATATCTGGAAAAACCCCTTAGCAAAGCAGTTATGCAGATGGTAAATAATCATATGTAAAGGTAATGGACATCATTTGACATTAAGAATTGCAAATTAAAACAGTAATATGATGCCACTACCCACCTATTACAAAGGTTAAAATCCAGGGCTTCCCTGGTGGCGCACTGGTTGAGAGTCCGCCTGCCGATGCAGAGGATGCGGGTTCGTGCCCTGGTCCGGGAAGATCCCACATGCCGCGGAGCGGCTGGGCCCGTGAGCCATGGCCGCTGAGCCTGCGCATCCGGAGCCTGTGCTCAGCAACGGGAGAGGCCACAACAGTGAGAGGCCCGCGTACCACACACACACACACACAAAAAGGTTAAAATCCAAAAGGAGTTAAGACCAATAGCTGGCTATACTGTGGAGCAACAGGAGCTTTCATTCTCTGCAGTGGAATTGCAAAACGGTGCAGCCACTCTGAAAGACAGTTTAACATTTCCTCTCAAAGCTAAGTGTAATCTTGTCACAAAATTTAGCAGTAGTGCTCCTAGGTATTTACCCAAATGATCTGAAACTTACCTCCATATAAAATCCTGCATGAAAATGTTTATGGACGCTTTATTCATAAGAGCCAAAGCCTGAAAGCAACCAAGATGTCCCTCATAAGGGAAGTGGAAAAACAAGCCACACTACATCATACGATGGAATATTATTTTCAGCAATAAGAGAAAATGAGCTATAAAGTCAAAAGAAGACATGGATGAATCTTGAATGCATATCTCTGAGTTAAAGAAACCAGTCTGAAAAGTCTACATGCCATAAGATTCCACTTATACAACATTTTGGAAAAGGCAAAACTATGGAGACATTACAGTATTTTGTCACGGATATGGGAGGGGGAAAAGATTTAAATATGTGAAGCACAGGGAATATTTTAGGGCTGTGAAACTATTCTAATGATACTGTAATGATGGATACACAAAACTATGTATGGGACAAACCCCATAGGACCTTACAGAACAAATGAGACTCTTAGTATATTAAAATTAAATAAATAGGAGGTCAGGTGATCCCTGGTTGAAATATAAAGTGTGACAAAAGAACCTAACTGTATTACAAAAGTATGAAACAGTCTTGCTGAAGGGAGTGAGGGAAGTTGCCACCTAAGTAACCTTGGAAATGAATGGAATAAAACTAAAAGTAAAAATAAACAAACAGAACACTCTGTACCGAAAACCCTAAGCATTATACTCAGACTCATAAAGTTATTGCCCATGGGATTACATGTTAACGATTCGGATACTACTATACATGTATACTGGAAATGAACAATTAAGAAAATCAATAGTGAATAATAGGAGCCCGGTTTCTCACTGACGGAGGTGCCTACAGATAAGGAAGCATAATGGCTAGAATGATCCAAGTGGAAATAATGGTTTGCAGTTGGACATATTAACATCAACGCATGTTTACTTTATTATAAACACAGTTACAAATAGAGCTATGTATAGGCATGTGTATATATGATGGTTAGTATATATACATATATATCCCTACTTACCTGAGAAGATCTAGAGCCAGTACAACCCAGTGGCAACGATCACAACTAGCACTGAGCTCTTGGTTTCTAATATTACTCTTCATGAAAAGAAAGCAAGGCTCCTTGGATAAATAGCTGATTCTAGGACTTGGAGGACAGGAATTGTGCAAAATGAGCCTGGAGCATCCACAAATTAAGAAAGTGCTAAAACATACACACACACACAGACTGGAGTAGGTCAAGGGGATAGAGGAGAGTATGTCAAAGGGACAGTTGACAGAGGAGCCAACTGAAAGAGCTCCCAAGGACCAAAACTGGAATAATTTGAACAACAAAATAAAATGATATTAGATTATAACCCAAATTATGAAACAAATCTCATGAGTCCATAGTGATTTAAATAAATAAATAAATGGAAGAGACAAATCTCTTGTGAAAAAGAATTCCAAAAAATTTATGTTAATACTTCTCCCTCAAGGATGAGAAACGTAACTCTGCCTCCTTAAGTGTGGACTTTACATAGTGACTTCCTTTAAGACAGATGATAGATTGGATAGATGATAGATAGATAGATAGATAGACAAACAGATTTATAGATATAGATTTCTCTCTGTATACATGAATATATATGGGGGGGTAAATTTACAGAAATCTTATAAACACTACTTCAGCCAAGTAATCAAGATTAACATCAGCAGTGATGTCATGTTGATATTTTGTACCATTAATATGATATGGTACAATGCCACTTTACCTCTGTGATCTTCCTCCCCAAAACACATAACTCCATTCTTAGGAGAAGGATCAGGGGATTTGACTCTTAAATGCAGTGTGTTATCTTGGATAATATTCTGTAACAGAATAACGTATTAGTTAAAAAGGACAGGAACCTGAATAAAATATGGACTTTAGTTAAAAATAATGTATCAATATTCGTTCTTTAATTGTGCCAAATATATTAATGTAACATGTTAATAACAGGGGAAACTCTGTGTGGGGTATACGGAATGTCTCTGTACTATCTTGACAATTTTACCATAAATCTAAAACTGTTATAAAATTCATTAAATGAATTTTTAAAATGGCATCTCTTGTAATATATTCACAGTTCTTTAACTTTGAACATGAACCCCCTTGACATTTTAGCTTTTAGATATTTAAGTTATTATATTTTTGTTGAAGCCTTTCATGCTGCCAAAGCAATTTTTTACACTGAAAATTTATTCTTATGCTAATTTAATCTTTTAATGGGGGTTATTTTAAATAGGATTGATTCGATAATGTTGCTGAAACTTTGCTAAACAGTTTAAGTGTATTTTGTACAGAATGAAAATGTAAATCGATGAATATTTTAGAACTATAGCCTGTTGACTAATGCTCAATTTTTTAATCATCTAGAAATTAATAAAATGCGACAAATTACAAGACTGTTGAATCAGCATTTCTAATTTTATTCAATTCAATATCTATTATAAAGTTCCTTTGTTACACTATAGCACATTTTAAAGTGCAATAAATGAAAGAGCATTTTATGTGAGCTAGACTAAAATAGGAATTCACCTGAAACCTCATGAAAATATTTCAGTCTGAGTTTAAAACACATGCATGTAAAACTTTCCACTTTTTAAAGTTATGATTATTGAGGTTTCTGTTTATATTTTTGTTTCTTTTTAATATATGCTGTTTGAGCATTCAGGAAGGCAATTTACATGGAAAATAAACAACTTGTTTACTGCAAGTTGTAGTGCTCAAATAAAATGGCAAGCGCTCTTTGATGCACAATTCTAGTTTTGTGGTTTACTTAACTGGAAATTGTACAATGTAATAAGCACTCTGTTATTTTCTATGGTTGCTTTTATGTGCTACCATACATAGACCCAATTTGCATAATGCAAGCATTTGAAGTTTGATGTTCATGACAGATAAGGCTTTATTTTTTTGCTATTTCCAAGCTGTTTTTGAACACATTTGAACTGTGTATAATAAAGACACTTAAAAACTATCCAATTACATAGTTTTCATATTATTCAGTTAAAAATTCCATAGTTTTGTTTTGTTTTGTTTTGTTTTGTTTTCGGTATGCGGGCCTCTCACTGTTGTGGCCTCTCCCGTTGCGGAACACAGGCTCTGGACGCGCAGGCTCAGTGGCCATGGCTCATGGGCCCAGCTGCTCCGCGGCATGTGGGATCTTCCTGGACCAGGGCACGAACCTGTGTCCCCTGCATCGGCAGGCGAACTCCCAACCACTGTGCCACTAGGGAAGCCCAAAAATTCTGTAGTTTTTAATATGATTTCCTATTTGAAACATGGATTAAATAAACGTAACTTCACACTTGTAATTATGAAAATTTCTTAGTCATGGTTTTATTAATTGCATTATTATCAGATAGCATACTATATGATTTTTTCCCGTGAAACTTTAATTGCTCACAAAATCATCAATTTCTGTAAATGTTTCATGAAAAAAACACAAGGTGTCTTTTATTGTCTAAGATGAAAAAAAATAAGAACTTCAGAATTATTTTGTTATAATCTTCATTTGTTTCTACTGATACCTTGTGAGTAAACATTAATAGTCTAGTTTAATTCCACTGTGATTTGAGGGTAGACATAGTATGATTTCTAATCTTTTAAATTTGTTCAGGTGTGTTTTATGGCCTAGAATGTGATCTAGGTGAATTATCTATGTGAGCCTGAGAAAAATGTGTGTTCTGCTCTTGTTAGATGAAGGAGTTTATAGACGTCAATAACATTCAGTTGATTGATGGTGTTGCTGAGTTCAACCGTGTCCTTACTGATTTCCAGCCTCTTGGATGGGTCCATTTCTGGGAGAAAGGTGCTGAAGTCTCCAACTACCAGAGTAGTTGGATTTATCTATTTTTCCTTGCAATTTTATTGGTTTTTGCCTCATGTTGTTGACACTTAGGTGAATACACGTTAAGAATTGTTATGCCTTCTTAGAGAACTGACACCTTCATCATCATATAACTCCCTTCTTTATCTCTGATAACTTTCCTTACTTTGAAGTCTACTCAGTCTGAAATTAATATAGCTACTCCAGCTTTTCTTTGATTTGTGTTACTATGGCATAGTTTTCTCCATTGATTTTTTTTTTTTTCTTTTTTTTTTTTTTTTTTTTTTTTTTTTGCGGTACGCGGGCCTCTCACTGTTGTGGCCTCTCCCGTTGCGGAGCACAGGCTCCGGACGCGCAGGCTCAGCGGCCATGGCTCATGGGCCCAGCCACTCCGTGGCATGTGGGATCTTCCCGTACCGGGGCACGAACCGGTGTCCCCTGCATCGGCAGGCGGACTCTCAACCACTGCACCACCAGGGAAGCCCTGTACTTTTAATTTATATGTGTCTCTATATTTATAGTGGATTTCTTCTAGACAACATATAGTTGAGTTGTGGATTTTGATCTACTGTGACAATCCCTGTCTTTTAATTGGTGCACTATATCACTGACTTTCAAAATGATTATTGATGAAGTTAGATAAATAAGTATCATATTCATCACTGTTTTCTATTCATTTCCCTTGTTTTTTGTTCCTATTTTTTCTTCCATTCTCTTTCTGCCATTTGTGGTTTAAATTAAGCATTTTATATGACTCCATTTTCTCTCCTTTCTTAGCATATTATGCTTTTTTCCCCCACTTTTTTCAATGGTCACCCTTGAGTTTGCAATGTACATTTAAAAATAATCAAAGTCCAATTTCAAATAGCACTTCACCACTTCACTGGCAATATAAGTACCTTATAATAACAAAATAGTCCTAATTTTTCCTACCTATCCCTTCTATTATTGCTCTCATTCATTTCCCATATATAAGGCATACATAAGATATATCCACAAGCATACATAATCAAATACATTGTTGCTATTTTAATATGGAAAAAACCTGTTGCCTGTTAAATCAATTAAGAATATGATAAAAGTTTTTATGTCATCTTCACTTACTTCTCCTTCAGTGCTCTTCCTTTCTTCATGTAGATCTGTATTTTTGACCTATTTTCCTTCTCACTAAAGAACTTCTATTAGCATTTCTTTCAAGGTAGGTCTATGGACAACAAATTCCCTAACTTTTTGTCTGAGAAAGTCTTTTTTTCTCCTTCACTTTTGAAGCATATATGCATGCATTTGAGAAAAAAAATCTAATATATTTAAAAATCTATTATAATTAATAAGAAAAAATGGTAGAAAATCTAACAGAAAAGTGGAAAATTATTTAACAGGTATGCCATAAGATATGATCTATAAACAAATGAAAAAGTCAATGCTATTAATCATCAGGGATGTGAAATTTTAAAATGTAATATAGTACCAAACCACACCTACTGTAAAGTCTAAAATTAAACAACCAAACAATTTGTAGAGGCTCTGGAGCAATTGAAACACCCTTAAAATGTTGATAAGAGTATGAATAAATATGGTCATACGTACTCAAACGGAATATATGCATTTTTTACTGTTTAGCAGTTGTACTTCTAAGTATATACTCAAAAGAAACTTTCAAAAGTGTTCATCAAGAAACATGTAGTAGAATTACATAACACCAGTATTCACAATAGCCCTAAGATGGAAACTTCACATAAGTTAATACTGTGAATTAGAAAATGAATTATATACACACAGACTAAAAATCTATACAGTAATACAAATAAACTGAAATTCAAGCAACCAGCAATAGTGTAGATAAATCTCACAATTATATTGATGAGTGAAAGAAGCCAAGCATAAAATAATATGTATTGCATGATACGACATACATAAAGTTCAAAAATGGGCAAAGGCATAAATTAAACTAGTATTTTTATTAGTCAGGTTTCTCCAGAAATACAGCGTGTGTGTGTGTGAAAGGGACAGAGACAGAGAGAGAGACATAAGGAATCAGCTCACACGATTATGAAAGTTGGAAAGTTCCAAGATATTCAGCAAGCTGCAGACCCAAGGACAGCTGATGGTTTAGTTTCAGTCCAAAGGCTTATAGGCTCAAGACACAGGAAAAGCCAATGTTTCAGTCTGAGTTTGAAGGAAAGAATAAAACAAATTCAGACAGGATGAATTCTCGTTACTCAGGAGAGGGTCAGCCTTTAGTTCTATTCAGGATTTCAACTGATTTGATGAGGTACCCATGTTATGGAGGGCAGTTGGCTTAACTCTCAATCTATTGACTTAAATGTTAATCTCGTCCAAAAGTCCCTCACAGAAACAAACAGAATAACTGTTTGAGCAAATATCTGGGCACCTTGTGGCCTAGTCAAATTGACATGTAAGATTAACCATCACAGTACTTAGATTGGATTAGTGGTTGGAGGTACACAGGTGAGGCTTCTGGGCTGCAGGTAATGCTCTGTTTCCTGAGCTGAGTGCTGGTCACACATGGGTGTTCAATTCGTGAAAGTTTATCAAACTGCATACTTATGATTTGTGCAACTTCCTACACACACATATGTTGGTAAATGCCTACTTAAAATAACCTGCATGTAATGGAGATTTAAATGATTTACATTTATAAAGCTTGTCCCCTAAGGTAGTTTAGGTTTTCACAAATAGTTTACACAGTAAAACATGTCTGTAAACTTATCCACAAGGAAGTCTATTAGAATTTTATAATTTCAACTTTAGATGATTTTTGATCTCCTGATTAATTACAGATACCTATGTCAAAATTACAAAAATAAAGATGATAGTGTATACCATGTGATAGTATTATAAAATATTAATCATGCATTTAATAAAATTGACCTGGAGTACATATCCAGAGTATGTATACTTAATTTATAACTTTAAGACAAAGGCTGTTTCTGACTACTTCTAGAAAGTATTTTGTATCTTTTCCTTCCCCTTAGAATGGCAGTCTTGTGTCAAATGACTACGTGTTAATTTTCTTAACGTGTTAGTGCCTAAGAAATAATTAATAATGAATCCCCTGTTATATGCTAGTGATGGGACACTATATTCAGTGCTGAAAATATACTTTTCTTAAACTGAGGCAGTTAAAAGTAAGGCACACTGGTTAATTATTATTTTGCATACTCTACATATATACATACATACACAATACATCTGTGGTTTTTGGATATGTTCACCATGGTTCACCTAAAACCATTTAGAGTGTCCACAGACATTTCCTGTGATTATTGCTTATTCTTTGTAAAATGCCACACATTATTTCTTCCTTCTCACAGACATGACTCACAAGAATCATTTACCATTTCCATATATATTTTTTTGCTTTTGAAGCTACCATGATTATTTTAAATAATTTTAAACATTAGTGTTTTAATTATGACTTTCAAATTGTGATGTCATCAGTATTGTTAGTTTCTGAACAAAATTATCAGAAACATTGGGAGATGAATACTTCTTGCATTAAATTCACATTAAGTAAAATAAAACTAAGCAAATTCTCATATTTACCTATGTGGCATCACATTAAATTACACATTTTATTTTCTTTTTAAGTCACTTTCTGTCATTTTATTTTAGAGAATTTTTATACTCATTTCAAAGTTCTGTCACCAAAATGAGTTATCAGAAACTCTTATAATTACCACAGGTGATTAAGCTGGGTAGTATTGAGTTCTGTTTTCATGTGAGGAAATCTAAAATTGGAAGTTAAGTAACAAAACTAATATTAGAAACTATACATCTTTACTCTTAATCAGGATCTCTTTACACAATAATACGTAATATCCATGTATGAAATTTTCCATTGAAATGAAACATATTAGAACTTTCAATTCATGTACATTATGAAAAATGAGTGATTAGCAATCTTGTTTGTCACTATTTCTTGATTCAATTATGACAATAAACTAAATTTAGTTTCAACTTGTAGTTCTTTATCCAAGCCGTGAAAGATACCTGAGAAGTGACTTGATATTGCAGAGAAATGTAGAATGCAAAATTCAAAAACAGCAAGGTTAGTGAGAAGATTTTGTCACCATAAGTAATTAAAACAGAAAGATTTACTCATCTAAAATTAGTCTTTCAAATTATGAAGCAATACCAAACTAATGCTTTCTTCAAGATGTTGAAGAAAAATGGTTGTGTACATAAATTTTACTTTTATAAAATTTACTATGTACTTATTTATTCTTAAGCACAATAAAGATATTATTCCTTCATTCAATCAAGGTCTATTGACCATCTTCTATTTGTAATTTCATGGTTTGGGTCACTAAAGTGTTTACAATCCAAGATATGTATTTATGCATTCATGTGACTAAGTATACCTATTTTTTTTTTCCAAGACAAGTTTTAACATGGATGAAAGACTACTCTGGAAGTCAGAAAACAAACCCTACTGGGAAAATTCTGAAATCCATATGATACAGCAGTAAAAGTCAGAAGCAGGTTAACAAAATGAATGTGCACAGCCAGGCAGACTAGCCAGAATCTCATCAGCAAAAAGGATACAAAATCAAAATAAATACCGCATCAACTATTCCTAAGTAAGTTAGCAAAAAAGGGTATATGAGAAAATAAATAACTGAGAAAGAAAATACGGCCTGGAATACTATGCAACCATTAAAATTCTGTGCAACCTTTTGGTATAAAACATTGTTCACAACAAATTAGGTAAAGAGAGAGAGAGAGCAAAGGAGACAGGAATCAAGGAGATAGGAAACATTTTTAATTGCACAATCTAAATATATAAAAGGTATAGAAAGGCACTACAGTTGGCCCTCCATATCTGTGAATTCCCCATCTGCCATCCACAAAAAAATGTTTTTTTAATTCCAGAAAGTTCCGAAAAGCAAAACTTGAATTTGCTGCAAAGGCAATTATTTACATAGTATTCACACTGTGTTTACTACTATTTACATAGCATTTATAATATATTAGGTATTAAAAGTAACCTAGAGATCATTTAAAAAGTATATGGGAGGGACTTCCCTGGTGGTGCAGTGGTTGAGAGTCCGCCTGCCGATGCAGGGGACACGGGTTCGTGCCCCGGTCCGGGAAGATCCCACATGCCGCGGAGCAGCTGGGCCCGTGAGCCATGGCCGCTGAGCCTGCGCGTCCAGAGCCTGTGCTCCACAACGGGAGAGGCCACAACAGTGAGAGAACCGCGTACCGCAAAAAAAAAAAAAAAAAAGTATATGGGAGGATATACATAAGTAATACAACACACTATATCATTTTATACATGGGACTTAAGCATCTGCAGATTTTGGTAGCCTTGGGGGTCCTGGAACCAATGGCTCCATGATACAGAGGAATGACTGTACATGCACATAAAAGGTCAAAATCAAAGAATTCTTCATATTTCAAGTGATATAAACAGACTGTTGCCTCCTAAGAAGATCCACATTCTCCATGATCTATTCTTTTTGAAATCCGTTACCAGAATGAAGTTAAAAATTAAATATCAACCATATGAAACAGTTGATTTTTGCCCACCTGTTTATAATACATCAGACATGCTTTTATTTGCTAACTGGGTGACAGAAGAAAGGGTATTATGCAAATATGCAAGAAGATAGAGCTGTGACGGATGTTTCTGCATGTAAAATCTGTCTAGACTAAATAAAGTGAAAACTACAGTTGAGTCTGTAATTACACTTTGACAGTCTTCATAATGCTGAAGTTTGAGTCAGTGTTATAGATGCAAATGGTCCTTAACAATTTATTTTCTATTACCAGAAGCGTTCTACATATTACAGTATTTTGAATTATTTGCTATATAAGTGATCTGTAGAGACTGAACCTGATTCTTCACTCACATTAAACATGTCCGGTTTTAACACAAAAAAACTCACAATATACAATATATTTTTGTTTCAACTTAAAAAAAGAAAACATATTAAAAGTGTAGCCTGACTCAGTATTTGCAAACTGTATTACTTTCTAAGCCAATATATAATTATCACGTTGAAAATACTTTAAGATAACCAATTTTATCAAGACACACAACCGTTCATATTGTCTCAAATAGAAATAAAAGTATTCTATTCGTTTCTGTTATTTAATTGTTTTAAGAGAGGAAATCACCAACTCCAATTGATTAAAAACAGGCTATTTGCAGATCATGCGTGTTGGCTCCAAGGAATTTGGAGAACTTTCATTGATGGATTTGTCGCCACTGACTGGCTCTTTTCCATGGCTAGATGGTGGTCCTTCTTTTTCTCCTGAATCACTCTTCTGTTACCTGTCCCAGATCATTCCTTCAAGCCTAAGTTCTTGTTTGTGCAAGTAATCGAGTTACTCAAGCTTTTATCTTTTATAGTAAAACACATGGTATTTTCAGCATGTACCCTCACATGAAGAATTTTCACACTATCTTATCATTTTATTTAGACCCAAAATGATTTTCACCACTTTTATAATGCTCATAATTATTTTTATTCACGAAAACTTTCCAACATACAATTGGAACCTGTATACTTCAGGAATGTTTCTTGTACTTTGTTATGGCCCCAGAAGAAGCAGAAGACCTGGTTGTAATACCAACTTGCTGAATTGTTGTACAGAACATTCAACAGTCCTGGAAAATGTCTGAGGACATACTCTGGACGTCAGTATAGGGACAACAAGATATTTATGACTTATACGTTAAGTAACGGATGTCTCTCCTGAGTTGTTGGTTGTGATGAAATTCCTGGAAAAAAAAACATATTTTATCCTCTAAGCTTATAACCAAATTTAGCCATTCATTACACTATGAAGTTATTGATAAGTTTTAAAATTGCTTTGATAAGGGTATGACTCTATTTCACATAAGAGCAAAACACCTGCTAGTGCTTAAGGTATAAAAGGTAACATCTCTTATACTCACCTTTGTTGACTGGAACTCTCCAAGCAGTAATAAAAATGACCCTAGTTTCATGGGATATAAGTCATGTCTAAAACACTCAATCAGCATAAAAGTACAGCTTGCACCCCACCAGGATAAAAACCACAACACCACTCTCCCTGTGTTTCCCAAGAGTGCACTGAGCTGGCTGTGGACCGTTTCACATACATTAGAAGGTCACTGTAACCCCATTACTCTCTTTGGGATAAAGAACATTCATGAAAAAAGTACATTTTGAGGCACAGGCTAGGACTAAAGAGCAGTCAGAGGCAGTAGATGAACTATCAAAACATGGGTAAAAGCAGTGCCTGCCTTTCCTCTGTTGGTTTGTAAAGTCACTGATTGGTGGTCAAGTCAGTGAAGCAGCCATATTAATTAAGTGCATGGCCCCTTTACCACTTGATCGAAGAGACTATTTGAACAGCATCTTTAATATAAATATGTATATAGTTTGTAATAAATAATTTGTGGTTTTCCTGGTTGCCTCTTTCAATTGGCATCCTTGAATTTCATCTTTTGTCTATCTTGAACCAAAGTCTGAATTCAGACTTTTTATACAAATATAATCGTTGCCAGTTGGCTAAAATAAAACGTAACACTGATCTGGCAGCGATGATCAAGGAACTGAAACCTCCTGCTGCTGCTTCCTCTTCCTTCTACATGTTTTACTTGTAATGAACTATTTGCTGTGGTCTCCGATTTCAGCAGCGGGCACCTGAGAAAAATGTTCATTTGCCTTCCAACTTGAGGTAATCAACAAACTTCAGGTTTTCTCCTTGTCGTCTAATATGAAGAACAGAAAGAACCCTTAATGGGCTTTAAGGAGGACGAAAAGAGCATTTTTTTTCTTACGTATCCTAGAATGATGAGCCTTGCTGCCAGAAGGAGGGAAAGGTACATCTGAAGGGAAGGAGGGCTGCTAAGAAACATTGGTTCCTCAAATTGCACAAAATCAACATTGTATATTACAGAATTAAGTCAGTAACATCATGAAGATAAAGTAAGAATAATATATGCTTTTAAAAAGTTGCATCATGCATATTAAGTAATTTGAATTTTTTTGAATATGAAATCCAGTTGCTGAAGATTTGCTATGATCTATAATCTAAAATGTGCCAGTGGCTTTAAGTCCTGATTTGTTAGACTTAATTTAAGCACAAACAAAAACATATACAACAACTTGTCTAAACAGATCCTGGCTGGAATAATTTCTAAAACAAAAGTAAATGCTCTCCAGGTATCTATCTTTGCCTACAGTAAAAATGACGACAGCTTTCTGCATCAGGAAGAAAAAGAAAAACAGCAATAGATATAAACTGTATAAGGCAGTTCTTTTTTTAATGTAATTATTTTTTAAATTTTATTAATTAATTTATTTTTTGTCTGAGTTGGGTCTTCATTGCTGTGCGTGGGCTTTCTCTAGTTGTGGCGAGCGGAGGTTACTCTTCATTGAGGTGCGCAGGCTTCTCATTGCCGTGGCTTCTCTTGTTGAAGAGCACGGGCTCTAGGCACGCCGGCTTCAGTTGTGGCACTCAGACTTAGTAATTGTGGCACAAGGGCTTAGTTGCTCCATGGCATGTGGGATCTTCCTGGACCAGGGCTCGAACCCGTGTCCCCTGCATTAGAGGTGGATTCTTAACCACTGCCACCAGGGAAGTCCAAGGCAGTTCTTAAGTGTATTTCACAAATATAATTTTTTTTTTTTTTTTTGCGGTACGCGGGCCTCTCCCTGTTGTGGCCTCTCCCGTTGCGGAGCACAGGCTCCGGACGCGCAGGCTCAGCGGCCATGGCTCACGGGCATAGCCGCTCCACGGCATGTGGGATCTTCCCGGACTGGGGCACGAACCCGTGTCGCCTGTATCGGCAGGCGGACTCTCAACCACTGAGCCACCAGGGAAGCCCCACAAATATAAATTTTATGCATCAAATTATGGTCCATAAAAATCAGTATCACTTGAAAGACATTTAAACCTCTGTACTCTTGTGGCCATATTATCAGGCCATATAATTGAGGGCAAGAAAAATATTCCATAAAATAGTGAGAGCTATATTGAAGCCAAATCTTTTGATATACCTTAAAACTAAATCCACATAAATGGGAATACATTTATAACAGAATTTTCTGAAATCCTATGCTAATTAAAGGCACAGGTAGAAATAGCCAGGGATTATTTTTGTGATATGCTCAAAGTGTTCCAATGTTTGATTTTATTTACAAAAGGAAATAATAATACATAAAATTTTCAGATGATTCATGGTCCTATTAAAGTCACTTATTGTTGGAAAGTAAAATAAGTAACACTACACAAATCTGAGCTTACAAAAGGCAGAATAATGTAGTGATAAAAACATCGCTCGCATCTGCTTCCTGGGAAAGATATGCGCTAGCAAAAGGGTCATATGAATTAGCCCCTGTATTAGATATGCACCAGAATATTTCTAGGCATTTTTTTTTGGAGCCCTCAGGAAAGTTAAAGTTTATCCAAAATGAGAAAACCTAGTAAAGAAGAGGACATTTTTGTCTGTGAACTTTTGTATGTAGCTGGTTTACTCATGCATGATTGATAGCACAGAACAAAATAAGTCAGCTACAGGCAAATACTTCTATCTCATTACATCTCACTTGCCTTCTTGTTTTCTATTCATATCCTCCTGGTATTCTGAGCTCTCTTTCCAGCTCTCCTTCTCAAGGTCCACCCAAATCCATTCCGACCTCCTTATTTAGGAGACGTATGGTATGTGAAATACCTATTAGCTAGAAAATTCCATGGACAAGCAAGATGAATTATGATCATTTGGGGATGAGATGAGAGACTGGATATTAGAAACTGTTGAACACAATTTTACATAAATTATATCGTGGAATCCTCACAACAACACTGTGATGTAGGTACTTTTATAGACAGCTCAGAAAAGTTACTTTCATGATGTGCATCAAATCTGTCATCAGATTCTCTCTGTTCCGTGGTTAGCATGTATCCAGAACCGGGACACTTCTCTATCGTCACCCCCTTGGTCAAAGCCGCCACAGGTGCTCACCTGGAACATTCCAGTATTCTGCTGCCTCTGCCCCTGCCCCATGTTGTCTATTAGAAACATAGCAGAATGTTTCACAGTAAATTCAGAAACATCACAAATCAGTTCAAAATCCTCAAGTGGCTTCCCCTTTGACTTAGAGAAAAATACAAAACCTTATTATCGTTTACCAGGATGCATACAATGCTGACCTTCACTCTATCCCCAAGACCATTCTGATCCAGTTTCATTGTCTTATTTACTCTTTCTCAAACAAACCTCTTCAGGCCTGATCTTTGCAAGTGCTTTTCCCTCTGCATGGGAGTTCTTTTCCTCAGATATCCCTGTGGCAAAGCACTTCATTTCTTACGAGCCTCTGATCCAGGTCACCTGGTCAGTCAGACCTTGCCTAACTCTCCTAAACAAATCGGAACCCCCATTCCCATCCTCTTTCAGTATCCCCTTTACCATTTTTTTTTCTCAGTAGCTTTTATTTGTTATCAGTTGTATATTGTAGGTACTTGTTTATTTACTGTATATCCTTCTGACTAGAATGTAAACTTCATGAGGATTGACACTATTTCATTCACTGCTATGTCCTCGGTGCCTGGCGTATGCTCGTACATAGCAGGTATGCAATAAACAGTTGTTGAATTAATCTATGACCCACTCCTTGCCAGGTGTTCAGTCTAAGGTAGTCATGGTAATAGCCTCTCCTAGGAAAGGATTGTTTCGGGAATGTTTTTTTGACATCAATATAGCCAGTGTTACATAAAAGGAGGTCTCTGGGGGATTCTGGGAACTTTCTCCTATTCCTCAGATAACAAGCCCTCAGAAGAGACCGTCTCCCTTCTGCCTTTACTTTTTCTTTGTAAAAAGTGATGTCTGGAACTGCTGTGGCCATCATGTTATAGGCCTATGCATGCTGTGAATACTGTGGATGTCAGAGAGGAGAGGTAGAATGGATCTGAAAGAAATTTGATGTCATTTTTGAGCTCCCAATTCAATCATTGTGGGGAGGACACCCTATCTCTGGGCTTCTTGACACACGGGATAACAGATTTCCCCACCGTTTAAGCTTGAGTTAGAGGTCCCCTATTTGTGGCCAAAGCATTGTCCCCCTGTCATAAAAGGTAGGTGCAGCCCTTGGACCAGAGCCATGTGGCTTGTTTTGGCCAATGAGACATCACATTGTGACCAAAGCAGGAATTTTTACAAAGCACTGGAGAATTGGGGCTTTCATGCTTGCTACTTCTGGAACATTGGAACAGACAGTTGTAAACAAACCCAGACTAATCTACTCAATGATGAGAGACACAGGGTGATGCGAGACACACAATCACCACCACTGAATCCGCTGGCAGCCAACTGCCAAACATGTAAGTAAAGCCATTGAGCGCCAGCTGACTGCCAATGCATGAGGGAGTCAGCTCAAGCCCAGCAGATGCACTGCTTAGCTGAACTAAGGCCAAATTGCTGACCCACAGAATTGTGAGCTAAACAAGTGGATGTTATTTATAAATATTGGTGTATATATGATATGTAGGTACATCAGCATCTTACCTGATATATACAGGGACAAAAGAGTTTGTTCTCTTATACAACTACTCTTTCTACCTTAGCAGCTGTAATAGTATTCATGGTGTCAGTGCTTTCATGTTCCAAACCTAGACATTTAGAAAAAAAGCGAAGTTAAAAATGGATGGAAGGGCGTATGAAAAAGACTGAAGCAAGCATGTTCTTGTTGGTGACGTGTAGACACCAGTTGCAATACCTCACTGAGAATTCTCTGTCATAAATGCCACAAATAACAGTATGATGAAAACTTAGAAATAACGGAAGAACTTAGAAATAATAGTTCTACTCCCAATTTGTATTTCTAAGGCAAATTTCTTTCGTTAGAGACACTTATGATTCATGTCACATGAATCCCAATGGGTCCTGGCCCGCAGATTCTCCATTTCCCTAGTGCATTAGAACTCATTTTTACAGATGAGATGGCATCCTGGAAAAGACGCCACCTATTTGCCTAATCATCTTGTCACTTGGTGAACTTGCTGACATGCAACAAAATTACAAAGACAAATCCTGACTACCTGGAATAATGGATGAGTTGTTCAGTGCACGGGTCTTCTTTCTTTAGGATGGGCCGACACGTGTGCTGAGGAAGGCCAGCGACAGGCCTGCCTCTGCCACCCCTGTCCTGACTCTCCTTACCGGCTCGCTCTAGGCACACTGGTATTCCAATTTGACTAAACATGTACAACTTTGCTTTATAGTTGCTTTGCTCAGATTAAATTTCTATTCCTAAGGTTTCATCTTAGGTGTATAATAACTTTTTTTCTCCCACTTCAGAATATGTCACCTAGAATATTTGACTTGGTTCAGAACCTATCAAGGGACATAGGAATATCTAAAGATATTCATTCTGGGAAAATCTGGATATTTTAAAATTTAATTAAACATCACCTATTTTGGACTTCCCAGTAATAGATATATCATAGCAATAGGTTCTCTAGGATCAATGGAAAATATCTGAGTAAAACAACAAATTAATATACATGTGTGGAGTGAACAGAAATATCAATATAGCAAAAATGGGATCACTGACCTCAGTTTTAGTTCCTGATAGTTTTGTACAGGTTTTATTTTACTTTTATGGAAATTATTTTAATTCTTTAAGTCTCAATTGCCTGATCTATAAAATGGGAATAAAACCAGGTATGAGCGTGCTCATCTGAGTGCTATGAGTGAGGGCTGGGCAGTGAATGTGCTCCAAGGAAGAGAAGAAATTCCCACTTGGAGGCATAACTGTTGTACTTTTGGCAGAGGATTAGAGCAGGTTTAGGAATCATTCATTCAAGCTGCATATTGTTTCTGTGAAAGAATTCTAACTTGACAAATAAATTTTAGAAGAAAAGTTATTTTGCTGCTGAGAACCAGAGATAAACAAAAAGATCTAAATAAATACACATACACACACACACACACACACACACACACACAATCTCCATAAAAATATCCCACAAGCATCTCTACAATTGCTTCTTACTTTCAATGACTAAAAAGAATGTAAAATTTATAAAACAGGAAATGGAACAATGGAACATGCAAAAGGAACTAGAAGCCCTGTTAAAAAGAAATAATGAAACAAAAATTAGCCATAATTAGATAAGAAGTTGAATTAACACTGCATTCAAACAAATAAATAGAAAAAAATTCTGAAATAAAGGGAGCCAAATTTATCAAACAAAGGACCCTCTAATTCTAGGTTCTGTTGTAAAGAAATGAGGGAGGCAGGAACTGCAAAATTAAAATGTTGTGATGAACTTATTGGACTGTTCGATTAAAGAGAGAATCCCACAGTATCCTAGACAGTGAACCAAGGCATCAAACAAAATAATACAAACAAACACACATCAAGCAAGAAAAACAAAACCTGTATGCCTACTATCAAATTTCTCTTCTAAAATCCTATGTACCAGAAGATAGTGGGGAACAGCCACAAAGTTTTATGAGAAAATTAATATAACCTTAGAATGTCAAATTGTCTTCATGTATTAGAATATCTCAAGGCATTTGAAAATATACAAACATGACTCAGGTCCATATGCCAATAGCCAAATCTACCTACCAGCATTCTTTTCTACACTGTACACAGTTTTCTGATTTATTGTTTTTGTGTTATGTGTTATTCTCTCTGCTCCAAACCCACTGCCATGCCCTGACTTCATTTCTGTTTGGCTTAAAATAGAACTAGTATTTTTCGAGTATATCTTTCCTCTAATAGTTTGCCAAAACATAGCCAATAAAACTTAACACACTATGGGTTTATTAAGTTCACAAATTGCCATCTATACAATCACAGGTGGTAGTTTTATCAAATGTTTTACAATATGTAATATAAACTTCAACTTCCTTCAGTGAGTTGTCTGCATTCCTATATAGCTTTATACTTACCTCTGTTATATAATTTATTAAATTGCTATTAGTGTATATGCTTTTGTGCTTCATTAGGATCACATATACAACAAGACTGGGAATGCAGAGTTCATTTTTGTATTCCAAGTACTGTGTTCAGTGCTTTTCAAATTATAGGTGTACAATAATATACATTGATGCAATCAATCTATACATGTCTAGATATGTATGACCATATGGAGGGATAAGACAAGGCAAAGAAGAATTGTGTGTGTGTGTGTGTTAATTCTGAATATCTGGGAATATTGGGAATATTCCTCTTCTAAAGTGTCCTGTTTAAAAATCTGATCTGAACATGTCAAACCCAAGGTAGAAGAAGGTGTGAAGTGTCACCGATGGATGGAAGAGTAGGTATCAATGCGCTTAGAGGGAAAAAATAATCAATATGAAAATCAGGTTGTTGAAATTGGGGCCAAGAGGGCAATCTGCATCACCCGCCTCTAAGTCACATCTAGTAACTACTATTCCCCCAGCCCTCCGACCCCACACCAGCAAGGGTAACCATTATTCTCACTTCTAAAACTATAGATTGGTTTTGCCTGTTTTTGAGCTTTTATAAATGGAATCATGGAAATCCATCCTGGTTTTTTTTTTATTATTTTTTTTACTTGATAAACCTTTATTCTATTTTAGCCTTTATATCCCTCTCCCAGGCTGCCTGATATCTCTCCCCCGCCCAACGCCGGAGGCAGCCTGACCGCAGGTTGTGCTTTGGGGCTGGGTGGGGGGAGACTGTACCTTTAGTGCTTGTAAACCTACACCAGGACTGGGGCCAACACCTCACCACACCAGCTAGGTCTGGCCAGGACATGGGCACTGGGCAGTTCCTAACGCCTCCTGAGACCCAAAGCCTGAGGACCAGAGCTGCCATCCCCATCCCCACCACTGAGGACTTGGGGAAGAGGGGCATAGAAAGCGTACCAAGACCCCTAGAGGCACCTGCAGGAGAGCAGGGCTTGCCAGGGAGAAGGCAAAGAACCAGGTGAGATTCTTGAGGTCCCTGTGTCTCCAGCCAAGGCTCCTTGCCCTCTCCCTGGGGGCAGTGCCAACTATCCCCCCCTCCCTCACTGGCCAACCCCAGAACCAGGCACCCTATCCCTTCCCACCAGCCAACAAGGGACAAAAGCAGTGAAAACACCAAGCTTTGTTGCTAGGATAAAAACACCCTAAGTATTTAAATTAAAACTGAAGCCCCAGTCAACTGGACCAGCAGTGAGCTGGTGATTGCAGACACACAGACAGCCCCCCATTCTTCCCCATGCCCAAAGGACTCCAAAGGCAGCAGGAAGGGGCTAAGGGCCGAGTCTGTCTGTCACCAAGAGGGAGCCTCTGGGGAAATAAAGATTAGGGCAGGGGTGTCCTCAGGGGGTCCCAATTTGGGGGCACTGAGGACTGTAAACATGACCCAGCTTGAGGGCCGGGGGTGTCCCAGCCCCCCGAGATTCTCCCTGGATGAAGAAGGGCCACTGTAGTCAGTGAAAAACAGAAGCTGGTCTTGAAGCAAAGCGAGACCTGGTCTCCCTCTTGGAATATTGTGGGCGAGAAGGGGGCTGAGTCTGCGAGCTCAGAGAGGGGCTGCGATGGAGGGAGAGGGTTCTGGAAGCCAAATACGGCTTTGAGCTGACTCACGGCCCCTCCTCCCTAGGGGAAGCTGCTGGAAAGTCAGCTCAGGCCACAGCTGCCCAGCCCAGGACTGGACAAGGTCAGGCGAGCTCCCGAGAGGCCCCGCCTCAGGCTGGCTTCGGGAAAAGGCAGAGGATGTGGCTAAGCGGTGCTGGGAGAGCGTGAGGGCTGCCACAGTAGCACAGACGTGGCCCGAGGCCAGAGGGCCGCTACGGTCCCAGGAGCACCACCGCAAGGCCTGGCTGAGGCCCCGGGGAAAGTGCTGCCTCGGCCTCACTCCGGGCCGGGAGCCCCGGGGTCCCGGCCATCCCACGGTGCTGGGCACACATGAAAGCCCACGCCCACGGAGGCAGGCAGGCAGGCGGCAGCCAGGCAGCTCCTCCGGCGGGCCTTGGAGCCACAGGGTCAGGCCCAGGCGTGGTGTAGCACAGCACAGCCTCCTGTCCGCGTGAGGCCCGTCTGGAGCCTCTGGACCAGTGCTGACTGCGCATGTGCCTTCCAGGCCACAGACCCTCGCAGGTCCCAGCTGCCCCAGTGGACGCCTGTTGCCAGCAACAAGCCTCGGCTAGGTGATTCGGGACAGGCGACCGAGGCACCTGCAGGGCTGGGTTGGGGGCTACAGTTCCCACAAAACCAGCCCTCCGGCTGCTTGAGGATCACCCAGGGCCTGGATTCTCCTGAGGATCAGGCACGATGGCCTCCTCAAGGCTGGGCTTTCTCTGAATGACAGAGGTCCCAAAGCACCCCTCAGAACCCAGCATATTCTCCAAGCCTGAGTCCCCGAGAGTTGACCAGGCAGGGACCTCAGGGCTTACGCCGACTGCGACCGCCCTCAGGACCAGATCCCCGTGTCTCAGGGCTGGGCCTGTCAGAGCAGGGCCTGGGGCTGGAGTGGCACCAGAACCAGGACCAGTGCTGGCCTCAAGGCTGGCCTTGACCGCTTCCCCTTGGTTCCGGCCCTCAGCCCTTTCCTCAGGGCTGGGCCTGGCTGCGGAGCCACTGGCCCCTCAGCGCCCTGACCTCCGGCCCGTACCACTCGTGCAGCTGGGCGAAGGAGGCCGAGTCGAGAGGCCCGCTGGGCGCCGAGGCCCGCCGGCAGGGCGGTAGTGGCGGGGGCTCGGGGCCGGGCAGGGGTCTGGGGGCGGCGCCAGCGGGGGCGGCGGCGGGGGCGGGGATCTCCGCGCTCCACAAGGCACAGCCGTCCTCCTTGGGCGGGAGCGCGTGGGGTCGGCGGGGCGGGAGTGCGTGGGGTCGGCGGGGCGGGAGTGCGTGGGGTCGGCGGGGCGGGAGTGGGCCGGCTGCGCGCGCGGCCGCCAACCGGTGTCCCAGCTCGCGCACCACCAGCCGCAGGTAGTCGAAGCTGGCCCGCGACAGCGCCTTCACCCAGCCCTCCATGGCGGCCTGGCTCTCGGCCGCCAGCACGTAGGTGTGGGCCCGGGCCCCAGCGAAGCGCACGTCGAAGGCGAACTCCTCGGCCGCCTCCACCAGCTCCACGGTGCAGCCCTCCAGGATGATGACTCCCACGGGCTCACGGCCGGCCGCGTCCCCGAAGCAGAAGAGCATGGTGCCGCGCGGTACAGACCAGCGGCGGTGGTGGGCCGCATGCCGGCCGCCCTTCTTGTACAGGAAGCCCGCGTTGTCGGCCGGCGCGTCGCAGGTGGCGTGGAAGGCCAGGCTGCGCTGGTTCAACTTCATGGCGGCGGGGCCTGGGGGCTTGGGACCTCTCAGGCCACTGCTCACTTCCCCGCCCTCTGCTCAGTTCTGGGGGGCCGGGGGGGCGGGGCCGGCCTGGCCATGGCCCGGGACCCGCTCGGTGGCGGCGGCAGCGGTGCTTTGTCTCCCGGGCGGCCGAGCCGGCGCAGCAGCGGGACAGCACGGATCCGTCGGAAGGAGGCGGGGGTAGCCGGCTGTTTTTCTAATTCTTCACTGTTGTTCTATAGTATTCTGTTATCTTAATATAGTATGGTGTATCTGTTCTATAATTGATAGATCTTTGGGTCATTTGCAGTTTGGGCTCCTAGAAATGGTGTTCTTAAATATGCCTTGTGGTGAACATAACTACATATTCTATCAAGTGAAATTGCTAGTGCGAGGGCAGAATCAGAATTGTCATGCGTATAGCAGCAATACCTAAGGCCCATGTGTCTTATAAGGCTTATTTCTTAAAAAATAACACTTGGAAAGGATACTTTTATGATAACAAGATAGTAATTGCTTTCCTCAGTTCTATGAGAGAAGGGGGAGTTTTCTGTATCTTAAGATTTTTTTTAGTAATTAGTAGGGCTTACAGTTTTCAAAGCCAAAAGTTGAAATTTCATTCATGACCACTCAGGGTAAAAAGCTTATCTAAGAACTCAATATTTACAATACGAAATGAAAAGGGACAAAATGGGATGACTAACAATTGGATTCGTGATGTAGAAAATTATTGATTAGAAACCATACCTGAATCGTAATGTAAAATGGTCAATGTTAACTGGACACCATTGCTTTGGTATGAATAAGAAAAAATCATGAAGAAAGTGTTACCTTATTAGGTTAATCTGATAGTTACATTCAGGATAAATTAAAGGGGAGAGAGAGAAGCAATTAGAAAGCTTCTAAACCATTTAAAATTAATGGTTACTCAGACCAGAAGTGAAGAATGGGTATAGAAAGTGTGCGTGTGTGTCTTTATGTGTGTATTGTGGGCAACTAGAGCTACACATACAATAGACAGTCTGAGGGAAGAATCGACAAGACATGACAACTGACTGTACACTGTAATGAAGAATGCAACAGAAATTACATTTGATCCTAGGTAATGGCAAAGCACATAAATTGGACGTTCAGGAAATGTGTTCCATTTCACAGGAAGAGTGAATTGGTTTCAGACACACTGAATTTTGTCTGATCCTGACATCTCAAAATGAAACTGATTAACAACCAAAAGAGAAGCATGGCCTTGACATGCAGACTGAGATGGCAATAGGAAGAAATAAAAGAATAAATGGGGACTCTCAAGACACCTCTTTAATTTTAAATAAAATTCAAAATGATTGAAAAATAATTTCACAGATGTTCAAAGAATGTTCTTCCCTTGAGACTGGTTTGTAGACTCACTGGTTTAATCACATTACATGTTGAGCTAGTTAATATATAAACAGTATTTGAGAAAGATTTCAAAGCTCTCCTGCTTAAACTTCTAGCAAATAACTGCCAGGACGCAATTAGAGCCCACACACTTCAACTCTGAAGTCTGAAGCCAGATACGTATAAATGTGTTTAGTTTAAATTAGCTATAGGATGTGAGGACTGGGCGGATGATTGAATTTTTCTAAACTAGCTTAATGTTACAGCCATTTTTCTGTATCCTACGCTTATCCTACACGTTTTACATAAATGTGTATAAAGTGAAACACTTATTTTTATAGTTTTAACCTTTTATTCTCCTAAATTGTATAGCATAGTTCACATAGTTATCTTTCTATAGGCTCTAATAATAATATTTAGAATTAAAATCTCATTTCCATATGAATTATTAATATTTGTAGGTTACACATTGATTTATGCAAACAGTTTAGTAAAGTTACATGAAGAATAGAGAGGAAAATAATGGACCTAGTTTGTTGATCTTCACAGCTTTGAGAAGGTTATTTGATCCAAATGGCTCAAATTGTTCATAGGTATTAAGAATTTTGAGAGGTTTTGAATGAAATATTTTGATGGTAAAAGGGAACTTCAAAATATCTTAATAGAGAAGTAGTATGTTGAGGAAGCAATCTTTGAATATTGGAAATATATATAAATACATACTCTAAGTCTCATTCTCTTTGAATGAAAAATAATAACATATTATTAAATAAATAGCTTATATTTATTGAGGGCTTACTATTTGTAAGAACTTGGCATTGTTGTCATGTCACTTTAAAAAAAATTCTTTGAATCCTTCCAACAAGAATATTAAATATACTATAATTATGCCCTTTTACAGTTGAAAAAATAAATCATACCCAACAAGGTCAACTGGAGGCAGTTCTTATATAAGGACCTAAGTCTCCCAGACTCTGAGGCTACAGTCTCAACCTCCAGTTGCCACTGCCAACCAAGCTGGCATGCATTTACTGAACAGGTAGATTTGCCAGATTTAATAAATAGAAGTACAGGACATGCAGTGAAATTTGAACTTGAGATAAACAATGAATAATGCAATCACTATAGCAGAAGTGTGTCACATGTAATATTTAGCACATGCTTATACCCTCCTCCCATAAGTTGTTTACCTGAAATACAGTTTAACTGGGCTGCTTGCATTTTTTCTGACAACCCTACAAACAGGCTGTCTTGTTTTTTAGACAAGGCCTGGAGATCTGATCAGGAACTTAGAAGAGTTCAGAGAAACTAAAAGAGTGCAAAAGAGTTGCACTTAAAAGAGTTCAGAGAAACTAAAGTCTGTGGGAGATCAGAGATCATTTCTCAGCAAGCAGAATTTCAAATGACCATTTATTGTGTGTCATAAATAAGAAAATACTACACCAAGGAATTACTGGAAGAGGACATGTTTTTCTTCTACTAGACAATGTGCTGTTTCTACCGCAGTCCAGCACTTGGGGAGCACAGTAGTGGCCTGCTGTATACCTATGTGTTTAGTCTATGGGAATCTTCTGGTTGCCTGTGTTGAGTAGTTCTGTTCTCTTTAGTGCTAACTCTTTAACCTCAGGGTGCTAGTCTTTTACTTTAAAAGATTTAGTGTTATGTATTAAAGATCTGAGAGTCAAGTTAAATTATATAGTTATTTAATTAATTTCTCAATGCCATAATTTTCATAATTTTAATGCTTCCAAATAATTTTCATAGTTTTCTCCATTTAGTGAATAAATGAATGCTATCAGTTTTCTCCCTAAAAGATTATGCTCTTACATATGTCTAAGAGTTGTGGAGGGAGGATACTGGTTAATACACTAAATTGCTTTCTCCTTTGCTTTGTCTCTCTTGAGACTTTTTAATCTACTTTGATATACCTACACACCAACTTCATACTCTACCAATTAACCATTCATTACCTAATTATCTCCTCCAGCTGAGCACTCTACTTCTTTAGAATAATTTCCCCCTCATTATGATTCTTGTAACAGTATTATTTGCACTCTTTAGAAAGTTATTTCTAGTAACTTGAATTGCATTCAAATAATTCAGCTGATTTATAGAAGGCATTTTTCAATTTTCCTTAGATTTTTGCTATTGAAAGAGTTACACTGTAATTCTTAAGGCCACTTCAGAATTATCAGTCTCTCTTAGAATTTTACAAAATGTACTAAGCCCTCTTTTCAGTGCAGTATTATTAAAAAATTCCAGGATACTAAACATATGGTAGACAATTTCATTATTTTTCACAAATGATACTCAGGATAAGTAATATTATTTTGTGATTCTGAGTATTTAGAAAAATGAAACAAATATATTCCCATTGTAAAGTAGTTTTTTAAAAGCCTGCATTAAATAGCCATAATGGAGTAACTGGTACCCAGACTAGCCCTTCCATTATAAAGAATGATAAGAGAGGACAGCTGTTTTCAGGTAATGGGCAACAGGCAGTACATAGCTGTGAGTCTTACATAAAGGGAAATTCAATTTAGCCCCATAAATTCCCAGCTTCATGCCTGCGGACAATTTCCCAATGAACCACAGCTTGGAGCTGGGGTCCCAACAAAGCACACAATCCCACAAAGCTGAGTAGAAAGTGATTAGAATGAAGTGGCTGGAACCTGTTGGGCAAAGCATCAGGAAGGACAGTTCTGTGCAGAAGGAATGCCATTGGTCAAGGTGAGACACCTGCCAGTGCACAAGGGCTGGGATATATGTGCACAAAATGGGACCACTCAAGTCTAATGGGATACCAACCTCTACAGGGTTGAGTAGCAATGGAGCAGTGCTGGTCACGGGGAAAGGCACAAAAAACAGTGTCTGGTGACATCTGGCCTTGCCATTGGAGAGATCTCCTTAACATGTAAGCTGAGATGCCAGAAAGGCCTCAAAATAATGACATCCTGACAAAGCTGAAATCCAAGTCTGAAAAAAATCCTTAGGGAAGATAGGACATGGAATTTGAGTATTGCCAACCTATTGGGCCTGGGAAACACCTTGGGCCTCCCTTGAGTCTACATCAACAAAGTGTAAAACAAGTCTAAATAAATTCAAGGGGACCCAGAAGTAACTAAACTGCCAGCTAAAATTAAAATTTTCATAAAGAGAATTCTGCATTTTTACAAGATAGTATCCAAAGTGTCCAGAATTTAATACAAAACAAAACAAAAACTACCGTCAATAAAGTGCCGAGATGATTCGGTGAGGTAAGGATAGTCTTTTTCACAAATAATGCTGGGACAACTGGATAACTACACATGAAAGAACAAAGTTAAACTCCTACCTCACATCAAATACAAAAATTAATTCAAAATGGATCAAAGACCTAAACGTACATTAAAAATATATAATACTTGAGGGAAAACATAGGTGTAAACATTCACAGCCTTGCAGTAGGCAATGGTTTCTTAGATATGACACCAAAAGCACAAGTATCACAAGAAAAAAAATAGATATACTAGACTTAATCAAAATTAAACATTTCTATGCCTCAAAACATCCCATGAAGAAAGTGAAAAGACAATCCACTGAATGGAAGAAAATATTAAAAATCATATTTCTGATGAGAAACTTATATCCAGAATATACAAAGAACTCTTGCAACTTAATGAAAAGGCAAAACACTCATTTAAAACATAAGCAAAAGTTCTGAATATTTTTCAAAAGAAAGAAAAACATACAAATGGCCAATAAGCACATGAAAAGATGCTCAACATCATTAGCCGTCAGGGAAACACAAACCAAAACTATAGTGAGACACAACTTCACACCCACTATAATGGTTATGATCAAAACGACAGCAAATGAAGATACGGGGAAATTAAAACTCTTATACATTGCTGGTGGGAATGCAGAATAATGCAGTCTCTCTGAAAAACAGCTTGGCAATTCCTCAAACGACAACAACAAAAAACCAAAAACAAAAAAAACAGTTACCATACAATCTAGCAATACCACTCCTAGGTGTCTACTGGAGAGAAATAAGAACATGTTCACAGAAACTTACACATGGAGGTTCAAGAAAACATTATTCATAACAGTCACGAAGTGGAAACAATCCAAATATCCATAAACTCATGAATAAAGAAAATGTGCAACGGCATATTCATTGTTCTCCTGGCATATTAAGGGAGACTGGGGTCAGTGCGCCTGCGTGATTAGCGCCTCTGGACTCGCGAGAGCGATCACCCGGGATCTCAGGTGACGGGAGGACGCGGTTGGTTGGCTGACTCGGTTGTGCGGAAGGAAAAGGCCGGAACCCGAGGGCCGATGTCGAACCCTGATGACATTCCTTGACCTAAGAAGGTCAGACAAAGGAGGTGTGACGGTGGGATGATGGGAAGAAACGGGGTCGCAGCTACAGGAAAAAGAAGTCAGATCTTTGATGGAGCTCGTGCAGGTGGTGTTTGACTTTTGCAAGTGTTTCTGCTTTAAAACTGCCTGGAACCCGGTCCCTCCTTCCTGCCTGTAGTGCTGCACCTTAATCCTGGGACTTTTGCTGGGGTCCCTTCCTTGGACATGCCATCCTTATCCTTGGTTCGGCAGACCGGATGAGGTTCACCGTCGTTTCTCTGCTGAAAAAGCCCAGCCAGCAGCTCATCTCAGAGGTAAAAATCCCCCTTCCTACGCATGTGATTTACACTCAGCCGCCTGGATTCCCATTCAGCTTTGAGATATCTTGTCCTGGCTGGCATACCCTTCTCAAGTGTCACTTCTCTTGTGAAGCCTGATCCCAGAACACCCACGTAACCACTGGCTTCTCTGCAGCACGTCGCCTTGAACTTCTTATTGCCGCCGTAGCCTAGTCCACTGCCTGGAATTAGAAAAAGTCGGTAAAGCAGTTCTATTAAAACAAACTAATACATGTGACTTGAATGATAAAGGACTATAAAATTGAAGGTTTTTTAAAAGCCATAATGCTGAGCATAATGCCTGGCACATAATGGGTATTCATACTTTTTTTTGAATGCAGTAATAGGTAAATCATCTGGTCCAACTTGTCTTTTACAGATGAGGAGAGGGGAGACGCACACTTCCGAACAGCCGTAAGGTTTTCCCATGTCACCTAAGTTCCTACAAGGGAAGCAAAAAGTTGCCTTTGTTGGGCTATACCCTTTTTGCTGAAGATATCAGACAAAAAAGTAAGTCACCAGAATTTTTTAATGACCCACAGTAAGAAAGAAATGCTGTTTTTCATGTGGCTAAATTTAATCAATGTGCAGCAACCCTTCATTAGGGATTATGTTCTTTTTTTGTGTTAAAATGTCTCAGTAAGATTAAGAGTTACATAATAGGAGCTTGGGGGCATTTTTAATGACTATTTGACAAAATAAATATTAATAATATCTTCCTTTTAAGTACTAAAAAAATGAAGTACTGATACATGCTACAACATGGATGAACTTTGAACACATCTTGCTAAGTGAAAAAAGCCACAAAAGACCACATATTTTATGATTTCATTTATATGAAATGTCTAGAATAAGCAAATCTATAGAGGATAAAAGTAAATTAGTGGGGGAAAATGGGTAGCATGACTGCAAAAGGGTACATGGTTTCATTTAGGGGTGATGAAAATGTTCTTAAATTGAGTATGGTGATGGCACAAGTATGAGAATATACTAAGAACCATTGTGTTGTTCAATTTAGGTAAATGGTTAAATTATATGGTAAATTTTCTCAGTAAAGCAGTTGTTCACCCCCAAAGCAATGATCGTACAAAGAAATAATGATAAATATATAACTATATAATTATATATATGTGTGTACTAACGCGTATTACACATAGTCATGAAAAGGCAGTTAGTAAAAACCAAACCTGAAATGACACAAAGGTTATACTAAACAAATACAGATTTAAAGCATCTATTAAAAATATCTTTGAATAGTTAAAGCAAAAAGTAGTCTGAATTAATCGTAAATGCTAATCTTATCTGATAAATGGAGAAAATAATAATGAGAAGTTTAGAACTAACTAAAATTTAAGAAAACTATTTGATGGTCTTAGCAGATTACAGGTGACAGAATAAAAAAGTCAGTAAATTGAGGGCAGGTCTGTAGAAATTATCAGTCTGAAGAACAGAGGGACAAAGAACGAAGAAAAATGAGCCAAGTTTCTGGGGACCTGAGTGGAACAATATCAAACAATAAACTAATTGGGACAAAAAAAATTTGAAGAAAAAGACTAAAACCTTTAAAATGATATGAAAATTACATTTAGATTCCAGTAGCTCAGTCAACCACTAACAGCATAAATATAATCAGCAGGCACATTAAGGAAAGTTAGTCAAATTGTAGAAAACTAAGATAAAGAGAAAATCTTGAAAACAACCAGAAGGAAAAAAATTATATACATATGAACAATGGGAAGAATTTTTGCTGATTTCTCATCAATAATGATTTAAGCCCAAAAGAACAAAATATGTCCAGTGCACTGATGGATTTATAACATATGTGGAAGTAAAAGATCTGACAACAATCATCAAAGGATGTGAGATGCTAGACGGAGTTATACTGTTTAAGGTAATTGTATTTGCAAAGAAGGAAGTGGGAAATTGGATGTGAGGCTGTGAAGTGAGAAAGGGAATATAAAGTAATTGCATGAAGATGATGGAGCTGTTACTATTACAGGAGACGCTGTATAATAAGTGCGGACTACATTAGTGAACAAGACACTTTGTCCCTATTTTAAGTAGGGACAAAATAAAGTGACATAGTGAGTCTTGCAAGGAAGACAAATGAATTACACCAATGTTTATTTGACTGAGGTTGTAAATAAGTAATAAGGAACATTACAGTGTAGAATTTGATAAAGATGATATGGAGCGTTATTTGTGATAGTGATACAACAGCAGGTGGGTATTATATTTTATAACATTCAGCAATTTTTTCTATAATGAAGTTTATATATTGTTTTATTCTCAATTAGTGGTGACCTTCTTTGAGGCTATAACTCTCTTGTTCATCTTTGGATCTGTAACTACACTTAACCCTGTGTCTGACACAGTACAGACTATACCTTCAAAGATCATGAAATTTTCAACAAGAAAAATAAATTCCACAATAAAATAATTCCTATACAGATTATTGCCTTCTACCAAGTCCTGAAAAAATAAAGTGTTAGGTAATGGGTTGAGAATAACGTCCAGGTATATTTTCAGGATACCCAGGTTGGGAGTAAAACTTAGAAACAAAACAGACTTTCTTTAGTACAGGTTCTTAGAATGCCCTTTTCTATTAATAATTTTAAGTATTAGGAGAAGTTTGGTCTCCTGACTTTGAGGAAACTTTCTAGTATTTCCTTTGTGAGTAATTTTGGGAGCCTGGTTTTCACCAGTTTCTCTGATTTGGCCCAAGTTTAATCATGAGTAATATTAAACAAACTTGCAATTTTAAAAAAGTGAGAACTACATGCTGATTACTTGTTATTTTATGATACATGAAATCAGAAAAAGTCTAACTCTATTGTATTTATTATATTTTGTTTACTTTGTATAGTATAGAGAATAACATAAAGTATGTGTTATCATATTAACTTTAATTACACATTTCTTAAATTACCATGGTTTTATAACATTTTTTTCCTCTTTGGTCATTTGAAACTGTTTTGAAAAGAAAAACCATTAAAAAAAAAAAGAAACATTGAATTTTTATCTCAGAAGTTTCCTTTTACAAGTGATTGGCTATTTCCTAAGTGTAGAGCAGGGGTTCCCAACCCCTGGGCCATGGACCAGTACCGGTCCGTGGCCTGTTAGGAACTGGGCCGCACAGCAGGAGGTGAGTGGCCGGTGAGCCAGCAAAGCTTCATCTGTAGGTACAGCTGCTCCCCATCGCTCACATTACCGCCTGAGCTCTGCTTCCTGTTAGATCAGCGGCAGTATTAGCTTCTCATAGGAGCGCAAACCCTCCTGTGAACTGTGCATTCAAGGGATCTAGGTTGTGCGCTTATTATGAGAATCTAATGCCTGATGATCTAGGTGGAGTTGAGGCAGTAATGCTAGCACTGGGGAGCGGCTGCAAATACAGATTATCATTAGCAGAGAGGTTTGACTGCACAGAGAATGTAATAAATCAATTGCTTGCAGACCCATATCAAAACCCTATCAGTGAGTGGCAAGTGAAAACAAGCTCAGGGCTCCCAGTGATTCTGCTTTATGGTGAGTTGTATAATTATTTCATTATATATTACAATGTAATAACAATAGAAATAAAGTACACAATAAATGTAATGCGCTTGAATCATCCTGGAACCACCCTCCTTCCCCGTTGGTGGAAAAATTGTCTTCCACAAAACTGGCCCCTGGTACCTAAAAGGTTGGAGACTGCTGGTATAGAGTATGATGTTAATATATTTCTCTAGTTCCAATAATTCATTTTAACACTTATATGATAATTTTTTACTTTTTTATGTTAAGACAGTTAATTTTTTTTGCAAGTGACAGTTGGAAGAAGGAGATTTGTTCAGATTTTTTAAAAAGTTTCAATTGAATCTGTTGACACAACTAGCAAACATATGGCAAAGTAACTTACTTACATTCCAGTAAAATGCTTTCATCTTCTCAGATCTTAGCAATGTCATATAGCTTCCAGATATATAATGTAAAACTGATTATAATACATTGGACTGAAAAGTAAACTAAGGGCTGAGGGTATCAATATTATAATACCAAACCTTTCCCATCTAGATTATTTAAATTTATACCAACTAGGTTAGTAGTTTTTCTTTTTTTTTTTTTTTTTTGTGGTACGCGGGCCTCTCACTGTTGTGGCCTCTTCCGTTGTGGAGCACAGGCTCCGGACGCACAGGCTCAGCGGCCATGGCTCACTGGCCTAGCCGCTCTGCGGCATGTGGGATCCTCCCGGACCGGGTCACGAACCCGTGTCCCCTGCATTGGCAGGCAGACTCTCAACCACTGCATCACCAGGGAAGCCCTAGGTTAGTAGTTTTAGTTACCAAACATAGCTGATTGTTTCTATCACATAACCACTAATTTATCCAAAGGTGGTTATTGAGTCTTTATGACTATGCTAGACAATGCCACTTCAAAAATAAAATAAAGCATAATCATTGCCCTAACAATATTCACATTAGGTCATCTAGGGAATTTATTTTTAACGGAACTACTTCAATGAACTATAAATGACAAAATAGGCCTGGGTAGTTTTGGCCCAAAGTAGATATTGCTTTCTAAATTATTATATTTATAATAATATTAAATTGAAAAACATAATCTGAGAATAGTTGAGAGATTTAGAGATGGCATTAGCATATTGATATAGAAGTTGTCAAAAGAAGTTTAGAAACATTTATTGATACATAATTATAAAGAATTTATATCTCCAGGTGTACATCAGTCTGAGTGTACAGCAGTATGAATCATGAATAAAAAATAATATACTGAATTATCTCTGAAAATTGTTTTGGAAGAGCCGATTACAAAAAGCATCCCATGATCACTGATTCTGCAGTGGCATTATGTCAGGAAGTGTTCCATGTCAAATTCAGTTTAAATAATGTGTCTTTAACCAAGGTTAAGTTTTTCATTAGAGTAATTGTCAAAATAAAGTAGCACAATTATGCATTGTGATATCTAAGAGAGGCCTGGACTACCTTGAAAGACCTCTAATATTTATTTTACTACTAAACTCTATTTTACCAAATCTGTATTGAAAAAAGCGATATGTATGAACAGTTTGGAGCTTCCTATGTCACTTAGTTTACAAAGCCCATTTTTTCCTTTATATTGTAAATCTGAACATATAAATGAATTGAGAAAGGGTGTATTCTTTTGAAGAAGGTGTTCAGAAAATAGGTTATTATGTGGAGAAAAATCAAGTTGTTTTCTTCCTGAGAATATATAAAGGACAGGTTTACATTCATTTTAAACATTAAATATGAACGTGAAAGTATTCAGTTAATGCATATTATGATCATTGATTTTAGGTGTTAATTTGATTGGATCATAGGGTGTCCAGATATTTGGCTAAGCCTTCTTTCTGATTGAGTGGCATGCCTGAAGAGGACATGAAAGCTCCAAACCCCTTCTCTTATATCTTGCTGTATGAATCTCTTCCATATGGCTGTTCCTGCGTTGTATTCCTTTATAACGAAGTAGTAATCTACTAAGTCAAATGTCTTCCTGAATTCTGTAAGCTGCTCTAGCAAATTAATCAAAACCGTGTAGGGTGTCATTGGAACCTCCAATCTATAGCCAATCAGTCAGCACAGGTAACAAGGTGGACTTGTGACTGGTGTCTTAAGTGGGGGTGGGGGCAGTCCTGCAGGACTGAGCCCTTAACCTATGGATCCTGATGCTATCTCTAGGTAGACAGTGTCAGAATTGAGTTGAATTGTGGGACATCCAGCTGGTGCCAGAGAGTTGCTTGGTGGTGTGGAATAAGCACAGACATGATGAAAAATTTCTTTATGTACATTTCAAAAAAACATGAAGAAGAAGCAGCTAAGGCTGAGTGTAAGAAGAATGAAAAAGAAAAAGATAAATAAAAGACAAAATCAGGGATTTTGGGCTTCCCTGGTGGCGCAGTGGTTGAGAGTCCGCCTGCCGATGCAGGGGACGTGGGTTCGTGCCCCGGTCCGGGAAGATCCCACATGCCGCAGAGCGGCTGGACCCGTGAGCCATGGCTGCTGAGCCTGCGCGTCCGGAGCCTGTGCTCCACAACGGGAGAGGCCACAACAGTGAGAGGCCCGCGTACCACAAAAAAAAAAAATCAGGGATTTTTATATCTCGTATGGGGCACCATTTCAGTGTAAATGTGGTACTACTCTTCCACACTGAGAAAGTGAATTTTTTTAACTTGTGTAGTGAGAGGATAGGATAGCACAAACTGAACTGGGTCCTAATTCTGTCCAATTGAATACTTTATTGTAATGATGGTTACTCTTCATGGTCATCTTAGTCTGCCCCCACCATTTTTTTTTTGAATAAAACTTGTATAGAATGGGAATGATGAAGGAAAAACATCTAGATCTAGACCTGGATCTGTCTAATCTTCTGTTGGTTCTGTTTCTCTGGAGAACCCTGACTAATACACACATTATATAGGAAAATATATTTGTGATCCAGAGATGAGAAAGGACTTCCTAAAACTCTCAGAGTACTACCCTAAGGTATGATGTTGGTGGCTATGATTATATAAAGTTAAAATTTTCTGTTCAGTGACATATCCTATGCATTAATAGATCATAGATTGGGAAAAGATACTTATAGTTTTTAAAACTAGTAGCTAATATCTAGGATTTGAAGACATTCCTGTAAACTGGCAAGAAAAAAAGGGTCTTCAGTATCAAAATAGCAAAAAATATGAAGAGAAAATTTACAGAAGAGGATTTCCAAGCCACACACATTAGTAACCAAAGGAAAGGAAATATCAATGAGGTATTACACAGAAGTCATTAGAATGACAGAATAAGCAGTGGAATGAAGCCACGTGTTGGTAGTTGTGTGAGGACATGGGAATTCTCATGCACAGCTGGTGCAAGGGGTGGTGGGTGTAGCCGTATTGAAGAAGAATCTTTTAAGACTTATTCAAATTAAGTAGACTCAGGTCTTCAGACCTAGAAACTTGGCTTTTGCGTGCATATGCAAAAGAAGCTCCCACACAGGTGCATATGGGGACATGAATGAGGTTGCTCATTGCAACTAAATATTGGGGGAATAAATGAAAAAATTGTCTGTTACAAGTTTCTTTTTGAGAACCATTTCTGTGTTAAATGAAGTAGGACTAGTAGATCAGGCAAAAGAAGAACATTTGAGTGCTGTTTGGCTGGATTTTCGCATCTTACGAGAAAAGAAAAACAAAGCTTAAGCATAGGATGAGGAAAAGCTATGCATGTGTGTACTGCATTGTGTTCAAGAGATAAGCTCCATGGTTCTCTGCTCTACTGTAATTAAGATAGTTGTTAATACAATCAGTGTGCTAAGAGGAGATGGACTTTCTTTAGACAGATAAAATATATGAAGAGAAGAGTTAAGGGATCATGGAAGAAAATAGAAAATAGAAATCATGGAAGAAATAGAAAATAAAGGATTGGGATCTGAGAAAAAGTGCCTGTTGGAAGGTGAAATTTTCCACGTTTTCTATGCCCCCAGAGAAACCTGTAGATTCTTCTAGTACAGAACTTCATCTTATTGTAATTATTTGTATACTCTGGTCTTCGCAACTACACTGAAGAACCCTCCAGGGCAGAAACCATATTTCTTTTCTTTTCTTTTTTTTTTGCGGTACGTGGGCCTCTCACTGTTGTCGCCTCTCCTATTGCGGAGCACAGGCTCCGGACGCGCAGGCTCAGCGGCCATGGCTCACGGGCCCAGCCGCTCCGCGGCATGTGGGATCTTCCCGCACCAGGGCACGAACCCGTGTCCCTTGCATCGGCAGGCAGACTCTCAACCACGCCGCCACCAGGGAAGCCCGGTATTTCTTAGTCTTATATCCATGGTTTCCTAGTACAGTAGCTGACGCACAGTTGGCTTCCAATAAATCTTGGTTGAGTGAACATATTGCCTGATTACAGAAGGCATAACTGACTGAATCTGTGTTTTATCTCTTGTGGTGAAGGCTTTTGGTTCCCCTCCCAGATACATTCAACAGCCTCCACTATCCCATCATCCAGCTTCAGTGCTTATGGGTTAATTGTTTATACTTTCACCCTTTTCTGGGGACTTGCCCTTAACTTGAAGGTGCTTTCTAGGATGTTAGGTACTCACCCTAGACATGAGTTTCACCATTGGAAAAAAAATTGAGGTAAGAGAGATTAATTTATAATTTTGACAGGATAATTCAAATTAAATTTATAAGATTCACATGCAAGCCCAATGTAATTGTGCACAGTAAAATTTGTATAAGTATGGACAGCATTCCCCAAATAAGTGGTACAAATTATTTCTAGGGAAAGAAATGTTCCCAAATTAATGTTGCCTTATTAATGATTCATGCATTTAGTGAAAAAAAAAATCGTGTGATTTTTTTTTAAATTGATTCTCTACTAACACAAATCTGTAAATCTTGAAAATATAGAAATTATATTGACTTCCAAATCTGTTTTATTAGAGAAGGAATATATCATTTCCTACCCACGGTTATGTGACCAGTTAATATTTAAAATGTTGGGAAAGTAACATGACAAACTGCAGTTTCTTTACTGCTCCCCACTCAAAGCAATTTATGTATTCAAATAGGTTAGAAATAACTTTCTGTTATCAGTTGAAATATTTCATCATGTCACCTACCTACCATAACAGTTCAAGATGCTGAAACTTATTTGAATATCACGCTGGGTTGGTGAGAGTTCAATTAATTATTTTATTTGGCTGTCACTATGCAACTCGTATTTCAAATTTTTAAATAGAAAAAAAAAAAGCTGTAAATGAGACAGCTTATAGGATGTGGCAGTGACATTGCTGACTTCCAGGTCAGTCATAGTTAATTTTAGGAGGGAAAAAAGGTAAGTACAAAAATCGTAATTTTTTTAAAATTTAATTTAGAAGCCAGGAAATGGAAGTTATACTTTTTTCAGAAGTAGAAAATTATTGTTGGGGACACCTAGGCTGCTGCAGTGTTTTTCATTTGGGGCCTTCAAAATCCGTTTCAATGTTGCAAGTGTTTGTTTCATTTTCTTTTATTTTTGGTGATAATTCTTAGTAAAAAGGAAACCATGGGCTCTGCAGAAAGAACAGTTGAAAAGTTTAGATCAACTTAAGTAGTCAGGTTGGATTCACTGTTGAAGTAAGTAATATTTTCTGATATCGAGGATGATATTAAAAGGCAGAATCAATGTTGATTTAGCAGTGTAAAAATTATCAAAAATTAAAATTGAGTATATTATTTTAAAATAAATGGATGTACCTTTCAGTTACAAAACCAGGTATTTTTCCATGACATTATTTGAAAATTACAGTATTTTAACAAATTATGGAAGAAAATAACTGAAATTCAGTTTAAAATTCTAGCTCCTGAGACAGAATAATGCTATAAAATATTGAAGACACTTAATTGGAGAAAAGCTGGAGATACACATAGATGAAGAAAAGCATTCAACTGTACCCTTTAGTCCATTATATCACTTTCGCAGTAATTAGGTCTTGTGAACACAGTATCTTAGGGCACCTCATATGCGGCACCTTTCTGGGAGCAATACAACAGACTATGAAAGAAGCAAAATGTGTATATATGTATGTGTATATGCCCTCACTTTTAGTAAATAATCACATGTCCAAGGAAAATGCAGAAGGTTGGGTTTAAAACCTGAAGAGCAACTTAACGTGACAAGAGGACATGAATACCTTGCTGTTAACCAAATAAGACAAGTTTCACTGCTCAGGCGCTAGTGCAAATTCATTTAAAGTCAGCAGAGCCAATTCCAACAGAGCTGACACTAGAATGATTCAGATGTTAATCCTGTTGTGTAGTCGAAGTGGAGTCAAAGGCTTGATGATACCTAGAAAACTTATGTTTCTCAAACGTACTCAATTTTGAGGAAAAATGTCAACCAAAGTTTATCTGTGAAGCGTCTGTGAAATTTGGTTAGACCTGCTTTGTGTTCACTTGTTTTCTATTTAAAAATAGATGCTCCAAAACTTTAAAATATATTGTTATTCCATTTTTTAAAATTACTTTTAAGAGATAAGAACATGTAATTCACATAAAGTCCCGAGCAGTCATAGACACATGTAAGTTTCTTCTCTAGATAAGAAATAAACCTAGAATATGAGAGTAACATAAAATATTAAGTTTTTTTTTTCAGACAGATTACATTCTGTGTCACCAAACATATTTTTCTATCATTTTGATGGAAAATGTTTCATCCGTTACTTTCCTATGAGTATATACCCAATTCAAGATTGTTTTGTATTAGAATGAATATTTATGGAGTATACTTACAAATTGGACAGTCTGCATTGTCTCCATCTTTTTCTTGTCATCAGTCAGAGAATTCAGAAATAAAAATTATCATCACTAGAAACCTTAAGAGGAAATAATGTAATCTAAGAAAATTTAGTCCAGTTGCACAGCATGTGAATATGTATCTGAATGCATATGAAAACATACATGTGAAGGTTTTAAAATGGCCACCGATATTTTGAAATTCCTGCCATCGAGGTGGGGGGGGTTATTTTGGTTTTTTGCCATTTAAGTTGTAGGAGTTCTTTATATATTTTGAATATTAACCCCTTATCAGATATATGGTTTACAAATATTTTCTCCCATTTCACTCTGTTGTTTCCTTTGCTGTGCAGAAGCTTTTAGTTTGATATAGCTATCACTTATTTATTTTTATTTTTGTTGCTGGTGTTTTCAATGTCATGTCCAAAATAGCATCGTTAAAACCACTGTCATGAAGCTTTTCCCTGTGTTTTCCTCTAGAAGATTTACAGTTTCAAGTGTCATATTGAAATAATTAAACCATTTGTGGGTTCATTTTGTGTATGGTGTAAGATGTGTCCGATAAGTGTCCAATTTCATTCTGTTGCATGTGGATATCCAGTTTTCCAAAATCATTTGTTTAAGAGACCATCCTTTTGCCTTTGTGTATTCTTGGAACCCTTGTTGAAGATCAGTTGACTGTATATGAGTAGGTATATTTCTGGGCTTTCTATTCTATTCCTTTGATCTATATGTCTGTTTTTATATAAGTATGATGCTATTTTAATTATTCTATCTTTGTAATATATTTTGAAATCAGGAAGTATGATGCCTCCAGCTTTGTTCTTCTTTCTTAAGATTGCTTTGAAATGGGCAAATGGCTTAAATAGACATTTCTCCAGACAAAAGGTACAAATAGCCAACAGGTATATGGAAAGATGTTCAACATCCCTAATTGTCAGTGAAATGCAAATCAAAATCACAATGATATGTAACTTCATACCTGTTAGAATGCCCATCAAAAAAAAAAAAATGAGAGATAGCAAATGTTGGCAAGGATGTGGAGAAATTGGAACCTTCACACTATTGTTTGAAGTGTAAAATTGTCCAGCCTCTATGGAAAACAATCTTGAGGTTTCTCAAAAAATTAAAAATACAACTATCATATGATCTAGTAATCCCACTTCTGGGTATTTATCCAAAATAATTGAAATCAAGATGAATAGATATCCACACTCCCATGCTCATTGCAGCATTACTTATAATAGCCAAGATATGGAAACAACCTAAATGTCCATTGATGGATGAACAGATAAAGAAAATGTGGTATACACATACAATGGAATATTATTTAGCCTTATAAAAAGAGAATTCTGCTGTATGTGATAAAATGGATGGACCTGGAGAACATTATGCTCTGTGAAGTAATCAGCCACAGAAGGACAAATACTACCTGAGTCCACTTACATGAAGAGTTTAGGACTGACATGTACACACTACTATACATGAAAGAGATAACCAACAAAGTGCTACTCTATAGCACAGGGAACTGGGCTCAATATTCTGTAATAACCTAAATGGGAAAAGAATTTGAAAAAGAATAGATGCATGTATATGTATAACTGAATCACTTGACTGTACACCTGAAACTAATACAACTTTGTTAATCAACTATGGTCCAATATAAAATAAAAATTTTTTAAAAAGGAGTCAAACTCATAGAGCAGAGCGTAGGATGGTGATTGCCAAGGGCTGAAGGGAGGGGAAAATGGGGAGTTTCTGTTCAAATGGTATAGAGTTTCACTTATACAAGATGAATACTTGTCAGAGATCTGCTGTGCAGCATTGTGCCTGTACTTAACAATTCTGTAGTGTGTACTTAAAAATTGTTAAAAGGGTAGATCTCATGTTAAGTGTTCTTACCACAAAAAAAGAGGGTGTTTATGTCCCCACTTTTTAGAATTGGGCAGGCTTGTGACTGCTTCAAACAATAGAGGATGGCACAAGTGATGGTATGTGACTTCTGAAACGAGGTCATAAAAGACTGTGCACTTTTCTCCTGGATCTTTTGAAGTACTGGCTTTGGAGACATTTACTCTCAGTACTCAGTCTTGGAACCAAACCATATGATTGGGTGAGCCGAAGCCACAGTTGGCTAAGCCCTTAGAGCCATCCTAATCAAGGCACCAGATATGTGAGTGAAGAAGCCTCCGGATGGCTCCAGCCTCCAGTCTTTGTAGTCTCCCCTGGTGCTGATGGAGCAGAGACAAGCCATCCCTGCTGTGCCCTGTCAAGCTCCCTGACTCACACACCCTTGAACACAGTAAAAACATTGTTTTATGGCATAAACTTGGGATGGTTTGTAATGGCGTTAATAGGAACAGTGTATGCATTTCAATGTGTTTTAAAATTAAATAGTACCCTAATCTTATAATAAAATTTAAAACTCACTCTAATTAAAAATAAATCTTTTGATGACTTTTTTCTGAAAGTAGAAATAAACTTCCATGAGTTGTATATAATTCTAAATATAATTCTAAGCCAGGGCATACTTTGAAATGAAACTTCTATGGAGTAGTTGGTAATATGTAGCTTGAAATCTGTGTCTAGGAAGAGAAAAAAAAAAAAAAAAGGCAAAATCTCACAGCCCCCAAATGGAGAAACAAACCATTGCATTAGAAACTTCATATTAAAATATAAATTTATAGAATGCTTTATAATGAATGATATTTCATTTAAATATGATCAAAGTAGAAATACTAAATTGTGAATTTTAGTATTAGGTATATATCCACCTTTCAGTAAAAATATTTAAATAATCCTTGCAGATAGAGCCTAAAATAATACCTTGAGCATTTTTGTATGTGTGCCCTCAAGGGGACACCTATCTTACTAATAAAAATAATAAGTGGAAAATATAATCATATATAAAACATGCACTGTAATTCATTTAATAAAATAATTGAATGTGTGACCTGTTAAATAATTCACGTGGACTTGTAGGGTTTAAATAGTGTGAATGTTTGTGACTTCTTTAGGGATGTGACATTTAATCTGCTGCCTGAAACATGGAATAGAACCCATTAAGCAAAGTTCCTAGAGAAGATAGTTTTAGGTAGAGGCACCATGAAGCCCTAAAGCTCTTCTACAAGAAAAGAGACATCTGTGCCCTGATGGGAGGGGAATTGAGCAGTAGCATTGTGAACAGTGATGAGATAATTCATTTCACATACTTTGCACATAGCTAAACATTCTTATCTCAAGAACAGTAAATATTCTTAGTTTTACTAAAGATATGTTCTCAAAAATTGCTGGGCTGTGTTTTTGTTATTTGTTATTTTGTTTTTGCTGGGCTGTTATTTTTGTTTTGTTATTTTGTTAATATTTATAGGAACTCCATTCTGGCCATTTTAGATATTGACTGGGAATTGTGTGTATTGGCTGATTTTACAACTCTAGGTAAACTATGCACAGAGGATTGAAAAAAAGTGACATTTTTAATATATTTTTCTGTGATTTACTTAATAGAAAACAAATGTCTTCAAAAAGATAGGAAGATGGTAATAGATTTGTGGAGACCATGATGACTACTCCCTGGGAAACTTTTTAATCAACAGTAATTTAGAAGGAGGTTACTGATGAGAAAAGGGCATCTTTTACGTGGAACAAAAAGCAATCAACTCTAGGTATTATTTTCTATTCACTAGGAAGCATTGAATGTGCCAGACTTTGACTTAAAACTTTTTCTTGGAAGACACTTAAGTTTCTAAATGTCTTTTTACAATTTGATCAAAGACATTAAAATGTAATCAGTAAATTTGAGAATAATCATGTGTATTTATTCTCTTTCAGAGAAACAAAACAATTCAAGCATATATACATCATTACACAAACAATATTACTATTTCTTTAAAAATTGTGTTGCATTAAAAAAACACATTGGAATATAGAACTAAATCAAGGACTATTTTGAAATGTGATGACGTGTATGTGAATGTGCTTTGTATACATTCTCATTTTTAACATTCTTACTGTTAATTAATAGTTTCTCTAACAATAACAAACCAAACCAAAGTATCTTGCATTTTGTTTAGTTACTTAAGATTTAACTTATCTAGTACTGATTCTGCTTGTCCCACAATGAGCTAATCACTAAGTTAAATTGATTCCTCAGTACATCTTCTGTTTCACACTGTAGTCAACGTTCTTTTTGCTGAATCCTATGCCTTTGATGACCACATTTTCTGTTCCTCCTGCCTTCTTTACTAATGGTTCTTGTCAAATCAGTCTTCATAAAATCACTTTATTGTAGGCACTCTCCTGTTCAGTAAACCAAAACTACACTATTGGTATTGAATCAAGTCTTATCTAAGAGTCCTGACATCTGGCAACTTTATAATATATTCTAAATAACCTTCTATGCTCCAACATGAATTCTTCTTTAAAAAGAAAGTGTCTCATTATTCGCTCTTCATTGTCAATGTGTGCTAAGGAAAAAACAGGATGTAAATTTCTATCTCTCTTTTTATAGGAAGATTACAACCCTTCTTACTTGTTTCTCCTTATTTCTCTCCTGCACACATGGAAAATGTCTTCCAGATGTAGAAAATGAACTTTCCATTTGCCTGTGTTTGACTCTTCTCCTTAGCCTAATGCTATATTAATCGAATGTAAAAAAAGGTCTAGGTACTAAAAAACAAATAAGAGTAAAAATATTCCTACTGTAAGAATGGTCTCTGTTCCATGGTATATATGACTTTCCTTGTAATTTAACCAAGCCAACTCTAGGCAGCATGACCTACTCAGAAAATAAAAAGACATCAAAAACAGTATCATGTAACCGTTCATTTTTTATTTTCCCACCCTACACTTTTGTGTTCATCTCTTCAGCTCAGAAATATTGTCTCTAACTCAGTAGGTTCTCTCCTGGATTTTCATGTGTTAATATCTCTGTAGAGTGTTCATTGATACCTACTGTTTGATATTGACATTTGTTATTGCCTTGGGTGACCCATCATTCAAGCTCCAAGACCATAACACACCAATTCCTTAAGGTTTTATATTTGTTATAGAATTTATATTTCTCACCATCCATATAAAGCTGCCTGGGTATATCCCTTACCAGCTCTTCTTCTCTGGCAAAGCTGAGATGTTAGTTTCTAGGGCAAATGATAAGGAAACATTGCTATAAAGTAAGATGGAATGAATGCAAGAAACATCCATTTATTCACTCAAAATATTAACTGCTACTTGCTATGTGTGTAGCAGGGTTTCCAGTGCTCAGGATGCAGTTGTAAATGAAACAGGAAAACACTTTCTATCCTTCTGAATTGTTATTCAATAGGATGAAGACATACACACAAGAAAAATATGAATAATACAGACTACATATATTAGTGACAAGGGATAAAGATTCAGAAATTATGAAAGAGTGATTATACAAGTTAGAGATGTGTGTGGAATTATTGATAGAGTGAGTGTGGATGACCTAACTGAGAAGGTAAATTTTTGAGTAAAGATTTGTAATAAAAAGGCCCTTAAGACAGCAGCACACCTGTGTGCTCACGGAGCACTGAGGAGCAGGCTGGGGTGGCTGAAGTAGAAAGAGCAAGGGTGGAAATAATAGGAGACAAGATCGATGCGGTGATAGATCATGCAGGATGTCTTAAATACTGTGTTTATTACCATCAGAGATATATAAAGCCATGAGAATGTTTAAAGAAAACAAAAACATGATCCCATTCCTGAGTTACATGCTGAAATTCTGGTAGCTGTTTTGAGAATTGGGGGGCTGAGACAGAAGACTGGATAAATGGCCGCTGCAACAGTGTAGTCAAGAGACTGGTGTCTAGAGTGAGGACAGCGTGAAGAGTGAAAATGGTCAAATTCCAGACACCTCTTGTTAGGATATCATCATCTGGATTTACTGTTCACTAGGTCTAGGGAGTGAAAGAAGGAAAGGAATCAAAGATGATAAGAAATATTTTGGCCTAAGCAATTGGAATAATGTAGTTGGCATTAACTGAGATGCAATAACTACAGGAGCTGCTTTGGGAGTTTGGAGTACCAGGATCTCAGTTTTGTATGTGATGTGTGTGAGGTATTGAAGTAGGCAGTTAAATATAACTGGAATTTAGGGAAAGGTCTGGCTTAGAGATATGCATATGCAGGTCATTAGCAAATGAATTGTATTAAAACCATAATGCTGGTTAAATCACCTAAGGATTAAGTTCTGGGTCATCTGACATTTAGAAAGTAGGTTAATGAGAAAAATGTGAAAAATGCAGTGAGAGGTTTCCAAAACGAAAGAGGGAAAGTCAGTTGATGTGGCATCTTGGATGCCATGGGGAAAAGTATTTTAAGAAGCAAAAAGTAATTCCCTGTGACAATCAAGTATAATAAGAATTGTGAAAGAGCTACCAAATTTAGCTTCTTGGGAATCATTGGCAACTTTGGCAAGAGCAATTCAGGAGTAGTGCAGGAAGAAATTTTTTTTTTTTTTTTAACATCTTTATTGGGGTATAATTGCTTTACAATGGTGTGTTAGTTTCTGCTTTATAACAAAGTGAATCAGTCATACATAAACATATGTTCCCATATGTCTTCCCTGTTGCGTCTCCCTCCCTCCCACCCTCCCCATCCCACCCCTCCAGGCTGTCACAAAGCACCGAGCCAATATCCCTGTGCCATGCGGCTGCTTCCCACTAGCTATCTACCTTACTGCGTTTGTTAGTGTGTATATGCCCATGACTCTCTCTCGCCCTGTCACAGCTCACCCTTCCCCCTCCCCATAACCTCAAGTCCGTTCTCTAAGAGGTCTGCGTCTTTATTCCTGCTTTACCCCTAGGTTCTTCATGACATTTTTTTCTTAAATTCCATATATATGTGTTAGCATACGGTATTTGTCTTTTTCTTTCTGACTTACTTCACTCTGTATGACAGACTCTAGGTCTATCCACCTCATTACAAATAGCTCAATTTCGTTTCTTTTTATGGCTGAGTAATATTCCATTGTATATATGTGCCACATCTTCTTTATCCATTCATCCGATGACGGGCACTTAGGTTGTTTCCATCTCCGGGCTATTGTAAATAGAGCTGCAATGAACATTTTGGTACATGACTCTTTTTGAATTTTGGTTTTCTCAGGGTATATGCCCAGTAGTGGGATTGCTGGGTCATATGGTAGTTCTATTTGTAGTTTTTTAAGGAACCTCCATACTGTTCTCCATAGTGGCTGTACCAATACACATTCCCACCAGCAGTGCAAGAGTGTTCCCTTTTCTCCACACCCTCTCCAGCATTTATTTTTTCTAGATTTTTTGATGATGGCCATTCTGACTGGTGTGAGATGATATCTCATTGTAGTTTTGATTTGCATTTCTCTAATGATTAATGATGTTGAGCATTCTTTCATGTGTTTGTTGGCAGTCTGTATATCTTCTTTGGAGAAATGTCTATTTAGGTCTTCTGCCCATTTTTGGATTGGGTTGTTTGTTTTCTTGTTATTGAGCTGCATGAGCTGCTTGTAAATTTTGGAGATTAATCCTTTGTCGGTTGCTTCATTTGCAAATATTTTCTCCCATTCTGAGGGTTGTCTTTTGGTCTTGTTTACGGTTTCCTTTGCTGTGCAAAAGCTTTGAAGTTTCATTAGGTCCCATTTGTTTATTTTTGTTTTTATTTCCATTACTCTAGGAGGTGGGTCAGAAAGGATCTTGCTTTGATTTATGTCATAGAGTGTTCTGCCTATGTTTTCCTCTAAGAGTTTGATAGTTTCTGGCCTTACATTTAGGTCTTTAATCCATTTTGAGCTTATTTTTGTGTATGGTGTTAGGGAGTGATCTAATCTCATACTTCTACATGTACCTGTCCAGTTTTCCCAGCACCACTTATTGAAGAGGCTGTCCTTTCTCCATTGTACATTACTGCCACCTTTATCAAAGATAAGGTGTCCATATGTGCATGGGTTTATCTCTGGGCTTTCTATCCTGTTCCATTGATCTATCTTTCTGTTTTTGTGCCAGTACCATACCGTCTTGATGACTGTAGCTTTGTAGTATAGTCTGAAGTCAGGGAGCCTGATTCCTCCAGTTCCTTCTTTCGTTCTCAAGATTACTTTGGCTATTCGGGGTCTTTTGTGTTTCCATACAAATTGTGAAAGTTTTTGTTCTAGTTCTGTGAAAAATGCCACTGGTAGTTTGATAGGGATTGCATTGAATCTGTAGATTGCTTTGGGTAGTAGAGTCATTTTCACAATGTTGATTCTTCCAATCCAAGAACATGGTATATCTCTCCATCTATTTATATCATCTTTAATTTCTTTCATCAGTGTCTTATAATTTTCTGCATACAGGTCTTTTGTCTCCTTAGGTAGGTTTATTCCTAGATATTTTATTCTTTTTGTTGCAATGGTAAATGGGAGTGTTTTCTTGATTTCACTTTCAGATTTTTCATCATTAGTGTATAGGAATGCCAGAGATTTCTGTGCATTAATTTTGTATCCTGCCACTTTACCAAATTCATTGATTAGCTCTAGTAGTTTTCTGGTAGCATCTTTAGGGTTCTCTATGTATAGGATCATGTCATCTGCAAACAGTGACAGCTTTACTTCTTCTTTTCCAATTTGGATTCCTTTTATTTCCTTTTCTTCTCTGATTGCTGTGGCTAAAACTTCCAAAACAATGTTGAATAATAGTGGTGAGAGTGGGCAACCTTGTCTTGTTCCTGATCTTAGTGGAAATGCTTTCAGTTTTTCACCATTGAGGATGATGTTTGCTGTGGGCTTGTCATATATGGCCTTTATTATGTTGAGGAAAGTTCCCTCTATGCCTACTTTCTGCAGGGTTTTTATCATAAATGGGTGTTGAATTTTGTCAAAAGCTTTCTCTGCATCTATTGAGATGATCATATGGTTTTTCTCCTTCAATTTGTCAATATGGTTTATCACATTGATAGATTTGCGTATATTGAAGAATCCTTGCATTCCTGGAATAAACCCCACTTGATCATGGTGTATGATCCTTTTAATGTGCTGTTGGATTCTGTTTGCTAGTATTTTGTTGAGGATTTTTGCATCTATGTTCATCAGTGATATTGGCCTGTAGTTTTCTTTCTTTGTGACATCCTTGTCTGGTTTTGGTATCAAGGTGATGGTGGCCTCGTAGAAGGAGTTAGGGAGTGGTCCTCCCTCTGCTATATTTTGGAAGAGTTTGAGAAGGATAGGTGTTAGCTCTTCTCTAAATGTTTGATAGAATTCGCCTGTGAAGCCATCTGGTCCTGGGCTTTTCTTTGTTGGAAGATTTTTAATCACAGTTTCAATTTCAGTGCTTGTGATTGCTCTGTTCATATTTTCTATTTCTTCCTGATTCAGTCTTGGCAGGTTGTGCATTTCTAAGAATTTGTCCATTTCTTCCAGATTGTCCATTTTATTGGCATAGAGTTGCTTGTAGTAATCTCTCATGATCTCTTTTATCTCTGCAGTGTCAGTTGTTACCTCTCCTTTTTCATTTCTAATTCTATTGATTTGAGTCTTCTCCCCTTTTTTCTTGATGAGTCTGGCTAGTGGTTTATCTATTTTGTTTATCTTCTCAAAGAACCAGCTTTTAGTTTTATTGATCTTTGCTATTGTTTCCTTCATTTCTTTTTCATTTATTTCTGATCTGATTTTTATGATTTCTTTCCTTCTGCTAGCTTTGGGGTTTTTTTGTTCTTCTTTCTCTAATTGCTTGAGGTGCAAGGTTAGGTTGTTTATTCGAGATGTTTCCTGCTTCTTAAGGTGGGCTTGTATTGCTATAAACTTCCCCCTTAGAACTGCTTTTGCTGCATCCCACAGGTTTTGGGTCGTTGTGTCTCCATTGTCATTTGTTTCTAGGTATTTTTTGATTTCCTCTTTGATTTCTTCAGTGATCTCTTCATTATTAAGTAGTGTATTGTTTAGCCTCCATGTGTTTGTATTTTTTACAGATCTTTTCCTGTAATTGATATCTAGTCTCATGGCGTTGTGGTCAGAAAAGATACTTGATACAATTTCAATTTTCTTAAATTTACCAAGGCTTGATTTGTGACCTAAGATATGATCTATCCTGGAGAATGTTCCATGAGCACTTGAGAAAAATGTGTATTCTGTTGTTTTTGGATGGAGTGTCCTATAAATATCAATTAAGTCCATCTTGTTTAATGTATCATTTAAAGCTTGTGTTTCCTTATTTATTTTCATTTTGGATGATCTGTCCATGGGTGAAAGTGGGGTGTTTAAGTCCCCTACTATGAATGTGTTACTGTCGATTTCCCCTTTTATGGCTGTTAGTATTTGCCTTATGTATTGAGGTGCTCCTATGTTGGGTGCATAAATATTTACAATTGTTATATCTTCTTCTTGGATCGATCCCTTGATCATTATGTAGTGTCCTTCTTTGTCTCTTTTAATAGTCCTTATTTTAAAGTCTATTTTGTCTGATATGAGAATTGCTACTCCAGCTTTCTTTTGGCTTCCATTTGCATGGAATATCTTTTTCCATCCCCTTACTTTCAGTCTGTATGTGTCTCTAGGTCTGAAGTGGGTCTCTTGTAGACAGCATATATAAGGGTCTTGTTTTTGTATCCATTCAGCTAATCTGTGTCTTTTGGTGGGAGCATTTAGTCCATTTACATTTAAGGTAATTATCGATATGTATGTTCCTATTCCCATTTTCTAAATTGTTTTGGGTTCGTTATTATAGGTCTTTTCCTTCTCTTGTGTTTCTTGCCTAGAGAAGATCCTTTAGCATTTGTTGTAAAGCTGGTTTGGTGGTGCTGAACTCTCTCAGCTTTTGCTTGTCTGTAAAGGTTTTAATTTCTCCATCAAATCTGAATGAGATCCTTGCTGGGTAGAGTAGTCTTGGCTGCATGTTTTTCTCCTTCATCACTTTCAGTATGTCCTGCCACTCCCTTCTGGCTTGTAGGGTTTCTGCTGAGAGATCAGCTGTTAACCTTATGGGGATTCCCTTATGTGTTATTTGTTGTTTTTCCCTTGCTGCTTTTAATATGCTTTCTTTGTATTTAATTTTTGACAGGTTGATTAATATGTGTCTTGGCGTATTTCTCCTTGTATTTATCTTGTATGGGACTCTCTGTGCTTCCTGGACTTGATTAACTATTTCCTTTCCCATATTAGGGAAGTTTTCAACTATAATCTCTCAAATATTTTCTCAGTCCCTTTCTTTTTCTCTTCTTCTTCTGGAACCCCTATAATTCGAATGTTGGTGCGTTTGATGTTGTCCCAGAGGTCTCTGAGACTGTCCTCAGTTCTTTTCATTCTTTTTTCTTTATTCTGCTCTGCAGTAGTCATTTGCACTATTTTATCTTCCAGGTCACTTATCCGTTCTTCTGCCTCAGTTATTCTGCTATTGATCCCATCTAGAGTACTTTTAATTTCATTTATTGTGTTGTTCATCGTTGCTTGTTTCATCTTTAGTTCTTCTAGGTCCTTGTTAACTGATTCTTGCATTTTGTCCAATCTATTGTCCATTCTATCTCCAAGATTTCGGATCAACCTTACTATCATTATTCTGAATTCTCTTTCAGGTAGACTGCCTATTTCCTCTTCATTTGTTAGGTCTGGTGCATTTTTATCTTGCTCCTTTATCTGCTGTGTGTTTTTCTGTCTTCTCATTTTGCTTATCTTACTGTGTTTGGGGTCTCCTTTTTGCAGGCTGCAGGTTTGTGGTTCCTCCTGTTTTTGATGTCTGTCTCTAGTGGCTAAGGTTGGTTCAGTGGGTTGTGTAGGCTTCCTGGTGGAGGGGGCTAGTGCCTGTGTTGTGGTGGATGAGGCTGGATCTTGTCTCTCTAGTGGTCAGGTTCACGTCTGGTGGTGTGTTTGGGCGTGTCTGTGGCCTTATTATGATTTTAGGCAGCCTCTCTGCTAATGGGTGGGGTTGTGTTCCTGTTTTGCTAGTTGTTTGGCATAGGTTTTCCAGCACTGTGGCTTGCTGGTCGTTGAGTGAAGCTGGGTGCTGGTGTTAAGATGGAGGTCTCTGGGAGATTTTCGCTGTTTGATATTATGTGGAGCTGGGAGGTCTCTTGTTGATCAGTGTCCTGAAGTTGGCTGTCCTACCTCAGAGGCAGAGCCCTGCCTCCTGGCTGGAGCACCAAAAGCTTTTCATCCACAGGCTCAGGATAAAAGGGAGAAAAAGTAGAGGGAATTAGTAGAAGTATGAGGAAAGAAAGAAGGAAAGGAGGGTAGGAAGGAAGGAAGAAAGAAAGAAAGAAGCAAAGAAGGAAAGAAGGCAAGAAGGAAAGAAGGGAGGGAGGGAGGAGGGAAGGAAGGAGGGAAAGAAGGAAAAAAGACAGAAAGAAAGAAGATACAGTAAAAATAAAATACAGTATAATAAAGTTATTGAATTAAAAACTTCTTATTTAGAAAAAAAAAAAAAAGGGACGGAAAGAACCTAGGACATATGTTGGCAGCAAAGCTATACAGACAAAATCTTACACAGAAGCATACACATACACCCTCACTAAAAGAGGTAAATGGGGAAAAATCCTAAATCTTGCTGTCAGAGACCACCTCCTCAATTTGGGATGATTCGTTGTCTAAAGGAGGGAAGGAAGGACGGAAAGAAAGAAAGAAAGAACGAAGGTAAAGTATAATAAGGTTATTAAAATTAATTATTAAGAAAAAATTTTTAAAAAAACATGGACGGATAGAACCCTAGGACAAATGGTGGAAGCAAGACTATACAGACAAGATCTCACACAGAAGCATACACATACACGTTCGCAAAAAGAGGAAAGGGGAAAAAATCATAGATCTTGCTCCTAAAGTCCACTTCCTTAATTTGGGATGATTGGTTGTCTATTCAGGTATTCCACAGATGCAGGGTACATCAAGTTGATTGTGGAGCTTTAATCCGCTGCTTCTGAGGCTGCTGGGAGGGATTTCCCTTTCTCTTCCTTGTTCTCACAGCTCCCAGGGCTAAGCTTTGGATTTGGCCCTGCCACTGCGTGTAGATCGCTGGAGGGCGTCTGTTTTTTGCTCAGACAGGATGGGGTTAAAGGAGCCGCTGATTGGGAGCTCTGGCGCACTCAGGCCGGCGGGGACGGAGGGGCACAGAGTGCGGGGCGGGCCTGCGGTGGCAAAGGCCGGCGTGACTTTGCACCAGCCTGAGGCGCGCTGTGCGCTCTCCCGGGGAAGTTGTCCCTGGATCCCGGGAACCCGGCAGTGGCGGGCTGCACAGCCTCCGCGGAAGAGGGGTGTGGAGAGTGACCTGTGCTCGCACACAGGCTCCTCGGTGGCGGCAGCAGCAGCCTTAACGTCTCCCGCCCGCCTCTGGGGTCCGCGCTTTCAGCCGCGGCTCGCGCCCGTCTCTGGATTCCGCGCTTTCAGCCGCGGCTCGCGCCCGTCTCTGGATTCCGCGCTTTCAGCCGCGGCTCGCGCCCGTCTCTGGAGTTCCTTTAAGCAGCGTTCTTAAACCCCTCTCCTCACGCCCCAGGAAACAAAGAGGGAAGGAAAAGTCTCCTGCCTCTTCTGCGGGTGCAGGCTTTTCCCCGGACTCCCTCCCGGCTAGCTGTGGTGCACTAACCCCTTCAGGCTATGTTCAAGCCGCCAACCCCAGTCCTCTCCCTGCGCTCCGGCCTCAGCTCTCAGCCCCGCCCGCCCCGGCGGGTGAGCAGACAAGCCTCTCGGGCTGGTGAGTGCCGGTCGGCACCGATCCTCTGCGCAGGAATCTCCCCGCTTTGCCCTCCGCACCCGTTGCTGTGCACTCCGCAGCTTCGAAGCTCCCCCCTCCGCCTCCCGCAGTCTCCGCCCTCGAAGGGGCTTCCTAGAGTGTGGAAACTTTTCCTCCTTCACAGCTCCCTCCCACTGGTGCAGGTGCCGTCCCTATTCTTTTGTCTCTGTTTTTTCTTTTGCCCTACCCAGGTACGTGGGGAGTTTCTTGCCTTTTGGGAGGTCTGAGGTCTTCTGCCAGCCTTCAGTAGGTGTTCTGTAGGAGTTGTTCCACGTGTAGATGTATTTCTGGTGTATCTGTGGGGAGGAAGGTGATCTCCGCGTCTTACTCTTCCGCCATCTTCCGCCTCGGTTTTTCCAGGAAGAAATTTGACTGGAGGAAGAAGTGGGGAAGAGGAACTTGAGATAGCAACTAAAGAATTTTCCTATTCTGTCAAGAAGAGAAATTGGGCAATCTGATTCTTGTTGTTTTGGTTTGTTTTTGTTGTTGTTAGCTTTGTTTTGTTTGTAAAAGAGAAAAATATAAAATAATATCTGTATATTGATGTGTATGCTCCAGTACAGTGGAAAAAAGGGATGATGCAAGGGAGAGGGCAAGAATACAAGCTGTAGGAGCAAGGCCCTGGAGTAGGCAAGTGGAGATGGAATCTTGTGCAAAGGTAGAGCTTAAACAGTAAATTCACAGTAACTGGAAAGAAGATGGTATAAGGCCACTGATGACCCAGAGCACTGATGTGGTAGAAACGTATAAAACATCTTTTCTGATTGCTTCCATTTCCTGGGTGAAGGGAGAGCCCAGCTCTTTAGCTAAGATTAAAGCTCAGGGAGGAGGTTGTGAAGATTTAAGCAAATCAAAGTATGAAAGTTGTCTAGGAGCAGAGGAAAGAAAATGAACCAAGGAAGAAGAATATATTAGATGGCGTTACGAGCCTACTCTGGTTTCTGATCATGAGTATGAAGCAACACAAGTCAGAATGGGTCTGTGTTTTCCTCCAGTGGTGTTCAGCTTCATGAATTAAGGATTATTGCAGCCAGAGCAATGGAGAGCATTTGCTAGAAACATACAATATGGTGGTCAGAGTGTATGATGTTTGGTATTGAAATTTTAAAGCACTAGTTGTTATGATGAGGCTAAATGCGTGACCATAGAAGTCAGTCATTGGATAAGACCAAGTCAGATGCTCAGTAAATATTGAATAATTGTTTTGTTTTGGGGTATTTATAATAGCAAAATTGGAAAAAATATATTGCTCGTCAATAGATTGCTAAGAAAAATACCATAAACATATTCTTTTGAATATTATTGAAACAATATAAATAATGATGCAGGAAAGTATCTGTTGACATGGAAAATGACCATGGCAAATTTGAGAAATAGTTTACAATGCAGCATGCATAATATAATAGTTTTTTGGAAGATTAATCACATAAATGTATATACGTTTATTGATTTAGCTGAATATATAAAGAATAGTGATGCTTGCTAGACTGTTCAAAGCTGAGTCATCAGTGGTTATAGCTTTAATATTTATGAGCATATATATTTTTAACAAAACTAAAGTACCTTTGAGAACAGTTAATATTCAGATGGACACTAAACACATTTTTAAATTAAGAATTTTTTAAAATTAGTTCAGATTCTTTTCTTTCCTCCAAATAAAAGGAAACTCTCTTTATGTAGAACTTCCTCATTATTCAACTTCTTTTTAATATTACTAAATATCTAAATATCTAATGATCCTTTCTACTTGGATGTAGGCAGCTTTGCTTCAAGACACCTCTCTAATTTAATTTTTTTAACTTCAAAATGCAAATTTTGACACTTTAATTTTATCACTTACTCTGAAATATAGATTGGTTTCATCAGATCACCCCACTATTTTGTGAACTATGAAAAATAATATAACAATGATGTCAATCATTAATGATGGACACTGGATTTTTTTCTCTTCCCCTGAGCCACTGGAGCTCACCATTTTTCTCACTCCTTTGAACACACCTTTGTTTTATTTTGCATTTATTCAAAAGATAAAATTCAGTTGCATAACTTTATTACACTGCCAGTGTAAATTCTTTAGCTATACTTAGGGCTAAACTGATCTGAAGCTAGTGACAAAACTTTAAATAAAAGCATATAATTAAAGTTATGCTGAAATGTGAAAATGATATATTTGTATATCTCCACACATGTGATTAAATGCTACTGCTTAATCATGATTAGTAAACACATGATAGAGCAAGAAAACGTAATTTTTTTCCCTCAGCTTATAACTGAATTAGATCCTAGAATCAGGATTTATTGATGATTCATGGAAATTAATTTCTTTAAAAGTCACATTAAGGACATAAACAAGCATTGTGGCTACCCAGGGCAGAATTAAGCATAAAAACATATTGCCTCTGAGGCAGAACAAAATCATTTCTTGCAGGGAAACAATATTGCAGAGTCACAGCATGAGACTTGAATTCTATTTCAGGGAAGAGACTAAGGGACGAGAAAAAAATTAATAATAAGCTTCTGTCCATGATTACGGAAATCTAAATTCCCTGGCTTGGATATGTGTGCTGGGGTAAGAGAACTACACTTGCTCTATGTTATTTGAAACTTAATTGGCATCATGTTTCTATCACAAAATTACCTCTTCTGCATTCATTTTACTTAAAAATAAATTGGTTATTATGATTAAGTATTTAGACAATTTTTTTGTTTTGTTTTTTGTGTTTTTTTTTTTTTTTTTCGGTACACGGGCCTCTCACTGCTGTGGCCTCTCCCTTTGCGGAGCACAGGCTCTGGACGCGCAGGCTCAGCGGCCATGGCTCACGGGCCCAGCCGCTCCGCGGCATGTGGGATCTTCCCGGACCGGGGCACGAACCCGTGTCCCCTGCATCGGCAGGTGGACTCTCAACCACTGCGCCACCAGGGAAGCCCTAGACAATTTTTTAATCTCCCCTTGTTAAGTTGGCTTGGAGAAAATTCTGTTTTACTTTTTATAAGTCAGAGGAAACAGAAACAGTTATGTTTTCATAATTCTATTCAGGGTAGTTGATGGTTTCATGGCACAGTATTGTAACATATTTTTATATGTTGTTATATGTCATTTTGCCTTGAATATATATGCTTGTCATACCTTGCTTCTTCCACTGTCTGCTGTATCTGTATAACTTTAACTCAGAATAAGGGCTCAGGTCAGTAGTTTCTCTGAGGTCAAAAAAGAGAAATGATATCATATAGCTGAACTAGTATGTGAGCAGTTTGACTGCACGTCAGCAGCTGGAGTGTACTACCCCGGAGTATTTAGTCATCCAACAACATAATCAGTCCTAGGTCTGAATACCAGCCTACTTTCCAATATGGGATTTTTACTTTGCCATACTTTTCATTATGGTGTCACCTGGATTGCTTTACTTTTTTTTTTTTTTTTACTAGTTCCTTAAAAGCAGCCTTTCTAGCTCTCAGATAATGAAAAAAAGCAAAAGAATAGCAATATCCAGAAAAAACAGTTGAATACACATAATCATCATGAAACTTCACACTGTGATATGTTATCTCTGACGCAGAAGAGCAGATGTACTATATTCAGTTTTAATATCTTGGAAACAGCATGGATTCAAAATTGTGCATTCGTCATTCCCCGTAGGAAACTATTTCATTTCCCATAATTTTCTCTTTTCATCGCTACCCAGCCTGTATTCTCTCTTTTTATTTCACGTGTTCCTTTTTGCTATGATTTTTTATAGATGCTGGAAAGTTTCCAGTGTAACCCTTCTGAAATTCTGGACTCATCTGTAATTTTTCTTTTGATAAAATTATTTGTTTAAAGCTTTTAAAATGCTGTTTTACTTCAAAATTATTTTATGTACTTAAAGACAAGGAAATCTGGATAAAATTTTATTTTGGGATTCTCCTAGGGAATTACCATTCAGATTTTAAGCTACCCTCATTCATGCTGGGCTTTTTGATTAACTGGTTAATTCCCCTTAATACCCCTCAAGATTTCTATGCTTATTAAGATTAGCTGTCTCAGCACTAACTTTTTGGGAGAACTGAACCTCTGTAGCTTCCCTGATGTTGAGCTTATTTAGAAAAGCACAAGGTATGACCCTAGCAAATGCTTGGAATTTGTTGGACCACTGTGGTCTTGTGTCTCACTACCACCCACCTCTTTTTATTCATGAATAAAACATGCAACTAAACTGTACTACTGTTTACAATACCTGTATAAAATATTATTTTCTCCCCTTTAATAGTAAGGACATATTGCCAGAAATGCAAATAAGTTTGGTGCTAGATTTCCTTTTCATTTTAAACTTTCAAAGTGTTCATAGAAGTCAATTATTGTCATTAAAACACATGAATGAAGATGACCTCTAATTCTAACAAACAATTCCAAATAGCTTTGACTTTGGAACCCTGAAATTCCAATACTGATAATGGGTAAAATTCAAGCAGAAATTTCATCATGCAAAACGTGATATTTCAGTACCGGGCTAAACTGTAATTTGAGTTCTAAACTATCCATGTATCAGAACACGTATCAAACCCATGGAAAACACAGGGAAATATGCAAACAGGCTGAAACAATACAAAAGGACTTGATTCATTGACAATCTCATTAAAGGTTCATACTTGACCTTCTCCATTTTACGTACCTACCACCTTGCACAGTGGTTAGCACAACATAGACACTCACTTGTGGAAGTAATGAAAAATTAATCACCCAAAGTCTGTCTCTATAATGTAAAAGCATTAGCTGCTAAAAGTTGGAAGGTAGAAGGATTTTCTGAAAAATTAAAGGTACTAATGATCTTATTTTACCAACTGGGCAGTAAAGAAATATATAATATTATTGGTGGAACAATAAATGAGAATATGAGCATATTAATTTCATAAAACTTATATAAATAACAAATTAAAAGGCTATATTAGAAAGATTTTCATCTTTCCCATTCTGAATATAGGTGATATTTTCTTTTTCTCTTAATATTTTATCAAATACTTTAGCTCTCCTGTATCTTCTACTGTCTTCCCTGCCATTGTCAAATCTGAGTTCCTGTGTATCAGCATTATTTTATTTGCATTTTAATTTAACAAAATATTTTGTTTAGAAAACCTCATTGCTCTTACTAGAATGTAAATTGGTTGAGCCACTATGAAAACAGGATAGAGGTTCCTCAAAAAATTAAATATAGAACTATCACATGATCCAGCAATCCTACTTCTGGGTATATGTCCAAAGAAAATGAAAATATGATATCAAAGAGATATATGCACACCCATGTTTATTGCAGCCTTATTCATAGTAGCCAAGGTATGGAAACAAGTGTCTGTTAATAGATGACTGGCTAAAGATGTGGTGTTTGTGTGTGTGTGTGTGTATATATATATATATATAAATATATATATATTATTATTATTATTCAGCCATAAGAAAGAAGGAGACCTTGCCATTTGTGACAACATGGATGATCTTTGGGATTTTGGCATCTTTTTAGGTTATGCCGCGTGAGGGCTCTAAAGGGACAGTGGGATGCTGGGGAAGGAATGGCGCATTCCTCTCCCTTTGCCCCCTGTTCCTGTCACTTGGTTCCAGGAGCATGTGGTCCATCTGACCAGAACCAGCCCCTTGCTGCCCCTCAGAGACACCCTGCCATCCACATCCACCCCTCCTCAGCAGTCTGAACCTCAGTTCTCCGGGACCCTTCTCCAAGCTACAGCTGAAATGATTTCAGACTTTTCTCTTTGTTCTCCACTGTTCCCCGGCACTAGGGCGTAGGAGCAGCTTCCTGCAATTTACCAACGCCATTTACCCCCCGTATTCCCACTTGGCCTTTTAGTTCTCAACTGGCAGATCAACAGTTCATAATATTCTGCTTGTTGATGCTTCCTGAGATCCTGACTGATATACCATTAGTTTTATATAGAGGAAATTAACATAAAGTTCATGAGTTAAAAGTGAACTTTTATCTCACAAGAATAGAAAGTCTTTGGGAATAATATAAAATGGAAAAAATGCACCAATGAAAACACAAGATTATTTTTTAATTGAACGTTTCCTAACAATTTTATGTTTTAATTCAATCATATGAATACTAATTTTTGAATATAGCCAGTACATTTTTTGATTGATTTAGTTATCCATGTATATTTTAACCATATGTGCATATGTCCTATAAGCATGTACAGAATAATTTTTAAAAGACTTTAATGCAAGTGGCTAAGTAAATGATGTTTTAATCCTAGAAGGTGTTGATTTATCATTATTGTTAGGAAATGACATGCTTTAGTGAACTGAGCTTTCAAAATCTATGATTAAATCTAAAAAATAAAAATATTTTCTGTATATAACTATAAAAATATTTTCTGATATAATGGTATCTTAATGAAGCAAGCTACAAATCTGTGTGGAAATAATTTCCTGCAAAAACAAAATAGGAAAGATGTGGGAAAAGAAATGGAGTCTATTACTTGATCCCTTTAATTCAGTTGTACCATTGCCTTTCTTTCAAACAAAACCAAGATGATATGTTGTGTTTTCTCAATCAAACCTAAGAAAATTATAGAACTTATACAGTGTCTGAGCTTGCCATTACAAAATGGTACTGTAGGAGATTTGAGCCATTGTTTAACCATTTCATCAACTTTGTGAGTGTTGTGAGGATCATTTGAGATTAATGCATATTTCTCTAAGAAAATTATTCCAAAGATAATCTTTCTTGATTAATTGATTAGTATTATTTTAATTTAGAAAGTAACTTTTTTTCTTATTCAAAATAAGGCTACACAGGTAGGTACATTTCATTTGGGCAGCAATTTCAAATCCACCTTTATATCTCTCATGCACAAAAGTAGTACCTGATACAGTGAAGGGAAATACATATTTACTGAATGATATAATCCATTTCTCATATGTTTTTGCAAAAGTCATTTCATTTATATATCTTAAGAAATGAGATTCTTTGTTTTATTAATCACAAAATTTAAATTGTAAGACGTTCAGTGCTGCTTATTTTAGCTCCTTATTTTTACTGAGGTTTTCAGTCCAAATTTGTAGGGAGAGTTGACAATAGAGTGAGAAAGTGAAGCAAGAGAATTCTCTAGGAACGGTATGCAATTTGCTTTTCTTACTTCTGTTATGTAGTGTAAATACTCTCCAAAATACAACCTGATGATACTCTTAACAATTTGTAGAAGAAGAAACTAGGATGATGGTAGACTTCATGTGTTGTTGCCATAGTTAAACTTTTCCAAATAACTGAATTTGGTTACAGTTTTCTTTTTCATAAAAGTACCTGCTGAGTAAAAACTTTGCAAAGGCTTATAACATTCTGTCTCTCTGTTTTGTAAGTACTATCCAAAGACTTTCAAATAGTTTTAGCCGTTTTAATTAAATGAATAAATTTTGTAATTCTTAGTATCAATATTGACATTTATTATTGACCACTCGATCAAAGTTGGAGGGATGGAAATTTTAACTTGCCAAATAGTTATGGCTAATTTTACTACGGCTTTAATCTTGAGAATAAATTAAACTCTCTAATGAAGAAAAATTTAGAAGACATTTTGTTCATTTCTGTCTTCAAAAAGTTTATTTCTACAATTGCTCCTTTGAGAGTTCACTGCAGTTTTTAAGTGTAAATGGACTAGGGTTAAAAACTACTGCATTTTCTCTTTTTTCTATATTGCTTTCTTCAAAATATAGATGCTATTCAATTCTACTTAATTTTCTTAGTTTGTTACTAGGTTATGTATGGAAATATATCAGTTTTGAAGAAACTGAAGTTTAGCATCTGATTAAATTGCGGTTTGGTAATTGCGTTTATTCGAAATGTTCACAGAGGGAAGAAACATAAGTATTATAAAAACTGAGAATCAGGTACTTTGGCACTGAGAGAGAATCATCCTAAGGACATCAGATAAGTATCTGATAAGCTGTAAAACACCTTGTTAACAAGGGGGCAGAGGTAGTCATATGTGTGGAAGCAGGTCTAAGGAGCCTTGAAAATGAGCAGACCTACACGTAGTTATTCATATATATGCATTTACTCCAGGTGAGTTTAGGCTCCAGATTTGATTTTAAAGCTTTGAAATATTTGAAAATCATTTTTATTTTACCTTTTACACTATTTTAAGATAAGTTTTGGTATATTTAGATATGAAGTTAATTTTCAGAAAGAGAATTTCTATTTATATTACTGGCGCACAAGGAAAATAGAATTGAGTTAGTTTCCAGGAAATAGCTCCCATGTTGTCAACACATAAAACATAGCTTTATTTGACATGCCAATTTACTCGCAAAATTTTGAGACTAAGAAGGGAAATCCAAGTGCATTTTGTCATACATATACTGAAAGTGATGATAACATGTTTTTAGAGGAAAGTGTTATTTTCCTTATGTAAATCAAGGAGAAAAATATAATTAAACTAATTCTTATATACGTATGCAAAGTGCCTAAAGAAAATTTTAAAACAAGTATTGTGAGCAATTGCACAAAGGTAACATTTTAATGAATTCTAATATTTTCGTCATACAGTAAAATAAAATGGTATCTGAATATAAATATAGGTAATCAAAATAAGTGAATATGCAGGTGTGCTTGTAGTGATACCTTATTGCTTTTGACTGTGCATTGTTAGTAACACATTTCAATTTACAATAATAGAGCGACTTCGTTAGTCCTGTGAACCACAACTTGATATTTGTGTAATTGCTAGTAGCATGTGAATGTTACATAAGTGTTGAGATACTTCATATTAGGAAATCCTAAGATCTATTTGACTATCTAGGAACTTTTGTCATACACTGCCTTCCAGCTCAAATCAGGAATTTTATTTTTATTTATTTAATTAGTTGTTTATGATTTGTTCATTCATTTATTTTTATTCTTTTCTTTTGATGGGTATTGTTTGTATAAAGCTCAAAATTTGAAAGGTACAGTAAGATATTGATTGTTGCCAAAACTTGACCTCTGTTCACCGGTGCCGAATAGAAATGCAGAGACAGAATTTTGGGTGAAGTAGAAAAGAGTAACTTTTATTGCTTTGCCAGGCAAAGGGGGCCACAGTAGGCTAATGCCCTCAAGACTGTGTGACCCACCCTGGAAGGGGTAGTGAGGAGTTTTCTGGTGTTCAAGGAGCAGGGCGTGGTCAGCTTGTGGACAGTTCTTGGATTAGTTGGCATCAAGGTGAAGCTTCAAGCATCATCAGCCTTCTGGATTCAACCAGTCTAGGGTCTGTGCTTGTGGTCAGCAGTTTTCATCTGGAGGGGATCTGCTTCCTAGAAAAACAACTTAGGAATGTGTGTCAGGCCTTTATCTGTATCCTTCGGGGAACTGGGATGCTGCTGTGTGGTGGATTTAGGGTCTAGATTGTTACCAGTTTCCCAGCCCAACAGCTGTTCTTTGTTTCTACATCTTCACATTTCCCATCATTAACTCCTGAGTCAGCATTTTACTTCAAAAGACACACAGGGGCTTGCACAGTTTCATGATGAAAAGAAGACTCTTTCCTTTTTTCTGTTAGATTTGTCATTTCCACCATTACTTTCTACTTTCCAGCTTTATTATTGTTATTATCATTATTATTATGTAATTTATGGACTTAAATGACATGTTTTACTCCAGCTAGTAAAAATTTGGAAATCAGCACACTTAAAATATCTCACACTTTATACTTCTTCCTTGTTTGTTCTTATAAAAGTCACGTTATGTTCACATTATGTAAGCATAACACCTCCTTTACTTTTAGTGAAACAGATTTAATGTCCCTTGGCTGTTCATTTGCCAGTTTTCTCTTGGTGGATAATATGTGTTCCCTGAGAATTTCTTCAGAATGAACTTACAGTTCAAATGAAGTTACTAGGAACTCTGGTTTCTCGTAAGTTAAAAAATAATTGCTCCCTTGTCCATGTTTCATTCATGTTTGAATAGTGGTTTGGCTAGCTCTAAATTTATTATGTCACACTTTCTTTCCTTGAAGATTGTATAGGTGGTTTTTCATGATCATTATAACATTGAGTATTGCTGTGGAGAAGTTGAAGGTCAGCCTATTTTTTCACCTTATAGATGAATTAAATCTATTTTCCTGGCTGCCCAAAGCATTCATATCTATATAAAATTTGAAATTCAGTTAACTTAAAGGGTTTATTTTACAGTGGGTACTTTTAGGTCAGCTTCTCCTAGGATATAGTGTTCTCTTTAAAGAAGTAAATTCAAGTGTTTTTTGACATCTGAAAAGTTGTGTTTTTTTTTAACTGAATATCTAATTTTTTTTTTTCTCGTTTCACTATTTTATTTGGACCCGTTGGTAGATGCTAGTTGAGTGTATTAGATCTTGTTTGAAAAACTACTGCTTGTTTGAAGTTTCTCTGTATTTTGCTCTGTATTTTGTTTATTCGTACTTTATTTTGCTCAGTTTTTAAAGTCTTGTCCTCTGTGTTTTCTTATTGCGATTTTAGCAATGTCTTACATTTTTGCTGCTTCCAATTTAGTCTTTATTTTTATGAGACTTTTAAAATTTAATTTCTTTTCTGAGTTTTAACAACTCTTGTTTCATTTCCTTCTCACCATTTCATCACCATGAAGAAATGTTTAATGCTCTTGTATTAACATGACTGCTTCAATACTTTTATAATCAATTGTGATATTTTTGTGATGATTTGTATCTGATCTACAGCAGTACTTTTGTGGTATTTTTCCTTTGGTTATTTTTCATTCCTTTCTTTCTTCATTCTTTGTCCTATTCATTATATTTACTTTTTATCAGTCTATTATCGTTTCTATTGAATTATTGCTCTTCTTTGAACCAGATTATTCTTCATGGGGGGTGGGGGGTGGAATTCAGGTTCATGTTCCCAGGTTACTAGAATTTCCCTTTTAGGATTATTCGGGTGTGAATGAGGTCTCCCCAGCCAGTCAAGAGTAGCATCACAGGGCTCTCAAACCAGAGTAGCTCTCCCCGCTCTGCTGTCCAGACACATAAACAGCCCGTGTGGCTTTTTCACTCCTGCATATCAAGCTACCAACCCAGCAAAGTCTCATGGCTGGGTATTTGCACTTTATTTCCACAGCTGAAGAGAAACATGGTTGCTTTCCACTTCAGGGTGTACTACTTACTTGACAAGTGTGTTTTGTAAGCTTTTTCAAGATCTGTGTCCATGGATGTGATAATCTATATTTTCCTGCACCTATTTGACCTTCAAAAAGTTTTGGAAACAACCTCTCCTCATATTTTGGGATTCAGAGTTTTAGATATCTGTTGATTTCTTCAAAGTTGACATTTTATTTTTGTTTCTCATTTTTCTGTTTTCTTTTGGGTGATTTCCAAGAGAAGAAGAAAACAAATACAATTTTTAAATGGATGTGTACACACTGCTATATTTAAAGTAAAATGCCTTTCCATGAAAAAGGAAAAAGAAAAAAATTAGCAGAAATACAATACATAATGTAATTAGGAATATCAACAAGAACAACAACAACATAAATAAATAAATAAAATGGATGTTTCTCCAGCTTTTAGGAGCAAGAAAATAAGTTTTATTGGTCACTGAATTTTATCAGACACATGAACTGATATCAAAATTAGACATTTGTAAATCTAGAATTGGCCTATATTTTATATGCTGATTTCACCACTATGAAGCTCTGTTGTATCTTCTCTTAATTTCTCCTAGTCTAAGTCACTTTAGGTAATATATCTTTGTTAATCATTTTCTTATTCTCAGTATACTTTGTCTCCACTTTTTCCACTCTAGGTTTCTATACTTAGCATACTGCCTCTAATTTCTCTAGTTTACATTTTTCTTTCTGTGTGTTTATCTATTTGTTACATAACTTTCTTCAGGCCAGAGTCTAATTCTTCCAACTCTTATAATTGACAGACTGGCAAAAAATAGTTCAAAAAAATAGAATCAAACTTTGTTATTTCTTTAATTTATAGCTGAACACACATGTTGACTGAAGAAAAACTCACAACCTAAAAGTTGCGAGTTAAGCTGTACTCCGGGATCTTACTGAGAATTCTAGGACAGGCGGCAGCCTCTCAGATATCCCTTAGGAGCTTCTCTGAAGAGGTAAGGGAGGAGCCAGGATATATAGGAGTTCCTGCTGTGATTTTTGATCCCTTGCTGTAATCAAACATCACAAGATTATTGCTAATGACAAAGAACAGACACCTCAAGTTAGTGATTTCAGTGCTTTTCTGTGTATGAGAGGATGCAAAGATCTGGGTTCACTCAGATTATTCCTTAGATTTGAATCTAACTATCTAGGGCCAGTATCCAAAGCACAGAATGCTTCCTGTTTTTCTCCATTCTGAATTCCCATCAGGGCATACTGTCCCGGGCAGCTGCAGGGGCTGATGGCTCGATCCTTTTAGAACTGGGAAGGTGGGCAACATTCTTTGTTTACTGGAAGGGCAGGGAACATTCCCTGTCCACACACCTGCACCACATATACACACAACTCATAGTTTCTCCAATAACAGTAGCCTCCTACTTATTTCCTCCCACCTAGATTCCACTGGGTACATACATTTTCCACCAATCCCTTTCCTTCCCCCATTTAATCCAGCTGTGTTGTGGATCAATGTCAAATCTAGGTGTTTTCCCTGAAAAAATAGTATGGGAGTCCAATATAAAGATATAGATGAATTTGTTAAATTTATTTTACTTGGTACAGGATCTTCCTTCATACTGTAGCCCAAATGATTCTTTTGATTAAGAAATAAACATTTCAGACTTTCTTTTAATTTACAGATTTGGAATTCTCATTTTTTTGTTTTGTTTTTGGGGTTAGTTTTGCCTCTTGGCAAAATAATGTTTCTTTAGAAAAAAATGAATTGGTAAGTGTATTATAAATTCATCAGTGAATCGCAGCTGTGATTTTTTTTTATATTATGCTTGAAAAAAATGAAAGTTAAGCCCCAGATTCCTTTAATAGTTCTATTATCTTGGGTATCACTTTATGGTTTTTCAGATAGATATATAGTGACATCTGAGAAAAAAATTTCTTTTTCAAAATACATAATGTTTGAAAATGGTTTTGATACTAGTTTCAGTGTCCTGGAATTTCACGAAAGGAATCGGACAAAGCAGGGTACAAGACTTTAAGATTTCTAACTTTGAAGAATGTCTCCAGTTTTCTTTTAGGAAGGATATAAAGAACCATTGTAGTACAACTTCTGAGCCACATATGCTCAAGATATGGTTACATACTTCTAAGATATCAGTAGACTAAAAAGAACAGTGACCAGAGTGAAATGCAGGAATGTTGAAAAATCAGATGAAAAATCTATTTGGAAAGGATAACCTGACTAAACATTGTTTCTGAACCAAAAGAGAAAAAAATCACAAAGAATAAAATAATAGGGCAAAAACTTTTGGAAAAAATGAGCAAGTATGAAGTAAATGAAAAGAAATCAAACTTGAAGATTAAACAAATAGATTCCATTCTTTTTATGAAACATATTGCAGCAAATTGTTCAGGCAATTTAATGTCGTTGGCATATTAATGAAGTGACTGTGAGTACAATATTATCTTATGGAATTACCAAAATTAGTCTTGAACATATGAGCTTTTAGTGGTTAGAATTTAATTCCAAAATCATAAACACCTAAGTAGTTAACTTTCATGTTTGAATGAGAAATGCTTGTATTTTCTCAGTTAAAACATTGGGCTAACATTATGAGTGTGTTAGCAAGAGTAGGCTATTGTGATGAAATAAAGAGAGTCAAAGTGTATAATGATTCCCATACAATGATTTTTTGTTTTTTGCTCATATATCAGTTCAGGTCAGGGTCCTATAGGTCAGATTTTGATATTGTAAGAACATCAGTTGTCACCCTGCTGAGCCTGGAGAGGATAGGAATTGTGAAGGGTATCTTTCAGGATAATTGTCACTCAGAAGATGTAAAACACAATTAATCCTTTCTATAAAAAGAAACAGAATAGTCACACTTGACTCCATGCAGATTGAAGTCCTGTCATAAAGCAGATGCTTGAGTTATCTTGGAAACAGGATATAAAAGGGCATGTTAAGCCCAATGATTCCATGAGAGAAAAGAGTCATTAAATTTCTAATGATTCAGGCCTGTAATGAATATATAATCTATATATTTTTTAATTTTAAAATTTAGGTTCTTTAAATGGAATATTTGGATACCATTTTTTGAGTTGTGAAATTTTAACAAGATGTTTTCAAAAGATGAGACATTTCTCTCCATTAATCCTTGCTTCTACTGAAATGAAGCTTACAAAAGTCAGAGGCAGATGGAGCCTTCATGCCCCTCTTTTTGCTGTCATACCTATGGAACAGCAGGGTCCTCCAAACGAAAGGGCAGGAGTGATATTCCCTATAATGAATAGTGCTATTTTGTTACTTGACCTTCTAGACAGCCTGAAAATTTCAAGTCAGAGATCAGTGTGGAAAAGCAAATTGATGAGTGGGAACACTGTAATCTTAGGTGATACCTCTTTAAAAGGTAACCAAAACTATTTCTTTGCTCCCTGGATAATGGTAAACTGTTCAAAGAACTTAAAAAAAAAAATCTGGTGGAGTTTGAGGGAAGTGAATATTCTGAATGGCCTTTTTAGACCATGAGTTATGTTAAGAATATTGAGGCCACCTTTCTTCATAAATGGTTATTCTAAATGCTGAATATACCCAAAATTAGAAATGAGAGTAATCTAAGACTGTATGTAAACAAAAGCTTGGAGGACTTGGAAGAACTTCCAAGAAACATTCACAAAGAAAGAAAAAAATCATGAAGGGCAAAACAATAACATGTAAGACAGGGCCTAAGCTGGATCTTAGTGGGATTTGGACTGGGGTCGAAGGGCACATTATCAGATATAAATCCGAGAAAAATACAAACTTGTAAAAAAAAAATGCAAAGTAACTGAAAGCATCTTTTCTGAAGTTTTGTGAAAAGGTAGGATCAGAATTAAAAGTTCCTTAAAATGTACTAGTTTACATTTTTGTTTTGTTTTCTTTTCATAATATCTACTGACCGAAATCCCTTAAATCATATGTGTGTGTGTGTGTGTGTGTATGGAAATATGAAAAAATGGAGATATTTCTAACATGGAAAAAGATAATCATTATGCATAACTTTCTGAAGATTTTAGAAAATTACTCCAAAATTATCATATTATATTAATATGTATCATAAAAGTGAAAATACCAAAGCACTTGTTTTATAGAGTAACAACATTTTTATCCGGATACAAAGAATTGTATTAATGTAGTCCCTTTTCTTTTCAGTGAATATTTCTGTAATTCAAATTAGCTCATGGATGACTGGGGAAAAAAGGAATGACATTGTTAAAAGATGGAAGCCATGTTAGTCCCTATGGTGTTTTCCCAGCACCCTTATGTTTTCTGCTCCCAAGCAAAGCAACTAAAGATACAGAATACTAAACCAGCCAGCCTCAGCAAGCCCTGTTAAAACTCAGTGCCAGTCCCATCCCATGGTCTTCTTTTTGTCTTAGTTTGGCCACATGTTCTGTTCACGTAGTGCTGATTGCACTGTTCTCCCTGATAATTTGCACATTTTATCCTTGTTTTCATAAATTGGTAACCCCATCTTTTCCTTATACACCATGTAAACAAGCTACATCCACCTTTTTTTTTTTAAATTGTAGTTGATTTACAATGTTGTGTTACTTTCAGGTGTACAACATAGTGATTAATTCCTTTTTTGCAGATTATATTCCAGTATAAATTATTACAAGATATTGGGTATAATTCCCTGTGCTATATAGTAAATCCTTGTTGCTTATCTGTTTTATGTGTAGTAGTCTGTATCTGTTAATCCCGTACCCCTAATTTGTCCCACTACCCCTCTATTTCCCCTTTGGTAACTATAAGTTTGTTTTCTATGTCTGTGCGTCTGTTTCTATTTTGTATATACATTCATTTGTCGTATTTTTCAGATTACACATATGAGTGATACAGTAATTGTCTTACTCTCTCTGTCTTATTTCACTAAGCATAATATTATCTAGGTCCATCCACGTTACTACAAGTGGCAATATTTCATTTTTTTATGGCTGAGTAATATTCCAGTGTGTGTGGGTGTGTGGGTGTGTATACATACATACATATATACCATATCTTCTTAATCCATTTGTCTGTTGATTGGCACTTGGGTTCCTTCCATGTGTTGGCTATTAAAAATAGTACTGCTATGAACATTGGGGCGCACGTATCTTTTTGAATTAGTGTTTTAATTTTTTCTGGATATATACCCAGGAGTTGAACTGCTGGATCATATAGCAGTTCTATTTTTAGTTTTTTAAGGAAACTCCATACTGTTTTCCATAGTGACTGCGCCAATTTACATTCCCACCAACAGTGTATAAGGGGTGTCTTTTCTTCACATCCTCGCCAGCATTTGTTATTTGTAGACTTTTGGATGATAGCCATTCTGACAGGTGTGAGGTAATACTTCATTGTGGTTTTGATTTGAATTTCTGTAATAATTAGTGATGTTGAGCATCTTTTCACATGTCTGTTAGCCATCTGTATGGCTTCTTTAGAAAAATGTCTATTCATGTCTTCTGCTGATTTTTTGATTCAATTGTTTGGTTTTTTGATATTAAGTTGTATGAGTTGTTTTTATATTTTGGATATTAATCCCTTGTTCGCTGCATCATTTGCAAATATTTTCTCCCATTTCATAGGCTGTCTTTTCATTTTGTTAAAGGTTCCTTTTGCTGTACTTCCACTTTTTTAAATGGTAAAGCCATTCATTAAGTCTAATATTTTGTTATATATTAGGAATTCAACATGTTATTTTAGCTGCATTAGTGCTTTTATTATTTTTATCAGGATAATTAAAGCATTAATATTCTTGTTGCAAAGTTTCTTAGGACTTTAGTTGGCCTGCCTCAAACCTGTTTCTCCAAATATGTTTCTTCTGTTTTCATGTGCATATTTGCATCATACTATTTTATTCAAAAATACATATATGACATTATTGAAAATTGTATATAATAAAGCAATTAGGACTCATAATGGGTACTGTAATTGACTCAGTACAAATAGTTGATTATGACTATCATTATATTTAGTAAAACATGAAAGATTACATCAAACATCATTGATCATTATAAGAAAACATAAAAAATATGAAACTAAGGTCTATTTCTTTTCTGTTATCTTCTTATGATTGTGTTCAATCTAAACTCTTGATTTTTGATAATCAAGTTCTGGTTTAGAAATGGAGCAGAAAGTTGGTCACATGGCAGCCTACCCAGGTTAAAAACTATAATTTTATTACACTATAGTTATATATTGGATTGTGACTCAGAACACACACAAGAATAATTTTCTGCTGCAGTCAATCCTACAGAATGTTGTATGCATGCTTTCATTGTACTTACAAGTATTAGCCTTGGCTTTTACTTAAACCGTGAGATGCCAACACTAAAAGAGCATAGGAGGAGAGGCAAATTGCAATTACAACAAAATAAATATCTGGACAAAAGTCTCTAGATATGCTGATCTGGAATTAATAGAAAACTATTCTGAATGAGGGAAAACTAACAGGGAACTGAACACAGTTTGAAAATTCTTTTCATCTATCACAACCTAATGACAACATTTAAATGACAGAACTGGACAAACACAGTTGCAATAACAAGCCTTAGAGTTAGTGTCAGAGCTGAGAATGCAACATTCAGTCATTTTTTGAAACAGTGTTCTGACAGATATGATCTGAACTCAATTTATTTCTTACCTCAAAAAGACTTTTAAAAGCTGAAAAAGAATGATGCCAATTTTGTAGGATTTCTGCACCTACAGAAATCTGTAGTGTCTTTTGTCAACACAGGGCCTTACCTTCCTCCACTGATCAAAAAAATGGGTTAATTATCTTGCTCTTAAACAGCTGTTTAAAACTTGTTCTTTGAAATCTTGGATTTTTTTCTTTCTTCTAGTTTATGTGTTTAAAATTAAAATTTTGATTTGGAAAAAGGGTGATTAGATATATACTCTAGTGATACACTGGGTACTGGGAATATAGAGCTAGTGGTTAAAAGACATAATTATCACAGTTTTGCTTTTATTCTCTGTGATAAATCATGTGTAAAATGTAATCAAATCCCATTAGAAATTTAGAAGATTTATTGTGGAAGCCGGAATAATTCAGAGACCATATTATTAATACTATTTTCCTTTGATCTGATTACTATCTAACGTATAATTTACGTGTATAAATTAAAATCTCTTTTGTTGTCTTCAGTTTTGCCATTAACTAATTGTGTAAACATCTGCTTTATGTGTATAATGAATATTTTTTAAATATTTAGAACTATTTAAAAAATCCATTTCTATTATTTCATGAAAGATAAATTTAACTTCTAGAGGTATCCAGATTGTTTTCTCTTCTCCCATAATAACTGTTAAAATAAATCCTATTAAAATCTCATAAACCTACCCTTTCATTTCAGGCATTGATTCTCTCTCCTTATTTCTACCCCAGGAATCCTTAGATTGACATCTTTGGTTGTAGTTGAACTTGCGAAATATATGCCCCAGGAAGTATTTTCAATCTCCAATAGACTGGTAATATAACCATTCCTTGGGTGAAGGAGTGGGAAAGAAGGAGTGGGAAAAAAGGAGTGCATCCACTCCACTTTTTGAGAAAAATTAGCATTATAACGGGTTCAAAGCAGCAATGGTGGTGAGGATTCCTCACACATTTTCAAGAGTTTTTATTTTGCAATAATTAACACTACCTACACACACAGAATACACTAGTTAATTAACTTAATTAATTATGTAGCTAGGTACCTAGCATTACACTTAGTGTACCACAGGCATCTTCACTGCTTCCTTGACTTAAAAGAAGAACATAGTATTCTGTGTGCACACACTAGATGCAGAGTGCTCTGTGGAGGAACATTTGACACCTAAAGACAAACATCTGTTAAGCATCTATGGTTGACTCTCAAAACACAGACTTGGTTGTTGTCAGGAACTATTACCACCCGGCAACAGATAAGAAGTTTTACCTTAACTTGCATTTCTCAGGAATTGATCAAGTAATAATAAAGATCATCAAGCAATTGGAGATTGGTGGAGGTTTCTTTTTGAAATTTTGAAAGTTTATAAACACTGTTGAAGCCTCTGAGGATCAGACAACATCATGATGATGTGTGGGTTAAACGGTGATTGAGGGGATCTGGTTACCTAGCATCTTCACCAACTCTTACTATTGTTCTATTTACTAGTAAATGGGGTAACATATTTTTTCCTTTGTTCTTTTAAAATCTCTATTTGTGAGACCATAGTAGTGGTGATGGGACTAAGGCTGAGACATCTGATATTATTAATATATATTTTAACTTAGACTTTAAACTCTAAATAAAAGATTCCTAGTAACACATTAGTAAAAGCATGTTTGAGTTTTTGAATAAAGCCCTAGCAAATTTAAACATTAAGGCAAAATCTGACAAGTGAAAATTTCCATGTATCTTTCCAAACAGGGGAACAAAATCTAACATTGTTCTAAAAATTATAATGATTTATGGGAACTCAAATTCCCTAGAGCATATTTAAACACAAAGACATATATAGAGAATAAAATACATTTACATTTACAATAAAATACATTGTAAAAATTGTACAGAACTTATTTTACCTTAATAGATGTGTGTATGTCTGCATATTGCTCAAGTATACAGGGAATTTATTCTATCTATTTTATGCATGAGGAAACAAAATTTCTGAGTGTTTTTTACATTAGAATATATTCACATACCACAAAATTCAACAGATTAAGGAAATTAATGTTTATCCTGTCAAGTTAAATGTTTTATTAAATTTTGAATATTCTTCAGTGCAGTAATATGACATTGTGCAAGTGAATTAATATAGTGCTTTCTAAATATTTTTCTGGTGGGAAATTTGAAAGGAACACTATGTTTTAGTATGTACATTTCTTAGAAACCTTGATTTCTGTCTCCAGACTGATTAACAATAGAAAATTATGCAGCCAATCATAAACTAGACTGAAATGAATATTGACAAAGTACTGTTTAACTCACATGTTTGAATGGAAATTAAACAAACAATAACTTAAGTCTCTAAGAGTGGGACTTATGAACCAAATTCTGCTAAATACATTGCCACACTCAGAAAATTACTTCAATGTTATTTATGCAAAATAATCACCCATTTTGGAATTAATTGACTTTCCATGATTTTTCAAGTAGTAACTTTATAAGGGATTGGGGTTGTTTTTATGCATTGCTATTAGTTATATGGCTGCCTGTGTAACCGGATGATTTTGAAAGTTCTGAATTGAATCTGTCACTACAGAAGTGTTTGTTTTTCGTTTACAGTTAAGATCTTTGAATTTCTAACCAGAAAGTATATTTTTGATTGACAAAATTCATTATGGAATAGAAAATTGAACACAATTTTATCTTAATTCATTACAGTTGCCATCTGAAGTAAAAAGACCTTCTAAATTGAGTTATGGCCAAATAGCTTTATTTGTTGCCTACACTTATATCCATACTGTTCTTTCTGTGTAAAAATGCTCCTCTTCCCTGACTCAAAAGAATACTTGTACTCACATTCAATATTTAATTTAAATGATCTTCTCTCAAGTAGCATTTTTAATCTCCGTCCAAAGACATAAGCGCTTATTACTCATAATTTTATGCAGTTACTTAAATTCTAGTTAGTAGCTTTGGTTATTTGCATAAGTGTTCTTATTACCACTAGTCTGTGAGTCCTGAAAGGTAGAAACTCTGTTTTTTTCACCTTTACCACACAGAAACAATGACTGGCACATAACAGACATTTAATAATAGTGGGTTGTATCAATGTGTTTATCTAGATTATTAAGATGAAAAGGGCAAAATAAATACCATCATTGCATTAATTTAACTTGAATCGTTTTTTTTAAAAATTTATTGGAGTATATAGTTGCTCTACAATGTTGTGTTACTTTCTGCTGTACCACAGAGTAAATCAGTTATACATATATATATATATATATATCTCCACTCTTTTTTTTAGATTCTTTTCCCATATAGACCATTACAGGGTATCGCGTAGAGTTCCCTGTGCTATACAGCAGGTTCTTATTAGTTATATATTTTATATATAGTAGTGTGTATATGTCAATCCCAATCTCCCAATTTATCCCTCCGCCCCACCTTATCCCCTGGTAACCATAAGTTTGTTTTCTACATCCTTGACTCTACTTCTGTGTTGTAAATGAGTTCATTTGTACCCTTTTTTCTGAATCTTTTTTTTCTTCTTTCACTTCAGTGAAAAATCTGTAGCATCCTTTATGCTTTTCTTCCCACAGTATCCATTTCTTGTCTTTTCCACTAAAAAGTACAAAGTGAAGGGGTTTGTTAATAATTGTGGCAAAATTACAGTGGTCATGTTTGATTACACTGATAGTTTCCATCCCCAAATAGCATTTCCATTTCCAAAATGAGCCCGCCTATTATCTTGTTTCCAATAATCAAGGAACTGTTTCCCTGGCTAAGGCTACAGATAGACAGACTTCCTGTTCAAATTGAATTTGTACAATTTCAAATATCTGTGATTTCAATCTGTATAATAAACACCTGAACAATTTTAGTAATGAAACTTTTTTCCCCCCAAGGGTAATTACTATTGAAAGGGTGATATTCTATCTGTTTGAATAAATCATAGTCAGGACTGAAATTCCCTTGAAGAATAATTTGTCAACATAAAGCAAGGAAACTTAACTACCAGTAATTCAACTAATTTGACTATAAAATAATCTGCATTTGTATACAATGACACATGAAAGAGAACTTGACCAGGAAATTTGGAGATCTTGATCCTAATCCTATTTCTTCCCTTTCTTTCCCATAAATAAAGCAAATCCCCCTTACTTCCTTTGGTCACATTGGTCTAATAGTATGATGGACGGATGGATTTCATTAGATTCCCTTCTAATTCTAAAATATCATTTTATAAATTAATAAATTTGGGTGATAAAACTTGCTTGTTAACTTGCCACTTTTAAAACATAGTAGGTGCTGGCAGACATGACTGAAACCGTGCAACTCAAATTGGGACTTGAACCCACATGCCAGAACTCGAACCTGGCCTAAACCCAGACTGGGACTTGATCCCTGCCAAAACCCTGATTGGAACTTGAACCCATGTGGCTGGGACTTGAATCCATCCAAAGCCCAAAGTCTTCCAAATGAGATCACACACTGCTTTCAGGACTTAATTAACATTGTCCAGGAGAGATCACATCTTGGGTCACAAATCAACCCTTGGTAAATTTAAGAAAATTGAAATCATATCAAGCATCTTTTCTGACCTCAGTGCTATGAGATTAGAAATCAGTTACAGGGAAAAAAACGTAAAAAACAAAAATGCATCGAGGATAAACAATATGCTACTAAATAACCAAGAGATCACTGAAGAAATCAAAGAGGAAATCAAAAAATACCTAGAGACAAATGACAAAAAAACATGACAGGGCTTCCCTGGTGGCGCAGTGGTTGAGAATCTGCCTGCCAATGCAGGGGACACGGGTTCAAGCCCTGGTCTGGGAAGATCCCACATGCCACGGAGCAACTAGGCCCGTGAGCCACAACTACTGAGCCTGCACGTCTGGAGCCTGTGCTCCGCAACAAGAGAGGCCGCAACAGTGAGAGGCCCGCGCACCGCGATGAAGAGTGGCCCCCACTCGCCGCAACTAGAGAAAGCCCACGCACAGAAACAAAGACCCAACACAGCCAAAAATAAGTAAATAAATAAATAAAATTAAAAAACAAAGAAACAAAAAAACATGACGATCCAAAACCTATGGATTGCAGCAAAAGCAGTTCTAAGAGGGAAGTTTATAGCAATACAAGCCTACCTCAAGAAACAAGAAAAATGTCAAATAAACAATGTAACCTTACACCTAAAGGAACTAGAGAAAGAAGAAGTAATAAAATCCAAAGTTAGTAGAAGGAAAGAAATCATAAAGATCAGAGCAGAAATAAATAGAAACAAAGAAAACAATAGCAAATATCAATAAAATTAAAAGCTGGTTATTTGAGACGATAAACAAAATTGATAAACCATTAGCCAGACTCATCAAGAAAAACAGGGAGAGGACTCAAATCAATAAAATTAGAAATGAAAAAAGAGAAGTTACGACAGACACCGCAGAAATACAAAGCATCATAAGAGACTACTACAAGCAACTCTGCCAATAAAACAAACTGGCAGGAATGGACAAATTCTTAGAAAGACACAACCTTCCAAGACTGAACCAGGAAGAAATAGAAAATATGAACAGACCAATCACAATTACTGAAATTGAAACTGTGATTAAAAATCTTCCAACAAACAAAAGTCCAGGACCAGATGGCTTCACAGTTGAATTCTATCAAACATTTAGAGAAGAGCTAACACCCATCCTTCTCAAACTCTTCCAAAAAAATTGCAGAGGAAGGAACACTCCCAAACTCATTCTGTGAGGCCACCATCACCCTGATACCAAAACCAGACAAAGATGCTACAAAAAAACAAAATTACAGACCAATATCACTGATGAATATACATGCAAAAATCCTCAACAAAATACTAGCAAACAGAATCCAACACCACATTAAAGGGATCATACACCATGATCAAGTGGGATTTATCCCAGGGATGCAAGGATTCTTCGATATAGGCAAATCAGTGTGATACACCATATTAACAAATTGAAGAATAAAAACCATATGATCATCTCAGTAGATTCAGAAAAAGCTTTTGACAAAATTCCACACCCATTTATGATAAAAACTCTCCAGAAAGTGGGCATAGAGGGAACCTACCTCAACATAATAAAGGCCATATATGACAAACCCACAGCAAACATCATTCTCAATGGCGAAAAACTGAAAGCATTTCCTCTAAGATCAGGAACAAGACAAGGATGTCCACTCTTGCCACTATTATTCAACATAGTTTTGGAAGTCCTAGTCATGGCAATCAGAGAAGAAAAAGAAATAAAAGGAATACAAATTGGAAAAGAAGAAGTAAAACTGTCACTGTTTGCAGATGACATGATACTATACATAGAGAATCCTAAAGATGTCACCAGATAACTACTAGAGCTAATCAATTAATTTGGTAATGTAGCAGGATACAAAATTAATGCACAGAAATCTCTGGCATTCCTATACACTAATGATGAAAAGTCTGAGAGAGAAATTAAGGAAACACTCCCATTCACCACTGCAACAAAAAGAATAAAATATCTAGGAATAAACCTACCTAAGGAGACAAAAGAGCTGTATGCAGAAAACTATAGGACACTGATGAAAGAAATTACAGGTAATACCAACGGATGGAGAGATATACCATGTTCTTGGATTGGAAGAATCAATATTGTGAAAATGACTATACTGCCCAAAGCAATCTACAGATTCAATGCAATCCCTATCAAATTACCAATGGCATTTTTTACAAAACTAGAACAAAATATCTTAAAATTTGTATGGAGACACAAAAGACCCCGAATAGCCAAAGCAATCCTGAGGGAAAAAAACGGAGCTGGAGGAATCAGACTCCCTGGCTTCAGACTATACTACAAAGCTACAGTGATCAAGACAATATGGTACTGGCACAAAGCAGAAATATAGATCAATGGAACAGGATAGAAAGCCCAGAGATAAACCCACGACCTATTATCAACTAATCTATGACAAAGGAGGCAAGGATATACAATGGGGAAAAGACAGTCTCTTCAATAAGTGATGCTGGGAAAACTGGACAGCTACATGTAAAAGAATGAAATTAGAACACTCCCTAACACCATGCACAGAAATAAACTCAAAATGGATTAGAGACTTAAATGCAATACCGGACAATATAAAACTCTTAGAGGAAAACATAGGAAGAAAACTCTTTGACATAAATCACAGCAAGATCTTTTTTGATACACCTCCTAGAGTAATGGACATTAAAACAAACAAATGGGACCTAATGAAACTTAAAAGCTTTTGCACAGCAAAGGAAACTACAAACAAGATGAAAAGACAACCATCAGAATGGGAGAAAATATTTTCAAACGAATCAATGGATAAAGGATTAATCTCCAAAATATATAAACAGCTCATGCAGCTCAATATCAAAAAGACAAGCAACCGAATCCAAAAATGGGCAGAAGACCTAAGTAGACATTTCTCCAAACAAGACATACAGATGGCCAAGAAACACATGAAAAGCTGCTCAACATCACTAATTATTAGAGAAATCAAATCAAAACTACAATGAGGTATCACCTCACACCAGTTAGAATGGGCATCATCAGAAAATCTACAAACAACAAATGGTGGAGAGGGTGTAGAGAAAAGGGACCCTCTTGCACTGCTGGTGGGAATGTAGATTGATACAGCCACTATGGAGAACAGTATGGAGGTTCCTTTAAAAACTAAAACTAGAATTACCATATGACCCAGCAATCCCACTACTGGGCATATACCCAGAGAAAACCATAATTCAAAAAGACACATGCACCCCAATGTTCATTGCAGCACTATTTACAATAGCCAGGTCATGGAAGCAACCTAAATGCCCATGGACAGACTAATGGATAAAGAAGATGTGGTACATATATACAATGGAATATTACTCAGTCATTAACATGAACAAAATTGGGTCATTTGTAGAGACGTGGATGGATCTAGAGACTGTCATACTGAGTGAAGTAAGTGAGAAAGAGAAAACCAAGTATCGTATATTAACACATATATGTGGAACCTAGGAAAATGGTATAGATGAACCAGTTTTCAGGGCAGAAATAGAGATGCAGATGTAGAGAACAAACGTATGTACATCAAGGGCGGAAAGTGGCGGGGTGTGGTGGTGGTGTGATGAATTGGGAGATTGGGATTGACATATATACACTAATATGTATAAAATTGATAACTAATAAGAACCTGCTGTATAAAAAAATAAATCAAATTTAAGAATTAAAAAAAGAAAAGAGGGCTTCCCTGGTGGTGCAGTGGTTGAGAGTCCGCCTGCCGATGAAGGGGACACGGGTTCATGCCCTGGTCTGGGAAGATTCCACATGCCGCGGAGTGGCTAGGCCCATGAGCCATGGCCGCTGAGCCTGCGCGTCCAGAGCCTGTGCTCTGCAACGGGAGAGGCCACAACAGTGAGAGGACCACATACCACAAAAAAAATTTTTAAAAAAAGAATAAAATGTGTTCACAGAACTTAGTTAATCTAAGAAAGAAATGGAAAATTTTATTTGAGCCAGTTTGAGGTTTATAACCCAGGAACAAACTCTCAGGAAGCTTTGAGAACTGTTCCATGGATTAGAGATCAAAGCACAGTTATATAAGATTTTGAGACAAAGGACTGTCCATTAAATTAAGTATTGTTGCCAGTTTACACAATCTAGCAAGCAGTGGGTCATGGGTCATCATGGTCCCTTACAAGATTAAGAAGGAATGTTATCTTTTAACGAGTTGTCTTGTTGGTGCTAGGAGAATGTTACTGGTTTTTTTTGAACTAAAATATATGGTCTATTTTTAAATTTTTATTTTTTATAATGAATTAAACTTTATTAATCAAGTCATATACATTATTTATTTAAATTTCCAGTCATGTAATTATATTGAGAATATTGCTCTTTATGGTTGGGCAGTTATTTCTCCCAGTGGGGGAGGGTTGGTTTATGCATAATGCAAATACACACTGCACAGTAGAGAGGGGTGAGGAGGCCAAAGGGCAGAGAAATTTTTTATATTTAAGTTTTTCTTGTCTTGCCATAGTATATGAATTTTGTTTCATGAATGGAAATTCTGGATTTGAAATAAACAATAATCGAAATAACAAATTTACTAGAAGGACTCAAGGGTACATTTGAACTGGCAGAAGGCTTGAAGATAGGTTACTAGATTGATAGAGATAATGCAATCTGGAAACAAAAAGAAGAAAAATGAACAGAGCCTTAGAGAAATGTGTAAGCTTTAAAGTGCATCAAAATACACATAATGGGGGAGTACCAAAAAAGAGAAGAAAAAGAGAAAGAAGCAGAAAAAATATTTGAAAACATAATGACTGAAAACTACTCCAGTTTTGCTGAAAAAGTATTTATCTGCATATAGAAGCCGCTCAAACTCCCTGAAGTATCGAAAACACAGAGAGATCCATGCCCAAACACAGCATAGTCAGAATACTGAAAGACAAAGACATAGAGCTTATTTGTGTGCTAGCATCTTTCCCTAGATTCTTTAATACCACTAGTGTGCTCAGGGCCACATCTGGATCCTCACCCATCCAAATTCTCATTCTTAGACTGCGGAACATCCGCATATAGTAAAATAATTATTAAATCCTGTTTACTAAGTCTGTCACAGATTAACAAAATCTATCTCTTTATTCTTTAGTATTTTTAAATTGTCCGTATTGGCTTTTACTTATATCCCACAGAAAAGCTTTCCAAATCTTCCATGCTTCTTGAGCTTCCAGGCCAATTCCACGTTTCTTCTTCTATTAATAGTTTTGTACTCAAAAGGTTGACATCATATAGCAAAAACTCCTGAGCTTATCTTGTTTCCAACTAAAAATGTCTTTTGGGTATCTTTACTTATACAATCTTTTATTCTTATGTCAGAGTAAAGTTTTTTCTCCTCTCTATGCCAAGGCTGTTTTCTCAGTTTATACCTTAGTGTTTTGGGTTTTTTTCCCAAACTTCTTCATATATTTTACCTTACCAGTTTTCTAATCCATTTCATTTTTTGTTCTCTGGATTTATCTGACCATTTATTGCCTCTCTTCTTCCTGCAGAACTGATCAGTTTAGGGCTATATAAACAAACAAAAGAATTTATGAGTCTTTTTCTAAATTGAATTTCACTCGGACATCTGTAAAAATGAGAATAATTACCTTTGTTTTCATTTCCTCAACATGCAGTAAGGCTTATTTAACTTCTGATTTCATTTATATTATTTTTTCCTTCTAATTTCTTTAGGGTTTTTTTTTTTATTTCGCAGAACATTTATTCTTTAATTATTCTTTTGTTGTGGAATTTTAACTTGATTGTACTACCATCGAATTCTTTAAAAATTTTTATTGTGCTTTACTATCTGATATGTAGTATAATTTTCAAAATCATTTCCAAATATAATGAGAACTATTGGAGTTATTGACCATTGCAACTACTGTGTTGGGTATGCCTTGATTTGGGGGCGTTAAATGTTTTCTATATTAAAATGTTATTTAATTTTTCTTTACCTTACTATTTATTTATTCTCATAATTTACTCTCTTATTGCTCTACATATTTTAAAAATATATTATTAGGTATACACATATTAAAATGTTAATAGTTAACCAACTTATCATTATATAATGATATTCTTTTCTCAAATAATATTTTGCTTGTGTTATTCACTATTAGTATAGTTACTCAGCTTTATTTTGGTTATAGCTTTTCAATTATGTATTTTCCCATTTTTCTCTTTCAGTCTGTGTGTTTTAATTTATATATATTTTAGGTATGTATATTTAAAATATACCTGCAGTAACAATGTTTTAAGTAACTATAGAAATATATTTCATTTTCTTACAAATGTCTGGAAGTAGGCCAGAGTTTTTCAAGCCTCTACTTGCATTCCACTCATTAAATGCAGAAGTCAAGTGTCAATGTGGAAGGGGAAGACAAAAGTTGTGAATTCTGGGACTAGTGGTTCAGGAGAAGGAAGGACATTTTAACTGCCTCCCACAATCTTCCTCCAGGACATCAATAATTCACTTTCCTTCTACATGTAAAACATACTGACCCACACCCAACCCTAAAACCATCAGGGTTTCATCTATATAATTATAATGTTTAGACAGACCTGAAGTCCAAGATCTCATAATCTGAATTATGACCAGATGCAATTAATTTGGGTAGAGTTCTCCCAAAGAACAATTCATGGGGCAGTTCCCCTAAAAGCAAGGGCTAGCGTTCCAAGAGGATAAACTCCAATTTGCAAGCACTTTTTTAAGCCTCTGCATGCATCATGCTTGCTAGTCTCCCATTGGCTAAAACCAGTCACATGGGAAATCCTAGCCTCAGTGAGGGAGGGACTGTACATGGGAATGAATATCAGGAACTGAGATTTATTGGCAGCCGTATTTGAAATAGTCTACCACATGCTCTTTCTTTAAGCTTTTCAATTGCTCTTTCCTCCTGATTTTAAGAATATCAAAATTTCTGCTGAAACCTTGTTTCTTCAGTTATTTCTTTGAGACCTTGCATAATCAGTCAGTTCCCAAATTGGAACTTTCAGCTACATAATCTAACAACTCCTTACCTAAACCATGAATATTTCTGAAGCACTGACTTTTGTAGTCTTTGATTTGCATACTTATTCAACTCTTGAAAGCCTGTTGTTTCATAGTAGGCATATAGGCCTCTCAGGTGTCTTATTGAAACAGCAGAGAATCAATACATTTTATTCCCATAATCACAGAATGTATAGAAAACTTTTAGGTTGTATTATATTCTTACTTTCTTCTCCTTAAGTAGATATAGTTCAGTCCATAAAGTTCCATTCTGTAGAGAGGCTGCAGTTACTTTTCTTTATTTCAAGCATCTTAGATGTTTGCATATCATTCATATGATCACAGTATTATAAATCATGTGTAGAATGTAGGTCAGATCATTTGTACTTAAACTAATTTGCAACAAAATAAGTCCCCAGAAACTTTATCCGAAAATGTTTTTGTTTTGTGCCCTGATAATTATTATAGAATATTAGAATGGAATAGAATAGAATAATAGGATATTTTATTCTTGTACATTGCTTTTATCCTTATGTGTGTAACATGTGCTATGGTACTTTCTTTCCAGTTATCAATTCATAGTTTGGAGCAATATCACTTGTGAAAAAGTTAATTAGGGCATCATACTGGAATATGAGCTCTTAGTGAGCAAGGGATTTTTTGTCTATTCTGTTTCTTGCTTTTATCTTCACTACCCAAGAGTAGTGCCTGGACTATAAACAGAAGCTCCAAGATGTACTGAATGGATGAATAGAAAAAGTAGAGGTGGAAAGTAATATGTTCATATTTTTTCAAATAATAATAGGAAAAAAATAAGGATAATACTAGAAAATGTAACTTGTGAAAACCTGTTCTAATAACTAGAGAAATATACGGGTTCCCAAACAAAATGCCCAAAATATATTTGTATAATAAATTTTGGAAAATATTTATGGGAAATTTCAAATTTTTCTACTCTCTAATTTTGGGCAAGTAATTCAATTTCTCTTCCTTTTCTTCTTTCTTTTTTAAACACACATACACACTCACACACAGCTTTCCATAAATTCAGTGATTTCAGTCATAAAGAAAAGTGAGCCTTTTGTACACTATTCTCTTAATTTTATTTTAAAATTTGCTATGTAATTTATTATTTAAAGTGTTGATTAATGTGGGAAAATGGCATATTGTAAAAAGAAAAAATAAGTTTTCTAATTGTCATTTCTGAACCCTCCCAAAATATTTTAAGCGTACATGTTTAATATCTCATAGTATATACTGCTAAGGCAGAATTAATTTTAATTTTAACTAAGAATTTTTCCACAGCTCAAATGTAAGAATGCCTGGAGTAAATGCAGTCATCCTACCTGTTAAGATAACATCTATATTAAAGTACAATATAAATTATATTCCATTTAATGCTGTATGAGCAGTATGTAACATGGGGGTGAGGCAAACTGTATTTTGTGTATTTTGAAATGCAAATTTTTAAAAAATAGATAAACACCTATTTCATCATGTAGAAGACATATTGGGTTCCTGTTTTCTCTGCTGTATGGGCCTAATGATAATTTCCTACTATATTGTCAACCCTTTATTGGATATATAGCCAATATATTCCACATGGACTATTAATACTTCTAAAGCACTGACTTTTCCAGCCTTTAGTTTGCATACTTACTCAAGGCTTGAAATAAGTCCTCCAAGATATTGTATAGATGTGCATGTATATTATTCTATTTTTGATGTATTGGTAACTGGATATCTACTCTAAGCTTATCTTCATGGTCCTTAACATAAATTGTTCTCAGATGTGCAAATGTTTGACTTGTTTTCATTTCCAATGTGGCATTCAGTTTCAACTTCCATTTTCAATTGTTCAAAGGTGATTTATTTCATTAAAATTAGGAAATATTTTAAACAAATCAAAAATTGTAATGGCAACTTCCCTAAGCAGCTGGAGAAAATTTAATTTTTCTCCTCTTCTGTAACACCAAGGAACTTTATGTACAAGTTTCTTCTAGTAATTATATTTTAATTTTGTACATATTTTTTCCTAACTATTGTTTGGAAACTTCAATGGTAGTGACCATTTCTTATCAATATTTGAATCCCCATGACTTAACATAGTGCCTATTTCATAGTTATTATGGAAATATTTTGTGAAATAAATCAATATTATGTACCAATTTAAAAATATTGCAAATTTGGGGAGCTATATTACATACAACTAATAACTTACCATTGTAATTTATTTTACTCACAATACTTTCTTTATTCAGCCTAACAGTTCTAATAATTTCTGTTAAATCATTTGAGCTGTGACTATACAAAATATGATACAGTTCCATTTATTGGAAATAAAGAACATATATATTATTGAAAGTACTATGTACAGCATTTAAAAATAGAGTCTACACCAGTAAGGTAAATGAGATTGTTGGAACACATTGCCTTTGTCAAAGTTAATGATCCTATATATATATATAATGCCTTGGAAGATAATTACCAAATTTTACTAAATAATAATAATAGTTAAGATTCGCTAGAATACTTATGGTTGAGTGTCCTGATTCTTAGCCATGATAATTTGTAAATAATTTATTTAGATTATTATTTTTTTATTTTTACCCAGAATATGTAAACCTGAGATTTCAAACTTCATGTTCCAAATTAGATGTGAAGAGATATTTCAATAAATGGAATCTCTACCGAGAGAAACAAAATCACCATGGAGGATGCTATAACATATAAAGACAATATATAAACTACACATTAATTATTAATTATATATTAAATATATTATAATTATTAATAATCATATAATAATTATGTTAAATATATTATCATTTTGTATATTAGTGTTGTATGTTGATTTCTAGTTAATAATATATGCAGTATATAAAACTACATATTTTAGGTCCCTTTAAAACACTTATTATGTCAATGTACAGATATTATTCTTAGAATATAAAGAAGTGAAAAACAGCAACAACCACTAAAATTTGGTGAGGGCATATTACCCTTTACATATGAGTAAAGGCTGCCTTGGATGCATTGTATAATGACACCATCTCTGAAGCAGCTGATTTAGGGCACTGAGAAATACGTAGCAGTTAAGACATGTGAACAGATTTGTTTTGACCATTTGCTTCTTGTTTAATAATCTGGTCCTAGAATACAGTCTGTTTCAGAATTTAAAGTTTCCACAAGCTAGACTCCCACTGAAAATCCAGGAGTCAAGAATCTTAGTCAAACTGATCTCGGAGAGACAGCAGCAAGCAGTCTTGAAGCGGAGTCTTAGTTCCCTGCCCAGGAATGGAACCTGGGTAGCCTGGATGAAAAACCAGGAATCCTAGCTGCTAGAGCACCAGGGGCTGGAGGATAGAAGTAACATTCCCTTGGCTCTTGCCCCATTTGAAAAATGAATTTCTCAAAAAGGCAAAAGCTGTAAAAAACAGGTACAAAAGTTTGTTATCAGAGACAGCATAACATGTGGGAGAGCAGACAGAGAAACAGTTTGTTTATTTAAGACAGAAGCAAGGCAGAAACACGCAGTAAGAGAAAGGTGTGGAAGTCCTCCCTAATGAGGAGGAACGCAGTAAAGAGGCAGGTAACTCATTTACATAGGGCCGTTCTTCCGGGTATTTGTTTCCCTTTGGCCATTTATCTCACTTCTTATCCACACCTGACGTACCCTAGGTTCCTCCCCAATGTGCATGTGCAACTTTTTGCCAAGATGGATTCCAGTGCAGAGGCCTGTGGGAGGTTTGACAACACTTATGGGGTGACGCCCCCTCCCTTTTTGACCCCCGATGAGCCTTCCTGCACATGTACAGTTGGGGAGGCTTCCTTGACCTCAAGAGTGACAGATGTGGTCCTCTTATCTCTTTACTCCAGCTGAGCTCAGCTCTTGCTACTTTGTCCTTGGAGTGTCTAGGGAAAGCAAAGCTCTAATTACTCCTCTCAAATCCAGCTGTCCAGCCCCCGGGGCCCATCTCCCTCCTACCTCAAAACCTCTCTGAGGACTCCACTTGCAAATTATTGTTTCAGCACTGCACAGTTTGTAGTAGACATATGCTGTCTTGTTTGCTCATTTCCCTACTTTAAGGAGCTTGCCCCTCTCTTTCATCCACAAGGTTAAAAAGAAAAGAGCCACTTGGACACAATACAAACCTGCATTATATATCTTAGTACATATCACAGGTATTTAGAATATTGGAATATTACAACCATAGTCTACCTGTTCTCTTGAAAAGGCAAAAAAGTACACCCAAGATTTTTGATTTCAGCTCCAACATGTGAAGAGCTTAGAAGTCATCACTCCAATTTTTATAAAAGAAAAATCTAAACAAATGGAAAATCAATGATTTTTCGTGGTCATATCAAAGAATGGAGAACACAGGAAAAAACCACTTGCAGAAATCTGGAGAAACACATAACTGCACAGAGCCACAGCCAAGATCTTCTTACACAGAACAGAAGTATCTGGACCTATAAATTGGCAGGGACATTTAAATAGTAATTTTGATGAATTCCTGGAGGGCTACCTTCAGAGTGAGAAACTCCTAGCCCCCACACTTTTATGCCTCCAGAAATTTGATGGAATTTTTATACTGAAGAACTAAGGAAGATCCTCTCAGTTTTGGCAAGGAGGGAAGATGATTAATCATTGTGAAATCCTCCCAGAATGTTCTGCATAACAAAGACCTACTCTCAGAGGAAAAGACTTTTCCTGAGCCTTGTCTTACCTGGAGGAAGGGCACTTCTCCCATGCCAGCTGAAGAACTTTCTGTCTTAAGCCTTTCTGTCTTTGTACGGTGGAAGGTGGGGGGGTTTGAGATAAGAATTTATAAAGATCAGAGCCCGGGGACCATGACTGACCAAACGAAAACAAAGAGATTTAGCCCTAAGGTTATAGAGCTCTTCCACTCCCCTACAGCTTACCACCACCGAAAAGGCTTCAATATAACAACAGTGAATTCAGCTGAAGAAAGTGGCAAGAGACAGACTTTCTCCCAGGAGTATTACTTAGGGAAGTCCAAAGTAAACAAGGGAGACAAAACAAGGATGTTCTGTCTACACAGCTACAGCAAACATTGAACACAGCCTACCCCTATTCATGTTAGCACAAAACCTCACATTAAATGACATTAAAAGTACACAGTTGAGATTTATTTTTTAGAAACTCAGGATTAGAAACTATTGGCTCTGTGCTTAAAATAAGCAACATGCATTTTAGGAAAAGACAATAATGAGAGAAAATGTGTTCATTCTTAATTAAGTTCATAGAGTTAGGATTATATATTGACTACTTCTGATTTTTCAAGTATCATATTTAAATGCTTTTCTGCTTTATATGTTTCCATTGGAATTATTTGTTTTCTTGGAATTCTACACTGCCATGAAATAGGAGCCTACTCTTTTGTTGTTGTTGTAGTCAAATACAGTCAAATATGTTTGTCCTGTACATCTTCTTATATAACTTACATATGTTCTGAATATCATATTTCTCTAATTAAAAAAATATATAATAGTAATTTTATATGTAGTGAATGTAATGTTATACCCTCCAGTATAGGAAAGCAAAAATAGGTTTTGAAGAGAGAAACTTATATTAAAAGTTAACCTCAAAAACAGTTTCTTGTAGAGAATATACACACACGTTTGTTGTATCAACAGTGGCTATTAAAATTTCATGATTGTGTTAATAAAATTATAAAATTTTGAGGTATAATTTATGATGAATTTTATACATTACACTTAAGATCCTTGATTCCTGTGTAAAGGAAATCTCAAACACAAAACACAAAATGTTAGTTTCACATCAGATTTACAGGGTAGTTAATGGAACTACTACCTAAGAAGCTATTAGCAGTTGCTTAGGGAATAAGTATGCACCACCAGGAACTATTACTCCAGTGTGTTTTCTTGAGCAATTGTACTCATTTTGGTATTTTACATTGTTTCTACATTGAACTTACTTTAGGTCATGCTAATTGCATACTTGATTATTTCTCCACATTATTTAATGCACTATCTAGTGGGGAAAATATGCAATACTTGGCATATTCAGAGTTTTTAAAAATACATGTTTATTATAAAGAAACCTTGTAGCAAAAAATCTACAGATGAAAAATTCAAATATAGAGTACTTATATAAAGAGGAAAAATGGTCTATATCAAGATTTCTAAACATGGGCTCACACTGAAAAATATATTCCAAAGATGACCTTTAGAGAAAAAAAAATTGTGTGTGGGTTCTTTGGTCATACAACTTGGGATGTGCTGCAGAGTTTGCTTAAAGCCCTTCCTCGAGAATATTGGAATGAAAAGATGTTTCTTTCTCTCAAAACAACTACACAACATCCAAGGTCTAATGACCATGCCTTAGAAAAAACTGTTTTAAAAAATAGTTAATATATGTTAGAGATGTTAACATCAAAACCAATGATAATAAGAACAATAATAATAGTTCTAATAAGAATTCTTTATCAATAGTACACAAAACTTTGATTTATATCTTATAATAAAACAGATATAATTATAGGACATTTAAAAATCCATATTTTGAGCCATAATATCTACCTAAAATAGCGTTTTACCCAAATATTTATATTTTATAATATTTACAAATGTTAATACATAGTGGATAGCAACCTCAAAATAAATCTATGTGCATCACATGTAAGGTACATTTTAGATGACTATTTGCTTTGCTTTCCTAGCCTTTCAAATAAGAAAGTTGCCAAAAAGAAACAAAAAAACAAATAGAGGTCAATGACAGCATCTCCATGCAGTGGAGTCAAAGTAAGGAGGAGAATGTGAAATCGAGGCACAAAGGAATTTTACCATGAGTGTTTGGGGTCCACATCTGCAGGCATACCTGCTATATTTAAGGGCAAAAATCCTAAATAATTACAAGACCACTGAAAATCATTGGGGCATAAAGAAAGACTACATACATGGACTTTTTAAAAAAAAATTTTATTTAATGTTTTTTTGAATTTAATTTTTTTTTCTTTTCTTTTTTTTTTTTTTTTTTGTGGTACGTGGGCCTCTCACTGTTGTGGCCTCTCCCATTGCAGAGCACAGGCTCCAGACGCTCAGGCTCAATGGCCATGGCTCGCGGGCCCAGCCGCTCTGTGGCATGTGGGATCTTCCCAGACCAGGGCACGAACCCGTGTCCCCTGCATCGGCAGGCGGACTCTAAACCACTGCACCACCAGGGAAGCCCTTAATTATTTTTTATACAGCAGGTTCTTATTAGTTATCTATTTTATACATATTAGTGTATATATGTCAATCCCAATCTCCCGATTCATCCCAACAACACCACCCCACCCTGCCACTTTCCCCCCTTGATGTACATATGTTTGTTCTCTATATCTGCATCTTTTTTCTGCCCTGAAAACCGGTTCATCTGTACCATTTTCCTGGGTTCCACATATATGCATTAATATACAATATTTGTTTCTCTCTTTCTGACTTACTTCACTCTATATGAGAGTCTCTAGATCCATCCACGTCTCTACAAATGACCCAGTTCCGTTTATTTTTATGGCTGAGTAATATTCCTCTGTATATATGTACCACATCTTGATCCATTCTGATGGGCATTTAGGTTGCTTCTATGACCTGTCTTTTGTAAATAGTGCTGCAATGAACATTGGGGTGCATGTGTATTTTTGAATTATGGTTTTCTCTGGGTATATGCCCAGTAGTGGGATGGCTGGATCATATGGTAATTCTTTTTTTAGTTTTTTAAGGAACCTCCATACTGTTCTCCATAATGGCTGTATCAACTTACATTCCCAACAACAGTGCAAGAGGGTTCCCTTTTCTCCACACCCTCTCCAGCATCTGTTGTTTGTAGATTTTCTGATGTTGCCCATTCTAACTGGTGTGAAGTGATACCTCATTGTAGTTTTGATTTCCATTTCTTTGATAATCAGTGATGTTGAGCAGATTTTCATGTGCTTCTTGGCCATCTGTATGTCTTGTTTTGAGAAATGTCTATTTAGGTCTTCTGCCCATTTTTTATTGGGTTGTTTGTTTTTCTAATATTGAGCTGAATGACTGTTTATATATTTTGGAGAATTAATCCTTTGTCCGTTGATTCATTTGCAAATATTTTCTCCCAGTTTGAGGGTTATCTTTTCATCTCGTTTGTAGTTTCCTTTGCTGTGCAAAAGCTTTTAAATTTCATTAGGTCCCATTAGTTTATTTTTGTTTTCATTTCCATTACTCTAGGAGGTGGATCAAAAAAGGTCTTGCTGTGATTTATGTCAAAGACTGTTCTTCCTATGTTTTTCTCTAAGAGTTTTATAGTGTCCAGGCTTACATTTAGGTCTCTAATTCATTTTGAGTATATTTTTATGTATGGTTTTAGGGACTGTTCTAATTTCATTCTTTTTTCTGTAGCTGTCCAGTTTTCCCAGCATCACTTATTGAAGAGGTTGTCTTTTATCCATTGTATATCCTTGCCTCCTTTATCAATGATAGGGTGACCGTATGTGCATGGGTTTATCTCTGGGCTTTCTATCCTATTCCATTGATTTATATTTCTGTTTTTGTGCCAGTACCATATTGCCTTGATTACTGTAGCTTTGTAGTATAGCCTGAAGTCAGGGAGCCTGATTCCTCCAGCTCCATTTTTTTCCCTCAGGACTGCCTTGGCTATTCGGGGTCTTTTGTGTCTCCCTACAAATTTTAAGATTTTTTGTTCTAGTTCTGTAAAAAATGCCACTGGTAATTTGATAGGGGTTGCATTGAATCTGTAGATTGCTTTGGGTAGTATAGTCATTCTCACAATATTGATTCTTCCAATCCAAGACCATGGTATATATTTCCATCTGTTTGTGTCATCTTTGATTTCTTTCAGAAGTATCTTATAGTTTTCTGAGTACAGGTCTTTTTTTTTTTTTTGTGGTATGCGGGCCTCTCACTGTTGTGGCCTCTCCCGCTGCGGAGCACAGGCTTCGGACGCGCAGGCTCAGCGGCCATGGCTCACAGGCCCAGCCACTCCACAGCACGTGGGATCTTCCCGCACCGGGGCACGAACCCGTGTCCCCTGCATCGGCAGGCGGACTCTCAACCACTGCACCACCAGGGAAGCCCAGTACAGGTCTTTTACCTCCTTAGGTAGGTTTATTCCTAGTTATTGTATTCTTTTTGTTGCAGTGGTGAATGAGATTGTTTCCTTAATTTCTCTTTCTGATCTTTTGTTGCCAGTGTATAGGAATGCAAGAGATTTCTGTGGATTAATTTTTTATCCTGCAACATTACCAAATTCATTTATTAGCTCTAGTAGTTTTCTGGTGGCATTTTTAGGATTCTCTATGTATAGTATCATGTCATCTGCAAACAGTGACAGTCTTACTTGTTCTTTTCTGAGCTGTATTCCTTTTATTTATTTTTCTACTCTGATTGCCATGGCTAGGACTTCAAAAACTATGTTGAATACTAGTGACGAGAGTGGGCATCCTTGTCTTGTCCTGATCATAGAGAAAATGCTTTCAGTTTTTCACCATTGAGAATGATGTTTGCTGTGCGTTTGTCATATATGGCCTTTATTATTTTGAGGTCAGTTCCCTCTATGCCCACTTTCTGGAGAGTTTTTATCATAAATGGGTGTTGAATTTTGTCAAAGGCTTTTTCTGAATCTATTGAGATGATCATATACTATTTATTCTTCAGTTTGTTAATATGGCATATCACATTGATTGATTAACGTATATTGAAGAACCCTTGCATCCCTGGGGTAAATCCCACTTGATCATGGTGTATGATCCTTTTAATGTGTTGTTGCATTCTGTTTGCTAGTATTTTGTTGAGGATTTTTGCATCTATATTCATCAGTGATATTGGTCTGTGATTTTCTTGTTTGTTGTATCTTTGTCTGGTTTTGGTATCAGGGTGATGGTGGCCTCATAGAATGAGTTTGGGAGTGTTCCTTCCTCTGCAATTTTTTGGAAGAGTTTGAGAAGGATGGGTGTTAGCTCTTCTCTAAATGTTTGATAGAATTCAACTGTGAAGCCATCTGGTCCTGGACTTTTGTTTGTTGGAAGATTGTTACTCACATTTTTAATTTCACTACTTGTGATTGGTCTGTTCATATTTTCTATTTCTTCCTGGTTCAGTCTTGGAAGGTTGTGCCTTTCTAAGAATTTGTCCATTTCTTCCAGGTTGTTGATTTTATTGGCATAGGGCTGCTTGTAGTAGTCTCTTAGGATGCTTTGTATTTCTGTGGTGTCTGTTGTAACTTCTTTTTCATTTCTAATTTTATTGATTTGAGGCCTCTCCCTGTTTTTCCTGATGAGTCTGGCTAATGGTTTACCAATTTTGTTTATCTTCTCGAAGAACCAGCTTTTAGTTTTATTGATCTTTCCTATTGTTTTCTTTGTTTCTATTTCATTTATTTCTGCTCTGATCTTTGTGATTTCCTTCCTTCTGCTAACTTTGGGTATTGTTTGTTCTTCTTTCTCTAGTTCCTTTAGGTGTAAGGTTACATTGTTTATTTGAGATTTTTTTTGTTTCTTGAGGTAGGCCTGTACAGCTATAAATTTCCCTCTTAGAACTGCTTTTGCTGCATCCCATAGGTTTTGAATTGTCGTGTTTTCATTGTCATTTGTCTCTAGGTATTCTTTGATTTCCTCTTTGATTTCTTCAGTGATCTCTTGGTTATTTAGTAACATATTGTTTAGCCTCCATGTGTTTGTGCCATTTTTTTCCCTGTAATTCATTTCTAATCTTATAGTGTTGTGGTCAGAAAAGATGCTTGATATGATTTCAGTTTTCTTAAATATACTGAGGCTTGATTTGTGACCCAAGATGTAATGTATCCTGGAGAATGTTCCGTGAGCACTTGAGAAAAAGTGTAATCTGCTGTTTTTGGATGGAATGTTCTATAAATATCAATTAAATCTATCTGGTCTATTGTGTCCTTTAAAGCTTCTCTTTCCTTATTTATTTTCATTTTGGATGATCTGTTCATTGGTGTAAGTGAGGTGTTAAAGTCCCTCACTATTATTGTGTTACTGTCGATTTCCTCTTTTATAGCTGTTAGCAGTTGCCATATGTATTGAGGTGCTCCTGTGTTGGGTGCACATATATTTATAATTGTCATATCTTTTTCTTGGATTGATCCCTTGATCATTATGTAGTGTCCTTCCTTGTCTCTTGTAACATTCTTTATTTTACAGTCTATTTTATCGGATATGAGTGTAGCTACTCCAGCTTTCTTTTGATTTCCTTTTGCATGGAATATCTTTTTCCATTCCCTCACTTTCAATCTGCATGTGTCCCTAGGTCTGAAGTGGGACTCTTGTAGACAGCATATATACGGGTCTTGTTTTTGTATCCATTCAGCAAGCCTGTGTCTTTTGGTTGGAGCATTTAATCCATTCACATTTAAGGTAATTATTCATATGTATGTTCTTATGACCATGTTCTTAATTGTTTTGGGTCTGTTTTTGTAGGTCCTTTTCTTCTCTTGTGTTTCCCACTTAGAGAAGTTCCTTTAGCATTTGTTGTAGAGCTGGTTTGGTGGTGCTGAATTCTCTTAGCTTTTGCTTGTCTGTAAAGCGTTTGATTTCTCCATTGAATCTGAATGAGATCCCTGTCGGGTAGAGTAATCTTGGTTGTACGTTCTTCCCTTTCATCACTTTAAGTATATCATGCCACTCCTTTCTGGCTTGTAGAGTTTCTGCTGAGAAATCAGCTGTTAACCTTATGGGAGTTCCTTTTTATGTTATTTGTCGTTTTTCCTTTGCTACTTTCAATAATTTTTCTTTGTCTTTCATTTTTGCCAATTTGATTACTATGTGTCTTGGTGTGTTTCTCCTTGGATTTATCCTGTATGGGACTCCCTGTGCTTTCTGGACTTGGGTGGCTATTTTCTTTCCTATGTTAGGGAAGTTTTCAACTATAATCTCTTCAAATATTTTCTCTGGTCCTTTCTCTCTCTTCTCCTTCTGGGACCCCTATAATGTAAATGTTGTTGCATTTAATGTTTTCCCAGAGGTCTCTTAGGCTGTCTTCATTTCTTTTCATTCTTTTTTATTTATTCTGTTCTGTGACAGTGAATTCCACTATTCTGTCTTCCAGGTCACTTATCTGTTCTTCTGCCTCAGTTATTCTGCCATTGATTCCTTCTAGTGTAGTTTTCATTTCAGTTACTGTATTCTTCATCTCTGTTTGTTTGTTGTTTAATTCTTCTAGGTCTTTGTTAAACATTTCTTGCATCTTCTCGATCTTTGCCTCCATTCTTTTTCCGAGGTTCTGGAACATCTTCATTATCATTATTCTGAATTCTTTTTCTGGAAGGTTGCCTATCTCCACTTCATTTAGTTGTTTTTCTGGGGTTTTATCTTGTTCCTTCATCTGGTACATAGCCGTCTGCCTTTAAATCTTGTCTATCTTTCTGTGACTGTGGTTTTTGGTCCACAGGTGCAGGATTGTAGTTCTTCTTGCTTCTGCTGTCTAGCAATTTCTGATACAGAAGAACTGTAACATATTCACTGGAGCTCAGAAAATGAAAATGAGATTGTATTAGAGAAGGAGGATCATAAAAGCCAAAGTTGGACACATGGACCACATGTGCAAAGGTCTCAGAGACTGTCTAGACGTGAAAACTCACCTTCCTCATCTAGTCTGTGGCTAATTTTCAGTGAAATTTCAACTCATAGACAAAATATTGAAAATGTGTTCTAAATTATTTGAAACACGTATAATAATTCTAATCAAGGATTTGTAGAAAAATATTGTAAAATATAGTATCACTGGTAATACATGATTTATTTAAAACCAAACTAAATGCTCCGACCATTTTATTGTTTTTGCCTTTTCACCATATTTAATTAAAGCATTAGACAGTCATTTGGTAACCAAATTAGTTTTATAATATTTTAATTTTAATGAAATTATAATTATGCCTGGCTGTACTTTGACAGTAAAATTGAATAGAAGATGCCTTCCAATCCATTATGGTATTCTTAGCTTATTGTACTTCTTGTGTTGACTTTATCATATCAGGTATAACTGAAGTGCTTGAGGAAATCACCCTGATTAGTCCCTATAGTCATGTCAGTCTCCATGACCCATTGCCTTGTATAGTGGGAATCAGAACTAATCTTTCAGCCAATTATCTCTTATTGCCCTCCTAGAACATTATATTGCACAATTTTACTACGAGGAGGAGCTTGAGCAATTCTAAAAGTTCCCATTTAACATCACAGTTAAAACCAGGTGAAGGAGAGATTTGGTGGACATCATAGAAGAATGTTAAGTCAGAGTCTTCTGTTTACACATAATGTACATTGACATCATGCCTTTGTACTGTGGGGATGAAATGACAGAATACCCATCCCAGTATCATTTTCTAACTCATGATGTACCATTATCGTAACCTCCAAGAATCTCCATATCTTTCAATTTATGCCTTTGGGCCTTTTAAAATGCGCTCTCTAATCTGCACAAGAATCATGGTACACTGCGGCCCATGTCTTAATAGAATATCCTGTGTGTTCCATGGTCACCTGGCCCTGGCTCCAAGCCACCTGTATAGTCTTCACTTATAACATCTATTCAGGTATCCAGGAAAATACAAAAAGTTTCTCATTAACAGAAATATAAAGAAATATATTACTTTCTCTTAGGTTGTTCTATTTTCTCTCTTTATAAGTTTTCAGTGGGGATACTAAGAACAGCAAGGAAATAGTAATTTTTCCTTACTTTTATTTATTTTTTTAATGCTTTTCATTCTCTGTCTCTTCCCTTGGCCAATTCTCCCTGGTCTAAGTTTAAATCTTGAAAATCCCCCCATAAACTTATTTGGGACTTTCACCACTTGATCCCAAGGATTACTAGAAAGCCATCCTGAAGTCCAGTTCTCATCAAGTTTTCCACTCTCTCTTTTCTGTCAAGGAAGTGAAACATGAGTCTGAAAAACAATCTTACTACTGCTACAAAGTTGTAAGATAAGGGTTGATCTCTCAAAACTAGATCTTATCTAACACTAAACTATACTAATGATTCAAAGGATAAAGGCAAAACCAGATAAAATATGCCTGAAATCCAAAACTTCTGGAACCAAAAACCAGGAGAAATAGCTGCTGAAGTTTTTCTTTTTCCTACATCAAGTTGTGAGGTTTGAGCAATAATTTAAAAAACACTGTTTAAAATGCAACTTTTTTTTGATTTGGGGATCCTCCTTTTTTTATAACTATAAACTTAGAAAAACCAGGTCTCAAATTTTATGCACATTAATAATAAGCAATTTAGGCAGATAATGTACTGTTAAAAATATTCTATAAGGAGAAACTTCTGTATATATTTCTGCTAGGAAATATCATTGTTCTAGATTTTCTATTGTCAATTTAACCTGGAAACTATGATTTTCAAAATTCATTCATCAATGCTTTTCTAATCTCTACTTTAAAAAAAGTTATTTTATTTGTTTCATTTTTTAAATGAAACATAATAAAGCATAAATTATATAACAAAAAGCTATCCTAAATGCTTTCACTATTGAGAAATTGAGGGGAGTGATAAAGTCATGTGGTAATAGAAATCTTGGGAAAAGTCACTCTGAGAAGCAATTATATATTTGGAACATAAGATACATAGATGGATAGATAGATAGATAAACAGATAAATAACTTATGCTTGGTAGAAGCCAAACTGTGATTCCAGTATTTCTACTTTTTTAATTTATGAAAGAGATTAGTTTTTATTTACCCCATAATGATGTCATAAGCATAATGAGATATAGAATTTTTACTCTAATTGAAGAAAAAATTCTGATTCATAAATATTTTTCTTAATATAGAATGTAATTGCTTCAATTAAACTTCCTTGAATTAAATTTTAAAATGAACAGTATATATAAAAACAGAGTATAAAATTGAAGTGGAAATAAATGTATAACTGTTATAAAGAATCTGTAATCCCAATCATGCTTGTCTTTGAAAGCCTTCAGGCTTTCATAATTATGCCTCTTAATTAGTAGAAAAAGATTTGTGTTTTTGGTCAAGTTATTAAACAGGTATATTATAAGAGTGAAACTTGTTTAATAATAAAATAATAGTAAAATATATCTGGGCATTGTTCTGAATGTTTATGGTCTCCTAATAAATGAGTTAATAGAGAATCTTTGAATAAATATCTTGGCCTGAGATTTAATTAAGTAACACCTGAACCATAGCTGAACTACAGTGTAGTGCACAGTGTGAAATAGAATTTTCAGTGTAAAGGTTAATGAGTTAATTAGCCACATTTAAATGTTTAATTCAAACAAATGCTCAACCAGTTAACTGTAAAGTTCAGCTTTGTCCCTTTGTTTATTTCCTCTAAGATTCTTTCCCCCTCTGAAGTTTGCTAAATGGAATAGCACACAATACTGAGGAGAAGAAACACAAGAATTTGATTATTTTATTATGAATGCATATATTACAATGAAACACATGATCAAATCTGGTAAATATTAATGATCAGGTAATGATAAAGCAGTCAAGTTCAACTCAGCTTTTATAGTCATTGTTATATTACTTATAGTATATTTGAATTACCTTTCTTTGGTAGCTTGCAAATCATCTGAAAACCAAAGAATTCAAAGATTTTTAACAAATCCATTTTCCAGTTAGTGTCTTGTACCTCAGAAGAGTATTTCCACCCCAATCTTTTAAATAAAGTATCACACCCACCCTCACAAAGAAAAATGAAGGAAACAAAGCATGAATACACACCAGGTGCATCTTTCTCCTTTGTTATCTATTTATTCTTTACTTTTGAAATATGAACAGTTTTATTTCTAGCCTAAGGATGTGGGGAAACATCTTGAAGAGATCATATATGTACTGATTGTTTAGGGCAATTTTAGAAATAATAATGTACCATATACATTCTTTGCCAACAATGAGGAAATTATATGTGGAATTTTTTCCATTATAATATTTTTAATGCACTAGTCTTTTTTTTTTGTGGTACGTGGGCCTCTCACTGCTGTGGCCCCTCCCGTTGTGGAGCATAGGCTCCAGACGCGCAGGCTCAGGGGCCATGGCTCACGGGCCCAGCTGCTCCGCGGCATGTGGGATCTTCCCGGACCGGGGCACGAACCCGTGTCTCCTGCATTGGCAGGCAGACTCTCAACCGCTGCGCCACCAGGGAAGCCCTAGTCTTTTTATTTAAGTAATAATAAAGTAATATCCTAAATCTTGCTCATAAATGGAGCCTAATATCAATTTTACTAAAATGTACATAATATTTTTAACTGGTTACACAGCTCAACGTACCTCTATCTTTATGGCTGCTGTTTATTTTAGTATCCTGGTTCATCTCTGTCATTTGAATTTTTGATTTCTAAACCACATATTTCCTTTCATAACTGCCAAACCCACAATTTTTCCTTTGGAATGGATCCACATTAATTAGCTCTGTCTGCTTTTACCCACTGTATTTCTTTTATCTACAAACCCTTCTTACATTTCCGGCTTAAATGCAATTTGCTCATCAGCATTAAACACACCATCCATGATGTTACACTCAAAACACAAAATTGCAGGATTATTCAGAGAAAACAAGCACTTGACTCCTTTTCAAAACTGTCCTCAATTATTTCTCAATTCAAAAGAGAAAATTGAAGTCACACTTCTGTTACTATAACATGGAAGCAGAATTTCGGAAAAGCCACAAGAGTTGAGTCAGTCACAATTACTTCTAAAATATGATATGAATAAACTTTAAATAAAAAGGCGCAGCACTTGAAGTACATGCTTCAATTAAGAATTGAGGGTTAAATTCACTCCATGGTATAAAAGAGACTGAATTTAGAAACTTAAGTATAGCCAAAGGCAAGGCATAAGCTAATTTATACTTAGTAATTTAAAGCATATTTTAAATTTCAGAGTTATCAATTACTGTATAGGTGCGATGATCAGAGAATTATAACCATTCTAGAATTTTCATATAACCACCAATATGAATTACAGTAGTTAAGAGTTTCAAAGTTTCTCATAGGGAAGGTATGCTAGTTGATGTTCCATTTATAATTAATCTTTCTTTTGCAATTTCAAATATATACACTAATCACTGAATAAATATGAATTTAAGAGTTTTTCTCCCTCTTAATGACTCTTACAATATGCCTTACTAACTCTATTCCATGGCATAATATGTAAACAAAAAACTCGTGTCTACTCCCTTTTTAAATTTGCAGCTATCTTTTGAACTCTATAATGATTTTGCTACTGCTAATTGTGGAAGTGCTTATCGTCCTATGAATTACAAATTTTTCTCTCTCCTGCCCACTTAAGAGAATTCTGATTTCGCCCTCTCAGTTTGTTCCATGTCTATCCCTCTTGGGTGAGTTATGCTTTACCAGGCAGTTTTCTTAGGTGCTGGTGATGCGCTATCTGTGGGAAAAGGAAGGGGGAATAGACATGGGGTATGACTCTAGGACCCAGAGGAGAGACTTTATAGAAAGCTTGGAGGAAGAGGACTTGTGGCAGGTCTGGGCAGCTCTGCTTCATGCAGCCATTCAAGACTGAATCAGGTTTCTCTTGGCTCCACAATTCTTTCAGGGTATAGATTTTGTCCATCTTGTCAAAAGGGTTTCACCACCATTGTGTCTGGTTCCAGACGCAGGGCTGAGGGGAAAAAGGCAGTGAAAAGTGTGTAACTTCATTGTGAAGATATCACACAGAAGTTGCACATATCACTTCTGTTCATATTTTATTGGACAGTCCTTAGGTACATGGTTACACCAGCTTCAAATTTTGCTGGTTGGCCATGCATGCCACTAAAATTTGAGGTGGTACTTTCCATTACCAAAATAAAAATAGAGAGAATCGATATTTGAAGATAATTAACATAATCTGCTAAAAAAAATTCATTGCCCCTGAGATTTTCTTTCATCAAGAGAGAACACCTTGAACAGAAGCATCTCATTGACCTTAGCTAACAGAGAACTAAATAAGTAGCATCGGCCCCTTATAATGTTATTGTCCAACAAGAGTATTCACAGGTACACTTACTACAGGGAAATGAATGTATGACATGTAACTTAACTTTTGAAGTTTGAGTCTTAATAGTTAACAAGTACGTTTCTTTTTTTAAAAAATAATTTTATTTTATTTTTATATATTTTTGGCTGCGTTGGGTCTTTGTTGCTGCGCGCGGGCTTTCTCTAGATGCGGTGAGCGGGGGCTACTCTTCGTTGAGGTGGGCAAACTTCTCATTGCGGTGGCTTATCTTGTTGAGGAACACAGGCTCTGGGCACACAGGCTTCAGTAGTTGTGGCTCATGGGCTCGAGCACAGGCTCAGTAGTTGTGGCGCACGGTGTCAGTTGCACCGCGGCATGTGGGATCTTCCCAGACCAGTGCTCGAACCTGTGTCCCTTACATTGGCAGGCGGATTCCTAACCACTGCACCACCAGGGAGGCCCACAAGTATGCTTCTTAAGTAGTGATTCCACTGACAAATATATTTCATGTTCTGATTTGTCCCAGTGAGAAAAGATAGCTTGAATGGAGAATTGTTTATTTCATCATTAAGATTTGGTATAATTTAAAAACTAACCCCAGAAAATAAGGGACCACATTTGTATAAAAATGATTTGTTCTCTAATGATTATTTTACATTAGTAATATGCACATCAGTTATGAGAGTAGCATGAATAAATGAAACTAAATTAGTCATTATTAAAAATATACCCTTAAAATGCATACTTTGTCTCTCTGTTTATTCTGTTAATTCTGAAGAATATTTCCAGATTTCAGGTAAACACACTAAGTAATATTGTTTGCGTGTTAAACAGTTCTGAATTATGAACAGCCTCTTAAATGTAGAATATTCTGTTTACATGTAGGTTACTGGTCATAAAGCTGAGAAAATCAGCTCATGTAAGTTACATTAATTATAATTTGCAAACATTATTCTTTGTGCCAAGTTTATAATTGAGACCATTTATTTTCCAGGATGTGCAAGAGCAGCTGTGGGCTGTAACTGGGAGGAGTCATCTTTGCACTTTTCACTGTTGCTAGGGAATTGCCTAATTTTTTCTGTGATATTCCCTCATATAAGGATTCCAATTACAAATATGATGTTTTCATTCCACCCTGTGTATTAATCCTAAAGTCACTGTTTTAAAAGTTTTAACCCATAGGCATGCTGTTTTCTTCCAATTAATTCATAGTAATAGAATGCATTTATTCTGATGAGGCAAGGGCTTAATATACTGATAAATATACAATCTGACTTTCCTGGTTTTAGAAGTAAAAGTAAATGTAGACGTCAATTTTGGCAGATGATTGATGAAATTATCACTCTACAACAGTTCATTTTGTTAAGCTAAAAGGCACCTCAAGTTCTTTTTATATTTATGTATTATCCTTAAACCGTATTTTTTTTTTTTTTTGCCATACACGGGCCTCTCACTGTTGTGGCCTCTCTGTTGCGGAGCACGGGCTCTGGACGCACAGGCTCACGGGCCCAGCCGCTCTGCGGCATGTGGGATCTTCCCGGACCGGGGCACGAACCCGTGTCCCCTGCATCGGCAGGCAGACTCTCAACCACTGCGCCACCAGGGAAGCCCCTTAAACCGTATTTTTATAAGCATGACATATAGGTATAGGGGGATGAAAACGAGCACATTAATAAATTTGGGCTCTCCCCACCACCTTTAAATAAACGTCAACTTTGGTTTACAAGTAGTTTGGTGAAAATCTTTATTCATATTTTCAATCACAAAGAGCATCAGTTTCATTTTCAGTTGTTCTCTAATCTCATCTCCTATATAAAATCCCTATTGAATCACAGTTATAGGGTTTAAAAAATCTTCAAAAAAGCTCAACGAGTTTAGGCGTTATGATAAATGCTCTTTCTTCTCATGAGACTTTCCCATGTAACAGGTGTGGGCTATAAGCTAGACTCTAATTGGGCTTTGAGCAGAGACTGTTGGGGTCTTTGGGATATCTCTTTTGGGGAGCAGGTATGTGAGTACACTTTATCCACGTAAGAAAAATGGAGTAAATGCTCAGCGACTACAGTAGACTTTAGTGGAAGCAGTGTTACTCATTCAATGAACTCTTAATTTTGCTCACTGGCATAAACATATTTCCAATTCCTCTTGCTTTTATGCCGGGTCCAGAGCCTATCTCTAACCAAAATAAAGTGGGAGACAGTGAAATCGTTCCTTTCAAGCCTGAATTCCAAAAATCTCCTGAATGATCTTCCATTTTTGCTATCTTCCTTTGCTTGTCATAAGTATGAATGAAAGGCTCAAGAAGAAATAATTCTGCACCTTCCAATATGGCAGCCACATGCTCTGTGTAGGTAGATCTACTGAGAAGTTGAAATGTGGCTAGGACACTAGAGGAACTTGTTTTTTAATTTAATTTGAACTTAAAGAGCTGTATGGCTCATAGCTACAGTATCAGACAGCACAGCTCTAGAAGCTGGTGGTGTAGAAATTTAGAGGAAGCCAGAATCCTAAAACATCACATGGAATGTTTCCCTTTGAACACTATAATCAGACCGTGTTGTTAGAAATAAATTTATAATTTAACACAATGAGATATTTTTATTCTGTCTTACGGTAGCCAGAGTTAATCAGCATGACTAAGTCCTATTTATATTTGTAATCTCAGCATTTAGACTAGTACTGTCACATGTTTTGGTGAATAAATGAATTAGCATTCGATATTCATATACTCTGTAGGTATTGAAAGAGCCTTTGCTCAAAAATATGTGGCCTATAAAGCAATTTTAACTGTTATCATATGTAAGTATGCTTATATATGTGTGTATGTATATATAAATATATATCATTTCAAAAATATTCAGATAATAGTCATGTAAAAATTAGCATGCCGGGCTTCCCTGGTGGCGCAGTGGTTGAGAGTCAGCCTGCCGATGCAGGGGACACGGGTTCATGCCCCGGTCCGGGAAGATCCCACATGCCGCGGAGCGTCTAGGCCCGTGAGCCATGGCCGCTGAGCCTGTGCGTCCAGAGCCTGTGCTCTGCAACGGAAGAGGCCACAACAGTGAGAGACCCGTGTACCACAAAAAAATAAATAAATAAAATGAGCATGCCCTAATTTTCTTTTCCTTCTGAATATAGAGCTTTAGCAGTGAAGTTGAACTGTTAAGAGATTTTTATGACCCTTTGGTAAGGCAACTCAATTTAAAGAACTAAACTAAAATCATTGGTGGCCTTTCCCTTACCATATGAAATGTTCCTTCCTTGATTTTTGTCAATGACTCATATACCTGCCATGTGATGTTAGAAGAGTTAGTTGTTTTTCTTACTGAAATTCAAGGAGTAAAGGAGGAAGGCATGTAACAATTTTCTGAGATAACTGGAACCCATGAAGATGAGAGCCCATCTCTTGAATGAGTGTCTGTCAGTAGCACACTGGTCTCTTGCTATTAACAATGTGTTCAGTGACACAGTTAACCACAGAGAAGCAGGTCTTTTGGTTTTGATATTAGGTATCCCATGCATGTGATGGGCATGGGGACAGTGGAGAGAGTGATAGGTATCCCCAGGGAACTCTTTCACACTAACACTCTTACAGTACCTTCCCTCTGACAATAACCTCTTGGAGGCAGTGTGTTCCCATCATTTGATGATTACTTTTACTTGGTCATTACAACTCAAGGTGCATTCACTGTGTAATGATCAAGAAGTCAAGGGGGGGCTTCCCTGGTGGCACAATGGTTGAGAGTCTGCCTGCCGATGCAGGGGACACGGGTTCGTGACCCGGTCCGGGAGGATCCCACATGCTGCGGAGCGGCTGGGCCCGTGAGCCATGGCCGCTGAGCCTGCGCGTCCAGAGCCTGTGCTCCACAATGGAAGAGGCCACAACAGTGAGAGGCCCGCATACCGCAAAAAAAAAAAAAAAAAAAAAAAAAAGTCAAGGGGGTTTTCTAGGAAAAAATATGCAATGCATATATAGAAAGAGGTGTAGAAATATATAGAAAGTCTTCCGCTGATCATTGCTTACTATGATTTTTCCAGAGAAATTCTAGCCCTATTTTCTTGGGGCTTTTCTTGGGACATAGCCTGATAATTTACAAAGCAAAAATATAATAGGTGGCCAATTCACTCCTATTAGTGGAATTTGTCTTCTAGTAAATAGGTCAATGCCACAGAGGAGTAGAATAGGGTGCATAACCAAACATGATGCCCAGTAAAGACAGGTAGTATTTATAGGAACCAGATGATACGCAGATAACTTGTAGGTAGGAAGAGGGGGCACATTTCACTGTAACAGGAGGAAAAGGAGAGATGGGTGCCAAAGCAGGTAGCTGGGTAGTATTGGTACGGGTTTATGAGATACCCCCGTAATCTGATTTCCTTCTGTGAACTGCTCAGCTAGAAGGGGCAAAACACGCAGAACAAAATAATACACAGTAAATATTGGCCCTAAAATAGCACTAAAGCATTTTAGGGAACTGAAAATATGTACTCAAGTAGCAATACTAGTATGTAGTGTGTCATAAGAACCCTGAAACAGTCATTCAGGGCTCCTGGAAACAGATTTTACTCACTACACCCTCCCCTCCCAAGGAGACGACAGTCTTCTCTTGGGTGCTCATGTTCAGGAAATGTGCCCGGTTGAAGCGCAATTAGTGTCCTGTCAATGTATTGCCAGATCAAATTGCGTATTTCTATACTTTGAATGAATAAAAGCTGAAGAATTTGTCTCCTGTATGCCAGACTGTATTATGGTCAAGACTTTTCCTTAGAAAATAAGTAAGGCTTAAGCCTGTTATCACGGAGTTTATTGAAACGAATAAGCCATAGCTTCAGGCAAACGTCTATACAAATCAGTTTGATAAACCTAATTACCACTTTTTATAACACCTTTGGGCCACTTTGAAATAGAGTCCAAGCACTGTACAGTGAATGGCTGACTTTCCCCGAAAGGCACTGAGACATTGATTTAATTGAACTTTTTCCAAACAAAGGGCAGTTTCAATTTTTCTCAGTCTCCCCAAATATAGGGAAAAGCAGAATTCAGGCATGTCCTGACAGTCCTTCATTTCAGCTCGCAAAACCTCAGATTCCTTATTTTAGCATCTTCAATATCATTAGCTAGAAGACTTAGTAGCTTTATATCACACTTTCTTTTTACCTTAACCTTATTAAATGGCAAGGTGTTAGTACATAAAGTGCCTGATTTGTGAGACTATTTCCACTGCTGTCACACAAATGCACTGCTGCACGAACTACTGTCTGGTTTGTTCTGCCAGCCGTCCCAATGCCTCACATGCCATCACTTACTTACTGCCTACCCTTCTTCATTAGCTACATTAATTTCAGATTACTTTCGGCAAAACTAAACTGTATTTATACCACTCTTTATAGTTTTGTGTGTAATTTTGGCATCCCAAAGCTTCTGAGAGCCCTTTTTGTAGCCTGTCACAGTATCACTCGTTTCCAAATGTGTATCCTGCTGTCATTCAATATTAATTTAATCTTCAACCAAACCTAACCATTCATAAATTTTTACTCAGAATTTAATTGTTGATATATATTTCAATTTTGAAAGTAAACTTTATAATACCCATTTAGAAATCAAATCATAATATATAGCTCAGTAAACTTTCATAATCTGAGTATATTTGTTTCATCAGCCCCCAGATCAAGAAACAGAACTTTAGGAGCATTCCAGAAGCCCCCTTTATGACCCTTTTGTTCACGAAGCTGCCCCTCCCAAGGGGAACCAGGATCCAGACTGCTAAAAGCATGTCTTGAATTTTATACTGAAATAATATTGTGTACACTTTATAAAAAATCTGTTCCCTTTCCCTAAATATTGTGTTTGTCAGATTCAAGTTGAATGCAAGTTGTTGCTTACACCTAGACTTTCTTTACTCTATTGATATCAGGGCTTGAGTCTCAGCTCTTTATTACTGCTTAAAATACACAATGTTTAAAATGCTATTTCCCAACTCCAAGTCTGTTTTCTGCCAGGCTCACTATTGGAATTTCTGAACATTTCTCAAGCAAGTCCTACTTCAAAGGCTTCTTCCATGATACAGTCTTTGTCACTTTTCTTTTTTCACCTCTGTTCCCAGCCAAAGGGTGGTCCTTGATATTCTAAATAAGCATAAAATATTTATGGTACTTCTAATATTGTACTCGGTATATTCTGCTCAGCTGCTTCTTTTTGTTGTATCATGTATTGTACTTTAGACACTGTTCTAGATACTGGAAGATAGAATGCTGAAACAAGACAGTCCTCTTGCCTTACATTGCAGTTGATGGTTGTACAGTGATTTGTACTGCATCCTTTTCCACTTACTGGAGTCTAGGCGCAGGATTAAAATAATGGCATCATTAAAAGCAAGACATACATTACACTACACCAAGGAATATGGACAAATTATTATATTAGTGCTCTCCCACAAATTGTTTAATTCCATATAAATGAATTCCAGTGTAGTCAGGGTTTCCTTATGGGATTTCTCCTAGCTATTCTTTCCCATCATTGGACCAAATACAGCCCAAATGGCCTCTGTAAATATTTTGATAATTCTATCCAGACAGGATGTACTTCCCTTCCCCCTCACACACCAAATTTGGTTCAGATGCCATGACTGATGGTGTTATATACAAATCAAAAAATATATTAAGGTATTTATCATTCACATCATGAGACTTCTTGGAGGGAGCAAGGCTAGTTCCCAAGCATGTCAGAAAATGGCTTGAGAAAGGAGGGAAAAGAGAATGGCTTTGGAGTTTCATGGTGCATAGGAGGTAGGGCTGGAGTGATGATTCCTGCACACATGCTGGGGACTGTGTGGTTTGAACTTCCTGCCAGTACTAAAGTAGGGAGCACTTGGCTTTTCTTCACCATTTGCCCTAAGGTGGACACAGAAGGGAAAAGAAATAGAAGTGTTGGGGCTTGAAAGCTGTGAACAGTCAAATATAAAAAATGGAGTCAGATTCTATTTCAGTAAACTTCTTGATGTTACCATAAGGTCTCAAGAATTCATTATCGTTCTTTTCAGTATCCACAGCAGAATAACGATCATACTGTTTACTGGAAGTAGTGCTTGGCTCACTGTTTCTGATAACTTAATCCTTTTAGCAAGGTCAGGAATGTCAGGAAGATTGTTATAGATAATAGGGATTATTAATCCAGAGAAACAGGTAAAAGGGTTGAGAGAAAGCTGTTGGTTTGTCAGTTCAAGGACATTTGACTTTTAGGAACCATAACTCAGAGACTGTGTGAGTGTGTGTGTGGGTGAACGAGAGAGAGAGAGAGAGAGAGAGAGAGAGAGAGAGGGAGAGGGAGAAATGAAAAAAAAACCTTTACTTTTGTAATGAAGTGTTAGTAGAGAATCCAAGTAATTCAGAATATAGTTGTTTGTAGAAATGGTGGAGAGTTAATAAATTCAAGCTTTTTATTTCCATGAGTTAATACAAATGGGACCTTTACTTTTGGCTAAATGTGGAGGAATGAAGTTTTTTGGCTGTTGTCGTGGTTTGTTTATTTGATTTTTTTCCCTACATGCACCGGATTCTGATGAGAAGAGATGGAGAAATAAATGATGGTAAAAGTTCTATGGTACCTCCTTCCCATTCCTGAACTCGGTGATAGTTTTTGTTGTCATTGTTATTTTTAGTTTTTTTGGGTTTTGTTTTTTTATTTTTTGGTGATCATTTTGAATCAGTGGTGTCAAGCAAATGTTTAACAATCACTCCCTCCTTAAAAAAAGCATAACTTGAACCTAATTTGTATCATATGCTTATTTCCATGGTGTAAATATTATTACCATGGTCTATTTCAAGCAATCAACGAGATCACACCACTCTTTCAAATCTTTAGGGATTAATATCATGCGATGAAGTAGCTAACAAGTATTTTCTGAGATTCTGAGTTTTTCTTCACGGCCTGTGTGCCAAAGGCTAACTCAGAGCTGTGAGACGGCTAGCGCTCTGGTTCTGCAGGCCTCGGGAAACGCACTGCAGACAACAGCTGTGCCCCGCTGAACAGAGCTACACAGAAAGCCATCAGGACAGTGGAGCAGAAAAACACTATCTGGCTTCCTCCTGAGCAGCAGACAGAACTCTGCTGATTCCCAGAAGTACCTGCAATAGGAGGCAAACATTGTGAGGGCTGTGAGAGCAGGTTGAGGCTGAGACAATATATTTATAATGTCTTTTAAATCCACAGATTGGTGAGGAGATGTTTTAACAGGAAAAGCTACTGGCATTACCACTGATTAAACACAGTTGGAAAACAACTACAAAAATGTAGATAAAAATTAAACTTTAGATTGAGAATATAAGTATGATCCTAATTACAACAAATAATTCATGTTCTTCAGTCATGACTGATACAATGCACAGTAAGGATTATTAATTCTGTGAAGGTGAAGGCTTAATCTGATATTTGATTTAAACTTGATGACATACTTTTAATTTTCATGATTCATTCTGTATGTAATGTGCCCGTTTGTTCATGTAATAACATTTGTTCATTATTTAAATAATAAAAGACAGGCAAACAGTATCAGTTGCAGTGATATTTATCCTTTTTGTTCCATGAACTATGTCACTTCAGCTCTAGAGCAATGGAAAAATCAACAAGCAGTGACTAAATAATTAATAGGTATATTTTGTTTTCCATGAGCAGATGTCTGTTGGGAGGCCTTCCATATCCAGTATATGCACCCCAGATGAGCTCTGTTCATCGTTCTTTGTTTAATACTTTAATCTTCAAGGTTGGAATGTGGCTGTTATACCTTTTGGTGCTGAAATAAAGAACTAAAGCAAGCAAAAATTATGCCTTTTCTTCTTTTCCTTTCTCTTCTATTTTCATGTTTTCCTCCCTTCTTTCTACATTCCTTCTTTCCTTACTCTTTTTTTCTTTCCTTGTTCTTTCCTTTCCCTTTCTCCTCTTCCCACATCCCTCCCTCCCTCCCTCCCACCTTCCCTCCCTTCCTTCCTGCCATCCTTTCTTCCTTCCTTTCTCTGGGAAGGGAAAACAATCCCCAAAACTGTGAACACAAGCACTGCTAGGTTCAAAGAGAGACTAGATGTTGAGTCTTTGCTTTCTAGCCTCTATAGTAGAATAAAGCAAGGGAGAAGAAGTTTGAAGTAGGGCTTGAAGAAGTCAATTTGCGGTATCTGTCATGTGGATCTTATATTAGTATGCCCCAGGACCTAAGTCCTATGTTGAGAGCACACAGACAAGGAAAAAGGAAGAAAAATACTGAAGCTGCAGAACTGATCTAGTGAGGACATTGTTGTCATCACTGCCAAACATTAAATGCTGCACGTTACTGTGATTACGCTTTGAGAGTTAGCTTGGAAAGTGGCGATCAGTGCTGTTACTGACGCCCAAGCATCGTTGTCTTAATCCAAGACATGAATTCCATGGTGGAATAATTGGTAGGCAGGAAAAATACCAGGTAGCCATACAAGCATGGTAAATGCCCACCACCAATCCCTTTAGGACTCTCCTGCGTGTACCTGCTCTACAGCAAATGTGTAAGTTCTTCTTAATGTTTTCTTTGTTGATCATGAAAATCCAGAGCTCAGTGTTGGAACCTCAGAGCAGGTGTATAAAGAGCATGCTCTAAAATATGTTTTTTCTTAAACATTTAGTGGGGTTGGAGTAAACAGTCTGAGGCAACTCGGGTGAAAATACCCTTTGTCCTCCTAGCCGCTAACACCTTGAAGTTCTAGGCAGACTTCTTATTCTCTTCTCTCAAAAGATTTCTCAGATCAATTTAACTCTTTCCTGTCTGTCTAGGCAGACTTCTTATTCTCTTCTCTCAAAAGATTTCTCAGATCAGTTTAACTCTTTCCTGTCATTTTCCAGTTAAATGTGCCAGTTTAACTCTTGGCACCTTAGTCCCTCTATCCTTTACACATGAAACTCTTCTATGTGCTCTCCTGATGCACTCACCCTCCTGTAGCCCCAATATCTAAGTGATATTCCTAAGAAAACTGACCCGCATGGCTTAATTTTTTACTCTTCACAAGACAAAGAAGTGAAGAGGCGACAAAGATGAAGCACTGCAGTGCTATAGCAAGGGGTCGAGGAGAGGTAGACCATGTATCTGTTCAGCAATCATCAGTGTGTGTACCTGGGATAAGAATTAATTTCAGGGTAAAAAATGGCATTGCGATTTAAACATATTCTATTCTTCAATGTTTCATGCATACAAGACAATATGCATAATACACATGTAATTCTGTAGCATAATTAGAACATTTGTACCTGTGAGTTACCACTCAAACTAAGACTTGGAATATTAGTGATGACTTTACATTAAACCATGAGCTCCTCCATTTTCCATGTTCCTTCCTTCTGTCATATGAGATTGCTTATCAGAAATTATTTTTCTATTACAGTTTAATCAAAAATGCATTTATTCCTAAACAATGCATGTTTCATTGTGCTTGCTCTTCATCCTTTAACAAAGGGTATCTTACTCTCTGTAATCACCCGTAACTGACCTTTTTCATACAATACTGCATTTTTAAGCTTAGTAATATTGTTTTAGGTAACTATTGTATAGTGTCCTCCCTGAGGTATAATAATCCATGGTATGAACATCTATTCCATTAATATAGTTATCCATTCTCTGGCTAATAATCATTTGTTTCCAGCTATTTGCTATTATAAGCAACACTGCTTATATACATTCTCGTACATGCCTCTTGCACTTGGACAACAATTTCTGCAAAATGTATTCATCAGTATGGAATATCTGGTGCTTAGAGTTTATATGTTTCATCTTTATAATACAAAAATGTTTTCCAAATTGTTTTTATCAATCATACACTCACACCAAACGTACCTAATTTCCATTACTTCTTATCTATGACAACATTTGGTAGTAAGAAGTTTCTCAATTTTTACAAATCTAGGGAGGAAAAAAACTTACATCTCAGTATTTTCAAGATTTGCATTTCCCCCAATACTGATAAGATTCAACATATCGCCATTTATGTGTTCTCCCCTGCACAGTCACAATTTCTCTCTTCAGGCCACATTTTCCTGAGATATTTGATTTTTCTCTTAATGGCATGCTTACATATTTTGGATATTATTCTTTCACAGCCATGCTTTTCAAATATCTTCTCAGAAACACTGGTTTGTCTTTATACTATCAATTGAAATCTCCAGTTTCAAAACAATCAAAATTATTAAGTTCTACCTTCTTGATTTACTCATATTGCATGCTTTTGCAGAAGTCCTTTTATTTATAAAATTGAGATCATAAAAATGTTGTATAATTTCTTCACCAGACTTTAGTTTTAAACTTTTAGTTTATCTAGAATTGAATTTTGTGTATAGTGTAAAATAAGGACCCAATTTCACTGTCATCCCCTTGTGGATATTGAAGCTATTGTCCACAACAATTATTTTAAAGATTTGCGATATTACCATTGTTGTATAGCGTGTTCACTATATGCGTTCGTCTCTTTCTGGAGTTTTTATAACGATCCATATTTTAGCTGGTAAATCTATGAGGCAACAAAGTAACATTAAATACAATAATTTTGTAATGAATATTAATATCTGATAAAGTTAGCCATCCCAATATATTCTTTTACAAACTATTTTTAGATACTGACTTATTCATTTAAATTTTATAATTATTTTCTAGAAGAATCTTTCAAAGGTATTGTTTGGATTTGCGCTGGATATAAACAATGATTTGGGTGAAACTAATATATTTACAATATCGTTATTCCTGGCAAAACATTTGGCTACCTTTTGTTGATTGTATCATGGAAGGCGGAGTGCCTACCCACCACACGGTAATGTTGGTGAGAATGTTAGGGTAAATTAAGAAATTTGATATGTTTTTGTTAATTCTTTCCACTTTAAACAAATCCTGCAAGAGAAATGTAAACACACTAGAGATTGTGATGGATGGAGAATAAGCTCTGCTTAAGCTGCTTCTGGCCTACAGTCTACATTGATGGAGAATTTTGAGATTTGGAGCTTTGAGCTCCGTATCTGTTAGAAGCAGTGACTTTAAAGTGTATGTCTTATGAAAGAGTAAATATTTGACCCAAACCTTTTCTAGACACATCTTCTGCTAGGAGTTTTCTGCCCTGTGATGGGAGCCAGCATAGGAAGGAGCATAAGGCCCCACCGGAACTGCTTGTTTCATGTAAGCTCAATCAAGCTGACAGAGTGGGATGACAAAAGAACAGTCTGCTGAACATAAGACAGAGCCCTCGGGCTTAACAGCTATATATAGACAAGATCTGTAGTTGTTTGTACATAGAACTGACCAGAAACAAATAGACTATATTTTTCGATTTGTAGGAATTGTATTGTCAAAACAAGAAAAGAAATTACAGACCTGGAAAACTTAAAATTGTTCAACTCTTAGAGCACAAGCAGAAGTAAGCCAAACAAGTTGTGCATCACCCAGCTGACAGCTGATCTGAAGACGCACATCTTTCAACAACTCTAGAAAATTCTTAGGTATGATCTTTGAAATATTGCTTCTCTTCCATAGTTTTTATTTCCTCTTTTAGGGACTGTGATTAGCCAATTTTACATCTTGTCATTCTATCTTTTGTGTCTTGTAATATCTACTGGCTCTTTATGTATTTAAATTTCTCTGTGCTTCATTTTAGTCACATCAAACTTAACTTCTAGTCACAAATATTTTCAGTGTGCCTAACTGCTCTAAATTTCTGTTTTTAGGACTTTTAAAATTCTCTTTTTTTTTCTTTTCTGTGTGTCTGTATAAAATATGTCTGACTTGAACAGCATGGGTTTAAAACGGGAGGGGAGGCGGGTGTCCGCTTAGAGGCAGATTTCCTTTTTTCAGTAAGTACTACAGTACCGTACTGTCCATGGTTGGTTGAACTCCCAGATGGGAACCTCAGGTACAGAAAGCCTACAATGGGACTTGAGCGTCTGTGGATTTTGGTATCCACTGTGGGTTCTGGAAACAATCCCCCAGGATACCAAGGGACTACATACTATCTATATAGTTTCCATATCACACAGGCCATTTTATAATCCTTTGTTCCTTTCTCATTTGTGTGAGCCCTTTTATTTTATATGTATTTCCTACATACTAATTTTATATTTCATAGCTAATAATTGCAGTATCTTAAATATTTGTAGGACTCAATCTGAGGTTTTGAAATGGTTAATTCAGGACTTTTCTGGATTTTGCTTTTGCTTACTGCCTTAGTGTTCCTGCTTATATTTGGGTGCCCTGCTTGTCATTCTTTTTTTTTTTTTTTAACTAAGTTTACTTTTATTTTTATTTTGCAAGTCAGCTAAAAAAAGTTCATGATATGTTAAGTTCTGCCTGTTGCAATTTATATATTGGTCTGGCCAAAAAGTTCGTTTGGTTTTAAGTAAAAATAAACGACACATTTTTCATTTTCACCAAGAACTTTATTGAACAACGTATTCATAACCCAAACGAACTTTTTGGCCAACCCAATAGTAGGTACTTGTGCTTTAGTAAGGTGACTCTTTATAGTACCTGCTTTACCTAAGTCCACCAACGGTATATTGTTTTCTGCCTAATCATATTATAAACCACATAAATGCATTTCATCTAATTTCATATAATTAACTTTAAAAATCGGTTAGCATACATTTAAGAAACATCTACATGCCATGAACTCTGCTTTATGCCAATTATACAAAGTTGATTTAAAAAACTGTCCCAGTACTTCTAATATTTAAGGTTCACATGGGGTGGCAAATGTGAAATCAATCAATTAGTAAACTACAATGTGAAATAACAAGATAAAATACAATACAGTAATAAAATGGTGATGACTATAATATTTTCTGTTGCTTGGAACCAGAAATTCTGGTTAATATGTGAGGTTTAAACAAGGAAGTATGAGAAAAAGAGGACTTATATATGCCTATAGGAGTGAAGGAAGACTTCCCAGGAATAGTACAGATTGAAGAAAAATGAGTACTGAGAAAATGAATACAGTTTAAAGTCATTCAGGGTGAAGTGGACATATAGGTTTCATAAGAGAGAGAAGTCATACATTGAATATAGGTTTCATAAGAGAGAGAAGTCATACACTGAAACATTTCTATTTTATTATGTCATCACTAGGGAATTGGTAAAGAACTTGGATTGCCAGTACTTGCCAATAGTGCTATAGAATAATGGGAAACAAACTGAGAGTTGATAGGGTCAATGAAGAGTGATCGAGGTAACCTCAAAAGCAGATGATGAAACTTGTAAGTAGTGAAATCAGGATGGAGATGGGGAAATAGATTATTAACAGTTGATTAAAAACTGAAAAAGGATGGCATTTAGGATGGTTTCTAGTTCATTGTCTGGGCAAGTGAGTAAAGCTGTCATTCTTCAAAATTAGAGATACAGGAGAAAAAGGAGCAGATTCTTGAAGGTGTTTAGTTTTGGATTGAGTTGAAGTTGACCCTGAACATTTAGGAAATGATGTTTAGTGTTTAAGTAAGTATAGAGAAATGCAATTAACATTGAGTGAGATGAAATGAGCTGGGAATTATTGATTTTTAAGTTTTTGCATGGACTTCCTTTGGAAAGCTGTATAAAATACAAAGCAGGAATGAGACAGAGTCTTGGGCAAGCCAGTACTTACAGGAAAAACATAAAATGTGCCTACAGAGGAAAACTACAATGATATGATTATTTTCCTTCCTACCCTTAGTGTACTCATAATATTTTGTATTTTTATAATCCTAAAATGACTACATTAATTTTAGATAAATATTTGTAGCAAAAATATCTCTCTTTCCTCAAGTTGCCAAATTGTTTATTTACTTCTATAGAATTGCTGTATAGAATAGGATTGCTATAGAATTTTATCATGCTGTTTTAAGAAACTGTTTCATAGTGCTGAAAAATTAACCAAGTAAGTAGCCTTACTAACACTAAATCCAAGCTTAAACTGTGCCTCTGGAATTTGAAAAAGAGGTAAGAATTTCTTAACATTCTCAGTTCTAATTGTCATCCTTGTTATCATTACTATTCCTCCCCTATCATTCATCATAATTGTGATCATATTGTAATGTCTCATATTTATGAATACTATTATGTTTGCAGTCCTTGTACTGGATAAAAATCCAGTTGTATTTTCTTTTTCTCTTATTTTTACAACATGCTTTATGCATAATAATTCCCTTTGTTCCCCAATTCTAAAACCACATAATTTTTTGTCTGTTAGCAACAGACTAGAGAGGCTACCAGATGTATTTATGAACATGCTTGATTTCTGAAGGGAAGTAGACACACTGCGTATCATCCAAGGAGTGCCTAAAAGTACTTTTTTAGTCAACGAGACTATTTCAATGGCTAAATAAAAAGGTTTAATGCACTTTTCTTAGCGTATTTCTTAAGATATTCCACAATATTTCATTTTATTTGTTATAAAAAAAACCAAGTTGAGGGTTGAAACCACTCTCCCCACCAAAATTTTTAAAAATAACTCAGAGTAAATACAGAAGAATGATTAAGTAAGACTTAACTGGAGTGCTGGGTGAATGATAAATTTAAAACAAACATGAATAAAATTCCTTTTAAAAAAAATCCTTGATCATTAAGTTTGGAAGCTGTAATGGGAAAAGAGTAGAAACTGTGAGTTGGCTGGTGTGTTAGTTTCCTATAGTCACTGTAGCAAATTGCCACAAATTTAGTGGCTTAAAGCAACACAAATTTATACTCTTTCGGTCTTGAGAGCTGAGTCTTATGGGGCTGAAAAATCAAATTGTCAGCAGAGCTAGTTCCTTCTGAAGGCTCTGAGTGGAGAATCTGTTGCCTTGCATTTTTTTTGCCTTTACTGGCTGCCTGTACTCCTTGGCTTATGTCCTTACCTCCACCTTCAAACTGCATCTCTCCAATCTCTGCCTCTCTCATCATGTTGCTTTCTTCTCTGCTGACTCTCCTGGGTCCCTCTCCTAAGGGTCGTCTCGATCACATGCGGCCTATTTGGATAATCCACGATAATCTATCCATCTCAAGACCTTTAACTGAATCACGTCTGAAAAATCCCTTTTGCCACATAGGGTAACATTCACAGGTTCCAGGGATTAAGGCATGTACATATTTAAGGAGCCATTATTCAGTCCACCACAGTTGATTTGTTCTCTTTTTACTTGCTTTGTATTTCTCTTCTCCCCTGAGGAATTTTGCCTCACAAAATCCTCCCTTTTATTTGCTTATGTTCCACTTTACTTGTTTGATGCCTAGGCTTGTGAAACTGACCTTTTTAATCTTTGAAAAAAAATGCATATAGCCTTTTGCCACTACATTTGAATTTTCACAGGTTTATTTGAGGGCTTAGTTGTCATTTAAATTTTAATACTTTTGCATGTGAAAACCTTGAGAAAGGGCATTTCAGGGACAAGGAAGACTAAGTTCAAAAACTCTGGCACGTACAAGCTTGAAAATTTTAAGGAAGCTAAATTTTGGGGGCTAGAGTAGAGTTGTCAGTTAAGAAACATGACACCCAGTTAAAATTGAATTTTTAAAAAAATTCAGTTGGGCTTCCCTGGTGATGCAGTGGTTGAGAGTCCGCCTGCTGATGCAGGGGACATGGGTTCGTGCCCTGGTCCGGGAGGATCCCACATGCCGCGGAGCGGCTGGGCCCGTGAGCCATGGCTGCTGAGCCTGCGTGTCCGGAGCCTGTGCTCCGCAACGGGAGAGCCCACAGCAGTGAAAGGCCCGCGTATTGCAAAAAAAAAAAAAAAAAAAGAAAAGAAAAAAAAGACAAGAGATAACAATGGATGTGGAGAAAAAGGGAACCCTTGTACACTGTTGGTAGGACTGTAAATTGGAATAGTCCCTATGGAAAATAGTATGGAGGATCCTCAAAAAGTTAAACATGTATATACCATATGATCCAGCAGTTCCACTTTTGGGAATATATCCAAAGAAAACAAAATTACTAACTTGAAAAAATATATGCACATCCATGTTCATTGTAGCATTATTTACAATAGCTAAAATATGGAAACAACCTAAGTGTCCATCAATGGATGAATGGATAAAATAGTTGTGATGTATACATATCACGGAATGTTATTCAGCTGTAAAAAAAAAATGAGGAAATCCTATCATTTGCAACAACATGGATGGACCTTGAAGACATTATGCTAAGTGAAGTAAATGAGACAGAGAAAAACAATACATATGATCTCACTTATATGTGGAATCTAAAAACAAAAACAAACCATCAAAACAACAACAAAAATCAGCAAACTCATAGAAAAAGAGATCAGTCTGACTTGTGGTTATCAGAGGCAGAGGGTGGGGAGAGGGGGCACTAGAGGAAGGTGGTCCAAAGTACAATTTCCTATTATAATATAAATACTAGAGATGTAATGTACAACATGATGACTATAGGTAACACTGCTGCATGGTATATAGGAAATTTGAGAGTAAATTCTATGTTATCACAGGTGATTCTTTTTTTCTTTTCTTTTTATTGTATCTACATGAGAAGATGGATGCTAACAAAACCTACTGTGGTAATCATTTCACAATGTATATTAATCAAAACATCATGCTAAAAGCCTTAAATTTATACAGTGATGTATGTCAATTATTTCTCAATAAAACTACAAAAACAGAGTGTTAACATGTTTTTTTCAAGAAGATTCTATTTTTCACATATTATTATAGTGCTTGGGAATATATTGTATTTTACTAGTTCATAAGCAGATTTCTAGAATCAACTGTTTAAACTTTAGTACCATTTCAGAATAGAAGTCAATTTTTTTTTTTTTTTCTTTTTTTTTGGCGGTACGCGGGCCTCTCACTGTTCTGGCCTCTCCCGTTGCGGAGCACAGGCTCCGGACGCGCAGGCTCAGCGGCCATGGCTCACGGGCCCAGCCACTCCGTGTCATGTGGGATCTTCCCGGACCGCGGCACGAACCCGTGTCCCCTGCATCGGCAGGCAGACTCTCAACCACTGCGCCACCAGGGAAGCCCTAGAAGTCAATTTTTGACTAATTTTTATTTGCTTTTTCTTTTGTTAAAAAAGATTTTGTCAGCAAATGTGCTATATTTTTTTTCTTTCTAAAGATTATAAAAGTGTTGTTAGCAGACAGAATTTAAATTTTAAACAGTGTTGATACCTAGGAAAAGTATGATTAGAGGAAAAGAAACAATAGTAGATTGTTTACCCTAGAGTTAATACAATATTGAATGTATTTGCCTTGATTTTCGAAAAATGTAATTTCTTTCCATTTTTCCTCCTGTCATTAATTGAAGCAGCAGATTTCTCTTCACCAACAAACATAGTTTCCTATACACTTGTAACATAGCCTATATTGCTGTTAAATCAAGCACAATTAATCACCAAGTATTATTTCTTTCATTTCCTTCTTGCCCTTGTATTCTCTCTCCAGTTATTTTTCCATCTAAATTAGTTGAGCATAAAGTTCTAAGTATGAACTTTATGAAACGTTAATGCTCAGCAAACAATTCAGTTTTATAAATAGAATAATATGCTTCAAGGATTCAATATTATAAATTATGATGAATATTTGAAAAAAATCATTAGCAGGACACAAAATTAACATACAAGTTAGTTTCATTGCCACTCCACAAAAAAGTATTCGAGGGGCTTCCCTGGTGGTGCAGTGGTTGAGAGTCCGCCTGTCGATGCAGGGGCCACGGGTTCATGCCCCGGTCCGGGAGGATCCCACATGCGGTGGAGCGGCTGGGCTGCTGAGCCTGCACGTCCGGAGCCTGTGCTCTGCAATGGGAGAGGCCGCAGCAGTGAGAGGCCCGCGTACCGCAAAAAAAAAAAAAAAAGTATTACTCGATTTTTAAAAATCATATATATGTATTCACTAGATAATTAATGTCATTTTGAAAAGGAGATATAGAAACCAGGGAACAGGAAAATGTTGCATATGTCCAAAGAAAATGAAGAATTTAAAAAACTGTATTGCCCAGAATATTCATCTTTTTCTCAATATCTTAATTCAAAAATTTGCCTTTTTTTCCTCAAGGAATTAAGGTTACCTGGAGCTAGTAAATATGTTATTATGTTGTTTTTTGTTAAATAATAACTTTTTACAATAACATAAATATCACATGTTTGAAACTATTTAATTAGGACAGATTCCCCAATCAGAGTTACCTGGTTAAAAAGAATATCTTTAAAGCTCATGATTGTTTTCCAGAACAACTGTGGCATTTTAAACTACTGCCAATACTGTTTCAAGATATCTGTTTCGTCAACATTATCTTTTGTCATTAAAAACATGTCAAAAATTTATCCTTGTGAATTTGATAATAAAATATCTCAATATTTCTTCACAATGTATTTCTTTGAAAATACCTCAAATACTTTTGAGAATTATAATTCCTTATGTTTAATGAGATATTTCTTTAAAAATATATTCTTTCCCTTAGTCTATTTTATTATTTTGTTATTGTGAGGGGAGCTCTTATTGTTATCACTTGTGAATTTTATGAGTCCTTAATGATGTTAAAGAGAAAATGATATATGTCCTACATGATGAATGATTATGTAACATTTGTTGATAATATTTTACTGAATTTCCTATTTGACTTTCAGTTTTGTTTCAGACAAATATAATTTTGATTGGCTTATCTTGACCTATAAATTGCTACTGTTTGTGATCAAATTGTCCAACCTTCTTTTTGTCAAAGCATCCATAATTTTGTGGTTTAAAAATATTTCCCTAATTCACAATTTAATCAATTGGTAATCATTGTTTTTTGTTGTTTTTCCCAACGACTTGACTTTTAGTGTCAACTCACTAGTGTATTAAGATTTTTGGGATTTATATGTTCTTTTATACAGGGCAATTACATGAACCATGTAATTTTATTTTCACATAATTTAGGATCCCATATATGCCAAATGTTCAGACTAATATTAAAACTAGATTGTATGGTAATTCTGGGATTTTATTTCAGTTATTTTAACGTAAAACAGATGAGCACATCAGACTCCCTAATATAATGCTTATTTACATCGCTTTGCTGTTACATCCTCAATTAATAAGATTATTAAAATATAATGTCTGAAAGTTAGAAAAAATTACAGCATCTTTTTTTTTTAATGTTTTGTATGTTATATAACCCAGAATTTTTCTGGGATCCATCTAATCATTCAACTGAAAAAGACGTGTGCTGCCAGGAGCAAAACAACAGATTTCCTTTAGGTCTTTGTATAGCTAGACCTATGTCTCTGTGACCACAAGTCAAGGTTCTCTTTTCTATCTGACCCTATTTGACATCTGTCAGTTCTACCAAATGCCCGAATTAATTTTACTTGAAACTTTGGTCTGTAAAATGTTCCACCCATTTGCTGAGAATCTCCTTTATGTCCTATCCTAACTCTCTCAACAGGGTAGCTACAATTATTCTTATTTTACAGATGATAAAACTGGGACTAAGAAAAACTAAGAAATTCAGCTAGTAGATAATAGTACCAGAGTCTCAGTCCAGATCTTTTCATCACATAAATTTTGACCACCTGCTCTCCCATGGATTTCATTATATCAATTGGATTAATATAAAAAGAGCCATCAAGCTGTTGACTCTCAAGATATGGAAAGAAATTATCACCTTTACTGACCCTTAAGATTTTCAGAACTTTCTAGCAATATGATTTAAAAATGTTCCTTCAACCTTCTTAGATTTATCTATTTCCTTTATAAATTATTATAAAAGGATTTCTCTGTGTTAAAGATACAATTGACATTATAGAGGGTTGTTGAGGAGGTGGAGTTAGCCATCTGAGACTTGTTAATCATGTATCAACCAACAATTCCCCCGTGTCCTATAGCACTATTGATAAACAGAATGATTTATTAAGAACTAAGAATTCAACAGAAAAGAAAGAGTAATGCCTCTGTCTCTTTGTGGAATCAACATATATCTTACGTTATTGGTTAAATTAAAGTGCTAAGACAAACCAATCAATTTGAATACCTATTATTTAAATCTACTCTGGGTAATTATTATCATTGATTTCTTGAGCAAAAAATATACTGGTCAAATAAAAGTGTGCCGTTTTAGCAAATATCAAATGTGCAGGATAAGGAGACTTTAAAAGTCTACCGACAACAGATAGGCACATAGAGTTCATGGACTGTCGTCCCTACAATCCATCAGTTGTCACATAGCTGCTCTCTAGTGATAAAATCAATGCAAGTGCTTTCAGATACACAGCACTGCTTCATTGAGAACTGTAACCTCAGTATGTCATCACACAGGTATTTAAACATCAGGCAAGGTGTAGAAAAGCTTCAAGTGGTTTTGAACTTGTAAAACCTGACAAAAGATTTATATATTTCACAGATTTGTTTTCTTCTAGCTCAGTATCAATGTCAGAATATATCAATCTATCAATCATTCTTCTTGTGAATAAACGGTGTGAATAAATTGTAGCAGGAATTTTACTGCATGTTACATTGGTTAGTTAAATGAATGCCCTGACTTAAAAAGAAAATAGGAAAATGTATAACTTCCAGAGTACAGAGATAAGCTTCCTGTCCAGTACCTATTGTTAAGATATATGATTTTGAGTTTTAAAATTAAATTCATCTTAAAACATTTCCCTTTATATAGTGTGATTTTCTGCATCAGTACTCCCCAAAAGCAGTGATGTAAAAGGTATAGATGGGCCTAGAATGAATTTAAATTGAAGTTCGATTTATATAGTGTGGAGGAATTTTAGTTCGAAAATAATCTATTTTGGTTTAGTGTGCTAGGAATAAGGATTGTTGTATAAACCTCACATGATGTCTAGTATAGTGAATGTAGCTGCTATTTGGAGAAAATGTTGGTCCTCTGATCATTAAATTGAAATGAAATTTATTTATTTCCATGCCTTTGGGGTTACGATATTATTTCATCAGAATTCATGGCTAGAACTAGAGAATTCTTTTGTTGTTAACTCAAAATGGATTCAAAATCAAGAGAATATGAATGCACAGGATACACAATAGTAACACAACACATGATTAAAATAATGGCAGCCATTATTTTTCATAACATAATTTTCTAGGTGCTTTCACAGGGTATCTTAATCATGTCAACAATATTAATATGTGCACTACTGGTGAGTTTGGGAGGACTGTTAGAAGGCTATTCTTGGCAAATCTAACCAGTTCCCCTATTTAGACTACTTAACCTTCTGAACACATTTTATTTCATTCTTACAGCTTAATGAACTGAAGGAACAGTGGTATAATTTCTATTTCACAAACACAACAGTGGACTAACTAGAACACTGATTGAACTAAATGAACACAATTAGATATTTAGCAAAAGGATTACATAGAGAGTTTCTGATTCTTGTCCTGTTTTCATTTATTTTATTACACTGTCTACCGAGAAAATGCTAACTGGAAATTTTTGACATATTCCTTTTCAGAAGACACTTTTGTCTATATGCCTAATAAACATATAACATAGGCAAAATCATTTGGAAGCATATCACTGTACACACATATGTAAATTCTTGTAAGATAATACAGTTGGGTTAATGACTGAACAAGATACTCACTTTAGACTATTAGGAATTATGGAAGTACCTGGAAATTAGAGTCAGGATAAAATAAGAAAAATAATAAAAAATTGGTAATAGGTATTAGTATTGTGGGCATTTTCAAAAGCTTTATGTTTAGAACATTTTTTTTATAAAGATACCAAATGTAAAGAGTTTGGAAGTCATTGTTGTCATTCTCATAGCAAGAAAAAACCTGAAAAACCAAAAGTCAACAACTCTCTTACATTCATTAGATAACTACTTATCTAATGAATCACAGAAAAACCACTGTCCTGAAAACTGGAAAGAAAAGTAGATACAGACGTGGTAGCTTATCAAGGGCAGAAACAGGCACTAGAGTCAGCATTCAATGTAATAGTTTGTTGACTAATTGCTAGAGACTAGTGTGGACTAACATAAGGTATAAAAACTTCAGAAAGACAGTCGTAAGGATCTCCTGCACTTTTGTAGTTTTCCCTCCAGGAGCCCCACGAGGTTTTCACCTTGAATATCTGAGAAAAATCCCTTCCTGCTTCCAACAGGGGAGGGGAAAAGTACTCATTTTGGAATATGCTCAGAGAATTCTGTTTTCCTTAACAAAGACATGCCCATAAGGGAAACTGTTCTACCACTGTCTCCCCAAAGTGGGTTTTAGCAGAGCCTAAACAGTGTGGAGGAAGGGAAATACCCAACTCCATCCCTCTCTAGCCTTCCTGTCTCACTTAAGTAAAAAAAAATAGAAGGTGGGCTTCCCTGGTGGCACAGTGGTTGAGAGTCTGCCTGCCGATGCAGGGGACACGGGTTCATGCCCCGGTCCGGGAAGATCCCACATGCCACGGAGCGGCTGGGCCCGTGAGCCATGGCCGCTGAGCCTGCGCGTCTGGAGGCTGTGCTCCGCAACAGGAGAGGCCACAACAGTGAGAGACCTGCGTACTGAAAAAAAAAAAAAAAAGGTGATACACCATGATAAAGTGGTTTTATCCCAGGGATGCAAGGGGTCTTCAATATACACAAATCAATCAATGTGATACACCATATTAACAAATTGAAGGATAAAAACCATATGATCATCTCAATAGATGTAGAAAAAGCTTTTGACAAAATTCAGTACCCATATATGATAAAAACTTTCCAGAAAGTGGGCATAGAGGGAACCTACCCAACATAATAAAAGCCATATATGACAGATGCACAGCAAACATCATTCTCAATGGTGTAAAACTGAAAGGATTTCCTCTAAGATCAGAAAAAAGACAAAGACATCCACTCTCACCACTATTATTCAACATACTTTTGGAAATCCTAGCCATGGCAATCACAGAAGAAAAAGAAATAAAAGAATACAAATTGGAAAAGAAGTAAAACTGTCACTGTTTGCAGATGACATGATACTATACACAGAGTATCCTACAGATGCCACCAGAAAACTACTAGTGCTAATCAATGAATTTGGGAAAGTTTCAGGTTACAAAATTAATGCACAGAAATCTCTTGCATTCCCATACACTAACAACAAAAGATCAGAAAGAGAAATTAAGGAAACAATCCCCTTCACCACTGCAACAAAAAGAATAAAATGCCTAGGAATAAACCTACCTAAGGAGGTAAAAGACCTGTACTCTGAAAACTATAAGACAGTGATGAAAAAAATCAAAGATGATACAAACAGATGGAGAGATATACTATGTTCCTGGATTGGAAGAATCAATACTGTGAAAATGACTATACTACCCAAAACAATGTACAGGTTCAATGCAATCCCTATCAAATTACCAGTGGCATTTTTTTAAGGAACTAGAAAAAAAAACTTAAGATTTGTATGGAGACACAAAATACCCTGAATAGCCAAAACACTATTGAGGGGAAAAAATGCAGTTGGAGGAATCAGCCTCCTTGACTTCGGACTATACTACAAAGCTACAGTGATCAAGACTATATGGTATTGGCACAAAGCAGAAATATAGATCAATGGAACAGGATAGAAAGCCCAGAGATAAACCCACGACCTATGATCAACTAATCTATGACAAAGGAGGCAAGGATATACAATGGGGAAAAGACAGTCTCTTCAATAAGTGATGCTGGGAAAACTGGACAGCTACATGTAAAAGAATGAAATTAGAACACTCCTTAAAACCGTACACAAATATAAACTCAAAATGGATTAAAGACCTAAATATAAGCCTGAATACTATAAAACTCTTGGAGGAAAACATAGGAAGAACACTCTTTGACATAAATCACAGCAAGATCTTTTTTTGATCCACCTTCTAGAGAAATGGAAATAAAAACAAATATAAACAAATGGGACCTAATGAAACTTAAAAGCTTTTGCACAGCAAAGGAAACTACAAACAAGATGAAAAGACAACCATCAGAATGGGAGAAAATATTTGCAAATGAATCAATGAACAAAGGATTAATCTCCAAAATATATAAACAGCTCATGCAGCTCTATATTAAAAAAACAAACAACCCAATCCAAAAATGGGCAGAAGACCTAAATAGACATTTCTCCAAAGAAGACATACAGATGACCAAGAAGCACATGAAAATCTGCTCAACATCACTAATTATTAGAGAAATCAAATCAAAACTACAATGAGGTATCACCTCACACCAGTTAGAATGGGCATCATCAGAAAATCTACAAACAAATGCTGGAGAGGGTGTGGAGAAAAGGGACCCTCTTGCACTGTTGGTGGGAATGTAAATTGATACAGCCACTATGGAGATCAGTATGGAGGTTCCTTAAAAAAATAAAAATAAACTTAACCATATGACCCAGCAATCCCACTACTGCGCATATACCCAGAGAATACCATCATTCAAAAAGACACATGCACCCCAGTTTTCATTGCAGCACTATTTACAGTAGCCAGGTCATGGACATAACCTAAATGCCCATCGACAGATGAATGGATAAAGAAGATGTGGTACATATATACAATGGAATATTACTCAGCCATAAAAAGGAACAAAATTGGGTCATTTGTAGAGACGTGGATGGATCTAGAGACTGTCATACAGGGTGAAGTAAGTCAGAAAGAGAAAAGCAAATATTGTATATTATCTTATATATGTGGACTCTAGAAAAATGGTATAGATGAACTAGTTTGCAAGGCAGAAATAGAGACACAGATGTAGAGAACAAACATATTGGCACCAGGGGAGGAAAGTGGCTGGCAGGGGGTGGTGGTGGTGTGATGAATTTGGAGATTGGGATTGACATATATGCACTAATATGTATAAACTAGATAACTAATAAGAACCTGCTATATAAAAAAATAAATAAAATTCAAAAAATAAAATATATGCAGTTTAGGGATAAACTCAATGTTTGCACAATAAAAAAATGTAATAAAGTTATACATCTACAATTATAATAAATAAATAAAAGAGACCCTACAGAGCTTCCTTGTTCCTTCTGCCATGTAAGGGCACCTCAACAAGACACCCATTTTTGAAACAGGATACAGGTCCTCAGCAGACACTGAATCTATGAGCAACTTTATCTTGCGCTTCTAATCTCCAGAACTGTAAAATATAAATGTTTGTTGTTTAAGCCAACCAGTGTAAGGAGTTTTGTTTTAGCAACCCAAATGGACTAAAGCAGAAATTGGTCTTGAGAAGTGGGATATTGCTGTAACAAATACCTAAAAATGTGGAAGCAGCTTTGGAACTGGGTCGTGGGTAGAGGCTGGAAGAGTTTTGAGGTGATGCTAGAAAAAGCTCTCCACTTTTTCCTTCAGAGTACTTGCTCTGTTTCTTTCCTACTTTTTCTCTCTTTGTTTCTGACTCTCTCTCTGCCTTTCACCCTCTGAATTTGCTCCTCTCTCCTGCCCTCTTTATTCTTTATTTACCAGAAATAATGATAAGAAACTATGTATTTCAAAATCCTTTCCTGTGGTTTTATTCTGCAAGTCTGCACCAAACTGTTATTGTTTCTATAGGTGGATAGCTTTACTTATTTAGATGTTTGGACAGAAACATAGGTACGAAATAGATATTCTGCAGTGAAGGGAGTAATGAGGAATATGATTTACCTGGAAAAAAATTTCATCAAATACCTGGACTAGGAAATTTAATGATAAATTTATAATCTCTGAGTTATATTGAAGAAAACTCATTTGAGAATTATCAGAATTACCTTTTGACCACTAAAAGGTAGAAAAAGTTGTAAATCATAACAGTCAGCATTATTGGATCTCTAAGAAATTGCATTAAATCAAGGTTACATATATTAAACATAACATCCATAACTTATTTATTATAAACCATACATTTCTATTCGTTCACGTCACTAAAATATAGATGAGACAGTGAAATGAATTAGTTATGAATCGCTGCCTATAGTTATTGATTTTTCTGTGATTTTTTTTCCTTCAAATTCTGGAGAAACTATCCTTCAATTTCAGGTTAGTCTTGCTGTTATATTCTGCGAATATATATTTGCATTATTAGGTGTTATAGTCTATTAGATGCTTTATATACTCTGAACACCTATTCTGACTTTTAGCTCCAAAGGCCTATTTTTTCTTTTTTAAGTATAGCTTATCAGTTTAAAAATTAAATATCCTGGTACCTGAAAACTAACATCTTCTGGTCATTAAGAAATCTCAACAAGCTGAGAAGACAAGACCAAAGGGAAGGTAACTCTACAAATCACATGATGTTATTGATCTCACCTTTGGCGGTGGTGTTATGTTTCTGGCCATATTTGCCTAGTTTAGAGCAACTCTTCCACTTAAAAATCTTGACAAACTGTATATATCTTATGTATGAAGGCAATGGAAATCTACAAAGACAGTAAAAATTGGGGGGCCTACAATCTTGGATTGGAGGAAAGTGCAGAGTTATTATCTGCATGTTGGGGACCACTTTTCCCTTTGAGAAGATTACTGATTCAAAAAGTGAAAGCAGTAACTATAGGTGCAGAAGCTGAGCAGAGATTTCTGTAGTCTTATAAGACTTTGAGGACCCACTTGAAATGAAAACTTTGTAAATTTTCAAAGCTATTGATTGGGACTTTGAGGTCCACAAGGAATGAAAGGTGAAGCATAAATAGATTACTCAGTCACAAAAGACTAAAATCTGACTTCACATCATCTTAGTCTCCATCTGGGAAAAGTGATACGAGACTGTTACTGTGAAGAGAATAGCTGCCCACCCCAAGGAACCATAAATCTTCTCTAAAGGAAAATGACAACCAGAGCCTCAAATTCTCTTTTATAAATGAAGTCCATAATTCAGTAAAAAGACAACCAGTTTTACAAGAACACAAAACTTTTTTTGGAAGTATAGCTGATTTACAATATTGTGTTAGTTTCAGGTGTACAGCAAAGTGATTCAGTTATATATATATTTTTTTTTTCAGATTATTTTCCAACTCTTTTAAAAGATGAAAAGTTCCAAATATGAAATGATAGGAGATATTTTAAAAATGAGTTTTCAGACATAGACTTTAAAATGACTACAACAAATAAATCTAAGGATAGATGAGACAACAAAGAAAATAGCAGAAATTACAAAGGAGAAGCAAGTAAGAACTCTTAAAAAGCCTAATATTTTTGAGTGCGATACATTGAACAGCAAGTTAAGAGATAATGAACTGAAAATAGTTGTAAGATATTTAGACGAAAAATAGAGAGGCAATTGGATGGAAAATATATAAGAGATCACATGGGTTATATAGAACAAAACGAAAAGACTAACCAGAATGTAAATACCATTGCACAAGAGAAGAGTTAAAGTAGGATAGAATCAATCTTTGGCGAGATTACGAGGAAGAAATTTTGAAATGGGTATAAGAAATCAAGTCATATATTAAGCAGGATACACATATACATGTAAAGAATGCCACACTTAACTCCATAAAAGAAAAACTGCTGAAAGCTAAGATATGAGTAGGTTTAAGTCTTCCATATTTGTCTTTTACATGTGTCCCATCTAATTTTTCTACCTTTGTTTCTTCATTGCTGCCTTCTTTTGTATTAATTACATTTTTCATTTTTGAAAATGTATTTTAGGGTTTTGTTTTTAGGCTTTACTATAAGCATTCTTGCTTTATTACAGAATTCCATGAGCTAATTTTATACCATTTTACCTGTGAAATAGAAGTCTTATGAGTCTATTTCCATTGACCCTAGCTTATTATCTTTACTACTGTTGACCTTTATTTACTCTTTTATGTGTTATCTAGTGTATCATGTAGTTGCTTTAGTGGCAACTACAAAGTGAGGTATTTGTCAATACTTCTCACTCTGTAATAGTTAAGTAAATCCTCAGTGGGGAATAATAGATATATATTCCAAGAACAAAGGAGTCTGTTTCTACAAGACGTTAGTTTGGCTAACTTAAAAATGGAAAAAAAAATTCATAGAAAACTCTGAATAGTTTTATTATTTTTGATAAGCAGTCAGTTTTATTTTAAAGAAGTTCAAAAACAAGAAAAACAGACTATACATTTATGACATATTTGCTACTCCTCATTCTCTTTATTCCTTTGTGTTCATTTCTTTTTTTTTTTAACTTTATGAAGTATAATTGCTTTACAATGTTCTGTTAGTTTCTGCTGTATAATAAAGTGAATCAGCTATATGTATACATATATCCCCATATCCCCTCCCTCTTGCGTCTCCCTCCCACCCTCTCTATCCCACCCCTCTAGGTGGACACAAAGCACCGAGATGATCTCCCTGTGCTATGCAGCAGCTTCCAACTGGCTGTCTATTTTACGTTTGGTAGTGTATATATGTCAATTCCACTCTCTCACTTCGTCCCAGCTTACCCTTCACCCTCCTTGGGTCCTCAAGTCCATTCTTTACATCTACGTCTTTATTGCTGTACTGCCCCTAGGTTCTTCATAACCATTTTTTTTTTTTAGACTCCATATATATGTGTTAGCATATGGTATTTGATTTTCTCTTTCTGACTTACTTCACTCTGTATGACAGAATCTAGGTCCATCCACCTCATTACAAATAACTAAATTTCATTTCTTTTTATGGCTGAGTAATATTCCATTGTATATATGTGCCACATCTTCTATATCCATTCATCTGTCAATGGGCACTTAGTTTGCTTCCATGTCCTGGCTATTGTAAATAGAGCTGCAATGAACATTGTGGTACGTGACTCTTTTTGAATTATGGTTTTCTCGGGCTATATGCCCAGCAGTGGGATTGCTGGGTCATATGGTAGTTCTATTTTTAGTTTTTTAAGGAATCTCCATACTCTTCTCCATAGTGGCTGTATCACTTTACATTCCCACCAACAATGCAAGAGGGTTCCTTTTTCTCCACACCCTCTCGAGCATTTATTGTTTGTAGATTTTTTGATGATGGCCATTCTGACTGGTGTGAGGTGATACCTCATTGTAGTTTTGATTTGCATTTCTCTAATGATTAGTGATGTTGAGCATCCTTTCATGTGTTCATTGGCAATCTGTATATCTTCTTTGGAGAAATGTCTATTTAGATCTTCTGCCCACTTTTGGATTGGGTTTTTTTGTTTCTTTGATATTGAGCTGCATGAGCTGGTTGTAAATTTTGGAGACTAATCCTTTGTCAGTTGCTTCATTTGCAAATATTTTCTCCCATTCTGAGGGTTGTCTTTCCATCTTGTTTATGGTTTTCTTTGCTGTGCAAAAGCTTTTAAGTTTCATTAGGTCCCATTTGTTTGTTTTTATTTCCATTTCTCCAGGAGGTGGGTCAAAAAGGGTCTTGCTGTGATTTATGTCATAGAGTGTTCTGCCTATGTTTTCTGCTAAGAGTTTTATAGTGTCTGGCCTTACATTTAGGCCTTTAATCCATTTTGAGATTATTATTGTGTATGGTGTTAGGAAGTGTTCTAATTTCATTCTTTTACATGTAGCTGTCCAGTTTTCCCAGCACCACTTATTGAAGAGTCTGTCTTTTATCCATTATATATTTTCACCTCCTTTATCAAAGATAAGGTGACCATATGTGCGTGAATTTATCTCTGGGCTTTCTATCCTGTTCCATTGATCTATATATATATATTTTTTTTTTTTTTGCCAGTACCATACTGTCTTGATTACTGTAGCTTTGTAGTGTAGTCTGAAGTCAGGAAGCCTGATTACTCCAGCTCCTTTTTTCCTTCTCAAGATTGCTTTGGCTATTAGGGCTCTTTTGTGTTCCCATACAAATTGTGAAATTTTTTGTTCTAGTTCTGTGAAGAATGCCATTGGTAGTTTGATAGGCATTGCATTGAATCTGTAGATTGCTTTGGGTAGTATAGTCACTTTCACAATGTTGATTCTTCCAATCCAAGGACATGGTATTTCTCTCCATCTGTTTCTATCGTCTTTAATTTCTTTCATCAGTGTCTTATAGTTTTCTGCATATAGGTCTTTTGTTTCCTTAGGTAGGTTTATTCCTAGGTATTTTATTCTTTTGGTTGCAGTGGTGAATGGGGGTGTTTCCTTAATTTCTCTTTCAGATTTTTCATCATTAGTGTATAGGAATGCAGGAGATTTCTGTGCATTAATTTTGTATCCTGCTACTTTACCAAATTCATTGATTAGCTCTAGTAGTTTTCTGGTAGCATCTTTATGATTCTCTATGTATAATATCATGTCATCTGCAAACAATGACAGTTTTACTTATTCTTTTCCAATTTCAATTCCTTTTATTTCTTTTTCTTCTCTGATTGCTGTTGCTAAAACTTCCAAATATTCCAAATGATTAATAATAGTGGTGAGAGTGGGCAACCTTGTCTTGTTCCTGATCTTAGTGGAAATGGTTTCAGTTTTTCACCATTGAGAGTGAAGATGGCTGTGGGTTTGTCATCTATGGCCTTTATTATGTTGAGGTAAGTTCCCTCTATGCCTACTTTCTGGAGGGTTTTATCATAAATGGGTGTTGAATTTTTTGGAAATATTTTTCTGCATCTATTGAGATAATCATATGGTTTTTCTCCTTCAGTTTGTTAATATGGTGTATCATATTGATTGATTTGCATATATTGAAGAATCCTTGCATTCCTGGGATAAACCCCACTTGATCATGGTGTATGATCTTTTTAATGTGCTGTTGGATTCTGTTTGCTAGTATTTTGTTGAGGATTTTTGAATCTGTTCATCAGCGATATTGGCCTGTAGTTTTCTTTTTTTGGTGACATCCTTGTCTGGTTTTGGTATAACAGTGATGGTGGCCTCGTAGAATGAGTTTAGGAGTGTTCTTCCCTCTGCTACATTTGGAAGAGTTTGAGAAGAATAGGTGTTAGCTTTTCTCTAAATGTTTGATAGAATTCACCTCTGAAGCCATCTGGTCCTGGGCTTTTGTCTGTTGCAAGATTTTTAATCACAGTTTCAATTTCAGTGCTTGTGATTAATCTGTTTATATTTTCTGTTTCTTCCTGGTTCCATCTCGGAAGGTTGTGCTTTTCTAAGAATTTGTCCATTTCTTCCAGGTTGTCCATTTTATTGGCATATAGTTGCTTGTAGTAATCTCTCATTATCCTTTGTATTTCTGCAGTGTTACTTCTCCTTTTTCATTTCTAATTCTGTTGATATGAGTCTTTTCCCTTTTTTTCTTGATGAGTCTGGCTAATGGTTTATCAATTTCTTTTACCTTCTCAAAGTACCAGCATTTAGTTTTATTGATCTTTGCTGTTGTTTTGATCATTTCTTCTTCATTTGTTTCTGATCTGATCTTTATTATTTCTATCCTTCTGCTAACTCTGGGGTTTTTTTGGTTCTTCATTCTCTAATTGCTTTAGGTGTAAGGTTAGCTTTTTATGTGAGATGTTTCTTATTTCTTGAGGTAGGATTGTATTGCTATAAACTTCCCTCTTAGAACTGCTTTTGCTGCATCCCATAGGTTTTGGTTTGTCATGTTTTCACTGTCATTTGTTTCTAGGTATTTTTTGATTTCCTCTTTGATTTCTTCAGTGATCTCTTGGTTATTTAATAGTGTATTGTTTGGCATCCATGCATTTGTATTTTTTTTACATTTTTTTCCTGCAATTTATATAGAGTCTCATAGCATTGTGATCAGAAAAGATATCTGATACAATATCAATTTTCTTAAATGTACCAAGGCTTGATTTGTGACCCAAGATATGATCTATCCTGGAGAATATTCCTTGAGCACTTGAGAAGAAAGTGAATTCTGTTGTTTTTGAATGGCATGTCCTGTAAATATCAATTAAGTCCATCTTTAATATGTCATTTAAAGCTTGCATTTCCTTATTTATTTTCATTTTGGATGATCTGTCCATTAGTGAAAGTGGGGTGTTAAAGTTCCCTACTATGATTGTGTTACTGTCGATTTCCCCTTTTATGGCTGTTAGTATTTGCTTTATGTATGGAGGTGCTCCTATGTTAGGTGCATAAATATTTACAATTGTTATATCTTCTTCTTGGGTTGATCCCTTGATCATTATGTAGTGTCCTTCTTTGTCTCTTGTAATAGTCTTTATTTTAAAGTCTATTTGTCTGATATGAGAATTGCTACTCCAGCTTTCTTTTGATTTCCATTTGCATGGAATATGTTTTTCCATCTCCTCACTTTCAGTCTGTATATGTCCCTAGCTCTGAAGTGGGTCTCTTGTAGACAGCATATATACAGGTGTTGTTTTTGTATCCATTCAGCCAGTCTGTGTCTTTTTGTTGGAGCATTTAATCCATTTACATTTAAGGTAGTTTTCAATATGTATGTTCCTATTACCATTTCCTTAATTGTTTTGAATTTTTTATTGTAGGTCTTTTCCTTGTCTTGTGCTGCTTGCCTAGAGAAATTCCTTTAGCATTTGTTTTAAAGCTGGTTTGGTGGTGCTGAATTCTTTTAGTTTTTGATTGTCTGTAAAAAATTTCTGTCAAATCTGAATGAGATCCTTGCTGGGTAGAGTAATCTTGGTTGTAGGTTTTTCCCTTTCATCACTTTAAATATGTCCTGTCACTCCCTTCTGGCTTGCCGAGTGTCTGCTGAAAGATCAGCTGTTAACCTTCTAGGGATTCCCTTGTATGTGATTTGTTGCTTTTCCCTTGCTGCTTTTAATATCTTTCTTTGTCTTTAATTTTTGATAGTTTGATCAATATGTGTCTTGGCATTTTTCTCCTTAGATTTATCGTCCATGGGACTCTCTGCGCTTCCTGGACTTGATTGACTATTTCCTTTCCCATATTAGGGAAGTTTTCAAATAATCTCTTCAAATATTTTCTCTTTCCCTTTATATTTCTCTTTTTCTTCTGGGAATCCTATAATTCGAATGTTGGTGCATTTAGTGTTGTCTGTTAGGTCTCTGAGACTGTCCTCAAGTCTTTTCATTCTTTTTTCTTTATTCTGCTTTGTGGTAGTTATTTCTACTATTTTATCTTGCAAGTCATTTATCCATTTTTCTGCCTCAGTTATTCTGTTATTGATTCCTTCTAGAGAATTTTAATTACGTTTCTTGTGTTGTTCATCGTTGTTTGTTTGCTCTTTAGTTCTTCTAGGTTCTTGCTAAACATTTCTTGTATTTTCTACATTCTATTTCCAAGATTTTGGATCATGTTTGCTATCATTACTCTAAATATTTTTCAGGTAGACTGCCTATTTCCTCTTCATTTGTTTGCTCTGGTAGGTTTTTAGTTTGCTCCTTCATCTGCTGCATACTTCCCTGTCTTTTCATTTTGTTTAACTTTCTGTGCTTGGGGTCTCCTTTTTGCAGCCTGCAGGTTCATAGTTCCTGTTGTTCTTGGTGTCTGCCTCCAGTGGGTAAGGTTGGTTTAGTGGGTTGTGTAGGCTTCCTGCTGGAGGGGGCTGGTGCCTGTGTTCTGGTGGATGAGGCTGGATCTTGTCTTTCTGGTGGGTAGGACTGCGTATGGTGGTTTTTTTTTATTTTGATTTTAGGTAGCCTCTCTGCTAATGGGTGGGGTTGTTTTCCTGTCTTGCCAGTTGTTTGGCATGGGGTGTCCAGCATGGTAGCTTGCTGGTCGTTGAGTGGAGATGGGTCTAGCATTCAGACGGAGATCTCTGGGAGTGCTCTCACTGATTGATATTATGTGGGGCCGGGCGGTCACTGGTGGTCCAGTGTCCTGAACTCAGCTCTCCCACCTCAGAGTCTCAGGCCTGACACCCGGCCAGAGCACCAAGACCCTGTCAGCCACATGGCTTACATGTAAATGTATTAAATCCTCCATTCGAAAGGCACAGGGTGGCCAGCCTTTTGTGCTCCGCTCTGTCCTCCAGCCAGGCGTTGTCCTCCGGACCTGGTTGATATGGAGAGCCTGATTTGGATCCAGGTCCACCTGCATTCCCTAGCATCTAAAAGAAGCAGCTGTCACCCCCATCTTCCCCTATCCCCTCTGCAACTCAGGATCCTCGAGCGCCCGAGGTTCCGCCCCTCATGCTGCTACATGTGCTCATTTCTATACTGAAATTTTTTTTCTGTTCACTCATTATGTTCATCTTTTTCAAGAGCTAAATATATTTTTCTTAAAAGTTCTGATAGTATTTTAGGTTTGCAGGCCAAATAGTCTATATCACTATTACTCAGTTCTGCTATTTTTGGGCAAATGCAGTACTAAACAAATGGAACCTATTAGTTTTAACTATTTTCCAGTACAGCTTTATAAAAATAGGTGGCTAGCTTGTGGGCCATAATTTGCTGACTCCAATCTTTTAGATTACATCTTTGAGCCTATTCATCATTGGTGTTTTCAAGTTTGTAACTGCTAATGCTGATGTCCATGTCATATCTGGATCTATTTCTATTGACTATTATCCTTCTGCTGCTATGGATCACATATTTGTTCTCCCTCCCCTGTCACATATATTGTTTTCTTTTTTAAAAAGTTGTATGTTTGTTCTTGTAGATACTATGTTACTGAAAGTTGAGATTTTCTCGTCTTTCATTAAAGAGTGTTGAATTTTGTTTTGGAAGGCAGGTAACTTGCTGGCAAACTACCTTTATCCTCTTGAGGCTCGTATTTTAGCTTTGTTAGTGAGGATATACAGAGCTCTCACTCTAGGGCTAGGGGGGTGCTACTGCTAATGAAGTCCTTTTGGGGGACTTTAACTCACTGTCTGTCCTGTTTAGTGTGTTTTTTCCACTCTAGCTTGTGCACACCTCTCTTTCTCAGTACAGTGTTGCTTGTTGTAACTCTGTGGAAGCCTAGATACCCAGTATTTGTTGTGTGCCAAGTCTTGCTGAATCCCACCTTGGGCACACACAGCTGAGTATTCATCCAATAAATTTTTTTAAGGTAATAGGTGTTTATTAAAGCTTTTTTTTCACCCAGAGGCAGTTAAAACTTATACTTTAAACTCAGCCTAGTACAAAAAGGGAGGACAGCTTAGGTAGAAACTGTGCTCCATTGACAAAAGGACTGAGACAGACAAGGTCTGCAGAGGAGCCACCCCAGGGGCCCAGTATCTCTCCTTTTCTGAGGGCAGGAGCAGCAGCGGGGTGGGAAGCCAGGCAGTCCCCACCCCTGGCACTGCCCAATGTACAGGCTTCTCCAGGGGGGGCAGTGCCCTTAAGAACGGCCCTCAGTGGTGTGTGTCCATCCTGCAGCCTGGGTGCACTTCCTGCTCACTCTGCTCCCCACTTCCCCCACGAGTTGCTGAGGCTGAACCCCATGGCCATTATCTTAGCTTCGTCTATGTTCCCAACAAACTGCAAAAGAGGTGGCTGGCCAATGAACCATCATTTACGAACCGCTTCTCTGGAGCATAAAATGTTATGACTCAACGTTTCCATCCTTCCTAAAGTGTGATCGAATCCTGGTATTACTGTATATTAAAAATGCTATTTGGGGTAAGCTATTTAAGTTTTCCCATACATAAAACAGCTTATCATAGAAGAGCCTCATAAGGTTGTTGTAAGAATTAAATTAGATAATTCACGTAGTACAGTCCCTGGTAGTGACAAATAGCAAAAATAAATAATGCTAACCATTATTATTTCTATCATTTATCGTTATGTTGTTATTTTTATTATGCTTTTAATATTATTCATATTTTATCTCTGATATACGAAAAATATAGTGCTATATTAACTTAGGAATGCCTCAGAACCTTTTTTGGCATGTGGGTGGGGGTAGCGGGGGCTTCCCTTCAATAGCACGGTGTTTAAATTCATATTTAAGGTGGGAAATTTCACTTAATGTCACAGAAATACCATTTTCCTTTTTCTATCTTAACTTCCTATTAGTCCACTATAAGTTTAACTTCGGAAAGTTTGATTCATTTATAAATTATAGGTTGTTAGCTTCTCCTCTTTAACTCAGAATGACTATATTAATATGATTAATACTGTAATGTTTCAGGCAAAGATAATCATACTTTTTTTCCATTCACTCTAAAATTTATTGATCTACAGTGACCAAAAAGTGACTACACATTATCCTTGTCTTTGTAATATTTTCCACTAGGATGGAAACTGTATTGAGTAACCTTCTATACTTAATAATCTTTTTAAGCCCTTACCAAGTATAAATGGCTAATTAATTCCATAAAACATAACAATGTATTTTACAACCAAAGGAACTTGCCAGCACCAACTCCAGCACTGAATAAAAATCACGAAGGCAATATAGAATAATTCACAAAGTCAAGAAGTCCCTCAGTCAAAACACATGTAAATTAGCTTATAAATATGCTCACACAAATAAAAACTTTTACTTAGTTGGACAACTTAATTTAAGACTATACCCCGTGTCAAAATCATATCCTGTCATAAATATGAGTTCTAAATAATACAGTAAGCTCCTCCTGAGAGTTTTGAGATATTCTACTGTAGTCTAATTTGAATGAAAAAACTTCACTTAAAATCAAGCAGAAGCATATGATGGATTAACTCACCTTTAAACTATACATAAATATCTCTCAACCTGGAATATCAGTCTGGAGATATATGAATAATCATTCAGTTTCACAGATATTTAGGACTCAAATTTTCAATATGAATTCAGATCAGATAATTCAGCTCTGACACATGTGAACTGAATTTATTAGGCAATTCTGTTTCCATTCAGGTGTATACTTTAGTGTAAACATCTAATTATGTATTTCTACAGCATCAATATGGTTCAGTTAGTTATTTATAGAGTTTCTCTCTCTCTTAATATATATAATATGATATATATATTCACATACATATATAAATATACATATTTATATCCATATTATACATTATATTATAGTCATATAATAGATATATATCATAACTTACATATCTATATTCATTTTATACATGATATATATACATATATATACATTATATATTATACATATCTATATTAGATGCATGTTAATACAGCTAATAGATATATTGATGTTTATCATATAAATATAAATATATAGAGAAAGATAGAGAGAGAATTTAATAAACACTGTTCACAGCAAAGGCAGTTCAGACAATATTTCCACAGTTACAGCAGTTAGATGGTTAAAATCTAATAGAGACTTTTTCTTGATTTATGATTTTATAGATTAATAATTTAACCTAAAATACATTTCTTTGGAATAATATTAATTACTACTATTGCTTTAAGAAATAGTAAGCGAATCAATGTAAGAACTTGAAGAGGTGTCAATAATTCCTCCCAAAAAGGAACTAAATAAACCAAGTAGTTTTATGGGCAAGAAAAAATACTGCTTTCAAGGTCTAGATTATTTCCATGCTCTATAAACTCTTTCTGAACATATCATAATAGAGAGGGTTCATAAAAAGTCTTTAATTAGTCTACTTTTCATAAAACATCATAAGCAAAATTAAACAATATACAGTAAACTGAATCAGTATTTATAAAGTTTTGGAAAGGAGAAAGTGTTAATGTTGTTAATTTATAAAATACAATCATGTTAACCACCTTGAAAAGTTAAAGGATAATTATATGAGGTTTAGTATTGAATTTGGAAAAGAACGTATCCAGAGAGAAATCATATAAAAATTACAATCACAGATAATTGAGCTGAAAAAATAAAATTACAACATATCTTCTTTTGATTATCTGAACATTTAAAATTAAATATGCATAGCATATAATAGGGTGGAGAAATGCATATCCTTATGCTATCCTAGATCTAAATTGTTATATATTTTTTTAATGACTTGTTTTAAAAAATTAATTAATTTAATTTATTTATTTATTGGCTGCATTGGGTCTTCATTGCTGGGTGTGGGCTTCTCCCTAATTGCGGCGAGCTACTCTTTGTTACAGTGCGTGGACTTCTCATTGCAGTGGTGTCTCTTGTTGTGGAGCACAGGCTCTAGGTGTACGGGCTTCAGTAGTTGTGGCACGTGGGCTCAGTAGTTGTGGCTAGCAGGCTCTAGAGCAGATGCTCAGTAGTTGTGGCACACGGGCTTAGTTGCTCTGTGGCATGTGGAATTTTCCCAGTCCAGAGCTCGAACCTGGGTCCCCTGCATTGACAGGTGGATTCTTAACCACTGCACCACCAGGGAAGCCCGAAATTGTTATATGTTTTTTTGATAACTGTCAATAGTTATCAAAAGTCCGTTAACTAATCTTATAGGAATACTCTATGTTCTAGTTCTTAAAATATATTTCAAAAGCAGAATTCAAGAGAAATGTCCAAATGTATATATGAGGATGATACTGCAATGATATTCATATATGTAAAAATATATAATATCTAAATATCTAATAATGATATGATGATGATCACAATGATTATAAGAGCTAATGTTTATTGTATTCTTGCTATATACTAAGCATTAAATATTATCTCATTTAAACTTTAAAACAATCCCATCTTATATAGTTATTTTTTATAAGAATCTGAGAATCAGAAAGCTAAAACAATTTGCTCTGTAATATTTAATAGGAAAGTTATGAGGATGTGTAGTAAAACCAAATTGATCTCATTAACCATTTGCATTGCATCACAATAAAATATTAGTTAATATAGTGATTACATATTTTCTAAAAATTGTATGTGATACCATACAGCCTTTAAAACTAAGAAGACTATATAATAATTTGGAAAAATTCTTACAGTATATTATTAGTATATTACAAACTTATAAAAACATATTAAGTTGAATATATTGCATAACTGTATAATCTTATTTCTGTCTGAATTTATGGCAGCTCTGCAATGCATACATGAGTTGTGCACGCCTGAGTGTGTGTATATAGGGGGATGCATGGGAGAAGGAGAGAGAGAGAGAGAGATCAGCAAAATAAAATCTGCACATCCCTGCCCTTGTGGAACTTACATTCATGTGGGGAAAATAGACAACATTTATAGAAACTAATATATTTAGAATATTCATTTTTGCATTCATGTAAGTGACAGGCAACAGTAAAACAAGGTAAGGGGGAAAAAGTGTGACCTAAGGAGTTGGCATTTTATGTAAAATGGTCAGTAAAGACCTTTGGGATAAGAGTTGTCAGGATGATTAGGGTGGTCTGGGTGAAAATGGTGGTTGGAGAAGGTCTTTGTGATAAAGGGTCATTTGTGACCTTGAAGAAGTAAGATAATGTCTTGAGAGTATCTAGGGAACATCATCTCAAGAAGAAATAACAAGTTCAAAGGCCCAGTGATTGAAGTCTGATTGATAGGTTCAAACACTGCCAAGAAGCTATTGTACCTGGAGGGTAAGGAATGAAAGAACAAAAAAGGAGCCCTATATGAGGTAGGTCATGAGGGCTTTGTGGACCATTTTTGTGAATGTGGAACTTACTTTGAAATAAGCTGCCTTTGATGGCTGTAAAACAAAAAGTCATGTGCTGACATATATATATAAAGTCTTAGTTCTCTCTCTCTCTCTCTTTTTTTAATGGCTGCGCCGTAGGGCTTGCAGAATCTTAGTTCCCTAACCAGGGATTGAACCTGGGCCATGGCAGTAAAAGTACCGAATCCTAACCACTGGGCCGCCAGGTAACTCCCATAAAGTCTTAGTTCTTAACAATTAAATCAATTATGATGTTAATAATTTATACCCCAAAACTCTGATCATATTCATGCCAAAGTATTTTATAAAATAAAATTATACACATTTTGAAAGGAAAATTCATTTTATTAATTTTACAGATGAGCTCTGATTTGTGAGTAAACAGAATAAATTTTATGTCTTTGATTAATTTTTTCCCACTTTTCAAGTTATGTGTATTAGGTTGGAAATTCCACTTAATGTTATAAATATACTACTAATACTTTTGGATGCAGCTTCAGATTACAAATATGAAACGCCTTTTATCTAGAATAATTATGATTCAAATATTAAGAAACATGGATGTGTGACATTATGAGAAGCAAAACAATTTTAGTAAAGTCACTTTTTCCTTTTTTTCTTACCATTTTTACTTTTTTACCTTTTTATCTTAAACAATGAGCTACTCAGTATTCTCTTTTCCAGTGTGTGGAATTTTTTCATTGTTGTGAGGGCATTAATTCAGATATTCATTATGTTTTTTAATCTTTTCTTAAAGGCTTAAGTTTTTAAATTAAGACTTTGTTTCTTAGAGAAGTTTTAGTTTTAGAGAAAAATTGAACAGAAAGTACAGAGTTCTCATTTACCCCTTCCCACTACAGACAGTTTCCCCTATTAATGGCCTCTTGAATTTGTGTGGTATATTTGTTACAGCTGATAAGCCAATACTGACATAATGTCATTAGCCAAAGTCTATAGTTTATAGTAGGGTCACTCTTTTTGTTGTATATTTCATGAGTTTTGACAAATACATAATGGCATATATTGATATTACAATAACATACAGAATAGTTTCACTGTCCTGAAAATCCCTTTTGCTCCACTTATTCATCCCTTTCTTCCTTCTCTCCATCAGCCCCATGACTACTGATCTCTCTATTGTCTCCATAATTTTTTTTTTTTTTTGCGGTACGCAGACCTCTCACTGTTGCGGCCTCTCCCGTTGCGGAGCACGGGCTCCGGACACGCAGGCTCAGCGGCCATGGCTCACAGGCCCAGCCGCTCCGCGGCACGTGGGATCTTCCCAGACCGGGGCACGAACCAGCGTCCCCTGCATCGGCAGGCGGACTCTCAACCAGTGCACCACCAGGGAAGCCCCCTGTCTCCATAATTTTACCTTTCAGAATATAATATAGTTGGAATCCTTTGGTACATAGCCTTCTCTGATTGGCTTCTTTCACTTAGCCGTATGCATTTAAGTTTCCTCCATTTCTTTTCATGGCGTGGGAGGCTCATTGTTTCATATCGCTGAATAATAAATACTCCATTGCATGGATGTACCACAGTTTGTTTATCCATTCACCTACTAAAGGGCATCCTGGTTGCTTGCAAGTTTGGCAGCTATGAATAAACCTTTTGTAAACATCTATGTGCAGAATTTTGTGTGGACATAAGTTTTAAACTCCTTTGAGTAAATACCAAGGAGTGTGATTGCTGGATCATATGGTAAGAATATATTTAGTTTTACAAGAAATGACCAAACCGTTTTCCACAGTGTCTACACCACTTTGTGTTCCTGCCGGCAGTCAATCAGAGTTCCTTTTGCTTCACATCCCCACCAAAGTTTGTCGTTGTCAGTGTTTTAGATTAGCCATTCTAATAGGTGTGTAGTGGTTTTTCATTGTTGTTTTAATATACCATTAACAATATAATATTCATTATATTTTTAAACGTCTGCTTTGGTGTCACCAATTCTGGAATTTAATGATATAGAACTCCATGGTATGTCCTTCCTCATTTTGGTGGGAAGAGAGAGATCAAGAAACTAGAAAATAATTAATATAATGTGATGCTATATATTCTAATATAGTGAAATATCTAAGACTTCATAACATATGATATAATCTAAACAATGACAAGTACAATAAAGAAATTAAGTCTGGGACGGGGAAAACAAGTGAATAGATCTGTGGGGGATTCTCTATAGTTCAAAAGAAAGGGAATGTGATAGTGGTGCGGGCTATAGAGCATCAACTGCAGAGTTGATAAATGTTTATAATTTCAAAGATTGGCTTAGATATGTGGTATGAGAAAGAGATAAATCAAGAGCCAATCCTAGATTTTTGGACGTGTGGTGCTGCTATTTACTGACATGGGAAAGACTAGATAAACGGGATGAGGAAAAGCTGAAAGCAAGTTCCTTTTGCAATATGTTAAGGTTCTGTAAAGATTAAAAATTCAGCAAAAAGCCACAAAAACTGCTCATAAATTTAATCATTTCTCATTTTTCTCATACAGTCTACCACTGTTACTGAAGTAACAAGACTAGAACACAGTCTTACTATAGAAATTCAAATTATTTCACTGCTTGGGAAGAACAGAGGGGTAAAGGAGTTTAAAACTGTCTCCTCATCTACTTATTCATATCCCTTGGCAAGAGTGGTTTAGTATCCAGATGCTTGAGAGGAAAAGAGAAAAGGAGGGAAAAAAACGAAAAGTCCTCCAGCATATTTGAGACCTGAAGATGCAATAACACATTTTCATCTTTGCATTCCAAACTATTTCTCTTATAACGGCTCATTCACACTGTTTAAACACAGATGTCTCTTCAGTGAAAACTCCCCCTGTACTGTGTTTAACATAGTTATATATTTTCTGCCCCAATTTAATTCCTCTCTACCTCTGATTTACATTTTAACAAGCTCATTCTGGCAGTTGCTGCTGGAGAATAAATTGGAGTTCCAAGAGTGAATGCATGGACTCACCCTAGAGGCTGCTGCAGTGGCTGTGAAATAAATACCAGAAAATGGTTCAATTTAACGATGACACTGCAAAAGTGGAGAGATTCAGTACCGTTGGTGATCATTTGGGCACAGGTGGTAAAGACAGGAAGGAATAAAAGACTCCCAGAGTTTTGACTTTGAGAAACTGGATAGATGGGAGAAACCTTTATAGACACATTGAATTTAAAGAATCTCTACAAGATGGAAATTGTCACTCCTTTAATTGGCCTTTGACATTTCAGAGAACACACTGAAAGCCCTTTTGAAAAAAACCAACCAGTATCTTGAAATGCGATTGGTATTTAAAAAATAGTTTTCATGGGTTATTTCTTTTTATTTTTATTTATCTCTATAAACATCTTTTTGCAAAGAGAAATTAACATATTCCATAGGTGTCTATATTAGTTGTTCATAACTTTTGGGTTTCTTAAAAATTTCTCTGTGGAGAGATTGTAAAAATATTATGTATGGGCTTCCCTGGTGGCGCAGTGGTTGGGAGTCCGCCTGCCGATGCAGGGGACACGGGTTCGTGCCCCAGTCTGGGAAGATCCCACATGCCGCGGAGAGGATGGGCCTGTGAGCCGTGGCCGCTGAGCCTGCGCGTCCGAAGCCTGTGCTCCGCAACGGGAGAGGCCACAACAGTGAGAGGCCCGCGTACCACAAAAAAAAAAAAAAAAAAAATTATGTATGTTCTCTTTTGCCATTTTAATAGTTTTTATTTCTTATTTTGACTTTTAATTCAGCTTACATTAATTTTATATAGTGTGTGAAAGGATACTGATCAATTTTGTCTTCAGAATGGTTGTCACTTATGTGAGAACTATCTATTAACTAATGATATAGATTTTAATGGGTTAATGCCTTATACCAGCTGGATGTTATATTGAAAGGAACATCTACAAGTTATATCAGATAACATCCAGCTGGTTTTCTGGAGATGAGACCTTATGGGTCTTACAGATAGTTGAAGTGGTCACATGTTTATTTTAGGGACAGGCATTTCTGTTACATGTGTTCATACACTATTACAGATTAGTGATGTTTTTAAGAAATTTAATGTTGAAACATATACTGAAACACATACAGCATAAATATGTTAGAAAAAGGTATAAGAATACATTAGTGGTACATATCTTATATTTTTTATTATTTGATTAATAGAAAAAGTTTGTACCTTAAATTTTATTTAATCATCCTGCTATATTATTAATAATAATATCACTCTTTTCAAATGTATTGTCTCTGTGGGGCAATTTCAAATGACCTTTATTCTTTTCTCCTCCCGGAAAGAAGCAAGCAGGGAAGGGGCTAAGCATGACGCCCACTTTATTTAGACTCTGAGTGTCCCCACTAGGCTTCACACAGCAAACAGGCCTACATTCTCCTTCCAAGATCTGGCCCTGCCTACGGATCTAGTCAGCACTGGATCCCTGTGTTTACTTTATTTATTTATGTATTCGTGTACTCACAAGTCCATCTTGGTATCCTTGAAGTCATTTCGCTTAAGTGGTTGTCCAATCTGACCATAAAAGAGGTGATCTTCATTTCCTTGTTCAGAGAATATTGGTGGAATAGTTTTGCTGTCTGTGGACAAAGCTCATCCCCAGAGGTATAACTATGAAAAGTCTAAAAGCTACTGTTAAAAACTACTCAATGCCTTTTTATAGTCTATGCAGAAAATACACAAACTTTATAGATAAAACTTTTTATAACAGCAACATTTACAGTGGTGAAAAATTGGAAACAACTTCCTTGGAAACTTGTGACTTAATTTTCACATAGCTGCAACTTTATTGTTACCATGTAAATTACTAAAGCATAATGTGTAGTCCAACACACTTCAATTTGGGTTGTTTTCGCCCCATAAGAAATAAACTCAGTAGCTTTATTTTCCATCAATTGCAATAAATATAATTAGTCTTAAATAATATAATTATGAAGCTTTCTTTTCAATCAGGCCTTTATCAACTTGTACCAAAAACTGCTTGTGTTCTGTGTACAATATCTAAACCAGTGTCATTATGACCTAAAAGCTTTGTGCCTTTTATGTACTTTAGTCTGAAATGTTTACTGCTACTGTTACATTTTGCAATTACAGTGAAGTGAGGCAGAAAATAGCAGTTCAAAAAATGTGTTCAAGTAATGAAGTTTGAACCATTAGTTTCAAGGCTGTTATTTTAGTAAATATTTAATCTTCCTAGCAGCATGGGTTCCTAATTGATCTTTAAGTATTATTGTTCCTGGACATTTCTAATCGACTCCTAATTGCTACATTAAGGCAGTTAGGGAATAAAGTGTAACAGATGGTGGAGACTTTTACAGTACACTAAATCAACAGAATATAGCAAAATTTACAATTCATTTTTGTCATTGAAATTTGAAACAAAATACACTAATGCCCACATATATGCTCATCTCCCTTATTTTGCAGAGCTCTACCAATCTAAAGAAAAGTATAGGTAATATATTCCATTTATGTAAAATAAGATTTCACATGTCTAGTAAATTTTAAGGTGATTTAAAATCTCTTCTAGGAATAGTTATTTTTGGTAGTATACAGGTTTCTATGTATTCCATCTTAAGTTTTATTTGGATCATTTAAAATATCTATATCTATTTGATAGCAGGTGAACTGCTTTCATTAATTTATGAGGAGTTTATTGAACATCTACATAATATGCAAGATACTGTAAACTAGAGAAATATAACACAAAGTCTTTTCCACCATATTGCTAATAACAGTTATATAGACATGGGGAGACAACTCTTACATCTCACATAAGATCCATTTCTAACTTTCCTTATATGCTTTAATGTTACCAGTTATCTTTCCATCTGTTACCCTTCACTGTATGCAGTTGTTATAGTTACTAACATTCTTAAAATGTAGTGCTGTGAGTGTATCACTGTTTTACAGAGGGTTTCTAACTATTGCTATATTATAGTATCCTTTATTTGGTTTATCCTGGATGCAATACTTCAAGCAATGTAATCTTTTTAAATAGTTACCTTTTCTTTTGTGAAAGCAAAACATTTCTGTGGAGAAACTGTTCCCCTACTCAGCCAGGAGGGGCTCACCTCGTGGGCATGGAGAATTTTTTTCAGAGACAAACACGTTGTGGACTTAACGCCAGTTACAGCCATACCTCTGCCTTTTTATGCAGCTATCAGAAGGATGTTTTATTTCGTTTTTCCTAGGGTTACAGTTTATAAGACTGGAACCTATTTTGCCCCCACATATAAAAAATGTACCTGAAAACAAACATAACACAAAAGGAAAGAGACCAGAGGACACAACTATACAGACCGGGTCCTACTGATTCTGTTTGAGCTCCTGTATTCAGCTCTGCTTGAAGATTGTGAAGCACTGGACTTCCCAGTTCCATGAGTGAATCCATGAGTTCACTTTTTTAAGGCATTTTTTTAGTTAGATTTTTGTCACATAAATAAGAAAGATTATTTAATAAAAATAAATTAGTAATGGGTGTATAGGCTGTTGGCGGTGATCGAGATAATTTTCTAAAGTACCTTGTGTAAACTAGAGAAATATAACACAAAGTCTAGGAGGGTAGAAAGTCAGAAATCCTAATCAAGCAATAACAAAATGTCTGACTAATGCAAACGTTGTTGTTTCTTGTTGCTTAGATCATACACTTATTGATGCTAAATGCTTTTTGATGATATCAGAGTAAATATCAAAATGTCACAGGGGGTTCAGTAAGAACCTATAAAAAGGAGGCAAACAGTTGTACCTGGCACATCTGAATTGAGAGATAGATTCTGCCCTCATAAAGAAGACATTATGCCTGAAGTTAGTGACCCAGATGTTTGCAAGAGATGGTCACACACCTTGTAGGGATTGAAAAGTGAAATTCCCTTTCTAAAACTCAAGTTGGTGTAAGAAAAGTCGGGGAAGCTGGAAACAGTAAATATGACTGAGACCCATTTCATCTGTGTTTCCTCAGCCAATGTGAAACTGCATTGTGAAGAGTAAACCACCAATATCTGTGTCTATGAGTTGCTGGGTTTTTTTTTCAGATTCCACATTGAGGTGAGATCATACAGTATAGTCAGCCCTCCATATTCACGGATTATACATTCGCAGATTCAACCAACCACAGATCAAAAATATTTGAAAAAAATTTCCAGAAAGTTCCAAAAAGCAAAACATAAATTTGCCACGCTCAGGCAACTACTTACAAAGCATATACGTTGTATTAGGTAATATAAGTAATCTAGAGATGATTTAAAGCATATGGGAGGATGCTCATAGCTTATATGCAAATACTACACCATTTTTCAAAAGGAACTTGAGTGTCTGCAGATTTTGGTATCCAGGGGGGTCCTGGAACCAATCCCATGTGGATACTGAGGGATGTCTGTGTTTGTCTTTCTCTGATGAAGTAGTGGTAAAAAGGTACAAACTTCCAGATATAGGTAAGTTTGGGGGATGTAATGTACTGCATATTGACCACAGTTAATATTGTATTGTATATTTGAAAGGTGCTACAAGAGTAGATCTTTAAAGAACTCTTCACAAGAAAAAAATTATAACTATGTGTGGTGATGGATGTTAACTCAAATTACTGTGGTAATCATTTCATGTTATATACATATATCAAATCATTATGGTGTACACCTAAAACTAATACTATATGTTAATTATATCTCATTAAAACTGAAAAAAGAAAAGAGTAAGCCATCAGGATGCAGCAAAGGGAAGGAGAAAAACTGTTTCTATTCTTTTAATGAAATGGCCAAAATGACAGTGGCCAAGGTACCAGTCACTTGGCCTCAGGAAAAAAAAGTGAGTGACATATTAATACCTATTACTTAAGGACGAAAATATTAAAGACAGATCTTACTTAAGGCTGACAAGACTGAAGCTTTGTGTACTATAAACCCATGGATTGGAAAAAAATGAAAATTGACCAGAGGACTACTGAAGTATTTTAGGGAGTCATCATCTGTCAAATCTGCCTTATTTTTTGTGTTTGAAAGTAAGGCAACACAGAGGGAAGAAGAGGAGAGATAGAGTGAAAGAAAAATAGTGTGATGTCATCCTCAGAGACTGGGTAGCCAACTCTGCAGCTAGAGTCCTAATTACAGAAACATTAATCCAGCCCCAGCCTTCCCCTTCCACACCATGCTGAGTTCAGTTTATAACCCTTGAAACAAAACAATTTCATAAATGCTTTTTCTATCAACTACCTAAATATATTTCTTCTCTTCTCTTCTCTCCTTTCTTTCTCTCTCTCATTCTCCCTTCCTTCCTTCCCTCCGTCCCTGACCTACCTCCTGTCTTCCTTTTCTCTCCCTTCTTTCCTTCTTTCCTTCCTTCCTTCCTTCCTTACTTCCTCCCTCCTTCTCTCCCTCCCTCCCTCCCCTGCTTCCTATTGCTTCTTAAAGTAAAAGAGGCTGAAGTGCAGATACATATCTCTGATTCTAACAGTACCTCTGCTTAAATTAAGATAAAATATTTGTAGATGAATTCCATTTCCTCAAGATTTAGAAGATAATTTAGGTATGTTCAAGTGTATAAGATCACTCCCTCCCCTATGACTTTATTTGACTATTACTATATTTCATAAATTCTAAACAAGTTAGTGTTACTGGAAGTGGGGGTCCAGCTGCTTGCAATTCAAAAGCCAATAAAGAGGCAAGCAGGTGCACAGGAAAGTTTGCTTTATTTAGGATACCAGCAACCGGGGGGAGGGTGGACTCCTGTCCAAAGGCTGACTACCCTCCCCCCCCGCCCCCTCCCCCTGACAATCAGTGGGCAAGACCTTTTATAGACGGGGGGTGGGGGCTACATGTAGAAACAGCACAGTCAGCTCTGACAGTCATCTTGAAATTGTTCATGCAGTGGTCTGACAGCATCATCTTGATTGTTTTAAGTACAGTTAGCCTTCAGTTCCAGGGTCAGTTTGTTCCCATTTCCTTAAGGCCAGTTCTCAGAATTATGGCAGCTTATGTCATGGCTACAGTCTGGTCATCATGTAGTTAACTTCTTCCACATGGTGTGGGTTTCAGGATCTACAAGTCAGCTCACAGGATATGGCTCAGAATATTATCCATAAACCCTGAGAAGGAGCTAAAGGTCCTCGACTTTGCTTACTGACTAAACTATTACTGTTTTGTCCTGTTTGACTACTTTTCTTTGCTTCTGCATTTTCTCACTTCTCTGATTAAACTTATCCTTTGCCTAATTTTTTCCACAGACAAAAGGCAGGCAGAGGACATGGCGGGGGGAATTACCATAGGTTCCTGCTCCGTTTCATTATTATATTATTGTATTACATTACTGTTATATTATTATCACTTAAGAATCTTTTTTTCTGACATAACTCACAATACTAATAATACTTACAATACATATGACTCATCATACTTTTAAAGAAAAATATTTTAGTGTTGGATTTTCTTTGTAATTAACCTTCACAACTTTAATATGGATATATAAATGTCCTTATAAAAGTATTGAATTATTCTGTTTATTAAATTAGGCATCAATTTTGTTTTAATTTTACTTGCATTAATAATTGTGAGTAAATCATGTGAGTAAAGCTGTGAATATTCATTTTAAAAGTATATAGAGAAATTAGTTAATAGTTTTTTTCTCATTTTATTTGGGGTCACTGAATCTCTGATTTTGATTGTATCCCACTACCTTCTTCTCTGAAATTGTGAATAGTTGCTAATCATTAATGTCCTCTTCATTTTAGGTTTATATTTTGTCATAAAACATGTATAATAAAAAAGTTTCTGTAAACATGACAGTATAATATTGGAATAAAAATTCTTTGTGATATATATATATATATATTAAAATATATTATTCAATATATTGTACTAAACTTCAATTCAGACTCAGGTTACCAGGTTAGAAATTCATTATAATATTATGGCTAAAGTAGTTTATGTTCAATTTAGGGACACTGGATACCATAAATCTGAAATGATAAACTGGTCATACCCATTGACTATTGGAGTCAAGATAAATCTAATTTTCATTGAAGTTGCTTATTAAATCTGTTCCAATTTCTAAAAGGTAATTTATTTCCTCATTATAGCTGTGATGAGAGTAGTAGCTACAGAACTGTTTAATTATAAAAAAAAATATATGCTGAATAACTAGCTAATTAAAGTCACTAAACTTCTTGATGTTTTTCCTAATTAAGCCTGTGGGAAATGGAGGGGGTATTTCCAATTACCATAAACCATGTAAATACACTGATTGCTGCAATTTGAAGTTTGTCTTTACATTTAAAGACTTGGAAGTCACAGTGCACCCAGAGAGAAATAACACAATTTGATCATTTTTTTAATGAAAAAGTAAGCTAATAAATTGCCTCCAAAATATGTACTTTTGAAAGAACAAAATGTTAAAGGAAGAAGGTAAAGATGGTTTCAGATTGTAAGATCCTTGACATCAGAGATAATATATTATGACTCTTTAAATTGGCAATAACTAAGATAGGTACGGTAAGCATTTTTTTTCACTATTTCATAGAGGAAGAAACCTAGATTTGATTCCTTAAAATAATCAAAATTGGCAAAATTTTCCTTTTAACAGTTTTTATAAGTTACTAAAACTATGAACATTTTCTTCAGTGAAAACTTTCTCAGTGGAAATAGGTGAGATGAAATTTTAATCAATTGATTGACTAATTAATAAATATTTATATAATATTCTTTATCTCCCCCAAATACTACCAGAGAAGCTGATAATAGAACAAAATTAAATTCACTGCAGTAAATGAGAAAACTATCCTGTTGCATTCTCAGCATTCTCTTAGAAGGGAAAGTCAAAAGTGGGATATGCATAGGACTTTGTGGTCTGGGTTCAAGTAGTTTAAGACAGGCTTTTCAAGGTGGGGAATTGTTTGGCATTTGGTAAAATTAGCGATACTATTTGTGTTATTATTAGGATTGGCAGAGTGAGGAAAGGGTCTTGAAATGAATGCTCATGAACAAACAGAAGGTGTTTAATAAGTGAGCTGTTTGCTATTGTCTGAAATTTATTGGTGAGAATTTCTTCAAGTAAATAGTCAAGTTATTTATTGGTTGATGGTTTAATCTTTCTTGGGCATAGGTTTTTTGAAAGAAACAACTAAGTCATGTTGATACGGGTGATCTACAGTCCTAACACAGTCATATTGACAAGGAGCCTCTTGATTATTGATACTTACTATATGCCCAGTCTTGTTCTAAGTGCTTTTTAATTAACTAATTTAATTCTCATTACAAATTTATAGATTATGTTCTGTTCTTATCCTCATTTTACAGATGAGTAAACTGAGGATCAGAAAGGTTAAATAACTTGCCCAGGGTCAAACCACTACATTAACATTTATACATTTATCTGTTAATAGTGTTTATCTTTGAAGTGGAGGAAGTAGAGAGAAATGGGGAGGTGGAAGGAAGGTGTGGATAAAGGGCTATTACATTTTTTTTGTTATCATTAGTATTAAATAAAGTGTATAAAACATTAAAACTAAAGAAGTGAGACATGGCATTGAGATATTCTTTTTAAATTTTTACCTCAGATATTTGCAAATATTATAATGATCAAAATTGTTTCTTTTTATTTCAAATACCAGTATTTCCAGAATCAACTGAAAATATGGCTTAAAAGAGGATTCTGCTAATATCGTAGCCTGTACCATTTCTATATACTTTATTTTGAAAGTAACTGGAAAATATATATGTAACTGATGTTTTTGTTTGTTGAGTAGTAAAAGGGATTAATCTCTACATGTTGTTATATATGATATGTTTGACAGGACTGCGTTTAAGAGCTGATTTTTGCAAATATCATTGCAAATGCATGGATTACTAGAACTAAGAAGTAAACCTTATATTTCAAGAATTTAAAAATGGAATAAACAGTAGAATGAATATATCTACATATTGCAGCAAAAGAATAATAGGATATATAATGCCATAATGTTGAAAAAGTGCTTAATTACATATAAATAATAAAATAAGGAAAATATAATATAATTTTATTTTCTAATTACGATGGATATATTCTTAAAAAGTCTCTTATACACTAATTTCTCTAATGTGTCTAAATAAAATTTATGATAGACATAACTTAGAGCTATACCCTTTGGTACAATTAGATTGAAATGGAATTTTCTGACGAAATTAACAGGCAGAGGTTTTAATCTATGCAGCAGAGTAAGGCAATTTCAGGTAAAGCAAAGAGATTGATCAGAAGCAATTAAAAATATCCTGGGAGTTTCTGAGGAATTACAAGAAGTCTAGGGTGTCTGAAGTATAGCATTTGAGCATGAGAAGTATGGAGTTTAGACCTAAACTGCTTACAAACAGCTATGAATATATTTGAGCAAGGATGTAAAATTATATTTGCCTTTTAGAAAGATTTAAATATTAACAAAATCTGATACTGTGGAGAATTGACTGTAGCATGGGAAGTTTCATGGTGATCAATGACAATTGAATCATTCTCATCAAGGAAAGTTAGTACTGAACAAGATTTGAAATCAAACTGAACAGAATTCCAGTTATACCTTTGCCATCTTGTAGCTATAAAGGACTTAAATACACCAACAACATGAATGATATAGGATTACATGAAACAGATCACCTATGGTCGAAGATGAGCATGCATGCACACACACATGTTACAGTTATCAGTAATGGTTATGAGGAATAAAGGACAGGTGGTTTTTTAATATTATGATGAGAGTTTCAGTTGGGTTAGTAGATGGGATACTGCTATTTCTTTAAGTTAAATAAGACATAAAAAGGCATAGGTTTGAGAAAAAAGGCAGAGTTTAGTTTTCAATATATTGAATTAGACGTGACATGTGGAAAGACCTACAGAAGGATCTCACGAATGGTCGAGAAACCTATGATGGAACAGCAGTGAGGAATGGGAAGATGAAACAACCCTGGAAATGGGGTAGATACGGAATGGGTATGTTGATTATATGAATATGATGTTCCAAGTTCTAGAAGAGAGAAAGGAGTTACTCAAACAGCTGAAGCTAGTAGTTTCTTTTGAAAATGCACTTGTAATAATATTGGATTAAAGTGGGTAAATGTATCTAACAGAAAGTTTGCCACTCATCAATATGATACACCTAAATGGAAAAATACAAGATTATGTTCTAACATATTATTTCCCCAATGGAAAGGCAACAATTGCTAAAATATAAAGAAGCTTGATATCCTAATAAGTGGCTCATTTTATCATATACTTGATAATGTAATGTTTTTCTCTTAGGCAATAGTATAAATCTAATACAATTTAGAATGCATTCATCCTTGAAAGTTGTGAGGTTTTTGCTCTACCACATCTGTATAGGAGAATGAATATTTCCACTACTAAATTTTATTCTATTTGTTGTGTTCTTATTACTCATTTATTGTAAAATGTTTCTTGGTAGGTAAATTAATAAATAATGAGAATAAATCATGGGGTGAGCAACCTGAAATTGAAATAATTTTATTGATGTGATATTTAGTCCAATCAATCAATTTTGAAAAATTTTTATCATTTTCATCCATTAAAAAATATCTATTGAGTTTTCCTGTCAATAGGTATTGTAATATGACCTGAATTATGATTAAAAATAATCAAAGAAACAGACAAGAAAAAAGCACTGCTCTGTTGACAGAGTACACCAATAAGACAAAGGAAGTAAACTAACTCTGTTGAAACAGAGACACTCATTGATTACTCAGGTCTAATCATAAACATAGATATTGTCTCAGATATAAGGGATTTGTTCTTTACTTCAACATTTTTAAGACTGAAGCAAATTGGATTAAGGGGTACATCACTGGCATTCATGATTTTTTTGCTTCCAAAATGCTTAAAAAGGAAGAGAACTTGGTAAATTCTACCTCACTGAAATACTAGGGATTTGCAAAATATTTCCATAAACACTGTTTAACAAACAATCCACAGACTACTGATGCAGTCTTGTAGTATAAAATGTATCTCTAAGGCAATTTGTAATGTCCAGAGTAAGAAAGAAAATTGGAACTTAAACACTGTTTCACATCTAAAAAGTCTAAAATATATGAATAGTCAATATTTCCACCCATTAAATTTCATTTATAGAAATCACTAGCGTTCTAGAGATTGTATATGTGCTACAAGGAATGTGTTCACCATTTTGTTCAGTATATGTCAACACAATGCGTTCCATCTCAGCTTATCATTTTATCACATTATTAACATGCTGTTACTACCATTTGTTAAACTTTTGCTATATTAATACTACACTGCATCAGAGCTTCAACTCATAAAAATAAATCAATGGGTCAAAAATGGTTTATGAAGTTATAGCAGTGATGAAAATAAAAGCATAACTAGTGTAATAATAGAATTCAACTGTAAATGTAAACAGTGAAGAGAACTTAAGGGTAAACTTAGTTACCCTTATATTTGCCTTCTGAAAGCCTTGAGAGGTCATCTGGGTTTTCTTGCCCCTCTTACAGAAGTCCAAGCTCTTGATAATCCCTATAATCAGAAAATGTTCATTCACATTCCTGACTCTTTTGGGGCTATGGAAAGTAGAGGTATACGGCATATACCTTAAAAGCAGGGTCCTTAAAAGCAGATGTAGATCCTACTATGACTTCCCTATGCTGTGCAAAAGCTTTTAAGTTTCATTAGGTCCCATTTGTTTATTTTTGTTTTTCTTTCCGTTTCTCTAGGAGGTGGGTCAAAAAGGATCTTGCTGTGATGCATGTCATAGAGTTTTCTGCCTATGTCTTCCTCTAAGTGTTTTATAGTGTCTGGCCTTACATTTAGATCTTTAATCCACTTTGAGTTTATTTTTGTGTATGCTGTTAGGGAGTGTTCTAATTTCATTCTTTTACATATGGCTGTCCAGTTTTCCCACCACACTTATTGAAGAGGCTGTCTTTTCTCCATTGTATATTGTTGCCTCCTTTATCAAAGATAAGGTGACCAATATGTGTGTGGATTTATCTCTGGGCTTTCTATCCTGTTCCATTGATCTATATTTCTGTTTTTGTGCCAGTACCATACTGTCTTGATTACTGTAGTTTTGTAGTATAGTTTAGCTAGTGGGAAGCAGCTGCATCACATGGGGAGATCAGCTCAGTGCTTTGTGACCACCTAGAGGGGTGGGATAGGGAGGGTAGGAGGGAGACACAAGAGGGAGGGGATATGGGGATATATGTATACATATAGCTGATTCACTTTGTTATACAGCAGAAAGTAACACAACATTGTAAAGCAATTATACTCCAATAAAGATGTTAAAAAAAAAAAAAGCAGATGTAGATCCTACTATGACTTCCCTAAACTACCGAGTACCCTTCAAAACTTGAGCAATAATAGTAACATTATTAAATAATATTATATTTGATATGTATTAATGTATTTAACTATATTTATAATTAAATACTATTAAATATTATTATTATTTAATAGTGATTATTATTATTACTATTAATCTATTTTTCAAGACCTCCTTGACAAGGGGCTTCTTATTTCCACCTCTGGTGTCTGCAGCACACATGTTTTACCAAGAGGCAGGGGGAACTAATAGAAGGTGTTACCAATTGGCCCAAGATTTGCAAGCTGTAAATAAAATCGTTAAATCCAGGTTCCTTTGTGTCCCAAACCAAAGTACTATTCTAACTTCCATACCCTGCAGTGCCACTCTTTTTGCCATTGTTGAGTTATACTCTGATTTCTTTGGCACACCACTTCACCCTAACTCCCAATACCTATTCTCCTTTACATGGAAAAATCATGAACATACTGTGATAGTCAAGCCCCAAGGGTTTATAGGAAGACCCAGTTTATTTTGCGGGGTCATTATATGCACACTTAAGGGATTTGGTATTGCCTTGCAATTCAACACTCAAACAATATGTAGATCGCTTCATTCTTTGTTTTTATTTGACCATGTCTGTGATATAGTTGTTTTTTTTTTTTTTTTTTTTTTTTGCGTTACGTGGGCCTCTCACTGTTGTGGCCTCTGCCGCTGCGGAGCACAGGCTCCGGACGCGCAGGCTCAGCGGCCATGGCTCACGGGCCCAGCCGCTCCACGGCATGTGGGATCCTCCTGGACCGGGGCACGAACCCGTGTCCCCTGCATCGGCAGGCGGACTGTCAACCACTGCGCCACCAGGGAAGCCCCTGTGATATAGTTTTATAATAATTTACTGACAAGGTTTGTTGCCTGAGTTCCAGCAGTTCCTGTTTTTCCAGAGAATGAATATTTGTACAAATGCTCTGGGAATCTTTGGAAAAATGATTTCTGACCTCAAGGGTGGTACTGTCCCCATGCAGAGTACCTGTCTCTCTCCCAGGATTATAGCCCAGCTGTCACTGCTGCTACTTTTGCTGCTGTTGGCCTCATCATCATCAAAAATCTCAGGCCATGTCCTGCTTAGAGCAGCCCCTCTGAGCCCCATGGCTCCGACTGCCCAGTCAAGCACGTGTGTGCTGGGCAGCCATGTGTGCTCAGGGCACACACTGCCCATCCTTCTCCTCAGTGCCCTTTACTCCCCTCCCTCCATCTAGCACACCCATGGCCTGGGTCTGCTCGTGCTTCTGCCACCTAGGATATGTCCTCTGCTCACATGTTCCATTGTGCAATTAAACTTCACACTTCTATATTTAAAATGGATAACCAACAAGGACCTACTGTATAGCACAGGGAACTCTGCTCAATATTATGTAACAACCTAATTGGGAGAAGAATTTGAAAAAAAAATAGATGCATATATATGTATAACTGAATAACTTGTTGTACACCTGAAACTAACACAACATTGTTAATCAACTATACTCCAATATAAAATAAAAAGTTAAAAAAATCAATTGGCCATAAAAAAAACTCACAGAACTAAAGTTCAAAGATAAAATTATTAAGAATTTTCAAGGGTGACAGAAAAACATTTAATCAAGTTTGGGGACATTCCTGAAAGTAGGGTTATGTGTGACACTTTCTTCACACTCATGAAGCCAGTTCTTCCAGGGGAGCTTCCAAAGGATTGGAATCAGGGCCTCAACAAGGCAGAGCCCACCTCAGTATAGGAGCCCACCCCAATCTCAGCCCAGTGAGATTTAGCAAAAACTACTGACAAGTGGCTGCTGTGACTAATTTTTTCCTCTTTATTTTAGGGATGTTTATTTTAGCTATTCCATCTCTGTTCGATTATTTAATATGAGGTGGTAAAAGAAGATATCTTTTAAATTAAAAGTCTGAATCAAGAAATATCATATCTGGGCTTTGAGGCTGTTACTAGATGGGATTTTTGAGTTTTCTTTCTTGAGAAAGATGATAGTTACATTTTGTGTGCAGAAAGAAGTATTTGGTAGTATTTACCCCCCCTCCCTTAGCCACGAGCGATACTTTCCAAGAACCCCATTATATATATATATAATGTTTTTTTCCTATACATACATGCTTAGGATAACATTTAATTTATAAATTAGACACAGTAAGAGATTAACAACAGTAACTAATAATAAAATGTAACAAATACAGCAATATATTGTGATGATAGTTATATGAATGTGGTCTCTCTCAAAATACCTTACTGCATTGTACTTACCCTTCTTATGATGATGATGTAAGATGATAAATGCCTACATGATGAGATGAAGTGAGGTGAATGATTAGGCACTGTGACGTAGCATTAGACTACTATTGACCTTCTGACAATACATCAGTAGAAGCATCATCTGCTTCTGCTGATCCTGTATCATTGAGTCATGGTGATGTCTGTGGTTGAATGTCAGGAACAGATGATGTTAATGGTTGGGGATCCCAGGCAGGATGGAGCAGAAAGGTTTGCAATTTAAAATTTATGAATTGCTTATTTCTGGAATTTTCTATTTAATATTTTCAGAGCACAATTGACTGAGGGCCACTGAAACTGCTGATAAGAAAGGACTACTGTAATTTTAATATGAAATTTTTTGGCCTTAAGTGTGATCACTATTAAGGCTATTCACAAGTGCCCTATTCTCTCCTACTGGAGACAATCTGAGATCACTTTTGTTGTTCACTGAAACTCAGGCATTGCTTTGAAGAAGTTAAATGTGAAGTATTCGGGAAGAAGCTTTCAAAAACAGTCACCCTGTTCTCTTTTTTTCTGCCTCTGATATCATGAAAACATGTGTCCCATTGGAGCCTCTGTTAGTCAAGGTTTCTGGGAGACCTTGATGATCAAGTCCCCATGCCAACCCATATGCACTGAGCACAAATAAAATTTTGATGTTATAAGCCACTGAAAATTTATTTTTGTATCCTATAGGTAATCTGGAATGACACCGGTAATAAATCATATAGCACATGGAAAGATAGCAACTATTGAAAAAAATAAAGGGCCAGGTTGAATTTTAAATTGAGAATAATTGTCAGGGTATGACTCAAAGCAAGGATTTTTGGGTCATCTTTAAATAAAAACAGTGATCTCCTTTAAAACCCAATCATAACTTTCAAGAATAAACAGGAAATAATGCTTTGCAGGGCTAATTTAGTAAATATTGTCATTGAAAGCAGTGAAGACATCAAGTCTAGATGTATCATTTAAAGTTGTAGTCTATGGGGAAGAAATCCAGTGCTAGTACATCATACTATTAAGAAAATATAAAGCAAGATTTAAAGTTGGTGGAAAATATACTCAGGAAAAAGCAGAGTGAGTTGTTGCCAATTTACTTTTTCTCATACTACATGTCTGATCTGTGTATAATATCACTAAGATACAATTGATTATAGTAATTAAAAACCAACACATTATTTTTCTAACAATTTGTTTAGAATGGCACAAAACCGTTATTATACGTGTATATTAGGGAGAAGGGCTTAATGACTTTCTTTATATGTTTATTGCAGAAAATGCATAATACAGGAAGGAGATTTTCCCTGTAGTTAATGACAATTTTAAAGACACGATCTAGCATGGAAAATAACATTTTAGTATAAATGCCAATGTACTATCAACTATGTGGCAACAAGGAATAATTTCCTACAAAATTAGATACTGCACCTGAATTCTAAGTCATTCTATGATTTATTCATAGAGAAAATCTGGGAGCTAAAAAAAGTTTCCATATATTCAGTGTTGAAAAACATTCTAAAAATGTGATCACTATTTTGTGTACCCATTGGTACACATTTTTTCAAGTGTAATGTGTTTTTAAGTAGAGTAAGTACAGAAGTGAGATGACTTTAGAAGAAAAGATGCATTTAGGTTTGTTTAATACAAAATGATTTAAAAATTGTTCATGAAATGATCATTTTCAGCAAAAGCAAGTTCTATGATGTAAAGTAAGTTCCCTCAGTTTATATCTCAGTGATATGGTCAAAACCTTGAGTAACCTGAACTGATCTACTCATGACCATTTAGCTTTCTGAGGTTTTCATTTAAGAAAAATTATTTATTGGCAGTCATTTAAACTTCAATATGCAAATTCAAGATTTACATATCCACTTTAATGTGCATGTCTGACCTTTACATTCACTTGATTCCTAATAAATTTTCATCAGAGACATAATACTTACCTGAGCTTTATTTATTTGAGCTATTTAGCTGTATGGAACAAAGCATAAGCAAAGATGAATTTGAACATCTTAAAATAGCAGAGTAGTAATAAGGTTGACTAGCATATAATGAACTTTGTGCCAAGGACTATGCTAAGAGCATCACACAAATTACTTTATATAACTATCACAAAAATCGCTATTATTCCCTCTTTAGAGATCTGTAAACTTTGGCTTGGTTGGGTAAGGTAATGATGTTTGTAGGGCCTTGTCACTAATTAGCTTAATCCCAATAGACTGTCTTCAAAGTTTATATTCTTAATGCCATGCTTTACTTGTCTATTAGTTCACCTTATATCTTGCATCTGGGTGCAACATCCATCGAAAACACGTAGTGCCAAAAGTTATTACAATTAAGTGGACTCTTGTAATATAATTATTATCAATTTCCTTGTCTTCCCTTTCTCCACTCTGACCTAAAATTGCATAGGATTACATCATCCTTTACTCACAATCTTAAATTGTTTCTCATTGCATATTAAAAAGTCTAAACATTTTAGTGTTTTAAGATCTTTCACAATATAATAATAATTTTATTTTCAAAACTTCATTCATATTTTCCCTGAATAAAATCTTCACACATTTCATGTATACTTAAAATTGGGGTACTATGGAGGGAGAGGTAATTTCCTTCAAATACTGTTACACTTTACCCATCTACCAAGCTCATATATTGCAGTGTTTGCCATTCTTCAAACACTAGCTCAAAATAGTAATCTTTTATTTTCCAACTAGAAGAAGTAATTTCTCTTTTGTTTGACATTTGTGAGTTAACTGTTGTACTGAAAGTACATTGCTACAAAATTATTTGATGAAATTCAACAAAGATTTGCTAGTGAGATCAAATGTAGCAGACGGCAATATAACTTCCTGAAGGTCCCTTTCTCCACTTTCCCTAAAAGAGGTTTTCTGAGCTTATTGATGTGTCAACACGTGGTTATTTTGTTCTAGAAGCTGAGCTTTGTGTTTCATCACAGTCATTTTATACCTACAGCTTACACCACCATTCTGTAAGAGCCTTCACAAATAATCCATATGCTTAATACTTCCTTCAAGTAGAGATACGAAAATAGCTTATGAATTAAGCTAATGTTTCTTTCTATATGGATCTTTTTATAAATAAGGAAACCTTTCCAAGAATTCTCAACAACTACTTTACCTAAATTTCATTGGTAGAAAAGGTATACCAGTCACCTTAAAATTAACTGTTATCTAGGGGAAAAATATATCAAGATTTGTCTAACCAGGATTTAGCTCTGAGCTTGTGATGGGGTCACAGTCCTTGATGAATTTACTAAGCAGAAAAGAATGGACACCTTATCACAAAAATACAAACAAAAAACAGACACAAGTAGACAAGTCTAAAAGAAGAAAAATGGTATAGAATATATATCACTCTTTTTCTATTTCTATATTTAGGAAATACCCCTCCCTAAGATACATGGATAGTTTTTCTCTACCTCTCTACAGAGGGTAAAAATGACTAATAATCACTTTCCCATTTCACTTTTCAGTTAGGTCATTAGAATGTAACTTTATCTTCATAATTCAGATGCACTCCCTACAGATTTTGAATAGGAAACAAGTATTATGAATAAGAAGGGATGACAATTACTTGTAATGAAATGGAAAGCTTAAAAATGAGAATCTTACATTCCTAGTTCAAGTCACATTCATAAAACTGTACCTACTATGGTGATAATATATACATAATAAATTATGATTATTTTGGTAATTACATGACTGAAAACCAGTCTCCGAGTTCAAGTTCAGTGCTATGTTCTAAAATCTTATAATGTCAGTTGGAGTCACATCTGTCTCAAGGCAGTGTTATGACTTTGATCATGCAAAAGTGTTTTTATAAAAATTATCATCTGGGCACAAAGAAAATTTGTATGTTTGAAAATATCCCAAACCGTAACATGCACTGAGCTTAACTTGTCATCAGAAATAATCTCCTCTCCTCCATAATGGAACGAAGATGCTTATACGTTCATTATGTATCCTTAAACCTTCATTATGTATCCTTAAAAACCTTCATTATGTATCCTTATACCTTCATTATGTATCCTTAAAAATCCACATTTAAAATATCAAACTCAGCATTTCCATTGGAAAGTGATTTCTAGCTTGTAGTATTTAATACTGCCTGCCTATTCAAAGAGAATTGTATATCTTTTTTAAAAATCTGTTTTTCCTATTTATTTATTTATTTTTGGCTGTGTTGGGTCTTCGTTGCTGCACGTGGGCTTTCTCTAGTTGCGGCGAGCAGGGGCTACTCTTGGTTGCGGTGCGCAGGCTTCTCATTGCGGTGGCTTCTCTTGTTGTGGAGCATGGGCTAGGTGGGAGCAGGCTTCAGTAGTTGTGGCTTGCATGTTCCATGTCACTCATTTATTCAATTAATTCTTATCAAGCATTATGACATCAATTCTCTGCTTGTCTAACCTTATCAAACAATCTCAGCTTTAAAAATCTTCATTCACTCTTCCCCATTACCTAATGGATAAAATTAGCATTCTTTAGTGTGATGTATCTGCCCTTTAATCTCTGTCCCTGATATAACAGTCTGATTTCATATCCCACTACTTCACTGAAAGATGCCCTCTGTTCTATACTGGCATGTCGTCACACCCAAAAAAATATAAATTTCTCATATTTGATTACAAGGTCAAACAGAGACTATAGGAATATAAGCAAAAAAAGCAGACAAGAGCAAAAAATTATATGAAAGCAAAAATAAGTATAATATAATAGGATTAATCTAGGACTAAAGTCATTATGTAGATGTATGTACATATAATGTTATTACCTGGGTAGATATTAGAACCACATGTACTCTACGTTAGTTTTGATCACAAGAAATAAAAATATATACTAGATACTTAACAAAGCTAAAGTTTTTCTGGGCATTCAAATCTAAGTGAAATTCTGTAGGGTTCATGGAAAATCTGAAGAAGTATGCAAAGCCCTCATAAACATAGTTGACATTTACAGACTCCACATATATTAGGGACATTTTGCTAATAGAAACTTCTCATTTTGTGGAAATATTTATTTGAATTACTTTTGGAAATTTTTCAAGTGGTGAGTTTGGTTCATGGAAGTGAATCATCTAGGTTTTGAGTGAGTCTAAGTGAGGAACCTACATTTCACTTTTGTACTTGTCTTTATATATGCATTTATTAGGAAAATAGTAATTTTTTTAAATGTCCCCAACTTCTCATAATGTAACTGTCATACCATACCATGTTCTCTACAACTGACCTAGTAATGCTTTTCATTGCAACTGAAAGTATTATTTTAAAGTGCAATTACAATGAAGGAAAATTATATGTGTGTTCCAAACAAAACACTTAACATGGAAAGAGAGCATACTCTCAGTTCATCCTCCACAAATACCAATAGAGTTAATATTTATTGCTTAATAATTATGTTTTTGCTTCATTTGTTTATATTAGATGTCTTGGTGGTGACTTACTATTCAGCCCAGGTTATGAAATGGCAAAAAATAATACTTGGATTCAATCAAGAGCAAACATGAAGGGGAATATTGGGTAACTCTAAAGCTGGTAAATTACACAGTAAGGAATAAATAGATACCAGTTATTTTTATCATCATCATCATCATTATCTTTTTTTTGCATGTAGCATATACCTGAAGTCTATTGTTTTTTTAATAGCATTTTAAAAATTGTTTATTTATTTATTTTTACAGCAGGTCCCTGTTGGTTATCTATTTTAAATACAGCAGTGTGTACATGTTATTCCCAAACTCCCAACCTATTAATATCTTTATTTGGTGCCAAACCTGAAAATTTATTTTTAAGCACTCTTTTTAAGGGGACATTTAGTGGCAAATCCTCAATCAGCATACATCCTCTTCAGTATTAAAAATTTCTTACCTCTGGCACTGAGCAAAGCAGTTTAAAACAAAACATTTAATACTTATAAAACGTTTTGAGCTAATTATTAACTTCTTACCAATTGTAAAGGGAATACTTATCTTAGAGTCTTGTTTTTCTAGATGTAATAATAGTAAACACCATCAAGTACACCTATGGTATTTACTGTGTACCAGATACTGTCCTAAATATTTTGTGTAAACTGACTAAGGTAATCCTCATAACAAACTAGTCAAATAGTTTTCTTTTAACTTCATTTTACATATGAGAATATTGAGGCAAACAAAGAACATAAATTATTTTCCAGAGCCACACATGGGAAAATGAATTATTTAATAGGCACACCATCAAAAAATATTATAGTATTTTCTGATCTTATTTTATAAGGTAGACTTCAAAAATTACATTGAATAATAATAGTGGTTAAAGCTTGCAGCTCTGACACAGATGTAGAGAACAAATGTATGGACACCAAGGGGGGGAAAGTGGTGGGTGGTGGTGGTGGTGGGATGAATTGGGAGATTGGGATTGACATATATACACTAATATGTATAAAATAGATAACTAATAAAAAAAAAGCTTGCAGCTCTGGCTTCTTCTCTATTTAAAAGGAATTTATTTTGACATTCTGTGATTCTGGGTGATATTGAGGTTGGGTTTTTAGAAAGGTCTACTATATTAAGAATATTTTAATGCAAATATTTAGTCTATATGTTTAATAAGTGTGGACCCTAAATTTTTATCTAATCTCTTTTTGTCATTAAATGACACGTTTGTCATTTATGCCTATTTTTCTTTTTCTTTGCAATTGTCATGAATTATGTTGTTGGCTGTTTTATGCATGTTATTTCTGCATTGTAAAACTAGAACCTGCTTAATTATGGTCTATATTCTTTCTTTCCATTGCTGCACTCAAGTTGTTAATATTTTGTCTGTAATTTTTGCGTTAAATTTTATGTGTGATTTTGTTTGTTTTTCAGTTTGCGTTATCTCAGTCAAGTCTTACTATTAAGAAATTAAGAGATATCTCTTCCATGTTTTATCCTTGTTTTATGATTTAGAAAAGTTTAAATAACCTTGGAAGTATGTGATTTTTTTTTAACTGAGTTATAAAGTAGTATGGGCTTGACTAACTTGTTTAATGGCAGCTATTTAACTTTAAAATATTGTTTGTAGTCTATTCAAATATATACCTTTCATAGAGCTAACAAAAGGTATATATTTGGAAATTATCCATTGATTATAGATTTTAAATTTGATGCACATATATTCTCATTATTAATTTAGTCTTTTTCACAATTTTTGTTCTGTTTCTTTCATATATTGGATATATTTGTTTCTCTGTATTTTTCTTAATGTGGCATCTCATCATTTTATTTATTTTTGATAGTTTAAGAACTCCTTGTCTGATAATTCCAACATCTCTGCCATATTTGAGTCTGTTTTTGAAGCTTTCTCTTTTTTTTTTTTTAATTGTAGCATATATGTAATTTTTTGTTGAAAGCTTGACATAGTGTTTGGTAAAAGGAAGTGAAGTAACCAGACCTTTAGGTGAGTTTTTAATGTTTACCTGGCTAAGAAATAGTGCCTCAGTTTATTTTTTGCTGTTCCTATAGGAGTGAGAGGCTGAAATTTCCTCTCATGATCTGTTTTTTATTGGGAGATTTCCCTAGAGACTATTTCTTGAACACAGTCTGAGCCTTACACTTCTTTGCAGATGTAATCCTCTCTCACGTAGGAGTGTTGTTTATGTGATGGTAAAGTGTGGAGGGAGGGCAAGCATTCTATAGTCCTGTAATTAGCGCTCAGTCTTTCAGTGAACCTGTGCCCCCCTGAGACCTTCCCAGCTTCCCTACTTCCCAGGCAGATGAGATAGGAAGTCTAGTAGGACCTGGAATTGGGTATTTCTCCTCCCTCATGTTAAAGACTAGAGGGGGCTCAAGTTGGGTATTTCCTTTTCCCAACATCAATTAGGTTCAAGCAAAGTAATCTCTCTTGAAGGCAGGCCTTTATTAATGAGAGAAGAATTCCTGAAGTTTATTTCAAATTAGTTACTTTTCCCCTCCCCCTGCTGGAAGCACTAGGGGAATTTTCTTTGCTCTTCACCCTGAGAACCTGGTGATAATCTTAGAGGTAAAAATCATGACCATGCAGGTATACCCTAAAGCTTGGCACTCAAAATTTTTTTTTCTTCTAACCCTAGTCCAAATTCAGCCTCCAGTAATTAGTTAACAACCCTTTAGTGTTCCTCTAAGGCTCTGACCTAAGACTTCTCAACAGTGGTTTCTCCTCTCTGTAAACTCTGATTCTCTGTATTCACTCTTCTCTCCAGTTTTCAGGGAAGGGGTTTACCTGTGACCTTAATTGTTGGTAGATCTAACAAGAACTACTGATTTTCAGTTTGTTTATATTTTCTCTTGTTTAGAGGATGGAGTGATAATTTCCAAGTTTTTTTCATGTCATGCCAAAATTAATACAACTACTTTTAAGATCTGTGTTGTTTTTTCTTAGCATTTATTTCATTTGTTTATTTATTGAGCACTTATTATTTGCCATATTCTTTTTTTTTTTTAATGGATGCTTATTTATTTATTTGAGGCTGTGTTGGGTCTTTGTTTCTGTGTGAGGGCTTTCTCTAGTTGCGGAGAGCGGGAGCCACTCTTCATCGCCGTACGTGGGCCTCTCATTGTCGCGGCCTCTCTTGTTGCGGAGCACAGGCTCCAGATGCGCAGGCTCAGTAGTTGTGGCTCACGGGCCCAGTTGCTCCGCGGCATGTGGGATCTTCCCAGACCAGGGCTCGAACCCGTGTCCGCTGCATTGGCAGGCAGATTCTCAACCACTGCGCCACCAGGGAAGCCCTATTTTCCATATTCTTATCTTGGCATTTGGACCACAGCAGTGACAACACTTCCCTGAGACATTTTCCTTTTCCTCTTACAATTGGTCTCTAGACTCTATGAGTGTGGTATGGTTAGTTGGAACTGTAGTCCTTTAATATTTGGAAGGAGATATTCTGACTTCTGCTCTATTTAGTAGAGCAAGACTAAGGAAAAGAGGTCATGGAGCTCTGGTAAAGTCTAGGATTTAAAGTGTAGATATGAGTGTAGTCCTTATTCTAGTTCAATCATTACACAACCCAATGAACCAGATTAGATGTTTGCAAAGATGTCTCCCACACAAACCCTAATGTACATACATGAAAGACAAATTGATGATCTGTACTCAATATTGATGTTATAAAATTAGGAAACTATACCTAATGTAACAACTGAATTGCATTGGAAAATACATGAAGTTATTGCAATAAAATGGGAAGATGAAATGACATTTCATTTCATGAGGAAATGAAAAATCTGGAGAAAAGAACAGACATGAAAGAGCACTTTCAATAAGTCTTACCAAATACTATTTTTTAAAAGCTTCCTTCTGTGTCCCCATGTAATCTGATACATGTAATAAAATTTGATTTTTTTGAATGTGGATGATATAGCCAAGTCCTAAGTGTTGCTTCAAAGTTGGTATAAGTTCAGAGTAGAAAATGCCCTTGGGTGATACCCTTTGCCCTCTGCACACACAACCATTTACATAGTGATTTGTGGCTAAAAATTCAGAATATTGATATTTTTCTAAACTATCAGATTTTTTTTTCTAAAACATACTTGTGAATCCTCTCTTAAGAGCATTGTAAAGATAACTATGGCCAATGGTTGATGGATATTTGAAAAGTTTGTGATCCAATGTGATACGTTTTTCTTAGAGTCATAACTAATACCTGCCATATGAAAGGTGAAAGGAAATGAGAAGAAATTAGGTGTATTAAATCTAGGTCAAATGGAATGACTGTTTTTGAATAATTTTGACCCTTAATACCTACAAAATAAAGTGTGCAAAACACGGGTGAAGTAAAGTCTAGAGCCAATAATTACTTATCTAAAGCTCTAGATATGACATTGTGTTCCTTTAATATTAATACATTTTTAAATAAGCACATCATGTTTTGAAAAGCACTGTCAAATACTCAAAGTTTGGCAAAATGAAAATAGGAAAGAAATATGCTACTGCAAATAACAGCAAGTTCTTACTAGTCCCAGAAGAAATGTCTTCCATATAACGTTTCTGCAGAGGTTATATTGGGACTTGCCAGTATTCAGTGCTACCTACTTTTCATGAACATGCCATATCAGGGTGGCCTGCCCTTGGAAATGTAGCAGAAGTTGAATATAAATGCCCAGGGACTGTTCCTGGTGCAATAGCTTGTTTAGTTAATGCAACAATTCTTCCCATAAATATATTTATAACCCTGGTCTGTCAACATCAGTGTAGTCTCAATGATATGTCAGTTTTTAGAGAAAATCAAAACGTAACTAAAAATTTTGCAGGCCCTGACTATGAAATATGTTGCAACTTTCATAACCAAACCTTCTACTTTTTGTTTGCTTCACTTGAATTCTTGTGACAATCAAATCACAAAAATAGTCTCCATAATTTAAAAAAATATGCAGCAGTATTAAATATATATTCAAGGTATCTTATTACCTGAATCAAAATGTGTTCTCTTATCTTGACATTTTTCCATGAGAAGTCAGCTAACATTACCCTAGAAGGTGTTGTCTAAGAATGTTAAATAAACTTTTCTTTCTGGATACCTTTTTGGCAACTGAGAAAGATCAATAAATTACATGAAAACTCTGGCTGGAAGGAAAATATCTCAATATGAAGTAAAGCTTGTGGCATGTTCAAATTGCAGTATCTGGTGAGGCAAAGAAAACTGATTTAATATTATTTCACTTTGTTCAGAAAGATCTTTAAAATTATTTCAATCGATTTCTTTATGACTTTTTAATTAAATATTTGAAGTTTATATTCATAAGTTCTCTGCACGAAGGTAATTTTTTTTTAGGAAAAAGTAATCAATTAACTCATTTATTCAACAGGACCTCTATAATTAATCCGTATTGTTGTATATGCTGGTGATACAGCAATAAAAGAGAAACCCCAACCTTCATAGAGCCTACCTCCTAGTGGTTGGAAGGCCGTAAAACACCTATAATACATACGTAAAATATATTCTAGCCTCACATTTAATTTTTAGCTTTCTACACTTTTTTTTAACCTAGGTTACTGACACTTTTGTATTATTAAATCTAAAAGACGGATACTCATTGCAGTATCATGATAAGTTTGATCCGTTCTTTTGCAATTCTTACTTCTCTTCACTCTAGCAATCCCTGCTTTTTCAAGACAAATGACTTGTTACTCTTCTATCTCAGTTACTCCTCCCCCTCTGATTTTCTATGAGCTGTGCATGCCTTCTTGGTACTCCTCTCTATGTACAGAATCTTTTTTCTCCCCACTCTATGTATGTAACATGGGTGACCTCATAGACGTTCATGCCTCATTTACAATCTGTATGTTCCTAAGTGATACATTTATATCCCTCTCCTGAGGCCAGAGATTTCTATTCACTACCAACTGGTCTTTTGCATTTGGATGTTGCAAAGGCATCTCAAATTTAGTTTATTCAAAACCTCATCTCATTTTTTCCTCCAAAGCTCTTTTCTGTTCTACCCATTATCATCCCCTCATCCCTGTAGGTAAACCTGACTCCTCCTTTCCTCATCCTCATTCCTTCTGGGTATTCATTGAGCACCATCTTTCCTACTTTATGCTTCTGTAATCCATTTACTTCCTACCATTCCAGTGGGACTATCTCAGATTAGGCCACCAGTATCCCTCAGCTGGATCATATATTATTTTAATATGCAGCTTCTTGTACTGGCCTTTCTGCCTCTAGGCTTTTTCCACTCCAGTCTTTTCTGCATTCCAGTAAGGTGAGCTTTCAATGTAAATCTCTCTTCCATCATCTCTCAGCCTGAATTCTTTGGATATAGTCCAGGTTCATTGAAACAGTTCATTAGCTGACTCCTGATTATTTCTCTAGCTTCATCTCTTTTCATTTCTCTGATTTATTCGCTAATGTCCAGATGTACATTTCTCCGTGTTATCTCTTATATCTGAGTCTCTTTACAAGGCCTTTCCTCTTCCTGGAATACATTTTCCAACTCTTTCCACGAGTCTAATTCTACTTAATGAAGTGCGTGGCTAAAGGGCATGGAATTTCATGCCAGACAAATCTAAGCTCAAATATTGACTCTGTCATTTATATTGCAATAGGAGTTGCAAAAGTTTCTGAGACTCTGTAAGTCTTTAAAATGGGGATAATTGTAATACTTATTTGATAGGGTTGTTGAAAGAGTTGAGTGTCATAAGGTATGTCAGGGTCTAAGTGCAGTGTCTTGTGAAGGGGGACAGAATATGCCACCACAAATATGCCACTTTGACGTAAGGATTATTTTGAGTTTAAGGCAATTGAAAAGCAACAGACGCAGGAAGTGTTCTCTGCCATCTCCTTTTCTGCCTAAAAACAGACATAATTTCTCTTTGTGAAGATGTCCTCCCTGTATTAGGATGAAGAAGAACACTCATCACTGCACACCGAGGGCTGACACAGAGAGGAGTTGGGATAAGCAGACTTAACTAAAATGGAGATAACATAACCTTGATCTTCCATGAGTTCCCCCATATATTTCCTAGTCCCTTCCCCATGATTTCTCATCCTCTGAAGCCCAAATCCCCTTTCCTTTGTTAAAATGATATATAAGCCCCTGGATCTACCTGTTTCTTTGAATTTCTTTTCTTTTCCGAAAGAAAAGACAGCAAATCTGTCTTTTGCTAATTTGCAGGCTCCTATTTTCAAACTCAAGAAGGTAAAGAAAAAAGCTTCCTCCTCAGCACTGGCTTAGAGGGCAGGAATCAGGTTTAACTCACAATTCTCAATGCTCGCTGTGCCAAAGGTAATACATATGTATGTTTTATTGTATATCAATTTAAAAAATGTTAACTGTTATTTGATAAAGATTATGTGATGTTAACAAGTTCAAAGGATAATTTTATTCCCAGGATTTTCAGCTTTCATTTGCAGTTTGCTTGCGCATACTAGAAAAGCCTAAAAATACTTTCAGTGAATACCTAATAAAAAATAATTCCATTTAAGAATCTAAAATCCTGAAGTGTAGCATGCTCTGTGTTATTTGAGAGAGAGAAATTGTTTAATAGCTTTAAATTTTTGATAGTCAACCTCTTCTCCTGATTGTACCACCTTTGAGGGATAAGAGTTCTCTGAAAATTAAGTGGTCCTTGAAATTAATATATCTGGGCTGGTTTCTAGGGAGAGTTAAAAATAGATAATGGTGTCTTTATGTCCTTTCCTTCCTGCCCATTTTCGCTGAGTAAGGGTTTTCTAATTACTTGACCACAATGTAAATAGATCAGATCAGCAACTTAATATCACTCATGTATGGGAATAAATAGCCATTAATATAATTACTGGCACCTATTATAATACAAAATGTGAGAAGATCATTATGTCTCTTGACAGGATGTACCTTTAAATCATATTCTCTCCCACCACACAGAGTCAGATAGTGGGCAGTAAAGAGATAGGGACAAAATAATGGAAAACTACACATATCTCATTCCATTTCCCCCATAACAACCAAAAACATTATGACATGCTTAATGCAAATATCTTACAGAAATTTCACAGCATTTCCAGTTGGCAATCCACTCAGTAGCTATACATTTAGCTGCTATAAACAAGATGGGAGCTATGATCTGACCTGTTAAGTGAAATTAAATTAAAAATAAAAATTTCATATATAAGCTCTATCTATTATTAATTTATGCTTGTCTGGGTGTTTTATTTGGTTTCAGTAACAAAATATTCTACAAATTTCAGCCCATATGATCTTTTATCCTTGAGGTAGTTATAATGTACAGAGGGATATCTTATTTCTAGCAAAATAAGTGATGCTGTTCAAATGCTATCAAAGACATACAGCAGGTTTTCAGAATTCATGAAAGGTTACTTTATAAGTGAGCATATTTTTGACGTGACTGCATATCTCTAAGTTTGTACAGTAGTAAGAATGCATTTGTTTCCTATTGCTGTCATAACAAATTACCACAAACTTAGTGACTTAAAGCGACATAAATTTATTATCTTGCAATTCTGCAGGTCAGAGGTCCAACACAAGTCTCACTGGGCTAAAATCAAGGTGTTGGTAGGGTTTTTTGTTCCTTCCTAGAGGCCCTATCAGAGAATTTGCTTCCTTGTTTTTCTCACCTTCTAGAGGCCTCTGATGATCCTTGCCTGTTGGTCTGCTTCCATCATTTTCAAAGCTAGCAAGGGTGTATGGTGTCCTCCTTACTCACATCTCCCTCTGGCTCTCACTTCTTCTTCCACTTTTAAGGATACTTTTATTTTATTATTATTATTTTTTTTAATTTATTTTTGTTTTTTGGCGGTACGCGGGCCTCTCACTCTTGTGGCCTCTCCCGTGGCGGAGCACAGGCTCCAGACGCGCAGGCTCAGTGGCCATGGCTCATGGGCCCAGCTGCTCCGCGGCATGTGGGATCTTCCCGGACTGGGGAACGAACCCGCGTCCCCTGCATCAGCAGGCGGACTCTCAACCACTGTGCCACCAGCGAAGCCCAGGATACTTTTAATTATATTCAGCACTCTCAGACACTTCGGGATGATCTCCTTATTTTAATATTAGTTGACAAATACATTAGTTAGAGTTCTCCAGAGTAACAGAACAAATTGGATGTGTATACACATATGTGGAGAGAGATTTATTTTGAAGAATTGGTTCATGCAATTGTGAGGGCTCGCAAGTCCAAAATCTGTGGCAAAGCCCTCAGGGTGGAGGCCCAGGGAAGAGTTGATGTTGAGTTCAAGGCTGAAAGCAGTCTGGGGCAGAATCCCCTCTTTCTCAGGGCACCATAGCCTTTTCAGTCTTCAGTTGCTTGGATGAGGCCCACCTACGTTATGGAAAGTAATCTGTTTTATGCCAAATACCGAATTAAATGTTAATCTCAACTAAAAAATACTTTCAGAGCACATCTAGACTGCTGTTTGACTAAATATTTGGGTACTCTGGCCTAGCTAGCAAGTTGACATACAAAATTAACTGTCACAAGTGGTAACCTTAATTCCATCTGTAATCTGAATTCCCCCTTGCCATAGAATCTAACTTATCTGTAGGTTCCAGGATGTTGACATCATTTGGAGGTCACTATTATGCATACCACAATGTGTGTGTTTCTGTCTGTGCATGTTTTTATTTGTATCTGTTCTTTGCCCACATTTTTGTTTGTATTTGTCCTTTGCCCACAACCCTGTACAAAGCCTATTCACACCAAAAACTTATAACATGAATATGTAACCATATCCTTCCCAGACTTTAATCTCTTTCTTCCTAACCTGCTATAATAGTATAAATTCAATTTTTGGCAATATGTCTTGTGGTTCTTTTGTTTCTCTGAAGCTTCCACTTTTTGTTGCAATATTTGACTTTTTTTTTCCTTATAATTTTGAGTGTTTGCCACCTTTGTGGTCTTATACAAATTAACCTCTCTAAACCTGAGAATCCTCGTCAATGGTATGGATTTAACAATCATTGAGATTTTGGTGTAAAATAAATAAGGTAGTACATGTATAACCTCTGTGGAATGCCTGGCTCATTAAAAAAGGTTAACATTAATCTTGATATTTTGATAATTGTTATAGATGGTAGCTATTAGTACATTTGCCATATTTAGTGATAATATTTTCCCAAGTAATTTTTATATATAAATATTATCTGGGTTATGTTTTTTATATATTTTAAACTTCCATTCAGTGTAAAATGTTGGCTTAAATCTTGGTGATTTTGTGTACTTCATTGAAAATTGAGTAGTTATTCTTCATCTTAAAATCCACCAAATATCCACCTATATTTTTCTTTGTGTGTTTTTCATTTTTATATACTACTTTTGAAGTAGTATATAAAAGTACTTTTGAAGCACAGACTGTGTACCTGCTTTAAAGTTCTCTTAGCATGACTCACAGAGATATCTGAGGAGCTAATCTTCGGAAATGACAACACTATACGTCCACTAAGTTACATTTCTTTTCTTTATGGAAACTCAGACAGACTCCATTTTCAGCCTCCTGACCTTAGGTAGGGCTATATAACTGAGTTCAGGCCAAAGATATGAAGGGGATGGGGGCTGGATGCCACTTTTTTGGAGCTCTTAGTAAAGCTTCCCCCATAGTCCTCCATGCTGTCTCCCTCTAGGCCCTTGTCTGCTGGCCAGATTATAAGGCCTTAGGGGATGGAAAAGCCTCAAGTTGGAAGCAATCTGAGTTCCTAAAAATCTGACGGAACAGAACCCTGGCCAGCATTGTACTGTGATGTGAGTGAGAGTGAAGGAAAACACAAATGAAAAACAACTCTCTTCCATTAAGCCTAAGTTGGTAGTTACAGTAGTAGGCCTATGTTGACTAATAAATAGCCCTGTACTAGTTCTACTACTCTAAGACCAAGAGAGCACTTAAATTAGGCTGGGTTGTTCTAGAAACGCTAAAGGTGGAAAATGAGGTTTGAGTTGTTACCTGAGTATACTTTATACTTCATTAAATTAAATATTGCATGCATAGCCTTATGAAAATGTTGCTACATAAAAAGAGGTTAATATCAGTCTTACTCTTCTGAAAGTTTTTATGCAAACCACTTAAATTCTCTATGCTGATTTTCACCAGTTTAATCATATAGTAATTCCTAAATGCATTCAAACTATTTTTGTATATGAAGCTGTATGTTACTAGTTATAATTATGACTACATGTAAATCTATATGAACATAGCTATGTCTACTATTGATGTTTCGTATGCCCATCTTGGAAATATATGCAAACTGGCAATCTATACTGGATATACTTTTCCAATACAGGCATACTTCATTCTATTGCACTTTTTTTTTTCTTCATTCTATTTCACTTTGATTTATTGCACTTTGCATATATTGCATTTTATAATAAGTTGAAGGTTTGTGGCAACCCTGCGTGGAGCAAGGCTATTGGTGCCATTTTCCCAACAGCATTACATTATTTTTTTTAAATTAAGGTATGTACATTTTTTGGCATAATGCTATTGCACACTTAATAGACTACAGCATAGTGTAAATATAACTTATATGAACTGGGAAACAAAAAATTTATGTGATTCACTTTATCATGAAACTCCCTTCATTGGGGTGGTCTGGAACAGAATGCACAGTATCTCCAAGGTATACATCTAATCTTGATACAACAAATTTACTCAATTAAAGTGAAATCAATTTTCAATAATAACCGCCAATAGTTCTCAGTATTCTTTTTTGTCATTCACTATATCACCTTTGAGTAGCTTTCTATTTTTTATTTTTTATAAGTTTATTTATTTTTGGCTGCATTGGGTCTTCGTCACTGTGCATGGGCCCTCAATAGTTGCTGCGAGTGGGGGCCACTCTTCATTGTGGTGTGCGGGCTTCTCATTGCCGTGGCCTCTCCTGCTGCAGAGCACGGGCTCTAGGCATGTGGGCTTCAATAGTTGTGGCATGCGAGCTCTAGAGCAGAGGCTCAGTACCTGTGGCACACGGGCCCAGCTGCTCCACGGCATGCGGGATCTTCCTGGACCAGGCCTCGAACCTGTGTCCCCTACGTTGGTAGGAGGATTCTTAACCACCGCACCACCAGGGGAGGCCTGAGTAGCTTTTTAAAACAGGTTATTTTAAGTCCTTGTGACTGAAGAAAGTGTTAGTGTAAAATATATTTTCTATAAACTCTTTTGTTGTATTCAAGCTGATATTTTCATATCATTTTGAAAGATCAAGTTGTGATTTTGAAAGACATAAACATACCAAATAAAGGCATTAACATTCTCTCATGTATTCTGGTTCAATATAAAATTAGTGTATATGTATGTTTATATGTGCATTACAGATATTTTATATCTGTACACATATTATATATATATACACACATGTATATGCATGTATCATATGTACATATGGAATAAAAATTAAATTTTTTGAAATCTGATTTGTAATTGGTTGTCAGAATTTGCAAGCACTAGAATTATCCAGTGTTCAAATTTCTCCTGACAACTAGGGTTGTCATTCTTTTGGACTAACCTGTAACAATTTAGAAATTTGCAATAGCTTGCAGGATTTAAAAATTAATTTTATATTACTACATTTGTATTTTATAGTATTATATTAGCAACATTATACTAGCTTTGGAGCCTGGTTTCACTAGTGTCCTTTCTACTGATGTTCTGAAGAACCCAAACACGTTCACTTGAAACAGTGAAAGCTTTCCAACTCCAGTGCAGTTGGTTTTATTTAAATTATACTTTCAGACTACTATCTAAATGTTTGAAGCCAAAATAATTAAATACACTGTATACTTATCAAATGATTCCTAAGCCATTGGTCAAATAAATTATGTTATCCTGGCAAATACTGCTAAGATGTGTGATTTTTGCTTTTAATGAACAACATATAGCAGTGAAGCAAAACAAATATTTGACCAGAATTAAAAGACCTTGTAAGGCTATCAAATTCCCATTGAAGTATGACTTATGATATTAATACTTTTAACCTTGCAGAAGATCTAAAAAATAGACGTAATTTTAGTTGAACAAACTACACCAATTATCTGCTTGTCAACAGTTGACAAATCATTTATTTTCACAGTTCAATGTGATGATAAACAATAAAAATGTCTTTTACTATAATCAAAGTGTATTGCTGTATATCATTCCATGGCAATCTAGAGCAATTTTTAATTACTCTAAGGACAGATTTCTTTTTGACAATTGACTCAACAGAAAGTTAACCACTTGCTCACTTGATCAAATTACAAATGCTGGGAAGCAGAACTTTTATCTCTTGGGAGAAAATACAGTAGTTTGGTAATGAGTAATATTAGAATTCCTTAATATGGAAATCTTAACACTGCAAAAAAAATGTGAAAGTGAATTAAAGGACATATAATCATGTAATGTTTGGTCGTAAAAGGACACTTCTAATTAGCATTCCTTTACTTTATTCGCTTTACTATGCTAGAAATGATCAGTTCTGTGATTACATTATAGTTTCATTCAGAATTAACAAAAGATGTATTGCTATATAAGATATTTTCTTATATTTTCAGTTACATGAAAATTAACATAAAATTGCATTGATTCTACTTAGAATATAATAAACATGGCTAGTGTAGGAAATTATACTTAGATATTGGTTTCAGTTTTCCAAAAAGAAATGCTTGACATCTTTATTTATTTAATTGTAAAATGTAAATCAATACTAATCTCATTTCCAGGTTTCCAATTGCCTCAACAGCAGGTCATCTAATACTTCTTTTTTGACATCATCTGGACCTTACTTCCCATCAAATCCTTCCAAATTCAGAAATCTGAACAGTTTTACGTGTGTTGCTGCCACGACACTATGATTAGTACATTGTTCACAACTATAGGTGCTATAATATTGAAAGAAAAAAACAAAGAAAAGGATGAAATGACAGTTGAAGATAATTTAATAAAATAATTTTGTTCCTTCCTATATCTATATTTATGTTTTCATGAGAAGAAATATAAGACCTTTTCAATGTTGTTGTAATCAAATGATAGTATGAGTCAAGAGAAAATAGGTTTATATTTTAAGAAAAAGAGTAGACTTAAACTAATGACCTGTCCAAATGAGTAACAGAGCTGGTTAACTCATTTTTCCTCTTGATTAAGCAATAAAGAAATTTATACTAAAATCTTAACTAGAATTAACATCAAAATACATAGCTCCATCCTGCAGAGTATTAATTATGGCAGATATTATATTATTTGAACTTTACTGGCTACTTCCTAGAGATGTTATACGTCTGTTTTACCTGTCAGTCTCCTTAACTATATTTTTTGATATATCTTTTGTATACAAAAGAGTTAGTCTATTTGGGCCAACTTTTGCTTTATTCACTTTTCTTTTTCTTTATTCATTTTTGAGAGTTCAAAGTTTATTTATGAAAAGTATTAGTGATAACACTCTAGGTGCAACAAAGTGCTCATATCTAATAACAAATATTAACCGCCACAGTTGTGCTAGAAGTGAAAGGGAGGAAATGATACATTCTATTTCATATGTACCCTAACTTCACAGATTTAAGGACATATATTGTCAAGACATCCAGGAGACATTCTATAAAATTTGAAGACAAGACTGTTTAATAACCTTTGGTTAGAAATTAAACTGCCCTATAAAATATCCTCTTTTCTTGAATTTGGTCCAGGACAGATTTATTTTTTTTCAAATTCAGCTTTAAAATGACTCTTTAAGTGGCATGGACATATATACACTACCAAATGTAAAGTAGATAGCTAGTGGGAAGCAGCCACATAGCACAGGGAGATCAGCTCAGTGCTTTGTGACCACCTAGAGGGGTGGGATAGGTAGGGTGGGAGGGAGACGCAAGAGGGAGGGGATATGGGGATATATGTATATGTATAGCTGATTCACTTTGTTATAAAGCAGAAACTAACACACCATTGTAAAGCAATTATACTCCAATAAAGATGTTAAAAAAAGAATGACTCTTTAAGAGGTAATATCAGGTAGAAACTTTCAAACCATTGGCTCCAGATGCCTAATTCCCTGATTTGCTGATTCATTTTATAAGCAATCTCAAAACCGTCAACTTACTCAACAACGAAAACTGTGAGCCTACAGTCTTTGCCGAAAAGGAAGTTTCTTTTCTTAAACAGCTGGTCTTTGAATGTTCAATTTAATGACTCACAAAATAAAAGCTATCAAATATTACCAAAGACATAGCCATTGTGCTTAGCTTTGCTCCAAGGAATCTGAGCACATCCAGACACTGAATTTGGCAGCAAAGCATTGTTCCTTCTGTCAGTGACACCTATACCTGATTTAAGGTGTCTTTGAGACAAGGAAAGAGCATTGAACTTGAGTTAAACCTAACCCAAGATCAAATATCTCAGAAACCAATGCAGATACTTTATTTGCCATGTCTCACAATTCTCCAACCAGAATGATACAAACCTAAGCTCAGCATTTTTATGAATAATTTGTGAGATAGTCTCCTTTCTGTGGAACTCAGTCAATTTCTTGAGCACACCTAAAGTATCATAATGAGGAAATGGTATAGTTCAGAGCCACTAAAGGAATTCAAATAATGTTCTCCCTGGAGGTTAGTTATCCCAAAGAAAACTGCCTTAAAAATGAAATTAAAATGCCGGTGGATTAAAACCCTTTTTTGTTGTGAAGGATATAACTTAAATAAGAGTTAAAGGGAGACTTGGCATTCTACCTAGCATTTATACTTATTGTAGGGGAACGTTTTTTTTTTTGTTTTTGTTTTTTTGTTTTTTTTTTTTTTTTGCGGTACGCGGGCCTCTCACTGTTGTGGCCTCTCCCGCTGCGGAGCACAGGCTCCAGACGCGCAGGCTCAGCGGCCATGGCTCACGGGCCCAGCCGCTCCGCGGCATGTGGGATCTTCCCGGACCGGGACATGAACCCGTGTCCCCTGCATCGGCAGGCGGACTCTCAACCACTGCGCCACCAGGGAAGCCCAGGGAACGTTTTATTTTACCTTTCTCCATGACTTTCAGGAAAAGAAAAAAAACACAGGAAGTATGATGTCATGTACAATAATATTGTAAACCAGAAGGAAGAGTGTATATAGGTTTTTTTGTTTGTTTTTAACGTCACTAAATTCACATTAGGAAAACAATGACTAACTGCTCTTTAAATGGCTTATAATTTTTGTCAGTAGTAACAGATTTTTACCACTACAGTTGAACTATAGTAAATTTTACTTGAAGGTCAGTGAATACCTGATATCTATATACTAGAATAGTGTCATCTGTATACAGAGGGAGTCTACAAGTCAAATATTGCTTTGGTAATGCTGGTAACCCCATATTTTGTTTTTACATGTGAACTTCCTTTGATCAGCTATGGTTTCTCTAATACAATTAACACTTCATATATTTAAAAACCATAAAATTTGTGAGTGATTACCATAATTAATATTAGTGTGTAATATTTTATTCCAACTTTTGTTAAATGAAATCAACTTTGGATGAAAAAGCATTCAATTCTGCTTGAAATAAGCAGTGTTTAATAGGTGTCAGGTTTATTTAAATTAGAAGAGTACTAGCACATGCGCATACACACACATACACACACAAATGCACGAATGAGGAAAGCTCCAAGGTGTTACAACAAATTTCTTACTATTGGTAATGCCTTAATGGCAGAAATGTATGAAGAAAAATATTTTAAAATCTTTATAAGAACATTCAAAAAATGAAACAATTGCAAAGTAATGATTACCAAATATTTTAAAATAAGTAACTCATTTTCAGTAAGCAATTTACTATGTATTTTAACATATATAAAAAATATATGATAGGAAAAATCCAACAGATGTAAAGATTAAACAATACATTTTTAAAAATTTAATAGAGTTTAGTTTTAGAGAAGTTTTAGGTTTATAGAAAAATTGAGCAGAATGTTCCCATATACCTCCACTCTCCTCACACAGTTTCTTCTATTATTAAAATCTTGCATAATTGTGGTGGCTTTGGTACAAGTGAGGTACCAATACCCATCCATCATTATTTGCTAAAGTCCATAGTTTACATAAGGGTTTACTCTTTGTGTTATAATTCTATGGTTCTGACAAACACATAATGTCATATATCCACCATCACAGGGTTAAACAGAACAGCTTCAATGCCCTAAAATCCCCTGTTTCCATGTGCTCATCCCTCCCTTCCTCCTCTTGAGCCCCTGGAAAATCCTGATCTTTTACATTTCTATGGTTTTCCCCTTTACAGATGGCATAAAGTGGAATTTTACAGCATGTAGCTCTTTCACACTGGCTCCTTTTACTTAGAAATATGCATTTGAGGTTCCTCCATGTATTTTCATGGTTTGATAGCACACCTCCTTATTTCTGTTAATCAGATTAAATTGTAGAAATGTGCCACAGCTTATCAATTTACCTATTGAAGAACATCTTGGTTGCTTCCATGTCTTGGTTATTATGAATAAACCTCTTGTAAACAGTAGTTGAAGGTTTTTGTGTGTACTTAAGTTATCAACTCATTTGGGTAAATTATCTAGGAGCATGATTTTTGTATTTTTATGTTAAGACTACATTTAGCTTTTAAAGAAACTGCCAAACTGTATTCCAAAGTGGCTGTACAATTTTGCATTCCCATCAACAATGAATGAGAGTTCCTATTGCTCCACATTCTCTCCAGCATACGGTCTTGTCAGTGTTTTAGATTTCGTGTGTAGTGATTTCTCATTGATGTTTTAATTTGCATTTCCCTGATGACATATGATGTTGAACATCTTTTCATATGCTTATTTGTCATCTGTATGTCCTCTATCATGAGGGGTCTTTTCAGATATTTTGCTCATTTACTAATAGCTTTTTAAAAAATGATTATTGTTGAATGTTTAGAGTTCTTTGTATATTTTGGATACAAGTCCTTTATCAGAAATATGTTATGCAAATATATTCTCCCAGTCTATATTTTTTTTTAATTCTCTGAAGAGTATGTTAGAGCAAAAGATTTTAATTTTAATGAAATCTGACTTATCAATTATTTCTTTCATGGATTGTGCTTTTGATGTGGTATCTAAAGGGTTGCTACCAAACTGAAGGTCACCTAGATATTCTGTGCTATCGTGTCAAAGTTTAATAGTTTCATGCTTTACATTTAGATCTGTGATCCATCTTGAATTAATTATTGTGATATATAAGGTCTGTATCTAGATTTTTTTATTGAAGTATAATTGACTTACAATATTATGTTAGGTCCAGGTATACAACATAACGATTCTATATTTTTATATATTTCAAAATGATCACGATGATGGGAGGGCGGGGCTTAGGGCAGGGGTTCCTGGTTCCGCCCTCCCGCCCGCGCCACCGGAATTTGGGCGGGGCAGCGGAAGTCGTTCAAGGAGGTTGGTGACGACTTGCCTACGTAGAGGGGAGCGCCAACTCCTGTTTCCCGCGCGTCCCCGGGAGGCCTTGGGAACAGCCGAGGCGTCGCGGCCCGGGGAAGGGAGCGGAAGTCAGCGTCGAAGCCGCGTAAGGAGGGGCGGCTGGCGCCTTGAGGCCGGTTCCCTGTACTCCTGCGCGAACGCGGGGTGTGAGGCCGGAGTGTGGGCGCGCGGTCCTTTCTGCAGATGGCAGTGGCCTAGAGCGCACCTAGCTTCTGGTGCTTAAGTCTGAATGGCGGGAGCCTGATGGTTCGGGCTTCAGTGTGACTCCTCGGATTCCCCAACCAACCTCTCCAAGGGAGCTCCCATTTCTGAGAGTGAGGTCTGCATTTCTGTGGTGCTCAAGTGGGAAACTGGCAGAAGAAATGCGGGGGAAACTTACAGGTTAAGGGACACAGGACTTGAAAGGTATTTGATGGTGCCAGAAAAGGATATGGCAAGCAAGAATATTTGCTTAAATTGAAGTCAAGACCTTCCTTCTTAGTGGAGCTTCCCAGATAAGAAAGGACTAGCTCTCAGAAGTTTACCCCTTTTCAAAATGCCTGTTGTTGAGGGAAGATGTGGCCAGGGAAGGATGGACCATCTGTGGCAAAATATCTGTGAATCCCTGCCTGCAACTCAGAGTTGAAGTGGAGTGATGACATGGTGCAACATTTCAGCCAGTTTTTGGGTAATTGGAAACATTCTATTCCTCAAGGCAGAAAATTGCAACAACTCAGAAATATGGCAGTGGACTAAGCTTTTGGACTGACATGAAGATGACTTCAGAAGTAAGTGTTAACGGATAATTAGAAAATTTAGAATACCCAGGGATGTCAATAGCCTGAATAAAAAGAATGGGATTTCTTGGGGGGAAAAAAAAATCACCATGATAAGGCTAGTTACCATCTATCACCATATGAAATTATTATATTATTGACTATTTTCCTTATGGTATATGTTACTTCCCTCTAATTTATTTTGTAGCTGGCACTTTGTATGTCTTAACCTCTTCATCTGTTTAACTCGCTCTCCTCCTACCCCCCCCATCTATGGCAACCACCAGTTCTCTGTATCTATGAATCTATTTCTGTTTTATGTTGTTTTGTTTTTTAGATTCCACATATTGGTGAACTCATGCAGCATTTGCCTTTCTCTCTTACTTCACTCAGCGTAATACTCTCTAGGTTCATCCATGTTGTCCCAAATGGCTGAGTAATATTCCGTTTTATACACACAAACACACACACATATATACACAGCACATCTTTATCCATTCATCTATGGGTGGGCACTTAGGTTGCTTTCATATCTTGGCTATTATAAATAATGCCAAAATGAACTTAAAGATGTATATATCTTTTCAAATTGGTGTTTGTTTTCTTTCGAAAAATACCAAGGAGTGGAATTTCTGGCTCATATGGTGATTCTGTTTTTAATTTTTTGAAAATCGTTACCATACTGTTTTCAATAGTGACTACACCAATTTACACTCCTACCAACTGTGCAAAAGGGTTCCCTTTTCTCCATATTCTTGCCAACATTTGTTATTTGTTGTCTCTTTGATGACAGCCATTTTGACAGGTGTGAGATGATATCTCATTGTGGTTTTGATTTGTATTTCCCTGATAATTAGTGATGCTGAGTGTCTCTTCATTTGTCCCTCTGCCATCTGTATGTCTTCCTTGGAAAAATGCCTATTCATGTCCTCTGCCCCTTTTTTAATTGGGTTGTTTGTTTTCTTGGTATGGAGTTGTATGAATTCTTTATATTTCAGATTTTAACTCCTTATCAGCTATATCATTTGCAAATATCTTGTCCCATTCAGTAGACTGCCTTTTTGTTTTGCTGACAGTTTCCTTTGCTGTGCAAAAGCTTTTTAGTTTGATGTAGTCCTTTTTGTTTACTTTTGCTTTTGTTTCCCTTGCCCAAAGAAACAGATCCAAAAAATATTGCTAAGACCAATGTCAAAGCGCATACTGCCTATGTTTTCTTCTAGGATTCTGATGGTTTCAGGTATTACATTTAAGTCTTTAATCCATCTTGAGGTGTTTTTTTTGTATATGGTATGAGAATGGGAAAAGAGGTTTATTTATAAAGATGTGAGATTATTTTGAGGGATGATGAGAATATTCTCTCTCTTGGTTCTGGAGGGAGTTTACATGACTTCATAGTTTTGAAAGTTCTTAGGATTGTACACATAAAAAAGGGAAATTTACTGTACCTAAATTATTGCTCTGTAAAAAAACTACAAAAATTCCATGAGTATGCCTTGCAGAGTGGTGGATAATAAAGATGAGTTTTAGGGAAAGGCCTCCAGCTATTAATATCTATAGGACTTCGGGAGTGAAAGGTTTAGGAGTGTCTTTTGACTATTTTTTACAGCTTAAAATACTTAACTCTTATGTGATTTAGTTTCTTCATCTTTGAAATAAGAATTCAAGCATTCCTTTGTTCATCCAATTAAGAATAGCATATAACTATTTCTAGTATACAAAAAATTTAGTATGTACTGGTATACTTAATGCCACTGTTTAGGATTTCAGAAGGATTTATATAACCTCTATATAATCAATTAACAATACAAAGATAAATATCTTGTAATTTAAAAAAGTAATGCACGTATATAGTTTTTTCTCATAGCATATTCATGATGGCTTACAAAAAACCCCAGCATTCTTCTTCCTCAACTTCCTGCAACCTCTAATCTGGATTCCCAGAATCTGTTTTAACTCTTTGAACTCTTTATCCGGGCTTTGCCTCCATATTTCTATTACTTGATTTTTCAGATTTAGGTGTACTGTTTTGACTTACTATTATGGTAGTGGAGGATTAGGCACTTCTGCACTACCTTGTTCTCCATATATACAACATATATACATATGTATATGTATATTTACATATATATATTTGTGTGTGTGTATGTACATATATATATATAAAATATGTAATAACAGTGTTCAATCTGAAAACACAGTATAATCTACTCTTTTTCCCTGAGATTCTGAAATTTCAAATTAGTGTTCTACAACTGGTTGATTTTTATTGTCTTCGCTTGGGCAGCCTTTTACTTGGAGACGTATGCTATTCACAGGGTTGTTATTTCTTTATTTCCATGCTTCCGCAGCAGGTTTCTCTGTGTTCTCATTCTGGTGCAGGTAACAATTGCCTGTTAAGTTCCCTGAGTTCATCTCCCATTTTTCTTAAGGCTTTTATTTTCCATATTTTTTTTTTCCTTCATGTGGCCTTTCTTTAACTCTGTCTTTTAAGGCTTCCAATGATTATTTTTATTTCATGTATTTTTAATTTTTAAAAACTTATATTCTCAGATGTTTCTTTTAATGTTACGTTATTTTTTATATAAATACCAAGACCTTCTAATTTCTCTACAGTATATTACATTTTAAAAAATGTTTTCTTCTCATTTCTTTGTTTGGGAGAATGTTTCTTCACCTCTCTTGATGATTTCTTCTGTGAGTTAGGAAACCCTTACCATAAAACACCTGATATCTCTCAGCCTCCTAACCACAATGTAATAAGCCAGGGCAGGTGAATTTTGAAAACCAAATTGTGAGTTTCAAAGGTAAAAATGAGCATGTATTAGTCTGCGCCCTCCTTTTTTCTGTCTCTTGGAATCAAGTTGACTGTCTAGATCACACATTGCTGTGTTCCAGGCACAAGCTCTGCCCCTTAGAGGCAGAGGTGAGGGGGCTTGGATCCAGCACTGGTATTTGTTGCCGTGTTTGGATAATTCTGAGATCTGTATTAAGAAGCACACTTGCCTATGAATATAAGTTGAAGTGCCCAGGAATAGTTTTATCTATCAGTAACAAAGATGACACTTTAATCTTCTATTTGCCAACTCTCAGAGTTATTTCTCAATTAGTTTGATATTGACAGGCGAAGTAGTTATTGCTCATCACTCCTACCCCCATTAAGATATTAATACCCAGAATTATTATTTTCTCTCCGAATTACTGTTTTCTTGAATTTGTTTGCTTTTATCTCTCTCCTATAGCTTCCCTCCAATACCAAATTTATATTTAAGAGTGAGGCAGTAAGAGCCATTAAAAGTTCATGTGAAGTGGTGAGATTTATCTAGCACGGAATTTCTCAACAGCAGCACTATTGGCATGTTTAACTGGGTATACTTTGTTGTAGAGGGGCTGTCCTGTGCACTGTGAGATGTTTTAGCATCATCTCTAGTTTATACCCATTGGATGTCAGTAGCATCCCCTCAGTTGTATTAAAAAAACGCTTCTAGACTTAGCCATATATCACCTGGGAGCAACATCACCCCCAGTGGAGAACCACTTATCTAGGGTGGCATGGGAAAAGGTTGGCAACATTTTTGTAAGACCCACAAGTATTAATTACCAGTAGGGTTTTTCATTCAAGTATTTAGTTTCTCTAGCTTCATAGAAAGTCTTGACGTCAGGTAGTCAATCTTCCTATTTTATTTTTCTTCTGACTTCTAAATGTTTGGTTGATACATCTTTATTGACTTGTGTTATTCTATAATCTTTATCTCTTTAAAAATCACCTTTCTGTTATTTTAAAGGGGTTCTGACCCGAAGAGGAGGCACATGTGTAATTACTTGTGAGTTAATTTTACATGTTTGAGTAGAATACAGGCAGCATTTGTAGCCCAAAATGGCTCAGATATTCTAGGTTGTTTATTCATTTATTCACTTAAGAAATACTTATTTAAGGTATAGAGTTTCCATAATTCAATGTTATCTATAAGACTTCAGAGAAGTAATGACATTAATGTCAAGCATAGATCACTAAGTTTCAGATTAAAAGTTGCTACAAATATCTCTTAGTTTATAAGGAACATAGCTATTTTTAGGTTATATGAGAAATCCAATTTAATAAAAAACATCTCTGGATCTGTTTAATCAGTATGAGATGGCCTGTTTATTTTCTCATTTATATACAGTAAATATGTAAAATGCCCCATAGAGTTTTCCTGATTGAAATAACTGGTTTTAAATACTTCCTGTTATGGACTGAATTTTATCGCTCAAAATTCATATGCTGAAGTCCTAAACCTTCAGAATATGACTTATTTGGAGATAGGTTCTTTAAAGAGGTAATTAAGTTAAAATGAGGTCATACTTGTGGGCCCTGATCCAATATGACCAGTGTCTTTTTTTTTTTTTTTTTTTTTTTGCCGTACACGGGCCTCTCCCGTTGCGGAGCACAGGCTCCGGACGCACAGGCTCAGCGGCCATGGCTCATGGGCCCAGCCGCTCCGTGGCATGTGGAATCCTCCCAGACCGGGGCACGAACCCGCGTCCCCTGCATCGGCAGGCGGACTCTCAACCACTGCGTCACCAGGGAAGCCCTGACCAGTGTCTTTATAAGAGAGAAGATTAAAATAGACAGAGGGAAGACCATGTGAAGATAGAGGGAGAAGACAGCCAACTACAAGCCAAAAAGAGAGGCCTCAGAAGAAAGGAGTCCTACTTACATCTTCATTTCAGACTTATAGCCTCCAGAATTGTGAGAAAATATATTTCTGTTACTTACGCCACCTAGTCAGCAGCACTTTGCTATGGCAGCCCTACCAAACTAATACACCTCTTAAATGCTCACTTAAGTGACAGTAAAGGGAGAAAAGAGCATAAACCCACAAAGAGAGAAAAGGAGACAAAAGCAACAAATGGTTATTAATTTATCATGTCAACCCATGCTGGCAAAGGGGGATCCCTGAAAACACCAGTTCCCATCACAGAACTTGGAAAGGTTTCAAGAACTGGTGTGAAAGTGGAGGGGCTTCCCTGGTGGCGCAGTGGTTGGGAGTCCGCCTGCCGATGCGGGGGACATGGGTTTGTGCCCCGGTCTGGGAGGATCCCACATGCCGCGGAGCAGCTGGGCCCTTGGGCCATGGCCGCTGGGCCTGCGCGTCCGGAGCCTGTGCTCCGCGGCGGGAGAGGCCACAGCAGTGGGAGGCCCGCATACCGCAAAAAAAAAAAAAAAAAACGAAAGTGGGAAAGAGGGCAGATTCTAAACCTGTATAAGAAACTGCGGCACTGTAGCGCCCTGAGATTCCACCCTCACCTCCACTTCCACGTCATGATCGCATTTCACACTATAAGAAGGCTTGGAGGCATTAAACCAGAGTTTGTACTCAGAAACAAAGGCGTTAAGACAGCTGAAGACAGGAAAAATAAGACCTCCACTCTGCCTGCACTCGTACCCTATCACTTGTCTCACAGAATGATGACAGCCAGGCATTCTACTTTGGCTTGACGTTAGTACATTTGTCCTTGAGCAAATAATAAAGCCACTTACAAAATAACAGTACATAATTGCACTTAATATGTAATATGCATATAGATCCATATTAAGTTAAATATATAGTAATTATTAACCGTAATAATAGTTCTATGGATTAGGTGCTCTTACTGTTATTTTATTTTCTATTTGCACTCAATACACGGAAGGTTCCAAGAGGGCCAACGATTGGGGATTGAGTCATTTTCTCACTGATTTGTTTCTAGTATGAAAATATATATCTCAAAATAGTAGGAGCTCAGAAAATATTGGATGAGCAAAGGAATGCTTGAATTCTTATTTCAAAGATGAAGAAACTAAATCACATAAGAGTTAAGTATTTTAAGTTGTAAAAAATAGTCAAAAGACACTCCTAAACCTTTCACTCCCGAAGTCCTATAGATATTAATAGCTGGAGGCCTTTCCCCAAAACTCATCTTTATTATCCACCACTCTGCAAGGCATACTCATGGAATTTTTGTAGTTTTTTTACAGAGCAATAATTTAGGTACAGTAAATTTCCCTTTTTTATGTGTACAATCCTAAGAACTTTCAAAACTGTATAAAGTCATGTAAACTCCCTCCAGAACCAAGAGAGAGAATATTCTCATCATCCCTCAAAATAATCTCACATCTTTATAAATAAACCTCTTTTCCCATTCCCAGCCTTTGGCAACCACTGATCTGTTTTCTGTCCCTATACTTTTGCCTTTTGCAGAAACTTGTATAAATGTAATCATTAAATGTCTTGTGTGACTGGTTTCCTTAACTTAGCAAGATGCTTTTGAGATGTCCCCCATGTACACTTTTTACATTTTTTAATGTGTCAGTATTTCATTCCTTTACACTGCTACGTAGTATTCTATTAAGTAAATACATCACATTTTCTTTATTCATAAGTTGATGGATATTTTGTTTGTTTTCAGGTTTTGACAATTATGAATAAACCTGCAATAATCATTGGTATGCAGGCTTTCATGTAGGCATACGTCTTTATTTCGCTTGGGCAAATACTTATGAGTATTGGATTGCTGAACCATATGATAAAAGTACACTTAACTTTTTAAGACACTGCCAAACCATTTTCCAAAGAGGATGTTCTTTTTGCGTTGACACCAGATGCTTCAAAATGTCCCTAGCAGTTAGCATTTACAGTTTGCTTCTCTTTATTTTCATTTCTTCCTTTCCTTTGCCCTTTCTTTCTTTCTCTCTCCTCCTTTCCTTTCTTCCTTTCTTTCCTTTCTGCCATTCTCTTGGGTATATCGTGGTACCTCACAGTGGATTTAATTTTTATTTCCCTAATTAAGCATCTCCTCATATGCTTATTTGCCATGCCTACTCATGAATGTTTTATTCACATAAACCTAGGTTTGGATCTCAACTCTGTCTCTTCAAGAAAAATTTTAACCTTGTTCAGTTTAGTTAGTGCAGTTCATGCTTAAAATGCAATGAAATGTTTTTATGAGGATTAAGTAGGTTCACACATGACACACACATATCCTACATGAACAATACATGTTATTTTCCTTCCTCTTACTCAAGTTTTCATCTTTTCCTTTCTATGTTCAGAGGTACCACCTTCTGTAGGAATAAATCACAGGTACCCACAGACTGTCCTAACTCTGCCACTTCCAATCTTTCTTTCCTTGTGTTCATCTTATAGGCTACTCATTTTTCTTCAAAACTTACTTGGTATGTCAGTGTTCTGCTGAAAAACTCTACACACTGCCCCATAGCCTATGGAAAAAATGTATGATTTCAGCTTGTTCTTAATTTCCTTCAGAGTCTTTCCTGACTGGCTCTCTCCAATCTTATTTCAGATTAATCATATTTGTCTAAGGTAGTAAGTACACCATGGCTTTATTGTTATTTGTTATTTTCCCAAATAATGTATTTACCTCCACTTTTCTGTACTTTTATTTGTTCTCTCTCTTGTAATTTACATGCGTATTTCTCATCTAAATCTCAGCAACTTTTAAGTTTCATGAGGACAGAGACTATGTCCTGTTAACCCTGAAGTATTTCCCTGGAACCTTGAGTAGAGTGTGGCACAGGTTACATGCTAAATTAAAAGTTTGTTAAATGAAGAAGGAAGGAATACACTCTACTGGCATCTGTTATCTACTTCCTGTTTTATTTCAAAGGGACTTATTTTTCTCTGACTTCTAATATTTTTTTGCCTTTAACTCTCATGGAGAGTAAAACTTTTTAAAAAAAGATTCTTAAACAATATTAGGCTTTTAAAAATAACGTAGATCAACAATAATATGCCACCAGTACATATGTTCATGCTCTGTTTCCCCAACTTAATTGAAAGTTGTTTGAGAATAAGAACAATTTATTTCTCCAAATTTCCTGTGCCACAGAAGAAAATAAAATGCAAACAATGATACAGATTGGCTTTCTTTGTGAAATAATAGGATTAAGCAAATAGCTTACAGACCATAGGACTATGGACTGAACTTGTTGGTTATAACACATATTTATATCTAAGCAGAAGAAAAAATGAAAAATGGGTATAGTCATTGAATAGAAAACTCTTCCTACTGGACAAAGTAGATATGGGAAGAAGGAAAGCTTGGAGAAGCTAAACAAGAGAAGCTTTTGAGTAAGGATTTATATGGTATGGAAACAGATTTTCTTGACATTTTTTTTCTCATGTCGGTGGACTCATTTTTCTTAAAAAAAACTATACTGATATTCAGATTATACTACAAAATACATTTAAAACTAGATTTCAAGCAGTTGCTTAGTAGATTTTATTTATCTTTCTACTGTTTTATTTCACTTCATGTTTGGAATAGTAAGAAAGGGTAATTTTTTTTCCTGAGATAGTAAACATCCATTAAATCTTACCTTTTCAAAGCATTTAGGTATTATCTGGAAAAGGTAGCACGGAATCATCTTGAACTCTTCAACTTGCCTGTGTTTAAAAACGAATCTTGTGATCTCAGTTTTCATGAAGAAAGACCCCAGTATCTGGAAAGGAAGAGGGCTGAGTAGTAGTATTCATGTACCATACTCAAAACTCATTCTCAATGCTGTTTACACAGTACGGAAAAGTTCACTGTCTTTTGTGTTTTCTATGCATTTCTTTCCTTCAGAACGCTTATTTATATTCCTTTTATTTGAATCAGGTCCTAACCCATATAATTCTAAATTTACTTATTTATTAATTTTTTTGTCTATGTTGGGTCTTCATTGCTGTGCATGAGCGTCTCGTTGTGGTGGCTTCTTTTGTTGCAGAGCATGGGCTCTAGGTGCACAGGCTTCAGTAGTCGTGGTGCAGGGGATTAGTTGCTCCACGGCATGTGGGATCTTCCTGGATCAGGGCTCCAACCCGTGTCCACTGCATTGGCCGGCTGATTGTTAACCACTGCTCCACTAGGGAAGTCCCACCCATATAATTCTTCTTTTTTTAGATTTAATTAATTAATTAATTTTTGGCTGCGTTGGGTCTTCATTGCTGCACGCGGGCTTTCTCTAGTTGCGGTGAGCAGAGGCTACTCTTAGTTGTGGCGAGCAGGCTTCTCATTGCGGTGGCTTCTCTTGTTGTGTAGCACGGGCTCTAGGCGCACCGGGCTTCAGTAGTTGTGGCGCACGGGCTTAGTTGCTCCGTGGCATGTGGGATCTTCCCGGACCAGGGCTTGAACCCGTGTCCCCTGCATTGGCAGGCGGATTCTTAACTACAGCACCACCAGGGAAGCCCCGTATAATTCTTTAGGTAACATTTTATTGTACAAGATCAAGAAGAAGGAAAAAAATATTCTGAGTAAATAATGATTCCTGGTACCATTTTGTTCTAGATCTGCAAACCATTATTTAAATATTAAGTTTTCTTGGACTTCTCTGCTAAATAAAATGCTAGTTCTCTGCTAATGAGCATAAGCATTCTTAAAATGATAAACAAAACTTCAAAAACATTAAACTTCAACAATATTAAACTACTATGTTATCACCAATAAATAATTATCACCAATAAATAATTATCAATAAATAAATATCACCAATAAATAACTCATATAATTATGAAGCTCTACGTGGTAAGTCTGCCTCTTGTGCCTGAGGGCATAGACAGGAGTAAAGGACGTGCAGAGCTCATTACAGTCCCAGAAACATTTTTCTGTTTCTAAAACACCATCCGCAGGAATGAGGACCAGACTCCTGAACTTTATGTGTTCCTTGCTACACTGCCCTTCCTGAGGCAAGAATGAAGAAGGGAACACGGAGTTGCTAACACATGCCCCCAGTGACAAACAAAAAAATATTCTCAGCCACAGCCACCCCAGTCTGCCTAAGAAACAGTCAGGACACAACCCCTTACCACTTTCATCTCTGTTCTGTCAGTGACCACAAGAAATCCCAAACTCCCGGGATGTCGCTCATGACCCATCTCTTCCATTTCTACATAGTTCCATACATTCCGTAATCTAACCCCACATGCACCCTTTCCCAACTCCAAAACATTTACTGCTGATGTAATTAAAGTATGTTATATCTTGAGCCTCCTCTCTGTTTCTTTCAGCATCTATATATATCTGATTGAAATATGTATCTCCCTTGAGAACACTGCTTTGGCTGAAAGTCTCTCAAGGGACTGCTTTTTTGTTCCTCCCACACCGCTCTTAAATTGGGCTTGTGATGAGACAGCTACATTCCTAACTCCTCACTGCCAATTTCAGATCATTGTCTGAGCCACATTGATCTCTCAGAACAATCAGTATTGAAGTACATATCATTAGACCACACCAACTGTCTTCAATAAGTTAAGTTATTTCAAGGCATGTGATATCTATGACACTACAAATGTGGCAAACTGTCTAACTACCTTCTTTAAGTGGCATTTTCTTCTGGTTGAAAACATGATTCTCAGTTCAGTTTTCACTAGAGTGAAGTCCCTGGACAAGTAGGTTCCATGGATAAGTGCCAGTTCATAAATTGTTTATCATATGTCTGTAGTATAATATATAATGTAATATAAGAAACATAAGAAAGTACTTAGTCTCAGGGGAATTAACCTAGCAGTGTGCCTTAACTTAACAGAAGCTGACTGCTCAAACTGAAACAAAGATGCCATACTCCTTGGTAATGAGCAATATTTTTTAACTTTTTTTAACATCTTTACTGGAGTATAATTGCTTTACAATGATGTGTTAGTTTCTGCTTTATAACAAAGTGAATCAGTTATACATATACATATATCCCCATATCTCCTCCCTCTTGCGTCCCCCTCCCACCCATATCTCTATTTTTCAATGAAGTCTTAGAAGAGAGACCATGACAGCATGAAACTGAGATATAAATAACTTTACAAGTGGATTGTTTATAAATATTAAAAGGCCATAAAGTTAACAGACTTTGACTAAACATATGACTGCATTTTATGATGGGATAACGTAGTATAAATATTTTGCACATTTTATTTCAATAAGATGTCTTTACGAACCTATAGTACACTTAGTTGATTATTAAGTTATTAATTATGTTGTTACACTTATTGACAATTCAAATTATCTTTTGGTTTACAACATCTCAAATTCTTAGATTCTTATTTAAAAAAAGAATTAATCTGTAGATGAAACTCACCCCATTCTTCTATGTCTCTTAATGTGTAAAGATTCATTATCTAACTTGTTGAATAATTCCCTCTGTCTCTATTAACTCAAAAAGTCCTTATGAAAAATAACTTAAAAAAATAATGTAGTTAGAATGAATTATTTTTCTTGAGGAAATGAAAGTAGTAATCTTGATAACCCATATCTGTATGTTAGTTAGTCTTGATCATCATTCTATAAATTTATTTAGACTTTTTCTTTTTGGCCACACCATGCGGTATCAGTATGCGGGATCTCAGTTCCTGACCAGGGATCGAACCTGTGCCCCCTGCAGTGGAAGGGCAGAGTCTTAACCATTGGACCGCCAAGCAAGTCCCTAGATTTTTAGGTAACTTGAGAAAATACATAGTGACTCACCTTCCATTTGAATATATTTATTTCAGGAAGATTTTCTTGGATAATAAAATTTACAACTTTAATACTGAATGCTTATTTGGTTAATGCATTAGCAAAACCAATGTACAGCCATACACACACGCATATATATATACATATATATGCGTGTGTGTATATGCATATAATTGATATATAGTAATCATTAGAAAATTGCTGAGGTCAGCAACATTAGAAGGGCTAACATCTTAAATGAGGAAACCACAGAATGAAGAGCTGACCGTTCTACAGTATCTTTTCTCCCAGGGCGGCCAATTCCAAGCATGGGGCAAAACTGTGAAAAATATTTGCCCGAGAAACAGGCTGCTCATAAATTTGCATTTCAAGTCTTGATCTTAGAATTTGTTTCACATTTTTTCTCCTTTAGCCCTCCTTTCAGCCCATCAGTTGTTCCATTTGCTGTGTGTATTTTAATTATTGTTTATTGGTGACTATATTAGTTTCCTGTGTATGCTGTAACAATTCACCACAAACTTGGTGACTTAAAACACCAGAAGTGTATTCTCTGACAGCTCTGGAAGCCGGAAGTCTGACATCAGTTTCACTGAGCTGAAATCGAGGTACTGCAGGGCTTCACTCCTTTTGGAGGCTGTCAAGGAGACTTCATTTCTTGTCTTCCGCTTCTGGTGGCCGTCAGCATTCCTTGACTTTTGGTTGCATCACTCCAATCTCTGCCTTCCTGGTCACATTGCCTCAGTGTATGAAATCTCCTCCTGCGTCTCTCTTATTAAGGATGCCTGTAATTGGATTTAGGGTCCACTCGGATAATCCAGGTTAATCTTGCCATGTCAATGCTTAATTTAATCACATCTGCAATGACCCCTTTTTCTCATAAAGCAACATTTATAGGTTCCAGGGATTAGGATATCTTCGGGTGCCCATTACTCCAGAGTTAACCTACATTTGGATTTAACAGAGCATAGTAAAAATTAAAACTTTCAGGATGTATGTGGATCCACAAACTCTTTCATTTTATATTAAAATAAACAAGTTTAACTTGTTGAGGGACTTTAACTTCCAACTTCTCTGGAGTAAAAGAGTATCAGATTTTTCCTTCCTACCTGAAAACAAGAACAACAGACATAAAACAAAATACAGTGTTTTTTGAGACACTGGTCATCTGGCAATAAAGGATAATGTTTCCTGAGACATTTGGGGAAGAAAACAATGTGTGTTACAGCTGTCCGAGCTTATCAGGCTGTGGGATAGGAAGAGGAAGTTGAGGCAGAGACCAGCATACTCCCTAAATTAAGGAGATAAAGCTATGAGTCAGGGGAGTCCAAGGCATCTAGAATCCATAGGAAAATTCTCTGATTCTGATTGGAGAGAGCTATACCAAGAAAGAACCCTGGACATTTGCAGAAGGGCTCCAACAAGAATTCAAAAGAATGGTGCTCAGTGCACGCATGGGAGAAAGCTATGTATGGCCGGAGGCTAGGGAGAATTAGAACAGTGCTGCTTTTTTTTTTTTAAGTAAATTTATTTATTTCGTTGCGGTGCGCGGGCTTCTCATTGTGGTGGCTTCTCTCCTTGCAGAGCACAGGCTCTAGGTGCGCGGGCTTCAGTAGTTGTGGCTCGCGGGCTCTAGAGTACAGGCTCAGTAGTGGTGGTGGCGCACGGGCTTAGTTGCTCTGCAGCATGTGGGATCTTCCCAGACCAGGGCTGGAGCCTGTGTCCCCTGCATTGGCAGGCGGATTCTTAACCACTGCGCCACCAGGGAAGCCCGATCAGTGCTTCTTAATCAGGGGTAGTTTGCACCCTAGGGAACATTTATCAATGTCTGGAGACATTTTCGGTTGGCATGACTGGGGTGGTGCTATTGACTTCTAGTCCATAGGGGCCGGTGTTGCTACTAAATATCCTACAATGCACAGGACTACCACTAGCTCCACATTATAGAATTCCAGATCAAAATATAAATAGTGCCAGGATGGAGAAACCAGGGACTATAAGGAACAATACCTGTACTACACAGGGCTGGGAACAGGGCCCATTCCCACCAGTCAGTCTAGAAATATTTATAATTCAGGTTAGAAGTACTAAAAACATCCTGCTTGATAAGAGAATACTTAGAACTGCTCTGTAGTACCTAACAGGATCAAATTGTTTCCAAATAAATTAACTACAACTCAGAAGAAAAGTAAGGAATTGATTAAAGAAATACAAAAATACTCAGTACCCAACAACGTATAATTAATGATATCTGGTAACCAATAAAAGATTACGAGGCATCCAGATGTTAGAGGAAAATCAGTTTTTCACCATTGAATATGGTGTTAATGGTAGACTTTTCATATGACTCTACTGTGTTGAGGTAACTTTCCTCTATACCTGATTTGTTGGGGTTTTTAAAAGACTTTACAAAAAGTAGAGAAGTTTTAGGTTCACAGCAAAATTGAAAGGAAAATAGAGATTTCCCATATATCCTTGTGCACCACACATGCATAGCCTCCCCCATTATCAACATCCCCCACTAGACTGGGACATTTGTCACAATTGATGAACTGACATTGACACATCATAATCATGCAAAGTCCATAGTTTAAATTAGTGTTCACTCTTGTGTTGTACATTCTATGCATTTGGACAAATATAAACACATGTACCCATCATTATAGTATCATAAAGAATATTTTCACTGCCCTGAAAACCCTTTGTGCTACTTCTCCCTTCTCTCAATTCCTGGCAACCACTGATTTTTTTTTACATCTCCGTAATTTTGCCTTTTCCGGAATGTCATATAATTTGAATCATAGAGTATGTAGCCTTTTCAGCTTGGCTTCTTTCAACTAGTAATGTGCATTTAAGGCCCCTCTGTGTCTTTTCATGACTTGATAACTTTGGCTTCAAGGTGATGCTGACCTCATAAAATGTGTTTGGAAGTTCCCTCTTCTATTCTTTGTAAGAGTTTAAGAAGCTTTGTTATTATTTCTTCTTTAAATCTTTGGTAAAATACACCCATGAAGCCATTTGGTTGTGGCTTTTCTTTGTGAGAAATTTTTGATTACTGATTCAATCTCCTTACTGTTAAGACTTTTCATTTCTTCTTGATTCAGTCTTGGCAGGTTATAATTTCTAGGAAATTACCCATTTATTCTAGGTTGTCCAGTTTGTTGGTGTATAATTGTTTATAGTAGTCCCTTATAATACCTTAAATTTCGGTGGCATCCATTGTAATGTTTTAATTTATTTCTCATTTTATTTACTTGAGTCTTTTCTTTTTTTCTTGGTTAGTCTAGCTAAGGGTTTGTTGATTTCATTTATCTTTTTAAAAAAAAAAAACACTGCTTAGTTTTGATGATTTTTTCCTATTGTTTTTCTATTCTGTATTTCATTTATTTCTGCTTTAATCTTCATTATGTTTTCTTTTGTCTGCTAATTTTTTAGTTTGTTCTTATGCCCAATGTTGCCACTTTTGTTCAGCATAGTAATGGAAGTCCTAGCCAGAGTATTAAGGCAAGAAAAAGAAATAAAAGGCCTGGAAATTAGGAAGGAAGAAGTAAAATTATCTGTTGGCAGGTGACATGATCTTACATATAGAAAACCTTAATGACGACACTGATACCCACACCCACACCCACCCCCCACCCCCCCACACACACTGTTATAGCTAATAAAAGAATTCCATAAAGTTGTAGCATACAAAGAAATATAAAAAATCAGTACATTTTTGTACATCAAAATGAACTATCCAAACCCTTATTTTTGATAGCATGTAAAAGAATAAAGTACTTAGGAATAAAGTTAACTGAGTATGTGAAAATCTTGTACATTGAAAACTATGAAACACTGAAAAAAGAAATTAAAGCAGACACAAATAACTGTAAAAACATCCCAGGTTCATGGATTAAAAGAATTAATATCATTAAAATGTCCATACTACTTGAAGTGATCTACAGATTGAATTAATCCCTATCAAAATTCCAGTGCCATTTTTTACAGAATATTAAAAAAATCCTAAAATTTATATTGCACCATAAAAAACCCTGAATAAACAAAGCAATTTTAAGCAAGAAGAATGAAGCAGGTGGTATCACACCCGCTTATTTCCAAATATATTATAAAGTTGCAGTAATAAAAACAGTACAGTGTTGGTGTAAAAACCAACATGTAGATCAGTGGAGCAGAATAGAGGGCCCAGAAATAAGTCCACACATTGTGCTCAACTTATCTTTGACAAGAATGTCAAGAATACACAACGGAGAAAGAATGGTCTTGTCAATAAATAATGCCAGGAAAACTGGATATCCACATTTAAAGGAACAAAATTGGATCATTATTGGCAACATTCACAAAAATTAACACAAAATAAACTAAAGAGTTAAACGTAATACCTAAAATCATAAAACTCTTAGAATAAAAGATAGAGGAAAAGCTTCTTGATGTTGGTGTTGACAGTGATTTCTTGGATATGACACCCAAAGCATAGGCAACTAAAGCAAAAAGAGACAAGCAGGGCTATGTCAAACTAAAAATCTTCTGCATAACAAAGGAAACAATCAACAAAATTAAAAGGCAGTCATTGGAATGGGAGACGATATTTGCAAGCCATGTATTTGATTAAGGGCTAACATCCAAAGTATGTAAGAAATTCCTACAACTCAATAGCAAAACAGAAACAAAAACAAACAAAACCCCACAAAACACCTAATAACCTAATTTTAAAAGGGGCAAAGGATCTGAATAAACATTTTTACAAAGAAGACATACACATGTCCAACAAGGACATGAAAAAGTGCTCACCATCACTCTTCATCACGAAAAATGCAAATCAAAGCCACAGTGAGATATCAGCTCATACCTGTTAAGATGGCTATCATCAAAAAGACAGGAGATAAGTGTTTTTGGGGACCCTTGTGTACAGTTGGTAGGAATGTAAATTGGTGCAGTCACTATGAAAAAGGAATGAAAGCTCCCCAAAAAATTGAAAATAGAACTACTGTATGATTCAGCAATCCCACTTCTGAATATATACCCAAAGGAATTGAAATCAGGATCTCAAAGGGGTATCTGCACTTCTATGTTTACTGCAGCCTTATTCTCCATACCCAAGGCATGGAAGCAATCTAAATACCCATCAATGGATGAATGGATAAAGAAGATGTCATGGATGAATGGATAAAGAAGATGTCATATATACATGAAATGAAATATTTTTCAGCTTCAAAAAAGAAGGAAATCCTGCCATTTTTGACAACATAGATGACCCTGAATTATTTTATGCTTAGTGAAATAAGTCAGACATAGAAGTACATATACTACATGGTACCACTTATCTGAGGAATCTAATATAGTCAAACTCATAGAAGCAGATAGTAAAATGGTGGTTGCCAGAGATTTGGGGGAGGGGGAAATGAGTATGAAGCAAAGGATACTAAGTATCAGTTATACAAAATGAATAAGTCCTAGCGATCTTTTGTACAGATTACTGCCTATAGTGCAAAATATTGTATAATTAAAAAGTTGCTAAGAGGATAAATCTTTTTTTTTTTTTTTTTTTTTTTGCTGTACTTGGGCCTCTCACTGTTGTGGCCTCTCCCGTTGCGGAGCACAAGCTCCGGACGCGCGGGCTCAGCGGCCACGGCTCACGGGCCCAGCCGGTCCGCGGCATGTGGGATCCTCCCGGACCGGGGCACGAACCCATGTCCCCTGCATCAGCAGGCGGACTCTCAACCACTGCACCACCAGGGAAGCCCCGAGGATAAATCTTATATTAGGTATTCTTATCACAAAATAATGATAATAATAACAAAGGAAGATGAGAAGACACTTTTAGAAATGATGGATATGTTTATGACATAGAATATGCTGATGGTTTTACAAATGTATACTTATCTCCAAACTCATCAAGTTGTATACAATAAATATGTACAGCTATTTTTTGTCAACCATACCTAAATAAAATTGTTTTAAAAAAAAGATTATGAAGCATCCAAAGAGGTAGGAAAATATTGATCATAACAATAAAACTAATCATTCAATCAAAATTGAATAAGAAGTGAGGCAGTTGTTATAATTAGCAGAGAAGGTTATTAAAATAGGGTTATAACTGTATCTCAAAGGTTCAGAAGTTAAGTAGGTGGACGGAAATTGTCTTTTTTCCATTATCTTAATTTAACCAACATGTTAAACTTCAAGGCCAAATAAGTGCTATTTACATAGTCAATATTTATTTAGAGTCACACAAATATTTAACATTTTGTATATTTAACATTTGTAACATTTTCTCTGTTATTTTCCATTCAGAACCACTTTTTATCTTGAAGTATTTCTTTAATTATTTTTATAACAATGGTTAGTTCATGTTAAATTTAATTTTAGCTTCTCTAAAATTTATTTTAATTTCATTTTGAAGAATTTTTTTTGCATTTTAAAAAGTTATTGTTTTCTGACTTTCAGTGTTTCTATTGACCCTTTTACTGTGGTTTTATCTTTGTTACTTTGATGGTAATATATATATTTTTCTGTCCTTGCTTTTAATATTTTTTTCTGGGCCTTAAGTCTTTTTTATTCCTCTGCTATGCCTGATTTTTCTTTTTATTTATCCTATTTGTGGTTTTTAATACAGACTAAGTCTATATGTACATCATCCTTTCAAGTGTATGTGTGTATAATTTCTTAAAACAGCATCTCTGTCGTTGTCTCTTCTCTCATTGAGGGATTCCAGTTACATGGGCACTAAACCTTTTTTAAAAACAATTTGCTATATGAGTCTCATGCTCTTTTATGTATTTTTTATACTTGTTTTTGTCTCATCATTGTGGATATTTACTTCTGCCCACTCTTCCACATCACTATTATTACCTGCTGCTGTCTTGAATACTATCACATTAATCTGTTTATTAAGTTTTATGATTTCCTTTTGCCTTTCTAAAATTTCTGTCACATAATGTAGAGTACAGACTTCTGGGAGTAATTTTTCTCCTCATCACTTATATTCTGTGAATAAATTAATCACCGTTGTTTTAAAGATCCCATCTGATAACTCCTGGGTCTGTTTCTGTTGTCGGCCCCACCAAGCATACAGGACTATTGCATAGATGAAATCAGATAACTGAAAGAAAGTACTTTGAAAAGAATAAAGTCTGATATATTTTATAATTGTAAGAAATGATTTTCTGGGTTTATCTGACTTAGTTATTCGAAAACATCTGTTAAGAACTCTTCTTTTGTCATTTGGTCTTGTTTATCAGCCTGCTTGTTTATTTTTTACTGAATGACTGGAATTGCATATTTTAAAAATGTAGAAGTTCTTAATAAGTGTATCTTCCTGCAGAGAGGAATTAACATTTTTCTACAGGTAATTATAGTAGATTAAGATTTATTTTACCTAAGCAGTGATTGAATTGATTCATGTGAAAATTTAGTTTTGAAGAGGGCTCGACCATTCGACTATAATTCTAATGTACAGCCTTTCTGGAGTTTTAATTGAAGTCAAGGATATTTGCTGGGGGGCACTCCTTCTTGGACATTTTTAAAGTGTGTTTCCTCAGTCGATGAGACTGCCAAAAACACTGTCGAGTGACTAGCACCCTAGCTACCGTGTTCTGCTTGGAATCAAGGTCTCTTGATTGCCAAGCTTAGGGGTTATTAAATGTATTGAGGGGGAAAGTGTCACAGAATGTGGGGCCTGTTCCTCTACAGGCCTCTTTTCTCCTTGAATTTGATTGCTCCTACGTTTACTCACTTGGTAGACATTCACTGCCAATTTTATCTCTTCAACCATGTGACACTTCTGCAACACCTATGCTTTTACTTTCTCTTTGATCCCTATGCCCCAGTTTTCCAACTGGTAAATATCTCTGGTATAAAAGGCAGCGATAGATGTTGGGCTAACCTCAGTGTATGCATAAACATATTTGTATGATTGTCAAGAAAAGAAGAAGCAACATAATTTTCCATCAGACTACATTTTTTGATGTGAATGCATATACCAAAAAGTTTTAGCCCATTGTGCTAGCTTCAGCCTCTGGGACCCAATGATGGCCACTATTTTAAAAGGTGAGTAACTAGAAATTCCTTTTAATAATGTCATAGATCAAAAAATTCAAATATCCAGCAAATAGTAATGCTGGAGTAGATTCATTATAAACAGGCTGACTACCCACCACCTAATCATATCATCCTCAGAGCTTCCATAATAGCCTTCATCAAATTTTTGAGAAATTCACTGATGTGGTAATGGTTTCAGGCTTCATTGTTTAAAAAATTAGAAATGTTGGAAAAAGATATTGAAGATAAAGTCTGTTCCCTGACTGTTAAGATGTTGAGGTGGCTGAGACCAGAAAGTGACATATAGCTGGCATAGATCAAGTGAATAAGGATTTCATACCAGGCAGCTGTGTGACGTGATAAATGGTGAGAAAGTTCTGACCATAGGGATATTTTTTCATGTGTGAACTGAGTTTGTAGTCCCTAAAACCAAAGTAGATTTCCTTTTCATTACTGTCTTCCACAATAGGGATTTCTTCACCAAGAGGGAGCAGTGTGATTTTTCCAATACAGATTTGTTGCTTGTTCATTATAGCTCCTGGTCCAGGGTGGGATAAAGATATCACTTTATCACTTAATCATAAGTGTGAGAGTGTTACCGCAATATACTCATACAGAGAGAGAAATATTTACAAAGATAAATAGTACAAATCTCAGAAAAGTATATGAATGATCCTCATTAAGGAAGATGTGTTTTTCTAAACATATATAAACATGACCTTCTACTCAGAATAGATACAGCTCTGAATAATGAAATTATTGCATGCTTTTCTAGCATAATAAAAACGTGTGTATACAAAAAAATCAGCTCCAACAAAATATCTTTTCTGTGAAGAAAACTGGAAATTCTTAATAGTCACATGTATTATACTTGGTAGAAATTTTGAAGTTCAAATTTGTCTTTATCATGGGTCAGGTGAAATTCTGGGCATGATCTCCTTCCCCAGTCATTTCTGTAGGTTGAAGGCTAGAGCCTAGGTTTCTATTACTCTGACAGTACTGCCTCCTATATCCACTCCAAGAGCTATGGAGACAGTCCACATTGTTTTGTCATTTACTAGTAAATCTGTGTGGAGGTGTCTCAAAATATGCAGGTTTTCAGTTCTTCCTCGGTGATTCTGATGTTGACTATTCTTGGGAGAAAATCGACTAGGGAGAAAGTGAACAGTAAGAGTAGAAAATGCCCTAAGGCCATTTGTGACCACCTAGAGGGGTGGGATAGGGAGAGTGGGAGGGAGACGCAAGAGGGAGGACATATGGGGATATATGTATATGTATAGCTGATTCACTTTGTTATAAAGCAGAAATTAACACACCATTTTAAAGCAATTATACTCCAATAAAGATGTTAAAAAAAAAAACTTTCATTCCATAAAAAAACACAACATTCATTTAAGGTAGACTATTTTAGCTCAGCAAAAGATATAATTTAGGATAAACTGGTAAAGTATGAAAAATAACTGAGGAACTGAATGCAAAAAGCATTTAAAAAACAAGAAATATTTGGAATGTTGCTAAAGAAGCCAAGTTAAGGGAAAATTGAAAAATGTCTATTTGATTTAATGATCTGAGCAAGGTCATTTCAGTGACGTGGTGGAGAAAAAAGCAAAAAAATGGAATAATTTTAAAAGAGGGGGGCAATGAAGAAAAAATATTAGTCATTCACTCAGTATTTACTGAAGAGAAGTTAAAATTATATGCAAAAACATTTCTTTGAAAACCTAACTTCCTAGACTAAAATGCTTCTATTTTTTTCAAATGTTCCAACTTCAAAATGTCTTACATCACTTGCCTAAAACTTCTCATACATATCAATATCATAATTTGTTAAGAAAATTGTTATGTCCTAGCATGATAGTTGTAGGTGTAGCTGAGAGATGGTAGCAAATGTCTATTGTAAATAGTCTATTATAATTTACTTCAAAAAAATTGGAGTCTGTTTTATGTAGCTAAAATGTTTCATGAAATATCCATCAATTTTGTTTTCTATCAACCATTTCGCTAAAAGCAAAGAGAAAAACACATTATGGTGTTCTAAAAGCAAGTCAAAGAAATAGGGACTGGAGTGACAAAGAGTATCTGAGCATGATGCAAGTAAATAGCAAAAACTAGAAAAAGACAGCCAAAACCTTTTTAGTTTAAACCAAATATTGTGTCAAACTTTTCTTTAAAATGTAACTCTGCAGCAACTTTGATATCAAGAAAGTTAATATGAGGATATTCAAAGTAAAAATCTAGTCTGCTAAATACAGGTTAAAATCGAAATAAAGTATACTGACAGATACATATCTTTAAACATAATCACTTCAAATACATATTCATCAGAAGTAATTCATCTAACTCCAATCACATCTTATTTTAAGTTCAGAAGCGCTGGCAATTTTTGCCTTTATTATGAGGAAAGAACAATCACATTAGCAAGCCTTGTCATTCTCCAAGTTATGAGTTTAATACGACATTTGGAAAAGTGCTTTGCTGTGACTAGAATAGCAATGTTGATTTCACATTTTAGAACAAGCTTCAAAACACATACAGTGAGAACAGTTTCATACAGGGATTTATTTTTCCTCCCATTTCAATTTGAATGTGAGTTAAATTCTAAATTACAGTAATTGTGAACTGTTTCCATGTAACTATAAAGTTTCAACTTGTGGGCTAAGTCTTATTCTGGAAGCAGAATCTCATCAATAGAAAATGATTTTCAAAACTGCTATTATTGATTTTTAGTCCAAGATACTTCCTTTATACGCAGGGCAAATGCCAATGATTACGTATTATATCAGAAGTATTAAAATGAATACACTTGCCACAATCCAATTCCAATTGTGGTAAAGAAGAATTTTTGTTAGTCCAACCTTTTTAAGCGATTATATCTAGTTTTAGAATTGAAATTTGTATAGATCCACGCTTAAGGACATTTTGAAGAAAACAAAAAGGATGACTAATAAAGTTTATTTTTTTTAACATCTTTATTAGAGTATAATTGCTTTGCAATGGTGTGTTAGCTTCTGCTTTATAACAAAGTAAATCAGCTATACATATACATATATCCCTACATCTCCTCCCTCTTGTGTTTCCCTCCCACCCTCCCTATCCCACCCCTCTTGGTGGTCACAAAGTACCGAGCTGATCTCCCTGTGCCATGCGGCTGCTTCCCACTAGCCATCTGTTTTACATTTGGTAGTGTATATATGTCCATGCCACTCTCTCACTTTGTCCCAGCTTACCCTTCTCCCTCCCCGTGTCCTAAAATCCATTCTCTATGTCTGCGTCTTTATCCCTGTCCTGCCCCTAGTTTTTTCAGAACATTTTTTTTTTAGATTCTATATATATATATATATATATATATATATATGTTAAGATACGGTATTTGTTCTTCTTTTTCTGACTTACTTCACTCTGTACGACAGACTCTAGGTCCATCCACCTCACTACAAATAACTCAATTTCATTTCTTTTTATGGCTGAGTAATATTCCATTGTATATATGTGCCACATTTTCTTTATCCATTCACCTGTCGATGGACACTTAGAATGATTCCATGTCCTGGCTATTGTAAATAGAGCTGCAATGAACATTATGGTACATGACTCTTTTTGAATTATGGTTTTCTCAGGGTATACACCCAGTAGTGGGACTGCTGGGTCATATGGTAGTTCTATTTTTAGTTTTTTAAGGAACCTCCATACTGTTCTTTATAGGGGCTGTATAAATTTACATTCCTACCAACAATGCAGGAGGGTTCCCTTTGCTCCACACCCTCTCCAGCATTTGTTTGTAGATTTTTTGATGATGGCCATTGTGACTGGTGCGAGGTGATACCTCATTGTAGTTTTGATTTGCATTTCTCTAATGATTAGTGATATTGAGCATCCTTTCATGTGTTTGTTGTCTATCTGTATACCTTCTTTGGAGAAATGTCTATTTAGTTCTTCTGCCCATTTTTGGATTGGGTTGTTTATTTTTTTGATATTGAGCTGCATGAGCTGCTTGTATATTTTGGAGATTAATCCTTTGTCAATTGCTTCATTTGCAAATATTTTCTCCCATTCTGAGGGTTGTCTTTTCATCTTGTTTATGTTTTCCTTTGCTGTGCAAAAGCTTTTAAGTTTCATTAGGTCCCATTTATATATTTTTGTTTTTATTTCCATTTCTCTAGGAGATGGGTCTAAAAGGATCTTGCTGTGATTTATGTCATGGAGTGTTTTTCTCTACCTATGTGTTCCTCTAAGAGTTTTATAGTGTCTGGCCTTACATTTAGGCCTTTAATCCATTTTGAGTTAATTTTTTTGTATGGTGTTAGGGAGTGTTCTAATTTCATTCTTCTACATGTAGCTGTCCAGTTTTCCCAGCACCACTTTTTGAAGAGGCTCTCTTTTCTCCATTGTATATTCTTGCCTCCTTTATCAAAGATAAGGTGGCCATATGTGTGTGGGTTTATCTCTGGGCTTTCTATCCTGTCCCATTGACCTATATTTCTGTTTTTGTGTCAATACCATACTGTCCTGATTACTGTAACTTTGTAGTGTAGTTTGAAATCAGGGAGCCTGATTCCTCCAGCTCTGTTTTTCTTTCTCAAGACTGCTTTGGCTATTCAGGGTTTTTTGTGTTTCCATACAAATTGTGAAATTTTTTGTTCTAGTTCTGTGAAAAATGTCATTGGTAGTTTGATAGGGATTGTGTTGAATCTGTAGGTTGCTTTGGGTAGTGTAGTCATTTTCACAATGTTGATTCTTCCAATCCAAGAACATGGTATATCTTTCCATCTGTTTGTATCATCTTTAATTTCTTTCATCAGTGTCTTATAGTTTTCTGCATACAGGTCTTTTGTCTCCCAAGGTAGGTTTATTCCTAGGTATTTTATTCTTTTTGTTACAATGGTAAATGGTAGTGTTTCCTTAATTTCTCTTTTAGATTTTTCATTATTGGTGTAATACAGTTTATTTCTAATCAGTATTATTCATCTGTATTTTCCATCCTACACTTCTTTCATGAAACTCTCATTTCCTAAAACAAAAGTGACACTAAGTATTGTTAAAGCAAAATTTGTAGAGTTAAACAGGTATGGAAGATTTTATTGGAGGCTCTTGCAAGAGACTAGAGAGTACATAACACAGTCTGAATTCAACTCCTTAAAAAAGTAGGGCTGGAGAATTTTTAAGAGTGGAGTTCAGGGAATCTTAGGCCATCTGTGTTTGCTTATTGGCCTATCTTCCTGACGGGAGGTAATTTTATAACTCTGAGCAAGATGCACACTGAAGTTAGGCTCCTAATCTCCCACAGAGACTAGGACATAGGAATGCTAGCATCCTTAACGATGACCATTCCAGGTCCTAGAGAAAGACAGTCCTGGGTTGTAAAACTGGTAAGATACTTTTTTAAAAGATTCACATCTCAAAGAGGCAGAGACGTTTTCAAGTTTTCTAAGGCAAATGGTCCAAGATTAGAGAGGGGAGGGACCCCTGTGGTGAGGATATCCGGATTTTGTATGGGCCAGAGTAGGAGGGAGGTCATGGGCCAGAGGCAGGAAGAAGTCTGTCTGAAGTTTAGTCAAGCTTAGAGAAATATTAAGGCTATGTTGGTCAGCATTTTTTAAAATCTATTTTTAAGACTATTTTTCCAAGTATATAGTTTTAGGTTCACAGCAAATTGAGAGGGGGACAGAGAATTCCCATATACTCCAGCCCCTCATACATGCATAGCATCCCTCATTATCAACATCCCCTATCAGAGTGGTACATCTGTTACAATTGATGAACCTACACTGACACATCAGAATCACCCAAAGTTCACAGTTTACATTAGTGTTCACTTTTGGGGAACATTACATTCTATTTGTCTATTACATTACATTCTAATGTCTACATTCTGTTTGTCTATTACATTTAGACAAATGTACAGTACAGTGAATCCATCATTATGATATCACACAGGGTACTTTCATTGCCACAGAAGTTCTCTGTGGTCTGCCTATTCGTCCCTCCTACCCCAGCCCCTAGAAACCACTGGTCTTTTTACTGTCTCCATAATTTTGCTTTCTCCAGAATATCATATATTTAGTTGGAACCATATAGTGTATAGGTTTTTCAGATTGGTTTCTTTCATTTAGTAATATGCATTGAAGTTTCCTCTGTGTCTTTTCATTGCATCTATGTGTACTACAGCTTATTAACCCATTCACCTACTGATGGGCATCTTGGTTGCTTGCAAGTTTTGGCAATTATGAATAAAGCTGCTGTTAACATCAATGTGCAGGTTTTTGTGTGGGCATGTTTTCCACTCCTTTAGATAAAATCTAAGGAGTGCGATTGCTGGATCATAGGGAAAGGGTACGTTAAGTTTTGCTGAGAAACTGTCTAAGTGTCTTCCAAAATGGGTGCACTATTTTGCCAGCAATGAATGAGAGTTCCTGTTGTTCCACATAGTTGCCTATATTTGGTGTTGTCAGTGTTCCAGATTTAGCCCACTCTAATAAATAGTAGCTTATTGTTGTTTAAATGTTCATTTCCCTGATGACATATGATGTAGAGCATCTTTTCATATACTTATTTACCATCTGTATACCTTTTGGTGAGATGTATGTTAATGTCTTCGGCCCATTTTTCTTATATATTTTTTCCTGTAATTGATATCTAGTCTCATAGCATTGTGGTCGGAAAAGATACTTGATACGATTTCAATTTTCTTTAATTTACCAAGGCTTGATTTGTGACCCAAGATATGATGTATCCTGGAGAATGTTCCATGAGCACTTGAGAAGAATGTGTATTCTGTTGTTTTTGGATGGAAATGTCCTATAAACATCAATTAAGTCCATCTTGTTTAATGTATCATTTAAAGCTTGTGTTTCCTTATTTATTTTCATTTTGGATGATCTGTCCATTGGTGAAAATGGGGTGTTAAAGCCCCCTACAATGAATGTGTTACTGTCGATTTCCCCTTTTATGGCTTTAGCACATGCCTTATGTATTGAGGTGCTCCTACGTTGGGTGCATAAATATTTACAATTGTTATACCTTCTTCTTGGATCAATCCCTTGATCATTATGTAGTGTCCTTCTTTGTCTCTTGTAATAGTCTTTGTTTTAAAGTCTATTTTGTCTGATATGAGAATTGCTACTGCAGCTTTCTTTTGATTTCCATTTGCATGGAATATCATTTTCCATTCCCTCAGTTTCAGTCTGTATGTGTCCCTAGCTCGAAGTGGGTCTCTTGTAGACAGCATATATACGGGTGTTGTTTCTGTATCCATTCAGCCAGTCTATGTCTTTTGGTTGGAGCATTTAATCCATTTACATTTAAGGTAGTTTTCGATATGTATGTTCCTATTACCATTTTCTTACTTGTTTTGGGGTTATTACTGTAGGTCTTTTCCTTCTCTTGTGTTTCCTGCCTAGAGAAGTTCCTTTAGCATTTGTTGTAAACCTGTTTTGGTGGTGCTGAATTCTCTTAGCCTTTGCTTTTCTGTAAAGCTTTTAATTTCTCCGTGGAATCTGAATGAGATCCTTGCTGGGTAGAGTAATCTTGGTTGTAGGTTTTTCTCTTTCATCACTTTAAATATGTCCTGCCACTCCCTTCTGGTTTGCAGAGTTTCTGCTGAAAGGTTAGCTGTTAACCTTATGGGGATTCCCTTATGTGTTACTTGTTTTTCCCTTGCTGCTTTTAATATTTGTTCTTTGTATTTAATTTTTGATAGTTTGATTAATATGTGTCTTGGTGTGTTTCTCCTTGGATTTATCCTGTATGGGACTCTCTGTGCTTCCTGGACTTGATTAACTATTTCCTTTCCCATATTAGGGAAGTTTTCAACTATAGTCTCTTCATTTGTTAGGTCTGGTGGGTTTTTACCTTGCTCCTTCATCTGCTCTGTGTTTCCCTGTCTTCTCATTTTGCTTAGCTTCCTGTGTTTGGGTTCTCCTTATCGCAGGCTGTGGGTTCATAGTTCCCATTGTTTTTGGTGTCTGCCCCCAGTGGCTAAGCTTGGTTCAGTGGGTGTGTAGGCTTCCTGGTGGAGGGGACTAGTGCCTGTGTTCTGGTGGTTGAGGCTAGATCTTGTCTTTCTGGTGGGCAGGTCCATGTCTGGTGGTGTGTTTTGGGGTATGTGTGGCCTTATTATGATTTTCGGCAGCCTCTCTGCTAATGTATGGGGTTGTGTTGCTGCCTTGCTAGTTATTTGGCACAGGGTGTCCAGCACTGTAGCTTGCTGATCGTTGAATGGAGCTGGGTCTTGGTGTTGAGATGGAGATCTCTGGGAGATTTTCGCCGTTTGATATTACATGGAGCTGGAAGGTCTCTTGCGGACCAGTGTCCTGAACTTGGCTCTCCCACCTCAGTGGCCCAGCCCTGACACCTGGCTGGAGCACCAAGAGCCTGTCCTCCACACAGCTCAGAATAAAAGGGAGAAAAAAGAGAAAGAAAGAAAGAAAGAGAGAGAGAGAGAGGGAGAGGGAGGGAGGGGAAGAAAGAAAGAAAGAAAAGAAAGAAAGAGAGAAAGAAAGAGAAAGAAAGAAAAGAAAGAAAAGAAAGTTATTAAAATAAATAATAATTATTAAGAAAAAAAATTTTTAAGTAATAAAAAACAACCCTGGGACAATTAGTAAAAGCAAAGCTATACAAATGCACACACAGAAGCATACACATACACACTCACAAAAAGAGAAAAAGGGAAAAAAATATATATCATTGCTCCCAAAGGCCACTTCCTAAATTTGCGATCATTCGTTGTCTATTCAGGTATTCCGCAGATGCAGGGTATCTCACGTTGATTGTGGAGATTTAAGCCGCTGCTCCTGAGGCTGCTGGGAGAGATTTCTCTTCTTTGTTCGCAGAGTTACCGGGGTTCAGCTTTGGATTTGGCCCCTCCTCTGCGTGTAGGTCGCCTTAGGGCATCTGTTCTTCTCTCAGACAGGACGGGGTTAGAGGAGCCGCTGATTCGGGGGCCTTGGCTCACTCAGGCCGGAGGGAGGGAGGGGCATGGAGTGCGGGACGTGCCTGCGGCGGCAGAGGCCAGCGTAACGTTGCACCAGCCTGAGGCGCGCCGTGCATTGTGCATTCTCCCGGGGAAGTTGTCCCTGGATCACGGGGCCCTGGCAGTAGCGGGCTGGGGAGGGGAGATGTGGAGAGTGACCTGTGCTCGCACACAGGCTTCTTGGTGGAGGCAGCAGCAGCCTTAGCGTCTCATGCCCGTCTCTGGTGTCCGCGCTGATAGCCACGGCTCGCGCCCGTCTCTGGAGCTCCTTTAAGCGGCGCTCTGAATCCCCTCTCGCGCACCAGGAAATAAAGAGGCAAGAAAATGTCTCCTGCTTCTTTGGCAGCTCCAGACCTTTTCCCGGACTCCCTCCCGGCTAGCCGTGGCGCACTAGCCCCCTTCAGGCTGTGTTCACACAGCCAACCCCAGTCCTCTCTCTGGGATCCGACCTCCGAAGCCGGAGTCTCAGCTCCCAGCCCCCGCCCGGCCCGGCGGGTGAGTAGACAAGCCTCTCGGGCTGGTGAGTGCTGGTCGGCACTGATCCTCTGTGCGGGAACCTCTCTGCTTTGCCCTCCGCACCCCTGTTGCTGCGCTCTCCTCCGTGGCTCTGAAGCTTCTTCCCCCGCTCCACCATGCACAGTCTCCGCCTGCGAAGGGGCTTTTAGTGTGTGGGAACCTTTCCTCCTTCATGGCTCCCTCCCACTGGTGCAGGTCCCGTCCCTATTCTTTTGTCTCCTTTTTCTTTTCCCTACCCAGGTACGTGGGGACTTCCTTGCCTTTTGGGAGGTCTGAGGTCTTCTTCCAGCGTTCAGTAGGTATTCTGTAGGAGGTGTTCCACAAGTAGATGTATTTATGATGTATTTGTGGGGAGGAAGGTGATCTCCACGTCTTAGTCTTCCGCCATCTTGAAGCTCCGTCCCCATTTTTTAATCAGGTTGCTTGTTTTCTTATTATTGAGTTTTAAGAGTTCTTTATATATTTTGAATAATAGTCCTTTATCACATATGTCTTCTGAAAATATTCTTTCTTTGTCTATGGCTTGTCTTCGCATTCCCTTGAAATTGTCTTTCACAAAGTAGAAATTTTTAATTTTAGTAAAGTCCAGCTTACCAATTACTTCTTTCATGGATTGTGCCTTTGGTATTGTATCTTAAAAGTCATAAGCCATAACTAAGGTCATCTAGGTTTTCTCCTACGATATCTTCTAGGATTTTCATAGTTTTATGTTTTACATTTTAGGTTTGGAATTCGAGTTAATTTTGTGAAAAGTATAAAGTCTGTATGTAGATTCAATTTTTCTTTTTCTGCATTTGGATATCCAGTTGTTCCAGCACTATTTGTTGAAAAGGCTATCTTGGCTCCATTTCGTTGCCTTTTCTCCTCTGTCAAAGATCAGTTGACTTTATTTGGTTCTATTTCTCTTATTTCTCTCATTCCCTTTACATCAGATTGCATTAGAGACTCTATCTATATTCACTATGTTGAATTCCTCTGACCCAATTTTCTCTTCACCTTACTGTAAACGTTTTCAACTCTACCACTTTAGCAAAAAGATATTTTAAGTTACAAATGATCTCAATGGTGCGAAACCTCATGGTCAATTGAACATACTCATTTTACCTGAATAATCAGAAGACTGTGATATACTTTCTCTGAAACACTTTCTTCATTTGGTCTTCAGGGCATCATAGTCATCTGATTTTCCTCCTACCCACTTGCCAGTATTTCTTCTCATTCTCTCTGGCAATAATTCTTCCCCTTCTCTACTTTTGACACACCAGGACTCACTCCTTGAAAATTTTCTCTTCTCTCTTTAAAAATTTTTTTTTCTCTACTGTTCTCTGTTTTTACTGACTCCCTTATAGAACTCATGCATTGTCACAGCTTTAAATTAAATATATATCTTTAATCCTTCCAAATCCTTCCAACATCTCCACTCTGGACACGTCCCTTGAATTTCAGTTTTGCATTTTCAATGTAATTGTCATTACCACACAGCATTTGTAACAAACATCTAAAATTTTTATATGTTCTAAATTTAATTCCTGAATTCTCAAGCAAAAACTGCTCAGAAAACATTTTCACCATCTCAGCCATTGGTAAGTCTACCCTTCCATTTACTCAAGCCACATGCCTTGGTATTATCTTTGATGCCTTTCTCTTACTTTCACCTTGCTTTCAGTCCATCAGAAAATCTTATTGGCTTTACATTCAAACATATGCATAAACTAAACCACTTCTCAGCACCTCCACTGTCCATTATGTTCTATTTCACTATTGTTTCTCTTCTGGTTAATTGAAAGGTCCTCAGAACTTGTCTCTAAGCTTTAACCTTTGCTTATTTACAAATATTTTCAAAAATATGATTTGAGTGATTTGTTAAAGCTCAAACTAGATCAGATCATTTATGAAATAAAAAAATGCTAATTGTTCTCTATTTCTTTTAAATTAAAACCCACAGGGACTTCCCTGGCAGTACAGTGGTTAAGACTGTGCTGCCAATGCAGGAGGCACAGGTTCAAAATCTGGTCGGGGAACTAAGATCCCACATGCCGTGCAGCACAGCCAAAAGATTAAAAACAAATAATAATAAAACCCACAGTGCTTACAATGAATACATTTTGCCCCAACAGCTATTTGTGCCTCTGGGGTGTTCTTCCTCTGGATATCTGCATTGCTACCTTGACCATCACTTTCACTTTTTTGTTGAAATGTCTTTTTAATTGGGCTTACTTAGAACACCGCATTTTGAATTATACTCCTTCCAGAACTCCTCATTTTTCTTATCTTGACTTTTTCTACTTTTTAACATACAGTATTCTTTATATTTTATTATGTTCCTTTCAGCACTCAAAATATACAGATGCAGGTTTTAATATCTATCTCCAACTTTACCAATCTGTAACTTAGCCTCTGATTTACCATTTTTAAACATTTTAATTGACTATTATAAAAGATGAGGATATTATCAAGTAGATTTCCAAGTCCATGTTACCAAACAACAAAATTTTGCTTACTTTAAATAATTTTTCATATATTAGTGAACTTACATTTTCTGTAGTAAGCAATATCAATCATTTAGGCACAGTTTATGAAAATGTGTTTAATTCTTAATCCCAGTCATTTCAAATCACATATTTTTCATTTTTAATTCCTTTTCATTTATCATTTTAGACAGGATTCCATCACTAAGAAATGATACATGCATTTTATTTGTTCCCTATCCATTTCATCAGCACCTTTCCATTGATACTTGTGTATGTTAGTTTCCATCTGTTTCATGTGATATTTAGGTGTCTATCTTTCAATTTACATTATTTCTCTATTCAGAGATGTCATAAAATTGTACATTTTATGACATCTAATTTGCATTTTACATTTATAATGAGTCTGTTTTTCTCATTATTTTGTCGTTAACTCACATTTTACTTCCTCCTGTTAATTTACCACTTATTTGATTAGATGTATATATATTTTTTCAATTTTATTTTATTTTTTATACAGCAGGTTCTTATTACTTATCTATTTTATACATATTAGTGTATATATGTCAATCCCAATCTCCCAGTTCATCCCTCTCCCCCCGCTTGTCCCCTTGGTGTCCATATATTTGTTCTCTACATCTGTGTCTCTATTTCTGCCTTCCAAAGTGGTTCATCTGTACCATTTTCTAGATTCCACATATATGAATTAATATACGATATTTGTTTTTCTCTTTCTGACTTAACTTCACTCTGTATGACAGTCTCTAGATACATCTATGTCTCTACAAATGACCCAATTTCATTCCTTTTTATGACTGAGTAATATTCCATTGTATATATGTACCACATCTTCTTTATCCATTCATCTGTCGATGGACATTTAGGTTGCTTCCGTGACCTGGCTATTGTAAATAGTGCTGCAATGAACATTGGGGTGCATGTGTCTTTTTGAATTATGATTTTCTCTGGGTATATGCCCAGTAATGGGATGGCTAGGTCATATGGTAATTCTATTTTTAGTCTTTTAAGGAAAGATGTGTAGTTTTTAAGACCAGAGGCTAATTGCTTTGAGGTCTTAGAGAACTACATCTGAAATTCTATGTTTATCCTTGGATTAGTTATTTCTATGCGGCTCATTTTATGTATGCTTTTTTCTTTCCTATCTATACTTTGGTAACACTCATAAATTGTTAGTTGATTCCTTTTATCACTTTTTCTTTCTGAATAGGTATGTTCATCAGCTATGTGTTGAAGAACAGTGTGGAAAGAAAAAGCTAATAAGTAAGTTGACAGCAAATTTTGAATATATTTCAAAACACTTTTTCACAAAATCTATTTTCCCTCTAACATGGAAACATGCTTCTCTAAGTTATTTTTTATATCTTTTCCTTAAATATGTTGCCTAGAAGCACTATAAAATATATTATTAAAAAATATATATATTATTTATTAAGAGAGTATATCTTAAAAGTTCTCAAACAAGAAAAAAATTTGTAACTATGGTGATGGATGTTAACGACTTATTGATTGTGGTAATCATTTTGCAATATATACAAATGTTGAATCATTATATTGTACACCTGAAACTAATATAAAGTTAAATATCAATTATACCTTAGTAGAAGAAATAGAAGAGAACATAGGCTAGGTTACACAACAGTAAAAATATAATTGCAAATGGTTTAACATGACAGTGGATATTTCATATTTATGTAACGTTCTCTGTGAGATACGAAGATACTGAGTCATTCTCCATGTGATAATTCAGTGATACAAGTTGTTCATACCAGTTAAAATAAGATTATTTTTCTTCTACTCTTTTGTTGCATTTGCATCTCATGATCTTTAAACCAAAATACTTCATAGTAATAGAAGAATGCAATAAATTGTCCTCTAAATTTCTGAAATTATATATATATATATACACCATTTATATCTACTACCATTAATATTTACTACAAATTTTTTAAAAAAACAATAATAAAAATCAAAGGTCATATGCTCAGTATATTAAAAAAAGTTACTCCTCTTAACTGAAGTCATTAACCTTTGTAAAAAGCCTATTTTATTGTATTACATTATTAACTCCATTACAAACTGGCACTATTCCAAAAAACTGTTCTTAGGGACACTGACTAGATGTCTGACACTGAGAAACTGACCATCACTCTCATATTATTACTAAAGCATTATAGTAAAGATTAAAGGATGAATAAATGTTGGCTAGATGAACATGGGTGGGGGAAAAATATTTTTAAAAAACCTTCTACATGTAAAACTATTCTTGTTTGAAACCTATTCAAAATGTAGGAATGTCTGTATATTCAATCATGTTTTTTGATATATATTAGCATTTGTGTGTGAATACATTACTTAATATATCAGAGAAATCAAAAAAATATGAATTGTATTATTTTCATATTGATTCACTGATTAAGACTAGTTAACTAGAATTGTCCCATGGCAATGCAATCCGGCCACCAAGTGCCTCTTTTCTTCATAATAGGGTGAAACAATGCTCATAAAAAAATGATTGGAATTGAAGATTTTTTTCCTCAAACAGATGAGTTTAATGTTAATTTGTTTGCATTTACTGATACAATTATACATATTGATTCAAAAACTTTAAAATAACTAGTATTCAATACTAACAAGCCCTGTGATTAAAAATATGGTTCATAAAAACAAAGTTAGGCAATTTAGGAAAAATATAAAAGACTCTTTCTTATTTTTATGCATTATTTCTTTCATTGCTCCAGGCTACTAAGAATCTATCTTCCATGTCAGTGGCATTATGCATTCTATAGTATTCCTTTATATGGAGTTTGGGATTTTCTTTTAATTTCTGAAAATGGGTGCTTGAGTGACACCAACAAAGAAAGTCTGTACATATCTGCACACTCTAAGAATTCTAGCAACCTTGCAGAAAAGGCAAAATTCTCATCTCTACATCTCTGGGCATTACTGTCATTTTTATACTGAATATAGTAGGATTAAACAAATATATCAAGTAGTAAAAGAACAGGAAGAAGTTAATAAATTATACACTACATTGTACAAAATAGAGAACATTTTAGTAAAGGTGTATGCCAACATAAGTACATGAAATTTGAGGAAAAATACTTCTTTTCTTCAGTAATTAACATATCCATTAACCCCTGGACATCCTGTACTTCACCCAGGCAAAGTTTTTAAAAATAATATATATTTCAAAAATGTGTAAAGTAATATTAAATATAGCTTAAGAGAACATATAATGTAGTCAAAGGATTAAAAAAATGGGACTCATAAACACCAAATTTAGGAGAATGCTTTCCTCTGAGAGAAAGATTTAGGAAAGGGGTTGATATTGGGGCTTCAATTTTCCATAATGTTTGTTTCGTACCAAAAAAGATCTGAAATAATTGATATGATTTCGTATATTTGAGGGATTGATACATGGTTTTTCTTTATATTTTCATTTCATTTTTTGGTTGATAGCCAATAGTAAAAATATTTTAAATAATATATACCAACAATTTAGAGGTCTGTTCACAAAAGTTTAAACTTCAGATTTGGTATAACAAACTTCAGATTTGGTATAACAAACCACAGAGAAGGTACACATTTCCCGTCCTAATACTGTTATGATTTTTCTCATCTTGGAAAAGCAGAAGCAAAGGTTAGAATATATCATTCTTCCATTCCAACAAAATAAATATATTTGCCTAAATAAAGTAGGGCATTTCATTCAATATTAATTTAATCCTTAAAACTGGGTCTTAGAGCAGTAGAAGTGTATGACAGATGATCCCTTCATTCACAGAGTACAGGTTTCAAAGTCAAAAATCCCACGAATATTGTTAAAGTTTTAAAATATGAGTGTAATTTTCTCCACTTATGTCCCAAAGCAATCACTATATTCATTTTATAAAAGAGTAATAAATTCTATAATTTTATATATGTGTGTGTGCATTTTCTATATCTCTTCTACAACGTTAAAGAGATGGCAAAATTTTTCATCTCAAGGTTTCGTAATTCCTTTGGGCTTACATTCAAGTGAATACAAACAGAATATCTAAGTGTATGCTACACGAAAGGAGAAGTTAAAAGAATCCAGCCTGTTCATCTGTACCATTTTTCTAGGTTCCACATATATGTGTTAATATACGATATTTGTTTTTCTCTTTCTGACTTACTTCACTCTGTATGACAGTCTCTAGATCCATTGACATCTCAACAAATGACCCAGTCTCATTCCTTTTTATGGCTGAGTAATATTCCACTGTATATATGTACCACATTTTCTTTATCCATTCGTCTGTCAGTGGGCATTTAGGTTGCTTCCATAACCTGGCTATTGTAAGTAGTGTTGCAGTGAATATTGGGGTGCATGTGTCTTTTTGAATTATGGTTTTCTCTGGGTATATGCCCAGTAGTGGGACTGCTGGATCATATGGTAATTTTATTTTTAGTTTTTAAGGAACATCCATACTGTTCTCCATAGTGGCTGTATCAATTTACATTTCCACCAACAATGCAAGAGGGTTCCCATTTCTCCACACCCTCTCCAGCGTTTTTTGTTTGTAGATTTTCTGATGATGCCCAATCTAACTGGTGTGAGATGATACCTCATTGTAGTTTTGATTTGCATGTCTCTAAAATTAGTGATCTGAGCAGCTTTTCATGTGCTTCTTGGCCATCTGTATGTCTTCTTTGGAGAAATGTCTATTTAGGTCTTCTGCCCATTTTTGGATTGGGTTGTTTGTTTTTTTAATATTGAGCTGCATTAGCTGTTTATATATTTTGGAGATTAATCCTTTGTCTGTTGATTCATTTGCAAATATTTTCTCCCATTCTGAGGGTTGTCTTTTCGTCTTGTTTATGGTTTCCTTTGCTGTGCAAAAGCTTTGAAGTTTCATTAGGTCTCATTTGTTTATTTTTGTTTTTATTTCCATTACTCTAGGAGGTGGATCAAAAAAATATCTTGCAGTAATTTATGTCAAAGAGTGTTCTTCCTGTGTTTTCCTCTAAGAGTTTTATAGTGTCCGGCCTTACATTTAGGTCTCTAATCCATCTTGAGTTTATTTTTGTGTATGGTGTTCAGGAGTGTTCTAATTTCATTCTTTTACATGTAGCTGTCCAGTTTTCCCAGCACCATTTATTGAAGAGACCGTCTTTTTTCCATTGTATATCCTTGCCTCCTCTGTCATAGATTAGCTGACCATAGGTGCGTGGGTTTATCCCTGGGCTTTCTATCTTGTTCCATTGATCTATATTTCTGTTTTTATGACAGTACCATATTGTCTTGATTACCATAGCTTTGTAGTATAGTCTGAAGTCAGGGAGTCTGATTCCTTCAGCTCCGCTTTTTTCCCTCAAGACTGCTTTGGCTACTTGGGGTCTTTTGTGTCTCCATACAAATTTTAAGATATTTTGTTCTAGTTCTGTAAAAAATGCCATTGGTAATTTGATAGGGATTGCATTGGATTGGTAGATTGCTTTGGATAGTATAGTCATTTTCACAATATTGATTCTTCCAATGCAAGAACATGGTATATCTCTCCATCTGTTGGTATCATCTTTAATTTCTTTCATCAGTGTCTTATAGTTTCCTGCATACAGGTCTTTTGTCTCCCAAGGTAGGTTTATTCCTAGGTATTTTATTCTTTTTGTTGCAATGGTAAGTGGGAGTGTTTCCTTAATTTCTCTTTCAGATTTTTCCTCATTAGTGTAGAGGAATGCAAGGGATTTCTGTGCGTTAATTTTGCATCCTGCTACTTTACCAAGTTCACTGATTAGCTCTAGTAGTTTTCTGGTGGCATTTTTAGGATTCTCTATGTATGGTATCATGTCATCTGCAAACAGTGACAGTTTACTTCTTCTTTTCCAATTTGTATTCCTTTTATTTCTTTTTCGTCTCTGATTGCCATGGCTAGGACTTCCAAAACTATGTTGAATATTAGTGGTGAGAGTGGACATCCTTGTCTTGTTCCTGATCTTAGAGGAAATGCCTTCAGTTTTTCACCATTAAGAATGATGTTTTCTGTGGGTTTGTCATATGTGGCCTTTATTATGTCGAGGTAGATTCGCTCTATGCCCACTTTCTGCAGTTTTTTTTATAAATGGGTGTTGAATTTTGTCAAAAGCTTTTTCTGCATTTATTGAGATTATCATATGGTTTTTCTTCTTCAGTTTGTTAATATGGTATATCACATTGATTCATTTGTGTATATTGAAGAATCCTTGCATCCCTAGGATAAATCCCACTTTATCATAGTGTATGATCCTTTTAATGTGTTGTTGGATTCTGTTTGCTAGTATTCTGTTGAGGATTTTTGCATCTATATTCATCAGTGATATTGGTCTGTAATTTTCCCTTTTTGTAGTATCTTTGTCTGGTTTTGGTATCAGGATGATGGGAGCCTCATAGAATTCATTTGGGAGTGTTCCTTCCTCTGCAATTTTTTGGAAGAGTTTGAGAAGGATGGGTGTTAGCGCTTCTCTAAATGTTTGACAGAATTCACTTGTGAAGCCATCTGGTCTGGACTTTTGTTTGTTGGAAGATTTTTAATCACAGTTTCAATTTCATTACTTGTGATTGGTCTGTTCATATTTTCTATTTCTTCCTGGTTCAGTCTTGGAAGCTTATACCTTTCTAAAAGTTTGTCCATTTCTTGTCCATTTTATTGGCATAGAGTTGCTTGTAGTAGTCTCTTAGGATACTTTGTATTTCTGCAGTGTCTGTTGTAACTTCTCCTTTTTCATTTTTAATTTTATTGATTTCAGTCCTCTCCCTCTTTTTCTTGATAAGCCTGGCTAATGGTTTATCAATTTGTTTATTTTCTCAAAGAACCAGCTTTTAGTTTTATTGATCTTTGCTATTGTTTTCTTTGTTTCTACTTCATTTATTTCTCCTCTGATTTTGATGATTTCTTTCCTTCTGCTAACTTCGGGTTTTGTTTGTTCTTCTTTCTCTAGTTCTTTTAGGGGTAAGGTTAGATTGTTTATTTGAGATTTTTCTTGTTTCTTGAGGTAGGCTTGTATAGCTATAAACTTCCCTCTTAGAACTGCTTGTGCTGCATCCCATAGGTTTTGGATTGTCGTGTTTTTATTGTCATTTGTCTCTTGGTATTTCTTGATTTCCTCTTTGAATTTTTCAATGATCTCTGGTTATTTAGTAACGTTTTGTTTAGCCTCCATGTGTTTGTGTTTTTTACATTTTTTCCGTGTAGTTCATTTCTAATCTCATAGCCTTGTGGTCAGAAAAGAATTCAAGTTTCTTAAATTTACTGAGGCTTGATTTGTGACCCAAGATGTGATCTATCCTGGAGAATGTTCCGTGCCCACTTGAGAAGAAAGTGTAATCTGCTGTTTTTGGATGGAATGTCCTATAAATATCAATTAAATCTGTCTGGTCTATTGTGTCCTTTAAAGCTTCTCTTTCCTTATTTATTTTCATTTTGGATGATCTGTCCATTGGTGTTAGTGAGGTGTTAATGTCCCCCAGTATTATTGTGTTACTGTCGTTTTCCTCTTTTAGAGCTGTTAGCAGTTGCCTTATGTGTTGAGGTGCTCCTATGTTGGGTGCATATATATTTATAATTGTTATATCTTCTTCTTGGATTGATCCCTTGATCATTATGTAGTATCCCTCCTTGTCTCTTCTAACATTCTTTACTTTAAAGTCTGTTTTATCTGATATAAGTATTGCTACTTCAGCTTTCTTTTGATTTCCATTTGCATGGAATATCTTTTTCCATCCTCTCACTTTCAGTCTTTATGTGTCCCTAGGTCTGATGTGGGTCTCTTGTAGACAGCATATGTATGGGTCTTGTTTTTGTATCCATTCAGCGAGCCTATGTCTTTTGGTTGGGGTATTTATCCATTCACGTTTAAGGTAATTTTCGATATGTATGTTCCTATGACCATTTTATTGATTGTTTTGGGTTTGTTTTTTAGGTCCTTTACTTCTCTTGTGTTTCCTACTTAGAGAAGTTCGTTTAGCATTTGTTGTAGAGCTGGTTTGGTGGTGCTGAATTCTCTTTGCTTTTGCTTGTCTGTAAAGCTTTTGGTTTCTCCGTGGAATCTGAATGAGATCCTTGCTTGGTAGAGTAATCTTGGTTGTAGGTGCTTCTCTTTCATCACTTTAAGCATATCATGCCACTCCCTTCTGGCTTGTGGAGTTTGTGCTGAGAAATCAGCTGTTAACCTTATGGGAGTTCCCTTGTATGTTATTTGTCATTTTTCTCTTGCTGCTTTCAATAGTTTTTCTTTGTCTTTAATTTTAATCCAGGCTTTGGAGCCTCTGCTGCTGCTTATTGGGCAATTTTCCAAGCATGGGAACTGTAGTTTGCCACGATAATTTCAGTGATCAGAAGGCACTAAAGTTGGGGCAGAAAGTAAGGGGAACTCTGTGGGGAAACTAATCAAATGAACACATAAAATACCAAAGCACTTGGAATAGTGACCACCACATAAAAGAAAGTGAAATAATTGTTGAGGCAAATATGTTTCTTCTTGACAAAAGTGACAGTAAAATGTACTTGTAGTTGTTGGATGTTTTCCTCTTAACCATTTTAATGTTGGCAAAATAAGCTCAGTAATGCCCATTGGTGAGTAAATACTTTGTAGAAAAAGGTATTTATATATCTCTGTGAAATGTAATTCTACTTAATGAGGTGGTCAGGTCAAGAACATATTTTAGAGCTGTAATGGTTTTGAACTAGAATTTTATCCAACTTTTATGATAGTTTTTTTTAATCTTTTTTTTAAATGAATTTATTTATTTATTTTTGTCTGCGTTGGGTCTTCCTTGCTGTCCATGAGCTTTTTCTAGTTGCGGTGCGTGGGCTTCTCATTGCAGTGTCTTCTCTTGTTGTGGAGCACGGGCTCTAGGCATGTGGGCTTCAGTAGTTGTGGTTCACGGGCTCTAGAGCGCAGACTCCATAGTTGTGGTGCATGGGCTTAGTTGCTCTGTGGCACGTGGGATTCTCCCAGACTGGGGCTTGAACCCGTGTCCCCTGTGTTAGCAGGCAGATTCTTAACCACTGTGCCACCAAGGAAGTCCTATGATAGGTCTTATACTTCAGTAATTTATGAGCTTCCAAAAAATTCTAGGTACCTTTATTTGGGATCTTATATATGAAATTGAAATAAATCATCGGCTTTGGAGGCACACATAAGATTTCTTTCAGTTGATTCTGAGTTGTGAGGGTAACTTCACTGGAGCAGTGCCTCAATTTTTGCCAAGAAATCTTTAAAGAAGTAAATGTTTTGTGGCAGCCAAGATTTAAAAGCCATCAAAAAAATCTAGTGCCTTTGGAAGATACTGTTAAATGGTAAGCTAATTGACAAGGATTTGTATAGCAGCTTTAGCTGAGCCAGTGTGGCTTTGGCACATCAGAAAAGAGTAAGGCATGATAGAAATGACAATCTTTGGACACAATTAAAACTATTGAAATGTTGCTGCCCAAATTCTTGAAATTGCTACTGGATCCTTCTTATCTGTTTGCCTTTGTTCTCACTATTTTCTCCACCTGCAGCTTCTCCCAAATCTTCCAGTGGCTTATTCTCTTAGCTAATTCATATCTCTGCTCAAATTATCATCTCAGAAAACACTTTTGTGAACTCTAATGAAATTTGCATAACTTACTCTGCTGTACTTTTCATCATAGTTATTGCTATTGGAATTTTGTTAGATATTTGTTCTCTTGGGTATCGCCTGTTGCATCTAATAGCTTCAAGAAGGCAAGGAAATGATCTTTAAGTGTCATCTTTACACTCTACTGTAAAGTTCCACATTGTATAGTTAACCAGCGATGGACTTTCTCAATTGAGATGTTAAGGAAATTCTTAGAACTTAACAGCTTTTATGTTTGCATTAATTTTGGTCTAGTTACTAAAGGGCTCTCAAGTCAGATGTGAATGATTAAGACAAAAGCAATACAACTTGACTTGTCCTTGGTCGCTACTAGTCAAAATTTTGGAGATTCCATATGGGTGTAACAAATAAAAAGTTTTCATTTTAATAGATACTAATAAGATATGGAATAGTACGAAGGAAATTTTGCTAAATTGTGAGTTCTTCTGTCTCACAGCATGACTGTTTCTTATTCTGATATAAAACCTTGAAGTTTTACAACATATATTAATCCATACCACCCGATTGACATTTGTTATCTTTAACTGTGTGAGGGAGACTATTACACTGTTGACACTGGAGGCCACTAATGAAACATAGAACTGTTGGTGCTCATCTCTTCTACAGTCTCCTACAGATCTGGGTGTGACCTGAGATTTTCTTGAATTTATCAAATTTAGGCAAAATAACACTATGTTCCTTTGAGTTCTCAGCCTTTATAACCCTGACAGCTTCTGCTTTGGGCTCTTGGGCACCCTGAGCAAGCATGGGGGAAGTTTATCTGTCTAGCTGCAGAGGCCATGTAGAGAGACATGGTGGTGAAGCCACATGAAAGGGAGGGAGGGAGTGATGCTGAACTACATGAAGAGAGAAAGAGATGACTCATTGTATTAGTTTCCTAGAGCTGCAGCAACAGGGTGCCATAAACTGTGTGGCTTAAAACAACAGAAACCTACTCTCTCACAGTTCTGGAGGCTGGACATGTGAAATCAAGCGTCAGTGGGGTTGCTCCCTTCTGGAGGCTTGGAGGGAGAATCCTAGTTTATGGTGGTTACCGGCCATCCTTGGCTGTTACACAGCTCATTTCAACCTCTGTCTCCATCTTCACGTGGTACTCTTCCCTGTGTGTCTCCTCTGTGTCTCTGTGTATGAACCTCTTTCCTTTCTCTTATAAAGACACCAGTTTTTGGATTTAGGAGCGACCCTAATCTGGTCTGATCTTATCAACTAAGTGTATCTGTAATGACCCTATTTCCAAACAGGTCGCCTTCTGAGGTTGTGGGCAGACGTGAACTTGGCAGGGGGCACTATTCAAAGCAATACACTAGTCATTTCAGCAAGCCAGCTGATTCTAGTCTCTACCCTCCAGCCTGACGTAGCCACACCACAATGGCAGCCCAGCTGATCTCAGCCCATGCTAAGGAATCACGTAAGAAAATTAAAATCATTGTTGTATTACACCTCTATGTTTTGGAGTTGTTATACAGCAAAATGTAATAGAAAGACTAGTTAAAATTCTTCCCCTCAAATCCTTATGGATTCATGCTGGAAGTGTATAAATAGATGAATATATAAATAAATGAATGATTAAATGAAAGTAAGATTAGACACTGTCTTGGCATCTATTTTTCACATGTTGACTGTCCAGCTGAGAGATTCTAAACAAAAGCACCGCAGAGGAGCACTCTTCAAAACAGGGGCAAGCTACACACCCAGAGTCACTTATTCATCGATAAATATAGCCAAGTTGTAAAATCATCTGTTGATGCTAGTTAGTTTTACAATCAAGGACTACAACTAATTGAAAATTGTTCTTTGAAAAAAAAGACAATTACAGTATAAATCAATTTGAAGTTTTACTTATAAATCAACTGTACCAGCATTAGCTTGTATTTATTTAATGTTGCACTTTATAAAATGTTTGTTGTGTAGCCTATTTACTTTCAGTCACAACAGTTGGATCGAGTTTCAATATTCCCTTCTAGATGTGGATGTAAATTAGAAATAACTCCTCCCTTGCCCCCTTGCCCCCCGCCCCAATCAAGCATTTACGAACACGATAATTTTACAGAAGTAATCCTTTGGTCTATTGTTTTTTTTGGTATGGAAGATGCAGTTTTTGGTTATAGCTGTTCCGAGTTTGTTTATTTACTTTTTTAGTCGGCTTTATATTTTTAAGAACTTGAATCTTCTAAAATTTATAATTAAAAAAGAGTAACCTATACTTACTATTGCACAATTTCAAGGTTAGCTTTTGATATATTTGTCCCTTCCTTCCTTCCTTTTTCTCCCTCCCTCCCTCCCTCCTTCTCTTCCTTCCTTCCTCATTTTCTTTTGAACATATCTCATTTTTTTAAGCCAGAGTTGTTCTTTTTCTAATATAAAAATCCATGAAATTTTTTCCCTGGATTTATAATTAATTTTCCCTGTAAAAAATATCTGGCACTAAATTTTTATTAATGTTATTAAAAGTTACAATCTTATTTTCAAAAATGTATGGAGATATAAAAGTATGATAAAGATTTTAAATTTCTCAAAAACATACATGCCTAATTCAATAATTTGACTGGAATTCAAGTAGATCTAACAGAGAACTCCAGTCCTTATCCTTCATGTCAAACAACACATTTCCAAGACTACTGACAAAGAAAATTTTATTTGTACTCTTTCTAAATCATGTGGTTAAATTTTCTTCATTTAAATATATATAGACCATAAGTATTAGTTACTATTTTTTTAATGGATGTTAGGTTTACATATGAAAAGTTATAGAAAAGGACCAAGTTTCTCTCTCCAGGAAAATACTCATGGATATGTTTTGGCCTCCCAGGAAAAGAACAATTATGTGAAAACAAAAAATGATTTCATTCTTTACTTTGGTTCTCTAAATACAGGAAGAAATAAGTCCCCTTCACTGGCTACATGGCACTGTTCTTTCTCATCTTCAGCATGAAAAATCAAATGGATTTTATTTTAAATAAATTAACGATTATATGTAGATACAGATTTGAAATTTCACTAATGTGTTTTAACTTTCTTTGCTCAGGCGGAAGTGGCATTTCTTTTATTATTCTTTGGAATCTCATAAAATCACCAAACACAACTATTAAATGTAATAGCTGCACACATTAGAAATTCAAGGTTGAAGTAACTAGAATGAAACAGCAGATTTTAAACGAACAAGACTGTCACTTAGTGTCAATGTTACAATTCCATTTATCAGCTCCATTAACTTAATGGTCAAAAAAAAAAAACAGTTCTCCATACTTTCTTCTCCCTGGTGCATATTCACTCTCATACACATCTAAACTAATGCTAATAGAGAGTAAAGTGATTCTATCAGCAATCTTTTATGTAGTTTTTATTGTTTTCCATAAAATTCTGTCGCTGGGATAAAACTAATGATTTTATACGTCTGGCCCAGCCATTACAAACGCCAATTTTTACTTTTCTAATTTTCATTCAACCCTTTCTTTCCATTCCTTTAACATAGAGTGCTTTTGTCATGTGAAAGTTGAAATATCAATAAGTCAGAAACCTCATCAAAGAAAAACAGGTGCTTTACTACTTTTGATTATACATCTTCCTGTGAACAATTTGAGATGCCTATTTACCGCTTCCCTCTCCAGCCCTCATTTATATTGCACACAGCCACACAATAGACTCTCTGGTATTTAATGCTGGAAAGCCCAATTGGTGATGTGTGTAGTAAAATTTTACTGCTTCTCTTAGTAAAAGCAGGGAGCAATTCCTATACCTACTTTGCAGCTGAAAAGTTCAACCTTTACCTGTTTAGCGAGCTTTAATTCGAGAATAGGTCTCTTTCCACCAAGAGGAGAAATGCTGAGACATCAAGCCCTTTACAGCAATCCCGTGCAAGCTGATTTGCCTACTGATGCTCATGCATTTTTTTCCCTACTCTCAACAATTTTACATTGTTTTATTTATAAAGAACCCTTATGTGATGCATGTGTCAATCATCTACCATTTTCTGGCTTTATCAATTTTTTGTATTAGTTTACAAATATTAAGTATGCCATTTTATTACCAAGTTATACACTTTTTAAATTATATGAAATCTCTTGAGAGCCTTGTGTTCTATCCAGAACATTTAAATTAAATGTATAAATTAATTTTGACATGTAGTTTATTGCCACAAATCAATGTCACATATATAGGTACTTGATTATAAAGGTAATTATCTCACCTGATTTCTCTAATGCTCAGCTTTTTAAATATACAAACATCTAAAATATTTAACTAAAGCTATACCCTCTGGATTTTTTGCCTTATTAGGCATTTATATAAAATGTGCTAAGAATATAAAATGATAGTTTAAAAAACCATTCATATCTTCCTTGGCTTTATTCTTCTTTTTTTTTTTTTTTTGACAGAACTTAGTTTTTCTTGACTCAAGTGTTTGCAAGAAATAGCATAAGAATAGTGGCCAGAAAACCATTTTTTTATTTTTTTTGGCCGCCAGGGATTGAACCTTGGCCCTGGGCAGTGAAAACACCGAGTCCTAACCACTGGGCTGACACGGAATTCCCCAGAAAACCACTTTTATGTCTCCCATCCACTGCTTACAAGTTGTTTAACTTTGACTCAGTCACATAAAACGTTTTTTGGTTACAATTATTTTAACCATTCCAAGGGGATAATAATAACTGCTTACTTCACAGGGTTGTGTGAAAATAATGAGATAAAACATAATTGCTTTTCTGAAAACCATACAATATCATAACTGAAATGTAAAATCCCAGTACTAAAATTTATACACAAATTAATTCGAATATATTTTCCTTAGACATCAATGATTCATATTATATAAAAATAAAATAAAATCAAAACATATATTTGGACGAACGACCATGAAATGGAACTGTTGGACACAAGTAAGAACATTTCTATGTCTTCTTGAGGACTAAAGTCTTTTTTTTTCAAAAATCAAATATTTACTTATAAATATTGTAGATATTACTGTTCTAGTAGATAAGTTTTGCAAATGTTCTTAAGTGAGGAACTGAGATGGTAGGTTTTTAAATGAAATGCTATAGAAAAAGGAAGTTCTTTTTCCATATGATAAAATTTCTGAGTTTTTATAGGATGTAAGGTAAGCTTTAAAAAATACTGGGTCAGACCTCGCCATTTTCCACACATGCAGACCCTGCACTCAATTTGAAGTGCATTGCACCTCCTGAGGTTCTGCCATTTATATTTTTACTTATCCACTGCATAGCAAGCAGCTATGTGAGATTTCTACTTCATTTCTACATTTCACTGAAATGCACTTCAACAAATTCAGATAGAAAGTGTGAAGTGTGTCTGGTTTCCATCTTTAGCATCTTCTACCAGGTGCTTTTGAAACTTGCCAAGCGAAATTTTAATCACCTGGCAAAGTATTTGAAATGCAGCACTCACCTGACAGTTATTTAAGATTTATGCTTGCATATTGATCGTGCTCTCTTGTATGCATATCCTTTACTATTTAAATATATTTTCCTATTTTTGATAAAATTTTCTGCTTTAATAATTCTGGGATCAGTAATAATCCTTAGGATTGTATTTATCTTCTCTTTGTGATTAAAAAAATTCATTTATATGCAAGTTTATTGTTCAATGTAGAATTTATAGTAGGAATATTAGAAAAAACCCCTGAATATCCCACAAACAAGTATATTTAACTAGATACTGTATAAATGAACACAAAATAAGGATAAATATGAATATATAATAAAGAAAATAGTTTTGAAAAATATCTAAATAAGATAAATATATTAAAATAAGTAAAATAAACTTGGTAATAAATGAGATATGTGTCCCAGAATTAATTTTGCATATATATCTATAAATATAAATATAGGTATAAATATAATTACTAGAAGGAGATATATTTACATGTTCATATATTAAAGGTATATATTTTCCTGGCTGCTATGACTAGGAGAAATAAAAAGAATTTCCTTTGATTTTGTATGCAATTACCAATATTGCTGTCATAAATATGTATAAGTTTTAAGATTTTAATATAAAATATACTTTTAGACGTTTTGGGAAATCAAGTGATATATATATGTTCCATAACACAGTCTCACATGAACAAAGGTATTAGAATTCTGTCAGAAACTTCCTTAATGTACCATGAAATGACAAGTGTCTACTGTAGATTTGTGACTATTTTTATTCCAAGGTCATTTAGTTAAAATACAAGCAATGCCTTGGGGGTACTGTTCTCAGTATGTGCTGTATGTAATGTAATTTCAGGTAATTAAATAAAATAAATAAATTTATAAAAAAGAAGAATGAGTGTTCTAAAACCCTTTGAGGTTTTCTTGTGCATCAAAACAGGATTCATGTTAATGTAGTGTATGATTAGCAGTGACCAAATTCTCATTTCTACCCTGGAATTCTGGAAATTGATGCTATGGTCTGATAGGATGTTAGCATGAGGTTTGATGTGACACAGCCTTGGTTCAAACCACAAGCTCACTACTAAAACCAGTTGACCTAAAAGTAACTTACTTTCATAGGGATTATACCTTTCTTTGTTAACACTGGAATAATGATACATAGTTATTAAAAACTGAATAAGCTAAAGTCCCTCTGATTTGTAAACCTGGCCTATTAACTGAACCAAAGGAAGGTAGAGAAGTCAGAGATCAATGTTTTACTGACTGTGCCATCTTTACAAGCGTCATACAAGTAGCCTGGGCTCTGTCTCAAGCCATCATCAGAAAATAAAAACAATTTAAATTGATTTGTAGATATTTCTTTTACCCTGTCATCATCTGAAGAACCATGTCTTAAGTGAGCTCCTCTCTGTTTATGATAGTAATTTGTGCTTTGTGAGTCTCATCATCCCCTTGACTAGATGTTTAAAAATAGTGATTGACTTTCTGGTTTTGTTTCTCATTTACCCCAGTTTCCAGAGTACATACACTGTTTCTATGTTACTTAGTTTTTGTTTTTCTTTTTTTCTATCAGTCATAGGAAGAAGCCCTTTCTGTTTATTTGAATTCTGGCTTCAGGTCTGTCAACAAAGAAAATTAAAAGGCTCTCTCCTTGACTGTAGAGACCTATAATAAAATAAGTACTATTCAACTTCATAATGTACAAAAGCCATTTTGCAAAGTCTTCTTGAAGATGTTGAAAGAGACTAATAAAAAGTAAAATGTCTTTTTAAGTATAGTCTTTTAGCTTAAGTCAGTAAAATTCTGTCTGAATTTAGGCTTTCTTTACCTTACTTCAATACTCTGTAGGCCTTTAAGTCATTCAGCATGTTCAAAATATTTAACAGAATATAAGTAATTTAATGAATGATTGTCAATGAAGGATGAGAACTTACAGATAGTAAGCAGACAGAATAAATATGGCCATCACTGAAATATACATCAAACATTATTCATGGGATAATTGATGTCTTTATATTTAGCAAAATGTTTTTTCTCCTTAAGGCCTCAAGGTAGTATATGTTTGAATGCATTTGAATCTCATAGCTAAATGTAAAGTTTACAATGAATAGGTCATTTTATCAAGTTCAAGTGTGATTTCCCTCAATGTGTGAAAAAAATGGAATGTAAATTTTACAAAGTAAGCAATGCCAGTTAATTTACCAAATAATAAGTATTTTTTCAGTATTTAAATACTGATGAATCAAAAAGAAACATCATTTGCCTTTTAAAATCAATTTACAATGTTACCAACTGCCTGTAAACTTATGTTAATGTAACTTAAAACCAAAATGCATGAAAAATAGGGCCTTAAGAGAAAGAAAAATATTTTAAGTAAAATATCTTAATTGAATAAAGGAAATACTAACTATGGTCAAATAAGATCAAAATCATTATTACTATTTTACAGATGAGCAATGGTAACACAGTATTTCAAAAAGCAGCAAAAATATGAACTGTTTAATTCATATGTTTTCTTTTCAGAAAGGCAAATATGTAGAGAGTCACAAAAGAGTAGATACTTTGAAATTATTTAAATTATCTAAATATTATATTTGTCATTCAGGTATACTGGCATTGTATAGGAAAAAACCTAAACTATTTGACTTTTATTAGGATTTTGACCCCAAAGCATTTTCATATCTTCAAATATTTTAGTCATAATGGGAAAAACAATTCAGACAATGGTGTATGGCTTTTGATGTTAAAATTATATTTCATTCCTGGATAGGAATAGTAAAGATAACACAAGGTTAGGATAATATAAGCAGAGTAATTACAAAGTAGAAACAAAATACTACCATATCATTTTCAGGTTTATATGAGTTCTTCTTCATAGGAGAGAAGACATATTTCATTTTATTGATAAAAATAATTTGATAAAAGTAATAATTTGATATAAATCTACAATCTAACTGGGAAAGACCTTCCTACCTTCAAAAGAAAGTCTACCACAGTTATCTGTAGTGATTAATCTGGTTCTTAATTTACAGGAAACAGACAATTTATGGAATAGAGAAAAACATTAAAACTATTTTTAATTAGAAATTACTATAAAACTTAAAATGGTGATGAGACAATCATAATTAACTGACAGACAGCTATGAGTTAAAGCAATGCAAACTACAGAGAATTCTTGGCACTTAAAACTATTACTGTAATCAGGGTGAAATAGAGAATATACTAACCTGATAACCAACTACATGATTCGTTAAGAAGTGATTGGCAAGTGTAGGTACAATTTCAAAAGTATAATTTGGTTGATGATTTTGGAAGAAGTTTTGAAGGTGTTTGAATTTACAAATGGATTGACAGCATGTTATTTTTTTAAAAGTTCATGACAAAAAATATGGGAATCACATAGGCTTGTGATAAATTTCCTTGCTTGTAATGAAAACTCACAGGGGTATAAGAATATAGATTAAAAGCTAATGGAAACAAAGTCTCAGAGTTCAGTAATTCTTGATCTAATATTGTTTACCTAAGTTTATTTTCTTTAATTCAAAAACTCTACTAATACTAATATTGTTGGCACCCTTGTTAAAGAGTAGTTGACCACATATTCATGAGTTTATTTCTGGGCTTTCTATTGTTCCATTGGTCTAGGTTTCTGTTTTTATACCAGTACCGTAGTATTTTGACTACTGTAGCTTTGTAAGAGAGTGTTATAAATTTGTCAAATTAACATGTAAGTGGAGCACAGGGTTTCAGAGAAGGTGAGCCATGGTTCAACAACAGACCACAGGAGGAACTGAAATAGAGAAGTACCTCACTCACCTCCAGGGGCTGCACTGGGAGGTCAAGGCAGAGTGCAGACCTGGGGCATGTGACTTGATTAGTGTCTATGAGTGGAGTGCTTCGGGGTTCCCCTGCTAAGGCCAGATTGGTCAATTCAAACCAAAGAGCAGGGTTTTGGTAAGCCCAATGGGGGTCTTATCTAAAGAGCACATAAAGGGAAGGCTCTGAGAAGCAGGGGATATTGTTGATCAGAAGGACTGCTGGGATGTCATATCAGGAACTTACATTTGCTTGTGACTCTGCAGGCTGCTACCTAGGTAATGTGCTTGCAGAAGGGGGCTAGTGCCAGTTTAAGGTCACTGCAGGCTGCTTGGCCAAACAAAATGGATGCCAAGGCAGCTACCATGTTGTTGCTTAGCTAAAGTCTGGACATGTAGTTTGAAATCAGGAGGTGTGATGTCTCCAGCTTTGTTCTTCTTTCTCAAGATTGCTTGGTTTTGTGGTTATATAAAACCTTTAGGATTGTTTTTCTATTTCTGTGAAAAATGCCATTGAATTTTGATAAGGATTGCATTGAATCTGTACATTGCTTTGGGTACTATGGGCATTTTAACAATGTTAATTCTTCTAATCCATGAACATGGGATATCTTTCCATTTTTTTGTGTCTTCAGTTTCTCTCATTAAAGTCTTGTAGCTTTCAGTGTATAGATATTTCACCTCCTTAGTTAAATTTATTCCTAAGTATTTTATTCTTTTTTGCTGCTATTATAAATGACATCGTTTGCTTAATTTCTTTTTGATAGCTCATTGTATGTATGTAGAAATGTGGCTGATGTTTTTGTATGTTAGTTTTGTATCCTGCAACTTTACCAAATTCATTTTTTAGTTCTAACAGTGTGTGTGTGTGTGTGTGTGTGTGTGTGTGTGTGTGTGTGTGTGTTTAGTCTTTAGGGTTTTCAATATACATAATCTACAAACAGGGACTATTTAACTTCTTCCTTTCCAGTTTGGAATACACAAGGAGAAAATGATGGTCTCTTCAATAAATGGTGTTGGGAAACCTGAATATTCACACACAATAATGAAATTGGACCCTTGTCTTACAGTATGCACAAAACTAAACTCTAAATGGATTAAAGACTTAAATGTAAAATCTGAAATCATAAAACTCTTAGAAGAAAACATGGAGAAAAAGCTCCTTGATTTTGATCTTGGTAATGATTTTTGGATATGACATTAAAAACACAGGCAGCAGGGCTTCTCTGGTGGCGCAGTGGTTGAGAGTCCACCTGCCGATGCAGGGGACACGGGTTCGTGCCCCGGTCCGGGAAGATCCCACATGCCGCGGAGCGGCTAGGCCCGTGAGCCATGGCCGCTGAGCCTGCGCATCTGGAGCCTGTGCTCCACAACGGAAGAGGCCACAAGAGTGAGAGGCCCGCGTACCGCAAAAAACAAAACAAAACAAAAAAAACACAGGCAGCAAAAGCAAAAATAAACAAATGATACTACATCAAACTAAGAGGCTTCTGTACAGGAAAGGAAACAATCAACAAAAAATAAAAAAGCAACATATGTATTGGGAGAAAACATTTGCAAACCATATATCTGATAAAGGTTAATAGGTAAAATATGTAAGTAACTCATACAACTCAATAGCAAAACCACAAATAATCCGATTTTTAAAGGGCAAAGGACCCAACTAGACATTTTTCCAAAGCCATAAAAATGGCCAAGAGGTATATGAAAAGGTGCTCACCATCACTAATCATCAGGGAAATGCAAGTCAAAGCAAAATCCTAACACCTGTTATGATAGCTATTATCAGGAAGACAAGAGATAACAAGCGCAGATGAGGGTATGGAGATAAGGAACCCTGCACTCTGTTGATGTGAATGTAAATTGATACAGCCACTATGGAATACAGTATGGAGATGTCTTAAAAAGTAAAAGTAAAATGACCATATGATCCAGCAATCCTACTTCTGGGTATATATCCAAAAGAAATGAAATCTAGGTATCCAAGATATGTCTATACTCCCATATTCATTGCTGTATTAATCACAGTAGTCAAGATATGGACAAGACCTAAGTGTCCAACAGCAGATGAATGGATAAAGAAAATGTAGTATACATATATACAGTGGAATATTATTCAGCCATGAAAAAAATATTCTGCCATTTACAACAATGTGGATGAACCTGGCGGACATTATGCTAAGTGAAATAAGGAAGACAGAGAAAGACAAATACTGTATGATCTCACTTATGTGTGGAATCTAAAGAAGCTAAACTCATACAATTGTGGTTGCCAGAAACTGGTGGATGGAGGAAATGTGGAAATGTTGGTCAAAGGGTACCAACTCTCAGTATGAGATGAATAAGTTCAGGGGGTTTAATGTACGGCATGGTGACTATAGTTCATAATACTATATTGTATACTTGAAATCTGCTGAGAGAGTAGATCTTGAGTATTCTCACCACACACAAACACACACACACACACACACACACACACGCAAAGAATAGTAACTGTGTGAGGTGAAAGATGTGTTAACTATGTTGACTGTGGTAATTATTCCACGATGTATACATATTATATCATGTTATTCACCTTAAATATATAAAATTTTTATTTGTCAATTTTACCTCAATAAAGCCAGAAAAAAACTCTACTAATAGAAACACAGACTATGACAATGTATTTAAATGATGTACATGTTTGTGTGTATGTATGTATGTATGCACATATGTATGTGTGTTTCCTTGGATACACTTAAGTATCCAAGGAAACATCTAAATATATCTTTAATTCTTAGCTTGCCATTGTTCTTATCTTCATTTTCCTCCATGTGCTTTTTAATCAGCATTAATTTGTTTATTTTATTCCACACCTTTCTTTTTGCATTTCCCTACTTTACTAATTATGTGTTTATATAATAAAATTAATATCTTAGGCATATGTGTGTCTGTGTGTGTGCTACAGACAAAAATACCAAAACTACAAAGTGATTTCACTAAAAATAAACATTGATATTTAACAATGTAAGTTTTATAATGTATAACCCTAAGATAAACTACCAGTCCATCAGAAAAATTGGAAAGAAATTATTTCTATTAAAATTATCCTGAACCTCTAAATATTAAAATGTATAAAAGTCAAATTTCAAAAAACACTTTCTATGGATATGATAATTGTGACTTGACTGTACTGGCAAAGAGACAACAGTGTATTAATTGTATAAAAACAGGGCACTTCTAAATTTGCTTTACTCATTAATTTAAATTTGCATTAAGCAATTTACATGTATGCCATTATCCCCCTTCTATTTCCATACTTTAATTAGCTTAATTTATCTGAAATCTCTAGATAGGTCACAGCTCTCAAGTACAATAAAATAGAGTAAAATGGGACTAATAGAAATTCATAAATTATCAATGTTCTTTGGAGTAATACATATATAATTTATTTCTTGTTGATACACAGCACATTTTGTAACATCAAGTAAATAGAAAAACCAATAGTGTTACATATAATACCCTTCTTAGCAAGATAACAGCATTACTTCAGAAAAAAAAAATCTGAGAATTCAGGGATATGGGCAGTACACGACATGTGTTTTACTAGAACACTATTTAACTAGTATGGCCTTTTGTATCACACTAATTAAAATCAATCCTCCTTACTGCCAGTTCTCCCTTCTGCCTTCCCTACATTGTTTTTATAGCATGCATCACCATCTGTGACACAGCACTTTTTAAAAAAATTTTTATTGGAGTATAGTTCCTTTACAATGTTGTGTTAGTTTCTACTGTATAGCAAAATGAATCAGCTATACATACACATATGTCCCCTCTTCTTTGGATTTGCTTCCCATTTAGGTCACCGCAGAGCATTGAGTATAGTTCCCTGTGCTATACAGTAGGTTCTCATTAGTTGTCTATTTTATACATAGTATCAATAGTGTATATATGTTAATACCCATCTCCCAATTCATCCCCTTGCCCTGGTGTCCATACGTTTGTTCTCTACATCTGTGTCTTTATTTCTGCTTTGCCAATAAGACCATCTATACCATTTTTCTAGATTCCACATATATGCATTAATATACAATATTTGTTTTTCTCTTTCTGACTTAACGTCACTCTGTATGACAGTCTCTAGGTCCATCCACATCTCTACAAATGACCCAGTTTCATTCTTTTTTATGGCTGAGTAATATTCCATTGTATATATGTGCCACATCTTCTTTATCCATTCCTCTGTTGATGGACATTTAGGTTGCGTTCATGTCCTGGCTATTGTAAATAGTGCTGCAGTGAACATTGGGGCACATGTGTCTTTCTGAATTATGGTTTTCTCTGGGTATATGCCCAGTAGTGGGATTGCTGGGTCATATGGTAATTCTATTGTTAGTTTTTTAAGGAACCTCCATACTGTTCTCCATAGTGGCTGTATCCCTATTCTCCACACCCTCTCCAGCATTTGTTGTTTGTAGATTATCTGATGATGCCCATTTTGACCAGAGTGAGGTGATACCTCACTGTAGTTTTGATTTGCATTTCTCTAATGATTAGTGATGTTGAGCATCTGTATGTCTTCTTTGTAGAAATGTCTATTTAGGTAATTGTTGATGCGTTTTTGTTTGTCTCCCCTCCTCCACACACTCATGCTGAAAAGGACGGGGTTTCATCCTTGTTCACTACTGTATCCCTGGGGCTAAGAACAAGGCCTGACACAAACAGCACTCAGAGATATTTGTTGAAATGTGAAATGTATCCACTAGTTGTTGTATGCCTTTTGTGTTTTTCTGAGGCTACTGTTTGAAACAGACACAGTGGGTCTTAATGAGAAATGTGAATTTATGGCCGGTGTCACCCAACCCAGCCACTAGGCAGAGGAGAGCACAGGAAACTCACCTGCCTGCGTTCAGGTTCCAGGAGACACACCTTCCCCAGGTGAGCAGGAAAAAGGGAGAAACACGGTCACTCTGGCGTCCGACCATTTGTTTTTCCAGCTTGCCCCCTCCTGATCGTCCCCCACAGCAGCTGCCTGCTCAGAACGATGGCAGGACCAAGTGTGGTCCAGGGTCAGCCTCCCAGAGATGGGAGGCCAGGGAACCTCGTCCCAATCACGGGATCCAGAGCAAATAACAGACATTGGCCCAGCACATCTGGGATCTGAGCTGGGCTCAGAGTCCATTTCCAAGGACAATCTACGTGTGGCGCAGGGGTCACCGGGACTCACCCGTGGGTGTGTCTCCCTCCAGGGAGCTGCTGCCCGAGTTGAATGCAGGATGGTGGAAAAGGCCCTCTCAGCCCCCACCAGGCACCTGCACAGGGAACCCGCCAGCATCAGGACCAGCTTCCTCGCGGAAGCACCACACTCCATGGCCTTAAGCACGACACGGCGGGGAAACGCGGATGCCTGCCTACAGGGGTCCGTAAGGACATAATGCCGCCAGTGAGCGTGCCCTGCGAAGTCAGAGGTCATGACGTGGCCTGGGGCAGCAGAGGATGTGACCTGTGACGTCGAGGGGTGTGACCTGTGACGTTGGAGGATGCACGTGGACTCTCAGCTTCCCACGTTCCCGCCACTGTGGAGATGGAGCAGCTGGAGAGTCCATGCGGACCCAGCTAGTTGCCTGTGAAAGGGTCACATCCTTCTTGGGGCTGGGGACCACCGCTACTGGGGGACTGCAGGCATCCCGGCCCCCATCACTCGCAGGCCCCAGGCCAGCAGGGGTCCCATCTGGTGGTCCAGCTGAGGTCAGTGTGCAGAACAGTGAGGGTGGTGGGAAGCGATGGACGCCTGGGCTCGGAGTTTAGGGGAGGGAAAAGGAAACCCACCAGGGACGCCACACCCCAGTGTCCTTTCTCTATTTAAAGTCAACTAAAAGGACATCTGCAAGTTTCTTTTCAACCCTTAAGTCCCCAAGGCCGATGCTCAGCCCTCCCTACTTTTCTGTTATCAACTCTTTAGGAAAATTTTTATTTTGAAAATTTTTTTGTGTGACAAAACGTACGTAACATAAAATTTACCATTTTGACCATTAAAAAAAATTGTTGAAGTGATAACCACTGTTAACACGTCATTAAAAAATTAAGTTAAAGTTAATAAAGTAGGAAAAACTTACACAATAAAAGACTTTTAAGTGATGTGCAGCAAATGAAAACCGTTACTAAGGAGTTTACACTTCTTCTGTTCATTCTTAAATCATTGCTTTTGCTTGCTAACTAAATTAAAGGCCTGTATCTGCTATTTAAAGAAAGATATATATGTATAGATCAAAGAAACAGGAAATGTGTGTCATTCAGAATTATTTTATTTGCAAGTTACTACAGGTTTGCAAATATACTTACAAAAACCTAATTTAACCAGCTTAAAGCATAACGGTGATTGATTGGCTTACACAAATAGAAAACCAAAAGTTAAGTCAGGTAAGAAGTTACCTGGCTGATGAAGGTTTTATAAAAGGCATAGTTTCTTTCCAGTTTTCCTCTCTGCCTTTCACCATGATTACTTCAGCAGTTAGCTGCTAAGAGCTTCTGTGGGCTAAAACTTTCTTGCTCAGGTCCAGTGGGAAGAGAATATTTCACTCCTGAAACCACAGTGAGGAGAGTGAAGAATTTTCTCTCCCAGATTCCCACTAAACATCTTCAAAATTAGCCATGGCTGAATTGGGTTATATAACAGTCCCTGAGGCCAAGTGTTTAATTGAGACCTTGGCACTGATTCTGAGATTGGAATGAATGTCACTGAAATAGCTTTGTTTCAAACGAGAGGAGAGATACCAAGGGATATCCCCAAGGTACAGTTAGCCTGGCAGATGTGGGATGAATGCTGGACAGCAAAATTGTGTGCCTGCTACAAAGGTTTAGTCTCTTTTGGGTACTTTTGCTTGTATGTCCTTACTCATTGCCAATCATAAGGTAAAATTGTAGTTCCTGTCTTGCTAGTTGTTTGGCATAGGGTGTCCAGCACTGTAGCTTGCTAATCGTTGAGTGGAGCTGGGTCTTAGTGTTGAGATGGAGATCTCTGGGAGAGCTTTCGCCATTTGATATTACATGGAGCTGGGAAGTCTCTGGTGGACAAATGTCCTGAACTCGGCTCTCCCACCTCAGAGGCTCAGGTCTGACACCCGGCCAGAGCACCAAGACCCTGTCAGCCACACGGTAGTCTGTGGTATTGGACCAGACAGGCAGTTAACTTCTCTGTGCCTCAGATTTCCTTTCGTGCAGCACGTCCTTGCTCTAGAGGCCCAGTCAAGGGCAAGGGAAGGGCTGTTGCTCACAGGCTGTGCAGGGAGGAAGACTGTAAGGCTGGCGCAGGACGGTGGCACAGGACCGAACTTGCATATATATTTATAATTGTTATATCTTCTTCTTGGATAGATGCCTTGATCATTATGTAGTGTCCTTCCTTGTTTCTTGTAACATTCTTTGTTTTAAAGTCTACTTTATCTGATATGAGTATTGCTACTCCAGCTTTCTTTTGATTTCCATTTGCATGGATTATCTTTTTCCATCCCTTCACTTTCAGTCTGTATGTGTCCCTAGGTCTGAAGTGGGTCTCTTGTAGACAGCATATAGATGGGTTTTGTTTTTGTATCCATTCAAGAAGCCTGTGTCTTTTGGTTGGAGCGTTTAATCCATTCACATTTAAGGTAATTATCGATATGTATGCTCCTACGACCATTTTCTTGATTATTTTGGGTTTGTTATTGTAGTCTTTTCCTTCTTGTGTTTCCCACTTAGAGAAGTTCCTTTAGCATTTGTTGTAGAGCTGGTTTGGTGGTGGTGAATTCTCTTAGCTTTTGCTTGTCTGTAGAGCTTTTGATTTCTCTGTCAAATCTGAATGAGATCCTTGCCAGGCAGAGTATCTTTGTTGTAGGTTCTTCCATCACTTTAAAATATCGTGCCACTCTCTTCTGGCTTGTAGAGTTTCTGCTGAGAAATCAGCTGTTAACCCTGTGGCAGTTCCCTTGTAAGTTACTTGTTGTTTTTCCCCTTTTGCTTTCAATAATTTTTCTTTGTCTTTAATTTTTGTCAATTTGATTGCTTTGTGTCTTGTGTGTTTCTCCTTGGGTTTTATCCTGCTTGGGACTCTCTGTGCTTCCTGGACTTGGGTGACTATTTCCTTGGGTCAGCAGGTTAAACCTACAGTCTGCTCTTTACTCTGTGCCATGCATAAATTTATCCTGTCAGAAAAAAAATCTTTAAAATTAATAGCACGACCTATCATTTAAATTAAGAGAACGCTTTAACAATCCTTGCAATATAGACCACTTTTTTTCCCCGATTAGCTAAAAGAGGAAAAATTTGTCTGGCTGATTGGTTCATTAACTGCTTCATAATTGGCTTTTCAAAGAACTTGGTTGTCCTAGATCTCTATAGATATTTATCAGGTTTTTACATATTACTATCACTTTCTGTGCTTCTGTACCCTTAGAGGTAGCCAGGGGTAATTTTATATTTGAGAACTGAATTCCCTCTAACCAAACCAGTTAAAATTATAAAGAAATTCTCTAGGCCAGTATAAAGGCATCCAGTTCGATACATTTATTTTTTTCCCTTTTGTCAGGAAATGCAGTCTGTGACTACTCTGGTCCTAGTTCAAAAGAGTAAGCAGAAACCCCAGAGTTTTTTGATTTGGGGAGATTTCAGTCATAATTCCAATTCCGTTCCTCAGCATGTGTTTACACCTTTGTATACTGCCTGACAATTTTGAGATTTCAGTTAGTGTTGTAATCATTTCATTAATATTTTCTGTATTCAGTTTCATTCAAAGTTCTCCATAACTGTAATTTTTCTCTAATTCATTTATATTATTGTTTACTTTTCATTTCTCTCTTTTCCTTGATGTCGTTTACCTGTTTTGTAGTTGATTTAAAAGATCCACCCATTGTTTTGTATTTTTTGATAGCTTCATTTTTTTGCCATTAACTTCCACTTTCATCTGTATTAATTTGATCTGCTTTCTTTCATCTTGTTGTATTCTTCATCTTCTGTCTTGTTAAATAAAATTAAATATTTAAATTATTTAATTTTGGGCCTTACTCATAAATCCAATAGTTTATTTATAAGAACATAATTGCTATGTGTTAGAAACTATATAAAATTCAATTAATTAAAAGTAAAAAATCAGTTGAGACATAATTGAATAAATAAAAAATTGAATAGCACTTTTTCTTCCTTAAATCACATATCCAGAAATTAAGAATATTATTTGGTGCTTATTTTGCATATATATACATATATGTATAAATAAATTAGATACCTAAATTTGTACAATTTCTGATATAATAATAGCTGATATTTTGTAGTGCTTACTGTTGGTTTTTTTAAAATTAATTAATTTATTTATTTTGGGCTGCATTGGGTCTTTCTTGCTGCGTTCGGGCTTTCTCTAGCTGTAGAGAGCAGGGGCGACTCTTTGTTGCAGTGCATGGGTTTCTCATTGAGATGGCTTCTCTTGTTGTGCAGCACAGGCTCTAGACGCACAGGCTTCAGTAGTTGTGGCTCGCAGGCTCTAGAGCACAAGCTCAGCAGCTGTGGCGCACGGGCTTAGTTGCTCCACGGCATGTGGGATTTTCCTGGACCAGGGCTTGAACCTGTGTCCTCTGCATTGGCAGGTGGTTTCTTAACCTCTGCGCTAGCAGGGCAGCCCACTTACTGTGTTTTTATGTTACTATTTTTTTTTAATTTTATTATATTTGAGACTCCTATTTTTTTTTAATAAATTTATTTGTTTGTTTTATTTTTGGCTGTGTTGGGTCTTCATTGCTGTGCACAGGCTTTCTCCAGTTGCAAAGAGCAGGGGCTACTGTTCGTTGCAGTGTGCAGGGTTCTCATTGTAGTGGCTTCTCTTGTTGCAGAGCATGGGCTCTAGGCGTGGGCTTCAGTAGCTGTGGCGCATGGGCTAAGTTGCTCTGTGGCATGTGGGATCTTCTCGGACCAGGGATCTATCCCGTGTCCCCTGCATTGGCAGGTGGATTCTTAACCACTGCGCCACCAGGGAAGTCCCTGGGACTCCTATTTAATGTGGATCTATAAAGATCAACCTCATTAATTTGCTTGTATATGTACTAACATGTCATATTTGTGAATGTTTAGGTTGTTTCAGTTATTTTGTCATTGCAAAAATGTTTCAATAAATATTCTCAAGCTTCATACAGTATTTTATATCTGCCCTGTCAAATATGGTAGCCACTGGCATATGTAGCCTTTTAAATTGAAATATGTTTCTTATAAAATAAAACTAAGAGTTCAGGTTCTCAGCACAGGAGCTAAGTTTCAAGTGCTCAGTAACCACATCTTGCTAGAGGCCATGATATCAGACAGACAAGACATAGAACATTTCCACCAACTGAAAGTTCTGTTGGCCAGTTCTGATTACACATTTCTAGCAGGTATTAATATTGGAAAGGTTTTGAGAACTAAGGTTTCATGTTTAAGTGTTTGTACATTTGAAATTTGCATGCAGCCAAATAAAGATGATTGTAGAATTTAGCTGTCACACTACAATGCATGAAATTATCTAATTTTCCATGTTTCATCAACAGTGGATATTACCTTTTAAAAACATTTTTTCTCAAAATAATAGGAAAAATAGTTTCTTGTTACTATTATAGTTTTTATTAATGTGATTATCAGTGAGTTCATCACTCATATTTGTTGAAATTTGCATTTCTGATTCTTTAAATTTGTTGTTATCTCTTTAAATATTCTATTGAATATCCTTTTATACACAGAGATTAATAAATTATGAGGCATGCATTTACCTTTTTGATTCTAGTCACATCTGTGTACATTTTCAGTATTTTTATCTAGAACCAGCAGTAAGTTTATTTGTTATTATGCCATTTCTCAGTTTCCCTTGCTTCACAGTATTTTTTTCATAATGTCCATGTTGTTGCTTTTCTTCACATTCATCCGCTATATGGGAAGGTCTATACAGCTCTTGTCTTAATAGGTAAGATGAAGGAATTGACCTTGAATTTCACTTCCTGTTAACTGGCACCATTTCCAGATTCTATTTTCAAATCTGTAACAGAAGGGAAGGTTGGTGTGCAGTTCCTAGTCCAATTCCCTATTTCTGGCAATTCTTCATCTTCTGGCCGTGCTCTACTTTGATTAAGTGTTTTTCCCAACATTGTTTCCAGGTTTTCTGGTATCAAGCCAAAGAACTGAGCCAATGTTGTACACTGAGAACTGCACTCGTCAGCCAGCACTGCGACCAGGTAATGTTTTCTTTGCCCTTACTTAACAGCAATTTACCTGTGCGAGGTACCACTCTCCTCACAATGCACTTTGCCGTCACCTGTTTTTTCCTGTGTTCTTCCAGTTATTAGCAGTGATTTGAAATCTCCGTCTCAGGGAACAGCTCCAAACCAGTGTTTCAGAGAGGGTCTCCTCTTGTCAGAGAGTCTGTGTCTCAGTTAGTTGATCAGTGGTGGTAGAATTATGGAACAGCTTAACGCTTCTAAAATAGGCTTTTAGAAGATTAGGGATTTAATCTATGCGTTAAAGCCTGGCTCTATGTCTTTCTGCTTTTCCTCCATCTAACTCTTAACTATCTCATATTAGTGTCAATTCATACAAGACACCAATATTAGGTTATCTGTCAGAATTACTATAGAAGGCTGCTAAGGGTTTTAAAAATATTTCACTGTATCTCCATCAGTATTTAATGAATAGTTGTGGAAGGCTCCCTTGGGGCCTGCAAACCAGCTGTCATTTTGAACCAGAAATCTCTGATCATAAAATTTCAAAAATAATATCTTTTACTATAGCTGACAGTAAATTCTTAGCACGGAAGCTGTTCTGTGTGGCAGAGATTCATTTTAAAATGCATTTGATGTGTCAAAATTCCTCCTCAATTACGTAAATTGAGAGATTGAAGTACGTTAATTTCAAGGATTCCTGTAAAAAAGAGCCATATAAGAGAATTCCTTAGTGAAAAAAGCAAGTTTCTAAGAACATCTCTTTTAAAAACTAAGTGAATTAGTGGGACATGCATATATTCTATAGATGCTCCTTACATTTGTTTAAATAAAATATTTTAAATACAATGTCTTACATTATTATCTGCACATAATCTTTTGTGGTACCAAAATTATTAATCAATTGATGGCTCAGTTTCAAACTACAATCCTCTACTTGCCGAAATATGTCTGTGTTTAAGGAACTCAACAATAAACAGAAGTCACATATTTTATTACCCTGTAGAATATATTTTAAAAATTCTCAGGTGTGTTGTGCAAATCTGGTTTTCAAAAGCATTTTTTTTTTTTTTTTTTTGCTACGCGGGCCTCTCACTGTTGTGGCCTCTCCCGTTGCGGAGCACAGGCTCCGGACACGCAGGCTCAGCAGCCATGGCTCACGGGCCAAGCCGCTCCGTGGCATGTGGGTTCCTCCCGGACCGGGGCACGAACCCGTGTCCCCTGCATCGGCAGGCAGACCCTCAACCACTGCGCCAGCAGAGAAGCCCCAAAAGCACTTTTAACAGTAGACAAAGTGTATTGTTTCGAGGAGAAAAAGAACATAGCTCTCTACTTCAGAACATGGTTTATGAAGTATAAGGTTTTTTCCTCCATAAAAATAGTATCAGCCTTTCTTGTGCAAAATGTCTAGATGTTGCAGCCCTGAAAAAAATCAAGAATACAACTCTTCTGATAGAAAATACTCGTTCTGTTTTTCACTACAGTGACAATGGCAAATGACTGAGGGAAACTGCCATCTCTTATAGTCAAACTTTTTCCATATTTTTGTACTTAGAATGTGATATGTTTATAATTCGTATTAAATTGTACTTTTTAATAAAAATTATAGCAGTATATAAAATTAACATGTGGTAGAAAATAATTATAGCTGTCATATTTTTAATCTGTACCAGAAACTGTAGGAAGAAATCTTAATAAATTATCTTATATATTTTTCTCAAACATCCTGCAGAGGAAGAGATTTATAGCCCTGTTTTGTTTTTTGGATGTGGTATCTTTGTGTCAGATAACTGTTGAGTGACTTATCAGGACCACAGAACAATGGACTATATTCCATAAGCTTAGTCCTCAAAAGACATTGGCTGTTGGAATCCCTACAGTTAAGTCCCTTAAAAACTTACAGACACGCTATAAAAGATATATGGAATACTGTTAAAAATAAAAGTCTAGTTCACGGTGATTTACTCTATATCAAATGTTTTTTACAGAAATTATTGTAGTTTTATTCTTCAATATTATACAAATTTTCAAAGTTCCCTTTTCTTTGTACTTAGATGCTTATATATACAATTTGATCATTTGTCTTCTAGAGTAAGTAAATATTATGGAAAATTTCCAAAGTCAGTGGTGAAATTGTGACATTAGTCTGTATAAAATAATAGGTTCTACTTGGGTTAATAATTGCATGGGTCCACTCCAGTGATATGTAAACCTATAATTTTATGTCTAAAAATTAGTTATGGATATCATTCAGGTTTACAGTCCAACCGGGGACATTTAGAGCTGTGACTCCAAATCAGCCAACAAGCTATCAAAAGTAGGTATCTTTAAGTATGGTTGTATTTCAACACATTTCTCATTATGTGGTCTATAATACAATGATACTTATAGATTTTTTTAAAAAAAATTTTACTCAAAATAATAAGTTCCATTTATTGAGTTTTTTGTTCTCAGTGCTGATCAAGTTTCTCTAGTTTAACAACTATATATACAATTTTATGCAAATGAGGAACATTACAAATTACTTTGTGTAATGGTAGCTCCTATAGGATGTTAACCTGGAAATCTCAGTGTGTTAACATAAGAAATGTTTATTTTTATGCAATGATAATTTCTTTTCCTTCACTTAATTAAATCCACTTTTTTTTTTTAAACCTATAAGGTACTTTATGGCTCTCTGCTGACTCCATTTACACGTTCTTCCCTATCTAGATTCACTTTCAATATGCACTTACACATTTTCTTCTAGCCCAGCAGCAGGTAATATCCCAAACTTGGATCAATGCAGTTTTCTGCCTTTAAAAACACACACATAGACACACACACACACACACACACACACACACACACACACACACACACACACACACACACACACACACACACACACACACACACACACACACATATTGATGAGTGCTGAAGAAAATAATGCAGTAATGCACCAGCACAGGTTGTAGTCATTATACATTCTTAGTACATCATGAAAGGGGTTCTTAATGCTTTCTGACACTGCAGTTGTTCCCTAATTAGCTCTTTACAATATTCTCCACAGTAGCTGTTTCAAATTCCTCAATTCCCTTGAAATTTTTAACCTGGTTACCTAGGATAAAATATGGAGATAGAGATAGAGACAGAGATAGATAGACAGGCATCTCAATTTTCCATTTAAAAATCTTAAAAACCTATTGCTTGAAAACCCTTAGTAATTGCAAAAGATAATGGCAGCTATTTTATGATAAAACCTTCTGTATAATGTTGAAATATGTCAACCTTTCTGGCTTAGTTTAGCCAAACCTTGTGAAAATGAAGAACATGAAACAATATGTCAATATTTATTGAGAATTCATTCTTTAACAGATATTGTTATAGATACCATAAGTATTTTAATGACTATAATTCAAAAACATTTTGAAATAAATGCTATTATTACATGCATTTGATAAATTTGGAAACATAATGGATAAGTTAGTCAAGGTCACACAACCAGGAAGTGGTGACAAAAATTCAAATCTTGCCCTAAAGATCACACTCTTAACTGCTATACAAATAGATTTTTCTTATCTTTTGGCTTTCCTGTCTTTGTTTATTGACTCTGTGGACTTTGATGCTCTTTTCTTAAACTAAACAATGCTTATGAAAATATTCATTAAAGGTACTTTTAAGTGCATTGAGGAATACATGGCTACATTAATTTAAAAAGGAGATCAATAAGCACAGTCTTATTGAATGTTGGTATATAGCTAGTATAAGGCTTATTTTTAATTTTCAACAACACCTTTAAAGACCATACTGGTTTGAGCTTTTCTGATAAAAATATTGATTTCTCTTCTATCAACATCAAATTCTCTCTTTCCACAGCACAAGTTTTCTATTTAATTATTTAATTATTTTCTGTGTTTTAATTTTGGCACATCATGCAATTAATATTCCCTAAGTTCATAATCACTTCTCACACTAAATATCTTAATTTGTGTTCTCCCATGTCACAGAATGCCCTTTGCATATCTAAATCAAACTTTCCTTTACTGCTAGATTGAATATGACCTCCTATATGAAATATTATGCATGTGTTCATCTTATTTGTATCTTGTCTCTCAAACATTAAGGCACTTTAAGTCACCTCATTCAGATTAATATTTGTATTATCAGTTACTTGGATACTTTTATATTTCAAATAAAAAAATACTTAGCTCAAACTCTGATTTCTGTATTTCAATTACATATTTCAACATTTTATTCCTATTTAGTACATTAACTTTTACTTTTTTAAAAACAAACTTCTGTATAGCATTCTATCATATTAACATATCAGAAGTTAGAGAATAGTTTATATCAGAAGTTAGAGAATAGTTTATATGTAAATTCAGTACCTCATATATAAATCAGCACAGTACTAGTATTCAGTAAATGTATTCATTGATTATTAATTGTTATATTTAACTACAATAAATATATATACATTTTGGATGCACATATTAGCTTACACTATTTCTAAAGAAGTATGTTTAATATAAAATGAGACTACCAGAATATTGATGTAATCAGTATTCCTTCTATGTACTTCACAAATTATGAGCATTTCTTTATTTTTCTTTTCTTTTTATTGTTTACTTTTTATATCTGACTTGCACCATGCTGGGAAATTCACCTGATATTAATGTTAATTCATTTTTCAAGGTTAAGAGAAGTAATAGCTTTCGTTATCTGTAGTAATCATGTAAATGCATTAAAGCACATAAAGAACACAAAAACTAAAATTTCTTATGAATGCCTTTTTTTTATTAAAAGCTTAGACTATTAAAAAAATAAATATCTGAATTAATAGAAGTCAGTGAAACTCTGCTCTGTGATTTTACCACTGTTAAGCTCCTTTCAGTCACATATACAAGCCAACTATAAAAATGACAAAAGATGAAATGCTTTGTTTACAAATCTGATGACGTGTTTCCATTATTGAGGTCACATAGAAGAGGTGTTTTGGCTGTCTGCCAGTGCCATGTGGGTACTTAATTCCATTTTTATTTGGATCTCTGTGACCTAGTCTTCACGGCTACATCAATGATAAACGAACATCTCATTTTAGTAACATATACTATAGTAACTGGTATCTGCAGTTTGGCACATTGCTAATTAAATATTGATTTGTTGAATGAACTCTAAGCCTTCAGTATTTTTCTAATTAGAATAATGACTTGTCCATATGCTCGCAGTTATGTTTCTCTTTAAAAAGTAAAAGACATATAGAAGTAGTTCAAAAGTGTAAATTATTAAGCATATTGTACTTCAAGGTATGGTTAATAAATTAGACATATTGTAATAGGTTCAGGCAAATTGCTTTTATTGCTTATAATAAAGAAAGATTTCATGCTTCTAATCCATTTTGGTAATGGCAAAATGCAGCATTTAATAGTAGTGGTACTGCCTTAGGATAATACATTTACTCAGGAGATTTTACTCCATTCTGAGTGAGAAGCTATCCAACTGGATTACTGTAGGTCGTATTAAAACTGAAAAGCCTTAAATGTCTAAAGACAAAATTATTTTTCATTTTAAATTGTTATAAATAAATCTCTGTCAGTTGAATTATCTCTAATCAGTATTGCATATAAACAGAATTCTTTATATAATGGAATCTCTTTAACACTCCCGAGTCTGGAAACTAGTTAAACATGAAGTCCATCATATATTAGAAAACATGAAAAAGGCATCAAATATGACAGCTTTGTAAGACTTTTTTTTTTTTTTTTTAACAGTAAGGGAGTTCTAGGACATAGAGTTTCATGGACACTTTTAATAGGTCTTGACCATGAATTGCCCTTTGAAGAATAAGATGAAGCTTAGGAAGCAAATGCTGATGTTGCAAAAAGACATAAAGTGATGACTGTGCTTTAAAAGATTTTCCCAGAGGTTATCACTTTTTTTTTTTAAATCCACAAAATTATTTGAAGTACTGTTCTTCTTCCTCTCTTTTTTTCCTTCTTTTTAAACTCTCTTTACATAACTTTCTTCTTCTTAATTTGTTAGTTTGGTTGCAAATGTTTCTTAAATATAGAGTAGATTTACAAATATTTATGAATGATATGGGATGTAGAGAACAAAATGCAAAGGCGCTATCTTAAGAAATAGAATGTAATTGTTATCTTTGAAATATCACTTACATCTCCCTTCCTGACCCCATCCCTTTCCCAGCCCCACAGTAGAAAACATTATTCAAATTTTATGTTTATAATCTCATTGCTTTTCTTTATTTTTCCCCATGTATGCTGGTTTCCGTGGTCATATATTGTTTAGTTTGGTATTGTTTTAAACTATATATAGCATAGGTATTTTTCTGTGATTGATTTTTCACTCAGTGTTTTATCCCAATTTAGCATACCTAAAAAGAACTATTCATGTTTGCCTTTTTTTTTTTTTTTTAACTTCTGGGTAGTGTTCCATTTTATGAACATAACACAATTTATCTATTTTACTCTTGAATAACACATATTTCCTTCAGTTGGGCCATGAGAAACAAAACCACAATAAATATTATTTTACAATGATTTTTTTTTCTTTTGAACATAAGAGCGTTTTTTGAGTGCATAAAAAGTAATATTTCTGGATCATAAATATTGAAGAAGAAAACCCAAGCCAAAGTGGTTAGCTCACCCCTTTATTAAGAACACTGCAAGGTAAAAACAGCTTTAGAATACTGCTGTGTCAGACAGCATGTGTTCTGAAGAATTTGTAGGTTAGACAAGCTAAGGTCATAATCAGGTTGATTTTATGGCTTGCTCACTCTTCAAAATCTCGGGAATTATGGGTAATTCAGGTTGTATTTGTCATGTGATAGGATGATGGGCTTTCAAGGCAGGAATTAAGGTTTTATCAGGTATTAGTTTCTAGGATTAGCAAGAGGGGTTAGGAACAACAGTGTGGAACAATGTTTAACTGAGATTGGTCAAAAAAAAAAAAATCGGTCCTTCAGCATTCCTCAGTGTTTAGCTGAAACACTTTAGGTTTCAGCTAAACATTTTAGGTTTCAGGTAGAGCTTTACCTCAATGTTTCTGAAAAATCCCAAATTATTTCCAGAAGTGATTATTCCAATTAAATTCCAATAAAAATATATGTGATCCTATTTCCACACCCTACCAATACTTGATATTTTCTGGTTTTGTTTGCATTTCCCAGACTATTGATTAGGTTTTTTATCTCCTCAAATATTTATCAGCCATTCTTTTGTTCTTTTTAGCTATTTTAGTGTTTCTCTTGTTTTGCTTTTGCATAGTCAGTATTTCTTATTGCTCCAAAGAAGGACTTTCTGTGTTCTGATTTGTTGTTTTTTATTATCTGTCAGGATATCTATGTCTTTATCTATTGTCTATCAATCAATCTATCATCCATTTATCTAACCTGTCTAATCTATCTATATAATGTTATCTCACATTTTAGTGGCCTGATCCTTAATTTCCATTATTGTATCTTTATATGAACAAGGGTTAGTTATTTAGCTGTGATCAAATGTTGTCAATCTTACCATTTGTAGTCGATATTTTATATCTTAGAAGTATTTCCCTATCTTGATTCATGATATTATTCTATTTTGCCTTTTACAATTTTATTGTAATTTATTCTTTCATATTAATGATTTAGTTATTTGGGATTAAAATTTTATGGATAGGGAAAAGGATGGCATACAATTCCCTGTTTTATCAAATAGGTATAAGCAGTTGACATTAATCCATTCGTTAAGAAACATTTCCCCCCATTCTGCAATGCCAATTTGTCATAAAACAATGTTCCATATGTTTAGTTCTGTTTCTGTTCTTCTAATATCATTCATAGTTCTGTTGACTATACAGCATTGTTTAATTTTCTAATCTTTGACATCTAGTAAGGCAAGTTATTTCATCCTGCATGTGCTAAATCCATAGTTATCAGCTAAGAATGATTACCCCTCCCCCCAATCTCAGGACGTTTTCCAACATCTGGAGATATTTTGGTTGTCACCTGGGGAGGGTGTGCTACTGGCATCTAATGGTTAGAGGCCAGGAGTGTTGCTAAACACCCTGCACTGCACAGGGTTACCACACTTCCCCCAGCAAAGAATTGTCTGGTCCAAAATGTTAGTATGGCCAAGGTTGTAAAACCCTGAACTAAATGGATGACGCATTGGGATGTCTTTCTGAAAAGGGAATTGTATGGTCCATGTGTGCAGTAGGATTCAATACAGAAATGTTTACTTCCTTCTTTATCTCATTTTATTCTCTTAGTTGTCTTCTTGCTTTTCTTCAATGCCCTTTATTAAATTTCCATTAGTCTATTCTGTCTTGCAATTTAATTTAGTCTTTATTAGTGAGAGTTTCGTATTTTTTTTCCTGAGTGCCTTGAGAGGTAATACAGAGTCTGAAAAAGGAAGATCACAGTCTCTTTTCCTTTCACTTCTTTCTTGAGTTTAATCAACTTTTTTTTCATTTCTTCCTTATTTGATTTTGTTCCCTTTTTTTTCTGACTCAAGGTGATTTTCCCTATCCTGAGTATATATTTATATATAATTATATAGTATTGTATCTAAAGGAACTGAATAAGATTATTCAATTTGAGTGCAGTCTTTTGTTTTATGGTGATTTTATTCAGGGAGAAAGTTTCATTCCTTCAGGTATATTATGTTGCATTTAAAAAGATTGTTCATGGATTTATTTCATTTTGGTCAATTTTGGGTGGTATACAGGATACCCAGTTTAATGAAATTTACTTCTCACAGGGTAGCAAAATCCAGATTTTTTAGTGAATATGATTTTCTTTAAAGATAATAAAAGAGACTGTGTTCTCTGAATTATGGCTCTTTATTGTCATGAGAGACCTTATGTTTACCCCTTTTAATTATTTCCTTCTCAACCAACTAAATGTCAAAAAGTACCACTTCATCTATTTTCTTCTTTATAATGTCACAGAAACTATGCTTTTTAAAGATTGACACTTCAAATTAATAGATTATAATTTCATTCCATTTATATCAGTGTTTCTCAATTGGGAAGGGAGGGACAGTTTTGTCTCAAAAGGGGCATTGTACAAGGTCTAGAAACATTTTTTGGTTGTAAAAACCCCTGGGGGCAGGGGGGGAGGGGCAGAATTTTGCTACTAATGTGTTCTACTTGGTAGAGGCCAGGGATGCTGCCAAACATTCTACAATGCACAGCCAGCCCCCACTTCCCCCCAAGAAAGAGTCATCTGGTTCCAAGTGTCAATCCATTCGGGTTGGTTAGCCCTGACTTGTGGCATACACTTCTAGTACTTCCAGACTTAGGTCAGGTTTACTCTTCCTGGTAGTGGTTTTAGATCAAATGTATTACCTCCCCCTTTTCTGTTTCTCATGACCTTTTCCTCCACACACTTGCTCATCACAAACCCCTGCATTAGGGCAGGAACAAAGGTGGTACTTCCTAGGAATCATTGGTTTGCTTGGAGTTATTTTGAATTTGGGACATTTATTGTCTACAGATTATAATGAAAGCATCATTTTGTGTACCTGTGCTTGTCCTATTAATAGTTTGTAATGTTTTGGTGGAACTACAGAAAAGGTAGAATGAGACGAGACAGCTGCCATTTTCTTCAAATATCCAGAAGCCTTCCTCCAGGATCACCTTAAACTATATTTTTTTCTTTGATATTTTACAGACTACCTAGTGATTATGAATTTGGGTTGCAAATTCATGTTAGTGGAAATTGTGGCTTCAAATTTTTTAAGGAGATTTTTGTCTCCAGCCACTGCCAAATGGCAGGGTAGCAAATGTTATCGCTGTCTTCAGTGGTTGAATAAGTCTATTTGTAGCTCACATTTCACTGAGAGTCCAGCTTTACCTGCTTGTATATTCTACTGACTGCATTTTAGTTACATTCTAATTTTCTTTTTCCTTTCCTCAACGCCAGGAGAGGCAAAGGGGTTTAAAAAGGGAAGTCCAGTTTTTCTAAGGGCTTGGCATATACCCTCATACAGAAGATGAGCCCTGAGGCTCTAACTACTTGTGTTCCTACTATTATTTCAAGCTTATCTTAATCACAGAATTCGAAACAGACCATTTCAAAGATATATATTTTTGTAGAAACGTTTATAGGACCAAAGAATATTTAGAAAATTCTTGTTTTTCTGGAAACAAAAGTATATCTTGTTATCGGGTTAAAAATAATTTTACCCGACTTCATTGATAGTCAACCAAGAAAGGCAAATAACTAGGTTTCCAGGAGAGGTTTTACTCCCATCTAAATCTTATCAATACATCACCTGTAACAAGTCATGCTGATAGTATTTGCCTCTGATAGGATGTGATGAAAATGGCACTTTACACCTCTGGTCTTCCTCCTTGAAACACATAACTCCAGTCTAATCATGAGAAAAATATTGGAAAATATTTTGAAGAATAAGGGGCATTCTATAAAATACCTCACCAGTACTCCTCAATACTGTCAAGGTCATCAAAGACAAGGTAAATCTGAGAAGCTGTCACAGTTCAGAGGACCCTAAGGAGACACGACAACTAAACGATATTATCCTGGATGGGTTCTTGGAACAGAAAAATCACATTGACTTAAAAAAAATAAAGAAATTTGAATCAAATATAGACTTTAATTAGTAATGTATCAATATTAGCTTATTAACTATATAAAATGTACCATGTAAGATGTAAATGTAAGATGTTAATAATAGAGGAAACTGAGTTCAGGGTATATAGGACTTCTTCCACTGTATTCTTAATTTTTCCAAAAATCCAAAACTGGGCTAAAATTTAGAAATAAACACAAAAATTTCTATCAAAATACTTCCTCATTTAATAGAAATGCTAGTTTTGTTCCCAAACGATGTTGTAAATCTCATTATGCAAAGTAGTTTTGTTCACTTTAGGTTTGAGACAGTGTTTCCATCACACTGCACTGTTGTGCCATGCTATATTGCATACTCTCTTCTAAGGTGGCCCAGACATAGAGGTTGCACTTGATCTAAGGCAAGAAATAATTAGGAAGGTATCATAGTTACTACTTAGAAAAACATGGTGGTAGAAGCTTTACTGGAAAAGAAAGTTGTTCATAGGGCAGAAGCAGAACATAAGAGCAAGGTGAATTGCTCTTTCCTGTGAATATTTAGGAAAAGGAAGAGTGTAAAATATTGGGGAAATTTTAATTGGGGAGTATTTTAGAATATATGGCAATTAAGAACAAAGAGAAAGATTCAAAAGGAAAAATGAGGAAAAGTTATATATCATTTCTACTTGCATTTCCCCTGCTTCTGCCTTCCTTAGATTTTGTACCAGAACCTACTAACAATTTGTTCTTATTGGGGAAGTTTGAACCTTGTACCAACTGAGACACTCCAGGCCTCAGCTTCACTGTTCACTTCCCTTAGATTTAAATCAGTTGCTCAACACAAAAATCTAGTGGTTTTATCCTGATAACTATTGTTAATTCAATTAAATTATGCCAGTCTAGTATCTGTATTGCCAGCTGAGTTCAGTAGTTTTATGTATTTTATCACTATTATTGTTTTAACATTATGCATGACTAATGCCAATATTGTAGCATTATAGTATATATATAACTGGGCTTATTTTTCCCCGTTATGCAACACAATTCTATCCCAAATCCATATTTGCTTATTAACCACAGCTTATTAAAGTTGATTAAATTGGCTATGGTATTTTTTCACTATCATAACTGCCAGCTAACTTCTCTCCACAGAACCAAGCTCTACTAGCATTCCCTACTGAGATGTCTTGCTCCTCTGATTTGTTTTTTATGTATTAATTTACCTTATTTACCCCTTTTTTTTTTTTCCTTTATAGGCAGCTGGTAATTTGAACAATTTTGGTATTTTTTTCTAACTTTAAATTGGACTTGTGGATAAGTCATGCACTACTTCCTGATTATCACCACAAAATTCTCACCTTTACTCAAGCACAGGTGACATATAACAATGTATTGTTATCAATACATTATTATTTTGATTAATGCGTTGTCTAGAATAGACCAAATTTAGCAGAAAACGTTTCCTAAATGCTATATTTTATCTAAACAATAAATCCTGTGCCTAGTTTAAAAATTCTAAATGTAATGTTCAAAATGGATGCCTCCTTAAGGAACCAGAATTACTTAATTATTTAAATGGAATTTTCTACTGTGCTATGAATTTCAGGAAATCCTAACTAGGTAAACTAGGGAAGTTAAAATTAGTACTAGAAAAGAGTAAAACCCTGTTGTGATGGGAGGCTAAAATGGTTCAAGTGTCCCTTTTCTATCTTTTTGGAATAAAAAAAGCAACTAAGTCTACGTATAGACGTCTGAGGCACATGGCCCTTCTGCTCACCAGATGCCTTGGCAGTGACAGCCCATCTTATTCTAGACACAGGAGAATAATTTGTAGACGGGGGGGAAAGTCATGGACTATAGTAAAGGCATGAACCCTAACTCTGAGAATGGGGATAAGTTTAAGAGTAATAAGTTGAAACCCAAGCAGACATCCTAAATAATATATAATATTTCCTGAATTCAAATGATGTACAGACTAGAATAAGTTTCCTATACTCTACCATGGAAAGAAATTAAAATATGTTATCTCACTCACTAATGCATCATTGATATCAAGGCCTTATTATTTCTACTTTCTTCACCTTCTCTCTTTTTGCTCTTGTTTAAGAATCTCTTGCAAACATCATTATTCTTTATAACAACCAAATCTTTCTCTTGTTTTTGAACCAAGCAAAGAAAACTACAATGTTTCATTATGTCACAGTTTTCAAGTAATTTACTAAGGGGTGGTCAAGAAATCTTAGAAACTATCACCAAATTTTCTTTTTTTTAAAACTTTTTATTTTATATTGGAGTATAACTGATTAACAATGTTGTGATAGGTTCAGGTGTATGGCAAAGTGATTCAGTTCTACATTTTTCCATTTAGGTTGTTACATAGTATTGAGCCGAGTTCCCAGTGCTGTAGAGTAGGTCCTTGTTGGTTATCCATTTTAAATACAGCAGCACTATCACTAACATTTTCATCATCATAGTAATATCATTATGGATCTTTAATAATTTTGAGTAATGAAGAATCTATTAAAATTACTGAGGATTTAAAAAAAATACTAAACAACAATTTATTGAATATTGAAAAATGACAGTCACTTGTAAATTATAGAATAATAAACATATCATACCTATCATATTTGTTAATTTTAATGTATTATTGAATATTCTCTATTACAGAGGAGAAACATCCAATTCACACTTCCTTATATGTAAATACACACACAATATATCCACCAATAAATTTATAGCATTATTTTCATTAGATTGTGTATTAGTGTTTACATTATTATGGCTATATGATATTTTACTTACAACTGAGCCTGTAGTATACCTGATTGTATTTTTTGTTTTTACAGTAGTTATTGAAAATTGCTTCATTTTTGTTGTTTTGTTCTCTTTGTGTTTCTTGCTAACTGAATCCTAAACTACCACCAGCAGGATACATGCTCCCAATTTGTGAAAATATAAATGTCCTGGATCCCTTTGCATTGCTGGGGCTGGATGGGACGTGCTCTAGGCCTGTTGCACACCTCTCTTTCATTATTACCCTTGGAATTCATCCTCTGTAAATTCCTTATATGGAATTTACATTTTCCTTTTTTATTTGGTTCCACATTTTAGTGAAATGCTTTCTTCAGTGGCTTCCCCCACACAGGCATATTGTTCTGGACTATGTTGATTATCTAAATTTATAGTTCATAGGTGATATTTTTGCACGTCAAATTTAGAAGGAAAACTATTTGCCACTAAAAATTTTGAAAACATTTGTTCAGACTCCTGGGTTCACAAGAAGTTGGATGTTGTTCTAATTTCTGTTCTTTTTTTTTTTTTGGCGGTACACGGGCCTCTCACTGTTGTGGCCTTTCCCGTTGCGGAGCACAGGCTCCGGACGCGCAGGCTCAGCGGCCATGGCTCATGGGCCCAGCCGCTCCGCGGCATGTGGGATCTTCCCGGACCGGGGCACAAACTTGTGTCCCCTGCATCGGCAGGTGGACTCTCAACCGCTGCGCCACCAGGGAAGCCCTCTGTTCTTTTCATGTGGACTTTTTTCCTCCTTTCTGAAGGCTTTTAGTATCTTTTCTTTGCCCCTTTTATTCTTTAATTTCACAATGGCTTGCCTTTGTGTGCATATTTTTTAAATGAAATATTTGAAATAGAAAGTCTTTTTCATCTGGAAACACTTATCCTTTGTTTCTAATAAATATTTACTGTAAACTTTTCTTTCTACTTTTACTCTTCTTCCTTTCTAAGACTATGGTTTATGATGGATTTCATGAACTGATTAAAAATCTTAGTCTTCCTATCTCATATGTGTATGTGTGTGTGTGTGTGTGTGTGTGTGTGTGTTTTAATTTCTGATCTTCATATTTTGAATTTGTTTCATTTTGTGTGCCATTCATTTCTTCTTTCACGGGTGTAATACATTTTCTCTCTAAGGATAATTGTCCTTCTTCTCCTAAGGATATTGCCTAAGTTTCCTCCAGGTTCTGTTTGCTAGTCTCAGTCTTCCCTCTTACGGATGTTCCTCAAATGCTTGGTGATCCATTGATCATGGTATCCACAAAATGATTCAGGATTTCTTTGTGTCTGTTGATTTGGCTTGGTGGCTAACAGGCTTTACCTCTTTACCACAGGACAACTGAATGAAATATTTATTTGGTTGACTCTGAACTTTTAAGTGTTCTTGTCTTTGTGCTCAGGCTGCTCAGATTAACCAGAGAAAAACATTTCATTTTCCTGTGTCTAGAATAACACTGGCTCTCACTGTCATGGCATCCAGTGAGGGGAAGGGCCATGTACCTCACAGTCTTATATAGATAGACTTAGAATTGCTTTTTTTTTTGCTTTTTTTTTCTTTTCAAAGAAAGTATACCACGTTTCTGTCATGGTGAAGGAGGGCCTACAAAGCCTTTAGATCTAAATATTTTTTCAAAAGACTTTTAGCTACTTCTGTTTTAGATCCACACTGACATCACTTTTTTAAATGTCTGATATTGTCCATTCTTTAACCTTGCATATTTCCAGTTCTTCTGAAAACAGTTTTGTTTTCGTATTTTGCGTTTGTTAATTGCAGTTAGCATACATCCTTCTGCCTTTCAGCTTTGAAAATTGGATTTCTGTCATATTTTTTCCCTTTTTCTTGCTCCCTGTGAGATTTCACCTGAAAAAAAAAATCCTTTTACACTTATTTACCAGTGTTTGAGGAAAGAACAGGGAAAATTACTCTGCTGTCTTGAATGTTAATTAGAAGTGCTATACTATTTTTTTAAAAAATGCGTGTGGATTAACATAGGAACACCTTCCAAACTGACATATTTATTGTTTATTATTTGGGGCATTTTTTTCTTACTTACCTCTTATTCTTTTTTCATACATTTTTTTTGCAGTAAAATTTATACCTATTTATATGGTCTACATGTATTATTGTCAATATCTGAAAGTTTTACAAATGTTTTTTCTAAATAGCTTAGAATAATTCTTTTGAATACTATTCATAAATTACATGTATGAGCTTTTAGTATTGTAAGTAAACTTACCATATATCAGTACTTAGAATTTTCCATATTTCTGCTAATTTTTATTATATTCTTAAGGGAAAATATGTGTGAGTTTTTCTGAACAGCCTGGCCATTTGAGAAGCATTTATCACAAAAACTGTTTTGGCATTGTACCGTTTGTTTCCTAGACAATCACAGAGCAACATATGTAATTATACCATTGAATTTTAAAGTGTTCATAAACATTGCCACAAAGTATTACTAACTAAAGCTTATTTAACAACATTCAGTGAGATTTGTGGATATGACGAATTTCCTCATCCAACATTTTACAGGAAAATTGCAACTATAAAGCCCTTTGTGTTGTGCAGCAGTTACACAGAAGAATTTCCCATACAGGATGCTTTACTCAGCTACAAAATTGGTGCATTCACAGATATAAAGTAGGCTTCTTCAGAAAAATATTAACTTATTAACTCAGATACTTGAAGTAAAGGAGGAAAAGAGACTAGTTCTACCTGTATATGGATACATTTATTATATAATAATGTAGATTTGGGAATTCTTTGTCCTCCCCTTATATTTCTACACTCTCAGATCATTTATGTGATTTCCATGTGCCAAAACACTACCTGAGCTCTAACTTCCAGCCCAAAAGCTACCAATTACACCTAGTCTTCCCTGAATAATTCAGCCGAAAGTCACCTCTTTCACTTTTGATTACACATAACAGTCTACTGCATTCATTTCATGGCATTCATTACAACAATATGTCCCTCAAAATCACAGACAGAATGATACCACATTGTAGGGTATTTTATAAACAGGAATAAGAAAGAGGGAAAAAAATTGACACACATATATAACTACTTCTGTCCAATATTCTTCTGTTTTGTAGTAAATTACATATTTTCTATGGTTGTAAGTGCCCCTTCCTTGGGCTTTTTGGATTATACCACCATTGATTTTTGTTAGCTCACTATCGAGTTATAAATTAGTATATAAATTACCATCCTAATCTACTTTTTGAATACATAGCAATATATTCATATTGAATAGAACAGATAGCTGAATTCAAAATAAAGGCATCATATTTGTTTTAAGGAAAAATCTTGTTTTCCAGGTACTTTCTTTCTCTTGAAAATCAGCCACTGGAATTCTGCACATTTCCATTTTCAACTGATAAAAAATTGAAAACTCTTAATTTACTAAGGATCAATTTGCCGACTAGCATTGCTGTTTAAAACATTTGACTGACCAACTAATTCACCAATGAATTTATTTCTTTTAATTATTTTATTTTAATTTATCCTTTTTTATTTTGCTTTTAGGACAGTATTTTAATGATCTCAGTATGTCTCTGCCCAAGCTCTCCTCCCCATATTCATGCATTGTAGGCAAAGTGGATTTTTCACTGCAGTATCAGGAGGAAGCGTGATGAGTCATTATAAATGGCTGCTCAGTGAAGCATTGAACTTAAAACTGCTATGAGACATTTGTCTTTCTAAAATTTGACTCCAGATGTCTTCTTACTTCTGATTGTCACCTCCTCTCAATTTATTTTGCCCCCTTTTTTATCTTTCTGCTTCCCTCAACAATTCTTAAAACTACCTCATTATCAACAACAAAGATTCTTGCTCTATAGCAGAAATCTCTGGTCCCCCAAAAGCAATTTAATGTCTCTTTTTATATATTCAATTGTGTTCTACCTAATAACAGTGCATACTCTTCCTGGTCATATTTTAACCGTTGTTCCTCATAGGTTACTGTAAGTGAAGGACAAAATTACAGATTTATATTTTGCAGGTGTATGAACTATGTCAATACCTTAGAACACTGAAGAACATACAGTAGCTATTTCTTTAAAAAGTTACAAGATTACAGAAGAGTAGAGAAAATAATACAACAAACTTATAAGTCCAGTACCCATTATATCAGTTTTTAACATCTTCCCATATTTTGCTCAAAATTTACTTTATGTATTATGCAAAATTTCAAAATCTGTATTGAAAATAAATCACAGTACAAAAGAATGTGAATGATGTAGATGCAGAGTCTAAAGTTGAGCTGTTCATTTCAGTAGCCACTAGGCAAATGTTGCTATTTAAATTTGAATTAATTAACAGTATATACAACAAAAAAGTCAGTTCTTGGTAGTTAGTAGCAAGTAGCTAATGGCTACGGCATAGGACAACCCGGAATATGAACATTACAACCATCAAAGAAATATCTGTTGGGAAAGATATTTCCAACAAAGCATAAATTACAGTTTTAATTTTAGATTGTTATTTTTCTTCTACCCAACTACTGTGCTAATGATAAATTACTGAATTATTAATAATTAAAATTTTGAATACTTACCATTTGAAAGAGACTCTTTTACAAGAAAACGTTTATGTATCAGTTTATAAAATCCTAGTAACACAACGAAGTGGGTATTGATATACAGAGAATGAACAGATTTATTATCACTTAATTACTGATAAGGAAATTGATGTACAGTGAAACTGAGTTAATTTCCCAAAATAAAACAAGTTGCAAACCTAGAATTTGAACCCAGATTTTCTTTCTTCTGAGACTTTCAACTTGATGATCGTTAATTAGCTTAAAATATCAAATTATATTTGCAGAGTTCAAAGAGAACAGACCTTGTGTGCTGTTTTTTCCCCTCTAAGATGCAGGAATTTAAAGTTCATGAGATAATAAGCCATGGGATTCAGATAAACTCTGAGAAGGCTTTTTAGATATGATACTACAGTTGGCACTGAAATTACATTTATTTATAAGTGACCTACTTCCAAAAGAGATTTAGGAGGATGTAAAATTTTTTTAAAAAACAGTGTTTTCAAGACCAAGAAGAGGTGTTGAAGACAGAAGTTTATCAAAAACTGAAAACTGTGAGATTTGTTCACTTGCCACAGTGTCATAAACACTGGTAGAATACCAGAGACTCCCGAGTAAAAGACAAAGGACGTTATTACTCCAGACAAGCAGAACTGCATGCTGACATCAATTCCCCTTGTCCCCAAGGATCCATGGGCATGACGAGTAGTGGCCCAAGAGGAGGCTTTCCCAAAAAGATATTGTCTTAGGAGAGGAATTCCGGGGCTTAGGAAACCCCCATCTTATACAGAGGCTGCTGGAAAACCTGCACAACCTTTGCTCGGGAGAAAGATATTATTCTTATTATCCTGGTCAGGAAACAAAAAATCTGCCCTTTGCCCAAGAGGGAGATACTATCTCTTTTTCCAGGGTTCTTTGCTCTACAGACATTTTTGAAAAGATAGTCCAAGAAAAAAGCTGTCACACAACATGTAGTGACACCGCAGAGAATTGTCCCCTGACAAAATCAACATAGTAGAGAACAGACTTTCCTCTGAACTCCACATATTTATAAATCAAATTCTCACCTGGCTCTCTCTATACCTAATGAAAGGAAGTCCAGCTATTTGTAAAACGAAATAAACTCTTTCCTGACCTTAAGCTATGAAAGTGTTGTGGTATGAGGAGCATTGTGTAATGGAAAATTATGCAAAGGATTTAATCAAGTATTTAATTTACATTAATAAAATGAAACACATGTAGGTGTATTCTGTGTTTTTCCTCCTTAAATCCAAAGGCATCATAGCAAAGAACAGGTTCATAAAACCAATTTTTGGTGAGTGTAAAACTGATGCAAGATTTATTGCTGATAGGTGATTTGACTGAGCCTTATAACTTTTTTACATCTTTAGAAAAATATATTTCTCCTTAGCTTAATACATTTGAAGAAGTACATTTAAACAACTGATAATGTTCTTCCAAAATAATTAAAATCAATCATTTCTTGATGTCATGCCTTAAAATTGAATCCTGCTTTATAACCTTTATTTGCCTTGTTTTATTTTCTTTTTTATTTGCCTTCTTTTAAAGGGTTTAATGTACTACTCTGAATTAGTTCATATTATAAATCCTAAACATAATGATTTGGATTGCACCCAAATGTTCTCTTGACAGGATAATATCTTTATTGTATTCTTGAGAAGTTTCATAGGGTTTTATTAGAAAAGCAACATTTTGGGGAGAAAAAATAATAACAGTAAAAAATAAAGTTCAGAAAAATTTCTGTAAGATATTTTGTTTTGCAAGTTAGACTTCTTGCTTCTTGCTATACATAAAGAATCGAGTTATGACAATGAATAAAATATTCTGACAAAATACAGCAGCAACTATTATATCACATGCAAAATTTAAACTTCCTATGTAACATGTTAAAATGCTTGAAATTAGAATTTCATAGTTCTCAGATGCTATTATAATTTCCTGTTTTCTTGTTGTTTATGTAAGCCATCTCCACGAGATAAGAATTTGGAATTAATCCAACTGAGTAAAGAGAGGAAATTCATATTTAAGAGCCATTTTATTCATTCATCATTGTCTTATTGCACATTTAACATGATTTTATTCCTTTCTAATTCCATTTAATTAAAAATATTTACAAGTACAGCATTTCAAGATCCAGGAATACAGGAAAAAACAACTCTGTAGCCAAAATAGATTTATCAAAATTTTCATTCTGAAATTCATCTAGTTGACCTATAGAACATATTGTATTGGCTTAGAGCCTTTTCTAGTAAAATCACAATTAGTTTACAATTCAATAACCAGTAGAGATTTTGTGAATAAACGTACTAACTACACACAGAAGCCTCAGTTCAGCAGCCTAGTGCATCATAAAAAATAATTTTTGTACACATTTTATCAGACAATATACATGAAAATATAAATCTCTTGAGCAAATAGCCCTAATATAATTTTTAATAAACAAAGAAACAATGCTCTTGAAAATAGCTAAACCCTCAGGACATCTACTCGAAGGGAAACCATACACTTGCAGGTGATTAGGGTCTGATGATAAAACTATACTACAACCAAGTTAACCCAAGTTTATAATGATGTTTCTGAATATTTGACGTTAAAGGTAGTAGAGAGGGAAAATAGACACTAACTCCAAACCACAGTATATTTGATACATGTTTTTGTAGATACCACCTTAGGCAATCCTCACAGTCATCCCTTCATGTACATATTATAATACCTCCATTTCAGAAAAGAGGAAATGGAAACATTATAGTGGAGTGATTAAAGACATGAGTGCTGGGGCTGAAATACCAGGTCAAGATCAGCCTTCACCATATGTTAGTTGTCACACTTGGTAAGGGTAAAATCTGTAGTTTCTTTTCTCATCTGTAGCTGGAGGTGAACATATAATTAAACTTATAGAATCTGGAGGAGGTTTCAGTTTTCTTAAAAAATGTATATGGTGCTTAAGGTTTGGCCCTTTACACAAAAAGTGTTCACTGATTGGTACTATTTGTTTTTATTATGCTACTGCTGTTGTTGGTGTTTTTGCCTTTACTGTTGTTATTCAGTGAAAGATTAAGCAAATTAAAGACAATTCAGCCACTATTTTGGAAAACAGGATACAAACTAAAGTTTTTATGTATACATATATATATACAGATAGATAGATATTTTTTATATGGATTATCTGGATCAGGACTTGGCAAACTATAGCGCATCAGTCAAATCCTGTCTACCTCTTATTTTATTTTATTTTAACTTTATTTATTTTTTTATACAGCAGGTTCTTATTAGACATCGATTTTATGCACATCAATGTATATATGTCAATCCCAATCTCCCAATTCATCCCACCCCCCACCGCCACCACTTTCCCCCCTTGGTGTCCATACGTTTTTTCTCTACTTCCGTATCTCAATTTCTGCTCTGCAAACCTGTTCATCTGTACCATTTTCAAGGTTCCACATATATGCATTAATATACAATATTTGTTTTTCTCTTTCTGACTTACTTCACTCTGTATGATAGTCTCTAGATGCATCCACATCTCTTACAAATGACCCCATTTTGTTCATTTTTATGGCTGAGTAATATTCCATTGTATATATGTACCACATGTCTTTATCCATTCGTCTGTTGATGGGAATATAGGTTGCTTCCATGACCTGCTTATTGTAAATAGTGCTGCAATGAACATTGGGTGCATGTGTCCTTTTGAATTCTTTTCTCTGGGTATATGCCCAGTAGTGGGATTGCTGGATCATATGGTAATTCTATTGTTAGTTTTTTTAAGGAACCTCCATACTGTTCTCCATAGTGGCTGTACCAATTTACATTCCCACCAACAGTGCAAGAGGGTTCCATTTTCTCCACACCCTCTCCAGCATTTGTTGTTTGTAGATTTTCTGATGATACCCATTCTAACCGGTGTGAGGTGATAGCTCATTGTAGTTTTGATTTGCATTTCTCTAACAATTAGAGCAGATTTTCATGTGCCTCTTGGCCATCTGTATGTCTTATTTGGAGAAATGTCTATTTAGGTCTTCTGCCCATTTTTGGATTGGGTTGTTTGTTTTTTAAATATTGAGCTGCATGAGCTGTTTATATATTTTGGAGATTAATCCTTTGTCCGTTGATACGTTTGCAAATATTTTCTCCTATTCTGAGGGTTGTCTTTTCGTCTTGTTTATGGTTTCCTTTGCGGTGCAAAAGCTTTCAAGTTCATTAGGTCCCATTTGTTTATTTTGTTTTTTATTTCCATTTCTCTAGGAGGTGGATCAGAGAGGACCTTGCTATGGTTTATGTCAAGGAGTGTTCTTCCTATGTTTTCCTCTACGAGTTTACAGTTTCTGGTCTTACATTTAGGACTCTAATTCATTTTGAGTTTATTTTTGTGTATGCTGTTAGGGAGTGTTCTAATTTCATTCTTTTACATGTAGCTGTCCAGTTTTCCCAGCACCACTTATTGAAGAGACTGTCTTTTCCCCATTGTGTATCATTGCCTCTTTTGTCATAGATTCGTTGATCATATGTGTGTGGGTTTATCTCTGGGCTTTCTATCCTGTTCCATTGATCTATATTTCTGTTTTTGTGCCAGTACCATATTGTCTTGCTTATTGTACCTTTGTAGTATGGTCTGAAATCGGAGAGTCAGATTCCTCCAGCTCCGTTTTCTTCCCTCAAGACTGCTTTGGCTATTCGGGGTCTTTTGTGTCTCCATACAAATTTTAAGATTTTTTGTTCTAGTTCTGTAAAAACTGCCATTGGTAATTTGATAGGGATTGCATTGAATCTGTAGATTGTTTGGGTAGTATAGTCATTTTCACAATGTTGATTCTTCCAATCCAAGAACATGGTATATCTCTCCATCTGTTGGTATCATCTTTAATTTCTTTCATCAGTGTCTTATCGTTTTCTGCATACAGGTCATTTGTCTTCCTAGGTAGGTTTATTCCTAGGTATTTTATTCTTTTTGTTGCAATGGTAAATGGGAGTGTTTCCTTAATTTCTCTTTCAGATATTTCTGAAAAGTGTGTAGGAATGCAAGAGATTTCTGTGCATTAATTTTGTATCCTGCAACATTACCAAATTCATTTCTTAGTTCAAGTAGTTTTCTGGTGGCATCTTTAGGATTTTCTATGTATAGTATCATGTCATCTGCAAACAGTGACAGTTTTACTTCTTCTTTTCCAATTTGTATTCCTTTTATTTCTTTGTCGTCTCTGATTGCCATGGCTAGGACTTCCAAAACTATGTTGAATAATAGTGGTGGGAGTGGACATCCTTGTCTTTTTCCTGATCTTAGAGGAAACGCTTTCAGTTTTTCACCATTGAGAATGATGTTTGCTGTTCGTTTGTCATATATGGCCTTTATTATGTTGCGGTAGGTTCCCTCTATGCCCAATTTCTGGAGAGTTTTTATCATAAGTGGGTGCTGAATTTTGTCCAAAGCTTTTTCTGCATCTATTGAGATGATCATACGGTTTTTATTCTTCAATTTGTTAATATGCTGTATCACATTGATTGAATGCGTATATTGAAGAATCCTTGCATCCCTGGGATAAATCCCACTTGATCATGGTGTATGATCCTTTTAATGTTTTGTTGCATTCTGTTTCCTAGTATTTTGTTGAGGATTTTTGCATCTATATTCATCGGTGATATTGGTCTGTAATTTTCTTTTTTTGTAGTATCTTTGTCTGGTTTTGGTATCAGGGTGATGGTGGCCTCCTAGAATGAGTTTGGGAGTTTTCCTTCCCCTGCAGTTTTTTGGAAGAGTTTGAGACAGATGGGTGTCAGCTCTTCTCTAAATATTTGATAGAATTCACCTGTGAAGCCATCTGGTCCTGGACTTTTGTTTGTTGGAAGATATTTAATCACAGTTTCAATTTCAGTACTTGTGATTGGTCTGTTTATATTTTCTGTTTCTTCCTGGTTCAGTCTTGGAAGGTTGTACCTTTCTAAGAATTTGTCCGTTTCTTCCAGGTTGTCCATTTTATTGGCATAGAGTTGCTTGTAGTAATCTCTTAGGATGCTTTGTATTTCTGCAGTGTCTGTTGTAACTTCTCCTTTTTCATTTCTAATTTTATTGATTTGAGTCCTCTCCCTCTTTTTCTTGATCAGTCTGGCTAATGGTTATAAATTTTGTTTATCTTCTCAAAGAACCAGCTTTTTGTTTTATTGATCTTTGCTATTGTTTTCTTTGTTTTTATTTCATTTATTTCTGCTCTGATCTTGGTCATTTCTTTCCTTCTCCTAACTTTGGGTTTTGTTTTTCTTTCTCTAGTTCCTTTAGGTGTAAGGTTACATTGTTTATTTGAGATTTTTCTTGTTTCTTGAGGTAGGCTTGTATAGCCATAAACTTCCCTCTTAGAACTGCTTTTGCTGCATCCCATAGGTTATGGATCATCGTGTTTTCATTGTCATTTGTCTCTAGATATTTTTTGATTTCTTCTTTGATTTCTTCAGTGATCTCTTGGTTATTTAGTAACGTATTGTTTAGCCTCCATGTGTTTGTGTTTTTTACGTTTTTTTCCCTGTAATTCATTTCTAATCTCATAGTGTTGGGGTCAGAAAAGATGCTTGATATGATTTCAGTTTTCTTAAATTTACTGAGGCTTGATTTGTGACCCAAGATATGATCTATCCTGGAGAATGTTACGTGCACACTTGTGAAGAAAGTGTAATCTGCTGTTTTTGGGTGGAATGTCCTATAAATATCAATTAAATCTCTCTGGACTGTTGTGTCATTTAAAGCTTCTGTTTTCTTATTTATTTTCATTTTGGATGATCTGTCCATTGGTGTAAGTGAGGTGTTAAAGTCCCCCACTATTATTGTGTTACTGTCGATTTCCTCTTTTATAGCTGTTAGCAGTTGCCTTATGTATTGAGGTGCTCCTATGTTGGGTGCATGTATATTTTTAATTGTTATATCTTCTTCTTGGATTGATCCCTTGATCATTACGTAGTGTTCTTCCTTGTCTCTTGTAGCATTCTTTATTTTAAAGTCAAACAACTAATATATTCTTAAGAAATAATTGCTTTCAGCATTCAGGTGATGTACAGTTTTTATGCTTTACTAGTTTTTATATTTGCTTTATGTCTGGCAAATAACCCACGGCATTAAGTAAAAGCTAGCAATTATTTAAAATTAAAGTTCAAAATTACGATTATTTCCTGATGGCATGTTAAAATTACTTTAAATGACAATTAAAAATAAGGTCTATTTCTGAAAAGAACTGTATCTTCTTCAGGTTGTGTTCCCTAAGAAACAGACTCTGAAATGAAAATTTTCCCACAAGAAGTTTATTAGGAGGGCTTTCAGAATTAAAACTCATGGGAAACTCAAGGGAACAGTTTTGGATATAAGGAGAAATTGAACTGTGACGCATGCAGTCCACAAGTCTTAAGCCCATCCCATGGAGCTCCAGGGTTGTGATGGCATGGCATGCACAGAGAGTATCCGCAACTACTTAACTTCTTGACGTAATTTCACTTGTTTTAGGGGATCTGTATCATTCAAGTTTATCAACAGACACTTTATTTTCAACTTACAAAAATATACTATTATTATCATAAATATTTATTGTGAAGTAAATAACTAGCTCTATCTTAAATATAGCAGAACGCACTAAAGAAATTTACTACAATTCCACTGTTATCCAGTAGTATGAACACTACTGATCAGCAGTCTCCTGGTGGCTACCTACTTTACACAAATATTTTTAAATGATGTTTCTAAAAAAGTATAGTTTGCCCTTTTAGGATTTATTTTCTTTATAATGGTGTTTTTTCTTAAATGAGGTTTTGAATACATTTTCCATGTAGTAGAGAACATTATTCCAAATGTGTTATGTTTTAAACTACTGCATGTTATATATTCTAATAAGGCAGCTATTAACATGTAAATTAATTGGGTGGACCTGATTCAGCAATGTTTTTGTTAAATAGTGGAAAAACACTATTACCAGCACAATAGATAACCTGTATGGCAGTGGTGGCAGAAATACCATAATGGGGCCAATTAAAATAAATGTTTATTATAATTGTTTAGGAACATTTTACTTATGTAAAACTATGTAAAATTTTTACTTACATAAATATATGCTAAGAAAAATGGTAATTACTTAAGTATCAATATATTCTATCAGATGCAAAATCTTCCTTTTTTCCTAGAGTTTCTCCAATACTTCATTTCTATGTTGAACAGATCAGAGCTGGGCTGCAGAGGATAAGTAGCTATGCCCAGTGCATAGTCTTTCTTTTAATTGCATGTGGAAATTAATTTAAATGTTTGAAAATGATTGTTAACCCCTGAAAAGTACCATTTTAGTAAAAGCTTTGAAAAATTCCCACAGGAAGATTCAAAAATAGAATTATAATTCTTATACCTTCTCTCTCTTGAGTCCTTCTCATTATTACTATAAATTCCAGCATAAAAATAATTATGTATCTCACTATGGTAGCAGGGCTAAACCTTGAAATGAATATGGAATAACTAAATCATAATTATCTTTTCAAAGGTATAATTAAAGCAGTTTAAGAATTTTCTTTTCTTCTTTTACAAGTCAATGTTCAATTTGGTAGTACTTCTTATTGTCATTGGAAAACAAATATAATTTTAACAATAGTTTGACCACATGAGAAACTGCTCAATATTATAATTATGAAATCAACAACCTTTTTTATTAAAAATGACAAATACTCTTACATATTTTTCATTTTAACCTAAACATATGTAAAACATTCTGTTTCATATATTATGAAAGATTGATGCTGTACATATACATATTTTTCTACAGAACTAATCTTAAAACAATTTGCCAATTGGAAGACTTAAGATATTTTAATATTGTGATATCTTTAGGGGGCTTCCCTGGTGGCGCAGTGGTTGAGAGTCCGCCTGCCGATGCAGGGGACACGGGTTCGTGCCCCGGTCCGGGAAGATCCCACATGCCGCGGAGCGGCTGGGCCCGTGAGCCATGGCCGCTGAACCTACGCGTCCAGAGCCTGTGCTCCGCAACGGGAGAGGCCACAACAGTGAGAGGCCCGCATACCGCAAGAAAAACAAACAAACAAAAAAAATAGTGATATCTTTAAATGACCATATGCAGTGTATTTAAAGGAGCCATCTATTTAGAAAAACAAATTACTGCTAACAGTAGACCTAGCATTTTTTCCTTCAATTAGTAGAAAAATATTACAGTTATTAGCACATTAACTCTTCTTTATGGCGTTGGTATCAGAAATACTGTCTTTTATTTTCCCATTTTAGTTTTATTTTCCCATTAAGTCCTCCAATCCTCCAACTTTCTTCATTTTCAGACAGAATTCCTGATAAGCAATCCACAAAGGAATGTCAGCTTCCCTCAGCAAAGAAATACCTTTAAAAGTTTATATAAAAACGGGAAATCCTTATGGAGTATCTTCTATATGTTAAGGGCTGGGCTAGTTTTAGGTGTTTCTGAAGCTAAGTGTTATTGTTTCTATTTAACTGATAAGGAAATTGAGACTTGGACATTTTTATGTAAATTACATGCCTTATAAGTAACATATTTGACATTCAAAATCAGATTTGATGGACTTCATAGATGATTCGTAATCACTTGACTAAATGGACTTTTCAAAAGTGGCCACTACCTTGGGGGAAGCTAACCATTTGATATTAGCAATTATGTTCCCTGTAATTCTATCCTGAATGGCTTTGATGTGTCTTGTATTCTAGCTTTAAGGCTAGTGGTGGTCTCTTAGGTGAGCTCTTGTTTGTGATGTTCCAACATCCTTTACTGCCTTCATTTACCTAGCAGTGAAAAATTTAATAAACATGCAGGATTACTGAAAACATATGCTTACCTTTAGGCATGCATTAAAATTGCAGCTTTACAGAAAGAATCATTGACTGAACAAAAGCTGTGCTGCTTACCTTGCAAAACTGTCTTTGACCTCAAATGCTGTAATTTAAAAGAGTATCAATGATTGTTTGACACAGAGTGGTCATTTTTAAGACTCGAAATAGTTTCTTTTGATTATGTAAATCAATATTCGTGGAGGTCTTTTCATTTAGGAAGTATCATTATGTGTTCCTGAGATGACAAGCTTCAAATCAGGGCAGGCACTAGAGATCACTTGTTCTCTAGAATAAGGAAAACAGGAATTACACACTCAGGAGCATTCACCTGTCAGTTCGGATATGCCACTCATCGATGAAACAGTGGAAACTCACACCAACATGTTGCTTTGGAAGTCAAACAATAATAAGGGGAACAATAAAACCACATTTAATCACTGGCTATCTCCTATGGATCAGGCAGCATGCCAAGTGCTCTTTACATACATTATCTTTAATCCTTTAGTGTAGGGGTTATTATCCCTAGTTTATAGAAGAAAAACAGAGCCTTTGAAAGATTAAGTGATTTTTCTCAAGGACTGCAAAGCCAGTAAATTCTGTATTTGGAATCAGAGCCTCAGGACATTTGTCTCTGATGTTCACAAATAAGGGAATCATGTTATGAATGTGTGACATTAACCAGTATCAGAGAGAAAGAGTTTGTCATAGTACCTTCCATCACGTGGCATAAATCTATTTAATTATTCACATGCTAGTGAAAACCAATACTGTGTTAGGTCAAGGTGCCTCAAACTGCTGAATTTCTTTTACAGTGAGTAAAGGAATCTCCAGACCCATCTTTTATACTTTTGCTTAATATATGCAGCCCATTTACCTATTCAGCTAACTTCTCTCTTGGTGCTGTCTTTTTCTTCTTCTCCATGACCACCCTGAGTGGTCATATTAGGCCAAGGTACTATCTTACGCATTTGAATCCCCAGCTCACACTTAGTTTCTAAGGCCTCATTCATGAAACAAATTTCAAAAAATGGATATCCACCCATGGAGGTATCTTAGTGCCTATAACCTGACATTAATGTGGATTCATCATTGGTCACCCAGTTTTCCCCCTCCTACACTAAACCTATCTCCACCTTATCACCCAAACCAAGTATCTGTACACATTATTTTACCATCGAACATTTCCAATCAGGGACCAAGTTTTGTAAATTTTACATTCCTAACATCTGTTGACTCTATTACCTTCTCTCCTCTCCTGTCCATTGTTCCTGCTTTAATTAAAGTTTTTATCATTTCTCAGCTGTTTTGTCTAAATCCTTTTTGTTGTTGCCTTCCTTCTCTTGTCCTCTCATTTCTCTACCATATACCTTGTAGACTGAACTTTTCCAATATGAAATAATCATGTCAATGTCATATCAGTGGCTTCTCACTGACATAGTACATTTAAATCTGCATTACATGGTCAGATTCTAGTCGTCAGTTTCATCTCTCCCTGTGGTTCCCCTCATAACCTTCATAACCTACTGTGGTGGCAGGATAATGTCCCTCCAAGAATGTCCATGTCGAATCTTTGGGATCTGCAAATATGTTACTTAAGATGGCAAAAGGGACTTTGCTAATATGATTTTGAGATATGATTGTGAGATAGGGAGGTGAGGCTGGATCATCCAGTGGGCCCAATGTAATCACAAGTGTCCTTAGATATGGAAGAGAGCCAGAAGAGAAGAATGAGAGGAAAGGTGCCTACCGTAGAGTGGTCAAAGAGGCTCAATGTTGTTGACCAAGAGCCAAGAAATGTGCGGGTCGTTGGAAGCAGGAAAAGGTAAAGAAAAAAATTATGCCATAGAGCCTTTATAAAGGAATGCAGTCCTGCAGACACCATAATTTCAGCTCAGTGAAACCCATGTTGGATTTCTCATCTACAGAACTGTAAGATTAGGAATCTGTGTTAAGTCATTACATTTGTGATAATTTGTTGCGGCAGCCATAGAGAACTAGTACACATATAGTCCAGAATATTGAACTACTTGTATTTTCATGAGCAGACCAAGTTGTTTCACACCTTTATATTTTGTTGATTTTTTTTCTCAATTTCCTTTTCTTTTGTTTGAAATGATTTCCTGAAATTTAGACCTCTATTATGATGAAAGCAGATTTATTTCAATAATTACATTTTTCTATGTATGTTTCTTTTCTCTATGTTAGACTTGATTACTGTTTTCTTTTTTCTTCCTGCCATACTCAGTCGTATCATAGCGCTTATCAAACCATTTTTACACTTGCTTACTAACCATTTCTTCCATACCAGCCACTTAATCCCTTGAAGAAAGATATTTCTCTCTACCCATAGCTTTTTATATAGCCTGGCACACAGTGAGTGAACAACGTAAGCTTGTGATAATGAAAGAAAAGAAAAGAATTACAGCTGACCTTTGAACACAGGGGTTAATCCACATATGATGTGTAGTTGGCCCTCCACATCCAAGGACTAAACCAACCACAGACTGTGTAGTACTGTTGCATTTACTATTGAAAAATATCTGCGTGTAAGTTGACCTGCACATTTCAAACCCGCTTCGTTCAAGGGTCGACTCTAATTCACTGAGTCCATGTTAACGACCTATTTTCACATTGAGTTCTACTAGTGTTACCGAGAGAACCATGCACTTAAAGATTGTGATCCTCACCAAGTTACTATTTCCAGAGGTTATTCTGCAACTGTAGTGTCTGTGGTGGGGGGCAAGGAGGGGGCGGAAGGAGAGGAAATGGAGATGTTCTAAAGAATTTACCACATGCCAAGGCAGCGAAATGGCAGGAAATCCTCTCTGAAAACTACTACTTTATATCAATAAATTGAAGATATGCAACTCACCTACATTGTTAGAGATGTGTGATTTTAGGAAGAAGTCAAATGTTTTCTGAGGATATTTTGTGAAAAACGGGTAGAGTACAAATGGAACTAGGTGTGTTCTTTCTAGATTCAGAAATTTCTGCAATTCACATAATAACAGAACCATTCCTTTTAATGTTAAGATATGAAACTTTAAAATGTGATGTGACTATATCACATTTGTTTAATTACTTTATCAATACTTTAAAATGTGAGTGACTATTTATTTTGCATTTGTTTAATCACTTCACCAACAATTTCGGTTCCAAAATTTAAAGGTAGATGAGACTTGATTGGAAGAAAAGAATCCTACTTAATGTCCAAACTGACATGTCCCCATTTTCAGCATCTACAAATCAGACAGAAGAAAGTGTTAAGAACAGGTCCACTTTTTCTACTGGAGAATTTCACCCCCATTCTGCAAGTTTCCTTCTGAGTTTAGACTCTTTAATCCAAAATTGTGGGTTCCCCTGAAAACTCCTAGTATTTCATAAAACCCTGCTTCACATATTTTGGGGTGTTAAATTATTTTTACAGTAGTATGTGGTCAATAAAATAACGTTGACAAAAGATAAAAATTATACCATTTTCGCCACCAATGATAACAAGAGCTAAAAACTACACTAAGATAAACATGAATATCAGAAACTTGTCAGTCACATACAGGAAACCCCAAGTCTAAGTTGCTCCCATTGTCCACTGCCTCAATTTTGGGATGATTCGTTGTCTATTCAGGTATTCCGCAGATGCAGGGTACATCAAGTTGATTGTGGAGATTTAATCCACTGCTCCTGAGGTTGCATGGAGACATTTCCTCTTCTCTTCTTTGTTTGCACAGCTCCTGTGGTTCAGTTTTGGATTTCGCCCTGTCTCTCTGCATGTAGGTCGCTCTCTGGTGTCTGTTCTCCACCCAGACAGGACAGTGTTAAAGGAGTGGCTGATTATGGGCCTCTGGCTCTCTCAGGCCTGGGGAAGGTTGGGGTACAGAATGCGGGTGAGCCTGCAGCGGCAGAGGCCGGCGTGACATTGCAACAGCCTGAGACGCGCCATGTGTTCTCCCGGGGAAGTTGTCCCTGGATCACAGGACCCTGGCAGTGGTGGGTTGCACAGGCTCCCAGGAGGGGAGGTGTGGATAGTGACCTGTGCTCGCACACAGGCTTCTTGGTGGCTGCAGCAGCAGCCTTAGCGTCTCATGGCTGTCTCTGGTGTCCGTGCTGATAGCCATGGCTTGTGCCCATTTCTGGAGCTCATTTAGGCGGTGCTCTGCATTCCCTCTCCTATTGCGCCCTGAAACAATGGTCTCTTGCCTCTTCCGCAGTTCCAGACCTTTTCCTAGACTCCCTCCCGGCCAGCTGTGGTGCAGTAGCCCCCTGAAGGCTGTGTTCACGCAGCCAACCCCAGTCCTCTCCCTGCGATCCGACCTCCAAACCTGTAGCCTCAGCTCCCAGACCCTCCCCCGTCCCGACGGGTGAGCAGACAAGCTTCTCGGGCTGGTGAGTGCTGGTCGGCACTGATCCTCTATGTTGGAATCTCCCCGCTTTGCCCTCTGCACCCCTGTTGCTGCACTCTTCTCTGTGGCTCCGAAGCTTCTCCCACCCACCACCCACAGTCTCCACCCACGAAGGGGCTTCCTGGTGTGTGGAAACCTTTCCTCCTTCACAGATCCCTCCCAGAGGGGCAGGTCCCATCCCTATTCTTTTGTCTCTGTTTTTTCTTTTTTCTTTCACCCTACCTGGGTACATGGGGAGTTTCTTGCCTTTTTGGAGGTCTGAGGTCTTCTGCCAGCATTCAGTAGGTGTTCTGTAGGAGTTGTTCCACATGTAGATGTATTTTTGATGTATTTGTGGAGAGGAAGGTGGTCGCCACGTCTTACTCCTCCATCATCTTGAAGGTCCTCCTCAACATTTTTCTGAGAATACCTAGATTCAATAATTTTCAATTATTCATTCATTCATCCTTTACAAATATTTTCTGAGCCCCATTTGTGGGCTAGATGCTATTCTAAGACTCAGTATAATAATAAAATAGCCAAAGTGCTCTTCTCTCATGGAGATTGTATTTTTGTGTAAAAAACATAAGCAAAATTTATAGGTTTTATATCATGTTTAGTGCTATGGAGAAAAAGAAAGTAAAGGAGAGAACTGCGGAATGTTGGCATGGCATTGCCATTTTAAAAAACATGGCCAGGGACTTCCCTGTTGGCATAGTAGTTAAGAATCCACCTGCCAATGCAGGGGACACGGGTTTGATCTCTGGTCCATGAAGATCCCACATGCCACGGAACAGCTAGGCCCATGTGCCACAACCACTGAGACTTCGCTGTAGCGTTCATGAGCCACAACTACTGAGCCTGGACGCCACAACTATTGAATCTCACGTACCTAGAGCCCATGCTCTGCAACAAGAGAAGCCACCACAATGAGAAGCCTGCGTCCTGCAATGAAGAGTAGCCCCTACTCACCGCAACTAGAGAAAGCCCACTTGTAGAACGAAGATCTAATGCAGCCAAAAATAAATAAATAATTTTATTTTTAAAAAATAAAAATAAAAATCATGTCTGGACAAGGTCATTTGAACCTTACAATTATAAACGGTTGGAAGATCTTGTAGAAATTCTGTTGTGGGCTTCCCTGGTGGCGCAGTGGTTGAGAGCCTGCCTGCTAATGCAGGGGACACGGGTTCGAGCCCTGGTCTGGGAGGATCCCACATGCCGCGGAGCACCTAGGCCCGTGAGCCACAACTACTGAGCCTGCGCATCTGGAGCCTGTGCTCCGCAACAAGAGAGGCCGCGATAGTGAGAGGCCCGCACACCGCAATGAAGAGTGGCCTCTGCTTACCACAACTAGAGAAAGCCCTCGCACAGAAACGAAGACCCAACACAGCAAAAATAAAATGAAAAAAAACGAAAATAAAAGAAATACTGTTGTGATCAAAATAAAGATATTAAATGATCATTTACTTATATAGTGCCGCAGTGGTACTATATTAATAAAAATTAATATAAAAATAGCACATTTATGTAAAAAAAATCCATGACTAACAAAATATGTGCATACTCACTGGAATAGTTTAGAGAACTCTTTTGAAGACCGTAAAAACAATACAAAGTAGATGGCAATAACAATATATGTTGGATTTTGAAGACTCAGAATTATAAAATGTAATTATTTGTAGTATTAATATCTAACACTCAATGCATTTTCAAACAAAATCCTAATTTTATTTTCATAGAATTAAAAAATATTGATATAGAAATATATGGAGTCATAAAGAGCTGAATTGATTTTGAACATAAGAAGAGGTAGTTTTCCTGCCAGATATTAAGTCATCATGTCTATGGGCACATAGAACAAACAGGTATGGGAAACTGATAAATGACTGAGAAAATAGTGCACATCAGTGAGGAAAGCACAGACTCATAAAATAGTGGTCAGACAAATGGTTCTTCATTTGCATAAGTAATAGATCATTACTTATGCTATGCAAGAAAAAGAAACTCTGAATGGACTAGAGATCTTTCTGTGAGAAGCAAAGCTTTAAAATATTTTCTAAAATGTTAGATAACACTAGTATGATATGAGGTAAGGAAGATGAAAGAATAAAGACATGAAAACACAAACAAGGAAAAGATCAATAAATTTGACTTCTTGCCCTTCTAGGGCAAAGGACTAGTAAAACAGAGATAAAAGGCAAGCTCCAGACTGGGATAGGATTTTTTTCAGAGCTTTTAGCAAACATTTAGCAATTATCCAGAATGTATTAGGACTTCTTGCAGATCCATAAGTTAAAAAAAAATAGAAAATTGGCAAAGGATATGAACAACTATTCACAGACGGAAAATGTGAACTGTTCATAAACATAAGTAAATATTTTTAAATTTTTTAAATGGGAAAATGTCAGTGAAAGGAAAGTTGGAGTAAAGGTTTTAAATTTGTGAAGCAATGATACGTACTCTTTATAAAAGCACATATGGATGTTGGCAGTGCAGAAAAGTGGACATGAACGGTGCACACCTACTGCAGAATTATAGGTGTCTCCAGGGAAGAAAAGGCAGGATGGCATATAGTGGTCAAATAGGCTGTGATGTTAATCCTGTAAGTATATTTAAAATATTGGAAGCGTAATTGATAATTGTGTATCTGGTAGATAACAGGCTTTTATTTTATACCTATTTGCACTTGAAATAACTTTTTCCTTTCTCAAAAAAACAAGACTTAAAAGGCAAATATATATATTATAAGTATTCTAAACTTATGCATATGTTCATGTTTAGAACTGAATTTTTTAATAGACTGGAAGGATAAAAAGTGGAAAATAAACGTTCCCCACTCTCTTTCCCACCTGTGATCCAGAGTCAAGTCCAATTTCTCAGTTTACTGACTTTTAACATTTCTGTTCTTAGTTCTTCAGGCAATCATTTTCAAAACTATAAATATTCTACAGTACAATAGCTCAACTTTTTTATCCCTCATCTGACTTTGGTCTTTCATAATAGCCCACTGATTTACCCACATCCATATATACAAATATTCCAATTATCAGCTTCTTGAAGGATTTATTCTTCTTAGGAAATATTTAACATTTCTCAATGGGTTTGGGGGAGAAAAGAGGTACAAACTCTAATGCTCAAACTGCTGTGTCCAATGATTACAGTAGTTTGCAAAGTTCTTACAACCTTTATCCAAGACAAGAATTTCATACTTACTTTGAAGAAGCCACTGGAAAATCCTATGAAGCTTCTGCCTCTGGCATTTTTTTTCTGAATAAGCGTTTACCAAAAAGTAGGTAACTAAACGCTGCATTTTGAATTACACTTTGGAAAAAAGCACCTTCCAAATCACTGGAATTTCTGGTCCAGAGACTTAATAAACAGTTCCAGAAGTTGTCAGTTGTGGGTCTTTCCATCCTCGGGTACATAGTGAGGATGAAAGGATGCTGCACTTAGATATGGTATCCCTCAAGTGAGGTTTTCAAGGAACCTGGCCAGAATGCTTTTCCAGACTGTGCACATCTGTAATGAAATTATGGTTATAGTCTGAAAGAATTGGAATGAAGAAATGGATGGCACAAGCTATGAAGCTGCAAAACTCAGCAAATTATTCACTTCCGAAAAAAGCACAGATTTGAGAAGATTGTATTTTTAGGTCTACATGATAGAATGAGACACCAGCCAAGAGCAAGACTTCTGTCTTAAGTGAAGGCATTAGAGGGGGAATTTTGATAAGCCCTGCTGTGAACAATAAATGCAAAAGGTAAAAGGATCATAGGATTTCCCAGCACAGACCTAAAGAAAAATTAGAAATTATAGTTTAGGGATAAAAGCTGGGAGAACTTTGCAACTACTGTAACCTTTGCATCTTTCCCATGTGTGTTATTTTTTCTATTCCTTGTCTTAATCTTAGTCCTGATTTATAGAAAATACTGTTTTTTAAAGAATTATGTTAGCTAAGGGAGTTAGCTATGGATCAAAGTTAGTGTTTGGGGCTTTTTTTTTTTTTTTTTTCCGGTACACGGGCCTCTCACTGTTGTGGCCTCTCCCGTTGCGGAGCACAGGTTCCGGACGCGCAGGCTCAGCGGCCATGGCTCACGGGCCTAGCCGCTCCGCGGCACATGGGATCTTCCTGGACCGGTGCATGAACCGGTGTTCTCTGCATCAGCAGGCAGACTCTCAACCACTGCACCACCAGGGAAGCCCTGGGGCTCTTTTGATTTCTGTTTACATTCTTTAGTTAAAATATTTTACAGTAAGGTTGTGTTTTTAAAGTTCTTCCCTTTCATGTGCTCATGTGATGTCTTACAGAAGGACTTCTGAAGGCTTCAACACCAGTGGTATGAAATTTATGTAAAATGAGTTACATTTTATGCAAATTGGAATTCTACAAAATTTACATATTTTAATAACAATCACTAAGAAATACACTCTATTTGTAAATATAGAAATAATGTAAAGATATTGAGAATTATAAATTATTGCACATTTTCAAGGATGGGAAGCCGAATGAAATGCAAATCATGTTTACACAATTGTCATATGGTGGTGAATAAAGAGAAGTAGCTGCCATTATTTTTAAACCTCACTATGTTTTTTGTGTATCAGAACTTCTCTGAGAAATGTTGGTGACAAGTGTGCTTGAATTTTAATATTCACTGTTGGTATAATCAGTAATTCACTTTTTATGTTCTGAGGCAGGAAGAAGAGGTGTTGATTTTCATGCTGAAAATGTGCTAAAACCCAATAATTTTGTTACAGAATTTCAAAGTGAAAATGCTCTGAAAAGGGTCAAATGACTGAAACCCTACCCTGTGATTAATTTAGGAATCAGGTCTGAAAAATATTGCAGATAAACATAAAAAAAAGAACCATGCTAAATTGGCATAATGTTAAACATATAATTTTAAATTTCTTAAATTGTCATGACTAGGAAGAGAATATATGTTAGTCTTGAATACTTGGGAATATGATTATGTCAGTTCTATATATATATATATATATATATATATATATATGTCTCCTTTACATTAATGGAAATACCCTGCACTGCATAATTATTTTTATATATTTTAAAATAACTTTGTTGATGTAAATATCTTGACACATATTCCAAAGTGAAGGTGGTATTCAAATTATCAAAATCCTGAGGATGAAATCCACTTTAAATTGTTGTTACATGTATTTACCGAAAAGAAACAAGAGTTCAAGGATGAAATAGAGATATTTCTATGAGAAACTAGACAGTTTTCAGAGTATGCTAGTATTGTATCTCAGATAACTGATTTTCAAAATATAATTTACCCATTAACTTGCAGATTTCTGAATTTACAAAAAGTACTCTTGGACATTTTGTTGCTCATAATCACATATTCTAAATACTGTCTACTTTTCATGCTTTCAAATCCTCAATTTCAATCTAGTTTTGTATTCGAAAAACAAGGACCTCATGATTCATAGGTTACTACTTAAAATTGCTATGTAACATTACATCTCACGGCACATAGTTTAGCTCTTAAATAGACATCTAAGCATTTGCTGCTGATTTTTCTTGCCTATGTTCTTAAAATAATAGTTTTATATAGAATACAATATGAAATATAATATATTCCAGGGTTTTTCCCGTATTACAGTTTAGCTAAATAAGAGAAACGTTACTCTTATCCTCAAAGACTGACTCTTCCTTTTTTTCATATTTTGCTTTTTAACCTGTGAAAACTCTTCCTGAAAAGAGTCTTTTAGATTAGTCCCATTAGTTATGTAGTTTTCATTAACACTCCTTATTTATGCTTCATGTTTTATTTATTTTTCTAATTTGAAACTCAGCCAGTTCAAATGCTGAAAGCAGCAAGCAGGCTGAAGGGACCCACATTTTGTCTTCTGGAGTCTGAAGTGTGCATAATCAGTGCCCCTTGTAGAAATGTACAACGTGAGCTAATTTTTATAAAACTGGAACAAGCCTCTCATATATTTTTTATAATACCATAAAACCTAATGTTATGTTAAATTATTTTTTTACATTCAACAAGGACATTAGGAGGAGATGCAGCAGTGAAAGGTACAATCTTTTCAGTGTTCTTTGCATTTCATTCTACAGTGGCTACCCTTAAATTTTCTAGCTTTATTACCAGCTAATTACAAGGATTTAAATTATTTCAACAAATAACATCTTAAACACTTCAACAAATGTGGTTAACAGCTGTTAACTTATTTCAAATTTAACTTATATTTTAGAGTTGATGTATTTCCTGTGTAAGAGATATGCACCGACAACCCAAAATGTCTCATTCCTTTACAAATAAGAGTTCTTTTGTTAAGTCTCCTTTTGCAGCCCCTTAAACATTAATCAGTTCTTTATAACTTTGGAGGGAGTTCATAAATAAATGATAATTTTATCCTCTCTTTGTATTTTACTTTACTTCAAACTAACTTTTTTAAGGAATATCAAACCGTAGCAATCATAATAATGGCAACTTAAAACTGAACAAGTAAAAAGTTTGGAATAGATTTCTTAAGATTCTAAATTATTTGTTCTGCATAATAGAAAACAAAATAAGTCCAAAAACTAAAATAATACTTATAGAAACTATTATTTTAGCTTGAAGTTTTGAGAAATTATATTTTATTCAAGGTCATAGAGACAGGGAGAAGCAAATATCTGGAACCAGCTTGTATTTTTTCCTCTATTAAAACATTCTGTCAAATAGCAAAATGACAATTCTCATTCTTATCACAATTTGATTTAACTGGTATTCTGGAAGACCCTTAGTATAATTATTATCATATACTCCTTTGTCTCTCTTAGCTATTATTCTGAATCCTTATGTAGAGCTACAACAGTTATTGTCTTCATACACATTTATATCTTCTACATCTAAATTGTATCAAATTTTATTTCAAATTGCTTCATAGATTTTGCATTATTTTCCATTCTTACTGTCACTATCCTGGTCTAGACAGTCCATCAGCTAGTTATCGAGTTATTGAGGTTGTTTCACTTCTGCTCACGTTTTCTCTAGTCTCCTTTCAACTCCTCTGGAATAGTGGACAGATATTGGAAGACCATTGTCACCCTGTCAGTACATTGACCAGGATCCTATAAAATGTTTTTGTTGCCTAAACAATCACAATAGGAGCCCTTACCACTTGTTCAACTCTCTATCTAAATTTTATATTAAACAATGAACTTGGATCAAGTCAGTGGTTTCCTCAAAGCCCCCTGAACATATTCCTGACACCTTCCTCTGTGTGTTACTTATTATTGTCTTTCAACTATAAAAGCCCTTCCTATTCTCAATTTACCTAATTTTCAAACATTAAGCAGCAAAAAAAAAAAAAAAAAGGGCCACTTTCTCAAAGAAGCTTCCTGTAGCCATGACACTCTCCACTCCAGGAAAATTGGCTCCCATACTCTGATAGTAATAACTCCTATTCCGAGGACTTCTGTCTCCACCAAATAGGAAAATGATTAGTACTCCAATCTCAGAAGATGTTACTTTACCTCTCTTTCAACTAACCTGAAATAACCTCCTTAAAAAATTCATTTATATATTTTTTCTAAAACTAAAATAATATTTACCAGAAAAAGCCATTTCAAGGAAGTTTTGAATCTTCTCCTGAAAAATAATTTGGTAGGGTATCCAAAAGCACAAAGATGTCAGGAGTATTCACTCTGTTCCTTTCACACATGATACAGTCAGACAAGAGAGAGTGTGTGGAAGATGAGGTTAAGGAGTGTTAGGATAACCTTTGCCTAGGAAGTGACAATTAAGCAGACAACTGAAGGTTGCTCAAGAGTTAAATAGAGAAAGCATGCAGAGAGAATAGGAATAGGAAGGGAATTCAAGGGTGCTGAGGTAAGAAGAAATAAAAGATGCTGATGTAGCTGGAGCGCAGAGAGAGAAGATGGAATTGGAATGAGAAAAGGCAGAGTTCAAATAATACAGGACTTTGTAAAACATATTAAGGATTCTTGAAAAGTATATTAAAGGGCAATGGGAAATCATGGAAGGATTTCAAGCTAAAAGCGATGGAACTTGAATTTTTAAAAACTGTTATAGTGTTTGAAAAGTATAATGTTTAGTTTTAGCTTTTAAAATCATTCAAGTGGGATAAAGGATAAAGATACAGGAAAGGTATGTACTTGAAACTGATGCAAGGCAGGTAAGGTTAGATACAGGAATCTCAGTTAAGAGGCTACTCCCACAGTTAAGGAGAGAAAAATGGAATTTAGACTAGGACTGGTGTACAAATGTTGAAACATGGAATACTTTGTCACATATTAATTGAGTACTTGCTCTGTACCAATGTTGGGGAATACAGAAGCTAAAAGAATAGATAGATAAACTTCATCTGCTAATGTAACCCAAGTTTTTCTGAGATAATAGAGGAAATAATCGTATACTAGGTGATTTTAGTGCAATGGAAAAAATGCATCAGAGGCTCGAAATAGGGGATGTTGAAGAAGTAGGTAAGTTTTCAATTTTTTTTTAACATCTTTATTAGAGTATAGTTGCTTTACAATGGTTTGTTAGTTTCTGCTTTATAGCAAAGTGAATCAGCTATACGTATACATATATCCCCATATCTCCTCCCTCTTGTGTTTCCCTCCCACCCTCCCTATCCCACCCCTCTAGGTGGTCACAAAGCACCGAGCTGATCTCCCTGTGCTATGCAGCTGCTTCCCACTAGCTATCTGTTTTATATTTGGTAGTGTATATATGTCCATGCCACTCTCTCACTTCATCCCAGCTTACCCCTTCCCCCTCCCCATGTCCTCAAGTCCATTCTCTACGTCTGCGTTTTTATTCCTATCCTGCCCCTAGGTTCATCAGAACCATTTTCTTTTTTTTTTTAGATTCCATATATATGTGTTAGCATACGTTATTTGTTTTTCTCTTTCTGACTTACTTCACTCTGTATGACAGACTCTAGGTCCATCCACCTCACTACAAATAACTCAATTTCATTTCTTTTTATGGCTGAGTAATATTCCATTGTATATATGTGCCACATCTTAACTTACACAGTGGAAATTAAAGTTTTCAACACTAATATAAAGATTTTTAAAAATTGTCTTCCTGTATTAGATACAATTTGACAACACAATAAAACTGAAGTACATGTGCATAGTCACAAAATAAAAATATATGTCATGTTATAAGAATTGTTTTAGCTTCTGAACACTACACAAGATTGAAGATGACAACATTGAGTGTGGTTTGGGATCTTTTCAAAGGAGTTTTAATTTAGTAGCATAGATATTGTTTACAGTTCTTTTTTTCTCTCCTGGGTTATCAAAGAAATGAATTTCACTTATTTATTACAATAGTAGACAGTTTTAATATCAGTGAATTTCATTCTTGCTTAGAGGAAAAATATCTCTATTTACATATAGATTTGTCATGAATAATTCTCTTTCTTTTCTGTGTGTTATATGTTAAATCTGTTTGGTCAGTCATAATATTTTAAATATTAAGTTAGTAAATCAACCCTGGGACTCACAGTATTCATCTTACAGATTATTTTTTGTAAACAAGTTTTACACCCTTATATCACTTCCAATATTAGGCCATTTTGAGCCCATAAAAGTCATTAATATTCAGAAATTTAAAATGTACACAAAATTGTTTAAATAACTGTCTATGCATTTAAGTAATATACTTTTGTAATGTAAATTTGTTTTATCTAAGGCAGATCTAGTGGTGTGTTGTTCTGGTCTCCGAATTGCATTTCTCCAACTTCGAGATTGGGTTTGCTTTAATATATTTTCTATATTTCTATGGCTCTTTATGTGACTACTTTGAAGAGTCTTTTCATTATCCTTCTTGAGTTGAAGTTCTTTTTGTAGTTCTCAGGTATAGGAATTTATTGTCTTGCTTTTGAAATGTTAAATAAGATATATCTTATCTCTGGCTTTTAGCCCTAACTCTCCCTTTACACAAATTGATTTAAAGTGTAATGTCATAAGTAGAAGTGAAGGTTAGGAAAAAAGAGTGGAGGGGCAAAAAGGAAGTCATCAACTTTTCCTGCCAGTTCATTTGAGTTACATGATGTCTAAATTATGAAGAAAGGAATAAACCAATAGGTATTGTGCTATCTTATTACCATTACTGGGAAAAAATAAGTTATGAAAAAATGGTTAACATATTTAGTAGACATAGGTATTTAATGAAATATCTTAAAAGTCAATCCTTGCCCATGCACATCGAATTTTGTGTCTGTATATTCCTCACATGCATTGGTCCTTAAGAGATTTAAATACTGTATTTAAAGTATATTAACCCTACTGATCCAGATCAGTGAGAAATTATGTATAAATGAAGGATAGTTTGGAATTCAGAAACTTGTGATCAAGGCAGTTAGATGCAGCTGCAGTCTTTACCAAGCTATGAGATCTTCAGTAAATAATAATCTAGTGAATTTCTCAGGACTGTTCAAATAAGTTCTTCTGAATGTAACTGAGTGATACGATATGGAAACTCAAAGATTTAAGGGTAAATTAAAAGGAAGAGATATCATAAATATGTGGTTGAGTATAAAACTGTATTTCATTTTAATTTCCTTAATATACATATGACCATTTAAAGGAAAATCTATTACATTGCATTGTGGGGTTTATAACTTATATAGGTGCAATACATATGGCAACTAGCATAAGGATAGGGGAGAAGAGTAGTAAAATTATATAGTTGCAAAGCTCTTACATTTTATTTAAATTTTACTTAAAAATATGAAAATATAGGGTTTTGTATTATAATTCATAAAATAAATAGAAAAAATGTAAAAGACCATTAGATTATGGCTGAAAGTATTCCACTGTATATATGTACCACATCTTCTTTATCCACTCCTCTGTTGATGGACATTTAGGTTGCTTCCATGTCCTGGCTATTGTGAATAGTGCTGCAACGAACATTGGGGTGCCTGTATCTTTTCGAATTATGGTTTTCTCTGGATATATGCCCAGGAGTGGGATTGCTGGATCATATGGTAGCTGTAGTTTTAGTTTTTTAAGAAACTTCCTTACCGTCCTCCATAGCGGCTGTACCAGTTTGCATTCCCACCACAGTGTAGGAGGGTTCCCTCTTCTCCACACCTTCTCCAGCATTTATTATTTGTAGACTTTTTGATGATGGCCATTCTGACGAGTGTGAGGTGATACCTCATTGTAGTTTTGATTTGCCTTTCTCTAATAATTAGTGATGTTGAGCATCTTTTCATGTGCTTTTTGAAGCAACGTGGATGGACCTAGAGATTCTCATAGTAAGTGAAGTAAGTCAGACAGAGAAAGACAAATATCATATGATATTGCTTATATGTGGAATCTAAAAAAGGCTACAAATGAACTTATCCACAAAACGGAAGTAGAGTTACAGATGTAGAAAATAAACTTACAGTTACACTGGGGTAAGGGAGGTAGGGATAAATTGGAAGATTGGGATTGACATATACACACTACCATTTATAAAATACATAACTAATAAGCACCTATTGTTTAGTACAGGGAACTCTACTCAATGCTCTTTAATGGCCTATATGGGAAAAGAATCTAAAAAAGAGTGGATATATGTATTTCTATAACAGATTCACTTTGCTGTACACCTGAAACTAACACAACATTGTAAATAAATTATACCCCAATAAAAAAGTTTAAAGAGACCATTAGATTAAAATGGAATCCTAAATAAATTTCTATATATGTATGTAAGTGTTTGTGTAATGTTGTGTATTCTTTAAAAAAGGCAGTGAGAAAGAAGGCAGTGAGAGGAACAAAGCAGAAAACGACTGGGCAAAAAAACTGAATAGCAACATTTTAGACTTAACTATAGCTGTACAATAATTACATCAGCTATTAATGAGCTTAAACTCCAGTTAAGAGATTATCAGAGTAGATGAAAAAGAGCAACACAACTATTTGAAAAGATCTGAAATAGATACACATTAAATATGAATTTATTTTAATGTAATGGATAGAAAAAAGATACACTATGCAAAAAGAAAGAATAAGTAGGCTGGATGAGACATATTAATATCATAAATTAGACTTATGGGCAAAGGTAGAGAATTTCATAATGATATAGACATAAATGTAAAATGCAAAAAGTTCTAGAAGATAATGTAGACAATCTGGATGATGCTGAGTTTGCTGATGACTTTCTAGATACAACACCAAAGGCACCAATCCATGAAAGAAAGAATTAATAAGCTGGACTTCATTAAAATTAAAAACTTTTCCCATGGAAAAGTCACCATCAACAGAATGAAAAGACAAGCCACAGAATAGAAGAAAATCTTTGTGAAAGACATATTTTATAAAGGACTGTTATGCAAAATATACAAAGAAATCTTAAAACTTGACTATAAGAAAACAAACAACCTGATTAAAATTAGGTCAAAAACCTTAACAGAAACCTCACTAAAAAAGATATATAGATGGCAAATAGCATATGAAAAGATACTCTACATCATATGTCATCATGGAAATGCAAATTAAAGCAAGAGATACCCCTGCACATATGTTAGAATAGCCAAAATCCGTAACATTGTCAATATCAAATGCTAGGGAGAGTGTATGGTACTATAATGGTGGACACATGGAGTTATATATTATACAATGGAGTAGTAGTCATTAATAAAAAGAAACTAACTGCTGACACATGAAACAACATGGAAAAATCTTAAATGCCTCTGATTCTAGTTATATGATCTTTTGACAAAGGCACATTTATAAAGGCAGAACAGAAATCAGGGTTGCAAAGGGCTGGGCTGGCCAGATGTGTTGACAGCAAAAGGAAATCAGTGATTTGGGAGAGACGATGGAACTGTCCTATATCTTTATAGTGGTGATTACATGGCTGTATGTTTTTCAAACCTCCTAGAATTTACACTATGAGGGTGACTTTTTGTGTATGCATATTAACCTCAACAAAATAAAAAAGAAACAGCATGTGCATGGTTCTCTCTGTAGGATTTGACTCAGCGTATTTTTATCTCAGTTCATGTGTCAGTGTCTGCCATTATTATCTCTCTCTTTTATGGGAACATGATCAAGGCACTAATTAAATTTGTGGATTGAGGGAACTATTCAATATCATGATTGTGGTGGTAGTAACAATACAGAATAGATACAGAATAGATCAAAAATCTTATGGTAAAAAGGTTAATGTTTATTGTACATAAATTATACCTCAACAAACCTGATTTGGATATTTTAGTGGGCTAATTTTGAGAAAAATAATATATGTTTATGTAGATATATATGTGTTTATAGATATATATAGAAAAATATATATATATAATTTCCTCCTAAAGAAGGAAATTTGCAATTTGCATTTAGCATATATATTCAAATATTAGAATAACAAAATCTATACTAACAAAACACATATGTATCATTTTAAATTATCTAAAGCATTGTTGATTCCATTTGATTAAGAAAACTGATACTTATAGTACATTGATTAATATAATCTAAAATATTTTGTTATACAGCTGTGATCATTAATGACTAGCATGAATTTTCTTGAAATTTCTGAAATTAAATGGTAATTACATTGCTGAAATGATGTTTTTGAAAGTTTCTGTAATGTTAGATAATTGTTCTTGAAGTTTGGATTTAATGTCAATAAGTTAATCTATGAAAACTCAATTCCAATTATAGTGTATAATAACTATATTGTCATCCAAAAAAAAAATGGTCTCTTACCCATTGACTGCCATTTGCGTTCAATATATTGATCTCACTCATACACTTTGAACAGCAGTTAGTGGCAAGATCCTCATTATCATGGTTCTAATGAGGAAGATAATTCTTATATGATGTGATTTTGATGCCGGCTTAATGCATAATTATGTAAGTTTCTACATATATTTATGCATTTTAGTTAAGTGTAGATTCTTACAAGGAAATTAAATGATACAAAAGTCATTTTATAGGAGGAAAACATGCAGAATTTCCAAAATAATAAATATATATACATCTATGTGGTTTAAATATGTGTACACACACATTTTGTCTGGCATCTTTAGTGAGCATCTACTGTTTTTCTGTATACACAATGTCCCATTTATTCTTGAAACTATGCTGTTGGAACAGTACACCACACACTACACTGAGGACAGTTCCTTCCTCTATTCAAAACTGTCCTTTTAGCTATTATTAACATAACACTGATGTTGTAGTCACAGTTGTTTTATCCAGCAATAACCACCTAAACAAAGACAAATTAATTCTTCTTAATTTTTTTTCCAGAGGAGCAGGGAAAAAGATATTTTTACTGATTAGAGAAGATGTTGAACATGTGTTTTGGAGGCTGTTGGCAGCCACCCCCTATATTCTGAAATGCAGAGAAGTAACTAACAATCAGACAGGAGCAGAAAAGAGAAATAGAGGCTACATCAGATTTAAGTTATCACTAAAATCCACTTATAAAACCAAGTCTTTTCCATAGTTAGGCTGGATAACTCTTTCTAAATTAAGTCACTATCACTCATATCCATTAAATAAACAATATTTTTCTAAATCAATTCAAGTTATGTACTATCAACTTTAATCAATAGTTATGACTGCCATGTCAGTTACATATAGTTTGCTAATTAACTTCAATTAGTTGTTCTAAAACTAGAACATCAACTTTTATTAAAACAATTCTAAAGCTGTCCACTAATGTACCATATAATGAGGACTTATTCTGAAAGTTAACTGAGCTTAGCTGTGTACATTTTTATATAAATATTGGTTTCTTTTTTAATGAATAAATCTTTAAATTTAATTTAACACACCTACACAAGAGTTTAGAAATGTTAGGATATTGTGAAGTGTCTCTAAGTTTTTGGTTTTTATGAAAATGCATACGAAAATTCTAAGTGCTAGACTTAAAGCATTATTAAGGATGTGGAAAGATAAGCAACAAATTGAGAAAATATTAATCATAAATATATTTTACAAATATATATTTTATTTGCAAAATATATATTTGACAAAAAACTCATACATGGTATTTACATAAATAACTTCCTCAAATCTGTAAGAAAAAGACATTTCAGCAGAAAAATATGAGGAAGATTTAAATGGGGATTTAGCAAAATAAGATAACTTGACCAACAAATTTTTGTAAACTGAAAACACTCATGAAACCACCACTCAGATCAATAAAGAAGTATTAATAGCATTTTGGAAGTCCCCTTCATACTCCTTTGCAGTTACTACCATCTGTGGGAACCACCCTAATTTCTATTATCACTGTGAAGGAGCTTATCCATTTTATATAAATAGAATTAGACATCATGCACTCTTCAGCATCTCCTTCCTTGCATTTATCATCCTGTTTGTGAGATTCATTCATGTTGTTCCTTATATCACTACTGTGTGCTTTTTCTTTGCCGTATGGAATTTCATTGACTATCTTTTAATTTATTCATCCCATTTAATAGTTGCTTGCATTTGGGTTGCTATCAGGTGATATTACTGTTGTGAGTAATATTGCCATGAACATGCTTGTGTATGCTTTTTGGCACAGGTATATGTGCATGTTGCTCAGGTACACTCCCAGGAGGGAGATTGCTGCATCATAGCATATACAGCATGTATGAAAATGTTTAATAGATACTGCCAAAAGTTTCCCTACAGTGGTTGTACCAATTTAATTTCTCACCAGAAATGTGTGAATGATCCAGTGGTTCCATCATTACCAATATTTGGTTTTGTTCAGCTATTTTCTTCCCATGTTCTGGTGGGTGTTTACAGTGTTTTCATTATAGCTTCATTTTGTATTTCCCTGATAACTCATGGGGTTGAACACTTTTCCTATGTTTATGGCCAATAGGATATCTTCTTTTGCTTAGTGGCTATTCAAGTCTTTTGCTCATTTTTCCATTGAATTTTTGTCTTTTTCTTACAGAGTTGAAAATACTTTTTATGTAAGTGCTATGTATGAATCCTTGTCAAATATGTATTTTGCAAATATCTTCTCTCAATCTGTTGCTTGCCTTTCCATGCTCTCTATAGTCTTTTAAATCTAGTACCTGTAAATGTTGGATGCATTTAAGATTTATTAAAGAAAGATTCACATAACATTTAGAGATATTTCAAAACAGCCATTTTAAGTTATTTATTTTCTTTAATATTTTATATAATAATTAAAACAATGTTGATGCAAATAAAATACTCTGTAAAAGTTATAAAAAACATGATTGAAAATTTCACTAAGCTAGAGACCTTCAAGATGGCAGAGGAGTAAGACGTGGAGATCACCTTCCTCCCCACAAATACAACAGAAATACATCTACACGTGGAACAACTCCTACAGAACACCTACTGAATGCTGGCAGAAGACCTCAGACTTCCCAAAAGGCAAAAAACTCCCCACGTACCTGGGTAGGGCAAAAGAAAAAACAGAGACAAAACAATAGGGACAGGACCTGCACCTCGGGGAGGGAACTGTGAAGCAGGAAAAGTTTCAACACACTAGGCAGCCCCTTCACTGGTGGAGACGGGGAGTGGGTGGGTGGGGGGAAGCTTCAGAGCCATGAAGGAGAATGCAGCAACAGGGTTGCAGAGGGCAAAGCGGAGAGATTCCCGCACAGAGGATCAGTGCTGACCACCACTCACCAGCCTGAGAGGCTTGTCTGCTCACCCGCTGGGACAGGTGGGGGCCTGGAGGTGAGGCTTCAGCTTCGGAGGTCAGATCCCAGGGAGAGGACTGGGGTTGGCTGCGTGAACACAGCCTGAAGGGGGCTAGTGCACCACAGCTAGCTGGAAGGGAGTCCAGGAAAATGTCTGGACTTGCCTAAGAGGTAAGAGACCATTGTTTTGGGGTGCGCGAGGAGAGGGAATTCAGATTACCGCCTAAACAAGCTCCCGACATGGGTGCGAGCCATGGCTATCAGCACGGACACCAGAGACGGGCATGAAACGCTAAGCCTGCTGCTGCAGCCACCAGGAAGCCTGTGTGTGAGCACAGGTCACTATCCAAACCTCCCCTCCTTGGAGGCTGTGCAGCCCGCCACTGCCAGGGTCTCGTGATCCAGGGAAAACTTCCCCAGGAGAACGCACGGCGCGCCTCAGGCTGTTGGAACGTCATGTTGGCCTCTGCCGCCGCAGGCTCGCCCCGCATTCTGTACCCCGCCCTCCCCCCGGTCTGAGTGAGCCACAGTCCCTTAATCAGCTGCGCCTTTAACCCTGTCCTGTCTGGGCTGGAGCACACACCCTCAGGCAACCTACACGCAGAGGCGGGCCAAATCCAAAGCTAAACCCCAGGAGCTGTGCGAATGAAGAAGAGAAAGGGAAATCTCTCTCAGGAGCAGCAGATTAAATCTCCACAATCAACTTGATGTGCCTGCATCTGTGGAATACCTGAATAGACAACGAATCATCCCCCAACTGAGGCGGTGGACTTTGGGCGCAATTGCACACTTGGGGTTTGCTGTATGTGACTGACTGGTTTCTGGTTTTATATTTTTCTTACTTTAGAATTTAGAGTTTATTATCATTGGTAGATTTGTTTATTGATTTGGTTGCTCGCTTCCTTTTTCTTTTAATATATAGATATATATTTTTTTCCTTTTTTTTGTGTGTATGTGTATGCTTCTTTGTGTGATTTTGTCTGTATAGCTTTGCTTTTACCATTTCTCCTAGGATTCTGTCTTTCTTTTTTTTTTTTTGTATAGTTTTTAGCACTTCTTATCATTGGTGGATTTGTTTTTTGGTTTGGTGGCTCTCTTCTTTTTTTTTCTTTTTTAATTTTCAATTTTTTATCTTTAATAATTTATTAAAATATTTTATTTTAATAACTTTATTTCTTTTTATTTTTTTTCTTCCTTTGTTTTTTTTAACATCTTTATTGGAGTATAATTGCTTTACAATGGTGTGTTAGTTTCTGCTTTATAACAAGGTAAATCAGTTATACATATACATATGATCACATATCTCTTCACTCTTGCGTCAGCCTCCCACCCACCCCTATCCCACCCCTCCAGGCGGTCACAAAGCACCAAGCTAATCTCTCTGTGCTATGTGGCTGCTTCCCACTAGCTATCTGCCTTACGTTTGGTGGTGTATATATGTCCATGCCTCTCTCTCGCTTTGTCACAGATTACCCTTCCCCCTCCCCATATCCTCAAGTCCATTCTCTAGTAGGTCTGTGTCTTTATTCCTGTCTTACCCCTAGGTTCTTCATGACATTTTTTTTTTCTTAAATTCCATGTATATGTGTTAGCATACGGTATTTATCTTTCTCTTTCTGACTTACTTCACTCTGTATGACAGACTCTAGGTCCATCCACCTCATTACAAATAGCTCAATTTCGTTTCTTTTTATGGCTGAGTAATATTCCATTGTATATATGTGCCACATCTTCTTCATCCATTAATCTGATGATGGACACTTAGGTTGTTTCCGTCTCCGGGCTATTGTAAATAGAGTTGCAATGAACATTTTGGTACATGACTCTTTTTGAATTACAGTTTTCTCAGGGTATATACCCAGTAGTGGGATTGCTGGGTCATATGGTAGTTCTATTTGTAGATTTTTAAGGAACCTCCATACTGTTCTCCATAGTGGCTGTACCAATTCACATTCCCACCAGCAGTGCAAGAGTGTTCCCTTTTCTCCACACCCTCTCCAGCATTTATTGTTTCTAGATATTTTTATGATGGCCATTCTGACCGGTGTGAGATGATATCTCATTGTAGTTTTGATTTGCATTTCTCTAATGATTAACGATGTTGAGCATTCTTTCATGTGTTTGTTGGCAGTCTGTATATCTTCTTTGGAGAAATGTCTATTTAGGTCTTGTGCCCATTTTTGGATTGGGTTGTTTGGTTTTTTGTTATTGAGCTGCATGAGCTGCTTATAAATTTTGGAGATTAATCCTTTGTCAGTTGCTTCATTTGCACATATTTTCTCCCATTCTGAGGGTTGTCTTTTGGTCTTGTTTATGGTTTTCTTTGCTGTGCAAAAGCTTTGAAGTTTCATTAGGTCCCATTTGTTTATTTTTGTTTTTATTTCCATTTCTCTAGGAGGTGGGTCCAAAAGGATCTTGCTGTGATTTATGTCATACAGTGTTCTGCCTAGTTTTCCTCTAAGAGTTAGATAGTTTCTGGCCTTACATTTAGGTCTTTAATCCATTTTGAGCTTATTTTTCTGTATGGTGTTAGGGAGTGATGTAATCTCATAATTTTACATGTACCTATCCAGTTTTCCCAGCACCACTTATTGAAGAGGCTGTCCTTTCTCCACTGTACATTCCTGCCTCCTTTATCAAAGGTAAGGTGACCATATGTCCGTGGGCTTATCTCTGGGCTTTCTATCCTGTTCCATTGATCTATCTTTCTGTTTTTGTGCCAGTACCATACTGTCTTAATTACTGTAGCTTTGTAGTATAGTCTGAAGTCCGAGAGCCTGATTCCTCCACTCTGTTTTTCGTTCTCAAGATTGCTTTGGCTATTCGGGGTCTTTTGTGTTTCCATACAAATTGTAAAAATTTTTGTTCTAGTTCTATGAAAAATGCCAGTGGTAGTTTGATAGGGATTGCATTGAATCTGTAGATTGCTTTGGGTAATAGAGTCATTTTCACAATGTTGATTCTTCCAATCCAAGAACATGGTATATCTCTACATCTATTTGTATCATCTTTAATTTCTTTCATCAGTGTCTTATAATTTTCTGCATACAGGTCTTTTGTCTCCTTAGGTAGGTTTATTCCTAGATATTTTATTCTTTTTGTGGCAGTGGTAAATGGGAGTGTTTTCTTGATTTCACTTTCAGATTTTTCATCATTAGTGTATAGGAATGCCAGAGATTTCTGTGCATTAATTTTGTATCCTGCCACTTTACCAAATTCATTGATTAGCTCTAGCTTCTGGTAGCATCTTTAGGATTCTCTATGTATAGTATCATGTCACCTGCAAACAGTGACAGCTTTACTTCTTCTTTCCCTATTTGGATTCCTTTTATTTCCTTTTCTTCTCTGATTGCTGTGGCTAAAACTTCCAAAACTATGTTGAGTAAGAGTGGTGAGAGTGGGCAACCTTGTCTTGTTCCTGATCTTAGTGGAAATGCTTTCAGGTTTTCACCATTGAGAATGATGTTTGCTGTTCGTTTGTCATATATGGCCTTTATTATGTTGAGGAAAGTTCCCTCTGTGCCTACTTTCTGCAGGGTTTTTATCATAAATGGGTGTTGAATTTTGTTAAAAGCTTTCTCTGCATGTATTGAGATGATCATATGTTTTTTCTCCTTCAATTTGTTAATATGGTGTATCACGTTGATTGATTTGCGTATATTGAAGAATCCTTGCATTCCTGGAATAAATCCCACTTGATCATGGTGTATTATCCTTTTAATGTGCTGTTCGATTCTGTTTGCTAGTATTTTGTTGAGGATTTTTGCATCTATGTTCATCAGCAATATTGACCTGTAGTTTTCTTTCTTTGTGACATCCTTGTCTGGTTTGGGTATCAAGGTGATGGTGGCCTTGTAGAATGAGTTTGGGAGTGTTCCTTCCTCTGCTATATTTTGGAAGAGTTTGAGAAGGATAGGTGTTAGCTCTTCTCTAAATGTTTGATAGAATTCGCCTGTGAAGCCATCTGGTCCTGGGCTTTTGTTTGTTGGAAGATTTTTAATCACAATTTCAATTTCAGTGCTTGTGATTGGTCTGTTCATATTTTCTATTTCGTCCTGATTCAGTCTTGGCAGGTTGTGCATTTCTAAGAATTTGTCCATTTCTTCCAGGTGGTCCATTTTATTGGCATAGAGTTGCTTGTAGTAATCTCTCATGATCTTTTGTATTTCTGCAGTGTCCGTTGTTACTGCTTCTTTTTCATTCCTAATTCTATTGATTTGAGTCTTCTCCCATTTTTTTCTTGATGAGTCTGCCTAATGGTTTATCAATTTTGTTTATTTTCTCAAAGAACCAGCTTTTTTTTTTATTGATCTTTGCTATCGTTTCCTTCGTTTCTTCTTCATTTATTTCTGATCTGATTTTTATGATTTCTTTCGTTCTGCTAACTTTGGGGGTTTTTTGTTCTTCTTTCTCCAAATGCTTTAGGTGCAAGGTTAGGTTGTTTATTCGAGATGATTCCTGTTTCTTAAGGTAGGATTATATTCCTATAAAATTCCCTCTTAGAACTGCTTTTGCTGCATCCCATAGGCTTTGGGTCATCATGTCTCCATTGTCATTTGTTTCTAGGTATTTTTTTATTTCCTCCTTGATTTCTTCAGTGATCACTTCGTTATTAAGTAGTGTATTGTTTAGACTCCATGTGTTTGTAGTTTTTACAGATCTTTTCCTGTAACTGATATCTAGTCTCATAGCGTTGTGGCCGGAAAAGATACTGGATACAATTTCAATTATCTTAAATTTACCAAGACTTGATTTGTGACCCAAGATATGATGTATCCTGGAGAATGTTCCATGTGCACTTGAGAAAAATGTGTATTCTGTTGTTTTTGGATGGAAGGTCCTATAAATATCAATTAAGTCCATCTTGTTTAATGTATCATTTAAAGCTTATGTTTCCTTATTTATTTTCATTTTGGATGATCTGTCCATTGGTGAAAGTGGGCTGTTAAAGTCCCCTACTATGAATGTGTTAGTGTCGATTTCCCGTTTTATGGCTGTTAGTATTTGCCTTATGTATTGAGGTGCTCCTATGTTGGGTGCATAAATATTTACAGTTGTTATATCTTCTTCTTGGATCGATCCCTTGATCATTATGTAGTGTCCTTCTTGTCTCTTGTAATAGTCTTTATTTTAAAGTCTATTTGTCTGATATGAGAATTGCTACTCCAGCTTTCTTTTGGTTTCCATTTGCATGGAATATCTTTTTCCATCCCCTTACTTTCAGTCTGTATGTGTCTCTAGATCTGAAGTGGGTCTCTTGTAGACAGCATATATATGGGTCTTGTTTTTGTATCCATTCAGCCAGTCTGTGTCTTTTGGTGGGAGCATTTAGTCCATTTACATTTAAGGTAATTATCGATATGTATGTTCCTATTCCCATTTTCTTAATTGTTTTGGGTTTGTTATTGTACGTCTTTTCCTTCTCTTGTGTTTCTTGCCTAGAGAAGTTCCTTTAGCATTTGTTGTAAAGCTGGTTTGGTGGTGCTGAACTCTCGCAGCTTTTGCTTGTCTGTAAAGGTTTTAATTTCTCCATCAAATCTGAATGAGATCCTTGCTGGGTAGAGTAATCTTGGTTGCAGGTTTTTCTCCTTCATCACTTTAAATATGTCCTGCCACTCCCTTCTGGCTTGCAGAGATTCTGCTGAAAGATCAGCTGTTAACCTTATGGGGATTCTCTTGTGTGTTATTTGTTGTTTTTCCCTTGCTGCTTTTAATATGTTTTCTTTGTATTTAATTTTTGACAGTTTGATTAATATGTGTCTTGGCGTATTTCTCCTTGGATTTATCCTCTATGGGACTTTCTGTGCTTCCTGGACTTGATTAACTATTTCCTTTCCCATATGAGGGAAGTTTTCAACTATAATCTCTTCAAATATTTTCTCAGTCCCTTTCTTTTTCTCCTCCTCTGGAACCCCTATAATTCGAATGTTGATGTGTTTAATGTTGTCCCAGAGGTCTCTGAAACTGTCCTCAGTTCTTTTCATTCTTTTTTCTTTATTCTGTTCTGCAGTAGTTATTTCCACTATTTTATCTTCCAGGTCACTGATCTGTTCTTCTGCCTCAGTTATTCTGCTATTGATCCCATCCAGAGTGTTTTAAATTTCACTTATTGTGTTGTTCATCATTGCTTGTTTCATCTTTAGTTCTTCTAGGTCCTTGTTAAATGTTTCTTGCATTTTGTCTCTTCTATTTCCAAGATTTTGGATCATCTTTACTATCATTATTATGAATTATTTTTCAGGTAGAGTGCCTATTTCCTCTTCATTTGTTAGGTCTGGTGGGTTTTTATCTTGCTCCTTCATCTGCTGTGTGTTTTTCTGTCTTCTCATTTTGCTTATCTTACTGTGTTTGGGGTCTCTTTTTGCAAGCTGCAGGTTCGTAGTTCCCTTTGTTTTTAGTGTCTGTCCCCAGTAGCTGAAGTTGTTTCAGTGCGTTGTGTAGGCTTCCTGGTGGAGAGGACAAGTGCCTGTGTTCTGGTGGATGATGCTGGATCTTGTCTTTCTGGTGGGCAGGTCCACGTCTGGTGGTGTGTTTTTAGGTGTCTGTGGACTTAGTATGATTTTAGGCAGACATAATGGGTAATGTTGTGTTCCTGTCTTGCTAGTTGTTTGGTATAGGGTGTCCAGCACTGTAGCTTGCTGGTCGTTGAGTGAAGCTGGGTGCTGGTGTTGAGATGGAGATCACTGGCAGATTTTCACCATTTGATATTATGTGGAGCTTGGAGATCTCTTGTGGACCAGTCCTGAAGTTGGCTCTCCCACCTCAGAGGCATGAAAGAAAGAAGATAAAATTAAAAAAAGTAAGATTAAATAAAATAAAGTTATTAAAATAAAAAATAATTATTAAGAAAAAAAGTTTTTTAAAAAACAAACAAACAACAACAACAAAAAATGGACGGATAGAACCGTAGGACAAATGGTGGAAGCAAAGTTATACAGAGAAAATCTCACACAGAAGCATACACATACACACTCACAAGAAGATGAAAAGGGGAAAAAATCATAAATCTTGCTCTCAAAGTCCACCTCCTCAATTTGGGATGATTCCTTGTCTATTCATGTATTCCACAGATGCAGGGTACATCAAGTTGATTGTGGAGCTTTAATCCACTGCTTCTGAGGCTGCTGGGAGAGATTTCCCTTTCTCTTCTTTGTTCTCACAGCTCCCCGGGGCTCAGCTTTGGATTTGGCCCCGCCTCTGCGTGTAGGTCACTGGAGGGCGTCTGTTCTTCGCTCAGACAGGACAGGGTTAAACTAGCAGCTGCTTCGGGGACTCTGGCTCACTCAGGCCAGGGAGAGGGAGGGGTACGGAGTGCGGGATGAGCCTGCGGCAGCAGAGGCTGCTGTGACATTGCACCAGCCTGAGGCACGCCGTGCGTTCTCCTGGGGTAGTTGTCCCTAGATCCCGGGACCCTGGCAGTGGCGGGCTGCCCAGGTTCGCGGAAACGAGGTGTGGATAGTGACCTGTGCTCGCACACAGGCTTCTTGGTGGCGGCAGCAGCAGCCTTAGCGTCTTATGCCCGTCTCTGGCCTCCGTGCTTTTAGCCGCGGCTCGCGCCCGTCTCTGGAGCTCCTTTAAGCAGCGCTCTGAATCCCCTCTCCTCACGCACCAGGAAACAAAGAGGGAAGAAAAAGTCTCTTACCTCTTCGTCAGGTCCAGACTTTTCCCCGGACTCCCTCCCATCTAGCCGTGGTGCACTAACCGCCTGCAGGCTGTGTTCATGCCGCCAACCCCAGCCCTCTCCTTGCTCTCTGACCGAAGCCCGAGCCTCAGCTCCCAGCCCCGCCCGCCCTGGTGGGTGAGCAGACAAGCCTCTCGCGCTGGTGAGTGCCGGTCGGCACCGATCCTCTGTGCGGGAATCTCTCTGCTTTGCCACCCGCACCCCTGTTGCTTTACTCCTCTTCGCGGCCTCGAAGCTTCCCCCTCCGCCACCCGCAGTCTCCGCCCGCGAAGGGGCTTCTACTGTGTGGAAACCTTTCCTCCTTCACAGCTCCCTCCCACTGGTGCAGGTCCCGTCCCTATCCTTTTGTCTCTGTTTATTCTTTTTTCTTTGCCCTACCCAGGTAGTGGGGACTTTCTTGCCTTTTGGGAGGTCTGAGGTCTTCTGCCAGCGTTCAGTAGGTATTCTGTAGGAGTTGTTCCACGTGTAGATGTATTTATATCTGTGGGGAGGAAGGTGATCTCCGCGTCTTACTCTTCTGCCATCTTCCCCTCGTCCCCCTGCAGTTCTTTTTTATGCAGTGTTATATTCAGTTTGCTAATATTATGTTGAAGATTTTGCAAATCTTCATATGAGAGATATTAGTGTGTAGTTTCCTTTTTTTCTTTCTTTTCTTTTCTGCTTTTGTCTGGTTTTGGTATGAGAGTAATACAAGGCCTCAGAAAATGAATTAAGTGCTGTTTACTCCTGTTTCTGGAAGAGTTATATAAAACTAATGTTAAATTTTCTTAAATGTTTATTAGAATTTTCAAGTAAAGCCATTTGTATCTGGAGATATCTTTCTGGGGACCTTTTTAACTTGAAATTCAATTTTTTAATGCCTCCAGGACTATTAAGAATATCTGTTTATATATATTATTTACAAAAGTAATGAGGAGAAAGTATTATTTTATGTACCTGTATTTTGGCTCTTTCTGTTGTTTGTTCTTCCTTCATAATACTCCAAACTTATTACTTTTATCATATTATATTTTACTTCATACTTAAAGTAAGTGCCTAGAGTAACAGATAAACACTTTGTTTCAATAAGAAGGAAGTGGTTGTTTAAATTCTAAAGTCTACCGAATACATGTGCCATTCCACAATTTTTTGTAAACGGAGGGCTTTACTTCCTCAATTTCAGCAAAAACAAAAATTAAGAGTGAATTTTAGGCAGGTTTGTTTGTTAATGCAATTGTTTGAAAATATTGCTAACAACATTTTTTGTCGATTTTAACTATCAGCTTTGCTATAGATATAGAAATACTTGTTTATTAAAAAAAAGAAACTTTTCCGTTTTCTCTTTGGGTATACAACTAGTTCAACCTTTTTACTCTTTTGGGTTATCTTTAACTTGATGACTTTCTGATACCAAACTTTGAACATACTGTTTCCATGCTCTTTCTTTTACCCAGAAAACTCCATCTTTGGCCCCACCAATTTTCATTTGAAACATCCCTCCTCATTAAGTTCCTAGGTGAGCCATTATCATCATAGAGAACTCTTTCCTAACAACCTATTCTAAGGTAACTTCCTACAGCGCTCTCAGGCACATTACATTATATATTTAGGTTGATAATTTAAGATCATCATATGCTTGCCTACATTTCACTCTTTTTTCCTAATAGTATTTAAATGTCATGAGTATACAGAATCTGTCTTCTTTACCTATACATCCATACCAGCTTGAATAGTGCCCAGCATAAAGTAGACACTTAATAAGTATTTCTAAGTGAACAAATGAATAGATAAACAGTCAAGCACAGTTGTTAATACTTTTTTCCTAGTGGCAAGTTAGTTCCTCTAAGCTTTTGTCATAGCTGGTGACACAAAATAAGAGTATAATATAATGTACTCTTATAAACATCTTACATGATGTTTATGTAACATCAAATAATTTGGTGAATATTCCACATTTTTTCAGGGCATCTTTAGGCACATATATACATGTTTGGGTCTATATCAAAATGTCTGGCCAGCAGGTTTTGCAAATTTCATTATACTGAGTCCTTCATAAAACAGTTGTTCATATGCTTTGTCCACCTAATGACAATGACTTAACAATAAGAAACTTATTTTTCTGTTTTGAAAATGTCTTCATGGGCAAACCAAGCTAGATCTGACAGCTCTCCGTCATCAGGGAATAGAGCTGCTTCTACTTTTGTTCTGCCATTCTTAACATATGCTTCCTATTTTGCTTCAAGATGGCTGCCCTAACTTCTACCAACATATTTTATTTTATACTTTATTACATGTTTATATAACAATTTGGTCTTGTCACAACACAGCCATTTCAAATTTTAAAATGTCATTTGAATCTGATACCTTACCTCTAAAGAAGACAATTGAGAAAATAAAACTCAGAGAGCTTAAAGGACTGTGTCTACACCATGCAGGAAATAGCACATTTAGATGTTCAACGTGTTTTTGTCTCTAATATTTATTCTTTATATATAATATGGTAATAGTTCAATAGCTTTGCCTTTTTAAAAAAATATTTGAACCAGAGAGTTATTATAAAATACCTAAATTTGCATTCAGGGAAAAATCAACTCAGCTCATTAGGTGCCCATGCATTTTTGCCCAGAATACTGAGTAAAGAGATCAGAAAAATAATGAATCTTTCTGTAACTTGACAGGAGAAGTATTATCATTCACAGAATATCTTATATGTACACAATAAATACTTTACATATCAAAAGCCTGATTGACCTTTAAACTTTTGGATACCTTAACTGATAGAAAAACTGATTCTAATATTTAGCAAAGCACGTTATGATGAATTAACTAGGGCACACATTTATAAATTACGATGTTTTAATGTCCTAAATAATATTAACTTAAAGTTTTGGATTTCACAGTGTACTTTTACATATATTTGTAATGTTCCCTTGCAGCAAGTAAAAATACAGTGACTTAAATAGGGCAAGCACAGTTTTGTTATCATCCTCCTTCAACAGATAAACTCTAGAGTTGCCATTTAATTCCACATTTTCTTGTTAGAAATAGTAGTATCTCTTCTATGGGTTGCCTGTGTCAAGGAATACTGGAGTATGTAGTTTGAAAAAGGAGATCTCACAGGGAGGCAAACACAGGACTCTAATTATCAGACCAGCAGAGCCTCAATTATCGGACCAGTCTTTGGTGTGAAGCAAATTTTCCAGATGTAAGAGTCCTTAGGCTCCATATCAGTTATATACTCAGTGGCAGAAAAGAGGCTAGGAGTCCCATAAAGCCATGCATTAGAACTTTAGGATCAAAAGAAAAAGTCATTATTAAATGTGAACTTTGACTATTAGCAATATGTATTTACACAGAGGAAATACCAGCCCTTAGGCCTATGACCTAATAATGCATCCTTGGAACTGACCAATTCCAAGTACAGAGGCTTGTCAACATCAAATCTATGTGACAGGAAGACAATGAAGTCAAACACTGGTATGACAGTGATTCTTCACAAAACTGCTGAGAGAACAAACTAAAGCCAGAAAGACAAAACCTCTTTTCTAACTTTAGCTTCCATTATAGTCACATATTAACTTATTCTATCAATCTGCCTGTATATGACTACTTCTCACCTCTGCACCTCTTCCCCCACCTTGCTCATTAGGTGTATCAGATCATCTCAGAGGACAGAGGTTGAGAACATACCTATGTACATGGATATGTTTTATGTATTTAGATATAGATGTATGTGTGCGCACACAACTCACAAATACACTTATAAGCGTAGACATATCATTACACCCAATATCAATCCGATACCACATTGTTCACTGTAGTAAGTTTAGCTGTCCATATTTGTACAGTAATTTTATTTTTTAATTATGAGAAACCTGTTTCCTACCATCATAACATTTATTTATTTTATCAATAACTATTTCATTCTTGGCATTCCATGTATTTGGCTATAATATAAATGGTACCACTTTCTAAAAATGTCTAACTGTTCATTGCTAGTATGCAGAAACATGATAGATTAGATTTTGTATATTGACTTTGTATTACCGTCAATATGTGTGTCTGTGTATGTGTTTTTAAATAGAATTTATTTTTTAGAGCCGTTTTACATTCACAGAAAAATTGAGCAGAAAGTACAGAGAGTTCCCATGTACCTCCTGCCACCACACACACACAGGGTCCCTCATATCAACATCCCACACTGGAGTGGTACATTTGTTACAATGGATGAACCTGTATTGATGCATCATTACTCTTACTCAGAGGCCATACTCTACATTAGGGTTTACTCTTGGTGTACATTCTGTGTGTTTGAACAAATGTATAATGACATGTGTCCACCATTTTAGTATCAGATAGAATAGAATAGAGTCACTAACCTAAAAATCTGCACTCTAACCATCCTTCCCTCTACCATAACCTTTGGCAACCTCTGATTTTTGTATTTTCTTGATTACTACAGTTTATTTATTCACCAACTGATGGACATCTTGGTTGCTCTTAACTTTTGGCAATTATGAATAAAGCTGCTATAAACATCAGTGAGCAGGTCTTTGTGTGGGCATACTTCTCAGTCTATACTAAGTAGAATGTTTGCTCAACCATATGGTAAGACTATTTTTAGTTTTATAAGAAACCACCAAACTGTCTTTCAGTATATCTGGGATAACAGTCCTTTATCAAATATATCTTTTGCAAATATTTTCTCGCAGTCTTTAGCTTGTCTTCTAAATGTCTCTGTGTATTTTTTTTCTTTTTCTTTTCTTTTTTTTTTTTTTTTTTTTTTTTTTTTGCGGTACGCGGGCCTCTCACTGTTGTGGCCTCTCCCGTTGCGGAGCACAGGCTCCGGACGCGCAGGCTCAGCAGCCATGGCTCACGGGCCCAGCCACTCCGCGGCATGTGGGATCTTCCCAGACCGGGGCACGTACCCGTGTCCCCTGCATCGTCAGGTGGACTCTCAACCACTGCGCTACCAGGGAAGCCCTCTGTGTATTTTTAATACTGAATCAGAAGAGATTAAAAGGTGTAAAGGTACAAATATTTCATAATGAGAGGCATGATACAATGATGAGAAGTCATTATTTTGATTGAATTATGTTTGCCATTTAAGAGGTAAAGAGTATTTCCTGATACTTTTCAATAGTAGAGGATGAGATGTGGGGAGTGATGGAGGAGGTCAATAAATATTCAATAAATGATGTGAGGACACCTAAAAGTAATTTGAAAAGCAGGTAAATACCTACCTCCTCATTTATATTAAAAAATTACACGTATCAGAGAATAAAATTTAAATTCTATCATGTTACTACAAAATTTTATATCTATGAGATAGCACAATCAGTAAAATTTTACAAAGTATGATTCCTGATTCAGAAGCTATAAATGACTATTGATTTTATTTTGTAAGATTTTTTAAAAGTTCTGCACAAAAATGAAATAAGTAATACAAAAACACACCAGTATTTATGGAGGGAAACTCAGTATTGTTAAGATGGCAGTCTACTATATATATATTTAATACAATCCTAATACTGATTTTTCATTTTCTTTTCAAGAAGGCTAATAGGCACTAGAGTTTAGATTTAAAAAAAAAAAAATAGTCATAAACAACATGGGTCCTACTTGTTGTAGGACCTTGTAGAGCACAGGGAACTATATTCAATACCCTTTAATAAACCATAATGGAAAAGAATATGAAAAAGAATATATATAACTGAATCACTTTGCTGTACAATATTGTAAGTCAACTATACTTCAATATTTTTTTTAATTGAAATAGCCATAAAAATGTATAAAATAAGTGAAATGATAGAGTCTAGCACTACCAGATTTTTAAAGATAAGTAAATAAGCTTTCATTATGAAAAGCTCTTTTGCCAACAGGCATAGATTTTTTTAAAATGGAATAGAATGAAAAATTGTCCAAGCAAACCCAAATAATTAGAGAAGTTAGTATAGCAAAATGTATTAATTCAAACGAGTTGGAAATTTTTGTATTTAAACATCGTGTTGGGACAACAGGATAAACATTAAGAAAAAAAATTATTTGGATCCATACCTCTTACCATAATCAAGAAAAGTTCCAATTGATCACTATCAAAACATAAAACAAAAATAAACCATAAAAACTATAGAATATAAGAATGACGTTTTCTAATTTGGATTGGAGAAGACATTTCTAGCTATCAGTCAAAATCCAGGAGCCATGAAGGGAAAAAAAAATAGGTTCAGCACAGAAAACAAGCACTTCCAACACTTTTGCACAGGGGTATCAGAGAGATGGAGAAAAAAGTGCAACTCAAAAGACAAAATAATAAATGAAAAATGGGCAAAAGCAAAAAGCAAACTTGCAGCTCATGCTTCAGGAAAAAGCCTTGATTTCTCAATACATAAAGTTTCTGAAAGTCAATAAAGAAAAAATAAACAACCAAGCAGAAAATACTCAATTGATATGAGCACACAGTTGAAAGAAAAGTAAATGTAAAGGCTACATAAATATATGAAAAAATGCTCAATTTTCCTTACAAAAAAGAATTTCAAGTGAGATTGCACTAAGAATTCCAATTCTGTATTGTTTCATAATGGAGTAGTTTGTATTAGATTAACTCTCCCACAGAGAAAATCTTTGAAGTCTGGATTAAAATAAGACAATAAGCAAACAAAGCTGGCTACTGGCAGTTAGGGAAAAGCAGTCAAGGCATCATGGATTCAGTGGGGCAAGATCCTGGAAAAAGGAAAGCCTAGTGGGAAGAGCCAGCCCTTCCCAGCCGGATTCTCCTCTCTGAGGCATTTGTAAATTGGCAGCTCTGGGTTGCAAGAGGAAAGCAGCAACCTAGAGTTCCCTGCAGTCTCATAAATCTGAACTGACAGAAATTGGATTTCTTTCATACTTATTTTTAACTGGATTTTGGAAAATCTTATACTTCTATTAAATAGGTACTCTCAGTATACCATATGACATCTGCTTCTAAAACTAGTTTGGTTTTCCGCTTGATAAAGGAATGAGATGTCTTTGCTGGGATAAGAACTCATTCATGCAGCATGCCTTGAATCATTAGCCTTCCTGCTCAGGTTTCTAACTCACAGTCTCAGAGAAAGCTCTGGAGTGCCAAATATAGAAACCATGTGCAAAACCATTGAAAATGACTTGTGCTTATGAGCTCTGCTCTTCCAAAAATAATCAGAGCAATAAATGGTGTAGCTGCTTTTAAATATTCTGTCTCCTTCCCAAGAATTCTAGTTATCTCCAGTAATAAGGAGCTCACAGTTTTCCACACCACCCACGCTTCATGTCCACGTTGCTGAATTCTTACAAGGCATCTGCCTCAGGCCAGTTGTGGGCTATTATGCTTAGTGAAATAAGTCAGAGAAAGGCAAATACTGTATGTCATCACCTATAAGAGGATTCTAAAAACTAAAACAAATATGTATAACAAAACAGAAACAGGCTCACAGATATAGAGAACAAATTAGTGGGGGAGGGGCAAGGTAGGGTATGGGATTAAGAGATACAAATTATTGTGTATAAAACAAATAAGATACAAGGATGTATTGTACAACACAGGGAATACAGACAATATTTTATAATAACTTTAAATGGAGGAGAGTTTATAAAAATATTGAATCACTATGTTGTAACCTGAAACTAATATACTATTGTAAATCAACTAAGTTTTTAAAAGAGTTTTCACCAAATAGAGATGAGAAGGTTCTCCTTCATTATGAAAAACTGAAACTTTGTTTGAACTACATAATGTGTTCCCTTTCAGCTAATTATTCTCAAACTAGCCTTAGTAATTGCTGTGAACAAGATGAGATAAGTATTGAGCTGGTTTAAACACCAAGAGTGATAATTCTAGCCAGTTAAGACACAAGGAATGATATTAGAATCCTGAAGTTTCCTGGCCTAAGCTATGACCACACAAATGTGACCTGTTGGAGAAAGTTAGACTTTCAATATGATGTTATAATCTGAATAAATCAAGCTCTCTTCCTCTTGTTTAAAGTCCTGGAAATATCTGGTTTAATTTCTGATTTTCATTCTCTGATATGGACCTTAACAGGAGGTTATCAACAAGCTGGAGTACTTTCACTTCATGCAGTCTTTTTGGGTTTTTTTAACCTCTTTATTGGAGTATAATTGCTTTACAATAGTGGGTTAGTTTCTGCTTTATAACAAAGTGAATCAGCTATACGTATACATATATCCCCATATCTCCTCCCTGTTGCGTCTGCCTCCCACCCTCCCTATCCCACCCCTCTAGGTGGACACAAAGCCCTGAGCTGATCTCCCTCTGCTATGTGGCTCCTTCCCACTAGCTGTCTGTTTTACATTTGATCGTGTATATATGTCCATGCCACTCTCTCAATTCGTCCCAGCTTACCCTTCCCCATCCCTGTGTCCTCAAGTCCATTCTCTACGTCTGCGTCTTTATTCTTGTCCTGCCCCTAGGTTCTTCAGAACCAATTTTTTTTTTTTTTTTTTAGATTCCATATATATGTGTTAGCACATGGTATTTGTTTTTCTCTTTCTGACTTACTTCACTCTGTATGACAGACTCTAGGTCCATCCACCTCACTACAAATAACAATTTCATTTCTTTTTATGGCTAATTTTCAATTGTATATATGTGCCTTTGGCTCCCTGCTTACTTGAATGTAGTTCTGTACTGACATCTCTGAGTTGAAATGATCATGCATGCAGTAGTCATATCAGGAGTACAAAAAATTGTGCCCAAGACCCCACCTTTGGTAAGGTCTCAGGGTCACCACAGGAGCAATTGGCATTGGGACATTTAACTCTCAAAAATCATTTTAAGACTCCAAATCACATTTATGTTTCAAACAGTCCAGACTGGAATATCACAGTCTCATATATAGGGCGTATAAATTCTTGTTCTGACAAAACTGAGCTCCCTTTTTACATCTGTCACTGCTGTATTGGGTGTATTGCACAATTTGCAGTTTGGTAGGGGTCCTCCTAGCAGGTCCATCTATATGGGAGCCAAACCACAGTGTAAGTTCTCTTGGGCTCAGACATCTAAATCTCTCTTGGATTCTCAAACATTTAATAAACCTGCCATACATGTTTTGAATAGTGAGCTCTATCAGTTGTTGGTTATGTTGGCCAATTGTATCCATGTTTATGTCTGTTAGGATTTCAATGGCTATTATGATAAAAGGATCCCACAAACTGTCTTCTTCCTCTGACTCATATTAAAATTAGCCTCTGGAAACTGGATACGTTTGTCTATTTGATGTGATCTATTCAATTTTTATTACTTTATTCATGCTAATTGATTTTCTGGTATTAATAATGAAATCCCAAGGATTCTAATGACCAATCATTCCTTGGACTGTACACTGGCTGTCCTAGCAATGGCTAAGAGGGCAGGTATCCCTAATTTTGCTTCCTTGTTTCATTCATGAAGTATGAATCAGGACCCTTGATTTGTCCTGCTAATCAAGCTTGTCTGCTATTATAATCAAGCTTGTCTGCTATTATAGTATATGTCTTAACTAGTTCTAGAGCATCTGCTTTATCCTGAGGATGGAGTAACTCACCTTGATAACATTTAATTCTGCTGGCAAAAGTATGGTCACTCCTTTTAGCAAAATTCAATGGCTTTTCTTTGTGGTAAAATTCACGGCCTTTTATTCTGTAACAGTCGTATCTGACCTCATTTAGCCATGCCTAATTGGCTTCAATGTCCCTTGCTTCTAAACTGTTATCAACATCCTTCCTTCTAGCTTCTGGAAGGTCTCTTTATGGCCCTCAAATATATGCACTTGTTTATTTTCCACATATTTAGGCATCTGTTTTCTCTAAAATTTCAGACACATACCTTCTTCTTTATGATATACTCTTCCAAATTTACCTCAGATGTTAGAGTGTTGATGAGAGATTTTACAGAGCATCTCCATATTGCTTCTCTTATATCAATGGAATCTCTTAATATTGTCATTTAATTGAACTGAGAATCATATGAGATATAGTGAACAACATCACTGGTGATAATTTGTAAAGGGAAAAAAATGGGTAAAATTTCAGCCTTGGGCACTGTGTAACTTTGAAATTATTTTTACTAGTATACCAGTTGGGCCCTTTCTGAAGCCTTTTTGTGTCAAATAATACTTTGCTAACCAGCAATAGCAGGAAAATAGATAAAGGAGAAGTGGGTGGTGTTAGGCAAATGGCTTTAAGAAGTTAGACATCAGTAGACACAATCCTGATCACAATTTGGCTTTAAAGGTTAGCTCTCATAGCAACAGAGAAGAAAACAAAGGAGAATATAAGGGGTAATGTTTTCCCCACTTTTCCTTTTTGATATGAAAGAATCTCTACTAAAGACAAATTTCTGGTTCCATTTTTGTTCTCATCGTCATCTTCTACAAACAAGAGGAATGAATTCTCTAGTTGATGTGTGACTCAACTGGGTAGACCTAACATATTGATATTAATAGTTTATAAACACAAACTGGGTTGAAAATGATCAATACATCCCATCTCTCCATCTAGCAGTGCTTCAAAATAGCCAAATGGGAATCTAAAGGCTTCCAGTTGATTGGATAGAATGGAATAAATCCTCAATCCCAGTTATTCCTGTAGTAGTCTCATGCTCAGAGGTACTGGATAAAGTGAAGTCTTGAACACATTTGTTTCTTCTCTCTTTGACTTGTTCAAGTATGAAATAATTTTCCTGAATATATGCTTTGGCTCTCCTGACACAAATTTCCACATAGGATAGGCGAACCAAGATCTAGAGGGCTTTAGAAATGAGCTAAGCAGTAAAGGGGTAGGAAACGTTCCCAAGACAATTTGGCCCTCTTGTTGAACGATACTTTTTTTTTTTTTTTTTTGTAGTAGCATTGTCAGCAATTATCAGCTTCCATTCAAATGCTAGTAATCTAATAAGTTATCAAAGGATTCCTTAAACGTTATATTCATGCACAGAGAGTAGTAGTACATTACCAGGTTACTTATTATTGGAGTCTACTAGACTTCTTATTTAGATGCCACCAAAAAATGTGTTGGCATGTATTGCTTGGCATACTGCACTTCTCCTACCCTTGGTATGTCCATGCATTTACCTGAAATCTCTAAAATTTTCAGGAATGACACTATGTTTTAGTACATAGCCCATGCTACTGCCTTGAGTTGATTTTGTGAATATAATTTAATTGTTTTCATTCTCACTTGTTTTATATTGTTGAAGCATGTAATAATGGCTGTTTTCATGAACAGTAATTTGTCCTATAAACTTTAGAATAATGGGATATTAAGTCATGTGTGGCAGGTCAAATATGACTTATAACTCTATTGTAAAAAGGAGTTATTTATGTACAGTGCATGTACATTGACGTGTCTGTGTGTGTGTGTGTGTGTGTGTGCTGAAAAGTGAAGTGACAATGGATGGAATAGATATAGCAACTAAATGGGTCGCAATCAAGTCACCTTAAAGAATACAGACCTCAGTCAAATATCCAGGCAGAAAAACTCACTCAGCTTACTTTTCTTCTCTGGAAATTACAAACTGTATTGTAACTTACAGTGGGGTGAATTTCAGCTCATAGTTTATAATGAGTGGGTGAACCTACATGTGTATGTGTGAGCCTGAGTGTGTGTATGTGTGTGTTTTGTCCCTATATGTGTTGTTATTCATGTGTAGAATATATGAAGGCAAATATAGGGAATCTTGCAATTTTCATTTAGTACTTAGATTATTGAGGAGGTAGAAACTGTTATCATTTCAATGCCCTATTCCTCTGTAGACTCACTTAACTTTCAGGTTTAACTTTATTGAGATTCAGTTTATAATCTCTATGATCCAGGCATACATTACTATTCTCTTTATGTTTTCCTAGCAGCAACATTGATTTGCATTCAGTGAGTTCATATTGAAAATGGAATAATTTTATATACTTATTGCTAAGGGGTACAAAAACTGAAGAGCACATTTTTGCCTCACCCCAACACTAATATAGCATGATATTAGAGGATTATTGCCATGAAGATTGCATGGCAGGGAGGGCATTGCAATTTTTCCTTTCATTGTCTATGTGAAGGAATAAAAACTATGTACATATTATTAAAGAGTGAAATATATTAAGTGTACAAACATGCTGTCTCCGTGTTTATTAAGGGTATATATTTATGTAATTTCTACGTCTTATTTTGTCAAAAGAATTTATTCATGAAAAAAGTGACATTCAGCGTTCAAGGGCTATTTTAGTTAAGAAGGCGATCACGAGATTGGTATAATGTTTGATTTCTGTTGGTGGGTTTCAGTCTTAACCAGGCTTTATGAAATGAGCAATGGTTGAAGGATTTCTTATTAACATCAGAGGAACTCATTCTCATAGCAATGCTTTCCCCAACCTGCAGAGCCTTACCTTGGTGTTCTGGTTAAGTTCTAATTTGGATAATTAAATTCTGCCTGCCTATCTGACTTCTTGTAGTTTTCAGCCCTTTTTGCAATCTTTGGTTATTTCCTGTTTTGAATTGATGACTGCTGTGCCCCGTGGAACCGAGGCAGAATAATGCACAGGAAATTATTCACCCTGCTTCTGTACAGTTGTGGTAGCATAACAGTTTCTAGTTCCATTTTTCATTTCATTGAAACATTTTTGAAATAAAATCACCTTTTCTTCTTCTGGTCTGCTAGGAAAAATGAATTCCACAGAAATCTGTACCCATTAGATTTCTATTAAAATATGTATTTAAGTGAAAGTATAGCTTTTCTTTAAAAATATGTACATAGAATATATAGTGTACCTTTAAAGACTTGAAGCAAAATTGAAATTATTTAAAATAAATCTTGATTCATTAACTTCAAATAGCAGCGGTTTTTTAACAATTGGGATGTCCACCGTTAAGCTGCCCAGTACAAGCTATACTTATAACATGTGTACTTAGTGAATGATGTATACGGTGGGTCTGAATGCAAGCTCAGAAAGGTAACAGAGTTCATCTTTGGGGCAGATGTCCATATTTGTCCCAGATACATGGTACCAGCTCATTTTCTTCAGATCATTCTGAAGAGAAAGCAATATTTCATTCATATATTTAGCAGTGCACCCTTACCGCACGTTGGATCTCATTTTCTGACCCCAGAAATGCTAATTCCCACTCCACCTAGGTCTAAAGTAACATGGAGAGCATAGTAATATAATGTAATAATACAAGCTCTGCCTTTCCTTTTCACACAAGTAAACATAGTTTATATACTCTTTTAAAAGGAAAAGTATATTACTTTTAGGTTTATTACTCAATATCAACCATATAAGTAAATGTGATATTTCAGTGGGTTTGGAGGAAAGGTAACATTATCAAAGAAAAATATAAACTCCAGCAGTGGTTAATATTTCACCATAAAAAGCACAGAATATGGTATTAAAATTGAGTACTTTGAAGTAATGGTTTATATATATATTTTAAAGAACTACAGGTATACAATTTACATAGACAACTTTATTTTCTAACTGGGTTTTCTTCAGTGAATATGTAAATGTGTACATATACATATTATATTAAATCAATAATAATAAGTATTATTCTTAGTATTATAGTAAATATTTAAAATATATTTATTGTCAGGATATGCATGCTTAAGAGAGTGTTTGAAAAACATATTCTCATAATACATCTCACATTAATAAATTCAAGTTAGAAATAAAACTTGTAGTTTTTCATATCATGAAATTTAAAAATGTTAAACGAAAAAAGTTGTCTTCCAAATGAAGATAGGTCTGTGTTATCCTAGAGGAAAATTTGTGGGCATGTGTGTATCTGCTTCCTGTCTCCACTCTATTTGAGGGGAAGAAGCATATATCCAAACTTTGGCCTCTTTGGAAACCTTAAGCCTCTCCTGCCTCACTTAGGGGAAAACATAGCGTGAGTCAAGAAAAAAATGATGTCATTAAAGAGAGCGAGGCGTCGTTTTATTAATGAAAGAAAAAAATTAAAGCAATAACTGGGTCACCGTGTACATTTTTTTGCTACTTTTTTTCTCTCTTATATGTTAAATGAAGTAAGCTGAGTCTCTAGGCATCACCCGGTTGGGTGGTGTCTCTGCCCTAGACAAACCAAGTGAAGGACAGAATACAATCTAAAGGAAAAGACAGAGGATTTCCCTGGCGGTCCAGTGGTTAAGACACCACGCTTCCACTGCAAGGGGCACGGGTTTGATCCCTGGTGGGGGACCTAAGATCCCACATGCCTCACAGGATGGCCAAGAAATAGGAAAAAAAAAAGAAGACATATTACAGGCTTTTGCTTACACCTATGTCTGAAGGATATAAGGACCACCAAGATTCACAGCCATTTCTGTACAACTGACCAGAATAAAATAGTATTCTGTGTTTCTTAAATACCTGGACTGTGTATCTTTTAAAGTCAGCCACTAGTGATAGTGACCATGATGGATGCCTTGTAAAGAAATTCAGTAATCTAACATATTAATAAGTAATAAAATCTATTAGTCTAACGTTGATTATTCTCACACACACATATAAGTAACAGTAGGTTTTATGCCATAATGTTGTGATCTTTTAACATTAATTCTCATTATTTGAAAAAGCAGTCAGATTTTCTGGTCTGAGCTAATTACTTAACATTACGACATTAGATCCTACAGCAGGCCTTTGTAGCAGGCCTAAGAACAAAGGCCATTGAATCAGACAGAACTCACATCTAAAGCCAGCTCCACCGCATATTTAAACACTCAGACCCTCGGTTTTCTTACACATAAAATTAGGTAACAGTGTCTAACTCACAATATTGTTGCAAGATAATGTATCTAAAGTATTTGATATAATAAATGGTCATGAAAAAAAATTAGTGATTCTGGAAGAGAAGTCATATTGTGACATAATGAGAAATCCTCAAGTATATAGAATTGAAACCAAAGGAAAAAAAGCTAGTTATCTTTTTTTTTAATATGCTGGCTAAATTTTCTAAGTCCTTGCAGAACAGACATTGAAAATTTGTTACAGAAGTGGAGCATCGCTATATTCTCTCGAGATTTTATTGCACATACCAAATGATTAAGAGAGATAATCCGTATAAAACACTCAAAAATTTATCTGGCATGTAGTAAATATTTAAAATACATTTATTATCAGGATATGCACGCTTAAGAGAGTTTTATGGTAAAATATATTTAGTTCTTATGCCATAATGTGGGTTCACTGTTTCTCAATACATTTTTTCATCATGGCAACACCAGCAGTTTAAGAACTATTCTAGTTATTTTTATGTAAGTACCCACATTGGCTGAATTACGCCTGACTGGGTATATCAAGACAGCCATTTTCAGAGAAGGCAAAAACAAGTAAGAAACCCCTTTGCCTGGATACTACTTTCAAGAGATTTCAGTCTGTCTGAAAATAGAAAATAGAGACAGACCAATGTGTAAATGACAGCTTGTGACTATCACAGAAAACTTGTATTTATGTCCATATACAATAAATGGGATAAATGAGAAATCTTTAAAATGTAATTACTATACTTCAGAAACATAGAAATGTAGATTTATCTATTGCTTGCTCTAATGCTTTTCCCTTTTTACATGTCCTCAGATATCTTATAAGGTCTGTGCCTATGTCTTTATCAGCTCTAAAACAATCATCAATATCACTCTTTCCAAAGCATGTGTAAACAAACAAACCTGACCTTATTTTTTTACTAAGAAAAATGTATTTGCATATCCTGATTCTCATGAGAGCCAACTTGGTATCATAAATAAGTAATTTAGTTCTTAGTCTGAAATATCAATAGCTAATGTTTCCTGCAACACATGTGTTCCCTTAGGTCGTGAAAGCACTTCTGTTTTTCCTTCTAAGCAGGCAAAATCAGATACATATTTGATGTTAGCCAGAATACTATAAAATCTCTTCTATGAACTTCATAATCATATGGCTTTGGGCAGTGTTTAAAGTATATAAATATATAATTTTACCAATGGCTGTTTTCCAAAGGATATGTCTAATAATTTGCTTTTAAAATCAGTTTTTTTCTGCTTTTTACAAAATTGAAATGATACACGTCATTTGGATTTTAAAATACATCTACGTGTAGCACATCCAATACTATCAATCAGGACCAGCAAAATAAATTATGGGGGCACTTGTTCAAAAATTATAAATAATTTCAAGACAGTGACAACCAAGCTTTAAACTAAGCATGGGGCCTTTCTGACAACAAGGTCCCATGCAACTGCCCAGGTCACACAGCCATGAAGTGGGTTCTGCTTTCAAGACAACATGAACTTTGGAAAATAATTTTCTTCTCTTTGGTGGCGAAGTCAGGGGTTTCCATCTTGAGGTGATCTGCCGTAGGATGTATTCTTACCAATACAAATATGATGCCACGACAAAAAAAAAAATCATTTTCCTTCAAAAGCCAGAGATTATACTGAGAAAAGTCTGATTGTCTTCAGTTTCCTAAAATGAATTCAGTAACTGAACAAATGTGTCTTTATATGCTTAACTTTCTTTCAAATTTATTATATTTAGATATTTTAAAATTTATCCAATGTTCTTTTATATCTAGCAAGTATTAATCCTTAATTAAAATATTTTTGTAATATATTAGTATATTTAATGTACAGATACTCTTGAAAATCTCTAGTTTTTTTTGTAACGAGCTATGCACTTTTACATTAAATATGACTGAATTTTAAAATTACATATATAAATTTTAAGAAATTTTTTTTCTTAAAAAATGTAGGAAGTTTTGAAAAATATTTTCTGGGGCTTTAAGAATGTAAATACATAGTTTCAAAGCCTGGTAGCACCGTATATGTGCTATATATATATTTTATATATATATAAAAGTTTTCAAAAGTTGTCTTTAAGGCAGGAAATGAGAACAACACCTCTGCCAGTTTTAGAATGAAATAACAAATTAATATATTTTTAAATTTACGTGTTGAGTTTTTGAACTGATGATGGGCAGTGGGACTGTCCTTAAGCTAACAAACATGTGGACCAAAGTTAAGCTCTTTCCTGTTGTACTAAACTGTTTCTATTGAAACCAGCTGGTTTTTCCCACTTGATGCCACAGAGGAGGGATCTTTCCCATAAGTGAATGGGAAGCTTTGAGAAGTATATTTCTGGAAAACTGAAATGGATTATATTCTTATTATATAGTTGGGTATGAATGTATCTATTTTCACTGTGGTAAGGGTTCTCCCTTCTCTCTTTCCCCAATCATGTCCTTCCTCAAGTTTATTTTTTTCCATATTGTAAAATCAAACATAAAATCATTAGAATACACGTTTATGTATTCTAATGCATGTTAGAACATTTGAATATATAGGAAACACAAGGCTGCTTGAAGAAAAGTGCATTGTTACTGTGCAGTTAAATTTTGGATTCTGGCTTTCTTTAGTTTGAACAACACTCTTGTCTACCCTGATAGTCACAGATGTCATCTCTGCAACAGAAACAGAGTAGTCGTGGCAAATTTCTAGAATGTTTTAAAAAAACCATCCACACCCATGTGCCTTTTCAAAATCAACTAAACTTCTATAAAGCGTCTCTGGTTCTTTCAAAGTTTGTGTTGTAAGGGGAAATGTAGGTGATGCTATAGTACTTTATATTTTTCTTACAATGACAGCTACCAATTCTTTTTCACTTAAGTTAGATTGAGAAATTTCATTTAATGGCAGCTGATGGGCCATTTTCAATTGGGAAAATTCATTTATATCTGTGGTAAACTTTGTTTTGATGAAAAGTTGCACTAGCATTTTACCACCAGATGAAAACAAGATGAGCATCATTTAAAAATTAATGCATTTAAAATAAAGTGCAGAGGAAAACATGTATATAATATATCAGGCTTTGTTTTGAATGAATCTTTTTCCCCAATCCTTAATGGAAAGATCTTGTGCTGTAACTTTTACAGCCATACAAATAAGAGTGCTAAACTGTGGACTTAAAAGTAGGTGTGTAAATATTTTTAATCAGTGTTACTTGGAAAATAAAATATAACAACCACATTAAAAAAACATAGTTGTCTTTAAAGTTTTTCTTATTTGTAATACACAAGGACCTAAGGAAAGCCCTCAGACTTTTAAATCTATAATTTGCTTGTTTTCTCAACATTATTTAAAAATAAAGCTGATTCATGAAAAAGAATAAAAGTAACTTTAGCATGAAGGTTTTGAGGTGATCTCAGATTAATGTACATGACTATTCTATAATAGACACTGAATCAATTAAATGGTAAATTAGAAAAAATATGATAGAATCCCACTTCCTTAAAAAAATGGGTAGGCCTCTCATCTTGTAGAATATCTGATATGACCAATTGTGTGAGAAATGCCCAGAATTTATTCTAACAATTCTAATCTTTTCTGTTTATATGATAATAATTATAATGATAAAAATAATGACTAATGTATATTGGGTATCTTTATGTACTATCTTCTATGCTTTATAATTATTATACCTTTAGTTTGCTCTAGCACACTGAGATGTTCATCTTCATTTCAGTATTAGAGATGAGGACATCCAGACCCAGAAAGTCAAATTAAATTTCCCAAATTAATAAGAGTTACTCTCAGGACACAAACCTATGTTTATGCAATTTCAAAGCCCTTGCATTGTCCAATGTACCATAGACAACGATCTGTTTCATTGACTTATGATCTATTTCCGTTCTCTTCATCAGTGTCAAATATACAAGAGGGCTTTGTTCTTAAGACCTTAACCATTTCACAAGCTGTTATGTGATATAATAATACTGGAACTGGAAAAAATGATTTAGATTTGCTAGTTGCAGTAGACAAAACATTAGAAAACAATTTGAATCTATATTTGTCTACTGTTTTAAGCAGCTAGGTTTAGTTTTCTAAGTAAAGTTCAAATATTTAGTGTTTAATAAGTTAATGATCTTGGCTACAGGAGTATATGCTCTGTACCATGTACTAGTTCATAAGATTATGGATTCAAACTCATAAATAAAACTAAGTTGCCTGACCATGATCCTCTTCTTCTTATCTACTGTTACTATTTTTAATTGAATTCAAGGATAATATTTATTTTTAGAAGCCGTATTTGTATTTTTTAAATATGTGAATTTTTCTTTTAAGGGATACTGGAGGTCATTGTGGATTATTACCATAATAGAAAATGGTTAGTGAAATTGCGTTTCTGGATAGAGAGTCAGAGAGTTGCATCTTTATGTTGAACTTTGTGGAAAGCCCTTGAAGAAGGGACTTCCTTTACTCATTTGTGCAAATAGGATTTAGGTCAAGTCATTTGATTCAGATTGAACAGGATTTCTTCCTAGCTAAGTAATCAAAAGAAAATTAACTACTTTGAATTTAAGATCATCATTTGCAAAATGAGCAGAGTAATAACCCTATGTCATAGGATTTCTGTGAAGACTGCATGAGAAAATGCATATAAAAAGATTTGTGTTGTGCTTAATATACATTTAGAATTTTTAAAATATTAGCTATTATAAATGGTTCTCTATGGCCACCCACCTGTTTGAATTTTCCCAGTTAAAGAGAATTCTCCAAATTGTGAAAAATGATAATGTACCACCTTATACTTAAACTGCTAGGGAACACTTTGTTATTATATGTGGAAATCTGTGTTCCTACAATAGTTTTCCAGAAATCTTAGTTTTATCAGCTTGTAGCTTTAGCCCATTCCACATAGCAGGTTGTCTTAAATTACTATAGTATAACTCATTATTGTGTTATTTATAATTTAATATGTACCTCATATTCTTATTTTTGCCTGCCCAGAAAGCTTTTCTGATCCTTCTTTTTAGGAGTATCTCTAATTTGCTTTTGCATAATAACCTCCTATTTCTTACCATCTTGATGGAACTCTCCATTAAAATGACAGTCTGATTTCCTCCCCCTTCATACTGTCCTCAGGTATGTGAACCAACTGAGACATTCAAATGCTCTGTCCCTAGAAAATGACTATCATTTGAGTAAAAAAACCAAAATGGCTGAAGTTGAATGGGCCACTTTCTTTCCAAGCGTAGTACAAGGAGCAGATTTCCATTGAAACCCTGATAACTTATTTTCACTTGTTCTTGATGCTTCTAATCTCTTGCTCTCTCTCCGCCTCCATATACATAAATATATATATGTCTTTTATTCCATGATATTATCAATATTTTAAAATAAGTTTATTTTTTACTTTTTTTTCTTTTTTCCCAATTTTATTGAGAAATAATTAATATACGTTACTATAATTTTAAAGCATACAGAATGATGGTTTGAGTTATAAATATTGTGAAATGATTACCACAATACTTTCAGCTAACATGCATCTTTTCATATAGATACAAGAAAAAAAAGAAAAAAATTCTCCTTGTGATGAGAACTCTTAGGATTTACACTCTTGACTTCCCTCTATATCAGTGTTCATTATCATTATTGTGGTGTACATTATATCCCTAGTACTTATTTATCTTATAACTGGAAGTTTGTACTTTGGACCACCTTTATCTATTAATAATTCACCATCCCCCCACCCTCTACCTCTGATAACCACAAGTCTGATTTCTTTTTTCTATGAGTTTGGGATTTTTTGGGTTTTGTTTTTTTTCCTGTTTTTTTAGATTCCACATATAAGGGAGGTCATACAGTATTTGTCTTTTTCTGTCTGACTTGTTTCACTTAGCATAATGCCTTCAAGTTTCACCCATGTTGTCACAAATGGTAGGATTTCCTCATTTTTACACATATATACCACAAGATTTTTTTCCATTCAACTACTGATGGACACTTAGATTGTTCCCCTGTCTTGGCCATTATAAACAATGCTGCTATGAACATGGGGGTGTAGATATTTTTTCAAGTTAGTGTTTTCATTTCCTTTGGATATCTTTCCAGAATTGGAATGGTGAGATCAAATGGTAGTTCTGTCATTAGCTTTTTGAGGATCCTCCATACTATCGTCCATAGTGGCTGTATCAATTTACAGTCCCACCAACAGTGCAGGAGGGCTCCCTTTTCTCCATCCATGCTAGCGTTAGTTATCTCTTGATTTTTGGTTTTCTTTTTCCAACCCTTTATGCTCAGTCTATGTGTGTCTTTTAACACTAAAGTTAGTCTCCAATAAGCAGCACATTGTTGAATCTTTGTTTTGTTATCCATTCAGTCATTCTGTGACTTCTAATTGGAGAATATAATCCATTTATGTTTAACATAATTATTGATAGGTTAAGACTTATTATTGCTGTTTTGTTAATTGTTTTCTGGTTGTTTTGTTGATCCTTCGTTCCTTGTTTCTTATCCTGCTGTCTTTTGTTGTGTGTTTTAGTGTCTTTTGTTACCAGTATTCTATGAATTCTTTTTTTTTTTTGAATTTTATTTTATTTTTTTATACAGACGTTCTTATTAGTTATCTATTTTACACATATTAGTGTATATATGTCAATCCCAATCTCCCAATTCATCCCACCCACCCCCAGCATCCCCCCCCCTTGGTGTCCATATGTTTGTTCTCTACATCTTTTTCTCTATTTCTGCCATGCAAACTGGTTCATCTGTACCATTTTTCCAGATTCCACGTATATGCGTTAATATACGATATTTGTTTTTCTGACTTCACTCTGTATGACAGTCTCTAGATCCATCCACATCTCAGCAAATGACTCAGTTTCATTCCTTTTTATGGCTGAGTAATATTGCCTTGTATATATGTGCCACATCTTCTTTATCCATTCATCTGTCAATGGACATTAATTTTCCTCCATTTCCTGGCTATTGTAAATAAAGCTACAATGAATATTGTGGTACTTGACTCTTTTTGAATTATGGTTTTCTCAGAGTATATGTCCAGTAGTGGGATTGCTGGGTCGTATGGTAGTTCTATTTTCAGTTTTTTATGGAAGCTCCATACTGTTCTCCATAGTGGCTGTATCAATTTTCATTCCTACCAACAGTGCAAGAGGGTTCCCTTTTCTCCACACCCTCTCCAGCATTTATTGTTTGTAGATTTTTTGATGATGGCCATTCTGACTTGTATGAAGTGACACCTCATTGTAGTTTTGATTTGCATTTCTCTAATGATTAGTGATGTTGAGCATCCTTTCATGTGTTTGTTGGCAATCTGTATATCTTCTTTGGAGAAATGTCTGTTTATGTCTTCTGCCCATTTTTGGATTGGGTTGTTTGTTTTTTTGATATTGAGCTGCATCAGCTGCTTGTAAATTTTGGAGATTAATCCTTTGTCAGTTGCTTCATTTGCAAATATTTTCTCCCATTCTGAGGGTTGTCTTTTCATTGTTTATGGTTTCCTTTGCTGTTCAAAAGCTTTGAAGTTTCATTAGGTCCCATTTGTTTATTTTTGTTTTTATTTCCATTTCTCTAGGAGGTGGGTCAAAAAGGATCTTGCTGTGATTTATGTCATAGAGTATTCTGCCTATGTTTTCCTCTATGAGTTTGATAGTGTCTGGCCTTACATTTAGGTCTTTAATCCATTTTGAGTTTATTTTTGTGTATGGTGTTAGGGAGTGTTCTAATTTCACTCTTTTACATGTGACTCTCCAGTATTCCCAGAACCACTTATTGAAGAGGCTGTCTTTTCTCCTTTATATATCCTTGCCTCCTTTGTCATAGATTAGTTGACCATAGGTGCGTGGGCTTATCTCTGGGCTTTCTATCCTGTTCCACTGATCTATATTTCTGTTTTTGTAGTATGCTTTGAATTCTTTATTGTGTTCTTTTGTATAATTACTACATTATCCCTTATGGTTACCATGATGCCTACATAAACTATCTTAATCTTATAACACCCTATTTTTAAACTGATAACAACTTAACTTCAATAGAATTTGTAAACTTTACACTTTTATTTGTCTTCTCCCTTAAATTTTAGGTTATTGCCATTATAATTTACATGTTTTTATATTGAATAACTAATAATAGATTATTGTAGTTATGATTATTTTTACTACTTTTTTTAAACTTTCAAACCAGAGTTGTAAGTAAATTATGTACAACTATTACCATATTGCAGAATCTAATTATGAGTATATATTCATAATTACCAGTTTTTTTAATGATGTAATGACCATTCTTTTTCTTTCACTCAAAGAGCTTCCTTTAGCATTTCTTATAAGACAGGTCTGGTGGTAATGAACTGCCTCAGATTTTGTTTGCTTGGAAAAGTCTTTATCCCTCCTTCATTTCTGAAAGACAGTTTCATTGAGTATAGAATTTTGGGTGATAGTTATTTTCTTTCAGTATTTTGAGTATCTCAACCAGTTCTCTCCTATCCTGAAGTTTCTGTTGAGAAATCCACCAGTAGTCTAATGGGGGTTTCCTTGTGTGTAAATTCTCTCTTTTCTCCTGCTTCTCTTAAAATCCTTTCTTTGTCTTTGACTTTTGACAATTTAATTATAATATGTCTCCCTATAAGCACTATTTGGGTTTAACCTATTTGAGGCCATTTGGGCCACATGGATCTGGATGTCCATTTGTCTCCCTAGGCTCTGGAAATTTTCAATCATTATTGCTTTAAATATACTTTCTGTCCCTTCCTCTTTTCCTTCTCCTTCTAGAATTCTCATTATGTGAATATTGTTGACTGTGTCCCATAATTCCTGTAGGCTTTCTTCACTCTTTTTCATTGTTTTATCTTTTTGGTCCTCTGAGTAATTTCCAATGTCCTTTCCTCCAGTTGCTGAGTCTTTCTTATGCATAGTCAAGTCTACTTTTGAAACTCTCTAATGAATTCTTCCGCTTAGGTCAGTTATTGGAGCTTTATTGGTTTCCTTTGGTTGTGTCATATTCACCTGATTTTTTTGTGATCTCTCATTTCTTATGCTGGTATCTGCACAATTGAGTAATCGGACTTCTGTTCCAGACTTTACAAGTTTACTTTTACAGACAGTTCTTCACCAGTCAGCTCAGTTTGTGTTTTTTGGTTTTGTCTGCTGGTAATGTCCTTGTGTAGTTAAGGTCTGCTAATATGGTCTATTTGGGGATGAGGCAACAGTTCTATCTCTGAGCATAGGAGGGAGTTCTGCAGGTGAGCAAACTCTGATTGGGCTTATTACTTGGCCACTGCAGTTATGAACTCTGTCTGCTACGATTCATGTGCTTGTTGCAGGCCCATCCCCCCATCTCTGTCACATTCAGATTCCCAGTAGTTGAACCCAGCATATTTCCCTGAAATCTCCATGGAGCAAGATCAGAGTAGGGGATCCTGCAAAGCAACCCACAGTGCTGGGGGTGCTAGTTGTCCCCGTGGGTTCTCTTTTGCCACTGGAGGAACTAGAGGCTCAGGGAAGACCTCTCTGCATGGTGCCATGCTGGCCTGGGGGAGGGACAGTTAGTGTATAGCTGCTTCTCTTAGTTTTTTCATGCAGTCTGCCTTGGTGCTTCAGTCACCCCCATGTTCTAGGAGTCTCTCAGTTTTGTCTTGTTCTTGAATAGTTGTTAGTTGTTCTTCTTGTGAAGGGGAGCAAATCAGGAATGACTTACATTGTCATTTTGGTGATGACCCTCCCTACTTAGGTTTTTCAGAGTTTTTTGTTGTTGTTCTTTTCTACAATCATATGCAATAACTATGCAACAGTTATTTAATTTGTGCACTTTAATTTATCTTTCTCTCATTTTTTTATCCAAAATTTTAGATTTTATCTAATTTTTCATAGGTAAATAATAATGTAATACAAACATTATTGAGAACTTTTTCTATATTTTCTGTAATTTACATACACATATCTATAACAGATTACGTATTGTTATGTTTTATATAGCAATATAATCATATTATTATTTAGGATGAAGACACTAAATGAAGTGGGTAAAGCATGGCTGGAATTGAAATGTTTTGTAGATAATCATGAAGTCCTGGAAGGATTTAGGTAATAATATAAGCAGTTAAGGATCACTATGAAATCTTCAGAAAGGAAATATTTTGATGAAACAGTAATTGATATTTTTGTATGATAGGCTGGTGTTATAAAACAATGAATAAGAAGTTATTGTTACAGTAGAGCTTGGAATTGTTTATGAGTAAGGAACAAGAAGGAAATTAAAGGTTTAGCTGCAAAGGAGAAAACAAAAACATGCTCTCCGTACTTAATAGATCTGACGTGAAAAGTGGCAACATCTTGACTCTTCCTTGTATTTATGATCATATTCCCTGTCACTTTTAAATGACCATTTTATTCGTCTTTTCAAATAGTTGTCAATGTAATGTGATACATACGAGCGAAAATCATGTAAGTTTTTGTAAATATCTTTTCTAAAATGTCTCACTTTCTAACAAATAAATATACCAAAATTACTATGACAGTGAATTATATTCCAATATTAGTGTCTAAATGTGTGTGCATATATGTAAAATCTTCCATGATTAAGTACAAAAATCTGTGTACACAAGGTAAATTAAAATTGCTCTGATAATCAATGGGCTTTTAGACATTCACACTTCTAAGTATTATAAATGTTATGTTTTCCTTTTATTCAAATTCTGTTTCCAACAGTAGTTCATGTTGCCCATATGCACTAAGAAGACATTTTAATTGTGATTCAAACCACCTTTCACATTTGCTTTCTGTCAGAAAAATATATGCCCTGTCATCATAAATTCTCCCTGGCAAACCTTTTTCTTCACTGCACTTATCCTATTCTGAGCCATGCTACTCATCACTTGACAGGATGCAAAATGGAATGGTCATAAAAGTAAAGTCTGCTAACTTTCACTCCTGACGATTTGTCAAAAGGCACATTAAAAATAATTGGAGAGAAACTGCACAGATTTTTTAAATGTATTGAGTCATTCTTCTTCAATGCTTGACTGGTCAGCTTGCAAGATACCATTCTCTCCATTATTAACAAGCCAGGAGTGCTTTCACAAAAGGAATAGCACTATATTGCACTCATCTTGCTCTTGGGGTTTGTTTCCATAGGCCTCTGATTGATCTACAAAGTCAGCAAGTAAAACAGTCTTTTAGTACATGACTAGTTTATGTTTCCAATTTACCTTCTATTAAAACTGTCATTTTTTCCCCCCAAGCCTGCAAGGTATATCATAAATACCACCTGAAGTGGAAATGGTAAACCTTTCTATATTGTTTTATTAACAGTTTAACGTCTTAATAAAAGTTTAGAGAATTCAACTGTTAATATGTTCTATTCTTAATCTATCTTACACAAACCATTTCAACCATAGTAGATTTCAGTGACATTGTTACATGGTCAAATGCTTCTCATGAGAACCTAAACAAAATACAACAAATGGCACACCATGATGAACTCCATTAAGAGGTAAATTTAATATCTTTAGGATTTCAAGAAAGAAGAAAACAAAACTTCTACTCTAGGAAATTGAGGATCTAGGAATAAGAAATAAGGAGCAAAAAGAACAGGAAATTCAATTTGAGTTAATGTGCTGGCTAAAAAAGTGGAATCTGGACCATATGTTCTCTTTTTTTAAAAAAAGGATATTAATATGGAGTAGAAATAATTTCTGTATTACAGTGATTAAACTGTATCTAGATAAAATATGGATTGCTAATAACATGATTTTTAATGATCAACAGGATTACTAATTTTTCACAGAATTTCTATAGTTGCAAAATAATACTAGTGATTAAACTACAGCAATAATTACCACAAAGTCATATTCATTCTCACCAAACTTATCATTCCATATTTGTTTTTAAAAAATAAGAAATAGAGATTTCTTTTCTAAAATTCTGAGAGGCTACCTGGTCAGAAGTTTGCTTCTGGAAAAGTCTGCTATATTTCCTATAAAGTATTAATATTCACAATAAAAGTGAGAATGTCCTTTTTGCCTTTTGTTTCATGAATCCTTCCTACTCTAATTCACTAAGTAAATTAAATCTACACATTCCAATCTGTCTTTAAAAGGACATTTCAGGAAAACAACACGTTCTCAATTGAGATGATTATTATGGATTAAAGTCTTATGTTAAGAGATTATTCATCATTTATAAAGAAGATTCCATTTTCTTCTCCATCCTCAAATTAATTAAAACTTCATTTATAAAATAATAAGGAAAACAAAATCAAAACTCCCAGAGTCAGGCATCTATCTGAAAGGCTTTTCCACAAAATCACTTTATTTTCTTTTCAAGAATCACTAGGTAGTGACCAGTTATTAAACACATTGCTTTCATAAGCCATTTACACACAAAATAAAGAACATATAAATGCAACATATTACCTAGCCCACCTCAGGCAGGATGTCCAAAGTCCCTGACATTGCACTTCATTTGTTTGTTGGTATATTAACTATTTACATGTTGCCTCAATTTTACTCAGCTCATCACAATTGCCTAAAAATTGTAGTAAAAATACATTGAAAAAATTAATTTAAAATTTTTGGTGGTTTCTTACAAAACTACGTATACTCTTACCATAAGATCCAGCAATCACAGTTTTTGGTACTTACCCAAAGAAACTAAAAGCTTAATTCCACACAAAACCCTGCACGTGGATATTTATAGCAGCTTTATTCGTAATAGCCCAAACTTGGAAGCAACTAAGATGTCCTTCAGTAGGTGAATGGATAAACAAACTGTGGTACATCCAGACAATGATATATTATTCAACACTAAAAAGAAATGAGCTATCAAGCCATGAATACACAGGGAGGAAGCTTAAATGCACTAGGTGAAAGAAGCCAACCTGAAAAGACTACATACTCTATGATTCCAACTGTATAACATTCTGAAAAATGCAAAATTATGGATAGTAAAAAGATCAGCATTTGACAGGGGTTGAGGGTAAGAATAGGTGGGTCACAGAGAATTTTTAGGGCAGTGAAAATACTCTGCATGAAATCATGATGGTGGATACATGTCACTATACCTTTGGCCAAATGAATAGAATGCACGACACTAAGAGTGTACCCTAACGTAAATTATAGATTTCAGGTAATTATGATGTGTCAGTGTAGGTTCATCAGTTGTATCAATGTTGCAACTTTGGCCGTGGATGCTGTTAATGGGGGAGGCTATGCACGTGTGGAGTCAGGGACTAATGGGACATAGCTATACCTTCTCAGTTTTGTTGAACCTAAAGCTACTGTAAAGAAATAAAGCCCTTTAAAAAAATCTTTAAAAATTAGTTGTCACAGTACAAAGAAAATACCATATTAGAATTTATTTAAGTTCTCCTTAAAAATATACATTTAATACACATTTGAGCTATTTTTTATAATCTTATACTTTTGTATTTCTCATGTCTTTAATTTTAGTTATTTGAGTGGATCTAAGTTAATGATTGCGCATAGGTCAGGAGATGTAACAACTGAAATATAAGTTATCAATGATGAGAATGTGTTCAAATAAATAGTTCATAGAATACTGAACAATTATTGTTTTCATTCATTTTCTTTTCAACAGAAATACTTTTATTCTCTGATATTTTTAAGTGATAACTTCTAGGGCTTATAGAAAAGTTTAGTGAGAACTCTTGCCCAGGTGCCTCATAAGTTATGTTCACACTATGATATAACTATATTGTAAAATAGTGTCAGCTATAATATGACACTTCAGGAAAATATATGTCTTCCATGTTATAAAAGTAACAGACGTGTGTTTCTAAAGAGCTTAGATATCTCTCATGAAATTGTACACACATTTGAGAGTAGTATCTAATGTTCTTTTTCTAGTGGTAGTGTTATGAAAAATCACTCTGTAAATACTTTTGTCATCTTAGCTTGAAACATATAACTGAAGTAAATCTTAGAAATGGGGCTTATGAGAGTGGCAGAATGGAAAGGTTTGATTGAGAAAGTCAGAAATAGGAAGAAATATCTCCCTTGAATCTGTGGTACGTTGCAGCGTTTCATTTTTGCTGGTTTGAATTCTCTTTCTGACACTCTTTGGTCTCTTGCACCTGTCACTTTGAGGTAATAATTCCTCACAGGAATCTGCTGGTAGTTCTTAAAGATAGGAATGGTAGAAATTCGTCAAGTATGCCTGCATTATATAACACATAGGCAATTCTATTTTAATCATAGTTTATCTTAACTTATGATTTAATGTGAGATTAATACTTTTAGGATTTGGATATGATCGTTGATTTATTTATTTTTTGCCTCCTGCCTCTTATTTCTCATTTATATTAAACCAAGATAATATTTACCATGTGCCAAATTGAATAAAAAGCAAACTAAAAATATAAAATATTGCCTAATGTCATACAGATTCTTAATCTTTTTTAGTTACTATCATTGAAAATTAGTATTTGCATTTCATGAAATAAAGGCTCATAATTACAGAAAAGTCTATACTTGTTTTTTGGTTTTCCTTCTGTTACTGTGTGATTTCTTGGTGTGATTCTTACATATAGATAATAAATACACGTACAATAAAACTCATAAATAATATAAACTCATAAATCATAAAACATGAAGGAGCCCTTTGAGGCATGCTGTCAGTCCCATCAGGCATGAAATAAAGCCTTGACGGGAGACTGACTCCATGCCTCGGGAGGTCTCACTTTTAGTTCTTGCTGTAACCAAGCCAAGATTGATTTGCACATGCTGATAAGAAGAGACAGATATTTGGGGGCAGTCTCCTCACAAGTTGTCTGAGATAACATCTGTGAAGAGAAAGTTGGCACTAAAAATCTTTCCCTCCAAAAATGGACATTTTGGGGATCTCCTGCCAAGTTGACCTGAGCAGACATGGTCGGCATTAGAAACTCTCCCCTCCCAAACTGAACATCGAGTCTTGGGAATAACGGCCTCCTGGGACTATACATATGGGTGAGCTGGGACTGTCAATTTGAGACACATCTGGCTGTGACTCCGTCTCCTTCTGAGGATCCACTCGCCAAGACATTGGACACCAGAGGTTCTACCCAAGTGGATGGTCTTCACTTCATCGTTGGGGACCCAGCAGTAATCTGGACCCGCTTGAGTGCCTACTTGAGAAGACTGGTCTCCCGCAACAACTGGACTTTTCCATCCCTGGACACACAGACTTGGTAGGTTACTAGCACTTTGTGCTCCAGTGGTTGACTTTCATTCTACATTTTTACTTATATCTTTGCTTTCTGTTTCTCTGCTCGCTTCTTCTCACTTATGTGAAAGTTTCAATAAACTGGTTCATTCCTAAAATATATTTTGTTCGTCCTTACCTTTCATGTGATCAAGGTAGTAAGAACCTGCCCCTCACTTTGAGGGGTTAATTTGTCACCAGGTGTCAGGGAGCAGATTATCCTTGGCTGGTTCAACATGACACTTTCAATGCACCGTGTTAAAGGATATCTAGTTCAAAGTTCAAACACACTCCTTCATTATGCTTTATTTTTCAAGGGAATTTTAGGTGGTTAATTTTCTTTTCTTTTTTTCATTTCTTAACAGATATACTGATGAACTTCATTTTGTGTGTAGCCATCCTTTTACCACTTAGTACTTTCTGCTCTTATCTGATTTCTTATAGCTAGGTACATAATTTGGATCTGTTCCATAAGTAATTACATATTATATTACTCTCCGAACTAGTTACAGTTACTTGAATTATGTTACACAGTAAAAGATGGACTTGCCTATAGCAGCTTTCTCCGTTAGCATAAAAAAAAACTTACATACATTAGGAGAAAAATAATTAATTTGCCAATGACAAGGGTAGAAAAAGGAGTTTAGTTTGAGCACACATACAATATACTACAAAAATTTCACATTAGCTGGTATCTCAAAATATTTTGGGTAAGGTTTTCAATATTAAAACATTTCCTATGAAAACAAACTACTGTTCATTCTTGTATCTATACATGGCTTTGTATTCCATTACTGAACTACAGAAAATTTGGTAAAACACAAAAGAATCTTTACAACTCAAGAAATTAATCCAATTTCTGCTTGTATCTACCTCTTCACTTAGATCCAGACCAATTTCTTATAACACAGCTCTGTGAAGCCTTTTTCAGTTTTCATTGTCATTCATTTACTGTGATTTCATAAGCATTTGCATTAGATTATGTCATTTCAAATTTCTTGCATTTCCAAAATATCTTCATATTGTGCTGGCATTTAAACACTTTTCCTTGACTATATGATCATTGGATCATAGCTCTTTCCTTTTGATAAATGGTACATAATATATCATTGTCTTCTATCCTTTCTGTTGCAGTTAAGTCCACACTCCTTTGATTTACATTCTTTTTAACACCTTTATATGGTCTGAATACTTATAAGATAATTTTATACTCAGACTTGAGAAACTTTATAAAACTTCAGGCTAAAGGTCTGCCATTTTCGTTAAATTTGGTAAGTCCTTTATGCTCTTTTATGTGTACATTTAAGCTAGCCCTAACTCAGAGAAATATGCTCCTTTATAACCTTTGTATATCTTCATTTCCTCTTCTCAAAAAAAGTTAAGATTCTCAATGCTGTCTGCATAATATTATTAACTTTTGAAATAATCTCTATCATATTCAGAATCATATCTCAGCTTCCAAGGTGATTTTTATGATCACCCATTTTTGAGAACCATTGGAATATTTTAGATGATAACCTTCCCTGGTTCAGTAGCTACCAGGATATTTGATATTTTGTAGCAGTGTAGATTTGACATGATGTTTTTCCAAATAAATCTACATGAATTCTGCTCACAATTATGCAGTGACCAGAAATGGAAATGGTAGAAAATGTCATTCACTATAATTATCTATTACTCCTAGAACGTGCACGTCCTTTTCATGGGCCAAAAGTAGTTCACTGTGTGATGTCATTGTGCTTTGCCATATGACTTGCTTTTTCCAAAGAAATGTGATTGAGCATAATGAATGCAAATTTGAGTCATCCATATTCTTGATTTTAGTGGATGTATTCCCAAGATGTTATTTAGCACACTCCTCTCTCCTTTTGTTTTCCTATAAACAATAGTTTTTAGATTTAGAGATTTGACTAGGTTTTGGTTCAATTTTTAAGCAAGACCACTTCCTAGGAGCTGGTGTATGTTTCCTGTCATTGTTTCATTGTTTATGGGAAAGTAATTTTTCTGTGAAGTTAGCAGTCAGTGCTGATCATTGTCTAGATCCATTATTTCACTTGATGTTGCAAATGGTGCTTTTCTTACTCCATGATTCCTTCCTCACTTTTCATCTGGAATACTTTCAGAATGAGAAATTTCATATCATCAAATGTTTAACTTATCAGAACACAGTTTACACATGAAAAGCATGTTAAATACTTATTGTTTTAATTTACTGAACAGTTTTCAAAATAATAGATTTATTCTCTAGCTTTCTCCAGTGGAGAGCAATAGAATTTGTACTTTTTAATTTTTATTTTGTTCATTTTATTTTTTATGTCATTAAGAACATATCTGATGTTTTTCAATCCATGTCAGGTATATTGCTTACTGGTCCTCAAATTATCCAATTTCAGCCTGTAGAAACTTCTTAAAATTAGCTCACATTAGTCCTTACTTAACTTTAATATGTATCTTTAACTCTGAACTTATTTTCCCCGTAATAATATCAGTCTTTGATAGCTTCCTTTTACTTTACTAAGACAATATGTTCCAGTCTCATTTTGTACTTTTTCTGCCTCAGTTCTGAAATTAGTCATTATACCAAAAAATGCTTTTAGTGGAAAATTATATTTAGAGATCACAATATGAGCTGCTTATTCTACTGTTCTAAATTATTGATTATTGTTTCTACATATTTTTTTTTAATTTTTTGGCTGTGTAGGGTCTTTGTTGCTGCATGCAGGCTTTCTCTAGTTGTGGTGAGCAGGGGCTACTCTTCATTGTGGTGCACAGGCTTCTCACAGTGGTGGCTTCTCTTGTTGCGGAACATGGGCTCTAGTGATGCAGGCTTCAGTAGTTGTGGCGTGTGGGCTCAGTAATTGTGGCATGCAGGCTCTAGAGCACAGGCTCAGTAGTTGTGGCACACGGGCTTAGTTGCTCCGCGGCAAGTGGGATCTTCCCGGAACAGGGATCAAACCTGTTAATGCAGGTGGATTCTTAACCACTGCGCCACCAGGGAGGTCCTCTACATATTTTTAATGGATAAAACAAGAAATTATGTGTGTCTATTATTATACTATGAGTTTAAATGATGTTTGAAATTCAAATAAGAATTCAGGATTTTTGTTTTTTCTTAAATTATTTATTTTATAGTTGCATCTATTTTACCTTAAGGTAAAAATCTGGGTTCCTAATAACATCGTCATGATGAATTACTTGTTTCATCCTGTTGGTATATACATATATGATGTTAATAGCTTCAGAAGAAAATATTATTAAAAATACGAATTACTCTATAATCAGACTTGATAGTTGCAAGTTTTTTTTCAGGGTCTTTTGGTCCATAGAGAAATATCTCACTAGGAAATTACTATCAAATTATTGAATTTAAAGGCAATTTACGTAATTCTTCATTGTGAGGAATGGCTGCAGAAACAGCTCAAAAAGTTGGGTTTATTCCTCTTATTTACCTTTTGATTTTTAGGAATTACTTTATAAATTTTAACATTGAGTGATTATTATGTAAAACATTTACCTACTTATAAAATTAATTCTACAAAATGTGGTACATTCAGAGCAGTCTAATTTCTATTCATGTCCTCCCCATCTTGTTTCCTCCTGTTCCTCACAGGTAACTGTATGTTTAATTTTGTTTATTTTTCAATTTTCAAAAAGCACATATATTTATGTGGATTTTCTTTTATTTCTTAAATGTTTACTCTTTGAATATGAAAATTTATAAGTACACAGTTATAAATTTACAGGGTAATAATAACAGCATTAACAACTACACTGGTTATATTTAAATTGGTAATGTGTTTAAACAAATATGTTAATGTTCACAAACCAAATGAAAATCAGACTTCAAGAGACCTGGCATTTCATAATATCAGCTTTATACAAATACAGTATCTTTAGTTAATTCTTTTTTGACAATATTCTCTCTTGTTGATTTCAGTTGTAAAATTCAGTCATTGCAATGATTGAGTTTTGCAATATTCAGTCTGTTCATTTGGCATTTCTTACAATTATAAATTTAATACTGCATATTTACAGAAAAGAATGTGTTAAAAACATAACATTAAACATGTTTTTAGTATATTTATACAACATTGGACATTTTGGAAAGCATATGGGATATGTAAAAGCAGAATACTGTAGTTCTTGAATGATATCCTGACTAGTGTTAGTTGGCAATTACGTTGCTTGAGACACCCCAAACTCAGCAATTCTAAGACTTCATGGTTGCTGCATTTGCTTGAAGATAAATCTTTAATTATTATTCTGTTATACCAAATCGTAATGTGAGCGTTTCTTAATTTTAACACAGCTTGAAAAGTATTAGATTATTTCAATTTTTTTGTTCATTACAGAAATATATTTCAGGAAAAGACAAATGCCAAAACCTTCCCACAATTGCTAGTTACCTGTTCTTTGTTCCTTTGGAGCTGTAAATGCACATTTATAAAACAGATCACAATGGCATTTCTCTCTTTCCTTTTTGCTCATCTTCCACCTATATCTCCATTCCATTCATTTAACTGTGTAATTGCAACTAAATACAGTTAATTTATTTTTTTAATTAAAGAAGAATAGTTTGTCTTTGAAAAAACCTGTAAAAAAAACCCATGGACTGAAAGTCAAGAAGGACATTATTTTGTTAATACTTCATGGAGATAACACTGGCTGTCTCTGACTATAGCTCTTGAGATCTTAGTGTTCTATTTTTGTATGAAGTTCATTGAAGACACTTTATACTTTTGTCATCATCTCTTTTATTATTTCATCATCCTGAATTTAAATACTTAAGCGTTTTCATAATAAGGAGAATTTTGGTAATGAAATAATTAATCAAATATGTAAGTCTTGTATTTACATACAACAAGAAGATACAGCCTAAGCAAAATAATGCATTAGAAGGGTAGTGGTCTACAGAAATTCTCTTTTCCTACTTCCCTGTTTTTTATCCAAGTAAACAAGTTTTGTGTTCTCTTTAGTTCATTATATTTTTTTTAATATTTTAGAATTATATTTAAGAAAGAATGTAAAATGCAATTCATGTTTGTAATCCTGTAATCAATATGTTTTACAATATATTTCATTATAATTTTTTTTAATATTTTAGAATTATATTTAAGAAAGAATGTAAAATCCAATTCATGTTTGTAATCCTGTAATCAATATGTTTTACAATAAAAGGAGAAAACTTCCTGGTTGGGACATAGCCAATAGCCAACTTAGAGGTCAGGATTAAAACATGGGTCCATCTACTGATGGAAATTAAGGTATATTTGGACTAAATGAAGGATACAACAAAATCTAGGGAAGGAAAATGGTGCATCTTATGATGGAGCATTACCAGGCCCTCTTGATACCAGTGCTTTAGCTAGAGCATTTCTTGAATTCATCACTTATTTGCCTTCTCAAAATATACACCTCTAGTTTTTCCAGTATAAGAGCAACAAAATCAACTCTAGATTTTTGCAGATTGAAGAATCCTAACAATGTCAAATTGGTCAAAATTTACTTACTGTGTATATCACACTTAACCTGCTGAGTGGAGGTGTTTCAGTGTTTATAACTTGGTGGGGCTGAGAAAGATGTCTATCATGAATAGCATTAGTACTGGTGTTTTATGCGAATAATATATTTTACTTGCTTACTAATTTATTACTCAATCTTATATAGTAAGATAAATTAAGTGCAAATTTATAAGATAAATTTGTTGCAGATCTTAAGATCAAGATCAGCATTGAAATATTCATCATTATGGTTCTTTTGCCAACTGTTTTCATGGTGTATAATTATATAAAGTTGGAATAAACATGAAAGCATATCACATAAAAATATAGCAAAGAAATAATTGTCAAATTTTGTATCAAAACTTTAAGTATAATATAGCTTAAAATAAAAGGAATACAGAGCCACATTGTTTCAAGAACAGTAGGATGAGGTTTGAGGTTGATTTGGGAAACAGAAGCCAAGAGGGGTAAAGTTATTCATTTATAAACACAGAAATGGGAGAGGACCTTCAAGATGGTGGAGGAGTAAGACGTGGAGATCACCTTCTTCCCCAAAAATACATCAAAAATACAGCTACATGAGGAACAGCTCCTACAGAACACTTACTGAACGTTGTCAGAAGAACTCAAATTTCACAGAAGGCAAAAAACGCCCCATGTACCTGGGTAGGGCAAAATAAAAATGAAAAAACAGAGGCAAAAGAATAGGGATGGGACCTGCACCTCTGGGAGGGAGCTGTGAAGGAGGCAAAGTTTCCACACACTAGGAAGTCCCTCCACTGGCAGAGACTGGGGTGTGGGTGGGTGGGGGAAGCTTCGGAGCCACGGAGGAGAGCGCAGCAACAGGGGTGTGGAAGGCAAAGCAGAGAGATTCCCGCACAGAAGATTGGTGCTGACCAGCACTCACCAGCCCGAGAGGCTTGTCTGCTTACCCACCGGGGCGGGTGGGGGCTGGGAGCTGAGGCTCAGGCTTCGGAGGTCAGATCCCATGGAGAGGACTGGGGTTGGCTGCATGAACACAGCCTGAAGGGGACTAGTGTGCCAGAGCTAGCCAGGAGGGAGTCTGGGAAAAAGTGTGGAACTGCCTAAGATTCAAGAGAACATTGTTTCGGGGTGCATGAGGAGAAGAGATTCAGAGCCCACCTAAAAGAGCTCCAGAGATGGGCACGAGCCGTGGCTATCAGAAGGGACACCAGAGACAGCATGAAACACTAAGGCTGCTGCTGCAGCCACCAAGAAGCCTGTGTGCAAGCATGGGTCACTATCCACACCTCCCCTCTCGGGAGTTTGTGCAGCCCGCCACTGCCAGGGTCCCGTGATCAGGGGACAACTTCCTCCGGGAGAACACATGGCACACCTCAGCATGTTGCAATGTCACAATGGCCTCTGCCGCCACAGGCTCATCCTGCATTCCATACCCCTCGGTCCCCCCAGCCTGAGTCAGCCAGAACCCCCCAATCAACTAGCAAGACAGGAACACAATGCCACCCATTAGCAGAAAGGTTGCCTAAAATCACAGTACGTTCACAGACACCCCAAAACACACCATGGACCTAGTCCTGCCCACCAGAAAGACAAGACCCAGCCTCGTCCACCAGAACACAGGCACCAGTCCCCTCCACCAAGAAGCCTACACAACCCACTGAACCAGCCTTAGCCACTGGGGGCAGACACCAAAAACAATGGGAACTATGAACCTGTAGCCTGCAAAAAGGAGACCCCAAACACAGTAAGTTAAGCAAAATGAGAAGACAGAGAAACACACAGAAGATGAAGGAGCAAGGTAAAAACCCACCAGACAAAACAAATGAAGAGGAAATAGGCAGTCTACCTGAAAAGGAATTCAGAGTAATGATAGTAAAGATGATCCAAAATCTTGGAAATAGAATGGAGAAAATACAAGAAACATTTAACAAGTACCTAGAAGAACTAAAGAGCAAAAAAATCTATGGTGAACAACACAATAAATGAAATTAAAAATTCTCTAGAAGGAATCAATAGCAGAATACCTGACACAGAAGAACGGATAAGTGACCTGGAAGATAAAATAGTGGAAATTATTACCACAGAGCAGAATAGAGAAAAAACAATGAAAGGGATTGAGGACAGTCTCAGAGACCTCTGGGAAAACATTAAATGCACCAACATTCGAATAATAGGGGTCCCAAAAGAATAAGACAAAAAGAAAGGGTCTGCAAAAATATTAGAAGAGATTATAGTTGAAAACTTCCCTAATATGGGAAACAAAATAATCGTATCCAGGAAGTGCAGAGAGTCCCATAGACGATAAATCCAAGGAAAAACATGCCAAGACAAATATTAATCAAACTATCAAAAATTAAATCCAAAGAAAAAATATTAAAAGTAACAAGGGAAAAACAACAAATAACATACAAAGGAATCCCCATAAGATTAACAGCTGATCTTTCAGCAGAAACTCTGCAAGCCAGAAGGGAGTGGCAGGACATATTTAAAGTGATGAAAGGGAAAAACATACAACCAACATTACCCAGCAAGGATCTCATTCAGATTAGAGAAATTAAAGCCTTTACAGACAAACAAAAGTTAAGAGAATTCAGCACCACCAAACCAGCTTTACAACAAATGCTAATGGAACTTCTCTAGGCGGGAAACACAAGAGAAGGAAAAGACCTACAATAACAAACCCAAAACAATTAAGAGAATGGTATAAGGAACATACATATTGATAACTACCTTAAATGTAATTGGATTAAATGATCCAACCAAAAGACATAGACCAGCTGAATGGATCAAAAAACAAGATCCATATATATGTTGTCTACAAGAGACACACTTCAGACCTAGGGACACATACAGACTGAAAGTGAGGGGATGGAAAAAGATATTCCATGCAAATGGAAATCAAAAGAAAGCTGGAGTAGCAATTCTCATATCAGACAAAATAGACTTTAAAATGAAGACTATTACAAGAGACAAAGAAGGACACTACATGATGATCAAGGGATCAATCCAAGAAGAAGATATAACAATTTTAAATATTTATGCACCTGACATAGGAGCACCTCAATACATAAGGCAAATGCTAACAGACATAAAAGGGGAAATTGACAGTAACACAATAATAGAAGGGGACTTTAACACCCCACTCCCACCAATGGACAGGTCATCCAAAGTGAAAATAAATAAGGAAACACAAGCTTTAAATGACACAGTAAACAAGATGGACTTAATTGATATCTATAGCACATTCTATCCAAAAACAACAGAATATACGTTCTTCTCAAGAGCTCATGGAACATTCTCCAGGATAGATCATATCTTGGGTCACAAATCAAGCCTTGGTAAATTTAAGAAAATTGAAATCATATCAAGTATCTCTTCCGACCACAATGCTCTGAGACTAGATATCAATTACAGGAAAAAAACTGTGAAAAATACAAACACATGGCAGCTAAACAATACGATACTAAATTACCAAGACATCACTGAAGAAATCAAAGAGAAAATCAAAAAATACCTAGAAACAAATGGCAATGAAAACACGATGGCCAAAAACTTATGGGATGCAGCAAAAGCAGTTCTAAGAGGGAAGTTTATAGCAATACAGTCCTACCTCAAGAAACAAGAAAACTCTCAAATAAACAGCCTAACTTTACACCTAAAGCAATTAGAGAAAGAACAACCAAAACCCTAAGTTAGCAGAAGGAAAGAAATTATAAATATCAGATCAGAAATAAATGAAAAAGAAATGAAGGAAACAATAGCAAAGATCAATAAAACTAAAAGCAGGTTCTTCAAGAAGATAAACAAAATTGATAAACCCTTAGCCAGACTCATCAAGAAAACAAGGAGGAAGACTCAAATCAATAGAATTAGAAATGAAAAAGGAAAAGTAACAACTGACACTGCAGAAATACAAAAGATCATGAGAGATTACTACAAGCAACTCTATGCCAATGAAATGGACAACCTGTTACCACTGCAACAAAAAGAACAATATACCTAGGAACAAACCTACCTAAGGAGACAAAACCTGTTTGCAGAAAACTATAAGACACTGATGGAAGAAATTAAAGATGATACCAACAGATGGAGAGATATACCATGTTCTTGGATTGGAAAAATCAATATTGTGAAAATGACTATATTATCTAAAGCAATCTACAGATTCAATGCAATCCCTATGAAACTCCAATGGCATTTTTCACAGAATAGAAAAAAATTTTCACAATTTGTGTGGAAACACAAAAGACCCTGAATAGCCAACGCTATCTTGAGAATGAAAAACAGAGCTGGAGGAATCAGGCTCCCTGACTTCAGGGAGACTATACTACAGTATATACTACAGTCTATATTTCAGTAGACTATACTACAAAGCTACAGTAATCAAAACAGTATGGTACTGGCACAAAAACAGAAATATAGATCAATTGAACAAGATAGAAAGGCCAGAGATAAACTCACGCACAGATGATCACCTTATCTTTGATAACAGAGGCAAGAATATACAATGGAGAAAAGATAGTGTCTTCAATAAGTGGCGCTGGGAAAACTAGTTCGCTACATGTAAAGGAATGAAATTAGAACACTCCCTAACACCATTCACAAAAATAAACTCAAAATGGATTAAAGACCTAAGTGTAAGGCCAGACACTATAAAACTCTTAAAGGAAAACATTGGCAGAACACCCTATGGCATAAATCACAGCAAGATCCTTTTTGAGCCACCTCCTAGAGAAATGGAAGTAAAAACAAAAATTTAAAAATGGGATGTAATGAAACTTAAAAGCTTTTGCACAGCAAAGGAAACCATAAACAAGATGGAAAGACAACCCTCAGAATGGGAGAAAATATTTGCAAATGAAGCAAATGACAAAGGATTTATCTCCAAAATACACATGCAGCTCATGCAGGTCAATATCAAAAAAACAAACAACCCAATCCAAAAATGGGCCGAAGACCTAAATAGACATTTTTCCAAAGAAGATACACAGATGGCCAACAAACACATGAAAAGATGCTCAACATCACTAGTTATTAGAGTAATGCACATCAAAACTACCATGAGGTATCACCTCAAACCGGGAAGAAATGGCCATCATCAGGAAATCTACAAACAATAAATGCTGGAGAGGGTGTGGAGAAAGGGGAACCATCTTGAACTTTGGTGGGAATGTAAATTGATACAGTCCCTATGGAGAACAGTATGGAGCTTTCTTAAAAAACTAAAAATAGAACTACCATATGACCCAGGAATCCCAGTACTGGGCCTATACCCTGAGAAAACCATAATTCAAAACGAGTCATATACCACAATGTTCATTGCAGCACTATTTATAATAGCCAGGGCATGGAAGCAACCTAAGTGTCCATGGACAGGTGAATGGATAAAGAAGATGTGGCACATATATGCAAGGCAATATTACTCAGCCATAAAAAGAAACGAAATTGAGTTATTTGTAGTGAGGTGGATGGACCTAGAGTCTGTCATACAGAGTGAAGTAAGTCAGAAAGAGAAAAACAATACTGTATGCTGACACATATATTTGGAATCTAAGAAAAAAAAAGGTTCTGACAAACCTATGGGCAGGACAGGTATAAGGACGCAGACGTAGAGAATGGACTTGAGGACACAGGGAGGGAAGTGTAAACTGGGATGAAGTGAGAGAGTGGCATGGACATATATACACTACCAAATGTAAAATAGATAGTTAGTGGGAAGCAACCACATGGTACTGGGAGATCAGCTCAATGCTTTGTGACCACCTAGATGGGTGGGACAGGGAGGGTGGGAGGGAGGGAGATGCAAGAAGGAAGAGATATGGGAATCTATGTATATGTATAACTGATTCACTTTGTTATAAAGCAGAAACTCACACACCATTGTAAAGCAATTATACTCCAATAAAGGTGTTAAAAAAGTAAATAAATAAAAAATAAAAACACAGAAATGGGGAAATCAGAATATGCTAATTTTGGGTCCAATTTGTGTCTGAAACAAGAAATGGAATCACTAGGGAATTTTTGGCATAGTGTTGATATTGTAAATTTTCCTCAGATATTTCACGTTGTTCAGTCAGCCTTTATCTCCAAGTTATGTCAGCCTTTATCTCCAAATCACATGCAGTGACTCCCTTTCTCAGTTAGTATAAGCCCTCATGTAGTTTCTTAAATTTACTGCCTTTTAAATTCTATATGTATATGTATTATATGTGGTTTATGTATGCCTCTTGTATTTTGTAAGGCCTAGTTTATATTCAAATAGCTTTTGATATCATGCAAAAATTTATATTTTAGGTTTTAGGTTTATATTTTAGGTTTTCTGTGTAGACAATTTTATCCATGATATTTCTATCAGAAATTCCACTTTAGCTTATCTTAGAAATATTACTGGTAGATCTTAGTGTTTTATTGGTCACAGGGTAAATGGAAAATCGAGGTTATTGTCAGGAAAATGTGTTCTCAGGGTAAAAATTGAATGCACAATAAATAAAACTCTTTTTAAGACCTTGTAAAGATTTAAGGTGTTGTCCCAAAAATATTTTTAAATAGACAAAAGGTCTTCTATGAATGTTGTCATGATTTTTAAATCCACTTCACTAAACAAGAGAGCTTCTGCAAATCTTAAGGGTTGTGTTGCAGAGAAGCTTCAAAGGAGATCAAGATGGAGAAGGGAGTATCTTAAAAGATTTGTATGAGTGACGTGTGTCTGATGGAGTCTAACCGATACTTAAGAGACCCAAAACATTCTTATAAGAATTTTATCAGCTTGGACTAAAAGAAGACATTTTGTAAGATTAAAAGTCTCCATGCTTCTTTCTGCAGAAAGCAAGCTTACACATTTCAATCCCTTTTATTCTGGATTTCACTTAATGATAATATTACTTAAAAAAGGAGTACAACTATTTGAGGTCTGGGGAAAGGCAAGTGCATTTTTCATTTGGGAAGACTATAAAAAATTTTTGTCCAGAAGGTGTACTGTGATCGTTTTAAAACTTGATAGGTGTTCTTTGACACTCCTCTAATACTGAAGTAGGATTTACAGCCACTCCTGTTAAATATGGCCAGACTTGTGACTCCTTTTACCAATATAGTGGAAGTGACTCTATGAGACTTCCATGACCATAACTAGGTCATAAATGGTTGTGCAGTATCTGCCTTGGCCACTGGGAACATTTGCTCTTGCAACTCTTAGTTACTGTGTCAGAAGTTTGTGTACGCTGGTACCATCCTGCTGTCCAGTCCTTCCACCATCCTTGCTCAGGCACTAGATATGTGTGTGAGGAAAATACCACAAAAATGGATGCTACAGACCCGGTTGTCCTAGTCTCCAGCCATGCAGAACACCTGTAGCTCTTTCAGTCACCCAGAATGAAAGCCCAGATATCATAAAGAATTGAAGAAGTGTTTATGCTATGTGCTTTTTGAAATTCTGAACCAAGAATCTTTGTAATAAAATGGTGGTGGTTTTATACCACTATGTTGTTGGATGATTTGTTATGCAGAAGTAGATGACTAGAACAGAAATGTGTGGGGATTTTTGAAATATTATTCAGAATTGCATGACCTTTTCTTTTTAGAAAAGATCACTCTGGCTGCTGCTTGACAGAGCAATGTTTGAAGAGAAGGTAAGTGGAAATGGTATCACTAAATAGTTTTAATTGAATTAGATCAAGTAGGACATGATGACAGTTTCTCAAAGAAAATTTTGGCATGTAATGGAGAGAAACAAGTCCATTTTGCAGGTAGAGCCATGACCATCAGTTATTATTTGGTTGCCAAATTTATAGAACTACAGGTTAACCTAGGTCCATATTCTCTAACTTTATTATGCAGACAAACCACTGGCTATCTGTGTAAATATAGATTCTGATTTAACATGTCTGAGCTGAGGCCTGAGATTCTGAATTTTTAACAAATGTTGCTCGTCTGTGGTTTACCTGTTAAATGGTATGTTTCCAAGTTACTGTTGCCACGGATAAGATGTGATTGTTCCTTTGAGGTTTCAAAATAAGCTAGCAATAGCTACAGATTTGTTACGTATAGAGGGAATAGTTGCAGTATCTAGAAATAAAAGCAGGCTCAAATCAAGTATGATGTATGCCAATAGTCAAACCTTGCATGGATATTTTAAGCAAATCAGAATTTGCTAAACTTAAAACTGCTCTTCATCTCAAGCTTGTTATATTTAAATTGAAAAATGCCAAAGCTACAGATTAATTAGATTTAATTATCTCTCTGTACACCAACACACACACACACACACACACACACACACACACACACAAGCACTTTAATATTGAACATCTAGCAAATTGTCTGACACATCATAAATTTTCAATAATTATATTTGCCTCAATAATCTTTCTGTTATGATTCCACCTGTTTTATATTTTTCTTCTTTCACTGATGTTTAGATTATTTTTATGTTTCTGTTTATTGACATAAAAATGAATGACCTAAATGAAAGTAAATATAACAAAGAAATTTTACTATACTAATTATTTAAATTATTCTACATCATAGATGTATATTTATGGTGTACAGTTCCATAGAACTTAACACATGTATAGATTTGTGTAACTAACACCATAATCAGGACACAGAACAGTTCCCATCACTACAAAGCTCGCTTGTGCTTTCCCTTTACAGTCACACCTTCTCTCCAAACTAACCACTGGCAACCACTGATCAATGTCCGTCAGTATGGTTTTGTCACTTTGAGAATGTAATACTATATCAAAGGAATCATGCAGTATGTAATATTTTTATTCAGCACAATAATAATTTAACTAATGTTCATTGACTGTAAAATATATATGGATACGATTCTTTAAAAATTGTTAGTAATAATGGTTTTAGGACAACACAGAAAGTGTTTTCTCTCTTTGGCCAATTTTGTTAAGTTATGTTATCCAGATATGTGTTGATTGTAGATTTTAGGACTATTTTAGAAATATGAGACAAAAACCTGCCAACATTTAGGAAACACAACTAAAGGACTTAATAATCAAAAGAAAAATACCTAAACTGAAATGAATTTAAAAGGAGCTTCAGCAGACTCTAGCCCATACCTATCAGTTCAATAATTATCAAAGGAAGATAGCTTGAATACATAAGCACCACACTGAAATGTACACTTATATGGTATTTATGGTGATATATTCATTTGATTATATGTTTCTTTATGTACGATAGTTATAATTATTTTGAAAATGTTTCCTCAGATTTTTGTGTTTATCCACTCTAAGTCATTTAGTTCTGGGACTTTCCTTCACTGTGTCAAATAGTTGGTGCTTCAAGAAAGGGTATACTAGTGACTAGACTTACTAGCTTACTGTTGTGTTTTGAAAGTCAAATTATTATTTGTTGGTGTGAGATAATAATTTTGAAAGTTAGGTTTTGAAATGAATGTAGAAAGTAATTCTACATATCTAGAATTTCTCTATGTATCTAGTAAACTTCAGATCATAGAGCTTTTCTGATTCACAGAGGAAGAGAAGCAAGGATGTGTTGTAAGAATATTTCCACTGTATGGGTACAGTAGCCTTCCACCTTGTGGAGGTGTTTTGCCGAAAGCCTTACTTTCAGTTTCAAGGTTCATAGCATTCGCTGGCAAAGTAACCACTCTACACTCAGTTAAACAAGAATTTAGAGAGAGTTTATTGAATTAACAAATATTACAGTATACTAATAAAGAGAAGAATAGTATAACTAACTAAGAAAGAATAGTAAAGACAGAGGTTTATACATCACCGAATTGAGGAAGCACCTACATCCAGATCCAAGCAGTGCTGGGAAGTCCCTTGAACATCAATCTGGAGTCCCAGTTGGGAAGGTCCCGGATGGTACGTCCATCCCACAGGTGAGACTTAACGTTTGCCACTCGAAGGAGCCCAGCTTTTAGCACCAGGCCGCAGGCTGATAACAATCAGCCTATGTGCAAATTTGCAGCTCTGGTTGCTGTCATAAATGCCTAGGTCTTAACCCGTAAGTCTTGGAATGTTCTTGATCCCCGGGGGCTGGCCAGACCCTCAAGGTGCGAGAAGTCCCATGACTTACTCTCTGTCTTATCTAGTGGTTTACAGTGCAAACTTTCGCCACCCCTGCTGGCCTGGGTGTAGCTCAGCAGTTAGACACGCAGCCAGCTTCAACGTCATTGTCCGATCAGAGAGAGGCCTAGTGCCGCCTCTGAAGCCTGAACAAGAGTACTTTACTAGCTTCCCCAATAGGAGGGCATGGTGATATTTGTCAGGCCTAAAGTAGAAGAAAGGAGAAGAAGGAGAAAGGGGGGTTGGAGAAAGAGAGAGAGAGGTTTTTTTTTTTTTTCATGTAAAGAGGTAGTAATAATTTACCAGTTTTTTCCCCCCATTTATTTACATCTAAATCTTGTTTTCAAAAAACACAGACTTAGTAAAACTGAGCATTACTTTCAAGTCTTTATTTTTTATTTATTTTTATTTATTTTTTTAATTCTTGAATTTTATTTTATTTCTTTATACAGCAGGTTCTTATTAGTCATCAATTTTATACACATCAGTGTATACATGTCAATCCCAATCGCCCAATTCATCCCACCTCCAACCCCCTGCCGCTTTCCCCACTTGGTGTCCATACGTTTCTTCTCTACATCTGTGTCTCAATTTCTGCCCTGCAAACCGGTTCATCTGTACCGTTTTTCTAGGTTCCACATATATGCGTTAATATACGATATTTGTTTTTCTCTTTCTGACTTACTTCACTCTGTATGACAGTCTCTAGATCCATCCACATCTCAACAAATGACCCAATTTTGTTCCTTTTTATGGCTGAGTAATCAGGTCTTTATTTTAAGCCATGTTATTTTGAACTTATCTGAGACACAAATCACTAATCAGTGATGCAAAGAAGGAACAAAAAATCATTAATGAACAATTTATATCAACTGGTGCAGGAAATAAGCAATTAGAACTTGCATGAAGAAAAATCAATACCCACATGTAACTTTTTCCAACAAGAAATTTCAGAGCAATAAAAGTCGGACTTACTTTACTAATGAAAGCTAGATAACCAAAATTGAAATGCTAAATAGAACATGATAAGTACAATTCCTGGCCATTAAACAATAACTAGAAAATGTAGGTAGATATATCCAGACTTTAAAATATTCATAATTGAATTTATTTTTACTGAATCTATATAAAAGATACTATCAACTATAATTTTTATCATTTTTTCACATATTTTTCAAATAAATTAAATATTAATCCTTAAATTGAATATTCTTTGATCATTACAATTGAATTTTACTTTATAAATGACATAATACAATTAGGATACACACACAAATGTACACATACACCCCTAGGATAGATACCCTCTTTTGGATCCTACAGTTTACTGCCAACTACAGCTGTCATGATTCTTAGTTCAAAGTGCTTATTCAAAATACAGTCAAAAATATAACTTCATAATATCTCCATTAGTTATCTAGTTATCTCATTATGCTTTGCCTTTAAATAATATCTCATAAACATTCTTAATATCCCTAGTCAACAATATATACATAGTTATCATCAAATGATTATGAAATATTGAGGAAAGAGACATTTTACAAGACACAAGGAACCTAAGTAACTTAGTGAGGGTCTGAGACTCTTATTCTTGGATAGCTGAATTATAACTTTCATGTGTAATGAGCTTTTCTAGCTCAAATAAATCCCATCATTGTTTATTTCACTCCAAGAATTCACTTACATAGCTATCATATTTCTCTAATAATTATAGTTTAGTGATCTGTACCAAGTGTTACTAACTTACTATTAAGGAATATATTCTTGGGTTTTTAAGCACAGCTAAGCAAATATTATAGTCCTCAAAGAGCTTGAAATCAAGTTAGAACAACAAAACACTTAAAAAGATGAGAAATATCTACTCATATACATTGCTGAGATAGTTGGTTAAAAATCTATACTCTTAGATTCAACATTTAAAACAATTTTTCTTTTTAAATTTTTCTTTCTATAATAATTTAATTGCTAGTATCTACGTATTAATAAATGTTGTATATATGACATTTTTAACCATTCAAAATTTTTTTGCTTTAGTCATTTGTTAGTATATTTTTCCTCTTAGCTACTTATATTTATATTATATTTACACCATAATTTACTTTTAAGAGAAGAAAAGAAAACTCAGATTCTTTACAAGACAGCATTCATAACATCTGGAATACAATTAAAATAGTTCCAAGAGTTGTGAAGAAGCAATAAAATTTTACCAACTAGGAATTAAATAAATAAATAAATAATAAATATAGACTCAGAAACAACTTTATGTTGGAGTTTTAAGTTAAGGGTTTAGAAAATGCTATTATAAACATGTCTAAAGATTTAATGTAAATAATGGATGTAATGGAACCAATGAAAATTTTCTACTGATAACTATAAAGAATATAAGGAGAAAGATAAAAAGTCTAGAACTGAAACATATATAACATAATAGAGGAATTTAAAGACAGATTGAATACTGCAAAAGAAAAGATTAGTTAAAATTTGAAGATAGGTCAAGAGAAGCTGTCTAAGCTGAAGCGCAGAGGAATAGGGGAAAAAAGAAAAAAAAAGAAGATAAAAATCAAAGCAGAAATAAATGTTAGAAGAACTAATGCACACATTTTTCAAATTTTATGAAATAATATTAACTCATATATCAACAAAACAACAAACCCAAAGCAAGACAAAAAGAAAAATAACCTTAGGTAGATCATACCTAAGTCAGTGAAAACCAGTGTAAATAGGAAATTTAAAAGGCAATCAGAACACAAAGCAGAAACACCCCAAAATCAATTTACATATAAAGAAAAACCAAAAAATTCCACTGATTTCTAAATAGAAACAGTACACAAGGTTAACAGACAATAGGATGACGTCTTTAAAAAAAATGGCAGACTGTATAGCTTTATCAGGAGAAAACATGCTTGATAAATGAAAGTGAAACAAAGACTTGGAGATAAACAAACGATTATAAAACATTTTTACTAGCAAACCTGCAGAAAGAAAGAAAGAAAGAAGAAAAATCTAGAGAGAGAGAGAGAGAGAGGAAGGGAGGAAGGAAAGAAGGAAGGAAGGAAGGAAGGAAGGAAGGAAGACAAAGTACTATAGACCAAAGGCAAATTGTATCACATAGAAACATAGATCTATACAGAGGAATGTAGAACAATATAAATTATAACTAAATGGGAAAGTGTAAAATACTTTTATCCAGTTTTAAGTTTAATAGATAGTTGACTCTTTAAAGAAACAAAAAACAATAGCAATGTGTTGTAGATTTTTTTTTAACTTTTTATTTTACATTGGAGTATAGTTGATTAACAATGTTGTGATAGTTTCAGGGGTACAGCAAAGTGATTCAATTATATATATACATGTATCTATTCTTTTTCAAATTCTTTTCCCATTTAGGTTGTTACATAATATTGAGCAGAATTCCCTGTGCTATACAGTAGGTCCTTGTTGGTTATCCATTTTAAATATAGCAGTATGTACATGTCAATCCCAAACTTCCTAACTATCCCTTCCCCACTGGTAACCATAAGTTTGTTCTCTAAGTCTGTGAGTCTGTTTCTGTTTTGTAAGTTCTTTGTATCATTTATTTTTAGATTCTGCTTATAAGCAATATATTTTTCTTTCTCTATCTGACTTACTTCACTCAGTATGACAATCTCTAGGTCCACCCATGTTGCTGCAAATGGTGTTATTTCATTCTTTTAAATGGCTGAGTAATATTCCATTGTATATATATTGTAGAATTTTATAACCTAAGTTGAAGTAAAATTTCTGCCAACAGTAGCACAAATAAATGGATGCAGAAATTGTTATGAAGCTATGATGATACTAGTTAAAACAGATCTCAAGACAAGAAATGCTAATGGAGATAAAAATGTATTTTTCTTAATGATAAAAAAGTTACGGGAAAGGAGTAGGAGATACAAACTGTTAGGTGCGGGATGAGCTACAAGAATATGTTGTGCGTTGTTGGGAATAGAGTCAATATTTTACGATAACTATGAATGGAGTATAACCTTTAAAAATTGTAAATCACTGTCGTACACCTGTAACTTGTATAATATTGTACAGCAACTATACTTCAATAAAAAATGATTTATTCAGCACCTTTTACATGACAAGCACTGTGCACTCTACTTAAACTACTTCACTGCATGCACTTCAAAAAAAGTTACTTTATCACCTTAATAACATAGAAAAGTGCTAATATATCCAGATGTGTATTAATTTAATAATAGCACAGGGCTTCCTTGGTGATACAGTGGTTGGGAGTCTGCCTGCCAATGCAGGGGACACGGGTTCGTGCCCCGGTCCGGGAAGATCCCACATGCCGCGGAGTGGCTGGGCCCATGAGCCATGGCCGCTGAGCCTGTGCGTCCGGAGCCTGTGCTCCACAACGGGAGAGGGCACAACAGTGAGAGGCCCGCATACTGCAAATAATAATAATAATAATAGCACAAAAATAGAGGAAGGAAAAAAACTGTGACAAATAAAGGTAAAGACAAAATCTCAGATGGAGATTTTAAAGTCCTCTCTCAAAAATTGATTGAAAAATTAAACAAAAATGGTATTATTTAGAAAGCCACAAAAACAACCATTTTAATTGATATCTGTGCAATATTATACTTCAACAACTGAAAAATATATAGTGTTTTCAAGTGCATGAGGCATATTTACCAATTTAGACCATATGCTCCACCACAAAAAAGCCTGAATAAACTTTAAATTATTGAAACACTATAAATATTTCTGTAAATTAGAAATAAATAAAAATATCTGAATGAAAACCCCAAATATATGCAAATTAAACAGCTCATATCCATGGGTAATAAAAATTATAATATAGTAATGTATTATTTTTAGCAAATGGTAATACAAAAACAGTGTCACAAGTTGTTGGATAGTGTTAAAAGTGAGTTAGAGACAAATTTATAACTTTAAATAATGACATTAAAATGAAGAAAATTCTTGAATAAGTTATCTGTTTTCCCCTTAAGCTAGAAAACAAACAGCAAATTAAAGCCAAATTATTTAGAAGATAATACATACTAAAGGTAAAAGAGGAAATCAAATGAATAGAAAAGAGAAGAGAAACAGGAAAAATCAATGAAACAAATTTTATTATTTGAAAAAAAAGTATGCAAAAATAAAATCCTAGCTAGAGTGCTCAAAGAAAAGAGTGGGGAAATATAAATTATCAGTATCAAGAATGAAAGAGAAGATAGCCTACATATCACACAATAAAATAAGTATCAGAGACTCTCACAAACAGTTGCATGACAATAAACTGGGCATCTTAAATAAAAAGGAAAAATTCCTTTAAAGATAAAGACGACCAAATATTCCTCAGGAATAATATAAAATCTGAATAGTCCTATAGCTATGGAAAAAAAAAAAAAGAGAGAAAAACTCTACTTATAGAAAACTCCTGCCCCCAAGTGGCATCACAAGTACTTCTCTCACAGAATCTTTTTTAGAAAATAGAGGGGAAAAAGAACACTTTTGTGTTAATTTTACAAAGTGAGAAAATCATGGAAGTGAAAATATTAAAGGATATTACAAAAAGAGAAAATTACAGTATCTCTTATGAAAATATAATTAAAATTCTGGACAAAACTGCTATCAAATTCTTTCCAGCAATATGTAAAAAAGAATGAAAAGACAGATAACTACATATGTTGAAGAGTATGTGAAGAAAAGAGAATGCTCATGCATTGCTGGTGGTAATGTAAAATGATGCACTTTAGAAAACATTTTTGCAGTTTCTTAGAATAGTAAGCATAATTTTTAACATGACCTAGCAATTCAGCCACACCAGGGGTTGTAAGCTCAAGAGAAATGGTATATGTTTCCACACAGAGACTTGCATATGGATGGTCTTTGCAGCATTATTCATAATAACAAATCTTGGAAACAACCTAAGTGACATACACTTTGTGACTAGATAGACAAAATATGGTATACATAGAATGGGGTGGTATTGAGCAATAAAAAGGAATTAACTACAGATACATGCTATGATGTGGCTGAACCTTATTATGCTCAGCTAAAACAAACCAGGCATAAGTGACTGTATATTGTATTACTTTATTTTTTTTTACTAGATCTTTATTGGAGTATAATTGCTTCACAATACATTGTTAGTTTCTTTTGCACAACAAAGCGAATCAGCTATACGCATACACATGTCCCCGTATCCTCTCCCTCTTGAGCCTCCATCCCATCCTCCCTATCCCACCCCTTTAGGTCTTCGCAAAGCATCGAGTTGATCTCCATGTGCTATGATGCTGCTTCACACCAGCCAACTATTTTACATTCAGTAGTGTATATATGTCGATACTAATCTCACTTCACCACAGCTTTGCCCTCCCAACCCATGTCATCAAGTCCATTCTCTAGGTATACCTCTTTATTCCTGCCCTGCAACTAGGTTCATCAGCACCACTTTTTTTTTTTTTTAGATTCTGTATATATGCATTAGCATACGGTATTTGATTTTGTCTTTCTGACTTACTTCACCCTGTATGACAGACTCTAGGTCCCTCCACATCACTACGAATAATTCAATTTCATTTCTTTTTATGGCTGAGTAATATTCCATTGTATATATGTGCCATATTCAACTGTCAATGGACATTTAGGTTGGTTCCATATCCTGGCTATTGTAAATAGTGTTGCAATGAACATTGTGGTGCATATCTCTTTTTGGATTATGGTTTTCTCAGGGTATAGGCCCAGTAGTGGGATTGCTGGATCGTATGGTAGTTCTATTTTTAGTTTTTTAAGGAATCGCCATACTGTTTTCCATAGTGGTTGTATCAATTTACATTCCCACCAACAGTGTAGGAGGGTTCCCTTTCATCCCACCCTTTCCAGCATTTATTGTTTCTAGCTTTTTTGATAATGGTCATTCTTACCAGCGTGAGGTGATACCTCACTGTAGTTTTGATTTACAGTTCTCTAATAATTAGTGATGCTGAGCATCTTTTCATATTCCTGTTGGCCATCTGTATGTCTTCCTTGGTGAAATGTCTATTTAGGTCTTCTACCCATTTTTTAACTGGATTGTTTGTTTTTTTGATATTGAGATCCATGAGCTGTTTGTATATTTTGGAGATTAATCCTTTGTTGTTTCATTTGCAAATATCTTCTCCCATTCTGAGGGTTGTCTTTTTGTCTTGTTTATGATTCCCTTTGCTGTGCAAAAGCTTTTAAGTTTAATTAAGCCCCATTTGTTTATTTTTGTCTTTATTTCTGTTACTCTAGGAGGTTGGTCAAGAAAGATCTTGCTGTGGTTTATGTCAAAGTGTGTTTTTCCTGTTTTCCTCTAAAAGCTTTACAGTGTCTGGTCTTACATCTGAGTCTTTAATCCATTTTGAGTTTTTTTTTGTGTATGGTGTTAGTGTTCTAATTTCATTCTTTTACATGTAGCTGTCCAGTTTTCCCAGCACCACTTATTGAAGAAGCTGTCTTTTCTCCATTGTATGTTCTTGCCTCTTTTGTCATAAATTAGGTCCCCATATTTGTATGGATTTATCTCTGGGCTTTCTATCCTGTTCCACTGATGTATATTTCTGTTTTTGTGCCAATACCATACTGTCTTGATTACTGTAGCTCTGTGGTATAGTTTGAAGTTGGGGAACGTGATTCCTGCAACTCTGGTTTTCTTTCTCAAGATTGCTTTGGCTATTCGGGGTCTTTTTTGTTTCCACAGGAATTTCAAGACTTTTTGTTCTAATTCTGTGAAGACTGCCATTGGTAGTTTGACAGGGATTGCATTGAATCTGTAGATTGCTTTGGGTAATGTAGTCATTTTCACAGTATTGATTCTCCCAATCCAAGAACATGGTATATTTCTCCATCTGTTTATGTCACCTTTGATTTCTTTCATCAGTGTTCTATAGTTTTGTGAGTACAAGGCTTTCACCTCCTTAGGCAAGTTTATTCCTACGTATTTTATTCTTTTTTTTTTTGCAATGGTAAATGGGAGTGTTTCCTTAATTTCTCTTTCTGATTTTTCGTTGTTGGTGTGTAGGAATGCCAGAGATTTCTGTGCATCAATTTTGTATCCTGCAACTTTGCCAAATTTATTGATTAGTTCTAGTAGTTTTCTGGTGACATCTTTAGGATTTTTATGTATAGTGTCACGTCTTCGGCAAACACTGACAGTTTTACTTCCTCTTTTACAATTTGTATTATTTTATTTCTTTTTCTTCTCTGATTTGTGTGGCTATAACTTCCAAAACTATGTTGAATAATAGTGGTGAGAGTTAAGGAAATGAAGCCAGACTCTTAAAGCATTAATAGGAATCAGTTAATTGCAAAAGAGGAGACAAGGCTTTGGGGACAGCGGGAGTGTCCCATGCAAAGACATGGAGGTTAATGGTGGAGTAGAAGGACGTGCTCTCACTCCCTCTTGTGAGAACACCAGAATCACAACTAGCTGCTGGAGAATCATCTACAGGAAGACACTGGAACTCATCAAAAAAGATACCCCACATCCAAAGACAAAGGAGAAACCACAATGAGATGGTAGGAGAGGCGCAGTCACAGTGAGATCAAATCCCATAATTGCTGGGTGGGTGACTCACAGACTGGAGAACACTTATACCACAGAAGTCTACCCACTAGAGTGAAGTTTCTCAGCCCCACATCAGGCTTCAAAAACTGGGGGTCTGGCAACAGGAGGAGGAATTCCCAGGGAATCAGACTTTGAAGCCTAGTGGGTTTTGATTGCAGGACTTTGACAGGACTGGGGGAAACAGAGACTTCACAGTTGGAGGACACACACAAAGTAGTGTGCACATTGGGACCCAGGGGAAGGAGCAGTGATCCCAGGGGAGACTGAACCAGACCTACCTGCAAGTGTTGGAGGGTCTCCTGCAGAGGCAGGGGGTGGCTGTGGCTCACTGTGGGGACAAGGACAATGGCAGCAGAAGTTCTGGGAAGTACTCCTTGGCATGAGCCCTCCCAGAGTCTGTCACTAGCCCCACCAAAAAGCCCAGGCAGGCTCCAGTGTTGTGTTGCTTCAGGCCAAACAACCAACAGGGAGGGAACCCAGCCCCACTCATCAGCAGTCAAGTGGATTAAAGCTTTACTGAGCTCCGCCCACCAGAGCAACAGTCAGCTCTACCCACCACCAGTCCCTCCCATCAGGAAAATTACACAAGCCTCTTAGATAGCCTCATCCACCAGAGGGCAGACAACAGAAGCAAGAACTACAAACCTGCAGCCTGTGGAACAAAAACCACATTCACAAAAAGATAAACAAGATGAAAAGGCAGAGGGCTATGTACCCGATGAAGGAACAAGATAAAACCCCAGAAAAACAACTAAATGAAGTGGAGATAGGCAACCTTCCAGAAAAAGAATTCAGAATAATGATAGTGAAGATGACCCAGGACCTCGGAAAAAGAATGGAGGCAAAGATCAAGAAGACGCAAGAAATGTTTAACAAAGACCTAGAAGAATTAAAGAACAAACACCTAGAAGAATTAAAGAACAAACAAACAGAGATGAACAATATAATAACTGAAATGAAAACTGCACTAGAAGGAATCAATAGCAGAATAACTGAGGCAGAAGAACAGATAAGCGACCTGCAAGACAGAATGGTGGAATTCACTGCTGCAGAACGGAATAAAGAAAAAAGAATGAAAAGAATTGAAGACAGCCTAAGACCTCTGGGACAACATTAAACACAACAACATTCGCATTATAGGGATCACAGAAGGAGGAGAGAGAGAAAGGACCAGAGAAAGTATTTGAAGAGATTATAGTTGAAAACTTCCGTAACATGGGAAAGGAAATAGCCACACAAGTCCAGGAAGTGCAGTGAGTCCCATACAGGATAAACCCAAGGAGAAACATGCCAAGACACATAGTAATCAAATTGGTAAAAACTAAAGACAAAGAAAAATTATTGAAATCAGCAAGGGAAAAACAACAAATAACATACAAGGGAACTCCCATAAGGTTAACAGCTGATTTCTCAGCAGAAACTCTACAAGCCAGAAGAGAGTGGCATGATATACTTAAAGTGATGAAAGGGAAGAACCTACAACCAAGATTACTCTACCTGGCAAGGATCTCATTCAGATTCGATGGAGAAATCAAAAGCTTTACAGACAAGCAAAAGCGAAAAGCACCTAGAAAAACAAACGCAAAACAATTAAGAAAATGTTCATAGGAACATACATATCGATAATTACCTTAAACGTGAATGGATTAAATGCTGTAACCAAAAGATACAGGCTTGCTGAATGGATACAAAACCAAGACACATATATATGCTGTCTACTAGAGACCCACTTCAGACCTAGGGACACATACAGACTGAAAGTGAAGTGATGGAAAAAGATATTCCATGAAAATGGAAATCAAAAGAAAGTTGGAGTAGCAATACTCATATCAGATAAAATACACTTTAAAATAAAGAATGTCAGAAGAGACAAGGAAGGATACTACATAACGATCAAGGGATCAATCCAGAAAGAAGATATAACATTATAAATATATATGCACCCAACATAGGAGCACCACAATACATAAGGCAACTACTAACAGCTATAAAAGAGGAAATCGACAGTAACACAATAATAGTGGGGGACTTTAACACCTCACTTACACCAACGGACAGATCATCCAAAATGAAAATAAATAAGGAAACAGAAGCTTTAAATGACACAATAGACCAGATAGATTTAATGATATTTATAGGACATTCCATCCAAAAACAGCAGATTACACTTTCTTCTCAAGTGCGCCTGGAACATTCTCCAGGATAGATCACATCTTGGGTAACAAATCAAGCCTCAGTAAATTTAAGAAAATTGAAGTCATATCAAGCATCTATTCTGACCACAACGCTATGAGATTAGAAGTGCATTACAGGAAAAAAAACGTAAAAAACACAAACACATGGAGGCTAAACAATACGTTAGTATATAACCAAGAGATCACTGAAGACATCAAAGAGGAAATCAAAAAATACCTGGAGACAAATGACAATGAAAACACGATGATCCAAAACCTACAGGATGCAGCAAAAGCAGTTCTAAGAGGCAAGTTTATGGCTATACAAGCCCACCTCAAGAAACAAGAAAAATCTCAAATAAACAATCTAAAGTTACACCTAAAGGAACTAGAGAAAGAAGAACAAACAAAACCCAAAGTTAGCAGAAGGAAAGAAATCATCAAGATCAGAGCAGAAATAAATGAAATAGAAACAATAGCAAAGATCAATAAAACTCAAAACTGGTTCTTTGAGAAGATAAACCAAATTGGTAAACCATTAGCCAGACTCATCAAGGAAAAAAAAAGCAGAGGACTCAAATCAATAAAACTATAAATGAAAAAGAAAAAGTTACAACAAACACCGTAGAAATACAAAGCATCCTAAGAGACTACTACAAGCAACTCTATGCCAATAAAATGGACAACCTGCAAGAAATGGACAAATTCTTAGAAAGGTGTAACCTTCCAAGACTGAACCAGGAAGAAATAGAAAATATGAACAGACCAATCACAAGTAATGAAATTGAAACTGTGATTAAAAATCTTCCAACAAACAAAAGTCCAAGACCAGATGACTTCACAGGTGAATTCTATCAAACATTTAGAGAAGCGCTAACACCCATCCTTCTCAAACTCTTCCAAAAAATTGCAGAAGAAGGAACACTCCCAAACACATTCTATGAGGCCACCATCACCCTGATACCAAAACCAGACAAAGATACTACAAAAAGAAAATTACAGACCAATATCACTGATGAATATAGATGCAAATATCCTCAACAGAATACTAGCAAACAGAATCCAACAACACATTAAAAGGATCATACACCATGATCAAGTCAGATTTATCCCAGGGATGCAAGGATTCTTCAATATATGCAAATCAATCAATGGGATACACATATTAACAAATTGAAGAATAAAAACCATATGATCATCTCAATAGATGCAGATAAAGCTTTTGACAAAATTCAACTCCCATTTATGATAAAAACTCTCCAGAAAGTGGGCATAGTGGGAACCTACCTCAACATAATAAAGGCCATATACAACAAACCCATAGCAAACATCAACCTCAATGGTGAAAAACTGAAAGCATTTCCTCTAAGATTAGGAACAAGACAAGGATGTCCACTCTTAGCACTATTACTCAACATAGTTTAGCCATGGCAATCAGAGAAAAAAAAGAAATAAAAGGAATCCAAATCAGAAAAGAAGTAAAACTGTCACTGTTTGCAGATGACATGATACTATACATAGAGAATCCTAAAAATGCCACCAGGAAACTACTAGAGCTAAGCTGTGAATTTGGTAAAGTTGCAGGATACAAAGTTAATGCACAGAAATCTCTTGCATTGCTATACACTAATGATGAAAAATCTGGAAGAGAAATTAACGAAACACTCCCATTTACCATTGCAGCAAAAAGAATAAAATACCTAGGAATAAACCTACCTAGGGAGACAAAAGACCTGTATGCAGAAAACTATAAGACACTGATGAAAGAAATTACAGATGATACCAACAGATAGAGAGATATACCATGTTCTTGGATTGGAAGAATCAGTACTGTGAAAATGACTCTACTTCCCAAAGCAATCTACAGATTCAATGCAATCCCTATCAAGTTACCAATGGCATTTTTTATGGAAGTAGAACAAATCTTGTTAAAATTTGTATGGAGACACAAAAGACCCCGAATAGCCAAAGCAGTCTTGAGGGAAAAAAATGGAGCAGGAGGAATTAGACTCCCTGACTGCAGACTATACTATTAAGCTACAGTAATCAAGATAATATGGTACTGGCACAAAAACAGAAACATAGATTAATGGAACAAGATTGAAAGCCCAGAGATAAACTTAAACACCTGTGGTCAACTAATCTATGACAAAGGAGGCAAAGATATACAGTGGAGAAAAGACAGTCTCTTCAGTAAGTGGTGCTGGGAAAACTGGACAGCTACATGTAAAAGACTGAAATTAGAACACTCCCTAACACCATCCACAAAAATAAACTCAAAATGGATTTGAGACCTAAATTTAAGATCAGACAGTATAAAACTCTTAAGAAAAACATAGGAAGAACACTCTTTGACATAAACCACAGCAAGATCTTTTTTGATCCACCTCCTAGAGTAATGGAAATGAAAACAAAAATAAACAAATGGGACCTAATGAAACTTAAAAACTTTTGCACAACAAAGGAATCCATAAACAGGATGAAAAGACAACTCTCAGAATGGGAGAAAATATTTGCTAATGAGTCAACTGACAAATGATTAATCTCCAGAATATATAAACAGCTCATGCAGCTCTATATTAAAGAAACAAACAACCCAATCCAAAAATGGGTAGAAGACCTAAATAGACATTTCCCCAAAGAAGACATACAGATGGCCAAGAAGCACATGAAAAACTGCTCAACATCACTAACTATTAGAGAAATGGAAATCAAAACTACAATGAGGTATCACCTCACCCCAAGTAGAATGGGCATCATCAGAAAATCTACAAACAACAAATGCTGGAGAGGGTGTGGAGAAAACGACCCCTCTTGCACTGTTGGTGGGAATGTAAATTGGTACATCCACTATGGAGAACAATATGGAGGTTCCTTAAAAAACTAAAAATAGAATTATCATATGATCCAACAATCCCACTACTGGGCATATACCCAGAGAAAACCATAATTCAAAAAGACACATGCACCCCAATGTTCATTGCAGCACTATTTACAATAGCCAGGTCATGGAAGCAACCTAAATGCCCATTGACAGACAAATGGATAAAGAAGATGTGGTACATATATACAGTGCAATATTACTCATCCATAAAAAGGAATGATATTGGGTCATTTGTAGAGATGTGGATGGATCTAGAGACTGTCATGCAGAGTGAACTAAGTCAGAAAGAGAAAAAGAAATATCGTATATTAATGCATATATGTGGAACCTAGAAAAATGGTACAGGTGAACCGGGTTGCAGAGCAGAAGTTGAGACACAGATGTAGAGAACAAACGTATGGACACCAAGGGGGGAAGCCGTGGGGGGGTGGGGATGGTGGTGTGATGAATTGGGCGATTGGGATTGACTTGTATACATTGATGTGTATAAACTTGATGACTAATAAGAACCTGTTGTATAAAAAAATAAATAAAATTAAATTAAAAAAATTTAAAAAAATAGTGGTGAGAGTTAACATCCTTGTCTTGTTCCTGATCTCATTGGAAATGTATTTATTTTTTCACCCTTGAGTATGATGCTTGCAGTGAGTTTGTCTTATATGGCCTTTTTTATGTTGAGGTAATTTTCATCTATGCCTATTTTCTGGAGAGTATTTTATCATAAATTTGTGTTGAATTTTGTCAAAAGCTTTTTCTGCATTTATTAAGATGATCATATGGTTTTTATTCCTTAATTGGTTAATGTGGTGTGTCACATTGGTTGATTTGCATATATTGAAGAATCCTTTCATCCCTGGGATGAATCCCACTGATCATGGTATATGATCCTTTTAATGTGCTGTTGGATTCTTTTTGCTCATATTTTGTTCAGGATTTTTGCATCTATGTTCATCAGTGATATTGGCCTATAACTTTCTTTTTATTATGATACCTATTTCTGGTTTTGCTGTCAGGGTGATGGTGGCTTCGTAGAATGAATTTGGGCGTGTTCCACCCTCTGCAATTTTTTGGAAGAGTTTGAGAAGGATGGGTGTTAGCTCTTCTCTAAACGTTTGATAGAATTCACCTGTGAAGCCATCTGATCCTGGGCTTCTGTTTGTTGGAAGATTTTTCATCACAGTTTCAATTTCATTACTTGTGATTGGTTTGTTTATATTTTCTAATTCTTCCTGCTTCTGTTTTGGAAAATTGTACCTTCTGAGAACTTGTCTGTTTCTTCATGGTTGGCCATTTTATTGGCATAGAGTGGTTTGTAGTAGTCTCTTATAATCCTTTGTATTTCTGCAATGCCAGTTGTGATTTCTCCTTTTTCATTTCTAATTTTATTGATTTGCATTCTCTACCTTTTTTTCTTGATAAGTCTGGCTAAGAGTTTATCAATTTTGTTTATCTTCTCAAAGAACCAGCTTTTAGTTTTATTGATCTTTGCTATTGTTTTCTTTGTTTCTATTCCATTTATTTCTGCTCTGATTTTAAGATTTCTTTCCTTCTACTGACTTTGGGTTTTCTTTGTTCTTTCTCTAGCTGTTTTAGGTGTAGGGTTAGGTTGTTTATTTGAGACTTCTTGTTTCTTGAGGTGAGATTGAATTGCTATGAACTTCCCTCTTAGAACTGCTTTTACTGCATCCCATAGGTTTTGGGTCATCTTGTTTTCTTTGACATTTGTTTCTATGTATTTTTTAATTTCTTCTTTGATTTCTTCAGTGATTTCTTGGTTATTTAATAGCATACTGTTTAGCCTCCATATATTTTTGTTTTTTACAGTTTTTTGCTATAATTGATTTCCAATCTCATAGCGTTGTGGTCAGAAAAGATGCTTGATATGATTTCCATTTTCTTAAATCATCTGTTGCTTTATTTGTGACCCAAGATATGATCTATCCTGGAGAATGTCCCATGTGCACTTGAGAAGAAAGTGTATTCTGCCACTTTGGGGTGGAATGATCTATAAATATCAATCAGATCAATCTAGTTTATTGTGTCATTTTAAGCTTGTATTTCCTTATTTATTTTCTATTTGGATCATCTGTCCATTAATGTAAGTGGGGTGTTAAAGTCCTCTACTATTATTGTGTACCTGTTGATTTCTCCTTTCACAGTTGTTAGCAGTTGCCTTATGTATTGAGGTGCTCCTATGTTGGGTGCATAAACATTTATAATTGTTATATCTCCTTGGATTGATTCTTTGATCATTATGTAGTGTCCCTCCTTATCTCTTGTAACAATCTTTATTTTAAAGTCTATTTTATCTTATATGAGTATTGCTAGTCCAGCTTTCTTTTGATTTCGTTTTGTGTGGAATATCTTCAGTTTCAGTCTGTATGTGTCCCTAGGTCTGAAGTGGGTCCCTTGTAGAGAGCATATATGTGGGTCTTGTTTTTGTATCCATTCAGCAAGCCTGTGTCTTTTGTTTGGAGCATTTAATCCATTCACGTTCAAGGTAATTATCGATATGTATGTTCCTATGACCATTTTCTTAATTGTTTCGGGTTTGTTTTTGTAGATGCTTTTCTTCTCCTGTGTTTCCCACTTAGAGAAGTTCCTTTAGCATCTGTTGTAGAGCTGTTTTGGTGGTGCTGAATTCTCTTAGCTTTTGCTTGTCTGTAAAGCTTTTGATTTCTCCATCGAATCTGAATGAGATCCTTGCCGGGTAGAGTGATCTTGGTTGTAGGTTTTTCCCTTTCATTACTTTAAGTATATCATGCCACTCCCTTCTGGCTTGTAGAGTTTCTGCTGAGAAATCAGCTGTTAACCTTATGGGAGTTCCCTTGTATGTTATTTGTCGTTTTTCCCTTGCTGCTTTCAATAATTTTTCTTTGTCTTTAATTTTTGCCAATTTGATTACTATGTGTCTCGGTGTGTTTCTCCTTGGGTTTATCCTGTATGGGACTCTCTGTGCTTCCTGGACCTGGGTGACTATTTTGTTTCCCATCATGGGGAAGTTTTCAACTATAATCTCTTCAAATGTTTTCTTAGACCATCCCTTTTTCTGTTCTTCTTCTGGGAACCCTATAATTTGAATGTTGTTGTGTTTAGTGTTGTCCCAGAGGTCTCTGAGATTGTCTTCAATTCTTTTCATTCTTTTATGTTTATTGTGCTCCTTGGCAGTTATTTCCACCATTTCATCTTCCAACTCACTTATTCGTTCTTCTGCCTCATTTATTTTGTTATTGATTCTTTCTAGTGTATTTTTCATTTCAGTTATTGTGTTTTTCATCTGATTTGTATGTTCTTTAGTACTTCTAGATCTTTGTTAAACATTTCTTGTTATTTGTCAGTCCATGCTTCCATTCTATTTCTGAGATTCAGGATCATGTTTACTATCATTACTCTGAATTCTTTTTCAGGTAGATTGCCTATTTCCTCTTCATTTATTTGGTCTTTTAGGTGCTTACCTTGCTGCTTCATCTGTGACTTTTTTTTTTTGCCATCTCATTGTTTTTCTTTTTTAGGAGTGGCATTGTGTTCCTGTTTTACTAGTTGTTTGGCCTGAGGCTCCCAACACTGGAGTTTATAGGCTATTAGGTAGAGCTGGGTCTTGGTGCTGAGATGAGGACCTCTGTGAGACCTCATTCTGATGAATATTCCCTGGGTTTTGAGGTTCTCTGTTAGTCCAGTGGTTCAGACTTGGAGCTCCCACTGCAGGAGCTTCTGCCTGAACCCGGTCTCATGAACCACAATGCCACAAGCTACGTGGGGTGGCAAAAAAAAAGAACAATAACAAAGTAAAAAACAAAATTAGACTAGGAAACTAACAGATATGTTAGAAAGAATATAAATATAAAAATGTAGATGAGTCAACAACTAGAAGGTACATCAGTACCACAATAGTAAAAAAGAGGAAGAGGGAAAAGAAGAATAAAAAGGGGGGGAAGTCCTTGGCTGTGGAGGGTGGGGCCTAAACAAGTGTGAGATTTGGGTCATGGTTGGGGCCTATGCTCAGGACCCACACGTCTGGAAAAGCCCTGGGGGCTGTGGGAGGTGGGGCTTAGGCTTAAGGGACAGAAGTGTCCCAGGCGTGCCCCCCATCCCTTGTCTCAGAGGACAGAAGAGGACAGAAGACCTCTGCCCAGCAGGTCTCCTGTGCTTGGGTTGGTGGAGCAAAGGCCCTCTTCTTCTCTCCTGCTCCTCCTGATGTCCAGGCAGGCCCCTCCTGCCTGCTTCTCCTGATCTCCCCAGCCTCACTCCTATGCCCCCAGGACCAATGTGGCTGGGGTGGGAGGGAGGGCCCTTGGAGGGCAAGGCACCAGCCTGGGAGCTCAGCAGGCTGCCCGTGCTGGAGTGGGCAGGGCAATCGCCCTCCACTCCTCACCCACTCCTCCTGGAGGGCCCCTCCTGCCTGCCTCTCCTGTTCTGCCCCCAAGGACCCACGCTACCTGGAGGGGGCTTTGGAGGGCAGCAGATCAGCCTGGGAGCTCAGCAGGCTCTGTATTACTTTTTTATATGAAATGTTTAGGAAATGAAAATATATAGAAACAGAAAAGTAAATTAGATTATTAGAAAACACCAAGGAAAATTTATGTACAAAAGTTGATGCTATTGCATTTGGATAAAGTTGACGAGTTCCTGCTACTCACTTAGCCCAGGAAATACCACCAAGGAAACCTAATATATTGGAATAGATGTTTGAATATTTGAGTAATATTCAAACATTTGAATAAATGTTTGAATATTATTCAAATATTTGAATAAAAAATCTTTAACAGAATTAAACACACATTTAAGCTAAAAAGTAAAAATTAGAATAGACGTGAACCCCTCAATCAGATAATCAGCAACTAAGAAAAAAAAGCCTCACATAAGATAACTTTTCATTTTCAGAGACTCTATATTTTCAACTTAAAACTGAGAACAAGGTAGAATGTCTGTTCCTACCTCTTAAGACTGAAGACCTTATGTAATGAAAAAATAAAGAATTTTACAAGAATTAGAAAGTAAAAGTAAAACTATTTCTATTTGCAGTGATAAGATTATAGAAAATTCTAAGTTATAAACAAAAAAAACCCTACAAAAACTAAGAAATTATTGTATTAAAATTTTTGCATATGAGGTAAATATACAATCTATTTCATTTTTATATAACTACAAAATTTCTTGTTCTAGAATAATAATAAAAAAACATTTCCCATTAAAACAAGATCAGGAAATAGAATACTTGGGTTTAAATGTATCAAAAGTTGTAGGAACTCTATGTTTAAAACCTCCCAAAACCATTGAAAGGAAAAAAAAAAAAAGACAAATGAAAAGATGGATCAATCTTCATAAATAGGAAGACTCAAATTTGTAAGATGTCCTTTTTCCCAAAATATTCACCTCCAAAGTCTGGTAGTCATTTTGCAGAAATTGACAAGATGCATTTAAAATATATCTTATATTTAGCAGTTGGACTCAGGGCAGAGGCAGAACCCCCTCCCTCCTTTTTAGCTCAGTGCATCGTGTCCAGGTCCTCGGTGACAACTGTTGTACTGGGGAAGTGACTGCGTGGTGCCTGCGCTGGAGATGATATCATTTCCAGTAACAACACAGGAATCAGAACAAACACAGCCACTACAGAAGCACTACAGCGTTCTGTGCTATCAGTTTAGTGGACCCAAAAGGAGACTGACTTCAGACTTACACAGAAACTAATTGAGATTCCAAAGCCCTTTGGGGTTTTTGAAGAGTAACAGGAACAATAATGCAAGACTTTAACTTTGGAAAATGTAACCTGGTAAAAGAGTGAATACAAGAAATCCATGAAAGCAAGAATCTTCCACAATCTGTGATTGAAAATGTTGGAGGAAAATATTTTTACACTTGGATCTTACAGATTAGGAATATATACAAAAGTTACCAATATTGATGTGTTGTGTGTTGCACCAAGAGAGATTGATTGAAGTGACTTTTTCACCTCATTCTATAAATTGAAATTACAGGAAGAAGTGAAAGATTTAGGAGCTGTTGAGGCATTTGTGCCAGTTATCAAACTGTGTTTTGATAGCTTAGGGATTGATATTTTGTTTGCAAGATTAGCACTGCAGACTATTCCAGAATATTTGGACCTAGGAAATGACAGTCTGCTTAAAAAATAGATAGAATATGTGTAAGGAGTCTAAACAGTTTCAGGGGAACCAATGAAATTTCCCATCTAGTTCTAATCATTGACAACTTCAGGTTAACTCTGAGAGCTATCAAACTGGGGGCCAAACTCCACAACATCTATTCCAATATATTAGGTTTCCTTGGTGGTATTTCCTGGGCTAAGTGAGTAGGAGGAACTCGTCAACTTTATCCAAATGCAATAGCATCAACTTTTGTACATAAATTTTCCTTGGTGTTTTCTAAATGGTATGTGTTTAAATTATACTAAAATAAAATTCATTTTAAAATAAATAATAAAATATGTCTTACATTTAAAAAGTATTGGATAGCCAAATGATCATTAAAAAGTCAATTTAAAAGACATACACTAATTGATTGTGAGTTACTCTATTTTCACATTAACCAAAAGAGTGTGGTATGAACATGAGGATAGAAAAGTACAGAAGATATTTATATGAACAGACACGTAAATTGTCAATAATATTTTTAAAAATCTCCTCAAAGTAAACTAAAGGAAAATGGAAAGTCTTTGAAACAAATGGCTGGAACAACTTATAAACATATTAAAAAGTTGAAATTTGTCACTTATCTCACTCCATACATCAAAAATTAACTTGAGACGAATCAGTGAGATAAATATAAACACAAATATAAAGTTCCTAGAAGAAAACATGGGAGAATATTTTCTCAGATTTTGAGTGGACAAAGTATTTTTCTTTTTTTGAGCAATTGTATGTTTTTTGGGGGCTGTGTTGGGTCTTCCTGCACGCGGGCTTTTCTCTCTAGTTGCGGTGAGCGGGGTCTACTCTTCATTGCGCTGTGCAGGCTTCTCATTGCAGTGGCTTCTCTTGTTGTGGAGCATGGGCTCTAGGCACGCCGGCTTCAGTAGTTGCAGCACACAGGCTCAGTACTTGTGGCTCACAGGCTCTAGAGCGCAGGCTCAGTAGTTGTGGTGCATGGGCTTAGTTGCTCTGTGGCATGTGGGATCTTCCCAGACCAGGGATCGAACCCATTTCCCCTGCATTGGCAGGTGGATTCTTAACCACTGCACCACCAGGGAAGTCCCAAGTGGACAAATATTTCTTTAATTGGACCCAGAAAATATACAATTTTTTAAAAAGCACAGATTGGATTCCTTCAAAATTAAAATCTTCTGTCTGTCGAAAGATACTTTTAACAAAATGAACTGACAGACCAAGATGGGGAAATATCATATATATATATATATATATAAAATATATATATACACACATGCACATATATTTATTTATGTGTGTGTGTGTGTGTACACACACACACAATCAGGCCATTATGCATATATTGGATTGTCTTTCCAAAATTTATATGTTGAAGCTGTAACCCCCCAATTTGACTATATTTGGAGATGGGGTTTTAAAGAGTTAATAAAGGTTAAAGAAGGATATAAGGGTGAGGCTCTAATTCAATATGACTGGGATGTTTATAAGAAGAGAGAGAGAGAGGGATGTGTGTACTTAGAGAAAAGTCGACATGAGAACATAGCAATAAGGTGGGGGCAAGGAGAGTGGTCTAAGGAGAAGCCAAAACTGCTGACCCCTTGAACTTGGACTTCTAGCCTCCAGAATTTTGAGAGACAAATTTCTGTTGTTTAAGCCACACTGTCTGTGGTATTTTGTTATGGAAGCCTTAGAAGTATAATAATAATAATCGTTATTATTACTACTACTACTATTATTATATGTGTGTATATATATACACAAGTATTTCTTTCCAAAATAAATTATTACATGCATATTAGTATATATTATACATATACATGTATATACACACAAGAACTTCTTTGCAAAATAAATGAAGATATTCAGACATCCGGTAAATCAAAAATAGAGGAAGACAAAAACCCCAATAAAATGGTAAAAACAGTGACAACAAATGTATTTGATAAGAATGTGGAACAACGGGAACTCTCCATACATTGCTAACAGAGGCTTAAAATAGTACAATCACTTTGGGAAAAAAACTTTGGCGGCACCTTCTTTAATTAAACTATAATAATTTTATGACCTAGCAGTTCCACTCCTAAGTATTTACACAAGAAAAATGAAAAGAGAAATCCAAAGGCAGGCACAAGTATATTTGCAGCATTTTTACATGTAATAGCCAGTAATTGGAAATTACCCTAATGTCAACTAACAAAGAATGGATAAACAAATTGTGGTATAATCCTACAGTGTAGTACCACTTAGGAATATAAACAAACTACTGATCAATGAAGTGATGTGGATGAATATCCTAGTCATCATAAGGAGTGAAAGAAGCAAATACAAATGAGTACATTCTGTAAGATTCCATTTTTATGAAACATTGGAGCACCACCAAACCAATCTATTTTGATAGAAATGCACACAGTAGAAGTCTCCTGTGGAGGAGATGAAAAGAGAAGTTCCATGAAGGGCCTTTCGAGGCCAATAAGAATTTTCTATATTTTGATAGCAGTATGGTTTACACAGTTGAATGAATATGTTGAAACTCATCACAGTGGAAATCAATATATGTACATGTTTACCCTGTGTAAAATAGCTTTCAACCAAAAAATTAAAAATGCAAGGTCATGAGTAATTAGCCCTGATGAAAAAGAATTACTTTAGAATTTAGAGGAATAAAAGAACATAACCAGTTTAGAATTTACAGTACAACACAGCAATCATTAGTTCACCTAAACAGTAATCTCAATTTACCCACTGCTTACTATTGTAAAGAACTAGCAAAACAAAACCATGACTAAAACTACGTTCATCATTGACCTATTCAGTGCTAATGAAGAAATTTTCGCAACTTCTATGAATTTACGCTGCAGTATTACCTATAATCTCCACACATTACAACAGTCTTATTAAACTTATCAACTATCTCCTGCTTTCTCCTCTCAAATTCTCAAATCCTTCCACCTTAATTGCATTCTTTTCCAAAAATATGGCCAATAATTAAGCCGCCATATTTCCATAGAAAATTCTAAAAATATGAAAAGTTTCTTTTGTTGGTTTGTTTTCCATTTTCTGCCATTAAATATGCAAACCTACAGTAATTATTCTTTCCTAGTTCTTATCGGTTGTAGTGGAATAAGATTCTCTTCTCCCGATTCTAGTGTAACACTCATTCCAGTCTGTCCTTTGAGTGACCTAAGCATTTCAGTTACCTCCTTTCCCAATTATGTTTTCCACATGTTTCCCTTTATTGGCACTTTCCTCAGCATCCCCACAGGCTCCAGTCTCTCCCATTCTCCTTTTAACAGCCACATGTCTTCAAAAAATGTTCACATTTACTTTTTTCCCCCCTTCCTCAACCATCTGTAATCAACTTATAACTTCCTGGCTTTTATTCTCTTTATTTAAACAAAACAGGTTTCATTAAATCTATGCCGAGGGATCCAGTGGACAATTTTTATTTCATACACATTTGACCCCGAAAGTATTAGACCCGTTGACCTCCTTCTCTAAACATGTCTTTCCTTTGGTCCTGGAAAGTTTTATTCACCTGGCTTTCCATCTGTCTCTGGCTGCGTATCACATTCTTTTATAGGCTTCTTCTCCTTTGCTTTTTGGTTAATGTTGAGGGAACATCAATGCTACAGTCAAGGCCTTAGAACTTTCACTCTTTAAACCTTCCATAGACAATGGCATTTACTCCCGTGTAGCCTATTGTCTTCTTATATTGAAGTCTCACACATCTATTTCTGTAGTCCACATCTAATTTTTGAGCCTCATGTCCTTATAGTTGACTCTTTCTTAGAACTAACCAATTGGGTATTTCACCAGCATCTCAAAACGCAACCCATCCCAAATGAAAGACTTTGCTTTAATGCTCCCCCTCACAATTACGCTTTTCTCTTATTCCATCCACCAGTAGTTGCATCTTATCCAGTCTTTCATTCAGGTTTCTAAGCTTCAGATCTTACTCCTTTAAATAGTTGTCTTCACTCTTCACTAATTTCCTCAGCTTCATGATTTTCTACTTTCCTCCCATCTTCTAAACTAGTTTGTCTCTTTTTTTTTATGCCCCCAATGCATCCTGCTCTTCCCTCTTTATCAGATGTATTTTTCTTTAATTATTTGACCTATATCCATATATTCTAACTGTAATCCAGTTTTAATGGGGATTACATTTACCCACTTCTCTAGCCTCAGCTCTTATGTAAGTTCTTATCCCATAGCAGGATTTCAATAACTATATATTGAATTAATTCATTCATTAATTAGTGACTTAATCTCTTTATGTTTAAGAGCCTAGAAGGAAATATAACCCAATATGTGTGCTACCTCAACGCGTGTTGAAATTGGTTTGGGGAAGATGTACATTTATTCTGCTCTCTGCGTATTAACAATGAACTATAGAGAGAATGGTTAGTTAATAGTAACATTACAACATTAACAGTTTCTGGGAGAATAAGTTCATTATGATGATAGGTACAAAAATCTGTGGTGCATGGTAAAAGTTTGTGGTTGATTAATCAGTGGAAGCAATTGGTAATTATGGTATTCTGAGAAATGTGATGGTGAAAGCATTGACAAACACAAGGTGGCAACTTAAACAGCAGATCAAGGAAGCTATTTATTGAAAAACATATCTTTTGCTTATAATATAATATGTTTCACACATTTTACAATGAACTAGTAATATAGCGCTGAAGAAGATATTCCCGCTTTTGATGAATTTACTGTCTAGATGTATAAAAGACAAGTGAGTTGGCAATTATAATACTGTGTCATAAGTGCTAAGCTAAGGTATACACACAGTTACAAGAAAAGTCGCTAAGAGGATATGATTTCAGAGAGGGAAAATGCCAGAGACAAGGAGAATAGTCATGAAAGAATTGTAGTAATTCAAGAGTGGCATAATAATGACTTGAAATCGTAACAATTAGAATAGAAACAGTTCTTGGCTTGGATTGAAGAATAGGGGATACCAAGAAAGGCTATCTCAGAGTTAACAAGAACACCAGAGGCATCTGGTGCCATGGGACGAGGGAAGAGAGCCAGAGCTCTAGGGAAAGGCAGGAGTCGTCAATAGAAGCTGACCTTGCAGACAAATAAAATGAAAATTGAAATTGTATGCATTCTTTCATAACAATGTTATATTTGAAACCCATTTTGAATATATTAGGATATAAAAATAGTTTTTTCTCCCTTTTAAAAAAAAAGATCTTATTGGCAAATTGGGCTTTGGATAAGAGTATACGAGAACGACAATGTAACAAGGAGTTGACGAGAGGTGACATGATGAGTAAACCAAGTGCACTGAAACTGGAGAATATTGACAGGGGGTGTGGAGATAGACCATTACATAAAGGATAGTTTCCAAACTAGATAATTTATATATAAATTAGCAGGCATGGAGAACATTAATTTCCTCCAACAGTACATTAAGATGTGCGCAAAGATTTTCCAAGTGGAAAATTTGAAAACTTCAACCTGAGCAAGTGATTTCTGTTACCTCAGTCACTTTATTGAACTCTAAATAGAAACCTGAGGAGTATTTGAACGGTGTAGGGAATGGAGTCTAAGTCTTAGATCAGCGTCAAGACGTATTGACCAAGAATTACAATGGTGATGTTATTCCATACATAAAGGACAACTCTATCATAGAACAAATTTTTTTCTAGGTTGAAATAGGCGGATGTTGCATTAAACAGAAGTAGGAGTTTAAAATTCGGTTTAATTAAATCATTTAACTCTTGCCTTCACACTCATTAGCAACACAACAGTATATGAAATAATATGAACCGACAAAATGGAGCTGTAGCATAAATGATTATTGATCATTTCTACATGTTTCTGTTACCAATATGAAACTTTCGCTAAATAAGAATATATGTATCAAATAATTTGGTAAATTATAAATTTCTTTAATGCTTCCTTTAAGAAATTTTCAAACCAAATGCTAACATTCAGAAATTTAATTTCTATACAGTTGTATAGCTTTAGGGGTTTTTTTTGTTTGTTTTTACATTTATTAAGCAAATTTGCTAAATATTAAACCTTATTTGTAATTATGATGCAAAAACACAGCTGAGGAACTAAACACATAAATTGGGTTCTGTCATAAATATACAGAGCGTACACAGAATGCTCAGGTAGTGTAAACAAAAAAGCAGTGAATCTGGCTGAAGATACTGTAAATATTGTGATACACAATTTTATTTATAATTCAACTAGAATATAGAGAGGATAATTTCCATCCCTCAGGGTTGTTTATACCATGTATAGTTAGAGAATTTTTCTCGCATAGTTTGTTTTCCAGTTTTTGCTTTTGGTCCTAAGTAAGAATTCATTTATCAACATTCTTGGCTCTTGAAAGATAAGAATCTCCTTGACAAACCAGCATTACAGTTTTTGCAAGAATACTTGAACAATCTAATATAAGAGCTTTAATCAGGACCTTTTTCTAAAATAGCTTACATTCTGATAAAATCAAAATCTAGTGGAAAATGCTTTATTACCTTCCACTGTGTTTTTAGAGAATAGTCAAGCTTATTTTTGATGCCCTGTAAATAAGTACATATCATAAATAACATATAACAATGTGAAATTGTTAACTCTTACATGATCAAGACAGTACATTTACAGTGCTTTCTTTAATCTGACTTGTTCATCCACATGCATTATGCTTCAAAGGTATAGGTATAAATAAAAGTTTTGATATATAATTTAAGCCTTATATATGCAAATATAGGATAAATAGAAAGAAAGGATTCAGTATGAAAGTAAAATGTCAATAAATACATAGGCTGAGTAAGTTAAAATGAATAGTTTTGCATTATGATCTTGAGAAGATTATTAAAATTATAAGAATGGAAATGAGAATTCATTAACAACAAAAACATTAATATTTAGATAAACAAATCTGACTCTCACAATGTCTTAGTAATTTAGGATAAAATTTGGATAGATATAAAAAGAAAAAAATGAAATAAATTATATGTGATATTTTAGAAAAAAGACACCTACATTTATTCCTTAAAAAATAATTTCCAAAAAAGAAAAAATTTATATGTGATGAAACATAATAATAAGAAAAATATTTTTCAGGATAACAATTTCTTCTACTTTTTCTTAGAACTTAATTGTATAAACTAGTTTAGCTTTGGAAGTGGTATTTCTACTTTTGTCTAATCACATCCTAGGAGATTTGGTAGTTTTTCTGTGAAAAACTCAATGGAAATCTTTATAAAGTGTTCGTCATAGATGATTTCTGGTTAGTTGTAGGATTTTTTTTAAAACTTATGTTTCAACGCTGAGTATAATTTGTTCTTCAGACAATCAAGAGTCAATGCTGTGTTGCGGATTTTGCGGTAATTTATAATTTGTGACAATAATTGTAAGAAAATTTTAGGAGACTAGGAATCTTTATTAATTTCTCAATCCTAAAGATTTGAAATTATTCTGAGAACATTGTGAAAAAACCCTAATACTGTGCTGAGTAATGGAAATAGAGCATGCACAATATATAATACTCTGATATTACCCAGCCAATCTTTTATCTGGTGAAAGAGACAGGCTTGTAACTAAAATCTATTACAAAATTACTATACCTTGGTCTAACTGATACTTGAAAAGCTTAGGAAAAATTAAGAAGACTTAATTCAACCTAGAAAAAATAGGAACACTTAATACAGCCAAAAAGGATTTGATTTTGGAGAGAAGGTACAACTTGAATAAATATGACTTATCTGGAGATGAATATGACTTTATCAGGTCTTGCCCATAGTGAATTTCAGGCAAAATAGAATTTTCTAGCTCATCCATTCTACAGCAAGTATCACCCCTCATTTAATTTAATGGTAGCATAAATCATATAGTATTGTAGTCATTTTCAGCTTTACCTTTTCCACAAATCGTGAACTTCTTCTCATTTTCACCTTTGTATCTAACTTACTTTTATACCCCAGTACTTGTACCTAGCTATTTATCTGAAAACACTTGTTGTCATATTACCGATTAAACTAAGGCATCTTATATTTGTTATAATAAAATTTCAGCCTATGGGTTGTATTTTCCATCTTAGATCCAAGTTTAGTCTTCTATTTTCACTTAATAAGAAATGGATAACTAATCATAGAATATATTCAGAGTCATATTCAGTCACAGGGAATAGAATAATCGGCCTACTTCAGAAGCATAGCTTTTCCTGAGATGTATATGTAGTACATATCACATTGTGTGCTTTATTACTATAACATATAAGTACATAGACACATTATGTGTATAAGATAAAATTAAAATAATTACAATGAAATCCCCTTTACAATCATATTTCTACTATGAAAAATACTTGTAATAAGTAAAATATAATCCATGTAGAGTTTGACAGGTCTTATGAAAGCAAATATACTTGAAATATGTTTTGGGCAGTTTGAACCGTTCTTACAAATGACTTTCACAGTAGTCTTTGCATTTTCTGAGATCAAATGCTTCTAACTTAATAGCAAGTATGTGTCTTTTAGAGGTGTACTGAACACATTCAAGTGATGACTGCAGTTCTCTGAAATGAAGTCACAATCTAACTAGAGATCTCCACGGTGATTAGGTGTATTTGCTTGCCTGTTATAAAATGAAAAGAGAAAAAATGTAATGTAACTACATTCAATCATTTGAGTTTGAATTTTAGTAAGTGTATTCATTCATAAAATTGCTCGTAATAGGCTATTTAGTTTAAATGGTGAATTCACAAATACTTATGGAATGCTACCTTGTTCTAGGAAATGTGCTAAGTACTGTAAATTCAACAAGGAGGTTTTGTAGGGAAGTGGAGTTCAATAAGCAAGAGCAACTTTAAAAAATGCATATAGTAAAATTATTTGTATGTATACAGTAAAATTTGTGTAATTAGTAAAATAATATTATGTTCTGGAGTCAGAAATAAGAACACTGAAATCTGGCCTCAGAAGACCTCTGGAGGGACAGGCGGGCTGAATCCTAGAGGCTGAGTGGGAGTTGATTGGATGAAAATGGGTGAAGCACACACAAGGCAAAGTGATTGGTGTTACCTCAGCCATAGAAATGAGACATAAGGTGGTTTCGGAGGTTACCTTAAGCTACTAGATCATACTGTAACATAAATTTCAGGTCTAAGAGTGAACAACTGTTGGAGGAGGTCACCAAAATGCTGTGACTGGCAGTTGACCCACTAGTTGGACCCAGGCAATAGGAGGCTCCTCACCCTATCCACTATCTTGGAATGTACCTTCTTCCCACCATTCCCGCACTAGGGACTGTTTCAAGGACACAGCCTTGAGAGAGTAAGGCATTGGGATCATCTAGACCATGTAATACATGACCAAACCCCATTAGGGCCTCTATATGAACTTTTTCTACAAATTGAAGTATAGTTGATTTAGTATGTTCGGTAAATTTCAGGTGTACAGCAAGATGATTCATATATATATATATATATATATATATATAATTTTTCAGATTCTTTTCCATTATAGGTTATTAAAAGATATTGAATGTAGTTCCCTGTGCTATAGAGTAGGTCCTTGTCATTTATATATTTTATGTATAAAGTATGTATATGTTAATCCCAAACTCCTAATTTATTTCCCCCCCTTTCCCCTTTGGTAACCATTAGTTTGTTTTCTATGTCTGTGAGTCTGTTTCTGTTTTGTCAGTAAGTTCATTTGTATCATTTTTTTTAGACTCCACGTATGATTGCTATCATATATTTGTCTTTCTCTGTATGACTTACTTCACTTAGTATGATAATCTCTAGGTTCATCCATATTGCTGCAAATGGTATTATTTCATTCTTTTTTATGGCTGAGTAATATTCTATTACATTCTGTATATGTACCACATCTTCTTTATCCACTCCTTTGTCGATGGATATTTAGGTGGCTTTCACATCTTGGCTATTGTAAATAGTGCTGCTATGAACATTGGGGTGATGTATCTTTTCAAATTAGAGTTTTCATCTTTTCAGGATATAAGACCAGGAGTGGGATTGCTGGTTCATATGATAATTCTATTTCTAGTTTTTTAAGGAACCTCCATACTGTTCTCCATAGTGGCTGTACCAATTTACATTCCCACCAACAGTGTAGGAGGGTTCCCTTTTCTCCACAGCCTCTCCAGCATTTATTATTTGTAGACTTTTTGATGATGGCCATTTGACTGGTGTGAGGTGATAGCTCATCGTAGTTTTGATTTGTATTTATGTAATAATTATCGATTTTGAGCATCTTTTCATGTGCCTTTTGTCCATCTGTATGTATTCTTGGAGAAATGTCTATTTAGGTCTTCTGTCCATTTTTTGATTGGGTTGTTTGTTTTTTTGATATTGAGCTATATGAGCTGTTAATATTTTTGGAAATTAATCCCTTGTTGGTAGCATCATTTGCAAATATTTTCTCCCCTTCTTAGGTTGTCTTTTCATTTTGTTTATTGTTTCCTTTGCTGTGCAAAAACTTTTAAGTTTAATTAGGTTCCTAATTAGGACAGTATAGTAAATGACCAAACCCTGTTAAGGCCTCTGTATGAACATTTAAGATTCTGACAGATGGGTGTGGAGATCTACTCATCCTGAAGCTGCTCAAGACAAGTATGTAAGTTCCCCTTGCTTATTAAATTGCCACCTACCAATTTGGAGTGGTCTGCCTCTTTCTTTGGTATCTCCTTGCCCTCCTTGTACAGAGGCCAGTTTAGAATGTCACCCAGTGGGGCAGGAACTAGTTGGTAGGGAACATAAAAATATTCACAAAGAACTGTTTTCTAAAACTGATGACCACAGCAGCAAGAGAGGAGAACACAGCTATAGAGCAATGCTTCCAGGGATGGGACTTTCCAGATATTTCCTGAATTGCTTGTCAAGTTTTTCAGCCACAGAAATTGTCTTTGTGCTTGATTCCATTCTTTTAATACTGTCGCTTTCTCTGTCTTGTTTTATCTTTCCCCCTTAAATATTACTTTTTTCCATTGCATGTCCATAAAATAGTCATTTCATCTGCTATAGAGTTTGTTGTTGCCTCATCACTGCATTGAAAATGCACCCTTTACCTCCCGCTGCTTGAGCCAAACTACTGGCTGTACATTTTTCACATCCTCTGAGTGGCAGCAGCAGCAGCAGTGGGACCGCTTCTGAAGTGCTGTCATCTAGTTTTCTGATGTGACCCAGGAAGAAGGGAGAGACTGACAGGGGGCATTATAGAAAGGGGCCAGTCGGAGGTGGGGAAGCCGCCAGCCGTGGGCCGGGGGAGGGTCTCTAGGCCGAAGAGCCCTGGGAGGCCCCTGGGGAGGCCCCGGGGGAGTCGGCACTGCTCCAGGGGAGCTGCTAGACCCACCTCTGCCCCCCGCAGAGGGCGCGGAGAGCTTTGCTGTTCAAAGAGGGGCCCATGGTAGCATCGGCACCACCTTATCAGAAGTGCAGAATCTCGGGCCTCTCTCCAGACCTACTGAATCAGAATCTGCGTTTGAACAAGATTCTCAGGATATCCGTGGTGATCTTGGAAGAGTCCGTATCATGGAATCGATCTCTATGATGGAAAACCCCAAGAACCTTAGCGAAACTTTTTTGCCTAATGGCGTAAGTGGTATCAAAGGTGCAAAGAAAGTCTCTGTAGGTGTAATTGGAAGTGGGGATTTTGCTAAATCCCTGACCATTTGACTTATTAGATGTGGCTATCATGTGGTCATAGGAAGCAGAAATCCTAAGTTTGCTTCTGAATTTTTTCCTCATGTAGTAGATGTCACTCACCATGAAGATGCTCTAATAAAAATAAATATAATATATGTTGCCATACATGGAGAACATTACATCTCCCGGTGGGACCTGAGACATCTGCTTATGGGTAAAATCCTTGATTGATGTGAGCAATAACATGAGGATAAACCAATACCCAGAATCCAATGTGGAGTATTTGGCTTCATTATTCCTGGACTCCTTGATTGTGAAAGGATTTAATGTTGTCTCAGCTTGGGCACTTCAGTTAGGACCTAAGGCTGCCAGCCGGCAGGTTTATCTGTGCAGCAACAACATTCAAGCTTGACAGCAGGTTATTGAACTTGCCGGTCAGTTGAATTTAATTCCCATTGACTTGGGATCATTCTCATCAGCTAGGGAGATGGAAAATTTACCCCTGCGACTGTTTACTCTCTGGAGAGGGCCAGTGGTGGTAGCCTGGCCACGTTTTTCTTTCGTTATTCTTTTGTCCGAGGTGTGATTCATCCATATGCTAGAAACCAGCAGAGTGACTTTTACAAGATTCCTATTGAGATTGTGAATAAAACCTTGCCTATAGTTGCCATTACTTTGCTGTCCCTGGTCTACCTGACAGGTCTCCTGGCAGCTGCTTATCAGCTTTATTAAGGCACCAAGTACAGGAGATTTCCACCTTGGTTGGAGGCCTGGTTACAGGTAGAAAACTGCTTGGATACTACGCTTTTTCTTCGCTTCAGTCCATGTTGCCTACAGCCTCTGTTTACCAGTGAGAAGTCCAGAGAGATACTTGTTTCTCAACATGGTTTATCAGCAGGTTTGGGACGTACTTGATATTTATCTGATGCTAGTAAAATACTTGATTCGTATAATTTGTAAAACATAAGATTTAAAATACTGTAAAATTTTACATACCTTGTAATAGAAATTTGGTATATTTAGGGAGGGGAAAGAATTATTCTTTAAATAATGTTTCTGCATAAGAATTATGTGGCTAATTCTAAATCATTTAGAGTAAAAGCTGCTACTATCCCTTTCTTTGCAGAATAAAAGCAGAGAAGTAAAAAAAAAAAAGGGGGGGGCCAGTCACCATAGAGTGACTATATTTTTTAACATTGCATTTTATCAAAAGAATATTTTTTCTTTCCCTTTAAGAAGTTTTGATCAATTACAGCAGCTCAGAATATCATGGACATCTCTGCACCTCCAAAATACAATAACCTGTCAATGAACATGATGAGTTAATCATAAATCCAAGACCACAAAGTCATTATTCAAAAATTGACAAAGTGCATCATGTTTTGAAATAAAAGGCTGTTATAAAGCATTACTACCCTTTTACTTATCAAAGTCAAGTAGTAGTTTTAACAAGTTAGTTTCCACAAAAGCTTTAACAAGATGAATGGATTTATAACACTGTCAGATACAACTAAGAAAAACTTGGAAATAACTGACGAAAAAAGCCCAAGAGACTTTTTTCCATTCATCCTCACCATCACAGGTACTGTCTGACAGCACATCTCGTCTTTCTGATGTTCAGTACAAGAGATTACGTATCTGACACTGGATTTTTATAGGTAAATACAAGAATTCCTTATTATAAAATGGTCTTTTGAGAAATTTATAATATTTTGGCATCACTTTCAAGAAGAAACAAGGACTCAAAAATATAAGTAACTTCAACTTATACATTCTTCCACTCTCCTGCCTCTTGCTGTAGAATTTGTAAAAACTAAAATACAGGATGCTTTTTACCCTGTTGTAGCTGTTTATACTTTACATATGTGATACCACTGGGAAAAACTTTTAAAGGATCTTATGATAGTATGAAAATAGATTTCATTTATGATTCCCCCCCAAAAAATTTAAATCAATTTTTAATATTTGAACAAACTCAAATAAATCTCAATTAATGTATTTTTTTTGTCAAATACAGCTTTAGAAATGTTTTGATTCCAGACATTTCAAGGAATGAAAGTACATGAATTTGAATGAATTCACCATGACCAAAAACCAACAGCTATTTGTTGGTTTTATTAGTTCATTACCTAATTATTTGTTAATTTGTGCAAAATAAAGTGGCCTCATTGAACGTTTTAATGATTTTGCTGCTTGTTTATACAGTGTTAAGCATATATAAAGTTTTCAATAAATGCTAGTTATTGTCATCATAATTATACTAACCTGCATCTCTTGGACTCCTCCATTTTCAGAGAACTTTCACTATTGATACTCTGTGTCTATATGTTTTCACCCTCTCCTCCTCTACTGTTGCCATTTCATCACCATTTGTATTTAATAAAGATTAAATTTCACAGTGAAATGATTGACGTTTCTGACTCAAGTGCTCGTGATTCTACATTGGTCTTCCATTGCTGCCTCCCTGGTCACGTGGTCTTCTCTCTTCATGAGTCTGTGTCTTCTCCTCTTCTTATAGGGAGACAAGTTCTGTGGATTAAGGACCATCCTAATCAGTATAACCTCAGACTAACTTGATTACACCTGCAAAGACCCTGTTTCCAAATTAGGTCACATTCAAAGGTACTAGGAGTTAGGACTTCAGCATACCTTTTGTGGGATGCAATTCAACCCTTAATATTCTTGTTTTCATATCAGTGTTATTCTGCCTCCCTAAGTTTGGAATTTTTCTTCTTCTCTATTTTATGAAAGATATAGTATATGGTTGCTATCAGTTCTTCCAAACGTGTTTGAGAGAACTCAGCTGTGAAAGCATATGGGTCTCGAGTTTTCCTTGTAGTAATGTTTCTAACAAATTTAACTTCTTTAATTGGGAGAGGGCAATTCTGTGACAAGTGTGGTAAGTTGTGATTTTTCAGGGAGATGGTCCAATTTCTTGGCATAGGGTTGTACATGAAAATCTTTTTTACCTTTCATTGTCTGTGGGATGATCAGTATTGATATTCTTTCTTTCATTTCTGATGTAGGTAATTTTTATCCTCTCACTTGCTCCTTCTCTTTCTTTCACATCATCTTGTTAATGTACCTGTTCTTTGTTAATTCTACTATTACTGTTCCACTTTCTCTTTTATTTGTGCTCTTATCACTATTATTATCCTTCTTACTAATTGCATCAGATATAAATTACTCAACTTTTACTTTTTATGACAGATGATTTATTTCTACTCTTTTTATGACAGATGATTTATTTCTACTCTTTTAAAATATGAGCATTTATAAGTTTCTCTCTAATCACTGCTTTAATTCTATTCCACAAATTTAGATACATTGAGATTTTAACATAATTAATTTCAAAATATTTTATAATTACCCCTGTGATTACTTTTTTTTAATCCATGAGTTCTTTACAGATGATTTTTAAAATTTCCAAATATATGGGACATTTCTAAATGCCTTTTATAATTAATTATTATTTTAAGACCAGTATGGTCAGAATATACTTTTTAATATTTCTGTCTTTGAAACTATTGAGACTGGTGCATATGGCTTATTTTGATGAAAAGTCTGAGTGAGGAATAAATATTCTGTAATTATTAGGTATAGCATTTTGTAAAACCAGTCAGGGTAATTTACTGACTGTTTTTATACCTTCCAAATCATTACTGCTTTTTGTCTAGTTATCAATTCCAGAGAGATGTTTGTCAAAATCTCCAACTATGCTTTTGGATTTAACCCTATTGCTTTAATTTCTGTGAGCTTTTGATTTATTTATTTTAAAAATTCTGTTACCATGTAAATCACCAGGAATTTATATCTTCCTGACATTTGAAACTTTTATCATCTTCTGTGATAGTCTTTGTCTTGATACTTAATATTTCCACTATTTTTATAACCCTACCATTTTCTTACATTTACTGTTGTTTGATAAATCTCTTTCCATCATTTTCTTTTATTCTATCAGTGTTTTAAATTCAAATTATGACCCTGTAGAGAGCATATGCTTTGGTCTTGTTTTGAATTCAACCTAACTTCCTCTCACTTGGAATATTTAGATCATTAATTGTAAACAAAATTAATATAAATTGTTTGACTGAGTTCTATCTTACTACTTGCTACTTCCCCAATCCTCTCTACTGATCCTTCTTGTCCTACTGTTGGGTTCTTTCTTGAGTTATCTACTGGTTTTTGAAAAACTATTCTAGTTTATTTATTCTATTGACTTTTTACCTATACCTCTTTACACTTTTTAGTTATTTCTCTAGGGATTAAAGAATTAATCCTTTGAATATAGCCAATATTTTATAATAACTTTAAATGGAGTAAAATCTATAAAAAAATATTGGATCACTATATTATACCTGAAATGAATATGATATTCTAAATCAACAATACTTTAATATGAGAAGTAAATTTTTTAAAATGTGCCCTTAACCTATTACAGTCCCCCTTGATCTAGTACATAAAATGTAAAAGTCTTGCTACAGATATGTACAATTAAGTGCCCTCATCCTTTGTGCAATAGTTTTCATGTATATTACATCTATGTACATTAAAGACAACACAACACAGGATTATATTTACAGTTTTGCATGCCCTTCATTTCTTCCTACACCTAACGTTCTATTTGGTCTAATTTATCTCAAATTACCTATTTACTGTTATTTGCAGTTCAGCTCTGATGGCTGGAAACTTACTCATGTTTTATTTATCTACAGAAGGTTTTATTTTGTCTTCATATGAAGGGTAGTTTTACTAGATATGGAATTCTGGGTTAAGAGTTTGGGTTTTGTTGTTGTCGTTGTTTTGATAAGTTGGATTTCATCAATAAAACAGCACAATATCCTGATAGATAGATGATAAGATGAGTTACATCCTGGGGAAAATGTTGCAAACTACAATTCTACAGCAAATTGTTTATAGGATATATTAAAAACTCAACAGTTGAATGATTAGGAAATGGGCAGAGTACAGATATGTCACTGAGGAGAACTGTATTACTCAGGGTTCTCCAGAGAAATAGAAACAGTAGTATGTGTATATGAGAGGAAGAGAGAGAGAGAGACAGAGACAGAGAGAGAGAATGAGAACTATTGTAAGGAATTGTCTCGTGTGATTCTGGGGCCTGACAAGTGCAGACACAATCTGCAGGGCAGACTGGCAGACTGGAGATCCAGGGAAGAGGTTGATATTATTACAACTGGGGTCCAAAGTTGTTCTGGAGGCAGAATCCTGTCTTCCTCAAGAGACCTCACTTTTTTTTAAACTTCAGCGAAGTGGAAGAGATCCATCCACATTGTGAAGGGTAATTTGCTTCTTTCAAAGTCTACTGATTTAAATTTTAATCTCATGTAAAAATACCTTCAGTGTTACCTAAACTGGTCTTTGATCAAATATCTTGGTACCATGGCTTAGTCAAGTTGATACGTAAAATTAACAATCACAAGTCTGTGCACATGGCAAGTAAACACTTGGAAGAAATTCACCATCAGCCGTTCAAAGAAATACAAATTAAAAGCACAATTAAATATAACTACACAACTTTCTTATCAGAATGGCTAATGTTTTTTTAAAGTGATACAAAATGCAGGTCAGGATGCAGAGAAATTGGATCATTTTCATATTGTACATGGGAATAGCCGCTGTGGAAGACAACTGGACAGTTTCTTAAAAAAAACTGAACATGTAACTGTCATATGATCTGGCCATTGCACACTTATCACAGGTAAATGAAAACTTATATTCACACAAAAATATTTCATACATATTCATAGCACATTTATTTGTAATAGCCAAAATCTGGAATCACTTCAACAAATGAATGGGTAAACAAACTGGTAAATGCAGACCTTCAACAATCTGATACCTACAAAACTCCTAATAAACTCCATAGAATTATGCTGCATTAAAACTAATAATTCTACATCGTTACATACTGTATTATTCCATTTATCCATAACATTTCTTGAAATGATGAAATTATAGAATGGAGAGGAGATTACAGGTTGCCAGGGCCTAAGGCGGGAGTAGGGGCAGGAAGGAAGTGAGGTGTGTATGGCTATAAAACAGTAGCCACAGGGTTACTGAAAGATGTTACCTTTGGGGAAAACTGTGTCAATGGTAGGGATATCTGTGTCTTATTTCTTACAACTGCATGTGAATCTATAATTATTCCAAAATAAAATGTTTAATTAAAAATCAATTAGGAAGACTAATGAAGGTCTGCCTTAACAGGAAATAAAATTAATTGCAAAAGCAATTTGTGAGACAGATCTATACGTATTGATATAGAAACCATGTTGTAAAACATATTAACAAATCATTTGTGCAGAATAAGAAGTAGAAACTCATGACTCTCTCTGTATATTATACTTTTCATTTAAAAAAATAACACATATGCTAATATTTTCAAAGGGCACTAGTAGTTTACACCCAAAACGATAGGGGGTGGTAACTTTAATGAGGAGAGTTTTTGTGAGTAGGTCTATGTTTTGTGGTGTTGTTTTGAATAAAACAAAGTCCAAGAGATGTTACACATCTATGCCTGGTTCTTTCAATTGTATGTGTTTTGTGTTTGGTTGGTTGGTTGATAGTTAGGGTTTTTATGTTGTGCATCTTTGCGGTCTCTCAAATGTTGATCTGCGCAGTCTCTGTTTCTGGAACAGCCAGTTTGGTCACCTGTGCCAAAGACCAGTGAGTCACTCTGTATGACAGACTCTAGGTTCATCCACCTCACTACAAATAACTCAATTTCGTTTCTTTTTATGGCTGAGTAACATTCCATTGTGTATATGTGCCACATCTTCTTTATCCATTCATCTGTCGATGAACACTTAGGTTACTTCCATGTCCTGGCTATTGTAAATAGTGCTGCGGTGAACATTGTGGTACATGACTCTTTGTGAATTATGGTTTTTGATATTGATATACATTTGTTGAAAAACTCCTTTCTAGCAAAATTCCATTTATGTGATTTATTGATTCCTATTTCATTGACACATTTTTGGCATGAATTTTTCCATTTAAAAATAAAATTAAATCTGGTTGATTGATTCTTTATTCAATCTATGTCATATTTTACTTATAACTTCTTTTGTTATTTTTATTGGAGCCATTATTACCGCAAAAGCCAAATTTAGAGGGCAAATTTTGTCTAAAGAATTAACTCTTCAGTTTTTTAAAAAAATAATATTTGGATCTTAATATGTTGTCATTTCAATTTATGTTGATTGTTACTATTAAATTATGTTTCTGAGAGAAAGTTTGTTGTTTAAATGTTATTGCAGTAACTGGCAGTGCAGCAGGGTCTGATTGCTTATCAACCTTCAGCTTGTTACAGGAAAATAATACAATATAGTAATTACCTTAAAAAGAGGATATGAATATATTTATAAATAAACTAAATATGTATAAATCATAACTATATAATTTATTCATTATACTTAATAAGTACTATGCAGTATGATATAAAATAGCATTTTCTCTTTGAGTTCATAGAGACTGCATTACTAGTAAAGGATTGAGCACATAGACTACGTTATTAGTAAAGGATTTTGAGATTAGATCATTTCTCATTCAGGAAGAACTATTACAAATACTACATTATGTCAGAAACTAAGGAAAATGCTAAAATTTTTAAGGAACCACATAGCTATTTTAGTTGTGGGAGGCCCTCAAACTGGTCACTTGCAAAGCTAAAGTAAATCCAGGGAAAATTTATTAGCATTTCCATTATTTAAAGAAGAAGATAGATAGTCTATATGTCTAAAAGAACAGTGACATAAAATTATTTTGTTAGTTCCACAGGGGTTTATTGCTATTCAATTTAGAAGTAACCCTTGAGCGGTAAGGAATTGATTTCCCTGTTTAGTATGTAAAATTTGGAAGGCAGTAAAAGAGATTAGCATCAAATTTTTTACACTTTGGAAAGTTTGCTCTCTAGTGTTTGATAACAGAATTTTTCAAATCTTCACTTAAGAGTGAAAAGAAAATAGATCCTCTTCTTCTCTTTGAAAAAGTACAGATTTAATAATGATTCACATACAAAAACTCTTCTTGACTTGCACTTAAAGTGAAGAAAAACTTCAGCCTTCTTTCAGAGTCTTAAAATAGGTTTAAGTTTCTTTCCTCAGTAATTTTGAAGAAGTGAGATGCTCCTGTACAATATCACTGAGGAAAACTTGTAACAGGAAAACAAATCACTGACTGATCTGAAGTAAGCAGCCTATTAAAGTTAGGAATCTTCTGTTGTAAATCCCACTAGCCTATGTGCCAGAGGAGACACTGCTGTACCGCTAAATTATCTTTTGTCAAGAAAAATACTGAAATATGAAGGCGCTTAGGCTTTTGTCTCAATTTTTAAGAGTTTGCTTAATGTTTAGTAGGTACAAAAATGAAAAACATTGAACAGCAACAAAAAAGAGTTGACTCAATGAGCTGAGAGGTAGAAATAAGTATTGATCCTATTTTTTCAGCAACTTGTGTCAGTTTGGTATACACTATTCAAATATTTATCAAAAATACCTTTAGGGCTTCCCTGGTGGTGCAGTTGTTGAGAGTCCGCCTGCTGATGCAGGGGACACGGGTTTGTGCCCCAGTCCGGGAAGATCCCACATGCTGAGGAGCGGCTGGGCCCGTGAGCCATGGCCGCTGAGCCTGCGCATCCAGAGCCTGTGCTCCGCAACGGGAGAGGCCACAGAATTGAGAGGCCTGCGTACCGCAAAAAAAAATAAAATAAAAAAATACCTTTAAAAATCTATCTTATTTCCACAAAATCAAGCATATAATTATATGTATATAGGTGTGTGTGTAAATATATATATGTATGTATACATATATATAAATTGTTACAGTTTTGTTTCTTTGATGATAATTGTAAAAAATGGAAAATACATTGTATACAAACATACAGTAAAAATGTACAAGTCTTATGAAAGAAATTTTGTAACAATTTGTCATTCAAGAAAATAACATGATGAAGTGAGAGAGTAGCATTGACATACCAAATGTAAAATGGATGGCTAGTGGGAAGCTGCTGCATAGCACAAGGAGATCAATCCATGCTTTGTGACCACCTAGAGGGATGGGATAGGGAGGGTGGGAGGGAGACACAAGAGGGAGGAGATACGGGGATATATGTATACATATAGCTGATTCACTTTGTTGTACAGCAGGAACTAACACAACATTGTAAAACATTTACACTCCACTAAAGATGTGGAAAAAAATAACATTCTTATATTGTAAACCTCTATTATCGTTTTGTCCATAATGCAAATTACAAGGCTTTTGTTAACCTTACAATTATTAAGCTTAAATCTATACCAGTGTTGCTAAATAGGAAAATGAAGAACTGCTAAAAAGCTGTGATATGATTTAAGTGAATTCCCCATTTTCTACAGTGTACTAATAAAGTGACAAATATGATTCCAATGTCTCTGTTATTTTGCTTGTGGAAATCCATGTCAAACCTGGATATGCAATAATTTAGTACAGTCAGCTTTAATTGCACTGCATCAATCATTTCACCCCTTGTTTCTCAAAAGAGATCTTGATCCAACATTGACTTGCTCTGGTCTTTACTTTTTCTGACATTAATATTTCCACCCAAAATTTGGGGGTATGTTTTGGTTTGTTGGCATGACTATTGTTTCTCAAATAATCTTTGTGCATACTTTGTGACCAATTTTTAGTACAGTTTAAATAATTGACTTACGTTTTAACAACTTATGAAAATCAAGGTTGCCCCAGTCAAAATATTTGTTTTGCCTGCTGCCTCATTATTATTATTTTGTTAGGATTACTTTGTTTTTTCTATTTTATGATGTTTCTCTTTTAGATATTTATGTTTTCTAGTGATTTATGAAGTAGATATCATAGGTTTATTTTTTCTGGTTGTTCCTTTTATGTATTCGAAGAAATAATATTTAGACAACAGTGTAGTAACACTTAAAGTCTATTATGAAATTTGGTTCATTTGTTCATTAATCTGTTCATTCATTAAAAAACATTTATTGACATCTGATATTTGCATGATATCTTGCTAGACTAATAAAAATATTATATGTCTAACAAATGTTTTGTTTAACTGTGGGTGATTCAGGGATATAAGTAGATTTTATAGTATCAAGATGTTAAAATAATAAAAAAGAGATTGATTCCATTGACAAAAACAAAACAAAAACTAAGTTCATTCTTTCATCATTCCAATGGAAAATACAAATACTTTTATCAATTACAAAATCAAACACAGTTATAATGTATCGAAATATCAGATTCATCTCTTTAGGAACTTGAGTGATAAGGAATTTTCCCACCCTAATGCATAATTTCTAATTAATAGCTAATAGGTTCACTCTAATGATTAATTTCTTACATTAGGATTCTAGTATTCTGGTCCCTCTTTATAGAAGATGTTTGGCTCTGATCCTGCAGCTATTTTTAGTCACTCAAGGTCAGAGAGATCGAACAGAGAGAAAAGAGAAAGATATGGGGTTACCCTCTTGATGTTTTCCATATCAACTATTGGAAAAAATTATCCTATTCCCAAACTAACTATTTATGAACCGATTTTAGTAATTTTTAAAGAAATATTTGTTTCACCTATGCAAAATAATGCTTTATTTCAACCTCAAATACAACTTCAAATAGAGAAGAGTTATCCTTCCAGATGTGTTTAATTATTTCTTAGTCATTTTTTATAACAATGTACTAAACACAAACTAATGAATGAATACTAAAGTATAGAGTGAGATTTGAGCAAAATTAAAAAATTTTTTTGAATAAAGGTACTTCTATCTTCATTCTATTTTGTCTCCCTTTTTTCTCTGAGTACTCACACCAGATCCTTTTAAAATGTTTTCTAGCCACCAAGAAGTACTCACTGTAGTCTCATCCAGAATTGCTTATTTGCTTAATGCGTCATCCTGTGTGTGTGTGTGTGTGTGTGTGTGTGTTTGTATGTGTGTGCATTCATGTGTGTGTATGTATCTCGATTGCCATCACATTTAGCCTTTCTATTTCCTTAATTTTATTCTTCTAAAGATATCTAATTAACAAACTAATAGTACGTTTTATTTGGGGCTGGTGACATTTTGAAAAGCAATGTTCTTTTCTGAAAAAGGACTTTAGTTTTATACAGTCCCTCATTTCCTTGATTCAAAGGAGTTTCAAATTATGCATCTTGTATGCATTCTAACAGGATATTTTGGAAATTGATCCCCAGATCAATATCCATGTAGTCATTAGAACTTTTCTTCTTATTTCTATATATATGACTGCTTGGATATTTGAATCTGATACTCAGGCAATTATTTTTTAAAAGTTTGCCAAAACCTCAGAAAGCCAAAATCATTTAGTTAATTACGGTGTCTATTAAAGAAAACAATTCTTTACACTACATCTTTATCTAGGAAAAAATGTGTCTTTTCTCACTAACTAGGAAATGTGAGTTCTTAGGTGAATTAAACTAATAATTATGTTTATATTGATTTGTGTTTATTGTAAGTATTTTCATATTACTTTTAATTTGTAAAAATGGGAAAATTCTCCACATTTTATTATTAAATATTACTTGGAAACATATGCTGAATCAACAAAACCGATCAGGGTTATAGCTGGTTTATATGGAAGTAGAAACCTCTAATGGATTTCAGTGAGTATAGTTCATAATATTATCTGCCATTTATAAATACATCAGAAACTTTTCAATGAGATAATAATTTTAAGCTATGAATTATTTTTTTCATGAGAAAAGTATTAGAAAAATCATACTGATATTCAAAAAATTACCAAGATAAAATATTTTAAATTAGTGACTGGATAATGTAATTTTAATATAAAAATGCAGTACACCAGCTATAAATGTCACCAAGAGCTGAATATCATTCATCAAAAGTAGTTAATGTGTATATGGTTCAGAATTATTTAATTATTACAGTACTAAACTATGCCTGACATAATTTATAATGTTCTATCAAAGTTGAGTTACAAAGAGAATTAATGGTGTATATGTTGAATATTTGAAAAGGTAAATTAATCAATTTAAAATCCAAGAAATATTAAAGGCAGTAATATACATGAGTACACTTATTTAGATACACAATAGAATAAAAGAAAATCATATACTATCCTTGAAACTGATAGTAAACTGTCTTCCCACCTTAGAGTCCAAGCCATGGTAATATTGAAAAGTTTTGTGGTCAAACAATATCCACTGAGTATAAATTCTCAAATTTGCAGGATATACTCTGCACGTTTCACCATCTCTTTGTAACTTAAATTTATGAGGGATTTTAATATTACCTTTTTAAAAATCTACTTTAAGTTATGTTGTATTAAAGCTACCTGTTCTAATCTATATGTACATTATTTTACATTTACTAAAAATTTCTAGTAAAAAGATTTTTTTCTTCCAGGAAAGAATTTAAATTGGATTGTTAGTTCCACACATATCTGTGATTCTTACAGGATGTCTGATCTTATGCTTAAACATTATGTTTGTATTCTTTCCTCTTTTTTTCAGGATATAGGTTTAATTGCTTTTTGTATTTGAATATTTTTATTTTTTCAGTCTTCTATTTATTACTCTGTCTTGGTCACAAGTTCAATTTAAAAGGATGTTTTCTCCTATAAGTTTTACCCTTCACTATAAAGTTTTTCTTTTTTCCTATTCAGAACTCTTATTTCAACCGAACATATTTATCACTCCATCCAAAAGTACTATGGATTATTTATTTCTGAATCATCACACTATTTCCACTAATATCAAAAATAGCTGGGCTTTAATTCATTCTTGTTCTGCTCTGAATCACCAGAGGTGATTAGCATAGCCTCTTTAGCAAGAAGAAAAGCCACAGAGACCTTTAGGGCCCCTGGAATTGAAGGTCCTGCGAATGATAATTATCCAGTGTTTAAACAACTAAATTCATTTCCAAATGGCCTATCTTGAATGAAATTCATAGAACACATTAATAAATTATTGAACCAAATCAAATTTTACTGTGCCATTTTTCTTATTTTTAACAGTAGAGTTCTCATAATAAATAGGAGCCATGATTCTGTACCTCAAAAAGAGTGAATTCGTTTATTATTTTGAAATTGTATTATTATTGTGTTAACTAAAGTAGATGTCAGGTGCTTCAGTTTAAATGACTCATAATGCCTGGCCTTTCTTTACCTAGAACTCACTGTTAGTCCCTTCCTGTATGCTGTAGGCAGAATAATGGCCTCCCCAACTCCTCAGATGTTCCCGTCTTAATCCCTAGAATTTGTGAATATGTTATGTTACATGGTGAGGGAGAATTAAGGCTTCAGATAGAATTAAGTTTGCTAATAAAATGACTTTGAACTGGAGGGATTATCCTGAATTTTCCTGGTTAGTGCAACATTATCACAAGGGTTCTTATAAAGGCTAGAGAAAGATGGAAAAATCAGTGTCAGAGTGATGAGATGTGAGGAAGCCTCAACCAGCCATTGCTGGTTTGGTTCATGACTCCATTCACTGGTTCATATATGATACTGACATTGGTAAGATTAACACGAGGTATTCCTACAGCACTACCAAAAGGACTCTTTCTCATTCCCCAACATTAAAGATTCCCAGTTTTGTTCACTGTATCCAAGTTTGGAGAAATTTAAAAAGCCAAGAGGCAGAGATTTCAATGACACCCTTGACCTGAAATCTCTTGGGGAGTTTATACAAATTAATCAAGATAAAGATTTGCAAATGGGCCAGGGGTCCTCAGCTTAATTCCTTGCTGAGGAACCAAAGCCTTCTGCACAAGGTCACAAGATTTTAATTTTTATTACTTTTATTTTTATTCATTTTAACTTTAGTATTTTATTTCTGAAATTTTATTTTTTCAAATATCCATGCCTATATTTAATAGTCTTTTAATGCCTTGCTTCTGTTTTTTATTACCTCCATTTTTTTTTTAATTTTTTAATTATGATAAGCATAAATATATCCTATAACTGATGGTTCCAATATAGGGATTCTTCATGAGTCTGATTCTGTTGTTTGATTGTCTTCTGACTCTCAGTCATATTTCCTTCTTCTTGATTTTTCATAGACTAAGTTGCTGAAGTCATATTCACTGTTATTTTACATGTTACCATAAGATTTGGTTTTAGGCTAAATTTATTGATAGAGAGCTTTTTTTGGTTCTGTGAGACACATGAGGGCACTAAGCCACTTGGTACTAAAGTCATATCTAAGTTTGTAATTACTTACACCATAATATGTAATACAAATCAAATCCTATGTGAAAACCAGCCGGAGTTATGAATTCTCAGAGGTGTCACATCTCCCAAAGGAGGACTATAATTTAGTTTATCTTTCATTGAAGGTACAGATCTTTGGGAATTCAGTTTTATGCTTGGTCACTCTGCACTAAAACCGTCCTCCATATTGCATGCTCAAGTGCTTGTAGATTGTCTCCTGTGGATGGCCATCATCAAAAAGTCTAAAAATAATAAATGCTGGAGAGGGTGTGGAGAAAAGGGAACCCTCCTACACTGTTGGTGGGAATGTAAATTAGTAGAGCCACTATGGAGAACAGTATGGAGGTTCCTTAAAAAACTAAAAATAGAGCTACTGTGTGCTTCTGCAATCCCACTTCTGGGCATATATCCAGAGAAAACCATAATGCAAAAAGATACAAGCACAGCAGTGTTTATTGCAGCATTATTCACAATAGCCAAGACATGGAAACAACCTAAATGTCCATCGACAAATGAATGGATAAAGATGTGGTATATATATATATACAATGGAATATTACTCAGCCATAAAAAAGAATGAAATAATGCCATTTGCAGCAACATGGATAGACCTAGAGAATATCATATTAAGTGAAGTAAGCCAGACAAAGACAAACATCATATCTTATCACTTATATGTAGAATCTAAAAAATTGATACAAATGAACTTATATACAAAACAGAAATAGACCCACAGACATAGAAAACAAACTGATGGTTTGTTATGGTACCAAAGGGGAAAGGCGGGGGGTAGGGATAAATTAGAAGTTTGAGATTAACATACATACTAATATATATAAAATAGATAACCAACAAGGACCTACTGTACAGCACAGGGAACTATAGTCAATATTTTGTAATAACCTATAAGGGAAAAGAATCTGAAAAAGAATATATATATACACATTATATATATTATATATATGTATATACATATATAACTCAATCACTTTGCTGTATACCTGAAACTAACACAACATTTTAAATCAACTATACCTCAATAAAAATAAATAAAATCAAAAGGTAAGACTGTAAAAAACAAACAAACAAACAAACAAAAAGTAAACCACTGAATTCCTTGAGATCTTCAAATTCCCTCGTAGTAGGTGTTGGCTTTGGCTGACTTGCATTCTCTGTTTGTCTTCATCCTACTCTTTTGGTCTCATAATTTCCCCTCCTTTCTTGCAAGTCCATTTATATATTTCAAAGTATATACATTGCTATATTTATCAAGTATTTAAGTATTTTGTAGGAGATAGGTTTGCGGGATAAATAGTCTATACCATTTGTGGGAAATTTTGTCAGCTATATTTTGCAGAGTAAAAAAACATTTTTAATTTGGTAACTTAAAAAATAGGCCATTTATATATCTGAGGATTCCATGGGTCAGTAGTTTGCCCTGGGCTCCCCTGGGAAGCTGTAAGGGGTTCTTCTGATATATCAATGATCCCAAGATCAGCAAGAGAGAGCAAACCCAAATGAACAAGAATTTTTAAGCCATTCCTTCCATCATATTAACTATTATCCCATTAGTCAAAGCAAGTCACATGGTCAAGTGCAGATTCAACAGTTAATTAAAAAGACTCCACCCTTTTTATGAGGAGCTACAGTGTCATATTGAAAAAGTACCAACAAAGTAAGAGGAGGGGAAATTAATGGCTATATTTGCAATATACTACAAAAAGAATTTCCTTATTATTGATTTGTGTCATTTTCCTTTTTATGTGACATTTATGCCATCCTTTTTAATTTTTAAAATAGTCATTATTAGTCACTTAATGATATTGAAATATTAATATATGCATCTGAATCTAAAGCTTTATAAGGATAGGTGAATAACATTATCATTGTATTACTAGTATAATTAAGGGAATGCTTAAATATGTTTGTATTTACATAACTTTTAACTGAAAAATATATTTTCAAATATTCATAAGATTCTGTTCTCATAATTTGTTAGATTAGAAACCCTGGAAAGTATAATACTGCTTAAGAAAATAAATATATATCATAGACTTTAATGAAAATAAAGGAAATGATAAATGCAAAATTCAGCATAGACATTATTTATAAAACAGCAAAGGAAAATAAAGGTTGCAGTCAGGGATAGATCCAAAGAGATTTCAAATTAGTGATAATATTACTTCTCTTAAACTGGGAAGGGGTTATCTGGAAAGCCCATTGTGTGTTTTATGATAAAATATAACACTGCAGTATTGTGCAACAGTAAGATATTGATTTTGTTCTCAATAAGTGTGACTAAATCAAATGGGTAGCCATGTTTAAAAGTTGAATTCTTGTCCTCTAATTCAAACCACATACAGAAAACAATTCCAGTAAGATTGTTGATATTGAAACCAAGCAGGACCCTGCAGGCCTTCCTGCGGACAAACCCCTCTCTCCGCAGCCATGTCCCCCATCTCTTGTTTGTAGAAAAGCTTTAGCCTCCTAGGCCTTCCCTGAATTCCAAAAAGCAAACTTAATTAGAGAAATGAGAAAATATAGACACAGTGGAAAAGAAGACAAATAATAATAGTTTAGCCATAAAACAAAGTCAAGGATTTGTAGTTCCTCCTCAAAGGCTATATATAATATACTGAGCCACATCCACTAGTTATTTTGCAGATACTAAAACTTCCACCAGGTGGAGGACCTTAACTCATGCTGACCATTAACACATGACCCCCAGACTGGCTGGAGCCTGAAGATTAATAATGCTGACTCCTCTGACCTCACATGGTTACCTCACCACCCACCAATCAGAATTATGCACAAGCTAAACACATACCCCATGACCCTCTCCCTCACTTTGTCTTTAAAAACCCTTTCTTAAAAGCCATCAGGGTATTCAGAATCTTTTGAGCATGAGCTGCTTATTCTCCTTGCTTGGGCCTGCAATAAACTCTGTGCTTTCCTTCTCTACAACCTGGTGGGAGCCACATGGCACCAGATAAGCCAAGTAGACCAAAATAGCACTATAAAGATTCTGAAAATTAAACTGCCATTGCACCCACAGTCCCCAAACTAGGCCAAGACTAACAAACTGAACCAAAACAGGGCGACTATCTGCTAACGTAAAAGATTTAAATAGAACTAAGGGAGTCTTAACATAATAGATCAGACATCTAAGATACGATTTTTAAAAATCATGTCATAAAAAGAAACAAGAAAATCACCACTTGAATAAGAAAAGACAATCAACTGATACCAACATCATGATGAATCAGATGTTGCCATTTTTTGACAAGGATTTTTAAAGCAGGGTCTGAGCAGACTTTAGAAAACTGACACTCTATATAAAATATCAATGAGAAATTCTCAAATTTCTCCCATATATTTACTTTATTTCATCACTTAAAAACTAAAAATATATATTGAAATCCTTATCTATCTGCTCCAAACAATGAATATTATAAATTACCATTTTCTTTGTTATAAAACTAAAAATAGAAAGTTAAATTTGTATGATTTCTGGAATATTTTGCTCCATAAAATTTAGCAGTGCAAATGCACTGCACAAAAATTTTGAATGTTACAATTTAATTTTTGTTTTCATATATAAGAAAATTAACTTAAATAAAACAAAATAAAATTCTATACATATTGATATCCCTAGTTAGTAAGTATTTGCTAACAGACTAAATAAATGCTTCTGTGATGCTCTCATTATGCTCACATTATGGAAATGCCTTGTTTTTGTTTGGTGAAGCATAACACATGTCCTTGAATGTGTTTTCAATGCTATTTTTACTGATTATTTTTGCATTTAATTTCATCGACTTATGCAAACATTTGGGTATGCTATCTCATTTTTCTTAACTGCTACACTAATCCTAGTTAATCCTAAAATATAACACAGGTCTTTTTCCATGGGTTTATTAACATGCCAAGATGTATCAGTTCAATACGTAGCCTTGTATTTTTAACACCTACTGTTGTCATACTTTCTTAGTCTCATTTAACACATGCATCTCTAAATTCTCATCTGAACTCCAACTATCCTTTTTTGTTTCCTACTTTTTCCCTGCATAAATCTCTCCCTTTGTCACAGTGCTCTTTTTTTTTTGTTCATTTGCATAGAGCCTTCATATATAAGGTTACATAATAATATAGGTTATATACATATGTAGGTTACTACCTATGCGAGGTTATATAGTATAGTGGTTAGAAGTATGGGCTCTTAAAGTTGGCTAGACTCCCTGCATTTAAATCCCAGTTTTATCTCTATGAACTTTGGAAAGTTTATTAACCCCCTCGGTTTCCTCATCTATTTAAAAGAAAGGGGCAGTAATATGCCTGCCTTGGAGACAAAATAGGTAAAAAATTTGGATCAGTGTCTAACAAATAATGGGTGATCAATATACAGTGGACCCTTGAACAACATGGGTTTGAACTGTGTGGGTCCACTCATGTGCAGATTTTTTTCAATATACAGTACTACACGATCTGTGGTTGGCTGAATCCATGGATACAGAACCACAGATATGGAGGACTAACAATGGGACTTAAGCATCTGCTGGTTTTGGTACCATTTGTTGTTCAAGGGTCAACTGTATCAGTAACTATTATTCTTCAGAATTAACTGGTGTACACATGGCTGTGGTATATCAATCTGGAATGATGATCAACACTTTGCGTTTCTTCATAACCATGAAGAATTTCAAATTCAAAACATCCATATAAAATTATTATTCTTCCAGCTCCTCCTGTAGACTTGAAATTTCTATCTTTGACACATACATATGATTAGAGTTTTGTAATTATAATTTGAATAATCATACTCATTTGAACCATGTACCCATTCAGTCAGAAAATCTTGACAGTCATCTTCTATTCTTATATCTGTCATTCCATTAAAAGAAACTAGTGATCATTCTCTGAGTAAATATGTCTATAACATATGTATGTAACATATTCCAATTTTACACGAAAAAAGAAAATCACCATAATTCCCATCATCCAGAGTTATCCACTCATAATATGTACAGGTAGAGCTGTATTAATTTGGATTCATAAAAACATACTTTTTCACTTTGTTTCCAAAAGTATTTGTAAACTGCTCATAAAACTCACTATATTGTGTCACTTTTTACATGCCAATATTGTGGAACTGCTCTATACCATTGGTCCCCAACATTTTCGGCACGAAGGACCGGTTTCATGGAAGACAGTTTTTCCACGGATGGGGTGGGGGATGGTTCAGGCAGTAATGCGATCGATGGGGAGCAATGGGGAGCGGCAGATGAAGCTTCACTCTCTTGCCCGCCACTCACCTCCTGCTGTGCGGCCCGGTTCCTAACAGGCCGCGGACCGATAGCATTCCATGGCCCCGGGGCGTTGGGGACCCCTGCTATACAATATGGCTATTGAAGTGTATATTTAAATTAGCTATAATCAAATAAAATTAAATTAATTTTCTCACTGGCTATATTTTAAGTGTTCAACAGACACATGCAACTGTATTATACTATATTGGAGAGAATAGATATAGAACATTTTTTTTCATAAAAAGTTCTGTTAGAGTCTATGATGTTTGTGGGAGAGGGGCAGCTCTCAACCAGGATATTGACAAGCCTTCCCTACCATTCAGCTGGGCTCTGTGGTAGCTCTGTGGGCACATGGCTCAAAAAGATGGGATATTTAATGGAATAGCATATTTTATATTTTGCCAATTTTAAAACCCTTAATAATACTTTGGATGAAAGCAATTAATGAATGCTTAATCCTTTTTGTAACAGAAAACTAAAAGAGTAAATATCATTATTATTATTATGTTATTAGATTTACAGAATTGGATTTAAAATGTTTCAAAAATATAATGCTGGATAAAATAAAAGCTTTAAAGTTTAGTAATGATTATTAAAAACCTTTAATATATGTTTTAAAACAAGATTACATGGCAGTAGATGAGAGATATGATTAACAACAAAACAGTGGAAAATGATGTCAGGATCTAGTGGTATCAGTTGTTGGAAAGTTTAATGAGTCAATCATTTAAAGCAGATGCTAAAATAGCAGACATAATCTTGTTTGCATTAATGTAGTATAAACAACATCACAGAAAATAATCACCTAACAGCAATCCATGTGGTATAAAACAACCCCAAGAGGATTTTGCATGTTAATAGAAAACATGCTATTTATCTTTAAATCTTTGAACTTCACATGGTCCAGAGTTCATAGTAAACACTCCACAAAAATTTTGAACTTCAATCCTAAAGAGCATTTAGGGTAACAGTGCAAATTAAAGAGATGAGAAATACACATCACACAGACACTCAAAATAACTACACACTTAGAAGACACAGTTCAAGGCAAGGTGTGAAAAATGTTTAAATACTTAGCTGCCATCTCTTCCTTCCCTCCTTCCGTCCTTCCTTCCTTCCCTCCACACATATTCATTGGTTATTGTGTCAATAACAGCCATGGAAATAGGCATGACCTGTGAGAAGGAGAGTAGATTAACCCTATGTTGTTTCAAATTGCAAAGCTAAGAATATTTCAATTATAAATGAGGAAGAGCTAAACAATAATGGACCAAGCTGCTTGTTGTCTCTTGAATTGCAATGTCTTTTGGTGCATATCTTTTGGAAGATTTTTAAAGGCCTCAAATATAACCTTATATTAACGTTGTATAGTTTGGTAAAACGTTCATTACTAGTGACATATCAAAGTCTAATTTTAATGCACAGTTTACCTAGCACTCATTTTCATTGTAAATATTGATGTTATTTAGTATATCTTCATTGTGAATTTGATCCTTTAGCATTTTAAAGATTTATATTAATATACGTTAATAATTTCCAGATGCACTTAAATGTCTCTGATAGAAAATTGGGATCCCTGATAAACTGATTTGTGTTAACTCTGCATATGTAGTTTTTATTTCCTCTTTTTTTCAGTCTTCTAAATGCCTTTATTTTAGATCTGTTGCTTTTATATAATTTAAAGTCATATTTTATTTTGTTATTAAATCAGATAGCTATTTTTCTTTAAGTATGTGAGTTTAGTCCATTCTCACACCCATATGTAACTATGATAGATATGTGTAATACTATTTCTGTATCTCATTATTATTATTTTATCTTATAATTTCTAGTTCTTTGTTCTTTAAATGTTTTACATTGTACTTCCTTTTCTTAATTATGTGATTTTATTATAAATTTAAAATTAGAAAGGCTTGTATTATAAATGAGCTATATTTTATTAGAAATAGTCTCTGTAAGTTTAGAGATTATCCAGTAATTCTTTATTATGAACATAAATTTATATATTTCTTCTCTCTTGACTTATGCCCCCTGATTTTATTTAATTGTACAACTATTCTTAGTTTTACTTTCGTGTTCTTAGGTATAATTAAAACTCTTTTTGATTCCTCATTTTTAAATGAACCATTTATTGAGGTACAACATACATGCTGAACAATACACAAAGCATAAATATGCACCAAGTGTACACATTAGTGTAAATACCACTTGGAATCACTACATCTCTAACTATGGTTTTAATGTAATATTTTGAAATGATCATTATTAAGAGTTTGTAAAGTGATGTTAAAAGGAGCATTGTGAAATATACAACTGAAGTCAAGATGGAAAACATTTTTTTGCATTAAGTTTTCTATCAACCAGCTATGCAGGCTTCCTAGACTCTGCTCCGAGGCTTGCCTCCCCAGATACTAGAACTTGACTATGCCTATGAATGCTTGAGGGAGCATGAGATCAATGATAATTATTTGTTTTTCAAATAAAATACCCTAGAATATTCTCCTGTGCTAATTAGGACAATCAAATAAAACAGATAAAACTGATAACTTTGGAAAGGTGGCCAAGAACCTATGTTCACAGTATGATTAAAAGAAAATTATGCCCTCTCAGTGCCACTCTGTTTGATATTATAATCAGTAATTGTTATACTAAATTAATTCCATTCTGCATGGTAAAAATATATTTTGAATTAAAATTATATACTCTAATAGTTTAATAAGTATTAAATAATCTAGAATAACTTCAAAATATATACAATGAATTGGTGACCTCAAACCTCTCTTTAGAAACTGGTTGTGTTTAAAAATAAAAATGAAAAAAATGTAAAAAGCTTTTCATAAAACGCCCACATTAATACCTAACAGAAGAGAGAATAAAAATAATGTGCCTATCACCACTTCCATAAATAAGATGGAGGAAGCACATATAATGTAATGCAGTTTTTTCTCTCTTTATAAAATTAATTCATTTTTATTTATTTATTTATTTTTGGCTCTGTTGGGTCTTTGTTGCTGTGCACAGGCTTTCTCTAGATGCGGCGAGCAGGGGCTACTCTTCGTTGCAGTGTATAGGCCTCTCATTGCAGTGGCTTCTCTTGTTGCAGAGCACGGGCTCTAGGGCACACGGGCTTCAGTAGTTGTGGCACGTGGGCTCAGTAGTTGTGGCTCACGGGCTCTAGAGCGCAGGCTCAGTAGTTATGGCACACAGGCTTAGTTGCTCCATGGCATGTGAGATCTTCCTGGACCAGGGCTCGAACCTGGTCTACTGGATTGGCAGGTGGATTCTTAACCACTGCGCCACCAGGGAAACCCCTATAAAATTAATTTATTAACTCTTCTTGAGATAACTTTGATTTTCTTGTTTCTTTTATCTTATTCTCTAATTAATATAATAATTTCACCTAGAATGAACTCATTGAATATTAGTTGGTTTGGGTGTGTTCAAAATTTAAATTACGCACGTAAGAAGCAGATTTTAAAATATTTGTTGAAATGAATGCATCTTTTAGTCAATTTCAGTCATAAATATATTATTATAGGCACTAGTGGTTAGCATCTCAGAATGACCCTAACAATTCTTTGAGTAATTACCTAATTGTTCTCTTTCACTCACTAGACTCTAATGCCCATGCAAGCTGTAGATCATTTCCTTACCAATGATTGTGCCTGGCACAGAAAAGTTTTCATATTTTGGTATGAATTAAAATGTAGACATTAGATTATCTAAATTAATCAACTTCTGATTAGCCATGCCTAAATAATGAAGACTGAGGATTGAAGATTTTCTCCAGACAACCAGTCTTCAGTATGATCAACAGTGATCAATTGTCTCTGCCCCATTACTCATCATGGCCAGACTTCCCTCCACTCTCTCTGTGCATCAATTATAACCGACAACTACTCCCACGTTAAACTTTGCCTTTATGTGCTGATGTGTTCTTAAAATAACATGAATAATCAAGAGTTGACTGGCAGCATAAAGTGAACTTGACAATTTATTCAAGAATATCAAGTAAATGTGTTTAATCCATTAGGAAAAAAATCTTACCTCATTCTTTTGAAGTACTTTCTCTCACACTCTTTCCAGTATTCATCTATGTCTTCATGATAAATTACATCAAAGATGGCTTCTTTTGGTAATTTTCTTCCCTCTAATAGTAGAACTGTCTCTTTTTTGTAAAATCAGTCACTCTGTCACAGTAATTTTATCATTTTCTGTTCTTCTATATTATAAACAAAAGTAATAAAATCACTCTTCAATTATTGCCCTCCAAAATATGATATGTTTAAGCAAATCACTCAACTTGGTCTTTTTTATCAGTATCTTATTACATCAGATTCTTTAATAGTCACATATATTTTTATTATAACTGGATCACATGTATTACCATTTCTGCTTAAAATAATTTTTCCCAGGGAGGGAAATAAATAGTGCCTGTGATACACCAATGAATAAGAGAAAGACCCTGATCTCATAAAACTTACATTTATGTATAGAATTATTGTCATGAATATTCTATGAAGAGAACATAAAATAGGCCAAAAGGAAAGTGTGATGGTTATTCATTTAAGTAGCATGATGAAGTAAGTACTTTCTGATGATGTGAAGAATGAGTGTAACCTGAATGAAATGAGAGTGAGAGCCATAAGGAAGCAGAAGAGAAAGAGTTAGAGATTGCTTTTAAAGTGACAGAAACAGATTAGAGCCCAAAGTAAAAGCTCAATATGCATTAGAAGAACTTCCATCAGACCCACATCTCTGAGTGTGCAATTGAGTGCTAGAAAAGAAGTGTGTAAGTAAGGAGGAGGATATCAATGCTAGAAAGCTCTTAAATTCTGGCTGAAAGTCCTCCTGCTTTGGCAAAACACAAGTAGTTTTAGGCATTGACAAAGTTATTTCTTTGGGAATTTAAATCAATCTTAGCTTGCATTCTATTTTATTTTGGCTCTAAAAATTCATTTGTTTCCTTTATTCACTCAGTGATTTGTGTTTCCCTTTTGTTGATCTGTGTTTGTTTTCTTTACTGAAGCTTGGACAGTTAAGCCTGTTGCCTGAGAATACATTCATATCACGTTTACCATGGACTCAACTCAGGTATGTTTAGCTCAAAATGAATTCCAAAATGTTAAAAAGCTTAGGGAGATTTAAGACTTACTGATCTTTAGCTGACTGGATTTTACAATGGCCAGTTAGGAATTGTGATATATATCTGTCTATATTTCAGGACCCTTAAAAGTTTTTCAAAAGGAGAGGAAAGTTGAAAATCATTGCTGAGGAGGCAGCACACAGTCTGCTGCAAATTGGTCCTCATTTGTTATTCTGCTGTGTGAGAAGGTGATAGTGATACTCCTACATTGCCCTGGGTTCAGGATTTTGTTGATTCATGTTAAGACCTTGATGATTGGGCTCTCAGGATGCATTCATTGCACACATACTTGCAGTCAATCTCTGTAGAAATGTGTGTCTTTTTTTACCTATCTAAAAAACTTTGCCCAAATTTCACTATCTATGACAGATTTTTTTTAATAATTTGTATAGTTGTAACTGTCTTTTCACTGAGGCTGAATTTTCTTCTCTGATTTTCCTTTTTTTGTTTTTTAATTGACTTTAGGGAAAAGAGCAGGAATAGATATGCCTTTAATGACTTATCTTTATCTGAAGATTTTTTTCTCATTTTTAACTACACTCTGAAAATACTAATATCAAAATATCTGAGTTTTTCATTTCAACATAATTAGCTTTGGCTCAATTCATATATATGCTAATAATCTTTCTTTACTGTTGACACTGACTGATCATTTATCAACACATGAAATTATACAACAGACAAATATGGCTAAATGAAGAGAACACTTCAATCAGTGTCATTTTCTTGAGTATGTCAAATGTACATTTTCCTGTACTGCCAGAAAACATCATGGCACCTGTCCTTAGCCAGCCATTTCCTCCACCTATGATTATTGTCTGTCATAGTTACACAATGATTCATCTCAATATAAAAAAAGGTATTACAAAAGAGAAGAAAATTTCACTTTGGGAATCTACTTTGGTGTTAACCCAGAGAGAACAAATCTGTATAGTCGATTACAATAGACTTTCTGGGGTTGGGCTCAGACTTCTCAGTATAGGGTGGACTGAAAAGAAGATACGTGAATGTAAACACATTAAGTTCATTTCTGAATGTGAAACTGTCAAATGCAATATTAATGATTTAGCCTTTGGATATAGTATATTTTTTCTTACTAAAAATAACTTTATCTTTTGCTTTAGGCAAATGTAAATACTAATGGGAGAGAATCAAAATTAACTTTCTAGCACTCAAGTCTGAAATGATTGATCAATCTAGACTAAAGCATGTATGTGCCCTAAAAACTTTTACTGTACTTTAAAGTATAAAAATAATATTTTTTACTTTCCTAGTTATGTATCATCTTTATAATCTTCTCACCCTCTTTATTTTAAGTTATTTGAGCAAAAAAGTTAATTATAAGTATTATATATGCCATGGATCTACTGACAATAAAAATACTAATGTAGCCTACTACCTGGATTCACTGAGCTCATATTATAGTGAGAGAGACAATAAGATAAATAAAAAAATTCAACACAGTGCAATGACAGATGTCTTAATGGCTTCTTCAGGATGATTAAGATAAAATCACATGTTCTTAGTATAGTGTCAGTTATTAGTGCATTTTAAACTTAAATAAGCAATTGGAAATTTCAATAAATGTACAATGGCATATTTTACACATCTTATTTTAAAACCTAATTTCTTCCATCCTCTTTTAAAGACCCCCAAATTAGTAAACAGAAGCCTTAACTGAGGTAGTTATTTGCAGAGTGTTCCTTAATTGTCATAGCTTACACTTATGCAGATAAGGCAAGGCATAAATATTACAGTTACCACTTATTTAAAGTACAAGGACAAAAACTCAAAGGTTTGAAACTAATTTATGCTACAGGCAGCACATCTCGAATATAAAGCAAAAGAATGTTGCTGAACTTGCTGAACTGTTGTCGATCACTTGTCTCTGCCTTGGTTTTAATACTTGGTATTCATGGACTTTTCTGATGAATTGAAAAATCTTTCTGTGAGTTTCTTATGAAAGAAAAAATATCATATTCCCCCAGGCTCAAAGCCTCAGAGAACGGGTAACAGCAGGGGAGTTGGTACATACATACAATCCAGGCCTCCCAGCCATAGGAACATCTGGGGCAACAGGCAGTAGTTGCACTGGGGCCTGGGACCCTGTCCTCCAGCTGCTAAGGTGCTCTGCTTGCCACTCTGGCCTTCTACCTGCCCCCTGTGCAGTGGCAGAGACTTGCAACACTGGGCACTGGAGAGGTGCCCACATGACCCTGTCTTCGCCCCACTGTTTCCCTCCCCTGTGACAGCAGAGATTGTGACATAGGAAATCCCAGAGGCAGCTGGAGAACCTACCATCCCAGTGCCCCAGGCAACAAGGTCAGCGACCTTGGTAGCAGTAAGACACCAAAACCCCTGGAGGCAAAAGAAGCTATGAAGAGGGGTTGGGGCAACACCTCTGACAGAGACGGGTGGAGGGTGGAAAGTGCAGACTCTCAAAATTTGAGGCAGTTTTTGATAAGAGAAAAGAAAGAGATAAGAGAAACCAAAATCTTCTGCTATAGCGACACCTACTGGAATGCAAAAGAAAGGCCTCATTTGAAAAGGCACATCTGATAAAGGACTATTATCCAAAATATGCAAAGAACCCTTAAAGCTCAACAACAAGAAAACAAGCCAATTACTAAATGAGCCAAAGACCTTAACAGATGCCTCACCAAAGAAGATATACAGATGGCAAATAAGTATATGAAAAGATGCTTCACATCATATGTCATCAGGGAAACACAAATAAAAACAACAGTGAAATATCACTCTACACCTATTAGAATGGCCAAAATCCAGAACATGAAATGCTAGCAAGGATGTGGAGCAATAGGAACTCTCATTCATTGTCCAAACCTATAAAATATACCAAGAATGAACCCTAATGTAAACAGAGTTTGAGTGATTATGATGTGTCAATGTACATTCATCAATTATAACAAATGTACCACTTTGGTGGAGGATGTTGATAATGGGGGAGGCTGTGCATGTGTGGGCACAGGGGCTAATGGGAAATATTTCTACCTTTCAATTTTGCTGTGAACCTAAAACTGTTCTAAAAAAATTAAATCTTTAAAAAGTTATCAAATTTGTTAATTGATTTTATTATTAATAAGATATAACTTCCTTTGTGTTTTTATTGGACAGATATATTTGCATATACATAAGTAATATATACATTTTTACCATTATCATAAGATATTCTGTGTTTTTAAGATTTTAAGAGGTTGTTATATAAGAATATTAACATTTTACATGTTTATGAAGAGTATGTTTTTCCAAGTGTTTTATTTTGTCATTCTTAATATATACATGATTTAATGTTTTATGTCTGAGCTTTATCTTCTTTATTTTGCTTTTGTGTTTAGGAAGATTAGATTGATTTTCTATGCCTGCAGAACAAATATTCCCAAAATTTCATGTATTATTAAAACAAATATTTATTAGCTCATACTTTCTATGCTCAGGAACCTGGATGTGGCTTAGCTAGGTCCTATGGCCCTGAGTCTCACAAAGCTGCAGTTAAGGTATCAATCAAGATTGCAATCATCTTGAGGGTCAACTGGGAGAACTTCCAAGATCATCCAAGTGACTGTTGACAGTTACTCATACGTTGTTTGACTGAGGACCTCAGTTTCTCACTGGCTGGAGCCTTCTCATAGGATCACTCACCACATGTCAGCTGATGTCCATTAGAGGAAGCATATAAGAGGACAAGAGTGAGCAAGAGATGGCAAGGGATTTAAGTCACAGTATTTTGGTAACTTGATATCTCATCACTTTTATTATTCTGCTTAGAAGCAATGCAAAGTATAGCACACATTCAAGAGGAAAGCGTTTCACACACCCACCCCAGGTGGCAAAGATCATTGGGAGTTATTTTAGAAGCTGCCACATAGACCTTTCACAAATCTTATAACAATTATTTTGTATGTATGTGTATGACATTCTTTTTTGACTTCTGGTTTTTCGTGAGATTTTAAAATTTAATTTGTTACGTGGTTTTGCTAAGATATTTTGGTATGAATATAAAATTTACATTTTATACATGTCCTCAAATATATCAAAAAATGGAATAAGCTTTAATAATCACTGTCACAAAATAAAGCTTTTCCTATTAACTTGACTCAGTTTAGTATAAGCTTTTTCTTTCTGTGTGTGCCATGTTGTATATTCTAATTCAGGAAATTTATTTTCCTTTGTAATTAAAATTACAAGTGGAATTATTAACACTGAGTAGATGAATATTCAATTATGGATTTTGCTTTACTGAAGTCTTTCAGGTATACTTTGCTTATGTCCCTCAAAACTGTCCTATCGAAGTTTTATAACTATTAGGGTCAGAATTACTCAAACTATGTAAAAGCCTGGAAAGGAGAATTATTTTTTTAACTAAGCATAAATGTGAAAGCTAAAATTTAAGATGATTATTTTAGACAAAAGGGATTAATTTAAGGCTATATCCTTGTCACACATACCATATCCTTAAGTTAAGACTATATGGCATTTCTAATTTTTTTTTTATATTTGAATGAAGATACAAGTATAAAGGCAATTTTAAATAGTGATTCCTCTCTCTTCACACTGATATAGATCGTCTGAATATTCATTTCTAATTACCCACAGAAAGAAGGCATGTTTTTAAACTATCAAAATTGGACTCTTTTTTTCCTTTAAATTTACAGAATACATTGTTGTAAGAATATGTATCATTCCTCTGTTTTTATGATTTTTTTTATGTCAGCTATTTGGTTTAAGTCCTAGATCCTGGACAATATTTTCCCTTGTCCTAAAAATAATACTTTATTGAATAATCTCAAAATCATATTCTTGATGTTTATTTTAAAAACTACAAAATTGTCATACCTATGACAATGTATACATTTTTTTCAAATAAACTCTTACCATAATAGATTAATTATTGAGTTCACTGAAAATATCCTTCTATCTCATGATACACAGATGTCAAATATCCTGTAATAAAATACTCTTTTAACCTATGTATCAGTAAAACCAGTTGAAGGCTTCAAGGCCGCGGGAAATCATCTCATCAGCATATAAAAGTTCATAAAGGAAGTGCCAAGACATCAGGATCTCTGTAACATTCATCTTCTAATTTACTTTGGTCCCGTCAGTAGACTTGGTATACTCAAGAATCATAGATCTTTAACTTTCAAAATGACACTTCAAAGGAAATTGGTGAGTGGATACACAATGTAGTTTATGAAGATTTTCATACATAGTCTTAGGAAAATTATTTTTGGTTTATTCGGATTACTCCTCAAATGAAAAATAAGAAACAAAGAAATAGAATTATCGTCTTTGGCCAAGGATACACCCTTAGACATTCTGTTATTTAGTAATAGTTTTGCAGACTTAACATTTTGGTGAACTTTTAGGTTAACAGAGAATTTTTCGTTTTTAAAGCTAATGTTAAACTCTGTATATTTTATTCTAGGCAAAGCCAAAAGACTTTCACCCAAAAGAAAAGGTGACATTTCCACTTTGTACAGTCTGCTAAAAATGTCACACAAGCTAGAGTTTTAATCCATGTTGGTGGGTTACGCACAGATTGATTTTAAATGTAGCATTTTATTGCTCTAGGAAAAAAAGCATTTCCTTCAAAATAAGATTAAATAGATATGTAATGGGATTTTAGTTATAGAGTTGAATTTTTACACATATTTATTGGTTATTCTATATGAAATTTCCTTTCTGCATTTACTTCTGCTTTAAATATCAGATATAAACACCCTGAAGGGCAGGTGCTGAAATGGCAGACAGACTTAATTCCATCTGTGTAAAAGGTTAGTACCACATTGCAATGCTTAGCATAACCTTAAAAATCCATAATTTAAACTCTGTTTCTAGACTGTTTCATCCTTAAATGTGATTGAGTAATATATATCCTAGCAAGTTAAACATATAGTATGGGACATCATCTTATTTTCATAAAATAATCACACACAGCACAGTTGTCATAATTTCATAAGCTCAGAGTAAATAAATATATTTTTTTGTTAAATCCTCACAGCCAATGCAAAAAAGTAGTTTTCCTATTATTAATTCTAATTGTACAAAATAGATTTACCCTTATATAATGTCATTCCAAAAACTTAAAAATATTGATAATGATAGCGAAAAAGTATAAAAAGTTTTACTTTCCAGCTTAGATCAGCTTTACTTCACATGGAAGATTTCACAAATTCCAACTGTATATATTCTCATATTGTATAACCCTTGCAGACAATTAAATTTTCATTGTTTAATATCTTCTACTTTAGAGATTCCTTCTGTCAATATGAAGGCAAATTCATTAGAAATATTATAAAATTTATTCTTGTACTACCTCTATATGATCTGCCATTCCACTTACATGAAATTAATTTCTCATTATTGGTATTCATACCTTTTGCTGAAATATGTTCTGCTAAATTTTACTAGTGATAAAAGTCCCTCAGATTTTGAGCCAGTCCCGCTCTATCCATTCCTCCCCTCAGAAAAACAAACAAAAAAACCAACAAACAAAAAACAAACAAACAAAAATTCTTCTCACAATCCTATTTTCTGTAGTTTTGTTTTTCTCCTCCCATCTTGCCTCTTCATAGTATATTTTCATATCCATCCAGACAAAAGCAATCACTTCCAAATTGTTTCACCAGATTTATTTACATACTTCACTCATTCAACATATTTATCTTTGAAGCAAAAATTTTTTTAAAGTTATTTCCAGTAGCTGCATGGATGGTTGGAAAAATTATTCTCTCATGTCAAAAATTATTTTTTGCATTTCTATTAATTCTTCCTTTCTTATTTAAAATGTATATAACATGATTCAAAAACTGTAAATTATTACAAATACTACACTGAATTTAGATTGTGTACAATTTTGTTGGTGATTTACTCTTTTAAGACAGAAGGATGTGATACTATTTTGATATATGGTCTAAAGCAGGACTATAATCCACACGTAAAACTGCTAAGTAATTAAATCAGTTCTATACTCAATATAACCATTCTCTCTTGAAATCAATTTAAATTTTAATTAAGAAAAGAAAAAGTTCCCTTCAAGACAGTAGTTAAGGAAATTAAAACAATTAATATATTAAGTAATATTTTTAGAGATGAAAAATCTTAAACGTGTTAATGGCAGTGTTTTACGTAATTAAAGATGTTCAATTGCCAACATCAGCAACAAGTACGTTAACATAATATTAAAATTTTCTAGGATTATTTTATTATTTGTCATTCTGGCAGAGTCCATCCCAGAATTAACTTCTTAGTAATTATAAAAGGCAGTCAAAATAATGGATGCTCTGTTGCACTATTTCACTCCTATGCTGTCACTCTCTCATCCTATGAACTTCTGAGCACTGGCATCATAGCTGTGCGTTCATCTTTGAGAGGCCAAGGACAAAGAGAGAATAACTATGAGCATTGTAGCATACTTCAAAGTCAAAGTTTAATTTGTTAAATTTTATAATTGGCAAAATGCCAATAAATTTTTCTGAAGACCCTAGTCTGAAATGTTGTAATACGAACTTTTTTGGTTATTGATCAAACACATACAAATTTCCAAATAATATACTGGCACATCACTCAGTAATTAATAAACACTGTTGGATTCCATTGTTATAATGAGGATCAATTTAAATTCTTATGTTTTGGAAACGTCATTAATAGCTAATAATAAATCAGAGCAAATCTATTGGCAAGCAAAAAGCAAGACCCAGTCATGTGACCCAGACCTAAGAAAAGAGTGCAAACTTGGAAAACCAAAGTGTAGCCTATGAAGTTAGCTGCTTTTTTTTTTTTAATAGATCATTATTGGAGTATAACTGCTTCACAATACCGTGTTAGTTTCTCTTGTACAACAAAGTGAATCAGCCATATGCATACCTGTATCCCCATATCCCCTCCCTCTTGAGCCTCCATCCCACCCTCCCTATACCACCCCTCTAGGTCATCGCAAAGCACCGAGCTGATCTCCCTGTGCTCTGCGGCTGCTTCCCACTAGCTAACTATTTTACATTTGGTAGTGTAGAGTCCATGCCACTCTCACTTTGCCCCAGCTTCCTCCTCCCACCACCTGTGTCTTCAAGTCCATTCTCTATGTCTACATCTTTATTCCTGCCTTGCCACTAGGTTCATCAGTACCATTTTTTTTTTGATTCCATATATATGTGTTAGCATATGGTATTTGTTTTTCTCTTTCTGACTTACTTCACTCTGTTTGATAGACTCTAGGTCCATCCACCTCACTACAAAAAACTCAGTTTCGTTTCTTTTTATGGCTGAGTAATATTCAATTGTATATATGTGCCACATCTTCTTTATCCATTCATCTGTTGATAGACATTTAGGTTGGTTCCATGTCCTGGCTATTGTAAATAGTGCTGCGATGAACATTGTGGTACATGACTCTTTCTGAATTATGGTTTTCTCTGGGTATGTGCCCAGGAGTGGTATTGCTGGGTCATATGGTAGTTCTATTTTTAGTTTTTTAAGGAACCTCCATACTGTCCTCCATAGTGATTGTATCAATTTACATTTCCACCAACAGTGCAGGAGGTTTCCTTTTTTACCACACCCTTTCCAGCATTTATTGCTTCTAGATTCTTTTGATAATGGCCATTCTGACTGGTGTGAGGTGATACCTCATTGTAGTTTGGATTTGCATTGCTCTAATAATTAGTGATGTTGAGCATCTTTTTATGTGCCTCTTGGCCATCTGTATCTCTTCTTTGGTGAAATGTCTATTTAGGTCTTCTGCCCATTTTTTAATTGAATTGTTTGTTTTTTTGATATTGAGCTGCATGAGCTGCTTGTATATTTTGGAGATTAATCCTTTGTCCATTGTTTCATTTGCAAATATTTTCTCCCATTCTGAGGGTTGTCTTTTCATCTTGTTTACAGTTACCTTTGCTGTGCAAAAGCTTTTAAGTCTCATTAGGTCCCATTTGTTTATTTTTGTTTTTATTTCCCTTTCTCTAGGAGATGGGTCAAAAAGGATCTTGCTGTGATTTATGCCATAGAGTGTTCTGCCTATGTTTTCCTCTAAGAGTTTTATAGTGTCTGACCTTACATTTAGGTCTCTAATGCATTTTGAGTTTATTTTTGTGTATGGTATTTGAGAGTGTTCTAATTTCACTCTTTTACATGTGGCTGTCCAGTTTTCCCAGCACCACTTATTGAAGAGGCTGTCTTTTCTCCATGTATTTTCTTGCCTCCTTTGTTGTAAATTAGGTGATCATATGTGCATGAGTTTATCTCTGGACTTTCTATCCTGTACCACTGTTCTATATTTCTGTTTTGTGCCAGTACCATACTGTCTTGATTACTATAGATTTGTAGCATAGTTTGAACTCGGGGAGCCTGATTCCTCCAGCTCCATTTTTCTTTCTCAAGATTGCTTTGGCTATTCGGGTTTTTTGTGTTTCCATATGAATTGTAAAATTTTTTGTTCTAATCTGTGAAGAATGCCATTGGTAGTTTGATAGGGATTGCATTGAATCTGTAGATTGCTTTGGGTAGTATAGTCATTTTTACAATATTGATTCTTCCAATGAAGAACATGGTATATCTCTCCATCTGTTTGTATCATCTTTAATAACTTTCATCCGTGTCTTATAGTTTTCTGCATACAGGTCTTTCACCTCCTTAGGTAGGTTTATTCCTAGGTATTTTTTACTTTTTGTTGCAATGGTAAATGGGAGTGTCTCTTTAATTTCTCTTTCTGATTTTTCATTCTTAGTGCATAGGAATGCAAGAAATTTCTGTGCATTAATTTTGTATCCTGCAACCTTACCAGATTCACTGATTAGTTCTAGTAGTTTTCTGGTCTCATCTTTAGCATTCTCTATATATAGTATCATGTCATCTGCAAACAGTGACAGTTTTACTTCTTTTTTCCACTTTGTATTCCTTTTATTTCTTTTTATTCTCTGATTGCCGTGACTAGGACTTCCAAAACTATATTGAATAATAGTGGTGAGAGTGGACATCCTTGTCTTGTTCCTGATCTTAGTAGAAATGCTTTCAGTTTTTCACCATTGAGTATGATGTTCGCTGTGGGTTTGTCATTTATGGTAGGTAATTATGTTGAGGTAGTTTCCCTCTATGCCCATTTTCTGGGAGAGTTTTTATCATAAATGGGTGTTAAATTTTGTCAAAAGCTTTTTCTGCATCTATTGAGATGATCATATGGTTTTTATTCCTTAATTTGTTAATATTTTGTATCACATTCATTTGTGTATATTGAAGAATCCTTGCATCCCTGGGCTAAATCTCAATTGATCATGGTGTATGATCCTTTTAATGTATTGTTGGATTCTGTTTGCTAGTATTTTGTTTAGGACTTTGCCTCTGTGTTCATCAGTGGTATTGCGCTATAATTTTCTTTTTTTGTGATATCTTTTTCTGGTTTTGGTATCAGGGTGAGGGTGGCTCTGTGAATTTGGGAGTGTTCCTCCCTCTGCAATTTTTTGGAAGAGTTTGAGAAGGATGGGTATTAGCTCTTCTCTAAATGTTTGATAGAATTCACCTGTGAAGCCATCTGGTCCTGGACTTTTGTTTGTTGGAAGATTTTTAATCACAGTTTCAATTAGATTACTTGTGATTCATCTGTTTATATTTTCTAATTCTTCTTGGTTCTTCTTGTAACTTTCCAAGAATTTGTCCATTACTTCATGGTTGTCCACTTTATTGACATATAGTTGTTTGTAGTAGTCTCTTATAATCCTTTCTGTGGTGTCAGTTGTGATTTCCTCCTTTTCATTTCTAATTTTACTGATTTGGGTCCTCTCCCTTTTTTTCTTGATGAGTCTGGCTAAGGGTTTATCAATTTTGTTTATCTTTTCAAGAAGCAACTTTTAGTTTTATTGATCTTTGATATTGGTTTCTTTGTTTCTATTTCATTTATTTCTGCTCTGATCTTTATGATTTCTTTCCTTCTACTGACTTTGGGTTTTCTTTTTTCTTCTTTCTCTAGTTGCTTTAGGTGTAGGGTTAGATTGTTTATTTGAGATTTTTCTTGTTACTTGAGGTGAGATTGAATTGCTTATAAACTTCCCTCTTAGAACTGCTTTTGCTCTGTCCCACAGGTTTTGGGTCATTGTGTTTTCCTTGTCATTTGTGTCTATGTATTTTTTTATTTCTTCTTTGATTTCTTGCAGTGATCTCTTGGTTATTTAGTAGCGCACTGTTTAGCTCCATGCATTTGTGTTTTTTACAGTTTTTTTCCTGTAATTTATTTCTAATCTCATACCATTGTGGTAGGAAAAGATGTTTGATACGATTTCCATTTTCTTAAATATTCTGAGGCTTGATTTTTGACCCAAGGTGTGATCTATCCTGTAGACTGTTCCATGTGCACTTGAGAAAAAAGTGTATTCTGCCACTCTCAGGTAGAATGTTCTATAAATATCAATAAAATCTATTCGTTCTATTGTGTCATTTCAATCTTGTGTTTCCTTATTTATTTTCTGTTTGGATGATCTCTCCATTGGTGTAAGTGGGGTGTTAAAGTCCACTAAGTCCACTACTATTATTGTGTTATGTCAATTTCCCCTTTCACTGTTGTTAGCATTTTCCTTATGTATTGAGGTGCTCCTGTGTTGGATGCATAAACATTTATAATTGTTATATCTTCTTCTTGGATTGATCCCTTGATCATTATGTAGTGTCCTTCCTTATATCTTGTAACAGTCTTTGTTTTAAAGTCTATTTTATCTGATATGAGTATTGCTACTCCTGCTTTCTTTTGATTTTGATTTGCATGGAATATCTTTTCCCATCCCTTCACTTTCCATCTGTATGTGTCCCTAGCTCTGAAGTGGGTCTCTTGTAGACACCATATATATGGGTCTTGTTTTTGTATCCATTCAACCAGTCTGTGTCTTTTGGTTGGGGCATTTAACTCATTGACATTCAAAGTAATATTGATGTGTATATTCCTATTACCATTTTCTTAATTGTTTTGGGTTTATTTTTGTGGGTCTTTTTCTTCTCTTGTGTTTTCCGCCTAGAGAAGTTTTTTTTAGCATTTGTTGTAGAGCTGGTTTGGTGGTGCTGAATCCTCTTAGCTTTTGCTTGTCTGAAAAGCTTTTGATTTCTCCATCGAATCTGAATAAGATCCTTGCTGGGTAATCTTGGTTTTAGGTTTTTCTCTTTCATCACTTTAAGTATATCCTGCCACTCCCATCTGGCCTGCAGAGTTTCTGCTGAAAAATCAGCTGATAACTTTATGGGGATTCCGTTGTATGTTATTTTTTGTTTTTCCCTTGCTGCTTTTAATATTTTTTCTTTGAATTTAATTTTTGTTAGTTTGATTAATATGTGTCTTGGTGTGTTTCTTCAAGGATTTATCCTGTCGGGACTCTCTGTGCTTCCTGGACTTGGGTGACTATTTCCTTTCCCATGTTAGGGAAGTTTTCCACTCTAATCTCTGTATTTTCTCAGACCCTTTCTTTTTCCCTTTTTCTTCTGGGACCCCTATAATTCAAATGTTGGTGCGTTTAGTGTTGTCCCAGAGGTCTCTGAGATTGCCTTCAATTCTTTTTATTCTTTTTTCTTTATTCTGCTCCTCAGCAGTTATTTCCACCTTTTTGTCTTCCAGCTCACTTATTTGTTCTGCCTCAGTTATTCTGTTATTGATTCCTTCTAATGTATTTTTCATTTCAGTTATTGTGTTGTTCATCTCTGTTTGTTTGTTCTTTAGTTCTTCTAGATCTTTGTTAAACATTTCTTGTATTTTCTCAATCTGTGCCTCCATTCCATTTCCGAGATTCTGGATCAGCTTTACTATCATTACTCTGAATTCTTTTTCAGGTAGATTGCCTACTTCCTCTTCATTTATTTGGTCTTGTAGGGTTTTACCTTGCTCCTTCATCTGCAACATATTTTTTTGCCATCTCATTTTTTCTTTTTCCTTTTTCTAATGAATGGGTTGTGTTCTTGTCTTACTGGTTGTTTGGCCTGAGGCTTCCAACACTGCAGTTTGTAGGCTGTTGGTTAGAGCTGGGTCTTGGTGCTGAGGTGAGGACTTCCGTGAGACGTCACTCCGATGACTATTCCCTGGAGTCTGAGCTTCTCTAGAAGTAAGTCCAGTGGTTCGAACTTGGAGCTCCCACTGCAGCAGCTTCGGCCGGACCCCCCAGCTCATGAACCAAGATCCTGCAAGCTACACAGAGCATCAAAAAATAAATAAATAAAATAAAAACAGAACAATAACAAAGTAAAAAATAAGATTAGACTAGGAAATTAACAGCTATGTTAGAAAAAATATAAATATAGATGAAACAACAACTGGAAGGTAAAACAGAACCACAATAGTAAAAAAGAGGAGGAGAAAAAAAAACAGAGGAAAAGCCCTTGCCTGCGGAGGGCAGGGCCTAAGCAGGGTGAGGTTTGGGTGGGGCAGGGCCTATGCTTATGACCCACAAGGCTGGCAAAGACCGGGGGTTTGTGTGGGGTGGGGCTTAGGCTCAACAGGACAGAAGGGGCCCAGAGGGTGGTGGACCCCACCTGGGAGTCCAGCAGGCTCCCTGTGCCCAAGTGGGTGGAGCAAACACCCTCCGCACCTCTCCTGCTCCTGGAGGGCCCCTCCCGCCTGCCTCTCCTGTTCTACCCTGGCCTCCCTCCTACTGCCTAGTACCAACGCAGCCTGGAGGGGACCTCTGAGGGCGTAGGACCTGGCCTGAGAGCTGGGCAGACTTCCCTGGTCCATTGGGCAGGGGAAACGCTGGACCCGCTCCCCCTGATCTGAGCCCCTGAGGGTCCCTCCAAGCATGGAAACCCTCCCTGCCCAGCCACCCCTCAGGGGCACTGGTCCTGTCTGGCCTCCACTTCTCCTCCCCTCTCAGTTCCCCCACATCCTACCGGTTCACTTGGGGGTTCTTCCTGTGTCCTTTGGCATCAGGGTCCCCCACCATCATCCAGCAGGAGCCCTAGTTGTGGGGAGACGTGAACTCTGTGGCTTCCCACGCTACCATCTTGATTCACTGAAGTTAGCTTCTTGAAGTCATGCCCCAGACATTTGCTCTCAAAGGGATAGGCATAAATAGGTTTCCTAATACGGTGGTCTATAAACTAACCCTATATGGGTGGGTCACTCTCCCGAACTAGTGGTTGATGTGTCTGGCTGTGTGCCTGTGGATTGGCTGCAGCTGGTAGAGAGGAAATCTGTGCAGCTCATTTCAGCTCAGGTGGGCTTTGCTGGGCTCTGCTTCAGATGTCTTCACGTTTTAGAGCTGAGGAAGAAGGTGTAGCCCCTATATGACATGCTTATCTCATTATAGAAGATAGTAACACAAGAGATTCAGCTAATTCATATGATAATAAAGTTCTATTTGGACAGTAAAGTTTTCATACATTCAGTGACCAAAATAAGTTACAGAGCCAAGTTTGTTATTGAGGGGAAAATATATGTTGTATACTGGGAGACACTGTAAATCAATTAGCAAATGGTGTATGTTTACATTTTTCTTGTAGGAGAAAGAGGAATTAATGAGATCAATAAAGCAATCTACCATACCTTCACCACCACCCCCCCACCAAAACAAAAAGGGTAAGATTGGACACTACTGATAATATCTGAGGCAAAAATTCCTTGCCCTGAATATTGTCAAGCAAAATAAAAGAATTAACAATTTATTCAATCTTTGTATGAAATCTATTTCAGGGCAGTTGCCCTAGTTGATGAGAAATTCTCTTTATAAACGGAGTTTTAGCTAACAATTGTGAAAGGAATAATTCTTTAGTGGAATCTGTGATTCAGGGAAGAGTCATCAATTTATAAAACTAGTATAGAAATACTTTAGGAGATCTTTCTAATGGAGGAACTATAATATCACCATATGAGCCACAGATCAATCTTAACTTCATTAAATGTCCAATAACTAGACCTTGTGTCATTGATATGATGTAATGTGGAGCATCTAATACCATTTGAGCTTAATCAAGCTTCTAGAGCTAGCTTTCATTTACCAAACAAAGTGGTCGGGGGGGAGAACTAATTAATGACAGCACAAGGAAGCAAAAGAAACAAAGAATTTAAGACATTCTGCAAGATAACGTGCATCCATTTTATTAATTAATAACGTATTAAAATTGGGATGCATTAGCTCTAAATTAAAGGGGACTTAAGAGACATAATAGCAAAATTTATGTGTGGCACTCATTTGAATTCTAATTTAAATTAAAAAACTAAAAATATGAATTTGGTAGATGAATAGGGAAATTTTATTTTGGAGTCATTAGTTGATATCAGAGTCATTATTTTTGTATTTGTGAATGTGGATTGTGATTTTATAAAACAGTATCTATATTTATCAGATATGCTTATTAAGTTTGTAAGGGTGAAATGACTTTGATATCTGAGACTTATTTTAATGTACATTAGAAAAATTTTTAAAAGGTAGATGAATAAATATGATTAAATCTTTCTCCTTAACTCTGGGTAATTGTTGGTGGTTTGTTACATAGTTTCTCTTTTAAAATGTTTACAGTTATTATAATTTATTATTTTAAAATAAAGGAGTGCAATAGTGAAATTGTCCCATGATCTCTGTTTTAAGGATTATTGAATTTATTTTTATGACTCTTTTTTATCCATACCAATTATGCTTCATGCTAATCTTGGCTTACATTCTTTTTGTTTCTTCTTTGTAGCAAGTTAAATGTTACCTATAATTTTATAGAATGTCTCTGTTATTTTCTACTTTATCTTTTCAAGGATGAAATTAATCTTTTGCACTTTTAAACTGTAGTTTCCCGTAGTTTCATAACAGTGTGAAAATGTTTTTACTTACTAAGTATTTCATGAAAATAATGACCAAAATTCATTAATTCCATAAAAGTATTAATAGATATAATTTTTTAATAACAAAGTGAATCAGGTATACATATACGTATATCCCCATATCTCTACCCTCTTGTGTCTCCCTCCCTTCCACCCTCCCTATCCCACCCCTCTAGGTGGTCACAAAGCACCTAGCTGATCTCCCTGTGCTATGTGGCTGCTTCCCACTAGCTATCGGTTTTACATTTGGTAGTGTATATATGTCCATGCCACTCTCTCACTTCGTCCCAGCTTACCCTTCCCTCTCCCCTCAAGTCCATTCTCTAGTAGGTCTGCGCCTTTATTCCCATCCTGCCCCTAGGTTCTTCATGACCATTTTTTTTTTCTTAGATTCCATATATATGTATTAGCATATGGTATTTGTTTTTCTCTTTCTGACTTACTCCACTCTGTATGACAGACTCTAGGTCCATCCACCTCTAATAGATATAATTTGATCACTGTCTTGTCTGCACTAACTTGACATTCCATTCCCCACTCTCAGCAAATAATATTCAATATTATCCAAGAAAGTAGTAATTTCTAAGATATTGACAAAAAAATTAGCTTGAACACTTTTATTTAGTACATACTGTTTTGGTTATAATTTCCCAAATGCAATTTTCACCTATACATGGAATTAATTCCTGTTTATTGTCACTGTAGGTGTGATAGGACACATTACAATTTATTAGTGTAACCTGTTATTCACAGGTTTAGAAATACTCTAAGTGTCCAAAACTAGATATGAAATGCTATATTTTTTCCTTCTGAAAACTTGTATTTGTTTTTTATAACTACTGTAACCAATTACCACAGTGGCTTAAATAACACATATTTATTATCTTATACTTGCATAGAGTAGAAGTCCAACACAGGCTTCATTGAGCTAAAATTGAGGTGTCAGCAGGGCTGAGTTCCTTTCTGGACACTGGAGGGAAGAATCCATTTTCTTGTTCTTTCCAGCCTTTAAAGCCTCCCAACATTCCAGGCATCGCGGGCCCCTTCCTTTATCTCAAAGGCAGCAACTTTGCCTCTTTCTGTGATTTTCTGCCATAGTTACATCTTCCTCTGACTTTCTCTCCTGTCTTCTTCCTGAACTTTTAAGCACCCTTCTGATTACATTGGGCACACCTGTATAATCTAGGCTCATCTCCATATTTTAAGGGAGAGAGCACAACTTCTTTCACAAATGAGGTGAAATCCAGAGCATTGACAATAGTGTTGAGTCCTCATAATGAGAACTGAGAGCAGGTATGGCTCCTGGGCAACAATGCACAGACACAAATACATCAAAATGAAGACTACGATTATAAAGACTTCAAAATAAATCAGTACTTCAAAAGCATCAAACGGAGACATCTACTCAGATAGAATTTTCTTACAACAATAAGATTTAAACAGTAAGCAGCAAAAAGGAAAAGGAGGCATGGAATTAGAAGTTGCAGGCTCTTATGGGCTGAGTATTTGTGTCCCCCCTCAGATTCATATGTTTAAGCCTAACCTTCAATGTGATGGTACTTGGAGGCCTTTGGGAGATAATTTGGGTCTTGCAGGTGGGGCTCTGGTCTAATGGGATTAGTGCCTTTATAGGAAGAAATATTAGAGGGCTTGTTCTCCCTCCATGTATACTAGGAGATAGTTGCTGCTAACCAGCCAGAAAGAGAGACCTCATCAGAAACTGACAATACTGGCACCGTGATCTCTGACTTCCTACTTCCTGAACTGTGAAAAATAAAACGTCTGTTGTTTAAGTCACTTGGTATATGGTATTTTGTTATGGCAGCCTGAGCAGATTAATACAGAGGCGCACCATGATCTCACATAATCGAATAAGCATAACCCCAAACATATTAACAATTGTACGTTAAAAGTCTGATGCCATTGCTTTAGTTATCAATGGAATGGAAACTTAAGTTTTATTATAGCTTTACATAGATATATGTTTGGGGAAAGTAATAAATAACCCAGGCAATTTGAATAAGATGTTTAACATTTAGCTGAGGATTTTAAAATGTATCCACTAAATGAGCTAGATTGCATTATTGTTCCCCAAATTTTTGTGCTCTTCTATGCAGAATATTTAGCTGAAATATTGGCGACAGGCTTGGCCATATAACCTTTTTTAGCAAACCATACGATAATAGAAACTTTAAAAAGCCGCTGTGTTTTTTTTCCTCTCTCATGGGTCAGTAAAGCTATAGATAGAATGTGGTTCCTGGGGTAAAGATAGAGGAGTACTCAAGCTATAATAATAATAATAATAATCTATAAATACTCATACAAAATGATTTCAATTGTATGTATCTATTTATACAAATGTAACAACAAACGTGATTTATTTATAAAGGAAGAATTAAGAACTATATGAATGTTTTGTAATGGATGAAGAATATGTAGAAACATATTCTTTTTGCATTATTGAGCTAAATATTCCATTAAAGTATCATGTGCTTCGTATCTGTAATCATGATTTGAATATAATTAAAATATTTGTATATCTTTTTATCGTGATAAAATATAATAGTTCGTTGTGATAAATAGTAGCTACCAATAGAATTACACATTTTTCCAAGTTTATTGAGATGTAATTGACAGTAAAAATTGTATATATTTAGAGTGTACAGCATGATACTTTGATACATCAGTACATACCCATTGGTGATTATAAGAATTTTCAAAATGCCCAGATACAGTTTCAGTGAAACAGTCCATGTTAGAAATGAAAACTAATTGGTTCATATAAAAAGAAAGTCCCTAATCTAGACCTCATTAGTAGAAGATGCTAATTAGATGAGTTAATGAGACACTGCATGCTGCAAGTATAAAAATAATACAATAAATCTATTTTAAGTACTTTAGCATTTGAGTGCTTGAGAATAGGAGAGGTTTTTTTTTTTGTGGTACGCGGGCCTCTCACTGCTGCGGCCCCCCCACCTCGCTGCGGAGCACAGGCTCCGGACGCGCAGGCTCAGCGGCCATGGCCCACGGGCCCAGCCGCTCCGCAGCATGTGGGATCTTCCCGGACCAGGGCACGAACCCGTGTCCCCCGCATCGGCAGGCGGACTGCCAACCACTGCGCCACCAGGGAAGCACAGGAGAGTTTTTTTTCTTTACTATTTCTTTTTTTTTCTTCTCCTATTTCTTGGCAGGTCACTCAACAGCAGGTGTGGGTAAAAAGTTAATCTATATATTTAGTTTCATTTTTGTTCAGTTTTATTTTGCATGAATATTCTAAAGTATAACAATTCCAAGCCCTCCTTGTCCAAATTAGAAGGGGTTCTATTCTTCTTTCCCTCTGCTCCTTAATATGTCATAAATTTTTATGTCCAATAGAGTAGGCATGACAATAGAGTAGTTATGATGGTTTTTACTGGTCACCATTGGGACCAAATTTGTCTCTGGAAGCCAAAGTGCATCATGCCCTCTACCTCGAATCCTGGCAGCTACAGAGGCTGGACATGTCTTGATACTGAAGCTATTATTATCATGACCCAAAAAAGCAGATATTGTTGGTATTTTTGCTCAAAAATTTGTTTAGATTCTTTTTTTTTTTTTTACTGCCTCCAATATTCTGTTATTAACCATCTCTAGCTTCATGTAATAATTGGCATTTAAAAATATATAAATTGGGGCTTCCCTGGTGGCGCAGTGGTTGAGAGTCCGCCTGCCAATGCAGGGGACACGGGTTCGTGCCCCGGTCCGGGAAGATCCCACATGCCGCGAAGCGGCTGGGCCCGTGAGCCATGGCCGCTGAGCCTGCGCGTCGGGAGCCTGTGCTCCGCAACGGGAGAGGCCACAACAGTGAGAGCCCTGCGTACCGCAAAAAAAAAATATATATATATATATATATATATCTTCAAAAAGTGTTTTTAAACAGTCATGGTGTGATCTATGTTATTAAATATGATACTTTATAAGACCTGAGATTTTTTAGTTTGATAACCTTACTTGCTTTACATTTTATGGTTTTCTGATTGTCCATGTTATATTCAAAATTTGGAATTTTTTCTCACAAATAGGCCTTAAAAATTTTCTTGCTTATTTCTGAAATTATCTTATTTAGACTGTTTCATGTAGGATTCCATTCCGCTTCATGTAAGAACATCCAAAATATAGTGACAAATAGAAGTTTACAAATATGCTTTTTCAAGGAAGAAAAAAAGGTACGAAATTAGGCAGTCCAAGGTGTCAGAAGTTTCATTGATCCAGCTCTTCTTTAACTCTTCTCCAGCATCCCTTCCATTAGCTCTGTTATCAAAGAGTAAAGGGAGGGATTAAAGGGGACTTGCCCAGGAAACCCCACTTAAGGGGCTTTCTTAGAAGTTCCACTGAAAGGCAGCTCAAATGTCATTACCAACCCATAAAACACTTGAAAGGAAGAATAAAATATGTTACTCACTCTCCCCGTTATTTTGTTTTATTTCATTTTAACTTAGTTTATTGCTGCCCACAAAGATGTAGGTTGTGTTTCTAAATAAAAGAAAACAATGCAGGCCATTAACAGTGTATGCCATTGAATTCAATATGAAGCAATCCACTTTTCAAATAACGGAGCACAGACAAATCATTAAAAAAGAACTATGTCCTGCTTATGTATTTGTCCTTCTAGTTGAGAGCATGTGGTAACAATTACACTAAATCAACGACTGCCCCCTGTGAGGGTAAACAGCATTTTCCATTTTCTATCTGCATTCAAGCCATGTTGGAACAGTGGTAAGGTATTTGTAAGAGAAAGAATTTAGAAAATCTCTTTTAAAAAACACTTCCTTTCATTCAATAATTAATTCAGAGGCTAACTTGAAAAAAAAGTTATCCATGTAAAGGGAAGGAGAAAAAGCCAGAGAAAGTAAATTTGATTATAGAAAGTTAAAAAAAGAAAACCTATAAAGAAATTGTGCATCCTTTGAAGAGAGGGTGAATGCCTCAATTCAGATTTTTAAGGTAATTAACACAAAAGGTTCATAGCATGTTATTGTATCATACAAGGTATATTCTTTGAAAAGTAAGTTGTAATTCTTTTGGTAATTCTACAATTTTTCAGGAATTATGTTTAATGAAAAGAATAGAAACAGAAATGTGTTTTATAGGGGCTATAATATCATAATGTGAGCTTCTCCCTTAAAATTATGATAGCTTGCATTGGCTCTGATATAGCATCTCAGATCACATCTAATCACCTAGCAAAAGCAGGTTTTAATGTAAAAGGTTATGAGTATGACATGCAAAATGGAGCTCTTTTGGGAACTATATCCTGTAGGAATATGAAATGACCATATTACAATGATTATTTCTGTAAAGTTATATAAAGAACATATGCATATCTTAAATGTAGTACATCTTTTGCTTGGAGACAACATTTAATACAGCCAAAGGAGCTCCATGTTAGTAAGTACCAAGACATATATAAAAAGTCCTATCTGAGGCAATTCACATTCATCAACAATATATTTGATTTTTCCCATTCCTTACAACCTGTGTGAAATTATTTCATCTTGTCATTATGGTTTTCCATTCAAGGACTTCTAAAGGATAAAGACATATTATTTTATCATAGTCCTTAAGCTCAGCTACTGCATGTTCTCAGTTGATGAATGTTGTATACAATAGCCCATAACAACTTCTGCAGGTCAGCAACTGTTCTCATAGTTGGCATGGATTTAAAATTCTTGACTTAGATTTCTATTTCTTCAGAATATTATTGAGTTTAGATTATTAAGTTTTCACCACTCACATTCCAAACACAACTTCTCATTTCTTCCAGTGAAAGAAATTATTATTTCCACTAAACCTTTTAGCCAAAATTATCAGAACCTCTAGGCCATTAATTTATTTCCTTTTCCCCTATGAATTGGGTCTCATATATGGTGGGGTTTTTTCCTCAACACTTTAAATATTTCACTCTATTCTGTTCTTGCTTGCACGTTTTTCTGAAGATAAGCTGTAAGTAATTTTTACCTTTGTTCCTCTGTAAGTAAGGTGTTTCTCCCCCTGACTCCTGGCTTTTTTTAGGGATTTTTCTTTATCTTTGATTTTCTATAATTTGAAAATAATGTGCTTAGATATACTATTTTGGGAATTTATTTCTGCTGTATTTTTTCTCTTTATCCAGCATAAATTTCTTGATTCACTTTTTAAAATAACCCTTTGTCAAACTACCAAACTACCATGTCCTTTAGCCTTTCCTTGTATTCCCTTAGCACATCTTCCAATATGTATGCCCACCATTAGCCTGATCACCGTTAGACCCGCTGGTTACCATTAGCAGTTAGAAAAAAAATCACACAACTAAAATATTTGTTTCACCAAAAATCCCCAGACAATACCATCAACCTAAGCTTCAATATTACAGTTTTATTATGTTTCTATGTTTTTATCATCAACTCAGGCTCAGTCTCTACAAAAACTATTTCCACTCCCATCTTCTTCAAGCTTCTTCAGTTTTCAAGAGAAAAAATAGACTTCTGCTTATTCTCTCATTTATACATTCCAGGCTCTCTTCTGATTCTTTCTTTGAGGATTGAAGCTATAGAACTTTTCTGTTAAATCCACTTGTTTTTTTATGGAATGTGGCCAAGATGGCAGAGTAGGAAGACCCTGAGCTCCCTCCCTCCCGCGGGTACATCATTACAACTATTTACAGAGCAACTATTGATGGGAACAACTTGAAGACCAGCGGAGAAGATTTTCCACAGCTAAACATATAAAAAAGGAACTACAACAAGCCAGGTAGAAGAGGCAGAGATGCTTTATAGTCAAGACCCACACCTCCGACCCACAAACAAGGGGATAATCCTAACTGCTGAAGTTCTTCTTAAGGAGCAAAGCTGTCCAAGCCTCACATCAGGCTCTCCAACCCAGGGGACTTACACTGGGAAAACAAGCCCCCAGAACTTCTGAATTTGAAGGCTGGTGGGGCTTGCTAATGGGAGAGCCAAAGGGCTGTAGGAAATGAGACCTAGATGGTATTATGCTATGTGTAATAAGTCAGACAGAGAAAGACAAATACTGTGTGATTTCACCTGGAATCTAAAAAACAAAACAAATGAACAAACACAAAACAGAAACAGTGTCATAGATACAGAAAACAAACAGGTGGAAGGGGATAAAAGGATGAGTGAAATAGTCAAAGGAAATTAAGAGGTACAAAGTCCAGTTGCAAAATATGAGACATGGGGAAGAAATGTACAGCAGGGGGAATATAGTCAAGAATAATATACTATCTTTGTATGGTACTAGGGATGTAAAGGGCAACATGATTAACATAACTAACTCTGCTGTATCTTATCTCCAAAAGTTAAGAGAGTAAATCCTAAAAATTATCACAAGAAAAAAAAATTGTTTCTTTTTCTTTTATCTTGTATATATATGAGGTGGTAAAGTTTCACTAAACTTACTGTGGTCATCATTTCATGATGTATGTAAGTCAAATCATTATGCTGTACACCTTACATATATACAGTGCTGTATAGCAATTACATCTCAAAAAAAAAACTGGAGGAAAACATTTTTTTTAAATAAAAAACTAAAATAACTATTGTGAATACAATATAAGGAAAATGCTGCTGGTAATATTAAATACATATCGGTGCAAAATTATATGTACATAAATATACACATATATGTGCATGTATATATATATATACACAGTGTTTTATATATATACATAAAACAATTACATGTAGTAAGGGTGCTAATATGGGTGACTTAGAATTTTTCATTCTATTCAATGATAGAAAAATGCAACTAAAACTTTAAGGGAAAAATCTACTGGTTGTTCTAGTAGAATATATATCTGCAAATAATAAATATGTTATGTCTTTTATTTCCTTACTATTAAAATTATCCATTTAATTTATTTCCTGTCATATTGTATTGATCATGGTATTAGAACTGTGCTGGAACATAATGACAAGTATGGTGATGGTGGTGACAGGGGAATCTTAATATGGTCATGTAATGAGGCAAGCATACCCCAGATTTTCTCAGTAAGTAGAAAATAATTGTAGATTTTTTGCTGTGCAATTTTATGAAGTTAAGAAAGTTTATTTTTAGTGTTGGCTTCCAAGAATTTTTATAAAACATAGATGTTGAACTTTTCCAGATGATTTTCTCATTCTCTTTTTTTAAGCTTACCATATCAGTTTTCTCTTTAAGGTCATTGATGTGTTAAATCACATGGAAAGTGAGTGTATTTTTTCTCTTTTTGTTTCTTTTCTTTCTTGGCTAAATTATCCTGGCATTCCTGCTCTAATTATATTTTAGTTAGTTACAGTATCCTAATAAAGTGAGTGTATTAGCCTTTTATATCTTTCTATTTTTAGAAAACTTGTATATGGTCAGGGCTGTTTTCCCAGGAGAATACATTAAAGTTCACTGTAAAGCCATCAGTGCCTGGGGTTTGAGGATGTACAAAGGTTTTGATACATATTTATATTTCTTTCTATCCAAGTTTTATTTTTTTAAATTCACTTTGTACTAATTTTGAATTTTCTCATTTTCAGACATGAATATTTATAATTATCCTCTGATTTTTATTTTCAAATTGTCATGTGATCAGAAATCATGGTCTGAGCTTTGTTAACCTTTTTTGAATTTTAGTTCATAAGTAATTCATGGTCACGTTTTCTGATATTACATGATACATTGAAAATAATTATTTTTGTTTATTCCATCTGCTTCGTCTGGTTTTTCAGATTTTTTTCTCCGTCTGTTGCAGTTACAATCATAAATTGTTTCTCAAAATGTACAAAGAGGAGAAATTGGTCCTCAGACCCAGTTTGTGCCTTCTAGAAGAGCTGAAGGGGCAGTGGTGTGGGAGGTGAGGGATCTCCTCAAGGCAAAGAGCGAAGATTTATACCTCCACAAAGTAACGATAAGTTTTTAAAAAGCATGGTGTTTCCATTGCAATCACTTCATCCTTGTGCTCTGTAGCTCAGTAGATTAGAATGAGCACTAGTTAACCAGTGAGTTTCCACATCTTGTTCTGAAAAATTCTCCCTCACCTACAAGAACGACCCATTTTCATTCTTCCCGTGGATTTCTCAAAGTGTTCATGAAGGAAGCCAGCTGTCAATATTAGCTCACCCTCTTTTGGGGTCATGGAAATTCACTATATTGCTAAGAATTATAATCCAAACTAAATATATCTTTATAGAAGAAAAACAAAGAAAACAGAATAGTCGTTCTAACATGCAGTTTCTACAAATACTTGTTATTTAATCATCCTTATAATGATTTAAACAATTTTTCTTGAGAAAAAACAGATATTTTATTTTAATAAAAGTGCCTGGTAGAATACTTCATGAATTTGAAGAGGTATTTAAATTTTTATTTTGAAAGATTATTGAAAATATTATCACCATCCTATTATACAATTACAAAATAGAACATTTATTGGAAGTTTTCAAGTACTAATAAAAAGAAAGATTGGAATGAAGCTCTCTGGAGTGGTCTGTTGTGGTGGCCTTAATTAGATGGCCTTGGTTTCCATGCTGTAGAGTATGTTATTTAGTCCGACATTTTCCTTCTTAATTGAAATAGATTCTGAAAACAGCCTCTCTGACGCTCAAATCATTACGTACGTTAGTCCCCAGATAGTAGGTGATTTTATCCTGAATTTTAGTCATCCACATTCCAGAGTTAATGAGAGGAAATGACAGTTTTCAAGAGATTGAGTTTTAAAAAAGAGTTTAATAATAACATGTTGAAAAACACTTGCAATATATAATCTTTTTAATTTATAAGACTCACAGTCATCTTCCTTCAGAGGAAATTTCTTCAGTGTGGTTTTTGATCTAAATTTCTATGGTTGTGAAAACCCTGATACTTTTACTAAGCAGTAGAGTAGACATTGATCCTAGTTAAAGGCAACTGCATATAGGCAAGTATGCAGAAGGCTGGCAACCTATCCCTTAGACAACTGCCTTCCTATACAACAGAAGTTTCTATGATGATGAAAATACGCTGTAATCTGTACTGTCCAATATGGTAGCTGCTGACCACATGTGGCTGTTGAGCACTTGGAATGATGCTAGTTTGACTGAGGAATGAATTTCTAATTTAATTTAATTCAATTTAAATTTATAAAATCACATGTGGCTAGTGCCTACCACATCGGACAGCAAAGATTTAAACTAAACAATTAGAAGATTTTGTTCGTTTACTGATGTATGCCAGTTGCCTAAAAGAGTGTCAGGCATATTGTAAACTCTCACAAATAATTGTTGATTTAGTGAATGCAAAGGTCATATTCCAATATATGTTACCTTTTAGTATTCAGCCCACTTCAGGTGCTGACCAAGAGGCACTTACTGGTAAAAAATAAAATTTGATACTGTGGGTAGTGATGCAGATGATCTAAACACAGAGCTAAAATTTGGAAGTTGCCCCCCTTTGGCAAACTACATTTTGGCTAACACTAACTGAACCATTAATTTCCCTCCTCTTGGCGGATTATGAATAAGAGATACCAAGAGAGGAACATAGAAGCAGAAATAGAAATATCAGGGAAGAAATAAAATTTTAAAAAAACTATAGAAAGGAAGAGAGGAAAAATGATTAAACGAGATTACAGAATATTCAAGTGCATAAAAGCAATGAACGTCTCAGATTACTAGAGGTCTTAGATTTCAAGATCACTTTATTATATTTCAAAAGTTTGTGACCCACTTTTTCCAGTGTTTTTCCCTAGGAGACACATTATATATTCTAGTATTGAGTTTCTGAGACTAGAGTGATTAAGGTGCTTCATTATTTAAACATGTGTACTTATGTTCATTAAATAAATAAGATCTGTATGTCTCTTCCTTCTAGCCCGGAATATTCTAATATGTTTATTATATTCATTATTTAGGTATATGTTCTGAAATATTTTGAGAATTCCAAATATGTATTTGTTGCTTTCTTTCTTACCATGTGAAATATGACTGTACTTGTGTGTGTGTGTGTGTATGAACGTATATTGTGAATTTATGTTTGTGTTTGGGAGCTGGAAGTCATATATATACTATTACTCAAAATCCTCTGTGCAACTTGGGATTAAACACATTTATTATCAAGCTGTATTAACAATGACTGTCAAAAGAAGGAATCAAGGTAAGTAGATCCCTGTTGTAAATAATCTCCATAAAATTGAATGCATATATACTCAGAAACACACAAACACTTCTACCAACTATTAACATACTTTGTTCATTCCTCAGTAGTTCTAAGAGATAACTGATACTCAACATGATTAAATCACACTTAAATGTACAATGAAACAAAAAAAAAATAGTAAGGTATTTTATGTTGTTTAAATGCATTTGAATGAACTTACTTTTTATTCATCATAAACTGTGGGAATATTAAATGACCTATCTATGGAAATATTAAAAATATAAACAGTATAGATAAAGATAACTGTTTGATAAGGTACTATTCATAGGTAATAAGTGTTAAGATTTTAGAGATTTGGGGAAACATAATATATACATACACAAATGTGTACACTAGAAAGACATCTGATATCCATATATATGATACACACATATGTATGTAACTGTATTTACATATAGATGTACATGTATATAGAAATACAAATATGTATATAGAAATACTTCTGTGCATACAGTTTTTCCTGTAACATGTCATTTAATTCTGTCTCATGATGGGGTTTGGAATAACTTTACATTTACAAATGATGATAACCATCTACTCTGCTTTAAGGCAGTTACTTTTAAATAAATATTTACTCAGTTTAGACGTGAACTGCCTCTAGTACTGTTTTCCCCACACCTCCTTCTCCAACCCAGGATGGCACACAGTTTACTAGGAAAGAGCAGTCCTTGCTGTGAGGTGTGGGACAAAGCCGCTGGTGCTGATGACTCTGGCCCTAACTATTGTCCACACCTATGAGGTTATCTTGCTCTGAAAACCAGTCACCTGTATAATGTCTCTTTGAGTCTGTAGTTTTTTTTTTTTAATTGAGGTATTGTTAATTTACAATGTTTTGTTAATTTCTGCTGAAGAGCAAAGTGACTCAGTTATACACATATAGACATTCTTTTTTTTATATTCTTTTCCATTATGGTTTATCCCAGGATGTTGTCTATAGTTCCCTGTGCTACACAGTAGGATCTTGTCCATCCATTCTATATGTAAGAGTCTGTAGTTTTTTGATGGGTCCCCTGTGCCTGACTATGGCATATGGGGAATTCTGAATCTGCTGAAAACCAAGAGAGCAGTGAAGAAACAGTATAGCCATCCTGGGCCTAACCATGCTTCCAGCAGGCTTTTGTTCAGAGTTCCCGATAAGTAGTGGGCAAGAATGCCTTCAGCTGCTACCTCAGCCTGTTAATTCTGCATTGATTGTTAGGGACAAAGTGCCACCTATTAACATTTTTTAAATTTCATGTAAGATATTATCTTCTGAAAAGTTTTATAATTTTTATGTTTCCACATTTATGTTTTTAATCAACCTGGAATAATCTTTTCAATTGTATAGCATTCACAGCAATGCTCATCAAATATTCCATTTGTCACCTACCTTTCCAAGCCATCTTGCATCTCTGTAAAGTTTATGTAAGATTGCAATATTGTTTCTTCACACATTTGGTAGAACTTCTTGGTAAAATCATTTGTGCTAAGAATGTTTTGCTTGAGGAAATGTATTTGAAAAGTATTGCTTCTTTAGTAGTTATAGAACATAAAGTTTAATTTTATGTTCTCTGGCTTCATGTTTATTGAGATTTTCTTTCCAAAAATGTCTGCTTTTGTTTAAAAGATCAAGTTTATTGTCAAAATGTACATAACTCCCCTTAATATTTCTTAAGCATTTAAGTAACTGTAGTTTCAACTATTTGTCATGACTAAAATCGTGATTTTGTTATCCCTTAATATTCATGATTACTACCATAGATTATTGGTAAAATTTAGAGTTGTTTTTAAAAAACAAACTTTTGGTTTTGTGGACCCACACTATTACATATTTTTGGTTTTAATTTCATATTTATTTATTTTAAATTTTATTATTTCATATTAAGTCATCCTTATACATTCTTTGGCTTTGTTTTTGCTGTTATTTTCTTAATTCCTGAGATATATTTTTAACTAATTTTCAGCTTTTTAAAAATTATATGTACCTTCTTTGTACATTATATAATTATAAATAAAGACAGATTTACTTCTGTCTTTCCATACTCTGTCTACTATTTCATTTTATAATTTTTTCCTTTTTTTTTTCTTATTGCACTGGCCGTGTTCTCCAATATAATATAGAAATAAAGTAGTGAGAATGTACATCTTAGCTTTCTTTTTTTACTTTGAAAGTGTGTGAAATTTTATCAGAAATGCTTTTCTTTTTTAGAAAACTGCCTTGTTGTTGTAGAATTGATATACAATAAGCTGCATCTTTTTCAAGTACACCACTTGGTAGGCTTGACGTGTGTACATCCTTGAACCACTCTCACAATAAGATGGTGAACACATTCATCACCCTTGTTTACTCATGGCCCTTTGTAACCTCATCCCACCTCACCCCAAGAAACCACTGATCTGTGCTCAGTAAGTATAAACTACTTTGCATTTTACAGAATTTTTTGTAAATGAAACCATATAGCATGTATTATTTGATGTCTGGCTTCTGTCACTCAACAAAATAACTTTGACATACATCTCTGATGTTGGGATCAATAGTTCATTCTTTTTCAGTCCTGGGTAGAATTATATTGTATGGATACACCACCATTTGTTTATCCACGCACCGGCTGACGGACATATGTGTTGTTTCTAGTTTTCGCTTTATTGTAAATAAAGCTACAACTAGGAACAGAAGTTTAAATGTCTTTATAGTAACATATGTTTACATTTCTCTAAGAGATGAATGACTAGATCTTATGTCAGATGTATGTTGAAGGTTTTAAGAAACTGTCAGATAGTTAAGCTGTCCTTTTGCATTCTCAAAAATTCACAGCATATATCATTTGGTATGATACTTAGTAGGTGTTGATAAATAGAGATTAAAAGAAAGAAAAAAATAAATGTGTGTGTATCGTTTTTTAAGGCAAGTTTAGACTGTTCTAAAAGTGGCTTCTTAGTTTAGTCATCCTTGCCTAAAGTTAATAGCTTTTTCTTCTTGTTGTTTTTTTTTTAATCACATGATTTTAAAACGATCTCATCTTCAGAGGTAACTGATTAAAGCAAATACATACATAAATGATTGAATTGATGATTTCCAAACAAGTTTTATTAACACAGTAAAGGACACAGAACTCGAAAGCAGTTGTCACTGGTGATGGATAGAACAGGGAAGAGAAAGTCAATAGGTCGATGCCGTTTAGAGTTTGGCCTTACAAAAAGTGCACTTAGATATCTGTTGGGAATAGTGCTGCAACCCCATTCTTGATGTTTCCTTTGGCTTAAAAGAAATTTCATAATAAAGGAGTAAATATTCTGCTAGGTACATTGGGAGGGGGACATAAATTTGGGATATTTTCAGTTTGGCTCTTTCATTTTTCTCCTTGGGAATCAAGCTGCTTGAAGTAAATACACATTCTACTTTGCTTCTTCATGTGAGGGGCTGGCTCCATTTTGTGAAGTAATTTGGTATTTTAAGACACTTTGGCATTGATATGCATTCTGAGAGTTTAGCTATAGGAAAACTACTAGCCATGATTTCCAGTTCATATTTAACAATATTAAAATTGATATTTCTGTTGTACCTATGAGTTTGTTTTTTATTACTTATAAATGATTCAGGATTGAGGTGCAAAACAAGAATGTTTTATATTGGACCTCCATAATATTCATTGGTCCCTTCAAATTTTACAGTAAAAGGGAGAAAATATTGAGAGAATAATCCGACTTCTTTAGAAAAATCAAACATTCTGTAAGCTACCTATATGGATAATGATGAGGCTATGTAGAATAAATTAGATTCCTTTAATTAAAAATATTAACCACAAAACTGTTGATTATCAACTATAAAAAGCCTGGCCTTTTAATCAGATCTTAGTTTAACTTGTAAACATCTTTAAATATCATTAATTCTTTTTCTAGGTTTTTGATAATGCAAATATATTGTAATTATTTTTCTAGATAAAGTTATTTCTGTGATATACTGTTGCTTTCTTGAAATTACAAACCTGGTGGAGATTAAAGCGAGAGAGGAAAAAATGTGGCAGTGATAAAAACGCAGGACAAACATTTCAGCATGTCAGTTTTACATCTGGCTGATATTATGATGGCAACAGATCTGTTAAGGCAAATGCTTTCCTGACAAGCTACTTAATTAGAGTTACAATCATCTTCCCAGAAATGATCCTTAAAATAAATTGTCTACTGTAAATGGATGAAAATAGTTTGTATCTCCCCAAATCTCCTGAAGTAAAAGAGCCGAAGACAAAGAGTCTTATAAATACCGTAATTTTCTATATGAAAATGCAGGAGGAACAGTTTAACATTAGGTAACAGTAAGCTTTGCTGTGATGGGAAGTGTTGTGTTTTTTTTTTTCTTTTACACTTTTTTTTCAATGATTGATGTGGCTGATAAAGTGATATTTTCTGTCACAAACATTATTAAGGGTACTCTATCTACAAACCCTCTACATCAGTGAAAAATAAACGTGACTAGAATTATTTTTAAATTATATGTAATGTAGCACAATGCAAGGCCGTGTAAGAAATCCTAAATGGTTTTTTTTAATTTTATTTATTTTTTTATACAGCAGGTTCTTATTAGTCATAAATTTTATACACATCAGTGTATACATGTCAATCCCAATTGCCCAATTCATCCCCCCCCACCCCCACCCCCCCGTGGCTTTCCCACCTTGGTGTCCTTACGTTTGTTCTCTACATCTGTGTCTCAACTTCTGCCCTGCAAACCGGTTGATCTGTACCATTTTTCTAGGTTCCACATATATGCGTTAATATATGATATTTGTTTTTCTCTTTCTGACTTAGTTGACTCTGTATGATAGTCTCTAGATCCATCCACATGTCTACAAATGACCCAAGTTCGTTCCTTTTTATGGCTGAGTAATATTCCATTGTATATATGTACCACATCTTCTTTATACATTCGTCTGTCAATGAGCATTTAGGTTGCTTCCATGTCCTGGCTATTGTAAATAGTGCTGCAATGAACATTGGGGTGCATGTGTATTTTTGAATTATGGTTTTCTCTGAGTATATGCCCAGTAGTGGGAATGCTGGATCATATGATAATTCTATTTTTAGTTCTTTAAGGAACCTCCATACTGTTCTCCATAGTGGCTGTATCACTTTACATTCCCACCAACAGTGCAAGAGGGTCCCTTTTCTCCACACCCTCTCCAGCGTTTGTTGTTTGTAGATTTTCTGATGATGCCCATCCTAACTGGCGTGAGGTAATACCTCATTGTAGTTTTATTTTGCACTTCTCTAATAATTAGTGATGTTGAGCAGTTTTTCATGTGCTTCTTGGCCATCTGTATGTCTTCTTTGGAGAAATGTCTATTTAGGTCTTCTGCCCATTTTTGGATTGGGTTGTTTGTTTTTTTAATATTGAGCTGCATGAGCTGTTTATGTATTTTGGAGATTAATCCTTTGTCCGTTGATTCATTTGCAAATATTTTCGCCCATTCTGAGGGGTGTCTTTTCATCTTATTTGTGGTTTCCTTTGCTGTGCAAAAGCTTTTACGTTTCATTAGGTCCCATTTGTTTATTTGTGTTTTTATTTCCATTACTCTAGGAGGTGAATCAAAAAAGATCTTGCTGTGATTTATATCAAAGAGTGTTCTTCCTATGTTTTCCTCTAAGAGTTTTATAGTGTCTGGCCTTACATTTAGGTCTCGAATCCATTTTGAGTTTATTTTTGTGTATGGTGTTAGGGAGTGTTCTAATTTCATTCTTTTACATGTAGCTGTCCAGTTTTCCCAGCACCACTTATTGAAGAGACTGTCTTTTCTCCATTGTATATACTTGCCTCCGTTGTCATAGATTAGTTGACCATAGGTGTGTGGGTTTATCTCTGGGCTTTCTATCTTGTTCCGTTGACCTATGTTTCTGTTTTTGTGCCAGTACCACATTGTCTTGATTACTATAGCTTTGTAGTGTACTCTGCAGTCAGGGAGTCTGATTCCTCCTGCTCCATTTTTTTCCCTCAAGACTGCTTTGGCTATTTGGGGTCTTTTGTGTCTCCATACAAATTTTAAGATTTTTTGTTCTAGTTCTGTAAAAAATGCCATTGGTAATTGGATAGGGATTGCATTGCATCCATAGATTGCTTTCGGTAGGATAGTCATTTTCACAATATTGATTCTTCCAGTCCAAGAACATGGTATATCTCTCCATCTGTTGGTATCATCTTTAATTACTTTCATCAGTGTCTTATAGTTTTCTGCATACAGGTCTTTTGTTTCCCTAGGTAGGTTTATTCCCAGGTATTTTATTCTTTTTGTTGCAATGGTAAATGGGAGTGTTTCCTTAATTTCTCTTTCAGATTTTTCATCATTGGTGTATAGGAATACAAGAGACTTCTGTGCATTAATTTTGTATCCTGCAACATTACAAGGTCATTGATTAGCTCTAGTAGTTTTCTGGTGGCACCTTTAATATTCTCTATGTATAGTATCATGTCATCTGCAAACAGTGACAATTTTACTTCTTCTTTTCCAATTTGTTTTCCTTTAATTTCTTTTTCCTCTCTGATTGCCACGGCTAGGACTTCCAAAACTGTGTTGAATGACAGTGGTGAGAGTGGACATCCTTGTCTTGTTCCTGATCTTAGGGGAAATGCTTGCAGTTTTTCACCGTCAAGAATGATGTTTCCTGTGGGTTTGTCATATATGGCCTTTATTATGTTGAGGTGGGTTCCCTCTATGCCCACTTTCTGGAGAGTTTTTATCATAAATAGGTGTAGAAATTTGTCAAAAGCTTTTTCTGCATCTATTGAGATGATCATATGGTTTTTATTCTTCAATTTGTTAATATAGTGTATCATATTGACTGATTTGTGTATATTGAAGAATCCTTGCATTAGTGGAATAAATCCCACTTGGTCATGGTGTATGATCCTTTTAATGTGCTGTTGGATTCTGTTTGCTAGTATTTTGTTGAGGATTTTTGCATCTATATTCATCAATGATATTGGTCTGTAATTTTCTTTTTTTGTGGTATCTTTGGTTTTGGTATCAGGGTGATGGTGGCCTCATAGAATTCGTTTGGGAGTGTTCCTTCCTCTGCAATTTTTTGGAAGAGTTTGAGAAGGATGGGTGTTAGCTCTTCTCTAAATGTTTGATAGAATTCACCTGTGAAGCCATCTGGTCCTGGACTTCTGTTGATGGAAGATTTTTAATCACAGTTTCAATTTCATTACTTGTGATTGGTCTGTTCATATTTTCTATTTCTTCCTGGTTCAGTCTTAGAAGGTTATACTTTACTAAAAATTTGTCCATTTCTTCCAGGTTGTCCATTTTATTGGCATAGAGTTCCTTGTAGTAGTCTCTTAGGATGCTTTGTATTTTTTCGGTGTCTGTTGTAACTTCTACTTTTTCATTTCTAATTTTATTGATTTGAGTCCTCTCCCTCGTTTTCTTGTTGAGTCTGTCTAATGGTTTATCATTTATTTTTATCTTCTCAAAGGACCAGCTTTTACTTTTATTGATCTTTGCTATTGTTTTCTTTGTTTCTATTTCATTTATTTCTGCTCTGATCTTGATGATTTCTTTCCTTCAGCTAACTGTGTGTTTTGTTTGTTCTTCTTTCTGTAGTTCCTTTAGATGTAAGATTAGATTGTTTATTTGAGATTTTTCTTGTTTCTTGAGGTAGGCTTGTATAGCTATAAACTTCCCTCTTAGAACTGCTTTTGCTGCATCCCATAGGTTTTGGATCATCATGTTTTCATTGTCATTTGTCATTGTCATTTGTCTGTAGGTATTTTTTGATTTTCTCTTTGACTTCTTCAGTGGTCTCTTGGTTATTTAGTAACATATTGTTTAGCCTCCATGTGTTTGTGTGTTTTACGTTTTTTTCCCTGTAACTCATTTCTAATCTCATAGCCTTGTGGTCAGAAAAGATGCCTGATATGATATCAATCTTCTTAAATTTAATGAGGCTTGATTTGTGACCCAAGATGTGATCTATCCTGGAGAATGTTCCATGCGCACTTGAAAGAAAGTGTAATCTGCTGTTTTTGGATGGAATGTCCTATAAATATCAATTAAATCTATCTGGTCTATTGTGTCATTTAAAGCTTCTGTTTCCTTATTTATTTTCATTTTGGATGATCTGTCCATTGGTGTAAGTGAGGTGTTAAAGTCCCCCACTATTATTGTGTTACTGTCGATTTCCTCTTTTATAGCTGTAAGCAGTTGCCTTATGTATTGAGGTGCTCCTGTGTTGGGTGCATATATACTTTTAATTGTTATATCTTCTTCTTGGATTGATCTCTTGATCATTATGTAGTGTCCTTCCTTGTCTCTTGTAGCATCCTTTATTTCAAATTCTATTTTATCTGATATGAGTATTGCTACTCCAGCTTTCTTTCGATTTCCATTTGCATGGAATATCTTTTTCCATCACCTCACTTTCACTTTTTGTATGTGTCCCTAGGTCTGAAGTGGGTTTCTTGTAGACAGCATTTATATGGGTCTTGTTTTTGCATCCATTTAGCAAGCCTGTGTCTTTTGGTTGGAGCCTTTAAGCCATTCACGTTTAAGGTAATTATTGATATGTATGTTCCTATGACCATTTTCTTAATTGTTTTGGGTTTGTTTTTGTAGGTCTTTTTCTTCTCTTGTCTTTACCACTTAGGGAAGTTCATTTAGCATTTGTTTTAGAGCTGGTTTGGTGGTGCTGAATTCTCTTAGCTTTTGCTTGTCTGTAAAGCTTTTGATTTCTCCATCAAATCTGAATGAGATCCTTGCCTGGTAGAGTAATCTTGGTTGTAGGTTCTTCCCTTTCATCACTTTAAGTATATCATGCCACTCCCTTCTAGCTTGTAGAGTTTCTGCTGAGAAATCAGCTGTTAACCTTATGGGAGTTCCCTTGTATGTTATTTGCCATTTTTCCCTTGCTGCTTTCAATAATTTTTCTTTGTGTTTAATTTTTGCCAATTCGATTACTATGTGTCTCAGTGTATTTCTCCTTGGCTTTATCCTATATGGGACTCTGTGTGCTTCCTGGACTTGGGTGGCTATTCCCTTCCGCATGTTAGGGAAGTTTTCAACTATAATCTCTTCAAATGTTTTCTTGGGCCCTTTCTCTCTCTCTTCTCCTTCTGGGACCCTTATAATGCAAATGTTGTTGTGTTTAATGTTGTCCCAGAGGTCTCTTAGGCTGTCTTCATTTCTTTTCATTCTTTTTTCTTTATTGTGTTCTGCAGCAGTGAATTCCACCATTCTTTATTCCAGGTCACGTATCCGTTCTTCTGCCTCAGTTATTCTGCTATTGATTCCTTCTAGTGTAATTTTCATTTCAGTTATTGTATTGTTCATCTCTGTTTCTTTGTTCTTTAATTCTTCTAGGTCTTTGTTAAACATTTCTTTCATCTTCTCGATCTTTGCCTCTATTCTTTTTCCAAGATCCTGGATCATCTTCACTATCATTATTCTGAATTCTTTTTCTGGATGCTATCTCCACTTCATTTAGTTGTTTTTCTGGGGTTTTATCTTGTTCCTTCAACTGGTACATAGCCCTCTGCCTTTTCATTTAGTCTGTCTCTCTGTGAGTGTGGTTTTTGTTCCACAGGCTGCTGGATTGTAGTTCTTCTTGCTTCTGCTGTCTGCCCTCTGGTTAAGGCTATCTAACACTAAATGGTTTTAAATCCTGATACCCGTACTTGCTATCAAGGTAACCTTGGAAAACTCTTCAATCTTGTTGCCGAAAACCCAGCCTCTGTTCACCGGTGCCAAATAGAAACCTGGAGACAGAGCTTTGGAAGAGTAGAAAAGAGTAGCTTTATAACTTTGCCAGGCAAAGGGGGCCACAGCAGGCTAATGCCTTCAAGACTGTGCCCCCCTTCCTTGGAAATAAGGGGTCTTATAGTTTCAGGGTGGAAATTAGGTCTCTTAGGATTGGGGCTGAAGTAGTCTTGCATTCTTGTTTCCTCCTGGAGACATTGATTGCGATCATTAGGGCTGGCGTCAGGTGGTTCCCAAATAGGTTCTGGTGGTCTTCAAGGTTATAATTCCGTGATCTTCTTTCTGTAATGAATAATGCTCACAAAGGAAAGGAGTGTTAGGGAGTGCTGTCTTGGAGAAGTAAACATCAGGTGCATAGTACAATTTTAGCTAGAGGGCAATCAGTATCAGAGTTCAATTAAGCAAAAAAGAGAAGGAAAAAAAAAACATCTATAGGAGACTGGTTGAATGGCTGAAAAGAATAAGAGCTGATTAAGGGTTAACATAATGGGGGTGCCTCAACTAGTTTCTGCTACAGCAGTCTCTTTCAAGGCTATTTCCAGGTCTCTAAATCATAGACAGTATTTTTGTTTCATAAGATATTTGTGAGAATCATAAAATGTAACCCCATTTAAAATAACGTCTAGGAAAGTATGGAATATAAAGAAAATATATATTTAAACACTATGTATAGCCCTGGATTTTGTTTTTATGGAAAGAAAGTTAATTTGGTTTGTCAGTAGCCTTAAAGTTTGCAGGTTAAAAGAGATTCAATGATACTCTTTAAATAAGAATATTTGTGGGTAAAGAATCATGGAATCTCAGAATTGCAAAGGACACTATGTGTCATCTTTGCCCAAATACCCATATGATTTCACTCTTTTTTATAATATAACTGCCAAGAGAAAACTATGCTTTGTGGCTCAGTTTTTATATATTCATATTGATATATTTTTGAGAATCACAGTATTTTAGATAGAAAAGTCTTATTTACAAATCATTTGTATATTTCTCTATTTTAAGATAATATTTAGGTATCATGTACATCATAAAACAATTTAAAACAAATAAAAATTATTAATGAAATATTAAAGAGAAACCATAATATTTCTTTCCCACATGTCAATGGATCAATCTACAGTGCAAATTGACTACTAGGTGGTCTAGATATTTTCAATGTATTTCTTTGGCCTTGATGAGAAAGAGCTAAATGCAGTATATAACTTAGATTATACATGAGAATTGTCAAAGATAAGTTTTAAGTTTTGCTTTTTTTTTTTTTAAGTTTTGCTTTTTATTTTTGTATATAATTTTTAAAACATTGTGATGTACTAAATGTGGAGATGTATTTAATTGATTCACTTAATTTGTATTATTTGAACATTTGAAAAGCGTAGTTATATTTTAAGTATCCATGAGTGTTTAAACACCATAAATTAATAGTTTCAGATTTTAAGTATTTGGTAGAGTTTTAAATGTTACATTTATCATACAGAAGATCTTCACCATTCTCTCTGATAATGTTATAAAGAAGTAAATGTTACGAAATAAGTGAACGGCAAAAATACAATTTAAGTTTTTATATATTGGATTTATGTGTAAAATTTTGTGTGAACAATATGTTATTTTTGCTCAGAGAAATCTTGAAAAGAGCTTTATACGTTATAGATTTATTTATACCATGTATAATGAGAAACTGGAAAAAATAAAGAAAAAAATTCTACACATAATCATGGAACTAAAGTAATGATATTATGCAACTCTCCTATGATATATATAATCTCAAAATTCTTAGAGACATTTTTACAAGAAATAGGCTAATGAAATATTATCTACAAAACTTGAAGAGACTTCAAAAATAGCTTTCTTTTTACAATGTTCATTAAATTAATATAAAAGCACAAAGGTATAATTTCTAATAATTTATTATAGGTATTTTATTCTGTTTCCCTTGCTTTGGTTTAGTAACATATAATTTAACAAATCTTTTCCCTTTTCAATGTACTTAAGTTTGTCTTATCTTTAGTTTAAACAACAACTTAGGCTTTAAGCAATTTTTCCTCTGTAAATGATACAGCCTGAAGACAAAGAAAGATGTTCACCTAGTGTACAAACTAACTCAATAGAGGGGCTCCATTAGGTTTAGGGAAGCATTCTTCTTTGTATAAGAAATACAAACAGTCATGTATACACTGGGAGTTGAAATACTGTGGCTATGGCAGAACGGATTTTAAAATTTAGATTCATATTTTAAATGAAATTTGTTAATTCTCAACCAACTTTTACCTAGTATACTTTCAGCAAAACGTGACTATATACCAAGGATATTTGGATATAATAATAAAGGAGATATCATAGCTTGTTTATTCAGAGAAGGATGTTTTCTAAACTTAAAATTGCAGATAAACTAGCTGAGCTTTTTAAAGGAAAGCACGTAATGAAGGAAAGTGCTTCACCCCCGTTAGTAGAAAAATCTCTGTGAATGTTTAATCACAAAGTTCACATTTCTTATTTTTATTTTTTTAATTAAAAAAATTTTTTTTACATCTTTATTGTAGTATAATTGCTTTACAATGTTGTGTTAGTTTCTGCTGTATAACAAAGTTAATCAGCTAAGTGGATGGAACTTTGGTTTGTATATATCTATACGTTGTCTGTAATGATCATGAGGGGTGTGGCATGCAGTTTATTAACCATCCCCATCCTCCATTCCATACCTCAGAGCTGAGGGACTGTCATTTTACCCCTTGAGGAAGTCCAATCTGCTGTAGAATTTTTTTTAAGTACCATGTGTATGTGATAACCATGAGGTTAATATGACCAGGGAAATTCAAAAGCTGAGGATATAAAAACATTGATGCAGGAACAGAAAGCATAAGACACATTTCTTTGCAGTGGGAAACTGAACGCACAAAGTTGAGAAGCAGCACCTTGGCAAGGAAATCTTTTGAATGCTTCTGGATTTTGAGAATTAAAGAGAGAAGAGCAGGAGTTGGAAACTTTGCAAATGTGGAATTGTATCAAATACAAAATTTGACTAATTTTCACCCTGGTAACTTTCTGGAAATCTGTAGTACTGCAAGGGAATTTCTTTCCATATCAATAGTAGAGTTATTTCTATAATGAGCAAGGGAGATACAATTTTAAATACATGCAATATGAGATTTCACTGTGCATTGTCTACATCAAATGAAATATGTAGACACAGAACATGCTGTACAAGAACGGTACAGCATATCTGACCTTCATACAGACAATTATGTCATAAGAGTTACAATAAGCTTTGAAGAAATCACTGGAAATTTTATGTACTTTGGCTTCTTGGTGGAAGTCTTACGTTATAGGAAAGAAGATCTTTTTCCCTCTGTCTCTTGACTCCAAAAGCAATTTGTAGTAAGCCTATGCATTTAAAGGAAACACGGTAACTCCTTATTGTTTTAGGGGGCCCAGTGATAAATGGTCAGAAATGTTGACTATTTTACTCACAAAAGACAAGAGAGACTTTGAACCAAGTGAAAAATTATGTTCCATTTATCATTGAGATGTGAGGATTAAGGGCCAACTGAGAAAATAAAAATAAGAACTTGTAAATATACAGAGTAAATACTGGTTATAGGTGCTAAATAAGTAGCCCAACTTTATCCATGCAAAATGAATGAAGTGCTTATGTCTAAAAAATTTAGCAATAGAAAGAAGAGAGATATTATGTACATTTTGAAATTATAAGTTTTCTAAAGGACACAGAAGAAGTTATTTTCTTTTAAGGAATTATCTGTGACTTCAGGGGACTCATTTTTAAATAGGAGAAGGTAAAAATTTTATATTTAAACTATCAATTGATATAAAGAGTGGCAACAAGTTTAAAATTTTTCTATTTTCTATTTCATATTACAGTTGACTCTCCATATTCATTGGTTCTGCATCTGCTAATTCAACCAACAGAGGATTGGAAATATTAAAAAAAATTCCAGAGAGTTCCAAAAAATAAAACTTAAATTTGCTGTGAGCAGGAAATAGTTATTTACATAGCATTTACATTATGTTTACAACTATTTACATAGCATTGACGTCATTTACATTGTATTAGGAATTATAAGTAATCTAGAGATCATTTAAAGTTAAGCATATGGGAGAATGTGTGTAGATTATATGCAAATATTATGCCATTTTATGTAAGAACTTGAGCATGCCTGGATTTTGGTATCTGGGGGGTGGAGTGGGGCTTGGGACAAGTACCCCTGGGGATACTGAAGGACAATTATATTCCACTTCTGTTAGTTTCTGGTTCAGATTTTATAACCCTGTCTGTTGCTACTTGAGTAACAGTATAACATGATTTATTGCAGAAGCCTCTTTAAACTATTATAATATTACTACTACTAATAAAAAAGGAATGCCTCTCTGATAGCATAAGGCCTCAAGTGGAGTTTCCATCTCACTGAGATGAGAGGAGCATTGATGGGCACAGGTCCTGATTCAAATACAGCAGAATAGAGGGAACCATTTAGGAGTAATGAGAATACTCTAATACTGGATTTTGGTGAATTATATATTTACAATGGGTGAATTTTATGTTATGTCAATTAAATCTCAATAATGTTGTTAAAAAGCTAATTTTGCAACGTTTCAGTACTCAATAGCTCTAGATTTTATGAAGCAAACCATCCAAAACAGTAAAATAACCACTGACAATCTTCTAAGTAGTTTTTAAGAAAGGAGTTTGGTATTGTGCTTTTTAAAATTTCCTCAAAAGGGACTTTACAGACTTTTAATACAAAAAAGCTTGAATCTCCAAAAGAAAATATGAACATTACAGATATATTCCACTCCATGGTCTCTCTCACTGCTTTTTCATCCCCATGTGTCAGATTTAATAAACTAAAATTTTCAAAGAAAACAGCAAACTCAAATCCCTGTCCTTAAAATTTCACTTTCCCTTAACTTCATTCACTATTTTCAAAATTCCCCAAATGGCATTCACTGATAATAAAAGTAAATGCATCTGTCAGCAAAAGAATATTTTAAAGACATGTTGCAGTGTAGTTTAAAATTTAGTAGACATTCTCTAAAAAGTGGATTCATTCATGTATAATAAAATCTACTATCTGATATTTATCTCATCTGTTTGTGTGTGTGTGTGTGTGAGACCTTGTATCCATTCTATTAGAATAGAAAAATAATATATGTTTTCTTATTAAATTAGAAAAGGTCACTTATCTGGGAATTCTATTTATACTAGATTCTGAGCCAACTTGTTGCCAATAAGAAGAATACTCTTGTTGATTCTCAATACTTATGTATGATGTTACTAACCTGAATATTTTTCTTTCTAAAATAAACATTGTTCAGCCAGTTTACTTATTTTCTCACAATTAACTAAACTTTTTTCAAAAAATAAGTGTGACTTTTAGAAAATGTAAGCTTGGACAGTATATCTTATCTAACACTTTACTTCCACATCTTTAAGATGGATATTAATTCCTGTTGTGATGATTAAATATTATATTAATATATCTAGCCCAATACCTGGAAAAATTGTAACTGTTCAATAAATACTTAGCTTTGCTTGGTTTTCTTTTTTGTCTGAAGGTTCTAGTTATATCTAGAAAAATAACCCTTTCTTATAGAATATGGTCTTTTAATAATATGTCTGAGGTTGGGTATTTTAAAGTAGGTGCACTTTGAATTTGAGGTTGAGTTAAATCTATCAAAAGTATTGCTCTACAGCATTCAACTCAACCTCAAATTCAAAGTGCACCTACTTTAAAATACCCAACCTCAGACATATTATTAAAAGACCATATGTGGAGAAAAGGGAACCCTCTTGCACTGTTGGTGGGAATGTAAATTTATACAGCCACTATGGAGAACAGTGTGGAAGTTCCTTAAAAAACTAAAAATAGAACTACCATACGACCCAGCAATCCCACTACTGGGCATATACCCAGAGAAAACCATAATTCAAAAAGAGTCATGTACCACAATGTGCATTGCAGCTCTATTTACAATAGCCAGGACATGGAAGCAACCTAAGTGTCCATCGACAGATGAATGGATAAAGAAGATGTGGCACATATATGCAATGGAATATTACTCAGCCATTAAAAGAAACAAAATTGAGTTATTTGTAGTGAGGTGGATGTACCTAGAGTCTGTCATACCGAGTGAAGTAAGTCAGAAAGAGAAAAAAAATACTGTATGCTAACACATATATATGGGATCTTAAAAAAAAAAGGTTCTGAAGAACAGGAATAAAGAAGACGACTTTATGGAGAATGGACTTGAGGACACAGGGAGGGGGAAGGGTAAGCTGGGACGAAGTGAGAGAGTGACATGGACATATATACACTACCAAATGTAAAATAGATAGCTAGTGGGAAGCAGCCACATAGCACAGGGAGATCAGCTCGGTGCTTTGCGACCACCTAGAGGGGTGGGATAGGGAGGGTGGGAGGGAGACACAAGAGGGAGGAGATATGGGGATATATGTATATGTAGAGCTGATTCACTTTGTTATACAGCAGAAACTAACACAACATTGTAAAGCAATTATACTCCAATAAAGATGTTTAAAAAAAAGAAGTATTGCTCTACCCTTGTAATGAAGTTAAAGAGTTTACCCAAGGACCACAGTGGATCAGTCTACAGTGTAGAGAATGGAATCACTTGAGGGAAAGGTATGCCCAGATCGAGGAAGAAAGCATTTCTTTTCACCACTCCTGTGTGATGCATAGCTGCCAGAAATAAATGAAATAATAATGAAATTGGATCAAAATCAACAAACAATATGGGTCAAATAATTTAGGACTATTGCCATACTGTGAGAAAAACTGGCGATACATTTTGATAAAAATATTATTGTGGGGTGTGTTATGATACAAAAAAGTGACACCACTGAATTCCTCGTGGGCTAAATAGACTCATTTTCCAGATGCTTGCTGAGCTCATTAACTTTCCAAACTGTCTTTGCTTATTCATTTGTTTTTCCTTCTATTTCTAGTTGCCCAGCTCCACATAGCAGGATACTCTTGGACACGAAGACTTCCCTCACCAGGTAAGCCCTCACCTACAAGTGAGCTCTGTACCGGTACTCTCCCCAACACTCCCAAATTTGGAGCTCTTATTAACTCTAACCTAAATAATTGTAATATTCTCCTTATCATTCTATGTCTAGTTTCTTCCTGTCTGCCCTTTTCCACATGAGACAATGTTGCAATTTCTGGAAATTACGTTAAAATACCACAGTATTCACAGTGATATGTGTGCATATTTTTGTGTTTGCAAATTAACTATGAACTACATATTCTGAAGCCCTTGTTCTAGAGTTTGATAAGGCAATAAATACTGCTACCTAAATCTTGACTAAAGAGACTTTTACTTCTCATAAGGCACGTTAAAAATGCTTTGTCATTGGATTGAATAGCAGTGTTCATGTTTTGCAATTGATAAAGATTATTTTCACACCTCTGCATTTGGGTGAGTGGAGGGTAGAATCTTCAGACTGTACATTAGGTTTGATCTTCCTTGCAGCCTCTGGAGGATTTATCACTGATCTGACTAGAAAGGTAGTTAATTCTGCTGTCAGAATATGTTGCATTTGTCTCACAATAAAGCCTTCAAGTAAAATTTTGAAGCAACAAAAGAAGAGAAAAGAAGAGAGACAAAAATCTTTGCAGGAGATGGGAAACAGGCTGTATGACTTTTTGTGGCAAAATTGGATACTTAACACTTTTATTATAATATATCACTAAGAAGGTCTAAAATTTCACTTACCTATAATTATCTGAGACATCAAAAGGAAGCTGACAATTGTTGAAAGCCAGAATGGCTTAAGTTGATGTAAACTTCATAAATGACAATTCTTATTATTTTTGATCCTTGATCAAATATATAAATGATATTTTTTATATAAATTCCTTTTTTTCTCCATCATGTTCAAGATTCTGTACATTTTTAATTTTTAAAAATTGTTTGCTTCTTACCTCTTTGTTCATTCATAGGAAAACCCTTGGATAAATTTATTAATATGTTTATCACAATTTCACTTAGAGTAAAAGCTTAATGTCTTGAGAACATTTGACTCCATCCACAAAACTTAATATTTAAAGTACGATTCCTCTGAAGAAATTTCCAAGCTAACCACAGCAAAATTCAGCAGGACACTGAACTGTCTCCATTCTCCTCAAACATGTATGTGCCTCTTCATTCCTAACAAATAGGTAAGAAAAACTAATATATTAACCAGGCTCAAGTAATTTGGTATCAACTTTATCATTTCTACTGAAAATTATTTTTAACACACTATATTCTACCATTTATTTTATCTTCTGTGTCTCTTTCCAAACACACCTTAACTCTTGTTTTATAAACAAACAAAACCCCTCTTGTCTCTAAGAGTCTTATTTTACCACTTTGTTTAATAAAATGATGGTGATAATAATGAGATGATGACAATAATTACTAATACCTAGGTAGTTTTAAATTTTTATGAATATAGTAACTAATTTGATTTATCAACACTCTAGGGTAAGTACCCATTTTGTAGATAAAGTAAATTATGCTAAGTGGTATTAAGTTACTTGGCAAAGATCACACAGGAGAGCAGATTTAGGATCAGGAACTCTGGCTTCACATACTTTAGTGTTACCAAATAAAACTCAAAAATCAACATTATTGGAATAGTTTTATATGACCTGGTTATAAAATTTCTACCTCAGAACTTTTGTCATCCTGTCGTCCCCTAATTACATGTAGCTTCTTCTTCCTTTGAACACACATAAGAATTTTCTCTCTCTTGTAACACTTGATATTTTACTTTTTAAATTTCTTTCATCATTCACATTCTTGGCACCATCATAATATTTCCACCTCTTTAACATACATACTTGAAACATAATTAGTTCCCTTGGGTTAGTAACTCTGAAGAGTGCCCTTGGGAGTTAGGTCATAATTATAAATTTCAGACCAAGAAAGGAGCAGACATGGCAAATAGAAAATTGAAGCAGGCACAGATATCCTCTTGCCTGAGAGTAAATCATGGTTTCAAGAGTACGTGATGAGGGAAGAAAGGTTTTACTCTGCATAGATAGCATCAGCACGGTTCTAGAAGAGTTAAATACAAGGGTGTCAGTGGAGACAGGTAGGATGTTATTTGATATAACACAATAGACAGTGCAGGGACAGCCAGACAGATAGGTTCAGACTTAACATCACGGGCATTTGTCCACTAGGTGGGAGGGCTTAAGTCACATGTCATTAGTTCAGAGTTCAGAGTTTTCCAAGAGATAGTCAGGAACACAATTCAAGTTAGAATGGGTGCCTGAGCAAATTTTTTTTTTTTTTTTTTTTTTGCGGTATGCGGGCCTCTCACTACCGTGGCCTCTCCCGTTGCGGAGCACAGGCTCCAGATGCGCAGGCTCAGCAGCCATGGCTCACGGGCCCAGCCGCTCTGCGGCATGTGGGATCCTCCCGGACCGGGGCACGAACCCGTGTCCCCTTCATCGGCAGGCGGACGCTCAACCACTGCGCCGCCAGGGAAGCCCTGCCTGAGCAAATTTTAAGAGTAATAACTTAAATGAGGTTTTCTCTCACACAATTAAATGGCTAACAACAAAACAAAGCCTAAGAACAATTACCAGAATCAGGAAACAAAGACATCCTGAACGTCTGCAAGGATGACTTAGTATTTCACCTGAGGTAGCAACCTAAGGCTTCTTAATTCCTTCTGACTGAAGTCAGCCTTGAGTCAAGATAGCCTTCCAGGGCCTAGGGGTTGGACTGACCCAGGGTTACCTAATAAAGTCTCAAGTGGCAGCGCAGAAGAGCTTTCAGAGGTAGAGTGTATCAGATCCCTTAGAAAATATATTTTTCTCCGTAATGCTTTAAAATGGCACCTGAGATACTGCAAAGATTTCTTTTCAGGTTGAATTACATTAACTTGAATCCTTAAAAAGTAGATATCATTGAGGATAAGCTTGGAAGAATATCTTCCCTTTTATTACAGTTCCTTTCTAATGCATTTTTTCTTTCGCATTTTATTAAATATGAGCCTGCACTAAAATACTTTCTGATCTTCACTTCCTATGCTTTTGAACACCTCAATTCTACTTCATCTTCCCCCTAAGGTTCCAGCCTCAATTCTTCTCACATATTAAGCAAAGTGAAATTGACATTAAAGCCAGGGAAACACATCCTGCTTCATTCATACTTAGTATTTCTATGCTTACAGTCAGAAAAAAAAATAATGTACATGAACAACAGCATCTTTTACTCTTTCTAATGCACCCACTGAAGTTATTGCTATATCTTTTTTTTTTTTTTTTTTTTTTTTTTTTGCGGTACGCGGGCCTCTCACTGCTGCGGCCTCTCCCACTGCAGAGCACAGGCTCCGGACGCGCAGACCCAGCGGCCACGGCCCGCGGGCCCAGCCGCCCTGCGGCATGCGGGATCCTCCCAGACCGGGGCACGAACCCACGTCCCCTGCATCGGCAGGCGTACTCTCAACCACTGCGCCACCAGGGAAGCCCGCTATATCTTTTTTTTTAACATACTGAGCAAGCTCTTTAATTTAAAATCTCATTGTTTTGATCTGCTATTGGTTGAATCTGTGAGTGTGCAACCCAAGGCCCACTGTATGTAATTCTCCGGCTATATATATTTTTCTCCATCTTAAGTTCCCCATCTACTTACAAAGATTCTATTTCTTTTGATCTTTTCCCCTAAAAAAATGAAAACCAAATGAGCTAAATACACCTTGAGGTTTTTCTTAGAAAAAAGAAAAAGCACATCATGGCACAATAATCTCTTAGAAATACTAGTCCAGAAAGAAGATCTACAGATCTACAGAAGTTGTATTTAAACTCCAATCTGGAACAAAGTTGAATCTTTTTTTTTTTTTTTTTTTTTTTTTTTGCGGTACACGGGCCTCTCACTGTTGTGGCCTCTCCCGTTGTGGAGCACAGGCTCCGGACGTGCAGGCTCAGCGGCCTTGGCTCACGGGCCCAGCCGCTCTGCGGCATGTGGGATCTTCCTGGACCGGGACACAAACCCGTGTCCCCTGCATTGGCAGGCGGACTCTCAACCACTGCGCCACCAGGGAAGCCCCAAAATTGAATCTTATACTTAAAGTTTTCCTAAAGCAAAAAAAAAAAAAAGACGTGAAAATTTTGATAGGGTCTTTTTGTGTTTGATTACAAGATCTGTACCAGATAGTTGAATTTATTATTATTACCTCAGGTAGGAAAACTATATAAATAAAATAAGGAGGGGGATACTAGGAGAAGATTAATATAACCCAGCCATGCCCAATTTTTAAAAATAACCTTCATAGCAGAAGGTTAACCTTCATAGCAGAAGGTTAACCTTCATAGCAGAAGGTTTTGATGAAGGCACCAAGAATACACAATAGGGAAAGGATAATCTCTTCAATAGATGGTGTTGGGAAAACTGGATCCACAATAAAAGAATGAAATTGGACCCTTACATCTTTATTTTATGCACACAAATCAACTCAAAATGTATTAAAGACTTAAACGTAAGACCTGAAACCATAAAACACCTAGAGGAAAACATAGGGAAAAAGCTCCTTGAAACTGATCTTGGCAATGATATTTTGGATATGACACAAAAAGCAAAAATATACAAATGAAACTACATTAAATTAAAAAGCTTCTGTACCACAAAGAAAACCATCAACAGAATGAAAACACAACATACAGAATGGAAGAAAATATTTGCAAACTATATTTCTGATAAGGAGTTTGTATTCAAAAATATAAAGAGCTTTTATAAGTAATCATATTATAACTGAAAATAGTTAACTACATATATGCCACAAGGATAAAGACTTTCAAATATAGCTAAATTTGTATAAGCCTAAATAGATGCCTATATATTGAGGAGCACAGAATGAAAAATGATGCTTTTTTAGTATGAATATAAGGTGTTTGATATACTTAATTCTCTAAAAAATTATTTCAGTAGGAAAAGACATTTTCTTTTTATTTATTTGACACAGTGAACAACAGAAAATCATTTTTTGGTGGGTGCTACAGAGTCGGTTGCATTTCAAAGACAGAAATTCTATGGTCTCGTTTGTGTGTTTTTACACCACTATGATTCTTCAAACTGCTTAGAAATGTTTTAAAAATAAACCATTAGTTATTGGTATGAAGAAACACATGTTTTCCTTTTTTCTAATTCATAACCAGCTTCTATCACACAATTGATTTTTGTGGAAGAAGTTTACTGCCGAGTAAGCCAGCTTTGGTATAGTGGAACAGTTTGAACACTGTTCTCCATTTCAATCCACTTTGCAATACATATATTTCCCACTGCTAGGGAAATTCTAGTTTTTACATTCATTTTTTTAAGCAAGAAAAGGGTTGTGACATTTAAAACATTCTAGATGTAGATCTAAATAATTACTTTAAGTTGAATAATAACTTGAAGTGAAACCACATTTTCTGCAGCATTGACTAATCATATGGAATGATGTGATATACAAATAATTTGTAAATCACTCTATTAGAAGCTTGTTTCTTAACAAATTTCTCCCTGATTCCAGAAAAGCTTGTTAGAAAAAAAACACAACTCAGTCTAACATCCTTTGCATTTGGCACAATGAATTCAAAAAAATGATATGACATAATTGTATTCTTAGGTAATTAATCTTTTAAATTAGCCTTATTGTTTAGAGCAATTGCATAGAACATCATATGAGGAAATAATATTTGAGGTTTAAGCAAATTTTAAAATATCAGTATCATAGAAAATTGATCCATAATGTGTGTAACAGTATTTGTATGTTGAATTGTTAATAGGGCATATTTAAGTATTTTCTCTATACAGTGAAATAGGAAGACAATCATGAACAACAACAGTAGATGTAAGCGAAACTAGACTTTGCAAAGTTAAGATTTTTAAAAAGCATATGTCACGAACATGGGCAAATGCAAATATATTGTAAATAGTTCTATTCATTTATTGTAAATAAAACATAAACCTTAATTTAAATAATTAATTTTATATGAATTGTGGATATATACACTCCCTCTACATATTTATACACACACACACACATTTCTGTTAAGGTCAGGGAGCAAAAACTGAGTAAAAAGAAGAAAGGTATATTAATAAACGAACAACCCAATCAAAAAATGGACAGAAGATGTCAAAAGACATTTCTCCAAAGAAGACATACAGATGGCCAAAAAGCACATGAAACGATGCTCAACATCACTAATTATTAGAGAAATGCAAATCAAAACTACAGTGAGGTACCACCTCACACAGGTCAGAATGTCTATCATCAAAAAATCTACAAACAGTAATTGCTGGAGAGGGTGTGGAGAAAAGGGAACCCTCCTCCACTGTTGGTGGGAATGTAAATTGGTATAGTCACTGTGGAAAATAGTATGGAGGTTCCTTAAAAACTAAAAATAGAACTACCATATGATCCAGCAATCCCACTCCTGGGCTTATATCTGGAGAAAACCATAATTCGAAAAGATACATGCACGCCAGTGTTCATTGCAACACTATATACAATAGCCAGGACATGGAAGCAACCTAAATGTCCATTAACAGAGGAATGGATAAAGAAGGAGTGGTACCTATATACAATGGAATATTACTCAGCCATAAAAAAGAACAAAATAATTCCATTTGCAGAAACATGGATGGAACTAGAGAGATGATCATACTAAGTGAAGTAAGCCGGACAGAGAAAGAAAAATATCATATGATATTGCTTATTTGTGGAATCTAAAAAAATATTGCTTATTTGTGGAATCTAAAACTTATCTACAAAACAGAAATAGAGTTACAGATGTAGAAAACAACTGTATTGTTACCAGGGGCTAAGGGGGGGTGGTAAATTGGCAAACTGGAATTGACATATATACACTACTATATATAAAACAGATGACTAATAAGAACCTACTGTATAGCACAGGGAACTCTACTCAGTACTCCGTAATGGCCTATATGGGAAAAGAATCTAAGAAAGAGTGGATATATGTATATGTATAACTGATTCACTTTGCTATACACTTGAAACTATCACAACATGGTAAATAAACTATACTCAAATTTAAAAAATGAAAAAAAAAGGTAATGGAAGTTCTTCATTAAGCTGAGTTTGTTTTTTAAATATTAATACACTTATATAATTTTTGAACTCCCTATCTTCCTGTTTCTATTATCCCAGTTGCAAGCATACCTCTCTTTATTTTTAGTATACATTATAATGTCAAGCCTATTTTATAATATATATGTCAAGGTGAGTTTTTAAAATTTATTCTATTTTATATCATTTTAGGCCTTTTTCATATACAATTATTCCCCTTAATTTACCATCATGTTAACTCTTCTCCTAATCATATATTTCAAATTATGTCAGTAAAATTCTCAAAATTTTAGGTGTCCTTTTGCAGGTGTCATTGTCTTATCAAGATGTGACACACAATTTCAAATTTGCTTCACAGTGAAGAAAAATAGAAAATTTGTTGCATTAAAATATACGATTCACAACCACATTCTAGATCAATTATGTTTCTTGGTTAAATTCAATAGTTAGTGTCTCTGAAAGTGGATATTATTAGCAATATACCAAGGAAGTAAAACTAGATGAGGATTTGGAGTTTTAGTTTTAGGATTAGGCAGGACTTTCCTAATGTGTAAGAAACAGGAAATAGTACAGGTAAGTTTGTAATGATACAATCTGGTCATTTCACTTCTACTGTGATGAATGGCCTGCATATCTCATTCAGGTCCTTTTGCTACTTTCACAAGTTATGAAGTCCTGGGAGAAAGAGAGTCTGCTTGGTCAAGCAAGTATGGGTCAATACAGCTCACCTGTACTGGGGATGCTGGAGAGAGGAAAAATGGATCCTGTAAGCCAGAGCTATTTTCCTACCAATACTGTACACAATAGAACAGAGAACATCCCCCAAAAGGAAACTGGCAAATGCATAATACACAACCTAAATATGCCACAGTTAGAAATTCAAATAGTTGAATAAAATTCAGTCACATTTGCAAATATTCAGAGTTTTTAGAAAACTGAATAAATATCTTTAAGAGGTGTCAATAGATATTATTCAAGGCAGTGCATGTGTAAACATTAAATTTGAGTTCAGGTATCACTCAAGTGGATAGTTTTTATCAATAAAATGGAAGAAACGAATAACTGAATATTTGGAAGAGAAGTGAAGTTACAATATTCTTGGTAGGTTAATTCTGGAGCTGTCTCTACAACCGCAGCCAGATTAGCTGTATCAAAGCATTGCCTGAATTTGAATTTGAATTTCATATTACAAGAGGATGCACTGCATGACTAGAATTACTAGGTCCCTACTGAGTGGTGCTATCATGTAGACAAGTAGCAAAAAGAAAAGATTATTCTGCCCTATCCAATTGTGATGTGCTCGAATAGGTCTGGTCTTTGTTATACAGATAAGATTGGGACTTGATAGACTCAGCAAAGTAGAGAGTTGAAATGTTATCCTGAAAATTTCTACTGAAATAGAATACTAAATTAGATTAGGAACCAAAACCTAATTTAGGACTGAAAAAACAGAATTGGAAATCTGTTTTGTTCATGTTTATCAGATAATTATAGAACGTTTCTTTCACTTAAGGCTACACTCATTTTTTTCTTGGGACTCAATTTAATGGTGACAGTATGGTGGCAAAAATGCAATTAGGTTTTTGATGAAGCATCTTAGGGTGGACTGGTTTACAAACACTTACTGTTCATTGTGTGAAGAGCAATGCATTAGGTCCTTGGAGAGGGTGTTCCAGCAAGGGAAGATGCAAAAACATAAAAATAGATGTAGTAACAATTTCATTATAATTAAAGATTAGATATTAGATTGTTTCCAGCCAGAAGTATTAGTTTGCTCACATCCACTTTTATTTCATTGTCACCTAAAAGTTTATTTGATAGAATATTTATGAATGACACCACAAAAAGAAATTTTTTGGATTATATTGTCTACTGATAACAGTGTATATATTCTCTTTTATGGAACATTTACTATGTTAAAACATACTGCTAAATGATCTGTGTTAAGAAGTGTGAGGTAAGGGAAATGTAAAAGTTAGGGTGCTGCCTTCCAGAATCGAAATGTATTATAGATAAATTGTGCCGATTTGGAAATCAAGTGAAAACTTTTACATATATTACCTACTGTAGGCTCATTTAAAAATCAGCACAATAAAAAGACAAAAACAATTCTGGAAAACAATTAATGATGAACTAATATGTATAATCAGTATTTAAAAAAATATTTTTAGGAAATATGAGCTTTCCAGTCCCACTTAAAAAAGAAGAAAAGATAAACTTTAATGGGAGTATGTATGCTTATTAATTCAGTCAACAAATATTCAACAAATGTCATTTATAACTTTCTTCCAAACTGTTGCTAGTGTGATGGATAATGCAAGATGAATAAAAATGGCTTCAAATGCTCCACATAGAAGAAAATACTCAGGTTTATCTCTCTCTGTGTATAACTTACAAAAAAAAATTTAAGGATGTTGTACATTGTGTAATAGTTATGTTTATTTTTCATTGCCTTCTAAGAACCTATTGTAAATGAGTTTTTAATAAGCAAAAAAAAAATTACTTAGTGTCACTAATGAAAAACTGTACTTTTTTAGAGCAAAACATTCTGATGTTATTGGAGTCTATCTTTTGGACATTTTTAAGTTTAGTTGGTAAATGAGAAGTACTCCCAGTTTTTTGTTTTTTTTTTTTTAAGAACTTTTCTGTATTATAAATTGAATCCTAACTGGCATATTTTTGATCCAACTATTTCTGCATTTTTAGCTGTTGGTTTTGGATTTCTCTGGATTTTCATAGATATTAAACTAAGAAGATATTAAACAAGCTTCAGCAAGACCTACTAGCTCTGTTGACTTCAATAATTGCTTCACTTTACCCCCTAATAGTTAAATTAACTGAAAAGTGTTGTAATGTATGTCTGCTTTTTTTTTTCAAATTAGCATGCATTTTTAATTTGGATTTGTCACACATGATTTTATTTGTTTTATATTTTACTTTTTTCTCACGATCAAATGGTCACTTTGCAGGTTTTCATATACTGTTTCCAAAGAATGTCAGAACACCTGTTATCATGTATACTAGTTGTCTATTGCTGTGATTACCTCACAGATTACCTCAAAAGTTAGTGGCTTAAAACAAAATGCCTTTATTATCTCATAGTTTCTGTGGGTCACGTGACAGCAGAGTGTCTCTGGTTTGGGGCTCACACCAGGCTGCAGACTCGAACAAGGAAGGATCCAGTTTCACTGAAGTGGCAGTTGACAGAACTCAGGTCAATCCTTGCTTTTTGATGAGATTCAGCTCTTTGCTGTCCTTGTTTTTCTATAATTGTATAATACTACCTGCAACATGGCAGTTTGCTTCCTCCAGAGTGAGGTGAGGGAGAGAGGGATAAAGAGAAAGGGAAAGAGGAAGGGTGGAAGGTGGGTGAAGCAAAAGGAAAGCAGTAGTCCTTTAAAATTTAATTTAAAATGACATTTCATTACTTTTGCCATATTCTCTTGATTAGAAGCAAGTAACCAGGTCCAGTCCACAATCAAGAAGAGACAATCACACAAGTTCATGAATAAGAGGAGGCTGGGTCATTGTGAGCGATTTTACAGGTTGTCCATCACAACATGATAACAACAAATGTGTACTTTTTAAAGAATTATGTGAACCAACATTGTACACATAGATGGATTTTAAGCATCAACATTTTATACCTAAATCTACTGGCCAACAACAGGAATAGCTTAACACACAATAAAGAAAATAAGTAAAGTTAAGAAATCTTCAGGTGCCCTGCTTTTCCCTGTGAAGAGTGTCTGTTATTATTGATGAGAAATAGGTTGGGTTTTAGGTCTTCAGCCGTTAGCTGATTTTTTTTTTTTTTTTTGCCAAAATTTTACCTCCATCTCAAGAAAGAGGTTGTTTATTATCTAGAATCTTGATGATTAAGAGAAATGGTGAGAAATGTTCTAAATCTAAAAATGTTGGTTGGACAAAGTGTAATAACATCAAGAACAATGGGTTAATTTACCAGACTGGTGACAGAATTCTGCTTCATAATCCTAATTCATGAACTTTCCTAACCACTCAGATCACAGATTTGCCAAATTCTGAGACATGAATATTTTAAAATTAGTCTCTTGCACTTTCTCTAAGACAAGCAGTCTAAATGCTCTGACATTTAAATGTCTTTATTATTGAATTTAATGTCATGATATTATTTTCTCTATGTATTTCATCTTTGAAGATTTATAGAATATAGTTTAAAAAGTTATAGGTAGGAGAATGGACACATCAATGCATGGTTTGTAGGAATGTAGGTGAATGTCTGTGTACTGACTTGAAATGGTTTCCCAGATATATATTTTCACAGAAGATAACTAAAGTGCAGAGCTTTTTAAGTATTTTATAATTTCATGTTTACAAATACTTATATATGTAAATATTTGTATATGTATAAATCTAAAAATAATATGGAAGTATTGGGTTGGTCAAAAAGTTCAGACAGGTTTTTCCATAAGATGTTACAAAAAAAACCCAAATGAACTTATTGGCCAACCCAATTGTTGCCTTGTATACAAGGGCATCAAGTTTCAAGGAGAGGTTTATTTTTCACTGAATATTCTTGCATATTTTTTATTTTTATCACTTTCTTGTATTAAAAAAATCAAAGTAAAACAGTAATAAAATAAATATAAATAAATTAATAGATGACTACATGATTATTGTAGAAAAATTATGTTAACTATATTTCTTGGCAAAATTTACAATTTTTATTAAACGTTGACAATTATGATAACACCTGTTAAAGAAATTGATCAATTATTTTATAAATTTAAGAGACAATTTTTTTCTTCATGCATTTGCTATAATAACACACCAATTCATGATTACACTGAAAATATTTTTATTAAACTACTTGGTGACTAATAAAAATATTTTCATTTTTGCACGTATTCATAAAAAGTAACCATTTGAAAATTTTCCTTGTCTAATATGCAAATCTACATAAGTGAAGATTTGCTTCTTTTTTATTAACATTCATGTAAATATTATATATTTTGCTTATAGCTCTTTTAATATATCCTCTGACCTTTAACAGAAATATTTCTTTACAAAGAATTCTTGAGCATTACATTTCACGGTCTCATAACATAATGTCATTAGAAAATATAATTCATTCTTTGGACAGAACTGAGAGATTTCTACCTTTCTTGGCTACATATTAACAGATTTTTCTCTTAAAAATGTAGAAAAACATAACCATGGGATGTCTCTAAGGATTTATATTTAAATTATAATTTAATATCCTCAAGTCAGTGAGGTTTGCTTCTAATATTTTATATTATGGCTTTGTTATTTAAAATTGTAATCTTTTGCTATTCATATGCAATTTTATTAAAGATAACTATTTTTCACTTAACAGAACTAAGATAACCCATTCTAGGAAGATTTAGATCAAATCCGTTTTATTTTTTGCAGTGAATTTCTTTAATCTGTCTCTCATGCTGAGTGGTAGATGGCATTCATGGCCCCATTTCTTCAACACTTTGCTATGCTTTTTCAGTGTCTCCCCATTCTGATATTTGAGTAATGTGATTTGATTTGATTTGGCCTACAGAATAAGATGGAAATAACAGCTTATCTGTCCTGTGCCCAGGGCCAAAATGGCATTGTTTCTGTTTCCCTTCTCATTGTTTGGTCACCTCCAAGAGAAGCGTATGCCCAGACTAGCCAGGTGGTCTTAGGAGGAAGGTGAGAGAAGCAGCACGGCCTCAGGTAAGCTCCCTCATCCCAGCCTCAGCTCAAGCAAGCATGTCTGTGATCAGCAGGGCCCCCCCGCACAAAATCCTCAAATACATGAAAATAAATGCTTATTGTTGTACACTACTGAGTATTGAGGGCTTCTTTTCTAAAACAGAACTTAATTTTTAGAGCTGTTTTAGGGTCTTAGCAAAATTGAGCAGAAAGCACAGAGAGTTCCCATGTGTCCCCAGCTCCCACATATGCAGCCTCTCCACTGTCAACATCCTGCAGCACCAAGTGGTGTATGTGTTGTTATTGATGAACCTACATGGACACTTCATTATTACCCAAAGTCCATAGTTTTCATCAGGGTTTACTCTTGGTTTTGTATATTCTATGGGTTTTGATAGATGTAAAATGACAAAAGAGAAATTTTGAGTTAATTTTTATAAAAAATGTAAGGCCTGTGTCTGGGTTAATTGTTCTATATGCAGATATCCAGTGATTCCAGCACCATTTGTTGAAGAGACTATTGTTTATATGTTGACAATAAAAAAATCTTCAGAGTAAATATCTGGAGAAAATTATTTTTTAATTAGTGAGATTTTAAAATATGAATCCTACTTCTTTTGAACCTAGTAGAGATGAAAAATTGAATAGGATGAAATAAATAAATATCAAAGAAATTATGCAAGAAATTAATAGCAATAAACATATTCACCTAAGAGGATATTTCTGAAAGAAATAATCTTTTGAGCAAGTGTGTCAAGGTAGATGTTGAGTATTTGTAAAGTTTTTCTTGTTTGTTTTTTTTTAAACTGACATGATAGGAGATCTTGACTCAAAGAGTTAAAGTTTCAATGAAGTTATGTGTACAATAGCTACCAAGACACTGAAAATAAGGTACACAAGTCACTCAGATGTTTTTTCTGCCACCATCGTTTCTAAGACTTCTACCTTAATCCAAAAAATATAATAAACTAACATTGGCATCCCAGGAGGACACTGGGAGAAGCCAAGAGCCACATTGTAGGTTTACTCAGTTTACTCAGTCTATGGAATCACCTAAGAGATGAAGAACTAAGGCCTGCCAATAGCCACACACATGAGCTTGGAAGTGGATTATTGAGTCCCAGTGAAGGTTCATATAAAGCCAGCCCCAGCTGAAAGCTTAACAGCAACCTGCTGAGAGCCCCTGGGCCTGAACCACCCAGATAAATTGCTCCTGGATTCCTGACCCACCAAAATCTGTGAGACAAAAATGTCCAGTTTTTAAGCTGCTAAATGTTGTGGTGATGTGTTATTTAACAATGGTAATGAATATGCTGGTAATTAGAAACTTAGTTCAACTCTTCCTTTTATTTTATTGTTAATCTATCATTTACTTGATATACTTGTTCAAAATGTACAGAATTGTAATCCAAAAGCATGGACTATTATTTTTGATTCACAAATTAATTGATCAAATACTACATATTTTCAATATTTGTTTAAGAAAAAAGAGCCTGCTTGTTTCTATCTTGTATGTAATTTTCCACCTGATGTATAAACATCAGGGGAGAGGACCTTTGGCAAACCCTCTCAAAAGCAAATGAGGAAAATATACCTGAAAAAACACCAGACAAATATGGCAATTATTGAATAAATCAGTAGACATTAAAACATTGAGTTCATTATTATATTCCAAACATCACAATGATATCTTATATTGAACAGGCATTTTCTTTTGCTCTGAAACGCTTCACTTTATATAACGGAGAATTTTTTGCTTCAGAAACACTGATTATTCCATTGTGAGCTGTAGTATTTTCAAAAGATAAAAGATGAGAAAAAAATCTTTAAAGAAACGAGATTTAAATGTAGATGGCACCATATAGGAATCCCATGCTGTAAAATACACAAGAAAAAAAAGGGTGAAATTGCTGTTTGTAGGAATAAAATAGTAGCATTTTATGGGTTGGGGAAGTTTTATGATACTACCTAATGATTTTCTTTGCTTGGCCAGTGTACGAACGCTTCGGCATCCGTAGGTTTTCCACGTCTAAATTGCTCGTCTCCTTGTTTACGTGGCTTTCCTCCAGTTATTTTATGAACCTCAGGCTTATTCGATTTCACTGTTGAAAATGCCGTTTCCTCAGATTTAAGGTGGCCTGCGTCACCTCAGTGATGGATCATTCCTCAGGGTGCATCATTTCTTTCATGCTGTGCTTCTATTTAATGACTGAGTCCATGTATCACCAAATACAGCGGTGAGTTGGCAACTACATATTTTGTCTATTTCATTTATGGCCCAAGAAGGCATCCTGAATGTCTAACTCCACCACAACCAAAGTTACTTAAAGAGAAGGAACTGAAAGCCGGGGAATTTAAAGAGTTTCTCCAAGATCTCTCTGCTCTCTGTTAAATGTGGCTTGCTTTACTCTTAAGATACACTGGGTAAATTCACAGCTAAAATTAATATAGGTAAGACCCCCAAATTATCTACATCGACTATATTAAACAAAAAATGTGTAAACATGTAAAAATTGTATCTTTAAAAATCCCAAAATTAATTGACATGGGAAGACAATGTAGAAAAAAATTACCTAAAAATCTTAATTCTTAGATCTAAAAACAGAGCCCCAGAGGTATTAAGTGAGTGAACTGGCATCACACAGCTGGTGGAAATTCTGGAATTATCATCTTAATACATTCACGTAAGAAGGCATAACAGGACTTTTTAATTCAATTTCTTGAATTTCTAAATTTTTCTAGTAGCCTCTCTGTCATAATTATATATCTAAGTATAAAGCAAAAATAACTAACCTATTATTCCATTACAAATCTATTTTTTCAGAAAGAAAAAAGAAGATAACCTATATTTTGATTATAATAAGAAATGTTAAACTTTCTTTATAAGGCTCTTTTTCAAACAAAAAAATTGGGAAAGGTACCAATGAATTCTAATAAAGTAAATATTAACTTTAAAAATATTTTCAATGATCTAAGTTATTAACTTAAAAAATTTGTTCTGTGGCCTGTGTTAGCAGGGTATGAAGCAGTTAGTGCATTTTAGAGTAAGTTATTTGTGATTTTAACATGGCAAGAAAAGTACTATTAGCAATTTCCACAAGATGTAAAGGAGATGATCTTGATATGATTATATAGAAAATTGCTCAACATGTCTTGTGCTTTAAGCAGAAAAGCACCGTGCAAGTAATCATTTAAGACCTCAAGATGAGATCCAAGGACACAAAAGACATATAAACATACCCTCAGTTCCTGCCAAAGATGGGAATTGATGTGATCCAAATAATGATGCAGAAGTAACATGGTGTAACAAGGAAAGACATTAACTGAAATAAGCAACAATGGTGAGAGAGATGGAAAGAACGTAAGTGTGAGTTTTGATTCATTTTCAGTTTGTAGATGGGCCAAATCTTTTCAAGTTTATGATTTATTAAACATTTGAGGGATCAGAGGACTCAGAAACAGTATTATTTCTAAGTGTCAACACTAGCTGCATTTTTAATGTTTATTTTCAATGATACTCTTTCATTTATCTCTCTTTTGTCTCTTTTTATTCTCTTTGATTTTCATTCTTCTTCCCTCTCTATCTCCCTCCCTTCCCTCCTTCTTTCCTTCCTTCCTTCCATGTATAATTGCCATCATTTCTTTTTTCTTCTTCTTATCCTTCTTTCTTTCATACACCCCTATTTGAGACGATTCAGTCATTTTTACCAATGTAAAAGTGTCTGCCCAACTAATGCCCAGGTCTCATACACAGACACCATTCAACAATGGATATTCCTCAAATTCTCAGCATGCTTATTTATTGGTATCCATCTTAGGGTTGCTAGATAAAATACAGCATGACAGTTAATTTTGAATTTTATATACAAAACAAATCGATTTTTAGTAGAAATATATTTCATGTAATATAATTTGACATTCTTTATTTTTATTTGCTAATCTGGCAACACTAGTTTACTTAATAAATAAATTAACTGTCATGTGAAATAATAATAATAGTAAAAATCCACAAATCCAGTCACATGCTTTTTGTCCTCATACATCTGAGTTTTCTGGAGTAGTGTAAATTAAGAACACGAGCTTTAAATCCAGATAGTTCTGAGTTTGAATCATAATTGTGCGATTCTGATCGAATCACTTCACCTCTCCAGGCTTGTTTTTCTCATTTAAAAAACAACAGTAATAATAGTAAAAGCTTCAGAAACTTGTTACGAAAATTAAATGGTATTATATGTAAAGTAAGTGGCAAAGGTAGTTCTTGTTTGTAAGATGCTTATTTCAAAAATGAAATTAAGTGTTTAAAATTCCACCAAGATGCTAGAATACATACCTTCTCTCTCTCTTAAAAATACACCCATTTATTTCAGATTCACGGGATATAACATAAGACCATTCATTCATTTGTTTATATACGAGGTACGTCTGTCACTTATAGAGGAAGTGAGGAGGTCATGTACAGAGCTTACAAAATTGCAAGTCAGAACTTGGAGCACTAAGAGATAGTTTGAAAATACACTGTAGCAAAACAGACCAACCTGAGCCAAGATTAAATTCATCGTTAAGTATTGAACTGTCAGTCAGGCCAACTGGCAAGTATGACAAAATACAGAAATACTGCTTGTCAAGGACAGTAGAAAACAGTTTACTTACGAAGTATTCATCCAGAACCTACTGCAAACCAAGATTTTACTCTGGTCAGTCTAGGTAAGGTCCCGGTTTCAAGGAATTCACAATACAGTCTTAGGGAAAAGAAACCTGAACAATCATTTTAAAACAATGCAGTAAATATAAAGATAGAAACGGCATTATTCTCAAATTACAAGGGTAACTTCTGAAGAAAGTGATCGCTGACTTTAGACTTTAAAATTAGCAGAAATAAATGGGAGAGAGGAAGATAAAGAAAACATAGACACCATGAGTGAAGGGTCAATTGCGTGGGTCCATGTTGCTATAAGCAATTAAATACCTCTAATGCTAAAATGTGATGGAGGAAGCATCAGGAGATAAGGAGAGAATCTACTATGTTCAAAGCAATTACCAACATATGTATTTTTTAAGAACTCATTAAGATCTGGATATAAATAACAATTTTGCCATTTTGGGCAATTTTCCAGCCATTGAAGACTCCATGTAGGAAAAGAGAAAAAATGTGGTTAGAATGCATGTAAAACAAGAAGCACTTTATGCTCTAGGGGTGGGAATAGATGATGTCACACATGTCAGTGGTGACTCACAGAATCACAGGTTTTAAAGTGTTGAGATTTGCCTGGGATATCCACAGAATATATATGAAACTGACATTCAGATTTAACATCTGAGGGTTAAGGGATGAAGCCTTACAGAACAAGCTAGTTAGGAGAAAATTTAGTAAATTAAGAGATCGTTGAAATCCTGAAAATAGATAAGAATCGTTCCACCTCCTTCTCCCAAGAAAACATGTAAAGGCAAAGGGGAAAATTCAATAGATTGAAAAAACTTTTAGGGAACTCATACTTTTGAAACTGTGCTAAACTTTTTCTCTTTCCCTTCTCTCCTGTGCCTGAAACATTCAATCTTTTAAATAGGGGAAAGCATGTAGGCATCTTGGGGAGGAGGGAAGGAGTGGGGAGGGGAGGGGAGCTGGCGGCCTGAGCAGAGTGAGTGAGACCTAGCCTGGCCTGGGGTCCCAGAGCCGAAGCGGTGATGAGTGTGTGTAGAAGGGCGGCTGTCCTTAGAAGGGCGGCTGTCCGGGCTGTGGTGGGGATGTCCTGTTAGGGAGTTTAGATCCAAGCAGGATGAAGAAGGGCATCTCCACGATGGGTGCCCTTGTTCGTTAGGATCTGGGGGATGGCGTGAAGCAGCCCAGCACCGATGTCAGAGTTTAGGTGGGTTGAAGAGAACATTCCTGGAGGGGAGGGTATTGGAGTGACATTTCAGAGAAGATGTGAGGTGAGACACACACCCACTAGAGGATGTCAGAAGGCAAGGGTGTGTGGCGGAGGTCGACCACACGAGGGCAGCCTGACCCTGCTTCTCACGCCCTGCCTGTAGGAAAGGGGGTCGGGGAGCAGAGACTGCCTAGCGAGCTGGGTCAGAACCCGAGGGCTGGGGAGGCAGCTAAATGAGGGGGCAGCAGAACCTGGTGTCCTGCAGCTGGAGCAAGGCGAGACGTCCCTGGGGAGGAGGAACTGGCGGTGCTGATGGAAGATTAATAATACGTGGATGGTGATTTGAAAAAATATTAATAATTAAATATACTAATAATTCAATTTATAAAATAAATAAATGCAAGAGTAATGAATATCATTGTACTGAAAATTTGCTAAGAAAGTTGCTAAGCAAGTAAAATTTAAAAATTATCACGAGAAAAAAAATTATAGCTTCGTATGGTGACAGATGGTAACTTATTGTGGTGATCTTTGCGCAATGCATACAAGTGTTGAGTATGAATGAGCACTGTGGATTTGGATAGGAATTGGAAGTATTCTTAATGCTTGTCTTCAGTATAAAGAAATGGTTGAAAATACCTCAGCTGTAAATGTGTATATTTTTTGTATAGTTATATATATATATCTATATATAGATATACACATATGCCTATATATATCTATATATAAATATATACATATACCTATATGTACACATACTTATGTGTATATATATACATATATATGTGTATATATATATATATATATATATATATGAAATGTGTGTGTGTATCCACATTCTCTAGCTCTGTTTGCAGAGAGGGCCTGGTAGCAGATGCACACCAATAGCAATGAGCTTGGCTAATATCCACTTTTATCTTCTAAATAACATTCTCCAACAAAAGAAATTAGGGTTTCTTATAGACAGGGCTGATTTGATTCCAGGGCATGAGGCATGGAAAGAACAAGCAATTCACGGTATGTATATATTTCTTACCAGAAACAAGGAAGTGCTCAAAAAGTGATGGGTCAAGAGAAGGGTGTTCCCACTGGGCAACTCTGAGACAACTGGAGAATCGAATAATTGATAATAGTAAGAAATTGTAACTCACTTGTCAAGACTCTCAGGAGAAGACTCTCATAGAGTTCTATCAGTGCCCACCATGCAATGAATGTGGTTTATTGATAGCATATGCTTATAGATGGATATCAATACTTGGCCGTATCAATCTGGGGCAATAGGCATTTTCAAAGATGAAATGTGTAAACTGTCACTACAGATCAGCATTAACAGCACTCACAATCAATCTTGAAGGTAAGGAATACTAACTTTGAACCAAGTAAAATATTCCTTAAAAAGAATCTCTTTATTTTCAGTGGATCTGTGTTTCAAAAAATAATTATTATTATTTTTTAATTTCATTAATAAGAAATTGTGGAAACCGGTTCATATAAGTACAGACAGACCTCATTTTAGTGTGTTTTGTCATATTGCGTTTCGCAGACATTGCATTTTTTAGAAATTCTTCAGTTTCTCAGTTCAATTTCAAATTTTTCGTGTGCAGCAACATTGCATCAAATAAGTCTACAGGCACCATTTATCCAACAGTATTTGCTCACTTTGTGTCTCTGCATCACGGTTTGGTAATTCTCACAATATTTTAAATTTTTTATTATTATTATATTTGTTATGGTCATCTGTGATCAGTGATCTCTGATGTTACTATTGTAATTGTTTTGGGGCACCATGAACCACACCCATATAAGACAGTGAACTTAATAAATGTGTGTGTTCTGACTGCGCCACTGACCAGTCCTTTGCCGGTCTCTCTCCCTCTTTTCAGGCCTCCCTCTTTCCTGAGACACAAAAACATTGGAAGTAGGCCAATCAATAACCCTACAATGGCCTCTAAGCGTTCAAGTGAAATGAAGAGTCGTACCACTCTCACGTTAAATCAAAAGCTAGAAATGATTAAGCTTAGTGAGGAAAGCATGTTAAAACAGAGAAGGGCTGAAAGCTAGGCCTCTTGTGTCAAACAGTTAGCCAATTTGTGAAGGCAAAGGAAAAGTCCTTGAAGGAAATTAAAAGTGCTCCTCCAGTGAACACAGGAGTGATAGGGAAGTGAAACAGGCTTATTGCTGATATGAAGAAAGGTTCAGTGGTCTGGATAGAAGATCAGACCAGCCACAACTTTCCGTTAAGCAAAGCCTAATCCAGAAGAAGGCCCTACCTCTCTTTAATTCTATGAAGACTGAGAGAGGCGAGGAAGTTTCAGAAGAGAAGTTTGAGGCTAGCAGAGGTTGGTTCATGAGGTTTAATGAAACAAGGCCTCTCCATACCATAAAGTACTAAGGCGAGACAGCAAATGCTGATGTAGAAACTGCTGCAAGTTATCCAGAACATCAGGTTAAGATAATCCATGAAGGTGGCTACACTAAACAGCAGATTTTCAATGTAGACAAAATACCCTTATATTGGAAGAAGATGCCATCAAGAACTTTCATAGCTAGAGAGAAGTCAGTGCCTGGCTTCAAAGCTTCAAAGGACAGGCTGACTCTCTTGTTAGGGGCTAATGCAGCTGGTGACTTTAAGTTGAAGCCAATGCCCATTTACCGTTCTGAAAATCCTAGGGCCCTTCAGAATTATGCTAAAGCTACTCTGTCTGTGTACAGACAGAGTATAAATGGAACAGCAAAACCTGAATGACAGCACATCTGTTTATACAACATGGTTTACTGAATATTTTAAGTCCCTTGTTGAGACCTACTGCTCAGAAGAAAAGATTCCTTTCAAAATATTACTGCTCAGTGACAATGCATCTGGTCACCCAAGAGCTCTGATGGAGATGTACAATGAGATTAATGTTGTTTTCATGCCTGCTAACACAACATCCGTTCTTCAGCCCATGGATCAAAGAGAAATTTTGACTTTCAAGTCTTATTATTTAAGAAATATATTTTGTAAGGCCATAGCTGCCACAGACAGTGATTCCTATGATGGATCTGAGCAAAGTAAATTGAAAACCTTCTGGAGAGGATTCACCATTGTAGCTGCCATCAAGAACATTCATGATTCACAGGAAGAGGTCAAAATATCAACATTAATACAGTTTGGAAAAAGTTGATCCCAACCCTCATGGGTGACTTTGAGGGTTCAACACTTCAGTGGAAGAAGTAACTGCAGATGTGGTAGAAATAGCAAGAGAATTAGAATTAGAAGTGGACCCTGAAGATGTGACTGAATTGCTGCAATCTCATGATAACACTTGAATGGATGACGAGTTGCTTCTTATGGATGAGCAAAGAAAGTGATTTCTTGAGATGGAAACTACTCCTGATGAAGATGCTGTGAAGATTGTTGAAATGGCAACAAAGGATTTAGATTATTCCATAAACTTAGTTGCTCAAAGCAGAGGCAGGGTTTGAGAGGATTGACTTCAATTTTGAAAGAAGTTTTACTGTGGATAAATGCTATCAAATGGCATTGCAGGCTACAGAGATATCTCGTCCATGAAAGGTTATGGCAAAGGTCTCTGTTGTCTTATTTTAAGAAATTGCCACAGACACCTCAACCTTTAGCAACCACCTGATCAGTCAGCAGCCATCAACATCAAGACAAGATTCTCCACCAGCAAAAAATTATGACTCGCTGAAATCTCAGATGATGGTTAGCATTCTTCAGCAATATAGTATTTTTAATTAAAGTATGTACATTGTTTTTTTAGACAATGCTCTTGCAGACTTCATAGACTACAGTATAGTGTAAACATAACTTTTGTATGCACTGGGAAACCAAAAAACTTGTGTGATCTGTTTTATTGAGATATTCTCTTCATTGTGGTCTGGAGCCGAAGTCCCAACATGTCCGAGGTATGTCTGTACCTATGTATTATCCCATTTCTATATCTTAGCCATAAAATATTTGCCAATGTCTATTCTAGGTCAATTACATATTTAAGTAGGCATTAATCATTTTACAATACTGAATGCAATTGTGCAAATACATATTACAGAGGTATTTCCCAAACTATAAAATAAAAAAAGAGGAATATCTGAAGGTACTGAAGTTTAATCGCATCATTGCCCATCAGCGTGCTCTACTGGAGTTATGATAATCTATCAGTGTTATAATTGATCTATTACAGTTTACGTTCCCCTAAAATGATCTTTCAGTGAATATCAGGGGATCTTTGAAGATGAAGAAGGAAGAAAGAGGGAGGGGAGTAACCAAATGGGACTAGAGTTGCTGTTGCTCTGTCCGCACCAAAGATTTAAATGAGTCAATCAGGATACCTACTATGTACCTAGCACAAGGATTGTTGTCAGAAGGACTTATCAAGACCACGCTGTGTGAATGGGTGTTTGAGATGGCATCGAGTAATATCAGTTGTACTGAACATGCTGTTCGCTTGTTCCTGACCGTAAAATTAGAGGATTGGCTGCACCATTTCCAATTTTCATTCTCTTCATTATACTTCTGATAATGTAGAACTAATTTGGAATTATTTTCAGACAATTGACAAAATAAACTCATAATGAATTAATTCATATTAACTAAAATATGTAAATTAATTTTCCTGGGTTTTGTATAATTGAGAGATAATATAGAAATATGGACACTCTGTGAACTTTGGACTCAAGTAGAGTTTGGGTTTAATTCCTATTGTCCTTAATAAGATCTGTGAGTTTGTCTTTACCTATAAAACTGGAATAAAAATTCCTTCTTTATATTGTATGTATGATTTTATGGAATAATACATTTAAAAGATCTAGCATAATGACGATGTCGCTCATATCTGACAGTTCATGCCTGACAGTTCTTTTTCTTCATTTTGTGCTTATTATGGTTGTTTCTAGTCCCAGTCTCTTCTGATTTTTTACTTACTATGCCTTGATTTTTGTAAAACTTATGTCCACCTTACTTCCTCTTTTTAAATTGTTTCCCTTTTACGTCTCATAAAATTTTAGATTTATAGCTGCTCCTCTACATTTGTGATCCATAGAGGATATTTTCTTAGAAGTCAAAGTGTACAATATGAGATGTGAACTCCTGGAAGAGAACATGTTAATGTTGCCTTTCACCTTAGCCTGATGGGAAAGTTTAAGTATGAACAATTCATGATTAAAAATGAGGAGTTAATGACTAAATTGCCTAAGGACAAAGAAAAGGAATTTGAGAGATAAGAAATTTACCATGTTTTCAAAAATAAAGCCCTTGTAATATTATGCTTATAAAAATACCTTGAATTATATAAATTAAAAAATATTGTATTGCTGTCATTTATATTAAATAGAGTATAAAAGACAGAAAATCAACTTCACAGTCAGTGTGGAGAGATCCCATGTGCCCCAGGACACATTCCCTAATGTTGAAAAATGGATGGATTGGAGGCCAGAAATAGCGCAAGAAAGAAGTTATCTCTCATAATTTATCAGAATATATGTTAATAGAGGTTTAGAATTATTATTATTAAATAAAGAACAGATTATTAAGTATAAAGTTTCTTTTTTTTTCAAAATTAACGTCCAAAATGTAATAATCAGCAAAAGAAGCAATAATATATGGGCAAGGATTCGTGAACTACACAGATCAAGGGCTGAATTACAGGATATTTTTATTTTTATTTATTATTACTTTTTTCTTTTGCGGTACGCGGGCCTCTCACCGCTGTGGCCTCTCCCGTTGCGGAGCACAGGCTCCGGACGCGCAGGCTCAGCGGCCATGGCTCACGGGCCCAGCCGCTCCGCGGCATGTGGGATCTTCCCGGACCGGGGCACGAACCAGTGTCCGCTGCATTGGCAGGCGGACTCTCAACCACTGCGCCACCAGGGAAGCCCCCAGGATATTTTTAAATGGTTGAAAAAAAAAAGTAATAAGAATAAGCAAAGCAGAAACAGGAGCAGCAGCAAGAGAGACCATATACAGTCTCTAAAGCCTAAAATATCCACAACCAATTCTTTACAAAAGAAGTTTGCAGATCTCTGATATAGGACATATATTTTAAGAGTAATTATATTAATTTGTTTTTTAAATTTCTGAAGTGATTTTATAAATAAGATCTTATAACTCATTTTCCTTTTGATTAAGTGTGAAAACGGGGAATAATACCTGCTTTACCATATTTAAATGTCATCATATTTTTATAATTTAGTCAAAATACGAGATAATTATCAGATTAAGCTTGGGACAGAAGAGGTAGTTTAAAGGCAAGAATCAAGATGAGGTCACCTAAAGACTATGAATAGTGAAAGTCAAAATTGGGTGAAAGAGGCAGAAAGAAGCCAAGGTTTCATCACTTACTAGATGTCTGGGGCAACAAGTTAGTTACCAAAGTTGCACACGCATATACAGACACAATCAGAATCAAACAACCATAGTAAATGCTCATAAATAGTTCTTAAACAGATATCATCATTTCATATATTGCAGTTTAGAAAACATTGAAGCCTATAGTTTATGTTTAGGTTCGATTGAAACCAATGAGGTATATAACTTTCTATAATAAGAAAAAATATAATGATGTTGCATTGATATTAACTCATATATTTACAATTGTTACCTGAATTATCATAAATTTATTGTTGGTATCTAAATTATTGGAGAAATGAATTCTGTGAAGTGAATTATTTTGCATGAATTATTTGCAAAATAGAAACCAGTAACCTGAGAGTTTGCACTCAGACCCTCTTGGGATGCAGTTTCTCTTAGGAAGAATCTGGTGCTATGAAACACTGAGAATACCATCTATTCCTATGGACGTTCCAATGCAACAATAACAACATACACAATATCTACTGAATGTTCCTTATGTGCTAGGCCACTTGTAAAAATTATACATAGATTATCCAAGAGCTTTATATAGATTATAATTGGTCAAACAGAAAATAGTTTTAACTATTACAAGGGACAGACCATGGTTGCAGAAAATGTTAGATGGGAAGATAATTTTAACAATACAAGCAATACATCCAAAAGGCTATTTGTTAGCGTTCTAATGTTAGCCAGTGCTTATTGTGGAGAGCAGTTAGCCTTAAAGGTATTTTATTTTCCATGGGTAATATTAAATGGAGATTTTCTTTTGGACCCCTTTCTCTTAAAAGTATTGTGACAAATGAGCTTTCAAAGAGTGAATTACTTTTAACTTGTTGGCATCTCTTTCCCAAACTATGTCGTTCAAATTTGTTCTGAGGCCCTTATGCCAATGGCAACTCTGAAAGAAGTTTTACAAATATAAGTACTTGTGCCAGGTATTACAGTAATGTCTGCTAGAAATAGTTTTTTCTCCAAAGAATTGTAAAATGTTGATAAAACATAAATATTTCGGATTTAGGAAAGTTTAATTTCAAACATATTTTAGTATAGATAGATACTTCTAAGGTCAACTTATTGTAAATATACTTCTCCATTGACATTTTCCCTGGAGTCAAATATATTTCATAACGTCATAAATCCATAGGAAGTTTTATATGATTGCCTGTATTCTTATATCAAACAGGAGGAATATATTATTATTGAAGTACTACTCAATACAGTGCGCTTAAATAGTCAGTGGTCTGCAGAACCATGGCATTTGCAATCTGGTAGTGCAGAAAATTCATCATGAGTGTCCTCAGAGAGACTCAGGCCTTTTTGACCTATTTCACAAGTAAATGAAATACTTTCTTTGCTCACTGTTGTGGTGAAAAATCAGACAAAAGTTAAAATAAGGTTTGGAAAAGCTATGAATAACTTAGCTGTCTGTGCCAGTTAGTGTTGCTGTCAGGTCCAAAACCCACCCTTCTGAACTTTGCTTTGTGATGTTGGGGTTCAGGCTCTGCCTCACGGTGTTTCCCATGTGTCCGTGAGGTGCATGTGTAAGGGCCCATCTAGAGAAGTGTTCTGGAAATCTGGGAGAAGGAGGAAAATGTCTTGACCTTTCCTTGGTGTCCTCTTGTCCCACTTGCATGAATTCAGCAAAGGCCTGTAGTCCTGGCAGAGGTGTTTAGGTCCAGGACCCAGTTTTTTTGTTTTTCTCTGTGTTCCCATAACCAGCTGTGTTTTCTCTGTGTTCCCTCAGGGCTGGAAGCACCAGCCCGTAATGCTTTCTTCTCAAGGGTCCCAGTAACTGCAGCTCCCTCCTCCCTGCTGCGGTCCTGGCACCCACTGACAGCCTTCCCACTTCAGAGATTTTAGTTTCACCTCCACAAAAAACTCTCCTCCAAATTTCTAGGTCCTAAAGATCCAAATTCTTCCCTGTGTTTGCTGAATAATTTCTAGAATAACTATCCATGTGTTACCCCAGAATCCTGACTTGGCTTTGCAGTTGTTGACTCGCAACTGGTAATGAGTTCTTTGTATTAATTTCTGTTTGTAAAAATAAATGATGGAGCTTTTGCTTTCCTTACTGAATCATGACTTAAACCATCTTTAATTAAAAACTTGACTTTTCTTATTAAAGTCAAAGGAATCTTTTTAATCCTAAAAAAGAATTAAAACAGAAGAAAGAATACCTTATTTTTCTTAGCCCCTATTCCCCTATATACTGTAACAGATGTAAAATGATAAATAAATATAAAAAAAGAAAAGAGTGACCCAAGGATGCACTTTTCACTCGCCTGTTTCTCAGTCCCGAATGCATGTTTGTGTTAAATTGTTATATATTAATATTCTGCCTTATAAGACAAATTATTTATGAAGATACTGATTAGCATTAGTTAAATACTAAACAACCATTATGCAACGGTGCATGGAATACCTTACCTTTATGTATAGGAAGACAGAAAAAAAAAGAAAATGAATCCAAGCCCAAAATACAATGAGAGTTAAGATGTTCTATTTAGGGGTGACATGTATATGATAAAGACATGTAAGAAACAAAAAATTACAAAGAAAAAATTCAATAAGTCACAGTATATATAAAACAAATATTTGTCCATCTCTCCACTTGGTTTAGGAAAATAACAAAATTTTGAGGTATTTTTCTCTAAATTACTTGTCAAGGGGACTAGTGCCAGGACTGTAAGGTCTTTATATAGCAAGTCATGTGGGTAGAGGTTTTTGATCTCCCAAAGACAGTGGCTAAAGATTGGTACTGCTCTTTCATGCTTTGCTGAACTAGTAATTTTCAGGGAAATAATTGTTCAGACAAGTCTTGTTATAATGAAAATAAATTCCAGCAGATATTTCTTCCATCAATGTGGCTTCAGATAAATACCATATCTTTAATAGAAAAGGATTGGGGAGGGTAAAGAATTTGCCATATTTCTTATTTTTGATGATTATACTCCTATGCTTTGTGGACAAAAATTCCATTTGATCAGTCTTATACAAATTGGAAAGCAAATTAGGTATCTGAGCAGTAGTTTAGAGTCTAAGTGACCTTTCTGTAATTCAGACCTAACTATGATTATTTATCACAACAACTATACATTTATTTCTATTTGAAGTCATTAAAGGTTAAAAAATAACACAAACATGAGTTAATAAGTTGTTGCCAAAATTAACCAATCAATCAACCAATTAAGTTACTCTCTTCTCTATATTTTCCATCATATTTTCACATGAAAACAAATGGTCTTCCTACTTCAGATGAAAATTTAATATCAAAAGAGTTTACTGTTGGATTATTTATTTGCATTTTGTTTCAGAATTTAATTTTGCATAGTCTTTAAAGTAGTATTCACTGTTGACAAAAGGATAATTAAATTTGTAATCTTCTCTTTGAACTTGATGTTTAGATGAGAATCATGAAGTTCATGACTAAGAGTGAGCAACTGTGATTTAGGGGAAATTCATGAAAAACATTCCCTATCTACTTCAGATGAAAAAAGATAGTCTAAAAATGTATACATCAACTAGCTAATCCAGCCTAAAGCATAAAAAGCAAGAAAAAGGTACATGGTTTTATCAATCACTTTCTCTGATTGAGAAAACCCATAAATTTTCATAAAGGTTAAATATAAATAATTATAACTTATGTAGTAATAATATTTTAAAATATAAATGTTTGAAAATATAAAGTTAACAATTTTTCTATTTTATTTTAATTTCAAATTTTCTCATTGGTTTTCAGAAAAAACCTTAACTATTTCTCCCTGAAACTTCAAACATGTTCTTAGTTCACAAATTCCTCTCAGTCTTTGATTTTTGACTATAAGTTTGCATAAACGGTACATACCATAATTGGATATAAGGTATAAAGTTTTAATATGCTGCCTAGACATACTAACTTAGATCACTGTTTAATCCAAGTCCCCTTTATCCTTTTGTGGGAGAGATGGAGCCCCAAGAAGTAAATGCCTTCCTTTGACTTTGCTCCATTTGGCTTAAATTCAGTTGAAGGATGCTATGAACCAGTCCCTTCTAGTAGACCCCACTGACAGCCCTACTAACAGTTTCTACTGCAAACTGGGCATGTAACAATAGTCTAAAACTGACAATCTTACTTGTTCATTAACCTAACTGGCTCTTTATTTTTGTCTCTCTCTGAATAAAATGATCAATCTTTCACATAGGGGCTCTGGAGACTGTCATCTGCCCTGCTTTTTCTAGTGACCCAGCTGAAATTCCTTATTAGTTACGTGATAGAGACAGAAAGAGGGAATATGCCTTGGATGGTTTCTTTCTGCTTTGTTAGTTTTCTTCAAATTAAGGGCTCTAACTGGAACCAAGGGTCTAGGATTCTAGCTATTCTATTAACTACAAGCTCGATTAGGAAAAACTGAATAACTGCTCCTGGTCTCTGGCTCTTCATCTTTTCATTAAAGGCATTTGGATTGATTTTTCTCTATTTTCTTGGAATTCGAACATCGACTTGAAAGTAGCTCTTTGAAAAAATTAATTGTATTTAACTGAAATAAACTTTGAATGGTCAGGGTTCCTGCTTTTTCCCTTTTTTTTTTTCCTTTTTACCTCTTTAATCTTTACCTTTTTATTTCAGGGGAGTAAACAATTTGAGCAGAGCAGTTTTTCAACAGGCATACACATTGAAGATATTAGCATATTTGTCTGTTTTCTGACACTATGTTGGTGATAGTTGCACTATTGGACTAGTGTGAATTTAAGGTCTAAGAAAAGCAACATCGGAATCTAGGTGTTGAGAATTTCGGTTTAGAGGGAGTATGTTGATTAAATGATTTAAAGAGTATAAAGACTAGATGGTATACACACAAGCGGACAATTGTAGCAATAATCCTTCAGAGGATGAGGAGACTCTGGACTGAGATGGGGAATGAAACTGATCATAGGATAATGAAACTAAGATATTGGAGTGAAGTAGAGAGAAGCAGCAATGCAAAATCTAATAGAATTTTCAACTTGAAGTGGCAAATGGCAGAAATGCAGAATTGTTAAGGGAACTGTTTTGAAAAAAAAAAAAAGTAATAATGTGGCCATTGGTATACGCTGAGATAAGAATGAGGAAACCAGATGAGATAGCTGGGTTTAGAAATGGAATTTAGACTTGTTTATGTGTAGATGGCAGGCACTTGCCACTCCCTAATTTCCTGCTAGATTTCCTTATATGCTCAATTTTTAAAAAAGATAATAATTGGAAATTTAAGAAATAAGATGCTTTGTTTTTACGGTGTAGATATTAACAATATAAATGATATTTAGAAAAATTAATTCCAAAAGATTAGGAAAATATTTAAGAAACTTTTTAGACCAGTTCTATACCTTATGCCATTCATAGCTGGATCCCATTTACACTTTTTTTTTTTTTTTTTTTGCGGTACGTGGGCCTCTCACTGTTGTGGCCTCTCCCGTTGTGGAGCACAGGCTCCAGACGCACAGGCCCAGCGGCCATGGCTCACGGGCCCAGCCGCTCCGCGGCATGTGGGATCCTCCCGGACCAGGGCACGAACCCGTGTCCCCTGCATCGGCAGGCGGACTCTCAACTACTGCGCCACCAGGGAAGCCCCCCCATTTACACTTTTAAGCTTCACTTAAAAATAACTACATGCCACATAATTTCAAATGGCCTTTCTCATCACAGTATGGTTATTTTTAAATATTTTTAAAATTCAATTTGCATGAGCATAATTCTAACTGACATTTAAACTGTTGGGCTTTACATTTCTCACTGAGTGTTAATTTTATCTGGAAATGATAAAGAGTATTTCACCGTTACGGCAATGAGCAGATATGGAAATAAATTTAACTAAATTTCGAAACAAAATACCAACCAGATATCAAGATAATTATTGAAGTGTGATGGGCTTGAATTTGAGGTATCTGTTATTTAAAATGCTTCTTGAGGGACTTCCCTGGTGGCGCAGTGGTTAAGAATCTGCCTGCCAATGCAGGGGACCGGGTTTGAGCTCTGATCTTGGAAGATTCCCACATGCCCCGGAGCAACTAAGTCCGTGCACCACAACTACTGAGCCCACGTACCACAACTACTGAAGCCCACGAGCCTAGAGCCTGTGCTCTGCAACGAGAAGCCACCGCAATGAGAAGCCCACGCACCGCATTGAAGAGTAGCCCCCACTCGCCGCAACTAGAGAAAGCCCGCGTGCAGCAATGAAGACCTAATGCAGCCAAAAATAAATAAATTTAAAATGCTTTGAATAGTCAACTAAACTCAAATTTGCATATACATGTGTATATACATACGTATGTGTGTATATTTATATACATATATAGGTATATGTTTTTTCCATAAGTCCAGTCAGTAAAATGTGCAATGTACACAGACATATCAAATCAAAATTATGTATACATAGTCAAGCTAATCTGAAATTTTCTAATAAAATCAATTAGGCTAGTCAATCAAAAAATTAACTTGATTTGTAATCTGGATATATATGAAATCTGAAAAAATATAATATTATACCATATAGTATTTGGATTTAAATGAGAAAAATAGATCAATTTATGTGTTAATTTTTAAAGATTTTGAGATAGGGATGAATGAATTTAACAATGTAAGGCACTATCAATGCACTTTTTTTCCAAACAATGTAACAAATGAACTTTTTAATTATAACACATGATAAAAATAATTCATATTACAAAACCCTTTGTGTTGTGATCCAGCTTTCTGTGTGTCACCGACTTGTTCTGCTGTGCTACTCAATAAGGAATTAAAAAAAAAGAAAAGACAAAAAAGAAAAAGAAAATTGGAACAATCCTGAAAAGGCAATATTCTACTCTGTGTACATATTTATCATTGAAATCTCTTCTTTTGCATATTGTCTGTCAATAGTATTTACATTGACTTCTCTTATTGATTTATATGAATTTTTGTATATATCCTTTTCTCAGATATGGAAAATTTTTTATTCCGTTTTAATCTGCTTTCGATTCCATTCATGGAGTGTTGGTTTGTTTCATATGCATACCTTTAAAAGTGTTTACTTACTCAAATTCATAAGTTTTTCCTTTGGGGCTTACTTTTGAAATTTTTTTAAAAGGCTATTTTACATCTTAAAATATATAAATATAATTAAAATTTTATTCTAGTAATTTAACTTCGTATTTAAATATGTACTTTGTGCGATTTCTTTTGGTGCACAATGAATGAGATCCATAAAGCAAACTATCCCTCCACAGTCCATGTCTCTTACCCTCTATTTCCCACCAGGAATTTTGACCTATAGCCACGTTTTGCATCTACGTTGAATGATGTGACTACTCCTTTTCAGTGGAATACAAGTCAAAATACTGCATCATTTTTGCAAGCCACAGTATTGGGGGTTTTGCTTTCTCTCTCTCTTCTCTGTTTATTTGCTGGTATAGAACACTTCAAAGTCCTTGTGTGTAGTAGAGGTTAGAGTAGAGCCAGGAAGAAAGCTGCTCTCTGATGAGGAAATATCGTATGGGCTATTACATAGGTCATTATACTTTTATTGTATGTTTATTATAGCAGTTAGCAAAGCTGATAATGAGATTAATTAAAAATAAGGTTATCTTTATATTTTTTCCAAACAATGAGTCACTTGTTTCAATATCGTTTATTGAATGATTCATACATCCACTTAAGTAGTAACGAGGTTATCATTTTTTCAATCAATTAGCCACTTGTTACATTACGATAATTGAATGATTCATCTATTCCTTCTTTTGAAATATCACCTTTCTACATAATACATTTTCTTTCATAATAGAGTTTATTTCATTAAATTTTTATGTTTTATTTGTCCATCAGTTTCTCTGTCAGATACACACTATATATAGCACCATGCTTACTTAATAGCTTTTAATATTTGTTAGGAAAAGTCTACTTTAACAATTTTTTCTAGGCTATTCTTATTCCTCTATCTTTCCAAATGATTTAAGAAGTTTTAGCAATTAAAAAGGACATGGGGAGGGGGAAGGGTAAGCTGGGATGAAGTGAGAGAGTGGCATGGACATATATACACTACCAAATGTGAAATAGATAGCTAGTGGGAAGCAGCTGCATAGCACAGGGAGATCAGCTGGGTGCTTTGTGTCCACCTAGAGGGGTGGGATAGGGAGGGTGGGAGGGAGACGCAAGAGGGAGGGAATATGAGGATATATGTATACATATAGCTGATTCACTTTGTTATACAGCAGAAACTAACACAACATTGTAAAGCAATTATACTCCAATAAAGATGTTAAAAAAAATAGTATGTCAGTTGAAATTGTGTTTAATTTATAACTTAATTGGGTGGAAATTTTTTTTCTTTCAAATATTGCATTTCTTTCCAGGAACATATTATGTTTCCCATTTATTTGGGTCTCCTTTTAATTTCCTTAGTGGCACACACTCATTTGTAAAATCTCTGCAAAACAATTGCAGATGAAAACCCTTAGGTTTAGAAAGAACACAGAGAGTGATATTAATGGCAGAGTAAGAATAAACTTGTTTTTCATTAGTCTTTTTTGCAATTAATACAACTGAACAAAGAACATCAAGGTGTCATGTGTCTGCTGGAGACGTCGTGTCATCACAAGTGCACACTTCTGTGCATTGTGGAAGAAAACTGGAAGTAATTCCTGGATCAGTGTGGGTAATCGATCTCAATGTCTTCCACATGGGCAGAGAACCAATACACCATATATTTCCATATTGCTGGTAATATTATTCAGTGACTTTTATCATAATGAATGGTGTGGGTATAAAGTATTAGAATCCTTGATTTTAATTATACTAACTCACAGTACTCTATCCAAAAGTATCTTCCCTGACTTTTCTTTCCTTTCCAATATTAAAAGTTGCATTCCTTTCAACTCACTCTATATATATTCTCAAATTTTATGTATCAACTATTGGCCTAAAATATTTAAGAATGTGAAATGTTTCCACCCTCATTATTTTTATAACTTAGGCTTAATAATTTTAGTTACATGTTCTCCACTGATAACTAGAGTATGTTCTCTTTTTAGTTATTAAATGTAGAACCATAATCTTATTACTGGTAAAGAGAAAAATGATTCTTGTAAAGAAAATTTTACTCTCTTCCCCCTGAGCACACAGGAATCTATTTTTCCAGTTTCCCTTGCAGCTTAGAGCTCTCTGTCTGGGTCAAAACAATCCAAGTATGGGCTGAGATGAGGTACCTCATTTCTAGGTGTGGTATGAAGAGAATATAGAAGCCATCCATGCCTTCTGTTCGTCTGCCATGTGATCATGAATGCCATTGGTTCAAGATGCCATGGGTACAAAATGGACAAAGGTAGCCTTCCCCTCATCACATTTTTGTAAACAAAAGTAAACTCTAATTTTAGCAAAAAATATATTTTGGAGCATATCTTTCTTTGCTATGCTTAGAGCTGCCGACAATCTCAGACTGCTGATTCACATACAAAGCCCCCTGTGTTCAGAAAAGTCCAAATTATCTACTTTACTATTTTTGCCCCCTTTTCTTTATTTTTATTATTTATTTATGTGAAGTTTATTTTTTAAATTTTTAAAGGGTTTTTTTTATTTACAGTTATTACAAAATATTGGCTATATTCCCCGTGTTACAGTACATCCCTGAGCCTATCTTATACCCAATAGTTTGTACCTCCCACACTCCCACCCCTCCATTGCCCACCCCCCCACTGGTAACCACTAGTTTGTTCTCTGTATCTGTGAGTCTGCTTCATTTTTGTTATATTCACTAGTCTGCTGTATTTTTTAGATTCCATGTACTATATTTTAAACTCATTTGACACACTTTTAAAATATTTTATGTACAAAAATGTTTGCAACTTCATCATTTGGAAACACTGACTTACCTAAGGTTTAAAAACATCTTTCATGTACAAACTCTAATATTTTTAAAATAACATTTTCCATCTCTAATAGAGGTCTACCTTGAACTGTGTTATCAGAAGATTTCTCTTAGGATAAGTGATGCATAAAGTGCACTTTAGGAATGTGTTTTTGCATCAATATTTCCTCTTATCAATTATGTGTTCTGCTCCTCTAAGTTTAGCTCTGAACTGACCTAGAAATATTTTTTTAGATAACTGCCCTGGTGATAACTTTCACCAGTAGTTTTTAATGAAAATCTTCATAAAGATGATGTCTTGCCATATTTAGCCAAAAATTCTATAGCCTCAATTTTGGGCAGCATAAATTAAGGTACATTTATTTTGTTAATAGAGTTACTCATCAAAAATTTCAAATTTATTTTTGAATGTTAAATATTCAGAAATATTTCATTTATGCTCAGTTTTCTTCAGAGTAATTTATGGGAAGAAGCTCAAGACATAATTTCGTTAATAGTTTGGTTCCCAGAGGGTAGGTTCTTGTCTCCTCGCAGAAAGAATTCCAAGACAGTCAGGAAAGTAAAGTGAAGATTTATTTAGGCGATAGTAAGCTGTCCTATATAATACCTAGTCCAGCCAAAAATATTCCTTGGTTTTGGTTTTCAGGGAGAGTAAGGGTCACCTCCAAGGCTGAGAGTAAAATCCCTTCCCAGTAATGGCCTGGGGAATTCAGGCATGACAAGAAACTTGTGAGTTATAAGGGTCTTTCCCCAGTACAAATTAGAGGAGTGGTGAAATGTTTTAGCTTTGGTCTTCCTTCTGCCCCAACAATAGAGCAGGTTTTGGGGGCAAGGGGCCCAAGATGAGAAGTTAGGACAGAGTAAGTGGCTAAAAACTGGACAAGCTTACCTGCCAATGGTCACCTGTCGTTCCTCCTGTGTGATGACGACTGTCTTTTGGGGAACCTTGGGAGGTCTTGGGTCCCATCAATCAACCACTGCCATAACTGGCGTGGGGGAACTTCCTGGTTCCGTTCACAGCTGGAGACATTCCCTCCTCCAGTGGCCCATCTTCTTGCAGAGTGAGCATGGCGTTTTGGGTGTGGACTGGGACCTCTTTCCTGGGCTTTCCTTGTTCCAGTGTTTAGGGGTCCCACAGCTAAAACAGGCTCCCTTTCTTGGCAGAGGTCTTCTGGGAGTACTTTTGGGTTGACCAGGAAGTGGGTTAGGTCTTGTCAGGACGGCTGCTAAAAGCTTCAAGTCACGCTGTTCCTTCTTTTCCTCCTCAGCCTGGTCTCTATTGTTAAAGACACTGAAGGCCTTGTCATTAAGAAGGTTGAGAGGGGTTTTGGTCTCCATGGCAAGCTTTTGAAGCTTCAGAGAATGTCAGGGCCGACTGGCTAATGAAGTGGGTTGCAAATACAATGTTTCCCTGGAAAGTGTTTGGGTCTACATTCCGTATATTTTCTGAGGGCATCTGTCCATCAGGCCTGAATTTTTATCTTGGCCTTTGGTGATCTTTTTTTTTTTTTTTTTTTTTTGCGGTACGCAGGCCCCTCACCGCTGCGGCCTCTCCCGTTGCGGAGCACAGGTCCCGGACGCGCAGGCTCAGCGGCCATGGCTCACGGGCCCAGCCGCTCCGCGGCATGTGGGATCTTCCCGGACCGAGGCACAAACCCGTGTCCCCTGCATCGGCAGGCAGACTCCCAACCACTGCGCCACCAGGGAAGCCCTGGTGATCTTTTTAACCTTGTCATAGTTAATAGGTTAACTATTATCATTTCACCCCTTCAATGAGGCAGAGGATCATGTGATCTCTTCTAGTGATACCAGGCTGACCTGGATGATAGTTCCAGTTGGGATCCATTAGAGGCATTGCAGTCACGCCCACAGGGTTTTGGTGAGGTTGGGTGACATGTAAATCGATCAGCATATGTTTGAGCCTGTGCCAAAATACGGGTCTTTTCCTCAGTGGTGTAACAATGGGAAAGGACATTTAGCTTCTTCCAGGTAAGGTCAAAGGAGAGAATCCATCCTTGGAATTCTCTAGTGAACCAGCTAGGGAACTCTGAGAATCTACCTAAGCGGCACAAGTTGAGGCTGGACAAAGAAAAGGGGTGTGGACTCTGGTTATTCCCTGAGGCCCTCCTACTACTTCCTGAAGGAGGAAAAGAAGCTCTGGCTGAACTTCTGGTACAAAAGGGTAAAGAGGGGGCTTCCCTGGTGGTGCGGTGGTTGATGCAGGGGACACGGGTTCGTGCCCCGGTCCGGGAGGATCTCACATGCCGCGGAGCGGCTGGGCCCGTGAGCCATGGCCGCTGAGCCTGCGCGTCCGGAGCCTGGAGCCTGTGCTCCTCAATGGGAGAGGCTGCAACAGTGAGAGGCCCGCATACCGCAAAAAAAAAAAAAAAAAGAGGCTTATAGGGTAGGGGAGGGGCTGAAGATGGTGAAAGACTGCTGGGAATTGGGTCTTCTGTCTGAGGCGTATGCTCCTCCAGCGATGCCTCTAGAGAGGGCTTTTGCGTAGCCTGAATGGGCCCCAGCTGGCAAGGTTCCCTAACATAGGACTTGCATAGTTCCGGGTTCTCTCTTAGGGCCGTAAAAGCCTGGACATAAGGAACTTTGGTTCATTTTCCCTGCCTTTTGCAAAAGATGTCTAACTGTAGGATGCTATTGTAATGTCGGATCTTAACAAACGGCACCACGAAACAGAGGAAAGCTTCAAGTGAGCTTTATCAAGGAGCGCTCCCGGGCGAGGTTCACTGGTCCGAGAGAAAGGGGCCAGAGAAGTCTCACCCGGGCGAGGGGGTGGGCAAGATTTTATAGGGGAAGAAGGGAAAGGGGTGTGGTGAATCTGGGAGGGGGCAGGGTATTCCTTATTTGGTGGTCTTTTCGGGTATCCTGGGGAACCATTAGTCCCGCCCCTCGAAAGGCAGGAAGGCTGGGCTGGGTTCAAAGTCCCCAGGTCAGTTCCTGGAACTGGGTGGTCCGGAATGTCTCCAGGGCAGTTTCTGGAACTGGGTGGTCCGGAGAATTTCGGTGTGATGCAACCTGTGAATCTGATTGTGTTCCCCGGCCTCGGGCCAGTTGGCCTTACAGCTATTATAGTTGAGGCTTCCATTTTCTGACCAGGGCCTCTTCGTACTCAAGTTTTTACTGGGACCAGGCTGTGTCACAAAAGAAAAGGAACTTTGTTTGTTTTAACGAATCTAGAGAAAACTTGTCTCAATGACTCAGAATGCACCCAAGTCCTTGGGGATGGAGGAGGTGTTTCCCATTGTTCCTTCAGAGAGAGGAAGCTCCTGTAGCAGAGAGGAGCGCTAGTGGAGGTCCCATGGGGGTCCCTAAGACAGGACTGGTTCCAGGCATCCCCAACCACCTAGTCCCCTCCACCCTAGCTACTATGGAGGTTAGCTACTCCTCCATGTGACGGTCCTGCTGGCCTCAGCTAGGGGCCTGTGGCCTATCCTGACATCCAAAGTCCCCAGGAGGAGTCACTTTCCTGAAGGCTTCTCTGTAGATTCTATGGCCAATGATTAATCTCTGTGTTCCTGGGTATGTTCCCGTGGAACAGACATCCCCATATTCCAGGACCTATTTAGGTCCCAGCTTCTTTGTCTGAAAGAGTGGTAAGTTTCTGAATATGGACACTGGCCATTAAGGGAGGTGGTTTATGAAAAAGCCTCTTTCTCCTTCCCTTTTGTACGTGGTGCACCCCCCCTCAGCCCCTTCCCACACAGGCTCCATGCAGCGGGTGGTGGGGGCCGAGGTCGATGCGCGGGGTCCGCACTTAGGGGGACGGAGGGCCCAGTGGCCTTGCAAGGACACTCCCAATCTCGTGACACCTGGTGGGGAGGCAAACACTGCCAATGCAGTTTGGCGCCCCAGCATGTGTCCCTGGGGCGTGGCCATGTGCACGCCCCACCCTAACAGGGCGAGGCCGGTTGGGGGTGGGGACTCCTGGTAGACTGCGGAAGTGACGGGCTGAACGCTGGGTGGTGAAGAATGGCGGCCCACATGTGGTCCCACCACCATGGGTCCCAACCGCCCTGTGCGGGACCCTCTCCCTCCCCAAGACGCGGGGGGTGCAGTGCACATACCACCTACGGCGCCACGAGGCAGCTCCTGATGGGACCGCAGTGGCCGCAACCATGGCTGACCTCACTCTATGTAAGTCTGCATTTTCTATTTCCACACAGTTGGACCTGGTGACGGTTCATTAAATGGTGGCTAGGGCAAACCCAGAGGGCAAGGCTCCTATGGTTTGGGTCCCCAGGTGCCCGTGAGAATGGCTGGAAACTTTCCCTGATGTGCCCAGCATGTCTGTATCAGTGAGAAGTGGAAGACCTGGCTGCCAGGTCGGAAAATGCCTGGCAGGTCTCTTTTTTCCCATTTCCAGCTGAGTAAGGCACGAAAGTAAGAGTGAGATAGGACCACGGAGGCATAAGAGAAGGAGGGTAGCCGGAAGTCAGGCGGGGCCTCTCGAGCGCCCGGGAGGCCAGAGGCTGAGGCTTACCGAATTCTCCTGGCTGTTGCGTCGCCAAAGGTGTTCCCGGAGGGTAGGCTTCTGTCTTGTGGCAGAAAGAATTCAGAGAGGAGACAGGGAGGTCAGAAAGGCAGAGTGAAAATTTATTTAAGTGATAGTCTCAGGTGAGTAACTGCCCTGAGTTTCTCTGGCAAGCGGGTTATGTGGAGTATAGAAGTGAAGGAGCGGAGGGGGTTTGGGGATCATATTTCCTGATTTTCATCTCAGCTCCACCTTGCCGAGGGGAGGAGGATTTTTGCCCTTCTTTAGTCTTGATCAGAAGTGTCATAGCGTTGGTGCATGATGGGAACTCATCTGCGAGGCTAATTTTATTGTAATGAGGGCATAATGAGCAACAGGTTACGTTTGGACACCGGAGATTCCGCCTTTTCCCACCTTTCTTTGTCTGCCTCCAGGACACTTAAGGTCCTCGAATGTGTGGTTTCCTTTGACTCTGGAGGTTCCTGCTTTTCTTTGTCTGCCCAACGAACTCCACCCTCCGTGCAGTTTACAAGTTGTATGGTTTCCTGCCCTCTGGCCCGTGACCCCCTTTCTCTGCTCATATCTAGCTACCTGCCTGCTTTAACAGTTTTATGGAATGATAATGATCATGTAAAATATTTAAAATATAAAATGTCAAAATACGGGCAATCTGTTTTTCCAACATTTGGTTTTTGTTTGAGTATTTCTCTAGAGGAAGTGAAGTTGCTTGGTAATTATCTTTGCTCTCGTTAAAACACAAAATTGCATCAGGAGTTTTATATTTTATCTAAAATGTTCTTAATTTTTTACATTTGATTGTGAAATGCCAGCTGAGGGTTTATAGACATTTTCGTAGATCTATGAATTTTTAGTTTTTGTATTAAGTTGAAAAATTATCAGCCATTATAACTTTCTATATGTGCAATCCAGTCATTCTCTTATTTAGTTCTGGGATTCCATGTATATTAGACCATTAAATAATACACCATAGGTCTACAATGCTCAGATCAACTTTTTTTCTAATTTTTTTAGTGATTTTTCTTTTCGTACTTCAGAATCTGTTGCTCTGCATTCTATTACTGATCTTTTCTTCTTCCTGCAATATCGTTAAACCCATCCATTAAATGATTTACTTTGGATATTAAAATTCCTGTTCTAAAATTTTCTTTTCTTTATTGTTGCTTCCATTTCCCTTGTAAAATTCTCTGTAAGTTCACTTGTTATGTATGTATTTTACTTTAAATCCTTAAACATATGTATAGTAGATGATTTAATGTCCTTGCCTAGAATTCCAACATCTCTGTCATCCTTGGGCCTGTTTCTACTGGCTATTTCTCCCTATCTATTTTTCTCTCATTTTATTTTGCCACTTAATGTTCCGTTTTGTGTGTCTTAAAATTTTTTATTTATTTTATATAGGTAAGCACATATAACCTATTATGTTAGTGTTCTCAAGATAAACAATAACTCGTCCTCCAGTAAGAGGACCTGACAACATCATTTGTCACACACAGTTCATCCTAAATTTACCTGGTAATTGGGGTGAACCTCTGTGTTAGCTGACTGGCTTTATCCAAGTAGAAACAAACTTCCATCTTTATGACAGGAGGTCATTTTGCAACTTGGAGAAAAACACCCACAGATTTAGGTTGTTAGCCTCCCACAAAAACTGGGAGAGGAGGTGCTAGCTCCCTTGGTGTTTACATTTCAAAGAGATGGCTCTCAGGTCCTTGAGAAAGAGAGTCCGGGCCAAAAAGCAAACGAAAGCCCTATCTAGTCTTAGGATTTCTATACATCTCGAAGAGATTTTTTTTTTTTTTTTTTTTTTTGCGGTACAGGGGCTTCTCACTGTTGTGGCCTCTCCCGCTGTGGAGCACAGGGTCCGGACACTCAGGCCCGGCGGCCATGGCTCACGGGCCCAGCTGCTCTGCGGCAAGTGGGATCTTCCCAGACCGGGGCACGAACCCGTGTCCCCTGTATCGGCAGGTGGACTCTCAACCACTGCGCCACCAGGGAAGCCCCTTGAAGAGATTTTTTTAAAAAAAGAATTTTTTAAAATACTAAAGCTACTTTGGAAAAGAATTTACCTCAGAAATGGTAAATGCTCTGAGACAAAAAGGGTAGGAAAATCTCTTCCCTTATTTTCAAGAGGAAGAATTAAGTCTTTTATTTTAAATTTGAATTTCTCTTTGTACCTTTAAATGAAAAAAAAATGTACTATTTAAATGTGTGTAGGTGAACATTTAAAATATGACTGAACTGTCGTATTAGGTCAGTAGGAAAGGCTACATGATTCAACAAATGGAATCTACAAAATGGTTATCCATGTGGAAAAGTAAAGTTGGGCATGTAGTATCTCTTCACAGAAAGAATACCAAATAGTCATTAAACATATGAAAATACAATCAATTAGCTGGTTGATTTTAAGTTTATTTCCATATCATTTCTCCCATTAAGAGTTGGAGTCTGCTTCCCCTCCGCTTGAATCTGGGCTGGTCCTGTGATGTGATTTATCAAAAATATGCAGCACAACTGTCATCGTGTGACCTTAAGTCCAGACCTCGCTGCTTCCATTTCACATTTTTGGTAGCCAGTTGTCTGAATACACAGATGGAGGGAGAGATCACACGGAGAAAGAGAAGAATTAGAGGTTAGGAGACCACAAAGGGAGAAAGGGAAGGTCATCCGAGCCCAGAGATCCCATCCACCCTGCTGAGACACCGACATGTTAGTGAGACGCTTTTGGATACTAAATCTTAATTAGAGTCATTTTTATACTTTCTTCATTTTCTGATTTTGTATTTATTTACTTTTTACTGAAATATAACTAAAAATACAGTAAAACATGCTTAAATCTTAATGTATAGTCAAATTATTCCCCATGATTCCTGTACCTAGATGAAGGTGCAGATTGCCTGCCCTTCAAGAGGCTCCCTAGTGCCATATCCCAGTCCATAAATTATACCTGGTACAAAGTTAAACGCCAGCTGTCCTATGAAGGATGCCGTTTTACCTGAACTGTATTTCTTCCTCTTTCTAGATTAATTTTCTTTTGATAGAGCACATACTCCGATAGCCTCCTTAAAATGGATTATAAGACGTAAAATAATATCTTGAGCAGCTTCAATGTCATTTATATTCATACTTGATTTTCAATTTGAGTATAGAAATTAAAATTATATATTTTTCTTTTCTTCAAACATGGATGGCATTACTTCACTGACTTACAGGTAAAGTCACATGCCATTTGGGTTTCTGAACATTTGCTTATGAGACTTTTTTCTTCCTTTCCACATGCTATGGTTGTGGCTCTCTTTCCCAGTGTTCTGAATTTTGACAATAATGTGCCTTGGTGAGAATTTCTTTTCATCTGTTGTTCTAGGCACTGTGTAGGGCTCTCAATTTGGTGTTTCAAGTTTATCAGTTCTATGAACTGTTCTGGAGGAAATATTTAATAACCTGCTTCTCCGTTTTGTCTTTTATCACTATCTGGCACAATAAAAGTTCAGATATTGAAATTTCCTGAAATTATTTCCTTATTTCATATCTAGATTCTCCTTTGTTCAGTCTTTTTGCCTGTAATAGCATCTGGGAATAATCCTTAACTTCATTTTTGCCTTTGGAACTTTCATTTCTGAGATCTTTATCTATCTTTTTCTGTATATATGTCTATATTTCCGAAGTATCTTTATTTGTTGTTTCTTATTAAAGATTATTTTTGCCCATGTATAAAAACCCTCTCTGAGGCTATTACTCACAGATGTGTGGGTGTGTTATATTTTCTCCCTCCTTTCCCTCTTGTTTCTTCTGGTTTCTATGAATTGCTTTTTTCCTCCTAATGTGCATTTGGTTGTTGTTTTCTGGTGATTAACTATCCTCAAATATCTGATATGTCTTAGCTATCCAATCATATGTAGTTGTGGGGAATAAAAAGCTGAATGACTGTTCTCTGGTTCTGTTTAAAACATACCAACTAATGAGCTTCCATCTACACTGATGTGTCTGGTCTATGTACTTGGGCAACATTACCTAAGAAGATCTATTCATTTCTGGTGCTCACTCTTCCCATGGAGGAATTCTCCAGTGCCCTACTTTGGGAGGTTGAAGTCTAGTAGTCCTGTTTGTCAGAGCCAATTAGAGATGGAAAGGGTTGCTCTTGGTTCAGGATAGAGCATTCCACTTAACTAACATTCCTTTTTCAGTATGAACCCGCTCATTTTGCTGATATCAGGGCTCCCAGGCTCCCTGGTTGGTGCAGCCCCTCCAGAGGATAAATCAAGGCTAATGCCACGGCAGAATAAAGGCACTTGCTTTCGTTTGTGCTGAGGGGGAAGAAACCTAAAAATCTAAGAACATTTAAAATTACTTTCAAATATTATTTTGGTTTGTAGACCTATATTCAGCTTCTACTTTCAGAGGCAATTGGTCCCTTCAGGGGCTGAGCTGCTTCAGCCTAACCCACGAGAGGAGTAAAGAGCCTTTTCATCAACAACACCTAGTCCATTTTCTTTCTGTCTTTCAAATTTTGCTGCTGCCATTCGCTCTTCCGTTTCCATTGTCTGTCTGGATGTGTTCATTAAATATTCCTTTGTAATTACAGTGGGGCACTCACTGTGAGAGGCAGATTGTGTAACTTCGCGTTTTATCTTTTGTGTTTACTATAAGGATTTACACGAACTCCTTCAAAAAAATTGTTAGGAAAGTAAAGCAAAAGAGACTGCAGTTGTTGGAAATGCACTTAGGCCCCAGTGAACTACCTTTTAACGTGCGTACGTTTTTTTTTTTTTCCTTTATTCCCTGGAATTATATATTTCCTTGAAGGAAACGCTGTATTTATGATATTAGATATTTCACAGTTAACTTGTACAATTTTCTAATTTGCATTTGTTGTGTGCATTTCAGTTAAAATAAGGCCATTACTATCGATCAGAAAATGCAAGCCTTTCGATGAACATGAAATATTTTAGCATATAAAATATGCTAAGAAAAAAAGTAATTTTCTCTGTGTATAGTTTGTGGAATAACCCAAGTTTAATATTTTGTTTTAGTCAAGCTTTAATATACTAAAAGTCCAAAATATAAAGCTTTAATATACTAAAAGTCCAAAATATAAAACTATCGATCAAATGTGGGAATTTTAGTGAGTTACTGATACCTGTTTCTGCACCTGTGTATTTGAACCTGTAATGTTCATAGAAGGAATTCTGAGGATGATGATATTGTGATGTCAAAAGAAGACAAATTTAAAATTGTGAGACAGGTGTTATATAAATACAAATGTTTTATCCAAAAAGCATCTCAGGTTTATTATTACTTATTTAAAATGTAAATGCATCAGTGCATGTTGACTTAATTTTTATTGTCGAAAGAAAAATCGGATATCTTAGACATACCCCTCATCTAATTAATTTTTCTACTTATGTGCTATTTGTTAAAGCTCTTTGATAACTCTTTTAGAAATTAAATTCAATTAACTGTAAGTAAGACAAGAGATATCTGATATGGTTAGGATGATCAAACAAGAGGTGTAAATTTTTTACAAATTGGAAATGATAATAGTACCTGTATAGCGAAAATAAGAAATGAAGTAATATTGTTATTACTGCTAAACAATGCAAAATAATTTTTACACATCTGATTCAATATGGTTCATCCGTAACAGGTTCACTGTAACAGTGATTCTAAGCTGTGCATTTATAACTTGATACGTCTTCTTCTCTCTTCCTAGACGGTCTGAAGTGTATTTACAAATATTACTAACCTATATGAAATTTAGGTCAGACCTAGAGAACATAAATGTGCTACAAATTTAAAACACACTATTTACTTTTAATTCAGTTAATCCTAGACTCGTAAGATACAAAAGGCAGTCTTCCAGTTAATTGATTTAATATTTTCTAAACGAGTTTCTCAAATCTGATGACTTTACAGCTACCTCAATTATAATTATTAAAAGAATTTCACAGATTTTCATTGTGTGTGAACAACCAGAAGATGCTGCTTTTAATTTATAGATGATTCCAAGAAAATTGAATATTTTGCCTGGGAAGTGTTACACATTGACCATAGAACCCATGAGTTAATTTTCAGTTGAGGATCCAGCTCCTACAAGTAATTACACTTGTCTTAGCAGGCGCTAATTCTCTCACCTTCCAAGTCCAAATCAAAAGTGTAGACGACATCCAGTTAACTGAGAAATTTCAATCCACTTGCTAAACTTAATAAATGATTGTCTCATTAAACTGACAGTATGAATATGCCCTTCTGTTTACATGTTAAAAATAGTTTATCCAGGGAGAAAATACATGAATTTGTAAAATTTTGGAGGGGAACAGTTGTGAAGGGAAAAGATCACTTTGTTTTTGGGATAGAGTATTATTTTAAAAAAGCATAGAAAGGTAAATTTAAGAAAAGTAACATTTATCCAGCTCAAGAGGTTGGCAGTCTGTGCATTTATTCAAATTTCTGCAGTTGATTAAGGATGCTGAGTGAGCAAACATCCCTTTCCATTTAGCAGTATTGAATGAGAGAAAAAACTCTTCTCGCCAACACAAAAATCTATATCAATAGTGTCTCTTCAGGAAGTAGCTCATATCATTCACAAATTGTCTTAACTTTAAGTAGTTTTGATTGAATATATCGTTTTTCTGATTGTGGCTTGATGATATTTCACTTCCATCCCTATAATCTTTACTGATAGGATTGTTGGTATAAGTTGGTGGACCTGGAAGCCTTAGGCTCTAAGTTACTCTTTTTTTCTTTAAGGCACCAAAAGCAGCCAAGTTATCAAATACTTGACTGGCTTTTGCTTCTTTAGCAATTCATCCAGCTATTTTCCTGGCTCTGGATCGTCATCAAATTTCCATGATATGCTTTTCCTTCCATCATTGGTCACAATGCTTGAAAACCTTGAAACCACGATGGCCTGGATTATTGCCTACCGTCTGAGGTTCTTCATCTCCTGTTTACTCACTTTCTCTAAAAAATGCCTTAGCCAGCATTTAGATTATGGAGACAAAGTCCATTTCAATTTTCCCATTCAATTAACTGCAGCAAGAACATAGGTTGGAATATTGAAAGAATTCGTGACTTTCCAAAGGATGTACTTACGAAGGTTAAGAATAGCGTACAGAAGAAGAAAGCAAGCACAAATACAGGCCAGAGAATTCTAGGTGCACTTACAAGGATTTCCTTTAGTAAGATAATATGCACTTTATCTTTGGAGAAACCACCAAGCTATATGAGATACTTTACTCAGGGAACCAAAGTCTGAGTTCACCTAGTAGCTTTTATGCCCGACTGGCCACATCGTCAAAACCAGACTGTGTAACTGGCTAAGCCAGGTATTAAGTCATTGATCTATACATTTTCAATAAGTAATGTAGATGAGCTTATTCAGAGTACTTTGGGGAATGATTTGGATCTAAGCAGCATTTTATAAGTCGCTAGCTGGTACATTTCATCCTCCTGGCCAGGGGTTAACACCAGAGTTCCAGGCATCTCTAGAGATAAGCATAGAGCTATCACCGTCTAGCCACGAGTTGATGCTGTCCTTTCACACATTCTTTACACACATTTGGCACAGTGTGATCTCCAGCAATTTCCTAGATTAATGTGCTTTGTTTCTCTGGGGATCTGGTTTTGGTTTTGATTTTCACCAGTGACTTATTTCAGTGTTTGGCCTAGTTGTTGGCATTTTTTTTTTTTTTTTTTTTTTTTTTGCGTTACGCGGGCCTCTCACTGTTGTGGCCTCTCCCATTGCGGAGCACAGGCTCCGGACATGCAGGCTTAGCGGCCATGGCTCGCGGGCCTCCGCGGCATGTGGGATCCTCCCGGACTGGGGCACGAACCCGCGTCCCCTGCATCGGCAGGCGGACTCTCAACCACTGCACCACCAAGGAAACCCACAGTTGTTGGCATTTTACATGTGTTTTATTTGCCCCTTGTCTTCCTCCCTCCCCACCTCCAACTGTAGCCCTTTGTTTCCTTTTGAGATCCTAATAGGTGCAGAGTCAATACCAATTATTGAGAGGATTAACAGTGTCTACAAGCTATTATGTTATGTATTTCTGCCTAAATTACTTCCCTGAATAGTAATTTTGGGGAAAGAGGACTACTGTCTGGGATAGGTACAGTGTTAGAGAAGACTTGCTTAAACCTATTTTCTGTACTAATTAGAGAAGAATTTATATTATGAAGGTCTAATGAAAATTGTATAATGGAGGGCTGAAGCTATTAACTCATGCAAGTTCATCAAATAAATGTTTTGAGAAATTTTAATGTCATGGTCTCAGTAAATTAAAATGTGGATGGCGGAGGATTAAATCTGTATTCTGAAGCAAAGACATCTCAGTAGTGAAGATTTCTTGTGTCCTTGTATGGCAGGCGCTATTCTAATCACTTTTTAATTTACTGATTCATTACAACATCCCTATTATGTAGGTATTGTCTATTAGCCTGGGTTACAGAGGCAGAAACTGAGGCACAGAAAGGTTTTGGTAACTCATAGGTGACTTCATAGTTACTGAGCAGTACAATCTAGGTCCTCTGGCACTGTTGTCTGCCTCTTAACCACAAGACAACAGACACTTCCTCTCATGGAGGGCAGGGCAGAGGGTGGGGGAGAAATGTGAGTAAAAGTGGAGATGCATTTTGCCAGGGTTAGTTTTTGAAAGCCCGATTTATTATTATTATTATTTTTTAAATAGCTGAAGGGTACAACCTACTGTTTGGAACCTTAACCTCAGTGATCAATAATTTAATCATTGGTATCAACCCATCATGCACTTCAGAATCTTATTTTGAATTTAAAAATACATAAAAATTACCCATGTTTACACATTTAAAAAGAACCCCAGTGAATCTGATGAATAGCCTTGGATTAGATTGACTCATTTAAAGACGCTTATCGTAGTCTTCCAATATGGAGCAGAGGTGGAACAAAGTTGCAGTCATCAGATAGCACTTTCTTTTTTGTAAAAAGCAAGATTAAAGTTGTTCTGAAGCAGTTTTCTACTAAATAAAGCATTTAGACCAATCGAATTTAATATGACTTTCAGATACCCTAAAATATCTTGGTTTTCCAACATATTTAATGTAATTCTTCATGGACCTTACTTTATGTTGTTTATCAACTTAAAATTGTTGAGATTTTTGGATAGTCACAGTTTAAAGAGATGTACATTGTTCCTCAGTCTTTGCATTGACAATATCCTTAAATTTTCAATGCTTTTAGTAGTCAAATAATTATGTCATTTAAAATATTTGGGGATTATCCTTTCACTCTTTACAGCATCTTCAAATTATTTTCTGATTAATACAAAGAACCTAATTATTGAGATTTTTTGCATGTGCAGATAATTAATATAAATGTGTAAGTAGTTATAAATAAAATATCTTTAAAGGGAATTACTTGTCTTCAGAAAGATATGCCAAGCTAGTTACAATGTTAGTACATCCATAGCACGTAGTTTTTGACAGTCAAACATGAATACATATTAATTTCAGAATAAGCACAATGTTTCCTGAAGAATATATGATGAAATGATAAGTTATATTAAGTAATATAATTTTACAAGGAAATACTTGCTGACTTTTATACTTACCTGTATCACAGTAGAAATAGTTATGAACTGAATCATGTTTTCTTAGTTAATTGTGTATTATTTTTAACTCTGGTGAAAATTTTTTAAAAGCTCTATAGAATTCTAATTAATCAATATTAGCAAAAATAGCAAATCTAGAAAATCCAATCTAAAGATAGTATTTACGTTCAAAGGAGAAAGCTTTAAAAATAGAAGCAGGGCTTACTTGGTGGCGCAGTGGTTGAGAGTCTGCCTGCCGATGCAGGGGACATGGGTTTGTGCCCCGGTCCAGGAAGATCCCACATGCCGCGGAGCCGCTGGGCCCGTGAACCATGGCCACTGAGCCTGCGCGTCCGGAGCCTGTGCTCCGCAACGGGAGAGGCCACAACAGTGAGTGGCCCGCGTACCACTAAAAAAAAAAATAGAAGCAAATATGGGAATTTTCTGGAGGTCCAGTTGTTAGGACTCCACACTTTCACTGCCTAGAGCCTGGGTTCAATCCCTGGTCGGGGAACTATGATCTCACAAGCCACATGGCATGGTCAAAAAAATAAGAAATAAAAATAGAAGCAAATAATCATTCCTTAAATTAAAAAAAATCTTAATAACTACGTTGATTAATAAGTAAAGTCATTTTCTGTTGAAAGTGACAGAACATCTGACTGAAATTATCTGAAATAAAATGGAGTATATTGAGTCTAATAAGAAGAAAATTTTAAGAATAGGGTAACTTAGATCTAGGGCTCAAATGGTATTTTGAAGATTTTGTTACTTCCCCTCACTTTCTTGTCTTAATGCTGTCCTGAGTTCATTTTCCAGCATCATGTGGTAAAAAGATGATATTGCTGCTTCAGGAATCTTATCCTTTCAGACTTTAAATCCAGTAATTAAGAATTTGAATATTTTCCCAAACACTCCTTAAAAATCAGGTACACTATTTCATTTAGGTCTAAGTTATATGTTCTTCTGCTAGAGTGAAACTAATTGTTGTGTTAAACTTTACTGAGATCCTATGGGAATGAGTGTTTCCTCAGAAGAAAATTTTCATAAGATTAACATAATGAGCATGAATAGAGGTGAAGTAGCAGAAATCATAGATGCTCATTTTACTTTGTCTTTGTTGGAAGATAACACATATATGCTCATACACGTACAGATTTCTCCTACATAAGTACATGTAAAATCTTCATCCTCATAGAATGAAAGAGTTCGCAACAGGAAAACATACACAATGAGAACAACTAGGAAAGCTGGATAAATTACTAAATTCCAATTTTAAAAGTATGAGAGCTGTAAAATCAAGAAACACTAGAGGGACTAGAAAATAGAGGAAAAAACACTTCTGAACCATTAAGAAGTGAAAGAGTATTTGTAGCTGAATTTCTTCCCTTCAAGTATTCATAAATTACAGTCATGGCTAAGAGACTGAGAATCAGAACTTGCTTGGTCTGGCAAAAGAAGTAATGCTTCCAACGAAACAAATTTATGATTAATGACTAATTAAGTAACAGAAATGGTGGAAAGTAGAAATCAATGGAATTATATGTTTAAAACGATGAAATAAAATATAAGTTTAAATTATATGCTCAGCAAAATATATTCTAGATTTAAACATGGAACAAAGACATTTTATTTATTTATTTATTTATAACCGAGATATAATTGAAACATATTTTAGACCAAGAGTGAGTGGATTTGTTGTCCGTAGGATTACCGTAAAAAGAAACATTGAAGTAGCACTTTAGAAACAATGAAATGATACCGGGAAGGAACATGGGAATACTTGAAGTAGTAATGAACATCAGATAAGTAGATGACTTTAAATAGATAGCAATTTTTCAAAAGCTGTTATATTTGGAAGATTAAGTTATATATAGAATTAAAATAGATATGCACTAAATTATTCAAAACAATATTGATTATTATTATTATTATTTTGCGGTATGCGGGCCTCTCACTGTTGTGGCCTCTCCCGTTGCGGAGCTCCTGACGCGCAAGCTCAGCGGCCATGGTTCACGGGCCCAGCCGCTCCGTGGCATGTGGGATCTTCCCAGACCGGCGCACGAACCCGTGTCCCCTGCATCGGCAGGCGGACTCTCAACCACTGCGCCACCAGGGAAGCCCACAATATTGATTATTGATGTGAATCAATAATCAGTCACACAATGGAATGCTTTTTAGCAATGAGAATGAAAAATACAGAAATACATGCAACTATAAAAATGCAACACACAAATATAATAGTAAGGAAAAGAAGCAGACCCTATATGTACCTTTTATATAAAGTACAAGAAGCAGCTAAATTTGTGCTATAAAAAGTTGAAATAATGGAAGATTTTGGAGGCCAGTGTTTGAAATGGAGCAAAACAGTGATTTCTGTCATTCTAATAATGTTGTATTTCTTGATTTGAATGTTTGTTGTATAGATATATGTAATTTGTGAAAATTCAGTAAGCTGTTCAACTATTACATGAACCATTTTTCTGTACATTTTACTTTATTGAGAAGTTAATGAGAAAGAGACATAGAGAATATGCTGTTTACTTATATGTGAGGGGGTGATATGAGCTTAGATAACTTTTAAAACTTACCCTACAACTAATTTTAAAAGTTCCAGGGCTTCCCTGGTGGTGCAGTGGTTGAGAGACTGCCTGCGGATTCAGGGGACACGGGTTTATGCCGTGGAGAGGCTGGGCCCGTGAGCCATGGCCGCTGAGCCTGCGCGTCTGGAGCCTGTGCTCCGCAACGGGAGAGGCCACAACAGTGAGAGGCCCGTACCGCAAAAAAAAAAAAAAAAAAAAAAAAAAAAGTTCCATTATTTAGCGTAGTAATTAAAAGACTCAGCATTAGTAGAAATAACTTGGAAAAATAAATGAAGCATAATGAGAATGTGTTATATTAGAAACTAACCATTAAACTGTTCATAGAAAATTGCTAAATGATTCTATTCACTTAATGATAAATGAATAATACATTTAATGATGATTATATCAAAGGATAAATGTTTTCAAAGATTTGCATGCATTGTGCTGGTTGCAATGAGATTGGTAACATTCTCATGATAAAATGCGAGTGCAGAATGATTTAATGGTATATCAGATAACCAGAGTGCCAGAGTTAAATCTAACCATATTTTCATTCACTCAAAATATACTCATTAGGACATATTATTGAAAATAAATGAAAGTTGTAAAAAACTAATATACCAAACTAAATGTAAAAAAACCCCTTAATTGTGCAATTTGTCGTGAATTTATTTAATAAAAATATCACAACAGTTAGGCTGTAGCTTGAAATTTTCTTGAAATGAAAACGGCAAATATAATTACTACTGAGAAATACTTTAGAAAATGAACTTCCTCACAGAAAATTATGTTACATAAAGACAATACGTATTGCTCTTCTACTATGCCCCACAGTCTGTTGTGCTCTTTTCACACATTCCCTGTAAGTCTGACAACATCATTGAGAGTCCTCTCATGACTCCATTTTGTAGAAAAGGAAATTGAGAATAACACTCAGTGACTCAAAATTAGTTCTGACCCTAACATCTGTGCTCTCAACTGAATGAGTCTCAGTACTAATTGTGCATCTGAATTTCATATGAAATTTTAAAATGCACAGAGTTGGGGGACTTCCCTGGTAGTGCAGTGGTTAAGAATCCACCTGCCAATGCAGGGGACATGAGTTCGAGCCCTGGTCCGGGGAAATCCCAGATGCCGCGGAGCAGCTAAGCCCATGTGCCGCAACTACTGAGCCTGTGCTGTAGAGCCTGCGAGCCACAACTACTGAAGCCTGCATGTACAGCCCATGCTCTGCAACAAGAAAAGCCATCGCACCACAACAAAGAGTAGTCCCTGCTCGCCGCAACTAGAGAAAGCCCGCGTGTAGCAATGAAGACCCAACACAGCCATAAATAAATAAATAAATTTATAAAAAAAAAGTTCTGAGTTGGATCATTACCGCAATTCATTGAAACTTAAGGAGTTGAAACACTTAAGGAGTGAATCCTAGGCACCTGTATTTTCATAAAGTTCCACAGTTCTGAATTTCACTTGTCCTCTCTGACACTCTTCTACACGAGTCCATGTAGGCGTTTCTTAATATATTCGTTTCTTTCCTCTGACTCGGTGATATTGTTTTTGCTATCGTTTGTTTATTTTCAGAACTTTTCACTGCTTTTAGAGTTCTGTTGAGAAGCCAGATTGCTGACTCCCATCTTGTGTCCCTGTGATTCTTTCTCTCCTTCAGGCTTAGACATTTCTCTTCATCTGTTCTCTTACTTGTGTGTGAAGGTTATGGTCATGCTTTGGCTACTATTCTTCTCTTCCTGTTCTGACAACCAAAATGGATTGATTTACCAAATGACTGAACTGGTTGACTGTTTTTTCTGTGGCTAGCTATAATCAATTTTAATTTAAACTGTGATTTTTCTGTGGGTTATTCCTTGGATCAATTGGCCGTCATTGTATCAATACCCCTGAATTGTTATCTCATCCTTAAGAACAATATAGCTCTGTTGTTACACAGCCATCTCACTAAGTTAGAGAGATAATTAATTTTTATCTTGGGGTGGCTGGCAAAATTATAAGTCTTAGTAAAAACTGTGGATTATAAGGGTGTTTAATTTATAACTTCCTAAGTTAAATGTGATTTTCTGTCTGTAGTTTTATTTCAAATTAAAAACTTTTAATAATTAAAAGTAATAGACTAATTACTATTAAGTAACAGCAGGTCAAAGGTGGAATCAGGGAGAACTTTGGGAAGATGATTATAATAATCTATGTAAAAGAAATTGGCACGGAAGTAGGTACCAAGAGTAAAGAATTAGAATTACCTGGATTCTGGATGAATGGTTTGACCAGTGGAAAGGGCTAATTGATTTGCATGTGGGTTGTTACCAGGTTGTCACTGGTGACTTCAGGATTTTTAGCCTGAGCAGCTAGAAGACGTCAATTACTTGTGTAGGTCAAGGAGAAAAAAAAGAAGTGTTATGTTATTGTTGTTTTGTTTTGGGGCAGGCAGATCAGGTAGTTAATTTGAGCTATTTAAATTTTGAAATGCTTATTAAGCTTATTAAGCCATGAGACTGAGACCAGGTGTAATCACTGAAGGGGTGAGAGTAGAGGAAAAAGCAGAACAGATAAAAAGATTAAGTCCTAGAACAATCCCAGAAGTAGAGATCAGAAAGAAAAATCAGCTAAGAAGACCGATTAGGATGAGAGTGTATGGTGAATGAAAAACTAGGACATTGTGGTGTTACTGGAAGCAAATGAACCAATGTTTTGAGAAAAGGAGATTGATCCTCTGTGCCAAATTCAGCTGATGAATTAAGTAAAATGAGAAATAAGAAATTACCATTGTATTTAGTATGACCATGATACATCAGAGCAATCTTGTTAGATTTTAGCTGATAAAATGTTTTTAAGCTCTGATAAAATCCAAGAGAATGAACAAATAATGATGCAGAGGAGGGGAAAATTGCCAAAAACATTCTAGTGGGAAAAAGGGAATGTTATGTTATGCAGAATTAAAAGGGAGCCATTTCTATTTTCTCTGACAGTTTTTCATAGCAAAATATGTGGATACAGATCCATGTAGCATCATAGATCCATGATATGGGTAGATTTCCTCAGTAAAATAAGAAACAAGGTCATCAGTTTAGGGTAGGTTGGGGGAGTGCATGTGAGTTGCTGAGGAGTTGAGAAGAAACAGTATGCAATAGTTATCTCAAAGGCAGTGAATGGATTAGAGAAATATTTTAAGACTTCCAACTACATTCAGTGTTTTTCAGAGGCTGATGATAATATTTACGTGGTTTTCCCATTATTTTTAACTGCAGGAAGCAGATAGAGTTCAGTTAGAGCCCTGGACTTTACTTAGGTTGCCATTTAGCTAATGGAATAATAGAGTGGAAGGAAAGGCAAGCAGATGTGCAAGGGAATATGCAAGGGAATAATTATACTGGCTGAGCATGGAATTTAATCAGGGAAAGGAAGAGACTGCTCAAGAAAATAGTGAGGAATAGTGAAAAATTAGTAAGATCAATCAGTTTCTGCATACCATTTCTGTTTTATTTCAAATTTTGTCATTTACTGACTTAATTGCTAAGTAAACAATAGATTTTTAGTAAAATTTTCTGAATGAATAATATGGCCATATATGAAATACTATAATAATTTACATTTAACTTAAATAGCATTTATTTAGGATGATTCATTATGTACCAATAACAAGTTAACATAAAATAAGAATAAACTCAGAATGTTTAGGAACTTCTAAAAGAATCATATTCAGGAAGAATTAATTTAGGAATCATAGCATCTTTGCGGAAATCTATAAATATCAGAAGTATCAGACACATTGTCATGTGGACAGCTTTGATACTTTCAACAAATTGTTATGGTTGGAACTCTTCCCAGACACATTCTGCTTTGTGCATGCAAATTCAATCTAAATTAGTGGAGGTCTAATTTAGAGGAGGACCTTTAGTTACATAATTGCAACTGGGTATGAATTAATGGTCACTGTTTCAGGGAAAGACTTGAAAATATGTAGATTAAAGGGTAGCCTATTGCTAATGATCATTATTTATTCAGCACCATTCATTTCATCTAGGAAGAAATGAATAATATTGTTGAAATACATAGATTATCCAAGGGCTGTGCATAACTATATCATCAGAAGTTTTCAGGACCTCATTCTGAAAGCTATGGAGTGAAAATAACTGTCAGACTTTTTGGTGGGTAGGGTGTAAGGGGAGTAAGGGACATTTTTGTCCTACAGGAGAGACCAGCTGATGATCCCTTGGTGCTTTATCCCTCACTGTGTCTTCTTCCAACTCCTTACACATATTCCAAACATTTAAAGGGTAAATGAGAGCATTTTAATTCCTTAGAAAAAAATATTCATTAATTATAAAATTGCAATATGAGTCCATTTTAAACTGTAATAAAAGGTTAAGAATAGATAAAATTTTATTAATGTGCAAGGCTACTTGCAAAGCCATTCTAAATTTTAAGTTTTTCTGTAGTTTGTATAAAAACATAGTTTCATTTCAGTGTATCAAATTTAGACAATAATTTACAGGAAGAAAAATGTCTTTGACATAAAGTATATAATAAGAATCCCTTTGAAAATGTTTTAATTTAGTTCAATCACCAGATTTTTTTCCCCAAAGGTCAATGTCTAGAATCATTTGTATTTTATAAAGTTATTAATAATGTACTATGTGCAAAGTAACAATCTGAGGTTCCATTTAGATATGTTACCAAACAGTCCAGGGTTAACTTTTCTACTTTGAATGTGAATTCATTGAAACGATACAAATTAACTTACATCAAGAAGAAAACAAAACAAAAACCTGAGACTGTGAGTTGAGTTATTTGATACCTAATGTGGATATTAATTTCCTTGTACTACAGAAGTATCTAAAGAGAAATAATGAGATCAGTTTGACTTTTGGCTTTGAAGTATCTTATATTTTACTGTTTCTGTTCTAAAATTCTGTTTGTGAAATTTTAGAAACTTGTGCCTTTTTTTCCATTTAATATAGGAAGTTGAGAAAAGACTTTAATATTTTACAGCACAATGATAGACGTTTTTGGATATATGCTTTGTAGACTTGTAAAACATAAGCATGTTGGATTTCTCTAAGTCATCTAAAGCTAGTCAAATACACAAGAAGTTCTTGAATGTATGTAGATTACAATATGGTAAGAATAAAATTAACTTATATGTCAATTGAAATCTGTGTGATGACTATATTATCAGTTAATTTCATCATTCATGGCAATTTTCATGCTGGGAGTGATATTCTCTCTTTGAAATTTAGTATGTTATAATAATTCAAAGCTACATACATGCTATAAAATATAACTACTGGGTAATATGTCAAATAAATTATTTTCAAGATTAAAATAACTGCTTTATTGGATTCTACCTTTTAAGTCAGACTCATTATTGTATTAATTAGCTTAAACACTTTAGAGTGAATATTGGTTAGATGGAGATATTTCAGAAATGATAATTTTCAGTGTTAAAAAATTATTTCAACAGTATATGATTGTAGTGTTTCAACGTAGTTAGAAATAAAGTGAATAGAGTCAAACTCTCTTCCCTGCCCAGATATTTTTGTTGTGTTGGCTAAACTATTATTAGAATGTAAACCATCAGTCAATTACCTTATACAATGAGTTCTAAATACTTTTTCCCACCATCACATAGGTCGACATAAATTACCAGATTGTCCAAACTTTCTTTCTTTCCCTTTCTTTCTTTCTTTCTTTCTTTCTTTCTTTCTTTCTTTCTTTCTTTCTTTCTTTCTTTCTTTCTTTCTTTCTTTCTTTCTTTCTTTCTTTCTTTCTTTTTCTTTCTTTCTCTTTTTCTTTTCCTTCCTTCCTTCCTTCCTTTCTCTCTCTCTCTTTCTTTCTTTATTTCCTTCTTTCTTTCATTTTTGGCTGCATTGGGTCTTTGTTGCTGTGTGCAGGCTTTCTCTAGTTGTGGCGAGAGGGGGGCTACTCTTTGTTGTGGTGTGTGGGCTTCTCCTTGCGGTGGCTTCTCTTGTTGCAGAGCACAGGCTCTAGGCGTGCGGGCTTCAGTAGTTGTGGCACGTGGGCTCAGTAGTTGTGGCTCACGGGCTCTAGAGCGCAGGCTCAGTAGTTGTGGAGCATGGGCTTATTTGCTCCATGGCATGTGGGATCTTCATGGACCAGGGCTCGAACCCATGTCCCCTGCACTGGCAGGTGGATTCTTAACCACTGCGCCACCAGGGAATCTCCCCAAACTTTTTTTTAACCTGAAAACTTTTTCACTACTTACAGTATTTCTTGCAGTTTGCTATAATGGTTATATTTTACATTTCCTCCTTCATTAGAGACATTAAGGTACCTGATCTACATCTACCAGCTTCATGTTCTTCATACCTAACTTGATTAACCTTGGCCAAAATGCTAGTATGTCAAATATATGGTTTGGGTCTTCCCTGGTGGCGCAGTGGTTGAGAGTCCGCCTGCCGATGCAGGGGACACAGGTTCGTGCCCCGGTCCGGGAAGATCCCACATGCCGCGGAGCGGCTGGGCCTGTGAGCCATGGCCACTGAGCCTGTGCGTCCAGAGCCTGTGCTCCACAACGGGAGAGGCCACAACAGTGAGAGGCCCGCGTACCGGAAAAAAAAAAAAAAATATATATATATATATATATATATATATATATGGTTTGGTTTTATTCATTTGAAAGAACTTGCTGACAGTATATTCGAGTGTCACCTGCATATATATTTTAATAATTGTCCACATGATCTGATTGCCTTAAATGTGTAAACATAAATTTATAATGAACCAGAGTCATATACTTTAAAAATATAAAAGTTTGATCAGTAATTCAAAATTTAACTCCAAACACTTTAAAAGTATTGACACAAATATAAAATCAGCAAAATAATTGGCATTTAAGATTCTGGAAAGTTGGACATCATCATAATATAGTTTTGAGAAAAATTAAACATGAAAAAATTAAATGTGTAATTTATAAATACAGGCACACAAACACACAAAGTATAAATATCACTGGTTAATACACATGGTCATCTGGTGTGCAACTCTATAGTTTTAGTGTAGAATTACAGCCAATTGAAAGACAAGGAGATATATGTTGTCAACTACAAATTGGCATTTCCCATTGGCACTTGCCATCTATCTCTACAAGGATTAAATCACGTGCTGCTGCAGCTGCTGACTTTCAACACCCCCTGAAAGGAGCTCAGGTGGAGAGCAGCAATGAGGCACTCTGTGCTTTGGGAAAAACTGGCAGAACAGGTCTTCAGATAGATATTTTCAGGAGAAGATTTTATGAGCCCAATTCTTGCATCTCCTCATATCTAGAAAAGCACTAAAATCCTTCATGGTGACGTCTGCTCCTCGTGACTAGCAGAGACCTTCTGCAAAACGATATGTGCTCGATTGCATGTATTCCCCCTTCACCAGAATCACATATATACTGACCTACCTGCCTACCTCTTTGGAGCAGTTTCTCAGAGCTATCTGGGATGCTGTCTCCCGGGCTGCAGTCCTCATTTTGCCCCAAATAAAACTTAACTCTCAACTCTCACGTTGTGCAGTTTAAGTTGATAGTGTTCATGCAAATAAATAAATTACAATAAGCTTCTTTCAGGTGGCTGAATCATCCATTAGAAGTGCTCTTTAAGAGGAGTATTAGAAAGCGCATGTGCTCTTTTGACTAAGGCTTTCTAAAGAAAGCTGCTTCCCAACTTATACTTCTATCATCTGTAATCCGATTTTCTCATTAGTGTAGAACAATGAACTTATTAGAATCGTGAAAAATTCAGTGAGCACTATACTTTAGTCTCATAATAAGCCCCTATAGAGTCTTGGTAGATGATTCAGATCTAGAATATATCTAGGATAACTCAATGGATAAACCAGTAACTAAGTCTCGTAGTCAGGAATAGAATTTTTTCTGTACTTAGATATTCAGGGCTAGTTTGTTGCTACCCGTTAACAAACATAACTGTGGCATGATGATATACAGCCACTTTACATAAAGTATATCCAGATGTACTAAAATGACTGTGTTCAGCAAGTATATTTTTTTTTCAGAAGATGACACATTTTCTGTAACAAAGCTAGAATTCATCCCAATGAAAAACATCCCATACAGACATTATGCATGCATCTAAAATACCACACACACACGCAAAAACACACACACAAATAAGTTCAAGAGAAACGTGGTCATGTCTCATTCCATTCACTATACAATTTACAAAGCACTTTTACATACTTTATCTTATTAACCTTTGAGAAGTATACATACTATTTCTGCTTTACAAATAAAATGAGGCTGAGAAAAACTGAGTGAAAAATTAAATATTTTCACTAATTCATAAACCGATTAAATATTTGAATCATATTTTTAAACGAGGTCATCTCATTCCTTTTCTACTAAAAATATTTAACTTTAACAATCACCAATGCAGATGACAAGTTAGACAGTTAATATTGCTAGTTACAATTCTATTTAGATACATATACTTTGTAGACTTGAGAAAAATATTTGAAAATCAAAAGATGACTCACCTCTCTCATTTCATTAGATTCCACCACTCAACTATTAGCCATTCTAATTCGATCACTCCAGTGTTTTCCATTCTTTAATAAACAAATAAGTATACAATATATTCTAGGCACTGCAAGGATGTAGGAGTAACTCCTCATATTGTTTACTATTCAGTGGGAATACAAGTAACAAAGGATCTAACTTTGGGAAGTTGTCAATAATGACCTCCAATGAGCCACAACCCAATCCCAGAAATCTGAGACTCACACTTCAGTGCTTAAATCTAATGGGAAAGCACTTAAATGATCTCTCCTTTTAATAGAAAGCACTGTTTATGTCATCTTCAGATCATATTTAATGTGAATTTGCCTTAAAAAGGAAGACACAGCTATCTTAAGTTATTTTAATGTTTTGATGATCTATTAGATACCATGTTAAAAGTTTGGGGAGAAAAACAATCTCTTTAGAGTGACTAAAATAGCCTATAATTTTGAAATTTTAGGTACATTATTATTATTTTTTATTGAAGTATAGTTGATTTATAATGTTGTGTTAGTTTCAGGTGTTCAGCAAAGTGATTCAGTTTCATATATATATATATATTCTTTTTCAGATTCTTTTCCCTGATAAGTTATTACAAGATATTGAGTATGGTTCCCTATGCTCTACAGTGGGGCCTTGCTGGTTATTTTATTTTATTATTTTATTTTATTTTATTTTATTTTATTTTATTTTATTTTATTTTATTTTATTTTATTTATTTATTTTTGCGGTACGCGGGCCTCTCACTGTTGTGGCCTCTCCCGTTGCGGAGCACAGGCTCTGGACGCACAGGCTCAGCGGCCATGGCTCACGGGCCCAGCCGCTCCACGACATGTGGGATCTTCCCGGACCGGGGCACGAACCCGTGTCCCCTGTATCGGCAGGCGGACTCTCAACCACTGCGCCACCAGGGAAGCCCTGCTGATTATTTTATACATAGTTGTGCATATATGTTAATCCCCAAAGTAGGCGCATTATTTTTATCTTTAGTGCTAATATGGTCTACATTGCCGTTCATTTGATGTTCTGAAGCACTAGGATATGTGAGCATTAAAATGTATCAATTAGGGCTTCCTAATCACGTGTATTCATTTTCTATTGCTGCTGTAACAAATTACAGCACTTAGTGGTTTATGGATACACATTCGATATCTTACAGCCCTGTAGTCTCACATGTGTCTCACTGGGCTAGAAATCAAGCTGTCTACAGGGGGCGGGGACTGTGTTCCTTTCTGGAGCCTGTAGGGGAGAATCCCTTTGCCTTTTCTGGTTTCTGGAGGCTGCCTGCATTCTTTGGATTCTGTCTCCTTTCTCCTTCAAAGCCAGAAATGGCCAATCAAATCTTTCTCTCACTGAGTCATTCTGACACTATGTTTTGCCTTTATCTTCCTTAAGGACCTTTGTAATTACACTGAACCCAGGCGGATAATCCAGGTAAATGTCCTTATCATAACGTCAGCTAATTAGCAAGTTTATTTCCACCTTTAAACAATTTCTTATTGCCATGTAAGGCAAAATATTCGGGATTAAGACATGAACATTTTTGGGGAGGTGGCATTATTCTGCCTACAACACTAAGTGATCTTTGAAGTCACTTACATCAGAAGTTTGGCTTGAAGATATAGCACGATATGTGGTATTTAGAAATAAGTGCTCTGTAATTATTAGTTATCACCTTTAACTTGTTATGGGAATCTCAAATTACAAAATTCCCTTTAACTTTATTTAATAAATTTATCTATTTATTTATTTATTTTTGGCTGTGTTGGGTCTTTGTTGCTGTGCTCAGGCTTTATCTAGTTGCAGCGAATGGGGGCTACTCTTTGTTGCGGAGCATGGGATGTAGGCATGCGGGCTTCCGTAGTTGTGGCTCGCGGGCTCTAGAGCGCAGGCTCAGTAGTTGTGGCGCACGGGCTTAGTTGTTCTGCAGTGTGTGTGATCTTCCTGGACTAGGGCTCAAACCCGTGTCCCCTGCATTAGCAGGCGGATTCTTAACCACTGCGCGACCAGGGAAGTCCCCGCTTTAACTTTAAATGGAGCTTCCTGCTCAGCCTTAAGAAGTAGAACTACATAACATTTCAGATTATGTAAAATAAATTGTCTCAATTTTATAAAAATTATGTTTTGAAATTTATATAACAATCATAAAATAAAACTGATTATTATTTATATGATATCATATGTACTATACCTTAATAATATGGATTTTTCTTGATTTATCAATTTTCTCTTTCCAATTTCCCTGGGAACAATATCCCTAGACCAAGTCCTAGAATGACTGCCTGTCATGTTTAGGTCCTGCATATATACAAACACACACATACATATTTTTAAAGAGTACTTCCTCACCCAGTTTAACCTCAATGTTATAAATTTGGGTAAGAGCATATCAATATTATAATTCTATATTTATTTTTAAAACAGTAAATTATATAAAACTTTTTAATTTATTTTTAATTCAGTTTTTGCAAATGGGGACCTCATATTTTTTGAAGATTTTAATTTTTGTAAATACAAATGGAATGTGATTTTTAAGAAATGCTGTGAATGTGTTCTAGAATACACCTTGGACAGTTTTCTATTTCCTTTTCCTAATTTATAATGCAACAGTTATAAAAGCTTACCACTTCTGAGCTCCTACCTTGGGGAGAAATCTGTGGAAATTTCATATCCTCAGTTCTTATGAAGCTCTTCTGCCTCAAGGAACAACTTCTAAGGCTTCAGGAAAGAGAAATGTTTATCAGGAAGTAAAACATCTCCTTAGTCAGCCTCTTCAGGGAGATTTGTTGCCACTTCTATTGAATTCCTGAGAGTTTTATTCCTCAAGCTATTACTCTCAAATGTATGAGCTAGAAAAGGCCAAAGCCCTGTTAGGCTTTAATATGTCTCCTCATGTAAATGTTTACTAAAACTAAGAACAATGAAGTAAGTCAGAGCAGCAGTGCCTGGTACCTTTTTTTCTTGTTTTCAGCTCAGTATCTCCTGGTGAGTAAGAAAGATTTGAGTTCAAGTGCTGTCTTTGACAGTATTTTTTTTAATTTCATGTAACTAACTTAATCTTTCTAAAGATATTTCTTATTGTGAAAGGGGGATAAAAACGCTAATACGATAGTGTTGGCATTGTATTATATGAGATTACTTATCCAAATAATTTATTAGGGTGCCTGACCCAGTGTAAGTTTTCAGCCAGTTATACGTTTATCAGCATTCCTTCCAAATGGTTCCTTTCTCTTCACTTACTTTTCTGTTCAATCTTTCTGTTTTGACTAGATCTATCTGAACTTTATCAGCCTCACTCAGAAACAGGACACTTAATGTGGTATTTATCATCCTCTGCCAGCCTAATTTTAAGATTAAACAAATAGTGTTTGGGGAAGATCTAGGCAAAGAGAATCTAATTCCTACAGAGTGTTTCCCCCTTTTGTGGTTTGTCAGACAAAAGCTCTGTCTTAGCCACACTGAAAATTCTTTGCATCAAAATACCACATATAATTAATGTAACTCTAATCTATCAACCTAGGTGAGAAACCTTAATTTGGCTGAATTTTATACTATTACTGGGAACCAAATAAGTTATTAAAAACAATAAAATACGTAGACTAAATCAAATCTAGCTTATTTTCATACTAGCACAAACCCTTCCTGCAAACCTTTCTGTACCTAAAAAAGCCAGAGATCTTTAGATGAAATGGACATCATATCCAATTTGTACCAGTGGGGCGGGGGAATGGATGGTTCAGGGAATGGATTTTCAATTATCAAATCAACTTCAGGGCTGGACCAAAAGAGCAACACTCTTACATTGACATGTTGTGACATGAGAGCTCTGATAATGAGGTGGCAGGGACCTCATTTTTATGTCTCAGTGAAATAGCTCACAGAATAGCATGCTACTCCCATAATTATGATAAGCAATCATTACAGGGTCAGGTTATTAAAGCCTGCATGTTAAGAGGAAAACCGACGCTGGGCTAGAAAGTAATAGGTCCTGAATAAGGCTTCATTTTATGTTTAACTTCATTATACACTTGACACTGATGCAAGGTTGAAGGGGTTTTTTGTTGGTTTTTTTAGCTTGCAATGCACTGTATATTATCAAAACATGTGCTGTTGGCACAGTTATGCATCTCACCATCAATCCTAATACCATGACACGAACAGGTGAGTGAGAGTGTGGCAGCATTCATTTTTATTATAATTGTCCTAGATTATTGCTTCTAACATCGTGATGATGGCAAATGCCATTTCATATAATTCAGCATTATCCCAAAACTCGTGCCACTGTCTCGAAAAGAGAAGGGCCATGGGTAGAATTTATTAATAGCATGCAAAAAAAATCACGTCTTTCCTTTTATTAAAATGTGTTGTCACTCAATTGCAGTGAATTAATAAAATTACTAAAATGGGGATTTGGAAAAAGAGCAAGAATCTATTTTTAATTCAACAGGAACTTATTGAGAAATTACTTTGTTTCAGTTGTATCGGGGAACTAAATGGACAGACATAAATAAACAGACGGCATGTTCTCCACACCAATCTGCCATAAAATTAAATGTTAGCTGTGTGAGATAGGGCAAGTTATTTGACCAAAGAAAGTTGTAATTTCTCTGCAGGTTAAATATTCAATTACTATATACATTTTAAGTAATATGATAAGAGAAACAGAGTGCTATGTTAGCACACACTATTTTTTCTTCTGTCCTCCCACTCTTATGTCAACCATTTTCTTTCCTTTTTCTTTTTTGTCATAACATTGATTTGGCACATAAGATGTGCCAAAAGGCAGTCCTCACTTTCAATTCATTGGGCCCCGAATTGAGAAATTTTACCTCTGTTTCCTAGGTGTTCCAAATCCATTGAGCCCAAAAGCATGAGGACAATAAATAAAATTCTTCAACTAGGCTGGGTGTATTGGTGAGACTGGCCCACATATAACTGTGTTCCTTGATTCTTATATCTGTGTGGTTAGGAGTACAGGAGATCATCAGATATTACCTGTTGTTGTAAGCCATGCTGATACTGCGTCCAGTAGATACCCCAACCCTAGGAATGTTGTCTCCAGGTAGGGAAGAAATTGAGTCTTCATCAGGCCACTTCATCAGGCCACATCTTTCTATTAGTCTACCTGCTTCTGGGTGATGGGGCTCCTTATTAAATCAGTAGCTTCTGTTTACACGAGTCCATTGTCTCCACTGTCACATTTCTTCATAATAAAGTATGTGTGGGTTATCACAACCATAGATAAGGCATTGTCTAAGTTCAAAATGATGATGCTGGCAGGTCAATGGGTAGAGAGGGCAAACCCATGACTAAAAGTGTGACTCTGCCTGTGAGCACAAAGCACTGCTCTTTCCATGACAGAAGGAATCCAGTATAATCTGCCAGCTGGTAACTAGCTGAGGCCCCTTGTGTGCATTGGTAAACCAACTCCCCGAGATGGGAAAAGATCCCAGATTTATAGTCTTTGCTGATTTCCATGGTGTCCCCATGCTACCAATATGATATCATGAAAAATAAAGCCGAGGAGACGTGTACAAATGACTTACGAGACCTGGTAGGAGCTCCAGAACAACACTGCTCTTCAAAGTTTGTGTGCCCAAGTTGTGACTGTAACCATGTCAACCATAGTGAGGAAGATATATATATATATATATATATATATATATATATATATATATATATATATATATATATATAGTTGAGCCCATGCCTGTAATCCTCAAATACATAAGCAACTAATCACAGAATCCATTTTGAGGATCACTTTCCTTGTTAGCAGTGAAGAGTATCCGGAAGGATTAATAATGATCTATAAGGCAAACAGGAGATACCAGGCATGTAGAGAAACCCTAATTACTCTTAATTAACTAGTGATAGATTTAGGATCAGAATCTGAACTATATGACTCTAAACCTTATCATCTAAACTGGGCTTTATTTATTTTATCAAGGCCCTATAAAATAGTAAATTCATAATCCTTGACATGCATATGGAGATACATATATGTGTATATATATATATGTGTGTGTGTGTATATATATATATATATACACACACATGGATGCATATATGTGGGTATATGTATATTTGTATATAAAAGTGATATAACTTATTTGGAGGAGTATAAAAATGCACATTTTGATACCTTCTAGTTTACAGTCACATCTATGCTATATAAAACATAATGTTTCAATATTCTCAAAATATTTTATTTCCTGTGTTAGGTACTTGAATGCCAGATGGATAGGGACAAATTTGTTGCTCTACTGATTATTCTGATGTTGCTTTTTTGGAAACACAGAAAATGAACTGTGGATTAGCAGAAAGGTTGAAGTTGGATGAGATAAGTTTGGAAATTAAAATAGTATTAACATTTCTCGACCACAAGGAAAATTATATATCCAGCAGTTTAAACTGGCAAGTTGGTAACTCTAAGATTGTTTGCAATATCTAGTGCTGTTTTTGTAAAAATGACTTATAAAGAGTATCTACCAGTAGAGTTTTAGTCCTGGCTGATAAATTTACCTAAATAAGTATAAATATAACAGTTTGCTTTAATCTCTGCTCAATATTATAGAATGCCCTTCTGTGGCCCACACTGCATTATTATTCATCACACCTCATAAGATTAGAAAGAAAAATTAGGACAAAAAAAGACCAAAATCAATCTAATAGCTTAACACAGACTTTTATTCCATATTAAAGGCAAATTTCAAACAATAATTAAGAATTAACCATCTTCCTTTCTGCTCTCTGTCTGCATTGGGAAGTTTCAATTGCATGATCTGTTTTAAGTTGTAGGCTGTGAATTGCATGTTCATTGTAGAGACAATTGACAGAGCAGGGGTGCCTGCAGCCAATAGGTGAAACTCCCCAGGTAAAAAAAGATGATGGAGTGACCTGAGCTGTTAATTACTTTCCTGAGGGCAGAGGGCAGAGCTAGTGGTTGCCAACAAAAGCTTTTCCCAGACTTGCCAGAACTTAATCCCATCAGATGAGACCTTGCCAGGGCAAATATTGGATCTAAGAAGGTACAGACATTCCTTACAGTATTATAGGAGCAGACACGCAATAGGGAAAGACTGAAAATTATCTAAACAATGACATAGGATTTACATGTTTTCAATTTCTCCTTAGTTCAAGCATTATGAGTTTGAAAGTAGCCCTGACATTCGGCACTTAATAACATAAGTAACACATTTATTGTCAATTTTGAGTGTTAGGGAAAAAAACCTGGCAACATTTTGGGGTACTACTTGTGTGATTGTAGTGCTACTTACAAGTTTAGGCTTTCCCATAACATAGGGTAAAATACAATTTCCATTGTAATCATTTTAAAACTAGGAAAATACAATTTTTTCAAATTAAAAGAAAAATGAAAAAAAACCCTGAAAAATATTACCGATTGCTTTTTATTGTCTGATTCCTTGATTAGTCTTTATGAAATGTTATGTCATTGTATTACATGTGGTAATTTCAAATGTGAGTCACTTTTACAGCAGGAATAACATGAACTTGATTAGCCTTAATTTTTCTGGAAAAAAGGAAATATAGAAGCCAGAATTGTGATGATTGAAATGTAGTTTTTGAAACAATGTAGTTTCAAAAACATTAATTATGTTTGAAAAGAAAGAAAACCACCATTTTTTACTAAAATTTTAAAAAAGCAATGAAAATGAATTATATATTTTATATATTCCGTATTTATAATTTGGTATCGTTTTCAAGAAAGAGAAAGGTTTTTGCAAAACTCACATTTTTTTTTGCGCCATACGTGGGCCTCACATTGTTGTGGCCTGTTCCGTTGCGGAGCACAGGCTCCGGACGCGCAGGCCCAGCGGCCATGGCTCACGGGCCCAGCTGCTCCGCGGCATGTGGGATCTTCCCGGACTGGGGCACGAACCCGTGTCCCCTGCATCGGCAGGCGCACTCGCAACCACTGCGCCACCAGGGAAGCCCCAAAACTCACATTTTGCTTTATAATTGAAGCCTGGGTTGTAAGTAGCATGATCATTTGAGCCATGAAAGGTATATAAATGAATATATATGTGTATATATATATATATATATACTTATTTATATATGTGTCTGTGTATATGTGTTTACTTCTATTATTATTTCAGTATAAATGAAGAGCAGAAATTGTTGGCTAAGGCAGAGTATAAATATTCCAATTTGATTTCCAACAGTAAATAATTTTGTTGTTTAAAAATATATGATACGGTTTCTGGAACTATAGGCTCTTTAGGAAATGAGAAGCAAATGAAACGAACAAACCATTATTACAATGAGTTTTCATGATAGCTGTTTAAATAAATTATTCTTTTATTCATGTTATGTGTTCCAGTTTCTTTTTATTTCCATGTCTTCTTCGTTCATTTACATTCTTCTGCATTAGAGAAGAAAATTGAACTAAAATGGTCAACAAATATTTATTGCACTTGCTTCCAATCATCTACCTAATGTGTTTCCTCTTTTCTCATGTAATTCTTATGCTCAAAAACTTTGCTTTAAGCATTATGACTGTGTATTGTGATATGTTAAGACTTTCCTCCTGATATTTATGACTCAATATTATATTTGCATCATTTCTAGCTAGTCATTTGACATTATCAACCTAAATGTTGAGCAATTTCAATGAACATAACACTTTATTAAGAGGTAGAATGAACCAGTGATCTGGTTCAGTTAGGTCAGTGTTCTCATTTTTCCCAAGTGATTACATTATATTCTTTATTTCTTCTTTTATTTTTACTAACAAAAACCATGACAGTTTCTTTCCTCCTTTATTTACATCTGAGCAAACCTGAAATCTTGCTGTCACTATGAGGCTTTCACTAACTTGAACCTAAACTCTTTTCCTCCTCTTAGCATCACTAATATATATTTTACAATTTGGCATTTGCTCATATACTTTTATACAGTTCTTTGTTTCCTATGCATTTATTGTTACTGATTTAATGCATCAACCAGCTCATAGTTGTTATGGAATAACTTCAGGAGTTTAGTTAGCACTTTTCAATAAAAGAACCCTTTAGTTATCTAAACCTATAGATTAGATATAGTTTCTGAGCTCAAGAAGCTTATAATTTAATAAAGGACCATTAAAAATAGTTCTTCACATTGCCAGAAAGCAGAAGAATGAGCACATGGAAGGAATACAATAAATTAGTAATGACGCTTTCATAATTAAAGCAAAATAAGTATCAAGGTTTACAGTTGAATGTAGGAGAATATAAAAACATACCAACATGAGCAAAATATTTTGATTCTTGCATTAGAGATGGATTTAGTCATAAAAATAACATATGTATGTTCTATATGTTCTTTATATTATATATTTTTTATATTTTATATATATATATATTTTTCTGAAACCCTTGGATGGAAATTTGACTTGGTTTATAATGTCATCTCTGGGCATCTCAGTAAGAGGGTGTTAGAAAGGGCTTATGATAGGATTTGGGTTTTGGTTGGGTGATTTTGGGAATGGCCTAAGGAAGCAAGGGTTTGCATTGGGTGTAGTGCTGTCAGGATGCAGGGACAATTCCAGTAGAGTATCCCAATAAATCTTACCTTTGGAGAGAACAGACTAGAGTGAAGTTAAACTATAATTGGTAAAGATTCATCAGTTAATCCTTCGTATTAGCACTGGGAGGGACTATTTGGTATTTTGTTTCTTGGAAAATATTTTTTATTTGCATTCAGACAGGATTACAGAGTGCTGTAGTTTTTGTCTTGATCCATCATGGTCACAGAATGTTCTTTTCTAATGTTGATGTTCGGTGAAATTATTTTAGGAGAACAACAAAGCCTAGCTGAAGTACCAGCCAGCTCCTGGATGTTAGGGACTGCTTTTCTGTTTCTCAATAATACAGTTTAAAAGAGTAAAATTATTTTTATTTATTTATTTATTTTTAAAATGTTTATTTATTTATTTTTGGCTGCGTTGGGTCTTCGTTGCTGTGCACGGGCTTTCTCTAGTTGCGGCGAGTGGGGGCTACTCTTCGTTGCAGAGCATGGGCTTCTCATTGCGGTGGCTTCTCTTGTTGCAGAGCATGGGCTCTAAGTGCCCGGGCTTCAGTATTGTGGCTTACGGGCTCTAGAGCACAGGCTCAGTAGTTGTGGTGCACCGGCTTAGTTGCTTCTTGGTATGTGGGATCTTCCCGGACTAGGGCTCGAACCTGTGTCCCCTGCATTGGCAAGCAGATTCTTAACCACTGAGCCACCAGAGAAGTCCCTATTTTTATTTTTAATGCTAGAAATTTTTCTTGATTAATGCTGCACATGAAACACCAGTATGCTCAGAAGTAAATTAGGCTTTATCTTAGAGATAGAGATAGAAGGTAATTTTGGATGTGAGAAACAGAGGCATTTATTTAAAAAATATATATATATGTATATTTCAAAAATAATTATTTAAATGTTGTTACTGTGATTTTCTTTTGTTTTTTATTTAGCACTGGGTAAAAATCAGAGATTCATTATAATTTTAAAGACCTTATAACATAATTCTGTATTTACAAATATTTTCTCTTAGCCTCATTCCACATCTTAAATGAGATTGTCTCCTCATTCAAGATGTGGAAACAACCAGTGATTGATTCAACAGCTAAAATTTAGCACTTTTGCTTTAGTGGTATCTTATAAATTTAGCCATAGAAAATAAATTCCTCCCTAAAGGTATGTTCTTATTTTGATGTTTGCAATTAAGTCTGATATTGTATTTGTGTAGCATGGGTTCTTATTCTGACATTTGGAATGAGAAAACTGAGGCAGAAAGCTGTTACATATTTTGCCTTAAGACCCAATGATCCAACAACAATCTATTATTGATTTTTTTATATGCTCAGAACTTTTTTACAGTTTCAGTTATTAAAATAGAAAAACAGGGCTTCCCTGGTGGCGCAGTGGTTGAGAGTCCGCCTGCCGATGCAGGGGATACGGGTTTGTGCCCCGGTCCGGGAAGATCCCACATGCTGCGGAGCAGCTGGGCCCATGAGCCATGGCTGCTGAGCCTGTGCGTCCGGAGCCTGTGCTCTGCAACGGGAGAGGCCACAGCAGTGAGAGGCCCGCGTACCGCAAAAAAAAAAAGAAAAGAAAAAGAAAAACATTTCCAAAACATCACTACTTTTTAAATTGGTACAATAGAAAAGTAACTCTGTGCCCATAGAACCAAAGATAAATATAATTTTCCTGTGCTTAATTTTCATAAATGTATAGAAACTGCATAATGAGTACACATTTAAAATTTAACTATCAAAATTATGTATTACCTTTGAAAGGATGTATATACTTTTATAACTTGATGTTGTTCATTATCCATTGTGCCTCGTGCTTGAAATCTTGGAAATGATCACATTTTCTTAGACATAATGATTTGAGGATGAACATTTTCACATTTTTTTTTCAGTGTGTGTTCACATGTATTTTACCAATGACCCTCATGAAATACCATCTACCCTGTGTTCTCAAAAGTTGATTTTAGAGTCGATACTACATTGTTTTAAAATTAAGACATTTAGGATGAAAAAAATCATTTTAACTTTGGAGAAATTCTAAAATTGTAATCATTTATATGTTTTCTAATTTCCAATAATTATCAATAAAATATCCTTGCTCTAAAAAGTGCCAATACTATTAACATTTAATGTGTTCTGTGGCCCAGAAAATTTTAATATAGCACAGTTTTAATTTTTTAAGTACCATGGTGCATTTTGTTTGCTTGTTCACTTCTTGTTGTCGTGTAGTTACAATATGCCATTGCTCTTCATTAATGTTTCAGTATTCCTTTTCTCTATGATGAGTTTTCTGGTTTCTGATCTCCCAATATTTTTGCTAAAGGCATTGGAGAGGAAGTAAAAATGTATTTCAGGATTTTGCTTTATCTATATACATTTAGAAAAATTGGCTCTAGCAAACATTTTCAGTCATTGGATCCAGAAGAAGCTGTAGGCTCTTTAAGACAGAGATTGTCTTTCAATTTCCAATATTTATTTTAATGCTTGCCTTACAGCAGATGTTCTGTATGTAATGTATTAAAAAGCAGTAAATGAAATAGTAATTTTCAAAATCACCTCTGATAAAGATTTAATCCCTATATACCAGTATACATATAATTTAAATATGCAATTTTAATATCAAGAATTTCACATTTGATTTTTTTAAAAATTTGTTTGCAGACTTAACTACATTTAATATTAATATTACATTTGAGCCAATGGTATATTTAATATAAATTATATATGATAATTAAAACTTCAATAAAAAATAAGGTATGTTAGTATTAAGCTTGTATAAATATGGAGTATATAGAGATAGATGTATCACCTATATGAGAATGAATTGCTTTATCCTTCCTCTTACCCCATTCCCAATCAGTAAATTTCACCATTATCCATCAAATTGTTCAATTCAGTAATCCAAAAAAACATTTTTGATTAACTTTTTCCCTATACACATCCATGTTTATTAAGCCCTAACATTATATATTCAAAATGTGTCTCAAATCCATCTCCTTCTCTTCACACTACTACCATCATTTAATCCAGGCCACTATTTACATCCACCTGATTTATTACAATTTAGCTATTTTTCCCATTATCTTCATATCTACCTGTTCTCCTTCCCCTGAAACATGACTAGTCTAAGATGTGAATTAGTTATATAAGTTTTCATCTTAAAGTTCTTCAGTATTCTTCCATTGTTCAAATCCATTACCATAATCAACAGAGACCACCGTAATATGCTCTCTGCCTGTTTCTAAAGTCTCATTTTACTTCACCCATACGTTTCACTGCTATCCAGGTACATGATTGATTTGTTAGTTTCTAGAATAAACCAATTTTAAACTGAAATTTTATTGAAATGAAAATAGATTCAAATTCAGTTTAATAAGTAATTCTCAGAGGCTCATAGACTCTTTACCAAGTGTACAAATACTTCAGTGATAACATCCTGCAAAATTATAGTAATAATGTGGCAACCATGATATTGGCATTGATACAATTCATCATTGTGTGTTATGTATATTTAGTTCTAAACAACTTTTATCATATATGTAGATTTGTGTAACCACCAGAGAAAAGATGCACAACAATTTCATCACCATAAATATACTGTACGTTAGCCTTTTATAACCAAACCCATCTCCCTCTCATTTCACCATCTGCACCAAATTTAACTACTGGCATTCTCTAATTTGTGCTTCATTTCTGAAATGTCATTTCTAAAATGTATGTAGGTGGAATCATATAGTATGTAATATTTGGGGATTAACTTTTTTCATTAAACGTATTTACCTGAAGATTCATCCAAGTTGTGTGGACCAAAAGTTTGTTTCTTTTTTGTTGCTGATTACATGCTGGAGTTATTGTTTAAAAAAAAAAATGCTGTGAACATTAGTGTACGAGTTTTTTTGTAAATGTAAGTTTTCATTTCATTTAAATAAATGTCCCAGAGTGCAATTGCTTGGTTGTATGGTAATCATATATGTCATTTTATAACAAACTGACCAACTGTTATCCAGCATATCTGTACCATTTTACAATCTTACCAGCAGTGTATGAGTGATCCAGTTTCTCTGCATCCTTGCCAGCATCTGGTATTAGTATAAATACTATTTTTACTTTTAGTCATTCTGATAGGTTTGTAGTGTTCTCTTACAGTGGATATAATTTACATTTTCCTAATGGCTAGTGATATTTAACATCACTTTGTGAGCTTATTTGCCATCTTATATCCTCTTTGTTGGACCTGAATTGTTTGCTCTTGGTGCTGAATTTTGAGAGCTCTTTTTGAATTCCAAACACAAGGTCTTTCTCAGATATGTGGTTTGCAAATATTTTTCCCATTTTGTTGTTTTTCCTTTTCATACGCTTCACAGGGTCTTTCACAAAACAAAAATTTTGAATTTTGATGTGATCCAATTTATCACATTTTTCTTTTCGCAATTATGCTTTTGGTGTAAGTCCATGCAGTTTTTGCCTAACTCTTGATGGCAAAGAATTTCTCCTATTTGTTTTCCAAAACGTTATAGTTTTATGTTTTACATTAATTCCATGATTCATTTTGAGTTAATTTTTGTATAAGGTGTGAAGTTTAGGTCAAAATTCTTCCTCCCCTCAGTGGATGTCCAATTGTTCTAGCACCATTTATTGAAAAGGTTATCCCTACTCCAATGATTGTACCGTTGTCAAAATTCACTTGAGCATATATTCAGCCTGTTTCTGGACTCTGTATTTTTTTACATGTATATATGTCTATTGATCCATCAATACACTACTATTTTGATTACTGTAGATGTATAATAAGCCTTAATAACTGGGAAAGTGATTCCTCTCATTTTATTCTTCTTTTTCAAGATAGTTCTAACTATGCTAGGGCTTATGATATTCCATATAAATGTTAGGATACACGTCTATGTTCAAAAAAACTTGCTGGAATGTTGCTAAGAATTACATTGAATATAAAGATCAATATGTGGGGAACTGATATCTTTACTATGTTGAATCTGTAAATCAATGAACACAGCAGCATTTTGTAATTATCAGTATACAGATACTATACGCATTTTAAGTGTATACCTTAGAATTTTCTTTGGATCGACAGTATCTTTTAAAACTTGATTTTCTGTATGTTCATTGTTAGTATATAGATATACAATTGATGTTTTGTGTTGATCTTACAACTTGCAACATTGCTGAACTCAATAATTAGTTCTAAGAGCTTTTGTATATAGATCTTTGTGATTTCCCATGTAAACAACCATGTCATCTACATCAAGGACAGTTTTATTTCTTTTTTTGTCTTATTGCAGTGAATAGAACTTGAGTAATCTGTTGAGTAATAGTGGTGAAACAGACATCTTGTCATCATCACAATCTTAAGGGGAAAGCATTCAATCTTTTACCATCAAGGTTGATGTTAGTTGTAGGTTTATCTCCCTCTATTTCTATTGTGCTGAGGATTTTTTATCATGAATGGACATTAGATTTTGTCAAATACTTTGCATCAATTGACATGATCACATGATTTTTCTTTTTTAGCCTATTGATGTGGTGGATGTGACAGGCAAAATAATGCCCCTCCCTTTACTAATCCCTGGAATCTGTGACATATTGTTACCATGACAAAAGGGGATTAGGATTGCAGATGGAATTAAAATTGCTGGTCAGTTGACCTTAGTGAGATTATCCTGGATTATGGCTGTTAATCCAGTATAATCACAGGGTCCTTTAGATGTGGAAGAAGGATGCAGAAGGAGAGTCAGAGAGATATAATGCAAATTCAGTCTTTGCTGCCTTTGAAGATGGAGGAAGGAAGCCATGAGCTGAGGAATGCAGGCCGCCTCTACAAGCAGGAAACAGCAAGGAAACAGATTCTCTCCTGGAAATTCTAGAAACAAGTGCACCCCTGCTGACACCTTAATTTTAACCTACTAAGACCTGTGTCAAACTTTTGACCTACAGCACTGTAAAATAATGAATTTGTTCATTTAGTTTATTTATTTTTTTTGTCTTGGCACTAGGATTTTAGTATTTTTGTTGCAGCATAAAAAGAAAATAAATACACTGGGTTATACTACTTGATTTTTCTAATGTTGAACCAGCCCTGCATATCTGAAATATATCCTAGTTGTTCATATAATTATTTTATGCAATGCTGGGCTTTGGTTTGCTAAAATTATATTATGATTTTTTTGTGTGTCTACGTTCATGAAAGATATTATCCTGTAATTTTCTTTTTCTATGTTGTCTTTGTCAGAGTAATAGTGTTCTCAAAATAAGTTTGGATCTTTTTTTTTCACATTTGGAGATTTCATGTTGCCTTTGTGTTATTGATTTCTACTTAGAGTCATAATGTGGTCAGAGAACTCTGTGTTATTTCAATTATTTTACATGTGTTAAGGTTTGTGCTGTGGCCCTGGATATAGTCTATCTTAGTGAATAGTCCATGGGAGTTTAAAACAATCTTATTCTGCCACTGTTGGGTGGATTGTTCTATACACGTCAGCTTGATCCTGTTGGTTGATTGTATTGTTCTGATCATCTGTATCCTGATGATTTTCTGTGAAATGTTACACCCTTTCACAAAAGTCTTAGCAGTATTTTTTTGGACCTGTCTCCCCAGGCAAGGGAAACAAAAGCAAAAACAAACCAAAGGGACCTAATTAAACTTAAAAGATTTTGCACATCAAAGGGAACCACTGAGAAAATGAAGACAACCTACTGAATGAAAGAAACTATTTGCAAATGATACGACTGACAAGGGGTTTAATGTCCAAAATATATAGACAACTCATACAACTCACTATCAAAAAAACCAGAACAGCCTGATTAAAAAATGGGCAGAGAATCTGAAGAGACACATTTCTAAAGAAGACATACAGATGGTCAATAGGCCTGTGAAAGGATGTTCAACATCGCTAATCAGAGAAATGCAAATCAAAGTCACAATGAGATATCACCTGTCACCTGTCAGAATGGCCATCATTAAAAAGACCACAAATAACAAATAGGCGAGGATGTGGAGAAAAGGGAACACTTGTGCACTGTTGGTGGGAATGTAAATTGGTGCAGCCACTGTGGTAAACAGTCTGGAGGTTTCTCAAAAGACTAAAAATAGAACTACCATATGTCCCAGTCATTCCACTCCTGGGTATATATGTGAAGAAAATGAAAATACATCTTTGAAAAGATACATGCACTCTGATGTTCATAGCAGCATTATTTACAATAGCCAAGATATAGAAGTAACTTAAGTGTCTACCAACAGATGAATAGATAAAGAATATGTAAGATACACACACACACACACACACACACACACAAACACACACAATGGAAGTTAGCCATAAAGGAATGAATTTTGCCATTTGCAACAACATGGATAGACCTGGAGGGTATCATGCTTAGTGAAGTAAGTCAGACAGAAAAAGACAAATACTGTATGTTATCACTTATATGTGGAATTAAAAAAAAAAAAGAATGCATATAACAAAGCAGAAAGAGACTCATAGGTACAGAGAACAAACTAGTGGTTACTGGGGGGAGAGAGGTAGGTAGAGGGGCCAGATGGAGGAATGGGATTAAGTGTGAACTACTAGGTATAAAATAAATAAGATATAAGGATATAATGTATAGCGCAGGGAATAGAACCAATATTTTATAATAACTTTAATGGAGTACAATCTATAAAAATATCCAATCATAACTCAAACTAATATAACATTATAAAAAAGCTATGCAACAAATAAAAAAGTTTAAAAAGATACAAAAATGTAAAAATAGAACTCTCATTCTGTATAACAGAATTCTTCTTGTATAGTTATTTTAATTTTTATCCAATATAGTTTATTAAATATTTAGAATATAAAAATTACATTATTACAATTAATAAAAATCTGTCTCGATTGCTATAAAAGATGGAGAGATTGTAAAATCTTACCTACTTGCAAGAGGATTCTTTCTGTTTTTCTCTTCTCACCTCTCCCCATCTTCTGCCCATCTTTTTTCTCTCCAGGGGAGGTAGATCAGTGAGTTTAGATTGAGGATCCCAGCAGCAGTAGTGAAATCCCTTCCTTCTTCCTTTCTGAACAGAGAAAACATATTTCTGCTTTGCTACTCCTATGCTGTAAGATTTACAGGGACGCGGACTTATCTGGAAGGAGATCCTGTAGAGTTTGAGTGATATATTAAAATCAGATGGATATTAGGATCTGGGCTCAATGGCCAGAAACCTTGAGAAAGAGACTAAGAGTGAAATAACTAACATAAGAATGATAAAAATAAATGGTTTGGGAATAAAGATGATAAATTTAGTAATGGTCATGTTGAATTTAGGTTACCTGTAAAAGACTCAGGCAGACTTAGCCAGGATGGTGTTTTATGCCTAGATAAATGTTGAATCTTTTGAATCAGGTAAGTTTGCTCAGTTAGATAGAATATTGCAGAAAAGAAATCAAGAGACATAGTCCCAGGTGTAACTACAGGACAAGTAGCTGGTTATAGGTACACAAGGAACTGATTCATAAAAACAAGGCTGCACACACAGGGCATCAGTCATACACAAAGTATGCATGGAATTCAGTAAAACTCTGGCCATGTGGGCCTCAGCAATTAATCTTGGGCCCAGGGGCCTTTAAAATGTAAGTTGATGTACTTCAACCTTACTCTTCAGAACACAATTTAACTTGGTATGCTAAAAAGACTAAGGTGAGAAAAGATCTTGGCATGCATTTTTATGTGTCCATTATTTTCTAAGATAAGTCTGCCTTCAGATTCTTCAGAGTGCAGCTGTGGTACAGAAAACTAATATGTGATGTTCTCACTTTCAGCCGTTAGTAACAGTTGACAGGCAGCAGATCAGCTGCCTCCAGATCTGTTCTAGTTTTATGTTATTTTGCGGTACATTCAGAGCCAAGTAATCTCTTGATTCTCGTGTTTATACACAGGATCTCAGAGTCACTCCCCACAACACTCGTCTCAGAATGGCTCTGGCCAGCACCTTAGACTCCTGGATGCAAACTAGAGGTTCTCCAATAGGAGGGCAATGAAAACATCAAAATCAATAGGATTTAAAAAAAAAAAAAAAAATAGGATTTCTCAACTTAAAAGGAATATATAATGTAAAAACTATATCTTGGCCAGAAAATATGATAAAGGGAATTTTGCATTAATTTTAGAAAATGCTAATTATACTCAGGTACATTGCAAAGAAATCAAGGTAATCAGTAGACAAAACTCAACTCTCCTGAAAGTTTTTGAACATCATAGGAAAACTATGTACCAGGATATATGCTGTTACTAAAAAAACAACAAAATAGAACAAATCAAATATAACCGATAAACATGCTGCTACTGGCTTCCATAAGCTGAGAAAAGAGTTAAGTACTTGGCAAAAGAAATAGTCTTTGCTAGACTCTTAGAACACATACTTCAAAATCCATTATTACTGTCAATTTAGAAATTGGTTAACGTTGATTTTCCAGATGAAACAAAGTTGGAATTTGATTGCAGTCACATTTCACAGGCTTAGTGAATTTTATAGCTGTTTATGTATCACTAAATGCACATGTTCAATAATACACTGGAATACCAGCATTAAGAACCCCAAATGTAGATGCTCATTGAACGTTTTTGAGTACTCTGGAGAAAGAAGAATGATGTTTTTAACATGGAATTATTTGAGGCTGTCACTAGTTTAGATTTCTTTACTTTGAAAGAATTTGGAGTATCTTAACTGTATTTTCTTGTAGCTATAAAATTCACAGCAGAAGGTTTCCTTAAACCCAGCAACCGAAAAACAAGTGTATGTAATCGCATGTATATAAATCTCATATATCCCATCATCTTTACATAATTCTATTGATTAAAAGAAAATCATAGGTGCTGCCCACAATCAGTGAGAGGGTATAACACAGCCGTTGAACTCCAGGCCATGAGGAACATATGTGCCACTTTAATGTCTGTCCATTATAGTACTGCATTGAAATCATTAGACTAAATTAGGTGAGTAAATCTGACATAAAGCTAATGATTATAAACACTTGTGTTGGTTGCTATGAAATTAAAAAGACTTGAAAACAATTTTTTTCACATTTACCTTTATAAAATAAACATATGCAATTTACTTATTCTAAAAAATGAGCAAGAGTAGACAATTAAATTAATCGAAATATAAAACATTCTGTTCATTTATGACAAAATGCATACTGTATATCTATTTTTTTTAAGTTTATTTTGGTAGACTTGCATTTATTTATTTATTCGTATTTTTGGCTGCCTCGGGTCTTAGTTGCGGAGCACGGGATCTTTTTTGCTTGTAGCGCACGCGTTTCTCTCTAGTTGCAGTGCACGGGCTAAGTTGCCCCGTGGCATGTGGGATCTTAGTTCCCCGACCAGGGATCGAACCCGTGTCCCCTGCACTGGAAGGCGGATTCTTAACTGCTGGGCCACCAGGGAAGTCCCTGCATATCTATTTATTGACGACTTCACATGACTAGACTATGTGAACATTTTCCTGTTGCAAGAAGCAATTTGATGATTTAAAACTATATGAAAAACTGACAAAAACAACAAAAAATACTTCCAAGAATTTTTTTCTATTTCCTACATATTTTGTATGCACATTTAGAGAACAAAATGCACATCCACTGTCACCATATTTAAGCTTCCTGTGATAAAAAATTTCTTTCACTAAATTTTTAGGAGAAAACATACTGGATTAATTGTACTAAAAGAAATTATCTTATTTTTAAAAATATTTACTGCCACAATAAAATATTTCTATTTAATTAACAACTTTTTCTCCAGTCATTAATTTTACAGAAATTTTTACTTGAAATATTTATATGTATTGGTCATACTGCCTAGTAAAATTATTTACTAGGTTGTAATTGTTTACAAAAGGGTTGCCTATACAACAATATTTGATTGTTAGCATAATCTAAAGTGGCAATAAAATAAGAGCATAACTTATAAAAATTTGCAGATAGGTTAAAGTTTCTATAGTGAATATTTTTGAGTTCTTTGGAAAGAAAGGGTTCTGTAGTGAATATTTTTGAGTTCTTCAGAAATTGTTGTAAATGTCATGACTTTAAGAAACCATTAAATTTTATCTCATAAAATTCAATGCTGAGTTGTGTTAAGACACATTGGCTTCAAATCTTCTTTTAATTTCTAAATTCCTTGAAGATGTAATTCAATTTAATTCAAATTTTTAATGGACAACTTGATAAAAGAATCACATGTTTCATGGACTTCCCTGGTGGCGCAGTGGTTGAGAGTTTGCCTGCCGATGCAGGGGACACGGGTTCGTGCCCCGGTCCGGGAAGATCCCACATGACGCGGAGTGGCTGGGCCCGTGAGCCATGGCCGCTGAGCCTGTGCGTCCGGAGCCTGTGCTCTGCAACGGGAGAGGCCACAGCAGTGAGAGGCCCGCGTACAGCAAAAAAAAAAAAAAAAAAAAAAAAGAATCACATGTTTCAGTCATTTGCAATAGACTCTGAATTATCTGGGGTAACCATATCATAATTATGTATGCATCAGTGTCTGAGTAATATGAAAACCATTGACTCGCTTTCAACTGCAGAATTCTAACATCACACATCACCTGAAATAACGTTGTTAATACTATGCTTCTGCTCCTAATTAAACCAAATAATTTTTTATTAAGTAGATGTTTACAACCTAACTTAAGCAGTTCTCAAATCTATAGCTGCAATTCATCATAGATCCTTCTACAAATATTTTAAAGGTAAAAAATAATCCCTTGGAATTTAATAATTTGTATTTGAAAAACAGTAGAGAGGTGTTCCTCTATGTAACCTTATTAAATCAAGAAATCTTATTTGGAAAATGGAGCTCCAGCTGGAAAAATAACCTTTCTAAACTCAAAGGAAATAAGTGCCTGTGGTGATAAAAAATATTTCTCTAATAATGATAGTTTGTCATACAAGACTACTAGTTCAGTAGATGGTTGCATTGCCTCTACATATGTGATCAAGATCCAGTTGCATGTCAGATAAAATCTGTTACAGTTAAAATATTCAAGTGAATTTTCAATGTTCTAAATCGAAGAATGAGTGAAAGCTTTATATTATAAAGACAAAGGGGCATGAAATCATTTGTCAAGTACCAGTAGTTTGTCTCCAATACTTGAAACAACTGAGGCCCAGAATCCTTTAGGATTATCTGTAGGAAAAGTGTACTCAAGAGAAAATTCATATTATTAGGTAGTGCAGTTTTATCTATATGTCATATATCTTGTTATCTTTTTTTTTGCGATACGCGAGCCTCTCACTGTTGTGGCCTCTCCCGCTGCGGAGCACAGGCTCCGGACGCGCAGGCTCAGCGGCCATGGCTCACGGGCCCAGCCGCTCCGCGGCATGTGGGATCTTCCCGGACCGGGGCACGAACCCGTGTCCCCTGCATCGGCAGGCAGACTCTCAACCACTGTGCCACCAGGGAAGCCCTATATCTTGTTATCTTGATATTATATTTTATTTTTTACATTCTTTTAAAATCATATTAATATTATTCATGCTTTAAAATCTTTTGCTGACCATTTAAATATTGTTTAAATTGGAATAAAACTTTTCCTTATTCTAATAATGCTTAAAGGTGACTAAAAAGTTACTATATTTAAGTTATAATTTTGAATACAGTTAATGAATATGCATTATTATTGAGTACTCATTATGAATAATGTGTATATACATTATTGGTTTTATTATTTTCACTTTTCTCGAAATATTTTAATAATTTTATAATCATTAAACTAAATAATTTGCATCTAAAAATAAGTTATGCTCAGACAAGTTTCTTTAAGAGTTGCTACTGAATCCAGTACACTTAGAGTTGCCTATCATTGCTAGTGAAATTTATCAGCAATGTTTTGGTGTATGATGACGCCTTTTATTATTATATACTGAACTTCAGTATTTCCTTAGAAGTTATTCCCAATTTAATACATGTCTGAGTAGAGATGCAATTCAAGTGCTCATGCAAATTGGTTTATCAAAAATTAAGACAAAAAGATTTTATTTTAACATTATAGAACTATTAATAATTATCTATAAACTGCTTCTTACTGTTCAAAACTCTTCTGTTACACAGAATATTGAGAAAGTGCATTGTATTTCTCCCAGAGTGTGGCCAATAGTTCTGCCCAAGAAAAATTACAATATTTTTATAATTTGCATTCCAATTATAAACGTAATTAGAGTACCAAGTTATTCACCAGTAGGAAGATTTGCTTAGAAGCATTCAGATCTAGACTCAATTGACTTGTGTGCAGATACCTCCTCAGAGAGAAAAAGCTTGTTCACAGTAGAAGATTGAGAAATATATTTTTAGCAACTATAATGAAACTGCTAGCTACAAAAGTTATAACATCTTTCTGAGCAAAGATAGCATCAGGTGGAAAAATAGGTGAAACAGAAAATAGAATATTAAAATGCAGGTATAATTATAAACTGGACTTGGAAAAATAGCGCAGTGATAATGTGGAGTGAAACTGATCTCTGAGAGCCTGAGTCTATACATTGACTAAATGTAATATCCCAGAACTCTAGTTTGATTAATGGAATAGATGTTAAAAATAAGTCGGTCGTATTTCACATAGCTTCCTTCTTTCATGTATAAGGAAAACACTTGTTCAACTATTCCTCTAGGCTGTGTACAGAATAAGAGACAGATTCAGGTATATATTAATTTGTAGCTGGCTGACAGCGTTTAAGTCAGGGAGCTGTTTATCAAATTGATAGATATCAAAAAGCATTGGGCATGTTTTTGGTTAAGAAAGTGCTGTTTTCACAATGTATAGGGATTCATGACCATAGATGTTTATTTTCCTGAGAGACATTATTATGCTCAGTAAGTATCAGGCTTCTACACGCAGTGATCAGCAATACAAGGGAGAAAAATAAGCCTTAATTTGCAACATAAGATTTTAAGACTGCTGTTCAGATTCAGCATGGGCATATATGTTTGTATGTTTTCCTCACATTAGAGACGACCTATACGTTTCACAAAAAATTTATCAGTTTTATAACTTTGACATAAGTTCTGGATTTTTATTATTCCAGACACAGTAGCTTATGAAATAAATCTTTTAAAAGGGAAGTTGAATGGCTACAAATTTTTTTTCAGTGAAAGTATTATTTGTATTTTGGACAGGACAATTATTGGCTTTACAGCTGTCTTTCTTACTTCAAGATCTCCAAAATAGTCCATGTTTTCAAAAAAACACAGTATGAAATGTTGATTAAAGTAAGGTGATATGATAACCTGTCTTGGAGGTTCCATTGTGATATACTTCTTGGGAGTTCATTGATTGGTACTTGTGATTGTTGTTTGTACAAAACTGTTGTTTACAGAATATGTATATCAACTGGTTGCAGAAGTTCTTAAACTTTTCTTTTTTCCTTATATCAAAAATAACTTGTCTCGGGCTTCCCTGGTGGCGCAGCGGTTGAGAGTCCGCCTGCCGATGCAGGAGACACGAGTTCGTGCCCCAGTCCAGGAAGATCCCACATGCCTTGGAGTGGCTGGGCCCGTGGGCCATGGCCGCTGAGCCTGTGCGTCCGGAGCCTGTACTCCACAACGGGAGAGGCCACAGCAGTGAGAGGCCCACGTACCGCAAAAAAAAAAAAAATAAAAAAATAACTTGTCTCAAAAAGTGTTTAATTGGATGGATGGATAAACTCCACTCATATTTTTGTCTTAGGTTTTACATTATATTTATGAAAAAGAAAATGTTAGGTTATATTTTGCATGCGTGTAGTCTATCAAACTGATTTGGTAAGCTCATTCCATAAACTGACACTGTCTAATGGAATTACCATTAATGAAGAAAATGTTGCCCGGTATAGTAGCTACTTGGTCATAGAGTACTTGCAAAGCGGTCAGTGCAACTGGGAACAGAATGTTTAATTTTTTTTACTTTAAGTTTTCAAATAAAAAAGCCATGAGTGTCTGGTGGCTACCATATTGAACCAGTATAGCCTTAAACTGAAGACAAGATGTGTGAAATGCATGCTAAGTAAGGTACACTTAAGAATGCCTAACTACCAATGTATTGGAAATGGCACATATAACACTATTAATGATCTAGATATCATGGGAAAAACTATAAGAATAACGTGAATGAGAACAGGATTATATTATACTTTTCATTATGTGCCTTGTTTTCTGAACATAACAAAAACATAATGTCATTAAATTATATGTTATAATAGCAACAAATAACCAGTAACTGAATCCATGATGCTTGCTACAAGTACAGTAAAATGCCATCTGCATCATTTTTAATAAGTATGGTTACTGTTTTAAAAATGTGCCCTTTTTAATCTTTTCATGCATTGTGCATTTCATGATATTGGAATAATGGTCATTCCAAATATAATAAAAGCATTTATGTATATGAACATGAGAAAGACAAAAATTAATCTAGTTTCTATATTTAGGCAGATACTCAACTGTTTGCTGATAGTATTTAAATTAATGCCAAGTTAGTCCTATGTTAATGTCCTCACAAGCATCCACATGCTTATTCTAGAGCACTACATTCTATTTTCTTATTTGACAGATCATATAGGCATTCCAAATGCTGATCACATGACAGATTTATAGCATGTGTTCATTTACTTATGTTTGGTAGTACCTAACTAACTTTATTTGTAGCATTTTCACTATAAAATTTTATGACAGATCTTTGTAAATAGAATGACTCTTAAGAAATATCGAATGCTTAAAAATTCAAAAACATCCACCAAACAATGGCTGACTGAGATTAAAATCCTGCATGTCCTTAGATGAACTACTCTGTGTTTTTGTACTAGGCCAGGGATATGGTAGGACCACTTGGCCACACTTTGCCCAGGACTACACTCATTGATACACCCTAGTAATACTTTAATATTACCTAGAGATGCATTTTTAAATTTCATCGTAGTTTACTATGTTTAGTAATGGATGAGGGTTCTATTGAAAAGTGGTGGAAATATAACAGCGTTAGATTATTTTCCAAATTTTAATTGTTTTCATTTGTTGCATTTTTAGAATCAGACCCGAAAATATTTTATAGGTCATAGTTGCTATGTATTAAAATATAAGATGTATAAACGTAGTTACAATTTAAGTGTCTAGTGCAATACCGAGACCTTAAGATACTGATCATTGTGGTTCCTGTCAGCTGACTAAACCTTGAGATCGGTTTTTTCCTGACTATGGAATACTGACCTGCCTTTTCTCAGAGCGTTTACTTTAGAAAAATAGTCATTGTGCATTCCTTCTCTGCCCCTTTGAAATATATGTATATCTTCTCCCAGTCTCTTGTCAGTTTTACAGCTCAGGAAGTGTCTTTCTCCAGTATCTGGGAACCATCTCTTTGAAATGTAAATATCTAAGGAGATAGCACCCCTATTCCTCAGTATCTGTAGGAAGGTAGGAGCCTAATTTGATATGTGCTAATTAGCAAACACAGGTGACCTAATCAGGGAGAAAAATATTTTTAAACAAGGAAATAACTCAGTGTGATCACTTGACACACTCCATTGATCAACCTCCCCTCTGACATCCTCCAAAACTTTCCCACTAATTCACGCAATGCTTAAAACCCCTCCTGCCCTTAGTTTAAGTGGAAAGTTCAGTCTGTCCTCTATTGCAATAGTCTTGAATAGTTTTCCTTGCCGGATTAACTTCGCGAGCTGCAATTTTTGCCTTGATAATATGTTTTATATTTTTGTTTCTTTATTCCTCTTTTTATTCTTCTTCATTTAAAAATGTGTAAAATGTATTTTTCATGAGGGAATACAGGATATTCAGTGATTTCTCTTCTTATATAATGTAAACTATCTTAGCGTTAAAGCCAGTATATATATTTGTGTATTCACTTAATATTGTACATACCTGTGTATTTGTATTCCAATCCTACCTTAACGAATCACCACAAATTTAGCAGCTGTGTTCTCGGTGCAGACTGTGTTCCTTGCTGGAAGCTTTAGGGAAGAATCTGCTCCCAGCTCATCAGGCATGAGGCTGAATTCATGCCCCTGGAGTGTCTAACTGAGGTCCCCATTTTCTTGCTGGCTATGAGCCAGGGGTCATTCTCATTTTCTAGAGGCCGTCTACGTTCCTCGGCTTTGTCGTCCTTTTCTCCATTTCAAAACCAATAACAATGTGTCAAGTCCTGATGTTTCAGATCTCTCTGATTTCCCCACGTGCTCCATCTTTCCTTTGCTTTCTTCTTCCTCTGCAACTGTCTGACTCACTTTTCTGCTTCTAAGGGTACAACCTGGATCATCCTGGCTAATCTTCTATTTTAAATTCACCTGATTAGTAACCTTAAACCCCACCTGCAAAGTCCTTTCACATCAGTACCTAGACTGGTGTTGATTAAATACGCAGGGTATGGGAATATTGAGAAAACACCTTTAGTTGCCTACCGCAATTTGTAATATCCATTACCCAGGAAGGAGAGAGGCAATTTTATGTAATAGGTACTGACCATTGAGTAGAATTTATTGCTTTGTACTTTAAAAACAACATAGCTAATAATGGATATAATATAACGATAACATTTTATATAAAGTCAGCAAGGGCAACTAACTACTTTGTCATATCACAGAATCCTTGATATGAGCAGAAAAAGGGCTATTTTACTCTCATTTGGAAACCAGGGTAGAATTTACTAATCTGCTTCATTATACATATCTCTAAATTTGATTTTGTAATTTGATTTGTGATTTTGAGGGCCACTCTGTGTATGGCAGTCTGCTAGGTTCTGCAGGTAAGTAATACACATCCTTTTCCCTCTAGGCAAAGACCAGTGACTTTATGTATAATTTTAACTGGTCGTGTTTTATTGAATCCAGGCATACCCATTTGTTGTGGATTGCTTTAAACCTGCATTCCATATATCAGTAGTTTCAAATATGCCAGCTGCCTGCATATTCCACAAAGCATTTCTAATCATCTGCCTATGGCAGAACTGGCCTTCCCTGTATGGTTAAACTACACATTCTCCCAGATTTAAATAAATGAATTCTAAAAAACCATTACTTTATTCCCTTGCATGTCTACAAAATTTGGAAATGTGATTTTTAAAAAATGGCACAGTACAGGAGTTTTTTCTTGACTCCTGAATCCCTAGGAGTGAGGAACTAGCTATGTGAAATTTTTTTTTTTTTTTTTTTTTTTTTGCGGTTCACGGGCCTCTCACTGCTGTGGCCTCTCCCGTTGCAGAGCACAGGCTCCAGACACGCAAGCTCAGCGGCCATGGCTCACGGGCCCAGCCGCTCCGTGGCACGTGGGATCTTCCCGGACCGGGGCACGAACCCGTGTCTCCTGCATTGGCAGGCGGACTCTCAACCACTGCGCCACCAGGGAAGCCCTCCCAAAATTTTAAATTGAGTGTTCACACATAAGGGGGTTATCTACTTGCATATTTATATAAACCTGTATTGTCATGGCTTCTTGATATTTTCAGTTTTGTATGAGGTGCTTGGTTCAAAACAAAAGAAAGGATAAAAATTACTTTCAACATGTATTCTGAGTTAGAGGAAACTGTTTATTGTAACACACTTTAAAAAACATTGAGTTCTAAGTAATATGTATACTACTTGATTTGATAACACTATAGAGTGATATTACATAGTAAAAATTGACTACATTGATAATTTTTATTTTACTGAATGAAATTGAGATAATGAATAGTTAATGCCAAAGGAATCATAAATTCCAGTTAAAATGCATTTTTTGTTCTTTACCCTTATCACACTACTTATTTTTACGTATTTGATTTTAAGCTGACTTCCCATTAATCACTTGGCATTAGATGATGTAAAATTATTTTTATATATTTTAGAAACTAAAATAAAATCCGTGTATGATGGGATTAGAATACTATTTTAAAAATTGTTGTGCACTTAGTGCCGATTAGTTAGATTCTATAAGAATCTTTGGAGAAATAGCTTTTATAGAGTAGAGTAAAATACAAAACTGAATTATTATTTGTTACTCAATATATCATTATCATTCATTTTTAAATTTGTTATCAGTATAAACTATGCTATATTGTTTAAAGTTGATGATTGCACACTCTGAATGCTGTTTCAAAGTCTTCTAGGCATGTTTCACAGATATTAAGAGCATAAATTCCAGGTATTTATTAAATAAATAAGTAAATAAATAAATGGCATTCCTTCTTATTCTTGGTCACACAAAGAATTTTTAATTTTGCCAGGGTAGTTTCTCAGGCACTCTAATTTTGATGATATGATAGGAATGGAAAAAGAAAAAAGTGATGGACCATACTGAATACAACAATTGAGTAAACTACAGATCTTAAACCCAAATGGATGATATCCTTAAACTCCTAGATAATGGACCAGATAAGAAGGCCTTTTTTTAAAGTGAGAAAGAGTCAAGAATAAGGAGGTCAATGTTGAAATCGTATTTAAATGTCACTAACCAGGGTGGCGTGTGATGTGTGAGGTATCACAGGTTTGAGAGAAAGGAATAGGGCTAAATCTGTAATGAATAATGCATGGGAACTCAAAGTAAAGCAATTTTCAAAGTCAGATTTTCAATTCAAAATTCACCCGTGTCTCTTTAATTATATCTCTCTTGGCTAATAGATTTTGGAAAAATAGAATTATGTTAGATTATTTGCAATCTACTGATCACTTTGGAGTGTTTGTTAAATTAAAATCCACATCCGTAAAGTAGTCCTTGACTGCTGATTGATATTTATCCTTTTGTTCTACCGAATTGTCCGGAAGATTGATAAAATTGTTCCTTGATGTGGATTCAAAGCTTGTGCTAGATTATTGATTCCATTTAAATTATATTAACCTCAGTATTTGATTTTTGAAGTAGGTAGAGTTAGTAAAACAGAAAATATAGGAGTTTAAGTCAGAGGAAATCACCTAAAAGATCGAGGGACCAAAACCTGCAGCCAAGTGTGCCAAAACCAGATGCAATTTCATTTGGGTTGAACACCAAATTTTTGGTGCAGCCTGTACACCCTCCCTTCTTCAAATTGGCATGTTGAGCTGCAATTGGAAGGGCAGGTAGCAGTATTTCTAGAGACACATTCCAGGATGAGTGTGATGGAGTAGATTCATGGGGAAGTATAGAGTCCTGGCAGGTACGCAGCGGTGAGCAACCCTAGGTAGAGCCATCCCTTGGGAGGAGAAATAAGGTATCATTTTGAACTATTCAAAATCAATGTCTTATCAACTATCCAGAAGAGAGAAGATCCTCAAGAGGATGTTAATGGACTCGCTGCCTCTCTGGTAGTTAGTGGCCATGATCCATTGTCATTTACTTTGTAGAAATAAAATAATATGATCATTCTTGATCTTGGGTGCTGTGGAGCAAGCCATACATGCTGCTTAACTAAGAAATGATTCTGGTACATTATAGCCTCAAAACTGAAAATGATTTTCACCGTATCTTACAGGTATATTTACCTATAATATTCAAGACCCTGTTTTGTCTTGAAAAGTGTGTCCATATCATGGAGTGAGTGCAGGACTGGGCTGTAATATTATCGGCAATTTTTGATAATTTATTTCACTGTTTTGAATCTTATTTCTCTGAAAGAAAAAAGGCTTTGGAGCTGAATCTACCAGAATTTAAAAGGAGACTGTTGACCTTACTTGCCCAATAGTCTTAGACAAGTTCTGTAAAATCTCTGGGCACCATTTCCCTCATCTGAAAATATCAATAAATGAGACCATGCACCTAGCTTTCACATATTTCAAATAAGCAGATCACAGATATACCTGTTTCTCTTTAGTATGTTTTTTCCAGTCTATAGTCCCAGATGAGCCAGTTTTTTTCAGCCTTCTCAGCCCAGTTGACAGATGCTTGACTGAAGGATCTGTCTCTAAAATGGATCCTCTGGTCTCGGGGGTTTCAGTCTCAGCCATTCAGTTCTTCCTAGGTGACTCGTGGAGTTCCTGCACATAATAAAATGGTTGTTTTAGTGCTACTAAGGTGTTACTAATTCATTCAGTTGTGAGAAATACCCAATTTAAGTAAAAGTATTTAACACGTTGCTAAAACACATTACAAATGTGTTATAAAATTAAAATGTTTAAAATTATATTGATACACATAATATAGTGGGCAAATTAATGTTTTAAAAAATCTGAGTTATGTTCATTAATGACTGATAGGACCATAGGAAGTTATTTAAAAATTAGTCTATTTAGAATATGCCCTGTTATTCTGAGCTTGATGTTATATTAGGCACATAATATTCTCTTGTGTCAGTTGCTTATTAGTGCCATTAGCAGAAACAAGTACTAGACTAACTAGAGGATTAAACAATGTGGAATATGTGGTAACTGTGAACTGAATTCCTCTTTTTTTTCTGAATGTCATTTATTTGTTTACTTTGAGGGAGGGTGGGGGAAGAACTTAGCTCTGGTATTGAAAAATAGGCCATTATATTGAAAATAAAATCCAAGAACTAATGCTTAGGAACACATTCCATTCCACACTAAAGTACAGGTGAAAGTATGCCAACAAAGAGCTGAGATGCATATTATTCAAGTGTGCAAAATGACTTCCTAATGAGGGTTTTGTAAGAGACTAATACTAAATTGGCCAGACTACAACAGGCAAATCGTATGTTAGACGAGAGGTAGACACTTTAGTTTCATGAGTCATTGGCTTGGAAAACTGTCTTAAAGATATTAAGGAACAAAAAGAAAAAGAAATAAAAGCACAATAAAAAATAGAATATCTATCATAAACTATGTCAGCAGGGGTGAAAAAATAGCATGATGCATGGAACTGTTGAAACAGAGAATCCAATTTGTCAGGAAAAACTTCTCGCCCCAGGCACTTTTTTGACACAAAATATTGCAACGGCAACATTTTCTCCCTGAGTTAAGATCCTGGAACCTATGAAAGATAACACAGCAATGAAACATTAGACATAAAAGAGTTTATATGATTAAACTAACATTTTAAAGTTGTTATAACGTTCTCACAAAAAGCTATTCATCAATTATGTGATTAATTTGTCAACTACATAAAAGCAAAATATTTAAATATAAATTATTTTATCAGTAGTACTCAAATTAGGTAATAAAATAACTGTACAGTTTAGAATATGGTTCTTTAAATTTGGTACAGTGTTCTATGGCTTAAGTATCAAAAATATATATTAAAATCACTTAAATAATGTATTTTTGTTTCCACTGTATTACAAATATGTACCATATAAAAACCAATATATATATAAATATATATGTATTCATATCAAAAAGTTATAGTACTTTTCAAATTATTTTTATTTATTTCTAGCTTTATTGAGTTATGATTGACAAATAAAAACTGTATGTATTTAAGGTATACAACAGGGTGTTTTGATATAAGTACACTTCGTATGACTACGACAATCTAATTAACATATCCATAACCTGACATATAATTAATATTTTTGTGCATAAAGTGAGAACACTTAAAATCTGTTCTCTTAGCAAATTTTAAGTGTACAATACATTATAGGAACTCATGTAACTCAATAACAAAAAAAAATTTTATTAAAAAATTGGAAATGGACCTGAATAGATACTTCTCCAAAGAAAGCATACCAATGGCCAAAAGGTATGTTACAAGGTACTCAACGTCACTAATCGTTAGGGAGATGCAAATCAAAATCACTGTGAGGTATCACCTCACACCTGTTAGGATGGCTATCATCAAAAAGCAAACAAACAAACAAAACAAATTTTGGTGAGGATGTGGGGAAAAGGGGAACTATTGTGCACTGTTAGTGGGAATGAACATTGGTGCAGCCATTAGGGAAAACAGTATAGAGGTTTCTCAAATAATTAAAAACAGACTACCATATGATTCACAATTCCACTTCTGGGTATATATCCAAAGGAAATGAAATCAGGATCTCCAAGAGACATTTTGCACTCCCATATTCATTGAAGCATTATTCACAATAGGCAAGATATAGAAATAACCTAAGTTGTCATAATAACTTAATGTCCTAAGTGAATGGATTGTGAAATAGTGATATATACACATATATGTGTGAGTATATATATATATATATACACACACATACATATGTACATAAATGGTATATTATTCAGCCATGAGAAATAAGGAAATCCTGCCTTTTATGACAGTGTGGATGACCTTGGAGGACATTGTTAAGTGAAATAAGCCAGACACAGAAAGAAAAATATTGTGTTAAAAAATTGAACTTAGGAAAACAGGGAGTAGAATGGTGGTTGCGAGGTGCTGGAGTGGGGAAAATGGAGAGAGGTTGGGTAAAGAGTCCAAACTGATAAGGCACGTAAGTTCTAGAGGTCTGAAGTACAGCATGGTGACTATAATTAATAATAATGTATTATATACTTGAAATTTACTAAGAGAGATCTTAAGTGTTCCAATTATTTTTAGACACATGAACACAGAGGAAAAAATAAAATCAAATAAGATTGCTTACTTGTGTGACAAGAGGAAAGCCAGGAGCTATAAATTCAGAGTAAACACATAAAATAGAGGACATTGAGTCAGCCTTATTTTTATTGATATCTTGCACAGTGTATCTTGAGAAAAGGACAGGGAATTTTTGAAGCCAGGTCAAAGAAGTCTCAATTTAATACAATAATGAATTCTGATACAAATCAAGCACTACTCTGAAGAGGGTTGTTTTTTTTTTTTTTTTTAATTTTTGTTTATTTATTTATGGCTGTGTCGGGTCTTCGTTTCTGTGCGAGGGCTTTCTCTAGTTGTGGCGAGCGGGGGCCACTCACTGTCGCGGCCTCTCGTTGCGGAGCACAAGCTCCAGACGCGCAGGCTCAGTAGTTGTGGCTCACGGGCCTAGTTGCTCCGCGGCATGTGGGACCTTCCCAGACCAGGGCTCGAACCCGTGTCCCCTGCATTGGCAGGCAGAGTCTCAACCACTGCGCCACCAGGGAAGCCCTTTTTATTTTTTTTTTCCGGTATGCGTGCCTCTCACTGTTGTGGCCTCTCCCGTTGCAGAGCACAGGCCCAGCCGCTCCGCGGCATGTGGGATCCTCCTGGACCGGGGCACGAAGCCGTGTCCCCTGCATTGGCAGGCGGACTCTCAACCACTGCACCACCAGGGAAGCCCAAGAGGTTTTTTTTTTCCTTAATGACCTAAATTGAAATATAATTATACTACGAGAGGCTAAAGATAATATCAGTGCAATTACTCTATGTGTGTGTGTGAAATAAACCATACATAACCAACAAAGAGAAATCATATTTTCAACTACTATAAGTGACAAAAATATTTAGGCATTTAAAAGTATGCCTTATTTATTTGCTTAAATATAAAGATAAGTTAAACTAATTTGTAAAGACCTTAACTCCGCCTTTTTTGTAATGTTATAAACAACCAAATACGCCTCCTGTGCTAAGGGTAAACCTCAGTCCGGTGATCTAATGCAGGTCTTCTAAAAGTTATTGTATGCCGCTTGGGAAAGAAAATAAAAAATCAGCTTTCTAGGCTCTATAATTTGCTTTCTGTATTTTATTTGGCATACTTTAAGATTATAGTCAGCAGTCCCAAAATTTGAAACTTAGATTAGGAAGGTTGCCATATTTCTAATTATTAGAAGATTGTCATCTTCCAAGAATAAACTCAGCGAGGGTCTCAATATAGATTGTTGGAAACAAAATATCACATAGTTACAGACAGGATATAAATGTTGTGCTTAGCATATTGTCTCAACACGAGTCCATGAAAATAGGAAGAGGAGAAGTTTTAATTTGCTAAAAACCATAGATGATTTAGGCATTATGCCTAGAAGGGGGAGGATATAATGTAATAAATCAATAATTAAATTTCAATGAGGTAGATGTGAAAGATGCAGAAGAGTGCTAAAGAAGGAAGGTCACAGCCATCTAACTCACATCCAGGTTAAAGAGAATGTCTTTTAGAAAAATTCAGATGCCTGAACCATTTTTTTCTAGTTGAGAAGTAGCTAGATGAAGAAATTCTTGGGACAGGAAGAGTTACTGGCAGAGCAAAGGTCATGTAAAGACAGAAAAAACTGGAAGACTTTTTGAATAAACTGCAAATAACTTGGTATGTGGAAGATTGAGGGAGAAATTTCAGATAGGTCAGTGGAAAAAAAACAATATGAAAATACTTTTTAAAAGTCCTTATGTTGACACCATTATTTGCTAAGCTAAAGAGATTAAATGCTATGCTCAAAAGTGTTGAAAACTCTTAAATTATTTAAGGAGATGAAAATTATATGATGACACTTATGTTTTTTCAGTTCCCAGACAGAATTTAGAGTAGTACTTGCCATAGTGCATTATGCAAGGAAATCCACTGAGTGGGGAAAGAACACACATAATAGACTATTGTTTACTTATATAAAAATAAGAGTAAAATAATATCTGCTAATTTTTAATATATTGTCCATTCTAGTTCTCCCATGTGGCTTATATAGGTTAATTTTTTAATTAAACAAAATATTTGCAATATTATTTTTTAATCAAAAAGAGGTGGGAGCCCCTTGGTATTTATCTAAATGAGTTGAAAACCTATGTCCACATAAAAACCTGCACATTGATGTCTGTAGCAGCTTTATTCATGATTGTCAAAACATGGAGGCAGCCAAGATGTCCTTCAGTAGGGGAATGGATAAACTTTGGCAACACTGACACAGTGGAATATTTTTCGAGGCTAAAAAGAAATTAGCTATCAAGCCACGAAAAGACAGGGAGAGAACTTAAATGCATATTACTAAGAGAAAAAAGCCAATCTGAAAATGCTACATACCATATGATTCCAACCATATGACATTCTGGAAAAGGCAAAACTATGAAGTCAGTAAACAGATTAGCGGTTGCCAGGTGTTGGGGAAGAAATATGAATAGGCAAAACATAGGAGTTTTTCAGGGCAGTGAGAATACTTTGTGTGGTATTAAAATAGTATCAAAATGATGGATACATGCCATATACGTTTGTCCAAATTTATAGTGTACAACACCAAGAGTGAACTATGAAATTTTGGTGGCTATGCTGTGTCAGTGCAGGTTCATCAGTTGTAATAAATTGACGACTCAGGTGTGAGATGTTGATAATGCAGGAGGCTGTGCACGTGTGGAGATGGGGGCATACGGGTAATCTCTATACCTTCCTCTCAGTTTTGCTGTGGACTTAAAACTGCTCTAAATTTTCTTTGAGATAGAAAGCAAATTAATTGTTTTCTAGGGAGTGGAAATGGGGATTCACTGTAAACGGCACAGGAAATGTTTGGGGGAGGGTCATGGAAATGTTCTAAAACAAAACTGGATTGTGGTGATTGGCTGCACACCTCTGTGAATTTACTAAAAAATCTTTGAATTATACACTTAGAATGGGTGAATTTACAGGTGGAAATTATACCTCAATAAAGCTGTTTTAAAATGGGAAAACAAAATCTGAAAAAAAGAGGAAAGTCATGAAAATATTTTGATTGTTCAGAGGCTTACTAATTTTCTTGTTGAATGTTTCAAAGAATGTTGAAGCTTAAAAATGTCATGCATGTTTTCTTTCACAAAAATATAAACTATTTTAATTTTTTTTGGCCATTACTTTTTTGTCAGCAAGTAGCTCTCAGTATTGCAGTAACTTGCAAGGATTTTTGAGAAGAGAAACACACCTAAACCTTCTCTTAAAGATAAAGATGTCATTTTAAAAAAATAATGAGTGATAAAATATTTACCAAAAAAAAAATCTTGTACTGTGGAAAGAACATTTTTGAAATAATTGTCTGGAAATGTTCCAATATTATGTGATTTTCTTGCTAAAAGGGATTAGCTGACATTTCGCTAAACTTAGAGAAGTTAACAAATTTTTACCAGACTGAAAACTTCCCAAATGAGTAATATCAGAGGTTATTTAACCAACATACACAACAATTAAAAAAATGTTTGAAAACAAATGACAGCAGGAGAAATGAGAAATTACTACTTAAAATAAATATAGTCAGTCTAATAAATGCAGCCAATGATGCATTTTTCAACTGTTTAGCATTTTTACTAATGGGATTTTGAAGACAGAGGCATTTTTGTGTGTGTTCGTTCCCACAATATTGCCATCCCACAGATAATCGCCTTGAACTTAGTAAGTCTTCAATAGATGAATAAAGAAATAAATGTCAACTAATAGTTATGCATAAGGATTTGGAGTTGATATAAAACTTGATGAATCAGGCAAGTAAATGGCATGAAAAGATGTGAGAACTGACGATGGATGTCTGAGTTACATCGATATTTAAGGGATGAACTGATTAAAAATTTACCATGAATAAGAGTAATAGGGGACTACAATATATGAAAGAATAAAGCTGTTTGAAAGTATTGCCACAGAAGAAGCAGTAGAGTGAAATTTTATGAAGGATAGTTTAGTCAATATAAAAGGCAGAGAAAATAAGATAAGGACTGGAAATTGTCCACTTGTGTTTGGTCAGGGGTGGCTTATAGGTAGAGCAGTGTCTATGTTTTCTTATTCATCCAGATTTTGAAAAATCAGTTGGTTTCAGAAATGAATTATAGGTAAGAAATTAGAGGCACATAATATAGATACTTTTTTCAAGAAATTTTGCTGGAAAATAAGAGATAAGATAGAAGTTAGAATTCCTCTTTCTTTTAACTTAATATTTAGGGAGAAATATTTAAATATGCTGATATTACAAAAGCTAAACTGTAGTGTAGAAGGAGTAGTTGAAGAATTGTAGGTGAAGTAGATCATTGATTTAGCAAGACATTGTAGAAGATTGGCAGAGGGAAAGTGTGAACTATGGCTATGAAGACACATGCTTCTTCCAGTGAAACAGAAGGACGATATAAAAAGGACAGATACAGATTGTAGGTGATAGGAAATGCTGAATATTGATGACTCTTGGTATTTTCTGAATAGTAGGAGTTACAATTACCTTTCTAAAACTGAAGAGGCAAGAAATGTGTTTAAACACAAGCATTGGAATAACCAATTTATAAGATATGAGAAAGAATTGAATTGTACCATGAGAAAGATTCCTGGACATTGCTTTCTCTAGGGATGCTCAGCACCTGGGGATTGTAATAGAGGGGTCACGATGTTGTATATATTGAACTTGGTTAAAGAAAGACTGCAGAGTAGATGAATCAGAAGCAACATTGTCTTCCAAACGGTGTGCCTCAATAAAATCAGGACACTGCGGGCTGCAACCAGGAGTCACCTGCACATGACCTGTTTAGAAAAATATTACGGGTCTATTAAAAATTTTCTTGGCATTTAGAAGAAGTAATAGGCTGGTTTTGTCAGTATGAGTTCTAAACCATTCAGCAAAGGATATGCACAATCTAGAAGTTTTCTAAAGTATTATAGAAATATGATAAATAACATAATCACATGCCTTAGTTGATTTAGAGGTTTCAGAATCACATTTTAAATGTTTAAGTTAGTCTGGATATCTTTTTAATGATATAGCTGTTAATAAAACATTATGATAATTTTGGCTTCCTGCAAGGAAGGAAAAATGGTGATACGATTTCTGGAGTATTCTGTGATGTTTACCATTGCTCCATTATATGTATAGAGTGATGCTGTTTCTCAATATTTGAATTAGTGCCTATGAACATATAAAATGGAATTTGCAAACTTGCAAATCTGAGGACAAACTTATTTTACATGTTACTTTGTTTCTGTTAAATTAGTAAAATATTATTGTATCAGAAGGGGGTAACCATACAAGTTCTATTAATGACCATTACACTAGTATAAAAAAATGGAAGAAAACTAGAGGATAGCAGAAAATAAATCTTTCTTCATATTGGTTTAAGAATGTTTACTTTTTTTTACTAAGAATATTGTTACTGTAATGGCATAGTTTAATTTGAAGTCATTTCACAGTTTAAAATAATATGTCATTGCTATAATAGAACAGGCCTCCATGTGATTTATGGGCAATACAGTTTTCCCTGTTCATTACTTGAGCCAGTTATAATGTAGCAAAACCCTGGTGGCTTGGCATAATACAGGTTTGTTTCTTGTTCATACAGAATCTCCTAAGAGCAGGGTCCTGGTGACTCTCCAGGGCAATTACCCTTCAGGTGGTCACACTGCAGTCCAGGGGCTTTTTACCTTTGCCATTCCATTATCTTCTCATCAAAACCACTTTATAATCACTGTTGCTTGAGAAGAGAAAACCTGTAGGATTACCCACGGCTCTTAAGTGTTTGCATCATAGGAGTGACACACGTTTCATTGACTAAAACAAGTTATATAATCACACCTAATGTCAATGGAGTGAAAAAGTGAAGTCCTCCCTTGTAGCCATAAGGGCAAGAGAACCAGAAATATCAGGGTGCACCTGGAATGCCTATTCCTGCCATAAATTTACTTTGTCTCCTAATATTTTTATAGGTCTCAAGATGATAACATTGACATTAATCTTTTTTTAATTAGTTATTGCTTCCCACATTTTCTGCAAATTTTAAATAAACACGACTGGGTCATAGAACTTTACTGTCTTTTAATTTCTTTCTCCACCTCCCCAACTTTTTATTTCTCTCTTCTGTCTGATTTTCTTCCTTTTCTGAATCCTTTTGCATTACTGCTTTCTTTTCTGTTTTTTTATTTTTGCTCTTCCTAGTTGGAAAGTCTATAGAACTACTGTTTTAATAACAGTTCATTGCGCTATATGATATTAAAATGTATTTCTAAATTATCACAAATGAAGTAGTGCTTAATTCAGCCTGCTTTTGTACTTTCTACAGTGCCAATCTGTAGGAAGCTTCTTTGGCTCAACTTTATGTCTGTGAAATTCATCCATGTTGTTGTTATGTAGTTGTGGAGCAATCATTCTTATTGCTGGGGAGCATTTCATTTGTAGATATACTCCGATTTATTTTAGTGTTCTACCGTTGATGGGCATCTGGGTAGTTTCCAGTTTGGGGCTGTTGTGAATAAAGTTTCTATGAATATTCTAACAAAAACAAAAAAACAAATGAAGTAATGCTTTGTTTTGTTTTTATATGTATTCAATTTATTATAAAAGGTGATCTTTCAAAACAGAAGTAAAAAAAAAAATCAGCCTTTATTATATAATGTCAGGAATATTGCCACCCTGTGTTAAATGGAGTTTCTTTCTGATAACACACAGTAAATAAATTCCAAGTGGGTCAAATAGATATATCTGAATTTGGAATTTATCTTTAGAATATTATCATGAAATTATATAAATATGTGTGTTCAAAGGTATTTTACATTAGGATTTAGAATGTCAAAAATCAGAGATTTCTTGTTACTAAAATTTGGAGATTGTTTAAATATGATATACTAATTCCATACAAAGGAAAATGCAGTAGCTTGTATAGATAAAGTAATAGATTATTAGATTAACAGAGTAAGTTATTTAAAATATATTGTAAAATTGTACATCTTTATATGTAAGTAAATAGTTATATCAGACAAAGGCGTATATATGTATATCTTCTATACATTTCAGAGCGATTATCTCTGAGTTAGGTTAACCGTCATTTTCATTTTCTTGTTAGAGTTGTTATGTGCTTTCCAAATCATAAAATGCTTCTGCAATAAATTTTAAAAAGAACAAATGAACTTTTAAATTATTTTATGAGCATTCGACTTTGAGTCCGGGACTTGGGTTTTAATTTTTGCTCCGCTATTTACTAGTTTTATATACTTCTTATAAAAGTTGTTCAAATATTTTCCTATTATTTTTGGGCTCTGTCAAACCATAAAGTTTAGAATACCACAACTGAATCTTTTAAATGAAACAAGTACATAAAGGAAATAATATAAAATTTATCCAAAGTCTAAAAGATAAGGCTTATATGTAATTTTAAGTCCTAACTAAAATATGAATGGCAATTCATGATAATTATATGAAACTTAGATATTATATTACTAAAATTGATGGGAAAATGAGTAAAAAGATGTTATATTTCTGCACAAATATATCTTTCCTTATTTTTTTCTGTTACATATTAATTTTCACACATTTTAGGGAAATATTCTTCATCAAATGGTGTTGAAATCGAGGATCATTGTATCCTCTTAGTCTTTGTACACTCAACCTGTGAACTGCCACTCCATTACTCATTTCTCTTTTTATTTTTATGTACATTACTTTTGTGTTAATTCCAATATCCCCAGCTCGATCCAGACATTCTCTTCTTATCTTAACTCACTTGTGTTTACCCAGAATTCTGTTCAATCCACCTCTCAGTGCAAACCCACCTTGCAGAAAACCCATCTCCAATCCAACTTTCAACAAATAAAACAGGAAATTCTCATGGATATTTTACTTGTTCTTACATGATTTATCTCTGATCCCATGTGCCCACTACTGTAGTATTCTGCCTAGCTTTGTTTCACCGCAATGACATGTTTTTGCTAAACCATATATGGCAGTTCTGCTGCCAATGCTCATCAAAGGCTGGTGGGCCTAAAACAACTTCAACAGCATTTTGGCAGAACAAATCAGGTTATGTAAATTACATCTGACTTACGTCTCTTCTTCCTGACTCACCCATGACCTCCAGTGAAATAAACATTCAAGACATGACAGAGCCAAAATAAGAATGGTATAAACTAGTACTTCCTACCTTTTCCCTGCAAACTACATATGAAAAGTGTTTATATTTATAGTGGAAAAAATGTCCAATGGCAATAAATCAACAGAACTCTTATAGCATCATGTGTGATCATAGGACAGAGGAAATCAATAACTCAGGCACATCGGTAGCCTGTTTACAGTCTTGCTACACTGATTGAAAGTATCGGGTTAGGCAATAAAAAGGGAGAAAAATGGACTGTTCCCTTTACTTTTCCCCCTCAAGACCATAGGAAAGCATACTAAAGAGAGGCATTTCCTGCTTCTTCACTCTTTAAAATGAACATGACTGTCAATGGATGCCAAGTTTGTTTTTCCCTTAACTTGTGATTGCAAATACATACAGTGTAGTTCGTAAAATAAACAAATATTAAATGTACAGCTCAGTGAAATTTATATCCTAATGAAAAACACACAAATTATTGAATTATAGAACATGTCTAGAATTTTCCATTGTGCCCATACCAAATTAATTTACAATTAAGGTAACCCTTGTTTTGACACTTAAAAACCTCAGTTAGTTTTGACTGTTGTTGAATTAATATAATGAAAACTCTACAATTAATAGTTGTTTTGGGGAATTCCCTGGCAGTCCAGTGGTTAAGACTCCGCGCTTCCACTGCAGTGGGCACGGGTTCCATCCCAGATTGGGGAACTAAGATCCCACGAGCTGCGTGGCATGGCCAAAAAAAAAAAAAAAAAAAGAAAAAGTCGTTTTATCTGCTTCTTTTCAATACAATGTCTCTGTGATTAATCTATGTTTTTGCATATATCAGTAGTCTGTTTTTGTTGTTGCTACTTGTATCCATTGTAATAATACAATATGTCACAATTTATCCATTGTGTTGAAAGACATATAGGCTGCTTCCTATTAAAAATAAAACTTTTGAAATTATTTTTTATGTCTATTCAGTGAATGTATTCACTCGTTTCTCTTAGACATATACTTAGGATCAGAATTGTTGGATTTGAGGTTGGCATATGTTTAGCAACAGTAAATGCCACTAAACAAGATTTCAATGTGATTAAAATGACTTATAATCTCACCAGCAATGTAGGTGACTTTCACATTTGATTTTCATGCCCATAATGATTAATACCATACATATTGGCTATTTGAATATACAATCAGCTCTCCACATCCACGGGTTCTGCATCTAAGGATTCAACCAACTGCAGATCAAAAATATTGAAGAAAAAAATTCCATAAAGTTCCAAAAAGCAAACTTGAGTTTGTCAGGCACCAGCAACTATTTACATAACATTTACATTGTATTAAGTATTATAAGTAATCTAGAGATGACTTAAGGTTTACTGGAGTATGTGATTAGGTTACATGCAAATACTACATGATTTTATACAAGGGATTTGAGCATCTGTAGATTTTGGTATCTTCAAGGTGTCCTGGAACCAATCTTCCAAGGATACTGAGTGACCACTATACTCTTTTTAGACATGCCTGATCAAGGATCAGCCCTGTTTAAAAAATCAAGTTCTTTATTCTCAATTATTGATAGTTTTAGAATATTTCTTTTTAAGAGTTGCTTTTCCGATATACATGATGGAACATCTTAATGCTTTAATGGTATATCTTGATTAAGAGATATCCTTAATATTACTTAAGTACAATTCATCTTTTTGTTTCTTTTATGTTTAGTGCCATTTTTAAACAATTTAAATAATCTTTGCATACCTCAAGGTCATGAAGATATGCTACTGTTTTCTTATAGAAACTTATTTTCAATTTACCTTTGATAATAAAACCTAACAGCAACATTACACGTAAGAGATATTGCAGAAAAAAATGTCTCATAAATATCAGTGCAATGATCACAACTCAAATTTAGACAAATTATATTCAGCAGTAATTTAAAATGATAATATAATCATGAACAAAATGATTTATACCAGAAAAAATTTGGAAATCAGAAATGTAATCTATTGTATTAATAGAATAATGGAGAAAATGATGCAATCATTTTAATTAGGAAAAAACTGATACAATTAAAAATTTATGTCTAATTAAAATTTTAGCAAACTAACTCTAGGCCAGTAAGATTTACATCATTATCAGTAGTAAAAGTATTGCTAATAATATCACTAGTAACAACACTAACAGCAAGAGCAGTAGTAATTAGCAGTGTAGGCATAGCAGCACTTGTTTAAAAATATGCTTTATATGTGCATATATACATATATAAAATATATGCATATTTCATTTCTTATTTTAAAACTGTTACGGATCAGTGTACAAAAATATTCATGTGTGATTATATATGTCCTTAAATTCTAAAAATTTTTGGAAAAGAAAAGAAGTATAAAATCAGTACATCTAAAATAACATGAGAAGCTCCTACATACTTTTGATTGAATTTTCATTAAATTTTGACCTAAGGAGAAACTAAATTTAAGAAAGAGCATTATAAGCAATTATAAAACACAATGATATTACATGCAATGATATCTCTTGTTCCAGAGACACAAAAGTCTTGCTGGCTTTATATAGAAGAGAAATATCCCACACTAGTCTTTTTTCAGCAAGTATTGTGTGACCAAGGAGACAATGACTAATATAGAGTAAATTCAGTGACTCTTTTCACAAAGGTGCTGTGTATGGTTTACTTAACTGGGAGACAATGCCCATCCTTTACCCCTGAGATATTGATTAGATAGGAATATCATAAATCTTTCTCTCTCCCTTGCAGAAATTAGAGGAGGCTCTCTCCCAAAATCTAACCTGGCTGAAATACAAAGGAAAGATAATCAATAAATTCAAAGCCACCTCTAGGGTTTTGTAGATAAAAGTGAGTTATTAATTCATGGGATGGTTGTGTTACAATCTGAATTTCATTTCAGTTTCTTGGATCCTGATATAGTTCCTTGAGAGTGCCAGTTCACCTCCATTTACTGGTTGAAAAAAAATTGCTAAAACTTTCCAGTGAATTTCTTAGTGAATTTTAGATATTTTATATTGTTTTGGTGTCTTATTTTATTTTGTTTTGTTTTTGTTAGTCTTGTTATTCTCTTCATCATATAGTATTTGGCTTATCCAAGTGTGTATGTAATATTGACCAGGAGACAAAAAGATAAAGGGCATCAGAAAATTTACTGTGGTCTTTTATGCTGCAAACATGCATCTTAAGAATAAATGTGAATAATGCATGAACATATATTATTAAAGGCTATTTATCAAAACATTTTAATAATAAGGAAAAATAAAAAAACAATAAAAATATACAAGAAGACTGGGATTATTTGGTGGGGGGAAATGGTTAAGTCATTGTGGTATTGAAAGTACATTTAATGGCATTGAAATATTCAGTGTTTTTCTGCAAGAATATAGTGTGTCATATATTATATTTCATAAATAATTATTCAGTTAAATTGTTAAAGTATATATCTTTAGAGTATATATAACAATAGACATATTGGGGAAAAGAGTGTTTCTGTATGTTTATTTGTTTGCAAGTTGTATCCTTCTCAAACTATTTGGCTTAGACAAGAGTACATTTTTGTGAGGGTTTGAAGAAAAATGGAAGAGATCACAAAATTTTTATGTTCCTTTTTTACCAACATGCACCCATATCAAATTTATTTTCACTCTCTCCTCAGTCATTAAGTGAGAAATACTGTGTAAAAGTATTTTTAAAATGTATAGATGTGGTTTATATGACAGACATAAATTCTTATACCTGGATGGATTATGGAAAACTTTAATAAAGATCCTGCTGCTTTCTAGCCTCATGGAAACTGAAAAATTTCTAGAATTTGGATGAGACATAGTGGTCAATGCATGAAGCAGTCAGATTCATGAGAAATATTGGGTACAATCAAGGGTTGAAAGGGCAGTATTTGCTTCTAGGAGTCTGGTAAGTTTCCATCTTTGGTTTAGATATAGTAGAAGAAGGAAATAGACATAAGAAAAGTTTGATAAAACTGCAAAAGTTCAATCTACAGTAAATTGAAAGCCATTGTCTGTGTTAGTGGTAAAAGATTACTGGATATTTGTTGTATGTGTTCATCCAGCATCTATTTTCATTTTTTCTGGAAACAGTGACTTGATTTTACCTACAATAATATTGTTCTATACCTCCATGTCAAAGGACACAATCACCTTTGATCACAGTGATTGGCTGAGGCATAAACCTGATCTGAGTTACCAATTTGGAGCTGTGACTTTCGCTGAAGCTAAATGTTTTTCCTATAATTACTAGATGGCCACATTTTAGAAGTGTTTTCCTGACAATACAATGGAAGACAGAAGGGCAGGAGTTGAGAGAGAGAGAGAGATGCAGAAAGACACAAAAATAGGCTCAGTCTATGTCCTGATTTATTAGTGAGTCAAAAAATGCACCTGGGTCAGTATATGCCTTGATATAACAGATGGTGATAAAATAAATTCATTTCTTTTAAAACCAGTCTGAATTGAATTTATGTACTTAGCAGCCAGGAGAGTCCTAATATAGAAGGGAATTTAATATATCCATTTAAATTCTGAAAGGATTCGAAGAGAAAGCAACACATTTGAGTTAGAGGCAGTGAAGTCTAAAAACGTGAGCAGCCTAGATGAAAGGAGAAAGAAGGTCATAAAGATACATAATCTGTTCCTTCCTTTATGCATCTGAATTTAACCGACTTCGAAATGGATTCAGTCTCCAGTGTATAATCAAATGGCAGGCATGGGTGACAGAAATGATAAAGTTGTTGCCAATGAGTTTAGCCCTGCTTCATGTTATTTACTCCTTATTTCTTGCCATGATTGTACTACTCTGGTATTTTGCTATCTCGTGGAAGAAATGCTCTTCTTTCAAGTGAGAAAACCATACCTTTGTTTAGCAAAATATAAAGAATATCTAAGATGGTGTAAACCACCAAGAAAATATTAGAAAGAGTCATTATTAATAATTAACATTTGTAATTATGCTAGACATTGTACTAAGTAGTATATAAACTATATCAGTAAATCTTCAAAACAACTATATTTGCTTTCTAAATGGGTAGACCTAGTCTCAGAATGATGAGGCCATCTTTCCTGGGGTATGAAACTGTGAATGGCAGAACCAGTTTATGGAGCAGATACCCTAGCAACGCTATGCTCCACAGCAGTCTTTTCTGAACTGGGGATATGGTCACAGATTCTCCCTATCCCAGAATACACACTCTTTTGTAATGTGACTGCACTACACGTCTCAACAAGATATAAGTATACATATAGCTGATTCACTTCATTGTACAGCAGAAACTAACACAGCATTGTAAAGCAATTTTACTCCAATTAAAAAAAAAAAAGATGATGAGTCCATTCTCCACATTCTTGAATCTGGGCTGGACTTTGATGAATAGGATGTGGCAAACGTTAACGGTTCTGGGTCCAGTTCTGAAAAAGACTTGCAACTTCCACTGTCACCCTTTGGGAATGTTGCTATCACCTAGGGAAGTATCCTTAGCATCCTGGATGAGACTGTTTAGCAAAAGATAGCCCACTGATTGCCTCAACTCCTGCCAAGCATATGAGTGAAGCCATTTTTAAACCAACAAGTCTCAGTCAAGCTGCCAGGTGGCTGTAGTCTCATGAGTGACCACAGATGAGACCAATAAGAAAACTGTACAGTGGAGCTCAGCTCAATTTGATAATCGAACCACGAGCAAATAGAAGGATTGTTTCTTTAAGACACTAAATTTTGGAATGGTTTATTATCTAGCAATAAATAACTAATACAGATCCCGTATGTTGATATAGTTAAACATGAATATTGTTTTGTGCAGGTAGAGTGGATCCACACTGGGATACTAGGCAAAATTCCTTAAAACAAATTCACTCAAGCAATATTAGCATATAATTACTAAGCTGTCAATGTGGTTTAAAAAGACCTAGAATTTTCTAGAATAAAAGAAAACATTTTATCAGCATATTTTAGAGAAAATTAAATGAAAAAGTATAATTAATCTTAAAGAGTATATAAAAATTGGTATGCTGATTGAATGTAATATTAGAATTACCTATTAGATATATCAGTGCATGTGTTAAAATATAACAAGGTTTTTTATTACATGTAAGCTAAATACATTCCTTTTTTTAAATAAATTTATTTATTTATTTATTTTTGGTTGAGTTGGGTCTTTGTTGCTGTGCACGGGCTTTCTCTAGTTGCGGTGAGCGGAGGCTACTCTTCGTTGCGGTGCGCGGGCTTCTCATTGTGGTGTCTTCTCTTGTTGTGGAGCATGGGCTCTAGGCGCATGGGCTTCAGTAGTTGTAGCATGTGGGTTCAGTAGTTGTGGCTCATGGGCTCTAGAGCACAGGCTCAGTAGTTGTGGCACACGGGCTTGGTTGCTCTGTGGCATGTGGGATCTTCCCGGACTAGGGCTTGAACCCATGCCGCCTGCATTGGCAGGCGGATTCTTAACCATTGCGCCACCAGGGAAGCCATAAATACATTCTTAAAATATATTTCATGAAGTATATTAAAAGTCTTGTACTTAGAGAATATTTAAACTATCACATATAATTTTCATTTGTCATGAACATTTTCAAATGGACTAATACAAATACATTAGGTATTTTTCATTTCTGATTTTAGAAATCATCCATGAACAAAATAGACATCCCTAAGTCCTCAGTCCATGAAAAGATTAATACCTTACATTATATGGTATATTAAACTAACGATACGATTTCTTAAGACATAAATATTGAGAGTTACAGTACTGATGGTTAGTACAAAACTAAAGAAGAAATTCACAGAAAATATACACAAATTTAGAAAGTAGCTTGATTATATAGATATTAACAGAATTCTTGTTATAAAGAATATATTTTGTATTTTTAAAAGTAAAGAAAAATAAAACGTTATTCAAAAGGAAAAAGTAAATAGTAAAAAAAAAGGTAAAAAAATAATGATAGATAATGGGTAAAGATATTAAGACAATAGTAAAAGAATAAAAGATCAACAAAAAATAGAAGTGACTTAAGAAAAGTTAATTAAGAAAATGTTATGGGTTGATACCTCATCAAAAGGAATTGCTAAAAATAATAGTTATAGTCACAACAGCAATACTTTGTACCCGTGATATTGTACTTGAGTCAATGGTTAAAGATCTTGTATATTTTACCACATTTTATTTTTACAATAAGTAATAAGATATTATGCTACATGGAAAATGAAAATAAAGATATAACAGTATGCATAGAATATTTCAACAGAGTTTATTTGTGCATGCATTTCTCTATTTTTCAATTCTAAATATTGAAAACTAAATATCAATTTTTTTTTGCAGTACGCGGGCCTCTCACTGTTGTGGCCTCTCCCGTTGCGGAGCACAGGCTCCGGACGCGCAGGCTCAGCGGCCATGGCTCACGGGCCCAGCTGCTCCGCGGCATGTGGGATCTTTCCGGACCGGGGCACGAACCCGTGTCCCCGCATCGGCAGGTGGACTCAACCACTGCGCCACCAGGTAAGCCCTAAATATCAATATTTTAAACATCTTTTCAAAGAGCTAGCTATGCAAAGTTATTTACAAATCTTTTTCATGTTAAATTTGTTTATAATAACATTTTTTCCCATATCATTTAATTTCAGACGATATATTGATATATGGTATGCTTTAAATCCTGGGGTATGAGCTGATAGTACAGATAAAAATATTCAGGGGACTTATAGTTTGTTTTCAATCAAAAGAACTTGCTTTTGTGATAAAATTACATACAGTTTCTATTGTGCTTATACATCATTTATTTTATAAATATCTAACGAGTACCTGTTTTATGCTAGTCACTCTTCTAAGAAATACTATGATTAAACACACACACACACACACACACACACACACACACACACAAACATAACAAAATTTGCTCAACATCTCATTAGGGAATTGAAAATTTAAGCAAATGAGGTACTGTTATACACTATTAGATTGGCTACACTGCTTGACTGGCTACAAAAACCAAACAGGGGCTTCCCTGGTGGCGCAGTAGTTGAGAGTCCGCCTGCCGATGCAGGGGACACGGGTTCGTGCCCCGGTCCGGGAAGATCCCACGTACCTCGGAGCGGCTGGGCCCATGAGCCATGGCCGCTGAGCCTGCACGTCAGCAGTGAGAGGCCCGCGTACCGCAAAAAAACAAACAAACAAACAAACAAAAGAAACTGATTATATCAATTGCCGCTGGTGAGGATACAGAGCAACAGATGCAAAATGGTACAACCAGAATGGTGTAGGAGTTTAGTGGTTTCTTAAATAGGTAAACGTGGTCTTATATAATGAGATGACAGTGCTCCTAGGTATTTACTCAAATGATTTAAAAACTTATGTCCACAGAAGAACCTTCGCATGAATGTTTATAGCAATTTCATTCATAAATGCCAAAACTTAGAAGCAACGGAGATGACCTTTAGTAGGTGAAGGGATAAACTCTGATACAACCGCACAATGGACTTTTATCAGGGATAAAGAGAAAGAGCTCTCAAGCCATGAAAAGACATTAATGAATCTTCGAATGCAGTTTGCTAATGAAACAAACTGTCTGAAATGCTATATCCTGTATGTTTCCAATGATATGATATTCTGGAAAATCAAGACTATGTGACAAAGCAATTTAACTGTATTACATACATATGAAACAACCTCACTGAAGGTGTTGGGGAAAGAAGTGCTGACCTAAATAAATGTGGAAATAAATAGAGTCTGAAAGATTAAAGGCAAAAGGACCTGTACGTAAGCCCTGCACGCTAGTTTATAAATTTGTTTCAGATGCGGACATGAGTTAACAGGATATGCGGATACCGCTATACATTTTTAATGGAAATGAACAATTAAGTAAGTGGATGGCAGATGATGAGATTCAGTCTTCTCACTGTTGGAGTGAGAATTTACATATAAGGAAGGGGAGAGGACTACAGTTATCCTTTCTTTAAAAAAATAATCATTTATTTATTTTTGGCTGCATTGGGTCTTCATTGCTGTGCATGGACTTTCTCTAGTTGCAGAGAGCAGGGGCTACTCTTCCTTGCAGTGTGCGTACCGACTCTAGGCATGTGGACTTCATTAGTTGTGGCTCAGGGGCTCATTTGTTCCGCAGCATGTGGGATCTTCCTGGACCAGGGCTCGAACATGTGTCCCCTGCATTGGCAGGCGGATTCTTAACCACTCTGCCACCAGGGAAGCCGCTAGGGTTATCCTTGTAATAATGGAGTAGAGTTGGATACATTAGTATAAACTCGTATATATCTTAATATAAATATAAATGTTTACATATAGAAATATTTATCGATAAATGTATACAGACAGGTTAGCATATTCACATAACTTTCCTTGCTGTGTCACCTGAGTGGCCCTAGAATCAATGACATCCATAAAGAGAGGAGCTACCTGAGGGCTCAGATCTTAATTTCTAATACTATTCTCTGATAAAAGGAACTAAGGTTCCTTGGAGAAATGGATAATTCTAAGACTAGTGTTAGGAATATATAAAATGAGCTTGGAGATTATCCTTTAAAAGATGAGCTTATAAAAATAAGGAAGTTCTTTTTAAAAAGAGCCCCCAAACCTCTCAATGATGAGGGTACATCAAAGAAACACAGGTACCAACTGAAAAAGTTCCCAATGGCCAAAGCTGGAACAAAACAAATAATGTAGCATTAGATTATATTCAAAAATATAAAACAAATATCTGGGAGCTTATTCTGACATTTAAAAAATGACTGGATAGACAAATAAATGGGGGAGAAGAATTCCAAATAATTTATATAGAAACCCTACCATCTAGGAGGTAGAGTGTATCTCCTTACTATTTCAGTGTAAATTAACACTGTACATAGTGACATCCATCTAGAGCGCAGAATGGAAATGAGAAATCAAGCAGTAAATTTACAGTGGAAAAATTTGACAAACTGTCTCAGCCAAATGGTCACTAACAATATCAACAGTGTTAAGTCAAGTTGGTACTATTCACCTTTGATATGAAGAAAATGGCACTTCTGGGGTGTTTCTCCTCAAAACATGTAACCCTGGTCTAATCACAAGAAAGTAAATCAAGGCAAATACCCAGTTGAGTAACATTCTACAAAATAACTGACTAAGGGTCCTTGAAACTGTCATCAAAACAAAGTCTGAGGAACAGTCGCAGTCAAAAGGAGACTTAAGGAGACAACTCATAAATGTAGTATGATATCCTGTTTGGGATAAAACAGGAAAAATCACATTAGGTAAAAACTAAGGAAATCTGGATACAGTATGAACTTTAGTTAATAATGTATCAATATTGGTTCATTAATTGTAACAAATGCATCATATATAATTAAAATGTTAATAATGGAGGAAACTGGGTATGTAGTATATGGGAACCCTCTTTACTCTTTGGAATTTTCTGTAAATCTAAAATTGTAATAAAAGTAAAATTTTATTTAAACACAGAAACACAAGACAAAAATAAAAAACAAACTCCCATTTGTCACAAGTTCATACTATATTTTGGAAGATGGATTATAAACGGATATGTAACAGAATATATATGCATATACATTGTGCACTATAAGCATTTTGAGGAAAAATAAACCAGGGTAAAAGGACTAGAGAATGCCATTTTAGATGTGTTGGTTAGATCAGAACTCTGTAAGGAGGTAAAATCTAAATTAACTGAGATTGAAAATACTGTCTCAGATATGGAGTGACAAGGAGAACGTCACAGTGGGAGCGATCAGTTCTGCCACATGCCGCTGAGAAACTTAGAACATTGAAATTTAGTACCAAGAAAGTTGAAATTTAGTACCGACTTTGAATTTTTTTCACTCTTCAGGAAAAAGAGTGTCAAAAACTCATAAACAGGGTACTAACCCTTGCATGGTTGCATAAGAGTGTGCCTCTGGCTTGGAACATTTCCTTACGTGGAGCAGATCCCTCACAGCCTGTGCGGGGCACATCACTTGTTTTTTTGGAAGGGGGGATGTCTTTCTCTTTTCTGGGTTTGATGGGTACTTCCTTTTTCTACCCAAGGCTGTGTGTCACGTGCACCTGGCCAGACCCAATGTTATATGTGTTCTCTGAGTGGAGTTATTGGGGATCTTTTGCCTGCAGCTCAAGAGGACAGGGGGCACCTATGCTCACTACTGCAGCTGAGCTTGCTCTTTGATGTCTTTGCAGTAAAGCCTTGTGCCCTCCAGTGCCTGTGTGAGTCCTGTCTTTCTTGGCAATCCCACCATCTCCAAACCTTATAGCGGAATGACATCTTGTAAGGGCTGCTCCTGGTGGCAGATATTGATATGCTCTTTCCTATTTTCATAGAGTGGGACTTGTCCACTGGAGATGTAACTGGTGTCACTGCCTCGACAGATGGAAGTTGTATGTGACTCTGAAAAGAATGGTTAAGGCAGAGTGATGGAGACAATGACCTGACTGGCAAGGGTTCCAGGGAGAATTAGAGGGGAAATGTGTGGAAGACAGTGATGTGATGAGCAGAATCATATAAGTCCTAATCAGTGAGGCCATGATTTTTACACATTAAGGTATTTATATAGCATAAGGGATGCCTGTTTACAATGCTGATTCCCAAGACACCAATGTGTGGGTGTTGAAGCACTGCTGCTGTGGGCTGTGCTAGGGAGACGGGTATTCTTCTAAGTGTAATAGGAAGCCACTGCACTTTTGTTTCATTTGTTTCTTTAAGAGCAACCTCCAAGGTAAAGACATTTTATTTTATGAAAAAAAGTGGATGTTGCTGAACTGCGGGAAAACTATTAGATTAGCCAAAGAGACACATCATTAGCTCAGGTTATGGTGGTGTGAGTTGGGATATAAACATGTGAATGGGACGACAGCCATTTGGAAGCTAAAGTGGCTGATAAATGGAAGTTTAGAAGTCGGAAAAATAAATAATACCTTGTACATGGCTAGACCAGTGTAAGAAGGATCCTTTAGCAAGACTAAAGGATCTTGTGTGTGCTCTCTGGGGTGTTATTGGGTATAAAGGGGAAATTCTTCTCCTATGTTAGACATGTTTACTACAAGGTTCCTTTGTAACCTCTAAGTAGAAGAGGAGAGTAGGCAGCAGAATCTGTGGTTTTGAAATTCAGAAAAGAGGTCTGAAGAGAGATGGAGAGTTTGGGATTTTCTACATATCAGTTATTATTATTACTATTAACATACTGTTAATAATCTGGGAAATGAGTTTGCCTTATAAAGACAGTACAGTGAGAAGAGAAGATAGTTGGATACAGAGACTCCAAAAATGAGCCTAGGAAGAATTAGCCAGATATTTTGGAAGAAGACCAAAGGAATAGGAGTCAAGTGGGGAGAATGTGAGAAATGCAGGGAGGGGGGGCCATTGTGGAAAATACTTTTCAAAGATCAAGAATAGTCAGTGCTAAAAACTATCCCTGTGATTTAGAAAGATAGATAATACCTTTGGTGAGAACTTGGAGTGTGCCGAGATGTGAATTTTGTCTCTATCATCTGTCTGTCTGTCTGTCTGTCTGTCTATCTACCTATCTGTCCATCATTTATCATCTGTCTATTCTCTATCTTCATCTATAATTTTTATGCTTGGGTCATTGTTGGAAATGCAGGTCAGAATGGCTTTCTCAGGGATCCAAATTATTATTTTTTATTTTTTTATTGAAGTATAGTTGCTGTGCAATATTATATGTTACAGGTGAACACTATTGTGATTCACAATTTTTAAAGATTATACTCCATGTATAGTTATTATAAAATGTTGGCTATAGTTCCTGTGTTGTACAATATATCCTTGTAGCTTATTTTATACTAACAGTTTGTACCTCTTAATCCCCTGCCCCTATATCGCCCCTCCCCCTTCCCTCTCCCCACTGGTAACCACTAGTTTGTTCTCTGTATCTGTGAGTCTGCTTCTTTTTTGTTATATTCACTAGTTTGTTTTATTTTTGAGATTCCACATATAAGTGATATCATACAGTATTTGTCTTTCTGTACCAGAAGTGCCTAGCTGTTGATTCCTATCTTCCCTGTACCAGTTGGATTAAAGTCTAAGAGTGAACACTGAAGCTTTACTGGGTTGATATCAGCCCACCTCCCCACAGCAACTTCCATACAGTTGACATTCACTACTCTGGCCTTGTTTTATTGCTACATCTAGAAAAGTGTAAAAACAGCACAAAGTAAAGCCATGATATTGTACTTAATAGTTTATTTTATTCACTTGATTTAATCATTTATATTAACCAAATGATCTACAGAACATCATGTGTACTGATATATGTTCAGATAACCTGTGCATTGAAGAAGATGAAAATAGTTCATGCCAAATATATGTATCACAAATGCAAAATCATTTAGATTATTAACAAGAAAATCATAAGTACTCATTTTTTCTTTTCATTTTGATATATATATATATATATATATATATATATTTTTTTTTTTTTTTTTTGCGGTACGCGGGCCTCTCACTGCTGTGGCCTCTTCCCGTTGCAGAGCACAGGCTCCGGACGCGCAGGCCCAGCGGCCACGGCCCACGGGCCCAGCCGCTCCGCGGCATGTGGGATCCTCCTGGACCGGGCCACGAACCCGTGTCCCCTGCATCGGCAGGCGGACTCCCAACCACTGAGCCACCAGGGAAGTCCCTGATATATATATTTTTTAAATTAATTTTTATTGGAGTGTAGTTCCTTTACAATGTTGTGTTAGTTTCTACTGTATAGCAAAATGAATCAACCTTACATATACATATACCTTCTCACTTCTGGACATCCTTCCCATTCAGGTCACCACAGTGCATTAAGTAGAGAACAAATGTGTGGATACCAAGGCGGGGGAAGAGGGGGATGGGAGGAATTGGGAGATTAGGATTGACATATATACACTATTGATACTATGTATAAAATAGAGAACTAATGAGAATGTACTGTATAGCACAGGGAACTCTACTCATTTTGATATATTTATGGAATGTTTGCTAGGTACTTTATTTTATTTTTTTATTTTTATTTTTTTTTGTGGTACACGGGCCTCTCACTGCCGTGGCCTCTCCCGTTGCGGAGCACAGGCTCCGGACGTGCAGGCTCAGCGGCCATGGCTCACGGGCCCAGCCACTCCGCGGCATGTGGGATCTTCCCGGACCGGGGCACGAACCCATGTCCCCTGCATCGGCAGGCGGACTCTCAACCAGTGCGCCACCAGGGAAGCCCTGCTATGTACTTTTAATGATAATTTAGAGTTAACTCTGTTCTAAAAAGATTACTTAATTAAATTCTCATGCAAACCCTATGACGTAGCTGCTATTATTGCTATCATGCAACAGAAAAAGAAAAGAAAGTGGAATAAGATCAAACCAGATGCTCGGTCACCCTTGTTGTGTCCTCCACACAAATTATGCTTTTTAAAATCCCATTCGTCTGTTCATGCATTTTCAGTTCTTATATTGAAATGCCTATTTTTGAACAATTGAACTTTTGGTTGTCTACATATATGCAGACAATTTGCAAAAGCAACATGTTGATTGTCAGAGTGTACCTATAGCCTAAATAAGTGTATCTAAACAGAAAAATTGTATAAGGTTTTGCTAACACACTATTTAATGTGTTATGTATTATTTAAACAATCTTCTATGGGATATGTAGATTTAAAAATGTATACATTCTCCCTCATTGTTTAAAAATCATAAAAACATGCTATAAGCCTGAAATGGTCAATTTGCTCAGTTTTATTTATTTTATATTCAATTGCAGAAAAATAATTCTGAGCCATCTGGCTGCTCAAAGAAAGTGAAAACTTGCATTCTATTTTGTGTTCTCTTTTGAGAGTAAGTTTTGCTTTTTGGTTTATGATGCATATTACAGAATTTCAAGCACTGGATACTTGCAAATTACTAGTAGCAGGTGTGCAGACTATTTAGTTACCAGTTTATAATATAAAAATACATTAAGAAAATGGTTAATTTTTTATCATTCAGTTTTCTCTCATATGAGTACATTATCATTTTATGAGATAAAGGCTTTATTTTCGGCTGATTTATTTAACAAGCCAAAGTATCTAGGATGATTTCCAAGAATAAAACGGATGACATATACATATAATGTCATGCTTGGCATAAAGTAAGGGCTTTAATGAATAGCAGCTGCTATATTTATGGTTATAATTCAAATTAACAAACTATAGTAGATATTAAACAATAAACACATATACTGTAATATATGTTAAATACTTACTTTTTTGTTGGTTTTATCTCCTCCTGCCATCACCCAAACTCATCAGAAAAGAACTTGTATCTTTCGGCTTTATTAAACCTTCAAAACCATTATTGATGTTAGGTGTAACAGGAATGTATCCTGTTCATCAGATGTTTTGCTTTTGTACCTTTTTTTCTCCCTAATATATTTAAGAATTGCTTTGTCAAGTTCCACAAAAGTGTGCTGGGGCTTTAAATCAAAACATGTTGAGTTTATAGATGTTACTAATATCACGGGCCATCATCATTGGTCACTATGATTTTTTAACTGAATTATAACTAATACTTTGTTTCTTGTATGTGCATGTGTTTCTGCAATGGCTTCTCTTCTGTTTCAAAAAAAGGAAAAAAAAGTGGAATCCTTCCGATGGTCTAGACAAGGAAATGGGCCCCTGGTTCTGACCTTATTTCCTGCTATTCTCTCTCTTGTTTGCTCACTCACTCTGTTCCAGCCAAATAGTCTCTTTTAATGTTGCTTAAACCTGTCACATCCCAAGAATGTTTACACCTCAGTACCTTTCTCCTGCTTGTCTTTCCTTAGATAGTGACACTGAGGTCTTGCCCAATAATTTTATTTAAAATTTCACCCATCCCTAACAGTATCTTTTTCATAATTCAGTTTTAGTTTCCTCCATGTAACTTATCAATATCTGATAAAACATATATTTTATTTTACTTGTTAATAAGTTTACTATCTGTCTCCCCTCACTAGAATAAAAGTTCCATGATGGTAACATTTTTTGTCTTTTTTATCATTAGGAGATTTCTGGTGCTTGTAACTGTATCTGACATGTAGTGAGCATTCTATAAATGATTGTTAAATGAAGAAATACATGAATGAATGAGTGAAAAACATATAAATGAATGGGTTTTGTCAGATTTTTTAAAGCTACCTAATATTTAATGTATAGAGAAATGCTTTGTTTAAAATAGGGCTTAATGTGATTTATTTGCCTAAAAGGACCTATAAACGTACTTTTGAAAGATTATTATTAAAAATACTTTTTAAATAATTCCATTTAATTATTGATTAATTTATATGCAGTATAGAAAATATCAATGGATTTGAATTATCAAAAATTATGTTTTTATCAAGATGTAATAATATTTTAAATGGCATACATTAAAAGCATAATTGTATATTAAACCTAGAACATTAACCAATTTTTCTACATTAACATTGCCCTGAGGTTTGGGGACCAATAGACAACACTCTCTCTCTCTGGTATCCATTCTCCGAGATGCTCCCCTTGATTCCTGTGTCTTTGGCATAGTCAATATTCATATCTCTGTGGGTGAGGTCCTCTCCCACATTGTGACATGTTTGGTCAGTGTAACCAACAATGATGATATATTTCCCCTGAGATTAGGTTACACAAGGCATGTGAACCCCTTTTCTCTTTGTCATCACTTGCTGAAGTTAATCACTGTGTGCTCAGCAGCTCTAGGAGAGCCCTCTTGGGTTCTTTAAGGTCTCCTACCAAGAGGCCCAAAGGAATGAGGAATCAAGGCCTTCAGTGAACAGCCCTGGGAGTGAGTGGAAGGTGATCCTTCAGTCCCAGTCAAGCCTTCAGAAGGCTCAGTAAGAATCTTGCACCAGAACCATTCAGCTATGCCAGTCCCCTTAAAGACTACAGAGATAAGAAAAATTTTATACCACTAAATTTTGGTGACATGTTATGCAACAATGGATGGTTAAGATTACTATATCATACATATAATCAGTAATATAACCCCTTTCTGTAATAGGCTAAAGTTAAAAATAAAAGCTTGCCAGTATTGCATAGAGTTGAAATACAGAATCATTTACATAGATTTTATCTTTAGTTTTTTCATAATTGAGAAACAATCACTTATTTTGCCCCCATTCATATCTTAGATGAAACATTTTAGATGAAACAATCAGTGGAGTAATACACATTGTCAGATGATTCTTATAATACTCTCCATAGACCTGGGAGGGACGGATGACAAAATTAAATCATAAATAGAGTTGATCCTCATTATTCACTGGTTCCATATTTGTGAATTTAACTACTTGCAAAAATTTATTTTTAACCTGAAAATCAATACTTGCGTGGCACTTTTGCGGTCATTCGAGGACATGTTTAGAGTGGGGACACACTTTTAGTCTCCCTGTGCTCAAATTACCAACTGAGGTCAAATGAGGAGAACTTCTGTCCTCTTGCTTCAGCTCTCTTACTAGGTAAAGTCTCTTTTTTGTGGTCTGTTTATAGAGTGCCACATTTTTCACATTTTGTGCTTTGTGTTAGTGATTTCACTGTCTAAAATGGCCCTGGATAGCAGAACTGAAGGGTTGTACAGGGTTTCCAAAAACAAGGAGGCTGTGCTCTGCCTTGCAGAGAAGCTACATACCTTTAAATACAGGTATCTTTAAACAGAAAGACACACAATACAAACTTACGTATTAACCAGTTGGTGACAGCGTCTCTCTGTATTTCTCTAGGAGCAAATGTTTCGGCATTTGTAACAATTTCATGCAATACAATTAATGTGAATAATGAAAATTGACAGTTTAGTTTTAATTTAATATAATACCAAATGTAGACACAGCCTAAATTTTTCACACAATAGTCTCACAAATGCCATTGACTTTTGCTCATATATAAAATATATGTATTAAGATCTTTGAAGAAAAAATGTTTTTAATTATTACTTGAGATTATCACATCCAGAAAAAAACAAGAGTATTCATGCCTGTAATTCTTAACTAAGATTGAAAAAGTTTTGAAATATCTTTCATCTAGATATAATAATTTTGTTAAACTTAGGATATCACAAATTTATTTTAATTAAAACGATTTTAAACCTTGTTTACAGTAAGAATCCAGATGAAGAGATTACACTTAAAATTATTCCCTTTATATAAATATGAGCTACTCATTTCTAATTTTATAAAATTTGCTTTTGTTGTTTATGGAGGTGTGTTGACATAAGAACTTTTACTTCATTATCAATTTAGCATATTTTAAACATGAATTATCCAAAGAACTACCAAGCATCCAAAGAATTACTAAACACAAAAAGTAGAATTTAGATAGTTGAAATTTCCTGTAAGTGGCATTAAGATGAAAATAGTCATGTAATATTACAAAATGTAAGTAAAAAATTAGCTTTGTATTAGCTACAATAACCAATAAAAAATCTGTTTCAAAGTCTTTGTACAGGAATTGTTTTTTTGTTTTTGTTAATTGGCAAACTTTCCTATGACAAATTACCAATAATTTGGAGGGGGGTAATGAGGTGGAAGAAAACCCTCAGAAATAGGATGGTTTGATGGAAGTCTGAGATCCTAAAACATTTCAAGATTGTAAAGCTTTAAGAATTTTAGTGAGAAATAAGTGATCTTCCATAAGAGGAACATGTCTTCATATCATGGCCTTTTCCCTAAGCACATTTCACTGGTGCTGTTTTTGTTCTTTTTTTTCCCCCCTAGAATCACCATAATCAATCCCCTAATCCTTGCCTCAGAGAGCAATATAGAAAAGCCTTCGGCTCTTTTATCTTTTCATCATCACAGATCTTCAGGAAGTGTTGTTTTTTCCTTATATTTTAAGTCAAAATTTTTTTCCTTCCTGAACACATTTCAGATTAATATTTCAGACCACAATCTTTGGTTTTTTCCCCCTTAGCCTGCAAGTTTAATGAGTAATTCCAATTGAACAGGTTTTATAGTAAGGAAACTCAAATTAGAACTTTTTGTAGTACCTATTTTAGTAATCATAAAAATCCACAAATTGTGTTAATTTGTGTGTATAATGGGGAGGAGCACGTGTGTGTACACGTGTATTTTTTTAAATTAATGTATTTAGTCAGTCAGTTAGTCATTGAGTCATTGATATATTCATTTACACATGGTCAGTGCCAGGGATTTTATTGGACACATGGTCCCAAACTACAAATCAGTATAGATTTAAAGTTTTAAAATTATTTTACAAGTCAAGAAATAAATGTGTATTACTTTATTGTTATGTCTATAATAGATAAGCTTACATGGAATGTAGTTAAACATTGGAATGCTTTATTTCAATGTTCCAAGGCTAGTATTTCATAATATATCATGCTCCCGCTGATTTGATATCACTTAGTTATGACCATTTTTGCATCCTGGAAGCTAACCATATTATTATTGCTTCTTACATTTTTAAAAAAATTAAATTAAATTACTTTATTTTTTTGGCTGTGCCAAGCAGCTTGTGGGGTCTTAGTTCCCGGACCAGGGACTGAACCTGGGCCTCTGGCAGTGAAAGTGCCGAGCCCTAACCACTTGACCGCCAGGGAATTCCCATACATTTCTAACAGTGTATATTTAAATATAACTTTGGAAGGTCATTTATTTATGGCTCATGTATGGACAGAGACTGTAAGGCAGCACACATGAGCTCTGCCTCCCAGTGTTCACGCCCTTCGAGGGGCAAGGCCTGTGACTTGCTTCTAACCAACAGAATACAGCAAAGAGGATGGAGTGTCACTTCCGTGATTAGGTTACATTAGATGAGGCTCTATCTTGCTGGCCAACTTGCTTAGAGGCTCTCCTTGCTGATGGATAAATTATGTTTCCATGGCAAGGAACTGCAGGCAGCCTCTAATTACAGAGTCAGGGCTCTGGATTCCAGCCTCTAAGAAGCTGGGCTTCTCCCTCATCCAGCTGCATGGCAATGAAGTCTGCCAAAACCTGGTTGAGCTTCAAAGTGGCTTCTTTCCTCGAAAAGCCTCCAGATGGGAACAGAGCCTTACTGACACCTTGACTGCAACCTTATGAGACACAAAGCAGAGGACCCAGTTAAGCCACGCCTAGGCTTCTTACCGCAGAAACTCTAAGATAACAAAGAGGTGCTATTTTAAGCTGCTAATAAGTATGTGGTATTTTGTTAGTAATAGAAAACTAATACAGTTTAAAAAATAAGTAAACGCATGTAAGCTTGAAATGAAATTGAGAAAAATCATTGCCAAGGCTTTAGTTGCCAGGCTTCATGAAAACCATAAATAAAATAAAATTAAATTAAAATTTTAAAATAGTGTAATAGAGGTCATTAGGCTGAAATTTTTTCCATTTTTTGCCTTTATAACTATTAAAGAAAAAAGAAAACACTCTGACTTTCTTAAAAACTCTTAACAATATTAAATTTAAAAGAAAGATTTAGAACATATATCTACACAAACTCAATTACTGTTTTCCACCTAAAAACAAAAACAAAAAACCAAAAACAAAGAAAAGAGACTTGAATATGTCTTAAAAGTTTAAAGCAAAGAAACAAGAAATAACTTCAGACTTGTGTACAAACAATGCTCATTATGATACTTTCAGGATATCTTTAAAGAAGCAATTCATTGTAGATAACAATATTTTCTGCATGAACTTTTTGAGTCGTGTTATAAATAAATTATCTCAAAATGTTTTTATGACGTGACCTATTTTTAATGAAAATTTACACTGAGGTATCTGCCTGATTTCATTTAATAAATTAATAGTGCAGTTGTCTTTTTAAAGATAGCTTCAAGAAGTGAGTAAATTCATTCTTTGAAAAATATAAAATAAAAATTTTGCAGTTATTTTATCGATACACACATGGCAATAAGTATGAATTACAGGGGAAAATAATGTCTCTGTAGAACCAACTAGTGATTAAATTGCACAGTAATCAAATTCACTAGGGATAAAAACAGGAGCTTAAATGTATAACTTTCTTCCAACACAGACTGCACTAGTGTTCTTTTACTAGGAAGTAGTATAACAATCATTCAGAACAAGGGCTCTAAGCATGATGGCTGAGTTTGGATTTGGGTTTCCTAATTCGCATGTGAAATCCTGGATCTGTCACTTCTCTAGCGGGCTCAGTTTTCTGAGCAGCGTGATGGGGTAATACCTAGGGGATGGATTGCTGAGAGTATTAAATTAGACTTATGCATATAAAGTACTTGGCATGATTCCTGACACATAGTTCAGTAAGTCAGTGTAGTTATTGTTGTAGCTGTTAATATTATTATGATTATAATCTTCACTGAATTTATGCTCTAAGACTCTGCGTTATTCCAAATGACAACTAATCTGATTAAATAAACTCATTATTTTAGTATTTTAAAACAAATGAAAAACAGAAATTAGATTCACCACAAAAAAATAAATGAACAAAAAAACAAAACCCAAAATAGTCTTCACTCCCCTCCTCAGATAAAATTTGTGTGACTCCTGCTTTTCAAAACATTCAGAAATGTATGGGATGATTCTCAGATTGAAGAAAATACAGTATAAATATTTGAGGGGAAGCTAAGGAAGTTTTTGTATTCTTATTTAAGTAGGTACCTACCATGTAAACATTTTTATGACTACAACCCCCCTTGAAGTTTTTATATTGCAAAACATATCTAAGTTTCTTATATAAGTGATTGTATTGCAATTATGTGTTCAGTTATTGTTATTGCTCAGTGTAAAATTATTTTAACAAAATAAAGAAAATAAGGGGAACAAAGCAGAACTATAAATCACAGGCTCATGGATTTAAAAGGCAAAAAATAAACAAAAGTAGAGATTTAACTGATGAATGAAAATCAGAGGGTAACTTAGCATTTCTTCAAAGTAACCCCATCCTTAATGCTGAAGCCTCGTAATCTTTCATAGCTCATTCAGCCAGAGTTTCATATAAAGGCATTTCAGTTTAATTTAAATTAGCTGAAACGATCAGATAGCTTTTTCTCTCCTAAATGACTTGTTTTTACAATGGATATAAAAGCTATTAGCTTTTTTGTTTTAAAGCACGGATGAGGTATGAAGATTTGTCTCTTGAGGTACACACTGATTATTAACAAAGAGGTTGTAAAAATTGAACACGACTTTCAGCTAACATAGTAGCACAGACTCTGCTAAGTGACAAGTGACATTAAGAGCCTTTGGGACAGAGGTCTCTGTCAGAGGAAGGAGATCCATGTGGGTGTAAAGGGACTGCAATATTACCATGAGATAGAAGTTTAATGTCATTTCTTACCTGAGGATTATAGTCAACTAAAGAGAACTTGTTCAAGAGATGATTATGACATCTGATTTTGTTAAACTCTTGCCTGACCTGTGAGTCATCTAAAGAACTCCAAAATCATTTTCCATTTTCTTCAAAACCTTCAAAAGCTTCTTGTTCAGTTTTTAGCTCTAGTTCACCTCGTAATGATGACAAAAATATCTCCCTGTTGTCAGTCTATTTTCTTTAATTAATGGTGCCGCAGACTCCTTAAACTCTACAATAACTTAAGTACACATTCAGGTGTCACACCTTGGACTTTGCCATTGCTCCCAACTGCCGCAGCTTTCAAATCCCCTGTTGAATCATGAACTCCTGTCTTTCAGTCTTTCTTATAACAGCTCCCTTTCTCTTCTCAAATGCTTAGTGTTTCTGCCCTTCACACCAGGTTCTGTGATTTTATGATCTACAACTCAATTAAGATAACAAATTAGACATTTTATAATGCATTTGTCTTTTGAATCCTTTAACCCACAACAAATTCCCTGCTATTTTTGCATTGATAACTTTAAGGTACTAGTATTCTAGCATTGTTCCTTAATGAGAGTTTTAGAACAGGGTAGAGAATGCAGGAGAGTCAAACCTACTATCATTCAGTTTTCTTGTCTTCTCAGGGCCCTTTCTGTTATTCAGGGATAATTAAATGAAATCTTTATGTCTTATGCACCCTGTCTTTGCTTTCTCTTGAATTGATTCAATTCTCACTTCTGTGAAGACGTTCTATAATTGATAGCTCTAACGCTGATTTCCTAATGAACTCCCTATGTATATATAATCTACCAGTTAATTCTTTAAGTACAAAATTTTTAAATAATCATCTGCTCCCTTCTATAACCAATTCTTGCTATACACAAATGTATTTTCTATATAATGTTTAGACACTATATATTTTTCTATATAATGTTTAGACAGAATAATCCCTTGATCCATTATTTATTCCTGTGTGTATGCCATCACTCCCTTACTTAACAATATTTACTAAACACCAACAAGCCAGGCAGTACCACTAATGGTATGACAGAAAGATGAAGAAGGCATATTTCCCGTACGAGGTGACTTAATAGTCTAGTATAGAAGATCTAGAGATAGGTATTTAAGAAGTACCATAGCAAGTTCAGTAATAAAGTCCCAGCCAAGAATGGTGGGTAATAGAAATAGAAAACAAAGTGCAATGTACAGAATAGATAATAAAAAGTGAAAGTAAATAAAAGAACGTAATCATAGGTGTGTATGTAGATAATGATTGTAGAATGTATTTGTAGAGAATTGGCTAGGCATCATCTAAGTGGTAAACAATGTTTCTAAATAATTACACTCAAAACATCAATTATTTTTTTTTTGCTGTCCTTTACTTCATGCAGTTTGAGTCTTCTGTGTTTGTCTAGCACCTAGTGTATATCTCTGTAAGCATCATATTTCACTGTAATTACAGATTTATTGTACATGCCATTGTCTTCTGTTATACAGGTTATCGGTGTTAAAGGCACCATTATATTTGCCTTTGTGTATCAGCATCTAATTCAATGTTTTGAACGTATATGACCTTGAGTAAATGTTTGCTGAATGGATCTTTAATCATCCAAGTTTCAGTTGCCTAGACCATGGATTCTAGAGAGTCCCAATGCCAATGGTTGGATTTTTGACTCAGCTTATTTCTGGCACCATATACTTGGGCTATTATTTGAGCTCTCTTCCTCAGTTTCCTTATCTGTAGAATGAAATGTACCACTTCCAGGATTATTGTGAAGATTGATTAATTTAAGCATTAAGAACAGACCCTAACAATAGACTGTTACATAAGATAGCTGTTTTATTACACTCTTTCTTTGTTGTTTTAAATGTTATTACTCTAGTCACATGGGCACACACACATATCTATTCTCTCTTTTCTTGCAATAGTTTTCTGATTTTTGTACCATCAGCATCTTTTTTTTTTTTTTTCTGTACGCGGGCCTCTCACTGTTGTGGCCTCTCCTGTTGCGGAGCACAGGCTCCGGACGCGCAGGCTCAGCGGCCATGGCTCACAGGCCCAGCTGCTCCACAGCATGTGGGATCTTCCCGGACCGGGGCACGAACCCGTGTCCCCTGCATCGGCAGGCAGACTCTCGACCACTGCGCCACCAGGGAAGCCCTCTTTTTTTCTAATATATTCTTCACACTACCATAAGAATTCATGACCTAAAACCCACTTACAATCCCATGGTTTTCATCATTTAAATTTATACTGAATATAATTCCATCCCTTCAGTCTGGTATTCAAGAATCTCTACAAAATATAACATTCCTTTTCAAGAATTGTTTTCTTTTTTTAACAAGCTTTGTTGAAATATAATTCAGATACTATATAATTCACACACTTAAATGGTACAATTCAGTGTTTTTTTTAGTATATTCATTGATGTGTACAGCCATCCCCACAGTCAATTTTAGAACATTTTCAACACCTCAAAAAGACACCCCATATCGTTTAGCTATCACCCCACTATCCTCCCATTACTTCCCAACCAGCAAACACTAATCAACCTTCTGTCTGCACAGATTTCATATGAATGGAATCATATATATGTCGTCTTTTGTGACTGGAACTGGCTTCTTCCAGTTAACATAATGTTTTCAAGGTTCATTCTTGTTGTGGCATGTTTCAGTATTTTGTTACATTTCCATTGTAAGGATATACTACATTTTGTTCACTCATTTGCCCTTTCATGGACATTTTGGCTGTTTCTACCTTTTGGCTACTATGAATAATGCTGCTGTAAACATTTATGTACAAGTTTCTGTATGGACATATATTGTTATTTCTCTTGGAACTATACACAGCAGTGGAATTGCTGGGTCATATGGTAACTCTATGTTTAACAGTTTGAGGAACTGCCAGACTGTTTCCCAAATCTGATGCATCATTTTACCTTCCAACCAGTAGTATATATGGGTTCCAATTTCACTCATTCCTTGCCAACACTTGTTGTTATCTGACTTTTTAAATTCTAGCCATCTAGTAGATGTGAAGTGGTATCTCACTGTGGTTCTGATTTGCATTTCCCTGATGACTAATGGTGTTGAGCACCTTTTCATGAACACACTGGCCACTTGTATATCTTCTTTGGAGAAATGTCTATTTAGATCTTTTACCCATTTTTTAATTGGGTCATTTGTTTTTTAATTATTGAGTTATAAGAGTTCTTTATATATTCTAGATAATAGACTCTTATAAAATACATGATTAGCAAATGTTTATCTGATTCTGTGGATGGTTTTTTACTTTCTTGATGGTGTTTTTTGAAGCACAAACCTTTTAAATTTGAACCAAGTCCAATTTAATCTATTTTTTTCCACAGACAGATAAATTGACTTTAAAATAGAACCATACATACCTTAAGCCTTAAAACAATAAAAATTCAAACAAAGAAGAAAAAAAGCCATCTGATTCCAGGAAATCCATATGGGATGAATTTAGATGGGGATTTGAAATTCACATAAGGAACAGTGGAAACAACAGCAATTTGAAATGGAAAGTCAACATTCTTCCTGCCTTTGAGAGATAGGTGTGCTCCACCTGTGCTCCAGGTATCTGCTGGTAAGCGGAACCCTGCAGCAAGGGGTGCAGCCTGCAGCCCAAAACTGGACATTGTCTCACAGAAAGCTGCCATATGCAAAGGATGACCACACACAACAGTGTTGTGACCCTGACAGATGTTTAAATTTTGGGAAAGGGAGATTTTGCAAGTGCTAACAGTTTTTTCAGATACAACATAAAGGGAAATCAGATCTATAAGTGATGTTCACAGAGATATTGGTAATGATGAAGGATGTAGTGTCCAAGAAAATTATACCAAATCTTCCAAAAATACTCAATTATTGACAATCCAAGCTTTTTTCAGCTGGCGGCAGATGGTAGAGTGGCCCCTTGAAGTGATGATGCATTTAGTCTGTATGGGGTTTCTGCTCGGGTTTTTCCTCATAAGACTTTTCAAATACATTCTCTCTGCTCTTATCCACAGGATGGAGCATCTTTGGTAAAGGTTAACAGGAAACACCACATCATCTCTAAAATACACCAACCCATGTAATGTTGGCTTGTTAATGATGAAAGCCAAGATAGTGCCAATGAGGTATTGCAGTCTGTGTAGGTAAACGCCTTCAGGGGAGAGGTAAAACTGGTTTGATATTGTAATTTACAAAAGCTGGGGTAACATAAAGAGAAAAGCAAATGCATACTCCATGCATTAACAGTGCTGATGCATCTGCATCTTTTTATTAGTGTGTCCATAGAACATCTAAATTCATGGCTATGAAAGAAAATGGATTGAATTGAATTGATTTCAATGAATATGAATTGAAACATGATCTAAATTTGCAGTGAAAGAAAAATCATGTCAAAAAAAAATGAAAACAACTACTTTTTTCTCTAAAAGATTGCCTTGGATTTTATTAGAAAAAAATACTGTGTTATATTTCACAACAATGACCATCCCAGATGACAGAATCAGCTCAAATCACAAACCTTCATGACATTCAGACACAGTTGCATTTAGTTTGTTTCAATGACATAGGATAAAAGATGAGAAGATGCATTAAGACTTGAACAATGTTAGTCTCAAGGCAAATGCTTTAATGTTCCGGCATGCACTGTGCCAACACTGAACACATTTATAAGTGACAAAGGAGCCCACAATATTCTTCAATAAATGTATTTTTACATGTGATACGTGAACCTAAGCACTCCCTACCTCAATTTCCTCATCTATAAAGTGGAGATAATATTATTACTACCTATTGCATAGGCATGTGGTAAATATAAAATTCATGATGTTTATGGCATTTGGATCAAACTGCCTGGTACTTGATAAATTAATGTTAAAGTGTCATTACCTAGTTGGGTTTTATTAATCACCTCTAAGCTTTAAAGGTTTTCTAAACTTATCATATGTAATAAGAAATTCAATATATTTGTAAAAATATTTTTTTAAAAATGAAAAATCTGTTAAATGCGGAGATCAGTGATTAGAAAACTATAACCCATGAACCAAATCCAGCCTACCATCTGTTTTGTAAATAAAGTTTTATTGAAACTTGTCACATGCGTCGTTTTACGTATTGTCCATGGCTGCCCTTACACTCAGCAACAGAGTTTAGTAGCTGCAGCAGAGACTGTGTGGCACCTAAGGTGTAATATATTTACTATACAAAACCTAATATCTTTATTTTATAGAACAAGGAAAACTCCTGTTGCAGATCACAGTGTACATTCAATATCAACTTATCAGTATCCTTCCCCCATCCTAATAAATATTTTAATTTGTAGAAATATGTCATTGATGAATTGTATTTTATATTATTAATATATATATGTTGAACATTTTATAATGTTCCTACATCCTTAAAAGTATGTCTCCTTAAGTTAGAAATCTGTTTCAAGGGCTTATTAACATTTCATAGTATTACATATCTATAAATTGTGAATGCTGGAATTCAATTCAGGTTTTGCCTGATTCTAAAAACAACATTCTATATTTTTTTTCACTACAGTACATTATGTTAGAGAAGAAATACATTTCAAAACTATTCATAGGGAATTTAAATCACTATTCTCCAGTTAAATTACATTGAAGTAAATAATTATTACAGTACAAGGATGTTATATTAAATAAAATAATATTTTTGAAAATAGTGTTTATTTTCTTTACTAAAGACAGGACTGAACTAAGGAAAATAATTTGTTTTCCATTAAAAACACACTGTTTTTAAATTATTATCATTTTGAGATAAGAGAAAGTTAAGAAACTGATTAGAAAATCTGTAAACCTATGAAAGCCTGAAGTTTACCATACAAGTCTTAATTCAAATCATTTTGACCACATATAATATATTTTATCAGTCTCAATTTTGTCTTACCCAGTGATCATTTTTTATTGTTGTTTTGAAGTTCCCACTCTCTATTAAAATTTTTTCCAACAGTATTTCCAAAAGGCAAAACCAATATGTAGATAATTTTTACAGCTAGCCCTAGCAGTACGCAATTATTGCCTGTGGTTCGCAATTGTGAATCAAGATATATCAGTTTTATAATGGTTTACACGTTTTCAAAACCAGGGCATATATTTAGGAACTACAGAAAATAACAAACATACGTTTCTTGGTTTTAGCTATGGTTGTCAATTATGGCAAAAAATCCATTAAGTAAATGCATTCCTAGCACAACTACTAATCACTTGGGAAATAACAAAATTGCTTAAAAATTTACAATATTGGAAACATTTGAGCATTGCTAACCTAATACAGATTCAACAATGACCTAAAATGATGGTACTTTTTTATTTTATTTCTGATATTGGGAACATCACTTTTTACTTGTCCTCCTGTAAAATAAAATGCTATTGATTTTTTTTAGAATCAAGACATTGCTAGTTATCATGTACATTTCTTCTTAGAAATACTTTTGTGGAAATTAAGATATGATATTATTAGTTCTCTTAAAAACTGATAGGTGTAAAATTTTAAAAAACACATTTCACAGATTTAAAAAGAAGTAGCAAAGAATTGAAGGATTGTAACTAAGGAAGGTAGCAACCATTTTTAGCTGTGCAGTTATTTATGCCACTGCATTTAGTGTTAACAGTGCTTGCAACAGCCCAGAATCCCAAATGTTCTCCATTACTTTTTCTCCCCTACAGTAAGGAGAAACTATAGAAGATAAACGAGAAACAAGTTTAAACTCATGATGTTTCTGGCATTGGAATCAATAACCAGCACTCTTAAGGTAGAAAAATCAACTTTATAAAACAGTCTTTCTAACAAGATTCATGTTACTCCTGTTACTCCCTAATGTATCAGAAGACATATGGTTTCTGATACATTAGGGATGCAATTAATAATAGCTGAAGGTTTAATGTTTCAGAAAACCCCTGCAGAATAGCAAGAAAATTCTGTAACTTATGTGTTCAGAGGAGGCAGATGAAGTTGAGGAAGGCTATCAATCGATTGTGATTTATTCTAGGAGCTTTGAATAATATTGTAGCTATTTTTATTTCAGGCAGACACTGTTGGCAGTATTTTTTATCCACATACCTGAATGAGGTTGAAAATACTTATAGGACACCAATAATCACAATAACAAAACCTAGGCCAAAACTAATACCATTAATACATAAAATTTTTCTTGATGTTCAAGGTGTTATTTTTCTCAGAAATAGTTGATAAGGCTAAGATTTCCTTGAGAAATAGCTGACTTTGCCCCTGTTAAAAAACTGTCAGGTTAGAATGAAATAAATGAGAGTATTTTGTGCACAATTATCATGGACAGTACAGTTAAAACCATCTCAACAAGGAAGCTTTAGCAAAAAACAAATTACTTATACAGCATCTTAAAGACAAGGCAATGGACTCGTTGGTTGAGGTACTTTGAATAATTGGGATATGGATCTAAATTGTTTCATTTTTTAAATCACTGTTTTCAAAGTTATGCTATATAATCAGTTTTTCTTGTCCACAATGACATTTCAAGGAGCATCCATCATTTTATAGTCGCTTTCCATTTTAAAAAGGTCAATTGAGTACGAATTCAGTCTCAAACTCAATTCAGCGTGTTCTTTTTTTCTTTAAATGGTCTAAAACCTTTGAATTGGGAGGACCCAGTGTTGGTTCTTTCATGTCTCCTCCTTCAGGTCTTGCTCTTCTGTGGTAAATCAGCTCAGTGCTTTGCGATGACCTAGAGGGGTGGGATAGGGAGGGTGGGAGGGAGATGCAAGAGGGAGGGGGTATGGGGATATATGTATACATATGACTGATTGACTCTGTTGTACAACAGAAACTAATACAGTATTGTGAAGCAATTATAATCCAAGAGAGATCTATTAAATAGAAAATGACAGTAGTGTGGAACAAGGCTCCTGCCACAATACTGGTGGCACTTTATACAAATTCCATTAATACAGATTCTTTACAAAAACATTGCCTGTTCACACCAATTCCATGTATTTTCTTTCCAGTTATTCCTCAAACCACCCTGACAACTGCCACAACTACTTCACCTTAAAGGTCCAAAATGGAGCTGCTTTTCCCAGGCATTTTCATCCACACCTTCCCTTATCTTTCTCCATAATAACAATGGCCCTAATATCCTCCCATTAATCAAGCTAGAAATCTCAGAATCTTGTTTCTTCAATATTACTATTTGGTATTCTTCAATATTACTATTTATCTAATATTTTTTTGGTTCTTTTAGTTTTTATATAAAATATGTATATTTCAATCTCCCCTACATATTTTATCTTCACTGTCAAAATTCTAGTCTAAACCAAGGTTGTAAACTTATTTTTAGGCAACTATAGTAGCATCCCCTCCATACTGCTTCCCACCTGTTTCTTTCCTAATGTATACTTCCCACAGCAAAATAATTTATATGTATGTATATATATATATATATATATATATATATATATATCATGTCATGTTAAACTATTTAAACCACTTCCCCTTTACTTAGCCCAAAAACCACTTCTAGGCTCAGAACCCTAGCCTCTTTTATCTTTTCCCTTTTCTTTTGGCTTTCTCTCTATGTAATTTAAACATTTAGTACTATTTTTCAGGGCAAGCAGTTTGTTTTTATATGCCTGGCTTTTTTCCATTCCTTAAATTGGATCTTCATTGTGAACATGGCGAAGTGATTTCCCCCAATCACTTTGTTTATGTAGGGTGACCAAGCATTCCTCTCTATTACAGATTGACATTATCTTTGCTAATTTAAAATTTTTGATTTTCAATTTTGTATTTATTTGTTTGTCATTTGTTTATTGTATTATTTTCCTAATGGATGGTGACTTTCACAACAAATGTATTATTGTCTGTTAAAGTCATCAATGTATGCTAGTTCTGAGGAATTAGGGATGGTTTGCCTTATTTAGGCATAACGCATAAGCCATCATACATGCATCTGTGTGTAGGTATGTATATGATATGTATGTTTATGTAGAAGGTACATATATACATGTGTGTGTACAGATAGATAGATAAAGATGGCCCGTTAGTTAATTTAGCATGGGATTAGAAAACAGAGGTAAAATAAAAATGTATCTCTCCATTTCATTATCAATTTAGTACCCTAATTTGAAGGGAATATAGAAAAATATCCTTGTAACCTAGAAATGAGATGATACATTTGCAGCAGTTCAGTCAAATATAAGCCAAAACCATTGCAAGAAACATTAATTAATATGATTACATCTAACTTAGGATTTGGTTAAATGAAGGACATAATGGACAAAGTTTCCAGACAGAGGGCATCCCAGGGAATGATACTGAACTATCTACAATCATGAAGGGAATAATGTTTAACGATTAATAAGAATACATTTTGTACTTCAATCTAATCTGACAAAAAATATAAAGCTAAATAAAGTCAAGTATTAGTAGGACTGTGGGAAAAAACTAACAGTTGTAGTATTGTTGATCTTTTAAAATTTGTATATTTGAGTGGGTGAATAGTAGCTCGTTTTAAAAAAAAAACTTTTAGAAATGTCTAATACTACAGCTATTCTGTGCATATCTGTGAATCTGTTAACACCCAAGCACATTAAGTATTCACCTAGTCTGTGATCGAGTATTTCTATTCTTGGGTAGGTATCTGCATCCCAGAAAATGATCTCACTGCTCTCTTGGTCCTCTGTACAAGAATGGCCATCCCGTTGTTATAAATGATATCAAGGAGTCGTCGGTAGTCTAGGTTTCCATCACTGTAGGTGTTGTTAAGTAAAATGTGATACACACTATGAAAAAGAATGCAGCAGCAAAAGCAGTCTGTTAAGACTGCTAGATAGATAGCAGTCTTAGCAGTCTTTTAGATAGATATTTAAGAAATAGTATGAACTCAAATTACTCATCCACTGGTGAGTTGACATAAACAAAATGTGGTATACCCACTCGATGGAATACTACACAAAAATAAAAAATGAATGAGTACTGATACACTTACCAAAAGCTTCATGATTTGTGAAAGAGCCAGACACATGTAACTGTATATTATATGATTCCAAAGGATATTTTGAGATGATATGAAATTGTGGGTAAAAAAAGAGGCATGAGTGGCGATCTCAACACTTTATCACATCTTTTTATTCTGTATTATCTTTATAAGATGAATGGGCTCTGGTTATGATACGTATATATTCAGATAATCTCATTCATGGAAGATCATGAATCATGTAAGACTATGAATCAGAATGATCTGTAAGGCATACTGTGAACAATACAAGAAATATGAAACCCATATAGAAAACTGGAAAAAGTAAAAATCATCTTTCATGGTGAAGTATACTTTATTCATTTGATTCACTACTCATGTTGGTTGATTTCTTTTTCCGTAAGTGATGTTGATTTAGGTGTTTAAGCAATTTCTCTTATTCGGAGAGGCAAAAGTAAAACAAAGTTTACTGCATAGTCACACACTGGAGCATGTTACCCCAGGAATGTGTTTTCTTTATTTCTTTTATTGCAGGTGGAATTTACTATGGTGGAGAGTAAAATTAGCTAAATTTTCTTCAGGCTACAATTCATAGACCATAGTTTTTACAGGGAATTCTAACTCAAAACTTGCCAATAATACAGAGATAGCAGGAAGTATGAGGCAAACTCTGTTTGAGGACTTTTTTCTCTCCAAGTGACATCCAATATGATGAATTTCTTTTTAACATCATTGACCTGATCTATTAAAATAGCTGTAACAATTTCTGGCTTGGCCATAAAACATGCAATATTTACATACTCTGGCAAGAGCTAATTGCTCCATTCAATCAAGTAGTGTGTCAAATATATAATCATGTACAGAACTATACTATCTATTTTATTGAGTGAATTTTACATACGTACAGTTTTTCCACTTTGGAGCACCTATTTACAGTGACAATAAGTAGCACAAGCAAATAAGAATAAATTAAGTAAAAAAAAACCAGACAAAACCCAGAAAGTTTAAACAACTATTAATGGAAAGTAAGAAGTAACACATTGAGTTTTATTTGTAGGTAATATGTAAAGACGTGGAGAAACAGATTTGGAGGTTTTGGCGATTTTTTGCTGGAAGAAATCTGTTTCTAACTTGGATGATTAGAGATAAATAATAAACACTTATTTGATTAATCTGGGAAAACTTCCTCAAAGAATTAAACTTCCAGAACTTTTATTCTTTTTATTTTTTTTATTTTTTTAGATTTTATTTTTTTAATCTTTAATTTTAAAAATTTTTTTGCATTGATTGTTCCCTTTTTAGAATTTTTATTTTATATTAGAGTGTACTTGATTTACACTGTTGTGTTAGTTTCAGGTATACAGCAAAGTGATTCCGTCATACATATATCCATTATTTTCCAGATTTTTTCCCATGTAGGTTATTATAGTCCAAAGAAGACATACAGATGGCCAAAAAGCACATGAAACGATGCTCAACCTCACTAATTATTAGAGAAATGCAAATCAAAACTACAATGAGGTATCACCTCACACCATTCAGAATGGCATCATCAAAAACAATTAAAAAGAAAAGAAAGAAAGATATACTAGAAAAGAAAGATATACTAGATGCAAAGGTATCAAAAAAAAAAACAAAGGCATAAACATTTTTGTATTTTAGATGGTGCTATTCAAGCAGAAGTCTAAAAACAATTTATGTAGGCAATTTTATCAATCTTATGTGGTAGAATGCCATAGTGTTATATTTTAATATTTTCCCTAGCTCAATAAGAAACACATTCACCCAGGATATTTTGGGTAGTTTCATCAATGAGAGTCTGAATACCTGACCACCATGACTAGCTTAGTCAGGTGTTGCTGGACTTCTACATTTACCATCAAAACTGGATGAGGGAGTACCACCAAGAAGTATCCAAGTAATAGCTTGAAAACTAAATGTAATTCTCCCCCCATTTCATAACAGCATACCTAACTCCTGATTCAGAGTCAATTACCCCTGTCAGTATGCTGACTCCCCTTCTAAGTTGCTGGTTCCTGAGTTCAAGGATTTTTAAGTGCCCTGGCGATGCTCATAGCTAATAGTTCAGTGGGCCTCTACCTCTTTTTTCATAGTGGAAATGATTATTTTTTAATAGAGTGAACTTGTAAGGAAACCTTTCTGCATATCTACGTGTAAATGCTAAGATTCTGAGCATGCTATATTTTGGGGGTTGGTTCGGTGTATTCTGAATTTTAAACAAGTTTATTTGAAATAAATCCTTACAATTCTTGTATTATTAATAATTATTGAAAAAATGAATAACAACTATTATAAAACCATTGCTTATTTCAATTTAATCCACAGAATATTTTTAAATCATTGAATATAGTCACAAGTAGATTATCTCAACTCATTTTTTTCTTCCAGTTTTATTGAGAAATAATTGATATACAGCACTGTGCAAGTTTAAGGTGTACAGCATGATTTGACTCGCATTATGTTGTGAAATTCACTCCATTAGAGTGTAATAGTGTTGTTCTGTAAGGTAAAAAGAACCAACAGAGTCATAGACAATTCAATATATAAACTCTATATCACACCGAGGGTGTTTTTTCTATGACCCACCGCCAACATTTTAATAGAGCTACAATGAGAACTCCCTTGAATCAGGCAGAAAGGAGTGATGTCACATTCCCTAATGCATTTAGGACAATAATTGATACCAGTACGTATTCACTGTGCACATATTATCTTCCGGAAATAAGTGGAAGGCAGCCAAAATGTACCAGCTTGAGAATAAATTATAACTCATTTCTTAATATCGAGATGATCCAATATGCTGCAACACTGTAGATAATTGTGTTTGCATCAGCCACTGTGTGATAACATTTCACCTGAAATAGAGAAACTCTTAATGAGTTCCCTTAAAAAAAAAATCAGAGCTGAATTACTGATACCATCCTTCTTCCTAACATCCCCAGACATATGATCTTATAGGACATGAGTTCTGCCATCCCTCTCAGCCATGCTTCTATGAATTTAACTATTTTAGATTTCTTATATGAGGAATATCATGTAGTATTTGTCCTTCTGTGTCTAACTTATTTCACTTACCACAATCTCCTCCAAGTTCATCCATATTGTCACAAAAGGTAGGTTTTCCTTCATTTATATGGCTGAATAATATTCCATTGTATGCATATACCACATTTTCTTTACCCATTCATGTGTTGACTGACACTTATGTTGCTTCCATATCTTGGCTATTGTGAATAATGCTGCAATGAGATAGGATTACAGAAAACACTTAAGATATTGATTTCCATTCTTTTGGATATATACCCAGGGACTGCTGGCTTATATGGTAGTTCTATTTACTTGTTTTTGTTTTTATTATTGTTGTTGTTTTGAGGAACCTCCATACTCTTTTCAATAATGGCTGTATCAATTTAAATTTCTACCAGTAGTGTGTAAGTGTTCACTTTCTCCGTATCCTCACCATTATCTGTTATTTTCTTAATAAAGGTCATCCTAACAGCTGTGGAGTGATATTTCAGTGTAATTTTGATTTGCAGTTCCCTGAAAATTAGTGATATTGAACATTTTTTCATATATGTGTTGATCATTCATATGTCTTCTTGGGAGAAATGTGTATTTATTTACTTTGCCTATTTTTAAATTAGGTTATTTGTTGTTGCTCTTGTTTGCTATTGAGTTATAGCAGTTCTTTATAATTTTGTATATTATTTTACTGCGTATATGGTTTGCAAATATTTTCTCACATTCCACAGGTTGCCTTTTCATTTGGTTGCTTGTTTCCTTTGCTATGCAGAAAACTTTTAATTTGATATAACCCCATTTGTCTATTTTTGCCTTTATTGCATGTGCTTTTTGTGTCATGTCCAAGAAATAATTGCCAAGGCCAACATCCAGAAGGTTTTTCCCCATTTTGCCTTCTAGGAGTTGTACAGTTTCAGATGTTACATTTAAGTCTTTAATCCACTAATGATGATATTTTATAGTGTTCCTTTTCCCATTCTTAGCATTAATTGAATTGTTGGCCATCTCTGAGTAAAGGCCATTTTAGTTCCTGTATAACGTTCTTGTAACATGTTGTATAATTTATACCCATAAGCATTTTTAAATTAAGTGATAATCAAAGGAGAACATTTTGTAATAAATATGGTAAATATTAAGGTAGATTAATTTGTGTTGCAAACAAGTTTGCAACACAATTTTACTAACTAAAATTGATATGTGGTCCTCATTTTAAAAATCTTAAGAGAAGTGGAAAACTCCAACATCATTTGATCATCCATCTATTCCTGTAACTTTATAGCACCTACAGTTTTATGAACATTTAATTTATGATAGTAATAAACCTATTTGATAGCAAATCCTAACTTCAGTAGAAATAAGTGCAAGATCAGTAATCTTAAATGTACAGAGTCTAACCTTGAACAACATACAGTATCAGCAGTCTAGACTTATATTCAGATACAGGTAACATCCTGTTGGTAACACTTAATGACTTGACAGAGCATCAAATATTGGCAAAATGAGTGTTTAGTTTCATTTTATTAAATATTGAAGGAAAGTTTTAGATACCTATATATAAGGAGTGACCAGTGTTTGCATAAACTTTCGATTTGATGCTTCAAATTTTGACATAGATTTTTTTTAGGACGTTCTGCTAAGTGATTGTTGTATATCTGGTAAGTCTTAAATGAGAAATAACTATTTTATAGGTATATGTTGATAGTCTATAAACAATAATTAAATTAAATACATTTTTATATATTAGCAAAAAGACCTTTGGTGGTGACACAGTGGTATAATAGAAATCAGAAATATAAGTTATTCCAAATTTATTTTTATTTTCTATCACTCCTGCTAAAATATTCTTTCAGGGGGTAAAAAGAAGACTCTGGAGAATATAAACATTTATTGTGTAGTTGTGAGCCTTTATTTATTCTAATGTGTTGGATATCACAAAGCAAGACTCGAAGAAGACAAAAATAGCACAAAGCAATCTTCAAAGAACAAAGACTCACTCTGAGTTATTTTCAGAGTAAAAAAAGGAGTTGTATTTCCCACAATTTTGAAGACTTAATCTTGACGTCTCCCACTTACCCTGAGAACTAGAAAGCAAAGATATCTGCTAGAAATGAGTGGGAGTGTCATATATGAAGGAATGTTAAGGTTCTGTTACTAGTTAGGGCCCTTCCATTGAGGACAAAAAAAAAAAAAAGGTTATTAGTGAAAATATAAAATGCAAGTAAAAGTTTTACAAATTAAAATCTGTTACCTAAAATGCCACTGCTAATTGTTATCATTGTACATATGTGTCTCTAAATGTGCACAATATTAGTATTAAAAACACAGAAAACAAAAGATAGGACTGATTCAGAGAGGGAATTGGCTGGGTAAGTGACAGCAAACATGGATTGTAAAAGAGATGAGAACTTAAGAAAAACTGGATGAGATGGATTAATGACAGGGGAAAGGTGAAATCCAGAGAGGGATAATAACCCAGAAAAATAATCATGTCTGATTCTAGTAAGGGGGAGAAATTGAGGGCCTTGAGGTGATTATGAGACTGTATATTTAGTATGTATAGTATATGTAATATATAGTATGTAGTATATATATACTATACAACATATATAGTATACATATACACATACTGTACATATGTACCTTTTCTATATACACATTATATATAGATGTACATATATATGAATAATATATACTATATTCAAGCTGCTTCTACTGGAAAATTTTCTCTTTTGGTAATTAGAAATATAGCAGGTATATATTTCTTCTAAAATATTAGAAGAATGCCTAATGTTATATATTTATAAACTGACACATTTTTCTCTTTTTTTAGCCATGACTCATGGCTTGTGGGATCTTAGTTCCCCCACCAGGGATTGAACCCAGGCCCTCAGTAGAAAAGTATGGAATCCTGGTTACTGGACTGCCAAGGAATTCCCAGTGACACATTTTTCAAATGAGTTTTGCATATATAGCTGTCTGGAGTACTAGGTACATTGATTGGCTCTAGATCTTTAGATTAGTAACATCTATCATTAGACCTGTGAGCTTTTTGAGATGGGTGCCATCCACATAGTAATTCTGACACTTGTTTTCAGTAATTATTTTAATCTCAAACATATTTTTGTAAGAAATGGTAGACTAGAAATGGAAACATCTGTAACTGAAATAGTGACGTGCTAAATGCCAAATAGATTTTTCAAAAGCAATTTATCAGCTTTGTTGATACCATCTGCAGAGTGAAGCACCATCAAAGCACTGTAAAAGGGCGGTTTTCTCTGAGTGGAAGTTACCGAATGAAGTGATTGAAGAAATCAATATAACAAAAAAGAAATAGGATAAATGCAGTGAAAACAGGGGGAAAAATAACCCCCCCCCAAAATTACAAAGATGAAAAACTACCGTCATTTTGGCTTATTCACATCTTTTTAAATTGCATATTGTATGTCCATCTTTGAAATAAAAGCTGTGAAAAGATGCCCATTTAACTAGTTCTTTAGTTCATCTTAGTTGTGTGTGAGAGGATTTATTTATTGAATACCTTCTACCTTCTCTTTTATCTGTGCACTTTCTGCAAAAAATAAACTCTTTTCGATTATGCATTATTCTTTCAGTATATAAGGGGAGTATTTGCTTCACCATTTGACCTGTGTGATTGGCTTGAAATAATTAATGTGTTCACAATATGAGCAGGATGCCAGTGGTGGGAGCTGGCATCACAGAGGTATGCTCCTTACAAGACTATCAGAGTACAGGGCTTTGGTGAAACGAATTGCCGAGCAAAGTTACGACAATGCCATAGTCGCATGTCATTCAGCCATTTGAAAAATAACACTTATTAAATGCCTGCTCCATCTGTGGGTATTTCTGTGAGGAAATAAAACTTGTTTTTGCATGGCCCTTAGATTCTAGTGGTGACAACAAAAATTTTTTAGACTTAATCTTATAATAAGTTAGGAGGCGATATATGTCATGGAGAATAAGGCATAGAGAAATAAGATAGATTTCAGTAAAAGGGATATACTTATAAAATAAGAGTGGTCAGGGAGAGCCATGTGGAGAAGGTGACCTGGAAGCAAAGACTGGAAGAGGCTGAGGAACAAGTGTTGTGAATCTCGGGGGGGGAGGAGCTCTCCATTTAGTGAGAATATGAAAGGCAAAGGCTCTGAAGCAAGTAATTGATGTTGATACGCCCCAAATATCTGTTAATCAACAAATAGGACAAACATCACGGTTGTCTGTGAAAAATGGTCAATTATCGTGCATTTGCATTTCCCAAAATTAGGTGGAAAAGATAGCAATGTAAAGTCCATGACTTCAATAATAACAGGAATGTAGTCATTTGCATAAAAAGTCTTCTTACCATAACCAGAGTCCATCTTAGTAAATAGAGATCATAGACATGTTTTTACCTACCTAAGTAGAAGACTTTCTGGTTGACATAAATGTATTAATCAACTGGAATAAACCTCCCAGATTAAACCAAATCCTGGTGACTTTTATTATGATAAAAACATTTTTCTTATTTTTAAGGTATTCTCCAAGGCAATATTCTATGAGTGAATTTCTCTGTGTGTGTGTGTGTTTACAATCGTTTAGAAAGTGCATTCTATTAAGATGGGGAGTATTATTTGAATAGATTCCCGAGTGAGTGAGGCATCATCAACAAAACCCACTGCACACCCTGAAGGACAAATCAAAACCCCTTAATAGAGGAATGCTTTACAGAAAAGCTGCATCCCAGAAAACAGAGTGGGGATCAGAGTTGTGACTGTCACAATCTCTTCTGTGTAGACAGATTCACTTGAAAATGGAATTGTTTCATTCAGTTTCAGGAGCACTTTGGGTTCTCTCATGATATTTTTTATTCCCTCCTTTGAATGTGGGTTGTTTATGTCGCCTTTCTTCTTATAGAACATAACATTCTTTAGAAAAGAAGTTGTTCCGCTTACTTTCGTATTTTGCTTAGGATTCAGCAAAATGTTCTACTAGGAGAATCATATAAATATATTTGCTCATTTAAACATCTAATAAATATAATTAATTGGATTACATAGATTTGGTGTTAAATGTATTAAAGTCATGACATACTTAAAATATTCTATCTTTAAAAAGATTATTTAATAAATCAGTCTGTATTTCTCATATGTGTGCCGTTGCCAATTTTTCAGATTTTACATTTGCTAAAAAAAAAAATCCTTATACTTGTGTATAGTAGTTTTTCTGATAGAATGTTAATGTGAAAAGAAATACCTTCTCTTTCTTAGTATCTAAGATTTGGGGAAGATATCCATGTTTCCACATTACTAAGTCTATTTCTCTGTAGACAATGTAACGCAAGTCATTACAAAACTCAGAGAAAGCATTACACTACATTACATCATGTAAGGGAGTTTTTGACATTTCCTAACACACAGCAGATTTCAGGTCTTGAGATGCTGCAGCAGCAGGGAGAGTAGAGAAATTCACTAATTCTAATTTCTAAATAGGATTGTGTGAATGCTGAAAAACATTCAATCCCTGCTGCTTCACTTTCATGCTCAACGATGACCCACAAGAGTCTCATGCATATACTTGGCTACCAAAGAAATTCTATGTTTTATATCTAACCGCAAAAGGAACAACTCCCTATTTGCTTACCATGCAGAAGAAGGTAATGGCCATGTCTTTGACACCAACAATTTTAAAAATCCAGGAATATTTTAAGATGCATAATCTATCCTTCAAGCAATCCATGAGCATCAAATATATATATTTGTATGTATATATATAAAATATGTACATATATTTATATATATAAAGTAGTCTAATAATTAATAAACTATTTTGATGAAAATATCCTATGACTTCATATTGTGTTCCTACTGTGTGATGAATACTATATATATGTATATATAGTAACTTTCAATATATATTACATATACTATATAATAAAATTTCATGTGGTAATCATTGCAAAAATTTTTATGAGGTTCAGAAAGATTACTTTGCTCAACATCATTCTACTTGTATTTCTTAACAAGGATTTATATCAAGATCTTTTCCTTGTAAAGACATTTATCTATTTTGCATATTGCTATTCATAAATATTTATATCTAGTCCCTTCAATAAGAAATAAAAATGCAGTCACCCTTGGTTCTCCTAGTAGAACAATGAGTCTTAACTAGGTTGGGGCATATGATAATCAACTAAGAGGTTTTTTTAATAAATAACGAATATGATACCCTCTCCCCTTTCCCCCATCTGGATGTTGATAACCCTCCAGTAACCACTGTGTGTGTTTAAAAAAATATTAGAGTTGACTAATGATCTTCCTCTACTTCCTCACTGCCTCCCTTCCATTTGAGACGCTATGCTATAGATTTCTATTTAGTAATATCAGGAGGTACTTATAAATAAAATTGGAAATGAATCTCCCTGTTCCCCTTTTACCTTCCCTGTATTCACACAGTTATCCTATGAAAAATGGGAGATGTAGAACAATCCTCTTTTCATATCCCCTTTTGCTCATGCATTGCCAAAGAGTTAGCAATGCTGGATTCAAACCGCAGGACATAATTATCTGAGTTCTTAGGGCTAGCATAAGCAAAATTTTAAGAATTTTTCAAATTAAAACAAGATATAAAAATATTAAGATTCATCTTGAAGGGAGACCTAGTAATACTTAGGAGAATAATACACATCTTATTTTACAACATAGCCAAATCTGAGTAAAGTATGTTATTATATGCAAGCCAGAGCATCTTACCAAATACTATTAGTGTTTAATCAATATCTGTCATTTCCTCTATCAACTGTGATTAGGAGATCAAAGAATTTAGAAAAAGAATATTTATAGAGTTCAGATTTCATGCAGATATAAATACTATAATGTCTTTGCCTTATGTTAGATGATGAAATTTAAAAAACTCAAGTACACTCTAATCTCGATACTGACTGTGATAATTAAAGAATATAATGGTCTATAATTATGACTTAAGTAAAATAATTAAAATTATTTAGCTGACATATCAATTCCAGCCAGTGCTTTTTTGCAACAGTCTGCCAATTGATTAAGCATGGTGGCCTAATAGATTCAGTCAGTTTAGGAGAGATATTTATTAAAACAGATTAATACATATGTATCTCTGTCCTGGAGAGAATGGTAAAATCTACAACAATATAATGGAGGACACTTAGAAAGAAATTTTATTAAAATACAAACTAGAGTTGGGTAAGAAAAGTTGAAGACTAGTTATTGGAAGAATAATAGCGAAATGAACTCTCAACTTACATGGGTCCTAAATGAGACTTTTAGGAAATATAACCACTCTGTGAGCATACTGATTGATCATATTATTTTGAGGGCATGCCTAATAGTTTCACTTATGATGATTAGTAAATATGCAAAGATACGTATTTTAAGACAATATATAATCATCCCCGAATTTGGATGGCTTCATATGTGTATAAGTACATGAATATTTTTGTGAGTGAGGAGGAGGGGGAGATGTTTATGTCTAATGTTTAAGAAAATAGATAGTTATCTTAATTGTGAAGGGTTTGGGGAGCCCAGAATAAGTGTGGGTTATCTATCTTATGTTTTCCTAATTATAAGAATAGTAATATTTAAATTTCTTTTCAGATATTTGGTGAAATCTTGAAGTGAGTCAGTAGAAGTTTATTAGCATAAAATGATCTATGTGAGAGGTTTTTTCCCCTGTGAAGAATAAGTGTACGTGGCTGTTTTCATTTCAGTCCACAGGAAAAAAAGGTTGCTTCTGTTATTGTCCCTCCAAGAACAATTAGAACAATCAGGCTAAATATTAAAACATACAATTTGTTTGATTGCATCAGAGTGCTAATAATGCGTTGGGGGTTTACCTGGGGAAGATAATAAGAAAGACCAGAGAAGGTAGCTAAGTTTTACATTTTCTCTGAAACCAATTGCGAATCCTTAAAGTAGTTCATAAGAGATCATGTGGTTGAGCAAATACGTTGACAACAGACTCAAGAGAATTGGTGGAAAAAAAAAAAATTGGAAATGAAGGCATAACAAAGAGAAGTGCCCTGTTAACCAATCCATTTTTAGTGTAGGACCACAAAGCTTTATTCTATGAGTCAGGGTGAAGTGGATAAAAGCCAACCCTTACAAGGTCTAAATCCCAGTTTAGAAGCATCTTAATTTTTGCTATAAGGCAAATATGAAAGACAATGGTCCGCAGGCCAAATTGGACCCACTACTTATTTGTGTACAGTTCACAAGCTAAGAATAATATTTACATTTAGTAATATTTTACATTTAGTATTTTAAATGTAAATGTAGGAAAAACTTTCAGCCTTTTGGCAAAAACTGTTGCTCAGATTGTTGAGGAAATTGTCTCATGGCACACAAAGCCTAAATATATTCTGGTTCTTTACACACAGTTTGCTGACTCCTGTTTTGTGATGATCTGGGCTTGCGAAGCCAAGAGGCATGCCAGGAGCAAAAATAAATCTGTGGAGGAAGATGGTACAATTTGAGGCCTCAAAAATCTCTACCTTTTTTCCCGTAAAAATATTTTCCACTTAATCAAAAATAAAGAGAAAATCTGCAGACTGTACTGACTGTAAACCCAAAGAAGATACAAAAAATATAAACAGATCCAAAGTAGATGCAGATAATTTAATAGTCAGACAAGATCAAAAGAGCCACAATAAATATAGACAAGGTATTAAAAGAAAAAATGAAATATTTGGCAGAAAACTGAAAATTTAGAAAAAATAATCAAATAAAAATCCTACAGCTAAAATGTCAAGAATTGAATTGAATAACTCAATAAATATACTTAGAAGAATATTAGATACAGTTCTAAAGTTCTGTATCATAACTTTTGTTTATTAGTTTGGAGGTTCTACCTTGAAGGCTAAGAGAGAAATATGAAAAAAACCCAGTAAATTGCATATATATACAATTCTTTTTGTATGTCTACAACATACAGATTCTAGTTAAAAAAAAACATTAGAAATTGTACAATATTTTTTACTATTTGCTTTGTATAAATATTTTTAAAAGTCAATATTTTCATATCATATCATATTGGAAATAAGCCTCTGGAAATGATGATTTTACAGTGTAACAAATAGTAATAGTAATAAAGTTAAAATTAAATACATCACAACCGAATTACAATAAAGTGAACAGAAACCGTATTAAAATAACAGTGAAATCCTGTTTAAAGGCATAAAAGTATAAAAAGAGCCACATTCAGGGGCTGCATGTCCGTGGAGGAGGTGAATGAGCAGACACTTAACATCCAAAACAAAAACAGCAGCTAATTTGTGGAGTGGATTCCCAACAATGTGAAAACAGCTGTCTGTCACATCCTACCCCAGGGCCTAAAAATGCTGGCCACCTTCACTGGCAAGAGCGCCCTCCATCCTGGAGCTGTTCAAGCCATCTGGGAGCAGTTCACGGCCATATTCAGGTGCAAGGCCTTCCTGCCCTGGAGATGGAATTCACTGAGGCCGAGAGCAAGGTGAACTACCTGGTGTCCGAGTGCCAGCAGTACCAGGACCCCGTGGCTGAGGATGAGGCTGAGTTTGAGGAGGTGGCTTGGAGCTGTCAGCTACCTGGAAAGCACAGAAGTTATGTGAACTCTTCACTCACAGCCTGTTCTCTGATAGCCATGTCACCCTGCCTGGGCACTTGCCCTTCTTTCTGTCTTAACATCACATGCTGTACAGAAGCCACCAGTAAAGCATTTTCATAGTGAAAAAAGATCTTTAAGTTACACTTCTTTATGTACATGTATACATTGTTTTTAAATGCTCATGAAATAGGAAATAATATCAGATATCCTAGTTTATGCACCTTGACAATCTCAGACAGATGGGGTTGAGTTAGGGAAAAGAGTTTAAGTTCGTCTTTCATAACATTGCAGGGTTTTTTTTCTTGCACTATTTACAATATATTTACCATTTACAATATATTCACTATTTACAATATATTTCAGCAGTTGTAATATAATGCCTAAAAATTTAGAAGAAAAACAACAAGGAGAAATTACACCAATATTATATTGTGACTTCATATGAGTGTCTCGGGATCTAAATATTTTCTTCAGCCTCTATTTCAGGTACTTCAGGGAGATGATGCATCCGCCCCTCTCTATACCAAAGCATGAATGTAGATTGCCTGAAATAGAAAGGTTGATTGCTTCCTGGAGCTGTTTCTCCCTGGGAGATCATCCTTTGAAAAGGTTCTACATTAGAAAATAGACTTCATCATATAGCATTCAAATTTGTTTTAAAAGGAGGAAACATGAAAACAGTTTCATGAAGTAAAGAAAATTTGTTGAAATTATTGTAATCTCCAAGGTATTCTCACACTTTGATTAAAAACATAGCAATTTAATATTAAATTCTTTGAAAATATATCATTTTTGAGAGTAGGGGCAATAGAGTGTAAGTTTAATGTCTTTTTGGGAGGCAGCGTTTATGTTGAATGTTTAAACGTTAACACCACTGTGAGCTGTCAAAATATTCCTTCCTAGCAAGGTTACAACTTATGGTCTATCATTTTCAGTGCTTTCTGTTCTCAATATTACTGACTTGCTTCCCTGCAACATTCTAATGTTTACTTTTAGCACAACAGTTACTTAGTGTCAGACTCTAACACCAGAACTTAAAAGCTATGTGATTTAGGCCAATCTATTTAGCTTCCTTTTATGTAAATTTGAAAGAATGACACTTTCCTTAGAGGGTAATGAGGATTTAATGAAAATTTTGTAGAAAGAATTTATATATGTTGTGTCTAAAACACAAGTGGTGTTTTATGAATATGAATTGTTCTACCTTCCTTTACCATAACTTAACTACACTTTTCTTCATTTTGCATGGACAAACTTAGTTATGGATTACTCCTTAGAGGTCAAAACTACCTCGAAATTCTACCCAGTATGCTGTTAAGATACAGGCTCAAGACTTCTGTTTTTATATATAAATCTTAGGCTTAGGAAGTAATACCTCAGGATCGATGTAAACATCATCAAAAGCTCCTTGTAAGCACTAGGTGGAAGTTCTACTACCAACAAAAATGAAATTTATGTACTATACTCACAGCAACAGAGCAGGATTGTTAAAGAGCCAGGGAGGGCTTCCCTGGTGGCGCAGTGTTTGGGAGTCCGCCTGCCGATGCAGGGGACGCGGGTTCGTGCCCCGGTCCGGGAAGATCCCACATGCTGCGGAGCGGCTGGGCCCGTGAGCCATGGCCGCTGACCCTGTGCGTCCGGAGCCTGTGCTCCGCAACGGAAGAGGCCACAACAGTGAGAGGCCCGCGTACCACAAAAAAACAAAAAACAAACAAACAAAAGAGCCAGGGAAAGGCCCCCCTGATTATTTGTCCCCTGGCTCAGAAATGCAAGTGTTTCACAAACTAGATACCTGGGAATTTGTACCTCTTTGCATAGATGCACCTTCTTGGGATATTCACTTTTACTACATTCCTATCCACAAACCCACTGCCATATTTGTCACTTTCATATTTATATTTTCCTCCCCTTTTTCTAGCAGGAGGATTTCAGAAAAGTTGTTAAGAAAAGCCTTCATAAAATAAATGTCAAAGATCGAATTCTATCTGCTTAGAAAAGGCTCAGATAATGGGGCAGGATAAGAGAGTATCATTCCTTGATCCATCAGAAGAATTCTACAGGAAAGCTATCTCACATAGTAATTTCAGCTAAGATTTGCACAAGAATTATCCCCATTGATATACCCTATATGGGTACAATTTCAATATGCAGAAAGAACAATCAAATATGTTACAAAAAGGATATCTTTTTCAAAAACTTTAAGCTTAGATAAATCTCCATGCTTTGAAGATTGATAAAAAGGAAGAAAAAATAGAACTATGAAAAATATTGCAGAAGAAGGAAAAAACAGCATCAGCCTAAATATATAGGGAATACATAAAATATCTGGAAATTACCCATGTGAAATATAAAGTGTTACATTCATCACTTCATTTAAACCTTAAGATCATCCTGTACTCTAAATGGTTATGTATCCCATGTTTATATATAAGTAAAAGTGTTAAATAGCTTACCCAGAGTTACACAGCTAGCATATATAGAATCCAGTATTTAAATCCAGAGAACCTAAATCCATACTTGTTGCTGGATAGATAGTTGATTTCTGAAGATTTAATTACCATATATTGCTTCAAAATTTTTGACTGGAAGCTATTGTATGCTTATAATTTTATTCTTAGAGAACTGTGTGAATGGTGACAGAAAAATAATTCATCAAATTGACTCATTCAGCAATGTTTATTAGGCAAATGTTACATACTAGAACAACAAATTCTCTCCCCTGTATGAGAAGTCTATCTTTCTAGTCAGGACAATAGGTAACAGCGGTCACTGAAATTACCGTTCTCTCAGTAATATTAAGATTTATACATAATGCCATATTATCAGTACCTTAAGAGCTTCATGTCACAGTCCATATACTTTACAAAGTCCTGGTGTCATTCTAGAGTGGATATCTAGAATGGTACACATTTTGTCAGGCCTGAACCTTCAATAAGTAGGGATGCTTTTTGAAGAAGAATACACTCTTGCACATACAAAATTAAGTTACAAAGTGTGCATTTATTTCCAATTAGAAAGACTATCACACCAAACATAAATTTGGTAAATATCAAAATCATTACAATAATCAAAAAATAAGTTTAATCTCTCATCATTCTGAAATACTTCTGTAATATGTATCCTTAATTTTTGCTTTATACTCTCTGATTGCCTCTTCCTATAAAAATGATTTTGGAAGATTATTTCCATCCTGAGAAAAGTAGGTTAAGGTAGTCTTTCTTCTAATATGTTTGATCAAATATTTTTATCATGATTTACATGCAGATCAGTTCCAAAAGTTTCACAACTAGTTTTTGTTGATGTCAAGTAAGTTTTTAATATTGTTATTAAATTTGGGAAAATTTCTTTCAGGCATTTTTGGTTTTCAAATTTTAGCTGTAACAGATAAAATCGGTGTTTGTGCTGTTAAAGTTCAGTGCCTTGCACACACAGGAATTCTGGTGAATTTTCCTTGTGGTTTCCTATCAAAAATGAAAAAAAAAAGCACTACCTCACACATTTATCATTATAGAGTATGTAATCAAGATTATGATGTTTTGATTCTTGTTTTTGCTAAGTATTGGTAAATGAATATTCCACTTAAAAAGTTTATAAGTGTGAAGATTAGGAGAAATTTTTACACACTGCTTTCTCACAACTAAACATTTCAAATCAAGTTTTTCCCTCTATTCATATTTCCGGTACCAGGTAGCATAAGACACATACATACTGTGCTAAAACCTCTGACTTTCCACATAAATGAAATAACACCAGGTGACACAGCACACGAAGTAGAAGGAAATGTCCTGAGAGTCATTTAAACCCTAAATGCTTAGCAATAATTTACCTTTTCATAGAAGAGACTACAAAATACACTGAATCCCAAGTAAACATATCCTCAAACTCCATTTCACTTGAACTAACTCCAACTTTCCTGTGGACCCTCCTGCATATAGTATCATGGAGGGGAAGGCAAATTAGAAAAATATAGCAATCTTAACCAATTTGTGTAAAAATATTTTGCAAATTTTACAGAAACAAACACCATACTAAGGTCTCTGAAAGAGGAAGGGCTCCATGAAAGTGTGCAAAGGTAGGAAACAGTCCACAATCTCACCCTCACTTCTGATACCAATGCTTGGGTGTCCCAAGACCACCTTTAGTTTCAATAATTTGCAAGAAGGACTCACAGATCTCACTGAAAGCTTAATGCTCACTGTTACGGTTTATTACAATGAATTAGTGAAGGGAAGGGACACATGGGGCAGAGTCCAGGAAAGTTCCACATTTGGAGTCTCCACTTATTCTCTCCCCGTGGAGTCACAGACAGTGATAACTTTCCTGACAACAGAATGTGACAGTAGTCATGGAGTATTGGCAACCCGGGAAGCTCTCCTGAGTTTTGGGATCCAGAGTCTTTATTGGGGCTCTGTCACGCAGACATGGATGACTGCCCATGTGGCTAATCTAAGCCTCTAGCCCTTCCAGATGTGGAGCTAATACCACATGACCTAGAGATATCATTGTCAGACTGTCTTTATTGGCCTAAGGCCCTCATGTAAGCAAAGATAATTTTATCAAGTAGAACATTCCCTGGACCTAGAGATTGTCTCACAATAGCCAAGGGCAAAGTCCAGACCTCACCTTGGGCAAAGTTAAACTCTTTACTGCACGAAATGATAGAACCTGAAGCTTAAGTTCCATAAGTTTCACAGTAAATCTGCCCCTGCCAGAAATATAAGTGATTGTTAGTGTTTGTTGAATGAGTGGATGCTTTCTGTGTTTATCTATATATAGGTCCTAGAAAACCTATGTGAATATGGAAATCAACTACATTATCTGTGATATTAGACTACCATGCCTTGTAGTAGGGGTTGCAAAGTAGAGCTACATGCCTTTCCAGAATCTTCACTGAGGTCACAAATTCTGCCTTCTTGAATTTATCTCTTACACCTTAATATGCATATACCTTAAAATAAACCTATATTATCTACAACTTTCTGTTATCCAAGTTCTATCAGCATGATGTAATCAACTCAGGGATTCAGAATGTTTTTGGAATGGTGGAAACACTAGGTTTTACTGCATCTTAAGTTGTATTGCAGAATAATAGAACAAATACAAGTTTGTAGCAAGTCTCTCAAGATGAAGTGTGATCCCTAAAAGGTAGAAGCAAACTCATTCTAATTCTCTGCTTTGGGGATAGAAGAGGTGAAGAGTGGACAGTTTTGAATTCAGTAGCTGCATGCCAGATGCACATATCTTTGCAATGAGTCAGTCATATAAAGTTACAGGGAATGTGCTAGAATCACAATGCCTGCATCTCTCAAGTTGTCTAGCAAAAGGAAAAGAGTAGATATGCACCATATTGGTACCTATAACAATATTAGAACGAGGTTTAGATTTTTAATAAATATATTTAAATCATTAAAGAAAATAATACATCTTAAAACCTTAAGACAGTTATAAATTACTCTGGAAAAAATGAAATTTGAAAAAGAAGATAATGGACCTTATAAAGACAAAGTATTTAAAAGGCATTGGAAAACGAAGAGAAGCCTTATTAAAGCTGAAGAAAACTTAGTGTACCAGAAGATAAAATTGAGGAAAGAAATCAAAATAAACTATAGAGAAAATAGAGATAAAAATATGGAAAATAAGTTGAGTGGCATAGAATAAGAATAAGGAATAGAAAAAGAGAGGAAATTGCAGAAAAATAGTGTCTGAGAACTTCCCAGAACAGACTGAGTGCATGAAGTTACTGCCTAAACAAGGAAATAAAAATAAATCCATTCCTGCTAATATCTTATGAATTGGTGAAAATAAAACACTCGACAATACCTTAAGAAACTATAAAGAAAAGGAAACACCCCTAACAATGGCAATTAATGTGTAAGCAGTCTTCTCAAAAGCAAAATAGAAGTCAAAAGAATAGAAACTTATTTTTGAATACTGAAAAAAGTTCCATTTTCAATCACACACCCAATTACACTAACTTTTTAAAATAATGAAAAAATCAACTTAAAAAAAAGCACATACAGCACTGCTAATATCAAGTAAATACTATTAAGGCAAGAAAAGCACCATATAAAAAGCCAATATTCTTCATAAAATCCTCAAGTTAGAAGAATAATATAACTGTGTCATGCAAACAATAAAATATGCTATATCATTCATAAAATAATAGATTAACGTAAAAATGAGGGAAGAAAATAGAAGATAGGAACAAAAATTAACAAGTTTTTTTTCTAATAGAGAGTAAAACCTACCCTAAACAGATAATATATATTCTTTCTATTTTTCATGTGTTAATCCAGAGAGACCACCTTAAACTAATACTAAAAACATCATATGAACTCAAAAGAAAAATAGAATTAGAAATCAGTAGTGAAGAGAAACCTAGAAAATATTTCTACATTTAAAAATAAAACCCACACATTTATGCCTGTGTTTGCATACAAACATATTTCTGAAGGCATCAAATTGTGAAGTCGAAAAAATTTAGAATTGAACAAAAACAAAAGGATCCTGTATGGAATGTAATTTGAAGTATACTTTAGAGCGAAATTCATCATTGTAAACAGACAAATTAAAAGAAGAAAATAGGGCTTCCCTGGTGGCACAGTGGTTGAGAGTCCGCCTGCCAATGCAGGGGACACGGGTTCGTGCCCCGGTCCGGGAAGATCCCACATGCTGTGGAGCAGCTAGGCCCGTGAGCCATGGCCCCTGAGCCTGCGCATCCGGAGCCTGTGCTCCGCAACGGGAGAGGCCATAACAGTGAGAGGCCCGCGTACCGCAAAAAAAAAAAAAAAAGAAAAGAAAAATTAATGATCTAAGCATCTCATTCATGAAATTAGGAAAAGAAAAATGGCAGCAATCTAAAGAATTTGATGGACAGATATAATAAATATGAATGCATTTGTGAATATAGAGGTACTCAGAAAGCAATCGAGAGGATTAGCAAATCCAAATTTCCTTGAAAATATGCATAAAACCCACTAGAGCTTTCCTCAAACATGGTACTCATTAGCATCATGTGGAGATGCTTCAAACTTCTTATGCTCAGCTCATAATCCCTAATCCAGCCCTCAGAAGTCTTTAGATTTTCCCAGGTGGTTCCAATATATAGTCATGTGGAAAACACAAACAGACAAAACTCTGAGTTTTGTACTAAAAGAAATAGAGAAAGAAATTGTACTAAAAGAAAGAGAGAGCTGATGGGGTGATGAAGGATGTTGAAAAAAAGCAATATTAGAGAGACATGGAAATATGTCAGGGCAATCGTGATTTCAAATTTAGAAAGCATCCTATAAATAAGTTTATAGACATTCTGAGTTTGTTTATGAACATAAAGAGTAATCCAGCTGTTTAAAAATCCATCCACAAAAAACTTGATGATTTTATAGGTAACCTCGACCATTCTTTCAAAGAATAGGAAAATCTAGAGAATGAAGAGAAAGAAAAGACAAGGGCAACAGGGTGGAATGGGGAGGGAATCTGGGAGGGGGAGCTAAAAGGAGAAAAGAAGAAAATGTCCACAGTTTTGTTTTCAATTTTAAGGCAAGGTATATGTTAATAGGGAAATCTGGGGCAGCATAAGAGAAAAAATTTAAGATTTGTTTAAGAGCACAAATTTAGTAACAATAAATAAAAGGTCAACACACCAAATAATAAGTATGTTTTTTCTCAAAATGAAAAGAAGGATTAAAGTAAGAAAATCTATTAATATAAGTTACAGCACGTGGCAGGGACTGCAAACTGCTGGTATCCACCGGCCTTCTTCCATATGACTACACAAAACCTATCTGATTATTCGACTCACACTTGTTACTTGTCCATGTGAATTAATTCTACACTTTCTCTCCAAGATGTTTAATGGAGATTTTAGGATTTATGCACTTAATTAATTGCATGCAGAATATTAAATGATTTCCCAGAGTAGAAACCATCTACTCTGAAAATGCATTTACTGTCTCTCCAAGCCATGAATCTGGTGTTCGGTAGGGCACGCAGAGTCAGTTTATGAAAAAGAAAACAATACAATCTTTTAAAGTCCTTGAATTATATTAACACATTTAAAACTGAGTTATCTCTAATAAAGAAAAAATGTGTATTTAATGATTAAGGGTACAAAACATTTGCTAGCCCCTAAGCAAAGCACAAAAATGAGCAAAATGATACAAAATGATACATTCTACAGGAAGGGAGAAAGAAGACATGCATATCCATAATTAGAAGAATGAATAAAAAATGTCATCAGTGCTCCTAGAGCCTAATAGTAACAAGTAAAGCTCTTTGTATGGACAGACATCTTCATGGAGATTGATTTGGTAGTAACAGTTAAGGATAGCATTTCCAAGTCTGATTCATATACAATGTTCATGGCAACAGCTATACCATAATGTGTTCTTCTATAAAAACTGTTTTGCCTTGTCCATGAGCACATTGAGTGCAACTGCATGTGCCAGTAATAGATTTTGTCCATGATCCTCTTATGAAGAAATAGCTTTAAATCTTACTGAAAGTTATTGCTAATAAATTATTCATTATAGATGATATGAGAACTACATACACCGGTTAATCATGGAAAATAAGGGAAACTTACATAATGTATGTTTCACTTGTTTCATAAATCAGAATAGTTGAAACAGACATTTAATAATTTAAATAAAAGTATACATACAATTGTATTTTCAAAGAAATCCCATATTTTAATGATAATAGATGGTCTTGGCTTCATTATGCCTGAAGGTTTTTTTTAATATGAAAAGGTGATGCATATATAGGGGCTGATTCATATAACATATTCTCTAAAGTGCTCAAGATATGCTACATGTTTCTGGACCTCTTCTAGAACATCTTTGAAAGACAGTTTGAGATATTGCCTTTATTACTGTACTGTGAGATTTTGAGAGTTTCTATAGACACGTAAAAATTGGAGGTGGTTACCCTCAGAAAGAACAGATGTTTTGACATATGTCCAGATGAGTACTCTGAACTAGAAATTCAAATCTCCTTCTGGAAAACTTTTTGTGCTAACATATGGTAGACAATGAATCTTAAAAACCATTGGCTATGGACTTGACAGAAAAAATGGGATTAGTTAAGATTTATTTACAGAGATTAACCAAATTGAGCATAGAAATGGGTGGAACTGGCTATATGCCTCTGATTTTCAAATGATTGGCAAAAATCCTTTAATCTCTCCAAAAATTCTTTAAATTCTCTGAAATTTACATGCAATATAATATTTCTAAATACATTTCCTATCTGTCTTTGTTAAATCATGTGGAACACTTTCCCTGCCTACAACACTTCTAAGAGGAATATACATTTGCAGACCGAAACTGTGGAAAGAAAGGCTCAAATTTGAATAACTTTACTCTCTTTTCTGCATTATGATAAAAAATGATGGATTCAAAGCATAACAATATCCACATTTAAATGGCGTCAAGCAAAATCATATCATTTCTCTATTGCTGATGATAATTACATATGAAAATACCTCTCCATTTTTGTAGAGTTACATTTATATAATTCAAAATAAAAAATGCGTATTTGTCAGCTATTTTTTTTAAACAAACCCAAACTTATATAGAACATTTATGCATTTAAACAAGATATAAGGCATGTTTTTTATTTCTCCTCTTGGAGAAATGTCATGTGAACATGGCAAAAATAGTGATCTCTAATCATTCTTCCTTTTGTTTGAAGGTCATTTCCCTTGCTTTCTCTTGTTTCATATGTTATATTGTCACTGGACATTAAACATGTTTTGAAAAGCACCAGAAACCCAGAATATACTTTCAACACTGTCTACAGAAAAACTTCAAATTTAACTCATAACAGTTTCAACATGCATATGATATATAATAGATTCCTCATACGCTTAGGAGTTGAAATTAGAGATAAAATGTGAATAATCAGCACTGTTTGGCTGAGAAAGAGTATCCTATAATAGCCACTAATTTGGCAAGAATAATATGTGCTTAAATTATCCAAATTTCCACGTGGCCCTAAAATTAATCTCTTGGGGTATAGGTAATTCTTTAATTCCATTCTTCTCTACAAATCATTGAAAAATGTCCATCCTGTTTTGAACAAAACATTAGGGAAAAGTGTATAAAACTATTTTTACTAGATCTGGGATTTCTGAATAGATCACTGCAATAACGAATAGTGTAGTCATTACTGTTCTGTATATTTTAGCCCAGATACTTTTCCTCACAGACATATTTTCTCCAGCCTGGGATTTTCAACTTTTAAAGAGTGTACATTCAGCGTTCTCTGCTGCAGAAAATAAGAATTACTTTGAAAGTTGCTTTTATCTAATTATAACCATTGTCTTGACAACAACTGCAAACAAAAGTGTTTCTTTTTTTTAATGAACTCATTGATCACTATGCCTAATCTCCATAGGATGGCAAGGCATGTTTATTTTGAATAAATATGTTGAAATGCTTTTAAAATCTCTGATGTCTCCTTGAGAATCACTTTTCTGGATACACTCCATCAATCCCTAATATTCTTCTCCTGCTTCTCAGCTGGTTAATATCTATGATTGATCTTTGGCCAAGCAGTAAACATAGAAATCTGTTTACATTAGTTCACCTAATTATAAATTTGCTTTTCCAGTTATGATAGGACACTTTCAAGTTTCATAGAATTTAAATATGCTTGCTAAATATAATTTTCAAACTCTTTAAAATTTGTGCAGGAATAGTGAAAACACTATATTTAAGAACCACATCTAGATTGGAATGAAAAACCTGCCACTTAATATCTGTGATTTTAGGTGACTTAACCTCTCTGAGACTCAGTTTACTCATCCATAGAAAGGAAATAACAACATCAACTCTTTAAGAGTCATGGTATAGGTAAAATCTCTTAGCACTCAATATGGTTTAGTTTTCTGTTTCTGCTTCCAAGTCAATATCTCCTTACAAAATAAAAAAGAAGAAAAAGAAACATTAACCCTCTGACACCCCAGTCTGAAAAAAAGTCTCTGTGGCATGCTGAACTAAGAATCTAGCCTCAGTGTCTTTTATTTCAATTATATATCCTGGGATTACACAGTTTGGGGATAATGTTAATGAGTTTTCACACACAATAAATGATGCACAAGACAAGCTATTTAGTATCCAAATCTGACAAGTTGATGTTCTGTAAAGCTGCTTTAAGAATTTGAGTGAAAGATAATTGAAACATTACAAGGATGTAATGTTTCCATTACTTCAATACATATGTTAAAATACTAAATAAAAATTAACTGCAGTCTATAGAACCTGATTATATTACTATTACTTCTATTATTTCTGGGCTAACAAAATTAAATTTCAGATTGGTTGAACTTTATGGAAAATGAGGAAGTTTGCTGTAGAGCTGTAAAGAAGAATCATATTTTCAATCACACCACACAACCAAGATACAGCATATTCAAAGTGCTGAAAACCAATGATAAAAAAATAAATCTTGGAGGCAGCAAAATATTACATACAAAGAAAAAAGAAAACGACTTCATCAGACAAATATAACCTGAGAGAAATTGCTGCCAGTAGATCTAAGAAATATTAAAGAATACTTTTTATATCAAATCAATATGATATCAGACAGAAATCTAGATTTGTTTAATAAATAAAGATCTCTGGAAATGGTAAAAAATAATAATAACTACATTTTTTCTAATTTTGACTTGCTTTTATAGAAATTTGACTCTCTGAAAGAAAAATAGTAAAAATAAAGTGGCTAATAACATAAATACAATGAAAATATATAATTAAAAGAGGATAGAGGAGGGCTTCCCTGGTGGCGCAGTGGTTGAGAGTCCGCCTGCCGATGCAGGGGACGCGGGTTCGTGCCCCGGTCCGGGAGGATCCCACGTGCCGCGGAGCGGCTGGGCCCGTGAGCCATGGCCGCTGAGCCTGCGCGTCTGGAGCCTGTGCTCCGCAACGGGAGAGGCCACAACAGTGAGAGGCCCGCAAACGCAAAAAAAAAAAAAAAAAAAAAAAGAGGATAGAGGAATGGAAGGAGTAATTATACTTATCCTGTTGTAAGTTTACCACTGTTTTTCACAGCTATAAATAATGGACAAACAGTGAAGCATGAATGGAATAAAAAAGAAACACTCAACCCAAAAGCTATCATGATAAAAAGAAAAAGGGAACAAAGAGCCGATAATAAGAGAAAAATAAGTTGGTGTAATTAAATTCAAATATATCAATAATTGCATTACATATAAACAGTCTGTAGACCCAATTAGTGATAGAGATGGTCAAATTGGATTTTAAAAGATACAATCTATATATTGTCTATTGAAACCAAATTCAAATATAAAGATGTTGGAAGGTTAAATGTAATAATATGGAAAAATATAATATGTAAATAATAAGCAAAGAAATCTGGAGGGGCTATAGTAATATCAAAAAATAGAATTCAGAACAAGGCATATTACCAGAAAAAAAGGAGTCAATGAGGGAAAAGACATAATAATCCCAATAAAGCTTCAAAATGCATGAAGCAAAACCTGATAGAACTGAAAAGTAAAAAGAAAAATCCACAATTGTAGTTGGATATATTAATACTTCTCTGTCTGAAATCCATAGAACAGCAGATATACAGTAAACATATACAAGACCTGATAAACAGAAGTTGACCTAGTTGACATTTATAAATCCCTCCAACAAACAAAAGCAAAGATACAAATTTCAAAAAGCTTTTGGAATACGTAACCAAAATAGAACATTTTCTGAGCCATTAAACAAAAATCAATATATCTGAAAGAACTGATGATGGTCAAAGTCTATTTTCTGAGCACAATGCAATTATTGTTGATAACAGGAAGATATCTGGAAAAACCCAAATATTTGGAAGTAAACAAATGCTTCTAAATAACTCATAATACTTCTAAATAACTCATGAGATTCATAAGGGAAATTAGAAAATATTTTAATTGAATGAAAATGAAAACATTACATATTACAATTTGTGGGAAATAGATAAAGCAGTGCTTATGGGGATCTTACAGCATTAAACACTTGTCTTTAGAAGGAAGTAAGGTCTCAAATCAGCTACCTAATATTCCATGTTAAGCAACAATAAAAAAAGGGGGGTAAATAAACCCAAAGCAAACAGAAGAGAGGAAATAATAAAGATAAAAGCAGAAAAGATGAAATAGTAAAGGGAAATAATAGGAAAAATCAATTAAAAGGGAACTGTTTTTTTTAAAAGATCAATGAAACTGAAAAATCTCTAGCCAGAATGATCAACTAACTCAAATCCACAAGAAGAAATGAAAAGCACTGGAATGGTACATCTGTCAGTAAATATAGACTATATATATAATGTTTCTCCTCAATTTTATTAAAAGACATGATTACATAAAGCAATAATTATAATATTCTGTTTTTAGGTTTGTAACATACACAGATGTCATTTTTAAATTCAATTTATTTAAACTAAAAAAAAAGTTCACCCATTTATTCCAACCCCTACCCACCACCTCTGGCAACCATCTATATAAATATAAATATATGTAGATTCCATATATGACAAAGATCATACAGTATTTGTCTTTCTTTGTCAGACTCATTTCACTTCATATAATAATTTGTAAATTATATGGCAAAATAGAACAAAAGAGAAAAATGGATACGGAGCAGTAATAGAGAAAAGTTGCAATATTTTATTGGAATTAAGACAGTATTATTGTGAAGTAGATCATAATATATTGATTCATATTATAAATCCTGGAGTAAATAGAAAATCAACAGAGGAATTAAAATGAATACTAAAAATTTGGTTTTACATGAAATGAGTTAAGGAAGAATAAAGGAGCAACAAAGACAACAGACATAAACAAATGGCAGTCGTAAAGCCAATTAATGACTATATCAAGTATAAATGGACTCATCACTCCAATCAAAAGTCAGAGATTTATTTTATTTTATCTCATCCTACTTTGGAAACTTTATTTTCTGTCACCCTATTTCCTTTTTCTTTTTTTCTTTGGGTACGCGGGCCTCTCACTGCTGTGGCCTCTCCGGTTGCGGAGCACAGGCTCCGGACGCGCAGGCTCAGCGGCCATGGCTCACGGGCCCAGCCGCTCCGCGGCATGTGGAATTTTCGCGGACCGGGGCACGAATCCGTGTTGCCAGCATCGGCAGGCGGACTCTCAACCACTGCGCCACCAGTGAAGCCCCCTATTTCCTTTTTAAGAGTCTGCAGAACAGCTGCGGACCACTCAGCGATTGCTCCTCCCATTCCATGGCCTGAGCAGTGGCAGCTGCAGCCCATCTTCAGTGGCATCTTCACTGACCGCTGTGCACTGTGGTTCTCAGTGGGGAACTAATGGGCAGGCACAGAGGGCACCTGCTGCCTTCAAACCAGGCTGCCACCTCGGGTTTAGCAGCAGTAAATTCAGGAGCTGGAGAAGTCCGTTCACCCTGAATTCCTCCTTGCTCACAGCCTTCTCAGCTGAGGCCTGCCCTTCCTTTACAAACACCTGTTGAGGATCTTCGCACAAGTCGAGAGTAGGCGGGACTCCCGCAGGTGCTCACGGGAGAGGGAACTGCGCATGCGCAGAACTTCCCGGGTCAGCGTCCGTCCGTCACGTCAGACCCGCAGAGCGAGCTCCCGGTTGTTGCACAGATGGCGGTGTACATACAGCAAAGAGACTGGTTTGTGTTACACGGAGCAGTGGTAGGCAGGTTCACAGAAGATGCCTTTCACGCCGGTGGTCAGGCCTGGTGTCGGGAACCACCACGAGTCGCGGCTCCCGGAAGCCTGCCGGGCTCCGGTGAGTGAGGTTCCAGGAACGAGGTGACCAGCAGTAGGAGTGGCGTCCATGGCAGCAGCAAACTTCCGCACAGCTCTCTGGCTGGTCTTCCTGGAGGTTATGGTACTGACATCAGCCAGATTTTCAATGGCAGTGATGGCAGAAGAGGACGGCAGAAGCTTCTCCCAGGTTCTCTTCAGATTTAGAGGTAATGCCATTACTTTTTCTTCTTAGATAACTGTCCCATTTGGAAGTCAAGGTCGGTGCCACCTAAGTGGGTTCTTGCTGCAAGGTTTGAGGACGTCCTCCTTCATTTGCAGGACATTAAAGGCTCAGGGCATTGTGAAAGTTTCTCTTTAAGTTATGCTGGGAACCCAGAACAATGCCTTACAGACCGCTGTCTGGGTAGCACAGAAAGGGAAAAGTCAAAGATTTTAAATTTGTAAATTGGACTAAGGAGCAAGATTAAATTATATTGAGTAGAAAAGATATGTTGGATTCAAAGATGCAAACGAAGGCTTACCCATATATTACTATATTCTCTATCAATATGTTAAATCTATCCACCTTAGTTTTGAAAGATATTTTTTAGGGGATTATACATTTCATGAGGCTTTGCCTATAAAATCTATGTTACTAAGAGATTATTAAAAATGAAAGCCAATCAAATAACAGTATACTAAAAAGTTCATAGATATAGGAAAAGAAATGATTTTTAAGAAGTACCTGGAATTTTAAAGTTCAGACATTTCAGATTGTAATGAAATGTTCTGTGATGGAAATACTCTGTAGCCAGTAAGTTTGGAAATGCTATATAGACTATATCCTCTGCAAGAGATTCATCATTCACGTTAGCATCATGGAGTAGTCCTGCAAGAAAAGAACTATGACTGAGTTTAATGTACCATTCCTGTCATATTTGTCCATGAAATGTATGTATTTATAGTCTATATAACAATTGTATTTATATATAACAGTTTCTAATACCCACATAAACAGATTTCCTTGCAGGATTCTCACACATTGATGTAAAGAAGAGCATACAGATCCTTCTAACTTAGTGTTCATTAAAATATAAGCTCTAAGAGGGCCTTTTTACCCCAAAGCTTAGTACGGTGCCTGGTATAGATTGTATGTTTGCTTTTATTTTTGTTATATCTGTATCTATATCTATCTAACTGCTGATCTATAGAGAGTGAGATAAATGGTTGAATGAATAAGTTACTTCATTCCAATTATGAAACAGATACAACATATTAGTATACATCTGAAGGAAAAATCAATACTAAGAAAATCAATATAAGAAAATCAATATAAAAATCAATGTAAGAAAACCAAAACAATTGTTCACCACAAACAGGCAGCTTATTTTGTTTCTCCTATTTGTGGATCGTTAATTTTAAGTGAGTGATCTAAAATGAATACGCTTCAAACAACAATACAGAAAGGAATAGTGAAGTATCTTTTGCCATAACTATAGATGCTGGCATTAATAACATTTCCTAGAGAGAATCAGCATTCTACAGGATAATACAGTTGCTTCCTTGGTTGTAGAACACTAAATTGAATAGCAGTGGTGGTACAATTTATTGAAATATGAGCCAATTGATTATTAATTTTTTAAATAGTTTGTCTCCCTTCTGTTTTAAATGGATAGCCAGACTTTGTTCTGTCTTGTCTCAGGAAAGCTGTGGCACAATAAAGATTACATAAAGTCCAAGGATGTTTCTTAAGAACAGATTGTATTGGGTGTCTAGGAAGAAAAGGAAAAGGCAGATGGGAACATTCCTTTGAGGACAGCAGAGAGGAATGGATAAGACCTCTGATGTGACTCCTGGGTGTATGGGGAAGGATCAATTCTAGGCATAGGGCTTTCATGTTTAATAAAACTTCTCACACACTACATATGACAAAGAATTGAGTGACCCAGATAATTGAGGAATTGTATAGTCTTCAACAATGACATTATTAAAGGCCAGTATGATAGAAAGATAATTGAAATTCTCTTACATTTTCCGGAACTCAGAGTGCTCCTAGATTCTTAAGAAACCTTACAGAGGCTGAAGAAAAGCAAATGATGCTGACACTAATTATCCTGACAAACTAGTAGTTTAGGCTCAGAGATGAATTAGAAGTTAATTAATGGAAACCCAGAAATGTGATATTCTATGATTTTAAAAGTTGACTTTAAACAAAGTGTTTTGTTAAGAATATAAAACATGGGGCTTCCCTGGTGGCTCAGTGGTTAAGAATACACCTGCCATATATCCTGAGAAAACCATAATTCAAAGAGAGTCATGTACCACAGTGTTCATTGCAGCTCTATTTACAGTAGCCAGGACATGGAAGCAACCTAAGTGTCCATCAACGGATGAATGGATAAAGAAGATGTGGCACATATATACAATGGAATATTACTCAGCCATAAAAGAAACGAAATTGAGTTATTTGTAGTGAGGTGAATGGACCTAGAGTCTGTCATACAGAGTGAAGTAAATCAGAAAGAGAAAAACAAATACCGTATGCTAACACATATATATGGAATCTTAAAAAAAAAAAAAAGGTTCTGAAGAACCTAGGCGCAGGACAGGAATAAAGACGCAGATGTAGAGAATGCACTTGAGGACACAGGGAGGGGATAGGGTAAGCTGGGATGAAGTGAGAGAGTGGCATGGACATATATACACTAGCAAATGTAAAATTGATAGCTAGTGGGAAGCAGCCACATAGCACAGGGAGATCAGCTCGGTGCTTTGTGACCGCCTAGAGGGGTGGGTTAGGGAGGGTGGGAGGGCGATGCAAGTGGGAGGAGATATGGGGACTTATGTATATGTATGGCTGATTCACTTTTTTATAAAGCAGAAACTAACACACCACTGTAAAGCAATTATACTCCAATAAAGATGTTTAAAAAAAAATGAATACGACTGCCAATGCAGGGGTTACAGGTTCGAGCCCTGGTCTGGGAAGATCCCACATGCCATGGAGCAACCAAGCCCATGTGCCACAACTACTGAGCCTGTGCTCTAGAGCCTGCGAGCCACAACTACTGAAGCCCGCATGCCTAGAGCCTGTGCTCCGCAACAAGAGAAGCCACCGCAATGAGAAGCCCGTGCACCACAATGAAGAGTAGCCCCTGCTCGTATCAATTAGAGAAAGCCCACACACAGCAATGAAGACCCAACACAGCCAAAAATAAAAAAATTTAAAAAAATATATAAAACATTTTAGATAAGTGGACAATTTACAAAATATATTGAGGCAGAGAAAATATTTCCTACGATACTATAATGATGGATACATGTCATCGTACACTTGTTCAAAACCATAGAACGTACAGCACCAAGAGTGAACCCTAATGTAAACCAAGGATTTTGAGTGATTATGATGTGTACGTAGGTTCATCAACTGTAACAATATATCACTCTGGTGGGGGATGTTGATAATGAGGGAGGCTCTACATGTGTGGGGAAGGAGGGGGTATATGGGAAATACCAGTATCTTCTCCTCAATTTTTCTGTGAACCTAAAACTACTCTTAAAAATAATATATATATATGCAAAATAAATGTATATATTTATGAATATATATATATAGAGAGAGAGAGAGAGAGAGACAAAAAGTGTAGTGGGAGGGTAATTTTTACTAGGTACAAATAAATTTGGACATCAGCAGCAACCATAAGTTAAGGAAAATGTTGCTTTCAGATGTCTGTTGTTTTTGTAGACATCCAAATCCTAGAGGCTTCAAAGAGAGCCAAGCACTGACAATATCGATGAAGTATAAGAGTAAAAATGTCTGATGATGCAAGCAAAGCCAGACAGAGTCATCTTAACACAAATTTTGCACTGGTAAGACTGAGGCTGGAGGCAATATTCATTGCATTGTTTATGTAAAATAGCAGCCAAGTGAACTGAAGTGGTTTGGAAAAAAAATACATAATTAACACAATTGTGTGCCATAAAAGTTTACATATGGATGAAACCAGATTGCTTGAGAAAAGTGCCTGTTAGGACCTCATTTTTAAAAAGAAAATAGGTTAACTAGGATTGAAGTCTATGGAAATAAGGCTTATGTCTTTAACTTGGGGTAAGTAGGAGACTGCAAGTCAGTAGCACAGCTTGTTTATTACACACACACACACAAAAACAAGTTTAGAGGTCTCTTTATTTGTTTTTGCTTCACATAAAATTCAAGTAGTGCAAAATTATCTTAAATGGAACAATTGTGAAAGAAAGAATTTATCTCTAATTAGTTACTTCTAAGAGAGGATTATTAAACTGTTACTGGAATTATTTCAATTTGTCATTGTTGATTTAATTTTGAATATTTTTCCCTTTCCTGTTTTCATTCAATGATGTTTTATGGCAAAAACATTTAGAATTAAAATAGATTTAATTAGTAAACTTTATTTGACATGGTACAATCTTCTATAACTTCTAATAGGAGAAATAACCTGAAATAAGAGAGATCTAGTGAAGGCATGAATAATGAAACACATTCACATGGGAAGCCCTGCTTATACTGCAATGCTGTGTACACAAGATTTTTTTTTAACATCTTTATTGGAGTATAATTGCTTTATAATGGTGTGTTAGTTTCTGCTCTATAACAAAGTGAATCAGCTATATACATACATATATCACCATATCTCCTTGCTCTTTTGTCTCCCTCCCACCCTCCCTATCCCACCCCTCTAGGTGGTCAAAAAACACCCAGGTGATCACCCTATGCTATGCAGCTGCTTCCCACTAGCTATCTATTTTACATTTGGTAGTATATATAAGTCCATGCCACTCTCTCACTTTGTCCCAGCTACCCCATCCCCTCCACATCCTCAAGTCCATTCTCTACATCTGTGTCTTTATTCCTGTCCTGTCCCCAGATTCTACAGAACCTTTTTTTTTTTTTTTAGATTCCATATATATGTGTTACCATATGGTATTTGTTTTCTCTTTCTGATTTACTTCACTCTGTATGACAGACTCTAGGTCCATCCACCTCATTACAAATAACTCAATTTCGTTTCTTTTTATGGCTGAGTAATATTACTTTTGTGTTTATATACCACATCTTCTTTATCCATTAATCTGTCGATGGACACTTAGGTTGCTTCCATGTCCTGGCTATTGTAAATAGTGCTGCAGTGAACATTGTGGTACATGACTCTTTTTGAATTATGGTTTTCTCAGGTATATGCCCAGTAGTGGGATTGCTGGGTCATATGGCAGTTCTATTTTTAGTCTTTTAAGGAACCTCTAAACTGTTCTCGATAGTGGCTGTATCAATTTACATTCCCACCAACAGTGCAAGAGGGTTCCCCTTTCTCCACACCCTCTCCAGCATCATTGTTTGTAGATTTTTTAATGATGGCCATTCTGACTGGGGTGAGGTAATACCTCATTGTAGTTTTGATTTGAATTTCTCTAATGATTAGTGATGTTGAGCATCCTTTCATGTGTTTGCTGGCAATCTGGATGTCTTCTTTGGAGAAATGTCTGTTTAGGTCTTCTGCCCATTTTTGGATTGGGTTGTTTTTTTTTTTTGATAATGAGCTGCATGAGCTGCTTATATGTTGTGGAGATTAATCAGTTGCTTCGTTTGCAAATATATTCTTCCATTCTGAAGGTTGTCTTTTTGTCTTGTTTATAGTTTCCTTTGCTGTGCAGAAGCTCTTGAGTTTCATTAAGTCCCATTTGTTTATTTTTGTTTTTATTTCCATTTCTCTAGGAGGTGGGTCAAAAAGGATCTTCCTGTGATTTATGTCATAGAGTGTTCTACCTATGTTTTCCTCTAAGAGTTTTATAGTGTCTGGCCTTACATTTAGGTCTTTAATCCATTTTGAGTTTACTTTTGTATACGGTGTTAGGGAGTGTTCTAATTTCATTATTTTACATGTAGCTGTCCAGTTTTCCCAGATCACTTATTGAAGAGGCTGTCTTTTCTCCATTGTATAGTCTTACCTCCTTTGTCAAAGATAAGGTGAACATATGTGTGTGGGTTTATCTCTGGGCTTTCTCTCCTCTTCCATTGATCTATATTTCTGTTTTTCTGCCAGTACCATACTTATTGATTACTGTAGCTTTGTAATATATTCTGAAGTCAGGGAGCCTGATTCTTCCAGCACCATTTTTCTTTCTCAAGATTGCTTTGGCATTTCAGGGTCTTTTGTGGTTTCATACAAATTATGAAATTTTTGGTTCTAGTTCTGTGAAAAATGCCATTGGTTGTTTGATAGGGGATTGCATCGAATCTGTAGATTGCTTGGGGTAGTATAGTCACTTCCACAATGTTGATTCTTCCCATCCAAGAACATGGTATATCTCTCCATCTGTTTGTATCATCTTTAATTTCTTTCATCAGTGTCTTATAGTTTTCTGCATACAGGTCTTTTGTCTCCTTAGTTAGGTTTATTCCTAGGTATTTTATTCTTTTTGTTGAAATGGTAAATGGTAGTGTTTCCTTAATTTCTTTTTCAGATTTTTCATCATTAGTGTATAGGAATGCAAGAGATTTCTGTGCATTAATTTTGTATCCTGCTACTTTATACCAAATTCATTGATTAGCTCTAGTAGTTTTCTGGTAGCATCTTTAGGATTCTGTATGTACAGTATCATGTCATTGGCAAACAGTGACAGCTTTACTTCTTTTCTGATTTGGATTCCTTTTATTTCTTTTTCTTCTCTGATTTCTGTGGCTAAAACTTCCAAAACTATGTTGAATAATAGTGATGAGAGTGGTCAACCTTGTCTTGTTCCTGATCTTAGAGGAAATGGTTTCAGTTTTTCACCATTGAGGACAATGTTGGCTGTGGGTTTGTCATATATGGCCTTTATTTTGTTGAAGTAAGTTCCCTCTATGCCTACTTTCTGGAGGGTTTTATCATAAATGGGTGTTGAATTTAGTCAGAAGATTTTTCTGCGTCAATTGAGACGATCATATGGTTTTCCTCCTTCAGTTTATTATGGTGTATCACATTGATTGATTTGCATATATTGAAGAATCCTGGCATTCCTGGTATAAACCGCACTTCAACATGGTGTATGACTCCTTTAATGTGCTGTTGCATTCTGTTTGCTGGTATTTTGTTGAGGAGTTTTGCCTTTATGTTCATCAGTGATATTGGCCTGTCGTTTTTTTCTTTGTGACATCTTTGTCTGGTTTTGGTATCAGGGTGATGGTGGCCTCGTAGAATGGGTTTGGGAGTGCTCCTCCCTCTGCTATATTTTGGAAGAGTTTGAGAAGGATAGATGTTAGCTCTTCTCTAAATGTTTGATAGAATTTGCCTGTAAATCCATCTGGTCCTGGGCTTTTGTTTGTTGGAAGATTTTTAATCACAGTTTCAATTTCAGTGCTTGTGATTGGTCTGTTCATATTTTCTATTTCTTCCTGGTTCACTCTCAGAAGGTTGTGCATTTCTAAGAATTTGTCCATTTCTTCCAGGTTGTGCATTTTATTGGCATAGAGTTGCTTGTAGTAATCTCTCATGATCCTCTGTATTTCTGCTGTGTCAGTTTTTACTTCTCCTTTTTCATTTCTAATTCTGTTGATTTGAGTCTTCTCCCTTTTTTTCTTGATGAGTCTGGCTAATGGTTTATCAATTTTGTTTACCTTCTCAAAGATCCAGCTTTTAGTTTTATTGATCTTTGCTATCATTCCTTCATTTCTTTTTCATTTATTTCTGATCTGATCTTTGTGATTCCTTTCCTTCTGCTAACTTGTTAGAGTTTTTGTTCCTCTTTCTCTAATTGCTTTTGGTGTAAGGTTAGGTTGTTTATTTGAGATGATTCTTGTTTCTTGAGGTAGGATTGTATTGCTATAAACTTCGTGCTTAGAACTGCTTTTGCTGCATCCCTTAGGTTTTGGGTCATCATGTTTTCATTGTCATTTGCCACTTGGTATTTTTAAATTTCCTCTTTGATTTCTTCAGTGATCTCTTGGTTATTTAGTAGTGTATTGTTTAGCCTTTATGTGTTTGTATTTTTTACAGATTTTTTCCATAATTGATATCTAGTCTCATAGCGTTGTGGTCAGAAAAGATACTTGATACGATTTCAGTTTTCTTAAATTTACCAGTGCTTGATTTGTGACCCAAGATATGACCTATCCTGGAGAATGTTCCATGAGCACTTGAGAAGAAAGTGTATTCTGTTGTTTTTGGATGGAATGTCCTATAAATATTAAGTAAGTCCATCTTCTTTAATATATCATTTAAAGCTAGTGTTTCCTTATTTATTTTCATTTTGGATGATCTGTCCATTGGTGAAAATGGGGTGTTAAAGTACCCAAGTATGATTGTGTTACTGTTGATTTCCCCTTTTATGGTTGTTAGAATTTGCCTTAGGTATTGAGGTGCTCCTATATTGGGTGCATAAATATTTACAATTGTTATATATTCTTCTTGGATTGATCCCTTGATCATTATGTAATGTCCTTCTTTGTCTCTTCTAGTAGCCTTTTTTTTAGTCTATTTGTCTGATATGAGAATTGCTACTCCACCTTTCTTCTGATTTCCTTTTTATGGAATATCTTTTTCCATCCCCTCACTTTCAGTCTGTATGTGTCCCTAGGTCTAAAGTGGGTCTCTTGTAGACAGCATTTATACGAGTCTTGCTTTTGTATCCATTCAGCCAGTCTATGTCTTTTGGTGGGAGCATTTAATCCATTTATATTTAAGGCAATTATCGGTATATATGTTCCTGTTACCATTTTCTTAATTGTTTTGGGTTTCTTATTGTAGGTCGTTTCCTTCTCTTGCGCTTCCTGCTAGCGAAGTTCCTTTAGCATTTGTTGTAAAGCTGGTTTGGTAGTGCTGAATTCTCTTAGCTTTTGCTTGTCTGTAAAGGTTTTAATTTCTCTGTCGAATCTGAATGAGATCTTTGCTGAGTAGAGTCATCTTGGTTATAGGTTTTTCCCTTTCATCACTTTAAATATGCCTTTCCATTCCCTTCTGGCTCACAGAGTTTCTGCTGAAAGTTTAGTTGTTAACCTTATGGGGATTCCCTTGTATATTATTTGTTTTTCTTCCTTGCTGCTTTTAATATTTTTTCTTTGTATTTAATTTTTGATAGTTTGATTAATATGTGTCTTGGCGTGTTTCTCCGTGGATTTATCATGTATGTGACTCTCTGCACTTCCTGGACTTGATTAACCATTTCCTTTCCCATATTAGGGAAGTTTTCAAGTATTATCTCTTAAAATTTTTCTCAGCCCCTTTCTTTTTCTCTTCTTCTGTGACCCCCTATAATTCAAATGTTGGTGCATTTAATGTTGTCCAAGAGGTCTCTGAGACTATCCTCAATTCTTTTCATTTTTTCTTTATTCTGCTCTGCAGTAGTTATTTCCACTGTTTTATATTCCAGGTCACTTATCTGTTCTTCTGCCTCAGTTATTCTGCTATTGATTCCTTCTAGAGGAGTTTTAATTTCATTTATTCATCATTGGTTTTTTGCTCTTTAGTTCTTCTAGGTCCTTGTTAAACGTTTCTTGTATTTTCTCCATTCTTTTTCCAAGATATTGGATCTTCTTTACTATCATTGTTCTGAATTCTTTTTCAGGTAGACTGCCTATTTCCTCTTCATTTGTTAGGTCTGGTGGGTTTCTATCTTGCTTCTTCATCTGCTGTGTATTTCTCTATCTTCTCATTTTGCTTAACTTACTGTGTTTGGGGTTTCCTTTTCAAAGGCTGCAGGTTCATAGTTCCTGTTGTTTTTGGTGTCTGCTCCCAGTGGCTAAGGTTGGTTCAGTGGACTCTGTAGGCTTCCTGGTGGAGGGGACTGGTGCCTGTGTTCTGGTGGATGAGGCTGGATCTTGTCTTTCAGGTGTTCAGGACTGCATCCTCTGGTGTGTTTTGGGGTGTTTGTGACCTTATTATGATTTTAGGCAGCCTCTCTGCTAATGGGTGGGGTTGTGTTCCTGTCTTGCTAGTAGTGTGGCATAGGGTGTCTAGCAGTGTAGCTTGCTGGTCATTGAGTGGAGCTGTGTCTTAGCATTGAGATGGAGATCTCTGGGAGAGCTTTCGCCATTTGATATTATGTGGAACCAGGAGGTCTCTGATGGACCAATGTCTTGAACTTGGCTCTCCCACCTCAGAGGCACAGGCCTGACACCTGACAGGAACACCAAGACCCTGTTAGCCACACAGCTCAGAAGAGAAGGGAGAAAAAAGAAAGAAAGAAAAAATAGAATAAAAAGAAATGAAGTTATTAAAATAAAGAATTAAAAAATCATTAATAGTAAAAATATTAAAAAGTAATAAATAAAAGAAAGAAGAATGAAAGAAAGAAGAGAGCAACCAAACCAAAAAACAAATCCACCAATGATATCAAGCACTAAAAACTATACTAAAAAAAAAAAAAAAGTACAGACAGAACCCTAGGACACATGGTAAAAGCAAAGCTATACATACAAAATCACAGAAAGAAGCATACACGTACACACTCACAAAAGGTGAAAAAGGAAAAAAAAAAGTCTATAGGTTAAAGAAAAAGGAAGAGAGCAACAAATCAATGAACAAATCTACCAATGATAATAAACTCTGAATACTAAACTAAGATAAACATAAAATCAGAAGCCAGTCAGTTGCATACAGCAAACCCCAAGTCTACAGTTACTCCCAAAGTCCACCGCCTCAATTTTGGGATGATTCGTTGTCTATTCAGGGATTCCACAGATGCAGCGTACATCAAATTGATTGTGGAGATTTAATCTGCTGCTCCTGGGGCTGCTGGGAGAAATTTTCCTTTCTCTTCTTTGTTCGCACCGCTCCTGGGGTTCAGCTTTGGATTGGCCCTCTCTCTGCATGTGGGTCACCTGAGGGTTGCTGTTCCCTTCCAGACAGGACAGGGTTAAAGTAGCCGGTAATTAGGGGGCTCTGGTTCTCTCAGGCCAGGGGGAGGGAGGGGTATGGGATGCGGGGTGAGCCTGTGACAGCAGAGGCAGGCGTGACGTTGCAACAGCCTGAGGCGCACCATGTGTTCTCCCGGGGAAGTTGTCCCTGGATCACGGGACCCTGGCAGTGGCGGGCTGCACAGGCTCCCGGGAGGGTTTGTGGATAGTGACCTCTGCTCGCACACAGGCTTTTTGGTGGCTGCAGCAGCAGTCTTAGCGTTTCATGCCCGTCTCGGGTCCGTGCTGATAACCGCGACTTGCGCCTATCTCTGGAGCTCGTTTAGACGGTTCTCTGAATCCCCTCTCCTCTCGCACCCGAAAACAATGATCTCTTGTCTCTTAGGCAGGTCCAGACTTTTTCCCAGACTCCCTCCTGGCTAACTGTGTCACACTAGCCCCCTTCAGGCAGTGTTCACACAGCCAACCCCTGTCATCTCACTGGGATCTGACCTCCGAAGCCTGAGCCTCAGCTCCCAGCCCCGCCCACCCCGGCAGGTGAGCAGATAAGCCTCTCGGGCTGGTGAGTGCTGGTCGGCACCGATCCTCTGTGCAGGAACCTCTCTGCTTTGCCCTCCGCACCCCTGCTGCTGTGCTCTCCTCCGTGGCTCCGAAGCTTCCCCTCCACCACTCCCATCTCCGCCAGTGAAGGGGCTTCCTAGTGTGTGGAAACTTTTCCTCCTTCACAGCTCCCTCCCCGAGGTGCAGGTCCCGTCCCTACTCTTTTGTCTCTGTTTTTTCTTTCTTCCTTTGCCCTACCCAAGTATGTGGGGAGTTTCTTGCCTTTCGGGAAGTCTGAGGTCTTCTGCCAGCGCTCAGTAGGTGTTCTGTAGGAGTTGTTCCACATGTAGTTGTATTTCTGATGTATTTGTGGGGAGGAAGGTGATCTCCGCGTCTTACTCCCCCGCTGTCTTGAAGGTCTCCCCTAGAGGGCAGTGTCTTCAGCGTGATCACAGTCTTCTGGACCACATAGGATGGATGGTGGTTTTAGCACAGTCCTCTCTCACTGGATCTTTCCCTGATTTTCTTGTTAGACTTCTGCTGGGTATGCCTCTATTATATCACACTAGTACCACTGTTAGTCTTCACTGGTTCTTAACTGATTGCTTTACTGCTTTCAGCAAATCCCTGAGTCATTAATTGTGCCACAGTGTAATGCACATACATTTAGGCCCTTCAGGCAGGGCCAAGGGATTTCCAATTTTCAAGGCTTGCACTGGCTCTCCCTGGACAGGGCAGAACTTCTGTTCCATGAGCAGGAGCTAGGGATGGGAGAGATGGAGGTTTTGTTCTTCACTGTGTCCTCCCCAACCCAGATCCTCCCTGTAGAGAAGGAGCTGTGTGTATATGTACTTGAGGAGTAGGTAGAGCTTATGCTCTACCTAGCTTCCACAACCCATCGTCCTCAATATATGTCTCCCAGACCACATAGTCTGGGAGATGGGATATTCATGTTCAGTGGATGCCAAATCTACCCAAAAGAGCTCTTTTGCACCAGAGAGCTGGGGGGAGTCGATAATAGATATACCTTTGCCAAGACACTGGAAGGGTTCTTTACGGGAGAATGTTGTAGCCCAGAGCTTGAAGTCCATGGCCTTCCAATGTTGTTAAAAATCTCTGTAGGGCTTCCCTGGTGGCGCAGTGGTTGAGAGTCCGCCTGCCGATGCAGGGGACGCGGGTTCGTGCCCCGGTCCGGGAAGATCCCACATGCCGCGGAGCGGCTAGGCCCGTGAGCCAAGGCCACCGAGCCTGCATGTCTGGAGCCTGTGCTCCGCAACGGGAGAGGCCACGAGAGTGAGATGCCCACATACCACCAAAAAAAAAAAAAAAAAAAATCTGTAGACTTTGTGCCATAACTGCTTCTCAATTTATTTTAAGCCCTTTATAAAATCTCCAGAAACCCTGAATAATTGTCTTTGCTAATTTTGAACAGTCCACTAAAAGTTTCTCTGGCAGAGAGTTTCATCAAGCTTTACACACTGTTGTTACTGACAGAATATTTTCAAATGTGAGGTTCCTTGATGTTCAACCTACAACTGATCCAACATTTATTTTATCAATAAATATTCAGTGACTAACTTGGATCTGTATGATAATTAAACACTCTAGAAATTTAGAATCTTTGTACATGATGGTGAATATTTAGATATTTTGAAACATACAAATTATTTAATTGTTCTTATTGCTTTAGAGATTTACTCTTGTGTTTGTCTGGCCTTTAGTATGAACTGGCCCAGTGATAACTTTTTGACATTGATAGAACAGCACCTGGGGACAGGGTACAGATTATCTGTATCATTTCAAATATATTTTTAATTATATAGCAGCAGAATTGACTTTATCCTAATGGTGAGGACTGCCCTAATCCTTCTATGAACATTTCTCCTTTCTCTGGACTTCAGAATTCCAATTACACAGTTTAGGGATAATTTAGAGATCTACAATCTCTATTGTATCAGACCAGGAACTTCCCCATTCAATGTCTCTTTTTGAGATATTGCTCTCAGGGAGCAGAAAATTGTTAATTCAAAAGTAGAGCATTATTTGATACTTCTTAAAATTTCAGAGTGATATTTTAAAAATCTCCTTAAAGAGAGGAATAACTTCACCAACAAAAAAGAATAAAGTACTTTGGTAGAAAGAGGTAAGGAAGTCTAGGAGGCTTAAGTCCTTGCTGGAGCTTAAATAAGTCTCCCCGCCTCTCTGTACCTTTGATAATCACTGTAAACATTGATGGTAGCAATTTGCTACATAAAGATAAACAATTGTTATATAGAAAATAGCTCACAAAGACAAAGAAACAAATATTCATTAGATAACTACAGAATGCCAATTTTGATGTGATAAATTTTTTAGAAGTATAATACAGTGAAACTCTATTTGAAATTGATGGGTTAAAATTTTAGCTATAACACTTTGGCAAAATTAGTTATAGTTTCTGATTTTAAATTTCCTTATAGGAATGGTAAATCTGACTTTGCATCAAGTGGTGCTAAGGATTAGTATAAAGATATGAAAAGCATAATCACAATACTTATCCTTTTTTTTTTTTCGTCGTGGTACGCGGGCCTCTCACTGCTGTGGCCTCTCCTGTTGCGGAGCACAGGCTCTGGACACGCAGGCTCAGCGGTCATGGCTCACGGGCCCAGTCGCTCCGCGGCATGTGGGATACTACCAGACCGGGGCACGAACCCACGTCCCCTGCATCAGCAGGTGGAGTCTCAACCACTGCGCCACCAGGGAAGCCCTTCTCTATCCTTTTTAATTATCAAAACAACATCATGTGAGAGACACTCTTCTCTATTTTGTAGATGAAGAAGTCAAGTTATAAAGAAGTGTTGTGTGCAAGATAGCTTTTACGGGATGGATCCAGAATTTGAGTTGTGTCATTTTTATACCAATTCTTTTGTTATTGTTGTTAAGGTACCCTGAATAGAGAAGTACCATTGTCTGATTATTAGAATATGGGTTCTGAAATATTGTTATAGTCTTAATGTTACTTCTTAACTACAAGTCCTTTAACCTGTTTGAACATTAGTCCTATGATCATTATTATGAGAAACATAATACTTTCCAGGGATGTTGTGATTCATTCCTGTGAATATGTTTTCTTGTTGATAAAACACTATAAAATAGTAATTGGTATAGTTGATTCAGCAAATCAAATGGAATAGGAAACAATAGATTTATCATCGTTATATTTACATAATATTTAGACTACCTTCTAAAATTATAGGATTTTAATTTAGTAAATTAGATTTTTATTTGCTCCTAAAAATTATAAATCTATGTGCAAGTTAAATAATTCTAAAAATCTGTTTGTAAGCATTGCTCTTAGATATATTATTTTTAATGTGGTTCAGTTCAAAGTAACATAAAAGGGAAAATTTTTCAGAATTTTCCTGCAAATATTATTCATGTGGATTAGTTCTCAAGAAATCAATGAGATTTCTGTAAATATTTATTCTTTCTAAAGAACATCTGTTCTTTGGGAGAACATACCAAATAAAAGGTTTGTATATTGAATTGAAAAATATATTTGCATATACTTTATTGAAGTCTTTTGAACCCTGTTAAAGTTCATGTAGAGACAATGCTTTATGTTATTCTATGCATTTATGTATATTTTACATTTTATAAAGCATTGACTTCTGCCTTCTAAAAGTAGAAACAGGTTATCAAGAACAATAAATTATAATTCAGTATAAGGTGAAAATCTTCTCTAAGAGACTGATAATCTTTCAAAAAGATAAGAGATGAAGGGCATAAAAGTGTTTTACTTACCCATAGTCCGGCAATACACCCTGATATTTAGAATTTCATCAAGAGCAAACAACAGTATTTTATGTTAGCACTATAAAAGAGAAATACATCAAGATCTATAATATTATCATATTCTTATTTTTATTGACCCAAAGACCAAAAAATTAATACTATTCATGTAATCTTTGTAGATATTTGCAATAAAAATTACTTCATGTGAATACTGATCAATTTATATTTGAAAATAATCACAATGTCAGCATTTCTGCAAAGGTGAGAATATAATTTGGCTTACCTAATGTCTATTATGAGTAATTTCTATACCTTCCTCTTTATTATAATTTAAATAATAAATCCTGCATCTAGATCACTTCTGTAAACATTTATACCAGGTTGCTAATTACAGCAAGTTTGCCAATTCTAATGGGAACTATAGAATTATGGTTTAATCTTACGGATTTGGGTTACAAAAAATAAAGGTGTTTGTTCATATATATGAAGCATTGTCTTGAACCCTACTTCTTTAGTAAATGTACAACTTTTAATAGAGAAAACTGAGAAATACACTACAGCAAATATTTCTTCTATGACACCAATCACTTGAGTCTTAAAAGGGAGCAAAGTGGAAAGGGCACAGTTTGTAGCCAGAGAAATTACAATTTGAATCCTAACTGTAACTTGTTGAAAGGATGTGGCCTTGATTTACTGCCCTGATGCTGTTGTAAACACTGAAGAAATACTTATAATGACACTGATGTATTCTTTGAAACCTCCACTTGGAATCTAGGTAGAAGTCATTAGATTTAGCTTCTTATTTGGTTTCATATATTCTTCTTCTGTTCTGTTCTACATTTTCATTCCTAAGTCTGAAACTCTGCTTTCATTTATTTTTATCTCTATTCGTATATCTCCCCTATAACTGCTAGGACTATTTCTTTCTATTTGGAATCGTGGATCAACAGACACCCATTAAATTGTTCAGGGTCCACTGACAGTATGACGATTTATTCAGATATACTTCTTACATTTGTTGGATTTGTGCAGGAGTACAAATTGAGGCTAACATACCATATGTCTAAGAAATTTAAAGTTATTAGTAAAACTAATAAACCGTTAAAATACTTTTTCCTTGTATTATGGAAAATATACCTCCATTTCAACAAAATGGGCAAATATAATGAAAGCTATGATTTTATAAAAGTGAAAGTCTGCAAAATATCAAATGACTGAAAAAAGCTAATACTTTGTGGTCTGTTGATATACTAGCAATGTTGTTATTAGTAATAAAATAAGAGTATACACAATACATAAATCCTTGATATTTATTCCATAAAATTCATTTTTTGCCTATATATCAGCAAATTAATTATATGTTCTAATTATAGTTTTCATACAATCTGTTGATAATAATAATATAGAGGTTTAAAATTGTAATATGATTCTAAGTATACTAAATTTAAATATATTTACATGAAAAATGAGTACAAGTAATTCTAAAAACTCACAACCTTAAAAAATGCTTCAAACATTTTCAAACATTTTTTTCTCCAAATATATTCAAAACTGTGCATTAAAATGGATATGTAAAATACAAATTATAATGAGTATATATCAACTTTTAAAATCAAAGTTATTTAAGTCAATCTGATGTTGGTATATGATATTTGAACATTGTATTAAAACTATTTGGAATTCTAGTTTCTAATCTAAAGAGTCTATACCATGCTTTACGTATTATGTGTAGACATTTGTATCCAAATTTAAGAGTAATAATGAATAGCTAATATTGAAAATTTTCTTTACCACCATGGACAATTACCACCATGGGTAATTTGTTGCAAATACTACAGTAATTTGTGAGTATATCAGAAACCATGAATTGGAGTGTAAATGGGTATAGAACTTTGACACTCAGCATTATGGGGAAACAATACTCCATATTCAAAAATCCTTTACATCCATTTAATCTGATAGAAGGATATGACAATTCAATTATTTTTCTTTCCTTTTTCTTTAAGTGTTTTTGATGATCAAATTCTTTCCACTTTAAGAAGAAAATTTTACTATCAGCTGCAGCAAACTTCTCAAAACTTCTAGGTATTTGAAACTTGTTGCCTTTCAAATCAGGAGTACGAGGCAAATGATATGAAAATTTTTTTCTAGAGCTTGAATGTTGTTGGTCATGGAAATGGGTATTTTCAATCTCCCAGTAGCATCATGTCAACTCAAGGCTCTGAATCCCTAGTGGCAGTGGTGCCCATTATGTCATTTGCTTTGTATGTTGTGATAAGCAGGGCCATTTATAGGGCTGTTCCTCTAAAGCGTAGCACCATGGCAGTAGCCTTCTTCCCTGGGCCTAAGTAGGTATTAGGTACAACAAATTAACTACGTTATTTTTCTCATTTCTTGATGCTTCTGAGTAACAGGAACATTTCTTTGTTTTTATTTATTATCTTGTTTGTTTGGGGCTGGTTATATGCTATACTAGTGGTCTCAAAAATCACTTTTTTGGGGCTTCCCTGGTGGCGCAGTGGTTGGGAGTCTGCCTGCTGATGCAGGGGACACGGGTTCGTGCCCCTGTCTGGGAGGATCCCACGTGCCATGGAGCAGCTGGGCCCGTGAGCCATGGCTGCTGGGCCTGCATGTCTGGAGCCTGTGCTCTGCAGAGTGAGGGGCCCACGTACCGCAAAAAGAAAGAAAAAGAAAAATCACTTTTTTGTTTCTATTGTTGTTCACCTGTTTCTGGTGATGTATTTCAGATGTACTAATGAATACTCTGAGGACTTCAGCTTTTTCTTCTGACCACAGGCTGTGATCACAGTGGTTGCCTTTCTAATTTTCTAAACATGTACAATGAGGCCATTGGACCAGTGTCTGTGATTTCACTGAATATTTTTCAAGACTTTCTTCATCCCTCAAACTGTCTGGTTTCATGGAGCATCTCAGCTACACTAGCTCTGCTAGACTATCCATCAAACCAACCTGCCCTCAAGTTCAACGTCAGTAAGGTTGCTATAAATTCTCATTTGCCCAGGACAGTCTGGGTTTATACTTGTCTGGTATAATTATGAATGGGGACCCTTTCAGTCTTAAGTTTCCAAGTTTGATGATGTTATGTGGTCACCCTTCATATGGATCTCTGTGGTGCCTAAAATCTCCCTGAGTTCTATATTTGCAGTGATCTCCTCATCAAGTCAGGTTTATGTTTTTATCTTGTTCCTCTAATTTCAAGTTGGCTGACATGATCCCAAACAGAGTAAAACCAAAGACATTCGTTCTTAGGAAACTGGACCCCCTTCCCGTGTTTGTCCTACAAAACTTTTCCCATATACTGGTTCACAGTTGCTCCTACAAGTTAATTCTGCTGGTTAGACATATTTAAGTTTCTCACCCAGTATGCATTTTTAATTTCTTTATGCATGTTTTAATGCAACTTTATTAGAGTATAATTTCTTCACAATGCTGTGTTAGGTTCTGTTGTTCAACAAAGCGAATCAGCTATATACATACATATATCTCCATACCCCCTCCCTCTTGAGACTCCGTCCCACCCTCCGTATCCCACCCGTCGAGGTCATCGCAAATCACCAAGCCGATCTCCCTGTGCTATGCTGCTGCTTCCCACTAGCTAACTATTTTACATTTGGTAGTGTATATATGTCGATGCTATTCTCACTTCACCCCAGCTTGCCCCCGCCGACCATGTCCTTAAGTCCATTCTCTATGTCTACATCTATATTCCTGTCCTGCCACTAGGTTCATCTATACCAATTTTATTTTTTTTAGATTACATATATATGCGTTAGCATACGGTATTTGTTTTTCTCTTTCTGACTTATTTCACTCTGTATGGCAGACTCTAGGTCCATCCACCTCACTACAGATAACTCAATTTCATTTCTTTTTATGGCTGAGTAATATTCCATTGTATATATGAGCCACATCTTTTTTTTTTTTTTTTTTTTTGCGGTACGCGGGCCTCTCACTGTTGTGGCTTCTCCCGTTGCGGAGCACAGGCTCCGGACGCGCAGGCTCAGCGGCCATGGTTCACGGGCCCAGCCTCTCCACGGCATGTGGGAGCCTCCCAGACTGGGGCACGAACCCGTGTCCCGTGCATTGGCAGGCGGACTCTCAACCACTGTGCCACCAGGGAAGCCCGAGCCAAATCTTCTTTATCCATTCATCTGTTGATGGACATTTAGATTGGGTCCATGTCCTGGCTATTGTAAAGAGTGCTGCAATGAACATTGTGGTACATGTATCTTTTTGAATTATGGTTTTCTAGGGTATATTCCCAATATTGGATTGCTGGGTCATATGGTAGTTCTATTTTTAGTTTTTAGAGGAACCTCCGTACTGTTCTCCATAGTGGTTATATCAATTTACATTTGCACCAACAGTGCAAGAGTGTACCCTTTTCACCACACACTTTCCAGTATTTATTGTTTCTAGATTTTTTTGATAATGGCCATTCTGACCTGTGTGAGGTGATACCTCATTGTAGTTTGGATTTGCATTTCTCTAATGATTAGTGACGTTGAGCATCTTTTCATGTGCCTCATGGTCATCTGTATGTCTTCTTTGGTAAAATGTCTGCTTAGGTCTTCTGCCCCGTTTTTTTATTTTAATATATGAAGACAAATTTCTTTCTTTTTTTTTTTTTTTTTTTTGTTTTTTCTGTACGCGGGTCTCTCACTGTTGTGGCCTCTCCCATTGCAGAGCACAGGCTCCGGACGCGCAGGCTCAGCGGCCATGGCTCACGGGCCCAGCCGCTCTGCGGCATGTGGGATCTTCCCGGACCGGGGCACGAACCCCTGTCCCCTGCATCGGCAGGCAGACTCTCAACCACTGGGCCATCAGGGAAGACCTCTTTTTCTTTTTAATTTAGTTTTTAATTTTTGTCTGCCTTGGATCTTCATTGCTGCACGCGGGCTTTCTCTAGTTGTGGCGGGCGTTGCGGTGCACAGGTGTCTCACTGCGGCGGCCTCTCCCGCTGCAGAGCACAGGCTCCAGGAGCATGGGCTTCAGTAGTTGCAGCACATGGGCTCAGCAGTTGTGGTTTGCGGGTTCCAGAGCGCAGGCTCAGCCGTTGTGGCGCACGGGCTTAGCCGCTCCAAGGCATGCGGGATCTTCCCAGACTAGGGCCCAAACCCATGTCCCCTGCATTGGCAGGCGGATTCTCAACCACCACACCACCAGGGAAGTCCTTCTGCCCATTTTTTAATTGAATTGTTTGTTTTTTGATATTGTGCTCCATGAGCTGTTTGTATATTTTGGAGATTAATCCTTTGTCTGTTTTTTCATTTGCAAATATTTTCTCCTATTCTGAGTGTTGTCTTTTCATCTTGTTCATGGTTTCCTTTGCTGTGCAAAAGCTTTTAAGTTTCATTAGGTCCCATTTGTTTATTTTTATTTTCATTACTCTAGGAGGTGGGTCAAAAAAGATCTTGCTGTGGTTTGTGTCAGAGTGTGTTTTTCCTGTTTTCCTCTAGGAGTTTTATAGTGTCTGGCCTTACATTTATGTCTTTAATCCATTTTGAGTTTATTTTTGTGTATGGTGTTAGGTAGTGTTCTAATTTCATTCTTTTACATGTAGCTCTCCAGTTTTCCCAGCTCCACTGATTGAAGAGGGTATCTTTTTTCCATTTTATGTTCTTGCCTCCTTTTTACATCTATGTAAGTTAGGTGACTGTATGTGTGTGGGTTTATCTCTGGGCTTTCTATCCTGTTCCATTGATCTGTATTTCTGTTTTTTGTGCCAGTTCTATACTGTCTTGATTACTGTAGCTTTGTAGTATAGTATGAAGTCAGGAAGCCTGATTCCTCCAGCTCCATTTTTCTTTCTCAAGATTGCTTTTACTATTCGGGGTATTTTGTGTTTCCATACAAATTGTAAAACTTTTTGTTTTAATTCTGTGAAGAGTGCCATTGGTAGTTTGATAGGGATTGCATTGAAACTGTAGATTGCTTTGGGTAGCATAGTCATTTTCACAATATTCATTCTTCCAATCCAAGAACATGGTATATTTCTCCATCTGTTTATGTCATCTTTGATTTCTTTCATCAGCGTTTTATAGTTTTCTGAGTACAAGTCTTTTGCCTCCTTAAGTAGCTTTATTCCTAGGTATTTTTTTCTTTTTGTTGCGATGGTAAATGGGATTGTTTCCTTAATTTCCTTTTCTGGTTTTTCATTGTTGGTGTATAGGAATATCAGAGATTTCCGTGCATTAATTTTGTATCCTGCAACCTTACCAAATTCATTGATTAGTTCTAGTAGTTTTCTGGTGGCATCTTTAGGATTTTCTATGTATATTATCATGTCATCTGCAAACAGTGACAATTTTATTTCTTCTTTTCCAACTTGGATTCCTTTTATTTCTTTTTCATCTCTGACTGCTGTGGCAAGGACTTCTAAGACTATGTTGAGTGCTGAGAATGGACATCCTTGTTTTGTTCCTAATCTTAGTGGAAATGTTTCATTTATTCACCACTGAGTATGATGTTTGCTGTGGTTTTGTCATATATGGCCTTTATTATGTTGAGATAGGTTCCCTCTATGCCCACTTTCTGGAGACTTTTTCTCATAAATGGGTGTTGAATTTTGTCAAAAGCTTTTTCTGCATCTATTGAGATAATCATAGGTTTTTAAAAAAATTTGCTAATATGGTGTATCACATTGATTGTTCAGTGTATGTTGAAGAATCCTTGAATCCCTGGGATAAATCCCACTTGACCACGGTGTATGTTCCTTTTAATATGTTGTTGGTTTCTTTTAGCTAGTATTTTGTTCAGGATTTTTACATCTATTTTCATCAGTGATATTGGTCTATAATTTTCTTTTTTTGTGATATCTTTTTCTGGTTTTCTTATCAGGGTGATGGTGGCTTCGTAGAATGAATTTGGGAGTGTTCCTCCCTCTGCAATTTTTTGGAAGAGTGTGAGAAGGATGAGTGTTAGCTCTTCTCTAAAAGTTTGATAGAATTCACCTGTGAAGCCCGCTGGTCCTGGACTTTTGTTTGTTGGACGATTTTTAGTTACAGTTTCAATTTCATTACTTGTGATAGGTCTGTTTATATTTTCAAATTCTTCCTGCTTCAGTTTTGGAAAAGGGTATCTTTCCAAAAATTTGTCCATTTCTTCACGGTTGTCCCTTTTTTTGGCATATAGTTGTTTGTAGTAGTCTCTTATAATCCTGTGTATTTCTGCAGTGTCAGTTGTGTTTTCTCCCTTTTCATTTCTCATTTTATTGATGTATGTTCTCTCCCTTTTTTCTTGATAAGTCTGGCTATGGGTTTATCAATTTTGTTTATCTTCTAAAAGAACCAGCTTTTAGTTTTATTGATCTTTGCTGTTGTTTTCTTCATTTCTATATCATTTATTTGTGCTCTGATATTTATGATTTCTTTCCTGCTACTGACTTTGGGTTTTCTTTGTTCTTTCTCTGATTGCTTTAGGTGTAGTGTTAGATTGTTTATTAGAGATTTTTCTTGTTTCTTGAGGTGAGATTGAATTGCTATAAATTCCCCTCTTAGAACTGCTTTTGCTGCATCCCATAGGTTTTGGGTTGTCGTGTTTTCATTGTCTTTTATTTCTATATATTTTTAAATTTCTTCTTTGATTTCTTTAGTGATCTCTTAGTTATTTAGTAGCGCACTGTTTAACCTCCATGCAGTTGTGTTTTTTACAGTTTTTTTCCTGTAATTAATTTCCAGTCTCATAGCATTGTGGTCAGAAAAGATGATTGATTTGATTTCAATTTTCTTAAATTGTCTGACACTTGTTTTGTGATCCAAGGTGTGATCTATCCTGGAGAATGTTCCATTTGCACTTGAGAAGTAAGTGTATTCTGCCACTTTCAGGTGGAATGTTCTGTAAGTATCAATTAAATCTCTCTGGTGTATTATGTCATTTCAAGCTTGTGTTTCCTTATTTATTTTCTGTTTGGATGATCTGTTTATTGGTGTAAGTGGGGTGTTAAAGTCCCCTACTATTATTGTGTTACTGTCTATTTCCCCTTTCATGGTTGTTAGCATTTGCCTTATATTTTGAGGTGCTCCTTTGCTGGGTGAATAAACATTTATAACTGTTATATTTTCTTCTTATATTGATTCCTTGATCATTATGTAGTATCCTTCATTATATCTTGTAACAGTCTTCATTTTAAAGTCTATTTTATCTGCTACGAGTATTGCTACTCCAGCTTTCTTCTGATCTCCATTTGCATAGAGTATATTTTTCTATCCCTTCACTTTCAGTCTGTATGTGTCCCTAGGTCTGAAGTGGGTCTCTTGTAGACAGCATGTATACAGGTCTTGTTTTGTATCCGTTCAGCCAGTCTGTGTCTTTTGGTTGGGGCATTTAATCCATTTACATTGAAGGTTATTATCGATATATATGTTCCTTTTACCATTTTCTTAATTGTTTTGAGTTTGTTTTTGTGGGTCTTTTTCTTCCCTTGTGTTTCCTCCCAGGGAATTTCCATTAGCATTTGTTGTAAAGCTGGTTTGGTAGTGCTGAATTCTGTTAGCTTTTGCTTGTCTGAAAAGCTTTTGATTTCTCCACTGAATCTGAATGAGATCCTTGCTGGCTAGAGTAATCTTGGTGGTAGGTTTTTCTCTTTTATCACTTTCAGTATATCCTGCTACTCTCTTCTGGCCTGCAGATTTTCTGCTGAAAAATCAGCTGATTATCTTATGGGGATTCCTTTGCATATTATTTTTTGTTTTTCCCTTGTTGCTTTTTTTTTTTTTTTTAAGAATTTATTTATTTCTTTATTTATTGGCTGTGTTCGGTCTTCATTGCTGCCTGCGGGCTTTCTCTAGTTGTGGCAAGCAGGGGCAGCTCTTCATTGCAGTGCATGGGCTTCTCATTGTGGTGGCTTCTCTTGTTGGAGAGCATGGGCTCTAGGCGTGTGGGCTTCAGTAGTTGTGTCTCGCGGGCTCTAGAGCACAGGCTCAGTAGTTGTGGTGTATGGGCTAGTTACTCCGCAGCATGTGGGATTTTCCCAGACCAGGGCTCGAACCCATGTCCCTTGCATTGGCAGGCAGATTCTTAAGCACTGGGCCGCCAGGGAAGCCCCCCTTGTTACTTTTAATACTTTTTCTTTGAATTTAATTTTTGTTAGTTTGTTAATATGTGTCTTTGTATGTTTCTCCTAGGGTTTATCCTGTATGGAACTCTCTGCACTTCCTGGACATGGGTGAGTATTTTCTTCCCTGTGTTAGGGAAGTTTTCCACTATAATCTCTTCAGATATTTTCTCAGACCCATTCTTTTTCTCTTCTTCTTCTGGGATCTCTATAATTCGAATGTTGGTGAGTGTGGCATTGTCCCAAAGGTCTCCAAGATTGTCATCAATTCTTTTCATTCTTTTTTCTTTATTCTGCTCCTCAGCAGTTATTTCCACCATTTTGTCTTCCAGCTCACTTACTCATTCTTCCACCTCAGTTATTCTGTTATTGATTCCTTCTAGTGTATTTTTCATTTCTGTTATTGTGTTTTCATCTCTGTTTTTTCTTTAGTTCTTCTAGCTCTTTGTTAAATATTTCTTGTATTTTCTTAGTCTGTGCCTCCATTCTATTTCCAAGATTCTGGATCACCTTTACTATCATTACTCTGAATTCTTTTTCAGGTAGATTACCTGTTTCCTCTTCATTTATTTGGTCTTCTAGGTTTTTACCTTGCTCCTTCATCTGTGACATATTTTTGCCATCTCTTTTTTTTTTTTTTTTTTATGAGTGGGATTGTGTTCCTGTCTTACTGGTTGTTTGGCCTGAGGCTTCAAACACTGGAGTTTGTAGGCTGTTGGGTAGAGCTGAGTCTTGGTGCCAAGGTGAGGACCTCCGGGAGACCTCACTATGATGAATATTCCCGGTTTGCTTGGGGGCTCCTCCCATCTCCTTGGGCATCAAGGTCCCCCACCAGCATCCGGAAGGCCCCCTACTTGTGGGCAGATGCGAGCTCCACATCCAATTTCTTTATACATTTTGATTTTTCACAAAAGATCATTCATTATACAAAAGCATTAAAAATACACTAGGCATTTTTGTCAGCATCCTCCCCCAAACCTGGGTAATATTTAATTTTCAAATTAAATATTTTACTTATCAATTAAACTGAAGAATATTTTTTACCTTATTATCACCATACTTACCAGCTACCCACTAGTTCTTCCAAGTTAAATTTTAATCAACCAAGAAATTTTAGTGAGCTACAGATTTCACCTAATTATTATTCTTTATTCCTTATTATTTTTCAGAAATATGGTCATACTATTATCATATCATCAAGTAGAACAATATGGTTATCTCATCTTAAATATATATATTTAAATATATATATGTATTTAATTTTTAATGTCTTTTTTATTCCTAAGTATAAGGAGACCACCTAATTTAACCAATATTTAAATTGCTTCTATAAATAGAAAGCTACATATTATGCTATCATTTTATTCTTACTTATACTGTAGGATCCACAGCTATGTTTTATTTAAATGTGGTAGAAGTATTCTTTTTTAGTGGAATTCAGTTTAAAAAATCAAGATGATTGTAATGCATATTTCTGCCTTTTAAACTTTAAGCACCCATATTTTGAACACCATTTATTTAAGACTAGCTTGTTCAAACACAAGACAAGCCCAGTTCATATGGGCCATTTTCTAGGATCTGTGAACATGCCATGGCCTGCTTTCATATTTTTCTTATAAGAAAAAAACAATAACTTTAAGTCAAATTTTTGCTTAGGACACTTTCATTTCAGAGAAACTCATTTTTAAAAAGTCTTTCCCCATTTTCTCTTTCAAAAAATTCCTTCATTTTCAGTTATGTGGAAGGTGAAATGTTTGTGGTTTAAATGCAAATATTGTAGCTCAAATTCAAACACTGTGACTGCTTTTGCAGTGAATGGCAAAACAAAAACAAAACAAAACAAAACACACATACACGTTATTTAACGCTTATAAATGAGTTCCATTCTAAGGCACTTCTGGGTTCAAGTTCTTTGAGGTGTCCATTTACACATAAGTAGACCTCATATTTTAATATTCTCTAAATTGAACATGACCATAAAATATTAATCTTTCTAAATGTCCCTTTGCTTTGTGTGCAATCACCATTTTCTTTTTAGTTTCTTTTATTTAAAAATTAGACAAAAACAAAAAGAAACTAAAACTTACAATTTTTGAATCTTCTCTTTCCTTCATCTCCCTCCTGATGATTGTTTAATTAAATTTTTTATTGTTAAGCTTAGCATAAAGAGAAGTGTAAAAAGCATAAATAAGTAACCACAATGGTAAGTTTGTGATAACTAAGAGATCAAGGAAGGGACTTTCCCGCTGAAGGGACCTCAGAAGTCTTCTTAGGCCACTTCCCTCTTCCACTAAGGGAACCACAGTACCAATCTCTAAAGAAGAGTTTTGTTGGTCTTTGAATTTTTATGTGTCATTATTCATTCACTTCTTTCTCTTAATATTTGTGACCATAATCCATATTGTATAAGCATGATATAATTTGTTTTATTCTATATAGTATTTGATTATGCAAATATTTCACAATTTACTTGTCTTTCTACTAATGATGGACATTATTACTTTAGAGTTTTGCTGTATTACGAACAGCACTCTTTATATAAGATTAGCTAGTTCAGACAAAAGATAAACCTAATTCTAGCACAATGTAATTTGGAGAATAGATACTTGTATTTCTAAATGCCCAAGCATGGAATTGCAGGGTCATAGGGTATGTGCTCTTTATAGCCTTAGGAGATAGGATAGTATAAAAGAGTTCCAGAGCAGACATAGGTATTCTCACCCAACAGCAGTGTATGCTATTTACTCTCCATTTTGGTCACTTCTTCTTTTCTTTCTTTCTTTGTCTCTTTCTTCTTTTCTTCCTTCTTTTTTTTTTTTTTTAACAGATGTATCCAGATACAATTGATGACAATAAACTCATGTGCGGGAGGGGGCGGATGTATAATTTGATGAGTTTTGGCACACACGTATGCTCACGAAACCATTTCAAAATCAAAAATAGCAAACATTTTCATTAACCTCAAATGCTTCCTTTTGTCCCTTTTAAATTTTTCCCTCCTTCCACCCCCATCCTTGGATAACTTCTGATCTGCTTTTTGTCACTACAGATTGTATTTTTGTATTTTGTATATTTGGTTATTTCTTCTGTGAGCTATCATTTGCTCATTTTTCTATCATTATCTGTCTTTTCTCTCATTGCTTTGTAAAGATTCTGTATGTTTTTAATATTTGCCTTTTGTCAAATGCGTGTGTTACAGTAGTTCCCGACCAAGGTAACATCTGCTTTTATATTTGTTATGGGTATTCTCTTTCTTCCAGGGTATATGTTGATATGACATTGGGTTGATTATTAGCTACAACATTATATTCCAGGTATTAAGGCTGAAACATTTTAATTTTTGGTAAACATTCTGTAAGCTAACTTGATAATACAAAATCAAAGGATACACCACTTTTTTTTTTAAATTTATTTTTGGCTACGTTGGGTCTTTGTTGCTGCCCGCGGGCTTTCTCTAGTTGTGGCGAGTGGGGGCTACTCTTCATTGCAGTGCGTGGGTTTCTCATTGCGGTGGCTTCTCTTGTTGTGGAGCATGGGCTCTAGGTGTGTGGGCTCAGTAGCTGTGGCTTGTGGGCTCTAGAGCGCAGGCTCAGTAGTTGTGGTACACGGGCTTAGTTGCTCCGCGGCATGCGGGATCTTCCCAGACCAGGGCTCGAACCCGTATCTCCTGCATTAAGCAGGCGGATTCTTAACCACTGCACTACCAGGGAACCCCGATACACCACTTTTGAGCCACAAGCTTTATTAAGATCTAATAAAAAAAAAAAAAAGAAGGCATTAGTTCATCTACTTTTTCTAGTATGCCACATTATAAAGCCTTTTCCTTCGGTGGAATTGAATTCACCCTTTAAATATCATACTGACAATTATTTTTTTTAGAGACAGATTTATCATGATGCATACATTTTAGGACCTCACACTTATATGTGCCCTTTCCAAGGTCCAACTATTTATTTATATCTTTATAAATACATTTTAAATTTTATTTCTCTTAAAAAGTGCCTCCATATGTGTAAGCTTCAGGCGTGAGAAAACCTGGGAGTGATGCATATCATCTTATGACATCTCTAGTTGCTTTTCTCCCACAAATAGTAGTAAAAACCAAAACTATCTACATGCTTAAACCCTTCACTACTCATGAACTTACTATAACACAGCAGGTAAGGTAGTGAGAGCCGAGTCATTAATTGACTGATGGCATACACTAGAGCTTTCTAATGAGGGAAATAGTAAGTGGAAATGGCCATAATTAGTTCTAGTAATGAAAATTAATACATTTCAAGTCAGCTAAATCACAAGCACTATTACATTTCACCAAATGTATAAACTTCCAGAATATGGAGAGTTTTAATATTTTTCCCCACTGAGCAGTTTTGATAAATCATGTGTCTTGAATGGGAACGTGTATCTTTCTGACTTCTGCAACATTTCAGACTATAGGTATTTAGAGAAATTTAATGAATTAAGCTATTCATTATTAAGTGTTCAACCTACAGGGATTTTCTAATCGGTTCCATATATCTTAAGAACAGATCGCCCATTGGAAATAATTGTAACCTGAATTAATAGCCAATATTACATAAACCCTTATACGTGAAAGTAAAATCCTTGAGAAGCAGTATTATAACTAAATTTGCACTGTTCAAGAGCAGCAAAAAAATCCTTTCTGAGTGGAACACAAGCATTCACCTTTCTGAGTGGAACACAAGAATTCTTTCCAAGAACTGCTTAATGTGACACATTCATATAATTAATGTTTTATAAAGGAAGTTTCACAGCAGACACTTGAGGCTATGCAGTTTCATTATCTCTGGATACAATATATCGCATTCTCTGCTTATTACTTTAAATTTTAGGTCTTGTTGTAGTGCAGAATATTACCTTGAAGCAATAAACAGTTGTACACCAATTACATAAATCTTAAATCCCCATGATCAACCACTTTCTGGTTTTGGTTTTGTTTTCTTATTTTCTAAAGCTTTGGTCACACTGGCATTTGTCTCTCCCTTCTGAAGGTCTGTTGGTCTCACTGTCATGACTTTTCTCACTTCTGGCTCCTTTCTTTCCATTCCCCTTGTTTATCTCTTTATCAACTAACACCCCTAACTTGTGGCTCTGTCCACGTCTCTTTTATTTGTTTTTCACAATATTCACTGATATTTCCCTGATGTATCAACTTCCTCTATTCTTGAGAACAAAGCAACAGCAGTGGCATCATGTGTTGTATTCTTACATTTTTCAAACCTAAACCATCCACGATCTGAATTCAGCTTGCCTTTCAAAAATTATCTTCCATTGCTGCTACCCGTAATCCTGTAGTCACTAAGTATCTCTGGCATGTTTGATGAATTCTAAGATTTTCACTTATACAAATGTTAATTAATTCACTGTTAGGATTCTGTTCTTTTACTGGAATCCTTTAAGGTCTGGCTTATCCCCCACCTCCTTCTTGATCTCTACCCCAGTTATCCTAGCTCTGAGGGAGGGCTTCCCTATAACTACTATAGCACTTTTAAAAATAAAAATAATAGTCCAGTTTGTGTCTTAAAGTCTGTGTCTAATTCTAGCAATTAAAAATAATCTACTCAAACAATAAAATAAATATTGTTTAAAAAATTGTTCTGTGTATAACAATCGACAGTGTATGGAAAGTGGTACTTGGCTCAGGGTGTTGGTAAAGGGATGAGTTTAATTTTTTAACTTCTTCTAATTGTAGGTTAGGAGATGCTGGGGTTAATATCAAACCTCACAAATAGATAACAGTGAGAAAAGCCAAAAAGATAAATCTCGGTTACATACTAAATAAGTTCCAAGGGCAAAGCAGAAAAACCTAGATCAGTGCACAAATCTAAAAAGCAGAGTAAAACTGCAGTCAATACTTGAGGTCGGGAAAAGATAGGATTGGTTAAGCTTGATGCAGTGTAGGGATGAACCTAGGAGGAGACTGGCACTCTTGTGATATAGAAGGGTTTATCGCATTTGCTACATAGTTCTTTGAGGTATTACAAGTACCTAACATTAGAAGTACTAGTTGGATGCATTTCTCCAGGCATAAAGAACAGATGCTAGCAGAACATACATATGCGAACATTAGCATAAAATAATTATTGATATAAAAACATATGCAACTAAACATAGTTCACACTTTTGCAAATTAAATGTGAGACATTATAATTTCCAGAAAATCTCCCTAGCAACTTCTGTTTGCTTTTGACAAGACAGAAAACTTAAGAAACCCTCTCAAGTCTCTGTTGAAGGCAAGATGAATTCCAGACCAGCTATAATCATAAAATGTCCCCACAACATATTCAGAAAGAAGAGAAACTTATCAAGAATCACATGCCAACTCCTATGCTAAATAACTTCACATTTATTTCATTATTTAATACACAGAAAACATCATGATATATTGTAGAGAACAGTCTCTCATTCCACAAAATGTTTTTCATATATAATTATTCAAATACAATAATGATAATTATATTCCTTGTGGTAGTATATTTTTTTGGGGGGGGGAACTGCCTTTAATGACATCTGGAATGGCAGAGGACCCTTTCCCAAGAGAAACAACCATAATCAGTGGAAATTATTTTTAAAAACAAAACACGTAAAGCCTCTGAATAGTGCCCTAAAGACATACAAGTGAAGAAGAATGTTTTACAGAAAAAAATAAATTCGCTAAATACTGGTAAGAATATCCAGAGACTGTGGCACTTGAGCCGCTCAATGTGACAGCATCACTACAGGTGGGTGTGGCCAAGATCGCAGGGCTCTCCCTTCCTCCAGTTCCCAGCCTCGGGCTATAGTATCTCTCCAGGAGATGGAGGACATCAGCGTTGCCTGTCCTCCTCAGCTCTGTGCTGCAGGAGCTCTCTTACAGGCAGTAGACAGGGAGAGATCTGGGGCTCCCTTTGCCCATCTATCCCCAATTCCTATGGTGGAGTTTCTATTCCAGGGACTGCAGCCTCAGAATAGAGTCCTGACATCCCTGCTTAACATTATTCACAGGGTAAAGGTTTTATGCCCCAGAGGCAAGCTCAGAGGATCATGAGCTACTGCCCTTGCCCAGAGCCCTGCTTGTACAGGAGAGGTTTCCTTCTGAGGTCAGGCCACTGTCTCTGCCCTTATCCCAACTGCACAGCAGTGGTGCAGGAGATTGACCTAAGGGGAGAGGAAGGCAGTAAGAAGTAAGAGCTGTGAGACTCTCCCCAAGGGGACAGGCTGAATTTGGAACAGAGCGTGGGGAAGTTTAAGCATCAGGGCACTTGAAAACAGTGGAAATTTGGGTAGGAAACATTAAGAAGAGTCTGGTAACAACAGACTAGAGCAACAATCTAAACTTCGACCAACTCATATTTTAACAGAGAGAATCAGGCAGGAAGACAGCTGAGGGGAGCCTCCTTGGGGCCAGATTAAACCTCAGAAAAAATGACCTTAAAGACAATTCCATTTTTTAAAAATAAACATTTTGCCCCTCCCTCTCTTCCTTCCTGTCTAGCTTTTTTCTACTTTAAATGTAAAAACCACCTTGGTACAGCAGAGACACACACGCTGGGCAGGTGGAAGGGCTGCATGTAAGGACTTGCCTTGGCTGCTGCCACTCTGTAACTTACTAGTTATAAACCTCAACTGAAGAGGTTTGACTGAGGCAGTAAATCAGGCCCTCCAGAGTCACTGGCTGGGAAGGTTCCAGAACCTCCGGCTGGTTCAGATCTCGTAATGCCCCGGGGGCTGAGCTCACAGCAGTGGTGCAGTAGGGGCCCCTGAGCAGTGATAGTGAACACTGAGCCACGTGCTGAGTGGTGCCAACCTGGGCACTGATTGGCTCACCCTGCCCATCAGTGTACTGGGTGGGGCGGATGCAACTGATGTAAGCTGTGTTCACAACAAAATACTAGAATAGTCAACTCATCAGCATATAGAAAGTATTATACACCATAACAAAATCGGGGTTATCCCAGGAATGCAATGAAATAAATGTGATACGTCATATTAATTGAATAAATAAAACAACTACATGATAATCTCAATAGATGCAGAAAAAAATTTTGACAAATTTAAACACACTTTTATGACAAAAATACTCAGTAAATTAGGAGTAAATGGAAACTTTCTCAACATGATAAAAAGATATCTATGAAAATACCACAGCTAACATTATAGTTAAAGGTGAGAGAAGAAAACTAAACACTTTGAAAGCAAGAAACAGACAGATAAAGGCAAGACATTTGACCCTTACAAGGTGCTCTTACATTGAAATTAAAGCACTAAGAGTAGCTGATACAAAAATGCATAATTGGCATCTACATGCTCACATAGTTTCTTTTATCAGCTGTACAAACTGTTTGTGAAATGCCTTGGCCAAATAAATTATGCATATTAATCCACATTAAATAAAATGTGTATGTGTTCTGAGAAAAGTAAAATTGTGTAAAATATAAATATAATTATTTTGATATTCATATAGGCTGTATGCATATGCATTTATGGTTATTTTTAATTTCAGAGTACACTGTTTTCCATACCTAACCAGTTCTTGCTATAAGAACTAGTTACTTGACATATTATAGGCAGTAATGACTAGTAGTAATGGTATAGCATTGAAGATGATATAAGATTCTCTTAAGAAAATTTACAAACATCAAAGTGTGATAGAAATATTACTGTGTTTTTTTAAAATAAAAAAACTTACACATATATCATGTGAGTATAAATATCCATGTTGATTCCATGTTGATTCTGTTGTTGGAGAAATTATCACTGTTCTACTTAAGAAATATAAGTATATTGCTAGAACCATGTTCTTCTCTAGGAAGAAAAGGAGAATGATTTGTTAATAGGTGGGGGGTAGTTTTCCCTCATATTTATTAATAAAGCTTTTCTCTAAAGTAATGAATTAAGAATCTGAGACTATTTCATAGTAAATGTCTCTGTTATCAGCTTCAAAGCAAACTGTATATGGTAGCCCAGTTGAAAGATTTTTCTAATTCTATATATGTGGCTTTTACACCCCTAATTTTCCCCTGAATTTGTTTTTCCTTGAGTATCAAGCTTCTTGAATCTTGTACTATTGAGAATATTTCTTACTAATGTAATTATAATAATTACTAATATGATAAAAACTATACATGTTTTAGGATGCTAAGTTAAGAATTATTGTATATCATTAGTTTATTCAATATAATTAATTATATTTGCATAAATACAAAAAAGTTAAAATGAGAAAAACATAATTGGAAAGCATTAAGTGTAGCTGTGTATTTAATGCAAGGGTTTTTTTTATGGCTATTTCTAGTCTAAGTGGGAAATAGTATATAAAAAATACCACCTGTGCATACAAAAGAATTTTAATAATTAAATGACATTTTCCATATATTTGCAAGTGATTTTTTCTGGTTTTCTAAAATATATTAAGATAACCCAAAATTATGAAATTATAATCCAAGCTCCATAGCCCAAGATATGAGCATGTTATGTTTTTACGTGGAACAAGAATACCTATTTGTTTTAGTTTATGCTCAAAGTATTATTTTTTGCTCTGGTTTATGCTCTAATTCTAACACTTGAGTCATATTAATTATAGGTTTGCTAGATCTAATTTTATAAGAAAAAGTATAATTAAAATCAGTATTTTCCTCCAATTTTCTTGTTTTTTTTCTTTTTTACACATATATGAAGTTATTAGACATTTACAATCTGAGTGTGGGCTGGGTATCAGTAATATCATTGCATCAATGCTGAACTTCCAGCGGAATTCTCTGGTGGTCCAGTGGTTAGGAGTCTGTGCTTTCACTGCCGTGGGCCTGGGTTCAATCGTGGTGGGGAACTAAGATCCTGTGACGGTGGGGGCGGGGTCTGGTCCTCAGCTGGTCCCAGCAGCATCTGGTTATATGGGCTCCAGCAGAACTTTAAGGGCCATCAAGGACCCTCCCAAGACAACACTCAGGGACCCTTCCCAGCCAGTAGGAAGGTCACACCTAGCCCTGGAGCAAGCAGGTTGTTGAGTCAGTGTGTGGGAGGGTCCCAGATCTTATCAGCAGCCCAGGAGGGTACCAGCTTAGCCAGTGGAGAGAGGTGCAGCTGTGAGGACCTCTTAGAATCATCCTTCCCTGGTTTCAGGACTTAAGGAAGCTCAGGTTCTTCATGTTTCATCACAGAAAGAATTCAGTGTGAGACAAAGTAATGAATAAGAAGTGGATTTATTTAGAGAGAAACACACTCCACAGAGTGTGGGCCATCTCAGAAGGTGAGAAAGGCCTCTTATGTTGTTTTCAATGTATAGAATATGGATTGTTATAGACTGAATGTGTATGTTCCCCTGAAAATTCATATGTTGAAACTCTACCCCCCATGTAATGGAATGAGGAGGTGGGACTTGTGGGAGATAACTAGGATTAGATGAGGTAGTGAGGGTGGAACCCTCATGAATGTGATTAGTGCCCTTATAAGAGTTAGGAGAGAGCCTGATTCTTCTCTCTTCTCTCTACCATGTGAGGGTACAAGAAGTCATCAATTTGCATTCTGGAAGAAGGTCCTCACCAGAATCTGACCATGCTGGCAGCTCAGTAGCCAATTTCCAGCCCCCCAAAATGTGAGATATAAATTCCATTGTTTATAAACCACTCAGTCTACATATATTTTATAGTAGTGTGAACTGACTGAAATAGTGCCTTTCAAAAATAATACTCTTGTAAAGTCCTCAAGTAGAGGGTTAACAATTCAGTTCTAAGTATTTAAATTTCTCTTTAAATTGTATTTTTTCTGGCTCCACCACTTAGTTATCGTGTGACCTTGGTCAAATTATGTTTCCCATTCCTCAGTCACCTCATTTAGACACTATTTTAGACCAACGACAGTTTCAGAGCTTGGATTATGGAGCCTGACTGCTGCACAAGTACCTAAGAACTCACAGTTAACTTGAATAATTTGAGTATGTGCATGTGTGTGTGAGTGTGTGGGTTACTCATCAGCTTGGGCAGTTTTGGGGTATTTGTGAGACACACACTTAGAAAAGTTTGTCTTCTATACAAAAGATTACATTAATAACCATGTTTTTGGTATGTTTGTTTTAAGTTCCTTGAAATGCTCTTGTGATCTCAGCTGACATTTTTGCTAGAGTTAAATTGTAGAACAATTATGTGACAGAATAAACTCATGCTTCAATAACTAAAACTTACAGGTTTGCTTAAATGGAAATTTAAAAATCTATAGGAATTTAAATACTAATTTTGTGAAAAGACAGCTTTTATTGGAGCACATTCATCTACTTGCATTTTTTTTTTAGCAGACTTTTCAGTTCTGGAGGACTTTTATTTATCTATGTGCATTCAATACATTGTGTGTTTAGTATCAGTAAGGTTTTCTTCAAACCGACTGTCAGGTGATATGAATTTCAAAGAACTCAGCTTTCAATATGTCAATCACAGTAATAAAGAAAAGCAAAATTCTTCAAAACTGGGAAGCATCACAGTGGTACGTTCAAGGTATTAACACTGAGACTAGGTTTATTTGTTAATTTTATTCTATCTATTACCTTTGTCATTGCTTACCTAACCATTGGGACCCAATATAAAAGACATTTTTCAAATATATGGTTGATGGGTAGTTAGATCATTTACAACAGTAGCTGATAGGCCAAGAAGTAACGTGGTAAAAGAACACTCATTTTCAGAAATTGCTGTAGCATAATGATGTTGCTGTAGTATCCCAAAATGTAAGAAAACTATTGCTATGATTAGCATTCCATATCATTTTAAATGCATGATGACACAAGTTTTTCGGAATATGCTTGGTAAGGAGAATTTCAGATTTTTAACTCAACTTTTAAGTTTTTACAAGTTGAATAAACATTTAAAAAATGATCCTAAATAATTTTGTCTGATAATAGAGTATTGTCTGATGTCTTCAGGCAAATTTGATTAGCAGTTGCTTCATGCTGATTTTGATAAATCATCACATTCAAAGCAGATGTGCTTTTCAATAATCCTAAATTTAAATTCTTTCAGTTCTTTTTTTCCTCCTAAAGTGTGTATGCTCTTCAAAAGCATTCAATTTCATATCAACAAAAATATTTAAATGCATAAGTTAAAGAGTGTTCCTTTTAAATAAGCATTCTAAACTACTATGAGGCTAATTTTGAATGAGAAATGCTGCACTTTTGAAGAATAGCTATATCATTAATCTGTAATCAGCCATTGACATATTCATTTGTTCAAGAGACCAGCTGTTGGTAGGACAATTTTCATAAAATTAAGAAATCAATGTTATAACCATATGCAGTGTTTGATTTGATGAAGAGTAGCATTAGTAATAAAACTAGAGTGTAGTACTTCATAAAGAGATGACATTCATATAACCTTAACCCTTTACACAAATAAATCTGAAATTAAAAATGTTTTATACTTAGAAATAATTTTTTTCACCTTCCAACATATGTTCTGAAAGTTCTTTATTTATGTTTTGTAGAGAAGTGATATCAGAAAAATGTAACTCCAAAGACAAAAAAGTGAGCTAATAAATATGTCCTTAGTATGAATATCTGTGACTAGGTTAAAATAAATCCAGCAATAATTTATACATAAAATTCCATATATAGGTCATTTTGAGATAAGATAATTACCATAATAAAAATGTTTTGATACAAAACAATCTAATGATTTGAGTATGTATTCTGAATTCTATTCATACAATTTAATTCATGCAAACTAAAGGTAAATTGTTTAAATCAAAAGAAAAATAATTTAGAAATAGAGATTATTTTGAAAATCAAATGAGTCAACACAGGGTGATAAATTATGTGTGATCTATAGTTATAGAAAGTAAACACAAATAATACACAAAATGACCTTTATTGTCTAGTTTTAATAACTTCTTTGAAGAAATCATAATCAGAGGACTTCTAAAAATATCAATCAATTGTATACATATAATTTAATAAGAAATAGGGATACATGTGCACTCATATATCAAAAAGTTTGAAATTCGGTTCTTTAATTCAAGCAAGTAGGAAAAATGTGATCACAGAATTATTATATAATTAGAATAATTGAATTACTTTGCTAGCTTAAAAAAAAAGAGCTCTACAAATGTTGAGTATTTGATTTAAAGTCAATTCTTTATGGAAAGAAAACCCTGTTCTAACAGCTTATATGTTGAATAACAAAGGAAACATCTTCAATTTAGGTTTCTAAATTGGTTTTTACAGTTCTTCACTAAAATATTTAATTGAAACACTTTAACACTTTGCATGTATAAAGATGCACAAAACGTCAAATAAAATGACCATAAGCCTGCCTTGTTGTGCCTGTCCACAGCCTCTATCTCCACCAAATACAACTTTATTAATGAGACCACTAGCTGAGGCAGGAAAATATCAAACCTCCCATACTGTATCTTCCTGTTCACAGGTTTTTTTTTTTAGTTTCTTCAGCAGTGAGAAATTAAGGAAAACAATCACAGAGGAAACAAACCTCATCTCAAATATACTTTTCTAAATGCCCTAAAACCTTAGCTTCAACCCTGTAATTTTGCAACTTCAATTTCCTTAATAATATGAGTAAAGTAAAACAAGCAAGCAAGCAAAAACATAGCTGCAAACTATTTTACATTCTTTTAATGGAGATAAGGGGTCTCTTTCCTGCTCTTGAATCTGAGCAGGATTGCTACTGGTTTGATCAAAAAAAGATGGTGTTTTAAGTTCCAACTGTTCTCAACACTCCACTTATTCTTCTGATTAAGTGGAGCGGGTCCCTCGGGGGTCAGAAGCCACCATGCTGAGGGCGGCGTGGAGGGCGCTGAGTTCGATTCGGACCCAGGCAGTGACTCAGGCCCCAGTCCTCGGGCTGCCGGGTGGAGGGTGCGCCAAGCTTCTCTCCATCCAGCGGGACCTTCCCTCAAGTCCTGGAGGTCTTATCCTCCGGGCCGCCCGCAGATATGCCACCCAGACACCAGTCCAGCCCAGCCATGAAGATGACCTGTCCCCTTCTGTGCTGCTCAAGGACTACCAGGACATGCCTGGAATTGAGAAGGTTGATGATGTCGTGAAAAAACTCTTATCTTTGGAAATGGCCAACCAGAAAGAGAAGCTAAAAATCAAGAAAGAGCAGTTGATGAACAAGGTCGTGGAAAAGCCTAAGGACACCAGCTCCCTGGAGGCTCGAATTGTTGCATTGACTGTCAAGATCCGCAGTTGTGAAGAACACATGAAGAAACATCGAAAGGACAAAGCCCACAAGCGCTATCTGATGATGAGCATTGATCAGAGGAAAAACATGCTCAAAAACCTCCGCAAGACCAACTATACTGTCTTTGAGAAGACATTCAGGGAGCTGGGGATTGAGTACACCTTTCCCCCTCTGTACTACCAAAAAACCCACCGCCGCTGGGTCACCAAAAAGGCTCTGTGCATTCGGGTTTTCCAAGAGGCTCAAAAGCTGGAGAAGCAAAACAGGGCCTTAAAAGCTGCAGCTGCAGCAGTCCGGAAACAAGTCCAGAAGAACCCAGAGAGCCCTTCCAAAACTGGACCAGAGGCAATCAAAGAAAACCAATAAATGTTAAAATTTAAAAAAAAAAAAAGGGATATCTTCTGCTTTGCCTCATAGCCATGTATTTGGTAATAAGAATAGCAACTAAATTTTTTATACTGAATATCAATTTCTCAAATAGATAAATAGGCAAATGTATGAGGATTATAGATGGGGCCCCTAAGAAAGCTTTTGCCTTCTTAAAAATTGGAAGACGTATATTTGCAATATATATGACTCTTACAAAAAATTCAAATGACTATATTAACTTTCAGTCAGAAGGAATGCTTATTATAATACTACATTCTTTTAATAAATGTTATTAAAAGACATATAAAAGATATAAAATGTTATTAAAATGAATTTAAAAATCTATAATATTTAAAATGATGCTCTTTACAAAAATATTCATGAATTAAGTAAGATGCATTGTTTAGTTCTATATTTTGTTCAAAGTAATTTTATTTAAATATAGGAATTAAAAAGTATATACCTCTGGCTTTGATTTTATTTCACTAGGTGTCAGGAGCTCAGCTGAGCTGGGTGAGAGGGGAGCTGCCAGGTATCAGGGTAGCCAGTTAAGGCAACAAGGCAGAAATGAAAGAGTTAAGACTTTAATCACTTACTACAATGAAATAAGAGAAAGGCTCACGACTCCATTGCATTTTACCCCATGAAATGGAGTATGGAGCCAGGTAGGTCAATGCTTTTCACCCCACTTTGGAGGGGGCCCCAAACAAAAGGCTCCAGCAGTTTTATGAACCCTGAGTTGGGGGTAGGGGTGAGGATGGGGATGTGGCACAACCTAGGGAGGTCCAGGCATGGGAAAGTAGTGAGTATTGAATCAGAGTTGGGGAAAAGTTATCTTCAAGGTTTTCCCTTCCCTCCCCATATGGAGGCCTGTCTCTGCCCAAGGCCTTAGCTAGAGACCCAGGAATGAATGAGAGGAGGTTAGGAATTTAAATACACAAAGAGCAGATCCACCAGAATGCCTGAAGGGACTTCCCTGGTAGGTGTGCAGCCAGATGGAAATATACAGTTGTATCATTCTTTTGTTTTTAATTAATTTTTATTGGAGTATAGTTGATTTACAATGTTGTGTTAGTTTCTGCTGTGCAATGAATCAGTTTTATATATATATATATATATATCCAAAAAATATATATCTATATCCAACATATATATATGTTATATATATATATATCCACTCTTTTTTAGATTCTTTTCCCATATAGGCCATTACAGAGTATTGAGTAGAGTTCCCTGTGCTATACAGTAGATTCTTATTAGTTATCTATTTTATATATAGTAGTGTGTATATTGTCAATCCTAGTCTCCCAATTTATCCCTCCTCCACTTTCCTCCTTGGCAACCATAAGTTTGTGACTCTATTTCTACAATTGTATCATTCCTAATATTGACAATCAACTAACATTTATTGAGCAAATGCTATTACTGTTTCACAAATATTATTTCCTGTTGTTACTTAATTGAGTCCTCATGAAACCATGCAAGTTTGGTCATATATCAGCCGAAATCTAGAGACTATTAAAGGGCAGCTCAGAATTGTCAAGACACTCGCCCTAGGTTACACACTACTCAAGGGCTGAAACCACTTTTATCTCATTTCTGTTCTATTCACTAATGTTTTATCACTGCATATCTGCTTAGGGCACAAAACACTCCAAATGATAGATAATCCATGACAATGTAAATAGCTACTGTGTACATATTTCTCTCACTTTTTTGCAGTTTTTTTTTCTAGTGTCCAGAGACCTCTTTTGAACTGATAGGAAATAGCAGGCATACAATTCAGAGGGATAAACTTTGTCATGATAAGAAAATGATGTATCTGAGATTTTATTGTTGATACTGGTTCAGCATTTTCTTCTTCAAATTTTTTTTTAATAATAATTTATTTATTTATTTTTGTCTGTGTTGGGGCTTCGTTTCTGTGCGAGGACTTTCTCCAGTTGCGGCAAGCAGGGGCCACTCTTCATCGCGGTGTGCAGGCCTCTCACTATCGCTGCCTCTCTTGTTGTGGAGCACAGGCTCCAGACGCGCAGGCTCAGTAGTTGTGGCTCACGAGCCTAGTTGCTCCGTGGCATGTGGGACCTTCACAGACCAGGGCTCGAACCCTTGTCCCCTGCATTGGCAGGCAGATTCTCAACCACTGCGCCAACAGGGAAGCCCTTCTTCTTCAATTTTAATATAGGTTTTTGGTTGAGCTTAGAACATTTATTTCCATTACATGAAAATAACTCTCTCCTGTAGTTAAATACATTTTGGAATTGCATTTATTATTAGGGGATAGGATTCTAAAAAAGACAAGGGTGGCCCTTTAGGTGTTTAGATACCTGGTGACATTATCGTGTATGTTTTCTTTCTTATATCTTTGTGTTGATGAAAGTAGGAGCTGGGTGTAGAAAAAATGAGCAATATGCTGCTTGTGTTCTGAAGCTGCTTAACATGTAGAGGCATAAATAAACAAGTATTTAAGCAATTATACAAAGAAGTAAATAATAAAACAATGGTGGGATGCTATTGAAATGCATAGGCTGGAAACAACCCCTATATAGAAAACTTGGAATTGTTGACCAAATTATTAGCATGAGGCAGATATAAAAGTAGTTATTTGGAATAAAGGTATTCTAAGAAAATGGAATACCATGTGTCCAATACTGGAAAAAAAAATATCAAGAATAGCTGAATAGAGAAAATACAAATTATAAATAGTTTTAATTTTCAATTTTGATTCTTTTAGATCTTAATAAATAAGCATTTGTTTTGTTGTTCGTTTTTAGATCACTGAGTTTATCATTTTTATTTCATTTTGAAAAGCTTGGCTGTTATTTTCTCAATTATTTTTAGTATCTTTATTCTCGTTCTGGAATACCAATTACATATGTATTAGATCATTTACGCTTTTCCAAGTTCCACCTAGGATTTGTCCCTGTGTATTTATTTATTTTAGTTTCTTTCTGTGATTTTATTTCATAGATTCTATTGTTAGATCTCCAATATGATTAATTATTAATTCTTCAGTGAAATATCAATTTCACAAGTTATATTTTTATCTTTAGAAAACTTTTGCCTATTTTTCTTTTAACTTTTGCCTATTTTTAAACTCTTTATTATATACATGCTTTCATGTAAATCTCGAAGCATATTAATAACTTTTTATTTCTTTTCTGCTAGTCCCATCGTTTCAGTTTCTGTTTTCCGATTTGTCTCCTTGCTATGGGTCATATTTTTTTGCTTCCTCACCTGTCTAATACATTTATTTGATGTCAAAAATGATAAATTTTATGTTACCAAATACCTGATGCTGTTGTATTCTTTTAAGGAAAGTTGCAATTTTTTTTTTTTTTTGCCGTACACGGGCCTCTCACTGTTGTGGCCTCTTCCGTTGCGGAGCACAGGCTCCGGATGCGCAGGCTCAGCAGCCATGGCTCATGGGCCCAGCCGCTCCGCGGCATGTGGGATCTTCCCGGACCGGGGCACAAACCCATGTACCCTGCATCGGCAGGCGGACTCTCAACCACTGCGCCACCAGGGAAGCCCAGAAAGTTGCAATTTTTATTGATAGACATCTAAGTTATTTAAACATGAATTTTAACAGCCTGAGGCTCATTTTTTATTATTTTGGACAAATCAGAGTAGTCTTTACTTTGTGGCTCATTCAGCCCTGTTACTCTGATGAGACTCTTCTGGGCTTTCTGTTGAATGTCTCCTATGCTTAACAAGGTCTCTACACTTAGGCAGTTGGCATGTCCAACAATTTCTGGCCCCTTTTGAGTTATGGTAATCTTTCAACTTACAGCTCCTAGGTAGTCGTTTTTTTACCTGGAAGTTAATTTTTGTCTGGCATTTTGGAAATTTCATCTGACAAACTCATAGATTAGTATCTAGGCAGAGACTCAAGTGGATCCCTATGTAGAGTTTTTTTTTTAAAGCTCTTCTGCTAAACTGCTCCCTTTTCTGTGGTCTTCTCTCTCACACATTCCAGCCTTCTTAGGTTCCCTGAACCTCTTATCTTTCTCTTCAGTTCAACAAAACTGTCTCAGTCTGTGTCCTCTCACTCATTGGAAGTCCATAGCAATGATTTCCTTCTCTCAACAATCATAAATTTATGCTGGCTCTTTTGCAATGGCTGAAAACTGTTGCTTCCTGTATTTTTGCCCATCTTTCTAGTTATTTACAGTGGGAGTGTCAGTAGAGATTCTGATACTACCTCATAACTACAAGTGAAATTTCCAATATCTTTTTATAGGGAAAGTAGTTAGAAAATGAATTTATTTGTGAAGACATCACATTTTTTACTCAGGAGAGAGAGAAAGAGAGGGAGAGAGAGAGGAAGGAAGCTGGAGGACATAATTATTTTAATTATTTCTGTCTTACCCATAAGTGGTAAAGTAAGTCTAGTAGACATATAAGTGGACAGTATGAGTAATTATTTCTGAATTTCAAATCACTAAGACCTGCAATGCCTAGATTTTTGCATGATTCCCAAGAGGATTTCCCTCAGTTTATTGGTGTCCAATGATGATAAAAAGATGCCTCTGCTATCATTTCACCTGCTTGGACACTAACATGTGTGGGCATGTAGTCTTCCTTTCTCTGTCAGTATCCTTCACACATCTCTTTTCAATTCTGTCTTCCTCTTTCCTCAGTATGAGAACCATATCTAGAATTATTTTAGTATGATCAGTGAGAAAAAATGAGTGGGCTCTGCCTCTAGTCAGTGCAGGAATTCATTGTTCCCTCAGTTATTCCACATGTTTTATCTGGCATTTAATGAAAACAATGTTAATCTTAGTAGACAATGACAAATACATAAAATATGTTTTATAATATTTGACTATACAGTTGATCCAAAATCCTTTTAAATAACCTGAAATCTGTTTCAGCATATTAATTGTATGCTATTATTTAATACCATTAGTAAGCAGAATATAAGAAAACACTGTCTGGGTTTTCAATAATACGATGCTATTTTTCATTTATAAAGAAATGCATGCACCTTTTTAAAGGAAGATTGTTACGATGTTCCAGTTACATAGGCAGGAGAGAGGTGGTTATATAACTAATTCAATATTAGAAAAGATTAAACTTTTAATCACTTAATGTGTATCCTAAATCACATAAATTATACTTTTCAGAGTTCAAATTAGAAACCAAGCTAAATAATATTTTTAATGATTGAAAATATTTTTAACAAAAGTGTACTTCTATATCTGTTTTCTTTTCTCTTTTTTTTTTAGAATAGTGAAACTATAGAATAGAAAACACTTGATTTTTTTCACAACATTTATGGTAATCATAGCTGCGTCTAACTGCATGTAGGCCTCCTGATAGCTGCAGTTTAATATTCATTGGGCATGTTAAGTACATATTGTATTACTTTAAATATTAATTTCTTTAGATTTTTGTCCTCAACAATTAAATATTTAAAATTAGATACACTGCAACAAATTTAATGTGTTTCTATCATTGATAATATATCATATTTTTATTTGTCACTTTATTTTTTTTCCTTTCAATCGATCTTCACTTACTACTGTTTACCAGTACTTATGTTATTTACTAAGTTGACAAAAGTTATTAGAAGATTTTTAAGATCTCATTAATACATTGTCAGAAACAACAGATGCAGGAAAGAATCAAATTATGGTGGTTATTACCCTGAAGTAAGATTCTGTGTCAAAAGTTAATTTTCTTTATTGTTTCTTTAAGGTTTTGTAATGTAAAATATAATAATACATGAATACCAATTTTGAAGTATTAGTGGCTCCTGGCAACCTTGAAAATGAATTATGATTCATTTTTCTCCTCCATAATCTGAAGAAAACTGAACACTGCAGTAAAATAATGGAACCTGATGCCTTTCAAATAGTGTACAGACTTGGCCCATTTTTCCTCTTCTCTGTAACAATAAATTATCATTAAAAGATGAAGTGAATCAGCTATATGTATACATATAGCCCCTCCTTCTTGGACCTCCCTCCCTCACCCCCATCCAACCCATCTAGAGCACCGAAGCTGACCTCCCTGCACCATACAGAAGGTTCCTACTAGCTATCTGTTTTACACATGGTAGTGTATATATGTCAGTCCCAATCTCCCAATTCATCCCACCCCCCTCTTCGCCCCCTCTCCCCCAACCCCCGGTGTTCACCGGTCCTTTCTCTACGTCTGCGTCTCTATTCCTGCCCTACAAATAAGGGACCATTTTGTTGAGGTGAGATGCTGTTTACGTGCTCTGTAATTTCTAAATATCTGATTCTCGTCTTTACCTATAGTAGGAAACCTCAAGTAATAAGATCATCCTTTAACATCAGAAATAATCTCTTGATCAGAACCTTGTTACAAAAAATAAAGTATTATATAATAATGAAACTTCTACACTCTAGCCTGAATATATAAAAATTATCATATAGGTAAATTAAATGTAATTTTTATATATGCAAACTCATGGAACTATGAACATACAGTATTAATTAGCAGTCCTTTCTTAGGAGCTGAAATAAAAGACAATTCAAATGATTGCAATAAAAGTTGTTTTTGCCATTATTATCATTATTATATCCTGCTTCTATGAAGTCATCTCATGTGCTTGCATGTATCTCACACTGCTCCCACAAGAATGGCTGCAACATTTTTTCATATAAATGTTTAAAGTTTGTATTTTAAATCCAGAGTTCATACTTTTTCTTAAAAAGTTTTAGTAACTTTAATAACTTCTGTTAAAAGACATCCAGCTGTTTATCCTAGGAAGGGAAGAAAGTGCTTGTTTATTTGCACAGTGCTTCATATCTAAGCCCTATTTCCTCATTGGGAGACTCTATGGTCTGAGGCATGGTGCAGTATTTTGTGTGAGATAGACTTAACTGGAAATTCAGTCATGTGTATTAACCACCAGAGATTTTAGTATTTAAAAAAAAAAATCTCCCATTGCTACCTGAGTTTTATTAACCATTATATATCTGTTTCATGACATCACTGTACAGACATTTTAACACATGAAAAACTTGAAAATTCTTCTAAAATTTGAAATCCAAATTATTTTTCTAACTGCACAGTGTGGTTATATATGGCTATTAGATTATAAAAATTTATTTTCTTAGACTATTTCATCTTCATGTTCTTTAAGCTAGTCAAAGAAATAATTTTTTCTACATTTCTAGGAGACTATAACTCAAAAAACTTCTTAAAACTTCAGAGAATACATTAGTCAACGATTCCTTAAGGCATAAAATAAATTTAATGTATCCACTCAAATAACTCTTCTTGTAATATCTGATATATTATTAAGTGTTTAGATGTATATAAATCATCATCTCTCAGACATTCCCACCTATTTCTTGCCCTTCTCTTGAAAACTGTTTTCACAACATCTGCTTAAGTCTTCCATGAAATATGGCCAACAGGAATTCCTGCTGATAGCCTGAGGGACAAAAGAAGGGGAGAGCCAGGTATTTTTGTCTTTTATATGTGTATATCTCTGGCCTATTCCAATAGTGGCTGCTTTTCCTCCATGCTGTCTGTTCTTTACAAGACAATTCCTCCTTCCATAACCCCAGATCCCCATTGCCTTTGAAAGAATGTTACATTCTATAATATGACCTCACTTTGTAGGCCATATTTGTATTAATATTCTATTAATATTGCCTCCTCCAATTCCAAAAAGTGATATGTTACTCTAGATAATGTTTGAGCTGCTTCAGCACTCTGACTCTTCATCTCTTTTATAACATGTATGATAAGTTCCTTACATTATATTACTTGTCATTAAAATACCCAGAACATTTCCAGAAAATGTTTCAGAAAACAGATCCTCGTAATGTCTTGTTGGGATTATGTGGTTAACCAGCTTGAGGGATTTCTTTATTAGAATTACTTGCATTGAAAAAAAAAAAAACAGAATCAGTTTAATGTAGTAATAGTGTAATTACATAATTTATAACTTACTGTGATTGTATAGTGTGTGCCATTTTGCTGATCCGAAACCCCATTTTTCAGTCTGCTTTTCCCAGCATGGATCTGGGAGGAGTTAGGCAAAAGAGAAACATGGTATTTGGAAGATGAAAGTAAAGCAGTCACCATGGATAGACATGGTGAGATAAAACCCAGAGGAGCTGGATGGTTCCATATGTGTCTTTCATAACTTGCCAGCTTCATATCTATGTCCGCTTCTATATTCTAGACCTGCTGACTGATAGTAACCTAGGCACACCACCAAAAGAGGAGGCGAAAAGGCTCACAGATTAACTCAACCACTTCCATTTGCAGTCCCACTGTGGTAGCTGAGCAAGTCTTGCTACAGATTTGCCTCCAGGCTCCAGCTTGTTCATCTATACTATTGCTTTAGAAAGCCTGGATAGTAATTTTTTCTAAACCTCCCTACCACCAACTTCTCTTTCCAGATTTTATTTTTATAGTTCTTCCCATAATTATATAAAATCTAATTGTATAAGCTCTAATTCCTCTAATGCATACCCTTGTAAAATAATGATCATAGTCTATTTCTGGGATTGAGCCCTGATAGAATTAGTTGTGGTTAGTTGTATGAGCTGGTTGAAGGAAAGATTAGGAACGTCAAGCAAACACTGAACTAAATTTGAAGAGTAATAACAGAGATTTCCAGGGCTATGACAAGTGATGTGATATCTGCTTTTGATGTTTCCAGAGAACTTGAAGAAAAAAATGATAATGGAGAAATAATCATTCCAAAAAACAAACAAACAAACAAAACCCCCTCAGATTTGTATACAAATGCAAATCTCAAGGCAGACTTAAAAATTAGAGTTACATTAAGTAATTAATTGGGAATTAGTAGGCACCTCAAATTTGAGTTGCAAGTATTGTACCCCTAATCCTTTGAAACTCCATTTGTCAGAGGAAATATTCCTCTTCACTTATGTCAAAAAACTACCCTCAGCTTGATCATACATATTGTAGTGGTCACACCTGAGACTTGTCTTGCAAGAGATGCCTATTTTCCTCAAGTCCTGTTTCATCTTCTCTTTGCCCCTATACCCATGACTAGAAAAGTATCCTTGTGAAGAATATCGAGGTCTATTTTAAGATGAGAAAGCTTATACATCAAATAATTGCATTATCAAGCTACCTTTCAATATGAGAAACCTGTATAATATATATGGGAATGGAATCTAAGTTTGTTAGCCCAAGGATGAAATACAACACCAGAACATATAGAATTTATAATACTGTATTTTTTTTTTGCTTTATTTATTTATTTTTGGCTGCATTGGGTCTTTGTTGCTGCCCGCGATTTCTCTAGTTGCAGCAAGTGGAGGCTACTCTTCATTGCACAGGCTTCTCATTGCGGTGGCTTTTCTTGTGGAGCACGGGCTCTAGGTGCGCAAGCTTCAGTAGTTGTGGCAGAGGGGCTCAGTAGTTGTGGCTCACGGGCTTAGTAGTTGTGGCTGGCGGGCTCTAGAGCACAGGCTCAGTAGTGGCACACAGGCTTAGTTGCTCCGCGGCATGTGGGATCTTCCCGGACCAGGGCTCGAACCCGTGTGCCCTGCATTGGCAGGTGGATTCTTAACCACTGTGCCACCAGGGAAGCTCTATAATATTGTATTTTCCCAAGATCCTAGATTGAATATGCTTCATTTACGTATTTAATTGACTGTAAATTAGTAAGATTGGTCTCTGGTAAATATCATGGGAAGTCAATATGACAGAATTGCCATAATGTAAAGGAGAGTGTAGAAAAAAATGTGATGTGAAGAGTGGAGACCAGGGATGGTCGTCAGAGATGCCACCATTAAAATGGGCCCCTGATATCACTGGGAGAGATGAGATTTCAGATTGACATACCCAAGAAGGTAAAGGTTGGATGGGTAATTACTGCCCATTACTGTAATGGGCAGGAGAGGCAGAAGGATTCTCAGTGTACTCTGACCCATGGGAACTGTGGTGGTTGGAAACTGAATATAAAATCCTTAAGAGCAAAATGCTATTTAATCTAATTTAACTAGTTTCCTAACCAAAATTTTTTATAGTAACATTAAAATGCTTGTGTTATTCCATATGCAGTGACTTTGCTGAAACAAATTAATATGCATCATGGGATGCAATATGAAGACGATAAATGTGCTGCTTCCTCTTCAAGGAAGATCAGAAGGACTTTGCTTTTATTTGACAGGGACAGCAATACCTTCATTGTCTTCCCAAAGACTATGTTGACTCTCCTATTTAATATAACATAATTCACTGGAAGGGTGATTGCCTAAATGTCACTAAAAATAGCAAATTGATGATTGTATGGTGATATAGGAAGCAGAACTAGTAAATTATATTTCTCTCAAAGTAGCTGGACCTGTTCTTGTTTTTGAAGCTAAGAATACTTATTGTAACAATGATCCTGTTATTAGTTTCACAGGAAGGCTACTTCCAAAGCACATAATTAAACAGGCAGAAATGATATCATAGCAATCACATTTTTTTTCAATTTTCTCCTATAGCAAGTGCAGATATACACACACATCTCCCAAACACTTTCTATTTAAACTGCCTTTGGTCCCTGAGATTTCTTTTAACATTGCAGATATGAATGACTTCCAAAACATTTTTTTAGGATACATGATAATAGCATTTCATTAAACACATTAAAGGGCATGAACTGGGGGTTAAAGTAAAATAAATGGTGCTGATATCTGATCAGGTGAAATACCCTCATAAAATAAGTTTAGGAAAAGATATCTCTTATATAGTTCATTACTATCCACCTACTAACAGGCAGATAGAACAAAGTGACAGGAGCTTAGAAGAGGGGTTTCCTGGGATCATTTAGAGAAGCCAGAGTAGAATATCTTTGGAGAGCTTTATTGGAAGTACATATACTAGAACTAGTCAAAGGATTATCAAGCAACAACCAAGAGGTTGTAATATTAGAAATATGTAATAGTTCTATTATTTTGCTCTGAAATTAACGGAGACAGAGGAAATATCACAATATAAAATAAAGTTATTAAAAGCACATATATACTAAGGATAAACTTTTTACTTACTCTAGCATTATGTCATATGGACTTTTAGCTACTGTAGTGGGAGGAATGGTAGAGTCTCAAAAGATATGCATACCTGGAACATGTAAATGTGATCTTACATGGAAACTTTACAGGTGTAATTCAAGACCTTGAGATGAAATCGTCCTGGATTGGGGCTGACCCATGGTTTTCTTTCAAGGATTAATTTTGACAGCATTCATAAATGTTTGACTTCTGTTCTACTTCATACTAGTTGCTCTGTAAATGTGTGTTCGTTTCTTCTCCTCTATAGAGACTACCTCCTTTTTAGTAATTTAATAATGTTACAGATACTTTAACCAAGCTATACAGCCATGTAGGGATACAAGTGTAACTAAATCTGGAAAAAACTCTGTTCAGAACTTCCTCAATCAATAAGACTTTCAAGGTCAGTACATGTAACACAGAACCTCATGAACAGCAGACCTCTTTGAACAGTTAATTAATGACCATGCCTGCTTCTCTACTTATCTCTTGTACAAGCCTTCCAAGTGATAGGCAACAAGATTGTGGAACTAAAGTGTCTGTGAGCTGTGGATTTAAATGATGTGAAATAAAGTATAGTTAAAAACAGAGAGGCTGAAATATATTGATAGCTTGGATAGTATGTAATAATGATATAAGTAGAGAGATAGTACTATATCAATTAGTTAAGTGAATTTAATTGTTTTAGACCTATTTCTAGGAGTGGAGATAGATGGGAAACCAGAATGTTTAACATCTTTATTTTAGCCAATCGAACTTTGTAATTGAAAAAGATGAAACTCCTGCCTCAGTACCATTCTAGTAGCAGTGTGATCCTTCTTGCTCCTTTTTATACTGCTTATGTATTTGTCTTAGAGATCTTATAGTAAACTTTTATGAGAATGTGAAGCATATTATGAGATGCTTGAGAGTATGAGTAATTTCTTACTCAGCTTGGTGTCTGTAGCAGGCCATACAGATCTGATACCTATAGCAGGATGCAATCAACTTGTGCTCTATGACTGGATGCAGGTGGAAAGAATAGAAAAATAATGAAAATGATGACCAGGAAATATATCTCTCTCTGAAGCAAAGAAGACAGCTACTTTTTATATCATAATGTTAAATGTTTGTTGCAGATATAATGTTTATATAAGTTGTTAGGAAAGGAGATAATTACTTGATTGAGGAATGCACATAAGAGCATGCATATTCTCATCACTTAGACTTTATGGTTTTACATGCACATATAGATATGATTTAACCATGTTCTATTGTTTAATCAAATACTTTATGTCATTGCTCATTTTTTTGTTAGCTAGGACTGTAAGTTTTTATGTCAGATATGTTAAAAGCTAAATTATGTTCATACATAAGCCATCATAATTTCTTTTACCTACTTCATACACATATACACATACACACACACAAATTTGAAGCTGTATATTAGATACATGAAGTTCAGAATTTTATATCTTCTCTTTTATAATTATATGCTACTTTTACTCTTCCTATTTATATGTTTTGCCTGAGATTCAATTTTCTTTTACATTAAATATTGCTTAACCATGTTTAATTGATGAATATTTTGTTTATTTTATATTTTACATGTTTTTCATAGTATTATTAAATTTTTTGATGCACAATTGCTCTAGGTGCTGTAGATGTAGCATGTAGATACATTTTTATTTCCTCATTTTGTTCTTTTTACCATGCTTTTACAGTTTTTCTTTTAAAAATTAAGCACAAGGCAGATCGTGCTTTTTAAGCAGTCTTTTGGTTTTTAAAATTGTTATATAGTAAATTACATTATACACTGTGATAAAGACAAAATATGGAAATTTCAAAGAATTAGACCAAACCCTCTGTATCCAGGAAATCAAATGGACCAGTTCCTTAGAAACCCACACAGTGTGCCTTTCATATACACATCACACTTCCATCCTCCAAAAGCTAACCACTAATATAGATTTTTATTTAAAAAATTTGTTTTATTTAATGTGTTACCACATATATATCTCTATATTAATTTTTTTAGTTTTATCTGTGTTTGAACATTATACAATGGCCAAATATTCTATGATTTTTCCTGTAGTTTGTTCTTGTTAAGTTTTCTTGTATTTAAAAGATATTTTCACATATATTTATAAGATTTTGTATGATTCTCTTCATGATGTCTTTCTCCCTCCCCCCAGATTTATTAAGGTATAATTGACAGATAAATATTATATATACTTAAGATATAGCACTTGATGTGTATTACATACGTCTTCTTACCTATGTGCTTAAAGGAGCTTCTGACTAGAAGTGACATTTCATTGGCAAAAAAAAAAAAATCATATAAATTTAAAGGAATGGGGACAAACATTCTTACCATGTGACTAGGAAAATCTTATTATAGATTAAATATAACTTATGAAATTATTCCATTGGGCTTGACTTTTTCATACCATGTGTTGTTGTTAAGCTCAAATTTAGATGAAAGTGCTTAACAGATAACTAAAAATAAAATATTTATAACCTTCCCTGCTTATATCAAAGGCTTGTATACTAAGAAAAGTTTCTGGACCAAGGAAGTCTAAATCTATAAATAATTAAAAAGACATAAAATTTTTATATTAAAATGTTTGCATAGTATGAAATGTAAAGTGTGAAGTAATTGATGAAAAATAAGACAATGAATATTTTAAGTTATATCCAAACAAAATTTTACTGCTTCTTCAGATGACAAGAAAATGATAAAATAGCTCAACACTAGAAATGAATAATTTGAAACATATCACAAAACTTTGAGAAGCATTTAGCTTTTTTTTTTGCTTCCAACTGCCTCTTGACCTTTTTTAAAAATTTTGTTTTATTTATTTATTTTATACAGCAGGTTCTTATTAGTTACCTATCTTATACATATTAGTGTATATATGTCAACCCCAATCTCCCAATTCATCCCACACACACCCTAGCATTTAGCTTTAATGATTAAAAAACTCAATATCCTTTTTTTTTTTTAGGTTTTATGTGTGGAAGGAAAAATATGATTTAGAATAAACACTTGGATTCTAAACCCTACATTAACCCAGTCTCTAAAAGAAATGAATAGTTTGTCCTTGTTATTAATAATTTAGAGTGTGACCTTTTACTACTCATTAGAAAGGCATTTGATTTTAAATGACTGTTCTCATATTTTTAATCAGGCAAATTCAAGTCAAAGGATTATTGGGTAAGAATAATGTTTGACATGGAAACTTTTCTGAATTCAAAAAAATATTTGACTTAAAAATCTCTTAATGGATAGACAAGGATAAATGAATCAGAGGTGTCCTTGAGGTGTATCAGTTTTTCTCCCTCCTTGGCTATTAATTGCCAGCCCCAAATTAGTATGTGGAGATGGCTCTGCAGACAGCTGGCCAGTAAAAGAGATGATGGGCTCCAGCTGTGCTGAGAGGAAAGGGAATTAAAGGATAGTAAATGGAAATTCACTCATTCCTGTGTCAAAGTATTTTAAAACCAGGGGTATTAAGATCTATTCTCATATGCATCAGTGACAAGGGTGAACCTACGTATTGGGCATCAGTCAAGAGAATTCAGAGGTACTGCATGTGCACACACGAATAGCAGAAATTCATAAAGCTTAACAAAACATAAATCTAATCAGTGTAATCATATTTGGAACCTACGAATTACTGTCTTAACCTACTGTCTTAATCTACTCTTAACAAGATGCCATAAACTGGGTGGCTTATAAACAACAGAACTGTATTTCTTATAATTCTGGGGGCTAACAAGTCTAGGATCAAGATGCTGGGAGATTCTGATGAGGGCTCTCTTCCTCATTCACAGACTACTGTCTTTTCACTGTGTCCTCAAATGGCAGAAGGAGCAACAGATCTATCTAGGTTCTCTTCTTACTAGGGTGTCAATCCCATCCATGAGGGCTCAACCCTCATGACCTAATCCACTCTCAAAAGCCCTACCTTCAAACACCATCTCACTGGGGATTAGTTTTCAACATAGGAAACTTGGGGAGACACAAGCATTCAGTCTATAGCAATTCTCATACATAAAATGGACAGAAAAAAAATTTGAAATATGTTTGATGTGAGAGACCATCAAGAACAAAACTGTCTTGTTCTATTGAACAAAGAAACTAATATAATTCTTACTCTCAAAAATATAGAGGACTTATTCATATCTTCTATAAAGAGTCATCTGGGAGAATATTTTGGGGCCTTTCTATTGTATAAAAGATGTAATATTATTATTATTAGAGACATTTCAATGACTTTCAGATCTTTGAAGTATGAAATCTAATCCCCTTATGATAACACACAAGGCCCTCATACCTTTGTTCTTACATAGTGACCACTTGGGCCCCATCTCTTGTCAAGGCACATGTGGTAGATTGTTCCTAACAATAATTGCCTCTAATGATTCATGCTTCCATGTTCTTTTCTGTATAGATTCTGGCTTTACAACATTAGCAACATGACACCAGCAAAGGTAGTAAAGTTCTTGTGTATCAGGACTTGTTCTTGTTCCTGGGGATTCTTTTGTTTCCATGTGCCAAATCCCGGGCTAGCCTCCTAGAGAATAAAGGAGAATGAATAGAGGGGTCTCATTGTAACCGGCCAACCCAGACCATAGGCAAACACCTAAGGGAGCCTAGCTGTTATCATCTGGAGCAGAGGTAAATGAATCCAGTTGAAGACATTACAATTTGAACCACAGTATTGTGAACAAAAAAAAAAAAAGATTTTTTTTAAAGTAACAAATCTGGGGTGATTTGTTACATAACATTAGGTTATCAAACATTATAAACATAGTGAAGCTCATTTCATAAGCTATTTTATTCCCTCAGATAGATTTTGTTTTTTCTTATTATCTCTTAGTCATCTTTCAAAACCCAACCTTAGCATTATAGCTTCAAAAAGATTTTCTAATTAGGTCTAATTTCAGTCTTCCATCCTCCCACAGAATACTCAATATATAGTTATCTAATAGCTTCTTATATTATTTATATACATTAATGTGTGGTAAGGATGGTGAAAATAATTGCTATAAACTATAATGTTAAACTTATGAAGATCTCATGTTTTAGGAACATTGGAATGAAAAGAGCCAAAAAATTGGAATTCTAACACTTATTGTATCCTAATCAATGGTATGAGCTGAATGAACAACCAGATATTTGCATAATTTTTTATGTGTGCTCTTTGTTATTGAGACCCCTGTAATCTAACACTTTTACTTTACCCCACAGAGTGCTGTTTGGTGATCCAATATGAAACTAATTTTCCTGGCATCTTGTTAATATGAAATCATCAGTATATAAGGCCAAATCTAATTATGGTAGATCCTAGGATGTTTTTGAGAGTTGGAAAATTCCAGAATTCACAGAATTTAATTGATTATGCTGTAAGCAGTTTAGGTTTATTAGGCAAATTAGGTTTATTTAAAACAAAACTCTGAAAAGATAAATGAAGGAGAAAATAATGAGAAGGTAAGAGAAGAAAACCTGCTAGGTCTGCTGTGGTCTTAGAGAAATGATTTTTTACGGCTCACATAAGGTTTTCTATTGTGAAGGATTTTGAGACCAGCATGCCTTACTCCATGTGGCCTGCTGATGTCATTAAAATAACCTAGTCTTCCAAGTTTCTACATGAGAATTGTTTTATTGTTTCACCATTTGTTGTGTCTCTCCTTGTAAGTTCTCTGTTTACATTTTTCTTTTTTTCATTAGAGAATATAATGCTAAGAGAACAGAGGTTATCATTCTTGTAAACTTTGCACCTCACCATGTGATGCTGACCACTGAATCTAAGTGAAGTGGGTGAGGACCACGTTCGGTTCTTTCTATTATTTCTGGCAGAGCCTTCTAAAGCAGCTTCCCTGTAGAATGCCAGTTCTTTTTTTTTTTCCTTTTCTACATTTACTTTAGCAAAGAAGAAGATGATTATGTATATACACATCTATTGCTGCCTATTAGAAGAACCAGATTCCTCTGCCAAAGGAAACATTTCATAGATTCTTAAAACTGGTGAGGCAGACACAGATCTGCTCTCTCTTATCAACCTCCTAAACTCTAGTTCACTTCCACCTCGGTAAGAAGTGCTTTACCGTAAGATGGTATTCTTCTAAATGTCTCTAGTTAATCTGTGCTTAAAATAGAAGGACGTTAAATAAAATAACATATTATTTATCGTCAAGCACCTGTAGGAGTTTGACAGAAAATAATAATGCCACCCTGTAGCCTCGCACAGCCCATTGCTGACTTAGAGTGACTGGAGTTAACTCACCCACACTAAGTGATAATTTGCACGCATTTGCTCTGAAAACAAACTGCCTACTTTAGAAGAGATAAAAATAAATGCATGCATATTTATGTGTGTATATATGTGTGTCTATGATGTTTCATCATGATGATTATTATATAACAGAATCATCATGCCAGTTTCAAATTCAATTTTCATTATTAATTCTATATACAAGAAGCAATAGTAAAGTTCAAAGTCTATTTTTCTAAGGTGATTTAACAATTTTTATTGGTGATTACTGTAAAACTGCAGCCTTGAGTTTTGTTTTCTGTTTTTTGGAGGTTTGGTCTTGGAGAAACCCCATCAATAGATTAGTGGGTTAATTTACCTAAATAGTCACATAAGTGGGAAGCAGTAAGTAAGGCTATTATGGGGAATAAGTACTCCTCTTAATGCAGGAATTAAGTCATTCAAAAAGATAAAGCAAAGCAACACCCTTCTTCCAAAGTGTTTGAGAGATCTTAGGGGAATCAGTAGGAAATTTGCATTGATATACTGAGAGAAATAAAAAGTGCAATATTAAGAACACCTACTCTGCCCCTTAGAATTTGTATGGAGATAGTGGGAGGGAGAGAGAGAGAGGTGGAGCCATGCCAGATTGTATGCAATAACAGTGGAGAGCACAGTGCTTCATGATGTCTGCACCGCCGTGCTAAGCCCAACAGGTGAGGAATTAGAAACTTAGGTTGAAAGATTTGAGCACTTTGCTCTATCGTGAGATGGTTTTAAACAGTGAGCATGGAGGGGTAACCCAGAATGTCCATTCTCCAGAGTGATATTCCCTTCTAGCTCCCTTCATGTAACATGCTCCTGAGTGGCGCTAGGTGTAAACATTAGTATTTAGCAGTGGGGTTTGATGAGTCCTGTCTGACCCTCATATCAGAGTGGTTCATCTTCTCATCTTGAGGATGATTTTTGCCACTTGCTGCTATATTATTTTTATTTATTTATTTTTTAGGCCACAGCAATTGGCATGAAGGATCTTAGTTCCCCAACCAGTGATTGAACCTGGGCCCCCTGCATTGGGAGCGCTGAGTCTTAACCACTGGAATGTCAGGGAAGCCACTTACTGCTATAGAGAAAATCACATGAAGAAGACTTAGAAGAGTTCCTTAGCATCACCAGGCTTTCAGGGTTATTGGACTCTCATACACACATACAGAGAGAGTGGGTGTATGTACACTTGATATGGAAATAAATTCTAGTCCCTGTCTTAGATTGGGCTGCTATAACAAAATACCATAAACAGGGTGACTTAAACATCACACATTTATTTCTCACAGTTCTATAGCCTAAGGGGTTTCTATTGACACTTTATAATGGACTGGGCCCCGGTTTCCTGCTTTCTCACACATCTAGGATTTTTATTGTGTAGAGGAAATTAGGGATGATACATTGTTAGGAATCTAAGTTTTCTTGTTTGTTGGATGTGTCTATAGTAAGCCTTCTATTACAGCAGTGTTTTTCAGCCTTGAGAAAATCTTCCAGACCAATGACATTTTGGTCTGGAAGATTCTTCATTTTAGGGGCTGTCCTATTCATTGCAGAATGTTTAACAGCATCTCAGGCCTCTACACACTACATGCCAATAGCATCCTCCAAGTTGTGACAACCGCAAAATGTGTCCAGACTTTTCCAAATGTCTCCTGGGGGACATAATTTCCCTCCAGGGGCTAGCTTAGCCTTCCTCCTAAAGTATGGTATTTCTTGGGTCTCAGTTGAGTGCCTGGTGTGTTCTGTGAGGTCATTCCACTCTTGCTGGTCAGAATTCTAATTTCTCCCAGCTGTATTCATGCTCCTGAATCTCCGTTCATTCACAGGCCACTGGTAACAGTTTTCAGGCAGGACTCATAGGACTGTGCATATTCAACAAAAGACAGGAGGAGATCCTGGTGCAGATTTCCTGAGCTCTTTCTTTGTGAAGTTTCCTTTCCACAGGACCCTGTCCTGAAAATTCCAGCTGCTTCATTAGCTCTGAACTCCTAACTCTGTTTTTTGACTAAGCTATACTACAGCTCTCTAATCCTCTAAATAGGCTGTATTTACTTGCTCTCTATTTGGAAATTGACCCAGGCAGAAATCTGGAACTTCCCTCATGCATTTTCCTTTTCTCAAGAATCATATTCCTGTGCTGTAGGTCGTGCAGTGTTTGAACCTGGCCACTGTGTTCTCAGGTTTTATAGTTGTTCGTAGCCGAAGGGTAAGTCTGAGACACACTACTTCATCATGGTGGGAAACAGAACTATATGTAAATTTTAAATAATGCATGCATTTTTAATAGAAACCAGGAAAATATTACATAACTGCATTTTCACTCTTATCTATTCTGCCATCCACTTTCTCCAGCCAAATTCCATACCCTTACAATCCAAATAGTGTCAATGAAAACCAAAACCTTATTTAAAATATTTTTCCAGATTAGTTTTTATTCAACTAACTAAACATTTCTTAAAAATAGCAAACCAGTATTTATAAGCAGCACATGACTCTATAGTTAACAGCGTTCTTGTACATGTATTACTCTATTGGATTTTCATAGTCATGTCAGCTATGACTCACATCACGAGTTAAATATAAGTATGTGATCATTGTTACAGTCACCTCATTCACCATAATTCATACTGTAAAGGAGGAAATCAAGACTTAAAATGGTAAGTTATTGGTTAAGTAGGAGCCTGTTCTTCTCATTGAATGTGTATGCAGCTCGTTATAGTAATCGTACATTGTAATCATCGTCTTTATACAATCTAAGGTGCCATAATAGTATATCCCTCTTAATCTACATCAGAGCAGAAGAGCTTAGTAAATATTTTGATTAATTGAAGACATGTGAAAGAAATTGAACAGCACTGTGGATTATTCCCACATCTCATTCCTACCTAGCCATCTTCCCCTTACTCTACGGCATCGTCTTCAATCCTAGAGTGGATAAAATATTATCAGCTGAAATAAGCTCAGAAAGATAGAGAAATATTAGAGGGATTTCTAGAGGTTATCTTTTTGCTTTTTTTTTTACACAAGAGTTAAATGAAAGGAGACCTCTTTAGAATACAATAGAATGGAGTTTCACTTCATTTTTAACAAGCCACGGTGACTATCTACAGTGGATGAAAGACGGGGGAATCACAATTTACGACTGCTTGCTCTTTGCAGACGGGGTACTAAATGTCTTCTATACGTTAATTCGCTTCACGCTAGGTCACAGAAGGCACTTTTACAAGAGACAAGTTTCGGCTGCTCTGTTTAATACATCTTTTCATTTATTTAATCGAAATTATCATATTGTGTAAATAAATGAGGGTTATCATGAAAATTAAATGTTATGTTGTAACTAATTCGTTTTGAAATAATTTAACAGTCATTGGATTTTACACTAATTGCTTTATGAGATTAATGAATTTACATAGTTATTTGAGTCTCGTTACTTGGTAGAGTATAGAAAAAAAAAAAAAGAAGCTAATAAACTGGTCCAAGAACTTCATTTGGCATGAAACAAATGGACAATAAACCTCTGGTTTAAAGCAGCAGCAACTTGGTATAGAAGAAGAACTGATCATAAAATCCATTTCTCCTGTTTCAGCACCTTGAGGAAGATCCAGACTGGAAAGAAATAAAGTTATGTATAGAAAGTACTTACCTATGTAAATGTAAATCATCAATATTAACTGCGGTGGAATGTTCTGTATCTATGGCATAAGATCCAGGCAGAGAAAACAAGTACATAGAACTTTAGGCAATTTACTCCAAGTTACAAATGCTGAAGGCCAGTGGTGGTAGCAGGAGGACAGTAGTTGAATTTAGGATACAATTTGAAGGTGCTACCATTTAAAGGTGTACAGACCACTCTGTCCAACCCAAGCACGTTTTACAAGGATTCAAGCACAGTGTAGTGAAACCACCTAAAGAATAATGTAGGGCGTGGTCCAGTCACATCGGGGAGGTGACCCCTAGACATGAAGAGGAAAGGAGAGGGGAGAGATGGTAAGCAAAACACTAAGAGCTCTGACAAGCGGGCCACTTAAGCTAAGCCTTGGCGTTCAATGGAAGAATATAGCCCATATGTGGTGAACTGACAAGGGGGAGCTGACAGAATAACCACTTCAAATTCACTGTCTAGTTCCTGCTCAGAAGCTCCTGTTGGCGCTCTCCAATGTGCTGATCCAAATAGACGCTAAAGAACAAGTGAGATGATTATTGGGCAGAGCTTTGGAAGGTAAAGGGGATGTTGGTGCTGAGAGAAGAGCACATGGAAAATGTATACGGATGATATTCGGCCACCTATGTATTAGCTTTCTGTTGCTTCTGGAACAAATTACCACAAACACAGGAGCTTAAAGCAATACATATTTATCCTAAAGTCCTGGAGGTCAGAAGTCTAAACAGTGTTCACTGGGCTAACATCAAGATGTCAGTATGGTTGCCTTCCTTCTGGAGGCTCCAAAGAAGAATCTGTTTCCTTGCCTTTTTCAGCTTCTGGAGGACACCACTATTTGTTGGCTTAAGGCTCCATCCTCCATGTTCAAGGCCAACATCATAGCATCTTCAAATCTCTCCCTCTGAATATGACCTCTGCTTCCAGCATCACAGCACCTTCCCTGACACTAATTCTCCTATGTCCCTCTTTCCCTTGTAAGAACTCTTGTGGTTTCATTCGACCCACCTGGATAATCCAAGATGAACTTGCCATCTCAAAATCCTTACATTAATCACATCTGCAAAGTACTCTTGACATTTAAGGCAGCATATTGACAGGTTCTAGGAGTTAGGCTTTAGGGGGAAATTTTTCTGCTTATCAAAGAAGTAGACACATTCTTCTATAATAGGGAACAAAGGAATAGTGCACTCTGGAGTAAAAGAAATCTGTAACCTAATTCTTATCCTAAGATATATTTGCTTTACAATTTGGTAACACATTATTTTACTTTATAAATCTCTCTCATTATCATTGTTATTGTTATTATCCTTGCTTATGACTAAATATATAATAGCAGTAATAATATTACTATATATTTAGTCACAAGCAAGGATCATAATAGTAACAATAATGATAGTTATAATGATGATCAGAAAATAATAATAATTTGTGTCAGGTTACATAAAATCTTCAAATATATTCTTGTGTAGGTAGAGTACATACATACCCGAATTGTGTATGCAATACACATATAACCTTCGACAATGCATGCATTCTTTACCCACGTATGTGCTTTTCTTGTATAAATCTAACATAAATTATGCACTGAGTATTAATATAATCATGAACACCACTCTTGTTATTTCTTCTGCTTATACATAGTAGTTTACTAATATATGCACACATTAGACTTCTGTAATTTTACTTAGAATACTTTAGACTCATATTATTACTGTGCTCTTAGTACACATGCAGTGTGTACAAGACTAGTGATATTAAGAGGAAATAAGTTTCTTACTGAGAAGTCATGTACATTGAAACTTCATTTTCAAAACCCTTAGTAGTTCTTGCCTCCTAGACATATATACATACATACACAACTTCCATTCTGTTGGGGAAAAATGAAAAATAAAAATTTCTTCCAAACCAGAAAAAGCTCTCAACAAATGTAGAAAAGAAAGAAACCATTTTTTTATTCTTGAATAAGCCTTAAGCTAGACTATTATGTGCATCACAGGCAATCTGTTAATGAAATTGCAAAGATAGAATGAAATCTCACCCCTGAATACAGCCAGGCAGATACAATCCATTACATGCACGTCCTCGAGATAAGTGATAACTTGTCCTCATATGAGATGACTTGACAACACCATTTGCTTTATATAGTTCATCTGAAATTCACCTGATAATGGGTGGCCATCTGTGTTAGTTAATTGCTTTTATCTACAAAAACAGAAAAAACTTCACCCGTCTTTATGACAAGCAGATAGTTCCAATGTGGGGATGCTCTCTATCTTCTTTAATGTTTACATTTCAAAGAGATGGCTCTGGCGTTGTAAAACTAATAAGAGGTTTGTTTAGTTTTTACAAAGTATTAAAGTATTGCTTACATATCAAAGAAACAGAAAAAAGGTTTACAAGTAGAAGTTTTCTCAAGGAAGTGCTTCAAGAAAAGGAAGAGAGGAAAAAGGTCTCTTTTTAGTGCCAGGAAATATTCAATCTTTGTTTTTGAAAATTTATGTTTATAATATTAATATAAAGTAATGAATTAACTTTTCTTAAAATACTTTGCTAGTCTAGTAGAGTTAGAAGTTAGATTCCACAATATACAGATCCTATAGTAGACATTACCCTGTCCTCACCAATATTTCCCACTACTTTTATTCCAGATGCCTAGGAGGACTGCATCTCTCCTCCATATTTAAGTGAGGCACAGTCATGACACCTGCTTTAGCCAATAAACTATAAGCAGAAGCCACTATGGGCCAGTTAGTGATTTAAAGAGTTTCCTTCCCCTGCTTCAGCAACAGCTGAGGTCCAGATGGTGGAGGTTTCTCTGTTTCCATCCCCAGTTGAACACTGCAAGGATTTCAGCCTCCAGCTGACATGGGATGGACATGGAATATGAGTCAAAAATGAACTTTGTTGTTTTAAGCCATTTAAATGTTGAGATACTTTATTAGAGTAAAATCTGCCTCATTCTGTCGGATACAGGATCATTTATGTTAATCTGTGTAGGAAATCACTTATCAGAACACCACGGAGTCTTTTGCTAGTTCCTTTGACCACATATTCATTTCCATCATTCTAATCAACAGCAGTGCCATCCATCACAAGGCAAAGATGAGGCAGAATCGATCTTTATTTTGCGCAGGTTACAACTGTGTATGTGTGTGTGTGTGTGCATGTGTGGCTTTCACCAACATTCTTTCTTAAACCACTATGATTCAGGATTTAACATCCTTGCAAGTGGCCATGTAGCCAAACCTAACTGTTGGAATTGGAATGGCCTCCATTAAGCTTTGAAACAGCCAAAGGCCTCATGCAAATATGTTTATATGTGTGTGTGTATTTGTGGATGAATGTACAGTATGTAGGATATAAGAGAGAGAGAAAGGAGACATCATAACTGTGCCAGAGTTTTGAGAAAGAAACAATAAACTGCTGAGCCTATTAGAATGGATTTGTGCTTTAAGAACAGGAAATCAACCAGTTGACTCAGATCTTCAGGACGCCAGTCACTTCACTAATGCTATAAAAATGTGATGAATAGAGTGTCCCAGCATCATAGAGAAGCTAAGTGTGAGGTGTAATTCGTTGGTCGTCTGTCGACAATAAAGATTCTGCTGTAAGACGGAGCTTGGTGACAGTAGGATTCTGAAATGAAAGGAAAAGTGGTTGCATTTACCACAGTGGTCCACAAGGCCAGAGTCAGCAAGGAGATGTTGCTGTTAGCTGTATAACTTAAGTATTTTCTTATATAACCAAAACAATCAAGAATGGGTGAGCAGAAAGTCAACAGTGGCTTAGAAAAATCACATCCTTTGCCTAGCTTTCAGAAACTGACCCTGTTCTCCAACCCAGATCTCATCAAAGGAGAAATCTCAAGAAAAATTTTAAAATATTTTGAATTAAATGAAAATGAAAACACAACTTGTTATGATGTGTGGAATGCAGCAAAACAGTGCTTAGAAGGAAATTTATCGCATTGAATTGCATATATTAGAAAAGAAGGAAGATCTAAAATCAATAATCTAAGTTTCCAACATAGGAACTAAAAAAGAAGGGCAAATTAATTTTAAAATAAGCGGAAGAAAATAAATAAGAATTTGAGCAGACATAAATGAAATTTAAAACAAGAAATCAACAGAAAATTAATGAAATCAAAAGCTGGTTCTTTGAGAAGAGTCATGGATGTAGAAAACAAATTTATGGTTACTGGGGGGGTGAGTGGAGGGAGGGATAAATGGGGAGATTGGGATTGACATATGTATACTACTATATGTAAAATAGATAACTAATAAGGACCTACTATATAGCACAGGGAACTGTACTCAGTACTCTGTAATGGCCTGTATGGGAAAAGAATCTAAAAAAGAGTAGATATACGTGTATTTATATCTGTGTCACTGTGCTGTACACCTGAAAATAGCACAATATTGTAAGTCAACTATACCCCAATAAATATTTTAAAAAAGAAAAGAAATTCTGACACATGCTACAACATGGATGATCCTTGAGGACATGACACCAGTGAAATAAGCCGGACACTAATTGAAAAATATCGTATGATTCCACTTACATGAAGTTCCTAGAATAATAAAATACATAGAGGCAGAAAGCAGAACTGAGGTCTAAGGCCTGGGGGTAGGCAATACTTATTGTTTAATGTGTACAGAGTTTCAGTTTGTGATGATGAAGAGAATTCTGGAGATGGAAAGGAGTAATGATTATACAACAATGTGAATATACTTAATTCCACTTACCTGTGCACTTAAAATGGTAAATCTTATGTATATTTTACCACAATTTTTAAAATGAGCAATTTAAGCATATAACTTAGAGACATAGAGGCAAATACTAAAAGAAATAGCATTAAGAGTTGGAAGTGTTTTCCTCTGAGGATGGGAAATAGTGGGGGAAGGGATGCTGTTTTTCAAACAAGTTTTGTAAAACTAACTTTAAACTATGTGCATGTAAAATTTTGATAATACTGTAATCAAAAATCATAAATTTGAAATAATTTTTTAAAAGCTAGCTCTTTGAAAAGATCAATCAAATCTAAGTACCTGTAGCCAGGCTAAGAAAAAAGAGAAGACACAAATTACTAATATAAAAAAAAATGAAAAAAAGCACAGCACAACAAATTTTATGGACATTAAAAGGATAATTAAAGAATACAATGAACAGCTCTATGCCCACTGATTTGATAACCTAGATGAAATGCACCAATTCCTAGAAAGAGACGATTTGAAAAAATTAACACAGGAAGATATATACAGTCTAAATAAGCCAATACCTATTAAAGAAATTAATCAAAACAGAAAGAACTAGGCACAGTTGAATTTATCGGTGAATTCTCCAAAAATATTTTTTCATTTTAGTCTCATTTTTATTTTTTAACATCTTTATTGGAGTATAATTGCTTTACAATGGTTTGTCAGTTTCTGCTGTATAGCAAAGTGAATCAGCTATACACATACATATATCCCCATTCCTCCTCCCTCTTGCGTCTCCCTCCTACCATCCCTATCCCACCCCTCTAGGTGAACACAAAGCACCGAGCTGATCTCCCTGTGCTATGCGGCTGCTTCCCCTGTAGCTATCTCTTTTACATTTGGTAGTGTATATTATGTCCATGCCACTCTCTCACTTCGTCCCAGCTTATCCTTCCCCCTCCCCATGTCCTCAAGTCCATTGTATATGTCTGCATCTTTATTCCTGCCCTGCCCCTAGGTTCTTCAGAACCTTTTTTTTTTTTTTTTTAGATTTCATATATATATGTGTTAGAATATGGTATTTGTTCTTCTTTTTCTGACTTACTTCACTCTGCATGACAATCTCTAGGTCCATCCACCTCACCACAGATAACTCAATTTCATTTCTTTATATGGCTGAGTAATATTCCATTGTATATATGTGCCACATCTTCTTTATCCATTCATCTGTCAATGGACACTTAGATTGCTTCCATGTCCTGGCTATTGTAAATAAAGCTGCAATGAACATTGTGATACTTGACTCTTTTTGAATTTTGGTTTTCTCTGGGTATATGCCCAGTAGTGGGATTGTTGGGTCATATGGTAGTTCTATTTTTAGTTTTTTAAGGAACCTCCATATTGTTCTCTGTAGCGACTGTATCAATTACACTCTGACCAACAGTACAAGAGGGTTCTCTTTTCTCCACACCCTCTCCAACATTTATTGTTTGTAGATTTTTTGATGATGGACATTCTGACAGGTGTGAGGTAATACCTCATTGTAGTTTTGATTTGCATTTCTCTAATGATTAGTGATGTTGAGCATCCTTTCTTGTGTTTGTTGGCAATCTGTATATCTTTGGAGAAATGTCAATTTAGGTCTTCTGCCTGTATTTGGATTGGGTTGTTTGTTTTATTGATATTGAACTACATGAGCTGTTTGTATATTTTGGAGATTAATCCTTTGTCAGTTGCTTCATTTGCAAATATTTTCTCCCACTCTGAGCGTTGTCTTTTCGTTTTGTTTATGGTTTCCTTTGCTGTGCAAAAGCATTTAAGTTTCATTAGGTCCCATTTGTTTATTATTGTATTATTTCCATTTCCCTAGGAGGTGGGTGAAAAAGGCTCTTGCTGTGATTTATGTCATAGAGTGTTCTGCCTATGTTTCCTCTAAGAGTTTTATAGTGTCTGGCTTTACATTTATGCCTTTAATCCATTGTGAGTTTATTTTTGTGTATGGTGTCAGGGAGTGTTCTAATTTCATTCTTTTACATGTAGCTGTCCAGTTTTCCAGCACCACTTATTGAAGAGGCTGTCTTTTCTCCATTGTATATTCTTGCCTCCTTTATCAAAAATAAGGTGACCATACGTGCGTGGGTTTATCTCTGGGCTTTCTATCCTGTTCCATTGATCTCTATGTCTGTTTTTGTGCCAGTACCATACTGTCCTGATGATGGTAGCTTTGAAGTATAGTCTGAATTCAGGGAGCCTGATTCCTCCAGCTCCGTTTTTCTTTCTCAAGATTGCTTTGGCTTTTCGGGGTCTTTTATGTTTCCATACAAATTGTGAAATTTTGTGTTTTAGTTCTCTGAAAAATGCCTTTGGTAGTTTGATAGGGATTGCACCGATTCTGTAGATTACTTTGGGTAGCATAGTCATTTTCACAATTTTATTCTTCCAATCCAAGAACATGGTATATCTCTCCATCTGTTTTTATCATCTTTAATTTCTTTCATCAGTAGCTTTCTGCATACAGGTCTTTTGTGTCCTTAGGTAGGTTTATTCCTAGGTATTTTATTCTCTTTGTTGTAATGGTAAATGGGACTGTTTCTTTAATTTCTCTTTCAGATTTCTCATCATTAGTGTATAGGAATACACGAGATTTCTATGCATTAATTTTGTACCCTGCCACTTTATACCAAATTCAATGATTAGCTCTAGTAGTTTTCTGGTAGCATCTTTACAATTCTCTATGTATAGTGTCATGTCATCTGCAAAAAGTGACAATTTACTTCTTCTTTCCCAATTTGGATTTCTTTTATTTTGTTTTCTTCTCTGATTGCTGTGGCTAAAACTTACAAAACTATGTTGAATAATAGTAGTGAGAGTTGTCAAACTTGTCTTGTTCCTGATCTTAGTGGAAATGGTTTCAGTTTTTCACCATTGAGAATAACGTGCACTGTGGGTTTGTCATATATGGCCTTTATTATGTTGAGGTAAGTTCCCTCGATGCCTACTTATTGGAGGGTTTTTATCATAAATGCGTGTTGAATTTTGTCGAAAGTTTTTTCTGCATCTATTGAGATGATCATATGGTTTTTCTCCTTCAATTTGTTAATACAGTTTATCACATTGATTGATTTGTGTATATTGAAGAATCCTTGCATTAATGGGATAAACCACACTTGATCATGGTGTATGATCCTTTTAACGTGCTGTTGGATTGTTTGCTAGTATTTTGTTGAGGATTTTTGCGTCTATGTTCATCAGTGATATTGGCCTGTAGTTTTCTTTTTTTGTGACATCTTTGTCTGGTTTTGGCATCAGGGTGATGGTTGCCTCTTAGAATGAGTTTGAGAGTGTTCCTCCCTCTGCTACACTTTGGAAGAGTTTGAGAAGGATAGGTGTTATCTGTTCTCTAAATGTTTGATAGAATTCGCCTGTGAAACCATCTGGTCCCAGGCTTTGTTTGTTGGAAGATTTTTAATCACAGTTTCAATTTCAGTGTTTGTGATCTGTCTGTTTATATTTTCTATTTCTTCCTGGTTCAGTCTCAGAAGTTGTGCATTTCTAAGAATTTGTCCATTTCTTCCAGGTTGTCCATTTTATTGGCATATAGTTGCTTATAGTAATCTCTCATGGTCCTTTGTATTTCTGCAGTGTCAGTTGTTACTTCTTTTTCATTTCTAATTCTATTGATTTGAGTCTTTTCCCTCTTTTCCTTGATGAGTCTGGATAATGGTTTATCAATTTTGTTTACCTTCTCAACGAACCAGCTTTTAGTTTTATTGATCTTTGCTATTGTTTCCTTCATTTCTTTTTCATTTATTTCTTATCTGATCTTTATGATTATTTTCCTTCTGCTAACTTTGGGGGTTTTTTGTTCTTCTTTCTCTAATTGCTTTAGGTGTAAGATTAGGTTATTTATTTGAGATGATTCTTGTTTCTTGAGGTAGGATTTTATTGCTATAAACTTCCCTGTTAGAAGTGCTTTTGCTGCATCCCATAGGTTTTGCGTCATGGTGTTTTCATTGTCATTTGCTTTTGTGAGTAACTGTAGACTTGGGGTTTGCTTTCTCCATCTAATTTGTTTCTGGTTTTATGTTTATGTTAGTTTAGATAATAAGCTCTAAATACTAAACTAAGATAAACATAAAACCAGAAACAAATTAGATGGAGAAAGCAAACCCCAAGTCCCCAGTTGCTCCCAAAGTCCACCGCCTCAATTTTGGGATGATTCATTGTCTTCTCAGGTATTCCACAGAGGCAGGATACATCAGGTTGATTGTGGAGATTTAATCCACTGCTCCTGAGGCTGCTGGGAGAAATTTCCCTTTCTCTTTTTTGTTCGCACAGCTCCTGGGGTTCCACTTTGGATTTGGCCCCTGCCTCTGCAGGTAGGTTGCCTGAGGCCATCTGTTCACCGCCCAGACAGGAGGGGGTTAAAAGAGCAGCTGGTTTATGGGCTCTGGCTCACTCAGGGGAGGGAGGGGTACGGACTGTGGGGCGAGCTTGCGGCAGCAGAGATCATCATGACATTGCAACAGCCTGTGGTGCCATGTGTTCTCCTGGGAAAGTTGTCCCTCGATCATGGGACCCTGGCAGTAGCGGGCTGCACAGGCTCTCGGGAGGGGATGTGTGGATAGTGACCTGTGCTCGCACACAGGCTTCTTGGCGGCTGCAGCAGCAGCCTTAGAGTCTCATGCCCGTCTCTGGTGTCCACACTGATAGCCATGGCTGGCGCCCATCTCTGGGGCTTGTCTAGGTGGTGCTCTGAATTCCCTCTCCTCGCGTACTCCAAAACAATGGTCTCTTGCCTCTTAGGCAGATCCAGACTTTTCCCCAGACCCCTTCCTGGCTAGCTGTGGTGTGCTAGCCCCCTTCAGGCTGTGTTCACACAGCCAAGTCCAGTCCTCTCCCTGGGATCTGACCTTCGAAGCCTGCACCTCAGCTCCCAGCCCCCACCCGCCCTGGCGGGTGAGCAGAAAAGCCTCTCAGGCTGGTGAGTGCTGGTCAGCACCGATCCTCTGTGTGGGAATCTCTCCACTTTGCCCTCCGCACCCCTGTTGCTGTGCTCTCCTCCGTGGCCCCGAAGCTTCCCCCCCAGCCACCCCACATCTCTGCCAGTAAAGGGGCTTCCTAGTGTGTGGAAACCTTTCCTCCTTCACAGCTCCCTCCCAGAGGTGCAGGTCCCGTCCCTATTCTTTTTTTTTTTTTTTTTTTTTTTTTTTTGGAGTATAATTGCTTTACAATGGTATGTTAGTTTCAGCTTCACAACAAAATGAATCAGTTATATATATACATATGTTCCCATATCTCTTCCCGCTTCCGTCTCCCTCCCTCCCACCCTCCCTACCCCACCCCTCCAGGCGGTCACAAAGCACCGAGCTGATCTCCCTGTGCTATGCGGCTGCTTCCCACTAGCTATCTACCTTACGTTTGGTAGTGTATATATGTCCATGCCTCTTTATCGCTTTGTCACCGTTTACCCTTCCCCCTCCCCATAGCCAGCTCATGCAGCTTAATAACAAAAAAACAAACAACCCAATCCAAAAATGGGCAGAAGACCTAAATAGACATTTCTCCAAAGAAGATATACAGAGTGCCAACAAACACATGAAAGAATGCTCAACATCACTAATCATTAGAGAAATGCAAATCAAAACTACAATGAGATATCATCTCACACCAGTCAGAATGGCCATCATCAAAAAATCTAGAAACAATAAATGCTGGAGAGGGTGTGGAGAAAAGGGAACCCGTCCCTATTCTTTTGTCTGTGTTTTTTCTTTTTTCTTTTCCCTACCCAGGTATGTGGGGAGTTTCTTTCCTTTTGGGAAGTCTGAGGTCTTTTGCCAACGTTCAGTAGGTGTTCTGTAGGAGTTGTTCCACATGTAGATGTATTTTTGATGTATTTGTGGGGAGGAAGGTGATCTCCACGTCTTATTCCTCCACCATCTTGAAGGTCCCCCCTCCAAAATTTTTAAGGAAGAAATTATAGCAATTCCTTATTATCTCTTTCATAGGATAGCAATACAGGGAATACTTCTTAACTCATTCTATGAGGCCAGTATTACCCTAATACCAAAATGAGACAGATATTCCAAGAAAAGAAAACTACAGACCAATATTTCTTATGAACTAGATGTAAAAATCATCAACAAAATATTAGGAAATTGAATTCAATAAAATATAAAAAGAATTATACTCCATGACCAAGTGAGATTTATCCCAAAATTGCAAGGCTGATTCAGTATTCAAAAATCAACTAACTGTAATCCATCACATCAGCAGACTAAAAAAGAAAAATCACTTGATTTATCAATAGAGGCAGAAAAATTATTTTAAAAAATCAATACCCATTCCTAATAAAAACTCTCAGTAAACTAGCACTGAGGGGAACTTCCTCATTTTGATAAAGAATATCTAGAAAGAACCTACTGCTAATATCATACTTAATTATGAGTAACTTGAAGGGTTTTTTCCCCTAAGATCAAGTATAAAACAAGGATGTTTCCTAATTTCTTTTCAGTATTGTATTTAAGTTCATCTAATGCAACATGAATAGAAAGGGAAAGGAAAGGTGTGTCAATTGGGAAAGAAGAAGGAATACTGTCTTTGTCCACAGATGACATGATTGTCCATGTAGAAAATTTGAAAAGATCAACAAAAAAACCCCTCCTGGAACAAATCCTGTTTTCCACAGCAGCAGCACCATTTGACATCCCCATGTACCATGCACAAGTGTTCAGATTTTTCCAAATCCTTGCCAACACGTGTTATTTTCTGGTTTCTTAGGAGTAGATGTCTTACTTACAGATAGAATTACTGTATGCTTCAGCAATTCCACCTCTAGGTACATACCCATAAAAATTGAAATCAGAGTCAGATTGGACACCCATGTTCATAGAAACAGTAGCCACAATAGCCAAAATGCAGAAACAATTCAAGTGTCCATCTGATGAATGGCTAAACAAAATGTGGTGGATATATAATGAATTTTTTTTTTTTTGCCTTAAAAAGGAAGAAAATTCTGGCACATGCTACAACATGGATGAACCTTGAGGACATTATGCTAAGTGAAAGAAATCAGTCATAAAAAGACAAGTATAGTATGATTCCACTTATCTGAGGAACATGAGTAGTTAAATTCATAGGAACAGAAAGTAGAAGGATGGTTGCTAGAGACTATGGGCAGGGGAGAATAGGGAGTTGTTTAATGGGCATAGAGTTTCAGTTTTGGAAACTGAAAAACGTTCTGGAGATTGGATGTACAAGAATCAATGAGTATGAATGTACTTATGAACTGAACACTTAAAAATGGTTAAGATTGTAAATTTTATAAGTGCACTTTACCACAATTAAAAATAATTTAAAAAGTTAAAAAGAAAAAAATCTTCCCAATGATTCTTATGAAAATTCCTCTACAAAACTCATAGGAGCTGGATAAAGTTTTTCCTCTCAGTTTGATTTTTGTGACAAAATTGTTTGAAATTATCATTATATATGTATATATTTTTTTTCATTTTAACATCTTTATTGGAGTATAATTGCTTTACAATGGTATGTTAGTTTCAGCTTCACAACAAAATGAATCAGTTATATATATACATATGTGCCCATATCTCTTCCCACTTGCGTCTCCCTCCCTCCCACCCTCTGTATCCCACCCCTCCAGGCGGTCACACAGCACCGAGCTGATCTCCCTGTGCTATGCGGCTGCTTCCCACTAGCTATCTACCTTACGTTTGGTAGTGTATATATGTCCATGCCTCTTTATCGCTTTGTCACCGTTTACCCTTCCCCCTCCCCATAGCCTCAAGTCCATTCTCTAGTACGTCTGTGTCTTTATTCCTGTTTCACCCCTAGGTTTTTCGTGACATTTTTTTTTTCTTAAATTCCATATATATGTGTTAGCATACAGTATTTGTCTCTCTCTTTCTGACTTATTTCACTCTGTATGACAGACTCTAGGTCCATCCACCTCATTACATATAGCTCAATTTCGTTTCTTTTTATGGCTGAGTAATATTCCATTGTATATATGTGCCACATCTTCTTTATCCATTCATCTGATGATGGACACTTAGGTTGTTTCCATCTCTGGGCTATTGTAAATAGAGCTGCAATGAACATTTTGGTACATGACTCTTTTTGAATTATGGTTTTCTCAGGGTACATGCCCAGTAGTGGGATTGCTGGGTCATATGGTAGTTCTATTTGTAGTTTTTTAAGGAACCTCCATACTGTTCTCCACAGTGGCTGTATCAATTTACATTCCCACCAACAGTGTAAGAGGGTTCCCTTTTCTCCACACCCTCTCCAGCATTTATTGTTTCTAGATTTTTTGATGATGGCCATTCTGACTGGTGTGAGATGATATCTCATTGTAGTTTTGATTTGCATTTCTCTAATGATTAGTGATGTTGAGCATTCTTTCATGTGTTTGTTGGCACTCTGTATATCTTCTTTGGAGAAATGTCTATTTAGGTCTTCTGCCCATTTTTGGATTGGGTTGTTTGTTTTTTTGTTATTAAGCTGCATGAGCTGCTTCTGCTTATATCATTGTAGAAAGTATTTCTACTAGTAAAAAAGGCCTTGGAAAATACATTTAATATTACTTTATATTTGTTGGTCTACTCTATAAATCTTCCCTCATAATTATTTTTTATTTTGTCCTATAAGCAGAAAAAATTCTAATTCATTATTTATTGCTTAGATGAAGCATTAAAAACTTGTTGGACACTTGGAAAATTTGTTTTTAATTAAAAATATCATTTTCATCAAAAACACATTTCCCATATAGATGTATTGAGTTCTTTTCCTACTCATGTAACTACACAATCTGGCCCTTTCACCCAGGCAGGATGCTTTGGCTTTGTGCAGTCACAGGCTCTAAATTATCAGTTCATCTCCTAAGAGTTTATATAAGAGGATAACGGCAATGCATGCTAGAAAATGCATCCAGACTTAGACTGAAGTGATAAGTAATACACTGCAAGAATGAATCTTTGATACTGGCAGTACAGAAGACTGTGCAAAGCTTTGCTAGATTCACCAGTCTTGAAATATGTTTAGCTATGATGTGTATAGTGTAGCTGACAGTAGCTTTATTAAATTGTGTCCACAGCCAAAAAAAAAAAAGTAATGGCACTTATGTTATGGTTTCAATATTTGAGACATAGTGCCTCATCTGTGTCAGTATGTGGGTGAACGGTTTGTAAGATCATTAATGAAACTATACCTACCAGTACAATAAAATTCGACCTTGTCCTTTTCACTGTGAAAGTAAAATATTGTCAAAAAATGGCCCAGTAATGTTGATGTTTTCTCTTTTCTGCATTTGTAGAATTATATTTGGTATAGGGAAAATAAAAGGTATTAAAACTTTTTCTACTCCTCTAATTTCTTAGGATTTTGATATTTAAATACCAATTTTAAACTGGATAATCCACTAAAATAATTACCTTAAGTAAAAAGATATGAAATCAGTTAGCAGTTAGCCCTTCATTCTCTGATTTTTTTCCTCTGTGGAGAATTCCTTCTTTTCCTTTTTTGAATAGTTTTCGTTATGGTTATTGTACATCCAAAGATGTATTTATATATTCTTTTCTTTTTAGGGTGTAAGTAGACACTAGAATTCTTATTTTTCTTTTTGAAATGTTGAGCATGCTACACTTAAATATTGCCTTTTTATTATCATGCCTGGCAATAGGGAAACACAAATGCTATCTAAGCTGTATCCTATGGCATCATGATTTTGGAGTATACATCAGGGCATTATCCAATGCCAATGGCTGGAGCTATACCCTATGACTCTAAGAGTCTACATGAAGATGAAATAGTATAAATGCTTGTTAACAGTTAGCAAAAATCCCCTTCTAGGCTCCCCAGTCATCATCTCCTAGAAAACCCCATCACTGGTTATTAAGAAATATGGGCTTATGATGTTATGGAAGAGGCAAAAGCTATAAGGACTCAACAAAACAAATTTAATATAAAAAAGAGGCAGAAAAGATACAAATTTAAGTTTTGTCAAACTTTAAGCATGCCTTGAAATTTCACATGATGCCAGCAATTGTGGGGCTATGGGACATTTCTTTGTTTTGCTTGTTTGTTTGTTTTTAGTTCTTACAGTGTAGACTGCCATCTGTTCTTAATTCATTAACCTTAGAATCCATGGAAGTTACAGCTAAAGGGGAGTCATGGGGTAGGGGATGAGGAAGGGAAGATGTCCTAGAAACAGTAACTACTTAGCTCTTAGTTTAGCTTGGTTGTGCTCTTAACCCCAGACCTGACTGTGTCCCTACAAAGAAAATTCTTGTAAGCTGATTTTCCAAGCAGAGAAGAAACAAAGGCATGTATCCAAGCGATATTATATAATTTCTACAGTAGCACAAATATCAGTTCCTCTCTTTATCATTTTGTTTTCTCCATTGGTATAACAATTTCATCTGTATCAAACTTTTTTTTGCGGTACGCGGGCCTCTCACTGTTGTGGCCTGTTCCGTTGCGGAGCACAGGCTCCGGATGCGCAAGCTCAGCGGCCATGCCTCACGGGCCCAGCCGCTCCGCAGAAAGTGGGATCTTCCCGGACCGGGGCACGAACCCTGGTCCCCTGCATCGGCAGGCGGACTCTCAACCACTGCGCCACCGGAGATGCCCCTTTCAACTTTTAATTGCTGCCTTTTTGACCTTTGGGTGAAAATTCGCCTCAAGTTAACAGTGTTTGGAGTCACTTCAAATTACTCAAAAATCTTTCTGAACAAGTACTGATGTTGCCAAACTGCCTACTTTCAAGGTCAGTGGATTTCCATTTGAAAGGCTCTAGTGGTCACTAAAAATTGCCTTGTGACAGGAGCCGTATGTGTTGGCTGTCTAGAAGCAAAGATGGAGAATGCTTGGCTATTTCTGTAATCCTTTGGCTCCTAATGGTACTCAAAACCTCACATCCACATAACCTTGGACTCCAGGGACTGAGCTCCTGGCTTTTGACATGATGAATTATATGTTTCAAGGTCGCAAATTGCTCAGTGAGTTACTTCAAGGAGATACATTTTTTAGAAAGTTCATATTCACAGGGTAGGTTAATGTGTCTACCTTGAAATGTTTATAAAAATATTTTTAATGGTGTATATTGTTGAAATGTATATGTCAAGAAAACAAAAAAATTAAATAATTAAACAAAAGCAATATAAAAAAATCCAAAATATTTAAAGTTTATAAAGTGGAATTGATTTAAGGTCACAGTATTCATGAGATTCATAAAGGATTTGGTTTACCTTCCAGAAGAAAAATGATCTTCTTTTCCATTATTTATTAAAACCTCCATGTTCCTAGTTTGTATGTACATGTGTGTGTATCTGTTTATGTAAAATTTGTAATATAAAATGTACAGTTTTATGTTGTTTTGGGTTCCTTTCTTTGAATCATGAGCATATAGTTTAATCCTTATAGAAAAGGATGGGTTAAACTTAACTTTGTAACACCTTTTGTTTACTATCAAGAGCTATATTAAAATATTAATCTTATAAAAGTATTCCTGCACTCAAACATTTAATTTTCCTCCTCTGAATAGTACTTTTGTTAGTTGTGTTCACATATATATTGTCTTTATACTCTTAGCAACCCTTGAATTTTGAATTATTAATCATCATAGCAGATATATGAAAACTGAGGTTTAGGAAACTGAAGTAATTTGCCCAAGGGCATACAAGTAGTAAGTGGCAGTGTTTTCTAATTCCAAGCTTCATGACTATTCTCATTCTCATCATTCCATGAATTAGATTGGCATATGTTTTTTAATCTATGGATATAATTAAAGGCTAAAAATCTCTTGACTACTAAGTCAAGGACAAGAAAATGTTTATATAAAAATCGATGGATAGGTCTGAATGGTAGAATTATCTCCATATTTCTTTTTGTTAATTAAAGAAAAGTATAGGACAATGAATTTGACCACTCAATGGTGCTAATTCCAACTTAGCTTTAATATTTGGAAGCTGATGGGACACTTGTGACTTTTTGGCTGATGTAATTATAACTGATGGTACATTTGTTCTCACTGATTGACATGTTTTATCCTTGACAGTTGAACAATTTAAGGACAAAGTCAATCATTGATTAGCTGTCATCTCATCTCCTTCCCATGAAAGACTGAATTATGTTTGCATTTCAAATGAGTTAATGTTGGCCAAAGGTATCACATAATAAAAGGGCTTTTAACTAATATACTAAATGAAAAAGAATTAATAATTAATTATTTTGATCCATTAATAATGAGAAGAAAAATTTTAATGGAATCATTACAAGTGAACAAGCAAATTCAAGAAGACAAATAATTAATATATTTGGGTACACAGAAATTCAATGATATCCTGGTAAATTACATTATGAGTTTTGTCAAATTCCAGCACAGATGACTGACAAAGAGAAATAATTTCCCATAGATTTCATACTCAATTAAGAGATAAATTCTATATTTGCAAATGAAAAATACATTTTGCATCTTATAAGAATAAGATTAGAAAATAAATGTAGGCTGTAATATATAATACATAAATTGGCATGAATTTGCATATGGTATTCATGAAATTGTTTTTTGATCCAAAGGCATAAATTGTCATTGTCAATATTTTAAATAGTGACATGGTTTCATTAACTAATGTATTATGATGAAACAATTTATTTTTTTCAAATGTCATTGACTTTTCAAAAACGATTTTTTCTGGGTTATGTTTCATTTAGTTTTTCAAGTAGACACTCTAAAATTATTTTCTAAAAATAAACAAATACCTTTGTGTTGCATACCAGAATTCTCATTAAGTTAAACAGAAAATCCCATTAAACATGATTTAGGTCACTTTTGTTACAATGGCCTGTTTTTATGCGTTCTTCTTTAAGAATGAACACCCAATCTTTATTTGTATGTTCCATGATATCTTAAGCTGGGTTCACCAAAATCTGACCCAGGAATGTGAATTCAAGTACAAGTCAATAATGAGAGTAGTAAGACTGTGTGAGAGCAGGATGGGGCAGAATCCAAACAAGGATGCAAATTCAGGCAAAGTCCCATCTACAACCTGATGTCATGAGAAGCTCTGGGGCACACATTCTATCTCAAAATTTGGCCTATCTGGAGAGAAGACAGCTGGGTTTTAGAGCTCACCAGTGTTGGGTTTGAGTAAATACAGTGAAGTATAAACATCCAGTCTAGTTCATCTCTCTGTTCATGTAAGCAACACAATTGCAATAGCCTAGAGGCAGTCTTCAGAAAGATGCTGTGGATACTAGATGAAAAACAGAGCAAAGATGGGGGATTATTGCACAGAAGCTATAGGAGGGATCTGAGGGCACTGGGTGGAGCACCAATAGGGTGCACCACACGTGATATTGCCCAGATTTAAGACTGATGCATATTCTTTGCCATATATCCTAATACCAAAATGCAGTTCTGTCAGTAATTATGAAAATGTAATTAGCTTTCTGCAACTCAGTCACTGGTGTTATCTATTAGAAGGCACATGGACAAACTTTAGAACTTTCATTTTGTTATTATGAGATGACTGTATCAGTTCACTTTCCATCAGAGATGTTAAATAAAACAACTGGTCAATAATACCTGATAGATACATAGATAGACACATACATACATACATACATTACATTCATACTTGTATATCTATATTAATCTAGAGGTATACAGATTTATTATAAGGATTGGATTTTATGCAATTGTGGGAAATAATTGATCAGTTTATAAAAAACTATTACTTTGCATTTGATGTTGGCCCTGAATCAGCAGGTAGATGGTGAGATAGTGGGGGAAGAAAAGACTGGTGAGGGCTAAAAAACAGAAACCCATGGGAATGATCTGGACTAATTTTGGTCACTCACTGCCTCTAAGTTTCCAACTTTAAAGATGTGTGGCCAACAGGAGGACAATTTGTCAAGAAACAGCATGCATCAGTCACTGGAGTGGAAGAAGATAGTGGAAAACTTCCAGTAGGAGCTGGAGGTGCAGTAGATAGGCTGTTGCCCATGCCAGCAAGAAAAGCCAGAAGATTAAGGGAAAACAACCTTGAGCTGCTGTAGCACATGATCTGGCACTGAACTTCCTGGTGTAAAAAGAATATTTCTGATGTTTCAGTGCCACAAGTTACATATGGCAGAAGTCATCTCTGTGACCACAGCTAACACAAGGATAGAATTTTAAGGAATTTGAATCTATCCATCATAGCTAAATTATCACAGTGCAAATCCATGACTATTCTAAGATATGCCAGTCTGAGCTTTAGAAAAATAATAATTTGCCATATAATCTCATATATTTTGAATACACTTTCTCACATTCTGATTAAAGAGAAATATCTTATGCAATTTAATATTGAGATTATTTATTTATTTAAAACATGGATACACATTAACTAGCACAGTAAAACAAAAGTAGGGATGGCTGAAGGTCAAGGACAGGTGTGCCCCAGAGATATGACAATGCAATATTGGAAGTCACGTTTGCAAAGACATTGTCTCCCTTTATATTTGAGCAATTAATTCACACGTTATTCCTCTGTTCTTACTTACAAATATTTTCTGTGGCTTTGTTGTTTGTGATGTAGGTATGCATGTGCTTTTATGACCTTTTCTCATAGAACTCACACCTATAAGCTCAAGGCCTGTGAGAACACTGTGGGGAGGCACCCTTGAGAATGGAGAGTTTGAGGATTAATGAGGAAAAGTTAAGTTTACAAAGCAGAAATACTAGTGCTTTTGACATCAGAGATATGTTAACTAATATTCCCAATAATCAATGAACAAAGTCTCCTTCAGTGATGTGTAGTGCTCACATGTGGCCATTTTATCATAAATCATAAATATTTCCAGTCCTTTGTAGAGCTAGAAAAAACTCCTTGGAAATGTAAAGCCTCTGATAATTTGCTTTATTTTATTATAGTTAATTTAGCAATATTTCCACAGTAGGTGAACATTTGTGTGTGTGTGTGTGTGTGTTTTTGTGTGTGCATGCTTAAACATTTGTGCTTCAATACTGTGCTTATTAGTTGCCATGATGCTTTCAGATGAAAAATGAGAATGGAAATTAGTTATATGATTTATTTTAGCAAATGAAAATTAATAAACTAAGGAAAATATATGTAAGTTTAGATTTTTTTATATGTGACATTATGATACCACAGATATTATTGCCAAACTTTCAAAAAGTGCATTTAAGACTTTAAAAATTAGAAATAAAACAAAACTGGACTTGATTTTCTACTGCATTTATACATACAAAGAACATTATGATAAAACAAAAATTTTGCTAAATGCCACATGTTTTCAAGGAAAGCAAGAAAACTTTTTTTAATCTTAGTTACCTAGCATCACATAGATATTCAAAACTGCTTTTTGAAACTTCTGAAACAGGAAATCTCTAAGGCCTCAGGATTTCTTTTTAACTAGTACGTTGATTCCATTAGAAGGGTTTCATATTTCTGCCAGTATTCAAGCAGACATGAATTTCAAGATACACTGAAACAAGCTCTTAGCAGATAATTAAAATATTCATTAAAAAAATTGTAAACATACAAAACTTAAGGTATGTATCTATTTTACATAATTAAAACATGAGTAATTATTTTTTCAAAAATCTGATGCAATGTGTAAAATGCTATCTGAATTGTCTGTCAGACCTTGTGAGTTTTTTGATGTAGCTTATTTAACAGGAAACAATATGTCACTCAGACGCATTGTGTAGCTAAATCGTACCTGGAAGATCTGAGTCAATTATAAATATTGAATAGAGATAGTGTGCTTTTATAAATACTTACATATATAATTACAAAAAATATACAATATTCTTAAGGGTTTAAAAGAGTTCTTAGTTTAGAGGAACTTGGTTTAGAGATGCTTGATATAATATATAACATGATATAAACATTTTCAAAGTCTTCATCCTGTAAATTTAAATAAACAGCGGTGGTCGCTCTTCAATGTGGGTTAATGGGATACAGAAGGAAATACATACGTATACATTTTCAAATGGGTAAATGTGAGATGGAGCATTTCCCATAAATTAAAACAAAATTAATCACATCCCTCAATATTTTAAAACCTAATGTATTTTGTTACAATATTATGTACTCAGTATCCTTTTTATATTTGCAATATCAATACATCTCAAAATACAACACTAAGTTATCACCATTATTTGTGACCTGGTCAAAGCCTAATGGCCTATGTATGAGCTAATCCATTAAGTCACTGTGACTCAGATTTTTCTGCTGTGAAATAAGCAGATTGGTCCCGACGAGGCCTACTGTCCATAATCTATGCCACATTTTACACAGCAGTTTCTAGAATGAGAAACAGGTTCTTGGTGATTCTGAAATATGTTGAATTTGGCAAGTAATTCAAACTCTATGAGACTTGATTCATGATCCCTGAAATGGGAATAATAAAGGAGGTAATGAAATAGCAAAGACACATTGAATTTATCTTAATGAATTATCATTTAGTCCTCACAGAAACCTTAAAATGGAAATATGGTTAGCATAATTTTGACACTGAGATGTGAAAAGAGTATCTAATTTCCAAATTATTAAAAGTCTTAGTAATACACTAAACTTTTCCCTGGCTCAAAAAAATTCTTTCACTAAAACACAAGATCCCTTACTTACATAACAGGGTGAAATCAAGTGAAAGCATTTTAAAACTGTAATTCACTATTCAAATATTAAAAAGATGACTTATTAGTAGAAGAGTTGAATCCACAATACTAGATCTGTATCTAATGATGCAATATTTTCAGCTTACAGTTTTCTGAAAATAGCATCAGGATTCATAAATAATTAAAAGATATTTATCAAGGTCTGCTGGGTCAACAACATATTCTGTATATTAAAGTAATACACTACGACCCAGCAACCCTACTACTGGGTATATACCCTGAGAAAGCCATAATTCAAAAAGAGTCATGTACCACAATGTTCATTGAAGCTCTGTTTACAATAGCCAGGACATGGAAACAACCTAAATGTCCATCGACAGATGAATAGATAAAGAAGATGTGGCACATATATACAATGGAATATTACTCAGCCATAAAAGGAAATAAAATTGAGTTATTTATAGTGAGGTGGATGGACCTAGAGTCTGTCATACAGAGTGAAGTTAAGTCAGAAAGAGAAAAATAAATACCATATGCTAACATATATATGGAATCTATAAAAAAAAAAAGTTCTGAAGAACCTAGGGGCAGGACAGGAATAAGGACGCAGACATAGGCAATGGACTTGAGGACACGGGGAGGGGGAAGGGTAAGCTGGGATGAAGTGAGAGAGTGGCATGGACATATATACACTATCAAATGTAAAATCGATAGCTAGTGGGAAGCAGCCACATAGCACAGGGAGATCAGCTCAGTGCTTTGTGACCACCTAGAGGGGTGGGATAGGGAGGGTGGGAGGGAGACGCAAGAGCGAGGGGATATGGGGATATATGTATATGTATGGCTGATTCACTTTGTTATAAAGCAGAAACTAACACAACATTGTAAAGCAATTATACTCCAATAAAGATGTTAAAATAAATTAAAAAAGAACAACAAAAAATAATATACCACATGCTAGTTTCGAAACATCTATTTATAAAGTTCCTTTAAGATTATACTTCACAAGTAAATTATAAGTCAAAAATAAGATCATATAAGCACTTCTGTAAGAGTTCCAAGTGCTTCAAAAAGGAATTATACTTTGGGAATTTTTAACTGTCTTCACATGATATGCTTTGTACATGTCACATGCTGTTAGAGATGCGCCAGTGAATAAAATGATCAAGTAATATAAATGAAAAATATCAGCCTCAAATCAGCAAGTAGTAACCAATCTGGAATACCAGATGGAGAATTAACTACAATTCAATTATCTATATTAAAATGACTCCTAGGTGCAATCGAAAAAGATACAACATAAAAAAAGAGAAATTGACCATATGTAGCTGGTAAAAAAATGATTTATCAATGCAAAATGAATGATTGTTGTACATAAGGCATTTGTTTTGTCATGGGAGATATTTATGAGTGTGATTCTAATTGCATTGTATTGCTGTTGTGAAGAAGACCTTTATTGTCCTGGTATATTTGTGATTTGTTCTTTCCTAATTTGAACAGTTAGACAAAGAGAAGACATTTTTATATAAAACAAATTTTGTTTCCTTCCCTATTCCGTTTGAATTTTGCAGCGATTTAATGAGGTTAGAAGTTGAATTCACAGAAAAAGTAAATATAAACTATATAAATATGACAGGGAGTATTTGTAATCACAGTAATCAGAAAATTCAGGTTGAAGAAGCAATGAACTACTTTCATTTCCTATCAGATACATAAGGATTAATTGAATTGATAGAGTCCAATCTTGGTGTGGGTATAGGCAAACAGGGACTGGTACTATTATATAAAATTAATGGAAGTATGAATTTAACAGCATATCTAAGGACAATTTGGATGTAATGATTGTATTTTAGCATGTTCATTTATTTTGGATCAGCATTTCCAGTTCTGGGAAGCTATCTTTCAGAAGTATGCATAATTACCCATGGTGATATAGTACAGAGGTATTCATTGTAACATTATTTATAGTGGGTAAAGATTAGAAAACTCTGGGCTCTTTCTTAGTAATGGTGAAGATTTTAAAATAAAAACTAACAGAAAATAACAGTTGAAAAGGGAAAAGAAATATATGTATATAATAAAGACATTAGTAAAGCCACTGTGACCTAAAATTTGTAATAATTCTCACCTCCAAAATGTGTTGAGGATACTTAATAGTTTCATTGTGAATTCATTAAGTAATCTGTATAATTATGAATATATCACATACTCATATAGAAATGAAAGGACAGGAACTATATAAACAAAATATAACTGATTCAGTGTTCTGATTTTCAATGTACATTTTTATGTAGGTAATTGAGTTGAAGATTATGTACATGTGTTTTTTAGTGTATTTTAAAAAATAATTTTTAGATAAATTTATTTATTTTATTAATTTTTATTTTTGACTGTGTTGGGTCTTTGTTGCTGCACGCAGGCTTTCTCTAGTTGTGGTGAGCGGGGTCTACTCTTCGTTGTGGTGTGTGGGCTTTTCAATGAGGTGGCCTCGCTTGCTGTGGAGCCCAGGCTCTAGCTGCAGCGGTTCAGTTTTTGTGACACATGTGTAGTTGTAGCTCACAGGCTCAGTAGTTGTGGCACACGGGCTTAGTTGCTCCGTGGCATATGGGATATTCCCATACCACTGCTCGAACCCATGTCCCCAGGATTGGCAGGCAGATTCTTAACCATGGCACCACCAGGGAAGCACTAGTGCATTTTAAATTTTTTTCATTTTTTAAAAATAGATCTTTATTGGAGTATAATTGTTACCCAATACTGTTACTTTCTGTTGTACACCAAAGTGAATCAGCCATATGCATACATACATCCCCATATCCCTTCCTTCTTGAGCCTCCCTCTTATCCTCCCTATCCCACCCCTCTAGGTTATTGCAAAGCACCGAGCTGATCTCCCTGTGCAAAGCTGTTGCTTCCCACTAGCTAACTGTTTTACATTCAGTAGTACATATATGTCGATGCTACTCTTACTTAGCCACAGCTTCCCCTTCCCACACCATGTCCTCAAATCCATTCTCTATGTCTACATCTTTATTCTTGCCCTGCACCTAGGTTCATCAGTGCCATTTTTTTTTTAGATTCAATATATATGTGTTAGCACATGGTATTTCTTTTTCTCTTTCTGACTTACTTCACTCTTCATGACAGACTCTAAGTCCATCCACCTCACTACAAATAACTCAATTTCGTTTCGTTTCGCTGAATAATATTCCATTGTGTATATGTGCCACATCTTCTTTATCCATTCATCTGTTGATGGACACTTAGGTTGCTTCCATGTCCTGCTTTTTGTAAATAGAGCTTCAATGAACATTGTGGTACATGACTCTTTTTGAATAATGGTTTTCTCAGGTTACATGCCCAGTGGTGGGATTGCTGGGTCATATGGTAGTTCTATGTTTTGTATTTTAAGGAACCTCCATACTGTTCTCCATAGTAGCTGTATCAATTTACATTCCCACCAACAGTGCAGGAGGGTTCCCTTTCACCACACCTTTTTCCAGCATTTATTGTTTCTAGATTTTTTGATGATGGCCATTCTGACCAGTGTGAGGTGACACCTCAGTGTAGTTTTGATTTGTATTGCTCTAATACTTAGTGATGTTGACATCTTTTCATGTGCCTCTTAGCCATCTGTATGTCTTCCTTGGTGAAATGTCTATTTAGGTCTTCTGCCCATTTTTGGATTGGGTTGTTTGTTTTTTTGATATTGAGCTGCATGAGGTGCTAGTATATTTTGGAGATTAATCCTTTGTCTGTTGAATCATTTGCAAATATTTTCTCCCATTCTGAGTGTTTTCTTTTTGTCTTTATGGTTTCAGTTGCTGTGAAAAAGGTTTTAAGTCTCATTTGTTTATTTTTGTTTTTATTTTCATTACTCTAGCAGTTAGGCCAAAAAAGGTCTTGCTGTGGTTTATGTCAAAAAGTGTGTTTCCTATGTTTTCCTTTAAAAGTTTTACAGTGTCTGGCCTTACATTTAAGTCTTTAATCCATTGGGAGTTTAATTTTTGTATGGTGTTAGATAGTGTTCTAATTTCAGTTTTTTACATGTGCTGTCCAGTTTTCCCAGCACCATTTATTGAAGAGCCTGTCTTTTCTCCATTGTATGTTCTTGCCTACTTTGTCATAAATTAGGTGACTATATGTGCGTGGGTTTATCTCTGGGCATTCTATCCTGTACCATTGATTTATATTTCTTTTTTTGTGCCAGTACCATGCTGTCTTGATTACTGTAGCTTTGTGGTAGAGTTTGATGTCAGGGAGCCTGATTCCTCCAACTCTGTTTTTCTTTTTAATATTGCTTTGGCTATTCAGGGGTTTTGTGTTTCCATATGAATTGAAATTTTTTTTTGTTTTAATTCTGTGAAGAATGTCATTGGTAGTTTGATAGGGATTGTATTGAACCTGTAGATTGCTTTGGGTAGTATAGTCATTTTCACAATATTCATTCTTCCAGTCCAAGAACATGGTATATTTCTCTATCTGTTTATGTCGTCTTTGATTTCTTTCACTAGTGTTTTACAATTTTCTGACTATAAGTCTTTTGCCTCCTTAGGCAGGTTTATTCCTAGGTATTTTATTCTTTTTGTTGTGATGGTAAATGGGATTGCTTCCTTAATTTCCCTTTCTGATTTTTCATTGTTGGTGTATAGGAATGCCAGAGATTGTTGTGCATTTATTTTGTATCCTGCAACCTTACCAAATTCATTGATTAGTTCTAGTAGTTTTCTGATGGTACCTTTAGGATTTTCTATGTGTAGTATCATGTCACCGGCCAACAGTGACAGTTTTACTACTTCTTTTCCAATTTGTATTCCTTTTATTTCTTTTTCTTCTCTGATTGCTGTGGCTAGGACTTCCAAAACTATGTTGAATAATTCTTACGAAAGTGGACATCCTTGTTTTGTTCCTGATCTTAGTGGAAATGCTTTCAGTTTTTCACCATTGAGTATGATGTTTGCTGTGGGTTTGTCATATATGGCCTTTTTTATGTTGAGGTAGCTTCCCTCTATACCCATTTTCTGAGGGTTTTTCTCATAAATGGTTGTTGAATTTTGTCAAAAGCTTTTTCTGCATCTATTGAGATGATCATATGGTTTTTATTGTTTACTTTGTTAATATGTTGTATCACATTGATTGATTTGCATATATTGAAGAATCCTTGCAGCCCTGGGACAAATCCCACTTGATCACAGTGTATGATCCTTTTAATGTGCTGTTGGATCCTGTTTGCTAGTATTTTGTTCAGGATTTCTGCGTCTATGTTCATCAGTGATATTGGTCTATAATTTTCTTTTTTTGTTGTTCCTTTTTCTGCTTTTCGTATCAGGGTGATGGTGGCTTCGTAGAATGAATTTGGGAGTGTTCTTCCCTCTGCACTTTTTTGGAAGAGTTTGAGAAGGATTGGTGTTAGCTCTTCTCTAAATGTTTGAAAGAATTCAACTCTGAAGCTCTTTGGTCCTGGATTTTTGTTTGTTGGAAGATTTGTAATTGTGATTTCAATTACATTACTTGTGATAGGTCAGTTTATATTTTCTAATTCTTCCTGGTTCAGGCTTGGAAAAGTGTACCTTTCCAAGAATTTGTCCATTTCTTCATGGTTGTCCATTTTATTGGCATATAGTTGTTTGTAATAGTCTCTTGTAATCCTTTGTATTTCTGCAGTGTCAGTTGTGATTTCTCCTTTTTCATTTCTAATTTTATTGATTTGTGTTCTCTCCCTTTTTTTCTTGATGAGTCTGGCTGAGGGTTTATCAATTTTGTATATCTTCTCAAAGACCAGCTTTTAGTTTTATTGATCTTTGCTAGTGTTTTCTTCATTTCTATTTCATTTATTTCTGCTTTGATCTTTATGATTTCTTTCCTTCTACTGACTTCAGGTTTTCTTTGTTCTTTCTCTAGTTGCTTTAAGTGTAGTGTTAGATTGTTTATTTTAGACCTTTCTTGTTTCTTGAGGTGAGATTGAATTGCTATAAACTTCCCTCTTAGAACTGCTTTTGCTACGTCCTATAGGTTTTGGGTCGCTGTCATTTGTTTCTATGTATTGTTTTATTTCTTCTTTGATTTCTTCAGTGATCTCTTGGTTGTTTAGTAGTGCACTGTTTAGCCTCCATATATTTGTATTTTTTACAGTTTTTTTTCATGTAATTGATTTGCAGTCTCACAGTTTTGTGGTCAGAAAAGATGTTTGATATGATTTCAATTTTCTTAAATTTTCCATGGCTTGATTTGTGACCCAAGATGTGATCTATCCTGGAGAATATTCCATGTGCACTTAAGAAGAAAGTGTATTCTGCCACTTTCAGGTGGAATGTTCTATAAATATCAATTAAATCTATCTCGTCTGTTGTGTCATTTAAAGCTTGTGTTTCCTTATTTATTTTCATTTTGGATGATCTGTCCATTGGTGTAAGTGGGGTGTTAAAGTCCCCTACTATTATTGTGTTATTGTCAGTTTCCCCTTTCATGGTTGTTAGCATTTGCCTTATGTATTAAGGAGGTTCTCCTATGTTGGGTTAATAAACATTTATAATTGTTGTATCTTCTTCTTGGATTGATCCTTTGATCATTATGTAGTGTCCCTCCTTATTGCTTGTAACAGTCTTTATTTTAAAGTCTATTTTATGTGATACGTGTCTTGCTACTCCAGCTTTCTTTTGATTTCCATTTGCATGGAATATCTTTTTCCATCCCTTCACTTTCAGTCTGTATGAGTCCCTAGGCGTGAAGTGGGTCTCTTGTAGTCAGCATATATATGGGTCTTGTTGTTCTATCCATTCAGCCAGTCTGTGTCTTTTGGTTGGGGCATTTAATCCATTTACATTTAAGATTGTTACCAATATGTATGTTCCTATTACCATTTTCTTAATTGTTTTGAGTTTTGGTTTTGTGGGTCTTTTTGTTCTCTTGTGTTTACTTCCTAGAGAAGTTTCTTCAGCATTTGTTGTAAAGTTGGTTTGGTGGTGGTGAATTCTCTTAGCTTTTGCTTGTCTGAAAAACTTTTGATATCTCCATTGAATATGAATGAGATCCTTGCTGTGTAGAGTAATGTTGGTTGTAGGTTTTTCTCTTTCATCACTTTAAGCGTATCCTGACACTCCCTTCTGGCCTGCAGAGTTTCTGCTGAAAAATTAGCTGGTAACCATATGGGGATTCCTTTGTATGTTATTTTTTGTTTTTCCCTTGCTGCTTTTAATACATTTTCTTTGTATTTAATTTGTGTTAGTTTGATTAATATGTGTCTTGGTGTGTTTTTCCTAGGGTTTATCCTGTATGGGTCTCTCTGTGCTTCCTGGACTTGCGTGACTATTTCCTTTCCTATGTTATGGAAGTTTTCCACTATAATCTCTTCAAATATTTTCTCAGACCATTTCTTTTTCTCTTCTTCTTCTGGGATCCCTATAATTTGTATGTTGGTGCATTTAGTGTTGTCCCAGAGGTCTCTGAGATTGTCTTCAATTCTTTTCATTCTTTTTTCTTTATTCTGATCCTTGGCAGTTATTTCCAACATTTTGCCTTCCAGCTCACATGTTCATTCTTCTGCCTCAGTTATTCTGTTATTGATTCCTTCTAGTGTATTTTTCATTTCAGTTATTGTGTTGTTCATCTCTGTTTGTTTGTTCTTTAGTTCTAGATTTTTGTTAAACATTTCTTATATTTTCTCAATCCATACCTCCATTCTATTTGCGAGATTCTGGATCATCTTTACTATCATTACTATGAATTCTTTTTCAGGCAGATTGCTTATTTCCTCTTCATTTATTTGGTCTTATAGGTTTTTACCTTGCTCCTTCATCTGTGACATATTCTTTTGCCATCTAATTTTTTTTGTTTTTAATGGGTGGGATTGTATTCCTGTCTTACTGGTTGTTTGCCCTGAGGCTTCCAACTTTGGAGTTTGTAGGTTCTTGGGTAGAGTTGGGTCTTGGTGCAGATATGAGGTACTCCGTGAGACCTCACTCCAGTGAATATTCCCTAGGGTCTAAGGTTCTCTGTTAGTCCCATTTTACGGACTCAGAGCTCCCACCACAGGAGCTTTGGTCCAACCTCTGGCTCATGAACCAAGATCCCACAAGCCCTGTGTGATGGCAAATAAAAAGAGAGAATAATAACAAAGTAATAAATAAATTAGACTAGGAAACTAACAGATATGTTAGAAAGAATATGAAAATATTTCTACAATAGTAGAAAAAGGAGTGGAGGGAAAGAAAAATAATGAAAAAAAGGGGAAAATTCCTCAGCTGTAGAGTGTGGGGCCTAAGCATGGATGAGGTTTTGGCAGTGGGTGGGCCGTATGCTTAGGATCCACAGGGCTGGAAAAGGCCCTGGGGGCTGTGGGGGGTGGGGCTTAGGTTCAATGGAACAGAATGTCTCAGAGGGTGTGGGTCCTCACCTGGGAACCCAGCCAGAACCCCGGGCCCAATTGGGCAGGGCAAACGCTCTCTGCTTCTCTCCTGCTCCTCCTGAAGGCCCCTCCCACATGCCTCTCCTGATCTTCCTGGCCTCAGGAGCACTGATCCTGTCTGGCCTCCACTTTTCCTCCTCCCTCCCTCACCCCACATCCTACTGGCTCACTGGAGGTTCCTCCTGTCTCCTTGTGCATCAGGGTCCCCCACCAGCGGCTGGCAGGAACCCCAGCTGTGGGAAGAAGCTAACAGCATCTTCCCACACTGACCTCTTGACTCTGCCCCGTGCATGCATGCATTTTTAAAAATAATTAATTAAGTTTTGGCTGCGTTGGGTCTTCATTGCTGCACGCAGGCTTTCTCTAGTTGTGGCAAGCAAGGGCTACTCTTTGTTGCGGTGGCTTCTCTTGTTGTGGAGCACAGGCTCTAGGCATGCAGACTTCAGAAGTTGTGGCACATGGGCTTAGTTGCTCTGCAACATGTGGGATCTTCCCAGACCAGGGCTCAAACCCACGTCCCCTGCGTTGGCAGGTGGATTCTTAATCACTGCGCCACCAGGGAAGCTCCACCATGCATACATTTTTAAACATGAATCAAGTCACATGTGTAAATTAATTTACCTGGACACTCTTCTTTTAAATTATTTTATTTGCATTTTCCACTTCAATTAACACAATGTAAAATACTATTTTTAATAGGTGCATACAAACAGGATTTGAATACACACCTATCGTTGGATATTTTGTGTTTCTAATGTAAAGATATAGGGTTAACTTTGTGATGACAGTGTACAAATATGCTATATTTATATATCTCTGTCCGTGTTTCAGGTTTTCTCATCTTGGAATCTTGGAATAATAATGGAAGCATCAAAGTATATGAACACATTTTAATGTTCTTAAAGAGTATCACCAATGTGTTTCCTAAGAGGATTGCAACCATTTGCAATATTTGCAATGTAGTGTATGGTGGTGGCTGCCTCTATTGAGATTTGTTTTTGTGTGTTTTTCTTTTTCTGTTATTTTGATGTGTTTAGACTAGTGCCTATTTAAGTTTACATTTATGACTACTGGTGGGAATATGTCAAACTTCAGATGTATGCAGGCTATCTTTATAAATTTATTTATGGATTTGTTTCTTCATTCCTTCATTCATTCATTCATTTTGCTGGTAGTGAATCCCTGCCTTTTTTGCCCATTTCTCAGGAACTGGGTATTTGTAAGTGAATTTATATTTAATCACATAATGTTAAATAAAAGAAAAACAAACATGTAACCAGTGGGGTAAAAATTTGGATAGTTTAAAAGAAACAATATTTTGATTGACTTATCATCATAATTGGAGATTTTGTTTACTTTAGCTAAATGAACGTAATTGCATGTAGTTCTGGGTATGCATTTATTTCTCCAAAGAAACTAAAATGAGTAATCCTAAGGACCAACCTTTGTGCACGGCATGAATGATACAATAGTGAACAAATAAGCAAATATCCTTACTCTCATGAATCTTACATTGTAGCATGAGGGGACAGAACATAGACAAACACATAGTTAAAATATATAAAGTTTTAGATAGCAAAATGGGTTATGGAGAAAAATAAGACAAGGTATGGGGGGGCTTCCCTGGTGGCGCAGTGGTTGAGAGTCCGCCTGCCGATGCAGGGGACACAGGTTCGTGCCCCGGTCCGGGAAGATCCCACATGCCGCAGAGCGGCTGGTCCCATGAGCCATGGCTGCTGAGCCTGCGCGTCCGGAGCCTGTGCTCCGCAACGAGAGAGACCGCAACAGTGAGAGGCCTGCGACGCAAAAAAAAAAAAAAAAAAGTAAAAATATTTATAGAGACAAGGAAACACTCCCTATTCAAATATAAATGTTCACTGGGAAAACAAACAAGTTAATGTTAAAAGTAAAGAAAAATTATTCAAACTTTCGTGAATATCAATATTTAAAATCAATCAATTTAATAGAGAATACAATTCTTGTGTTTTTACATTTTTTATCTAGGTTACATATTATCACACACAATAGGTATAACAGGTATTGGTGATTGCCATATAAGCCATTTCACTAATGATTATATATGGAAGACAAAGTATTGTCTGTCTCAAATGATTTTGAAAGAAATATTTTGTCATGAAAATAGATGGCAGAGGAATTATGCATATTATCAATTTTCTATCCTTCATTAAATGTTAGTTGTAGCTTGTAGTAAAGAAGTCAAATGGGAAATAAGACTATGTTATTTCCTTAGCACACTTTAACGGGCAATATAATAAATAATTAGACATAATTTAAATAAACATGAAGTATTTTTTCTTATGAATTTTATAGTTTATTATGTTAATGGGAAACACAAATTAGTATAATCATTGATTCAAAACAAACTAATAGACATTTTTAGAGCACCAACTCATTTTATTTTGTGTTAAGGCACTGTAAAGGTTTTAAAAGAATGATTCTGGATTCCAAGTGCTCCAAATTAAATGTGGTCATTTTAGGGAAGATTGTAAACAAGAATTTACAATGGTGGTCTCAACAGAGATGATGGTTATTCATTCATTGTTCTGGCAACTTTATCTCTTAATTTATAATCTAAAGGCAACCAAATAGAAATATTATTCTCTTCTCCAAATATCTTATTCAAATCTGATCCATCACAATGAATAGGGATACAATTTACGTGGTAGCTTAACTCCAAAATTCTTGAGTAATTCTTCATTACTGTCTGTAAAATAGTTCCCATATAGGCTAAATTGGTAATTCCTATTGACTTTTCCTCTGCCATATATACCAAATTTAACGATTTATAATCATATCTGGCCTCGAATACTGCAATAGTCTTTTTTGTTTGTTTTTGTTTTTTTATGGTACGCGGGCCTCTCACTGTTGTGGCCTCTCCCGTTGCGGAGCACAGGCTCCGGACGCGCAGGCTCAGCGGCCATGGCTCACGGGCCCAGCCGCTCTGCGGCATGTGGGATCTTCCCGGACCGGGGCACGAACCTGTGTCCCCTGCATCGGCAGGCGGACTCTCAACCACTGCGCCACCAGGGAAGCCCTGCAATAGTTTTTTAACTGATCTCCCTGCTACACATTTGAGTTTCTCAAAGCCAATTCTACCCTAATCTTGAATCTTTCTTTTTAAAATGTAAATCATATTATATTCAACATGGTTTAAAACCCTCCATTGGTTTCCCATACCCTTCGAATAAAATCCAGCTCCCTTAATGCAGCATGAAAGACCTCTTTGGTTCTCTGCCCCTACATTTGATCTTATTTCCCATCCCTCTCTCCCTTCCTTACTCTGTCTCCAGAAATGCAGTATTTCTTTCAGCTCCTTGCATAGGCTAAACTCAGTTTTAACCCAAAGTCTTAGCACTTGCTGTTTCTTCTTACTGAAGTGTTCTCTCAGGCACACTTCTCACTTTATTTAGGATTCTGCGTAACTATCACTCTTTCAGAGAAGGCTGTTCTGCCCACCCTATCAAGATTAGTGTCCCTACTTTTGATCTCTAAACTTCTACCATGCAGTATTTCTCTCTAGAGCAATTATCACTATCTGAGTTTATATTATAGAATGCTTCCACCTCTGGTTAGTTTACCCACTAAAAAATAGGCTCCATGAAGCCGAAAGCTATTTATTATAAATGAAGAAGTGTTCAGAAAAGTGTTTATTAAATGCTTGCTAAATACAAAATGGATGGCTAGTGGGAAGCTGCTATATAGCACAGAGAGATTAGCTCAATGCTTTGTGACAACCTAGAGGGGTGGGGAGGGTGGGAGGGAGACGCAAGAGGGAGGACATATGGGGATATATGTATACATATAGCTGATTCACTTTGTTGTACAGCAGAAACTTACACACCATTATAAAGCAATTATACTCCAATAAAGATATAAAAGAATAAATAAATGCTTAGACAAATAATTAGTAGAATACAACCTGCTGACAAATTACTTTTTTCAGATGAATTAGATAAAATTTATATTGAACAAATAATTATCCTTGTGTTTGCATAAATTCAGACCAACTAGTCCATTGCAAGAAAATGAAGGTAATCATATTGAATTTGCTTAAAAGCTAATGGAAACAAAGAAATACTTTTACATTATTTGAAAATTTTACTCTAATTGTGTTTCAAAATATATATTTAAAAACAGCACTTTCTGACTTTTTGTTGCTTAAGTAAAATCCAGGTTTTGGGGATTTTGTGAAATGTTCAACAGTGATGATCTGTTTGTTTGGAATTCTTTTGCCCAATGTAATTTTATTTAAGTGAAATAGAAAATTGACGTTAAGTTAAATTTTCTGAAAATTCATCTATCTTTAGCAGAAAATTGCTACTGTAGTAGGAAAAGTTTAAAACTTATCATCTGTCTGAAGAACAATATAAAATATAGTAATTTCCATTTATGAAGAATTTGAAACTGTCAAAAGTTTTTTTTTCTTTTAATTCTACTCACTTTCAAATAATCGAATACCCATACATTGACTTGTTCCTTAGAAAGATATCTTTTTATTAGAAAATATGAAAACAAAACGATCAAAACAAGAACAAAAAACCTTCATGAACAAAATTTGTAATGGTGTCAATGAACACAGAGTCCTCCTAGCAGGAAAGAAAGACATTTATAACTCCTATTTTATCTAGATTTCTTTTCCATAGAAATGTATTACTGCCTTTCTTTCAAAGGGAGTTTTGGGCAGGAAGGATACAGTGAGATCTGAAAGGGCCTGGATTGGTAGCACCTGCAGTGGTTTTTAGACTCTTTGTCAGTAGGACAAGGCAATAGATCAGCTGTCTCTGAACAAACCCTGCACTGTGCTTTGTGAAAGACTCCCACCTCCACAGCACAGCTACATTTTCTTGATCTTAACCTTTCCAGCCCTTGAAATGTACGCAATTTCTCTCGAATTCACCATGCTGTTCTTTAAGATTCAAGATGACACAGCACAGCAGCCTATGTTTTCAGGGAGTGAAGATGATGGTAATGATCACAATGATAGCAACATAGTTACTATCATGATCATTATAAATATAATAGACACTCCACTCTACTTCTGTATTTTTTTTCCAATATGCCAGGAGCTTATAAACGTGCTACACTGTTTATAATAAAACTTTGAAAGGAGCTTAATTTCAGCTCTGCAGTAAAATCTTGACATAACGATCATCTGTTAGTTTGTATATAATTTTAAACATTCTATAATATGTATTGTGAAGATTAGAACAGTAAATTCACAGGTTTTATTCTTACAATGTATATTTTAATATATTTTGATATGTTTTTTAAATTACAGGATTATAAGATTTTTGTGGTATGCAGGTGGCTATGCTCAATTCCATGTTAAATTAAACACAATAAAATGATAGCTTACTCTTCTAAGTATCCTTTTTATATTGATGGCTTCTTAGCTCATGAATATTTCTTATTGCCTAATGTACATTTTTTGCAAAGCAATTATATTGGAATTTTCCTAGTCAAAATACTTTAAACTATATTGAAACAGTAAAATCTGCTTTATTAATGTCCTTTTATTCTAAAACTATATTAAGTTCCAATTGTATCCTGATAAAATTGGCAAAGGAGCAGGTACATATAGGAAGAAGAGTTTTCCTTGAGAAACTCTGTAAAAATTTTGTTTTTATGTGGGTTTGAAAGACATTTACAGATACATTATATTTTATCTTCAACATCAGCCAGAGTGTAAGGTGTTCTGTTGTGTGGTTAAAAGGACAGACTGAAGTGGATTGTCTATGGTCAAATTCTTACACTACCACCATGAGGCTTTCCATATATATCTTAATTTCTCCATGCCTCACTTTCTCACATTCTTTATAAAAAAAGATAGAAAAAAAGAAAGAAAAGAGGAAGGAAAAAAGGTAGAAGAAAATTAAATAAGTGAATTTATCTAGTAGAGATACTTTGAGACAAAATGGATCATGCTTAGCCCTGTGTGTACAAAATATGCATTACATAAATGTATGCTACCACAACTACTACTGTAAGGCAGAGATGACCTTCACATTTTACAAATAAGCGATTTTATGATCATATAAATTATAACTTATTAAAAGTCGAAATAGTTAATCCATTGCCAAGAAATTCTTCTGCTGTATTTATGTAAAGTCAGTTTTTATGGGAGGAATAATTTCTGCATTTAATGAGCTACTGAAATTGCCAATACATTTCAATGATTTACCATAATGGTGATTTGCTATATTGTTGATCCCTTATAAAGAGTTTCATTTTAAATAATGTCATAAAACATAATAATTATCATTATATATAATCACTGTTGAGTACAAGGGAGAAAGTTGAGACAACTTCACAGAAGTAGCACCAGGTTTATGTTGAACTACAGATTGATTACAATTGGGTTTTAAATCAAATATATGTCTTTTTATGCTGTGCATCTGCCACTTCCTAATGAATGAGTTTGGACAAGATATTTAATTTCTCTAAATCTTGATTCCTTCAACTGAAAAATGAGAATAACAAAAACATCTTCTTCATGGTTTATTAACTAATCCAGTTGTCTTCCCCAGAAATACTTTCATAATTGGATATCAAAACATGCAAAGGAATATTTATTGCAGCATCATTTATAATAGTAGAAAATGTCATTGAATATATAAATATATCTACTTTGATAGGGGAATACATATAAATTATTTTGTTATTAAAAAACTCTAGCAAACTAGAAGGAATAGTTGCTATCTAAAAAATAAAAACAAATTGATACTAAAATAAAATTGACCTAATTATCTTTTAAAATGAGAGACAGAAAATAATACTAATGCTTATCATCTTTATACAAAGTTACCCAGGAGAACACTGGAATTCTCAGCAAATGCAATAAGACAGAGATTGGGAGAGATATGAAAGGCACATAGATATAAAAATATGTAACATCAGGAAATGTTTTTAAGAATCCATATTTCAAAGTTTGTGGTTGTCTATGTAGAAAACTCCCTCCAAATATGTCAAAATTTTGTTATAATTAATAACATAGTTAAGTAATTTGCTGCATGCTAAGTACATGTAAAAACAGAAATGGCATTTCTCAACATCAATAATAAGCAGATGGACAAATAAAATATATTTATGATAGCACAAAAAATTAAGTACTTAGACATAATCCAATAAAAATATTCAAGACTTTTATGAAGAAAATTAAACGGTTTGGGGGTGGGTATTTCTGCATGAGTTGCTTGAAACCCATGCAAAATGAAGAGAAGCACTATTTTCTTAAATTGGCACACTTAATATTGTAAAGATACAATTCTTACTAAATTTAGCTACAAATTAAATGTAATTCCAATAACAATAACTCTTACCTTTTTTTCAAACTTAATCAGATATTTCTAAAATACATATGTCAGAGAAAAGAGTTGACAATTACTGAGACTCTTCCAAGGAACAGTTTCTATCTCTAAACTGAAAACAATGCATGTATGTGATGTTTAATCCATGACACAATTTCCTTTACTGTTACATGGAGAATCAGGTTATCTAAGTTTATAGTAGAACATTAAATGCTTGTATTAGTGATCTATTGTTGCATAACAATTGCTCCACAACTTATCAGGAAATATTTATTAGTATTCTTTTTAAAACTGCAATATATATATATATTATATATATATATATTTCTATTAGCATAGAAAACATGAATGAAGTACATGTCACAACATGCATGAACATTGAAAACAACCTAAGTGAAAGAAGCCATACAGAAAAGGCCACCCAGATCATACTCATATTGTATGCCTTAAATCCTTCAAGGTTGTGAAAATGAGGGAAAGTCTCCAGAACACTCAGAATGAAAAAAAGACATTTGAGCAGGTGGTGAAAAAGTAGAAGTGGACCTGTGAATTGGATTAGAAGGCGAAAACCATAATGATTTCACATTTGGGGGCTATTTAGGTATTCCTTGGGAAAGTGTCCCTTTTTGCGGTAAAACACAATGGAAGTTGTCATTAAAATTGACATATGTGGTAAATCAGTGTTAACTGGGGAATCTGAATTTACAGATAAAGAGTACATTGTACTGCTACTGCAAGTTTTCAGTATGTTTGAAATTACTGGAAAGTAAATTACTTCAAAACAAACATGTCAAGACCATGCCAGTAAAGTAGATAAAACATCACACTTCATGATAGGGCCAAGCCCTACCCAGATTCAGTTCACTCCAAATGGTTAAGCTAATTGCTCTTGTAGGAATCCACATATTATTAAGAGGTATTGTGAGAAGATTATAATAGTAGTCACTATGTCTTGGGTATTGTAGATGACTTTAGAAACAATGGGATGGTAGAAACAATGGGATTTTTGAACTACAATTTTCCACCTCAAACCACAGGAAGGTACAAGTAATACATGAATTTAGTAAAGTTGCATGATACAAAAGTAATACACAAAAATCAATTGAGTTTCTATACACTAAGAAAGAAGAAGTATCAGAAAGAAAAATTAAGAAAACAGTCCCATTTACAATTGCATCAAAAAGAACAAAATACCTAGGTATAAATTTAACCAATGATGTGAAAGACCTGCACAATTAAAACTGGAAGACACTAACAAAGAAACTCATAAATAGAAAACCAACTGGTTTTGGATCAGGCATTGGAAGAATATTGTTAAAACATTCATGCTGCCAAAGCAGTGTACACATTCAATTCAATCTCCAACACAATTAAAATGACATTTTTCACAGAAACAGAACAATCATATTATTTGTGTGGAACCATAACGGACCCCAAAAAGTCAAAGCACAGCTAAGAATGGAGAGCACAGCTAGAGTCCTAAGAAGGGAGAGCACAGCTAGAGTCAACTTGTTCCCTGACTTCACACTACACTACAAAGCTACAGGAACCAAAACTGTGGAATTGGCACAAAAACAAGCACACGCACCAGAGGAACAGAACAGAGAACCTAGAAAGAAACCATGTGTATGGTTAACCATGTGTATGTAGTTAATTTATGGCAAAGCTGTCAAGGACACACACTGGGGAAATCCCCTCAATAAATCATGCCAAGGACACTAGATACCACACACCAAAGAAAGACACTGGAAACTGTCTATGCCACACACAAAACTACCTAAAATCCACAATTTTCCACATCAAGACTTTCCCCCGCTTACTTCTCTGAAAATGGACCCCCCTCAGCAGTCAGCCACATACAGGCAGCTTCTCCTCACTTTTTCTTCACTTTTCACTCCCTTAGTGGCATATCCCAGAGGGTCCAGAAGACCCTGGGCTCCTGTCTGCATGGATGGAACCCAGCATTGTCCAGAAGCTGAAGCTCTAGTGTGTCCTGAGGAGACTGACTTCCTGTCTGTGTTGACCTGACCAGGCATTGTCTGGAAGCCAAAGCCATGGCAAATCCCAGATCCAGTTCAACCAAAGCAGTGATGCTAATTGACCGTGTAGGAGTCCACATGTTATTAAGAGGCACTGTGAGAAGATTGCATTAGAAGCTGCCATGTCTTGGGTGTGTGGAGGACCTGGCACCCAGCTCCAAGGGTGGACAGGGCCTAGGCTGGTGAAGTCCCAATGAGTGCAGCTGCACAGTGCTGCCCTGGGTGGGGTTGGAGGTCGTGGGTCGCACTGCTCTCCCCTTGGGCTCCAGGGAGATGCCCAAGCTGGGAGTCAAGGCTCTGCAAAACCCTTGCTCCGTTCTGGTCTGGGGGGTTGGGCTGCTTGGCCCCTAGTCACACAGCCAGCCTTATCATCATCTGTGGTTCTTCGTATAGGAATCTTATAACTGAATATACATTTACCTTAAATTAGGTTATTTTTTAATATTTAGTAAACATTAAAATCTAATCTGGAAAACCTCAAGATCAGGGAGATTATGCAAGAGAACTTTTTAAAGGGTTATTCTAAATCATGTGGAAGATATTATTCAGTTAACTTTACACATTCAACTTCCATCTAGAGAATTCAAATGATTCCTTTTTAAAATGAATGCCTCCTCTGTGGCAGATAAAAGCTAATAATATAGTGGTCATATAGAAGCATCTCTTCTTCCTTTGGTTGACCTGGAGCATTCTCTAGGTGATTGGGCACTGATTCAGTTTTTCTGGCTCCACTAAGAAGCTATTGCACTTTTCTAAATTTGGTTGATGTTTTTAGTCATTTGAAATAATAAAGATCATTGGGCAGGATGCAACTAGGACCTCAGATAAGAGGACTGAGATTTCAAGGTTTTTTTTGTCTACAATTATACTCTGCTACAGACATCGTATACACACACATTCCCTCTGTTGTTTCTGTTCTTTTGATTTAATCTCTCAAATTCCTAATTGTAAAATATTTATCAAATGCATAGGATGCTCCTAGGATACAAAAATGCATAAGCTACCATCATCGAAGTCAAATAATTTACCAACTATCAGTAAGACACATATGATAAAATAAAACACATATGGACAAATTCATAAATATAATACAGTAATTGAGGTGGCAGGGATTTCTACAAGATAGTGGACAGTCAAGGTTAAGCTCATCTTTGAGATGCAGGAGTGAAGTTTTTGGGAATGTTCAGGGACTTCTTTATAGAAATAAAAATATGAATTTGTTTTTGAAAGTTGAGTAGGAATTCACAAAGCAGAAAACTGGAGAAAATACAATTATTGCAGAAAGAAATAATTTTAATCAGGGACATTCCATCTGTTTTATATGGCTGGAATGAAAAGTTGTTTAGTTTTTTTTAATCTCATATACTTTAAATATTAGCTTCAATTAATCTCTGCAAATTAGATGTCATTATGATAGTATTAAAAATGTGAATCACAGATATGACTAGAAAAGCTGCAGGTGTAAAGGAATCTACAGTAATAGTTGGATTAAAAATAGCCTAGATTTTACACATACATGAAAATTTTCATTCTCCTTTTTGCCTCTTTTCTTACATCTGAATTAAAAAATAATATTTTAAAAATACTTTTATTTCCAAAGTTTCTCAAAATATAAATAATTAGGAACATATATTTCTATTTGTTACTTTATTACACAAATAATTTCAAGCAATCCTCAGTAAGTCTCATAACTCTGAGAAGTTTCATCCAAGCTTAATTAAAATAACTCATCTTTTCATTTTTCTTTCTCACCCCTTTATTCTGACTACACTTGTACTTTAACCTCATTTTTAAAAATATTGAACTCTTTACTTTATGTCAAATTATCAATCAACTTTCATTTCAATACCGGTCAACAGGGCCCTAATGATTCGTGACTGTAATTACTCAGTCATTCGTACCCTCAGATGACTCGCCCTTGTGCTTCTGGAGAAACGACCTATAGCTCATCAACCACAGGGCATTTCTGTCTGCTCTCCTTTCAATTCCAGGAAGGATGCCGAGCGCTTCTGAGAATTCATCTGAAGTGCACAAATCGGTGCCACTACAAATTTATGCTCTTGAATTCAAAGTGAGCTCTCTATCCTTTTCTGTACTTTACTAATAGCATAGAACAGGGCAGCTTGATATCCTAATGTAGGGTTTTAACCAAGAGCATGCGAATTGGAGTCAGAAGGGCATGCGATAGAAACTCACCTTTTACCTAATAAGTGGTGTATCTATAGACCTCAGTTTGCAGCTGGAAATGAAAAATAAAATAATAGGAGAATGTGGATTAAATAAAAGTGGAGGGTGTTTTTAACTCTCTCTCTCTCTCTCTCTCTCTATATATATATATATATACATATATATACATATATATATATACACATATATTACTCTTATTATTTCCCACAGTGGCTATTCAAAAACTTTCTCACTCTTCAAATGTGCTTTACACCATCAATTCCACGTTTACTCTTGTCATTTGAATATCCCTAATAATTTTATGAGAAAATAGAAGGCATCATAAGGGGACTCTGTGAACTTTCTTCCCCTTTATGTACCTCACCTGTACCCAGAATTTTTAGTTCTATCCAAGTGGATAAAATACATGTCATTTTTTTCTAGCTAACTCTTCATTTGTGCTTTACATCCCATACCTAGTTCATTTTTAGGGAACTGCTCCATTACATCCTTGCTACATTTTGGGGGGGTGGTGGTGGTATTTCAGTATCTTTTAAATTTGATCAAGTCTATAAAAAGGCTGTATTTTTGAAAAACAACAATACTAAAACCTCCTATAAGGCTACATCTTACCAGCTGTCACCTTTACGTAGTCTCTTCCTTAGCACTCTACCTGTATACGTTATTTTTTTTTCATTCTGATCTCTCTTCCTCCACTGCATTCAATCTTCTGTACTTATTCCATTAAAATGGCTTAAACCAACAACACAGGTGATTCCTTTACTGCTAAATTTGATGGAATTTTAAAATACCTACCTTTATTAAAGTTCTCCTCTTTATTTCACATATACTAAATTTCAGGTGTTTTAGAGTTTTTTTGTTTTGTTTTGTTTTTGGTTTTTTTCTATTTTCACATCTTTATTAGAGTATAAGTGCTTTACAATGTTGTGTTTCTGCTGTGCAACAAACTGAATCAGCTAATGTTTACGTATTTCCCCATATCCCCTCCCTCTTGAGCCTCCCTTCCACCCTCCCTATCCCACACCTCTGGTTCCTCACAAACTATCGAGTTTACCTCCTTGCACTATGCAACAGCTTCCCACTAGCCATCCATTGTACATTTGGTAGTATATATATGTCAGTGCTACTTTCTCACTTCATCCCAGCTTCCCTTTTCCATCCTATGCCCTCAAGTCCTTCTCTACATCTGCGTCTTTATTCCTGCCCTGTCACTAGGTTCATCAATACCACTTTTTAAAATTTCATATATATGCATTACTATGCAGTATTTTTTTTTCTCTTTCTGACTTACTTCATCCTGTATGACAGAGTCTAGGTTTATCCAACTCACGACAAATAACAAAATTTTGTTCCTTTTTATGGTGAGTAATATTCCATTGTATATATGTGCCACATCTTCTTCATCCATTCATCTATTGATGGACATTTGCTTCCGTGTCCTGGATATTGTAAAGAGTGCTGCAGTGAACATTGTGGTACATGTATCTTTCTGAATTATGATTTTCTCAGTGTATATGCCCAGTAGTGAGATTGACGGGTCATATGGTAGTCCTATTTTTAGTTTTTTAAGGAACCTTCATACTGTTCTCCATAGTGGCTGTATCAATTTAAGTTCCCACCAACAGTGCAGGAGGGTTCCCTTTTCTCCACACCCTCTCCAGCATTTACTGTTTCCAGATTTTTTGATGATGGCCATTCTGACCAGTGTGAGGTGATACCTCGTGGTTTTGATTTGCATTGGTCTAATGATTAGTGATGTTGAGCATCTTTTCATGTATTTTTTGGATATCTGCATGTCTTCTGTGGAGAAATGTCTATTTAGGTCTTCCAACATTTTTTGGTTTCGGTTGTTTGTTTTTGTGATATTGAGCTACTTGTATATTTTGGAGATTAGTCCTGTGTTCGTTGCTTCATTTGTAAACATTTTCTCCCATTCTGAGGGTTGTCTTTTCATCTTGTTTATGGTTTCCTTTGCTTTGCAAAAGGTTTTAAGTTTCATTAGGTCCCATTTGTTTATTTTTGTTTTTATTTCCATTTGTCTAGGAGGTGGGTCAAAAAGGATCTTATTGTGATTCATGTCATAGAGTGTTCTGCCTATGTTTTCCTCTAAGCGTTTTATAGTGGCTGGCTTTACGTTTAGGTCTTTAATCCATTTTGAGTGTATTTTTATATACGTGTTAGGGAGTGTTCTAATTTCATTCCTTTACATGTAGCTGTCCAGTTTTCCCAGAACCACTTATTGAAGAGGCTATCTTTTCTCCATTGTATATTATTGCCTCCTTTGTCAAAATTAAGGTGACCATACGTGTATGGTTTTATCTCTGGGTTTTTTATCCTGTTCTATTGATCTATATTTCTGTTTTTGTTCCAGTACCATATTGTCTTGATTACTGTAGCTTTGTAGTATAGTCTGAAGTCAGGGAGCCCGATTCCTTCAGCTCCATTTTTCTTTCTCAAGATTGCTTTGGCTATTTGGGGTCTTTTGTATTTCCACACAAACTGTAAAATTTCTTGTTCTAGTTCTGTGAAAAATGCCATTGGTATTTTGGTAAGGATTGCATTGAACCTGTAGATTGCTTTGAGAAGTATAGTCATTTTCACAATATTGATTCTTCCAGTTCAGGGGCATGGTATATCTCTCCATCTGTTTATATTACCTTTGATTTCTTTCATCAGTGTTTTATAGTTTTCTGAGTACAGGTCTTTTGCCTCCTTAGGTAGGTTTATTCCTAGGTATTTTTTTCTTTTTATTGCGATGGTAAATGTGACTGTTTCCTTAATTTCTCTTTCTGATCTTTTGTTGTTAGTGTATAGGAATGCAAGAGATTTCTGTGCATTAATTTTGTATCCTGCAACCTTACCAAATTCATTGATTAGTTCTAGTAGTTTTCTGGTGGCATCTTTAGTATTTTCTATGTATAGTATCATGTCACTGGCAAACAGCGACAGTTTTACTTCTTCTTTTACAGTTTGTATTCCTTTTATTTCTTTTTCTTCTCTGATTGCTGTGGCTAGCACTTCCAATACTATGTTGAATAATAGTAGAGAACCTGGACATCCCTGTTTTGTTCCTGATCTTGGAGGAAATGCTGTCAGTTTTTCACCCCTGAGAATGATGTTTACTGTGGGTTTGTTGTATATGGCTTTTATTATGTTGAGGGAAGTTCCCTCTATGCCCACTTTCTGGAGACTTTTGATCATAAATAGGAGTTGAATTTTGTCAAAAGCTTTTTCTGCATCTATTGAGATGATCATATGGTTTTTATTGTTTAATTTGTTAATATGGTGTATCAGATTGAATGTTTTGTATATTGAAGAATCCTTGCAGCTCTGGGATAAATCCCACTTGATCATGATGTATGATGTTTTTAATGTGTTCTGTTTGTTAGTATTTTGTTCAGTATTTTTGCATCTATGTTCATCAGTGATATTGGTCTATAATTTTCTTTTTTTGTAATATCTTTGTCTGGTTTGGTATCAGGGTGATAGTGGCCTCGTAGAATGAGTTTCGGAGTGTTCCTCCCTCCAAAATATTTTAGAAGAGTTTGAGAAGGATAGGTGTTAACTCTTCTCTAGTTTGATAGGATTCTCCTGTGAAGCCATCTGGTCTTGGACTTTGTTTGTTGGAAGATTTTTAATTACAGTTTCAATTTCATTACCTGTGATTCGTCTGTTTATATTTTCTAATTCTTCCAGGCTCAATCTTGGAAGGTTGTACTTTTCCAGGAATGGTCCATTTCTTCCAGGTTGTCCATTTTGTTGGCATATAGTTGCTGGTAGTAGTCTCTTATGGTCTTTTGTATTTCTGTGGTGTCAGTTGGAATCTCCTTTTACATTTCTAATTTTATTGATTTGAGTCCTCTCCCTTTTTTTCTTGATGAATCCGGCTACAGCTTTATCAATTTTGTATATCTTTTCAAAGAACCAACTTTTAGTTTTATTGATCTTTGCTATTGTTTTCTTCATTTCTGTTTCATTTATTTCTGCTTTGATCTTTATGATTTCTTTCCTTCTATGAACTTTGGGTTTTCTTTGTTTTTCTCTTTCTAGTTGCTTTAGGTGTAAGGTTAGATACTTTATTTGAGATTTTTCTTGTTTCTTGAGGTGAGCTTGAATTGCTATGAACTTCCCTGTTAGAAATTCTTTTGATGCATCCCATAGGTTGTGGATCATCTTGTTTTCATTGTCATTTGTTTCTAGTTATTTTTAAACTTCTTCGATTTCTTCAATGATTTCTTGGTTATTTAGCAGTGCACTGTTTAACTTCCATGTCTTTGTATATTTTACAGTTTTTTCTCTGGTAATTGATATCTAGTCTCATAGCATTGTGTTGGAAAAGATGCTTGATACGATTTCAGTTTTCTTAAATTGACCAAGGCTTGATTTGTGACCCAGGATGTTATCTATTCTGGAGAACGTCCAGTGTGCACTTGAGAAGAGAGGGTATTCTTCTGCTTTCGGGTGGAATGTCCTTAAAATATCAGTTAAGTCTGTCTGGTCTATTGTGTCGTTTAAAGCTTTTTTTTCCTTATTTATTTTCTGTCTGGATGATCTGTCTATTGGTGTAAGTGGGGTGTTAAAGTTCCCTACTATTATTGTGTTACTGTCAATTTCCCTTTTTATGGCTGTTAGCATTTGCCTTATGTATTCAGGTTTTCCTATGTTGGGTGCATAAATATTTATAATTGTTATGTTTTCTTCTTGGAATTATCCCTTGATCATTATGTACTGTACTTCCTTATCTCTTGTAACAGTCTTTATTTTAAAGTCTATTTTATCTGATATGAGTATTACTACTCCAGGTTTCTTGTCATTTCCATTTGCATGGCATATCTTTTTCCATCCTCTCACTTTCAGTCTGTGTGTGTCCCTAGGTCTGAAGTGGGTCTCTTGTAGACAGCATATGTGTGGGTCTTGCTTTTGTATCCATTCAGCCAGTCTATGTCTTTTGGTTGGAGCGTTTAATCCATTTACATTTAAGTTAGTTATCGATATGTATGTTCCTATATTACCATTTTCTTAATTGTTTTGGGTTTTTATTGTAAGTCTTTTCCTTCTCTTGTGTTTCCTGCCTAGAGAAGTTCCTTTAGCATTTGTTGTAAAGCTGGTTTGGTGGTGCCAAATTCTCTTAGCTTTTGCTTGTATGTAAAGCTTTTAATTTCTCTATCGAATCTGAATGAGATCCTTGCTGGGTAGAGTAATCTTGGTTGTAGATTTTTCCCTTTCATCACTTTAAATATGTCCTGTCACTCCCTTCTGGCTTGCAGAGTTTCTGCTGAAAGATCAGCTGTTAACCTTATGGGGATTCCCTTATATGTTATTTGTTGCTTTTCCCTTGCTGCTTTTTTTTCTTTGTATTTAATTTTTGATAGTTTGATTAATATGTGTCTCAGCATGTTTCTCTTTGGGTTTATCCTGTATGGGACTCTCTGCACTTCTTGGACTTGATTGACTCTTTCCTTTCCCATGTTAGAGAAGTTTTCAACTATAATCTCTTTACATATTTTCTCAGACCCTTTCTTTTCTTCTTTTTCTTCTGGGACCCCTGTAATTCGAATGTTGGTGGGTTTAATGTTGTCCCAGATGTCTCTGAGACTGTTCTCAATTCTTTTCATTCTTTTTTCTTTATTCTGCTCCCTGGCAGTTATTTCCACCATTTTATCTTCCAGATCACATATCCATTCTTCTGCTTCAGTTATTCTGCTATTGATTCCTTCTAGAGAATTTTAAATTTCATTTATTCATTACTGTTTGTTTATTCTTTAGTTCTTCTAGATCTTTGTTAAACGTTTCTTGTATTTTCTCCATGTTATTTCCGATGTTTTGGATCATCTTTACTATCTTTACTCTATATTCTTTTTCAGGTAGGTTGCCTATTTCATCTCCATTTATTTGGTCTTCTAGGTTTTTATCTTGCTCTTTCATCTGTAACATATTTTTCTGTCGTTTCATTTTTTTTTTTTTTTTTTTTTTGATGGCTGGGGCTGTGTTCCTTTCTTACTGTTTGTTTGGCCTGAGGTGTCCAGCACTGGAGTTTGCAGACAGTTTGGTAGAGCCAGATCTTGGTGCCAAGATGAGGACCTCCAGGAGGCCTCACTCTGATTTATATTCCCTGGGGTCTGAGGTTCTCTGTTAGTCCAGTGGTTTGGTCTTGGCGCTCCCAGCACAGGAGCTCGGACCTTTCCTCCAGCCTGGGAACCAAGATCCCACAAGCTGTGTGGCATGGCAAAAAAAGAAAAAAAGGACAATAACAAAGAATGAAAAGTAAAATAAACTTAGAAAGGTAAAAAATATATTTGGAAAAACAAAAATGTAATTGAAACAACTGCAACAAGGTAAAACAAAACCACAACAGAAAAAAGAAAAAAAAGAAAGGAGGGGAACAAGCCAAAAGGAGCAGAGCAATAATAGAATGCAAATAAATAAATAAAATTAGAAAAATAAAAGATTTATTAGAAAAAAATAAAAATATAAATGAATCAACAGCAACAAGATAAAACAGAAAGTCAACCCCATCACTTGGGGATCCTCCTGTCCCCTTAGGTGTCCGTGGTCCCCCACCGGTGCCTGGTGTGTGCCCTTGTGTGGAGACATGAATTCTGCATCCTCCTAGTCTGCCATCTTGACTCTGCCCCCCCCTAGGTGCTTTAGTTTTTTAGAAACCCCATGGATTCCCCAAGAAGAGCAGACTTATTTTCTTTAGACATATTGTTAATTTTAATGCCCCCATTTATTTCACTGCGTGTCAATAAGAGTTGACTATATAGGTTAAGAAAGGACTATTTTAAGTACTGTAATACCAGTATCAGACCACTGAAACTAAGAAAAGAAGTATAGAAAATTCACTCAATAATTAGTATTTTTAATGATTTTTCTTAATAGTATAAAGAGTATAAATTATGTTCCAGTCATACTAAAATGTAATAAACATGCGGAGTACACTTGAGGGGAACATATAATTTAAAAAATTAGTACAAATTGAAAAGTAATCATCTATTATCTCTGACCATCCTTGAAACCACTGTCTTTTCTTCCTGTTCAAGATATCAACTTCATTTAATTGCCATTGCTCACCCTTCTTTGGAAGTCTTTCTTCAGAAACAATTTTTCCTACTTCTAAGTGTTATTTCTAATGACCAGAAATATCCAACTGTCATGCAAATTTGAGCAGCCTACAAAGCTGTCTCAAGCTGAGTATGTAACAATGTCACATGCCTTGAACACACTCAGTGCATTCCTGCCTCAAGGCATTTTCACTTCTCCATTGTTGTTCCAGGCAGTGGAATTCTCTTACCTCTACATTATAGATTGTGTTTTTGTTCAAAGCATTCCCTTCCTTTTTTATCCAGCCTATCTGTATAGGACTTTATCCTTATTTCATCGAATATTGTAACCACAAGTGGGGGTATGGCTGCTTGCCTCTCTATGGCTTTGGGAAAAGTTACCAAAAATCCCTGTGCCTCAGTTTCTGCATCCTAAAATAGTGCACGTTTGCTTATATCAGTACTGATCCTATCTCTAATTTCATTCTTACTCATACACTTCTCTGTCATCATCACCCTGAATTAGCTAGGTTTCCATGGTTTCCATTTTAAATATTAAATTGTTTATTTTATTTCTTTATTTTTATTGAGGTAACATTGGTTTATAACATGATATAATTTCATATTTGCAACATTATATCTTTACTTCTGTATACACTACAGCATGTTCACCATCAGTTACACTCAGAAACCTTATTGGTCTTCTTCAATCCATCACCACCTCACTGTAAAAATAATGTTTCTAAAACACAATGCTGATTATATTACTTTTTCCCTTAAAATAGCAGAAGAGAGGGTCCAAAATCATGAAGTTATATAATGAGAGAACTTTATATTCTACATATACAGAGAGAATAGTCTAATGTGCCTTTAATACAGTATCTATAATCTCTTTTTCTGAGAAATTTAAAGCAGGTATACTGTTTAGTAGTAAATTTAACTTGTTTGCTGACCATGTATTTCCATTTATCCCCCTGCAATAAATTAAATAAATAGTTATTTAAAGTAAATTATGCATAATATATGTCTATTTTAATGCTGAACTACAGCAATCCATATACACCCATAGAATGAATATGCCCTAAGATAAAATTACAGTCTACCCTATATTATACACTGATATTTTATGTTCAAGTTCACAGATTATGTTTGGTTTTATTTTTATATCAGCCTGAGGCTTAGTCGGTGTGCCTTTTCAAAACAATATTATCTTTACCTTTTTAAAAATTAATTATTTTAATTATATTGGATTGAAATAATTATATATTATTATATATGGATTGAAAGTGGAATAAAGCACTTGGATCACTTGATTATTTGAAATAAAATTGATGTGATTAAATTGGATTGTTTAATAATAACTTTTAAATAAACAACTAGAAGACACGATAGTTATTTTTCCTTCCTTCTATGAATCTGAGGATATTATTTGAAAACATATTTTTGAGTTTCCAAAGGGGCACAGCATGAAATTTTTTAAAAGAGAAATAAGTAAACCATAAAAATTCATTGGCACTCAATTTTATAATTGCTTTATTTTGCTATAATTCATGTAGCTTTCTGTTTTTCAAACAATAGATGGAAAAGAAGCTTGTATGTTATTTATAATTGGAATTGAGATGAATTTACCTCCTACTGTTCATTGTCAGTATCTTATCTGAAAGCAGTAGGAAGAAATCTGCCTTCTACTAATATTCAATTTGTGAACATTCATATCCTTATTTCAGCAGGAAACTCACTCTGAACTACAGAAACAGCTGCATATCACCAGGCAAGAAGAGGTTTACTCATTTTAAGATGCTGTGAGAAGCTGTTATTTTATCAGCTAAGAACATCATCTTCACCTCAACATAAAAATTCATTTCATCACACAAAACCCTCCTGGAAATTTTAGTAAACAAATGGTATCAGATCTGAAAATCTATAATCACCGGGTGAGCTTAAAATTAGACAAGGAAAAAAGAAAAAGGAAAGTTTACACCTGAAAGAAAATATGATCTTAGAAAGAACTTCACAGGTGTTATAGATGATATTACAATATCCAGCTTGCTCATTCATGGGATTATTCAATATTAGAATTTGGGGAAGTACTGAAGTTAGAGATGCGACTGGTCTTAATTCTAACATTAATTACACAAAAATTCTAAGTTAAAGGACGATATACAGAATGTTTTGAGGAGTAAGTGGTATTAATTTTGTAAACTTTGATATTCCTTATCATAAAAGATAGGTGCTTACATATATGCCTTATGCTGTTTGAAAAGCGTGTGCAGTTCTGTTCTACTTTTTATTGGTGTTTTCCACTTTTAAAAGCTACCTATATGGAAAGAGAACTTGGCTAGGAAATAAGGAAGTTCTGAATTCTAGACTTGTGTTTATCACTGACTCACCCTTGTGGATTTTATTTTTCTCATATTTTGGATGAATTGTTCAGGCATTAATATCCATGCTACTTTTCCACTCTCAATTTTAGTAAGTACATCCATTAATGAATGCTTCACGCTGGTATTGCATTTCTATTTTTTGATAAAATAGTCACTGAATTTTCAAGAATCAGTAAGGTATAAAATTTCCTGTCAACTTAAAAATTTTACCAAACTTTTCTACATTATATAAAACATTATAGAAATCATTTGTCTTCTAGTATCAAGAATAAGTTATTCAAAGAATTACAATGTTTAGCTATAGGTTGCAATTTAAATTTAAGTAATCCTAGAAAATAATTTATTCCAGCCCCAGAATGCAGAAGCCTATGCTAATTTTCGTGATTGAATTCAATATTATACACATTTTCTTACTGTTTTCCCTGTAAAATGTAACCAATGAAATGTTGTAACTATCACACTTTTTAGTTTTCTTCATGCTAAATGTATTTGTTAATTCATTCATTTAAAAGTTTTCCATTTTAATAGATTTGTAAGCAAATTCTGGAGAGCTATTTCTCACCAAAGTAGTTGGCCATAAAATAAAATTTTTATTAATATTTCAATGAACGACTTCAGTGAAGCTCATTTGCAAGGATGCTGCAAGTGATGAGAACTATAATATACAACAAAAATTTAAATGTTTTGTAGTATGAGTGATGTAAAGGAAGCCAGGGTTCTTTACTTAGAACTACAGAGTATGAGAAGGAACAGTTTTCTTGATTTATTCTGATCTTTTCACTCCTTCCAGCAATGCTGGACAATGTCTGCCAGTTTTCTGTGCGATCTACTCAGGTTTAGAAATGAGAAATGAGACAAACTTAGAACATATAAAAAAGTAAAAAACAATATATGTTTTTCCTAGAAGTGCAGCTATCATTCACATTAATTTGATGATACTTGTGAAATCAGTAAGAAGTGGAGTAAGAAGTTGAAGTAAGAAGAAGGTAGGAGAATTTAAAAAATCATATTTAAACTCTTCCAGGAATCCCCTTCACAATTTTCCAGAAATGTCTTTTATTTAAAATGTACCCTGTGATTATTTATTTTAACAGCTTATAATATATATATATAATATATATGATAAAAAATATATATCTCTATATTTATTTTCTCATGTTTGCTCACAGCATCACAAATTAATAAAAATTATTTTGGACATGAACTAAACATTTCTGAAAGCAATATAGTACTCTCTGTGCCCTCAGTATAGTAATAAGTATAAGCTGAAGAAATAGCACAAGGTCTCAACTTCATTCTACTCTCATTGGAATATTGCAGGTATACTCTATTCTTCTGAAGTTTTCTGACAGAGAAACAGCTAAGATCACTTCTTCAGAACTGAAATGTTTCCTAGAAGAAGACAATTCTAACTTTATATAAATGATTCTGGTTCATTGAAAATGTGGAATAGCACAACTAATATTAATAAGTAAAGATCAGCATGAGGACAAAACCAAAGAAAGTTCTAGAAAAGTCAATGTTGTGGTTCTCACAAAAATAATTCAAGAATTCTAAATAGTAGCAAAGAAAATTCAAAAGTGTATTGAATTTTACTTTACTTAGGCCAATTGGTCTCATGTATGAGATGGTTAACATTAGAAACATTAGAACATTAGAAACGTTAGAAAACTTTTATACATAATATGATAATTAAATATATTATTTTGTTCATAGCATAAAAATAAAGATATAGCTAGAGTTATCTTTCACTGCTGAAATAGATTATGATAATAAAGGAACTGAAAGGTGATTAGAGAAACAATCCTATGTATATATGTAAATTTGATATGCAATAGTTGTGCCATCCAAGACCAGTGGGGAAAAGAACAGATATTCAAACAATGGATAAAACCCTTTTCCTCTTCACATGCTAAATAAAAATATCAGATGGCTAAACACCAGAACATACAAATAACCCATATAAAGCTGGAAACCAGAAACATTGTAACACTAAAAAAATATATAGATGAAAGTGCTTAAAACTTTGAGGTTGGGGGATGGAAGGCTCTTTGAGTAACATTCAAAAGATAAAAGCCATAAAGGAAATATTGAAATATTATTCACCTTTAAAAAACAATTTTATATTATAATAAATCCTCACAATAATAAGCAGATGACAGTCCAAGAAACAATATTTGAAACATATAACAATGACAAATGTTTATTATCCAGACTATATAGTAATTTTGACAAATCAGAAAAGAAAATACAATGTATTGCATATCATATCATATTGCATATGATATAAATATCATTAGAAAATTTTTTAAAGTGAAAATAACACCTAGTCAGTATAAGTATGAATAGACTCTTAACATTACTAGTAATCAGGGAAATGCAAACAGAGTACAGAGAAAGGCAGGACATGGAGCAAATAAATGTATTACGATCCATGCATGGAATGATTTGGTATTCCCAGGCTAAGGCCAGACTGATCAATTTAAATCAAAAGAGCATTAGTTATCTATTTTATGTATAGTACTGTGTATATGTCAATCCCAGTCTCTCAATTTATCCCTCCCTCCCCCCAACTGGTAACCATTATTTTTTTTCTACATCTGTGACTATATTTCTGTTTAGTAAATAAGTTCTTTTGTACCATTTTTTTTTTAGATTCCAACATATAAGTGATATCATATGATATTTATCTTTTTCTGTCTGACTTACTTCACTCAGTATGACAATCTCTAGGTCCATCCATATCACTCCAAATGGCATTATTTTGTTCTTTTCTGTGATTGAGTAATATTCCATTGTATATATTTACCACATCTTCTTTATCCATTCATCTGTCCATGGACATTTAGGTTGCCTCCATTGCTTGGCTATTGTAAATAGTGCTGCAATGAACATTGGGGTGCATGTCTCCTTTAGGACCATGTTTTTCTCTGGATATATTCCCAGGAGTGGGATTGCTGGATCATATGGTAGCTCTATTTTTAGTCTTTTAAGGAACCTCACTACTGTTCTCCATAGTGGCTGCACCAATTTACATTCCCACCAACAGTGTAGGAGGGTTCCCTTTTCTCCATGCTCTCTGCAGCATTTATTATTTATAGATTTTTTGATAATGACTATTCTGACTGGTGTGAGGTGATACCTCATTGTAGTTTTGATTTGCATTTCTCTAATAGTAAGGTTGAACACCTTTTCACAGGGAACTCTACTAAACTCAACTCTACTCATTGCTCATACTCTGTAATGACCTATATGGGAAAAGAATCTAAAAAAGAGTGGATATATGTATATGTATTACTTATTTACTTTGCTGTACAGCTGAAACTAACACGGCATTGTAAATAACTACACTCCAATAAAAATTAATTTAAAAATTAAAAAAAATAAAAAGGGGAAAAAAAGAATGATTTTGGGGAAATTGACATCTTAATAATATTGATTCTTCCAAGCAATAAATACAATTTATCTCTTCAAAAAAAATAAATCAAGAATAGGGTCTTATCTACAAGATGTGTTGAGGGAGGTGGGGGAGACTGTTGATTACAAGGGCTGTTAGAGAAATCACATCAGGAACTTACATTTGCTGTGAATCTGCAGGGTGCTCTCTAGAGCATGCACTTGCCTGAGGAGCTAATGTCAGTTTAAGGTCACTGCAGTCCACTTGTCCCAACAAAATGTATGCCGAGACAGCAAGTCCATGAGTAGCTTAGCTAACCTCTTCACAGCCTGAACAGTATATTACAGTTAATTTCAGTCATATATAAACAAATATAGGATAGACTTGGAGTTACCTCCGTAGGGCTGAGAGAAATAATGTTATACTATTCAGGTTGAGATAAGGAAGTTAGTGGAAAAGAGTGAAAATTCAATTCACATAGAGAAGGGTATTTAAGAGATATATAGGAAAGCAGAATATTATGGAATTACAAACATATGACAGAGATACTAGCCATGCTGTTGTTCATTGGAAAGGAGATAATGACAAGTAGGGATATAACTTTAGGGACATTAAGAGGAGTGACATTGAGATTGTTAACTTTCAAAAACTTCCATTTTCTCCTTAAATTAATAAGCTGTGTAACATCTAGAATTTTACAAATTTAATTTAATTAATGATATTTTGAAGACTCAGATAATTATAAATTACACCTCACAGCTGTCTAGTTATTAATGAGTGATGAGTCTGTATATTATTATACAGGACAGCTAAATCTATCAATATATTTTTTCCTACAGGATAATTTTATATATACAAATTTAACCATGAATCAGCAAAACAAACTGACTCTAAATACTGGATCATACTCAGGGATCAGAGCAGGGCAGGAAAGCAATACGTGATTGAATGCATGCATGAAGATCAGATTTTAAGGTCAAGTTCCACACAGAAAATAGGGCCAATAAGTAAGACCTTGATAATACATTAAAATATGAATATATGTTCATGTACAAATATGCATATTCAAATACATGAACTATGAATATATGTTTATACTTAATCCTAAGGTATTATTTTAATAATAAATCATGAAAAATTATGATAATGAGATCACTTTACATGAACATTGTATTTTATTTTATTTTATTTTATTTTGTGGTACACGGGCCTCTCACTGTTGTGGCCTCTCCCTTTGCGGAGCACAGGCTCCGGATGCGCAGGCTCAGCAGCCATGGCTCATGGGCCCAGCTGCTCCGCGGCATGTGGAATCTTCCCGAACCAGGGCACGAACCCGTGTCTCCTGCATCGGCAGGTGGACTCTCAACCACTGCGCCACCAGGGAAGCCCCTGAACATTGTATTTTTATGTTGCACATATTTATAAAGCCATTTCGTGAAAAATATTTTTCCCAGTAGACTGAGAAAAAATTTAATTATTGTTTTATATTATGCTGGATTTAGCCAAATTTAACTAACAATAGTAAGTAAAATTATGGGCTGCACAGCACACAGAAACATGGAATATAATTTTTTTGCTTGAGGTAAAAATTAAAGGAAGTTTGGAACAATTGTATAGCTTATGTCCAATTCCCTTTTATTCCCATAAAATTGTTAGACATTACAAATTTAATTTTCATTGTTCCCGTTGATACTTCACTGCAGATGTCGACAAATTATGAACTTTAGACAAAGTACTATGAACAGCATGATTTCATTCACTGTATAAATCTTTCTCACTGTCCTCATTTCTTTGCCTACTCTCAGCTTTATAAAGGGATCTAGACAAGTTTCACACATTCCATTTTGTTTTTAGGTACATTAATTTATTTTCATCTTTAACAGTCTCACCATTAAAAAAACATTACGTTTTATGTTAAATAAACATGTTTATTACATTCACCTTTTGAAGAGATTAGGTCAGTTTTCTTAGGACTTTTTTCACATTTTGGACTGCTCTGGTCGTTTTTAAAAAGTTATTTATATTCAGGTTAGACATCCTTGGTGAGTTCCCGCATAGAGGAGATACCATGTTCTATATATTACAGCACATCAGGAATTAGGACACACAGAATGTTACTGCCCCAGTCATTAATGATACTTGGTTAAGGCAGTTACTGCCAAATCATTTCCTTGTGAATATGGTCCTCTCTGTCTCCCCCGACCCCAAAAAAAATAAAATTGCTACTAATCTGTACAGTGATATTTTGATATCTAACAAGTTTCCTATTTGTCAATAATCCTTTACTATGTAATGGTTTTAACATTGAATCATCTTGATTCTATAATTACATGGAAATTGCAAAATGGCAATTTTCTAATTTCATCATTTCTTTTATATCTATTAGGTGATATTCTTCTATTAAGAAGAGTTTTCTTTATTAACTTGAGATGGGCTGAGGTTCCACCTAAAATGTGTAAATGCAACACTTTTCTTTAAATTAAATTCACTTAAATTTGTTAATGGTATCTTTATATAAATGAGACAAAGTTCTTATATCTGAAATACTAAATTGACTAAAAGTTTCTTTAAGTTTTCTTGCCAGATTATGTTTTACATTGTGTAGTTCACACACTTATGGGAAATCTTATGGTCATCTCTCCCATGGTAACCACCTAAGAAATCACAGTTTAGTCTTATCAACTGAACCCAGGTAAGCCCCACCGAATCTTCCTCAGGAGAGTAGTCACAGAAGCCTTTTTCATCAACCAGAATGGCTACTAATGATCCATTACTCCTATAATATAAAAACACAGCCTTAGTATCTGAAGGTTGTAGTTGTGATCACCATTGTATTACCAGTTTTGTGATGCTGAGTGAGTCCCATAGAAGTGTTCTAGGGCTAACTTTATATTTGTAGGTAATAATGATGAAATTACATACCTCATGGGGATACTGGTAAAGACACAATATATATGTACAAGACTCTCCCAGTTTCCTGCTGAGACTGTAAAGGAAAGTCACTTTGAATATTGTTTGGTAGCATTGAATAAAGCTGAGTGTATACATAACCTAGAACACTGCAATTAACTGCAGGGTATATAGTCATCAGAAATGCACATATAGTCACAATAGTATATGTATAAGGATATTGATAATAGCACTATTCATGATAGTCAGAAAGTGGAATTAGCCAAATGGCCAGGAACAGCAGAATAAGAAAATTAGATCATGATATATTCACTAATGGAATATTATTATATATAACAAAATCAGCTACATACAATTTTACCAAAAGCTCACAAATATATTGGAGAAAAAAGGCACAGACACAAAAGAATACGTACTGTGTGATCCCTTTTATACAAATTTTAAAAACAGTGACAATTCATCTGTGGTGTTAGGTTTCCCTTTGGGGACCAGTGACTAGAAGGAAACTTATGAATTAGAATTACGATTAAGGTTATTCTACTTCTTAAAATTAATCATAGGTCTGTTCACGTTTTTAAAGTTAGTTGAGCTCCACAAACACTGTACTTTTTGTATTTATAATTTTTTAAATGTTAAAAGCTTTATGTAAAACATCTAATAGTGTTTGACACAGAATATACTGGGTAAATGTTTGTTCCTTTCCTACTTTCTTATAAATAATGAGGCTGTGGGAATGACAAACTGAGGCAATCTCTTTTGCCAAAGCTCTGCCACTTTTTAGATACACAATTGGTTTCATTTTCCTCTACTTTTTTGTTTAAAAAGCAAAATGTAATTTACTGGTATACTCTATTCCAGTAGGATTGTCTACGAATACATCTTGTGAATAATGTTCAATTATAGAACACTCACTTTACAACAGAGAAATGATATTTCAAAGTCCAAGAGGAATTACATAGACACCATTCTTTCTATTACCCACTAGAAATGAGACATCTGGTCTGAAACATATTGGTTTTGAAATTCTTTGTGATGTTGTATTGTCAAGTTTTAAGAGATATGTTGTGTTTTCAGCTTTTAAAGTTTTTAAAGTGCAGTGGTCCACCTCAACATTGTGTGGTTAAAATCAAGAATGATAATTAAAAAATGACCCATGCTAATTTTCAGCAAAATTTGTAAATTTTATTTGTAAATATAATTAGCATAGAGGAATTTACATAATAATTACATCCCTGAAAAATGCACGTGTATACGTTGAATAACTGATTTCCTCCATTTATGTACACATATATGATGAAAACATTTAGAATAAAAATTTGGACTTGAGTAAATTTAAATTATAAAGTCAAGAGCTCACATATTATATAAATATATATATACATATATATGTTTTGTCATTATTCATAGAAATCAAAATCTTTTGATATTTTAAATCCAGTTAGAGTGAATCAACAAGGAAAAAAAAGGTATTCATTACAGTTACTCAATTCCATCACTGACCCTTTCTCCTTTCTTCTTTCCCCCTCCTTCTTTCTTTCACATCTCAATCTTCTTGTTCTTCATCTTCT